>NC_141689.1:161371690-164350544 GCF_964263255.1 Lissotriton vulgaris
CCGAGCTGGTCCAGCAGGTCGCGCTCGCGGTCCAGGAGGTCCGTCCAGCGATGGGTGACCTGGCTGTAGGTGCGCTGGACCCCGTAGAGGTGGGATATGGCCCAGCACACCTTCTCCCACCGCTTCCGGCGCTCCCGCATGTTATAGCCGCCGGCCGCGATCCTGCCGCCTCCCGCGATGGTCCTGGGCAGGCGGCGCTGGACGAAGTAGACCAGCGCGCCCACTTCCTCCGGGCTGAATATCTCCCGGCGCGTCACCTGCTCCCCCCTCGATCTCACGCCTGCTGTCCTGCCACTGGGTCCAGCACTACTCCCCGCCGCCGCTGCGGCCCTCAAGTGCCTGGGCAGCTTCACGGCGCCTGGCTTGACCATGGTCTGGGCAGGTAAGGTAGGAAGAAGTAGAAAATTAAGAAAGAATAGGATAGGGAAGAAGAAAAGAAAAGAGTTTACAAAAGTAGTTTAAAAGTAAAGAAAAATAGCAGAAAAGACAAAAATATACAGCTAGGAAAAGAGAGGGATAGATAAGAAGCAAAATCGTAAAAAAAAAACTGAAAACAAGCAAAGGATGGGAAAGATATCAAGAGGATTAAACACCATGCCCAGACACAGGAAATGAATGAAAAACAAGATGGCCGGCGCCCGTTTCCGAGCGCGAAAGTCAGTTCGCGCGAGATTTTCCTCGCGATCTCGTGCGAACCTCTAGATTTCCCGCGCGATCTCGTGCGAACCTCTACTCGCAATGCGCTTACTGCGCGAGATTATACATAGCGGGCGGAAACGGAAATACGTCACGCAAACAAAATGGCCGCGCCCGTACTCGACCTTGGGGTAAATTCGCGTGTTGCGCTGCAAGCGGCTCGCGAATACTGCAAAAAAACTCGCGAAACAACAAGCCGCAAAAAAATAAAATGCTCATTCGCACGAATTGGCGGCTTCCGCGGTCGGTTTCGCACGACGCCGCGCCCCGCGAATAGCGCGAAAAAAACCGCAAAACGATTTCAGCAAAAGCAAAAGCAATGAGCAGGTGCAAAAGGTCAACCTCATGATTTGTAACGATTCTTTGTATTGCTTCCTGAGGGGGCCCTCCAGAATTCGGTTGCCTGCTTGCAACTATTGTGTGACCCTGCTCTGACCTTAACTGTATGCCACAAAGGTCCTGATTTACAGCTAAAGGAGCAGACAAGCAGGTGCCAGGCTGGAACTTTAAATTCTTTCAGTGACACATTAATTAGCCCCTAATTCATTATTGTCAGTTGGGGCAGGGCAGGTGTTGTAACTAATTTTGCAACAATGAAAGCACTTAGCAAGTGCAAAAGATCACTAATCAGGGCGCACTAAGGAAGCAGGTGCCAGCTAAAAAAATATTCTGTGACACATTAATCAGCCCCAAATTAATTCAGGTCACTTGAGGCAGGGAAGGTGTGCTTTGCTTTGCCGAAAATAATGTACACTGGACAACCAGAGGGTGTGGTGATGAAACAGAGGGTGGCATGGGTGGGCCAGAGGGTGGCATGAGTAGTCAGAGAGTGGCAGTGGTGACAGAGAGTGGCAGTGATGAAGAAGAGTGTCCCAAACAGGCTGGACACGTAGAAACAACAAGTTCGCAAAACTTGCGACCCGACAGGTAAGTTCGCAAATTGCGAAATTGTAAAAACCCTCGCGAACTGGCAGAAACACGGGCGAACACAAAAAAAAAAAAAAATCCGCAAATTCGCGGGAATTCGCGGATTTTGCGGATTGCGAATCCGCAAATCCGCAAAATTCGCGAACGCGAGATCCGCAAAATTCGCCCATGCTTATCTCAGAGGAGCCCCTCCAGATGCACAGGATGTCATCTATATATCTCTTCCAGAGGACAATGTTCCCCTGGAAGAGATTAGATGCATGATGGATGTAGTTTGCTTCAAATTGGCCGAGATAGATACATGCGAGGCTGGGGGCAAAAGTTGCCCCCATCGAAGTTCTGGAGGTCTGCAGGTACAATTGTTGGTTGTACGCAAAGAAGTTGCGTGTCAAGGCTATTTCGATGCACTGCAGGACTAGGGTCTGTGCTGTGTCATAGAACCACTCAAGCTCCCCCAGGGAGCGGGCTGCTGCCACCAGCGTCGCCTCCTGGGGTATGTTAGTATAGAGTGACTCGATGTCAATAGTCACTAGGAGGTTCTCTTCAGGATTATATGTGACTGTCTGGAGATGTCTCAAGATATCAGTCGTATCATGCACAAATGAAGGCTGCGTAATTACACATTCACGCAAGAAAAAGTCTGCAAACTGGGAGAGTGGCTCAAGTATGGATTTAATACCGGAAACTATTGGCCTACCAGGGGGTGGCCGTTGTGCTTTGTGGATTTTCGGCACAATATAGAACGCTGGTACCCTGGGAGATGGATTTACCAGGAACTCAGCCTCCTTCGCCGTCAGCCACTTCTTTTCTCTGGCATTGGCCACCATGGTTTGTATTATAGTTTGTAATTCAGGTGTAGGGTCTCTAGCCAGAGGTTGGTAATGTTCTCTGACCCCTAGGAGTCTGTTAACTTCTGCCTCGTAGTCAGTGGTATTTATTACCACCACCGCCCCGCCCTTATCGGCCGGTTTGATGGTGATAGAGTCATTATCTTGAAGTGACCTCACTGCCATCCAGTCAGCTTTAGTCATATTGCTCGATTTAGTGGAGTGTTGTTGTCGTTCTAAGTCTGCGATGTCTTGTAGGACTTTTTGCTCAAATACTGCTACCTCAGGACACACTTGCTGGTTCAAGGGTGTGAAATGAGAGGGTCGCCGTAAGTCTGTTGAAAACGTCATATCAATAGGAGTGTTCTCTCTGCCCTCAAAGAATTTACGGAGTTTGATCTTTCTCATCACCCCATTGAGTTCACCCCTCAGTTGAAAGCTATCGTGTTTAGGGGTTGGAACAAAGCCAAGGCCTTTATTTAGCACTGCGTTTCCATTGGGTGTAAGTGGGTAATCAGATAGATTCACCACTATATTCTCCATTGGGTTTATATTGGCGTGCGACCTCTGCTGCGGGTGATCCTTGGTGAGTTGGCTTGTTGATTTACGTTGGTAATGTGCCGGGCTCGGCCTCTGCCCCTGCCTCTCGTGTTGGCCCCTCTCTGATTCGATTGATGCTGCCCTAAAAAAGCCCTAAATAGAGCTCCTAGGTCCTGGTCAGAGTTACTCTGAGGTTGAAACCTCACACGGGCATTGCTCTGTGGGGGTTGTATGTTCAGATCATCCTCTTCACTACTTGTATTGTTGAATGCCCAGTTATTGGGGGTTCTCCTAGCCTGCCGTCTGCCTCCCCTCCCACGTTGAGGTGCCGGATTCTGAGCATTGGTCTGTAAGGAAAAGGACTGCTATATGTATGAGTTAAGCAATACAAATACAACAGAACACTGCAGTCCAGGCTTCCACCATTTATTGTCAGGTCACCCTACCGTGAGAAATCTGTAGAAGGCACTGCTTTCTCAGTAGAAGCAAGCAACCTCTGGAACCCACTACCAGCCAGCATTAGAAGCATCCAGGAAGACAGCTGAAAACGTGGCTACTTCTCAGATGTGTGGTCTGTCGGTCTATCGGAGCTGGTCCTAGTTCTAAATACCACCAAGTGACGTTCCACAGGGAGGTGTTGCTCCTGAAGATCAGCACTTCCGTCTGGTCCATGTTGAATTTGAGGCAGCTGTTTTTCCTCCAGTTGGCAATGGCCATCATGCAACTGTTGAAGTTGGTCTTTGCGCTGGAGGGGTCATGTAGATGTTAAACAGTGTGAGGCTAAGAGACTAGCCTTGAGGGACACTGCAGGTGATGTTCTTGGATTCCGAGATCAAAGGTGGTAAGCGGATTCTCTGGATTCTTCCGGCGAGTAAGGAGGCGATCCATTTGAGGGTGTTTCCTTGGATTTCGATGAGATGAAGTGTCTTGATGAGGGTGTGGTAAGATACGGTGTTAAATGCTGCTGAGAGGTCAAGGAGGATCAGGCTGCCGTTTCTTTCCAGTCGGGTAGGGTTTTGATGTCGTCCATGGCGGCGATCAGGGAGAATTTGGTGCTGTGTTTGGTGTCAAATCGGAATTGGGAGGGGTCAGGCAGGTGTTCCGTGAGTTGGCGGTTGGTAGCTTTTTTCGAGGACTTTGGCAAGAAAGGGGAGCAGCGAGATGGGCAGAAGTTTTTGTGTTCTCTGGGCTCGACGGAAGGTTTCCTGAGATGGGTTTGACTTATGCATGTTTCCATGCTTCGGAGAAGAAGGCCATGGTTATGGATGCATTAACAATGGCGGTGAGGTCTCCTCTGATTATCTTGCTCCCGAAGGTTGAAAATGTGGTGAGGCATGGTACTGAATGGATGGCGTTAATGATGGCTGTGATATCTGAAGTGGTGAGCTAGTCCCAGGTGGTGAGCAGGTGGTTGGACATCGCATCAGGGTTAGCATTTAAGGGAGCCAGGAGTCTGAGGATGTCAGCATCATTGAGTTGGAGTTCAAAGTTTTTGTAGATGGAGATCTTGTTATGGAAGTACTCAGCCAGGGAGTTGCAGAGTACCTGGGAGGGGGTGGTGATGTTCTCGGTGGCTGAGGGGTTGGAGAATTCTCTGACGATGTTGAAAAGTTCTTTGCTGTGGTTGGAGCTGGCTTTGATGCGGTCGGATAGGGTGTTCCTTTTTGTCTCTTTCAGTAGATGGTTGTATTGGTTGAGGGATGCCTTGAAGGTAGCTTGGTCTAAGGGCTCCTTGCTGGTGAGCAATTTCCTTTGTAGTCACATGCAGTTGCGTTTCATGATTCGCAGTTCCATGGTGTACCCTCTGGCTTGTTTGGTTGGTCTATGGAGTTAGGTGGGTCTGATGGGGGTGATTCTGTTGGCGCGATTGGTGATCCAGGCAGAGAAGTTCTTGACAGCCTGTTCAAGGTTGGTTGCGGTTTCAGGTTGGAAGGTGCTGAGGGTGTTGGTCCACTGGTCCTCTGATAATTTGTTCCAGCTGCAGTCGGAGGTGCAGGGTGGTTTTACGGAGTTGTTGGGTGGATCCTGGAATGGGGCAATGGATGCTAGCGTGGTCTGTACAGGTGACCTTCGTGACATGGCTGTACTTGACTCTGTCGCTGGCCGTGATGATGGGGTCGAGCGTATGTCCTGCATAGTGTGTGAGGTCAGGGACTTGTTGGGTTAGACCAATGTTGTTCATACTTTTGAGGAGGTTGGCAGTGTTGGTGTTGTTGAGGTGAAGTTTGAGGTTTCTGAGGAAGAGGTAGTGTATGGGGTCAATGGCAAGCGAGGCTATGAATTTGAGGATGGCATTGCAGAAACGGAGGCGAGGTCCTGGAGGTCTGTAAGCGTTTGTGCCTCTGATGGTAGTTTTGCCGTCGATTTGAAGTTGGAATTTGATGTGTTCCATGATCGGAGTGGTGTCATATGAGGTGCATGTGCAGTGAATGGTTTCTTTGAGAATGAAGGTGATTCTACCTCCGTGTTTGTTGGTGTAGTCCTGGTGTGCAATCTTGTAGACGTCTGGAGTTGCCGAGGCAATGTCAGGGCAAATGCGGGTTTGAGCCAGGTTTCGGTGAGGAAAACGACGTTGGGGTTGAGGGAGGTGATAGTGTCCCAGATCTTGCTGGTGTGCTTGCAGAGTGATCGTACGTTGAGCAGGAGGCTGAGGAGTTGTTCCGAAGCAGTGGTGGTAGGTGTGGTGGTGTATGTTGTGCGCACGGGTGCAGTAGCAGTTGTTGTTGCTGAGTCCAGGGTCGAGAGTCAGAGTTTGGTGGTGGTGTTTCTTTGGGAGGAGGGAGAGCCAGGGTTCCTGGCACTGGGCGCAGTCCAGGCATGGCTGGGTGCATACAGGCTTGCTGTCGGTGCGCCAGTGGGCACCCACTGTGCACACCCATGCTGCAGCCTCCATTAAGTAAGCCCTATGAAGAGGGAGGGGAGCTAGGCAGAGTGGGGCAGGAGGGAGGGAAAACGACAGGAAAGGGTGTTGAAGCAGGAAAAATCCAGCACACAGAAAGGGTGCAAAACAATGGAAATGAAGAGTAGAACAGCAATATTTAGGCAGAAAAGCAGTGACAAAAATGTAAAAGTAAGGCAAAGGATGGGCAAGTGGTTAAAATGAAGAGGGAGTCAGGTGCAGCAAGGGTTACACGGAGCAGCACACAGAGCGGCGAAGCAGGAAATCGGAGCACAGAAGAGTGGGAAAGACAGCAGAAGAAGGAATCAAAAGCAACAATCAGGCAAGATTGCTGTAACAGAAAGGCAGTGTAAGAAGCAGCAGGGGGAGCTGGTATGGGGTCTTGTCTTTACTCCAAGAAAACATGCATGATGAATAACCATCTGAAGCTCACCACTGTGAAGATAGAGATAACGATTTGCGGACAATGGCAAACATTGCAGATTACTGTTATATGGCGTAGGCAACGTAAGGCCATGCCAACAACATCAAGAGATGCTTGGGCCAACATGGACTCAGATCTAGGCTTGATACGACATTCAATGTTACACAAAGAGCACCTTCTGCACAATAAAAACACTAGGGGCCAGATGTAGGTAGGAATCATTTACCGATTTTTAATTACCGAATTTTACCGATTCAGTAATTAAGAATCGGTAAATATGAAGGAGGGACATGTAGGTCCATCCAGATGTTTTTTTTACCGAATCGGTAAAAATCTGTATTTACCGATTCGGTAAATACCGACCAGTAATGGCCATTCAATCCTATGGGCTTTGAAGCTCATAGGAAAGAATAAGCATTACCGATTCAGTATTTACCGAATCGGTAAATACCGAATTCCACACGGGTGCAGGGGGTGTCACTTTGACACCCTCTAGCACCCCCAAAACATGTTCGGGTGCCATGTGGCAGGCATACCTGCCCTAAGGGCAGGTCTGCCTGTCATATGGCACAGGTGTGCATGCACACATGTGCATGCACACCGGAATCGGTATTTTACCATCAAATAGATTTGATGGTAAAATACCGATTCTGTAAGGCTTGTGGGACTCAGAAGAGTCCCACCTACATCTCATAATTACCGAATCGGTAAAAATACCGATTCTGTATTTTACAGATTCGGTAAATTTACCGATCGGTAAATTTACCGAATCTGTAAAATTCTGGGCCCTACATACCAATTCTGATTTACCGGTCGGTAACGGCCAAAAATACCGATTTTCGGCCGTTACCGACCGACCTACATCTGGCCCCTAGGTCACATTTTCCTATCCCTTGCATACAAATAAAAAATGTAAGCCATCCTCACACTTGAAACCTACAAGCTTGACTTGTAGGTAACTAAGATAGCACATGACTCCAGACCTGCAATCACTCCACTGGCTACCCATATCTAGAGAGGCAATTTTCAAGGCACTCTGCATTGTCAACAGAGCCCCTCAAGGAAAAGGACTGCTATATGTATAAGTTAAGCAATTCAAATAAAACAGAACACTGCGGTGTAGACTTCCACCTTTTATCGCCAGGCCACCCTACAATAAGACATCTGTAGAAGGCACTGCTTTCTCAGTAGCAGCCACCAAGCTCTGGAACTCACTACCAGCCAGCATTAGAAGCATCAAGGAAGACAGCTGAAAATGTGGCTATTTCTAAGATAACTACACAACCCCACATCCTGGCAACAGAGCCCAGAAAGACAGTTGCATACTCAAGTGCAATCTTCAGCTTACAACGCACTAATTGGAACACCTATACTATCAAACTGCTTTTGATATGCAGATGAATTAGGAAGGACTGACCTATGTTTCGCCAGGGCATTATATGGTAATGTCATTTCATATATACCATTTATGGCCCGCAACAATTCTCAGTCCATAAAATGCAGCGGTAAACTGCCAATTATAACTTATACCTCTTTCATTCAAGTCTCCTCTTTCTGTAGAGAATCTGGACAGCCTCCTTAATAAAACCAAATCAGGCTCTCCTTTGGATGTGTGCCCCCTTAGGATCCTTAAACAATGCAGGGAAACTCTCCTGCCTCCTTTGGTGGATATCATGAACAGAGCCATGAGAGACGGCCTCTTCCCCACCCAATGGAAAAGTGCGGTGGTAAAACCTCTTTTAAAAAAGGCCTCCCTGGATCCGTCGGTTTTAAAAAACTTCCGGCCCATTTCACTACTCCCAGCTCCAGCAAAGATGCTAGAGGCACATCTTAATGCGCATCTTGCCGCTTTTGTAGAGAGCTCGGATTGTCTCGATTCCTCTCAACATGGCTTCAGGAGGGAACACAGCACTGAGTCGGCCCTCACCATAGTGTTGGATAATATCCGCACTCGCGTTGATGAGGGCCAGACTACCCTCCTGATCCTTCTAGATCTGACGGCGGCCTTGAATACCCTTTCTCCCTCAGTATTAACATCTCGGCTGAGGGAGATTGGGGTGCAAGGTGCAGCTCTAGATCTACTCACCTCTTTCCTCAATCACCGAGTGCAAAGAGTGAAGTTGGGGGAGTACCTATCTCCATCCCTTCCTGTGCAATGTGGGGTCCCCCAGGGGTCGGCCCTCAGTCCGACCCTATTTAACATCTATGTGACCCCACTTGCCAGGCTCATTAGATCTTATGGGATGGAGATAGTTTCCTATGCGGATGACACCCAGATCCTTGTCTCTCTCTCCCAGTCTAGCGTCCCGACTGCCTCCAATTTGAAATGAAATGAAATGAAATTGGATTTATAAAGCGCATGGCTGCCCTAAAGCGTCCCAGCGCTAACTTAACTAAAAAAACAGAAGGCCCTGAGAGAAGGAAAGAAAAAACAGGAAGTTATTCAGCCTTGGGAATAAGGAAATTTTTAAGGGATTTTCTGAATTTAAGATAGGAGGGTTCCATCCGGATTTCCCTGGGGAGAGCGTTCCAGTGTCTTGCCGCGTTCAAGGAGAACCGGCGACCTCCAGTACGGGCTTTTCTCACTCTAGGAATGGAGACCAGGTTTTCCCCATCAGACCGAAGGGTCCGCAATGATTTGTAGGGACAGATCAGCTTTCTTAAGGCAGGAGGGCCTTTACCTTGCAGTGTTTTGTGAGTGATGCACAATGATTTAAAAGCAATTTGTTCCTGGATGGGGAGCCAGTGCAGGGTTCTTAGTAATGGTTTGGCTGAGGCCCTTCTAGGTGCCCCCATGAGCAGTCTTAGATCTTGTATGGAGGCAGTCGGTCAATGGATGATCCTTAACTTGCTTAAATTAAACGGAGAGAAGACGGAGGTGATGGTGTTTGGAGGGAAAGATGATGTATGGTCATCCTGTTGGTGGCCAGACTCATTAGGAGCCTGTCCCACCCCTACCTCCTCCGCAAAAAATCTCGGGGTTATGATTGACCCTGCCCTTGACATGGGTAAGCAGGTCAGCAGAACCATATCCACCTGCTGGAGCATTATTCATGTCTTGAGGAGGATCAAAATTATTTACAACAAGGGGTGGTGAGGGACAGAGTCTCTGAATTAAGCAGAAAGCTCTCACCCAGTCAAGAGATCAGGGCTAGATCCAACACCGTTTTTTAGCTCACTGCACCATCCCAGTTTCAGAACCTGGCTGTATGCAAATTAGTCTGTTCCTGTCCCAGTGCATGATGGGAACAGGGCAAACCAAACTACAAAAGCCAATTCTTACACTGGGAAGGAAACAAGCTCCCGGGGACCGGTTTCTGGCATTACAGCCGTCTTCGGCCCGGTTTGCTTGAATCCTGATGGTGCAATGAGCAAGGGTCTCACATCTGAGAATACCCTTCCACGCTTAGGGTGGACAAAAATATTTACAACAAGGGGTGGTGAGGGACAGAGTCTCTGAATTAAGCAGAAAGCTCTCACCCAGTCAAGAGATCAGGGCTAGATCCAACACCGTTTTTTAGCTCACTGCACCATCCCAGTTTCAGAACCTGGCTGTATGCAAATTAGTCTGTTCCTGTCCCAGTGCATGATGGGAACAGGGCAAACCAAACTACAAAAGCCAATTCTTACACTGGGAAGGAAACAAGCTCCCGGGGACCGGTTTCTGGCATTACAGCCGTCTTCGGCCCGGTTTGCTTGAATCCTGATGGTGCAATGAGCAAGGGTCTCACATCTGAGAATACCCTTCCACGCTTAGGGTGGACAAAAATATTTACAACAAGGGGTGGTGAGGGACAGAGTCTCTGAATTAAGCAGAAAGCTCACACCCAGTCAAGAGATCAGGGCTAGATCCAACACCGTTTTTTAGCTCACTGCACCATCCCAGTTTCAGAACCTGGCTGTATGCAAATTAGTCTGTTCCTGTCCCAGTGCATGATGGGAACAGGGCAAACCAAACTACAAAAGCCAATTCTTACACTGGGAAGGAAACAAGCTCCCGGGGACCGGTTTCTGGCATTACAGCCGTCTTCGGCCCGGTTTGCTTGAATCCTGATGGTGCAATGAGCAAGGGTCTCACATCTGAGAATACCCTTCCACGCTTAGGGTGGACAAAAATATTTACAACAAGGGGTGGTGAGGGACAGAGTCTCTGAATTAAGCAGAAAGCTCTCACCCAGTCAAGAGATCAGGGCTAGATCCAACACCGTTTTTTAGCTCACTGCACCATCCCAGTTTCAGAACCTGGCTGTATGCAAATTAGTCTGTTCCTGTCCCAGTGCATGATGGGAACAGGGCAAACCAAACTACAAAAGCCAATTCTTACACTGGGAAGGAAACAAGCTCCCAGGGACCGGTTTCTGGCATTACAGCCGTCTTCGGCCCGGTTTGCTTGAATCCTGATGGTGCAATGAGCAAGGGTCTCACATCTGAGAATACCCTTCCACGCTTAGGGTGGACAAAAATATTTACAACAAGGGGTGGTGAGGGAGGAGGATCAGGCATTACTTATCCCTACAGGCAAGGAAACAGCTTGCTGTTGCCCTCATCGGCTCCAGGATGGACTACTGTAATGCGCTGTATGCGGGGATGAATAAGAGTTTACTGCAGCGCTTGCAGGTAGTCCAGAATGCCGCTGCCAGGTTTGTCCTGGATCTTCCTAAACGCACCTCAGCCACAGCGGCCAGAAAGCTGCTACATTGGCTTCCTGTCGAGGCCCGTATTCACTTTAAGACCCTATGCATGACATACAGGGCTTTGGCTAGAAACAGTTCCACTGGTGGATCCATCCTGTCCCGCTACACTCCCTCTAGGGATCTGCGATCCTCTGGCAGACTCCTGCTATCTGCCCCCCGTTTTAGGAGAGCGAAATGGGGTGGCAGGGCTTTCTCCACTTTGGCGCCCAAGTGGTGGAATGCACTCCCGCTGGAAATAAGATCCCTACCCACTCTTCAGGCATTCAGAAGTGCTTTAAAAACACATCTCTTTGTGCAAGCGCATCTGTAGTGATGTAGCGACTACTCTTTTTGATCTGTTTTGTTAGGCGCCTTGATGCCTTCGGGTTATTGTTTGCGTGATATAAATTTTATTCAATCAATCAAGTAAAAAAGCGTTATTCAATTTCATATATGAATCATAAAAGCATTAAAAATAACTTCTCAAAAATGAATCATAAAAACATAACTAATACACTTAAAACATTGATATACAAATTAATAAAATAGATATAAAATTACAATATCATGTTAGTTAAATACCAATTTCCCTTCTACCCACAAAATCTTAAATATTACAATATTTGTGTAACTAAGAGAGATTGTCGAAAAAAATTATATTCTTGGTGGTCTCAGAGTACAAAACTCTCCTGCTATCCTTTATCCACACCTCATTCTTATTGCTCCTTTAATAAAGTTTAATACGGAAAAACAAGTGTCAACAGAATCAAGGGAGAGAAGAAACCTAAAACCTTCTATAGAAGAGCCAGGCCGATGAGCCCTCAGTAGTGGTAACAAAAATGTAGCTCTCACTGCTTTATACAGGGCACAAAACAGGACAAAGTGCGGGGTGCTTTGTTTTGTCGTGTTGTTACATGGGCACAACAAAATATGGTTTGCCTAACCACATTGCTGCGGAAAGGCTACCAATAGGTGTTCCAGAAACAGATGAAACCTGGTCAAACAAAGTATATGTTGCGGGGTCATAAGGGAGGGAAGATAGCATTGAGGCTGGGTAGTCAACTCACTTGCAGTCAGATGGCTCAAGGAGCTTTGCTGGTTAATACCTGCAAATGCTGTAAACTAGCCCATGCGCCATACATATGCTGTTTTAATAATACAGTTTGCATGTTAGGTCATATTAAAAGGATTGTAGAAAACATCATGTAAATCCAATTCCTGGAACGTAGGTTTCAAATAACTAAGCCAAGGTACAGTCATAAATATAAAAATAAACAAAGTGAGATGCCAATGCTGCCACTCAATTGCAAGATTTTAAGAAGGAGAAGAATTTAAACAGGTCCTTCTCAACCACCTTTTCCGTCAGAATTAATCAATATTATTTCAACAATTTTAGAATTTTTTCATTCAATAGAAAAATATGCAATACTTCTTTGTCATCACAACACCCGAACAATTACAACTCCCCCCACTCTGACATAGTCATACTTCCAAATCTTTTTGATGCTCTTCTTTCAAACTTCACCACTGCAATCTCTCATCACATACAAGTTCACCATTTATACTTCATGTTCATACTCAACTTGTAACCACACATATCTCCTAACATACTTTCACATTCACACTCAACCCACCCTAAAAAACGTACAAGAAATTATTTTTGAAAGGCAAACAACCTATTCATGAAATACACTCACAATACTAAATTGTAAATAAGACCATCAAAACATTTTTTAACAATCCAAAGAATCAAGGGAAATAAAATCTGTTGATTGGCCTAGAAAATGGCGTGGTCGACGCGTTTCAAATCTCTTTCTTTGGAGAGATTCTCCTCAGGACCAAAAATGTCTTTACTAAATACTTGAATCACAGCAAAAAAACACTCACACGTTATTTATTTGATGGAGGCACGTCAAGCCTTGGGTTATTAGCCATGTTCCAAAATTTTGGGGAAAAAAATTGTTTTTCACACTCTGTTTATTCAAGTCGCGCTCTTGTAGGGGAATCAAGTTTGCTCCGTTTTTCAAATCCTCTTTTCTTTTTTGCTCCGGCTGACTCGCACCAGAAATCGGTGGACGCTAGTTCTGGGGTATGGCTGGGTATGAACTGGAATGGCATAGGGAGTAAAACGAAAGATGTATTTAGGCCCAGATCCCTTTACTGGGGTGAATGATTGATATTGTGGAGCATTCTGTCCATCAATTGTTCTTTTTGCCCTTATGGCACCAGGCCTTGGCTGGCGTGGACTTGTAAAATCGTGGTTCATCTGGTACTCCCATGCATGTTTACCTGATTTAAGGCTCACTGTTGTGGACTGTGTACTACCTATGTGTAGTTACCTTCAGTGCTTTAAATGGGCCGGTACTATCCGGTACTGAGTACCAGCACTTTTTTATTTGCGAGGAAGAGTGCCTGCACTTCTGAAGAGTGATGTAATACGTTTAATTGGAGATTGCTGGCATTTCCCAGAATAAAGCTGGTACTCTGGTACATAGTACCCGCACTTCTATATGTTTCCATTTCAAGCACTGGTTACCCTATTCCTGCCCTCAACATGACCCAAGCACCCACCGCTCGTATACTGATAAACAGGCACGCAATGCACATGGGGCTCAAAGGGCGTCACCCTCCCCCTCCCCCACCACAAGTACTTCACATGTCTTTAAAAAAACATTTACATGTTAACGAGGCTCTGTTGTTTTTTCATCCTTTTATCTCTACTCTGTCTATTACTGGAAGAATTATCCCCCTCGAAATGTTGTGTACCCCCCCCCCCCCCCACCGCCTCTGCCGATATACAACACATTACAATGTCACACGACATAGTGCTATTATTATTAGCACGTGATGCTAGGTGGCGTAGTTGGGTTGTATACAACAAATCAGACATTAATACATAACATAGGTGACACATATTCGGATGAATCTTAAAAAAGCACATCTAATGGAACTGCGGAAGTGACGGAGTCATGGCAACCTTGCAGGTTGTGATTGAAGAGAAAGCTTTTTCATTCTGTTCTAGGTTGTCGGGCTGGGAGACGGGGGCGTTCTGCGCCTCTGCGAGGAGCCCCCGGCCCTGTTGTTGGTCTGACACAACCGCTTCCGGCTGCATCCGCCATCAGGTGATTCACGCCGTCTGTCCCCGTCTCCGCGTCATGTCACACCGGAAGCCAGCGCTTCCAAGTGTTTGTGTTTGGTTCTTCCGTGAGACAGCTCTGTCTGAGCCCCCCTCCCTAGAGCTCTCGCCCCCTCCCTCCCTCCATCCCCATCTCCCCGTGTTAGGACATGACAGCACACTGTGTTCCAGAAGAGAGCAGGCACAACAGTGCCAGCTGCACGCAGACAAAGCGCCGAGGCGGCCCCACCAGAGCCCCAGAGCGGGGGCTGTGCATGTAGAGCAGAGGGGGCGTCTGGCAGGGCAGCCGCGGGGTGTCCAGGATACCAAGAGGGCGTGGGTGGGCCACATGCACCCGCTGGAAGACGAGAGCACTGGCGTGGGCGCAGAAGCGCGTCGGTTTCTGGTGGGCGCTACCTGCGCGCCCACTGCTGCGTGCTGAGCGCGGCGTGAACCTCGCACTAGCGGGAATTTTAACCATTGCACCCCCATCCCGCCCTGCGTGGCAATCTGAGAAAGAGAGGCCAGGCTTATAGCGCTACATTGAGGAGTGAGGCACAGGCACTTATAGGCGCTTTGAGGCTAAATAGAACATGACAGTTTTGAGTGGTCCTGCCAGAACGGCTCCGCCTGTTTCAAAGCCGCGTCTTTCCTGTGTCTAAAGTGCACGGTATCACAGACTGTTGTTTCAGAGGGCCAGCCTAGAGACAGCCCAAACTCTTAACACACAAATCGGCAATGTAGTCACTAGACCACTTTTGGTAAAAACAATCGTGTGCACATTTAGCTCACCCCACTCGTGTAGAAATGTAGCACAAACGTTTGTGCCCATTGTTTTACAGGTAGGCAAGCAGCAGGTTTATAGGGCGAGCCGAGCCGAGGTCTGGCGTGGTGGCTCTCAGAAACACACAATGCCAATGGGCATGTAAATTGTGTAACAAACAACAATTAAAAATATGATGAAGGCGCTTCAAAGTCCTGAAAAGTGAAAGGTTTTTGTACAGCACACCTTGATAGGGTGCTCAGCAAAGGCGAGGAGCCCGTACACAAAGGCCCCCCAGAATCCCCAGTTCCAACAGTAATCACAACCGCTCCTTCGGATATCACCAGGAAGTGATGGAAAGCTGTCAGATCGATTCTTCTTTATTGGCATTATTCTTTCGCGCATGAAGTTCTTGCCAGCCAACATGTTTCGTCTTGTGCGGTAATAACCAGATACTTCATCAGGGCTTCTGTAACCAGATATTCAGGCAATCGCCAAGTCAGTCCTCAGCCCAGGGTATTGTTAAAAAAAGATTGGGACACGCTGACTGCTTAAACATAAATACAGGGGGTACATAAAGGGCCAGTACAAAGGAGTGGCATCCAGTCTCAGTACATCGTCCAGGTGTGGCATAAACACCTAGTGTTGTCTTCTTTAACCATACCACTGGATTAAAGAATTACTTGATGACTGCCTGAATATTCTGGTTTAAAAGCCCTCAGGAACTAATGAGCAGCAAACAAACAGAAATATTGTTGTTCACCACTTAAGTCATTACACCCATCATTAGCCAATCAAGAACAAGCTGGTGCCAATGCAGAGGTTACCATGCCCTTTTTCTTCTGCCCCATCAGCGTGCTTCGTGTGATGTCACGCGCTGGCCTGTTGCGTGCCACACATTTTGATTTGGGTCTCTGAAGGATGCAGCGTGAGGCAATGCGAAAGGGCCCGAATGCAAAATATGTTGCGTGGCCCCCTGGATTCTTGCATACCTACCCAACCATGAACGTCACATCGCTAAAAAGGTTTAATGGCAGGGTCGTTCTTCTGCCTCGGTGCCAGTGTGTGTGTGTGGGGGGGGGGGGGGGGGGCTCGTTTCAGCGGCAGGGGAGGTTAGATCTGCAGCCAGAGCCTGACGCCCTGGGGAGGTGCTGCCGAGCGGTCCCCCTCAGGGAATGCCCCCCACCCCCCTCCATCGATGCTCCGCATATGCCAGCTTTGTGTGCGTCACCTGGTAGTTGTCTTATAACACTCAGCTCTGTGGTACCCATCCTTGAATGACGCTACATGCCTAAGTGCTGGCCTCGGAATTTAAATCATTGGCTTCTGCAATTGAGCAAAACGTTGTGTGATTCTGGGTAAATCACTTTGGCTGCGCCTAAAGCGGTAAAGTGCGCAGTGACGTAGAAAAACAACTTAACACTGTGGCGTGTGAGGTGCGATCACCTGTTGATGTCTAAAATCCGGCATCAACAGGGCCCACCCGCAATACTGTTCTGTGCTTATCGCCCCGTGCACTCCATGCGCCTGATTGTTTATAAAGCACTGTGTTGCTTCTGGGGCACGGTTCCCGTCTCGGGAAACAGGCCTAAAATAAACCTTGGAATAACACAGGCCTGAGCTGAGGCTATTAGAGGCAGGTTACTGACACTTGTGCAGTAGGTGATGAGCTCACGGAGGGATGCTACAGCTTTTAAATCACTAATTCATTTTGTACAGACTCTGATCGACGGCGCTTTTCAAGCTGCACATTCCCCCGCAGAGATCTCTCTCTGTTCTCCCGTGGCTGGCTCGGGGAGAGAAGCGCTGTCCAAGGTGCTGCAGCCGGCACCACAGCTCCTCAAGCGAGCTGCATCATATTACCCAGAGGCCTCTCTGTTCCGACTGGAGCTGTCAGATGCTGAAGCGGGAAGGAGGGATCCGCTCTTCAGTGGGCTGTGGCTGCCGAAGCTCACCACGAGAGCTGCGCGCGCACCCCCGCCGCCCACACCTTTGGTACCGCAGCTGCAGCGCCCACCGGGAATAATTTATCTGTTTCTCTGGGGAGTCTTGAGGCGAAGACAGCTTCTCTCTTCAAGAAACTGTGACGCGTAGCAAGGTCGACGACACTAGCATCATGGTTCTTCTTTCTTTTTGCAGTTTTATATAGTGAGAACTCGACCCTAAGGCATCAGGGCGCTTTTCGTGGGCACCGGTTACATTACACAAGGACCCCTTCATTTTTGGTAGGCATGGTGAGACTAAATGATTTGCCCATGATCACATGATGTTGAGCTGACGCGACTCGAACCTTGTTGCCAAAATCCAAAGTTGGCAGCTTTGGCCATTAGGGTGTAAGGTGTACAGTCGATCAATGAGGTGCTGGCGCAGGGGTGGGTGTATAAGGAGTAGAAGAATAAATGAATGAATGAATGAATCATCTATCTATCTATCTATCTATCTATCTATCTATCTATCTATCTATCTATCTATCTATCTATCTATCTATCTATCTATCTATCTATCTGTGTCTGTCTGTCTGTCTGTCTGTCTGTCTATATATGTGTGTGTGTATATATATATATATATATATATATATATATAAAAGTAAACACTACCTGACCTTCTTATTCCCTGAAAGCCTTTCGGGTTTCTCTATTTTCATAACGTTATTTTTTCACTAGTGCCTACGACTCCCACCTCAAAATCCCCACACTCATTCGTTGAAGATCACACACTCGTATGTGGCAGTTCTTACATTCATATTTATCAACAAATACTTATACCGTGTAGCCCTGACAATCACCTGTTACAGTTCCTATACACACATACACACACACACACACAAACACACACACACACACACGTATAACAACCACCATATTCACACTTTGCAATCCTTACACTGTTTCATTGCTTTTCAGACACTCGTATTGCACTCATTATACTCACACCTCGCTGTCCCCACTCACACACTGTAATACCCATACCCATTCATTTCAGTCCCCACACATACACCTTGCAGTGCTATCACTCGCACCTTCAAATCCTTACCCAAATGCCTTGCAACTTAACACTCACACCTTGCGGTTCTCGCACTCACTCCGTACAGTTCTGAGATACTCACACATTGCAGTCATTATACTCACATCTTGTAGTCCACACATTTACGATTAGCAATCCTTGCACTCACATCTTGCAATCTCCCATACATTGCAGCCTGCACACTCATAACTTGCAATCCTTACCCTCCCACATCCTGGCCCTCACACTCACCCGTTGTAGTCTCTGCACCCACTCATTGAAGGGAGAGTACTTACACAAAACAATCCATGTGCTCCCATCTTACATTGAGCACTTACACCTCAGCATTTTTACACTTACTCATTGCAGCCCCGCACTCACGCCATGAAATACCTATATTCACTTCTTGCAATTTCCACTCTTATACCGGGTAATTCTCAAGATCATAAGTGCACATGTGAGTTTTGGTCAGCCAGAGATGGCCAGGGAAACACACATGAGAACTTAGGGAGTGAACAAAGTACTCCTCCTCCCCATGCCCTTCCCCTCCCTGCGCAAGCTGGCTCAAAGCAACAAATGAAAAATAAAACCATGACATCGTTTTTTTTTCAGTTGCTGGCTCTGAGCCAGGCAGTGGGGTGGCGCTCCTCAGCCATTGAGAGGAGTCACAGCTGTCCACATTCCTATCTTCGAGGTCCCATCATTGTGGAGAAGTGTGGCTCACTGGTTAGAGCGGCAGACTCTGAAGCAGAGATCAGGCCCGGGACCAGGGTTCAATTCCCGACGTGGCAGGGTCTTGGGCTCAATGTCTGCGGACTCGATAATTCTCTTCCCTCGGTGCTCTATTCATGGGTCCCACGCTGCAACTCTGGGCAATAGCTTGCTTAATCTCCACAACGGCCCCAAAAACACTGGGATGCCTGGCTTCACCTTGGGGGTGCCCAGGAGGGGCATCTCACAGGGAGAGCCAGGAAGGGTTCCACAGCGTTATACAGCGCCGGGACGCCCCGTTGCGGGGGCAGCTGTGCGCTTTACAAGTGTACATTATAAGATATGATGGGGCTCCCTTGCAGAATGTGAAAAGGGGCTCCTGAATTTTCCCATATCTCACAGATAATCTTTGTCCTTGTGCTGAATGGGGCCCCCTTGAGGGGTTGGAGGCCCCAGAGGGCTTGCTCCTCTGACTGCTTTGCAGAGGCTGCCGGGGCCTGTGTAACCATCCTGGGTCCCATAATCACACCGTGCAGTTGCCATACACTTACCCTGCAATCCTCACACTCACACCTTGCAATCCTCACACTTGCCCCTTGCAATCCTCACACTGGAACCCTGAAATCCTCACACTTGCCCCTTGCAATCCTCACACTTGCCCCTTGCAATCCTCACACTCATACTCTGCAATCCTCACACTCGCACCTTGCAATCCTCACACTGGCACCCTGCAATCCTCACACTTGCCCCTTGCAATCCTCACACTCATACTCTGCAATCCTCACACTCGCACCTTGCAATCCTCACACTGGCACCCTGAAATCCTCACACTTGCCCCTTGCGATCCTCACACTCATACTCTGCAATCCTCACACTCGCACCTTGCAATCCTCACACTGGCACCCTGCAATCCTCACACTTGCCCCTTGCAATCCTCACACTCATACTCTGCAATCCTCACACTCGCACCTTGCAATCCTCACACTGGCACCCTGAAATCCTCACACTTGCCCCTTGCGATCCTCACACTCATACTCTGCAATCCTCACACTCGCACCTTGCAATCCTCACACTGGCACCCTGCAATCCTCACACTTGCCCCTTGCAATCCTCACACTCATACTCTGCAATCCTCACACTCGCACCTTGCAATCCTCACACTCACACCCTGCAATCCTCACGCTCGCACCTTGCAATCCTCACACTCACACCTTGCAATCCTCACACTGGCACCCTGAAATCCTCACACTTGCCCCTTGCGATCCTCACACTCATACTCTGCAATCCTCACACTCGCACCTTGCAATCCTCACACTGGCACCCTGCAATCCTCACACTTGCCCCTTGCAATCCTCACACTCATACTCTGCAATCCTCACACTCGCACCTTGCAATCCTCACACTGGCACCCTGAAATCCTCACACTTGCCCCTTGCGATCCTCACACTCATACTCTGCAATCCTCACACTCGCACCTTGCAATCCTCACACTGGCACCCTGCAATCCTCACACTTGCCCCTTGCAATCCTCACACTCATACTCTGCAATCCTCACACTGGCACCCTGCAATCCTCACACTTGCCCCTTGCAATCCTCACACTCATACTCTGCAATTCTCACACTGGCACCCTGCAATCCTCACACTCACACCCTGCAATCCTCACGCTCGCACCTTGCAATCCTCACACTCACACCATGCAATCCTCATACTGGCACCCTGCAATCCTCACACTCGCACCTTGCAATCCTCACACTTGCCCCTTGCAATCCTCATACTGGCACCCTGAAATCCTCACACTTGCCCCTTGCAATCCTCACACTCATACTCTGCAATCCTCACACTCGCACCTTGCAATCCTCACACTTGCCCCTTGCAATCCTCACACTCATAGTCTGCAATCCTCACACTCGCACCTTGCAATCCTCACACTTGCCCCTTGCAATCCTCACACTCATACTCTGCAATCCTCACACTCGCACCTTGCAATCCTCACACTTGCCCCTTGCAATCCTCACACTCATAGTCTGCAATCCTCGCACTCGCACCTTGCAATCCTCACACTTGCCCCTTGCAATCCTCACACTGGCACCCTGCAATCCTCACACTCGCACCTTGCAATCCCCACACTGACAACACACTGGCAAACCCAGCAATCCTCATGCTCGCACCTTGCAATCCTCACACTCACACCCTGCGCCTGTCACACACACCTTACAGTTTCCACATTCACTTTTTGGACTCGTCAATCTAGCACCTTACAACCCCTACACTCACACTTGCAATCTCAACATTCACTTCTTGCACTCACCACACTCTCATTTTGCAGTCCCCACATTCACTACTTGCAATCTCCACATTCATAACCTTCCATTTTCTATACTTACACCTTGCAATTTCCACACTGACACCTTGCACTACCCACACACTAATACCTTGCTCACAGTTTGCAATCTAAATAATAACATCTTGAGTCCTCACACCCACACATTGCCCGTGTCACACTCACACCTTGAAATTCCCACACTCACTTGTAGTAATCCCAACACTAATGCATTGCAATCACCATACTTAGACCATGCATTCCCCCTACATCTATCATGCATCAAGCAATCACACCCTGCAGTCATTACACTCACCCTTGCTATCCCCACATTTACTGCTCATGCACTGAAATACTTATATTAATGTGTTGCACATTCCACACTCACACCGTGTAATCATCACACTCACACCTTGCAGCCCCCACAAATCAGGGCTTGCACTATCCACACTCAGACCCTGCACTCTCCACATTTACTCCTTGTAATGTCAACATACAAACGTTCCAGTCTCACATTCACACGTTGCTATTGCCTCCTCCAACATGCAAAAATCCTTGAAGTCCTCGGTAATACCTTGTAATCTCCACATTCACACATTACAATTCCCATACTTACACATTGCATGCCCCACACACTCACTCTCAACGGTCAGTTCTCAAACTCACATCTTCTAACCCACACTCACACCTTGTATCCTCATATTCATAACTTGCCATCCTCATACTCACACCTTGCAAACCTTATACTCTCAGCTTCCATTTCCTGCACTCCTTTCAACCCTCACTCACACCTTGCATCCTCCTTTTCACAACTTGTAATTCCCATACTCCAATTTTACATTGGCAAATTCACACTCTGCAAGCATTCATGA
Organism: Lissotriton vulgaris; assembly: GCF_964263255.1. NCBI lineage: Eukaryota > Metazoa > Chordata > Amphibia > Caudata > Salamandridae > Lissotriton > Lissotriton vulgaris. The sequence continues at coordinate 161,393,463 of NC_141689.1, forward strand.
AAAGCCTCAAAACCTGCCTCTTTGGCTGAATCGGAGCTGCCCGAATTCCACCCTCCCCCAGCGCCTTGAGACTCTCACAGGTGAGTAGTGCGCTTTATAAATCCCTGATTGGTTGATTGACATTCACTAACATCCTGCAATTGCCACTCTCATACCTTGCAATTGCCACACTCATACCTCGTATTCCCCACACACCTACACCCACATCTTCCCATTTCCACACCTACACCTTGCAATACGAGCACCCCCACTTTGTATTGTCATATTCACAACTTGCATTCCTCAAAATCTTACATTCCCCACACTCACACCTTGCAGTACTTGCACTCGCAACTTCCTATCTTCACACCCACACCTTACAATCTCCACACCCACAGTTTGCAATCCCAGTACTCACACCTTGGAATCTGTACATTCCCATATTCCAATGCCCACACATTTGTATTTCCCAAACTCACACCTTGCAGTCATTACACTCACATCTTCCAATCTCTGCACCCGCACCATTTCAATCCCTGCACTAAAACTCGGCCGTACCCACAATCACACTTTGCTTCCACACATTCACACCCTAAAATCCGCACACTCACATCTTGCAAACTATGCACCCACAACTTGCAATCCCCACACTCGCAGCTTAAAATCCTTACACTCGCAGCTTGCAATCCTTACACTCGCATCTTCCAGTCTCTGCACTCATACCTTGCAGTCCCGGTACTCACACATTGCAATACACACACACACACACTTTGCATCCTCATAGCCATAACTTGTAATCTATACACTCACATTTTTTAGTCTGTATGCTCATATCTTGCAATGGCCACATACATACTTTGCAACTACTGATCACACTCTTTAAATCCCCACACCTTGCAATCTCCACACTCACATCTTGCAATATTTACACTCATATCCTACAATTTCTACACTCACATCGTGCAATTCCCTCTCTCACACATTTCAGTCCCCTCTCTCAAACCTTGCTATCCTCACTATTCCCACTCTCACAGCCTGCAGTCCCAAAACTCACATCTTACAATCATTACACTCACACCTTGTAATCGCCATACTTCTGCTTTGGTATCCAGATGCTGACACCTTGCAGTCATTACATTCCAGCATTAAAACCTTGTAATCTTCACATTCACATCGTTCAATCTCAACACTCACACCTTGCACCATTTACACTCAGATCTTACAATCCCTGCACTAATTTATTGCAATCTCCACCTCCACACATTGTAATCCACACACTAACACCATGCAGTCCATACAAACTTTTTTCTAAGTTAAAAAAAGTTTTTACTTTTCCTTTGTACTTTATTATGCAAAGGTCTCAGATACCAGGGTAGAAATCTCCCTATGATAAAGTATAGCAAATGTTCCCTATACTTTACCATATGGAGGTCGCTGTCCCAACTGCAGGCTCACTCTAAGGTAAATTATGGGGAAAAGCAAAAAACGTTTTGAACGTGAAAATAGCTCGTGAAAATATTTTTTATCTAAAATAATGCAAATTATTTTTATGCATTTAATATAACTGTAGAACTAAACAACAATGGCTACGGTACTCTTAACTACATTTTGGATAAAAAGTATTCACACATATTAAAATATATTAAAATTAAAGGTTACATTAAGAAATAGTTCCTATCTAAAGTAATAAACAAAACATTTAAACATTTTCATAATAATTAGCAAAAGTGATGTATAGTATTGTTTTGATGTTAATTTCCTTATATTAAATAAAATGTATTGTTACACTAATTTTTCCATACAAAACGGTTCTTAAAATATTTTATAATTCAATTAAAATAGATTGCATTTTATATATTTGTTAACATTATACCATATTTCTTTACATTTTAAAATATATAAATAATTTTTTAACTTTGTTTCCTAAGGCATGTTATTTTAAGTCTATAGGTCCATTATGTTCGATGGGAGTGTTTTGCAGTACCAGTGGTTGGCAATTTGTGGTGCTGAACTCACTCCAGCTCTGAGCCGGAGCACTCATTACTATCTTGAGTCCATTTTGGCTGGTGTAACTTTAGAAGTGTAGTTTGTGAATTACTCTTTTGTGAGTGGGTTGGCATCCCTGCCTAACCCTCTCCCTGACCCTAACTTAAGACCTCCCCTCTCCTTTAGTAGTGAGTATTCTCCATTTTATATCCACTCCTCTGTCCTTCCCACATTTACTACTAAAACGTATACTTATGTGTGCAGAACCTCTGCATTCGGGGTGAAAGTCTCAGCACAGAAAAAGATAGGACAGGCAGAGACATAAACTCTGCATGTAGGTTTGTGAATAGCATTTTGTATTACCATTTACAGTATTACAAAACACAGTATAAAATGCAGTTTGTGAATAGGGCCCTAGGTATTTAGAAATCAGTGACTTTTCTGTTTCTAACTCTAAATGGTGTATGACTGTTGATATTGCACTTAGGAATGTTCTAAAACAAGGTTCATTATCATTCCAGAGGGTTAATGCTTTACATTCTCCTAAATCAGTTCAAAATGAACAACATTTGCTACGTTGTTTCTGTCCTAACCTTTCTCATTACCAGTTTTATTATCTATGTCCAATATTAATGCAATCAGTAAAACTTCACCAATAATACAATTAACCAAATTAATATTTCTTGATTTAGGTTCTTTATTTCCTCTTACTACTCTAGCTTCTAAAAATACTTCTGTAAGACACAATTCCTTTAATAAATTAGATAATAACATAAACCTTTGGAAATCATGGATTGAGTCTGGAGTAATTTATTTATAAGATGTGATTGTGATGTGTTTCTACTCTTTCAGAACTACAGCAAAAGTTTTTTTTACCTTCTTCAGATTTTTATAAATATAACATTTGATCTAATTTCATTTTAAACATCGTTCCAAATGCTATACCTTTTGCACACATTTCTGAATTAAAATTATGTTTGAACATTTTCAATATTTGTTGTTATATGGTTTTTAACATTTACAAAATAAACCTTCCTCATATTGGAAATACTAAGTTTCCTTTTCTTTTAAATGTTTGGAATGAGAACATCTCCTTAACAGTCTCGTCCCCACTCACACATTGTCATACCCATACCCATTTGTTTTAGTCTCCACACTCACATCTAGCACTTCCCGCTCTCACATCTTGCTATCCTTACCCTAATGCCTCGCAACCCAAAACTCGCCCCTTACAGTTCCCTCACTCACTTCATACAATTCTCAGATACTCACACATTGCAGTCATTATACTCACATCTTGTAGTCCACACATTTAGGACTAGCAATCCTTGCACTCACACTTTGCAATCTCCACATATTGGAGTCTGCACACTCACATCGTGCAATGCTTACTGCCCCACCTTCCAGCCGTCACACTGACGTGTAGTCTCTACACTCACTGAATGAAGTGAGAATGCTTACACCAAGTAATCCATGTACTCCCATCTTGCATCGAGCACTTACACCTCAGCATTTTCACACTTACTCATTGCAGCACTCACACTCACGCCATAAAATAACTATATTCCCTCCTTGCAATTTCTACGCTTATACCTGGTAATCCTCACGATCATATCTTGCAACCCTCACACTCAATCCTTGTAATCTTGACAGTTACTTTCACACTTTGCCCCCATATAATCTAACACTACTGTGCACCTCCTGCACACCTTCCTTTGCCATCTACAATTAAATTGCCCCATGTTCTATTTAATGCCCGCTCAATGGTAATGTACGCCTTAGAGGTTAGAGCTCTCCTCATTGCCTTCATTACTGAGATTTAGCTTAAAGAAGACTCACCTCCAGATGTTGAACTCGCTACGACTATCGTGTCAAGTTAATAAACCATACATCCTGCCCTGGAGTGGTACTGGAGTTCTTCATAAAGGCAAATTACTAGTCTCTACAAGGACAATGACTCCGCCTTCGGAATCTTTATCACTTACCATTGCAATGAATCCTAATTATCTGATTAAAGTACTCCTGCTCTACAGATCTCTTGGTCCTGTGAAGAATTGTATTTCTTCTCTACAGCACTTCACTTCTTCGGCTCATTTTGGCACTAATAATCTCATTATTCTTGGCGGTCTCAACCCGCATGCTGATGTGGAGCCGGCTAAGGCAGCAATTCAACTGCTTAAGACCTGATCAATTGTTCATCTAGTCCAGCAGGTGAATGAGCGTACCCATTCCGCAAGACATAAACTCGACCATATTAATGCGCGACAGAGCCCGATTCATCCACTTCGACTAACAGAACTTGCATGGACTGACAACAAGGCTATGTTTTGTACCATTAATCAGACTGATCACTCTAAAGCCAATAGCAATTTACCCTTCAAGTCATTGCATTGTCCATTGGCCAAACTTGACCTCCTTAAACTAACTACTATTTTAGACGATACGCGACCCTCTCAGCATGACAACATGAACATTTCTACTGACGACGTTAAAGAATGGATTACATCTACCCTTGAAGACACCAGCGGCGGCTGCCATAGACAAAGGGTGGTGGGCGGGTGGAGTTGCGCGGGAGGTGTCATGCGTGGGGAGACCAGGCGGGTCAAAAATACAATATTGAAGAACAAAAACTTACTATCAGCTGCCGGCCGCCGTACCATTGTGCCGCCTCTCTTCTTCTTCCTGAGTCCCAGCAGCCCCAGGGGGCAGACTCCCATCCAATACCCGTGCTGCAGAGCAGCGCGCGGATTGATCTGAGCAGGCAGCAAAATGTCCTGCTCAAACTAGGGGGTCTGTGGGGGTTTCTCCAGCCTGGCTGCTCAATGCAGCTGGGATGGAGAAAACCTTAGTGTGCATGTGTGTTTTGGTCGGCCTTAGATGGCCGGCCAAACACACATGAGCACTTAGGGAGTGAAGTGCACTTGCACTCCTCCTCCCCCTCCCATGCCTGGTGCCGCCCCTCCTATCACCACTGGTTAAGAACTGGTAAATGCAAAATAAAAAGATGCAAGAACATTGTTTAATTTAACATTTGCTGTCTCTGAGCCAGGCAGTGGGGCGACACTCCTCTGCCATTGCGGAAGAGCTGCCTCTGGATGACACACTCCCTATAAAATCTTATTCTTCACACAGATCTTCACCATCTGCCCCATGCTATACTAAATACCTCACTGTAGCAAACAGAAACTGCAAAGAATTTGAAACAATAAGATACCTGAACAATATTTTTGGTGACAATATACTCTATCAACAAGAACTCTACACCTACACAAAGCAGATATTTGTCGCTGCATGATCGTATCATAATTTCAAAAACACCCACCAAAGAAATGCTCTCTATTAACAACTCCTTTTCTCACCGGGAAGCAATAGCTTCTGCTATCACCCCTTCACTGAACCTTTCTTTGGATCTTATAGATTTTCTTAAAGTCAAGTTTGCACAATTCCTAAGCTTCTTTACATCAGATAATGATCTGGGTTCACTGACCAGCACACTGTGTGTTTCTTCCTTCCATTCTTCTTTACTGCATTGGCCAAATGTTGCTTCAAATCAGCCAGGAGGCAATTCAATCTAACCTCAAATCACCTCCTCTGGTCTGCAAAGATTATGCCTGTAGTTGCACCCTCTAGGGTCTAGGGTATTGCTCCATCTCTGACACCTCTTTGTCCACTACTGAGGTTCCAATCTTCTTTAAAGCAGCACTATCCCCCTATTGAAAAAAACCTACTCTGTGCAACAATGCTCTGTAGCTGCAGCCCTTTTCGCCTTCAGCCAGTTGTAGCTAAAACTATTGAGAGCTGCATTATCAAGCAACTCTCAGAATTCATTGAAGATAAGTCTCTGGTATATACCCACCAATCAGGTTTATGCAGTGGTGGACGAGCCAACAAATTATTTATTAAAAGTGAGAGTTTAACATAAACTGTGACACATCTCTGGTGCCCGCCCTCATGACGATGCTATTAGTGAAAAAATAGACAAGCTGGTTGTCACATATACCCTGTATGTTGCCTAGATTCCTATTAAATATATATATGTAGAAAAACTATAGACTATTAAATCAAAAAGGGGATTTGTACAGCACGCATCCTCAACTCAGGTATTTGAAGATGCTCTCATATGTGACAATGAAAAACAAGCATTGGATAATTCAACAGATCTGGCATTGGCCGCCAGCGTTTGATAATTCTTGCTTTGCTTTGCCATGGTGTTTGCAAAAACGTATTGCTGGGAAAGCTGCTGCCTTCACCAATCTAAAACTTTTTGGGCTAAAGGCAAACATGTTTATGCTCTCACAAAAGCACATATTACAATAGAACTCCCTGGCACTGAAAGGAATTGCCTTGTGTGTGAATGTGATCCTTGGGAAATGACTGTGGCAACAAATGATGGATGAAATGCTGAATGAATCAAACATTCACCTCAAGTCAAGAGATCTGGGTTAAATCCATCATTCTTTTGCTCACTATGGTACCCCACATTGGACACAGCCATCTCCAAATCAGTCTTGACCCTGCTGCTCATGGAAACAGTCCAGCCCGAACTGCCAAGCCAGGTCCTCCCTAGACCGGAACCAAGCATCCTGGGACCGGTTTTGGGGTATTACCCCTCATCATCCATGCTAGCTTGAATTCAGTGAGCAAATGACCCACGTTTGGGCATACCCGTCCCACTCAGGGTGAAAATTGCTGCGACAACAAATGATGACCGATGGATATAACCCTGGTCTCCTGACTGGGGTGAATGTATGATTCATTCAGCATTTTGTTCATCAATTGTTTGCGTAGCACCTTGTGAAAGGACAGCTAGACATAACTCAGAGTTCAGTCAACCAATGGTGAAGAGGGCTGAGGCACTGCCCCTTAATGCATGCTGGGAAGGGTGGGAGAAAATGGAAATGGCTCAGCCACAGATTAATGGATGAAGTCTGGCTGAAAACCACCATAAGCAACTATGTTATATATAAGTTTATTACAATCAAAAGGTCTTGGCTAACAGACCAAAAAAAAAGCCAAATAATCTGGAATTGGCTGCCAGACTCTTGCTAATGAGAAAGAAAGAAAAAAGTGAGAGAGAAAGAAAGAAAGAGAAAGAAAGAAAGAAAGAAAGAAAGAAAGAAAGAAAGAAAGAAAGAAAGAAAGAAAGAAAGAAAGAAAGAAAGAAAGAAAAAGAAAGAAAGAAAAAGAGAAAAAATGAGGAATAAAGAAACAAAACAAAAAGAAAGAAGACGGAAAGATAGTAAGAAAGACAGTTTGGGTTGCAAAGATAGAGCACACTCGTGAACTTAAATTCAGAGTTTGTCTAATCTGTTGTTTGCCTTACTGTTGTATTTCAAAAGTCTCTGTTCTTCTCAACTATTTCAGTCTACTGAAATAGCAGCAGTCAGATAAACAAATACAACCCCATAAGAAATTTACAACAGCATTGGCAGGACACAGGAGCTGAAAACAGATAAAGTTGCAGTCTGCCCTGTACTTAAATCAAAGTGTCCAATTATCATGTCAGTCTCTAAACTCAACAGCAACACTATATTAATTATAATAAAGTAAAAACAAAAATGCTGGCACTGAAGGTAACTACCTTCTGTGTAGATGTGCTCCTCGTGAGTCACTCAAAGCGATGTTAACCAGTGGCTGAAGTAGGCTGACCCACTGTCCCTTGTTGTATGCAGTAGTGGGCGGACGCAAAATGTGAATGACACAACAACAGACCAATGACTGAAGAGAACGGACTGAAAGCCCATTTAAGTAAGTATATTATACATAGAATTTTAGTAAGATCAAAGGGTCTTGACTAAGGCCAGACTTAAAAAAAAGGAGGCTAGCTAAAATTAAAGTATTTGCCTAGCATCACACAATTTGGTTATGTAGGAAAGCTAATATTGATCTCCAATTTCCCAGTTTCAGCTGTGCACTTCAGATAGTAGATGGATATCTCTGTCATACAAAGCGAATGCTTTTTACATAATTCTTGGAGGATGGGATTAGAGTGTGGGTGACAGGCAGAATTGAAATTTCATTTGGGGTAGATTGAAGAGTACTGTAAAGCAGAGTAACATGGTTTTTTCAGTGTAGGTACATTTACCAAAATTAACAAGATGGTAAGCCGATGGCAGAATTTAAACTGGGTTCCTTATATTACGTTGTCGGTAACAGTTGCCACTAGGCTACATGTTATGTTATGTTATGTTAACATTATTTGCTATAGTGCACGACTTACCCGGGGGTATATAGGCGCTGCTGCGGATCCTAACAGGAAACACGTATCAGATGGTTCAGAATAAGTAGGCTTTAAGTAGTTTCCTAAATTTACTGTATTTGGTAGTGGATCGCAGGGTTAAGAGAAGTTTGTTCCAATACCTTAGAGCCAGATAGGAGAAGGCCTTTCCCCCAGTGTGTGTTTGGCGGATGCGGGGGACACACAGTAAGGCTTTGTCGCTGGATCTAAGATTGCGACTAGGGTCGTAAGCCATTATCTTTTTTTGGAGATATAGCGGGCCTTTGCCTTTTAACACATTGAACGTGAGGCAACAGAACTTACCATGGGAGCGCTTCTTCACTGGTAGCCAATGCAGTTCCTTCATCAAAGGCGCTGATGGAGTTCCAGAAGACGGTTCAGAATAAGCCTAGCCTCAGTATTCTCGACCACCCGGAGCTTGGAGAGCAGTGATTCGCTAGCTTCTGCCAAAAGGGCATTTCCATAGTCCAGTCTGCTTATCACCATGGCCATCACTTCCTTTTATAATTTCAGCTGTTTTTGGGGTCTCTGTTCGAAGAGGACTTTGAGCAGAGCCATTTATCTGGATTGAGTCTGGCTCGTGCTTTTCGTGGCTCACTCACCTTTAGCTTTCACCCCATCATTAGGACAGAGAGCGTGTAATCTGCCACCAGCAATGATATCTGCGTGACTCTAGATGCTGGAGGTCCACTCCCCTTATTTCTCTTGATTTGTCTTCAGCTTGTGATACGGTTTTGCATGCTGCTCTTCTGGTCAGATTTGTTGCAATCGGTCTCCATGACATGGTTTGTTTTGGTTTGTTTCCTCTTTAACAGTATGTTAGTAGGCAGGTTTTTTTGCTCACAATAGCTCTACTTTCAAAAGCCTAACCTGTGGTATTCCAGAGGGCTCCTCATGAGCCCTACACTTTTCAATTTATGTGTGGCCCCTATAGCTGACCATGTTGCCTTTTTTGGCTTTTAATTGCATTCATGCACAGATGATACTCAAATGATCTTGCACCTGGAAGGAGGGAAAGGCTGTACCCATGAATAAGTTAAACGTTGCCTGCCATCTGTGATTTGGATGAATACTAACCCCTTGAGGCTCAACACTGACAAGACTGAGGTACTGTCCTTTGTCAGTCCCTTCCCCTGATACTCAAATTGGTGGCCAAAGTATTTCGAAGTTTGTCCTATCCTTAGTACTAATGCCTGTACTCTGAGAGTAATTTTTGACCCAAGCTTTCCTTTTGAGGCAAACATTAATAAACTCACAGTCACTTGCTTTTTTATGATGAAGGTTTTGAGGACAATTATGCTTCTCTTTCCTAGTTCAGGTCACTAAATTAACTTCTGCGTGACCTTCGAGAAGCTTGTCACAAAAGCACTTGGGCTTAACTTAGAGACACTGCGCTAAGTATGTATGCAGCACTCACAGTAATAAAGTGAAAACACAACACAAGAAAAATCCCATACCCATTTAAAAAATAGAGAAAAATGAAATAAATAACTTGATAACAAAATAACAAATATCCAATCAGCAGCACAGCAGTTATTAATGTTTAAACTATAAAAGCTAAAATTGTGCCAAAAGAACAAATCAGCAACCGTAGGTATCTGGTTGCGTGTAATCAGGGCAAAGTCGCAAGTTATGGCTGACGGTGACGGAGCGCAGTCCGGATACATGAGAACGAATAAACCCAGTCGCGGCTTACCTTTCGGCTTCGAAGAATTTTTGAAGAAAAATATCTGAGAATGTAAAATTCAAGGTTGCAAGGCAGACAGAGGTGTCTAAGGGGGAGGCATCATCGTTGGGTAGCCACTGGACAAAGTCACTGGGAAGATTTCTATTTTTGGACTTTGTCACTTTCTTTTTTAAGTTGAAAATCTTCAGCGAGTTGAAGCTGCAGGCTGTAGTTGACGAGGGCTCTACAAATCCGGATACCCTTCCAGAGAGGAGTCGCTTAAATGGAGTTGATGCTGCGGAGAAGAACGTAGAAGGAGCTACCGCAAAGTAAGGCATACCGGTGATGCACCTCATGAGATCAGCGAGGTGGTAGGTCCCAGTCTAATGTTGTTTTTTGGGGAAAAGTTTAAAAGTCCCAAGGTTTGGTTTTTAGCTGTTGGGCACCTTCAACCCCACTTTCAATGGTTCAGTACTGGGTGGGCACCCCTTGGAGGGTAGGCTCATTTCAGGTAGGGTTCGAGCTTTGTGTGTACTTTTAGTGCAGAAAAGGAGGCCAGCCAACTAGCCCTTGGAGACACTCTGATAGTCCTGGTATCTAGGAGCAAGGCAGGCCTCAAGCAGCTTTCTGAGGGTACAAAGCAGGCTTCAAGCGCCAGGGCAGTCCTCTTAGGTTTAAAGCAGGTCTCATGCATCAGTGCAGTACAAGGTGGTCATTTTGGGAGTCCTCTGCAGTTCTAGGTAGTAAACTAAAAGTTGGTCTGAGGGTCCAATAGTTATACCTAGTGAAGCCTTTGAAGTGGGAGAAAATTCTAGACCTTTCTATACTCTGAATTTGGAAATTTCCCACTGCACAGGCTCCAAGAGGTCTGGTGTCAAGTTTTTTGTGAGTGTGCTGAGGTAGCCGCATTGAAATGTAAGAGGGGTGGAGAGCATCTCCGCCCCTCCCATCCTGGCAGGATGGTCCATCCTGGCAGGATGGTCCATCCTGCCAACATCTAGTCCCCCGTTGTCTCACTGTCTGGGAGGAATAAACAAAGGAAACTACACCTAGTTATGTGACCCAGAACTGGGAAACCATGATACAATTTCTCATCACATGCAGGAAAGACTATTGTAATTCGCTGTTGGCTGTCAACTTATCTTTTGTTGTGCACAGGAGAAAGGCCAGGAATAGGATGAGCATGTAATCTGAACACAGCGCATGCAGTGATGGTCACATATGCACCATTTGTAATCGCCAATTCTCATTGCAGTTCACTTGGGGTAGGCCATGCTCTTATTTATTTGGTCTGCACTCCTTTTAGAGGACCCCCCACCACCTTTTTCATCTTTCTTAAAGGACTATGGTCTATGTTAGGCTTACAGACAGCTAAAAGCTGTGTCACAGGCGAGACTTAAAAGTTGTGATGATGTAAAATTCTGTAGTCTTTGGGGTCAAATCTAAAACTTGTGTGCGGCTTTGCGGCTCTCTCATCGCAGCGTCTCCGCAATCCTCAGGCACCACTTCTGGCAGGAGCACAGCTGGTGTAACGCCTCAGAGGAGGGAGTCGTCCATTTCAGCAGAAGAAAGTGGAGGGCCTGACCTCCTCCACTGTGACAGCCCAGGCCATGACTATAGGTCCCGGGGGTCTTGGTGACACCTCACACTCTTAGTAATGGAGCTGCCATATTTGTTCCCCAGTGAAGTTGATCCAGACGTCATACAGGTTACTTTCTCCTTGGCAAAGCAGATCCAAATATCATTAGCTACTCTGGGAGTTTAGTGTAAAGGGAGAAACAAGGGCAAGAGAGAGCAACTTGGAGTGCTGGGCGGCCAATGACAGAGGAGGCTGGTGGTTGGAAACAATAGAAGGGCACCTGAAACATGGGGTGCAGACACATGCACTCTTGTGGAATACTTGAACAAAAGAAAAGTAGCGCCTGAAAAATGAGCAGTTGCCGGACACAGTAATGTGTCCTTGCTCGAGGGGAGGGACAAGCTCAAGGAGAGGTAGGACAGCCCACAAAGGCTAATGATTGAGACGCAAGCAAATGAGAGTAACAATGAATCCGCCTATGGCAAACAAAGGCTGACTCTAAGCCCACTGTCAGCTAAACAATATGGGGATTTGTTAGGCGCTCAAGTGCATCACTCTCGCACCATGCAACATGGTGAATAAGCGAGGCAACTCAAAAACGAGATTGATGAAGCCGTGCAATGCACTTTGCCCGGCCCTTGGTGGCTTCATAAATCTGGAGTAAAGCAACGCACCACAAACCGCTGTGTTGCTTTACTCTGCGCCGTAGAGGCATTTCATGGGCACTGGGCAGGTGTTCCCCCGCATCTCCCATGGTTTGTAACGCATTCCCAGACTTACTAGAACTGGTAAACCTGGGAAGGCGCCAGAAAAATACACCTCCGGCAAGAAATATCTTTTTTTCTCCTTTTTACTTCCTCTTGTGCTGCAGATATGCTGCATTCTGCAGCACACATAGAAGAGGATTTTGCCTCTCAGGATTGTTTTTGTGCAGGAAGCTGCCCCTTCCTGCACAAAAACAATCTTGTCTGCAACGCAGGCACCTTTGCACCATGGTGCAATGGTGCCTGCGTTGGTGCTAGAAGCCAAAATGGAACCAGCGCAGCAACAAGGATAGGAATGCGTCGTCTTCTTTTAAATATGGAACATTCCTGTCCTTCGCCTGTAATGCAGCAAGGAGATTTACTGCGCTGCGTTGTGTTACTTTGCCATACATATGGCCCTTGTTGCGCTGCGTTGTGTTACTTTGCCATAAATATCGCACTTGTTGCGCTGCGTTGTGTTTCTTTGCCATAAATATCGCCCCATGTCTCCAACAGACAGTGCACAAGCTATCTAGTAGGAGAGACCGAAAACCCCCACTCTTTGTGGTTTTATAGACAATAATGTTGATTCACATGTAGCAACATTGGCCATATATACAGTACACAATAAACTGATACCTTTCTTGGCTGACTCCTGGCAGTGTGTCATGGCACGTAGATATTCTTCAATGTTTTTAAGTTTACGTTCAGCAACCATCATTTTCAATAAAGGTCATTGAACGCACTGATATAATCTAATGTAATACATTGAAAAACTTACAAATGGCTGGAGCTCCGGCTCTTAAGGCCACACTGAGTGACCATGGACTTGGCTGTGGCTTGTACTCCCTGTGAATTTGCCAGTTTGCCCACTTATATGTCTCGTGACTGGTATTATCCAATAAGCATGCACCTTCTTGCAAAACACTTTGCAGGTTCGCCATTAGAAAACAGCGTGTTCATGACAGCTACCCTACAAGCAGCTAGTGAAGTGCTTGGCATAGGGATAAGCAAAGCTACACAGTCACTGTCAAGAGACAACGCTCCGCAGTAGTGCTCAGATTTAAGGAATTCAGATCTAAGGGGCCCAGGCTCTATAGCTGGCAGCGGTGCATTACTAGATTTGCAGACATTAAGTTGGTGCCTGTTTGCGGCTATATTTGCACTGAAATGTGCATTGCGTTCTTTTTGCACTGGCCAGTTGGTGCAGATCTTAGCTTTGCACTTGTCCGGGTGGTGCCAAGTTTGGTGAGCAAATTGCTGAGACACTTCTGCAGTCCCTGCAATTCTGAAATGAGAGTGCACAAGTGACCTGCACCAGTACGGCACCAGTGCAGGTCACTTGTGCACTGATTGCTCACAATGGTAGGGACTGGAGTGGTGCCTCTGCGTGGCGGGCCCAGATTGTGTCGACTGGGTGAAGATTCGGGCAGCCGAGGTGGATTTAGGACAGAATGTCCGCTGGTTCTTAGAAGCTGTTTCTCCTCCGCGAACAGCACTCGGCTCCGCCCCTTTCATTCGGGGCTATTTTCAGCCTTTGCAGCTAAAATAAGATCACTGTTATTACTGCTGCTATTCCTGGAAGCAGATGTTCTTGTGTCGTGCTTTGTTGTGCCCGAAGCTTTCTCGTGTAATGACTACCCGCGAGACCAGCTCCTGGGACCGCGGTCCCAGACATTTTAATGCGTTGCTAGGAAACAAGGTGGGCGTGAAAATAGGGCTTCACGCGGAGAACGTGACCCCGTTCATGGACGTCAGTCCTCGACGTCCACAGAGCGTGTGAAGGCAGAGGGTCACGAAGCCTCGGTTCCTCCAAAGTCCACGAAATGTATTAAGGGATTTAAACTCTGCCAGTGGGATATTTATGATACAATTGCAGGTTTTGACTTTCTACGGAGTTTTTGTTTATCTGTTGAGCTGTACACTAACCCATTATTGCGAGCATTTACAGCCTACTGGAGACACGGCCTTGATGTTTTTTCATTTTTTTTTCTTTAAAAAAAACTTGTTTCCTTCATTTCTTGGAAGTGGAGGCTGCCAGCCGCAAATACATCTCTTTCCCGACACCAGGGTTGGATTGGGATTAAAAATCGGACCGGGCACGCATAAAAAAATCGGCCCACATTTGCATAATGCCTTCCATCAAATCACTGCTTATTCATTAATTTTAGATAAAAAAAAGGGGGAGGGGGGAGGAATGCACGCATCAGTTTACACTAGTGAAACACACCTGAAAACAAGTGAGGCCACTTCTGCTCAGGCCCCCGCCCCGCTCAGTATGCCTACATTAATGCGAGGCCCAGCGAGAGAAAAGTGATGACACCTCTACCTGTTGTTGCTATACGGGAGGTAATAAGTGCACATCTCCCTCCAGAAAGGCCACTCAGACACCCACTGGGCCGCTGGCGGTATAGTCGAACGACAAAGACACCGCTCAAATCGACCCCCAGGCTGCTCAAAAGCAGCCCTCAGCTGGAACTTGGACCCCAGCCCCTCGGGCATTGCCCGAATGCCCCCGTAACCAATCCGACGCTGCCCAACACTATGGGCACCTTTGGAAAGATCTTTGGTGGTCGTGGACAAATATAGTCATTGATTTTCTAGCAGTGTTGGTTGAGCACAGAGTATATTCCAAGACCCCAGGCGGATAGTCTGCTTTGCTTGGAATCAGGATGGCCCCCCCTCACCCCTGCTTGGGACAGAGCTGACGAAAAAAATGAGGTGTGTCACGAACTTAAAAGACTGCGGAGACCAGAACACGAGTCAACGCCTAGTTTGTAATGAACCCTCAATCAATCGATCAATCACTTATAAAGCACAGTAAATCGTACCTCTGAGAAACCCTTCCTGAGGTGAAGGACAAAGAAGGGTACTCCGAAGGCCGGCGCCTTGTGCCTTCAGGGATCGCTTCCTCTCCTCCAAGGCATTTGCATCTTGACTGAAGGCGTCCGTCATGGTCACTCACCGCAGGAGCCTCAGCTTTGGGAGGCGGTCAGGGCAGTGATCCATCCATGCTTGGGTAGGACACAGGGGGGCTTGAATTTGACAAGAAGCGTGTCAATGGACCTCAGCGCTGGTGTGCTGCTGTTGATTCATCTCACAACAAGGCTTCTGATGACGTGTAAATGACTTCTAATGTAATTGGATGATCATCCAAAGACTCTGGGATGGCTTCTAAAGTCATCCTGCTTGACCTAGGCAGGCACCGAGCCTGCAGGCGCAGACCAGCTCTACCTCCTTTCGTGCTTTCCCAGTTTTTATCTTGCCAGAGGTCCTCCACCAAAGGTGCTGGAGACGAAACACTAACAGGATGGACAAGTGTAGGTGATCGGTGTCCACAAGACAACGAGGATTGCCCAGAGAAGGCAACGGGGAACGAACACATTCGTTGACATATTTATGACTTGTAGGATGATAGCTGAAGATCACCCCTAAAAATGGAGCACACGTGTTACCTTTTTGTGGAATCCACCTGTGTTACAATGGGCCAACCAATTAAATCTCCATTTTAGATCTCTTGACACAGAGAAGGCTGAGATATTGGTTGGGAGTGCCTGGTGTTGAACAAAATCCAGCTCTGGATAATGGCCGCTATATAGCAGTTTAGGATTGTCGCAGGGGATGCCACATAGACATTGAACCGGATGGGTGACCCTGCTGATGCGTATGGCATCCATCAGGGTCGGGCACATGTCAGCAGGAGACAAAGGTGTATGAACCTATGTGGGGCTAGAATCAAAAACTAAGCAAGATATAGACAGCTGTGACTCAAGCATTTAAACGTACAGCTTGCCACCTGGATGCGCTGCCTACCCAGAGAAACACAACTTTTTCTAATACCAATTTTTGCAATAGTGGTCAATTGTGGGCAGTTGTTTAGTGTTCATATAACTTAGCCATAGGAAAGAAAATATATACCCTATTGTACCAATGGACTCTATCTACTATTGGTGCATAATGGTATGTAGGGAAGATAAAGGGATATTTGCAGGCCCCAGGCTGGAATTTAATTAGTCTCATAAGCCCCCCAAATTGGGTATTTTACTCTCTTTCTTAGGAAAGTGTTGTTCAGAACCTAGCCGAACTTCATGACCCCCTGGTTTGTAGATTGAGATTGAGAGTGGATGAATTTAATTTGCTGTCCAGTACTGCATCCCTGAAGCTCCCTGTGCTCTTCGGATAAAACACATCACTCTGAAAGAAGGAAGTGATAACCTTGCGGTAGCCACAGCCACAGTCACAGTGACTACCCTCTTTGTGATGAAGCCCATATTGCATTTAATAGCTCCAATACATTCCAGGAGTATTACTTAGCACTACACCAGGGGCTTTCACATGTATAGCAATGACACCCTGGACACATTCCACAACCCTCTTTTTCATATTATTGTAGTTGTTGTAGAAATAGTAACATAACTAACCAGTAGCTGCTCTCCTTCATAACAAGTGGTGGGGCGGGGGGGGAGGGGGTGGGGGGGAGGTGTGTGGGGTAAATAATACAAACAAAAAGCACCAACCTGAAGCTGCCAGAGGCCACCTTGGGGTTCTTCTGCTCCAGTTCCTACACACTATGCAGGGTCCTAGACACCAACCAAGACGCTGCTCTCACACTGATAATACAGCATGAAAGCTGCAGTGTGATTGGACTGAGCGGGCGTGTTTAATGCTCGCCCAGGTCCTAGGACCCTGTGCCTCCACTCCACCCGGCCGTACAACACAGCTCAGGTGGCGAGAGATCAAAGTGCGCATGACATTTTGGGCAGCCTTAGACAGCTAACCAAACCATCACGAGCACTTACAGGGTGCACTACTCCTTCCCCTGCTCTGATCATGGTCCACCCCAACCAGACTTGGCTGCCTTTAGCAGAAAGGAAATAAAATGATAATACAAGGGTTTTATTATTGTATTTTTCCAGTTTCCTTAAGCTGCCTGGCTATCAGCATGGGTGGCAATGCTCCGCCGCCATAACGGAGGAGCCATCTCCTTAAGTAACAGTAGTGGCAGTGGTAGCAGCACAAGCATTGGCAAAGGCAACCAATCTCTCCTTTCAAAAGAAGTGGCAAGCTATTGGCTTTGGCAATGATTGTTTGATAGGACCAAGGCAAGAAAATACGAATTACATGGCATCGTGGTGACACTGTGCATGTGCACACTACGGCTTCCATTTCGGAAAGGGTTTCCATGGATTTCAATACTCGAATGGTGTTTTCTTGAATAAAGCTCATTCCGAGAAGGCTGCCAGCGCATGCAGATATTTTGGAATGACTTGTAATTTTGATTTATTCTGAGAAGATGGCTGATGGCCATTTTGATATGGTGAATTTAAATCTAAAAATGCTATACACTTGAGTGGAAAAAGCAGCAGGGCTCAGTGAGCAGATGCTGGGGCCTCTGCAAAGATGTGTATTTAAAATGGTGTGGGAAGAGAAGGAGCGAGGGAGCTCTGGGCGTGCCAAGGTTCACATGTCGCAGCGTGCAAGAAGCCAGCAGTCAGAAACTGCATGCACCTGGCTAGGCCTCACTCGAAAAAGAGTTTCTTAAAAAACATAATACGTAAAAAAAAAGTACATTAACAAGCACTGGCAAAGCTAATATGGCTCACCTTTGGGTCCCGTTGGCATTGCCAATGTCTTTTGGTGATGCTGTATAGCATCGGCAATATGCTGTGTAGCATGTACAAAAGACAAAAAAGGGAAAAAAGGATTAATGACGTGGATGCAGCATCCTTTTCTTCGCAGGCACACACGTGATGTCTTGTGCATACGCCTGTGTCTTTACTCATGCAGTGCCTTTAAAAGGAGAAGCGTAAGGATGAAGTCAGCCATGAAAGAGATGGTAAAGAGGCCATGCTCCAGTGGAAGGACAAACACAAGGTGGACAAGCTGGATCAAGGAAAGCCATTGATTAAGAAACAAGCAAATGAGAGTGACAATAAAGCAAATCAATTGTAAAGAACAGGTGTACTGTAAATCCCGGTACGTTCTCACTGAGCCCACAATAGGTCTTTTGCAACCAGGCATCTTGCGCTGTCTGGTAAGATCAACCTGAACATGGAGCGGGAAGAGTAGAGGCAGGGGAGCATTAGGGAAGAGTGCAAGGAAAGATATGCTTCCATGGAGGCTAAAGCTCAAAGAAAAGAAGAATTCCCTGATGTCAGAAGTGGAAGGACACATGTCATCTCGTCAGAAACAGAAAAGAAGAAATGAAATGCTCCAGGGGTGGGACAAACAAAGAATAGGGAAGAACGCCAATGAAGAAGAAGCAGGGAAATGAGATAGACAAGAATGTCGACCAATCACGAGTATGGCAATGACCCAAAACTCAAGACATGTATATAGTTTATGTATTGGAGACAATAGGTCTTCGACTGCAGTCAGCTACAACTTTTGTGTAGGCAAGACCTAAAAAATGATCTAGTTGTTTTTCACCAGAAAAAGCAAGCTGTTGAGACCATAGTAGTGAAGACATGACAGATTGGTACCAGTGAATTACAACAATAGCACCAGTTACACTTGTAAGATAATATTTCATCTTTCAAAGCAACTCAGAATAAATCCACAACACAAACGAGCACTGTATAGCCAAAACATAATATATGATATAAAGCATTCACAACAGACATGCTCATAAGCCAAGTTGGCTCAACCGCTAAACATTTCCACAGCCCTCTCCCAATCGATACAACATGGCGTTATGGATGTCCACTGAGCCTCTTGCTTTCAGCATCAATTCAGTGTCAGCACAGTCCACAAGAAGCTGCCATTTGCATATGCTGTGCCATACTGTACCCCAAGACTCCATTATCCATACTAAATTGGATTTGTAAGGCTGCTTTGCCTTCAAAATGTAATTATGATATGTTGTCTTTAAGTGTTGATATCAAAAACAGCTCAGCAAAATGTACACCAGGTACTCCTAACCAACAACAATCAATCACACATCTCACCACTGGAATACTCCCTCATTCTTTATCCAGTCTCATAGCACCATGTAAAAAGATGCCTCTCGGTTGTCTGAAGTCTTCCGAGTAATTTATTTTTCAAAACACAAAGATGAATATTCCTCCGCATTCCTGCACAAGGTTCTATGGCATTCTACACGTACCATTAAAATGATAGCATATTTAAAGATATGGCACAACATACTACATGTTCCACTTCTTCATAAGACATTGGATTATTACTTGTGGTGGGTGACTACCCATCTCAAGGAATAATCTCAACTCTAAAAGGGTGAATCCTTAAAGCCACTAACTTAACCGGAGTTCACCCCACTGGTAGATATCACGCAGAGCAGACAGGCTTAATTTAGGCCAATTTGTAAAGCATTCATCCTGTACCAAAACAGTAATAAAGTCAAAAAGTAAAACAATAAAAAAAAAACATACCGAGCTAGAAAAATAGAGAAAATGTAATAAACAAAATGACAACATTTCAATAAAGGGAACCAGAGATATTAAGTTTTAAAGGTTTAACCTCTTCAGCGCGGCGCAAATTTTCACGCTGTGCTGAAGGTTCTATTGAACGGGCGGGGCCATGACGGAGTGGTTCCCTCATTAGCACAGCTCAACCGGCGCTCATGACGGAACCATTCCGTCATGAGCACCGAAGGGGTTAAGAATAAATAGCACCAAAAAGCACAAATTGCCAATGATAGTCAATGATCACGGTACACCAGGACCTAAGTGTAACTGGATGCTGACCACAATGGAGCATGGGTCGGATACACCAACCAGGTTTGTTCTGGTCAAAATCTTTACCTTCTAACTCAGTCTTGCATGTCCCAGTCCACCACAGCAGCGGTGGGGGCTTTAATCATAAAAATTGATGGTGCTACCAGGCATTTAGGTGGTTCTCTTGTACTTTCTATTAGTATATGTTAGTCCTGGCATTCTTGGCGTGGTTTCCCCTAATCTTTTGCCTTCAGACCTCCTGATTTTGCTGGCCTAAGGATTCTGTTAACTTTACCACTGCTAACCAGTGCTAAAGTTCTTGTCTCTCTCCCTAAAACATGATAACACTGGTTTATCCCCAATGTGCATATTTAATTTACTTGCAGTCCATAGTAAAGTGCACTACAGGTGCCCAGGACCTGTACATTAAATGCTACTAGTGAGCCTGCAGCACTGATTGTGCCACCCACTTAATTAGCCAATTAAAAATGTCTCAGGCCTGCCACTGCTTTGTCGACCTGGCAAGATAAACCCATGTTATGTTATGTTATGTTATGTTATGTCATTTGTAAAGCGCATGTTCACCCAGAAGTGTATCCTGGCACTGAATAACAGATGTTTGTCATACCTCTCATACATTGGGATTACCTAATTACATTTTATAAGTGAAATTTCCAAATGGGAAGATATAACTAGTTCATGTTTTGTGTCTCTAGAATCCTAATTTAAAATCTTAATTTATGGTGAAGTTGGATTTTAAATTATATTTCTGAAAATACCAATTTAGAAAGTTGACATTTTCTTGCCTTAGCCATTTGGTGGCTGCAGCCTGTCTCTGGTCACATGACTGGGTTGTAGTTGGCAGTTGGGCTTTGTGTTTTCCTCCTAGACAGCCACACACAATGGGAGCTTAGGTGTGACTGAATGGGCCATCACTGGCAGGATGGGAGGGAGGAGCTGGGGCCAGCATCACTTACACAGAATAGTCTATGTCTTGTCTCCAGACAAAGGGCTGCATACCTCGTGTAGTTAGTCAAGATGGGTAAGGCAGGGCATCTGTGCACTTCAAAGACATGTCTCTAGAAGCTAGTTTCTCCCCACTTCAAAGGCACAACTGTCTATAAAAGAGGACCTCAGCCACCATCACATCAGTACACTTCTGGACCTGTGTATACCCCACCAGGAAGAAGGACTGCTGTGCTGCTGAAGGTCTGCCACTCTGCTGGACTCCTGCTTTGCTGTGCTGACCTGCTTACCTCTTGCCTGAGTGAGAAGAACTGGACCTGCATCTCGTGAACAAAGATCCCAAAGTGACTCCAAGGGCACTTGGACTCCCGGTATGACTTGACCAGATATCAGTTGTTGGGGCTTACTGCTTCTGGTGCTATTTTGACTTAAATCTTTAAATGTGAATATCTCAGGTTCTACTAATTAGAGTTTTGTCGTTTTGGTCTTGTTTTATTTATTAAAAATTACTTGCTTTCTAAACATATTTTTGAGGTGGTTTTGTCACAGAGTTTACTGTTTGAAGTGTTGCACAAATACTTTACACATTGCCTTCAAGTTAAGCCTAACTGCTCCTTGCCAAGCTACCAGGGGTGCGCACCGGTTACATTGGGGGTTGTTTGTGCCTTACCATGACTATGATTGTGGTTGCTGCTTGACCATGGCTCACACCCCAATCAACCAGTAACCCAATTTCTAACAGTATGTCAATGTGACCTACAGTAAACATTATGTGGAAGTGTGATAAACTACCTTTAATAATGCTTTCCATCATTAAGATTGAAAACAAGAAGGTCTAGTCTTTATGTTTATGCCCACTCAGGGATAGTCCCTTTCATCAGCATATGTCTGATATTTCAATATGGTATTTAGCTCCCTTAAGGAAGAAATGCATCTATTTAAATCATCGGAGGAATATAGTGATGCTTATCAATCTTTAGTCACTCTCTGGTTGTCTCTTGTCTTGCCTTACTGTCCTCTCTCAGGATCATTCATGTAGACCGGGAGGGTGGAATGGGGGATGGGAAGAGCTATTATCTTTAAGTTATTCCTGTATGTTAAACTATTTAAGTTTGAGAATTTCACATTAGAAGAAACTCTAGCCTTCTCCATCTCTTCTACACCATCCTGTACTTTTACCAGTGTGTTGGACTTTCGCCCACCAGTTTTGGTCTTTTATTTACTAATTGTATATGACCATTACTTTAAACTATTCCAAGTTTCTCACTTTATGTAATTTTAGCATTCATATTGATGGTCCTCCTTCCCAAGCCGAAATGAACCTAATCGCTACATGTGTCACGCGGGATTACAGCAGCTGGTGGTAAATTCTAGTCATTCTACGTGACATTTTCTCTGATGAGGAAAACTGTTATTCTTGCCTAATTATTCTACGATTAGTCACATGCCAGTGCCTCATGATAACCTTTGCATTTTTTAGTGCATATATATATATAAATATATATATATATCCTTTTTAAAAAGTACTTTATTATTAGTATTTGTAGTATTTTTCTTAAATATTTTCATTCGTTTATCCATTGTTTATATCTTCAAATGTTACATATATATTTTTTTTTAATAAATTACAATTATTTTTAAAGTTTTTATAATACATATATATGTTTTAGTGAAAATCTCTGTAGTCAACATTGTTAATTTGGCTTCTGCTCTTGAGAAAGGATATGGCTCTAATTATCAAAACGCAGGGTTTTTAACTCACAGAGAAGAATGTGGGCGCTCTGCCTAAAGTGGACGCAATGTGTGTAGGAGCTATCCAAGTGTACGTGGTGCAAACGGCGAGCGGAAAATACCCTATACTCGCTCTAAAGTATGTCAGAGTTACCTGACATACGAAAGTACAACAAACATAAATGCCTTATGCACACACACGTAATATTTCTAACAGTCATGTTAAAGTGGAAAAAACACAATTTTGAGAAGCCAAGGACAACAGGAATAATAAAATTTCATTGGCACTTGTCGCTGTCGTTTCAGAGTTTTTAATGGTTCCACAACCAGCCGACACGTGTTTCGTCGCGTTAGGAACAGAGTGTTTGCGACTCCTCAGGGCTGCGGTATGAGAAATGAAATAAAAAAGGTCGGTCCACCGGTGATAATTCCGCCCCGGCGGGGCCCGTGAACAACTGTGAGAAATATCTTGTTTAAGGGTTGCCTTGTGAAAGTATTAGTCCTGCGCTTAAGTTGCCGTTGGGAGGATACTTAGTAGGTAAACAGTATCAGTAGCGACTCAGAGTGGAGATCGTGCTTATGTATTCATTCCACCTGTGGAATGCCCGGGACGTGCTGCTAGTGATCCGACTGGAGCGGATAACCCTCAGTAGGTGCGTGTTTAGGAAGCAATCAAGCGTAGGCTGCGTTGCATCTTCCCGGGTCGCCGTGTTCCGAATAAAGGATTATCACCGGTGGAGCGACTTTCTCTTGGCCTCCCCACCTAGTCTGTTCCCAAAGAGCACTGCTTACCTACTTTTACCTCAAAACACTGTTATTGCTCACAGATTGCGCAGGATGTACTGGTTACTGGAGGATAAACATATGCCCATGCATTTGTTTTAAGGCCCTTAATAATTTAGACCCTTACTTTGTCCGCTAGCCTTTACATCATAATTGTCGCACCAGGATGCTTTGCTCAGCCTCATGCTTTTACCTCCAAATCCCAGAATCCGTAAAACTATGCATGGTGGTCGCTCATTTGCATATCTGACGGCTACAGTTTGGGGTAAGGTCCTCCTCTCTCTTTGGTCTGAGATAAGTTTAGTGAGTTTTAAGGACAATCTCAAAATTAGGTTTTGTAGCAGTAAGTAGTATGTAGTACTGCCTGTGTGTTTTTTCTTCTGAACCACCCGGGTTATTTATTTTCAATTTGTCAGAGCCAGGACACATTTTTGGCAATAGTATGGTGTATAAAGACATACAATAAATAAAATAAACTATTGGAGGCCAGAATTTAAAGGCTTTATTTGGTCCTCTTGAACTAGGTCTCCAGGTTGAAAGTTCCATATTGTAGCAGATAAAGAACATCCCCTCACAATGATCAGGAATACCAGCATGTGCTCCATGCCCTGACTGCACATCCTCAGCAGATATTTAATCTCCGTATTCGATGGTCTGCACTGGGGTGTCTCTGACATTTGAAAACTTGATAGAAATAGAGGTGAAATAATCTTGTTGACATGTCTGAGGTTCATGAGAGGCATTTTTCCATAGGCATACATGCTAACATATTTGGAAGAGGAAAGTGGGAGATTTAAAAAAAGAATAAGGAGAATGTATTTCTCCCATTGACTTCCATTGCAGTCTGCATCTGGTCTAATGTCATGCATCAGTCTTGCAAAGGTGCTGCTGCAGGATCGGATATCAGAAGTTAAAATATAATTTATTTCCATATCTGTCAGGAGCACAGAGAAATCTCTATGGCAGGCAGAGAAAGCAATATAAAAATGTTGTGCATTTGCTTGCAGGAGCAGGTTATTGGCAGTGCATAATCCGAGTCACACAAGACCAGCGCCTGCCACTTGAAGTCTGCTAAGGTTTCTGCCCGCAGGAAATGGAAGGTGGGAGACTAGTCTTGAAATTAGTAGTCTCCCGCCTGAATCGGGAGGGTTACCCATTACGGTATAATGGGGTAACCCACAAAGGTCCAAGGACCTGGATAACGTTTGTGCCTTTGTGTCATTTGAGGATATACATGTATTCAATTGTGAAGGAATTGGTGGTACATTAATGATACAATGTGAATTCTATATCAATCAAACAAATCATAGCATTTGTAAAGCGCACTACTTACCCGTGAGGGTCTCAAGGCACTGGGGGTTGGAGGTCCTGCTACTGCTCGAAAAGCCAGGTCTTGAGAAGTATTCTGAAGGTCAGCAGGTCTTGGGTCTGCCGTAGGTGGATGGGGATGGTATTCCAGGTCTTGGCGGCGAGGTGGGAGAATCTTCTGCCGCCAGAGGTCGCTTTTCAGATGCAGGGGAATGTGGTGAGGGCAAGGTCGGCGGAGCGGAACTGGCAGGTGGGGGTGTAGAAGTGGAGTCGTCTGTTGAGGTACACTGGTCCGGTGTTATGGAGTACCTAGTGTGCGTGGGTGAGGAACTTGAAGGTTATCCTCTTGTTGGCGGGGAGCCAGTGCAGGTCTCTCAGGTGGGGTGTGATGTGGCTGAGGCGAGGGATGTCGAGGATCAGGCGCGCAGAGGCGTTCTGGATACATTGAAGCCGTTTCAGGAGTTTGGCCGAGGCTCCTGTGTAGAGGGCGTTTCTGTAGTCCAACCTACTGCTGACGAGGGCATGGGTGACAGTACTTCTTGTTTCGGTGGGTATCCACTTGTAGATCTTGCAGAGCATGTGGAGGGTGTTGAAGCAGGAGGAAAATACGGCGTTGACCTGGTTAGTCATGGTTGGAGTCCAGGATGACCCCTAGGTTCTCCGGGAAGGTAGCTGTCTCAAAGGAAATATTGATGGTTTTCAGGCGGCTGGTGACTTTTGAAAAAGGTGGGGCGTAAAAGTCGTGCATGAGTTATATGCGACAAGAGAGACTGACAGCCAAAAGAGGGGTTCAGGGAATTACCCCATGAGAACATTTTGAAAAAAAGAGTGGCCAAATTTGAGAAAGCAAGTTGGTTAATAAATCAATAAAAAGATTTCATATGATAATGACATAGGTAGCTGCTTATTACCCAGTATATCCACAGAACTTCATAACAGACTTTGCGATAATACCTCTGAATATGCTAGTGAAGTATCTTACATCTGATGCTGTGATGGCAGCAGTGCTTCGTTATAGGAACAAGACTTACTAAGTGTCAGTGGTGGTTGGTGAAGTCTGAGAGTGGCGAAATGAGAGGGGGCACAACATTTTTATGGAAGTCTGTGGCGATTTACTGTGCATTTTTTTTCTATGAGGTTATATTAGTTCTCAGGCTGATTGACAGAACGGAGTTACACATGTAGGGGCCAGGCAAAGTTATTTTCATTTTAACAGTAGAGTGCATTGTTTACAATATATATTTTGTGAATGGGGGAGATCAACGTTGGCTCATTAATAGGCCTAGCAAAAAAGTGCCACATGCAGGCAAGTCTGCATCTGCAGCGTCTGAAGAGGAGACTCCCTTCGCCTTTCCATAAATAAAGTCAAAATCAGTGGGAGTCTGAGACTTTTTACACAACAGCACGCTACCATCGCTCTCAAGATAAGGGGCTGCACTTACCCCAATTATATGGCATATGTAATTGTAAAGCGACAATAAAGACAAAAGAGAGTTGATAAGGCCCCATAGCCACAGAAGCTTGAAAACACTGGGGTTTACAGTACCCTTTGATTTATGGCAAGGCAATATTCCCTGCTCTTCACAAGGGCGAACAAAGCGCACTTTTTTACTGTTCCCTCGTTGAAAAAATGTAAAGAAATTCAGTCACACTTCATCCAAGGAAAAGGCCAGACATTCATATTAATCTAAAATGTTCGCAATTATATTTACATGATAAAGATTCGTGATTCCATTTCTTTCTTGTCGTTTGTATATTCTGTTGAATATATATATATATATATATATATATATATATATATATAACCTATATAACCACACATGGGTAGTTACTAATGGAGAACACGTTTTGCAAAGAAGGGCCTTCACTTTCATCACCAACAATGAGGTAATTCTGCTGTCAATGATATCACCAAAAGACCCTCAGTCAAAACATCTCTGCTGTGGGCCTCTGCCCATGTACAGTGCTATGATAATGCAGAAGCCCTGCTAATGAGGTACAGCGGACAAAAAGAAGTGTCAGAGATTGTGATAGGCTGTAGAAGCCATGACGTAGCACATAGTGATGTTTGTTTTTTGTAATAATGATTTCATGCACAAAAAGCATATTCCTACTAATCTCTCTTGCTGTTTGTTTAGAAAATACATTTAATCACCAAGATTCATAAGTTACGACAACCTACTCATTTTTCATTTACCAAACAAGAAATACTGTTCTGGATAAAAACAAGAGATATATTTCTGAGCCAATACCCTCCTGCTTCAGGGAGCAGTGATTCGGTTGTGGGAAGGAAGGCTGTGGAAACAAGATTTTCAAAGTGAGTCTTCAAAGGCCTTGGCGAGCGAGATGTGGGCTGTTGGGGAACCTTTATTAGGCTGAGGTCGGCCATAACCCCACAATTCCTTTGAAACAAGTGGGTGTGTCACTTACAACATACCCTTTGCCTGGAAGAACGACCGTCTGCAATGCATGTGTAATTATTATACCTGATATGAGAAAAATAGTCATCAAAACAGCTATTTACATTTTTGTGGAATTTACAAACAAAACGGTACTAAAGACGGCTGGAAGTCTGTTTCGTGAACCCCTTCCCTAAGGAGCTAAATGACGTGATCGAGTCCTAGGGCTATGGAAGTCAAGATGATGACGACACAGGAAGTTTCTATGATTGGGTGATCTGATCTCCTTCAAGCTTTGCTTTTCAGTTCACAATGCTATCGAGTGAAATCGACACATCCACCGAATGCAGTTAGGCGTCTTACATCAAATGACAGCTTTATCACAAATGTCATCAGCTTTCAGTGCTTCGGTCTCTGTGCACTTTAAATGTGAAATTCTTAGTTCTGCAAGACTAAATAAACAGCAGCACTAGCCTACAACTACATATTCGCACACTGGCGACGGCGGCATTGGCATACCATTGTGGAGAAGTGTGGCTCAGGGGTTAGAGGCGGCAGACCCGGAAGCTGAGATCGGCCCTGGACCAGGGTTCAATTCCCCGCCTCGGCGGGTCTTGGGCTCAAAAATTCCACGTACTCGATAATTCTCGCTCCGGTGCCATCTCGACTCACGGGTTCACACTCTGCGACTCTGGGCAATAGCTTGCTTAATCTCCACAACGGCCCCTCGCGGCGGGATGCCTGGCTTTCACCTTGTGGATACCATGCCGGGGTTATCTCACAGGGGAATACCAGGACGGGTTCCCTAAGCAAGCGCCGGGAAACCCTTTGTGGGTAGCTGTGCGCTATATAAGCTCAAATACATTTACATTTACATACCATTATTAAAACACTCACAGTCACTTAAACACAGAAAGTAAAAAAAAACAGAATTTACCTTTTGTTTTATTTTGTGTGGCCCACCGCTTCTGTGACTTGGAAGTGGAACATGCTAGTAGTTTCGGCCCGCCTGGGCCATGTCCAGTGGCGAGGGGAATCATGAGGTCATGAAAGGAGGGGTCTTGCTTGCAGCGCTCTCTCATGGTTCCCAATGGGCAGGTTGAGCACAGCCAGTCAGCCACCCACCCACGCTCGGCAGCACCACCATCCTCGTGCGCGGTAACTTTACTCAGCCAATCCTGGCGCAGCATAACCTCGCCACTGCGCCAGGAATGACTATAGAGCAGGGCTAAAACTGCCCATACTGAGACCCGGCTCCCCCGGGTCTCTGCCTGTGTGACGGCTTGGGGAGGAGGAGGAGGGAAGGGGCTATTGCGTGTGTGCGCATGCCTGGGCAAGTTATAAAAATGACTTGTCCTAAATGCGCACACTGCTGCTGCCCTCCCTGCCACACTGCTGCTGCCAGCCTGCCACAGGCCCGCCCCCACTCCTTCCACGATGCGATCGTGATGACGTGACTCCGGCCTCAATTATGACTTTCGGCAATTTTTGTGCGCTCTGCCCTGTGCTCATAATTTTACGTTTTGCGCAGTCAGTGCAGTGCAGTGTAAGTGACAGCAGTGACGGTCATCAATGTGGCTAGTGGGGCAACGCCCCAACGCCCCCAATGGACGAACCGCCACTGATGGCTTTCCAGAGATGGGGTGCAATGATGGTGCTGGCTTTGTTGAAGATGTGGTGAGGGCATGGGTCTGATGGAGATCCGGAGTGGATGGTGTTCAGGATTTTTATAGTGTTGTCGTTAATGTTGGTCCAGGAGAGCAGGTGGTTGGTGCGGATGGTGGTCGTGGGGGCAGAGGTCGCAGTGGTTGTCGGGGCGTTGAAGCTGTCGTGGATGTCTGTGATCTTACGATGGAAGAAGGTGGCCAGCGAGTCTCACAGGTCCTGCGAAGGTGGGATGTCATTGGTGTTGGAGCTGGGGTTGGAGAGTTCCTTCATAATGTTGAAGAGCTCTTTGCTGTTGTGTGTGTTGTCTAGACGGTCTTTGAAGGAGGCTCTTTGGCGGCTCTGATGAGGTGATGGTGTCTGCGGGTGGTGTTCTTGTGGGCTGTGTAGATGTCTGTGTTCGTTCCCAGAGCCAGTTCTTCTCTAGCTTCCAGCAGGTTTGCTTTGAGGCCTGGAGGTCTTCAGTGAACCAGCTGTCTTTCTTGCTGGTGTGGCTGTTGGAGGGTTTCTTGAACGGGGCGAGGATGTTGGCGCAGTTGTTGATCCACTGTCTGAGGTTGCGGGCGGCGGTGTCGGGGTTGGTGAGGTCAGCGGGTGGGCTCTGGGCAAGGATCATGGTTAGCTGGTCTTTGGTGACTTTGCTCCAGCAGTGGCGAGGCATCTGTTGGGTGCGGTGGTGCGTGGTGGATTTCTGGAAGGTGAAGTGAATGCAGTGATGGTCGGTCCAGTGGAGTTCGGTGGTGTGGTTAAAGGAGATGTGCGGGCTTGCGGAGAAGATGGGATGGGTCGAGCATGTGGCCGGCGGAGTGGGTGGCTATATTGTCGATCAGGATGGTGGAGTTGGTATCGTTGTTGTTCTCGAGGTGGAAGTTCAGGTCCCCGAGTAGGATGTAGTCTGTGGAGGTAGGGGCGTGTGTGCTGACAAAGTCGGCGATGGAGTCGCTGAACTGTGGTTGGGATCTGGGGGTCTGTAGACAAGGGTTCCTCTGAGGGTGGGTTTGGGTTCTGGTGCTGGGCGCGGTCCAGGCGGCAGACCAGCGGAACACCCGCTGCGCACGCCCGCTTTGCGCGTCCGCTGCTCAGCCGCTGCATGGCCTCCATATAAGGGGATGTGGGAGGGAGGAGCAGCTGGGAGGTGGGAGCCGGGCGGCGAATGGGCAGCAGGGGGGGCAGAGCCGCAGGGACACAGTGGCCGGAAAGAACGGGTGAGGACAGCGGGGGAAACAGAAGGCAGAGACAGGACACATAGAATAAAAACAATAGCAGGAGGGGAAGAAAGCAAATTAATGCAAGTTACAACAGACAAGCACAATCCAAAAACAATACAGCAGCAGTGCAATAGGCAAATACAGACAAGAGCAACACAGCAGCGTGGGGAGCGATCTGCCTGAGAGCAGGGTCAAAGGTCGCTCCCCACATGTACGTGGTATATTTTTACTTGGTGAATGCTGCTCAGAACTAAAGTGTAAACTTGAGTAGTCTAGTAGTCATTGTTTTCTGAATTGGGAGGGTTGGCATGTATGCATTGGCCATTTCCCCAGTGGGATGGAGCCCTTGGAGACAGTTTTTGAAAGTCCAGGGCCACTCCTGGTGCCTTTCACTTTGCAGATCACTGACATACAGTAGGCATGAGGTGGCTTCGAGAGAGAGATAGAGAAAGTAGAGAGAAAGCAATGAGAGTGCAAGAATCGAGAGAGGTGAGGAAAGGAGAAAGAAAGAACGGATGGCTGGCAATTGAGAGATCGTGAGAGGATAAGAAGGGAGCAGGGCTGATTTGAGCATTTTAGCCAGGGATGTTTTTGGTTCCCCAGTCCGGCCCTGGTTATGATATGGCTTGGCTGTCATTCTGCTGCCTTCATTCCTCGTATTTACATAGTTAAGTTTCCCAGAGCTGGAAATAGAATTAGGTTAGCAGAGGTGGGCTGGAGACATCCTGACTGCAGGGCTTTAAGTGGGGCAGGCCCTTCTGGGTCTCAGATCCAGCAATGATTAAAAGCTTATTTTTAAACAAATTTCTATCTGGTCCTATATTGATGTCCTTTCCGATAAAAACATTTAGGTAATGGATGACAGTGAGACTAGTCCTGTTTGCATTTTACATGCTATAGTTATATATCACAAATCACCTTCCATTTACATAAAAATTAAGTTTACTTCACTAAGGGACAGATGTAGGTAATCCCAATTTACCTATTCTTAAATACCGAATTTTACTGATTCTGTATTTAAGAATAGGTAAATGGGATGTAGATACATTTTCGGTAAAAATTACCGAATCGGTAAGATTCGGTATTTACCGAATCGGTATTTACCGATTCGGTAATGAAGGGTGGCAGGGTGTCACTTTGACACCTTGTTGCACCCCTCAATTGTGCATGGGTGCACATGTCACAGACATACATGCTCTAAGGGCATGTATGTCTGCAAAATGGCACTGTTGGAAAAGCAAAAAAAATGCGTTTTCAAAGGTTTTCATTATTTACCACCAACTTCTAGTTGGTGGTAAATAACGAATCCTTAACTGAGGAATGCACTAACTTGAGTGCTCCCTACATCCTGGATTCGGTAATTTACCGAATCTGTATGTTAAGAATTCGATATTTCACCGAATCCTTAAATTACCGATTCGGTAAAATACCGAATCCTACAAAAATGCCACCTACATCTAAAAAGCCCAATACTGGTCGGTAACGGACGAAATTTGGTAATTTCGGCCGTTACGACCGGTATTGGGCGACCTTCATCTGGCCCTAGGAGTATATTTTTCATGCAGCATATTAGTCTTGTAACATGTGTACTGTGAAGTGGGTACCCTGTAAGTGTCTCTGTGAGTTCAGTTGTCGATGGGTGGGTGTTTATTACATTCCATGATTGAGAGCTTAGGAGTTGAGGCCGAAGGCAGTGTAAGGTTCTTAAAGAGCCTGTCAGTGGGTGATAATGGTGTTCAAAATACATGGCGATCCAATCCTGTGCCCCTTCGCAAAGAGCAGCGTAACAGTGATCTGCTAATTGTAATTACTTTTATATGCAAGAGTTGTGAAGGAGGTACACAGCTGCTGAAATATTGACCCAGCAAAAGTAAAAGAAATTGCAATGTTTGGAGGTTAATGCTTGCGTTGCAGGTGTGTGGGGGATGTGGTGAAGTGATACAAGGAAGTATGGGTGTGCACCCCAAATATTCACACTAGATTATATCGATGGGACACAATATCGAGGCCAAAATATAAAAAATATAATATCAACAGGTAAGTCTAAATTTCTATACATAACTCCACGTATATGTACTTACGTTGTAGTTTTTAATTTGAGCCAGTGGTTTCAGGTGCTCGGCACTGGAATTTACTTGTCAACACCAGTGCTTGTGACAGTCTGCCACAGGTGGCGCTGTTTGGCTAATTTAGAGAGGATCACAATAACCGTTAATTATTTATTCAATACAATCAATCAATCATGCCATTTATAAAGCGCACTACATGGGTCTCAAGGTGCTGAAGGGGGGTGGGGGTGCTGCTAGTGGTCGAAGAGCCAGGTCTTGAGGAGTCTTCTGAAGGCCGGTAGGTCTTGGGTCTGACGTAGGTTGGTGGGGAGGGTGTTCCAGGTCTTAGCGGCAAGGTGGGAGAAGGATCTGCCACCGGCAGTCGCTCTTCGGATGCGGGGGATGGTGGAGAGGGCACGGCTGGCGAAGCGTAGCTGGCGGGTGGGGGAGTTGAGTCGTCTGTTGAGGTATGCTGGACCGGTCTTGTGGAGGGCTTTGTGTGCGTTGGTGAGGAGTTTGAAGGTTATCGTCTTGTCAACGGGGAGCCAGTGCAGGTCTCGCAGGTGGGGTGTGATGTGGCTGCGGCGGGGGATGTCGAGGATCAGACGTGCTGAGGCATTCTGGATGCATTGCAATTGTCTTAGGAGCTTGGCCGACGTTCCTGCGTAGAGGGCTTTTCCGTAGTCCAGCCTGCTGGTGACGAGGGCCTGGGTGACCGTTCTTCTCGTCTCAGTGGGGATCCACTTGAAGATCCTGTGGAGCTTTTGGAGGGTGTTGAAGCAGGATGAGGAGACGGCGTTGACCTGCTTAGTCATGGAGAGGGTGGAGTCGAGGATGATCCCCAAGTTGCGTGCGTGGTCGGTGGGTGTTGGGGCTGTTCCTAGGGTTGTCGGCCACCAGGAGTCATCCCAGGCTGAGGGGGTGGAGCCGAGGATGAGGACCTCCGTTTTGTCCAAGTTCCTGAGACCTGGAGGTCTTGGGTGAACGAGGTGGCTTTCTTGTTGGTGTGGCTGTTGGAGGGAGTCTTGAGAGGGTGTTGGCGCAGTTGGTAATCCATTGTCTGAGGTCGCAGGGGTCGGCGGGTGGGCATTGGGCAAGGGTGGTGGTTAGATGGTCTTCTGTGACCTTGCGCCAGCAGCGTTGAGGCACCAGATGGGTGCGTTGGTGCGTGGTGGGCTTCCTGAAGGTGAAGTGGGTGCAGTGCTGGTTGGTCCAGTGGGGTTCGGTGGTGTGGTTGTAGGAGACGTGGGGGCTTGGGGTGAAGATGGGGTCCAGTGTGGCCGGCGGCATGGGTTGGTGTTGTCACAAGCTGTCTGAGTCCGAGGTTGTCGATCTATGTGAATACACAGTAAAAATGACTATTACCTGTCGCCCAGCCATTCTTATACCTTTCTGATGGTTAGTAGTTGTGTTGTTACTATCATTGGCAGCATGGCAGGGGCAATGGGTGGTGCACGCTGCAGCATCCTGCTGGGGAGAGCCCTGGCACTTATTTTTCTACAAATTAAGCACTGCTACAGTGTACATATATCTCCAAGGTATGTAGATGTGGAGTTAGGAATAGTAAATCTATATTTCCCTAGTAAAGAGATGAGGTCTGAGATATGCACATGGATTTTCAGAAAGGTTTGGGGAGAAAAGGGATGTAAGTGTCTCACAGAGAGGCTTTAGAGGAAAGTGGGGTGAAGAAGAGAAGTGATTGTGAAGTCCACTACCCCTTCCACAGACCTCACTAATGTTTAATTCAGTCTCATATTTTGAAATTTTTTAAATTATCAGTTCTAATTATTTACAATGTTATCATTATTTTTACCTGATACCTCTAACAAATTGGAAAAACCAATAGATCACACTTGTGTTAGGGGGATGTTATTTATTGTTTATTTGTGTTGATCACAGAGAGGCACTCAAACCCGGAACAGGCTCTTAATGATATACACCACGCCCCTTGGAAATATTTAATTATTATGGTATTTTGGCCACACCCCTTTCAGAGCCCCCCTTCCCCTTTTTCATCCCACTTATAGGCCTGGCTGCCTGTCCTCACAGCGCGTGGCACCGCCCCTGACGCGTTTGGCGAAACAGAAATGGCATCTAAATCTCAGTAATTGTAGACTATTTCCTTGACGGAGCAGTCAACACAGCACTGTCATTAAAGCCAGAGCTGTTCTTGGAAGGGAAAGCACAGGCTCAGTGGATTGCTGTTCCTATTTGTGTTCAAAGTCCTTTTCAGAATTCATTAACAGCCCAGAACATGGCTGACCACAGACTGCTCCGCCAGCGAAGGGGAGCCTGAAAATAGAGGTTCACGCGAGGAAGGCGCGTTGTTTACTTTTCCTTGTATAAAAATAGGCGCAGTGTCGTGATGTGCTGGATCAGAGAAGCGTGAAGAGGCTGGCACCAGCTGCAGGGACCATTCTTGAAGTTACATGCTTTTCTGAGTATCAACCATTGTATCCTCATTAATCATCTCAGAGTCACGAAGGATAGCCAGGCCACTGGAAATATGTGGACCAAATGAGGACCAAATTATGCCGCAGGTCTGCCTAAATTATGTGGCAGCAAAACGCTAATTATGCGGCACGTTTTGTGATAGTATTAGCCCTAATTTTTACACATTAACGTTATCTAAGCAAAGCTTTCACCTCAGTACTACAAATTTGGCATCCAAATACAGGCATAAGCAACAGAAAGATGACCCCTGAAAAAGGGTCTTAAACCTTGTGGCAATTCGTGTTCCTGCATTTTTAGTGATTTTTGATCCGTCTGAGTTAGAATTAAAAAAAATAAACACGTAGATTATCAATCAATCCATCAAACAGCATTTGTAAAGCACAACACTGTCACCCCTAAGGTTATCTGGGCGCTGCCAGGTCTTGAGCCTCTTTCTGAAGTCTGCCAGTGAGGAGGCTGTATGGAGCTGGAGGGGAAGGTCATTCCAGGTCTTGGCAGCGATGTAGAGGGAGTGGCTGGCACTGCAGCTGCGACAGATGCGGGGGTTTGTGCGAGGGCGAGTGAAGAGGAGCGCAGGTGTTTAGAGGGTTGGTAGAAGTTCAGTTGATGTTTGTTATAGACAGGTACTAGATAGTGGGGAGTTCTGCGGTGTACCAGCTGGCCTGTTTGGAGGTCTTGTTTGATTTTGTAGGTTTGAGTGAGGCGGCTCTGCCGGCACTGTTGATGATCCAGGCAGCGATGTTCTGGACAGCCTGGTTGAGGTCTCTTGAGGCCTCGGGTTGGGAGGTGGTGAGGACCTGTAACCAGTGAGTTGTGGTGACCTTGTTCCAGCTGCAGTGGGAGGAGATCTGCCTCCTGGTGATGTTGTGCTTGGCGTCAGTGAAGTGGATGATGGTATGGTCCGTCCAGGTGAGGTCTGTGGTGTGGCTGAATTTAATTCTGTCGCTGAAGGTGAAAATGGGGTTGAGTGTGTGTCCGGCTTTGTTTGTAGGTTTGGTGACCAGTTGGGTGAGGCCAATGTTGTTCAAATAGGATGTAGTGGTGAGAGTTGATTGCTAGGGGGACAATGAGGTTGGGGATGGCATCGCAGAAAGTTGCTTAGGGTCCCTGGGGTCTGTAGACGAGGGTGCCTCTTATCGTGGTCATCGCGTCAGTTTGAAGTAGGAAGCTTCGATGTTCCATAAGAGGCGTGAGGTCGTTTTTTGGTACTGGTGCATCTGATGGTTTCTTTAATGATAGTGATGCCTCTGCCTTGTTTGTTGGCATGATTTCTGTGTATCCTTTTGTAGCCTTCGGGAGTGGCGGTGGTGATGTCCAGGTTCGGGGCAGGGTTGAGCCATGTTTCAGTGATGAAGGCAATGCCGTGGAGAGGGTGGTGATGGCGTCCCAGATTTCTGTGGCATGAGTGCAGAGGGAGCGGGCGTTGAACAGAATACAATGGAGCAGTTGCAGGGTGTTATTGGCCTTGTGGGCAAGAGTGTGAGCTCTTTTGTAGGTTGTGTCGCAGGAGAAGTGGAAGTGCTGGCAGGTGAGGGCCTTTTGGTGGATTGAGGGGAGGAGGAGACACAGCTGTTGTTTCAGCCTCCATGTTCCAGTTCCAGGAGTTCCTTATTTACCGTTTGGTGGCGGGAGTACCAGGTGTCTTGGCGCGGGTGTTGGGCAAATGGTGGTGCATTGGTGTTGTGCCCACTGCACGTGTCTGCTGAGTGGCCATGTGGCACCCTCCATTATTGGTCCTGATGGCTGGTCCTAGTGGTCTGGGGTACCAGGCAAGGACCTTGAACGGGCAGCTCTGAAACAGGGGCAGCCAGCAGTGCAGGCACAGGGACAGCATGCAATGCAGGGGCAGGGGAGGAGCAATGAAGAGGAGGTAGGGCGGCAGCACAGAGGCAGTGGGATCGGCAGCGGCAGCGCAGGAACAGGAAACGAAGGCAGCGCAGGGGATGTGCCAGTGCATAGACAGGGACAGCAGGCAGTGCTGGGGCGGGGGGAGTAGCATATCTGGGACAGGGACAGCAGGTAGTGCAGGGGAAGGGGGAGGGACAATGCAAGGGAGGGTGGCGGCAGCACAGAAGAGGGGGAGCGGCAGCGCAGGGACAGCAGACAGCGCAGGGGGAGCAGCAGCACAGGGAGAGGAACCGCATATAGTGCAAGGGGAAGGCACAGTACCTAAAGCTGGGTCAGGCGAAAGAGGGGTGGCCCAGCCCAGCCTCCTGCGGGCTCTGCCCACGTGCGTTCCACGATGCAGGCGTCGCATCCAGGCTGGGAACCAAAACAAGGGGAGAAACCAGTCCGTGCTTCCCTTTCAGTGGTGGTGGAGACTGCTGGCAGATGTAGTTTCCAGACTTGAGGGTCAGGAAGTGTCCTTATGCAACAGACTGATTATGTGGCAAATGTAGCAAATGCATAATTAAGCAGAAAATGCTGCATCTGCAAAACCACTTAATTCCTGTGGCCCTGGGAATAGCCAATATGCAGCCAATCCAGTCACAAATGGCAATTGTTATTTTTAGAACCTGTAACACATGGCCATGATGTTTTACTTATGAAATTCTGCCCCCCTGAACATTTTTTCACTTAATTTAAAAAATGAACGAAGCATTGACACATAGACGATGCTTCATGAAGTCAAGGAAGGTCCTCCTGATTGTTCGTACTTTGGCTTTCATCAGGCTTTGGCAATTCAAATGCCAAAGAGCTTGCTATTCACTTGCTTGGTGGCAAGTAATTTACTGTTTTACATATTTGTTGTGAGAAAAAAGCATGCTAGGATATATAGATCTTTATCTATGTCTCTCTCTCTCTCTCTCTCTCTCTCTCTATTTATATATATATATATATATATATATATATATATATATATATATATATATATATATTCAGCATACAAAAGTCTCCAGCAATTCTGCAGGTACATAGACCAGACGAACCCAAAGACCGGTGCTGATTTTTTATTTAGCTCAAAATATATCTGTATCACATATATTATATATATATGACATATAATTTATGTTCACATATATATCACACATATATTATTTATATTCACATATATATCACATATATTATTATTATTATTTATTTATTTTTAAACCGTTTTTATTGCAGGAAATACAGTCCACTTCACATATTTACAATATGTCTTGTCCCCTGATGCCAATGCGCCTCCCTCTCATCCCACGTTTTGTGTACACAGCCATTTAGCCTACAACTCGGAGGTCGGGCGGCGTCAGTCAGTGGTTCCCTCTTCTTGAGATCATTCATATGTGGACTTCCGTATACGTAGAATTACACATCCTGCTTTTAATATTT
Organism: Lissotriton vulgaris; assembly: GCF_964263255.1. Lineage (NCBI taxonomy): Eukaryota > Metazoa > Chordata > Amphibia > Caudata > Salamandridae > Lissotriton > Lissotriton vulgaris. The sequence goes on from NC_141689.1 coordinate 161,431,201, forward strand.
TCACCCTTCCCACCCCTGTTGTCAAATATCCCTCAATTCCCCCCCAACTTCCCCAACTTCCCCCTCTCTCCCCTAATCTTCCCACCCACCTCCCTCGAGTGCCTTCCCCCTGCGCCTGAACTTCTGCTGTAGTGTACGTGTGTGTGCTATCAGGAGTGTTTAACATCCTATTGGAGATGTGCTCCCAGTGTGTGTCGGGGGTGCTGCATCATTCGATTCCGAGAGGTTTTTCTCCTCCTTCACCGCGCCATCTCGCAAGGATTGCACCAGCATCTCCCATTCCATGGCCGCCTCTAGTGCTCTGTCATCTGACCTGCGGCGGGCTAGTTGGTATCTGAGTGTGCTTTCACTCGCTGCCCACTCTGTCTCCAATGGAACCTTAAACACCACCCTCCATAGGAAACAGACTGCAGGTAATGCTACATTGCATGCAACCAGTATGCATCCCAGGCACACAATTTCTGGAATCCCCTATGGGGAAATTCTCAGGTTAAAGAGGATCTGCAGTTCCCCCTCTGGTTTCAATACCTGCTTGGAAGAACTTTTAAGCAGATTAAGAGCTAGAGGATATTCCGAGCGAATATTGAACGCAGCATTAACAAAGTCCCTTTCAAGATCTAGGGAGAGCCTCTTTTCTGTTTCCACCCCTACAATTGAACCTTCTTTGGATGTGGAACCACAACCTGAGTGCCCACCTCTAATTACAACTTTCAGTAGGGAAGAGAGGAAAATCAGGTCAATTCTCAATAAAAACTGGCCGATTATAATGAGTGACCATATTTTAAATACCAGGTTACCCTCTTCCCCTACTTTAACTTTTAGACGGGCCAAAACAACGGGCAACTATTTGGACAAAGCAGCCCCTGAACTAAAAACTAAAGTCCCATGGTTACGCCCTTCCAGAGGATTCTTTAAATGCTCCAGTTGTAGGGCCTGTAAGTTTGGAGTCACTACCACACACTACCATACCCCGTTTAGTACAGTTGCCAACTATAACTGTAAGACAGACCATGCTGTGTATGTTCTGGCGTGCACCTGTGGGCTTAGATATGTTGGCAGCACTAAGCTCCAGGTGCACGCCCGAATACTACAGCATTTGCGGGCTATTCTTCACAGTGACCCTACTTACCCGGTCGCCCGGCATTTCAAGCGGGTACACAACAAAGATTTAAACTGCCTAAGCTACTTTGTGATTGGGGCAGTACCCAGCTTGAGAAGAGGAGGTGACCGTGAGGCAGAGCTTAGAAAAATGAAGTCTAGGTTCATATTGGAACTCGATAGTCGTTGGCCCAATGGGCTCAACAATATTGAAGAAATGCATCACTTTTTGTAAATTACCATATAAATTCTGATTATTCCATTCTGCTTTCCTTTTTTCAAATTATACACGTACTTCTAGTTAGGTTCCCTATTAGAAGTACCCTGTGCTTTTTATATCTCCTGTCCCATGATCTGCTTTTACAACTGGTGAAGTTTAGATCGATACTCACTCATGGTGACATACTTCATGCACTTTATTTTGTAAATATGATGATCAAGCAATTTTAATATATTTATACAATCCTATTCCTTGACCGAATCGAAAGAGCTCTATGATAATTATTTCAAAGGTATACTTTTAGATTGTACAGGTTTCTCAACATAAAGGAATAATTTGTAGATTTGTAAATATATTGAATTGAGGTTTAATATGCAAGGTGAATATATATATGGAGATGCACAGGTAGTCCAAGTTGTACATAAAATAGGGGGTTGGGGTGTGGGTGTTGGTGTGTATATAGTGACTAGTTGGGATATATACAAATTGGGGGATCATTTTGGTCTCTCACTTTTTGTCTTGTTGTCAGCATGTGCTTTTCATTTTAGGTTTATTTATAGTTACAATTGGTTAGATGTGTAGGGTGGTGTAAAAGTGTATATATATGAAATATGGTCTTATTTATACATATTGTCACTTTTAGCTTCTGGAATAATAATTTCTTTTTCCTACCTGGAACTCTTTGAAAGAACTCGCAGTAGAATATGATTGTTACTATGAATTTACTCATACAAACTTTTATGCTGTGTGTATAATTGTATATTACTGTTCTAATGGTAGTTTAGTATGTTACCGCAACTTTTGCACTTTATTACATCTTTATCACTTATGCACTTTTTTATCTATGCACTTTAAAATGTTCGCTGCTATATATAACAATTTGCATATTTGCACAGAATTGGTATACATGTCATTTGTATTTGTCAATGGAGAAATGTGTCATGATGTATTTATAACTGAAAAATTCTTTCAAAGAAATGAACTAATTCCTGGATTTAACCAGTCATAATTCCTGTATACTAGCAAGCAAAAGCAACATTGTATCAGCGTGAGTGTTTCTTCACTGTTCACTAAATGTCACGTGATTATGGTGGACGCCACCAGGGGGCGGCGTCAACATCACTGCATACACTTATAAAAATAGCATAATGATTCAAAACATGTTGAAGCGTGACCAAGGGCTTTCCGCCCGAAACGCGTCGCTGGTTCTGTTCTTGTTTTAATAAAATTCCATCTTGCTGACTTTGTTGGTCCGGTCCTCGTTCTTTGCTGGCGTGGAGGCGGTGTCTGCGACAAAAGTCTCCAGCAATTCTGAAGGTACATAGACGAGACGAACCCAAAGACCGGTGCTGATTTTTTATTTAGCTCAAAATATATCTATATCACATATATTATATATATATGACATATATAATTTATGTTTACATATATATCACACATATATTATTTATATTCACATATATATCACATATATTATTATTATTATTTATTTATTTTTAAACCGTTTTTATTGCAGGAAATACAGTCCACTTCACATATTTACAATATGTCTTGTCCCCTGATGCCAATGCGCCTCCCTCTCATCCCACGTTTTGTGTACACAGCCATTTAGCCTACAACTCGGAGGTCGGGCGGCGTCAGTCAGTGGTTCCCTCTTCTTGAGATCATTCATATGTGGACTTCCGTATACGTAGAATTACACATCCCGCTTTTAATATTTTCACCCTTCCCACCCCTGTTGTCAAATATCCCTCAATTCCCCCCCAACTTCCCCCTCTCTCCCCTAATCTTCCCACCCACCTCCCTCGAGTGCCTTCCCCCTGCGCCTGAACTTCTGCTGTAGTGTACGTGTGTGTGCTATCAGGAGTGTTTAACATCCTATTGGAGATGTGCTCCCAGTGTGTGTCGGGGGTGCTGCATCATTCGATTCCGAGAGGTTTTTCTCCTCCTTCACCGCGCCATCTCGCAAGGATTGCACCAGCAACTCCCATTCCATGGCCGCCTCTAGTGCTCTGTCATCTGACCTGCGGCGGGCTAGTTGGTATCTGAGTGTGCTTTCACTCGCTGCCCACTTAAGCATCTTGTTAGTCCATCTCCTGAGTGTCGGGACGTTTTTCGATTTCCAGTGTCTAGTCAGTTTCCTTTTAGCTAAGAGTAAGCCCATATCTGCAAATTTGCTTGAGATCCTGTTTTTGGGTGTATGCGGAAACCAATGCAGCATGCCCACCGCCTTGGTGAATTGTAACTCTCGCTCAGTCACAGCGTTCAATGTTTCAATAATCTCCCTCCAATAATCTCGTAGGTGTGTGCAGTCCCAGAGCATATGACCCAGGTCCGCTCCTATCATGTTGCACCTGGGGCATGCCGCGCTCTCCACCCCAAAGTACGTCCCAATCTTTCTTGGTGTAAGATAAGCTCTATGCAGTATATAGAAATGTATGAGCTGAAAACGTGCGTTCCTTGTGCTTTTCCTCGCCCGCCTCACTATCTGTGCCTATGTAGTATCGGGGATCTCCACCTGCAAGTCTAGCCCCAGGTATCCTTAAGTTTTACCAGGGGCTGCAGCGTCTCGCGCGACATCCGTGAGTAGAGGCATGTCACCGCTTTATACGTGCCGGCTGCCATCATTGCATATTGGCAAGCCATGGATGTAGTGGGCTCCTGGATCCCTTCCCCCCAGTGTACTTGCATTGCCCGTGTTACAGCCGCATGCATTAAGAAGTCCCCCCTCGGGAGGTCAAAGCGATCCTGCAGAGTCTGGTAGGGGAGTAGTTCTCCATTCTCATATAGATCCCCCAACATTTGCAGCCCCGCATCTTCCCATCCCTGTAACCTCGACCAATCCCCGCCATGCGGGAGTGCCGTCACCATGCCCAGAGGTATTTCAGGAGCATACATGCGTCGCACCCACGCCCGCTTCTGTGCTCGGTTCCAGCAGAATCTGAACGTCTGCTCCTCCAGCGATAGATCCCTAAGGATCATCTTCTGTTGCAGGGTTATACATGCCAACACATGCCTTGGGGTACCGCCCTCTCTCTCTTGCTCCGGCCCTCGGTATACTCGCGCCACCTCTTGCGTGAAGGTCTGCAGTTGAGCCGCCAAATAGTATAACTCAAAATCAGGGACCGCTAGACCTCCCTCGTCCTTCGGTCGGAGCAGCGTGGTCAAAGCAATTCTGTGCCTGCCAGTGCCCCAGAGGAAAGAGATCAGTAAAGACTTCAATTGTTGAAAGACCGACCTAGGTATCCAGATAGGCAACGTACGGAAATAGTAAAGGAGACGCGGCAAGGCTATAATTTTTACTAGGGATATACGTCCCATCACTGATAGCAGGAGAGTAGCCCAGAAGGCCATATTGCCCCGCAGCGCTCGGATGCAGCGGCCCACGTTACCCTCGAGCAGGTCCGCAGCTTTATGATAGATGTACACCCCCAGATATTTTAAACAGTCAGGCTCCCAGGCCAGCAACGGTTGAGTAGCAGGTCTCGATTCTCCATGGCGTAGTGGAAACAAGCACGACTTAGACCAATTAACCCTTAGCCCGGATAGCCTGCCGAACAACACTAAGAGTCTCTCTGGTCCCTCCAACGCCTCCTTTGCATCCTCTAGATATAACAAGAGGTCATCTGCATACAATGAAATCATTTGTGGGCTTCCCCGATAAGTTAAGCCTTTAAAGAAATGTCCTTTCCTGGCTTCCGCCGCGAACGGTTCAATCGCCAGTGCAAATAGCAAGGGGGACAATGAACAGCCCTGTCTGGTGCCGCGGCCCACCGGGTACTGGTGCGATACGAGGGAGCCTACCCATACTCGGGCCATCGCAGAGGCATATAACACTCTCGTCCAGCGTATATAACCATCTCCAAGGCCGAAATGCCGCATAACACTGTACACGTATTCCCACTCTAAGCTGTCAAATGCTTTTTCTATATCAATTGACAGGACTACAGGCGTTTGTGTGTCAGGCCACGGCCCTTCCAGAAGGCGTAGCAGTCGGCGTATGTTGATAGTTGTGTTACGGGTGGGAATAAATCCAGATTGGTCACTGTGGACCAGTCCCGACATATGTTGCAGTAGCCTGGTCGCCAGTATGGTGCTCAGAATTTTGTAGTCCGTCGTCAGCATGGACAGCGGCCTGTAGGATGCTGGGTATTTACTCTCTCTGCCTTGTTTCAACAATGGTATCATTAAGGCTTCACACATGGATCCAGGCAGTCCACCCCGAGACTTAGCCTCGTTGTACACCACCTGGAGCCGCGGAGCCAATTGGTCTATGTATTTACTGTAAAATTCTATGGGCAACCCATCCAAACCTGGTGTCTTATTACGAGCCATCTTCTTCACTGCGCTCCTAATCTCTCCCAGTTCTATATTCCCACCCAGGACCTCTGCCTGCTCCCGCTCTAATTGTGGCAACTGCAAATCCTCCAGGAAAGCATCTATCTCCTCTTCTTGCCCTTCTAGCGCGCTCTTGCAGAGCGTTTCGTAGTACGAGCGGAAGCATTCTAGTATCTCCGTCTGCGTGTGGTGCACAAGACCATCCCCCCCTCAATGGCTAAGATCGGGTGACTGCATCTCGTGGGGTTAGCCAGCCAGGCAAGTAGTGTCCCCGCCTTGTCCCCCTCCGCATGCGCCTTTGTCAAGTAATTCTTATGATCGAAACAGCGGAGCCGTTCCATTTCCACAGCCACCGCTTCCTTAGCCACGCATACTGCCTCCTGCAGCTCTGGGTGAGTAGGGCGCGCTATTTCAGCTTCTCGCAGAGTTCTCTCCGCTTTCTCTAGATCATCCAGCAAGGACTTACGCGCTCCAGTGAATTTTCCAATACAGTGGCCTCTAATAACTATCTTAAAGGCGTCCCATCCCTTCGCTCTGGATGTTGCAGTGCCCTCGTTTGCTTAAAAATAATGTGTTATCCTATCCCCCAACGCATCCCGAAATAACAAGTCATCCAGTGTCTCTGGTCTCAGTTGCCACATCAGGACCCGCGCGAGGTCTCAGTCATCCAAATAAGGGTGAGAAGTAAGGGATTGTGGTCAGATATCGTGCGAGATAAGTATTCCGAGTTTGCCACCATCGGTAGCACCGATGGGGAGCACAAAAAGGTGTCTAACCGAACATGGAGGTCGTGCAAGCTAGAGTAATAGGAGTAATCCCTCGCCATCGGGTGTTGCATCCGCCAGGCGTCCTGCAACCCCCAGCTCTCTTGCCATTCGAATCTTCGCTTTGCCAGACTGTGCACTGGGGACATCCCCAGAGGTGGGTGAGATCTGTCCAATGCAGTGTCCGCCACTGAGTTAAAGTCTCCCCCCATTATGACAGGGCCTGCTAAAAACCCCGCTAGTGCTCTGGACAGTCTTGTGAAGAATGGCGATTGGTCGGTGTTAGGCGCATACACGCTGCATAGCACTATATCCTTGCCCTTTAATTTTCCTTCCACCACCACAAACCTGCCTTCTGGGTCTATTGTGTGCCTGATCACCTCAAAAGGGGTTTCCGCCCGTATCCAAACTAGCGCGCACCTGGCAAACGCAGAGTATGTAGTATCAACAGTTGCCCCCTCCATCTACTTTGCAGCGCAATTCCCTCCTGCCTTGTTAAGTGCGTTTCCTGCAGCAGCGCAATCTGCACCCCTCTTCTAACTAAGTATGCATGTATTTTGTGTCTCCTTGACATCGTGTTCAAGCCCCTCACCATCCAGGTGACACATTTCACAGTTCAGTTCCAATGTTAGCCATAGTCCCATGTTGTACCGCAAAAATCGATAGTGACACCTATCCAGGCACATAGGGTCGCACTCTCCCCCCCTAGCCCCAACACAGCAAACTTCCCCTCCCCACCCATCCCGCCTCGAGCACCCCCAACTACTCTCGGCTTCCTCCCCCTCAGAAAAGGACCCAGCTTTGCGAGAGCAGCTCCCATCCAAACCTAATGAGGTTATTGTACCCCCCCACCAACCCAACTATTCCGCAGTCTGCACTACGGTGGCCTTAGGGGCCGAAAAGGCGTAGCTCGGTTCCGGAGATGGTTAACTCAGTCCCATCCCCCCACCCCGCAATCCCCTCTATGCAATGCTAGACATCCATCCTACTGTAGTGTGTCCTTCACCATCCGTCGGCTCCGGCCTTCTCCAGGCACCTTCTGAAGTCAGCATCAATCCCATCCAATATCATTCGTCCATTAGCCCTCCCGACGTCTGTGGCGTTACTTCAGGGCCCTTGGCACCATTGAGATCTGATTGGTCCGTTTCCGATCCAGTGATATGGCCCTCCACGTCCGAGCTCCCACACGATCTAGTTCTCACAGTGCCCGATAGATCAATTACTGCTTGCAATGCCGCTTTCCTCTCCCCTTCTGTCTGTGATTCCGTCGGTTTTTGTGGCCCTTGCCGGCGCTTCCGGAGTCGTTGCGATTTCCGGGTCGGTTGTAGGGTCCGCTCTTCTTCAGCCTTATACCTCGCTCCGTCCGTTCCAGCTTTGTATGTGTCCCACCACGCCCAGGCGTCCGCCAAGGTAGGGAAGAACAGCGTTTTGTCGTCCACCACCACTCTTAGCTTGGAGGAGCAAATATTTTATGCCTTCCGCCTGGAGTTCTCTCTTAAGTGACAAATAAGAGGCTCGCAGCTTCTGAGTCTCAAATGTGTAATCCGGGAAGAGCGTCACCCTACTATTATCCACCTGGAAGGGGTCCACCTCCCTGACCCTCTGCAGCAGCCAGTCTCGATCCTTGTAGTGCAGCAGCTTTATGACCACCGGGCGGGGTTGCTGACCCGGCTTTGGGGGTCGGGCAGGGACCCTGTGCGCCTGCTCCAGCGTAAAGAAAGGTGAGAGACCCTCCGGCGCCACTTCCGTCTTCAGCCATTGCTCCAGGAATCCCACCATGTCATCCCCTTCCTTTTGCTCCGGAAGGCCCACCAAGCGCACGTTGTTGCATCTGCTGCGACTTTCCGCATCCTCTGCTTTTCTCTCCAGGGCTTGTATGCGGTCAAGAGCATCCACTAGCCGCCCTTCCATAGATTTGTCCTCGGGCACTATCTCCTGAAGGGTGTGTTCTGTGCTTTTGACTCTGTCCTTTAGTTTATCGTGGTCGGCCCTTAGAAGCCCCAGCCCTGTTGCCACCTGGGCGATATCTTGCTGCAGCGCCTCTTTCGTGGCCTGGATTGCTTCCAAGATGCAAGTTTGTAGCTGCTGCAGGTCAGCTGGGGCCTGTGGTGGTCCATTCGCCGCCCCGAGCCCGCGGCCTCCTCCACTCTCCCCTTAGGCTTCCCCATTTGAACTGCTTGGAGGGGGGGGGAACCTCGTCTCCTCTGTCTTCTGGGCAAGAAGGGCAGGCAGGTCTGCTCCGCAGGTGTCGTGGGTGGTGCGTGCTCGATCTCCGGGCGCTTCCAACACCCCTCCAGCTACGGCTCACCAGCGTCTAGTCTCTTCAGGTAGCGCTTTTATGCCACTAGTTTGGTTGGGCTATACGTTTTCGGGCCACCAGCATGGATGGGTCAGTGTAACTGCAAACCCATTAAGCCCCACCGGAGTCAGTCAGCTCTGAATAGCTGGTATCGCCTCCTCAGTCTTCCACTAGCAATTGCAGCCTCGGGATTTACTCGACTCTCCGAGCGCTGTCCGTTCCCACCAGAGCCTTTGCAGCAGTCAGGCCCTCGCCCCAGTTCGCCTCCCAGTGTGCTGTCACCTCTCAAGTCTCCAGAACATCCACTGCTCAGTTCCGGGTGATAATCGGTTCCGGGGGCCTCGGCCCGATCCCGAGTTACTTCCGGGCTCCTCAACCAGCCTCGCGACCAGCGGCTTATCCCAAGGCCGGGCTCGCTCCCGCAGGGGACCACCTGCCTTTTCCCCGTGCTATCCAGTCACATCAAGGCAGGTCGCTCTGTGTACCCTGGGGTCCAGTTGCTCACTGTGGGCTGGGCACTGTGATCAGCCTTGTAGCTCTCGCGTGCCGACACCGGGGGCCCAGCGCTGCCAGACCTGCAGCCAAGCCCAGCGCCGATCTGAGCCCAGGCTCCGACCCCCGCAGCTCGCCGGGGAGACCCTCCGCGCCAGAAGCCTCCACCCACTATTCTCCGCTTCACTGCTCTGGGCCGGCTGGGCTATTATTGGTTCTCGGCTTCGGAGAACCCTCTTCCCGGAGCTTCCACTCTCCGCTCAGCCCTCAGTAGTGCCCGATGCCAGGCTCAATCGCCCAGTGCTGCCGCCGCTCTTCCGCTTCGCTCTTACGCAGCGAGCCGCTCTCAGCCGATGCCGGCAAGGGCGGCCACCATCTTGTTCAGCGCGCCCTCTGTCCGTGGCGGGTCCCGTCCTCCCCCGCTACACGACCGATAAGCGTCAGTGTCCACAGCATGTAGGAGGCTCCGGCAATTCCAGGCGATACCACCGCTGTCCCGGGCCGTCAGGAAAGGAGCGCCGCACTCACCCGGCCGTTATCGAGTCCGGCTCTGAGCTCCGGCCGCCATATTGTCTCTGCCCTCCTGGCAGCGCTTTGTTCTCTTTTCGAGCCAACGGGCCCCGGAGGAGCCCGAAACTCCGTGCCTGGGGGTCCTCCGCCGGTCCGGTGTCCTTCACCGGTCGGATAATGCCTGTTTCGACGGAATCTGTACAGTTTCTCAGGATATAAGCGGGGATCGGGTGCGGAGCTCCGGGCTCACTCCGCCTGTCCCCTCGGCATCCAAGCCATGCCCCCCTATATCACATATATTATATAAATATATACACATCTATTTTTTTCATGATTAGATATGAATAAGGTTGTGTTTGTTACCAAAGACATTTTTTGTGAGAATATGTTCCAGTATTCTGACACATATATATTTAAGTGAGTGCCCTAAATTAGGTTGGGTTTAACACCAAAGGCACTATTTGTGCGAGATTGCTGTAATTTACCAGAACAAATATAGCCTCCGTGAATTGTGTTTGATGTCTTTCGTATGATCTATAATGTAATGAATGGGCAAATGTATCATCAAAACGCCGCACATCTAATCTTCATTGTGATTCAAGCTGTTGCTCCATCATAGCCCTTGCATCCGGTCCTAGGAATCAGTAATTCTTTTTAAAAACATTCTTTGTGTGGAACCCGCACAGGCCCATATGGACTATATGTTGTGTGTTTTCTTGCACAAATCAAGTCAGCAGTTTGTGGTGTTAAGTGGAGCTAACGGCGCAAAACAATGAACTTGTGTGTGTAAAAGCTATTGTGTGCTGACAGTTGACTTGAGCGCAGAACAAAGATCACCCCGACAATCTATGCAGAGGGGGTGTCCCGGGGGGTGGAACTGAGCAAATAATCCCAGAATTCCATGCAGTGCCAGACTGGTGACTCAAGGGTAAATGTCTCACAAGGGACCATTGGCTCCCCTTTATGCCATAGTGCAAAGCTTAGTGTCGCATTAAAAGGGCTATTCTTGCGCAAGCATGGCTACTTACATGAATGCATGACTCTTTGTAACTATGGCGCTGCAAATTTATTTAAAATTGGTGCAACGCAGTGCTTTTGACTTTCACGCAGCGCTGCACAAAGTGTAATAAGTCTGGGCCCACATTGTCAGGGTAAGGGATACACCTTAGGCGTGTTCTGCTGAGCACTAAAACAGTACCTTTGGTACTATACTGAAGGTAACCCCCAGTTATGGCCCGCTGTCTTCCAGTTCTACTAGTGAGAAGCCACTAGGACATGGTGTGGACGAGTAGTGCACGTGTGTTCCCCTATGCTTGTTTAAAGGGCTGTGGGTTGATATTACAGACCATAAACTGGACTCATCTCCTGTAAAGAATTTCACTCAATTATAGACGGTACTTAGATTATATGTGATCCTAGTGGTCTTACATGGACCCAACAAAGAATGGGGTCACTGTATCCTGGGCATTCATTGATCCCTATTGGGAGGCAGAGAGTAGGCGCTGCACATTGCCGCCCTCACATCACCCAGCACAACTCCACACCTGGGTCACAGAAAAGCCATTCCTCATGACACATCGCAGGTTCTGTGAGTCTTGTTACTAGTGAGATGGATGAATACACCATTCCCTGGGGATGGCATGTGGCCACGGGTAGAAAGCGGCATCAAGTGCAACAGACAAAAGCCATTGCAGGGAGAAATTCTAGTTAAGAAGCAGGATTAGGGAATACATTTCTGGGTGAAGAGTAATATAGCCCCTCCATGTCCACATCCATCAAATGTGATTACCAACCATCAACAGCAGAGGAGTTTCTGCTGTTCTACATCATGATGACCATCGACCGCCTCCCCTGGTGTGCAAATCCAAAGACACTTTGCAGATATTTATTACCATTACAGAGGAAGACTTACTTAAAATTATCTTGAAAACTCAACTCTCAAACCACTTTGTAGTCCCAATTCCGAGTGACATTGTCAAAGAACTTTATACTCACATGCTTCTCTTCTGGACAAAATTGGTTAATATCTTTTTTAGCCAAGGAACATTTCCTGACTGGCCAAAAACTGCACAAGAGATCCCTCTCGTCGCAAAATCCTCTGTAGATAATAATGACCTCAAAAACTACCACCCGATCTACAACCTACATTTCCTTGCAAAAATCATTACAAAATGTGTAGCTGAGCAGCTCACCCAACACATCAAAACCAATGACCTCCAAATACCAGTCTGCTTTCAATCAGGGCTACAGCACAGAACCTGCACAACTACAGGTGGTTGTTGATACTCTTTTTTTTATGTTTGAAAGCTTTATTAATATACTTAAATAAACAAGGACACAAGGAACTGTATGCAGAATATACAAAAGCAAGAAGATTATAACATTCCTAAAGTCAAGAATCAATACATAAGCATTTTATAAGTTTTAAAGAGAGGGGAGGGAGAGGAAAGAAAGAAAGAAAAAGAAAGAAGGAATAAGAGAGAGAAAAGAAGAACAGAAAAGAAAAAAGAAAAAGAGCAGAAGAAAAGCTCAGGAAAAGAGAATATGAGAAGGAAATATGACATAGCTGTATACTATAAATATGCAACAAATTGATGAAGTATAATATACAGGAAAATAACCTGATAGAAATATATAAATAAATACCAAATAAATGTGTAGATTGTTAATGGAATTAAATAGAGAGTAAACATAACAATATATCTGATTCATACACATGAAGAGAAAATAGTAGACGGGAAAAAATTCAGGGTAGTTTAAAATTCTCAGATGTGGTGGAAGAGGGACGATTCTTGACAGCAGATTGATCCAAGTAAATAGTTAACGGGAGCCAATAAAGTTCCACATTACGAGGGGGCTTGGAGGAGGAAGCAAAGGAAACATCTAATCTGTGAAAATGGCAAAGGGAGTTGCACCAATGTTGCAAAGAGACCTTTGTGAGAGCTTTCCAGTTAGAGGAGATATGTTGAAAGGAAAGAGCAAGCATAAGATCAAAAAGACCAGCAGAATGAGGGGGTAAGGTGAGAGTATCTGAAAGACTACCCGGAAAAAGAAGAGAAGGAGAATGAGGAATAGAGAGTGAGAAAATGCGAGAGATGCAAGACCAAACTTGGTTCCAAAGGGTAAATACTGGGGGACAGAGAAAGAACATATGCAAAAGGTCAGCATCAGGAGAATTACATGTCCAACAAGCAGAAGTAGAAGTAGAGGAGAATCGAGAAAGAAGAAGAGGGGAAAGATAAAGTCTAAGGTCAGACTCCCAGGAAGATTCAATCTTGGATTTGGGTCGCTCCGGATTAGGGGCAGAGAAGAACTTATAAATAACGGAAGCTTTAGGAAAAATAGAAAGTAATGTTAGAAGGGATGATGGAGTGAAAGGAGTGACAGATGAAGGTAGCAAGTAATAACGATCAAGGATAGTTTCCATCAGGAGGGTATATTTGTGCAAGAAAAATCTCGGACAAGAGAATTGAGTTCGAAATTGAGGAAAGGTACAAGGGATGAGTCCATCAAAAAGGTGATGAACCCAAATAATACCCTTTTGATGCCATGAGGACCAAAATATTGGTCTATTGTTAATGAGAACAAGGGAGTTATACCAAATGGGTTGTTGCAAAAAGGATTCACGCGATATAACAGGAGAACAGAGAGGCCGGAGAAGGGAAGAAGAATATTTAAAAAGTGGAAGGGAGGTGAATGGAGATTTGGAAAAAAAGCAAAGAAGTTCATCAAAAGAGAAGGGGGAGATGAGAGTCCGTTCAATAGAAAGCCATAGGGGAGCGAAAGGAGATGAATCTTTCGAGAGCCATCGAGAGACTTGACGCAAAGAAAAGGATTTATGATACAAACGCAAATCCGGGAAATTAACTCCACCTGTCACTTTAGCTTTACAAAGAGAGACAAGAGAAATTCTAGCTTTTTTGTTGTTCCACAAAAATTTAGAAAGAGAGGAGTCAAGGCGTTTAAAGTAAATAGCAGGGATATGGACAGGTAGCATAGAGAGAATATAAATAAGAATAGGGGCAATCATCATTTTTATAGAATCTAATTTACCCCACCACGATAGGAAGAGAGGATTCCAGGAATAGAAGGATTTATTATTGCGATCCAATACCGAAGTCATGTTCAGTTTAATAGAAGAGGAAATGGAACTGGAGAACTAGACTCCCAGATATTTAATTTTGGTATGATTCCAGGCAAAACCAGTAGAAGAGAATTGATGAGGTAAACAATACTTAGTGAGTGGAAGAATTTCAGTCTCGTCAGAATTAATCTTATAACCCGAGACAAGGGAAAAGGCATCAAATTCCGCTAAAAGAGGGGGTAAGGATGAATCAGGATGGGAGATGAAGAGAAGAATATCTTCAGCGTACGCTGAGAGTTTCAATTGCTGATCCCCGTAAGGAAAACCAGAAATAGAAACATTTTGACGAATAGAAGTTAAGAATGGCTCAAGGGCTAAGACAAAAAGGAGAGGAGAAAGAGGACAGCCTTGACGAACACCACGACGAAGGGTAAAAGAGGAGGATAATTGACCGTTGACTAGGACAGAAGCTTTGGGAGAGGAGTATAATAAAGAGACAAGGGAAATGAATTTGGGGCCAAATCCATGCCACTGGAGGGATGCAAAGAGAAAGGGCCAGTCAACTCGGTCAAACGCCTTCTCAGCATCAACTGAAATGGCAGCTAAGGGAAAAGAAAAGGAGGAAGCCTTGTTTAGAACATTTAGGAAAAGACAAGAATTATCGGAGGTGAGCCGACCCTTAATAAATCCGCATTGTTCTTTACCAATGAGATGGGGCATGAAGGAATCAAGACGAAGAGCCAGGAGCTTGGCAAAAATGTTATAATCTACATTAACAAGTGAAATGGGGCGATAATTCTTACAAAATTTCGAGTCAAGGCCATCTTTCGGAATTAAGCAGATTGTAGCGTCTTGAAAGGTACCTGCTGCTGAACCAGAAGAAAGAAAGGATTGAAAAAGGGTCAACAATTTAGGGATCAGGAGATCCGAAAAATGTAAATAAAACTCGACAGGGAAGCCGTCAGGGCCAGGAGTCTTGCCTTTAGTTAAAGAAGAAAGAGCAGTGGAAATTTCATGAGAAGTAAGGTCAAGGTCCAGGGAGGTGAAATCAAGATCAGGAAAAGAAGGTTTAGGGAGATGATCGAAGTAGGAGCGAAGTAAAGAAGGAGAGAGAGGAGATTCCGGAGTATAAAGTTGTTGGTAGAAGAGCTGAAACTGGCTAAGAATCTGATCAGTAGAATGAAGAAGAATGTTATCAGGAGAGAAGATAGATTCGATGGAAGTGCGTTCTTTACGGGACTTGTGGTAATTAGCTAATAGCTTGCCAGATTTATTACGACCCCCATAATAGCGTGCCCTGCTACGTAGAAGAATGGAGGAAGCATTATCCATAGATATTTTGTTAAAGGCAAATTTCGCACGAAGAAGTTCAGGGGACATACAGGATGCCGAAAAAGTGTAAAAACGGTGTTCTAATTGTTTAATGTGTGCAAGAGAAGCTTTCCGCTTCTGGAGGAATCGTTTTTTTTTCCGAGAGACAAAATCAATGATGAACCCCCTTGCAGCTGCCTTGAAAGTATCCCAGAGGGTGTGAAAGGAAATCTCCGGAGTAGAGTTGGTGAGAAAAAAATCATCAGAGAAAGCACAAAAGGAGGAAGAAAAGGTAGGATCAGTAAGAAGAGAGGAATTAAAACGCCAGCGGGAGGATCTGGGATGAGGGGGGAGAAGATCAAAATCAGTAATAACAGGTGCATGGTCGGAAATCACAATAGGTTCAATAGACGAAGAGAGTAGAGATTGAGATAGAGAGTGAGAGAGAAAGATGTAATCTAATCTAGAGGAAGAAGCATGAGGATGGGAGAAAAAGGAGTAGTCAAGAGTATCTGGGTGGGTGAGTCGGATAGAGCAGCCTGAGAAAGAGTATCCAGGAATTGTTTGTGTGGTTTGTGAGGAAGAAAACGTACAGTGGATTTACGGTCAAGAAATGGATCAACAATTTGGTTACAATCACCACCTAGAATAAAGAAATCATCTTTGTGCTGAATACATTTGTGTTTAAAGTATTTTATTGAAAGGGTACACAGAACAAAAGGAATAACATTCAAGCAATGGCAGTGTGCTGCAGTCCCGGGAGCCCATCTTCAAGTAAATGCTACATGTGTAGGGCGCTAGAGGGCGCACTAGCTGAATGGCCGCACCTTCGTGAGGCTCCAGCAGCCTGGCATGACTATCCTTTATTAATCCTCTTTCCCCTGCTCTCACCCGCCCGAAAATCCCCACGGAGGGGCGGCCAGCACCATTTCACACTCGGTGCAACTTTGGAGGCTCTGACCCCTTGGACGCCGAAGTTACGGCTGGCGGAACCCCCCTGGCCGACGTGTGCCTTGCTGCTGTGGTGCCTGACCTCGGCTCCAGGAACTACGCAAGCCCCCGGCTCACCACGAGGAGGGCGGGCCCATCGAATCTGGCAGGCGGCGCACCCAGTACTTGCTGAAGGACCGGCATCGGTCATCGGCGACGGAGGACATCACGGTAAGCGCTGAATGCGGCGCGGGGGCGGAGGAGGTCTGCTGCTCCCGCCGACCTTGCCCTGCTGAGACGCCTCTGCTGTTGGCCTAGACAAGCTATTCTGGCGCCATTTTGTTGTGCCGGCAAATGCCTGCAGGGTGCCCGGGACTTACAACGGCCCACCCGTGACCTAGCTGTGCACATATTAAATACTCGCTTCTTGCCGCTTCCCCCTCAGACTGGCTGCTCCTGCGGCTTGGGGCTCCTGGCTGTATCCTCGAGGAGCTTCATCTTTGGCTGGCGGTTCTTGCACCTTTGCCCTATTTACCGGTGCTCCTCCGCACTGCGCCGCCCTGAAGTCAACCCCTGCTGCCTGGTGCCACGATTGAAGCGGTGAAGACCCTATACTGCGCTGGGTGACGCAGGTTTGCTGTCCCTTTCCCTGGCTCCTCTTCTGCTGAAGTGCGATAAACGCCTAGACGCGGAGACATTGTACTTCACATTGGCGACATGGGGAAGCCGGACAGTCGTCAGCCCAGGCTGCAGTTCGAACCCACATCGCAGAAGAAGGCGACGAGACACACGAGAGATGCAGCACAGCCCCAAAGCCCGGTTACGGAGGCCTCGACTTCTGTCCCTCTGGCCCCAGTTATAGCCACCATACTACAGGAGATGTGCCAGGGCTTTGCAACGGTGGTTGACAAAGTGGATAGGCTTTCCTCAAGAATGGATGGGATAGTCCAAAAGATGGATGTACATGAAGAGCGCATAACTGAGGTGGAGCGCCGGATATCAGATAATGACGACACCACTGCGGCACACGACTCCCGGCTTGCTAGGATGGACAATGTGTTACGAGTGATCGCCGCCAAGAATGAGGAGTTGGAGGCTAGGAGTTGGCGGAACAACGTTCGCGTCACGGGCGTTCCAGAATCGACCAACACGGGGAAGATGGAGCTGTACATAGAGAGGCTACTTACAGCGGCAGTGGGGGCTGAAGCTCTATCGAGTCAGTTTATAGTGGAGCGTGCTCATCGCTCCCTTGGACCTCAACCCAAACCTGGAGCCCCGCCGCGTCCTATAATTGCACGCCTGCTCAACTATCGGGATCGGGACGCGGCGCTCTGAGCAGCCCGTGCGAATCAGAACGTATGATGGTGTGCCCTTCTCCATTTACCCTGACTTTACCCCGGTGGTTCAAGAGCAACGGCGGAAATTCCTTGCGGTCAAGAGGAAGCTACGGGACCTGAACATTGACTATGCCCTCTTGTACCCGGCCAAACTGCGGGTCACCCATCAGGGCACACAACACTTCTTTCTCAACCCTCAACAGGTCGAGGACTACCTTAAAACTTTGCCTAAACGACAGAGACGACCAGCGGATGCTGAGGACTTAAATGCGTCAGGTCCTGAATGATCGACGAATGGCATTGTACTGTTCTTGTTCCTGCCTTCACATGGATCGTCCTCGATCCCCTTTTTTGCACGGGGGGTCCCATCCTTCTCTGCGGTGACTGCAGCTGCCCCGGGGGTGCCATGGACGGGTGATGATCTGCTGGTGGTAATGTATGCCAGGCCCCCACCCCCTTACTCCCTCTCTACTCCAGATGAACCCAAGGGGTGGACTTGCACGGAGTGGGAGAACTGGGGGTTGTTACACGTGCACCTCATATGACCCCTACTGGGTGTTCCCCAATAGCAATGACTTTGACTCTTAACTGTTGGTTGTTTTCTTGCTTTGTTTTGATATTTGGGTGGGGGGTGGGGATGCACTGCTGGCAAGTTGGGGTGGCTTTAGTGGGTGGGGGGTGGTGGGCTGATTGCCTTACGGGCCAGGAATGCGCTGGGCTGAGGATGGCTTCCATTAGTAGAGCCGGGTATTTTTGCCCTTTGGGATTCATGGCAGAGAGATGTTTTTCTACTTCAGGCCCGGTCCTGCTGTTGGGACTGTTGGGGGGGTGGGGGGTGGGGGGGTGTGTTGGGGGTGCTGTTGGGGTGCAGTTTATAGCATGTGCTTTTTGTGTCTTGAACTTACTTAATTGCCCTGGGGGGGGGGGCGCCTTGGTTATGGCCGGGGGATGGGGGGACGGGATGGGTTGGAGGAGTGTTGTCTGTGGCTGTGACGCGTCACAGGTGGTGAGGGTGCTCCCTCGATGTTTTAGCTCCCTGCTCCCGATGGGAGTCGTAGGACCAGCCCGGTTGGGCAATGACCAGTTCCTTGGCGTTTACTGGGCCATTCCACACACTTTACTCCTGCATACATTTTTACGAACTTCTACATGGGTGACACACGCTTAAATGTGATTACTTGGAATGTGAGGGGGCTGGGGGATTTAAGGAAGAGGAGACAGATATTAAGCTACCTTGATCGCCACAATGTTCACATCACCTTCCTGCAGGAAACGCACTTTGCCCCCCACGGGTCGAACACCTGTGGCAGTAGATGGGCTTCGTACACGGTCTTTGCTAACTACTCCTCCTATGCACGGGGTACGGCCATTCTGGTTAAGAAAACCACTCCCTTTCAGAGGGCGGGATCCAAAGCTGACCCCCAGGGGAGATATTGCTTGCTATGGGGTAGACTGGGACATATGGCAGTAACATTGGCGTGTTGTTATGGGCCCAACATAGATGACCCGCACTACTTCACTGCTTTGTGGGCTGCGATAGTGGAGACAGGTCCGCAACACCTCGTATGGGGGGGCGATTTCTATACCACCTTGCACCCCCCCCTGGATAGGTCACACCCCGCTCCCCACCATTACAATAACAGTCGGGACGTCCTTCAGACGACCATTGCCGGTAACAATCTTATAGATGCCTGGCGTTCAAACTGCGGGCCTAGAGAGGAGGGTACACATTTCACAGCGCAGGCTAGATCATGGGCACGGCTCGACTATTTCCTCCTGACCTCACATCTGTATACATCGCTGGTTCACGCGTCGCACCTCCCCAGGTCATTTTCCGACCACTCCCCCGTCTTTATTACCTTGTCCGGCTCAGAACTGGGGCCCCCCGTGACTGTGTGGCGTATGCAACCCTCTATGTTATCGGACTCAGTCTTCCAGGAGGAACTCCGGGATGAATGCCTGTATTTCTTTAAACGTAATAAGGACTCTGTCCAGGACGTTGAGACGATATGGGATGCCTTTAAGGCCACGCTCCGAGGTCTTTGTATTTCGAAAGGCTCGGGAATACTAAAAAGCATACTACATAGGTTGCGCACTCTAGAGTCTGATTTGCGGAATGCGGAACATTGCCTCAGAGTTAACCCAGACACTGCGACCCTCGCTGTTATACGCGAAAAACTGTCTGAATACTCAGAGGAGGCTGCTAGAGAGGTTAAGTTTCTGAATAAATACTGGGTAGCCAGGCGATATGGAGAGGGTGAGAGACCTGGGAAGGCCCTGGCGGCGACGGTTAAGTTAATGCGCTCGCCGACCATTATACTGGAACTTGAGACTGCTGAAGGGCTGATACTCAGGGACAACCCACAAATTCTGAACGAATTTGTACGACACTATGATGCGCTATACTCCTCTACCAGGACTGGCGAACTCACGCTGGATGATTATCTGGCGGATGCGTCCTTGGGGTGGTTAAGTGATGCGCAACGAGCCTTTCTAAGTGCCCCGTTTGAACTGGATGAGGTCAGGGAGGCGATCGTGCATATGAGATCGGGCAAAGCCACCGGACTCGATGGCATCCCTGTTGAATTCTATAAAACGTTTATTGATTTCATGGCGCCAGTATTGCGGGAGGTTTATGAAGACGCGCTGGAAGTGGGCCATCTCCCTGCCTCCATGAGAATTGCCCTTATTACATCCTTACTCAAACCGGGTAAATCCGCTACTAGCTGTGACTCCTATAGGCCTTTGTCTTTATTGAATTGTGACGTGAAAATTCTTGCTAAACTATTTGCAACGCGCATTAGCCTACTGCTTCCTAATTTGATTCTTCCAGATCAGGCCGGATTTGTGCCTGGCAGAGCGACGTCGCACAATCTCCGTACTTTTTTCTCGGTCCATCACTCCGTCCACGAGGACCTCTCTATGGCAGCCATTTTTTTAGACGCCACCAAGGCGTTCGACTCGCTCGAATGGGATTATGTGTTTAAGGTTCTGGAGCGAATGGGGTTCCCACTTGTATTCATCTCCTGGATCCGATTATTGTACACACGCCCTGTGGCCAGAGTCCTCATAAATGGGAAACTATCTCCGGAATTCCAAATCTCAAGAGGGACGAGGCAGGGATGCCCCCTGTCCCCGCTCCTATTTGCTTTAGCCACTGAACCCCTGGCTGCTAAACTACGGCAGCATCACCGCGATAGTGCACTGCGCTGTTTTCAGAGGCAAATACTTATCTCCATGTATGCTGATGATATCACCCTTTATGTTCGCCACCCCGGCGAAACTTGCACCCCATCCTCAGAGAATTTATACGGTTTGGTGCCCTTTCTGGAGTCCAGATTAACTGGAATAAGTCTTGTATTTTCCCTCTTACTGCCTCGACACATCAGTTCCCACTTGAGTTCCCACTTGCCTGGTGTGAGGGGGATTTTAAGTACTTGGGTATACATATAAAGAACAGTAGAGAAGAGCTGATTCGTGCTAATTATGGCACTGTAATGAATAAGATACGTGACAATGTCACCAGGTGGATCACACTCCCCCTTTCCATGGCTGGGCAGGCCTCACTGGTTAAAATGGTGATTCTCCCTCAACTTTTATACCTTTTTTTTAACATTCCTTTCCACCCCGGGCCCCATTTCTTTAGACTGCTACGCTCGGAGTTGCTCCGGCTGGTGTGGGGAGGGAAGACAACCAGGCTCAAATGGGAAATCCTGGTTCGACCGTTCTCGCAGGGGGGCTTTGGTGTACCGGATTTTGAGCTTTATTACCGGGCGGCGCAGGCCCACTATGCTTACTTCTGGGTGCACCAGCAGAAATATATGCCTCAATTGGCAGCTGAACACTGGTTGGCCCACCCGACTCCCATTGAGGGCGCATTCTACTCCCAGATTGAGGTCAGAGACAAGACTCCAAACACGGTGTCTAGCACTGTGACGGCGTGGAATTCCATTACCCTGAAGATGGACTTACACTTCCTATATGCTCCCGTTGACCTACCACCCACAACTCCCACTTCTACAGGAGGCTGGCTTTCAAAAATTGTTGAAGAAAATTCATGTCACTACATGGGGGGACCTGTATAGGGATGGCACCTTCCGTACCAAAGATCAGTTGTATGAGGGCATACGCCCGACACCTCTAGACCTGTTTTATTACATTAGGCTCAGGCACGGGCTACAGGCCATCACACCAGACTTCCCCTGCGAGCCCCTGGTGCTTATTCCTCTGCAGAACCTGCTACTTCACGAAAATCCTAATAAACTAGTCTCCACACTCTATAAATCTGTTCGGGCCAATATGACTTATACTGCACTACCAGCTAGGCACAAGTGGGAGCAAGATCTAGCCCAGACCCTTACAGATGAACAATGGGAGTTCTGCCTGCAACAGACTGAGAGCATTTCCTCTAACAGCCGTTATAGGATAATACACTACAAATTCCTACACAGACTATACCACACTCCAGCGCACCTACACAGGTTCCAGCTGCGACCAACGGACACGTGCGACAGGTGTGGGGCCCCTGGGGCTGACTTCCTTCACCTTGCATGGGGAAGTGCCGAGGTAGGCCGCTACTGGTCCCAGGTGTTTCATGCATTGTCCAAGATGATTCACATGACGGTGGACCTGTCCCCATTGGTTGCTCTGCTGGGATATGTTGCACCTCTCCAGGCGGCGCACCGCAAATATGCGGCACTAGCCATGCTGTTGGCTAAACGCAGGGTGGCCTGTAGGTGGGGAAGAGGAAGGGCACCTAAGTTTAAGGATTGGATGAATGATATGGTATACTGCCAAGAACAATTGCATACTTATTCCGAGCTGCTGCCGCCTACTTCTAGGCCTACTGACATTTGGGCCCCACTGCAATGTTATTTGATAACTGACCCTCTGGAGGATGGTAACACCTGAGATTGGGATGATGGGACGTTGAAAAGTTGCTTACTGGGCCTGGTCTGGGGGTCCTGGACTGGTTTGCTGTGTTTCGACATGATGTGTTTACTGCCCCCCCACCCATACCCCCCCGCCCCCCCCCCCCCCCCACCCCCCAGCTCTAGAACATCTGTGGATTGCTCATACACTCATGTCGTTGCCGGGGTGCCCTCCGGCCTCATGCCTTCTGTACTGTGAACGGCGTTACTATGCGTTTTGAACTCATGGCTTTGTTGACTGCTTGCCTCCCCCCCCCCCCCCCCCCATGGGTTCACCTAGCCACCGCACATGCTCAAGTTGATAAAAGTTGAACAAAAAATTCGAAAAAAGCAAGACACATTGGTTTGGCTATGTAGATGTTGCATTTGTCACTTGGATTCTACTGTTTGGCGCGATTGTATTCGCACTATTGCACTTTTATTACTACATGTCCTTTAAACCTGCACTGATAGCGGCCGGCCTCCGGGTTGTTGGCGAGACGCTGTGTGATCCTGACAATGCTTAATAAATGTTTTGCACCAAAAAAAAACAAAAAAAACAAAAAATGCTACATGTCCCGCAAGAGCAGTATAGGCTATGTGGGCTCCTCTCCCATCAACATTACATACAGTAACACCCTGAGGTAGAAATAAAATGTCCGTGCCCTCCCTTTTGAAAGAAAACAGTTCCCCCCCAACTCCCCCCACCCCCTTCTCGTTCCCCGACACCCTCCCAACACCCCCGTCCAGTGTCCCGTCTGTAGCCAAACCCACGGCGGTTAACCCCCCTCCACTACCCCCAAACCTCATCCGACCCCCGATTATTGTGCAGTGAACTCTAGCGGTGGTGTCAATCTCAAGAGCCTCAAGTACCTCGGACAGGTCAGTTCCCTGAATTCAGTAGCCAACAATGCGTGGAAGGGTTGCCACAACTCCCCAAATTGCTCCACCTCCCCGGCCATCATCAGTGACAGTTTTTCCATACCCAGAACGTGCCACAGCCTATGCAACCAGCCCGTGATAGATGGAACAGTGGTGGTCCGCCAATGGGTTAGGATATTCTGAACGGCGGAGCCCAATGCTATAGCAATTTGTCTGCCCCTACGGGATTTCAATGGATACATCAGCCCGTTGGGCAAGCCCAGCAGGACATATGCCGGGAAGCTCACTTTCGAACCGAGCGTCAACCTCATCTAGCACCTCCTTCCAATAAAGGCTCAGTACTGGGCACTCCCACAGGATGTGTGTCAATGTGCCTGGGTGCCCACATCCTCGCCAGCATGTATTATCAATATGCCTGTCCATCTCGTGCAATCGCTCCGGGGTGTAGTACCAATATGTAGACACTTTAGTGAAAGTTTCAGTAAGCCCTACATGATATGCAGAATGCCGTGCGCGATATGAGATCTGGTCCCATTCTTTGTGGCTCAACGTTCTACCCAGCTCTCTGTTCCAGCGTTCCCTACCTGGATCATGAAAGTGTAAGGGGGAGGGCTGCAGTAATTTATATAGATCTGTGATGAGCTTAGCATCCGAAGCACGCGTCACTAGCCACCTCTCGTATGGCAATAGTTTCCTATCTGCCAGCTCGCGTACCTGCGGCTGCAAAGCCCAGTGTCGCACCTGCCAGTAACGCATCCTGTCCGTCTCAGCCAAGCCATACTCCTCCTTAAGCGCTTGGAAAGGGAGAACTCCATCTGGCCCGTACACGTGGAAAAGTGCCCTACATCCAGCGGCCCGCCAGTGCGCGAAAGCTCCCTGAGCAACCCCTGGTGTAAAGTCTGGGTTGTCCGCAATAGGAGTAAACGGGGAAGGGAATGTGGTAAGCTTGTACGCCGTGCTAGTAGCGTCCCACACCCTCAGCGGGACCCTTGTTACAAAAGACGCATAAAGATTCGGAGGGCGATGAGCCCTGCGCAAAAAGGGCACCTCCTGTAAAGGGCGACCCGCCACCGCCTGATCTTGAAATAACCAGTGCTTGTCCGACTCCCATCGGCTCCATTCAACCAGATATCGAAGCTGCGCCGCCTGAAAATACTTGCGCAGGTCCGGGATTCCCAGCCCCCCAGACTCCGGCGCCAACATGGAGAGAACTTGTCTCATCCGTGGCTTGCGGCCTTGCCAAATAAAACGGGATAGGATCGATTGTGTCTGTTGAAACCAGCCCTTGGGTGGATGGAGCGGCAGGGCCTGGAATAGGTACAGTATCTGAGGGAGGACAGTCATTTTAATCGCCGCCACTTTCCCTAGCCACGATATCAACCCTTGGCCCCATCTCCCCAATTCCTCCTTAATCTTCCTAGTCAAGGCCGCATAATTGGCTGTTACCATGGCCTGCAACGTGGGTGCCAACAGTATGCCCAAGTACTGGACCTGGTGAGCTGACCAATGCATGCCGTGTTGCGGGGGTCAAGGAGATATCCAGTGCTGTTGATTTGCCCCGACATATCCCCCCGTCTTCACTCCGGTAGCGTCCGCATTCTGTCGGAGCCTCTGAGCGAGTGGCTCCATATATAAGGCGAAAAGGAGCGGGGACAGGGGGCAGCCCTGTCTAGTACCACGCTCTATGCCAAACCTCCGAGAGCCATAGCCATTCACCCGCACCACCGCCGACGGGAACCTGTAACAATTAAAGACCAGGGTCCGAAATTTTTCACCTATCCCCATTCTCGTCATAACCCGCTCCAGATAAGGCCAGTGCACACGGTCAAACGCCTTTTCGGCATCCACCGAAAGGAGCATCCTTTCTCCCGGAATCCGGGAGGCCTTCTCCAGAACGTGCACCACTCTCTTGGTGTTGTCCACCGTCTGCCTTCCGGGGACAAAGCCAGCTTGATCCGGTTCCACCAGGCCCGGCAAGTGGGGAGCCAAGCGCGCGGCCAGGATACCCGTGTACAGTTTCAAGTCCACGTTCAAGAGGGAGATCGGGTGGTACGAGCCGCATTGAGTCCGATCCTTCCCTGGCTTAGGGATAACCAAGATCGAGGCCTGTAGGAGGTCCGGAGGGATTGCCCCCGGCTCAGAGAATGAATTAAACAATTTAGTTAGAATGGGGGTCAACTTGTCACTGAACGTCCTGTAGAAGAGCGCCGTATAGCCGTCCGGGCCTGGGGCCTTCGCATGCTTAAGCCTGGAAATGGTAGCGACCACTTCCTCGACCCTTATCTCCCTTTCGAGATATTCCGTTTGCGACGGTTCTAGGGATGGAAGTGTGACCGAGTCCAGGTAGTCCTCCGACTCCCGATCCCGCAGATCCTCCCCGGCGTACAGGTCCGCATAGAAACGGCGGAAGGCCTCGGCAATCTGTTCGTCCCCCGTGACTAGACCGCCAGTCTCAGTCGCAATTTCCTTTACCCGATGACGTTCATTGACCACTCTGAGCTTATTCGCCAATAGGCGACCACACCTGTCTCCCCCCGTGTAATACGCGTGTTTCAGTCGAAGTGCAGCGTATTCAGCTCTGTCCATGTCTAAGGAGGACAGGAGCTTTCTTGCCGCCTTCAGCCGTTTCCAAATCCTTGGGGCCCCCGTACGGCGGTGTACGTCCTCCAATTCCTTTACCTTTTGGGTGAGCTCTTCTCGCTTCTGCCTCCGGTCCCTGTTTTCCGCTGAGGAGATCGCAATAAATTCCCCTCTGACCACTGCTTTAAGAGCGGCCCATTGCGTCGCCGCCGAGGTATCTGCGTTATCATTATGCGTCTGGAAGTCCCTGATCATCTCCGTAATCCTTTCCCCCACAGACTTCCTGTGTAACACAGCGTCTCGAAGGCGCCAGACCCCCCAGGGGGCCCCGTCGACCGGCAGAGAGAAGCTCCCTGAGACCGGTGCGTGATCCGATAGAGATAAGACCCCCACCGTAGCTAAATCACGTACCGGACCGGTAACTATGAGGTGATCCAGCCTCTCGTAGGTTTTGTGTACATGAGAGTAAAAGGAGTAATCTCGGTCTGCAGGGTGCAGGTGGCGCCAAAGGTCATGAAGATCTAGGTCCACAAGTTGGGATTTAATTGCTTGTGACATTTCCCCTGTCTGTGGAGAGCGCTGTGCCGACCTATCTATAGTGGAGTCCGCCACCATATTTAAGTCCCCACCCAAAATGATGTGCCTGTCTGGAGATGCTGTTATGTCCACCAAGGCCGATTGAAAAAAGCTATCCTGACGCTCATTCGGGCAGTAAATCAAACCAATGGTAAATGTCAAGGCCCCCAACTTGAATCTGTGTGCTAATAGTCTCCCTTTGTGTTCTGCAAACTTGTGGAGGACCTCCCCTCTAAAGGAGCTCGACACTAGGATCGCCACCCCCGCCGTCTTAGTGTTAGACAAGGAAAAAAGCTGTGTGGGAAATTTGCGGGATCTCAACCTGTGGAAATCTCGTGCAAGCAAATGAGTCTCCTGTAGAAGACAAATGTCCGCTTGCGTGTTCTCTAGCAGGGATAGAATCGCCCTCCTTTTAACAGGGTTATTAAGTCCCTTAACATTAAGGGTTACCACCTTAAGAGTTGCCATCTAGAATCAAGACAGAATGTGACATGCAGTAGGTCCCGAGTGTAGGGGGGAACCTATGAGCTTCAACCACCTGTGTCTCCCCAGTAGGCCATCGTGAAAAGATCAAGAACACTGAATGGATTGCACTCCCCCCTCCCCTGCCCAACTCCCGACCCACCATTCCCTCAACTCCCCAACTCCCCTTCCTCCCGTACCCTGTTCGGACCCCCAACTCCCTCCCCTCCCTTCCCCCCCCCAACCCCCAAAACTCCCCAACTTCTTCAAACAAATTGTCCCAGCCATGTCCTGTCCGGACAAGTCCGTGGAAACCTATCGTAGTGGACGTCCAGCCACATCCTTCCCCCCTCTGCCCCCCCCAACCCTTCATGGCACTAAGCCGGCAAAAACAGAAATGCAAAGTCGTTCTCCCCCCGGAGCAGTCTTACGCTGTTAGTGCGACTCCATCATGCACCAGTGCGTCTCTGGAAGCTTCTTGAATAGCGCTCGCCATTTCAGCTCTGATGGTAGGCGAACTCGGATGTTGGGATGCCGCTGATGTTCTGCGTCTCGAAACCCTGTGCCAGCCGTCCCCAGAGTTGCGTCTCCTGCGGGGTGTGGCGGAGGCCTCCTCTTCTGCGGTGATCCCCAACACCTCGCACGTGTCCTGTAGGGACCTCAGTCGATGTAGCACACCGTTCCAACGAAAAATAAGCCTGAAAGGGTGACCCCAGGAGTACGGCGTTTCATGTTGTTTCAAGAAGTCCGTTGAAATTTTAAACACTTTCCTCTTCTGGAGGGTGATGACGGACAGATCTTGATACAAGGCTACAGGGTGTCCTCTAAACGTCAGCGAGGGTTTTTTCCTGGCCTCCGCCATGATTCTTTCTTTCAGGGGAAAGTCAGGGAGAAACGCAAGGATATCCGGCGGTGGGCCCGAGGCACGCCTACGAGGCCCCACTCGATGCGCTCTGGCAATCTGCACTGGAAAGTCCACTGCTTCGCCCAAGATGTCTCTGAAGAGGTCCCTTAGATATTCCGCCACATCCGTCCCCTCTTCCGTGGATGGTACTCCCCGGACCCTGATGTTATTCCGTCTAGAACGGTTCTCCAAGTCTTCGTTGTGGGCCTGGAGGTCCAACTGTTGGTCTCTCAAACGCAGCACCTCCTGTTGTAGTTGCGTGATCTCCTCGTCCTGCCTCTGAGCAGAGCCTTCCACTGTGACCACTCTCTCACCAAGGCCGTCAACTTCTCTCCAGATCTCGCGAACCTCCCCGGCCACCTCTTGCTTCAACGCCTGGAAGTCGTCTCTCAGCGTCCCAAAAAGCGACTCCAGAAAGGACCGAGTGACTGGGGGCTCACTGCCGCCCATTGCATTGGAGCCACTCGCTGCGTTCGGGGACGGCTGGCTCCGATCGCCCCTGGTTTGAGACCTTCCAAGCATCTCGGGAAGCGTGCGGTCGCCTCGTTTATTGCCCTTCTGACTCGTCATTCTGTCGTCCAGGCCACCTAGCCAAGAACTGGCACCTCGTCGGCTGGGCACCGGGGCTCCGGGACAGCAACTCCTCTCGCCTCGTCCAGCTAGAAGGGCTCCGCCTCGTGTCGTTTCTCCGGGACCCTCCTCGTCTAAGGGGCGACTACTACGGTTGGGCGCTGTCGCTTCCGGTTTCGCTACAACCAGGGGCAAAAGGTTGGTCCCAGCCGTGCAAACCGGGTCTTCTGGCCCGTTTCGTTCCTCGGTCACTGCCCAGTGAGCTACAGTGAAGTGATCAACCCCGACGTAGGTCTCACAAGCTCAACTCTACGCCGTCCGGTGCTTCCTCATCACCGAGAGCCAAAATGGCGCCTCCGGGTAGGCCATTGTTCCCCCTCCACAGAGGGTATCAGCTATGGGCGTCACCCAGCCCGTCTCAAAGTCAGTCACTAGCCGGCCAGATGCGGACTTCTTCACAACAGCAAGAGGGTCCCGAATCCCATCTCGTCGCTGCAACACCGTCGCTGCCTATGCGTCCAATGACCCCGCCTTTCCGGCTCGTGGGCCTCCGATCAGCTAGGTAGGGATCAGCAGCTAGGGGCGCGTTGTCTTCAGCAGAAGCACGTCTCCTTTCCAGGTCGCAGGTCTCGTCACGGCGCTCAGTGTGGCGCCCTCCGCCGTACCACCGCCGGCTTCTACGTGCTTCAGGGAAGGAGCTCAGGACAGCCGCAGCCAGGACGCCATTTCTCCCTCGCGCCTGGTCTCTGTGTTGTTCAGCGTTCCGGGCCGATTCCTGAGCACTCCGAGGCAAGAACACAGCTCTGGTACAGGCCGAGCCGTTCCCGCACCTTCCCCACCCGGTTTCTCACCGATGGGGGGGAGAACAAGCTATATTAAAGGCTCAGGGCCCGGGCCGGGTCGGGAGCTCCGGGTGAAAGCGTCTCCTCACTCCACCATCTTGGCCACGCCCCGCTGAATACATTTGGAAGTAATAAGGGGCCAAAATAAACAGTCAGGCTGGTTAGGGCCATAAACATTAAAAAGAGTTAACGGGATAGAATCAATCAACAATTTAACCAGAACCCAACGCCCCACATCGTCTTTCTCTTCAAACAAGACTTTACATTTCAATCTCTTGTGGATTAAAATAGCAACCCCATTCTTCTTGTTCGAGGAAGGCGAGAATAAAACAGATCCCACCCAACTTCGTTTCAGTTTAAGTGATTCAACATCATTAAGGTGAGTTTCCTGTAAGAGGACAATATCGGGATTGTAGGTGGACAAATGAGATAGGACTCTTTGTCTTTTGATGGGATTAACAAAACCTTTCACATTCCACGATATAACTCTAAATTATGAAGTAAGAAAACAGTATATAACAATAACTTGAAAACCAAAACAATGCAAGGATAATACAGTTAAGCCAAAAGCATGCAAGAAACATCAGACTAAGAACAAGAAGAGGGGTAATGATAGAGAATGAAAGAAGAAAGAGAGGGAAGTGGAGAGAGACCAGAAAAGAAAAAGAGAAGCGCTCAGAGAAGGCATAATAAACAGCATACAGAACTGAATAGAAGGAGTTGAGAGAACAAAAGAAAAAAGAGAAAGAGGAAAGGTGGGGAAGGAAGAAAGAATACGTCAAGACCTGCAAAACGAAAAAAGTACAAAGTCAGGGAAATATGTCAGGCAAGGAAAGGAGTGAGAAGTAATTATAGGTGAAGATAATACAAGGAACCAGCATTCCTGGAGAAAAAGTTAGAAAAAACAGGAAAACAGGGAAAATGAGAACATAGGGTAACAAGTCATCACAAATACAAAGACGTTAGAAGATGAACCAAAGCAGAGAGAAGTAGGCTTCACCCCGTAGGGGGAGAAGATGTACCCATGTTGCCAGTAGAGTGCATAAGAATAAAATTCTTAAGTTCATTAGCATCTTGAAAAGTCCAAGTCTGATTCTGATGTGTGACCTTAAAGAGACAAGGATGGAATAAGCCATAGCGAGCGCCCATGGAACGTAGAGGAGCACGAAGGTTGAGGAATTCTTTGCGTCTTGCAGCAGTGGAAGAAGAAACATCTTTGGATAGAAACACCTTAGAGTCCATCCAGGAAATATTGCGTTTGGCACGGGCTGCAGATAGGACTGAAAGAAGGTCTGTGAATTTCAAGAACAAAATAATGACTCCGCGTGGTTTGGATGAGGAGGAGTTTCTGGGACCCAGTCTGTGAGCTCTCTGGATGGAAAGAGATGTAGAGGCAGGCATGTCCAGGAGTTTTGGAATGAATGAGGAGAAAAACGCAACAGGGTCTCCCCCTTCCAAAGATTTCGGACGTCCGTAAATGCGAAGGTTGTTTCTTCTATTACGATTTTCCAAATCCTCTGTGTGTTGTTGCAAGGCCAAGACAGATTTTTCCAAAGCTGATATACGCCGATCATGAGCAGGGAGTTCCACAACTTGTTGTTCAACAGAAGTAATTCTGCTGTCCATAGAAGACCACTTCTCCTTCAGGATCTGCATATCATTGTTCGTATTTTCAATGAAGGGACGCAAGGCACGAATCTCTTCTAAAATGAGTTCCATAGAAATAGAAGATGCAGATTTATCCGGAGATGGAGGATCACTTTTGGGACGTTTTGAAGAAACAGCAGTAGAGGATGAAGATTTGGGAGGCATTGTTTGAGATGAGGAAGAGCGATTGGGAGTAACGCCAGCCATCTGAAGTGCAGGAGGAGACTCACTGGCGGAATGTGGAGAAGAGGAGCTTTGAGATGACGACGATACCAATGGAAAAATAAATTTAGGTTTACGCAACCTGCCCATGTAAGCCTGAATGTTCTTTTGTAGAAAATGACGTCAATAGGCACAACCAATTTAGGAAAATAGAAGGAGGAGCCAGTTGAGATAACACAGATTGAAAGTACTCTGTAGACACAGCGGAAGAGTGGCTCCAGTAACGTATTCCAAAAGAGTTTATGAGAGAATACAATGATGGTGGCACTTCGCAATCGCTGTATACCTGAAGAAAATTGTGCGTGCAGCAGCTCAAAAAATTTAGGACCTTCTTGCAAAAATGGCAGGTAGGATGCAAATGTTGATGTAAAGCAAAAATAGATAAGAAAGCACCTCAGATGAAAAAAGAAAAGGATTTCATACAGAAGTTGGTAAGAAAAAACAGGTCAAGAGAAATCATCACCATAAAGATAAAAATAAAAAAGAAAAATTGGTTCGCTCATTTGTAGATAACATCAGCCAAAAGTTGAGGAGGAAAGAGTCACTTCGCAGTGGAAGACATCCAAGGAGGCATGGGAAGAAGCATACAAGAGAGCTTGAAAAATGAGACTGCAAGATACTTGAATAAAACAACTGCAGCATCCAGCCAACCACAGGTCCCAGGGAGAAAGCGTGGTCCAAAAAGGCTCCAGATATGTGTATAAAAGACAGTGAAAACCACGCAGAGGGCAGAGTTTGACAGAAATATCCTCTGAAAGGGCATATAATCCAGCGAAGGCAGGAATAAGGAGGAGAAATATGGGCAAATCAAGCCGAAAATGTCATCAATTAGGTGGTGGCGTTATTTAGGAGCTGGAATTAATTAGGAGCAAGCTTTAAATAAGAGCTGAGGGGGAACATCAAGGCAAGGAAAAAATAGAAAGGCAGTCTCACCCTAATTGCTTTTATTGTCTATGAGCTTGCAGGCAAATTGCAGTTCTGGAGAAGAAAACATCCTGGAAGGTGTCGGGAGCAGCGCGGCGCCAGCAGAAACGCTTATGACGATATCCCCGCGGCTTTCCAGTCAGCCGCAGGGTGATGCGTAATGGCGGCCGCCGGGCAGAGCTCTACCGACGTATGAGGAAGCCTCCTCACATAGCGAGGCAAAACCGATACTGCGGGGACACAAAGTCACCAGAAATTCCCCCGGAGCTCCGACGTGGTATGCAGTCCTCCGGTAGCCGGTCAAGGTAGGAGAAACGCCGGAAAGGTCATGTGTGCTTCCCCGTTAGGCGGAGCACCAGAGTTAGGCAGCCATCTTGCGTGGTGCCGAGACCACGCCATGATACTCTTTTTTTAATTTATTTATTTAACTTACAAAGTGCACTATCACCAAAAAGGCATCCTGGCGCTGATGGCTCAAATTAAAGAAAGGAAAAAGCGTGCACCGGTGCCGACAAGCCAGCTAAGTTTTAGGAGACAACCATGTTTTAAGTCTCTTTCTAAAGACAATGAGATCACTGGCTTGTCTTAGCTCCAATGGGAGCTGATTCCAGAGTTTGGCAGCAGCAATCCCAAAGGATCGGCCACCTGCCCTAACTTTCCTGAATCTAGGTATCTTTACAAGTCTTGTCAAGGAAGAACGAAGGCTTCTCACAGGAGCATACAACTCAAACTTTCTTTGCATAGATACAGGCCCCAACCTATGCAAGGCTTTAAACACTATGCAGAGAGACTCAAACTGGACTCTCTTTCTCAGCCGAAGTCAATGCAGTTCTGCCATGGCCACTGAGGAAGCGGATCTTCTAGGCCACCCCAGGGCCAACTTGGCAGCGGTTGACTGAATCCTCTGCACCCTGTCAAACAAGAATTTAGGAGACTCGAGAAACAAAGCATTGCAATAATCAAGTCTACTAAGAATAGTACTGCACACTATCAATGCTCGAGCGTGAGATGGTAGCAGAGGAAGAATCTTCAGCAGTGACCTAATAATGGCCAGACAACAAGTCACAGTTTTCATGACCTGAGCTTCCAGGGTGAGTTTATAGTCAAACATGATGCTCAGGTTGTGGATCTTCTTCACTGGTTGAACCATGGAAGAGGTAGTGGCGGGCCAGAAGTTACTAGGCAGGACCGAGGGAATCCTGTCCCTAGGACAATAAAGCACCTCTGTCTTATCCGCGTTGAATTGCAGCAAGTTCTCCTTCAGCCAGATAGCCATATCACGCAGGCAGTTATGAAACACTTCTAACGGGGTTGACTGATCTCCCTCAAGGGAGAAAATCAGCTGCGTGTCATCCGCATAATTAACGATGTTAATGTTATACTCTTTGATGACAGCAATCAGGGGTTTCATATAGATGTTAAATAAAATGGGGCTGATAGCCGAGCCCTGTGGGACGCCATGCGAGATTTTAGTGTAAGCGGATTGAAAAGGGGGGAGGGATACCGCTTGCTGTCTATCCAGTAAATATGACTGGAGCCACCTCAGGACAGATCCCGTCACCACCACCATTCTCAGCCTATCCAGCAGAATCCCATGGTTAACCGTATCGAAGGCGGCAGACAGCTCAAGCAGAACCAAAACAGCTGCCTGCCCCCTGTCTGCCCGCATCCGAAGTTCATCCATCATGGTCACCAGAACCGTTTCAGTGCTGTGGGCCGGCCGAAATCCGAACTGAACCTCCTCCAGCCGATTATGTTGTTCCAAAAACTTGGACAGAGTGCTACTCACCACTCGCTCCACAATTTTAGCTGGATAAGGCAGGAGAGAGATAGGCCTAAAGTTCTTAGGACACTCGGGTCAAGCGAGGGCTTCTTTAGCAGAGGTGTCATCAATGCTTGTTTCCACCGAACCGGGACCACACCACTACACAGAGACTGGTTGCAAATCAACCAAAGAGTGGAAAACAGCTCTGCCTTAAATTCAATCCAAATTTTTTGGGGCACAGTATCAAGAGGAGACCCAGAGAGGTCACCACAAGCCAACCTATTAAAGCCATCCACTCCCAGAGGCGCAAACTCAGAAAGGCGGTTGACGCCCACTCCATCTACACTAGCATCAAAAGCCTCAAAGTAATTTTCCACCATATCGTCACAACCAATAATCTCAGTGTTTACCGCCCCCGGTGGTTGATGACCTCCTCCCATATCCTCAATAATGGTTTTGATTTTATCATGGAAGAACCTAGCCAGGTCCTCACTGAGCTCTTGGGAGGAGGGTATAACGTTCTTAGAACATTCGGTGCTGGTCAAGCTGTTCAAGATATTAAAAATCCTTCTAGAACTGTTGGGGGCCTTAAGTATCAAGGAGGAAAAATAGTCCGCCTTAGACATGTTGATCGCCTTCTTATATCCCGCAATCTTAGACTTAAATATATTCTTGTCATTGTCCTGATAACCACATCTCCTCCTCCTCTCCGCATGCTTACAATCCAATTTCAAGTTTTTTAGCAGCTGAAGGTCTACCCCTATTACAATTATTTTTTAAGGGAGTTAGCAAATCCAGGGTTGAGGTGATCTCCTTACAGAAGGAAGCATAGTTCTCATCAATTTGCATATCTGAGGAGAAACAATCCTCTACTCTGAATAACGGGTCATTGTCCTTCATTCGCAGGAGGGCCTTCCAATCTCTGCTCACATAGTTGCGAACAGCGTTTGTTGCCCGAGAATTGTAAGTAGCAACTTCTATAAAAAATGTGATCAAAGAATGGTCCGTCCAATCCATAGGCAGAACTTCCCCAATAGAAAGGTAATTAGCCTCTGCAAAAATTAAATCAAGCATATGACCTCCTATATGAGTGGCCTTGGATACCTGCTGAAATAGGCCAAGGCCTTCACAGGATTGAAGAACATTGGAAAAGGCAGAATCAAGCGAGCCATTAGACCAAAGATTAAAATCACCCAGGATTACCAGTCTTCGGTGAGTAGCCGCCATGTCAGTGAAAGTCTCCAGCAGTAATTGCTGCTGCAGCACACTTAAGACCCCAGGAGGTCGATAGCAGATGATCCCGGTCAGCTCTTGATCATCATCATTCTTAATAGGGAAGCCCAGTAGCTCAAAGCCTGTGACCGCATCAATATCAAAAATAACCAAGTTCAAGCTGTCTTTAAAGATCACCCCAACTCCTCCACCCCTCCCAATCGATCTTGGTTTATGGCGAATATTATAACCAGGTGGGCAAGCCCAGCCGGGGTCAATCTCACAGTCAGGAGAGGTCCAAGTCTCAGTCATAAACAGGATCTCAAGTTCATGGAGTTCCAGCAACAGCTGAATTTCCGTGAAGTGCTTAGGAAGCGTTCTAACATTTAAGAGTCCACATGATAACAACCCTCCTTCAAGAATCCTAGACAATTACTGCTTCCTTATTCTTCTTGATCTCGATTACACACAGTCACCCACCACATGCTCCTAGACACACTCAAAAATCCTATGGGCATTGCTGGTGTGATCCTTAAATGGACCTTAAATGGTTTGCTTGATTACTCATGGACAGGTCGCAGAGGATACAAATTGATAACTATCTCTCTGCACCAATTGTGGAGATTGGGGTCCCCCAAGGGGTCTTTCCTTGAGTCCACCCTATTCAACCTATACATTGAGCCACTTGGAGTCCTTCTTAAGAAGGGAGGGATCTTTTATCACACACAACTTTATCTCTAAGTCGCCTCACCAAACAACATCACCTACGTCACTCCTCGTTATCACCCTAAATGCTGTTCGTGACTGGATGATCTTTCATCACCTAAAATTAACCCTTCCAAAACTGAATTTCTCCTTACCTCCTATCGAAATCATCACTTCTCCTGCAATCCTGGATGGACGCACACAACATCCTTAACAGTAAACTCACCATTGTTGAGAGAGCAAAATCTCTAGTAGTCATCCTAGACAAAAGGCTCAACCCAGTGGCAATCTGTGCAAGTAAGTGCGGTGAAGTGGGGCAGGAGGGGGTGAAGACAACAGACGAGGGAATAAGGGAAATTAAATAAATAATTCCTATTCTGTTGTCCTTCGACATCCCCCCCCAACCCACCCCACCGCGCTTACCTGCACAGACCACTGCTGGCTCAACCTACATTCTCAAATCAGCACCATGGACAGAAATGCACACAATCAACTACATCTTCTGCGGGGAATCCACCATTACATCCCAGAAAAAGATCTAAAATCTCTTGCTCATACACAGGGGCTCTCCAGAATAGACTATTGCAACTCTCTCCTAGCTGGTGCCCCCAAAACCCATCTCACCCTGTTGACATCAACCCGACACTCTGCAGCACTGTTCATCTATGGGCCAAAAGGAGGTCTATTTACAAGATGGCCTGGGTCACAAATAAAGCTATGCATACATTCACGCCCTGTAACCTGGCAAATAAACCCAAGCTTTCCAGATTCTAGATCATTGAAAAACACTGAAGCAATACTGTCAGAACCCCCGTCCTTTAAAAAGAAATGACTCATGGCACAATCCTTCTCGGGTAGCGCCACCAGAATTTGGAACTAATTACCTCCAAATCTACAGACAACCACCTCGCTAGCGACTTTCAAAACCGACCTGAAAGCTCTTCTCCTTCATCGATATTTTAGACAAGACATTGCATTTAATCTTGGCACAGACATGAATGAATGAATGAATTTGGTATTTGTAAAGCGCTACTGCCATTCCCAGCAAAGCATCATGACGCTAGATGGTATAGAACAATCGGACGTTATAGCAGTAGGCGAAAAGAAGTTAAGACTCTGAGTCAGTGAAATAGTCCTCCACCGGTTTCATCGAATTATTGAATGACAAGTGGCGTCAGAGACCCTAAAAAGCCATGTATTCAGTTGTTTCCTGAAGAAGGGTTCTGAATCAATGTGTCTCAACTTCATAGGAAGCTGGTTCCAGGCCTTAGTCCCCAAAAATGAAAATATCTGCCTCCTTTAGTCTTGAGCCTGAAAGCAGGAGGTTTAGGAAAATTCGCAGATGAGGATCTCAGGTTCCTGGAGGTTGTATAATGAGTGAATCTAGCAGTGAGATACTTTGGTCCTACTGCTCTGAAGGCTCTGAAAGTAAGCAGAACGATTTTAAAGAGGACTCTATTGTGGATCGGCAGCCAATGAAAAGATTTTGGGCCAGATGTAGGACACCAAAAACCGGTCAGTAACGGCCGATTTCGGCCGTTACCGACCGGTATTTGGTGTTTGACATGTAGGGGGCCTCAATTTTACAGAATCGGTAAATTTACTGATTCGGTACCAAATCGGTAAATTTACCGATTCTGTAAATCAAGATGTAGGTGGCACTTAAAACAGTGCCCCAGGCCCTTTAGAATTTGTTATTTACCACCAAATACTATTTGGTGGTAAATAACGAATTCCTGTGTACATGCACATCTGTGCATGTACACCTGTGCCATGTGACACACATACATGCCCTTATTCTGGCTTGTCCCGCATGTATGCGGGACAAGCCAGAATCGAGTGCAACAGGGTGTCAAAGTGACACCCTGTCCCCCTTGACAATTCGGTAATTTTACCGAATCGGTATTTACCGATTCGGTAATTGGCATTGATTCCTATGGGCCTCAAGGCCATTATTATTTTTTAAGTCTCAAGGCCCATAGGAATCAATGGCAATTACTGAATCGGTAAATACCAATTCGGTAATTACCGAATCATTCCGATTCAGTAAAAATTACCGAATAATTACCTACATCTTATTTACCGAATCTAAAATACTGAATCGGTAAAATTCTGTATTTTAGAGTCGGTAAATAAGATTTACCTACATCTGGCCCTTTATGGCTACTGAGGCCGATAAACGTGGCTGTTTTAGCACTAGCCTAGCAGCTGCTTGTTGTACAACTTTGAGTTTGTGAAGAATTTGTTTAGTAGCCCCTGCATATATGCTTTTACAATAGTCTAATCTGGATGTAATCAGGGCAAATGTCACTGTTTTTCTCGCTGAAAGGGGAGGGTAGTCCCAAATATTTGTGGGTGATCTTATTACGTTAAAGCACAGTCCTGCCACTGCCACAACTTGAGGGCAGAATGATACAGAAGAGGCAAAATTCACACCGAGGTTTTCTACTACCTCCAAAATATTACCCGGGGGTGGTGGTGGGATTAGTCCACCATAACATAGGATCAAATGTAGTGTCCTTGCCTAAAAGCATGATCTCCGTTTTGTCACTTCAGGTGGTTAGTTTGCATCCACTAAGCATGGGCGAATTTTGCGAATCTCGCGTTCGTGAATTTTGCGGATTTGCGAACTCGCAATTCGCAAAATCCGCGAATTCTCGCGAATTTGCGGATTTTTTTTTTTGTGTTCGCGTGGGTTTCTGCCAGTTCGCGAGGGTTTTGTACAATTTCGCAAACGCTAACTTACCTGTCGGGTCGCAAGTTTTGCGAACTTGTTGTTTCTACGTGTCCAGCCTGTTTGGGACACTCTTCTTCATCACTGCCACTCTCTGTCACCACTGCCACTCTCTGACTACTCATGCCACCCTCTGGCCCACCCATGCCACCCTCTGTTTCATCACAGCACCCTCTGGTTGCCCAGTCAGTGTACATTATTGTGGCGAAGCAAAGCACACCTTCCCTGCCTCAAGTGACCTGAATTAATTTGGGGCTGATTAATGTGTCACAGAATATTTTTTTAGCTGGCACCTGCTTCCTTAGTGCTTCCTGATTACTGATCTTTTGCACTTGCTAAGTGCTTTCATTGTTGCAAAATTAGTTCCAACACCTGCCCTGCCCCAACTGACAATAATGAATTAGGGGCTGATTAATGGATTTGAACTTCCAGCCTGGCTCCTGCTTGTCTCCCTTAGCTGTAATTCAGGACCTTTGTGGCATATGTGTAACTATTCTGAGGTTCAGAGCAGGGTCACATAATAGTTGCAAGTAGGCAACTGAACTCTGGAGGGGCCCCTCAGGAAGCACTACAGGAAATGGCTACTAATGATGAGCCTGAACTTTTGAACCTGGTAAGTAGTTTCAGTTTTGCTAAGATCGTATTTCTGCAATTTAGCGCTTATTCGCGGGGCGCGAAGTTGTACTGGGAAGCCGCGAACTCACGCGAACAGTGCGAGCAAGCCATAAAATCCGCTGCTCGCGGATTTGCGGATTTTGCGGGAGATTCGCGAATCTCGCGGATTGCGAATTTACCGAAAATCCGCAAAATCCGCGAGCGAAACGGATTTTCCGCCCATACTTAGCATCCACCAAACATCTTTTGGAATTCGCCTCAGAGCCAATGGACATTTTATCCAGGGCAAGGATAAGCTGTGTATCGTCTGCATAGGATGTAGTTTCAATTCCAAAAGAGGAGATCAAGGACATTAGGGTGGTCATATATATGTTAAACAATGCAGGGTTGAGCGATAAGCCTTAAGGGACACCCGAGGTAAGTGTCATTTCAGGGGATAGATATGATCCTAATACTACTCAGAGACTACAAAGATGATGGACCCTTGCTAGGCTAAGCACCTGAATATCTATCCCCCATGTAATATATAAACCCTTAAGTTCAAACAAGGGTGCTGTGTGCACACTGAATGGCACCCATCATCACTGTGCCCTTTCTTTATACTACAAACAACCGCAAAGGTGCACCACAAATTTTGTAACAAATGATATGTCTTGGCGATGTTGGAATTCTTCTTCAAAATCTTTATTTTTCAAAACATTCAGTCAAACATAAACAGCCGACGCGTTTCGTCCCAACCTGGGACTTCTTCAGGGCTTTAAATTAGTCGGACGTCGCATGCTCGGGAAAGGTATAAAAGCGTGGTCTTGGTATCTCCTTGCCAGCTACAGTGTATCCTGTTAAGTTACGTTGTTCCATACGGTATTCTTTTTTCTGAATTAAGTGTATCAACGGTGTTGGACTGGAGGTCCTGTAAGTCCTATGGAGGAGGGTGTGGGCACTGTATCCCAGCAGGCCGTTGCAGTCAAAAACGGCCGGCGTCCATCCACATCCCTCGTCTTGACCAACACCCGCAGCGACGTCGTATGATCCTAATACTACTGTTTGCCTACGGTCAGTAAGGAAAGATTCCAGCCATGCTAGGGTCAGATGTGAGATGGCACACTTTCTAATCTGCTGTAGTAATATGTCGAGGGAGAAGGTATCAAATGCGGCTGATGGATCTAATAAGAGCAGCACATCACCCTGTCTCATATGGTGCTTGTGACCTTTTCACTGCTGTATACACCTCTTGCACATTTTGCTTTACTGTAATGATCTACCAATTTGTAATTCTTGACCTTTGTAATTATTTTTGGTAGTATTTGATCATTTTAAACCATCTGTAATCTTCCAAGTAGCAATGCATTGTAAAGTAATCTTGCACCTTTGGGTGTTGTCCGCACTACATCAATATTAAAAAATAAATAAAATAAAGTGATAGCAATTGAAATTAACTGTATGAGAAAGACAGGGAGAGAGAAAGAAAGAGGCATAGTTGAAAGGGAAGTGCTTTAGATAAATGGGATGAGTGCCTTTGTAAGTGTAGATGGATGTGATATTCAAAATGGCAATGGATAGACCACTGTGGCACACTCAGAGGCACCCACTGGCTACAAAGCTAACCTTTGTTCAGTAATACCAGGCACTTTTGGGAATTTGTTGCTTAAGGGCAATGGCTTGTGAGCTGGAGAGGAGCAGACAACTGAAAACCACTTTTATCAGAACATTGCAGTATATTTTTAAGCCAGTTACTGTAATTTTTGTACTCAGAAATCAATCCCTGGAAAAGGTGAGCGTTAAATGGGTTGGATAGAAAAAAATGTAAAAATCAAGTTTGCCAAATGTTAACCACTTGTGTAGAAGTGAGCTCTGAGGAGCAGCAGGAGACGACAGTCACTCCATAGTGTCCAACCGACATGCAGATTATGTCCTGCATTAAATGCAATATTCTGTTGGTAGGTGAGAGTCACACAGTATTGGGCCGAAAGGGTGCAGCACAGACCACCTTCACTTTCTAATATGTGTGAAAAAGGCTGGTCTATTGAAGTCAGGTGTATCTCACAAAACATTACCCTTTGCCTTTGCCTTACAAAACTACACCTCGCTATACATTGATTCACCTACATATGGTGCTCCCCAACCCTAAGATTTCTCAACACTTATCCTTTCTTTGCAACTATTTAAAAAAACCCTACTCAGTCATTCACTGTTGAACTTTAACCCTGTAACCGCTTCTCTATTTCTCTAAACATCTACCTAAGTAGCTCCTATCTGAACCTTATTGCCTGTTCTCGGGGTAACTTGTTCTCAACCATAAAGTTTAACTGTAAACACATAAAAACTAGCTACCAGACGCCTTGCACCTGCTTCAAGCGACAACTGCTTACAATGTCTTACCACCCAGTGAACCTGTGCCAGGAAAAATAAAATAGCCTATACCTTAACCCTGCCTATATGAAAAACACCCTCTTCCTCAGAGTGCAAGAGAGGGAATAAATGCACTCTCTAAACCAATGCCCCACAGGCTGGCATGTCACTTTACCAAAATGGTGATAGGCGTATAAAATGGCTATTTAAATATGCCTCAAATAAAAAATGAACGGTTGCACTCCTTCAGTCAATAATATTGTAAATCCAAGTGATTGAGTGGGTAGGCTGGGTAGCCCCTCCTGAGTTTGAGGGTGTGAGTAACTCTGTTGAAGCGTTATCCCAACAGTGGGCAATGTAACCTAGCTGCACTCTGAAGTACTTTTCAATAAAGTTAGTCCAATTCAAAAAAAGTTCGAAATATGCTTCTTTGCTTTTATTCTTATTTTATTATTGTATTTAGTTCTTCATCATTATGATTGTTTTCATCATAATCTTTTCCTTGTATGCCCAATGCATTTTGAGATTTACCCTTCTTCAGGGACCTTTATATATCTATAACAAGTAGAATACATAGCCAATTAAGTAAACATGACAACAATGTTTTCCAATGTATCTCAGTGCCCATGATTTTGTCTCTGTGAAAACAATATGCTGTTCTATAAACTTGGTGAAATTGTGACCATTCCTATTAAAGGTGTGTGATGGGTACAAAAACATCAAAAAAATAAGGCGAATAACATGAAAAGTGGTGAATTCAAAAACTGAGTAAGTGACCCGAGCAACAGAGCGTGTAAAAATCTAAACGTGCCAAGTTGAACGAAGGTGATCGAAAGACGCTTACGTCTTTAAGTTCAATCCACTCGTGTATTCCAGATGGGTTCACAAGGGTAGATATCAGCGCGTACACTGATAAATCTAAAAACGAGAACAATAATAAAGATTACGCCGTAAATACAAAAGGGTTACAGGTTCCCAGTGAAACACGAGCATGCTGAGAACGTACGCAAAAGGTATTAGCCAAGATAATCCGTTCCATACCGTCCGATACCGATTTACAAACTGTGCCCAGTAAAAGAAGAAAAATACTCTCGTAAACCTGTCTCCAACAATACTTCAGACTAGAATAATTCACTGCTCTAGTCAATTAACTGTTGCTTACTCTTAAACGATTTGGTAGCGTTCCTCCTCGGGACCCGCCATCATGATCAAAATCAGGTTACCCGGCGCCTGAATATGTTGTCACGTCACAGTGGCATATAGTTACTGCTTTTCTATATATTGTCTTAAGTTAGCATGAGTTTAGTAACGGTTTTAACGACATATTTTCCTTCGGCTTCAGTTTGCACGCGACACATAATTGTTATTGTAGCTTTCAACCTAGACGAAAGATGTGATTTATTTGAGAATAATATGTTATTGCTCTGATATCAGTTGTGCTTGGTACACTTGGTACACTGTTTGCACACTGAGAACTGCACCCTCTAAGAATAACCTAACACAAGGTTGCTGGGAGGCTTGATCCTCGCACCACATTAGACATAACACAAATAATGTTGCTGCCAACATTGGGCTCTAAGCGGGTTTAAGATAGAGTTACCGAGAATGCAAAAACACACTTGATGGTGCTTCGCATGCAGAGTTGGTAGCTGATGATGTGATCTTCTTCTGCTGACATTTAGAGGTATGGGCCCGCCCTGCTAAAACCCAAATCAGACCTTCTTAGATATAACATAGTATGCTAAATAGGGTGCGCGAAATATAGGTGATACATATTTCTATAGATTTTTGCATTATAATATGCTATCACCGTTCGCTTACTATGGACTAGTGACTATGCTGATAGCTCTGATTTTTATAATATGTATGTTGGTATTATATAAGATACTGCGTTTGTGAACCTTGCATTGAAAAATAAATATTTCAAACTTGCACGTGTGTTCTTTTACTCCCCGTTGTGGTTTGAAATGATTATAGAGCGAAAGAGTGTTCATGTGTTTCACGATACCTGAGGTACCCTAAGTTCATGTTCTGGTTTGTCTAAGTCATTGGGAGTTTGTTATGACCAATGAGACACTGTAGCTAGCTCGGTAAGGGGATTTCTGATACTAAGGTGAGTTTTGGGTCACCCTAATTCACCCAGGTTCTAGATCTCTGTGCACAGTTCTGTGGGAGAACGGAAACCCTGCTACAACAGCACCGTTAATAAAAATAGAGAAGTTCTACGAAGTTGCACGTAGTTATGCTACACAGAACGGGTGAAAAGTATGCAAAAAAAGATTGCAACATGAGTAATGATAAATTTAAACGGTGGATGTCACAAAAACGCAAAGCGTAATACAAAAAATAAGTAAACCGGTAAAAGAACGGAAGTGCATGAAAAAGAAAATAGGATGTGAAATGTAAATGTGAGAATATCACTGCAATAAACTTGCGTTCAATACAACAAAACAACACATTTATCAAAAAGTACAATGGTAAATGTCAAATGAAATATGTCAAAGCATGCATTATCACGTTAATACAGGCATGGTACTGTAAACACTTCTGAACAGATCCAAGGAAATCTCGAGTCCTGGTTGGC
Source organism: Lissotriton vulgaris (assembly GCF_964263255.1). Taxonomy (NCBI): domain Eukaryota; kingdom Metazoa; phylum Chordata; class Amphibia; order Caudata; family Salamandridae; genus Lissotriton; species Lissotriton vulgaris. Next base: position 161,475,067 of record NC_141689.1, read on the forward strand.
ACAGTGTCATAATTGAAACATGGTTTCTATGAATAAATGAAAGTTGAGATAAACACTGTATCACGTGTTCAGTGGGAGTAAAAAACATTATTGTAGTAGTAAAAAAAAACAGTGTAAGTCCACACGTTCATTTAGTCTTTTTAGTTGAACGGTATTGAGAAAATTAATCCAGTATATTTCTCTGCGCAGCAAATGCTGTGTTGTATATGTTTCTGGAAGTGTTTTGACTTGTTCCCAAACTAGGACGCGTAACTGACTGGGGTTGTGGTTGTGTGGGTTACAATGACTTGCCAGCGGGGATTTGGAATTTCTTGTACGCACATTGCTTTTGTGTTCAATGAGGCGTGTTTTGATTTTTCGCTCGGTTCTGCCCACATAGGCCAATCCGCAAGGACATTTATTCATGTAAATGAGATTACTGCTGTCACAGGTGGCTGTGACTTTTAATTTGATGGGTGTTCCTTTGTTGGGATGCATGATTTGATTGCCTTTTATTATTGCCTTGCAATTGCCACAATTGTGGCACGGTAATGTCCCTTTGTATACCTGCATTTTGGTGTCATCTGCCCAATTAAGAATTTCTTTGATGTTTTTCGTACGTAAGTATGCAAATCTGGGTGGTCTCACGAAAATTCCATTGAAATCCTCCTCCAACGTAAGTAGTGACCAATGTTTTAAAATAATTTTCGTGATGTTGAAACTTTTGGTGGAATATTTAGAAATTAAAGACATTCTGGGATCCTCTGATTGTTTAGGCTTTGGTGCAAGTAGTCGATCTCGTTCAATGTTAGTTACTTAGGTTACTGCTTCCTCCAAAATGTTCACAGGTTAAAGTCTGTCTTTGAATTTACTAATGGTGTTGTTCATACTTTCTTCAAATGACTCCTTGGTGGATGAAATTCTTTTGAGTCTTAATAATTGTGAGTAGGGAAGATGTTTTCTTAAAGTCGGCTGATGGAAACTTCTGAAGTGCAAAAGATTGTTTCTATCTGTGGGTTTAGTATGTACCGTGGTTTTCAAAGCTCCATTGGCATGAGGAACCGTTACATGTAAGAAGGTTATTACATTTTTGTCAATGGTGTGCGTGAAACATATTCTATCATTAACCTGATTGAGTGTCTCGATGGCTTGAATCAGAGCCGAATCCGTTCCCTTCCATAGAATGAAGATATCATCTATGTATCTTTTGTATAGCAACAGGTTTTCTGCCCATTCTGGTTGATTCAAAATGTGATCTTGCTCGAAACGGTACATGAAAATATTTGCGTACATGGGTGCCGCACAGTTTCCCAAGGATGTACCAGATGCTTGGATGAAAAATTTGTTGTTCCATTCAAAATAAATGTGATAGAGTGTAAAGTGAAGAAGGTCCATGAGAAATTCCTTTAAGTCTTGATCTTTGTTAGTCATCATTAGAAAAAAAGCCACTGGTTCTAATCCAAGGTTATGGGGAATCAATGTATAAAGTGATTTGACGTCTATATTACATAGAATCATATTTGTCGCGAATTTGGATTGATTGTCTCTCAGGATGTTTAGGAAATGTGTAGTATCCTTTATGTACGTTGTCATGTTTCGTACGATGGGTTGCAAGTGCTTGTCCAGATACTGTCCTATTGGTTCATGTATGGTAGTGATGATGGAGACTATCGGTCTGCAGGGAGGATTGGTGGGATGATTGCGAATTTTTAGGATCATGTACACATAGGGTAATGCTGGGTTGGTTTTGATTAAAATCTCTTTTTCCTTTTTGCCAATGGTTCCTTTGTTGACCGCCTTGTCAATGATGTTACATAACACTCGAGTGAACTCTTTCGTAGGATCAGTACTCATCTTGGTGTAGGTGTTAATGTCGTGAACATGTTCATTAACGTTCATGAGATAGAATTCTGTGTCCATAATCACCATTGCTCCACCCTTGTCTGCTTGTCGTATGGTAGTAGATTTGTAATTAGCGTGTTGTTTGAGTTCGTCATGTTCCTTTTTGGTCAGGTTTGTGGCTTTAGAGTTGGGTTGTTTGAAAATCCTTTCAATGTCTTTTGAGACAACCTTTTCAAACGCATCTAGCACCTTGTGACTCACTGGTGGCATGAATTTGCTTTCTTTCCTTAATCCCATCAATGTGTCAGGAGCTTGATCTTCTGGTTTTTCAAGTATATTGGTAAAAAAATGTCGTAATCTGAGAGAAATCTGATTAATTTAAAAATGGCTACTTGAATCTCCAGAAGGTTGGAATGATAGGTGGAGACGTATGAGGAACCTTTTTGCAAGACTTTTAGTTGAAAATCTGTGATTTCCTGTTGTGATATGTTGATGACGTTTTTTGACTCCTCGTATTTTTTGCAACCGAATCCTGATGTGCAGTTCCTCCTTCTACTTCCCCTCCTGGTTCTTCTATGATCGTTTGGCCTGTTCCTAAAAAAGGAACGCTGACTCTTTGTACGTTGGTTGATGTCGAAGGTATCTGACTCTTATCTATCCAGTGAGGGTCTCACAAGTGAGGGTCTTTCAAATGGAGGTCTTCTTCTAGCCTGTGAATCATCTGATGAGGATGTATCGTCTGTAGATCTACCTGTGTTTTTCTGTTGTCTACGTTTTGCATAAATGTCGGCCCAACTATACACTTCACCTAATTTATAATCCAAAGTTTCTCTTTTGAATTTCCTGATCTTTCTTTCATTGATTTCTTTTGTGTAAGTATCTAATTGTTTGTTGATGTTCTCTTATACTTTATCCAGTTCTTCCTTGGTTAAACTTGCATCCAGTTGTTCCTTTATTTGTTCTGTTACTTTGTTTATTTGTTCAATCAATTTTGCTAGTTCTTCGATAATTAATAAGATAAGATCTAAAGAACACTTGTTCAATATCGCCTGCCACCTTTCTGTAAATCTAACATTGTTTTTGTACAATACAGATTTGAGTGAAATGTGTAGTCCACGAGGAATCCTTTGCACTTTATGGTATTTAATGAGAGTGCTGCCATGTAACCTTTGGTTTATGATTTTCTTAGACATATGGAGAAGTTGTTTGATGTTACTTTGTTTTGTGCCGTGCTGGTACTGGCCAATTCGGTTGTTTCAATTAATGAGTCAATCCGCTGTGTATCTGCTTCAGAATATCGGAATGTTTCTGCCCTTTGTTCCGTTAAATTTGAAATGTCTTCGTATGACATATTTGTAGCTGAGTTTCTTAGTGGGTGCGTAGTTCAAAATAACTCAGTGTTGGGTAGATTATACTTTGAATAAAAATGAACTGTCGGACGCCTTTGATCAATAATATTGTAAATCCAAGTGATTGAGTGGGTAGGTGCGTCTGGGTAGCCCCTCCTGAGTTTGAGGGTGTGTTACTTTGTTGAAGCGTTATCCCAACAGTGGGCAACGTAACCTAGCTGAACTCTAAAGTACTTTTCAATAAAGTTAGTCCAATTCAAAAAAAGTTCAAAATATGCTTCTTTGCTTTTTTTCTTACTTTCTTATTGTATTTAGTTCTTCATCATTATGATTGTTTTCATCATAATCTTTTCCTTGTATGCCCAATGCATTTTGGGGCGTGCCCTTCTAAATATCCCCCCACCGGTCAGCCCAAACGTACCCCAACAAGCTCAATTGTGCTCGGGCTGCACCATCAGCCCAAAATCCTGGGGATGCAAGTCTCCCTGGCGGCGCCCCTTCCCCACCAAAGCCCCACTTGAAACCAGGAAAGGCCATGGTTATCAGAGCCTGCATGTCCACGGGATCCGATGTCTCCTTCCAGTCCTCAACTTCTTACAAATCAACTTCTTACAAATAGTTTTGTGTGCTTTAGTCTGTTTGGTTCCATAGCTGTTCATTAGCCCATATGTGGTTTCAGCCAACAGCACTCAGCAGCAGCATGTGGAGATGCGGGGGTGGGAATTTTGGTTAATGAAGGGAGGCATGTCTTGGACAAAAAATCAACAATGATTGGAGAAGCTCCTGGGCTGTTGATGTCTGAGTCATTAGGCCTGTGTAGTGGTCATCAGCATTTGAAACACAATTCCCCAATCTCTAGCGCAGTATACTCACCTTCAATGAATTCCAGGGAAACTTTCTATGCTTTTTGAAGTGTTACCGCCTAGCCCATTTCTGGCATTATGCGAGTTTGCTTGACATTCAGCTATTTTGTTCATACTTCTATTCGCATCGTGCTTAAACTAAGCTTCATGGCTGTATCAAGGAATGGCTAACGGCTGGCAACATGTCCACAGGCTCAACGTTCAAGGGTGTACTATAAATGTAATCAAATGGATTATATTTGTTGCTATGGCTACGCGCTGCATAGCTTCAACAGCCCTTTAAGATACCACAGAGATCTCAGGTTCTCTCATTGTACGTCATAGACGTGTCTTTGTTGCAGACATGTGGAACAGCAACAAATGATGGACAGAATGCTGAGTAAATCAAGCATTCACCCCAAGTCAAGAGATCTGGGTTAAATTAATTGTTCTTTTGCTCACCATGCAACTCCAGTTTAGACCCAGTCATAAGCAAATCAGTATTGACCCTGTGCATCATGGGAACAGTCCAGACAGAACTGCCAAGTCAGGTCCTCCCTGGACCAGAAGCAAGCTCTCCATGCCAATGGAGTCAAGCTATCCTGGCTGATGAGGGACGAAACCCCGAAACCGTTCCCAGGATGCTTGTTTCCGGTCCAGGAAGGACCTGGCAGTGAGGGCTGGCTGTTTCCATGGAGAACTGGGTCAAGACTTTTTTACATATGGTATGGGTATGGGGGGAAAAAAACAATGGATTTAGGCCCAGATCTCTGTACTGCGGTGAATGTAGGACATTGTTCAGCATTCTGTCCATCAATTGTTCTTTTTACTTTGGTTGGAGACACAGCTTGCCCTGACTTGTCCTTCGGCCCTCCTGGCACTGCGGCTCTCTGACAGAGTGGAGTGGGACCCCTCTCGAGGTCATAAGAGTCAGCCTAACAGGCCTCACAAGAATGTAGGTGGGCCACACACCTGTGTCAGCAGTACTCAGGCCAGGTAACTAGAGTGACAAGTGGTTTCCTGGTCCAGACCTGGCCGCGCCCTGCTACACAAGAGGTCAACTTGGGCCTCATTGCACCTCTGAAGCCCACATCCCTTATGGCCAGTTTCTAGTCTCCACCCGTTGGAAACTGGATCAGCCCAGCACACAGACTCCACATTGGGAGCGGGTCTGGGGTTGCAGGAGCCGGCGCCTGTGCTATCTCCAGCATCCCTTGCACACTGTGATACTGCTGGGGAGTGGGGGTGCTTGGTTTGCATGGAATTTGCATATACCACATCATAGTGCAAAGCTAGAACTGTCCAGATTGTATTGATGCCATGACTGTATATTTAGTTCAATATGTGACCATAGACCCGATTAAGACCTGAATAGAAGTCAATGGGACAAATACATTCTTCCGATTATTTTTTACAAATCTTCCACATTCCTCTTCTAAAATGTTGGCATGTATGCCTGAATGCATGTATTAAGTATGCGTTTAGAAAATATGCATGTTCAACCTGATCATAACTGTATGCCAATTATGCAAATGTTGCCAAGGGAAGAACACATGGTGCGCTCAGGTACAAAGGGGACCATTTAAATGAGAATACCAAGAAAGGCAGCACGGATCCCGGAAGAGTTAGACGCCGCCTATGTTCATATACATTCTGAGAATAGCTCGGCGTGACCCACTTCCTGCGACGTTCTTGTTCCTGGAAGAAGCTATTATTCGCAGTATCTGAGCGCCTGCGTCTCATGTCCTACAACATCCATCCCATCACCCTTCTACAACGCCCCACCCCGCACCCCCAAATTACCTTTGACCTATCCAGTTCTCTTCCGGTGCGCCCTTGGCGCGCTCCACCCGCTTCACAATTTGTCAAAATCTCTTTTCTGTTTCACCGGCTCTCCCCAAATCTATGATCACCCCTCGATGTGAGCACCCAGCCCCCACCCTCCCCTCGCGCGCTGTACACCGCCCCCTCTTCCCCCCCGTGTGCGTGCCTCGTTGGTGGGGATAATTATTATTTAGAAGGATTTAAAGGGACCAGCCTGGTTTTCAGGGCTAGGGGGCACGAGGCAGTGAGGGGTGTCATATTGCCCGCAGGCGAGCATTTTAATCGCCATATATTTTTTCTTTTGGCCCAGATGAGCCATTGCACCCTACACCCACTTCACCCTTCCCCGGTTTCTGTGGGTATTACGTCATTTTTTACTAGGAGTATTTTTAGAACCTATACCTAGTCTCTAGGGGGTAACTTATCTCCCTAGTGAGCCACCGTAGGAAGTTACCCTTGTTATCTCTTCCCTCATTCCTGTGCCCAGTGCAGAGCCGCCCTTACTCAGATACCTTTAAGTAGCCAAGATTCTGAAGACTGACATGAATTGAACAAAATGGCCAGTTGCAGAAGTGACATCACGCGACCTTTGACACTCTGATATCCTCACATGACATTACTTCCACCCTTGACTGTAATAATATCACAGCCTGTAACACCAAATGACCTTTGGCCCCACTTACATCACAGGAAATGACGGCATTGAAGTTAAACAACACACTGTACAATTGCTTATAATTGATGAAATGATAGAAAAAGGTACTAAAACAGGATAAACGTTTTTTAAGTTTCTACACCGGCAGCTACTCAGTCAATTGAATTATATGCCAGAGGTCCAGCCGTCATGTATGTAAGTAGAGCCATCATATGCCACATACAGCAATTGTTTGCCAGACTCAGCCTCCCAAACCTAAGTACTGCCTTGTCTGGCCAATTATTATCTCAAACTATCAATAACAGCTTAAATGTCTCAGTTTCCGCCTCAGATGCCCAGACACAGCCTCAATGCTCAGAGACACCATCGTATGCCCAGGCACCAACCCAGAGACCCTGGCACCTCCACCACATGCCCAGGTAGAGCCTTCTATGCCCAAGCTTGAAGCCTCCTCAGATGCGTGTACATCACAGATAGATGTGGGAGGGTGGGGACACCAGTGCACCAATGGGAGCGGAGACCTCATAAATTGGGTACCTTATCCTCTGAACTGGCGGTGGCAAGTGCACCTTGAAGGGAGGGATGGGGGGCACTGCCACCTTCCCTCTGTGTACTGCCTGCCTTTGGTGGAGCAGTAATAGTGGGCTTTACCCACCCTTGATGCATTCAGGGTGTATGGTAGAGAGGAAAGACTTGCACTTCTTGACCTAGCCACAACTTCAAAAAGTCCTTTGTAAGAGCCTAGTTTACTTGCTGAACTTCACAACACTTGCCTGCTCTTCAGACCTCCACTAACAACTACTGCCTATTCTCTCCATCACCCCTTAGACACTCCCAGGCTAATTCAGAGCCCCCCCCACGGTAACCCACCTGCTGCACAGTGGCCAGTTGTCCAATTGGAGTTCAGGGATAACACTGCAATGGGTGATGCAGTTTTACTGCATCACATACAAGCAAACCCGTTGCCCTGTCAGTCAGCAAAATTCAGGTGGTAGTCCTGGTGGAGAAATGTGCAAAAACGAGGCATATTGTTATCCCGGCACACAATTTCTCATTTGTGGCAAACCCAAGCACCACCCATTGATAAGCGAGTTGCCGCCTCATTGTAGTGCCAACATATATAGGGCCACACCGGTGTTCCCAGAGTGTTTTCAGTATCAGGCGACACAGCTTTGGTGGCCAAGCCTCACTGAAGGTGCATGACTGTCAAGAGTATTCCCTGCAGATTCACAGGCACCAAAGGTGGCAGAGCAGTGCCCTCAGGATCTGCCATCAATGCTCCTCTTCAGTGGTAATCCTTTGTAATGGGTCACCTAGTTTCTTTTTTACATTCCACCTGTGATTCCCCCTGGCTTAGACATTTTTCAGACGTGTCTCTTTCGCCAGCACCCCATCATTTTATGTCATCCTGGTGAGCCCATCTCAGTGAGTGGGTGGGTGGTTTTTTTTTTAGTACTGCATTGTATAATTTATTGTTTTTTTTCTTAATTTATACATTTTCCCTCCTGTACAGAGCAGTATTCCTTCTTGGATATTGCTTAATATTTTAGGTTAGGCTCACCGATTTTGTATACAGCAAAAAGTAGTGAGCTGAGTCAGGTGAGTGAAATTGTAGACATTGGGGGTATATATCTTAAAATACTTTGAATACTTTGTGAAGAGGCAAATGTGATTTGTTGATCAAGAGAAGGAAGCAAATGTCGTGTGATGTGTGACGTTTAAGAATGTCACCGTGCTAATGTGGAATCCTCTGTTTTCATTGGTTCACACTGTTACAATCTTGCGCTGCTTGACAGGTGCATTAGGCAGCCAGGCAGTGTCTGTCATTTCCTGTGTGCATCTGAGCTGGTTATTGAAAGATGTTCATTATAATGTTGTTTTCATTTTTCTTTATAGCTCACTCTTTTACTGTATGCGTGCTTCATGTCACTAGGAGAATGGAAACAAGGCGAATGAAACTGTAAAATGCAAGTGGGGGGCACAATGAAACTTTTTATTTTTTATTAATTTTTTGTTGGCAGAATGCTTTGTTGGTTGTATGACGGAACAACGACTCCCTAAACCATGCATGCCTTAACACCGTGGTGTTAGCAATCACTGCGTCTTTACTATGCATGCCTTTACCACTCATGCCGTTACCTTGCATGCCTTTATAATGACTTACTACTAATGGGGATGGGTTTAGGGAGCATTAATAGTGGTTTAGAGAAGGTCAGCGGGGCTTTAAGGAGGGACATCCTTCACCCATATAAGAGCAAGTCACTTGAATTGCTCTAGCTGTGGAGACATGTAGTCAATCAGTCAAATTTCTTTATTAAGATTACACAACCATAAAAGTAAAAGACAACTCACATTTAATTACAAAAAATGTAAAATGTAATTCCAGTGTGTAATCTAAAAATACAATCTTAATAGCATCCTCAAATTTTCATAAGCCTCAATTAATAAATACAAAGGCCAAATTCATGTAAATTGTATATAAAAACTGGATAAAATAGTCAGTGCGAGACGAATAAAAAATAATCCATATATGCAAAGAGAATCACATTAAGATATGAAACTTTTAAAATGAAAATGCTGAAATACAGCCTGAAAGGACAATCTTAATAACTTCCTCACAGAATTTCATCTTACCAAATATATCTTACATCTGAGCAGTTTTAAAACTCTCATTCGTAAGGGGCAATATCATTGAATGCCATACGATGTAATCCTTCCCCTTCTATATCCCTTATTCACACTGCAGTGGCAATACATTTTTATTTCATTTGACATGTATATTCCGTTTTAAGAAGCTGGAGGTAATAAAGTGCTGTCATGAATTTTCGAATATTCAAAACCCTTAATAATGTAATAATACATTCTTTCTGTGGTTTAGAATAAAACTGACAAAAAAAGAGGAAACGCAGCATATTCAGTGATGATTTAGAGTCACATGGACAAGGATCCAGAATATACTTTACTGGGATAGGAAAACAAGAATTGTGTAATACTAAACCTAAATCTAAGAAGATAAAACCTTTTGGATTGACAACAAGGAAGCAAAAGGTAAGGCTCTCCGTGTTCATTGGCAACCACTCTCATCTTGCCCAGCTCCATATGTTCCCTTTACACAGTTAAGAGGTCCTGCTTTAGCTGAGTTCGAGACAGTTGCAATAAGTTGTGGGTTAGAAAAACAATCCGCTCTCCCAACAAGTGCAAGCTGTTACATAGGTATGCCATGTTATTTTATGCATGTGGTCAATACTTAAACAATCCTGTGTTATTGCTCGCTTGAGTGCAGGTTCAACTTTTGACCAAATTAATCCATCATAGTATTATTGAGTAATTGCCAGGAGCCTTATAGGAAAAATAATTCTATTTTCAGCAGAGGTGAAGCTTTACAAAAAACGCTTACTCCTGCCCTGTTCATAATAAGAGAGCAGCAGCATTTATTAATTAATTTTATTAATTCAGCTTGTAAATCGCACTATCACCTTGCAGGCATCCTGGCGCTAAGCGGGTCAAAGGCGGGAGGGTGTGTCAGATATATGGTCAGGCATGTAGGACTTGGGGAACAGCCAGGTTTTTACACTTTTTCTGAAAGGAAGGAGCTCCCTAATTTGTCTAATCTCCCAAGGAAGTCTATTCCACAGTTTGGCTGCAGCCACCCTAAAAGATCTACCCCCTGGCCTAACTTTTCTAAACCTTGGTACCTTCAACAGTCTCGCCGATGAGGAGCGGAGCATTCTTGTAGGGGTGTACCAGTCAAATTTTTTCCACATAAGCACAGGCCCTATCCCATGAAGAGCTTTAAAAACAAGACAGAGAGATTTGAATTGCACTCTCTGTCTCAGAGGGAGCCAGTGAAGTTCTGCCAAAGCCGCAGACGCGGAGGATCTTCTAGGCAGCCCTAAGACTAACTTGGCTGCTGCTGACTGGATCCTCTGTAGCCTGTCCAGCAGGAAGTTTGGAGAATCAAGCAGAAGTACGTTACAGTAGTCAAGCCTACTAAGAATCTTACACTTTGACATTTGCGCGCGCGCCTGAGTAGGTAATACCGGATTTTTTTTCGAAGGGCCCTAATGATCGCAAAACAAGAGTCTGTCGTTTTTGTAACCTGAGCTTCCATAGTAAGCTTGTTGTCAAGCATAATGCCCAGATTACGGACAGGTTTTACCTGCTGAACTGCGGTCGAAGTTCCAGGGGGCCAAAAATTGCAGGGAAGGAAATGAGGGATTCTGTTTGCAGCGCAGAAGATCACCTCTGTCTTAACTGCATTAAATTGTTAAGAGTTGTCCTGCAGCCAGTGGGCCGTGTCCCGCAAACAGTTGTGAAACACCTCCACTGATGTCGAGTCCTCTCCCTCAAAGGAGAGGATCAGCTGTGTGTCATCCGCATAATTTATGATGTCGATATTATGTGTTTTGATGACCGCAATCAGAGGTTTTAAATGAATGTTAAATAAAGTAGGGCTAATTGCCGAGCCCTGAGGTACACAATGCAACATGTTGGAGAAGGGAGATTGGAAGGGGGAAAGGACACCGCCTGCTGTCTATCCTGCAGAAAAGATTGAAACCATCGTAAGGCACAACTTTTTACCCCGTCCTCACTCAATCTTCTCAGCAGGATTTCATGATTGACCGTATCAAAGGCGGCAGACAGGTCGAGCAGGATCAGTGCTGCTGCCTGTCCCCTGTCTGCCCGCCTCTGAAGCTCATCCATAACAATCACCAGGGCCGTCTCGGTCCCGTGAGCTGGCTGAAATCCAAACTGTACCTCTTCCAGCAGATTAAGTTGTTCCAGGTGCATAGAAAGAGTGATACTAACAGCGCGTTCCACAATTTTAGCTTGGAATGGCAGCAAGGAAATTGGCCTGTAGGTTTTTGAAGACTCAGGATCAAGAGATGGCTTCTTCAACAAAGGTGACACCAAGGCTTGCTTCCATAGGGAGGGGACTACACCACTGGCTAACGACTGGTTACAGATCAGGCGAAGAGTAGGGAACAATTCTACCTCATACTCCTTCCAGATCTTGTGTGGTACGGGGTCCAGGGGTGAGCCAGAGGAGATACCCTGTGCCAATCTGCTGAAATCCTCCGCCTTTAAAGGCATAAACTCAGCTAGTTGTTCAAAGACCTTACAAACGGGGCCATTACCCAACCCTCCAAATGACTCACCGCAGGAGCAACAGTGCTCCTAGCCTCAGAGACTATACTCCCAGCTGCTTGCTGGCCACCCTCAAGATCATCAATAATCAGCTGGATCTTTTCCTGGAAGAACCTAGCCAGGTTCTCACAGAGTTCTTGAGAGAGAGATATTGCATTCTTAAAGCAATCAGAGCTGGTGAGACTGTTCAGAACATTAAAAATGCTTCTAGAGCTATTAGAGCCATTACAGATTAAGAAGGAGAAATAGTCGGCTTTAGACCTTCTAATCTCATTCTTATAATCCAAAATTTGGAGTTTCCACAAGAGCCTATCTGTCTCTTTGTAACCTCGCCTCCATCTCCTCTCAGACTGTTTACACGCTAGTTTCAGGTCTTTTAGTATATCGTTAAACCAAGGGGCAGAGGTTCTACAGAACATGCTACCTAGATGTTAATAATTGCATCAATTGGGTTGTAACCCAATTACAAACCTAAATAAGGCCTCAAGAGTTTGGTGAAAGTACCTTTTCCCACTCCCGATCGCCGTTTGGATGTCCCCGTCCCAAGTGCAGTGAAGGGCAGGCCGGGCCAGCCGGGATAGCGGGCCCCAGTGGGCAAGAGCGAGAAAAGTGGCATTAGTTTTTTTCCTGGGAGGGAAGCTGGGTCTAGCCACAGTGCCTGGCTGTTCACGAAGAATACTGTGGCTGCTTCGCTTAGAGTGAAGTGGTGTCTGCCTAGTCGGCAGCGTGGTTTATGCAAAACATTGCGAGCTTTGGGTGCACCAAGAGGTGTTCTTAAGTCATGCCTAGGGGCACAGCGACCTATGCACTTTTGTGACAAGTGGCTACAGTGGAGTAGTTGGGAGGAGCTGTGGGGGCTGACTGCCCCAGGCGGCATGAGTTTTGAGGGCGGCAGCAGGACCGGTCTCACCTCCCCCGCTCTTACCTGCGGCCATCGTGTCTGCAAGAATCGGACCCCCCTCCCCCCACACCCTCTTCCCCGCTCTTACCTGTGCTGTTGCAGCTGCATTACTCGCACCCCCCACTTTTCGATCAGGCCGGCAAACGCAGGGGCCACCACAGGCGGCCTAGCTACGCCACTGAGTGCTTAGCAGCACTGTGACTTATTTGTTGGTGACCTAAAATGTGCCTACATATTACAGGGTGATATCCTCATCACATCTTGATGACATGTGCAAATTACAAATGTTTACTGGCTTGCACCCAATTGTAATGTTATGACAATGGCCTGATTGGCCGTCATTTATGAGTCTATGTAACATCATGACAAAGTGCCTCACAGTGATTTATGTGTTTATGGTCTAATGTGTTTTATGTGCAATACAAAGGATATTTTTGATATAACCTTGTGTGGACTCTTTTTTGTGGTGTGCCTAGTGTGCCACTGCTGTGTGAGTGTGTTGCACAAACGCTTTACACATTGCCTCTGGGATAAGCCTGACTGCTCTGCCAGGCTACCAAGGGAGTGAGCAGGGGTTATATTAGATTAGTAACTCGCTTGCACTGACTAAGAGTGGTGGGCTCTGCTCCGCTTCGGTGCATATCCTAGCCAACCAGAAACCCCATTTCTAACAATGCTACATATACCATAGACTTCTCGCATCTGTGCAGACAGATATGCTTACGGGCTGGACTGCCTGTGAGTTGTCAACTTCTGTATGTGTCCCCCTGTGTGCTACATGTCTAGTTGGGTGCTTTGTGGCACACAACAGTCTAACTATGATATAGATTCAGAAATAGCTCCCTGCCCCTCTGAACAAATCTCTCAAATGCAATAAAGGATGATGAGGCTGTCTTCAACTTGCAGTCCTAGATTTATGAAGGGAAAGATACTGCAAGTCCCAGAAAGGAATACATGGGAGGAGGAGCTGCTGAAGCCAGTCATGGGGACACTAAAGGTCTCTCTGATATCACTAGAAGCTCACCTGCTCCACTTTGACGACCGCTGCCACTTGTATACTGCCATGCGTCACACTTATACATCACCCTGTATCCCTTGTTGAGCAACATTCTCTGTACCCATAAATCACAAAGCCCTGAGACCCTAAACTGTACATGTTATGGAGACTTTTAGAGCGCACGATTACCCAGAGGTGTCCTGGCGCTAGTTAATTCTCCTTAATGCTGAGCTAGAAAACAAGAGAGTTTATTTATCAAAAAGCCAGGTCTTCGACCCCTTACTGAAAGCTATCATACATTCAAGCTAGAGTAAATTAAAACACCTAAAGTCAATTAAAACAATGGTAGTCAAAGGTCGGCACATGGTCCCAATATATATAGGAGTGCCTCCGGCACTACAGGAGTCTATCACTACAATTTGGTGATGAGTTGCGTGTCAGGTGACCTGTGAGGTAATTGATGAACTTACAAATTAACATGAGCGTGTTGCATCTGTCTCGTGTAACACGCACCGCATTGTATTATTTTCTATTACTTGAACAAAGTGAGATTTTGTTTTCCCTGTGCCATTTGGAGGTTGTTGGCACATTACCCGTCTCGTTCTTGCTTGTGGATATCCTGCTGGTCTAAGACTCTCTCTTGCTGACATCATCACATAGTTAAAAGAAAGAATCTCACAGCTACAAAGTTAGTGAAAGAGAAAAAAGACTGAACTTGGGTTAACAAGCATTGGTAAATGCATTAGGTTTCCCTATGTGATTAATAATAAGCTGTTTTTTGTTGTAAGTTGTAGCTTGCTGCGTAGTTGTCCAATATAAGGAACAGAAAGTCTGTTAAAGTTTTTGTACAAAAAGGCAATATATTGTGCTGTTAGTGGAGGTATTTGTGAGAAGTTGGCCTGATATGTGATGTCCACTATTCTAGTGGGCACCCTGTATCAGTCCAAACAACCCTTATGGTGATGGTTGTAAAGTCAACCTTATAGACCAGCTATCCTAGTGGTAGCATGGACAAAGCAGTCTTAGGCTAATACTTCAGAGAGCATGTGAAGCCAATTGTTTTACCAATAATAACCCCTTGAATACCAAATGAAAGGACCCCACACAAGGTATATATCAAATATATATATATATATGTATTTATTACTAACACAACCCCTCTGCACTCTTTATGAGGTCAGAGTTCGAGATACAGCACAAGTGACTCAATAAGCATACTATAAGTTGCACAAATACAATTCTGCCCTAGGGGCCTCACGAACCATATACTAAATAAGTGGTATAAGAATCACTTCAGAACAGGTGAATAGGCCTAGGACCTAGGACCTAGGGTTAAGGGTCGACGTTTCGATGCCTTTTCTAAAATATAGGCATCATCATCGCTGGGGGTCGCGTAACTAGTTAGCATGGAGGAGTCTCGTTCGTTATCGGAATTAACCAGACAAATCGCTCCACCAACTAAGAACGGCCATGCACCACCACCCACAGAATCGAGAAAGAGCTATCAATCTGTCAATCCTTTCCGTGTCCGGGCCGGGTGAGGTTTCCCGTGACCCCCAGCGATGATGATGCCTATATTTTAGGAAAGGCATCGAAACGTCGACCCTTAACCCCATATGCAAATTCTGTATGTAACACTGATATATGCAATGGTGTGGTTTAATACAAACATTCAAAGTCTGTTCCACTGAAATGCAAGTGTACAGACATATTTCTTGCTTTTTCCATTTCTTTTTGTTGTTGTCCTGTATATGTTGAAGGTCACGGCTGTGCCTGCTTGACATTTTCTAAATCCCAAAAATTATTCTTTTCACCTAAAAAAATAAAATCCTGTCCGGACGGACAGAAGACATACGACCTATTAAGTGTATGATCATTGCTTGCAGTATACTCGTTATAGGGACCACTGTTCTTTGTAATAAGGAAATTAATGTAGTCATGACACAATGCAAATTCTACACACAACCGCAAAGCCCTGGAGAGTCCATTGGTAAATTTGTACCAAGGATAAATGAATTATCAGTGAACCGTTAATTTGGTACCATGACTGATGAACTCGTACGTGACCAATTCAT
Source organism: Lissotriton vulgaris (assembly GCF_964263255.1). Taxonomy (NCBI): domain Eukaryota; kingdom Metazoa; phylum Chordata; class Amphibia; order Caudata; family Salamandridae; genus Lissotriton; species Lissotriton vulgaris. Next base: position 161,490,679 of record NC_141689.1, read on the forward strand.
TATTCAGTGCAAGAGTTAAAAATTCAAGAAAGTTTATGGGCAGCAAAGAACCCAACTGAAAAAGATGCCAATGACATTGCAAAAATAGTAGAGTCGGAAAATTGTATGAGAAAAATGAGTAAAAAGGAATGTGTGAGTGGTTACATTAGGGTAACATAAGTAGATAATACTATGAAGCATGTTAATGATGTAAGTTTATTGCAGTTGCTAATATGACTGAGAAAGAGGGTAGCAACAAAGTGTTAGGTAGATTGTGTCTGTGGAAGCAGTGCTCATGTTGAAGACTCAAAATCTTGCTTTGCTATAAGCCAGGAGTGCAGGAAGTGTGGGCATAAGGGCCATTTTGCTCCTATGTGTAGAGGGATTACTAGAACAAAGGTGGTAGCCATTAAGGAATTGGGTGAGGGTAAACTTGATCGCATTTTGAGTTTAGGGCAGGATGATGGAGCTAAGGGAAGAAAGTGTAGGCCAAAAACAACATTTCAAGTGAAAGCTAGGAGTATTGAACTTATGGTTGATTACGGGGCGATGTACATGATTGAGTATAGCCTGAGGTGGAATTATTTTCTAAGCACATATATGTCCAGGGGGTATCTAAATGAAGCAATAGCTATTTTATGGTACTTTCTTACTACCATAAAGTTAACGTCAAGAGAAGTTGAGGGAAAGTATATTTTGCAACACAAGGACAACCGATACTTAGGTGGATGTCTCAGTAGGAAATATTTTTTTCAATATGTAGGTCGTACTGATGCATACACCCAAGTATTGGTGGTCCTTGTGTTGCAACATATATCAGCGAGCCCCCAAACAGATAAAGGTGTTAGTTGAGGTGAGCATTGAGGACATATTCAGAGAAGCAAACATTTCTTTAGGACGCTATTGGGTCAGTTGTGAGATTATGTTATGTACATAAACTTGTTGTTACGTTGGGAGATGTCCCTATTATGCAGAAGCTGAAGAGACTTTAGGTGGACGTCAGGGGGAAGTCAAGAAAATGCTGGATGAGATGGTCAGGGATGGGATTATCAAACCTGTTGAAGCCTCTAGTTGGGCATCACCAGTAGCAATGACGATAAGGCAGATGCATCTATGATGTTGTGTTGACTTGAGAAATGTTAACTAAAGCATTCAATCACAGACACTTTTCCTTTTCACAGCATTAGTTAATTGGTTCTGCTGCAGAATGGGGGAAAATGTTTTTCAAAACTTGATTTTAAAAATGTTTATCACCAAATCCTTTTGCAAGAAAACTCTAAACACTTAACAAAATTTATCACCATGGAAGGTATATTTCGATTCACAAGGATGCCATTCCGATTGTTATCTGTGGCAAGTGACTTCTAGTGAATAAGGTTGGAGGTTTTAAAGGGGTTATTCAACATTATTTACTTTCAGGACAACATACTCTTATTTGGTAAAACAGAGGAGGAACACGACCTTGCTCTCAAAGTCACATTTGAAAAACTATTATATGCTGGTCTTATCTTGCATAAGCATAAGTGTAAGGTTTGATTTAATGAGGTTGGATATTTAGGCCATTCTATTTCTAGCAATGGTGTGAGGCCTAAATACTCCTCCTTAAGTATATCAAGCTGTCCAGCTTGCTGTAAGACAAAAAACAGCTAAGATCCTCAATGGGAGTAATTGAGAATTATTTGAATTTTGTGGAAAAGCTTGCTGGTAAAACGGAGTATTTTAGAGTTATTTTGAGAAAAGGGTATGCTTTCAGGTGGGGAAAGGAACAAGAGGACTGTTTTGAAAAGATTATAGAAATATTTACAGCAAGTGTCCTAGTACCTTTTGATACACATTTGGAGACTATTTTAACAGTGCACACTGGTGGTAGATGGATAGGAAATATTTTGTTGAATAAATAAAATGAAAAGAAGAACGCTTTTGCTCCGCAATCTCTCACATATACCGACCATAAGTACTCTATTATAGATTGTGAGACATTAGCTGCAGCCTGGAGTGCTGAATATTTCAGAATATACTAGTGGGGCATGTCATTTAATCTCCAGACTGACTATAAACTATTAGTCAAAGTCTTAGCACTGGGAGAAGCGGGAAAAGGATCAGTAAAGATTAGCAAGGGTTGTAGCTCATCTACAGGAGTACGGTTACTTGATAGAGTATATCCCTGGATGGAGGAGTACTCAGGAGGATGGTCTGTCTTGTCTGCCTGTCGAATGGCAGTCGGTAGATAGAGATTCAGTGTTATCCAAATAGCATGTGGGTGCTGCTGAGTGGATAGCTGAGGTTGAACAGCGTTGTAGTGGTGCTTTAACTTTTTATGAACTAGAAAAAGAAATAGAGGGTGATGCTGTGCTTAAGGGAGTTGTTTGCATGATAATTGAGGGTGGTTGGAGAGAAAGTGCTGTGACTCTATCATTACGACCAATTCTTAAGGTTTTAGCAGAATTCTCATTGTATGGTGAAACAGTGATGAGGAGGAATGATACATTTGTTGTTCAGGAACATTTGAGAAGGAGAGTCATACTACTTACCCATGAAGGGCTTCTGGGGCAAACAATGACTAAGAGGAGAGTCCAAGAACCTTTTTGGTGGCCTGGAATGGATGACAAGATCACCAGAACACTCTAACAAGTTTCCTGTTATCAACGCAGCTCGTCGCTTTTTAGGCACAGTAGCCGATTACATGCAAACCAGATACTGAACACGAAGGACAAAATCAGAAGTCTGTGTTTATCGGACACAGTCAGCAAGCCCTGATGAAGTTCTTTTGAATGAAACACGCTAAGGACCGATATTTGTATATATTATTATATACAAGTTTTAAAATGTTTTTACATCCCTGACAAAGTTCTTTTGAACGAAACGCATTGGCTGCCCGATGAAATTTGAATAAAGAAGATCAAAAGCAAACAGATTCTGGATGGACATTTTTCTTTAAATCCATTGATATTTGTGGTACTGTTGTATGGTGGTGCAACACACAGTGGGTAGAAAAAAAGATCACCAGATGGGTAGAAAGTTGTGTGGATTTTAAGAAGAGTGAGAAGATACTGACGGTAAATGTACAAGATGGGTATGGAGTAATGTCTGTAGGGACTATACATGAAGTAATGTCTGTATGGACTTTTTTTGGACCACTGGTGGGTGTAAAAAATTAGCCAAGGTTTGCCTTACTTATGGTGGGTGTGCATTCTAAGTGGTTGATTGTCACATTTAAGTTGGAGGGGCCTATTCAAAGCTTCTATTTGTGTCTTGGATGAAGTTGTTAAAGAGTAGGGCTTCCCTTGTGTGCTTATTATTGATAATGGAACATAGCTTACCCCGAGGGACATGAGATCTGTCCTAGATAATTGTGGTATTAAACATCATCTCACAACTTTGTATCATGCCCAAGCCAATGGTATTGCTGAAAGTACTTAACGTCTTGTCAGAGGGGCAATTCAAGTTGCGGTACAGAGTAATCAAGATGTGTCAAAACTTCATTGACCAGAGTTTATCCTTTTGGAATTTTGAGGGGGAGGAAATCTAGAACAAAGTTGGTGCCAGAATAGTTGAAATTTTTGAGTGAGGAGATTAGCTGCCAAGTTGAATGTAAGGAGGTTGTTGGGTCCAGTGACGTAGGTGATTGGGAAAGGTTAAGGATGGATTGGTAGCTGCAGGGTTGTCCACATTTTGTGCTCCATTTAAAATGAAAAAGTTTGTGATTGGTATGTTTTGGAAGATGGTAGCAAATGGAACCGTAGTAGGGTGGCTCTAAACCATAAGGGTGACGATTGTGCAGATGGGTCTAAAGAGGATAAGTGTAGTGGTTTCGTGTTAATGATGGATGGAGAATTTAAATTTGATGAGAGAAGAGGAGGTGAGAGCATGGCTGATGGAGGTGGCAATGCATTAACAGTCAGAAGTGGTCTAAATGGAAGTTTGTGTATTGAGTTGAACTGAACACAGAGACTGCACAGACCTCCTGTGCATTTAGGGGATTATGCTCAGGGATGATTTATTTGTATCCAATATTGTTTCTGCTATTATAGAGGTATTATTGGGTATATTTTCTTTCCTTGGTGTTGCTGGAAGTTATTATGTTTTGTAAAGAAAGAAGGGAGCTATGTTATGACTTTAAGACCTATATGGAATGTCACATCTTCTGTGATTGCTTTCTGAAGTGAAGATTCCATGCCTGGTACTGTGATCATGCTCTAGCAGGGGGCCTCAATAAATCTTATCTTAACTCTATCGTTGGTGTCCGCAGAGTCCATCACTGCAGGGTTTATTGTTTTCATTTCTTGCAGTATGGCGTCTGGCAACCTAGGTACACCTTTAGGGTACTAGGCATATCACTGCTGTCTCCCTGGTTCTCATATATGTGCATTTAAACATTTTACTATACATTACGCATGGTAATGTTGTGGAAATATGTAATATGAAGTGCGTATCATAAATACGTAAAAAGCATTGTGTTGCTAAATACTGTAATGTCAAAGAAAAGGACCCCTGCAAAACTAATATGACCCTAGTTACAACTGCGTTTCTCATTATCGTAGTCTGGACATGCACAGCGGGTGGCTGTCAGGGGTTTTGCGCTCTCTATCAGTGCTTTCTCTCTATTTCACATAGGCACAGAAAGTCCCAGGGAGTTCCTGGTATTGTGTACGACTCTGCCTCGCAATCAGACCATTAAGGGCATGGCACGGCAGGCAACCGTTAGAAACAACTTATACAGTTTCTTGATCACAGGTGTGACACAAAGTTCCACCCTGCAATACTGACATGCACTATTTATTTCACATATTGTTTTTTTTATGGTTATCCCCACAGGAGGATAGGAATGTGCGGCCTGACACCAGACTTTGCATCGCAATTCCTCATCGACGGGATCCTCCATGATGACAGAGGACCTCACATTGCAGCTGCACAGATCCTCAGAATCGATGCATCTCCGCAGCAGCGCAACGCATCCTCGGGAAAGGAACTGTGCAATGCTTCGCAACCGGATCTAAGGTACTTTGCTCAGCAGGCCTAACTGGGTCCCCATAGTCGGCCCGTACTCCAGTGTGTTCGACTGGAACTTGTGACTTTGTCCCGGAAAGGCGTGACTAGATATCCACAGTTGGTGCTTTGTGCATTTTGGTGCTATTTTCAATGAAATGTTTAAACCAACATATTTCCGATTCAACTCACTGAATTTTTGTCATTTTGGTCTTGTTTTATTTATTAAAAAATACTCTATTTTTTTAATCTAGTGTGGGATCATTTTGTGGTGTGTTTTCACCATGTTACTATTTGACGTATTACACAAATACCTTACACATCGGCTCTGAGTTAAGTCTGACTGCTCTGTGCCAAGCTACCCAAGGGTTGAGCACAGATCAATTCAGGTTTGTGACTTCACCCTGATAAGGATTGTGTTTCCTGCTTGAGAAGTGTCACCCTTCTCAACCAGTAACCCACTTTCTTACAACTTGCTTTTCTGTCTGCTCTGCTGATACCGGGCAGCGGGGCGTTTTAAGGCTTTAGTATGCAACCTTGCTATAACCATTCTACACTAGACAATAAATTAAACAGAAGGCATATAAATACAACATAGTTTGCCATGCAATTAAAGTACATTTTATTTAATCACGTCCTGGTTTACATCTTAATTTAATGACATCTACGCACAAATCACAAACCTTTGAGCCCTAGAAGCAATTTTATCCTTGACCAAAAAATGCTTACTAAGTGCATGATAAAAAAGTATAGGGGCATATTATCAAGAACAGAGATAAAATTATCGCTGCTTTAGCGGCCGGAAACTGCTGCTAAAGCGGCGATAATGGGCTTGATAATATGCCCTTGTGAATTCCCATAGCATCCCAGGTTAACACCAGAACCTGGGCTGCTATGGGAATTCACAAGACCATATTATCAAGCTCAATATTGCCGTTCTTGATAATATGCCCCATACTGTTGTGTTGTGGGAGGTTCAGCCTACGTGGACCAAGACAGGAGGAGAGGCCTGGTTCACACCCCTGCAGGCACGGTGCCAGATAGTGTGGTCCAGTGTGAGGAAAGGAATAAAACGACAGTCAGGTGCGAGGTAGGCGGGCAAAAAGCCACTATGTGGATCCACCTTATTTCCAGCTTATTTTGTCTGACTGCCCACTGCACACCACCCTGCAGACAGTACATTATACAAATTTCACTTTTACATTTGTCTAGAGCTACACAGATTTGTTCTCTTCAAGGCCAATGCCAATATTTATATCCATTACAAAATGGTGGATGCAGGTTAAAGGTGAGTGCCTTTCTGAAGTCCTTCATCACTTTCGAGGGATATTTTACATTTCCCTTAAGACATTTCCCCACGGTTATGATGTTAGACTGTTAGCTAGAGCTGGCGATGAACCAGAAGGCAGGCAACCGGACACCAGTCACGGAATGACAGGAGCTGTGGTGTGTGCGCTTCAACTAGGGATTCAATAGTTGCATTATAGTTATTCGTTCCCTTTTCTTGTTTTCCGTTCCTACTGTTTTCTTTCTTAATTTGCAGTTTTCTGCTTCCTTTCATTCTTCTTCTGTTTCACATCATCTCCCGGATGTCAATAGACTTCACTCGACTACACTTTACAACATTACACACTACTCATCCACTTCAAAACACTCTAGGGGGCACATGCATCAAGGTAGGCTTTTGCGATTCCTTAATTGCAATTATTAAGGAATCACAATTAAGGAATCGCGAAAGACTATGCATGTACAAATCGGTAAAAAAATAGCGATTTCTAAACATTCCTTAATTGCAACTCGCAAATTGCGACTCGCAATTAAGGAATGTCTTCCCATTCATTCCTATGGGCCTAGAGTTGCACCCCTGAAATCTGCATATGAGTACGTGTTGGCCACACACATGCACTAAGGGCATGTGTGTGTAAAATGGAACTTAAAAAAATGCACTTTAGTGCATTTTTCAAAGTTTTTGCAAATTATCATCCAGTACAAATTGATGGTAATTTGTGACTCTTATTAGCGAAATAGCAAAAATTTTTACTTTGATGCAATCACAATTTAAGTAATCGCAATTTAGAGATTACTTAAATTGCAATTTTTGCATTTGGGATGATACATCCCAAATGCAAACATTCTGGTCGCAAAGGGGCAGATTCTGAGATTCTGCCAGTTTGCGACCGGTTTTTCTTTTGATGCATGTGGCCCTACGACCTTGCACTCTATGAAACTGCGCTCTACGACCTTCCACTCAGAGCCTCCACTCTATTATGCTCTATGACACTTCACTCCACTCTGTGACACTTTTCTGTACAACACTCCTCTCTATGCCAAGTCACTGCACTCGACGACACACCACTCTAGTCTGCAACAGTCTACTCCACTCTACGTCACTCCACTCTGTGCAACTCCACACCATTCTATGCCACTCCACTCAACAACCCTCTACTCCACTCTATGCCACTCCACTCTGTGCAACTCCACACCACTCTATGCCACTCCACTCAACAACCCTCTACTCCACTCTATGCCACTCCACTCTGTGCAACTCCACACCACTCTATGCCACTCCACTCAACAACCCTCTACTCCACTCTATGCCACTCCACTCTGTGCAACTCAACACCACTCTATGCCACTCCACTCAACAACCCTCTACTCCACTCTACCCCACTCCACTCTGTGCAACTGCACACCACTCTATGCCACTCCACTCTATGACACTCTACTCCACCCCAACATCTACTCAATTCTATGGTACGACACTCTTTAAGACTGTTCTTCACTCTATGTTCCTCCGCTCTATGCCCTTCCACTCTACACTACTTTATTCCACTGTATGATGCTCTATGACATGGGTACTCACAAACATTTCCCTGGGGGCCATAAAGTTTTGTCTGTGATGTGATCGAGGGCTGTATTGATGTCTGCAGGGTGGTAGTCGGAGGAAGGAGGAGGGAGAAAATCGGTAGTAAGTGTAGGGAAAGCAAAGCATATACATCTAGTGGCTGAATTGTGAAACCAGAAAACCTTGGATTAATCCCGGCTTCCCCACTTAACCAAATTGTGCGATCCAAGGCAATAGTTTTATTTCAATTTCCCTCCTTTTTTCTTATTTATCATCACATAAAAGAGGACCTCGAAATACATAAATTTAGGATGGGCACATTACAAAACCTTCTCTTGTGTTTGATTTAAGAAACTATAATGTCGTTCATGTATAATAGGAACCCAGGCCGCCCAGAGAATGCACATAACAGCTTACTTGCGTCTTGGTTCACAATTGGCATTGCTGTCAAGGTGGGAGGATACATTTATGTTCCTTGTTAATAGGAAGTTAGCCTTAGAGGAGAAAAAGGCATTATGGGCTCAGGAGTTGAGTCTTAATGCGTTGGCCTTGAACAGCAAAAGCTAGAGACTGAGAGGGTCTTAGCGCAGGAGAGGATGGCGGAGGCTGAAAAGGCCCTTGCCACAGAGGAGCTTGCCTGGGAGGGTAGATTATCCCCTGAGCACAGTTATAATTTTCTGGATTCCCCAGGGAGGGTTGAGTCCAGTGGTGGCAGCGATATAGACTTCAGTGCAGGAAGTCCCATTCCCAGTTCCCAGAGTATGGTACCTGTTTCCCAAGAAGAGGAGTATAGGTTGAAATTCAAGGGCAGTAGGAAACTGTCTCACCAGTCTTGGGAGGAGTATGAGGAGGAATGTTATGGAGCACTGGTTGATTGGGTAGAGGTTCCCATGGAATCTGATTTTGACAAACTGTTCAGTCTGGTTCTCAGAGAGCACCTACTCAGTTGTTGTTTGCCAGGGCTGCGCCAACACCTGTTGGAATGTGGGTTTCCTGATCCAGAGCTCCTTGCAAGGGAAGCAGACCGCTTGGAAAGGGCCAGAGGTTCTGAAGAGTCATTGGTGAGTGATTCCAAAAGTAGTGTTTCAGGTATCTTCCAGCCCAGCTTGGTGGAAGAGGTTCAGAGTAGCCCAGCTAGGTCCCAGAGTAGTGAGAGGGGTGTAAGGGCTCACGACCTGTCACAGTGGAGTAGGAGTGAGTGTGTGACCGAGAGTTCCCAGATGCCCCAAGCCCTGTCTCAGAGCCTGGATGGTTTCTTTAGGGAACACCAGGTTGGGGACCTAGGCTGTCCTGTTAGTCCATTTGAGGAGGATCACCTAGTGTATGGAGAACCTGGAGCATCTGTAAATAGAGCTCCAGTGGTTCTAGTGTCCGGCAATGCCACTCCAGTTGGGAGGGCACAGAAGTCTGAAGTGAGGAGTGAACGGGGTATGTGTTCCCCAGTGAAAGAACGAGTGGACCAGGGACTAGCCGGTTCGGTTATGTGGCCTTGGAGGGACCCGGGTGACATCACTTCTGTTCTGGGGGATCTTCGCGCAATGTCATATGGACAGGGGACGGGAGATCTGCGCCAGACAGACGGTCACACAACACATGAGTCCCCAGAAGTCCTGGAGTGCCAGGCAAGTATTCCACCATAGGTTTTAGAGCCAAGGTTGGGAGGCCAGGTTCAGGATCCGCCTGACCTGGAAGGAAGGACATCTGTAACCAGTGTCCTGACCGGTTCATCTTCCAGGGGTACCACTCCAGTTTGGAGGGTGCAGAACTCTGGAAGGGGGTTTAGAGGGTGGGAGTCCCTGCCTCTGACCCCGGTGCAACCTGTGGGGTTAAACCCTAGGTTGGGAGAGTGGTGTTCTATGGGTGCCCTTCCAAGGAGGAGAGGGCGGAACCCTAGAAGGAGAGGTAGGGGGAGGAGAGCCTCACCCGTGACTTCTAGTCCACCTGAGGGTGCAGACCCTAGGCTGGAGGATCAGTGGCCATCTAGCCTTGTCCTGAGGAGAGGAAGAGTGGAGAATGGCTACTATGTACCAGGGGTTACTACTCCCCACTCTGTGAATAGGCAAGGACCAGTGGCACCTGGGTGGCCTAGGGCCTGGTCCTGGCCGTGGACAGCTTGGGAGTACCAGTGGGGTAGCCCCGTTGTTTCAGACAGCGTTTTTAGAAGGAACCCCATGGGTTCGCTGTGGCGTAGAACAGGAGGGTGTCCCTGCAGTTGCGGGCCCGCGTCCGTGTTCTATCGCCCAAAGCAGAGAAGCCGATCACCGCGGTTATTGGTCTACCCTGCGTTTTGGCTGGAAGGGGGTTGTGTTGGACTTGGCACTTTTGGCAGGTTCACTCCTAAACTTTTTGCTTTTAATTGTGACCTGGTGTTAGTTATTTTTGGCTTCTGCGCACTTTACCACTGTGTCCCAGTGTAAAGTGCAGGCGTGTTGTGCGATTGGCCTGCCCTCTCATAGGAATGCATGGGGAATGTGTGTGTCCATGGTAGTTCCTGATTCGTTGGGAGTGCAGGGTCGAGTTTGGTATGTGTGGACTTGTGAGATTGAATGCTGCGCGATGATGTGTGCGGCGTCAATGTGCCTAGTGTGGAAGTGCCAATTCTAGAAGTTGGCATGTCTGTGTAGAAATGTGAAGTGACTGTCTGGCTTGTGATTGGCTGGAGCTGGCTGGTGAGCCTGGATCCTGGAGTCAGGATGGGTGTGCCCCGGTGGTGAATGGGGAGATTTACAGCCAGATGGGTGGGAGGAGTGCACCTGGGACCTGAATAGGGCTGGGCCTTCCCTACACTATGTTGGCTCTGCCCCCTGTGGTGTGTCTGATGTCCCTAGCATGTCCAGTGAATGGGGAGAGGGGCTGAGCACAACAGAGTGCTCCAGAACCAGCTGCCTCTGGTTTTGCCCCACCCTGCAACCTAAAGACAAAGGAAAGTGTGTATAAAAAGGGGCTGTGATCCCATGCAAAATGTTCACTCTTGTTCCTGACCTGAAAGGGGGGCCTGCTGCTGCTGGGCACCAGGAGGATACCGCCATTTTAGAAATGAAAACTACTTCTCAATGCACTGATTTATTCTGATAAACTAACTTGAAACTGTTATACATGGTTATGAAATACACTTTTTGATTTTTAAAGAGGCTATATTTTTTTACACTTTTGCTGAAAGATGTCTTTAAAAATGAAAGTGTTCCTAAAGTGTTGCAGGACACCCTAGTCATGTTCTCTCTTTAACTTCAATTAACCTTGAAATACATTTCTTGTTCATATATTTTTTGTTTGTTTGTGTTGAGTCGACTAAATAGCAGATCAGTGCTGCAGTTAACGAGGGAGCTGCATGTAAAGGTCAGGAGGGCCACATGTGGCCCCCAGGCCTTACTTTGAGTACCACTGGTCTATGACAATGTACGCCACCCTCAAACACTCCATGACCGTTCATCCACTCTACGCCACTCCATTTTTGCCTCTGATTAAAAAACCTTCAGCTGACCCGAAAATACCAGCAAATTATAGGCCTCTCTCTATGCTTCCTGCCTTTTCCAAGGTGCAGGAGAAATATGTCAACTCAGTGGTTACTGACTATGTGGAAACCAACAGCCTTCTCCCCATTAGTGAGTCTGGTTTTAGAGCCAACCACAGTACCAAGTCTGCTCTACTAGAGGTCTCCGAACCCATCAAAGAAAGCCTGGATGGTGGAAGGAAAGCCATTTTGATCCTGTTAGACCTGTCAACGGCCTTCGTTACAGTCCCTCACGATAAGCTCTTGGACAGGATCCAGACTCTCGGTATCGGAGGCTCAGTTTTAGAATGGATTGCCTCCTTTTTGGAAGACAGGGACCAGGAGGTTTGGGCACCTCCCTTCGCAGCTGGAATCCCTGGGATGTATGTGGGGGTCTCACAGCGTTTCATTCTGAGCCTCATATTATTCAATCTTTATATGTCCCCTCTAGCTGTCCTGGGGGAGACATACGGAGCAAAAATTATTTCATACACTGACGACACACAGCTCCTTGTCACTTGTGACAAAGGTAGGAGTTTCGAGGGAGCCAAGATAAAAACCTGCCTCTCAAAAGTGCATGGGTAGGAATGAACCAGCTCAAATGCAATCCGGAAAAGTCGGAAATTATCTTTTTCGGCACACCGCTGCCAGATGATTGGAGACTCTGGTGGCCAGAAGAAACGTCTCCACTTCTCGCCGCACTACAAAAACCTAGGCGTCTTGATACACCATTGTCTATCTATGAAGGCCCAAGTCCAATCAGTGGTGGGAATGTGCTTTGGACTCCTTAGGATGCTGAGGCAGTTCCTTCCACTCTTGTCTTTAGACTCCAGGAAATCCGAGGTCCAGGCATTGATTAGTTCAAGATTGGACTACGTGAATATACTCTACCTTGGCCTCCCAGAATATCTTCTCAAGGGTCTGCAGGTGGCACAACATGCCACTGCCAGAACCATTCTCAGGCTGAAAGCTAGGACTCATAGGTCCCCCCCATCTCAGAGTGCTCCATTGGCTCCCAGTAAAAAATAGAATCAGATTTAAGGCCATGGTGTTATTCATTAAGACCTTTCACGGTAAGGGTGCTAGGTACCTTTGTAGAAGGATCACCCACTATTTTCCTTCTAGAACTCTGAGATCCTCCTCTATGGATCTAGCAGCGGTTTTTAGAATATCTCATGTCTGTCAGGTGGCTCCTCTTTTGGGTTCCCTGGTGCTCAGGCCTGAAATGTTCTTCCCGCTTCATTAAGAGCGGTGTCGGATTTAGCTACTTTTTGGAAGCTCCTCAAAACTCTGCCTTTTAATCAATAATTGAGTTTCTCTTAGCTTCTTCTTTTCTCCTTCTTTTCTCTCTTTCTCTTCTGTAATCAAAGTGGTGTAGTTGGTTGCTCTCTGGTACTTTGATGCGCCGGGACACTCTTTTGAGTAGCTGTGCGCTGTATAAATGCCTTTATTCATTCATTCATTCATATTCATTAATTCCACCCACAACACACCACCACATGCCACTCTCCCTTACTCGTGATGGTTCTGTCAGACTGAAATACCCAGTGATTTAGTATTTCAATATTATTTTTTGTGTACTTTGTCCCTAGTCAGGATACAAAGATAGCAATATTTATATCAAGACAATTAAATACACTGACCACAAGATAAAACAGAAAGCAAAATTTTTACTCAAACACTTTCATATTTTGCTGAAGGACAGCAATCGGAAGGTTTATAGACACGATCTGCGTCAACTAAAAGTAAATCAAGAAATAATCGCTTCACTCTGCCTCCTGTATAAGTAATCATTGCAGAGGTATGAGGAACATCTACGCTGTCTGAGTCGGCTGACCAGCAGTACATTTGAGAAAGAGACCAGGACTCCAAGCGGAGCAAGGTCCACAAGAGGCTGTCCTACATGTATACAGTCCTGATGAAGACCCGCCCTTGATGCGCTAAATCACCGCATCGTCCCCAGGGTCGAAACGTCAACGCAATCCCTTCTTATATGAACCAACTATTCAAAATCTCTTAGGAACCAAGATCAAATTGTTGTATCTATCAGATTATTGTATATGTAGTTCTCTTTGCCAATGAGTATATGAATTTACAATTTTACTTGTTGTTTTAATTGTGTATCAAGTTTTGCACAAAGCTTAAGTGTCAATTATGTTTTAAGTGTGTTTTAGGGACAGCATCTGTAGTTATTTGTGTTTCAAATTCAAAATATGAAAGTGTTTGAGTAAAAATTTCGCTTTCTGTTTTATCTTTTGGTCCGTGTATTTAATTGTCTTGATATAAATATTGCTAACTTTGTATCCTGACTAGGGACAAAGTACACAAAAAATAATATTGAAATACTAAATCACTGGGTATTTCAGTCTGACAGAACCATCATTATTCAATTTACTACCCGCCCAGGTTCTGAGGGGTATAGGGTCACCCCATTACATGTAATACTCTCCCTTACTCAGCTAACTTTTAGCCATACAGAACAGCAGCCATGCTGGTGTACATCATGGCTTAAACACATTGGCCAAGCCAACAGCTCTTGCATAGGCGCAACCTATTGGTCAAGACAATTCTTGTTTAATACAGTGATGTGGCTCCGTTCAGTGACTTTGGTCCACCAACCTGTCCACTTCCGGTATGTGCACATTAAGGTTTCCAGCAAGGTACAGTCATGCTGTGGTCTTTGCCATTCACATGCCTTTTGCCTGTTGTGCTCAACAGTTGTGGGTTACCAGAGAAATAGAAGCACAGGCTTGAAACTGCTACATACGCCCTGTTTATATTAGCAGTTTAAGGAATGGTCTGAAAAGTTGGCCTCAGTCCAATCAATCTTAATTTAGCACTCTGAGGTAGGAACAGAAACTTCTAATGTATTTCAAAAGCCACCATGACTGGCCAACATAGAGCCCGTTTTTACACTCGTGAAAAAGAAGCTCATGGTAGAATGTTTTGAAAAATCTCAATTTGTACACCTTCCTTTCTATGCAAAGTTTGCTACAAGCTTTGGTAATTTGAACACAACGTTTCTTGTGAGCATTCATTTTAATAAATGTTTACTTGATTTTATGCAGGAGAATTGCCTTGTTTCTAACTATTTGCATTCCTTGTTCAGGCAGCAGCATTTCCTCTCTTTTTTAATGTTATTCTTTTTATTTATCTTACATAGGCTTGCAAAAAAAGACATTAAACAATTGTGTCACAAACAGCATAGACCAGTTGGCTGTGCCAATGCTTGTTCATAAGGGCAGACTAGACTTTTCTGCATTCCCAACAGCTGACTTGGCTTCAGCAGCAGCTTCTGACTTGTAAGCTTTACATTATGTACCAGTCTTTTTGATATGCAAATTTCTGGCTCAGCGTGGATTCACTAAGCGTCACCTAATTGCCTCCTACGTTCCCGCATGTTCACTGCTGCGATGAGGATAAAGGGCAAAGCAGTGATGCACTCATTACTTACTGGTAAACTTCATTACACTGAGCCCTACTCTTCCTCGCCATAGTGCATCAGGCGGATCACCGTTTCTGTGGGATGGCTTCAGAGGGGCGGTGTTAAGTCAATGCACTTGCTCAGCAGACAGTAAGGGAAGGGATTAATAGGCAGCAGAGTGCACTCTTGTGGCAAGGTTACAAAGAAGGTGCATTGTATTAAACCGATTACTGAAAGATGCTATTCTCCAGGGGTGTACCAGGCTCCTGTGCGAAGAAGAAAATGGTCCTCAGGATAGTGCAGCTCGCTGTTAAACTACATTTGAATAAAAAGTTTTAAAATATATTAAATTACATTATAATTAGAGGATAAATTAAGAAATTAATTCCTGCCTAAGGTTAAAAAACATTTTTATAATATGCATAATAATTATCAAAACTGATGTATAGAATGTATTTGATAGTAATTTACTTATATTTAATAACATGTATTGTTACATTCATTTTTGTATATAAAACAGTTATTAAAATGTTATGTAATTCAATTAAATATATAGTGTTTTATATATATTTTTTAATT
This sequence comes from Lissotriton vulgaris, assembly GCF_964263255.1. NCBI lineage: Eukaryota > Metazoa > Chordata > Amphibia > Caudata > Salamandridae > Lissotriton > Lissotriton vulgaris. The sequence goes on from NC_141689.1 coordinate 161,505,982, forward strand.
AAACTATATTTCTTTACATTTTAAATTACATTAATTCTTTTTAAACTTTGTTACATATGGGATTTTTTTTAAGTCCAAATGTCCATTATTTTCGATGGGAGGGTTTTGCAGTACCAGTGGTTGGCCAGGTGTGTGGCTGGACTTCCTACAGCTCTGAGCTGGGGTTCTTAATTCCATTTTGAGTCCCTTTTGGTTGGTGTAACTTCAGAAGTGTAGTTTGTGAAGTGGAATAGGTTTACTCTTGTGGTTTGGTAGGTGTCCCTGCCTAACCCCATCCCTGCAGAGATAAACAGCTACCTGGTCGGCAAGATACCCCATGCCATCCCTACTAATAGTAATATTTGCTGCTCCACTCTTGTCGGTGCTGTTTCTTTTAACTTCAGTTGAGACAAAGTATACGTGAACTCAGGCATCTTTCATTACCTTGCATGGTCCTCCTCTGCCGCATTCCTAAATGCCAATTTCCTGTCTCACTTCCAGAGATTCAAGAGATGCAATGTGCATATTTATGCCAAGGCCTCATTAATTTACATTCTGCCATCAGGCATGCAAATCAGATTAATGATTACATAGCCATTAGGATGCTGATTGCCTGCTGTTTAGTAACCTGAGTATCTGACAACTCTGATTATATTCTCCCTCATTAATTTACGTCAGACCGCTCACTTCTCAGAAACTGATTTTGAAGACAGGTGGTACATACTGGCAGTTTGGGATTATAAATTCCCGGTGAGACCTGCCAGCTTTGGAGTGGTCTTCCGCAAAAGTTTTGCCTTCTTCCCTCCTGTTTGCTGAATTTCGTTTTTGATGACTTGTGGACTCTGCGTACTTTACGACTGCCTAACAGTGCTAAATTGCTTGTGCTCGCTCCTTAAAACATGGTAAAGTTGGCCTACACCTGATTAGAACATTTAAATTACTTTTAAGTCGCTAGTAAAGTGGTACAGCATGTACCCAGGGCCTGTAAAGTAAATGCTACAGGTGGACCTAGAACATTTATTGTGCTCCCCACTTAAGTGGCATTTAAAACCTGTCTCAAACATGCTAGTGCAACCTATATGCAGTTTTAAACTGCCATTTTGACCTGGAAAATAACCCTTTGCCAGGCATAAACCTCCCTTTTAAATACATATAAGTTACAGTTAAGGTAGGCCTCAAACAGCCCATAGAGCAGGATGCATTGTATGTTAATAGTTGGACATATATTTTCAGGTTTTACATGGCCTGGTAGTGAAACACTCCTAATTGTGTTTTCCACTACTGTGGCCTGCCTCTCCCATAGGATAGCATTGGGTTGCCTTATTTGTTTTTAATAAGTGATCATTTTTGTTTGGGAGCAGGTAAAACGTTTAATGTTTGATGATTACAGAACTGTAATTTAAAATCATCTTTAAAGGTAACATTGTATTTTAAGCCAAAATTCTAAAATTGTAACTTTTAAAAAAGTGCCATTTTCTTTCCTTGCACTTGCAGCCTGTGTCCTGAGTCACATGATCTAATTGCAGTTGGCCTTCGTGCAATCTTCACAGACAGTGATACAAAGGGGGGATTAGGTGTTGGCCAGATTGGTCATCATGCCAGATAGGAGGGGTGGAGATGTGCACGGCCCCACTTACATTTCAAAGGAGCTGCCTCAGCACACTCACAGAAAACTTCACACTAGCCTTTTGTCACCCAGACACTCTGGGACCAGGGTAGGGAGGAAGGACATTCCAAAATCATCTGTGGGGTAAATGCTTTGTCCCTTTCAAAGCTGGCAGCAGGTATAAAAATAGGACCCTCAGGCCCACTTGTTAGTTCTCTCCTGGACCAGCAGAGGAAACCGAGAGGACTGCCCTTCTGCTGGAGGCCTGGTTTGTACTTTAGAGGACTGCCCTGCCGGTGGAAGTGTCCCTTCAACCTTCAGAGGACTGCCCTGCTGGTGGAAGCCTGGCTAGAACCCTCCGAGGACTGCCCTGCTGGTGGAAACCTGCCTTGAACCCTCAGAGGACTGCCCTGCAACTATTAGCGCTCCTTCAACCTTCGTAGAACTCAGCCAAAAAGTGCCCTGAGAACCGAGTGGAGACGTGGACCTACCTGCATACCGATCCGCCCAATGTCCATTGACGTTAGGCCTGGCTTCACTGTAGCTTCCACTAACTTTGTCTCCTCGGCAACAAATCCTGTTTAGCGACTCGCAGTAGGGACATCTGGCCTTGTGGAGCTCTCGTCAGCTACAGCTGTAGCTTTGTCCCGTGGAGATTTCTGACTTCCAAATGGGAGACTAAGTCTGAACATAGAAATCTTCACCCTAACATCGTCCCAATGCTTCCTCCTCGGTCACTGCCAGCTACCTTGCTCTGCTGAAATTCACCATCTCAGACATTTTTCCTTCCTTGAAATTGCTTTGAAGCCTAAAGTTAAGCAGAGATTGGGTCCAATACACCTTGTGTAGCTGAACCATGCTATATTGCATTAGGCCATATCTTTCGACTTTGTTCCGGTTTCATGTAACTAGATATCAGGGTTGGTGTTTTGATCTTTGATATCGCTTTGTTCGCCCTGAGTTGGCAGGGTAAGCCCAGCCGTGGGTCTCTTGCTCACTCTACCACTGGATTCACGATAGCCTGGCTGATGAGAATTATGAATCCGAAGCCGGTCCCAGGATGCTTGTTTCCGGTCCAGGGAAGACATGGCTTGGCAGTTCGGTCTGGACTGTTCCCATGAGGCATAGGGTCAGACTGATTTGCATATGGCCATGTCTGAACTGGGGTGATGGAGTGAGCTAAAGAATGATGATGGATTAAACTCAGATCAGTTGATTGGGGGTGAGTGTTTGATTTGCTCAAACACTCCGTCCATCATCCCCTTTGGTATCGCTTTGTTCGCCCTGAGTTGGCAGGGTATGCCCAGACATGGGTCTCTTGCTCACTCTACCACTGGATTCAAGATAGCCTGGCTGATGAGGATTATGAATCTGAAACCGGTCTCAGGATGCTTGTTTCCGGTCCAGGGAAGACATGGCTTGGCAGTTCGGGCTGGACTGTTCCCATGAGGCACAGGGTTAGACTGATTTGCATTTGGCCATGTCTAAACTGGGCTGGTGGAGTGAACTAAAGAATGATGATGGATTAAACCCAGATCAGTTGACTGGGGGTGAGTGTTTGATTTGCTCAAACACTCCGTCCATCATCCCCTTTGGTATAGTTTTGTTTGCCCTGAGTTGGCAGGGTATGCCCAGACGTGGGTCTCTTGCTCACTCCGTCCATCATCCCCTTTGGTATCGCTTTGATCTTTTAGGCATTCATTTTTCTAAAAACTGTAAAAGCTCATAACTCCAATTCTACTGATTAGATTTTTGTTGTTTTGGCTCAAATAATCTATTACATTTTACTCTGTTGTTCTTATTTAGTGCAATATTTTTCTTGTGTGGTGTGTTTTTTGTGCCAAGCTGACAGAGAGTTAAACACAGGTTACTTCAGTGACTTGTTGTGGTTCACCCTGACAGAATGTTTGGTTGTTGCTTGAGAAGGGCTCATATCCCCCTCATCCAAAAACCCCATTGTTGACACTGCTCCAGGTCCCCAAAAGGGTATAAATTGTCTTCAACTGTCTCACATGGTTTGTGGATGAAAGATGGCTGCTAGTTAAGCTTGGCTGCCATGGAGGTTTCCCCGTGCTAGCTTTAGTGTGCTTATGCATTAAACCCAGGCAAGCACACATCCACACTGATTGTACCATGCCACTGTTTAACATGATGCATGGCACTGCAAGTTTTTTCGGGACAATCTCACCACATTTATTGAGTAATGGTCTGCTGATGCGTTGATATCCTCTTTTTCTTTTGTTAAATATGAAATCAGGGACCACTGTTTTGGAGTATTATCAATCTACCGCCAACTGTGGAGAGATGTTAAACAATATACATATCACTAGTGGGGCAGTGTTCTATGCCTGTTGCCTCTTTCTCAAAGCCCAACTACCTAAATTTTCCTTACTTGTTTGTGGTAGCTGATCTGCACGGCATCCTCCCTTTTCATGGATTTTCTCTGAGTAACTCCCTCTTTGCGATCACTGGTTTATATACCCCCTTAATTGGATGATTATTAACACTAGGGGTGGGCGGCCAGCTACGCTCCGTGCACGAAGTGTGCGTAGTGCCGCCTACTCCGCATTTTACGGAGCGGGCGTAATTAACCCCCGCTCCGCAAAATACTCGGTGCATAAGCCAAGCGGAAGTGGCCTCCATTTATATGCAGGGGTGAAGCGTAGAGACAGAAAGTATCTCACCGGTAAGAATTAGCGGTGCGCAGGGCTTTGTAGCAGAACCGCATTTGTGTAGAGTGTGGGCGCCGCAGTCCGCGCTGACAGAAAAGAAAATGGCGGGCGCGATTTTCACACAGCCGCGCCCGCCGCAAAATGCACCGAGGCACCGACGGACAGAGCGGGGCCTCATACTCCCGAGCGGTTGCCGGGTGAGGTGAGGTCTTCACCCACACAAGGCTGGGAAGAAGACAAACTTCTCCCACCAGTGGACGCTTAAAATATTCGAATTCCTGGTAGATATGTATTAGTCTATTAGTAAATTTATTGTTAATTAATTTTTTACCCACCACATCACTTGTGGTTATAGTTGCAGTAGCTATCTTATATTCTATGGTCCTGAAGAAAGCCGGGGTAAACCCCCATGGGCTGAAACATGTCGACCGTCCTGCACAGCGCCCCAGGGTAGAATTTATACCAGGCGTTTTTAACTCTTGACACTCAGGCCTCTGTATGTACATTTTGTTAGAGCCAGGGTAGTCAATTTTATTTTATCACTATCACATGAGCACTGCACATTATTTTGTCCACTTCATGGTAAACACCTTGGCTAGATTACTGGCATCCATTCCCACATCAGCACTATTTGGCCAGATGTGGCATGGCTTGACCAGCGAGTCCCACGTGACGTAAACTCCACCAAAAAGGGTGGTCTGATGGGATTCTATCTAGCCTTCTGTTGCCAATAACTACCACCAACACTGACGCACATATGCATCCTATTGTTTCTTAGTCACTGATATAGTTACACACCAACCCTCGACCTGGTCTGCTTCATTGTTTTGTATTCTGATAGTAGGGGAGTTAGCAGACAGGTCGTTAAACATTCCCCTTGACCCTCCACACACATTTGGTTTTGTTAGTTACCTCCTTTTAAGATCTCACCAGCAGTAGACAGTGATCCTCCTGCTCAAGACCTCACCTCCTTTAAAGATCTTACATGCAGTAGACGGTGGACCTCCTGCTCAAGCCTCGCCTGCAGTACTCTGTGGACCTCCTGCTCAAGACCTCACCTGCCATATCCTGTGGGCCTCCTTTCAAGACCCCACCAGGAGTAGTGGGTGGACCTCCTGCTCAAGAACTCACTGGAGTAACCTGTGGACCTCCTTTCAAGACCTCACCAGCAGTAGACGGTGGGCCTCATGCTCAAGACCTCATCCTGTGGACCTCCTTTCAATGAACTTACTAGCAGCAAACTGTGGACCTCCTGCTCAAGACCTCACCTGCAGTATCCTGTGGATCTTCTTTCTGGCTCTTACCAGCAGTAGACAGTGGACCTCCTGCTCAAGACCTCGCCTGCAGTATCCTGTGGATCTTTTTTCTGGCTCTTACCAGCAGTAGACAGTGGATCTCCTGGTCAAGACCTCATCAGCCGTATCCTGTGGACCTCCTTTCAAAACTTCACCAGCAGTAGACGGTAGACCTCCTTCTCAAGACCTCACCTGTAGTATCCTGTGGACCTCCTGCTCAAGACCTCACCAGCAGTATCCTGTGGACCTCCTTTCAAGACCTCACCAGCAGTAAACTGTGGACCTCCTGCTCAAGACCTCGCCTGCAGTATCCTGTGAACCTCCTGCCCAAGACCTCACCAGCAGTAAACGGTGGACCTCCTGCTCAAGACCTCACCAGTAGTATCCTATGGACCTCCTGCTCAAGACCTCGCATGCAGTATCCTGTGGACCTCCTGCTGAAGACCTCACCAGCAGTATCCTGTGGACCTCCTTTTAAGACCTCACCAGCAGTGGACGGTGGACCTCTTGCTCAAGACCTCACCTACAGTATCCTGTGGATCTCCTTTCAAGACCTCACCTGCAGTATCCTGTAGACCTCCTGCTCAAGACCTCACCAGAAGTATCCTGTGGACCTCTTTTCAAGACCTCACCTGCAGTAGACAGTGGACCTCCTTCACAAGACCTGGCCTGCAATATCCTGTGGACCTCCTTTCAAGACCTCACCTGCAGTATCCTGTGGACCTCCTTTCAAGACCTCACCTGCAGTATCCTGTAGACCTCCTGCTCAAGACCTCACCAGCAGTATCCTGTGGACCTCCTTTCAAGACCTCACCTGCAGTATCCCGTGGACCTCCTTTCAAGACCTCACCTACAGTATCCTGTGGACCTCCTTTCAAGACCTCACCAGCAGTAGACGGTGGACCTCCTGCTCAAGACCTCACCAGCAGTATCCTGTGGACCTCCTTTCAAGACCTCACCTGCAGTGGGCGGTGGACCTCTTGCTCAAGACCTCACCAGCAGTATCCTGTGGACCTCCTTTCAAGACCTCACCTGCAGTATCCTGTGGACCTCCTTTCAAGACCTCACCTGCAGTATCCTGTGGACCTCCTGCTCAAGACCTCACCAGCACTATCCTGTGGACCTCCTTTCAAGACCTCACCTGCAGTATCCTGTGGACCCCCTTTCAAGACCTTACTTGCAGTATCCTGTGGACCTCCTTTCAAGACCTTACCTGCAGTAGACGGTGGACCTCCCCTGCAGTATCCTGTGGACCTCCTTCCAAGACCTCACCAGCAGTAGACGATGGACCACTTGATCAAGACCTAACCAGCAGAATCACCGTGACCTCCTGCTCAAAACTTCATTACTCCTTCTCAAGATCTCACCTGTTCATCACCTGCTCAAGACCTCACCTGTAGTGAACATTTGCGTCTTGCATCTTGGCGGCTGACATTGTCTGCCTATCCTCTGCCTCCTTGTCTAGACCTCACCAAATGTGACTCCAGCCCCAGGCTCAAGACCTCCCTGTCTCTGGGATGCTGATGAAGAAGGTCTCATCCGCAGAGTCCTCTGTTCAAGAACTCACAATGACCCATAGCCTTTCTCCCTTCCTAGTTACTGCCAGGCCCCTTCCTCTGTAATGCGGTTCCCTGTGACTTCTTTTCAGGTTTAGTTGAAACACATGTAGGTGATTAAACTTGCGCTCCTGTTGTTTTCCAATTACGCTACAATAATATCAGGTTCTTAGTGGAAGAAACTGAGTTAAATGTCAAAATGCATTCGCTTTATTAATGGGGGAGGTACTAGTATTCTTGTGCCTTCCCTTGACCTGTCCATTTTCTTTCCTCTTTTATTCTTAGCTCTTCCATTTAACTTTCTCTAACCCTAACTCTAGCCCTTATTCCTGTATCACCTGTGCCCTTCCTGATAACAATAAACTTTACCCAGCTTACCCTTAACGTTATTCTTAAAAAGTATAATCCTTATTTACTGCATACCATTACCCTTTTCTGATAGCCATAACCCCTACACCAGTTTCTTACCTGTCCCTTCCTGATAACAATAACACTTATCCGTATCACTCACCCGTACATTTCTGATAACTATATCCTTTACCATTACCACTTACCTTCATCTTTCCTGAAAATTATAATCCATATATTTACCCTACATTACCTACCCTTACCTTCCTGGTAACTATAACCCTTGCACCATGTCACTTACATGTACCCTTCCTGAAAATTATAATACTTACATTTTCCCCATAACCCCTTTTTGATAACTAAAACCCTTACATTTACCACATATTACTTACTTGTATTCTGTTTGTTATCTATACCTCTGCAACTACCCCATACCGGTTACCTGCACCATTCCTGGCTGTTTCACTCTGTTGTTTCTGTTCTCTTAATTTATTTTGCCGATAACTGTGTGCCATATTTTCATTCTTCTTTTCTTGAAAAAATGCCCTTTATTAATGAGATGATATGCGTAACCTCCTGCCTCCTCTTGACTTATACTTTTCTTTTTCCATTTTATCCTTAACTCTTCTATTTAGTTTTCCCCAATCCTAACTACAACTCTTACCCCTATATCACCTTCCTGGTAACTATAGCCTTTATATTTCCGACCTACCTTTCCGAAAATCAGAATCCTTGCCTTTATCGCATATCCTTCAACTCGTAACCTTTACTCATATCTGTAATGGCTAGCTTTGCTTGTTCTCTATGTCTGTGCTTCTATTTAGAGCACAGATTTCTGTGTACCTAAGATTCTCTGCATCGAGAATGTGGAGTGTTAATGAATGTCAGCTGGAGCTGTTGTGGATGAGGCGAATAAACCTAACCTGAACCACATCTTAATTTGTTCTCATTACTTTATGTGGTAAACACCACATTTAATTGGCGACGATCGACTAACCTCTTCCGCCTCAACACAAAGCCTGCTCTCCTGACCCGTCACTCCTCCAGCGGCAGATAAATGATTAAAGGAAGCGTTGTCTTCCCTGCAGCACTTACTTGCACCTTCCTGGTAACTATAACCTTTACAACATGTTAGTTACGTGTACCTTCCTGATAACTAAACTCCTTGCACATATCACATGCTTGTGTTTTTCATAATACTTATACCCATGAACTTTAGCCATATCATTTACTTATACCCTTTCTTATAACTGTTACCTTTTCACCAGGTCACTTACCTGTACCTCGCTGATAGCTATAAATAACCTTTACCTATATGACTTACCTGTACCTTCCTGATAACTATACCCTTTTCACCATGTCAGTTACCTGTACCTCACTGATAGCTATAAATAACCTTTACTCATATCACTTACCTGTACCTTCCTGATAACGATACCCTTTTCACCATGTCAGTTACCTGTACCTTCCTGTTAACTATACCCCTTGCACATATCACTTACCTGTACCTTTCATAACACCTATACCCATTAACTTTAGCCATATCACTTATACCCTTTCTTATAACTGTTATCTTTTCACCAGGTCACTTACCTGTACCTCGCAGATAGCTATAAATAACCTTTACCTATATGACTTACCTGTACCTTCCTGATAACTATACCCTTTTCACCATGTCAGTTACCTGTACCTTGCTGATAGCTATAAAGAACCTTTACTCGTATCACTTACCTGTTCCTTCCTGATAACTATTTTGTTAATTTTTTAAATCTTTATTTTTCAATTTTTATACACAATGATCAGGGAAACAATGGTAAAGCATTGTTAGGCTTTTCATCATACAATCATGATGTACTGTAAATAACATGACAAATCAAATGGCAACAGTAGATATAAACTTGTATTCAGGGCATCTCAAAATAACTTATAGCTTGCAAACATGTCACAGAGTCAGTCATCTTTCAGACCCTCCCCACCCAGGGCATCACTGCAAATACAGAAGCCCCTCTCAAGAACCTCCCTCTAGACCGGCATGTTGCCCCACTATGGATAAAGAGTAAAAAATTAACATGAGTGTGCTACTCCCAATTTCTACTCCTAGCCCACCCCCTCTGGTTCAATGCCATTCTTCACCTGTGTACCAGAATCTCTGTGTTTCTCTGCAATATACGCTCTATATGGGCCCCAGATGTCTTTAGGACGTAATGAACTGGACATAAGGGACGCATATTCTTCACAATTCACATTACAATACGCTAGGCTGCGAAGCCACGCCTGCAGTGTAGGTGCCTTTTTCTTGCCCCACATTAGTGCATCTCTCACTTTGCTACCATGAACCCAAGGGCTGCAAACCTCCTTACTTTCTTGGGAAAGTTAATCATGTATCCCAGTAGAGCGATTTCTGGGGTGGGGGTCAAAGATAGTGAGATCATGTCTCCCAGTGTGGCATGAACCTGTACCCAATACTGTTTAATCCTTGTCACGTCCAAGCTAAGTGCGCAAAATCTGCATGTGGGGCAAAGCATTTCCAGCAATGGTGGGTCCCCCGCCTGGTCTTGCGGGACCAGGCGGAGGTTTGGTACATTCTAGGCAGAGAATTAAAATGCAACAGTTTATGCCTTCTATTAACCCCTCCCCTGCAGGTGACGGAACCGCTCCATCATCAGCCGCGGTTGCGCTGTGCTGATGACGGAGCGGTTCCGTCACGGCCCTCTCGGCACGCCTGTGTGGCGCGGATTCCACGCCTGCGCTGGACGTTCCATTGAGCGGGTGGGCAGTGACGGAACCGCTCCGTCATGAGCACAGCGCGACCGCGCCCGGAGACGGAGCGGTTCCGTCACCAGCATGGGCGCGGCGGCGGAATAGCCGCCGCAGCGAAGGGGTTAAGGGATACCTCCTTCGTAACTCTGCAGCACTGTTCCCATTGGTCATCAGAAATGGGTCGACCTAAATCCTGTTCCCATGACATGCAAACTTTAAAATCCGTGAAGGGCCCAAATCACTTTCAATAACCAGTGTTAATGGGGCAGCAGGTTCGGGAGCAACAGGATATGTGGGAAAGGTGGCTCTTGGTATGGAATGCATACTTCACGGTACAAAGGCATCCATGAAAGAGCAGTCTTGGAGCCGAGCCTCCTCTGTCACCGAAAATACATGATCTTCGGGCAATAGGTCACCCATCTTACGGATTTTAAACTAGGCCAGTGTACGTTGCACTAATGTTTCTCCCGTGATGGGAAGCAATGAGGGATTCGGGAGTGGTAATGCCGGAGACTATAATAGGTCCAGCCCCGGTAGTCACCGCAGCTTCACCCATGCCCAGCTAGTGGTGGATACCGTCTGTATAATCCGTGGGTTCCTCAGAATCCCCTTGGGTAAAACTGTGGACAAATCTGCGGAAGTACCAAATCTGCCTCCGGTCTCAAGTAAGAAATGTGTACGTCTTGGTGATACCATGCAAAGGAATAACTGCATTGTGCCGTTATATAATATAAACACATATCTGGGATCCCAAAACCACCGCTCTCGTACTGGAGAGTCAGAGTCTGTCAGTTCACTCGTGGTCTCTTACCCCCATACCAGTCGTAAAAGGTGTTATTGCAACTGCAAAAAAAATGACTGAGTAAGGGGAATGGGAATGTTATTAAAAAGATATAATAATCTCGGAAGGACTATCATTTTGATAATGGCGACTCTACCCGCCATTGACAAAGGCAGGTAAAGCCATAGCTCTATTTGTGTTTCCAAAGAGTTAATCGCACGTCCATGATTTAACCTAATTATGGTAGCCAAATCCAAGTGTATGTGGACGCCAAGATATTTGACCGCGTCATGACACCATTCAAGTGGATACTCACAGTCCCAAGGAGCTGAGCTACTTGTTAGCAGAAAAATCACAGACTTATGCCAGTTAATACTAAGCCCTGAAAACTAGTCAAACCTTAATATTTCCCTGATAATTGGCTCATGGTTAAGTTGTGGGGGTCTCACATATAAAATAGTATGATCTGCATAAAGGAACACCAGTAAAGGACCTGTTTTAAACTGCAGACCGCAGTGTAAATGATTCTCCTGAAAATGCCATATCAGGGGGTCCATTGCCAAAATAAAAAGTAATGGCGACAGGGGGCAGCCCTGCCTTGTACCGCAAGTCAAGCAAAAGGGTTGGGATATCGTATCACTCTACACCTGGACGAGGGGGGCGGAGCTCGGCCTGAGGCGGTACTCTGGTGGACTACAAAGCCCACATGCCATTCTGGTCGCACAGCGGACACGCGCAGACCACGGAGAACGATTGTGTGACATCTTAACATTTATTTTAATACTCTCTTGGCACTTAAGTCTGGGAGCTACTCGATCTTTGCCCAGCCGTGCATCATCTCTTTTAACAGTGCGTTAAGTTTTAACGTTTTCTGCCATGCATGGTGCGTAAGCCTGGGTCTCTGCAGCCTCCCCCAGCCGCCCTGCTTGCCTGTTCTCTTTTGCTGACGGACATCAGTCTGAGTACTTCCTGCTACCGGACCTAGCAGCCTCGCTATTTTTTCATCTGTGGGCTCACCTCCTGTATTCGCCGTGCAGAGCCCCCTCCCCGTTGCCGGTGCCTCATCGTCACAGCCTGATCCGACGCCGGGTTTCCCGTTCGTGCGGAGGGCCTGTGACGATACGAGTCACCTGATTACTCTACACCTGGACGAGGGGGGCAGAGCTCGGCCTGAGGCAGTACTCTGGTGGACTACAAAGCCCACATGCCATTCTGGTCGCGCAGCGGACGCGCGCAGCGGGCACGCCAAAGGCAAGCCCGTCTGCGCCCGTCCGTGGCCGGCCAGGGCTAGGGGCTTCTCACTATGTCCGTCTGCCTACTTACTCCTCAGAGCAACTGCGCTCCCTTCAAATCCCTTGGCCAGTAGGCTCCTCCACTCTTGCGCACATTGATGACCTTGGCCTGTCCCTATCTTCCCCTCCCAGGTGTCTCCCGTATACCATGCAACTACCAGCCCCCTCTTATTCCTGTACTGCCCAGCCCTTCCTCACATTCCCCCTCCACTCCTGCAATCTCTGCCTTTCTCCTTAATACCAGGTCAGCAGTAAAACATCACTTTGAACTTTTCATTTTTCTAGACTCTCACAAACCAGATCTCTTGTTTCTCACCGAAACTTGGTTCTGCCCTGACTCCTTGCCCGACGTTCTGGCCGCCTTACCCCCCTCCTATTATGCCCTCCGGGCCGACCGTCCCGCAGATAAGGTTGGAGGTGGCGTTGCCATAATAGTTTGCGCTAACTACCATTTTCAAATGCTATCATTCCCCTCTATTGCCTCAGTTGATTTTCTGGTCCTCCTATCTGTTTCTTTTCTGGTCCCCCTTACCTGTGTACTCATTTATCGCCCTCTGCAATCTATGCCACATTTCATCCCGGCGGTTCAGGAACTGCTCGCAACCTTGATTGTGAACAATTCCTCTGTGTTGGTATTGGGTGATTTCAATTTCTGGCCGCCGACCCTCGGGAGGATTTGTCGTCCCAAAATTTCACTGAACTGCTTCTTAATTTTAACTTTAACCCTCATATCCATATTCCCACTCACACCCAGGGTCATATCTTACACCAAGTTTGGTCAATTAATGTTCCCATCTCTTCTCCGCTAGTTACCCCCTGCTCCTGGTCAGATCACTCGTTTGTTTCCTTTTTCTTTGACCAGAGCCTTGCCCGGAAACCCTCTCTTCCGAGTAATACTTGGGCACAGAATTGGAACCATACAGATATACCGGCGCTTTGCTCTTCCCTTTTAGCCTCATCCCCCAACCTCGATGGGGTACTACCTCTCACACAAGCGGACACCATCACTAAGTGGTTAGCCGCCGAATGCGACCGGGTGGCTCCCCTCAAGCGCGTCAGAACCAGGCGCGCTCATGATGCAAACAGATGGTTTAACCTGGAGCTCAAAGGCAAAAAACCTGCGCTTCGGCAGGCAGAACGCGCATGGAGGCGCAACTATTGTCCCTCTCTTAAATCACAATTTTCTACTCTCCTGCAAGACTACAAAAAAGCCATTCTGCAGGCTAAAACTGAATACTTCTCTTCTAAGATCCTCCAGGCTGAAAGTCAATCTAAGGAAATTTTTTCTATAGTCCAGGAATTAGCATCCTCTGATAGAGTAGCGCCCAGACCTGTTCCTTCCCAGATCCTCTGTGATTATTTTTTTGAGAAAATCATTCTGATTAAGTCTAACATTTCACCTCCCTCCCCTTCTTTTCAATGTCCTTGACCCCCACCCAATCCTATTCGTTTAGATCAATTTCCTTTGATCACCAGAGACGCTTTTCTAAAATTACTTGTCAAAGTTAAATCAGGATCTCCCTCTGACGGTGCACAGACAAAATATCGACTCAAAAATATCGAATGGACAAAATATTGAGTTAAAAATATCGATAATAATAAAATATCGATAACAAAAATATCGTTGGTCGAAATATCGATTAAAATAATGATAAAAAATATCAAGTACAAAAATATCGACAAAATATATATAAATAGTCAAAGTAAAACATTTCAATAATATGTAGAAAAAAGGTTAAAAAAATAAAAAAAATTATTAATAGTAATATAAATTGTAGTTAATGTTTAGGAGTGGGATGTTGGGTTAATAGGGGATAAGGGTGGGGAGTAATTTAATAATAATTAATTAATTAATATATGTTTGTAAATATTTTTAATTAATAATTAATTGGTAATTAATTAATTAATTAGGTAATTAATTAATAAAATGTTGTACATATTATTAATTAGTAATTAATTGGTAATTAAATAATATTAATTAGTTAATTACATTAATTAGAGTAATTTATTTATATATATATAATTTTTAGTTATTGTTAATTAATTAATTGGGAAAAAATAATATTAATTATTAAATTAAATTAATTACAGCTAATGTGCTAATATATTTACTTTATTGTTATTGTTAATTAATAATTAATTGGTAATTAAATGATATTAATTAATTTTGCGTAAAGGAGTATTTTTAGGGTTCAGGGTCAGTTTTTGGGTAAAGGGGTATTTTTAGGGTTCAGGGTCAGTTTTCAGTTTTTGGGTAAAGGGGTATTTTTAGGGTTCAGGGTCAGTTTTCAGTTTTTGGGTAAAGGGGTATTTTTAGGGTTCAGGGTCAGTTTTCAGTTTTTGGGTAAAGGGGTTTTTTTAGGGTTCAGGGTCAGTTTTCAGTTTTTGGGTAAAGGGGTATTTTTAGGGTTCAGGGTCAGTTTTCAGTTTTTGGGTAAAGGGGTATTTTTAGGGTTCAGGGTCAGTTTTCAGTTTTTGGGTAAAGGGGTATTTTTAGGGTTCGGGGTCAGTTTTGGGTTTTTGGGTAAGGGGGTATTTTTAGGGTTCAGGGTCAGTTTTCCCTACTGTTGCACCTACTGGAGTGGGAATAGTAATTTTAACCCCTACGCTATCCAACGCTTTCCCTACGCTTGCACTCTTTGGAGTGGGAATAATATTTTTTACACTTCTGGTATCGTACGGTAATATAATAGTATCTTATTTAATTATAGTATGTTACTATATATATATGTGTTACAAATAAGATTGTAATTTTTTTTTATTATTTTCATTTATTATTTAATTATTATAAGTTAATGTAAGTATTTTTAAGTATATTTTAGAAATTAAATTTTAATATTAATTTAATTTAACACTGTCTTTAATAAAGTCGATATTTTTTACATCTATATTATTGTAAACAATATTTTGTACTCGATATTTTTGTACTTACCTGTTTGTAGATACAAACTCGATATTTTGACTGTCGATATTTTGTCCACGATATTTTTGCAAGTCGATATTTTGTCCCTCGATATTATTTCAGTGATCCCCCTCTGACATCTGCCCGGCTCATATTTTGCGAAGGATCTTCATTGCTTGCCCTCTCCCCCCCTTAACTTTCCTTAATGACTCTCTCATGCAAGGGATTGTTCCTGTCTTGCACAAAACCGCTAAAATAATTCCCATCCTTAAGAAGCCAGGAGCTGATCCATCCTCCCTCTCCAACTTTCGTCCTATTTCCCTTCTCCCCTTCTTAGGCAAGATCCTCGAGTGCCATGTCACCAAAGCCCTCAGCTCATTCATTGAAGAAAGCTGCTTTTTAGCCCCTTGCCAGGCTGGTTTTCGTCCCTCCCACTCTATGGAGTCTGTGGTCCTCTCCGTCTTAGACGAACTCAGAGGAGGAGCGGATGCGAACACTCCCCAAGCCCTGGTCCTTCTGGACCTGTCCGCTGCCTACGACACGGTCGACCATTCCATCCTTCTCGACCGTGTCGGGGGCGCTGGCATTGGAGGGCCGGCCTTGGCCTGGCTTACTTCCTTCCTGCAGTACCGCACTCAGGCTGTCCAGCTGGAGGGCTTCTCTGCACCCCTCCGGGACGTCAGCTGAGGGGTGCCCCAAGGCTCTTCCCTTTCCCCCCTCCTTTTTAACCTCTACATCTTTCCTCTTATTTTTGCTTTGCAGCAAATAGAGGTCACGGTATTCAACTATGCCGATGACCTCCAACTGATCTTCAAGCTCTCTTCCTCCACTGACTCCATTCACAATTTCCAGATGGTTATGATTTTTATCAAGGTCTGGATGGTCTGCAATCACCTTAAGTTAAACCCTGATAAGACCGAGTTGATACTTACAGGTGGCAGCTCCAGCCCTTGGTCACCTCTGTTTTGGCCCTCAACTCTCGCTACCCCTCCCTCACCGTCCTCCTCTGTTAAAACACTAGGAATCAAGCTTAATAGTAATCTTACTTTGCACTCCCAAGTTAGCACTGTGGTTTCTTCTTGTTTTTTAACCCTCCACACTATCCGCAAAATTTCTTGTTTCTTTTCTTTTTCAGCCCTTAAGCTTATTCTGTTGGCCATGGTCATGTCTCGACTTGACTATGGCAATGTTCTGTATTCAAGCATCCCAGCTTATGACCTTCATCGCTTGCAACTTATCCAAAATCACGCAGCCCGTCTACTCTATAAACTACCCAAATTTCATCATGTCACTCTCCTCCTAAAAACCCTACACTGGCACCCTATCCGACAGCGTGCCCTCTTCAAGATGGGTTGCATGACCTTTCAGACCCTGGCTGGCACTGCTCCCGTCTTCATTAACTCCTGTGTCAAAGCCTATATACCCAACCGAGAGCTGCGCTCGTCCACCAAGTTTCTGCTCTCGGTTCCCCGTTTCAAAAAGAAAAGATCTTGGCTCCGCTCTTCTGGAACTCTCTCCCCCTGTCTTTCAGGTCTTCCTCCACCTACCTGGACTTTCGTAAAGCCTTAAAGACTTTCCTTTTCTCTCAAGCTTTCTCTTCTTAAGCTGTCCCCCGCCTCTTTCTTCAGGTCCACGTCCCCAGCGCCATGAAACCGCACGGTGACCGAGCGCTCTATAAATCTCTTAACTTCAACTTCAACCATTGAGGCGCAGTCTAGCAGAGGGTTCTGTGTATAGGAGGGCAGTGGTAGAAACAAAACCCACTGGCATCCCCATACGGTGCATCACTGAAATAAAAAAGGGCCTTTTAGGGAATCGAAGGCCTTTTCAGCGTCTAGTAGCACCGCCGCGGCCGGGATCTTGGGGTCTATCCTGTGAATTACTGTGAATAGGGTCTGTAAGTTAAGCGAAGTGGACCTATGTGGGACGAACCCGGACTGAGCTGGAGAGATAATATATTCCATAAATAAAGCCGGATTACAATCACTTTAGCCAATATTTTATAATCCAGATTCAACAGTGATAGGGGCCTATGCGAGACACACAGCAAAGGATCTTTGCCGGGCTTAGGAAGCAGAATAATGACGGCCTCTCTAAAGGTGGGCGGGAGAATGCCAATATCAAGAGCCTCCACGTAGACCTCTATCAGCCGCAGGACCAATATATCTTTGTATGCTTTGTAGAAATCCGCGGCAAACCCATCCAGGCCAGGTGCAGAGGAACCCCGGAGCACCTCTATTGCTTCAACCACATGTTCTTGGGATATGGGAATGGCAAGGAAATCCTGCATGCATTTCTCGAGGTAGACTAGCACAATTTCTGATAGGTACTCTTCCTGCCCAAGGAGACCTACGCTTATTCTAGAGGCGTACAGGGATTTAAAGTGAGGAATGTGTCGCATATCCCCAGAGTGGAATATACCAACTGGTCGTCCGAGCCTCTGATTTCAGTTATGTAAGCTTTACTGTAAGGAGGGTGGTGCGTATGCACCAGTATTTTGCCAGGACGCTCGCCTTCTCCATAACTCCTGGCCACATGGCGTCTAATCAGATATAATAGTTCCCGTTCCGCAGCATTACGGAAATCAACCATCAGAGCTAAACGCCTAATCTCCCCTGCAGCTGACGCGTGTTCTAGCAATTCAGATTCTAAGGCCGCTATTTCTTTCTCAATGCGGGATAAAGTGGTATGCAGATCATTTAGAACACCTGTATTCTTAGCAATACACCCCCCCCGAATATACACTTTAAATCCTTCCCACAACACTGCCCATATATGTACAGACCCTGTATTAATTTCAAAATAGTCTTCGATGGCAACCCGCACCTCTTCAAGAAACACTTCTTGAATCTTGAAGCGCTCTTCTGGGGAATCGCCATTGTCTCTCATATCCCCCAGGCCGAAGGACAGAAAGCCGCAGCACCACAGGAGAGTGATCCGAAAATGTCTGTGGCATCGTATCTAATACACTGAACCAGCCAGCAATTCCCGGAGAGACCAACCAGTAGTCAATTCTAGTCCAGGTGTTATGGAACCCAGAATAATGCGTGTATGCAGTGGAGGACAAGTGGTGTGTATGCTCTATATCAACCAGTGAGAATTGCCAGCAGATATCTTGTAGTGCAAGGAGTGAGCGGTGTTTAGTGTCTGAGGAAGTAGGAAGTGGAGGTGCTATCTCTAGTAAGATCACATAATAAATTAAAATCACCCCCCATTATGATCAGGCAGGGATCTAGCCAAGAGGTTTACTTGTAACGAGTGGAAAAACTCCGGAATATCAACGTTAGGACCATAGATACCTATTAATGCCACAAACTGGCCCATTAGAGTGCCCGTAACAATCAATAAGCGGCCTTCACCATTGTCTATCACTCTGCTCGGGGAGAAGGGAACCCGTTTGTGGATAAGTATGGCCACCCCTCTTGCGTATCTGCTGTAAGTGGAAAAATGTCTATGGGACCCTCGCAGCTCGCAGCCATAGGAGTGTTGGATCTGGACAAGTGTGTCTCCTGCAAGCAAGCTATGTCGATGTTTTGTTGTGCTATGTAATTGAGCACCTGGCGCCTTTTCTGGTTATTGTTCAAGCCATTCAAGGACATCAGAGACAGCCCGGAGGGACCAGGCAGATTACCTAACTGTGCCATTCTAGGATTAAAACATTGATCATGTGATTGTGCAAGCTAACCCAACGCCATAAAACAAAGACGTGTGTACCAATTCCTGAAAAACTGTAACTAAACAGCAAGTGTCCCCCCCACCACCCCACACCCAGCCTCACCCTTTCCCTAGCGAGGCAAAACCATGCCCCACGAACAAGTTGACGGTACCATTGGAATGTACATTCAAGCGTGGAAACCGCACATAAACACTGTAATTTGAGCAAATACAACAAACATAACCAGGTGTACACCATGAGGCACTGCAACGCGACGCCGGCCGGGTAACAAAGAGTATGACAATAGCAATTAGTAAAAAAACAAAAAATGAAATATGCATTACCGAAACCTCAAAACTCGAAGTGTTAAAGAAGAGTTCCATACTGGCTTCCGAGTCACTGCGAGGAGGAGACACTACACGCTCGGTTGCCGCCGCTCCATTGTTATCCTTCTTATAGTTGTGGCAGAACTCTTGTGCTTCAGTCGGCGTATCAAAAATGCGGGATCTGCTGCCCACATCAACCTTTAATCTGGTGGGATATAGCATTCCATACCGTAGCCCCAGATTCCTTTAGAGTGGCCTTCACACCATTGAATTTGCGGCAAGCATCTTGGACCACAACTGTGAAGACCAGGAAGAACGATAGCTTATTCCCTTGCCACCGAATTGCGCCACGTTCACGAGCGGCATGCAGGGCAGTGTCTCTGTCTCTGAAGTTCGTAAGTCTTGCAATGATGGGTCTTGGTGGCAGTCCAGGGTTGAAGCGGGGACCCAGCGATCTGTGGGATCGTTCCACTTCAAAACCCTGCGTGAAGGTCTCTCTGCCAAACAAATCGGACAGCAATTGTTCCACAAAGACATCCATGCGGCCTGTGTTGGCCGTCTCTGGTACGCCAAGGATGCGCACGTTGTTGTGCTGGCTGCGAGCCTCCAAGTCCTAATTCTTGATCGCAACCTCCTTCAAAATTCGCTCCACTCTTTCTAACTTTTTCTGCGACTGAGCCATACCATCTTCCACATCCGAAATCTGCGACTCTGTCACATCCAGGCGATGATCATGCGCCTGAACTTTGGCGCACATGTCTGCCACCCTCTTATCCAGTGCATCAAATCTGCCATCCAAGGCCTTAAATCCAGCTCTCATTTCCTTGAGCATCACAGCTGTGAGCGACGGAGGGTCCGCTAAATCATCAGCTTCCTGAGCTCCCTCCGCCATGTCCGCAGTTTCTTCGGTCGCGGTGTCAGTGACCTTCTCAAACAGCAGGGTCCGCTGCTTGAGATCCTTGCGTCCCATGACACAGGGTAATGGAGTGCCCCACTGAGGGCAGGCACAATGTGGCAGACGGGACCAAAGCAATATGAACACACAGGTGCGATCATTCAGCGGTCTGGCCTCTTCGCCGCAGCTAGTCCATGAAACAGATCTATGCCGCGGGCATGCTGGGTGAGCCCAAACGTGTCTTATACAGAGCAAGCAAGCCACTGACTTCACAGGCCTGGCAATAGCCTCAATTTACTGCTGCCAATACCACAGAAACAACGGGACCTTCCCGATCAATCCAGGGTGGGATAGCGCGATATTAGCTGGGCATGCACGAGGAGAACACTCCACGCTCGACAGCAAAACAACCCAAAGCAGATCCAAACGATTCCGTAGAGGCGATCATAGATTTATTATGTGAGGCTGCCGAGTTCCGATCTTGCCCTGTCCTCAGGGCTGTGGAGGGAGGAGGGGGCCTGCACACCCAGCTGGGACCAATGGCGCCCCGGCTCCAGAAGCAGAAAATAGCGTGCTGCCCTTCACACCCGCCTCACCCCCCATGGCCGCTCCGGGACCGGAAGGCCCTATCCCCAACTCAGTCCCTAGGCGAGGCCGCGACTGTGAGGCCAGCAGTGCTCGGCCGCTGTCGTGCATGCCACGCAGCCCACAGCACAGAGCCAGCAGGTGGGTGCAGGGGGAGGGCAGCTGCGCAGCCGATGGGGGAGCGGAATAGGCAAAGGGCGCTGACCGGGGGCCTCTGTTCACCTCGCTTCTCTCGTATGACGGCTCTCTCGTCAGCATCTGGAAGGTAAAGGCCCCGGGCTCGGTGCTCGGATCTTCTCTGCGCGGGCCCTCGAAAGCTCGGAACGTCTCGTCACAGCAGCTTGTGGCGGGTGTTACTGTGTTCCTCTACTCCTATGGGCGTAATGGTGAGGTTACTGAGTTAATCAGCGATGTCAATCATGAAAGAATCGGGCTTTCAGTGTACCCGGCCGGCAGAGCTTCAAGCACAGGTGGCCATCTTAGTCGCCTGCGTGGCCACGCCCCCCACCTTCCTGATAACTATACCCTTTTCCCCATGTCAGTTACCTGCACCTTCCTGTTAACTATACTCCTTGCACATATCACTTACCTGTACCTTTCATAATACCTATACCCATTAACTTTAGCCATATCACTTACTTATACCCTTTCTTATAACTGTTACCTTTTCACCATGTCAGTTACCTGTACCTCGCTGATAACGATACCCTTTTTACCATGTCATTCACCTGTACCTTCGTGTAAACTATACTCCTTGCACATATCATTTACCTGTACCTTCCTGATAACTATCACCTTTTCACCATGTTAGTTACGTGTACCTTCCTGTTAACTATACTCCTTGCACATATCACTTACCTGTACCTCTCATAATACCTATATCCATTAACTTTAGAATTATCATTTACTTAGACCATTTCTTATAAATGTTACCCTTTCACCATGTTACCCACCTGTACCTCGCTGATAGCTATAAATAACCTTTACTCATATCACTTACCTGTACCTTCCTGATAACGATACCTTTTTCACCATGTCAGTTACCTGCACCTTCCTGTTAACTATACTCCTTGTACATATCACTTACCTGTACCTTTCATAATACCTAAACCCATTAACTTTAGCCATATCACTTACTTATACCCTTTCTTATAACTGTTACCTTTTCACCATGTCAGTTACCTGTACCTCGCTGATAACGATACCCTTTTCACCATGTCAGTTACCTGTATCTCGCTGATAGCTATAAATAACCTTTACTCACATCACTTACCTGTACCTTCCTGATAATGATACCCTTTTCACCATGTCAGTTACCTGTACCTTCCTGTTAACTATACTCCTTGCACATATCACATAATTGTACCATTCATAATACCTATACCCATTAACTTTAGCCATATCACTTACTTATACCCTTTCTTATAACTGTTACCTTTTCACCATGTCAGTTACCTGTACCTTCCTGCTAACTAAACTCCTTGCACATATCACTTGCTTGTGCCTTTCATAATACTTACACCCATTAACTTTAGCCATATCACTTATTTATACCCTTTCTTATAACTGTTACCTTTTTACCATGTCAGTTACCTGTACCTTCCTGTTAACTGTACTACTTGCACATATCACTTACCTGTACCCAGTGCTTTAAATGGAAAAAAATAAGTGCAGGTACTCACCAAAAGGAACAGTGGGCGGAGTTTAGGGCAGGGCTAAGGGGGAACAAGGGACGGGTTAGCTATTTGACCGTGCCAAGGTTGTATGCACTAAATCTGCATGCATTTTTGCAACTGCCTAAGGATTACATGCTGCTTCAGTCTGCCTTAAATCGAACCGGTGGCCTACAGCCCACTGAGCCATCTGTCAGGTACTGGTACTCTTTTGTAACATGCACACGTCACTTTTCTCTTGTAACACACTGTTTGCTACCTCTTACATTTTGTTTGCTTTGGATACTTGCGCAAGTGCCACCATTGCCTCATGTAACGTTTGTTTTTGTGCTGGAGTGTCTGCCATTTATTGCAGTACTATACCTCTACTTGTATGTTTTTGTAGCCTGCACACATATCACTTTTTCCTCCTGTAATGTATCGTTTGCTACCTCTTGTATTTTGTTTGCTCACAATTGTCACCTTTGCCTCATGTAACTTAACGTTTGCTTTTGTAATTTGTTCACTTGTAATTTTCTCCTCATGTATCCTTACTGTTAAAGTCTGCGCTATATAAAAACGCATAAAATAAATAAACAAGTCTCTCCTGGAACATTTTTAAACCGGAGTTAGGGCCAGAGCTGACAACGTCTGTACTGGGAACCGGGTGCCAATCTCCACATTTTTGATTGCTCTTAAGGTCTGTCCAAGGCCGATGAAATAGGAATCAGCGAGTGTGGAAGTGGAAGTGTGCAAGAAAGCAATTCAAATCAGATGAGTGCTTTTGTTATGTCCTGAATAGTGCCTCCCACCGCCACCCATTAGATTTTACAGCCCCTCTTAGCGCCCACTGTGAAAGATCTTTGGATAAGCAAATGACTCAGCAGACACACCCCTGCTCTGATTTACAAAGCAGCTCACGCTGGGTCCTGGTGACGAGCTCCATTGATTGATTCCGTGCAGTGATTGCCGTAGTATAACTTGAGGGATAAAGGGAGCGCGCTGCCTCGGTTAAAGTCAGATCCCCATGAATACCGGTACTCTCTTTCTTCTAGAAAAAAGTGCCGGTACTCAAGGGGAGAAAATAAAGAAGTGCTGGTACTCAGTACCGGTGAGTACCGGCCCATTTAAAGCACTGCCTGTACCTTTCCCTTCACCCCATTTCACTTACTTGTACCTTTCCTCATTACCATACCCCTTACCCATATCACTCAACTGTATCCTTCCTGATATATTTAACCCTTACCCCTGTCAATTACATGTACCCTTTTAGCTCGTTATACCACTAACCTTCCCACTTAGCTCTTCCCTTCCATTTAATAATAACCCTTACCACACATTATCTATACCCCTCTCTATCACTAGAAATCTTACCCAAGTCAATTAACTGTGCCTATAACAGCTATACCTTTACCGCATATCACTAACCCTTGTGTTCCCCGATAACTATAACCCTTTCATTCATCCCATATCACTTATAAGTACCCTTCCTGATAACTATATCCCTTAGGTCTATGCCATATTATAGATCTGTTTCCTTCGTGATATCTTTAAATCTTACCCCATACTGCCAGTGCTTAATTTGTAAAAAAAAATAAGCGAAAGGGCTCCCGTCAGGAGGCAGCTTGCACCACGCATTGCCCCTGCCACACTGCCATCGATAATAACAGCACAACTGCTAACCATCTCACTCCTACAAATCTGACAATCCAGACTATTTCAGATCTCCAAAGCTATACAAATCGCTTGGGCGGCAGGTAATACTCATTTTTAATGTATATTGAATGAATAATTATCTGTTGTAGTCATCTCTAAATCAGCCAGACATGGCCGCCTTGTGGCAGCTGTCATAAGTGTGGTGGGGCCGGGTGGGGTTGGGAGTATTTTGACAGACGATGAAGAGGGAAAGTTAAATAAATAACCACTTACCTGTACCCTGTCTGGTTGTTCTACTCCATTGTTTTGTTCTGTGTATGTATTATTCTTATATTTGTGTGTCACGTTTTTTCATATAATGTAAAAGACGCATCTCTCTGAAGGGCAGCGCCCTGTGAGCCTGAAGACTGTGTTATAGATACATCTGAGCCTGTCTGCAGCGTTGGGAGCGCAGACTCAGCACAGTAGGCCCTGCTGCTCGCTGTGCTTTCCTGCACCCTCCTGCACCCTTATAGACGGCACCTTTCTGCGCCTCTCGCTCAACGTCAGGTAACTCTGAAATCTCTGCAGCAAGTGCATTAACCAACTGGTTTCATACATTGGCATGCAAACTGATGACATGAAGCTACGCATCAGGTACGTTGGTCCATGAGTTTTATTAATTATATAACTGTCTTGCATCATCCTCCGTTTTCACAGACATCTTTACAAAACAGTAGACACAACAGTTCTTGGTGTTCAACATACAAACATTTTTCACAATACGAACAAGCTTTGGCAACAGCAATAGGTCTAGCTTCTGAATGAAAGCACCTTTTGTGTCACTGATGAAGTCTGTGCTATATTAACACGCATAAAATAAATAAATAAATAAATAAATACCTGCTTTCTGGCGCTCATCTTCGCCCTCCTGCTTCCATTCAGCCCCCCTGCCCTCTCCCCCGCCCCACTAACCCCCCTTGGTGGCCGGTCGAGCTGCTGGCAAGTCTGGTTTCAGCTCCCAGTCCGGCCGTGAATACAAGCCCTCTTTCAGCGTAAGCAGCAACTTCGAACCAATCAAATCCTGCACTCAAAGTCACCCAAAATGATGATGGAACCGAGCCCATCTCTTATCACTACTCTTCTGTTGTATCACATAAAGTCCCGCGATAGCTGCGCCGTCCAGCCAGACCTAAAAAGAAAAGCAAGACCTGTTAGTTTTGTCAAGGTTTGTTTCCTTGATACTAGATCATGGTAACATATCGGATTTCTGTGAATAGTCAAGTACATTAAATATTACAATGAGGAGCTCACAGGCCGTCCTTGCGCACCCACTGTATATTTTCTGTACATTACCAGGGATTAGGCAGCGCTAACCCCTTTGATTCCTGACTCCACGGAAAGAACCCTTACCAAGCCCGAACATTACAAGCAGGGCGGCTTTAGCGCCGGTGGCGCCCTGTGCGACAATGTTTGTTGGCGCGCCCCATGGGCGCTCCACACAGACTCCCTCACTACTACCCTTTACCAGTGCCCCTCAGCTCCATAAGTACTTTCTCTCAGATTTATTTAATAGCGGCACCTATACCAGTGTAGGCTGTCAGAGACCTTTACATCACAAACACTACAAAGAGACAATCAATCATAGGTGTGTAAATCACTGGATAGCAAATGATACATAAGACAGAGGACCACAAGGTGAGTCACGTCATCCATACTGGTAGTCAGTATAGTTTAGGAGTGCTGGGTCTGGAGAAGCCCACACTCGGAATTCAAAACTTAACACCATGGTTGGTGTTTACATTTAATAGAAGGATTTTTATTCCCAAATGAACCCTCTTTGAAACATTAGAATAGTGAAGGACGAAGGAAAACATCATTCTGCTCTAATCTGTACCTTGCAGTCTGCAGCTCTTTGATGACAGTTATTAGCTCACTGTTTCATGTTAGGATTTTAACATCTACACTGCTAATAACAAAAGGATCTCTCTGACAAAAGAACTGACCTATTTAAACTATATGCACTTTGTGATCTGCATGTTACACATTCTTTGAAGCAGGCACATTAACCCTCTGTGCTTCCAGGAGTTAAAACTTCCACTGACAAAACTCCTCTCTGCCGGAAGATCATTAATCACCGAGTTATCTGGACATTTGTATTTTTGTATGAAAATTGTGTAGGTCAGCAATGCAGCAGCAGGTGGTTTTAAAACAATAACATTCTTCCAAACACGGCGCCCCCTCAAAGAGTCAGCACCCGGTGCGGTGGCAGCGGTCGCACTGCCCTGATTACTAGCATTAGACACATCTGAGCTCCTTCATACAACTGAACGTGTTATATAAATAATAAGACAAGGCGAGTTTCGGTGGCGAGGACGTGGGCTGGTCCAGGAACAGTTTTCTGTGAAATCTGCTGTTGAATTAAGCGCGGGCGGGGGGAGGTGGGTTTGGGTGAACAAAACAGGCAGACTTCGAGCATAAGGAGAACTTGCCGGAGCAGGCCGTCCGCTAAGAATACCCATATGTCTCCCAGGCTGGTTCAGCCGCACGTTTTTAAAAGTGTTCCACGAGCGCCATCTGCCGGATGTCTGTCAGTATGGCTCACAACGACGAAAATTTCTATGCGTTTTACCAGATCTATTGCAATTACAGCGAGCAGCAAACTCGGTTTCATATTACAAAAAAATAAGTTTACTTTAATTTTGAATGACATAAGTTGCAAAAATAGTGAAAAAAACTATTTATACAATTTCTCAAAAGTTATTTATGGTGAACTTGCATTTACTTAGTCAATACAAACTATTTGTAAGAAAGGTTTCACGATCCCCATCCGTGCTATCCATTTTTTTGCTCTCTTGCACTTGTGTAATATCTAGAGAAGAAAATCTGCTTGTCCATAATGCAGCAGTGCTACATATGGGTTTTCTCTGCAGTTTGCATATGTACAACATTTCTGAAATCTGCCCTGTGATGTTGGAAAAGCCCATGATTCTGAAAAGCTATCACAAAGAGAATAACTTCGATAAAGTTTAAATTTGCAACTATATAAAAGTAGGTGCAGGTGAAGAATTCCACTCCGCTAGTGGAATTCGCAAAGTTTTGCCTACTCCACGCTAAGTGTGGAGTTCCGCAAAACTCTGCAAAGTGTAGTTTTTCTCTAAAGCAGCTTGCCAACGTTAAGATGGAAAGCGCTCGCAAGAAAAAAATCGCACGCTAGACCTCCTCCTAGCAGGATTTCTCTATGCGGGCAGTCGTGGCAGGTCGTGACCACTCGCATTGAGATATCTGCCGCTCGCGTTGACTAAGCTGCCATTCGAGTTGATTTTCTAATCAAGCGGTACAAAGAAGCAGCACCCTCTGGCGAGACGGGAAGTGCCATTTGCGCTGATTTTACAGTGCGGGACAAACTCCCGCCACTAAAAAGCAGTGCAAGCAGCACGACTTAACAGACTGCACCACTGGCGGAACTCCGCGGAGCGCAACGGAATTTTTCCAACCCTTTGCGGAGTAGAACTCTGCCCAGGCCTATGAATGGGAATTATGATTCATCTTTGATACTGCAAGTCCCAGTGTCAAGGTTGGGTACCACTGAGATACCAGGGGAAGGGACTGATAAGAGAACAATTTCTTATATTACAGGGAAGTACATCCGTGTTTACACTGACATTACAAGGAGGAATTAGTACGTGGCAGACAGCTTGTACGGTGTATTGTGTACATGCAGTCAGCAGGCATCACTCCTGTCTGCTCCCTTATTGTGAAATTCCCAATAAACCATACATATATATATATATATATATAAAAATGTATATATAGTGTTATATTACACAAACGGATCAAAGCTGGCAGTTCAGGGTGTAGAAGGAGAGACATTTGTTGAGATATGCTGGTCCGGCGTTGTGGAGTGCTATGTGAGCATGGGTGAGGAGCTTGAATGTGATCCTATTGTTGACGGGGAGCCAGTGCAGGTTTCTCTGGTGGACAATAATGTGGCTGTGTCGGGGGATGTCGAGGATGAGGAGTGCGGAGTTGTTCTGTATGCGTTGAAGTCTTTTCTGGAGTTTGGCTGTGGTTCCTGCGTAGAGGGCATTGCCGTAGTCCAGTCTGCTGCTGACTAGGACCTGTATGACCGTACTTCTGGTCCCGGTGGGGATCCATCTGTAGATCTTGCGCAGCATGCGTAGGGTGTTGAGCAGGAGAAGGAGACGGCGTTGACTTGCTGGGTCATTGAGAGTGAGTAAAAGGTGTGATGTTGATACTGTAAGCATAGCAAGGAAACAACTGTGTTTCATCATTCAATAAAAATGAAAAGAAATTACACACGCTTGTGGGAGGATGAAAAATGGCCTCAAACTCCTGCTACCTGATGATGCCGGGTGGTGTCGGCGCTTCAGAGCCCGCGCATGTTTCCCCTGCGTCCGTTTGTCCTTGTGCCCCAAGGTAAGACCAGCCCCTGCAACACTAAACATGGGTTTTTACCACAACCTAAGGAAGCACTTCTGTTCGGTGCTGTAGGACACAGCACCCAACAGAAGGGCTTCCTTAGGTTGTGGTAAAAACCCATGTTCAGTGTTGCAGGGGCTGGTCTTGCCTTGGGGCACGAGGATGAACGGACGCAGGCCCCAACCCACATCCAGCAGAGTGGAGTGACGCGCATCTTACCTGCTGGCGTGGCCCCCCTGGTCCATGTCACTGAGTGCCGCCATATATGTCCGCTGGTACCTATCTGCTAGGGCCCGGCACGACAGTAGCAGTCAGAGTCCTGCGACCCGAAACCCCACTCAAAGCCCATGGCCAGACCGGGAATACAAGAAGAGGAAGGATGAAGGTGCAAAGGGAAGAATACGGGTCCGATGGAAGTGGAACTGCCCCTGCCGTCACCCTGTGCAGCTGGGTCGCCAGCAAATGCGGCTCATCTAACCCAGCCAGCCATAGAGGAAGATTCAATCAAGCAGCTAGAATTGGGTGGTAATGGCTCCTTGACGCCAACCGGGCCAAGCTGCCGGTGCACTGCAAATGCTCTCGCCCCTTTTATTTTTCTTCTTTGTATGATCGTAAAAGCCCACGTTGAAGACAATGGCAAATAAAAGGGCTTCTAGGCAAAATCCTTTGTCTGATGGGGCAGCCTCAGTCACTGGTCTGCCCTTGGTCTTAGTGCAGAAGGCGGCTTCCTCTCCTTTCCTCCCTCACTAAAAACTACACTCTCAGCTCTGCCATCTTAGCTACATTTCTTTTCCCGCTCGCCCTGTCTATCTCTTTTCACACATACATACACGCCAGAGCTGGGCATGCTGGGAAAAAGGCTCCAGCACTACTCAGCGGTTGGCCCTTGAGAAAGCCCACCGAGCTTCCTGCACTACAACAGAAAATGCTGTTACGGCCAATTGCGGCTTTCAATCAACATGTACAGTTCACGTTTGTTTCGAGGCATCGTGAACACTGTCAGTGAACCTCGCTCTCAACGCATTGTTATTACCAGCACATTTGGCAAACAAGCATTTGCAATGCAATAGGATTCGCATTTACAGGAGACCTATTGCTTTGCAAACGGGAGTGCGGGTGGGCGGGGGGCAGGAAGGCGAGAAGGCATGAACAACGGGAGTGCAGGCAGGTGGGGGGGGGGGGGAAGGCATGGGAAGAAAAGAGTGCTCAATATGTAAATAACACATACAATGCAACACTCGAAGGGCCAGTAGCCATGGAAGGATACAAATGATGACATGACCGTCATAAGGAGGGACTAACAGCCTATAAACCAATTGGAAGGCAGCATTTAAAAAGGACAAAGACAGAAGCCAATGAAAAAGATGGATGGGGGAGTGGGTGGAGCTTCCACTCCTTACTCCATTACTGCATGCCTGGTAGAGCGAGCAGCGCATTCGTGCTGCGCTATAGGCTCGACCTAATGACTCTATGTCTTCCATCCCAAATATGCATGTCCCCCGATGATTCGCGATTTACATTCCAAACAGCAGGACCAGCCAATATATGGCGGGGTTGTGCTTTCCATGAGGTACTTTTAGGCATATGAAACACGAAGGCGATTAAGAGCAACAGTTTAAGAGACAGAAGGCAATAAGAAAGAGGAGTCAGTTAGAGTATAGGCCCCAGAACCACCCGTGAAGAGTGTGAGGAGAGATCTTACGGTCACTTGGCGTGATAGAGAACTGGTTTCTGGACGTTAGGAACAGGATCTTGCCCCCAACCTATGCGTGTCCCTACTTCCGGATTGAGTCCACCACTTCCGGGGCTCCTCACGAGGAGTGAGTGCTTGCGTGTCGGTGCATGTCTTCCTGCGTCCCTCAGTTCTCCCTGTGTTCTCTCCATGCCCTGTCCCTCACTGGTTCCATCATAATATTAGCCTTTGCATGTCGTGTAACCGTCAGCTTACAGTTCTGGGGTTCTGCACTTGCATCCCAGTCAATGCGGGGCCCACCACTGCACCTTCTGGTTACCTGAGCACTCTAAGCCTTTGCTTTGATGTTTCTTAAATCCACTTATTTGTGTGTTTTATTCTCAAGATTTACCATTCATGCTGTACCTGCTGCTTCCTTCTTGAATCTAAGAAGTAGACAAGGAGCAGCTCTCTCTCTCTCTCTCTCTCTCTCTCTCTCTCTCTCTCTCTCTCTCTCTCTCTCTCTCTCTCTCTCTCTCTCTCTCTCTCTCTCTCTCTCTCTCTCTCTCTCTCTCTCTCTCTCTCTCTCTCTCTCTCTCTCTCTCTCTCTCTCTCTCTCTCTCTCTCTTTCTCTCTTTCTCTCTTTCTCTCTCTCTCTCTCTTCTCTGTTTGTCTCTCTCTCTTGTCTCTCTCTCCCTCTCGCTTCCCCTTTCTCCCTCTCCCCCTCTCTCTCTCCCTCTCTCTCTCTCTCTATTTCTCTCAATCTCTCTCTCTTTCTCTCTCTTTCGCACTCACTTTCTCTCTCTCATCAGATCGACAGAGAGGGATTGGGAAGAAGGATTGTCATCGGAACCAGAGCCCGCTCACAAAACTCACATCCATGAGAAGCAAGGCACCAGCCTACCACTAGGGGGGGCTAGCGGCTGGCAGGGGAACCAATCACAGTGGCAACAAAAAAGGATTCATATAGAGGGCTAAGAACACTTTTCACGAGCAGAACCGCAGTGCAGCCAAAGAGACAGGGTTGTTTCTACCATTAAGCAAGACTAGGCAGTTGCCTAGGGCGTCAAAAGGGGGAGGGCGGCAAAAAACATGAGTTTGGGAATATCTAATGCATTAATTCTTCTTGCCTGGATGACAGTGGGCAGAGAGCGATGGTAGTAAAAGGGAGGGGGCGGCATTTTTCAATTCTTGCCTGGGGCAGCAAAACACCTAGAAACGGCCCTACAAAGAGACAGGGAGGCACCAAACGGCAACTGCATGAATGGGGATTAACCCTGGCCTCGAGGAGATGAAATAACTACAATGACCGGGAACTGGAAGAGGCATGGAAAGTTATTTTCAAATTCTTCAGACATTTTAATAACTAGATGGATGAAAGTTGCAAGTGGCACTCTCATGTACTTAGTTAAAATATGTCTTTTATATTCTGGTTTTAATTTGAGTTAACTACAGTAGTTGGAAGTGATTTTACAACAATTTTGAGTTGCAAAAGCAGTGGCAATTTATAGACACATTTTGCTTGTCATTGTGTTGCACAGTATGCAATATAGAAATAGTTTACCAATATATAAATAAACAACAAATTAGCTACAAAGTGTGCATGATGCAGTGATATGACGTCGTCTGCTCTCAGACATTTTTCTGATTGTGCATCTCAACGCGGCCATAATGTAGAAATGATACATTTTTGAAAATCACAGCTACAAAAATGACAAAAACTGTAAAATAGTGAATATGTATCTTGATACAATTTGTTTATGTATATATCATCTCAATACTACAAAAAACGTAAATATGAAACATTTGCAAACCTAACCATGGTCATTAAAGCATTCTACTGTATGCTTTTGAACTTGTTTATTTTTCGACTGTACCTAAATGAAGGCCTGGACTACAGTTTATCAGAATATCAGTCTATCGGAATCACATGAATTTGGAAAGACTCAAGCATTTTATCATGCTGGAAACAGTACATATTGTGTACAGACAACAACTGAACGCTGCTTACCAAGCAGACATGTAAGTATCAAAGAAGTGATTCTAATGATACAGGTCAGTTCAGGACATCCTAACAAAGTCACAAATCCCAACAAAAAGCAACCATCTGTTTCTGACAGTTAGAAAACTCTCCAGCGATAAACAGCTAATGAGCATTCCTCGTGCTTACCTACTAGGAAGAGAGTTTAGGCCTACCTGGTGCGTACCTACTGGGAAAAGAGTTTAGGTCTACCTGATGCTTACCTACTGGTAAGAGAGTTTAGATCTACCTGGTGCTTACCTACTGGGAAGAGAGTGTAGGTCTACCTGATGCATACCTACTGTTAAGAGAGTTTAGATCTACCTGATGCTCACCTACTGGGAAGAGAATTTAGGTCTACCTGCTGCTTATCGACTGGGAAGAGAGTTTAGATCTACCTGGTGCTTACCTACTGGGAAGAGAATTTAGGTCTACCTGCTGCTTACCGACTGGGAAGAGAGTTTAGATCTACCTGCTGCTTACCGACTGGGAAGAGAGTTTAGATCTACCTGCTGCTTACCGACTGGGAAGAGAGTTTAGGTGTACCCGATGTTTACCTTCTGGTAAGAGAGTTTAGATCTACCTGGTGCTTACCTACTGGGAAGAGAATTTAGGTCTGCCTGCTGCTTACCTACTGGGAAGAGAGTTTGGGTCTACCTGGTGCTTACCGACTGAGAAGAGAGTTTGGGTCTACCTGGTGCTTACCTTCTGGTAAGAGAGTTTAGATCTACCTGGTGCTTACCTACTGGGAAGAGAGTTTAGATCTACCTGGTGCTTACCTGCTGGTAAGAGAGTTTAGATATACCTGGTGCTTACCTACTGGGAAGAGAGTTTAGATCTACATGGTGCGTACCTACTGGGAAGAGAGTTTAGGTCTACCTGGTGTTTACCGACTGGGAAGAGAGTTTAGGTCTACCTAGTGCTTACCTACTGGGAAGAGAGTTTAGATCTACCTCGTGCTTACCGACTTGGAAGAGAGTTTAGATCTACCTGGTGCTTACCTACTGGGAAGAGAGTTTAGATCTACCTGGTGCTTACCTACTGGGAAGACAGTTTAGGTGTACCTGATGCTTACCTACTGGTAAGAGAGTTTAGATCTACCTGGTGCTTACCTACTGGGAAGAGAATTTAGGTCTAACTGCTGCTTACCGACTTGGAAGAGAGTTTGGGTCCACCTGGTGCTTACCCACTGGGAAGAGAGTCTAGGTCTACACCGTGCGTACCACCTGGGAAGAGAGTTTAGGTCTACCTGGTGCATACCTACTGGGAAGAGAGTTTAGATCTACCTGGTGCTTACCTACTGGGAAGAGAGTTTAGATCTACCTGGTGCTTACCTACTGGGAAGAGAGTTTAGGTCTACCTGGTGCTTACCGACTGGGAAGAGAGTTTAGGTCTACTTGGTGCTTACCTACTGGGAAGAGAGTTTAGGTCTACCTAGTGCTTACCTACTGGGAAGAGAGTTTAGAAGTACCTGGTGCTTAACTACTGGGAAGAGAGTTTAGGTCTACCTGGTGCTTACCGACTGGGAAGAGAGTTTCGGTTTACCTGGTGCTTACCCACTGAGAAGAGTGTTTAGGTCTAAACAGTACATACCGACTGGGAATTGAGTTTAGATCTACGTGGTGCTTACCTGCTGGGAAGAGAATTTAGATCTACCTGGTGCTTACCTACTGGAAAGAGAGTTTAGGTCTACCTGGTGCTTACCTACTGGGAAGAGAGTTTAGGTCTGCCTGGTGCTTACCTGCTGGGAACAGAGTTTAGATCAACCTGGTGCTTACCTACTGGGAAGAGAGTTTAGGTCTACCTAGTGCTTACCTGCTGGTAAGAGAGTTTGGATCTACCTGGTGCTTTCCTGCTGGTAAGAGAGTTTAGGTCTACCTGGTGCCTACCTGCTGGTAAGAGAGTTTAGATCTACCTGGTGCTTACCTACTGGAAAGAGAGTTTAGATCTACCTGGTGTTTACCTACTGGTAAGAGAGTTTAGATCTACCTGGTGCTTACCTACTGGAAGAGAGTTTAGGTCTACCTGGTGCTTACCGACTGGGAAGAGAGTTTGGGTCTACCTGGTGCTTACCTGCTGGTAAGAGAGTTTAGATCTACCTGGTGCTTACCGACTGGGAAGAGAGTTTAGATCTACCTTGTGCTTACCTACTGGGAAGAGAGTTTAGATCTACCTGGTGCTTACCTACTGGGAAGAGAGTTTAGGTCTACTTGGTGCTTACCCACTGGGAAGAGAGTTTGAGTTTACCTGGTGTTTACCCACTGGGAAGAGAGTTTAGGTCCACACTGTGCATACCGACGGGGAAGAGAGTTTAGGTCTACCCGGTGCTTACCTACTGGGAGGAGAGTTTAGGTCTACCTGGTGCTTACTGACTGGGAAGAGAGTTTGGGTTTACCTGGTGCTTACCCACTGGGAAGAGAGTTTAGGTCGGCCCGCTGCTTACCTACTGGGAAGAGAGTTTAGGTCTACCTGGTGCTTACCTACTGGGAAGAGAGTTTAGGTCTACCCGGTGCTTACCTACTGGGAAGAGAGTTTAGGTCTACCCGGTGCTTACCTACTGGGAGGAGAGTTTAGGTCTACCCGCTGCTTACCTACTGGGAAGAGAGTTTAGGTCCACCTGCTGCTTACCTACTGGGAAGAGAGTTTAGGTCTACCCGGTGCTTACCTACTGGGAGGAGAGTTTAGGTCTACCCGCTGCTTACCTACTGGGAAGAGAGTTTAGGTCTACCTGGTGCTTACTGACTGGGAAGAGAGTTTAGGTCTACCTGGTGCTTACCCACTGGGAAGAGAGTTTGCGTTTACCTGGTGCTTACCCACTGGGAAGAGAGTTTAGGTCCACACTGTGCATACCGACGGGGAAGAAAGTTTAGGTCTACCCGGTGCTTACCTACTGGGA
The DNA here is from genome assembly GCF_964263255.1 of Lissotriton vulgaris. NCBI lineage: Eukaryota > Metazoa > Chordata > Amphibia > Caudata > Salamandridae > Lissotriton > Lissotriton vulgaris. Next base: position 161,540,952 of record NC_141689.1, read on the forward strand.
GGAGAGTTTAGGTCTACCTGGTGCTTACTGACTGGGAAGAGAGTTTGGGTTTACCTGGTGCTTACCCACTGGGAAGAGAGTTTAGGTCTGCCCGCTGCTTACCTACTGGGAAGAGAGTTTAGGTCTACCTGGTGCTTACCTACTGGGAAGAGAGTTTAGGTCTACCCGGTGCTTACCTACTGGGAAGAGAGTTTAGGTCTATCCGGTGCCTACCTACTGGGAGGAGAGTTTAGGTCTACCCGCTGCTTACCTACTGGGAAGAGAGTTTAGGTCTACCTGCTGCTTACCTACTGGGAAGAGAGTTTAGGTCTACCCGGTGCTTACCTACTGGGAGGAGAGTTTAGGTCTACCCGCTGCTTACCTACTGGGAAGAGAGTTTAGGTCTACCTGGTGCTTACTGACTGGGAAGAGAGTCTAGGTCTACCTGGTGCTTACTGACTGGGAAGAGAGTTTGGGTTTACCTGGTGCTTACCCACTGGGAAGAGAGTTTAGGTCTACACTGTGCATACCAACTGGGAAGAGAGTTTAGGTCTACCTGGTGCTTACTGGGAGGAGAGTTTGGGTCCATCTGCATCCGGAAATGATCTGATATATTGGAGCACAAGCAAATGGAAATGATTACAATTCAGTGAAGTCAGACTTTGCCTACATAGGTCATTGTGAATCAGCCCAACGCATCTAAAATGGGGCTAAAATGGGAATATTCAGGTTATATTCGAATACAATATGTACAAATGCAAGTGACTGTGCCCTGTTTTTACTTTTACTAACAGTGAGTTGGAGGTTTCAGGCGATCCGCAAAGGCACGTAAGACTACGTACAAGAGTACTCATGTAGTTCTGCGCCTCCACTCATAAATGCATCTATAAATCAGCCGATCACTTTCCTTCATATGTTGGAATTATGGAATTTTACAATTGCTGGAATTCGTAGCTAACTACTTCCTACTATAAGACATAACTTTTGCAACGCTGATATTTATTTTCAAAATACAGGACTCTAGACCAAAAGAAAGCTATAATGATAAGAAAGTTGTTCTTTATCCTCAGGCTTGTACTTAAATCAGAGTACAAGCCTTCAAAAGAAGCCACTGATTCTGACATCCTGGTGATATAGGCAACTTATTATCAGTATCCCAACAGGAATCGTCTAAAATAAATGCTTGTTGTCTATTAATTATGTCAGTTCCCACCATAAAGATGCTTTTTCATACAAGCCAAATCGCTCATTTTGACACTACAGTAATTTTTAAGTTCGAAGCCGGTTTGCTAAAGACATCTTGGGGACATTCAGAAGACTTCCCTAGGAATGCATTCTGTCCGTTGCTTACCATTGGCTTTGTAGTTCACATTTTCTGGCTTTCTATTGGCAGGCTTTATTTGTTTTAGACTGTCCAGTTTCAGTTTGTCGCTCCCAAGGGGCAAAACCTTTATCACACTATCACTCCTTATATTCGCCCACGGGTGCTCCTTTCTGTAAACAGGCCACATTCGGTGCGCATTCAAAGACAGAGGTCCAATGTCAGCCTCTGTACTTTGAGGGAGCTTGGTGTTTACTTTTTTCCTGCCTACTTCGAAGTGAAAGGATTTGTGTGACAATCTTGCTGGGGACACTGGGGGAAGGAAAGTTTTTTTTTCTACCACACAACAACATATACATTAACTGTGAAAGTATTACACAATATATATCGAAATTAGGAAAGCACAAATGAAGCACATTTTTGGTTAATTTAGAAGTGTGTTGGGATGAAATACTTTAATATGATCAAAACAAATGAATACACTATGTTATTCCGGTTCCACACATTATTGTTTGTGAGCTGTATAGTTTTATTACTAAAACTGTATGTCTGTGCAAATGTAATGGTCATTTCAATTAAAACGTGGTGTCTGTAATGACAGTGTGCTACCACACCATGCATACTTCACTTCAATCCACTTCACTCTATTCTGTACCGCTCTACGCCACTGCACTCAACTCTGCACCACCCCATTTTACAGCACTCCATGCCACTGCATTCTGCGCCACCACACTCTACTCCATTTTGCACCACTGCCGCTCTATGCTACTCTGCACCCCTCTACTTTTGCCCAATGCTCTCTATGCCACTCTACTCTACACCACTGCACTCTTCTTTACTGCACTCCATACCACTCCAGTCTAAGCCTTTCTATTCTACTCTGCACAGCCTCACTCTATAACACTCCCCTCTGCAACATTGCAAACTACTCCACTGCACTCTATGCCAATACATTTTATGCCAATGCACTCTTCTCTATACTACTCTACTTTACTCTATGCCAACTCACTGTATGCCATTCTAATCTACTCTGCACCACTGCACTCTATGCCAGTGCACTCTACACTTTACTGTACGTCATTTCACTTTATGCCACTCTAATCTATGCCACTGCGCTCTATCCTAGACCACTCCACTCTGCACCACTTCATTCTACTCTGAAACAATCTACTCTAAACCACTTCACTCTATGCCACTGCACTCTATGCCAATCTACTCTAAACCACTGCACTGCACACCAGTGAACTCTATGCCAACGCACTCTATTCCACTGCACTCTATGCCACTTAGTCTAAACCACTGCACTCTATGCGAATGCACTCAATGCGAATGAACTCCACTCTGCACCAATGCAGTCTATGCCACTGCACTCTACACCACTGAACTCTCTGCCACTTCACTCAGCACCACCGCACTCTGCAGCACTCCACTTTATGCCACTCTACTCTATTCTGAACGAATCTATGCCACTGTACTCTATGCCACTCTATTCTGCTCCACTCTACTCTGCACCTCTGCACTCTATGCAAATGCACTCTACTATTCATTACTCGAATCTACACCACTGCATTCTACGATGCTGCATTGTATGCCGTTGAACTCTGTGCAGCTGTATTCTACGCCACTGCACTCTACACCATTATACTCTGCAGCACTGTACGCCAATGCACTACACACCAGTACATTCTACACTACACCACTCCACTGCACAGTATGCCACAATACACCACTGCGATCGACTCTACATCACTCAACTCAATGCCACTGCACTCTCTCTGCACGGCTGTACTCCACCCCACTGTACTCTACGACCACTCTACTCTACACCACTCTAGTCTATGCCACTTCACTTCACGTGTATGCACTCTACAGGGCGTGCCCATACATTTTTAATTTAAGAAAAACATTTCTTCTACTTTTTCTGAAAGGACAACCGTCCTGGGACGCTTAACGGAAATGCTTCAGCTGGAGTGTAAGGCGGGGTGTCTCCTGTGCTGTGAAACCGAGTGTGGGGTAAACAGCTAAACAGGCCTTCATGCAAGCGTGAATCCTAATCAGAGGCCCAACACACTCATGACGCGCCATTTGTGATGAGAAATAAGTGAAAATAAAACAATCCACTTTAAAAAAAAATATTTTGATGGAAGATTTTATTTCTAACCATACCGTCAAGACTTTAATCTATGTTGCAAATGACATATTCAATTGGATTATAAACTCCGGAGGTTACACTCATCCTGGTAAATACTTCTTCCCAGGGTGCCTGCTCGCCTCCAAGAAATGTAAATGTGCACAACTGGTCAATTGCCAATGTAAAGGGTGCTTGGAAGCCGGTATTGGCTTTAACTAACAAAAACAGGCAAAGCTTCCTCATGAAACAGATTTATTCTTTTTGAGTTAATTGCAAGGGAGTTGCCATCTGAGCTGTGAAGTGTGTGCTTTTCACAGACAGTCATAAATACATACAGACTGGGTATTACTAAAATCTATATTTTGGAAGCACTTTTATTATATGTTTGCACATTTTGTAGCAGTCTATTTCATAATGTGTATAAGGCAAGTTTAAAATAATGCCTTACATATTCACAGTGCTTTCTGTCACTGACTGACCTCGTAGCACTAGACATAAACACGTCACTATTCTCCACTGCACCAACCAGGTTTCAATTCTGTAGCTCTCTGGTTCCACACACAGACCTCTGCAGTGCATTAACTAATAGAGGCTTCATAATATGCGATAGTGCATTTCCTACTGATTAAGTTAACCTGCATGTATTTTTCATTCAAGCTGTGCGTTATTTTATATGTGGTTACCTGAAGGTGAAAGAACAAAAAAAGTTGCAGAATATTGTATTTTGTGAGTCGCTCCTTTGACCCCGTCCCCACTCTAGCTCGGAATCTGTCTAAGCCAAATGGTGTCCCCAGCTACAAGCACAGTCACTGGTGCTGACATCAGAGGCCTTACCTTGCACTTTTTCTTCAGTTTTTTATACAAGATTTGGTAATTTGCTCAGAATCACAGGATATTGAGCGAGCGCTGGGACTCAACTCTGTTCCCCAACTCCCAGAATAGGCAGCCCTGGCTATTCAGCCACATCGCCTCTTTGCACTGGAGAGCTCTCTTCATGGGGACCTAAGTACAGTAATTTAAAGTTGGCTTTGTCACTCACTTTCAAGTTTCAATAATTCATCATCTGCAAACCCTGGGCCAGATCAGTTGCAACTGGTCAACTGGCCTACTACACAAGAAGTGTAACTTTTGGTGCTCTGCTGTGTCCATTGGGTGCACCAGGAGAGCTCTTTAAGAAACACACACAGGTCTTGATATGGGAGGTCACAATATGTTTCACCTGTTCCAGCAGTCTCTCTTCTCCTTCCATGTTCTTCACTACACGGGTCCACAGTCTGGCTGCTTTTTGCAGACAAGTCCAGACTTCCAGCCAAGGTGCATCTTTTGAGAGCACTCTCAAGACGTGGCTCCGGTGGCTAGCAGGCCACACACAACCCCAACCCACTTCCTTCTAGTTAGGGATCTGTGTCATTTCTTTCCCTGCACTTTGTTGGCCAACAGTCTTCACAGCTTGAAGTTTGCTTCCACCTCAGATGCAATGAGATGTTCCTACCTCGCTGCCAAGTCCTGGAACGACCTACCCCTCCGCCTGCACCACCCTCACTTGCGGGTTTCAGAAAGGGACTCTAGACCTGGCTTTTCGACTGAGACCAGCATGAACCCAGCGCCTCGATGCCTATAGAGGGTGAATAGCCGCGCTCTACAAGTGCTGATTGATTGATTGATCATCCTAGCAGAGGGGTGGAAGATGAGACTAGTCTGAGTCACCACCCCTGCCACTCTCTAGTTTACTACAAGTTTCACAGCTATGGCTAAAAGTCTAAAAAGCTAGTGGCCACTTTGATACAAACAAAATATAAAAACTCTTTACAACAAAAAAGGATGGCAGTGGAAAAGGCCAATCGTATTTGTTCCCTTCACAGTAAAACAGCACTGCATGCTTTTAGTATCCATGCACTCACGCTCCTCATGGATGCGGGGTTGTGATGTTCATCATGCCTCCTTCTGTCCATATCATGGTTCAGTCATTGAAAGCTGCTCTGCTTGGTTTCAGCATCCATGAACTCATGCTCCTCATGTTTGCGGGCTTTTGATGTACATCTTGCCTCATTAAAAAAAAAAAAAAAGTGACGCACCGGCGACCCAAGGGCCTTGTAAATGAGCCCATTCATTGTCTGTTTGAGCTGCTGGGAGGCAGAGTCTAGATTTAAGGGTGACTAAGAGTGAAAGAAACATGGTGCCCACTTAACAAAGTTCAGTGACTTCAGTGCAGGCGCTGTACTGATGGTTACTGTGAAGGCTTTAGAAATCCCTAGCTGACAGGTGAAACACATGGGCAATCAACTTTAAAGCTTCACCCCCACCTCAGCAAGATGCTGTCTTGAGACAACATGTGTGACCCCCCGTAGCTTTGTATCAAACTATAGGGCTGGTAGAGCCTGCCTGCATGCTGGTACTTGGATAAAGACAAAGCATGCCACCTGCATCATTCAAGAGATTGGTACATCACTGCCTCTGGAATCAAGATTCAAACACTGAAGGATAAGAAACCTGGCAAAGACAATTGCCAAGACAACTATCCTACCCCTTGTACCAGACAGATGATCGTCCCTTGAGTTCTGTGTATTGTTTTGCCTGCATGTGCCACTCCATGTGCCAACAAGCATTGGTAACAGATGAGACGGAAGTTTGGGAGGGTGTGAGACGCATGTCTCTAGCATTCATGAAGGTTCCTTCATACTAAACACAGTGAGTCACCCCTCTGCGGAGCCAGGGATTTCCAGTAGCAAGGGCTGGTGCGACAGCAGAACCGCGTAGGATGTAGGTGAAGCGGAGCCCAGGATACTGCGCAGCAGATGGGCAGCATGGTGTGCAGACCGCGGCGTGGACCTGGTGGTAGGCGCACCCTGCCAACGTCTGACAGTTCTTGGATGGGTTGAATGCTCAACACCACCCCCCCTTCAGTCTGTTGGCATGTTGGCAGAGCCATCAACGCGTGAGTCACACAACTACCATGGCACACTGTCAACCACAGAGATATCTCAATGAATTGAAACTACCAGTGATCGATCAATGACGCGAAACCATCCAGGGAACCCAATCCACCTGTGGAACCCACTGCAAAGGAGAGAGCCAGGGCCCATCAGGGAGAATTACTGTAAAACTCCTGCAAAGCTGAGTGCATGTATTGTTAATCAATCGGAACACTAATAACATTTCCAGGGGGGGCATCATTTAAAGTATGTTTCATCTCTTCTTAAATGTAATCTCAGCAGGATCTGGAGCAGAAAGGGCTTGATGTGTGAATGGAAGGGTCACCGCTGTTTTCACGGTGTCTGCGAGGAGACCCGGCCTGTTGTTCGTGCCGTGCTGGATGGAGGAGTGCAGAGTAGTGCAAGGGTTCTTAGCAATCATGCCCCGGGGATGTTCATGAGGCAAGATTACCTCTGGGAGTCCACTCCAGTATAGGGGGGCTCCAGGCCTCCATCTCTACATCCAGAGCACCAGGAGCTGGGTGGGGGCCCGCACCGCTGTGCTACTCTCACTTCTTTACGATTCGCAAGGACGTTCCCTGTTGGCATCATTGGAGGTCCAGGTTCTCAAAGGTGTCACGGAACGCAGAACAGCACCCAAAAATGCTGCGCTCTGATGCTTGAGAGCGAGAGAGCAGGAGAGCGCCATCTCACAGAGATTTGTCTCTCTCGCCCCTCTCCATAGCCTCGGCACAGATTTTAGCTCCCATGCGCCAGGCACATACCTTGGCTCCATAGCTTTAGGGTGAGGGCCTGAGTCTACCATAGGTTTTGTACAGGAGCCGTACCCTTTCTGTTCAAAATGCTATGGCTAGACAAGTGAAAAACGTTTTCATACTTTGTGTGTGTGTTGTACAGTCCCGCACACATGCAAAATCAGAAAGAAACAAGAAAATAAAACATTCTGCTTTTAACGCCTGCTTTTCAGCAGTGTGAATGCTTGGCGCTAAACCCTATCTACTAATGTTAGTATTTAGGTTTTAGCGTCAAAATGTGTAGGCGGTTCATGGAAATGCCCATTTACCCCCCATGTAATGCCCTCTTGACGCAGAGTAATGCACAGCAGCGTTTTGCGCTGCTTTGCCTTACTTTTGGGACACTTTTCAGTGCAAAACAAAATTTGCACTGGAAAGTGAATCCGGAAAAACATGTTGTGCTGCTTAGCTTCACCTTTTGTGACACTAACCCAGCACAAAATGTTTGATAATCTCCCCCTCGCAGTCTCATCAATAGCAGAGCGAGGATGTCATGGGCCCAGTGCAAGCAAGGGAAATGGGGGCATATTTTCATAGAAATGGTGCAGTGAGGTGCTGAGTCATTTAAAAAACGCAGGGATGTATCATATTCACAAGATACCGGCGCATCCCTGTGATTTCCCTTGCGACGGTGCTAAAAGAGGCTGCCTAGCACCAACACAGACAACCCTTGTGCCATGGTGCAAGGGCGCCTGCACTTCAGGGGTGATGTATATTTAGTCTATTTGTCCTCGCCAGTTACACATAAAAGCAATTAACGTGACTTGTGACATTAATCTCGTTATGTCCGTCCAATAGGCATGTACTCTTCCATAATACCAGATTATATGGAAACAGAAGCAAACCTCCCCATAGCCCATCACACAGGGCTTAATTTGAGCCGGAGTCTGCCAGTGCTCAGCACCGGCACTTAATTATGGGGGCCGGGTCTATCACACGGCATTAAGTGCACCTGTCCTCCTGCCTTAGAATTTAATTTTTTAAAAGCCGTGACTCATGCGTGTCACTGCGCACTGACTGGTGACTCTGGCACACACACAGAGCGTGGCGCTGCTGTGCTACTGCTGTCAGTGTTGTGCCAAACTTGTTGATTCACTTCGATGATGCATGCACTGGCAGTACTTACTGCTGTGTCGGTGACGTCACGTGCCTGCTGCTCCCAGTTTACTCTCAGTCTCTCTCTTCAAGAGTTCCCGGCCGCAGCGCGGATCAGGGCCCCAGTGGGCGGGACACTGTTGAGTGTTGTTGCAGGGGTCAGGGCAGGGCACTGGGCAGGGCTTTGCTGCGGGGGTTGGGGCTGTGCGCGCCAGAGGAAGCGACGCGTGCGCAGATTGCATGCAATTGAATGCCATGCACGCGCATTTTCTCTGCCCGCCCCAGCATACCTGCACCTCTCCCTGGCCCTCGCCCAGTATCTGGTATTCGCCGCCCAAAGTTGCTGGACTCGGAGTTGGGAGCGCTCAGCAGGTGAGGGCCTGGCGCCCTTACAGTGATTAATTAATTTACTGGTGGTGGCCAGTCAGGTTTTTTAAATCATCCTGATTGGTCTACCTACCACTGCTACGAGCAGCGCCTGGACAAGATGGCCTGCCCTGGGGGTAGGCCGGCGCCGGTGGCGGCCGAAATAAATAATCCTCATGATGAGCAGAGCTGCGCTTCCGCAGGCAGGTGAGGCGAGGCAGGCAGGGCTGGCACTGGGCAGGGCCTGGCTGGGGGCGGCGGGGACCGCAGGCACAGGATTACGTTTTTTAAAAATTAATTCATTGTTGATTGGTTGGTTATCATGAAGGTTGGCCTGGGAATGATAGGTGGGAGCCCAGGTGGGAGATGAAGCTGGAGGCCAGTTGCAGGCGCGTCGCTAGCGCTGTGTGCCCTGCCCTGACCTGAAGCTGCCGCTGTGTGCACTACAGGCAGGCATAGGCATCAATCGTCAGCAGTACTGTTTGTAGCACACCATGGGGGCCTGGGATAATCCGGATCGTTAGTGCTGCTGTCACGTCCGGAGAAGAGAAGGTGAGGCAGAAGCGGCGTGGGACTCAGTCTGTGTCGACTAGTCCTCGGGTGCACTGCTGACTGTGTGGTGAGCAGGGCCTCATTCACGTTGCCAGACCTGTGGGGAGCCGAGGCCCAGGCCAGAGTGTGAATAATTATTTTTCACTGACTGACTTGCTTCAGGCAGTGGCGTCACTAGGGTTGGTGTCACCCAGTGCGGGTAACTCATGGTGTCACCCCCTCACGACTTACATCATGAATCCATGATGCCCCCCAGATACCCTTACACGGCTTTACACAGGGACTAAAATGCACACGGCACCCGCGAGTCATGTGCAGGTACACACATGTCCTGGACAGTACAGGACACACACACTATGCATGGCACCAGTCTACCCATGCAAAGTTAGATACAGGTTTACTGGCAGCACAAGAACACTACATGCCCGTTCAGAGCTACACTGTTTCCGGGCATAGAGAAATGTTTTTCACCTCATACAAAACCAGCCTTGACAAAGCTGGTAGATCTGGATTTAATTAGCTAAATTATGCTAACACAGGCATGTACAGAGTGTGTTGGCTTTATCAGTGCTGTGGAAAAAAGTAGCAAAGAGCGAATTTCTATATAGAATGTACATAGGAGATAAAGAATTAAATGTCACAATATGATGAATGAGTATACTTTTGAGATGCAAAGTAGTCACTTGCGCTTTGCTAGAGGGTGGATTGATGCACCATACTTTCAATTAAATGAGGCGAGAGAGAATTACTTTGCTGTGTGGAGCCAAGCACACACTATGTATAGTGCATACCAGACAGGTGTACTCTACAGCCAGACCTAAATAACAGCCAAAACCAAAGGCAAACACCTTATATTGAGCGGAGTCTGCAGAGAGGGCAAGAACTGAATGGGTCACTGATATAAACTTACTATCCTTGTTCCTGGCTCAGGGAACTTAACCTTCATTGGTGCTATAGGTTATGTACTTGGTTGCTCAAAAAAGAAAATAATTTTGGTAGATTACATACTACTGCTCGAATAAAAATGTTTGCACTAAAACTAGTTTACTACAAAAGATTTACAAACAAAAAACGTTTGCATAGGAGCATGATTTTTCACTACATACAGTGTTACTGTCCACATTATAGTTGTAAGGAAGTTTGATTTGAGACCTCCCTCACACAATGGTCTCCTTTGACTGGATTGAGAGACAGTATTTCTGTACCGAACGCACCTGTTTTGAAAACTTACTGTACAGCGGACGGTTTCTGATTACCAGCACCTTCGTAGAAGACTTTAAGCATGCGTCTATTTATCATAATCTCGTGCAAAGCGTCAATAATTTCTTAATGTAAAGGGCCACTTATCCCTCCAGCCGCGCTTGTTTAGTGAGACGCCTCTTACAACAGCCACCTTGAATGGCCGCAGCAGAGGCCTTGCAGTTGCCTTTGCTGGGGCTAGCGCTTGTGGTGAGCTTCAGGGCTCTGGAATGGATCTCAGACTGGGCGCAGCTGTTGTCACCGGTGGCGGCCCAGTACGTGCCTTTGCACGTGAGAGATAAGATGCAGACATTGAGCAATCGGATTTCACAGCTGCGCAACTTTGAATTAATACCCGTTGTCGTACCTCGTCGAATCCGAATGCTTTGTAGTTTTGTTTAACTAGTTATCTTCTCTACTTAGAGCAACGTTTCATTCATGATTTTTTTTTTTAGAGTTGGGGCCGGTATTAATGTGTCTCAAATTAACGTCAGTAAACCAGACTAAATATGGGTTAAAGGTTTGTTACAGTGCTGTTGGAACAATTTTCTGAGTAGACGGTGCTGCAATCAACATAACATTACAATAGTCGTAGGGGTTATGAAAAAGTTATGAAAAACTCACTTTCTTTGTGCACATTTCAGCTCTCAGCTCTTAGAACTTGTGTATCCCTCCTCACCACTACTCAGCCAGGCTCTACGCTCGACCCATGTCCCCCTTGGTGCTGGGTAAAATGAAATTCAAATTTATGAACCTGCACACCGTCCGACTGCCATGTGCAGGAAACAGGAGCCCTCGTTGTCTGGCACAATGAGCCAGGAGGCCGGGCTTCTGGAGAGCATTAGCAGCCCGCGCTGTTTTTACAGTTCTAAAGAAGCAGATGGATTTTTAAAACGTCAAGTCCGGGAGGCACGTCACGACGTGCGTGACGTTTCGAACGTCATTGACGTCCGGATGCCTGAATCGTAGCCTAATTTGGACAATAATCTTGGCCGGTGGCCGAGTAAGGTTCGACAGACAGAAATATTATTTTGCAGTTTGGTGTCACGGAGTCCGTGACACCAAACTGCAAAGTAATATTACTGTCTGTCGAACCTTACCCGGCCGCCGGCCAAGATTATTGTTGACACGGACCATGGTGTCACCCCTTTTGATGGTGTCACCCGGTGCGGGCCGCACCCCCCGCACCCCCCTAGTGACGCCACTGGCTTCAGGCACGATTGGAGCGAGTCTGCAGCTATAAGCTGTTAAAGTGTTACAGAAATTCACGCTCTGCAACATAAATAAGTAACATCATCATGCCGTGACTAGTGAGCAGCCAGCTACTATTCAAAAATAGTGATCCTTATTACTGCTCCTCTGGTGAGATTAATTGTGCCTGCTATAGTGCGCAGCGTATGGTATGTATTGCTTTCATTATCGAAATGTTGTCAGGGGCAAGCAAGGGTAGAGGATTCATACTTTCAGTTAGTACTTTCTCCTTGCAGGAGGATCGGTGTCCGGACAATACTATTGAGAACGCTGCAAGCTCGTCTATAATTACTCTTTGCACTACAGAGACATTAATCTGCTACTGATGACATATGGTACAACCTTTATTTTCCCAGTGCAGAGAGACTTGATGTGTCAGAAATGAGGCAGACTGGTGATTGATGTTGTTCCTGCTGGAGAGAGGTCAGAGTTTTATCTAGTGGCAGTTTCAGTTTTTAGTTTTACCATTAGGTAGCCCAGAGGGTTAATATGCTTACTGCAAAGAAAGTCTACTAGCATATTGTATTGAACTGTATTATATGTGGATAGCTCAGTGGGTTGCAGCTTTTGTCACAGAGATCCCTTTGTTACATGTGGTTCAGCCGCAACAGAAGCAGAGTTTGTGGTGGAGGGTGCTGATTTTTAGAAATTAAATAATCACTTTAAAAGCACCTGCTGCAGATTTCGAATTTCTTGTTGCTCAAATGAGTGGGATTTCTGATATTTGTTTATTTCCATTGACTTCATTGCATGATTTTGGTCGCAAGAAAGTGCCACACATTTAGTCATTGAATGACTCATAAATCCACTGAATGTATGAAAATGTCACACATAAGCAATCTGAAACATTAGCAGCTAGACTCAAATGGGTGTAATTTCTGCTATCTATATGATTCCCTCGTCTTCATTGCTTGATTTTGCTCATGAGAAAGAGTCACTCATAGTCCTTGAAATGTCACTCATAATTGCACAGAAATTACGAAAATGTCACACATATCAATCTGAAACATTGGCAGCAATGAGTGTGGTAGCAAACAGCAGCAGTGCACCAGGCTGCCTAATCTTATAAAACCAGTTCACTGAGCAAAGACAGCACAGCCAGCCAGTCCAGCCGGTGTGTGTTCCTGCCGGCCGGCCGGACCGCCCAAGTCACAGTGTGTGGGTGAGGGCAGCTAAGGTGCCACAGAGGGGTCTTAGGTCACAGTCACAGACAGTAAGAGACTCCGGGGTCAGAGAGCGGCGGCGTAGTTGGAGAGAACGCGCTCCCTGCAGCGGTGTCTGTTCCTACTTCCCAGGCTCCTGTTGAAAGATTCATGGCGGCTGAGGCCAGCCCTTACCAGGCTGAGCCCCGTGGCCCAGCTGGTGGTAACTCAGGCAGCAGGCCAAGGGAAGAAGTGCTGGCACCGGCCCTGGCCATAGAGGTTTGCCTCAAACTTCTGGCAGCGAGCAGGAGGGTCCTCGGAGGGGTGCAGAAGGCTCCAGAGGGTCTAAAGTAGAAGAGAGGCTATTAGCAGACAATGCTTCAACAAAAGAGGCAGCATGGGACTGTGGAGAGAGGTTCCTAGAACAGGGACAGCAGGCGACAGGCTGGGGCTATGGAAAGATGCTCCTATGCCAGGAATATTCAGGGACAGCCTGGGCTTGTGGAGAGAGCAGTACTGGGAGAGAGGCTCTTATCTTAAGAATCTTCAGCTCAGGGAGGGACAGGCACAGGCTGTGGCTGTGGATGACTTGTGCAAATTCTTCATTAGGTATGTTTAACTGCAGTTTCTCATGATGAAGAGTTAATTACTTGAACCAAATGCACTCAGTGCATTTTACACCGCCTGGGTGCTGCTTCAGGACTAAGGAGGAATACTTCTGTGATATCTCTTTTAGTGAGTTTCTTGTGGCTGTAAAATCCCATTTAGAGGCTGTATTATCAGAACATTGTGCTTGTCTAACCTGCCTGCAGCTAGACAGTAATGTTTTTTTGAGACAGACTGCATGTGTGATTTGAGGCTGATAAAATATTGAATGCCGGACACTAACCTGGATGTACCTAGAAGTAGAAGTAGTAGGGGAACTTCCTATCAAACCGTACTATGAATAAGGCTCCCTTGCTGAAATTCATCTGTCTTTTTGCAGTGCCAGTTGAGGAAGTGGGTGGAGCTAATAGAGAAAGTGGGTGGAGCCAATGAAGGAAGTGGGTGGGCCAGAAAAAACTCGGTGTGGCCTCCGACAAAGATTTGAGCACCTGCACTTCATATTTTACAAATTAAGCACTGCCATCATACAATGTCTGGAAGCCCCCAGACCCATGTGTTGTAGATGTGGTCTGGATGTGTGTGATGTATGTAGGATGCATAGTTGTATAAGATGAAAACGGGCGGTTTTTATTAACTTAAACAATAAAGTTTTGAATTGAAAAGGTGTGAATGCATTTCCAGTCATTCACTTTAGGAAATGACGCCATAAAGTGAATCAGGTTCAGTCTAAAGTGAGTTAAAAGAATTCTATTAAAGTTGTTTGTGACCCACACCAGATAAGGTTGTAGTCCGAACGGATGGCCTCTCTAGAGAAGCAATGGGCCGTGATGTCCTAGTTTCGCACCTGTGCCTATCAACGTGGAGCATACTTAACCCCATACCCCTAAGGGTAGCTTCAATAATTCTTTGAAGCTTCTGGGGGTCAAGAAATGAATCCGGTCTACCCACACTAGTACTGTAGCGTTGATATTCCTCAACCAAAGTATAGTATGGGCGTGGTCAAATGGGAGTCAGTCTCAAAGTATAGGTCAATTCAAAGACACCTCCACTTGGGTCCAAACCTTGTGCAACAACAGCGAAGGAGAAATCTGTATCAGATCTTCAGTAAAGCTTAGGCCCATTTCCCGGTGTAACAAATACGTAGAGGTCCAAGGGGAACCTGTTGTAAATAGGATGGTGATAGATGACAGGATACTTCTAGTTGATTACATGTAGATTTATTGTAGGACACAGCTGAGTACACAACCTCGCCAGCTGACCAGACCATCAACTGACACAGGTAGAACACTCTGGTACAGGTTAGAACACTCACAGGTATTCAGGAAGGCTGAGAAGGTGAAAACACTAAGGAAGGGCTAAAGACTACTGTCAGCCATATTACAAGAAGAATCAATGTACAACAGAACCACAAACAGCTTCTTTAAAAACGTATTTCATCTGGATAGAAATAACCTTATAGTAGCCCACACACCTGCCTCATACAAGACCATGCTAGTTTATTTTGCCTAAAAAATAAATAACATTTCCCTTATTGGATTATTCCCCAATTGTTTTACAACAGCCTCGACACCTCCCCCTCAAACATTTTTCAATCTGATATTTCCTGGACTGCACCAAAGTATTCAATGAATCTTTTGCACCTGATCGCACCACAAGATACACAAAGGAGGGGAGGTGGGATAGCTTTCGCCCATTCACATACATTGGACGATATTTACATTTCAGGTACACCTTTTACATAATATAAGATATAATTAGATTCACCTGTACTAGAAGTAAAGTCAGAAAACTGTTGCAAACTTGCTGAAGGGCAGCTGGGATCCGAGTCAGAAGCTCTGTGTCATCCGTAAACGGGAGGGCAGGCACAGGTTACTGACCAATGTGGGGAAGATCCCTACATTTCTTTAGAAGCTCCTCATCTAATCCAATGATGTAGAATCTAAATAGAAAGGGAGCCAGGAAAAAGCCCTGCCTCACCCCCTACTCACCCCAAAGGCTCTGTGCACTCACCCTGTTTCCCAGATATGACTCTTGCCATAATATTGGGGCAAATGTCCCTCAATAAGCTCACTATAGTCAGATCTACACACTTTAGTAGCATCATGGATCTTAATTTGCTAAAGGCTATCAAAGGCACTAGGTAGGTCCATGAAGCCCATATGCAGGCTTCCCCTTTTTACCATTCCATATTTTGTTAATTAAAAGGGAAAGATTTAGGCACTGCTCAACCATGTCAATTCCTCATTTAACCCTTTGCTTGCGGCCGACCGACGTCACAGTGGGTGTGTGCGGAGGACGGCCGGGGGCCGTCCTGACCACGCCCAGTCATAAATCACCCGCACCGCGGCGGAATTCCCGCCGCGGTCAATGGGTTAAACCCATTTTCTATTTCTGAGAATTTGTCATGCTCCTCCACTCAGGTTTCAAAGCTAGAGAGCAAAATTCTCCTGGTGATCCTAAGCAGTAAGTCTAATAAAGAAGTGGGACGGTAGCATCTAGGCTCCCCCCTCCCACCCCAATTACCCTTCTTAAAAATAGGAACCAGGTAGGTAACTTCCCAATCTTACCAATGGCACAAAGCACATTAGGGAAACATGACTTTAGATTATCCCTAAAGAGATCCACCGGTATATCATCAGGACCGGGGGGATTTATTGCTTTTGCTGACACTGATGGCATGGGTCACTTCCCCTACAGTGAATATAAGGGCACGCTTTCTATAGTACGATCTTGATGTGGGCTTCAACTGATAACTACTTCCGTCGACCTACTATCACCCCCCTCCCAGTACATAATTGTAACTAAAATGGGTTAACTCAATCTTGTGTGTGATCACAGTATCAATCCCTACTGCATCATTACCCTTGAAATATGGCTGATTAATGACCTTCCAGAATGCCATGTTATATCATAAGTTGCTTACCACCACTAGCGCCCTCAAGTCCAGGTCTTGATCTGTTCTTTGTGGGTATACAGCACCTCATTGTATTTTTGCCTACACTCCTTAATGACAGTTTTGTTCTGCTGCCTTTAAGGACCTATTTGCCATAGAACACCACTTGTCAAACCACCGACAGATTTTGCATGATTATTTACCCGTCAGCCTCTTAAGCCCTTCTTGATCTTAAGCGAAAACTGCACGAGATCTTGTAGAATTCCTTCTGGAATAGCCTCCTCGCTCAAACATGTTTCCCAACTGTCTCTGGATTATCTCTTATTAAATCAGTGAGAAAATTATTCGGGTTTATCTTGGTCAATTTCAGCACCGGACCATTAGGCCTCCATACTTCAAGGTCCTTTACACTTTACACTGTGGAAACCTCTCTACCAGCATCTTACTCGAATTGTCAGGCTGAGGGGCAAGTGAACACTAAGGCCATTAAAATATTTTCCAAACCCAGAAGCAAAGACTTCATGGTCTCTGAAGCCAGTATCAAATCTACTATGGTTCTCTCTCCTTGTCCAATGAATGTAGTGCCCTCTCCGGGGCTCAAGTAACTCATTTGCAAAGGTCAGGTTATAACTCCCTAAACACCTATTTAATTTCTCTCCATCGGTTTCATGGGTACAATGTGTTAGCCCCTCAACATTGGAACCCACCACATTGCACCCTACTTTAAGTGGTATGGGACAGGCCGGCATTAAAATCTATCTCCATAAAATACATATCTCGTAGTTGTTATGGGCACATAATGCCTTTAAGTCTTTATTCAATCCAGCTCACGCCCAACTTATGTACTGTACTGATTGACGATATTCCTACAGTAATTGATTAAAACCACTCTGTCTTCTCTCTCAGACTTTAAATCAATGAGTTGAAAATATGAGGACTTAAGATACTCAAAAACACCTTGTCATTCAGCTTCACATGAATGAAAGCACTAAGACCTCCCTTAGGGCGGCCGACAGCGCCGCTTTAGAAGCCGAGTTATAGGCAACAAAATCATTTTAAAAGAGAGTGGAAATACACCAGGTCTCCTGTAAACACAAAATCTCAAAATTACCCACAAAAGACATTCAGGGTTATCCATCTTATTCGAAAACCCTGATATGTTCCGATATAAGATCTGTATCATAGGCGGTAAGCCAGAGTGGCACGTCTGATCAGCTTCATGTGCATGCTGGACCTCACCATTCTTCACCCTTTAGCCCTGCCACAGACCATTATTTGGAACACCTTAGGGATCCCAGATACATCAATCAATCAATCAATCAATCAATAAATCAATCAATCAATCAATCATAACATTTGTATAGCGCACTACTCACCCGGAAGGGTCTCTAGGCGCTTGGGGGAAGGGGTCCGCTATTGCTCGAACAACCAGGTCTTGAGTTGCCTCCTGAAGGCGAGATGGTCCTTGGTCAGCCGAAGGTGGGTGGGAAGGGAGTTCCATGTCTTGGCCGCCAGGTAGGAGAAGGATCTTCCTCCGGCGGTGGCTCTTCGGATGCGTGGTACGGCGGCGAGGGCGAGGCTTGTGAAGCGTAGCTGGCGGGTGGGCGTGTAGAAGGTCAGGCGGTCATTGAGGTACTTGGGGCTCAGGTCGTGGAGAGACTTGTGTGCGTGGGTGAGGAGCCTGAACGTGATCCTCTTGCTGACATCCACACTCTCCTATACAGGACTCCTTCTACTGAGCTACCTGACTTGGTCAATTTGTAAGTAGTCACTCATCTATTGCATTATCCTCAAGCCCATGGAATGTATTCTGAGCAGCACATTGAACTGCCTCAGCTGTCTCATGTCCTTCCATAGCCCTAGCTCTTTGTGGCTTTCTCTGCCCTTCCATGGGTGTTTTTTTTTTAATCCAAAGGGACAACTTTAATTCCATAGCAATCACACTGCTTATTCCCAAGCCAAGTGTGTAGAAATTCAACCACTGTTGCAGATCTACAGTTCACTATCACACAGTCCCATTAAATGCTTTCTCAGTTTTACCTATCCAGGGAATACTGCCGGTCATTATAATGTCTGAAAACCATCTATTCTTAAGAGACACTCTATTGCCTATACGATGAACAGCTTTAGCTTTAGTTGCTATCTATTTTCCTCTCTAAATTTCCCAGAACAATTCCATATGGGCTTGCTTGTGGGAGCAAACCCATACTCTCTTGTTGATCACCCCTGTATGACAGGCCTCTGTATAATCTGCAATTCACACTGGGTTTGCTTGGCGGTTCCTTGCTTTTCCCCCTCCAACACCTGCGACAAATTCCAGCAGGCTGGTGGAAGGTCTTTCCAAACTACATGGGGCATGAGGTATATCAGATCGAACCAGTAATTGTCAGAATAAAGAACCTGATGGAACCATCTCTATAGACTGGTCTACATCACTAGGACAACTCACCTTCCTCCCACGCCCACCTGTAATTCATTGTCAATATGTGTTAATCTGCTATCTACTAGCTCCATGAAATCTGTAACCGTACCTAACAAAAGACGATGCTGAAGGACTGACAGCTCTTACAGTCCTCCTGTTTGATCCCAACCTGGCCCTACATTTTTAGGTCTCTCACATGGCGACACAGCGCGAAGTGCTGTCGCGCTAGCGAGACTTATTGTCAGCGACTTGCCTCTCATGTGGTACAGACCGGGGCACGCGCAGGCGATTGGGGTCTGTGGACACGCTTGCTTCTAAAGTGCGATTCAATTTCACTTTTGTTTTTCAATGCGCACGCGCGCTCAATTCGCTCAACACAAGAATGTCACAATGTAGAAAATGGCATTCACGCTGTGAAACCTGGCAAGCACTTTGAATTTTAGCTGTGCAAGGGGAAGAGATGTGACAAGCAGTTTACGGTGTTTACCGTATACCGCACAACGTGAGGAGCGAGGACGATGCGCCATCCAGCATTTCACACAGTGCTTTCTCCTGCTCTGCTTCACCCATCAGCACGTGCTCGCCTCTTCCACACCTCCGAGGCTGCTCGCAGAATGCAACCCGTGCAGCTCCGAGGAAACAAGAGTCCTCTGACTGCCAGCCTGCCCACTCCCCCTTACACACTGGCACGCACGCCCCATCCGTTCCCCCATTTATTCCTATGTCCTACCTCGGTCCTGAGCACCGCATGTGTGCGTGAGCTCCGCTCCTCCTGGCGTCAGGTTCCTTTCTGTGGGCGCGTCGCTGCTGCTGTCCACACGGTGGGTGCTGCCTCCGAGTGTGCGCGCTGCTGCTCTCTCTCTCTGAGTGTCTCATGGTGGTGGCGGTGTGCGCGCAGAGGAACTAATAGCAGGCAGGCGCTCTTCTTTGCACCCCACCCACAGGAGGAAGGAGGAAGGCAAGGAAGGGACCTCAGCAGGAGGCACTACAGGAGCTTCTGCCCACAGCAGGGTCCCAAGCCCATGTAAAGCCAGTGAAGGAAGTCTGAGCTGCAGCACCTACAGGAGGGAACAGCACCCCAGGTTAGCATCTGCGCTAGACACATTGGAAGCCCCGCTGGAGTGCTGTTGTAGGGGTGCTGTGCTGGCAGCCTCCACAAAGTACATTTGTGTGACACGTGCCTGTGTTATCTTTAGCTCCTGTTTTCATTACAATGTTATTTTTTTAATGTATTTAGTTGTATTGGTCTGCAGAGGGTTCGAGTAACAGGTGATGTACTTCCCGTGAATTGCTGTTCCTGTCTACAGAGTTACAGTCTGGGTGTCTGTGTTGGCCCTCGGGGTGTGCGTGTGTGTTTGTGTGTTTGTGTTGCCGCATGGTGTGTGTCTGTGTTGGGTGTGTGTGTGTTGGGTGTGTGTCTGTGTTGGGTGTGTGTGTGTCTGTGTGTGTGTGTGTTTAGGACTTCTGTTAGCAAATGTCTTTCTCGCCATAGTTCCCAGAGGAATGTATCTGAAATTCTTTATCTCTTTGTAGCAACGCTATTCTCTCTCCACGCCTCTTATTTTCAGCTTTCACTTTTTTCTGGTGTGTCTCAGTGGTGCAAGGTCCTTTTTGTTGGCAGGTTTTGTAAATTTCATTTGAATTGATGAAGCCGGTTTCATATATCAGTTAATTAAGTGTCATCACAGTTCTATCATTTAGTATGGATCTGCTTGACTGTTAGCTGCAGTTTAAATTTCTACATTTACATGCTGGCCCGTACACTTCACAGTCAGGAGTGGACAGAGGTATTTACAGTACTTTGCTTCTTTCACTGCAGAAGTTCGGTACGGGAAAACTTTAAATCACAATGCTGTCTTTAAAATCCAGTTACACAACATTTTTTGTCTTAGAATGTCTTTCCAACAAAGTACAAGCTGCATGTTGGCATGTTTATTCCCACACTACAGATCCCAGATTCAGTGTTCAAGTCAGTAACTGAAAGATCTCAACAGTCACAGGCAGCAAAACATTGAAGTGTCGAAAATGAGTGAGTGATGGGCTTTTTCCCAGCTGCGGAGCCCCCAAGAAGAATCAAAGCTCTCCCCCGCCCCCCACTCCAACCCGAAGCGTGCTCTGCATGACCCGCAGCTTCCAGGCCTGGCCTTTTGTTCATATACTAATGCATTCTGGGTGTTGTAGCCTTGTTTTTGTGAGCTGCCTTCTTGTGGCCACAAGACTCTACACTATAGTGGGCACCTCGGGTCTGTGTGCTCAAACACATCGGAAACACTCTTCCTCCCAGCACAGTTGTTTCCAGGGGTCACGTGCCTTGCGCAGTACCCAGAGCTTCCAAGGGGCCTGCGAGGAGGAATCCTCCTGAAACAAGCATTTGCAATGCAATCGGTCTCGCATTTAAGCAAGTTTAAACTATTGGCATTGTAAATGACAATGCCTTTTATTTCTGTTTTGGTTTGTACAACATAAATTAAAGACATTGTTATTTACAATACCAATAGTTCCAAAACTCGCAGTTGCGAGACCTATTGCATTGCAAATGCTTGTTTGGGTTGCTACCTCCCCTGCGTTAGCGCCCTTTATGAAGTGCCCATACGCCACCATCTTTTTTTGTTGTTGCAGGTGTCTGACTGATTTGACAGGTAAGTGGGAATTCAATTATATTGAAACTTTCATCCAATCCACATACATTCACCTTTTTCCTTGGTGCATGCGTTCTAGTATGAGCCTCGCGCCCCATCTCCACCTGGCCAACTGATCCCTGTGCCTCTTGGAAACCAGCACCCAATATCCTATTGGATTCTAAAATCTCTGCTACTATAAATTCTTTATTTACTCCATGGCACAGTACAAATAATCCTCAATCAAGTAGTGCTGTGGGCCCTGAGCATTGCCTGGCACCGTGATTTTATGTCTACCCATGGTCCCCGCCTGCTGGCAGGTTAGAGGAATTGTGGGCTTTATAGTCCTCAGGCCCTCAATGTGCCTGCCAAGTAAAGTCTCTGATTAATGGAAAATCACAGAGCATCATCAATAATCAGATTAGAAATGTACATTAATAGCACTACATAATGAAGAAATAAACAATACCACTCAGTGAAGAATTGCATATAGTTATGATCAGATACAGAATAAACATTAACATGCGCATATGTGAAATTGCAATGTTCTAGCTATTGATTCTTTTTCTATAGCCAACATCTAAAAAACTATATCAGTTCTGAATACTATGGATATTTCTCCACAGCACGAAAATGATGCCTAAACAACATAATTTAGTCATCTTAATAATAATAACAGTTCTCTAATGTCTTCAGCTGACATATGGCAACTTTTGTGATATAAATTAAGTTAGCACATTGACATTTCATTTAACATAACATTATTCATATGATAAATGTTAAACACTGACTCTCACCAACTGAGAAAGTATGGTAAAATGTCTTATAGACGAAAGGGATCACAAATCTACAGAGAAGGTTTGGAAATGAATTGTATAAAATATCTGGTCAATTGAAAAATTATGAAAATGATACGAGAACAGACACTTCTGGCTCTAGTTGAAAGTCCAATCTAGAAAGTAGCAGAAGTTCTGATTTGAAACCTAACATGGAGTCTGACCTCAGGGGCCAACCAGAGGGTGGGATTTTATTACAACGAAAAAATATTTAGAGGTCAATCACATCTCTAGATGCCCACGAATGAATATCTTTCCAACTGTTGAGTAGTTAGATGAGATGAGAGCAGAAAGAAAGGAAAATCACTTGAATCCCACGTCTGGAGATCTGATGGGTATGCGTATGGATGATGCTGAATATCAAAGATTGGAAATTAATAAGGGATTTGAGGACACTAAATTACAAATAGAAACTTAATGTACCCAAAAAATAAATGATGGTATATTTTGTATGAGTTGTTGAATAAATACCAGGAAGAACTTCCTAAGGACAAAGGGATTAAAAATGAGGCGTACTCCACATATACACGAGAAGACGTGACAATTTATTATATAAAATATTTGAATCATTGAAAAATTGTAAAAATGATGCTAGAACAGACACTTCAGCCTCGTTCGACATCCAATCTAGAGACCAGCAGAAGGGGTTCTGATTCGGAGTCTAATGTAGAGTTTGGACCCAGCAAGTCGAACAGATCAGTTTCTTTTTTAGAAGAACTGAAACGTATCAGACTAAGAGAACTAGGAGCACCTACAAGTGGTAAGGACAAGCTGCCTCTCAGAAATGAAAAAAAAACAGAGATGCGATTGGAGGGACAAACTATGCAGCAAGAAGATGGAAAGGGAACAAAGAGTGGGGCAATAGCGAGAGCCAAAAGCACAAAGGATGACAAAAGGAATGAAATAAAGGTCTTAATTTGACAATGAACCCAAAATCCAAGGAAACATATTACTGTGAGAACCAAACCTTAATAACCAAAAATGTCTTTGTGATCCATCCAAAATCCATCCAAAATCCATCCAAAAAAGACATTTCTATTGTCTTGATGCCTAAAAATGATGTAAACGAGAACTTAGAGTATTTTGCATCTATTTTAGGTATTGAAAAATGTTTACCAAAGAACAGTGGTTTAAAACCAAAGCCATCCTTTACTACCCGGCCAAACTCTGATGACATTAATGATACATGCTTCAACTTGTTATGAGTGATTTGGTAATGTTCTGAAAATTTAATCGTGCCTCAAATTTAAACATACAGGAATTTGAAGCATCGTTGAATGTTAAATAAGCTATATCTATTGTGATTAGGACAAATAAGTGATGTTAGCAACTAATAATTTGTAGAATATAACATGCTCATTCATTTAACAGAAATAATTATGTTACAGAAAATTGATACCTAAAGATTAATTTAATTATGCAAATGTGACCCATCCTGTAATAGCTGTATTCTATTTTTTATCCAAAATTCATTAGGGAAGTAAATTCCCTCCTGGTAGACCACTCATTTCTGGGATAGGCCCGCGGGCTGAAATGTTAGTTGAATTTGTTGATATGTAATTATCTCTGTTAATTGCCACTACCATCTATTGGAGACACAAATGATCGACTGAAACAAACAAATGAGATACAATAGGGTGATAAGTACTTACTCGTCACCATGGATGTAGCAAAGTTATATTGAACAGACGACTATGTGCTGCTTGGAGAAGGACACAGGAACACCGGGCCCACCCTACTGAATCCGCCATCTTGGGGGTCCTTTGGGTTGGCGGGCTAGTTGTTGCAGCTGATCTGGTCTCTGGAGCTCAAAAGCAGGCAAAGCACTCACGCGCGCACCTGTTTGGGGATTTCCTGAGGCGGAAGCCGGGAACCCATCTAATTTCTTGCTCGCACTTTTAAAATTTACACATTTGTGATTGGAAATATTTTCATTTGTTTAACCTGCACACACGCCTCCCGCCCCTCCAGAACAGCCGACTAGGTGCTGCTTGGAGAAGGACACAGGAACACCGGGGCCACCCCACTGAATCCGCCATCTTGGGGGTCATTTGGGTTGGCGGGCTAGTTGTTGCAGCTGATCTGGTCTTTGGCGCTCAAAAGCAGGCAAAGCATGCACGTGCGCACCTGTTTGGGGATTTCCTGAGGCGGAAGCCAGGAACCCACGTAATTTCTTGGTCGCACTTTTAAAATGTGCATATTTATTTTACCTGCACAGGCGCCTCCCGCCCCTCCAGAACAGCAGACTAGGTGCTGCTTGGAGAAGGACACGGGAACACCGGGCCCACCCCACTGAATCCACCATCTTGGGGGTCATTTGGGTTGGCGGGCTAGTTGTTGCATCTGATCTGGTATGCTGCCCTATAAAATGAGCACACCCTCTCGGACGCGCAGTGGGCGAGCGCAGCGGGCGCGCCAAAGGCAAGCCCGTCTGTGCCCATCTGGGCCAGACCGAGCCGAGAGGTGGGAGATGCTGCCAAACTCATTCCCGAGGCCACATCCTCCAGTCGCCAAACCTACTCGTCAAGCACGCTGCGAGAGATAAGATCAACCGCCCCCAACAAGTACGGAGGGGGAATTGCTGTGGCCTATCATTTCCCGCAACTTTAGAGGGCCCAGTGGCCTGCAAAAAATGTAAATTTCAAAGCCTTTTGGCCACTCATCCGGTCATTAATCCCCTAAAAGATCATACACAAAAGCATAACATACTAAAATACATCCTATGTAATGTCAGAAGCTTAAGAAGCGAGCCATCTTTAAGATGCTCTGTGTGGCTTTTAGCTCATTACAAGGTAGGGGCCCGGCGTATTTCAGGAACATAATTAGTTGGTATAAGTCTGTGCGACCACTAAGATCTGGTAATGCCAACTTTCTGTGCTCTCACAGAATATACAAGGTAAAGATGGGTGGTAAAGCCTTTTCCCATTTGGCAGCCAGCCATTGGAACAAACTACCACAAAACATCAGAGCCTGTAACGACATCACCATGTTCAAGAAACTTCTAAAGACATGGCTCTATTAGTAGCACTTGCCCTGTCTGACCTCCTCCTCGAAGCGCCGAGAGATCCCTTTCGGGATGATTTGTTGCGCGATGTAAATCCACAAGTAAAGTATTGTAAAGATCCCTGGTAAAACATCCCTTTGAGATCTGGGACCTCATTTCCACGCACTCTCCTGACTTATGTTTCATTACTGAAACGTGGCTAACTCCTAACGAATCTCCCCGCTATTAATCTAGCCATTCCCGCTGATTACACATTTATTTACCTAAATAGAACTAGGAAGGCGGCATAGGGATTGCCTTCAAGAGTCACTTGAAAGTGCAATGGCTCTCAACGTTGAGTGACACTAATATGATACTGGGAATCTTTAGAGTTAATATCTCTCCATCCACATCCTGGGATGGGGCACTATTATACCGGCCCCCTGGCGCAAAAACGAATTTCATCAATTATTTGATGGAACATATTGCTATCCATGCGCTGGCCTCTAGTAATTTCACTCTATTGGGGGATTTCAATTTTCATGGGGAAAACGCCACAAATCCGGATGTCCTGAAGCTCACTTCCACCTTGAACGACATCGGTCTATTACAAAGGGTAAGTGGTCCAACTCACTGTGCTGGCCACACATTAGATCTTATCTTTTCTAACTCCGATGGAGTAAGAGCATCTCCCCTCTCTCCTTGGTCTGGACAGACCATTTTATGATCCAATCCTCCCTCCAGCTCCAGGCTAAAATGGCCATCCCGACCCCCAGAACCCACCGAATGATAGCAAAATTAGGCCTTGGAAAAAAATCACTTTGGAATCTTTTAACATAATTTTTAACCAACTATGGGTAGATACAGGTAAACCCCAGTAAGATCCCATGGAGTTGCTGGATACGTTTAACGCTATTCTGGAAAAAACATTTGATGTAATTATACCAGTAAAAAATAGCACCGCGGCTGCTCGGCGCCCATCTGCCCCTTGGTACTCAGGCGACTTAAAAAATGAAACGTCACGATGTAAAGCGTTAGAACGACGCTGGAGGAGGAAAAATAACACTCTGGATAAACAAGCCTACCAATCCTCTATATCACAATACCACCAATTAATCAAAGCAGCTAGATGCTCTTACCTCCGCACTCAAATAGAACAAGCGGAAAACTCGGCCAAAACACTCTTTATTACAGTTAAGGATTTTTCCTTCCCCCCTGCATGTAAACAGTCACTGTCAAAATCTCAACTATTGTGTGACTCGATAGCAAAATTCTTCCATCACGAGCCCCATTTGGTCCGAAGACAACTGTCTGACATCCACCAAGGGCCATTTCAATCAGTTTGTGGACATTTCGATCGATGAGATTAATAACCTACTTCGAATTGCGAAATCAGGTTCCCCAGTAGATCTATGCCCCCCAAGCACCATGGCCTTGCTCTCTCCCATATGTGCCCCCTTAATCCCAAATATTTCCAACTCTTCCATCCATATGGGCTGTATACCACCCACCTGGAAGGAAGCGTTTGTGCCCCACATTCTGAAGAAAACATGTGCAGATCCCCAGGTGTTAGGGAATTACAGACCCATATCCTTGTTGCCACTATGGGTAAAACGCTAGAATCATCAATAAATAAGCAACTTAGCCAGTACGTGGAACAGAATAACTTCCTGGATCCTTCCCAGTCTGGCTTTTGCCCCGGCTTCAGCACAGAAACAGCCAGTCTGGCTGTTACTGACTCATTACGACTTACCCTTGACGCCGGAGGCTCTATGATTCTGATCCTATTAGATCTCTCCGCGGCTTTTGATACTATATCTCATCAATTGCTGGTGGAGAGACTACAGGAGTGTGGCATCGGGGGTATGGCCCTGAAATGGCTAAGGAACTTCCTTATGGACGGATGCCAAACTACCACTTTAGGCTCTTTCGCATCACAAAAGTTCCTGCTAGATAAGGGCGTTCCACAGGGCTCGTGTTTGAGCCCTACGGTCTTTAATATTTATATGGCCCCCTTAGCGAAAATTGTGCAACCTTTTGGCTTCGAGATTGTAGCATATGCCTACGATACTCAACTGCTATTCTCGATCGGCTCAAACCACATGGATGAGAAATTTCGGTTCTCAAGAGGAATGCTGGCTATCTCGGATTGGATGAGAAAACGGTGTATCCAGCTTAACCCTAAAAAAACTGAGCTGATGCTCCTGGGTGAAGCCGCCCACTACTGGTCAGCCGACTGGTGGCCAGCAGAGCTGGGCGAGGCTCCCACCCCATCCTCCTCAATAAAAAGCTTGGGTATCCAACTAGACCACAAACTTCATATGAAAGATAACATCAAATCCATAGCAGGGTCATGTTACTACAGCCTCCAGCTGCTACGCAAAACTCTCCACTATTAACCTTTAGAACATCGCAGAACCGTAGTTCAGGCTTTGGTTATGAGCAAACTAGACTACGGGAATGCATTGCTGGCCAAAGTAGGAGATACAGCGTTAGCCAAACTGCAGGTGATTCAAAATACTGCAGCCAGGATGGTCTTGAACTGCCCCTCAGGATCTCCATCTCTTCCCCTGCTCAGAGAACTCCACTGGCTGCCAGTGGAAAAAGAGAGTTCTTTTTAAGGCTTGTCTCTCCTTCAAGGCCCTCACAGGGGATGGTCCCCGGTACCTACAAGAGAAGTGACATAAGTATACATCTGAATGCAACCTCAGATCAAACTCCCGGGCCCTCCTTAGGGTCCCACGTATTCGCTTGAGCTGTACAGGAGGCAGAGCCTTCTCATACGTTGCCCCTAAACTTGGGAACTCGCTACCTGAGACGCTGCGGAAATCAACATCTCTCCAATCCTTCCGGAAACTACTGAAAACCTTCGTGTTCTAAATATAACAGTGCTTCCAAGAAATTACTCTCCTGACCCGCCAGATGTCCTCCCCCAGGTTAAAGCGCCGAGATGCCCCCGGGTGATTCATGCGCTATACAAGAACCCAATAACATAACATAACATAACATATGCTACAAATAGCACAGTACTGGCTTGAAGAACCTCATTTTTTTAAATATGAAATCAGCCAGTCTGTTGAAACATTCCATGATGCTACTTTCTCTGACAAAATTTGTGCTTCAGAATATTTTTTTTATTTACCAAAGCACTTTACATAAACAAAAACGTGAGACCACATGGGTTCCAAATTGGCCCCTTTGCATGCAAATCCGTTCCTGGGGGTCTACGAGAGAGAACTTGCTGGGACTTGTCTATCATATGCTCCCGATAAGATTGCATGCTTGGGGCAATAGATTGACAATATTTTATGATTTGGAATGGACTTGTTGCTGAACTTAAGGGTAACCACGAATATCATGGTTAGCTCAATAAAAATCATTCTAATGCGCACCTAACTCGGGAATATGATCAACACAAAATTGTTTTTCTAGATGTAGAACTGTACATTATTAATGGTAAACCTCTGCCCATGGCTTACTGTAAACCCACAGACATTAATTCTATTCTTCATGCCAGATTGGGCCACCTGAAAATACAACTGAACAACATACTTTATGAGGAACTTCTAAGGGCTAAAGGAAATTGCAGTACATAGAAAGGATATTATAAAGAGAACGTTTTGTGATGGATATTCAGGAAAGGAGATATCACGCTTTTTAGGTTGAGCATTTGAGCCCTCTTGTATTTACTTCATATGTACTTTGTGGGCTCTGGAGGTCAGCCCTAGGACTTGTCTGCTTCCACTTAGGGACTATTTTCTGTTCAACTGTCTCTATTTAACTGTTTTGATAGAAAACGACCAGTAGAGGTCAGTAAAATACCATAATAGCTTTCTGATGAGGGCTTTCATTTTTTTATTTTTCTGGCAACTGCCTCTATTTAACTTTCTTGATAGAACACGACCAGCAGAGGTCAGTAAACTACCAGAATCACTTTAGCACTCTCTAGATTCCAGTCCATAGAAATTGTCTTCCACGAGCACCCATAGACAATAACATTTTATTCAAATCTTGCATTTTCAGTGATATGACCACCGAAGGCACTCATTTTATATTAAAAACAGAGCTTTGGACTGTACCTTTTCCCGCTGAAAGGCAATATTTCTCTCTATGTGTTCCCATACCTGGTGTGTCACACAGTTTGGTGCTTACATTTCCTCCATGTTGAAGTATGGTAGATGGTTCAGCACCCAGGGTAATGTGCTGCATAGCTAAATTCATATAAGGTCCCAAAGGTGAGACCAATTGCATTACAAATGCTTTTTTAATAGAAGCAAAATCAGGCACTAGAACAGAACTGTTGAAAGACAAAATACAATTTTAATGATTAAGAGAATTTAATCTGGTTCATCACTACATAAAGTAGTATTATTGTTATCTACATTAGCATTACAATGTCTTGTAAGTTGATAAGGATTTGAAGAAATTTGAAGCATATTTTTGAACTTGCAATTGTTGTTTTTTCATTTAGATTTAAATATAATGCATGCCTAAAATATATATGGATGATGAACGATCTTGTTAATTTTATAAGATTATATAATGAGATTTAGGGTAAACATTCATGCTGTGCATGGGTATGTTTTTCATACTTAAACCCATTAGGTTTACTTGATACTGCATATTACTTTAGAGAAGTAATAAAACTGTAATAGCATTTATTACTGTCATTTTAATTAATATAACAACCTTGTGTTTTTTATGTTTGATTCTTCGTTTATGGGAGACAGTGATTAACATTTATTGAATGAATTATTTTATGCTAAATGAGATGTCAATGTACTAAGATGTTTTACAACCCTAAAGTTGTCATGCATCAGCTCGCTTCATTAGAAAACTGTTTGTATTTTTTTTAAATGACTAAATGTTGGTAATACTTATTTTTGTGATGTAAATTGTGCTATAAAACAATATTCATAGTCCTCAGAACAGCTCTAGTTTTTTAGCTGTTGGATATATAAAGATAATCTATATCTGGAACATTTCGATTTTAAATGTGAGTGTGTGTGTGTGGGGGGGTAATGCTTATTCTGTATCTGATCAATGATCAGGATATGTGATTTATTTTCTAAATAATGTGTGGGTAATAATGTATATTCTCTATCTGATGTTGTTCTGTGATTTTTCCCTGATTGGTGTCTTTATTTTTGTTTTTTATTGTCACTTACAGCTCAGACTTAGTAGTTAGTCCATGAAACAAATGTTGGCTATTTACTTTTTCGCATGTAAAATGTTCTTCAAGATTGAGGTGGATGATATTTGTAATCGCTCCATTGGTGAATGACTTTGCAACATGTTTATACTCCTAGATTTTGGAAAGAATAATTTTACTTTTAATCAGAATATAAGGATTTATGTATTTACAGAGTCTTTGTAAAGAAATCACTCTGTGATTAACTTCCTTAAAGAGATTTATGTGTGTGTTTGATGCCTGAACTATCAGCAGCTTGTTAACTAATGGGTGATGGTTTGAGCACCAGGCATTTTCTCTGATACCCACTGAATTGATGTCTTTATTTAACATATTATTTCAGAAAAAGGGAAAACTGTTTTTCTACTCTCGTCTTTCCAGTACCTGCAAATAAAATGATTGGGTGAATATATTTGATTTGTTACTGCAATGCCTTTCTTGTTCAACATGTTATCCAATTTCAAGAAAATGCTGCTAGGCTGTTTGTTTACTGGCGTAATATTGATAACGGTTTATATTTATCATGGGCATTCTTCAAATAGCAAGACCTATTGGCTTTGACAGTGCTTGTTTTTTTGTACTAAGGGTAATTGATTATATTGTATTGAAAAGGTAAAGGCATTTGCTTTTTCCTTCATTTGCCCACTTGGCCTTACTATACTACATTTGATATTTGTCAGCACAGGTGAACAACATGGAGTGAACCAGGGACTTGAAGCTTTTACATATGACACTCATAACTCATGAAGAAGTATTCAAACCACATGTCTTCGCCCATCACCCTCCATCCCCCCAATCTCAGGCAATCTGACCTACACCACACTTTAATGGCGGGTAGAGTACTTGTTTCTACCACAGTAGGCATGGACAACCCCAAGGCATATAAGTATTAAAGATTTATATCAGTAGTACCCATGGGTAGTTTCATCAAAATCACATAGGACAATTCCCAAATAGTGTGCGTTGTTTTGTGTATAGGCTTCTCTATTCAGACATTTTTTGGGAAATCGGGATTTCAGCATTAACAAGCACGTGAAGCAAATAGTAGAATGGAAGCACATATGGGAGGGCATGTTTACTAAATTATAGCACAATGGAGCAGAGCGTTGCAGTAGCAGGGCAAGGCCTTATCTTCCAAATTGTGGTACTCCTGCTCTCTTCCTCAGCACTGGTGCAAAAGCAAGCTGCTTAGCGCCACCCACACCTTTGCACTTTAGTAGGAAGGTGTGTGTCTGTGATATCAAGCATAGGGTTTGTACAGGAAGAACACATTTCTTGTCCAAAATACAATGCCTAGGCTAACTTTAAAACTTTTTATGTACACTGTACAGAGCCGCACACATGCAAGAACAATAAGTTAGAAGAAATTGAAAGATTGCTCATCCTTAGTGCCTACGTCAAGGAAGTGTTATATTTTGGCCTAATACACTACCTAACAATTCTGCTTCTAACCACAGATTCCTCACCTTTTGAAAATTCCCCAGGTATTGGACTGGATAAAACTTTTAGGCAATGCCTCTGTGTGCCTGTAGGTGGCGTAGGGCAACTCTGCGCCACCCTCATTTCGCTCTAGAAGTGACATATGGAGCTACAGATAAGCGACAACCATGCTCGCTGATGCCAGTTCCTTTCTTTCCGAACCACCAGTTGCGGATCCAGAGCTACCCTCTTGTCTCAGACAAGACAATTTTCTCTCTCAAAATTAAAAATATACAAGCGTGCAAGAGCAATGTCACCCCATCTAAGACCACAGGGTTCAGGCCTTGTAGGGACTGTAGCAAACAAATGTCTGTGACCCTTTCCCACCTGCTATGACTTCAGTGGCAGAGCTATGAGGGGCAGGGGTGCAGTCCGCCCTGGGCGGCACAGGTTTTGGGGGTGGTGGCCAGCTCGGGCGGCAACAGACCCCCCTCCGACCCCTGCTCCTCAATGCGTTTGCTTCGAGGGAGCAGCAAATGGGCAAAGTACTCACCAGCCCCTGCCCCGCCACCCCTGCTCTTCACTGTGTTTGCATATGCAGAGACAGCCACAGGCACCCATTGGGCTAGCTACGCCAATGTACTACTTTGGTACTTACAGTCAGAAGAGGACTCCAAGGCCTGTAGCGATTGTGCCCAAATGAATCTGAAGGCTGTACGGGACTGTAAGGTGTAGGAAAGAAGGGTCCCAGTAGAGCTTAATACATTTACATGAATTTATTATAGAAAAGTCAAAAGTAGTCACACACAATGTCAATTAATCACAATGCATGAGCCATATCAGTTGGTCAATAAAAGTGCCCCAAGAAAGGAAAGGGAGTGGGATAGCGTGATGCTGTGAGGGAAAAGGACAGTGAGGGAATAAAGTTCGTGACAACTTATATATTGCAATGTTAATTCAAAATGCAATACAGTTTCATGGCTTCAGATCCCTGAGCCAAAAAATGGGGGATTATAACATATCGCAAAAGTTCATACTATTTCTGTTGACACAGAAGAATTCAAAATAATGGGGGAGTGTCAACTGAACAGGACATAGAGGTAGCCGTCGACGTTTCGACCCCACGCTACACTTGTAGGCGTTTGTCTAGCCTTACATCGGGGTCTTCATCAGGACAGGGTGGTCAGCAAAAGGGCACTACAAAATCTGGAAATATAAAACAATGAGGTGTAAAAACGCCGACAATCTATGTCAAGTTTACCGTGGTGAGCGGTAAACACATTACTAAAGCTGTTACCATGGCTATTTGCGGGCAGAAAAATGCAGATGTTATGACCAATATCTATGAAATGACATGCACAAGGAATTCATCATAGCTGAGATATACATTTCAAACAGTTCTGTACAACCCGTCATGGGTATCTAGTTGTAAAATAAATTTTCGACGTATACAAGCTAACATACATAAACACAACAATCCTGACTCGGCCAGGGGAAATCAATTAGTCCAAATAGTGACCTCTTCAGATCACATTAGTCCATTCTGTTAGAGATGCTATATCAGAGATGACATTGCAGCATGATTAGGACCGGCCAAGAGTAGATGAGACATGGGGGACTCAGATTACTTAGCAAAGTTAAGGCAATATAGGACACAAAGAGCATACCTGCTCAGATTCGAGCGAGTGGCAGGATTATGTCCTTATTATTCTCGTCGGGTAATTGGGCTGGATCTATGGGCAGTGGGACGGGTATTAATAGACCAAGCGACATTACTCTTAAGAAGTACTGCATTTTGTAGGAAGTGGGGCTTACCTCTATCATCACCAAAGGTTAGGAATATCCCGCTCCTATACCTTCTTTCTGTGACGGCGATGCGTTATTAAGAAACATCTGTGGTGGGCCGCGCCTCTAGATGGTAAATCAGGAGAGGGGAGTTTTAAGGCCGGCTCATCAATATAGTGGCTAGCGCCAGCGAGAGAGATTGAAGTCTCACCTTATTTAAGAGTCACGAAGTTTAAAAATGAAGTTTTCCACGGTTTTTCAGCAGGTGAGCGTGGCTCGTTGTAAGAGTTTGAATCACGTCACACGAACACACTGGGTCTGTGAACGGGTGAGCTAGTATAAGTGAAACGGTTTTTAATATGAGCGTTAAATCTTAACACCATAAGGAATCAAGGCTTACCTATGTAGCACATAAAGATCGAAGTGTCCTTATTTTACAGCTCGGCAGAGCGTCATAGCGATCGCATCAAAATGTGCCGCATCTATGGAGCAATTGGGGAGAGGGCGGGGTAAGTTGAGGTACGCTCGTTAGAGTTAGTAGACTGGGAGAAGTACGGGACTGTAAGGCAAAACTTCATGTTGCCAAGTATCGAAATACGCCATATTGTGACTGGTTGAGGATCGAAATGGAGGACCCGTTCCCTGTCCTGTAGTCATTTCCACAGCAGATCATAGCTATAGTCAAAGTCATTCGTTAAGTCAAAAAAGAAGCACAAGAAATCCAAATTGGACTGGGGCCCTTCCTACCTCTCTTGAACTTCAGAGGAAACATGAATCGGTCAACTTGCTTCCCTGTTTTTATCCTAAACTTGATCACATGAGAAGCAGATTCTGACTCTTGTCCTAAATTTCTGAGTCTATTATAGATCTACCCATAGATAGAGTAGTTCTGTGAAGCTATGCTGCCTCTTTTTGGCACCCTACCAGCTTCCTCTGATGTGCCAGGGGAAACAAGGAACCGCGAGTAACACAAACTGGAATCCTACCAATTGGTTCACCCTCACCGCCAGCTGGAATCTCTTAACCCACTGCAGGTTCTGCGCCGGCATCGGTGCAGCCTTAAGTTTCGGCACCACGACCTGCACCAGACCCTCTAACATCAACACAGATGCTGTCAATGCTGTAGAAAGACACGTAACCAGTCATGCTGTCTGTCTCCAAAGCAAACCCATATCGACCTCGACCAAGGGTCCACTGGGCTGCAGCATCTGGCAACCCATCAGGCTCCGACGCATTGCCCTTACCTCAAGGAAGGGTCTAAGTTATCCTCATGTTTTTGGGACAGACTGAGATAATGACCACGATGATGATGAGGATGAGTTAATACCTCAGTACACTGAAGACAATTGGTATGCGAAATTGCAAGATGCCAGTGGTCTGGACACTTCTCCAGACTCAGGATTGATCTCTTCCGCAAGCCTGGTTTATGGTAGGGGCCACCAATGCCATCAACATCAGCCTACCCATTTACCCAGCAAGCTTTCCAGTCATTTTGTGGCCAGGTCTGTGCATCCCACAGACCATGTGGATAACAAGGGCAGCGTTTCTTCAGCTGCTGTAGCAGCAAAACCGCTTTAATGTGAACATCCTGACCCACAGTCACCCAGTTGGAGCCAGGAGCCAGTATTTTCTCCTACAGTGGCAGCCAATCACTTTGGACAAGTAGTTCTTGTAAATCGGCCTTTGGTATGCTGTTTCCTTTCCACTACACTGTGCCTTCCATCACCCTCGGGATGGCTGACAGAGGACCAGCTGTCTGTGTTATGACAGGACATGCAGGCCCTTCTGGCTAAAAGGGAGGTCGAGAGGGTCCTGGCATTGTAAGCTGTTACTCATCTACTTCCTGGTGCCAAAGAAGGATGGAGGCCCTTGTCATATTCTAGACCTTTGCCATCTCAATACCTTTCAGCAAACAGACGGGCTCAAGATGGTCACCCTGGCCCAGGTTTTGTTTGCCCTCGGCTCCGGAGACTGGATGGTAGCGTTG
This sequence comes from Lissotriton vulgaris, assembly GCF_964263255.1. Classification (NCBI taxonomy): domain Eukaryota; kingdom Metazoa; phylum Chordata; class Amphibia; order Caudata; family Salamandridae; genus Lissotriton; species Lissotriton vulgaris. The sequence continues at coordinate 161,576,495 of NC_141689.1, forward strand.
GACCTGTAGAACTGGTATTTTCCATCTGCTTCCTGTGTGTATCTGCATTTCACGTTAGGGCAAGAGTGTTTTCAGTTTGCAGTGCTCCTGTTTGTCCTGTTTCACCAGTAGAAATTCACCCAGAATTTATTCAATCTTTTCACTCATCAAGTGGTCTAAATGGAAGAAAACATTTGGACACTAGGCAAGCGTATGTGGATCAAACATGATAGCAGGAAGAAAGATTCACAGCTTATGCATTATTTGGCAAGTTAAGGCTAGGAGGGGTTTGAGCATCTGCCAAATCTAGAGGAAGACGAAGATTTAAATGAGTTTGAAATTTACATAAAAAAACTAGATTTGCCCTACTTGGCAAAGGTTAGTACAATATTAGAAAGGTATCACTTTGGCAGAAGAGGAAAGATATGGTGAGAGTATGGAGGGATATCTCACTAATTTAAGAAAGATCGCAACCTCCTATAGGTTTGGAGTCACTTCAGATGGGCACACAGGTATCAGCTCAAGTGCTGTTTAGACAAAGTCAGGCAAGAAGTTGGGTTGAATGAAGATCCTATGCTGATGCTGTAACCATCACTAAGAAAAATGAACACTCAGTAGCTTATGTCGAAGAAATAGACAGAAACAAGATTTTGGTCAGCAAAATTGACATAAAGGATAAAGGAGTTAAGGGCAAAAATCTGCAATCAGTGAAAATGAAGTTTATTGGCACATTTTACAGCCCTGCCAAGTATCACACGTCAGGGGTTAGACTAACTCCTTTTAGTGCTGCATCTTATAGTTTCCTAAGACCAACCAACGAGGTGTGCTCTACAATGAGCTGCAGTGTGCCGAATGCACTGACAATGAGTGCGCTATGCTGCCCCGCGTAGAGTGTGCTCTCTCAATAAACCAGGGTATCTTGGTTTTGTTTAATTTTATTCACACATTATCAGTCTCTCTCTGCGCTAGGTGCATGCCATCAAGAGAATGAACATTATCGCTGACTATCAAGCTGAGCCTGGCACTTGTCCGTACCACGTGGTGTTTTGTCAGCGACTCGTGGTCATGATCAGGGCTTTAAGTGGGATGAAAAAACGGGGGAGGTCCTTGAAAGGGGTGTTGGCAATGTAATTAAGGGCGTGGCTTGAAAACACATTAGCTAAAAGTCTGTGCTTATCATAGTGTGCCGCCCAACTTGTATTTTGCTGTTTCTGTCATTGCTTCCAGATGTATGATACAATAAGTAACATCGTACCTACAACAAGTAAGGACTATAGGCTTTGTCAATGGTTGTTAGTTGCATAAGAAAATATGCAGCCTCTATTGGTTGTGTATGATAGTGAAAATGACTCTCTTTAAAGGATTTCCTTTCCCCTACAACGCTCCCCTGGCATGACATCATGCCGTAACTTCTCCACTAGTGAGAAGTGAGTAGTATGAGCAGGGTCAGAATTCAAATTGGCATGACAATATAACACATTACTCCAGCCGGCAGCTACAAGCATTAGACCTGCCAACTCACACAATGTCACAGTGTGACACACAATATTGGCTCCCTCCATAGGTCACCCGGTGAGGAGCTAATAACACATGGTGGCTAGGAAAACAAGCTAAAAACAACTGCAAACAGTTGTTTTCAGTTCTTTTTCTGAGGCTTCGAACTGCTGACGTCCATTATTGGGTGTGGAAACACACCCAATAATGGACATAGGCAACAACCTCAGCAAACTTATGGCTTTCTTGTTTGAGGAGAGGGTGTGGGGGTGGGTTTCAGCACGAGTGCTTCCAGAGTGCTTCTCAGCATGAGGCCCGCCCCCTCCAAGGCCCACACACCTTCTCACATGGTGATATTTTTAGGTCGAGCCTCAACAGCACTTGCGCTCTCTGAAAGACCTGTTGTATTCTCTTCTGTGGGCTTTTGTCACACCCACCGATTGCCAATAGTTGGTATCTGTGCTATTCGGAAATGCTGGCTTGTTATTGGTGTTTGTCCTTGTTGGTTCCTCCTTGCTGTGTCCGTTCCCGCCCCATGACGATTTCACTAATGGTGTCTTTTGGTCACCCGCAATGCTCCTTCGCAGTGTGCAATGGCCTCTTCTCCCATCTGGACATGACTATCCAGTTTCACACTCATCTCACATCTGCATGGCTCGAAAGAAGCAAACTCTCCCGTCCCTCTGATGCCGCTTCGCACTCCATTCTTCCTCTCTTGTGTCTCACTCACTCTCTCTATTACACCACTATCTCACCTTTCCAATATGGCCCCCACGTTTTGCATGTTATACCTTTCAGGTGCGTCAATAGTGCGTTATCTGAAAACAACAATTACTTTAATAAACGTGTACGTGGAGCTCTGTTGGTTATTAGTCCTGTTCCGAATCTGGCTATCCAGCTAAAAACTACAGAAAATGTTTATTAGCCAAAGATGAAAATTGAGCAGCATGGGTACTGCTTTTGTCACGCGCCTTAAACACACTTCTCTTCCTTTCTCTTGAAACTGTCCTTTCATATCAAAACAATGTTTCCACTTCCACCCCAACCCCACTAAAAATACCCAGAATTCTGGAGGGGCCCTGTCAGTCCACCCTGGCTGCATGGTACACAGGGGCCCATGGTCTGCTGCTGTGTCTGAGGATGCACTGGCAGAGTCATTCGCAGTCCCAAACATCGGGGTAATCGATGGTGAGAACAATCCGGGTTTTTCTATTTATCAGTGTGTTGGGGTGGTGGGCGCCAAGAGAGGGTCTAACCTGTTTTTGTTTTAAAGTAAACACACAGTGAAATCTCGACAACATAGCCATCTTGGCTCTCGTTGTTCATCTTTTAGGCAGCATCATTTAAAGTGGCTGTGAAAAAAGGAGGCGGCTGATTGTTTTTTAAACTTTGCATTTAAAGGGGTCTAAGGGCTTACTTGCACGCTACGGATTTGCCCTCCTTGAACTCTGCTCATTTCCCCATCTTTCTCATCCATGGAGGAGAAGGGGGGACCGGAGGGCATGTTGTGTTTGCCGTATGTGTCCCTGTGTCTGTGTCCAAACATTCTCATCTATATGTGCAATCCTCCCTGGGAAGCAGTAGAATGCATGCCTCTCCGGATTAACTATTAATGCGCCGATCAATACCCGCGTGCAGCTTTGCCGGGAACTGTCAATGTCCTAGGCCCGCTCCTGTCCTGGACTTTTCTTAAACGTATTCACATGCAGCATAAAAGGCGTATGCATTTTTCATTGGCAGCGATAAAGCACCCAGTAAACGTGGCTGTTTACCAAGGCCCAACGCTCCAAGAGAAAGCATGGGCAGACATGTGGAAGTACTGTGAGGCTGCAAGTGGCTGTTAACAAAAATGTGCTTAGTTATTAAAGCGTTGCATTTGTAATTTTCCTGGTTAGAGTCCATATATTGGAACATCGTATTCTTTACCTCCCTGAGTGTCATCCGCCCCAATGTTAAGGCGCTGGAAACCAATGAACAGACCCACATATTTGGAAAGGATATCCTGGCCGTGCAGACGTGTGTGCCCACACTAGCCAGGTGGCTGGGGGTGAATTAAAAAAGTCTGCTCTTGGCTTCTTACTGAACTCAAGAAGACAGGATCGCAGTGCAGCATATATGAAGCCTGCAAGGAGCCCTAATGCAAACAAGAGAACTGCCCCCACCCTCATTGTTAGGTGTATGCACGGGGATATTACATGATTTGGCCAAAATGACAGGATGGTGAGCTGATGGCTACACTCAAATATGCAGGATGGCTCAGTGAGGTAACCACTTATTGCTTAAATATGTGGTGATTAGAACACCATGGGCCTGATTCACAGAACTAACTTAAGACAAAATCCTAAACTTACTACCATTTTGGTATTCACAGAAGGCACTTACTCATTTTGGTATTCACAGAAGGCACTGGCTCATCAATGAGTAAGTGCCTTCTGTGAATACCAAAATGAGTAAGTGTCTTCTGTGAATACCAAAATGGTAGTAAGTTTAGGATTTTAACTTAAGTTAGTTCTGTGAATCGGGCCCCACAAGTTCAAATTTCAGCAAAATATACTCAGCCTTCCATCCAGTCCAATAACTGGGTATTTAAGCATCTTATATAGCCTTAGAGCCCGCCGTAGCGGGCTCTACCAGCCATTAAAGGCCCACTCCAGCATTAAAGGTCCGAGCCAAAGGTGAGGGCCTTTAACAAGGCAGCGGGCCATTAATGGCCAGCAGAGCCAACTAAGGAGGGCTCTATGGCTATTAAAACATCTTGCCCCTGGAGGGTGGAATGTTCTAATTTGTAAAACAAAGGCCTCACGGAGCCTAAGGGGATTGAAATCCTGTCAGGGTCCGTGAGGCCATTTGTTCACAGCAACAGCTCATGTAGAATGGTCCCCATGTTCCTGGGGAGCCTTTGTAGTAGCCTCAGCAGTGAAGGATGGGCGCGGCCTTCCTTGCCCGGCCCTGCCCCCAACACACCATCAGCAGAGCTCCTCTGCTTTCGGTCTGTGGCTGTGCCAGACTCCCTTTCCCGCCGTGTGTCCCTCTCCTACGCTGGGAGAGGTTTCCGACAGCCGGTCCCTTCACTTCCTCGGGGTCAGGGGTGCTGCGGCATGACCCTGCTACAGCATGGCAATATCTCCTGCAGGGACGATGAGATGAAAACAACAACCTGTATGGGGCCTTTCCTCAATGCCCACAGGACTTAGAGGTAGCGCTCCCACCCGCGCTATGGAGCTGACCCGTTGGCAGTGCTCCAGCTGCTTTGAGGAGGGGATCAGTGGTGCTTCCCAATACTGATTTGTCCAGAGACCGGGCTGCAGCACCAAGCCCTTTCATAAAATAAAGCGCTCACCACGTGCATGTCTAGGGTGCTCCTTTACACCTAGTGCAGCACTCTCCACACGCTTGGGCCCCTAAAGTGAAGATTTCCAGCACTCTCCACGCGCTAACTTTGTAGGCAAAGGAAAATCACTTTGCCCAATGTAGCGCTTCACCACACACTATGGGCCTCATTTATGAGAAATGACGCATCACTGCGTGAAAGCAGCGATGCGTCACTTCTCAGTGCGCACTCCTTGCGACATTCCTGATGCATCATAATCAATGTATGACGCATCATGTCGCAAGGAGTTACAGATATGTCAGTATTTTCTGACGTATCTGTAAGCGCAAAAGTGACGCATTGCTGGATTGTGTCACAAAAGTGACGCAACTCCAGCAATGCCTCCTTCCACATGGGGCAAGCCCCATGTGAAAGGGCCTGTGTCAGTCTTACGCCTGCTGTGAGGCAGGCGTAAGATTTTGACGCAACGGTGTCCTAAAAGTGAAGCAGTGAAATCTCATAGATTTCACTGCATCACTTCTACGACCCTTCCTTGCGTCAATACGCCCCCCTTGCATACATTATACCTGGCGCAGGTATAATGTGGCGCAGGGTTTTAAATATGGCGCAACAAGGCGCATTTTTTACGTCACAAAAAGTGACGCACCAGCGGCGTAAAAGTGACGCACAGCCTCATAAATGAGGCCCTATGGTTGCAGTAGCCAGGAACAGCACCCAGCACTCAATATGCACTGGGCCCCACTAGGAGTCTACTGGTAGGGCAGACACATGGCAGGCATCAGTAACCAAAGAGGCCAGCACCCTAGAGGCAATTAAGGGCAATTCCTCCCGGCAGCCCAGCAGTACCTAGGTAGTCCAGAGTCAGGGAGCAGGCTAGGAGCAGGGCAATAATCAGGAAAACAATCCATTGAGTCCCTTTGCAGTTCAGGAGTCCTTGTGAAAGAGGTTCAGTCTGTAGAGCCAGCAGCGTCTGGTTACAAGTCCCACGCAGTGTCTAAAATCATGGGGTCACAGCCCCTTTAATTATAGCTCAAAAGTCTTTGTTCTAGGGGCACTTCACACACATTTCAGAAGTGCACTACACCCCTATTCACATCCAAAGCCCTGGCCCCAGAAACACTACAGGGGGGCGGAGACGGCATTGTGAAAGTCAGGCATAGCCCTATTCAGATGCAAGGGAAACTCCTCCCACCAATCTAAATGCAGCCAAGGTCTATTCAGCCCAGCACTGAGTCACACAGAAAAGGCAGGACACACCTCAACCCCCTTGTGACTGTCTAGAGTGAATGCACATCCCCTTCTCCTGTTAGTATAAACCAGATGTTGATTACACAACCAGGCAGGGCACAAACAATCATAAGCACACAAAAATGCCTACTTCTAAAAGTACTGCAATGGGAAGTTTGGCCCAACTAGGGACAAGGCTCAGGTAGGGCCAGAAATTTGTAGACATAAGGTAGCCTAACCCTCGTGGTGGTTCAATGCGTGTCTTGAATTAACGCTGGGATCAAACAATAAATTACTTGTGTATGATCTTTTTAATTATATTTTCTTTTGTAAAGACTCAAAACATTTTTAACAAGTCATGATAAAAGGACACAATGTAATCAAAGGACATTCTGTTTCCAACAATAATTCAAACCGTATCAAAATATTTACACACAACAACGAAGGTACCACATATGACAAGACAATTCAAAGCAAATAATGACAAAACAAACAGCACTTTTTTTTAATGTATACCAGTTTTGCATAATACTGTATATTATGCACAGACATATGTTCATCCTACGACACCTTAAGCTATCAAATACTCGGTGTGTAGGGGAAACATTGGGAGATTCCTAAAGGATTCTGCTCAAGGGGTGTGTCTAATTGTAGTAGTACCCTCAGCGGGAAAGGAAATCAATTCAATACTCCTCAATGTTTTATGAATTGCCAACGCGTTTCGAGTCCCAGGCAATAAGTACAGGGTCTGTCTTCAGGGGTTCTTAATTTTAAATGCACTGTGTTGTCTGTAAAAAGCAAACAAATATGCCAAAATGGATTATGATTTGGTCATTATCAGGGCTCCCACCCCTCTGGATATTCTGGCAATGCATCAAATATAGATTTTACCCAAAATCGAAAGGAGGTGGACCCTGCTTCTTTTTTCTTGCTCGATTTTCAGATGTTAAATCGACGCAGCAGATTCTGTTAGAGACAGAATCAACTCACTCATTAGCATTTATCTATTTTATTCCGCACTTTTATGAGCAGGGCGTGCAATAAAATTTGTTTTATTGATTTAAATGTCTACTTACCCACATTCATCCATATTCCGGTGTTTACTTCCCCACCCTTCCCCTCCCCAGTCCCACGTCACTGCCCGGCAGTGCGTCCTATACATGCCGCTACTGCCAACCAATGGTGCCTAACCAACCTCTACCATTTCAACTTACCTCTCCAAGTGGTGGTCGCACCCAGAAGACCTTCGTCCCTGAGCCTGCATGGCTTTTCCAAACCGGAGACTCCCCATTGAAAGCTGAAGAGCAGCCGACGCCAAAAACAGAACTCTGCACCCGGCCGCCCCAGTGCCACTGAGAGTGCACATTTTGTGCTAGCCTATATCAATAATTGCCCTGAGCTAAAGTCTAGGTGCTTTGCTCCCACAACACAGTGGCCTGCTCATCAGCGGCCACCAACCGAAAGCCCTCTATCCCCCTTTGGATAACATTGGGCCTTAGCACTCTGCATCTGGCCGCTCTAGTGCCGCTGAGGGTGTAATGAGAGTGCATCTTTGACTCTGGGGGACACCTGAGTCTAAACCCATAACACAACCTCCCACAACAAAGTACTTACCTGATAACACTATTTTCCTCCATAGAATAACATTGACTGTTTTGCTATGAAAAGTTTCTAAGTTTGGAGTTGGAAAAATCTAAGAAATCCTTTGCAACTGTACTAAATAAGGAAAACGCCTTTACTTACCTGCTTACAGGAAATGTCTGAGTGCAGTATCCAGGTACACTACACTGTGTAAGAAAAGTAATCCGAAAAGTAACTTACATGATATTCTACAAAAAATCCTATACAAAGTATATGTACTGAATTCTGAAAAACACTGCATTATCAGTAACACAACTGTAATCAAATCAAAGTACATTTACAATTGTAATTCAAACTGTTTACAAACTGCATTACTACTGTAAAGTATGTATTGCTTACCTGTTCCAGGCTTGCTTGGCTCTAGAAAATAAATAACTAAAAGAATATTTTTATTCAAAAACAATTGGTCTAAAGTTCAGTCTTAGAGTATGTGAATTCATGTGCTGACTGAGTTGGTACAACAAATGCTTAACACTGTCCTCTGATAAAGCCTTACTGATTGACCATACTTCCACAAATAGAGAGTGAGGTGCTATCTACTTTACCTCTGCCTACCTTTTGGGTTCCACTGGACTCTGTGCACACTATACCTCACTTTGGTATAGTATATACAAATCCAGCTTCCTACAACACACACCCTGGCAGATCCATGCACATGGTTTGCATTTCCTCTCTCCTAATTGTGAGCCACATGAAACAGCGGATACAAATCTTGGCATACAATGTCCTCCCGCCTTTGTTGTCAGCTACAGGAAGCAGTGGATACACATCTTGGCAGATCATGTCTTCCCACCAGTGTTGTCAGACACAGGAAGCAGCGAATACACGTCTTGGCAGTTCAGTGCTCACAACCTACGTCTCTTCTCATTGGGTCTGAGCCATGTCCAGAGCACAGACTTTCTTGCCTTAGACAGGTGGCGGGATAAAGATCATCTGTGTTTTATGCTTCTGTATGTGTACAGTGCCAGTCGTGCACAATCTTGCTTTTCATAGAAGCCGGCCCTGACTGTTGCTTGTTGTTAAACATGGCATCCATGGTGTGGTTTTCCTCTAACTTTTTGCTTTCAGCCCTCCAGTTTTGTTGACTCCGTTTTTGCTGGCTTTAGGATCCCACACACTTTCCACTGCTAACCAGTGCTAAAGTACTTGTGCTCTCATTAAAATATGTTTGATTGGTTTATACCCAATTGCTATATTTAATGTACTTGTAAGTTCCAAGTAAAGTGGTGCTACCCTTTCCCAGGGCCTGTAAATTAAATGCTGCTAGTGGGCCTGCAGTACTGCAGTACTGCAGTACTTAATGGGCCACCCACTTAAGTAGCCGTTTAAATATGTCTCAGGTCTGCCATTGCAGCCTGTGTGTGATGTTTTAAACTGCCATGTCGACCTGGCAAAATCAACCTTTTGCAGTCCTAATCTTTTCTTTTTAATACATATAAGTAACCCCTAGGGTAGGCCCTCAACAGCCCAGAGGGCAGGGCGCAGTGTATTTAAAAACAAGAACATGTACATGTCCTGCTACTGAAAAACTCCTACATTTGTTTTTCACTATTGTAAGCTTACCTCCTCCATAGGATAACATTGGGGTACCTTATTGCATTTAATAAGTAATAACTTCCAATGGGGAGCAGGTAGACAGGTCGGGTTTGGTGTATGGATTTGTGAGTTAGAGCTCTCTTTAACAGTAAAGTCAGATTTTTAGTTACAATTAGAAAAAGACCTCTTCTAAAAAGTTCAAATGCAAAATGTACAATTGATGGACAGAATGCTGAACAATGTCAAACATTCAACCGTAGTACACAGATCTGGGCCTAAAGCCATCATTTATTTCCTCACCATGCCAATCCTGTTTAGACTCAGCCATATAAAAATTTGTTTAGTCTTGCCCCTGCTCTCCATGGGAACTGTCCAGCCCGAACTGCCAGGCCAGGTCCTCCCTGGACCGGAAACAAGCATCCTGGAACCGGTTTCAGGGTATCACGCCCTCATCAGCAAGGCTAGCTTGTCTTCAATGGAACGGTGAGCACAGGACCCACGTCTGGGCATACCCGTCCCACTCGGAGTGACAAATGCAAAAAGTACAATTGATGGACGGAATGCTGAACAATGTCAAAAATGTATCCCCAGTCACAGATCTGGGTTTAATCCATAGTTTTTTTGCTCACCATGCCATTGCTGTTTAGACCCCGCAATTTGCAAATCAATATTGACCCTGCTCCCTGTGGGAACATATCAGCCCGAACTGCCAGGCCAGGTCCTCCCTGGATTGAAAAGAAGCATCCTAGGACTGGTTTCATTGTATCACTTCATATCAGTCAGGCTTGCTTGACTCCAGTGGCATGGTGAGCATGGACACATGCCTGGACATACCCATTGATGGACGGAATGCTGAAAAATGGCAAACATTCACCGCCAGTCACAGATCTGGGTTTAATCTATCATTGTTTTGCTCTCCAGACCACATCAGTTTGGACCCAGCCATATGCAAATCATTCTTGATCCTGCTCCTCATGGGATCAGTCCAGCGCAAACTACCAGACCAGGTTTCGCTGGTCTGGAAAAAAGCATTCTGGGACAAGTTTTGAGGTATCACCCCTCAACAGCTGTGCTAGTTTGAATCAGAGAAATGTAAGGGTGTCATCAACCTCCCCACTTTAGCAGCTTGAGCAGGGGGTGGGGGTAACTGAACAGTTCTGATTAACATGAAACGTTTACATTTTGTTTATAGCTCATGCAATTGAATCAGAGACCTGCTAGCTTCTGAACCGAAGGTCATAAGTACCAGTGTCGGAGAGCAGCAAGAATGAGCTGTGGGATGAGGGACGAATGATACTAGAGAGCTGTGAAGGAAGGACGAGATGGCGGCATGAGAGAAGGATGGATGGGTGGAAGCATGGATTGGAAAATACGTGGAAAGGTGGATGGATGGGGAGAAATATAGATGAAGGATGGAGAGGATAAATGGAGAGTAGTGGACAGATGCAGAAAGGAGTCCAGCCATTAAAGGCCCACTCCAGCATTAAAGGTCCTAGCCAAAGGTAAAACGACCAGTAGAGGTCAGTAAAATACCAGAATTGCTTTCTGCTGAGGGACTTTTTTTTTGCTGGCAACTGCCTCTATTTAACTTTCTTGATAGAAAACGACCAGTAGAGGTCAGTAAAATGCCAGAATCACTTTAGCATTCTCTAGATTCCAGTCCATAGAAATTGTCTTCCATGAGCACCCGAAGTATTTTCAGTGATATGACCACCGAAGGCCTTGATTTTATATTAAAAACAGAGCTTTGGACTATACCATTTCCCGCTGAACTTTGGACTATACCATCTCCTGCTGAAAGACAATATTTCTCCCCATGTGTTCCCAAAACTGGCATGTTTGGTGTTTACTTTCCCTCCATGTTAAAGAACAGTAGATGTTTGAGCACCCAGGCTAATGTGCTGCATAGCTAAATACATATAAGGTCCCAAAGGCGAGACCGATTGCATTGCAAATGCTTGTTTTATTTTGCAGCGAGGCATCTAAAGTTCAGACATTTAACTTGAAATTTCTCCAAGGTAATGCATGACCTTTTCGAAAGAGCAAGTAAAACAAAGACAGACAATTTCTGCTTACTGTTTCCGACCTGTTCTGTTGAAAGGTCTGTAAAGATAAGGTCCACATACCTTGGCTCTGAATGTCTTTTATTTTAAGTTCATATGACATCTCCAGCTGACCTTCTGTCACTCTCCCAGCTTCCCAACCGCCCAACTTTTTTTACCCTTCTACTCTGATGTCATAGCGGCAGACCCTGATGCAGAGGTCTAGCCCGGGACCAGGGTTCAATTCCCCACCTCGGTGGGTCTTGGGCTAAAAATTCCACGGACCTGATAATTCTCGCCTCGGTGCCTATTCCAATCATAGAGTCCCACTCTGCAACTCTGGGCAATAACTTGCTTAATCTCCACAACGGCCCCCACAACGCTAAGGATGCCTGGCCTCCACCTTGGGGGTGCCCAGGAGTGGACGCCTCACAGGGAAAGCCAGGATGGGTTCCACAGCGGTATTCGTACAAGCGCCTTGAGACCCTTGCGGGTGATTAGTGCGCTATACAAGTATCAATTTACATTTACATTTACCATTCTACATCCCTTACTCAGCCCTAATGTTATCTGTTGTATCCTGTTACCTCTTAGTTCCCTGCTGCTATTACTAAACCTGTTTTCTTGGTATACACTACTGGCTACTGGACTAATTACCTACAAGGGCTTCACTTCATTTGCAAGATTATCAACAGACATCCCCCCCCCCCTAAAATTATCCTGAATCTTAATTTGTTTAAAGAACACATGTACAATTGTAAAATATGATAATACCTACTACATTTCTGACTGTTAGATATCTATGTATTTTATTCATATTCTAATACAATGCAAATATAACATTACATATTTTCATTGTTCTTTCACTTTGCATTCATCTCCCATACTCCACGTAGTTCCGTCTTACATTCACTCTTCCACTCAACCATATGGGGGCACTCCTTTCTGCCATGTTCCCTTCCTTTCAGGGATACAAATGGTAATACACCAGTCACAGAATGGGGAGCTGTCCTATACGACTAAATCATACTTCTTAATTCTTTTCTGTATGTGAGACATTTGGCCAACAATAATTGGATATTGTGCATTATTAAATGGTTTACACTCTCCACTAACCCATTGACCTGGGGTTGAAAAAGGGCTACCCTCTCATGGACCATTCTCATCCTGGAAAGATAACTAGTCATTTCCCTAGAAATAAATTTCACCCCATTATCTGACACAATGGTTTTATTAATTCCATCTTCCATGAAAGCTTCTAAAAACTCAATGACACCCTGTTGTGTTCACATGCCCCATTGTATTTATAAAAAAATATTTAGTGTGATAATCTACCAGTTCCAGGGTGCACCTGTTTCCTGATCCCGACCTTGATACAGGTCCTAGGAAATCAATAGCCTGCTTTTCCTATCGTCTTTCAGGAAAAACCATATATTCCAATGGAGGTTTCCTCTTTACCTTGGTCTTATTACTGTTGGCACATGCAACCCAATTCTCACCTTTTCCTCCAAATCACTATACATGCCTGGCCACCAGAATGACTGCCTCGCTTTTCTGTTCATCACTCCATCTCCCAGTGTGTTCGGACCCCACTAGGAGGGACAATTTGATTTCTCCCGATTAACTTTCCACCAATTCGGTTTAGTTCATCCTTGACTTTGAAATATTCACTCAGTTCTTTACTCAATTCACCTCCGTTGCCCCCTCCACATACAACTTTCACTTCCACGTCTTCCATCACCAATTCATCATCCCTTGCAGCCTCTCTCTCTCCACATTTATTGCCATCTGTCCATTGGCTGCCCCTTCCTCTCTGTCAAACACGTCTTCAACAGTTTCCTCCTCATACACTGGCATTTTTGCTAAATAACCCACTACCAAATGTGTGCTGCCCCTCATATATAAGTCGTTAATTTCGCAACAGCAAGCTAGGGCTTCTCTTTCTATCACAGGATATGTGACTTCTGCTCCTTGTAATTTCCTGGACGTAAAGCCATCCTTGATTTGCGTTAGTACTGAACCAATTCCATCATTACTGGTATCTGTTGTAATATAAGTTTTACTTGTAATGTCAAAATGTCCTTGTGTGGGAGCCTGTACAATGCTTCCGTTTACTTTCTCAAACACATGCTCACATGCCTCTCCCTACTCAAAGGCTATGCCCTTTTTCATCAATTTTCTTAAAGTTTCTATCACTTCTGCAAAATTTCGTACACATTTTGAGCAATATTCTGTGAGTCCGTGAAATGATTTCTGAAGCCTGGTTTGTTTGGCGGGCAGAATCACTGGAGAAGGAGCAGGGAAGGAGACTACACCTCCCACCAGCCACTGCGTTAGGTCGCACTTAAAAGTGCACCGGCGGTGCGTGCCCTGGCGAAGCCCAGGCCAAGTGCAGGCCCATCCATGTCAGTCTGAGCCCGGAGGAGGCTGGGCTGGGCCAACCCTCTAAGAACTGGTATTGCGGCATAGAGCATATAAATAGTACTGTTGTCTCCCTTCATCTCCTGCACATTATATTCTGTAGTCACAGCTTGTTTTCTTGTGTTGTTGGGACCCTCGATGAGGTCTTAACAAGGGCTCAGACTGTACTCACTCTTGAAATTGAGATAACGAAGATAAGGCTCTTCCTGGAGACACGTATTGCTCAAAAACATTCCTCCCCTGGAGGACAATCTCTGGAGGCTGATCCCCGTCTTTTGTGCAACCTACACCTAAACCTACACCTGCATCTGGTACTTTTATAGTGTCGAGTCCATTCTTGCCTACTAACCTCTCATCTGGATGTTGTGTAGCGACACGGGGACAGGTAGCATCCTTTCATTTAAGAACAGTAATTTGGAGTCGTCAGTTAAGAAAAGAAGGGAAGGCAGAGCCCCGAAGCAAAAATCATTGAAAGGGACACACCTAAAGAAAATCATTAGGACTTAGGGCTTCCTGCACCAACAAGGTCTAAAGACACTATCACGCAAACAAATTCGGGGACTGATTATGACTCTGATCTCTTAAGAGGATGGAAACTATGGTGACTGTGCTTTTAAATCCCATTTTGTAAAAATTATCAGAAATTGAAGAAAGGTTAATTTGTATGGAGGCCCTGTGCTCAACTCTCCCAAATATAACCCAACTAAATGAGGAAGTTAGGTTGTTTCCTCAGCCAGATGAGGTGACTCTCCTGTCAACTGACGCGATGGGACCCTTTGTTCTCCATGTTCCCCGGCAGGTATAGTAGGGCAGTCCGCTCACTCGGTGGGCTATGGTCAAAAACCTCCTAATAGGTCGAGACCCTTTGTATCTAATCAGCATCAGATTATGAACCAAACTGATCTAGGTGGCCCAGCCCCACCCAATTCAGTAAGACCATCCGTTAATATTACCTCGAACATGTGCCTTCCCTCATGTTATTCCTTTACACCCCTCGGTCCCTCCGGTAACTGACATTGCTTGTGTTCAACCGCCTCTATATCCTGCTTCTCTAGAAGGTGGCAATTTAACTTTTCGTCCTGGGAGGGAGTCTATTCACCACCCAGCTGAGGCTATTAAATCTGGAGTAAGACTAGATCTCCCGCCAGCAGGCTGTCCTTATATTATAGCGTTAACTAATGTCCAGAATTGAAAGCGAATCAACAGGAATCAGCAGAGCAGTTAATTCACAAAGCTCAGCACTGGCTCTTTAATCGTACAGGGGATAACTTTAATGTATATAAATATAATATTACTAGTGGCCCGTCCCGACGTTGTCCGGGTAAAAAAAGGCTAGGCAGCAATGGTTTTAGTATCATTGTACATTCGTCCCACATGATAAGAGACACATTTTGAAGCAGTGTCCCCAAAGGTCAGTTTTTCCGAATAGAGCATATTGAATCCCTTTCAAGGGAAACTGTTAGAGGCAGTTCAAAGGTAGAATGTGCTGTTTTCCCAGCTGTTAGCAAAGTGGCAGCTATTCCAGATGAAGCAACAGCTAGAGCCAAATTCCCAGAAGATCGAACTTTGGCAAGTATGAGGTTGATTAGGTAAGTCTTTCCTGTGCCACCGGGGGCGACTATGAACAATAGTTTGCCTTGCTTCTTTTCAACACTATCACTATGGTGTTGTAGACGAGTTGTTGATCGGGAACTAAGTTAGGCAAGTGTTGAGCAAGGTAGTTATTTAGCTCTGGAATATTGTGTGCGGTAGCGATATTGTGGTATCCAGTTAGGTTAGTTCGGACCGCTGGCGGCAGGCTGAAATCTTGTAAGGACTTCTGGCTTAATAGATACAGTGAGTCTTCAATTTCTATAAGTCCTTGGTTTATGATTTCCTTGTTGATAGCAGCCCGTGCCGACGTCCGGGTATGAATTGCTGCCGGCCAGTAGTATATTGTTTTGTAGGATTTCGTTTTGATAGCATTTCTTATCTGTGACAGGCCTGTGAAACGCTCCGATTCACAGTGCACTGCTGATGCACTTAAGAGTGCGCGTTCAGTAGTGTGTGAACTCGAGTTTCCCTACTTTATATTTCTTTGCAATATTATATAGCGCAAACTCGACAACATGGCATGAGCACAATTTACATTACAGAGGAACACATTCATTTGTGGTAGGCACGGGGAGACAAAGCGATTTGCCTGGAATCACAGAATGTTGAACTGATGCCGAGATTCGAACGTAGCTCCCCAGCTCTAAAGTTCGCAATTCTAGAACTTGTGGCGGGAGGTGTGTCTAAAAGTATATGTTGGTGCTGGCCATCAATGAGAGAGACCTGTGCATTTTTCAAATGAGTGGTGAAAAAATATGAGTATTTTGCTGGAGATATGGGCCGCCGTGCCACCAATGTACTTACCGGGGGAGGGTAAACACCGATTATTCCGCAACTTTCTTTCCGCATACCATCACTCCGCATACTTTCATTACGAAAGTACCATGACTCCGCAATGCCATTATAACGCATGGCATTACATTTTATATGCTTTTACTACGCATACATTTACAACGAAATTCGTTGTAAATGCATGAATGGTAAAAGCATGTTTTTTGAATGTTTGGATAAGGTAAGTATGGGTATAGAGTTATATGTTTTGGGGTACTAAGGTATATGTTTTGGGGTATTTGGGTATTTTAAGGGTTCAGATATAGTTTTGGGTTATGGGGTACAGGGGTAGTTTTAGGGTTTAGTGATAGGTATGGGTTTTGGGGTACAGGGGTATTTTTAGGGTTCAGGGGTAGGTTTGGGTTTTGGGGTATTTTTAGGGTTCAGGGCTAGGTTTGGGTTTTGGGGTACAGGGGTATTTTAAGGGTTCAGATATCGTTTTTGGTTTTGGGGTATAGGGGTATTTTTAGGGTTCAGGGGTAGGTTTGGGTTTTGGGGTACAGGGGTATTTTAAGGGTTCAGGGCTAGGTTTGGGTTTTGGGGTACAGGGGTATTTTTAGGGTTCAGGGCTAGGCTTGGGTTTTGGGGTACAGAGGTATTTTAGGGTTTCAGGGATAGGTTTGGGTTTTGGGGTACAGGGGTATTTTTGGGGTTCAGGGCTAGGTTTGGGGGTACATGGGTATTTTTAGGGTTCAGGGCTAGGTTTGGGTTTTTGGATACAGGGGTATTTTTAGGGTTCAAGGCTAGGTTTGGGTTTTGGGGTACCGGGGTATTTTAAGAGTTCAGATATAGTTTTGGGTTTTGGGGTATAGGGGTGTTTTTAGGGTTCATGGGTAGGTTTGGGTTTTGGGGTACAGGGGTATTTTAAGGGTTCAGGGCTAGGTTTGGGTTTTGGGGTACAGGGGTATTTTTAGGGTTCAGGGCTATGTTTGGGTTTTGGGGTACAGAGGTATTTTAGGGTTCAGGGATAGGTTTGGGTTTTGGGGTGCAGGGGTATTTTTGGGGTTCAGGGCTAGGTTTGGGTTTTGGGGTACATGGGTATTTTTAGGGTTCAGGGCTAGGTTTGGGGTTTGGGGTACAGGGGTATTTTAGGGTTCAGGGGTAGGTTTGGGTTTTGTGGTACAGGATTATTTTTAGGGTTTAGGGCTAGGTTTGGGTTTTGGGGCACAGGGGTATTTTTAGGGTTATGGGGTAGTTTTGAGTTTTGGGGTACAGGGGTATTTTAAGGATTCACGGCTAGGTTTGTGTATGTATGTATGTATTTATTGCTTATTAAGCGCAACTGTCACCCCCAAGGGTATCCTGGCGCTGAGACCGAACCATGCATCTATTAAAACAGCTACATTACTCTGGGAAACAGATAGGTTTTGAGGCTCTTTTTAAAGGTAAGCAGATCAGGGCAGCTCCTTAATGCCAGGGGGAGGGTGTTCCACATCGTGGCAGCCGCAAAACTGAAAGCGCGACCACCCATTCTCGTTCTGTTAATTTTAGGGACTTTTACCAAGAACGCCGAGGATGATCTTAAAGGTCTGGCTGCCTGATACCAGAGGAAGAGGGTCTGAAGAGGTATTGGTCCCAGTCCATGCAGGGCCCTATAGACAAGGCAGAGAGCCTTAAACGCAATTCTCTGCTGGACTGGAAGCCAATGTAGATCGGCTAAGGCTACCGATGAAGAGGCGGACCGTGGTCGAGACAAGGCCAATTTAGCGGCCATATTCTGTATCCTTTGGAGCTTTAGGATCAGAGTCTTCGGGGCAGCCAAAAGTAGTGCGTTACAGTAGTCAATCCTACTGAGAATGGAACTACGCACTACCTCAGCTCTGGAGCCCTGTGGAAGAAGTGGCAGGATTTTCCGTAAGGCACGGAGCAGACCCATGCATGTTGCTGCCGTTTTATTTACGGAGGCATCAAGCTGCAAGTTGGGTTCGAATAGAACTCCCAGGTTGCGAGCTGACTCTGACGCCTCCACCGATCCCGGAATGGACATAGGCCAGAAATCGGCCGGTAGTGTACGGGGAGTTCGGTCCAAAGAGCAGTGAAGTACCTCCGTTTTCGATCCGTTGAATTGTAACGCATTGGCTCGCAGCCATGCTGCTGTGGCTGCCATACAACGGTGAAAGACATCCCTTGAAATAGTCTCTGAGCCCTCAAATGAAAAAATCAACTGAGTGTCATCGGCGTAGTTGACAACGGATATGCCGAATGACTTTATCAGTGCTAACAAGGGACGGAGATATATATTAAATAGGATCGGGCTGATTGCCGATCCTTGAGGGACTCCCTGTTTCACCGGCCTAGTGGCTGATCGAAAAGGTGGTAATGCCACGGCTTGTTGTCGGTTGTCTAAGTAGGACGTGAGCCAGTGTGTTTTGGGGTACAGGGGTATTTTAGGGTTCAGGGGTAGGTTTGGGTTTTGGGGTACAGTGGTATTTTTAGGGTTCAGGGCTAGGTTTGGGTTTTGGGGTACAGGGATATTTTAAGGGTTCAGATATAGTTTTGGGGTATAGAGGTATTTTAAGGGTTCAGGGGTAGGTTTGGGTTTTGGGGTACAGGGGTATTTTAAGGGTTCAGGGCTAGGTTTGGGTTTTGGGGTACAGGAGTATTTTTAGGGTTCAGGGCTATGTTTGGGTTTTGGGGTACAGAGGTATTTTAGGGTTCAGGGGTAGGTTTGGGTTTTGGGGTACAGGGGTATTTTAAGGGTTCAGGGCTAGGTTTGTGTTTTGGGGTACAGGGGTATTTTAGGGTTCAGGGGTAGGTTTGGGTTTTGGGATACAGTGGTATTTTTAGGGTTCAGGGTTAGGTTTGGGTTTTGGGGTACAGGGGTATTTTTAGGGTTTAGGGATAGGTTTGGGTTTTGGGGTACAGGGTATATTTATAGGGTTAAGATGGGTTAGTGTTTAAGGGTGTTGGGGTATTTTAAGGAGTAAGGGTGGGTTATGATCATGGGGTGCAGGGGTATTTAAAGGGAGCAGGGTGGGATTAGCACACAATATGAGACATGGCATGAAGGGTGGAACGTACCACACGCCCCCAGTGTTTGTCACGCCCCCAGCACACGCCCACAGCACAATGCAGACACGCCCACAAGGGACTACTTTGCTGGCACGGTTCTTTTACCTTTTAAAAGTATATGGTGGGCGTCTGCATAGCCTATGTCCTTCTGCTGCAACTGCCCTTTCCAACGCTGTATTGGGTGTTGTGATTGGTGCTGTGGTTCCTGAGATTACCCGCCTCAAAGGTTTGGGCTCTCTCTTTATATTATTAGTATGGATGGCCAGGAGAGTTAACTGTGTAGCAAGAGCCCCTAAAACCCTCAAAGGGGACTGCACCATCATTAATTTTGACAACCATTACATGGTGGGCGACCTAATAAGTATGTTAGCAAGCACCCTGACCCTCTATTCTGAAATATGTGCACTCCCGCTTGGCTTTTTTTTACAAACCTCCTACCTCATCTCAAATCCCATTTCACAAATTAAACAATGGCCGATTGCCCTCATGTTCTTTTAACCAATGTCTCCCACAACCTGCTTTACCTTTACCTCTTAGCAACAGATTTACTCTATAGGAAGGCATGCAAGAATGTGATTGACTTGATGAGCAGAGTTAGGTAATATTGTTGATGATAGAGTATTACATAATGTGTCTCTTGTCGTTTCTTCCCTCCATTTAAACTCTCAACACTTTCTAAGTCTGCAGACAGGTGGCTTAACCTTGCCTCGGAGCTTGATACTTTTAGATAGTACCCCAGAATCCGTTGTAGTGATTTCTTGGAACATTGCAGGGTATAATCAAAAAAAGTCCAACTTGGAGTGGTTGTTTTTGCTAATGGTTAATGACATATTGTTGTTAAACAAAATAGAGAGTGAGGGTTTTACAAAGGATACTCCTATTCCCCCTGGGATATGAATCAGAAACAAATAAAGGGAGTAATCCTACGAATATTCAATATCTATGAGATGAGAAGGTACTTATAGAAAAAAGGAAAGATTTCCTTTTCTAAAAAGGCGCTTCACTCACCAACCTAGTTGGTGACTTGCTTCATCATTAGGGTCCCATCCGAGTAGCTGAATGCCACTCGGGTGTGCTTCAACACCGGATTACAGTGAAGCAGGATGATTCACAACAGTGGTGTAAGTGAGTGAAAAGGTGAGGTTAAAAATCATCTTAATTTAAGTCCCTAAAAGTTTAATATGGAGCAATAAGACAATGCTTAAAATTATGTTAGATTGACCCGTGGTGTCTATGTCTAAAAAAGTGATCGTGGCGGTCTACATGTTTCAACCTGTGCGTGATACTACCAGGTTTTCATCAGGACCTAGTGCTGTGGCCCGAGCGGTATACACACGCTAAGGTGCACCCTACTCTGGGTCAATTGCGAACCACACCATGTACTTTCAGTGTGGCAACCTTCAAGCCTTCTGTAAAAGGAACAATTAGAAACTAGCTTTAGTCATGCCCCATGTACATCATAGGAAAGCGTGCTGGCTCTAGTCACACTTACGCCAAACCATGCCACCCGCAATCACACCTGAATGCTCGTCCTACACGGAGTCCCGAAATTCTATGGTGAAGAAAGGAAAAGATTTATTGGCCCCCTCATCTGAAAAATTAATTTTAAACAGTGTTGTGTGGCTTTAATTTATATACAACTATTGTCTGACCCCTTTACATGTTTTTCTTTGGCATCATTTCTCTTATCTGCATTGAAGAGAAGAAGATTAAATTCCCAATCTGCTTTTCAACTTGCAAACTTATGCCATTGAATTGTACAATAACTGTGTGCACATTTATGAATTATCATCATTTGTATAATAGGAATTATGTTTTAAAGTGATTTTATTCTTTTAACAATTCTGTCATAATATAAGTAATTTTAACTTATAATAATAATGGAAATTGATATATTTGTAGAATTCTTTTTATGCCATCCTTGTGTTTGCAAAATAAAGTTATTTCTGACTGACTCATTTCAATTTCTCTTTGCTACCTGGGCTTGGTTCTTGCTCTATTGCTGTTATTTTACTTTCCTTTGGTTTACGCCCATCATCACTTATAACATGTCTTAAATATGTTACGACTTTCCTTCTGATCTGCATTTCTTCTTTTTCATCGTGATACCATGTCTTTCCAAATGCTTAATCACCTCCTTAAATAACTGATCATGCTCACTTCCCCACTTTTTTACAATGAGTACGTCGTCCTGAAAGCACAATATTTCATCCATATCTCCAAAAATGCTCCAAAGGCTGAAATAAGCCCAAATGGCATCCTTATGTAATGGAAAGCCTCTAGGAGAATAATGAATGACATTGGGTATCTTGATTGCACATTCTGATTAACCAGATGATATGCAACCGACATGTGCAAAACGCTAAACATAACACTCTCACCCTTCATTGTTAACAGCGTCTATCCACCCAAATGTGCCTATTAAGATCACACAGATCTATACACAGACAAAGTTTCCCTCCTTCTTTTGGTGCCACAACAATTGGCCACAATCATTTGGATGCGTCAATTGGCTCGATAATCTGTTGTTGTAATAGTTCATCTGGGTCTTGTTGTAAAGGTTCCCTCATCATGTTAGGAATATTTCTCACTTTATGAACTACTGGTTTTGCACATTCCTGGAATATTCTTTAGTGAGAAAAAACTAGGCATGAGCGGGAAATCCGTTACGCCTGCGGATTTTGCGGATTTTTGGGAAATCCGCAATCCGCGATTTTTGCGGATTTTCCGCAAAATCCGCAAAAAAAAAATCCGCGGACGTAACGGGTTCAAAAGTTGAACCCCCACTCATGTAACTATTTTACAATGGCGCCAGCAAGCTGCCAGCGCCGTTGTAAAATAGTTACAAAGTTAGCTTGCACAGGAACCACTAGATAAATCGAAGCAGGTGCTGCTTTATTTTATCTAAGTGCTTCCTGTGCAAGCTAACTTTGTAACTATTTTACAACGGCGCTGGCAGCTTGCTGGCGCCATTGTAAAATAGTTACATCATACATGCCAACATTTCAGAAGAGCAAAGTGGGAGATTTAAAAAAAAGTGCTGTGTACCCCCCACCCGTGGGCTTTCCAGGGCGCACACACAGCCGGCATGTCTGTTACATGAGTAGGCTGGGCACATTGTGTTCGCACGGGTTTCTGCAAGTTCGCGAGGGTTTTGTACAATTTCGCAATTTGCGAAATTGTACAAAACCCTCGCGAACTTGCAGAAACCCGTGCGAACACAAAAAAAATCCGCAAAATCCGCGAGAATTCGCGGATTTTGCAGATTTTCGCAATCCGCAAATTCGCAAATCCGCAAATTCGCGGATTGCCAATCCGCAAAATCCGCCCATGTCTAGAAAAAACTTTCAGTAGACCCAATTCATCAGATAAAACAAATGGATACTTCCTCTTCAAATCATACTGGTTCTTAACAAGGGTAAATAGACTCCTCGAGTCCACCAAACCTTTTTTTGACTTGTTACTCAGTAATACTTGACAACGCAGCTTGTCTAACTTGTCAGTACTCTCTAGTTTCACTCCTCGTAACTTAATTACCTTTTCATATCCCAAATCAATACCTCTTCTTGAATCATCCACTTCTTCATTTATTGTTAGAACTATTTCTTGAATACTTTCACAACTGTTATGAATCTGTTGTTCAATAACTTGCATTTTTCAGTTATCTCTGCCATTGAACTTTGTCGAATTACACTTTTAGCTTCACACATTGTACTGGATGCAGTATGGTCAGGAGGACTGCAATGAAAACATTTCACCTCCTCCAATTGGCACTTCTTTGTTTCATATCTCCTTAGATGTGGGTTCTGGGCATCTCTTTTTTTCCGTACATCATTCCTTTTATCATTATCTCTTTTACTCTCATACACAGTTCCTATGTCATTTATTGCATTTTATTTCTTATCATCCTTTGTACCATCCATTTCCCTTCACCACATTGTAGTGTGTCTGACCCCCTTAGCGATTTGAAGGTCTTCTTTCAAATTAGGATCTTTAATTAAAAGTTTTTTTAATCTTCTTGCTATTAGCACACCTCACAATTTTGTCTCCTATTAATAATCTGGTTAATTGTTCAAAACAACAAGACAATGCTAGCTCTCTTAATGCAACCACATACAATGCAATGTCTTCATCTACCTTTTGTGCCCTTGAAAAAAATGTAGGACGTTCTAGAACCAAACTGTTTTTTTGAGTGAATTGTAAGTCTAACATGTATATAGACATCTCAAAACATTGTAATGTTGACCATCACACATGCCTAGAGACAATTCTGGCAAATATTCATAAATCCTTCTTTCTCCTATGCCTAAATGATGAAGGAGAATGGCTTGACACTTAAGAGGTCCAATTGTCTCCCCTGCAATAGCTAACATGTACGTAATAAATACTTTCTTTCAATGCGTCCACAATATGGGTGGCTTTCCAGGTGTTGGTGAAAAGGGTGATGCTATACTCTGATCCCCCATTTTCCTACAGGAAACTTAATATAACAAACTAAAATATTAATTTAAAAAAAATATATGTAATAAGCTAACACAATGAACAATAATAATCTAAAATAAAAACACTCTATTCAGTCTTTAAATTCTGATATCGTTCAATATACACATTATTCTTTTTTAGCCTTTAGTCTGTTTGTAGCTGCATGCAACATTTATTTATTTTCATTACTTCTTAAATAATTGTATCAATATGTACTGTACTCTTTTTCTTTTTATCTCCCTGTATTCCTTCTTCTATTTCTTCGCAGTTTTATCAATGCTATACTTCCTTCTTCACTTACCTTGTAGTCTTTCATGTAATAATGTAATCACACTCATAACTAAGTGCTTTTGTAGTAGACTAAACATAGTAAGTCTTGCTGCTCAGCCAGAGTGGAATGAGTGGAATGTTGGTGAATGGTTAGAATGGAGTTTATGAATGTCTTAGCGTGAGGATCAGATGTGAACGCTCTGAGCAGCAAGTGAGCTGCTCCTGGTGAGGTCTCTCTCTCAGATATTTACCATCTAATTTAATAAAGAGATCTTCACATGCTACACCTCGTCTTCCAAGCCTTTCATCTTTTATTACAAATGGCGACGATCTGGAAGAACCTGCATGTGCTGTATTAACGGAAGATTGAACAGAAAACTGAATTTTACAATGGTAAAACAGCTATCTTGAAGGAGTAGTCTATGAACTTGGGAGCCTGACACCTGGGGACCCCACCAGTGACCATCATCTGTCGCCCGCTGAAGTGTGTCAGGACTCGAGGCTCCATATGCGGACCTGCAGTCAGTTTCGGTCGCTCGCCCTTTAAACAACAATTGTTTGGTGAGCCACGAGGAGTAAATGTAAATGTGTTGTATTTGTATAGCGTGAACAGTAACCCGGAGGCATCCCGGCGCTTGTACTCCTACCACAAGGGAACCCCTCCTGGCTTTTCCTTGTGAGGTGTCCACTCCTGGGCATCCCATGGTGAAACCAGGCATCCCTTGTGCATCGGGGGCCGTTGTGGAGACTAAGCAAGCTATTGCCCAGAGTTGCAGCGTGGGGCCCATGCTTAGATTCGGCACTGAGGCGAGAATATCCGGTCAGAGGAATTTAAGCCCGATCCCGCCGAGGCGGGAATCAAACCCTGGCCAGCGTTCTGCATCAAGGTCTGCCGCTCTAACCATTGAGCCACACTTCTCCAGCAGTACCAGCAGATAATGATTTCTAGGGCTCTAAGGAGGTTTCAGCTGGTGATATGTGATGACTGGCAATCTCCATGTTTTAGCAACTGAAGGGAACTGACAGACTTGTGTCTGGTTGCATCGTTTGGGCAGGTTGGAGATCCACTAATAATCCTAGTTTTCCTTTTTTTTCCTTTCAGTGCAGCTCGTCCTCTGTTAGATACTATCCACACTCCTTGTGGGGAAGATGTATACCAAAAGGTAAGCTGTGCCTTCATTGCTTACATGTATTTAGGATTTATACATTTGTCTGTGATCAGAACCACTAGATGCGGAAGCGGTATACAGAGACCCAAGCTGGAGTCCAGAATACTCTCAGAGCTCCTCACATTTACTCCAGCCCTTGGGACAGTGCGTGACAGCCCACATGCTGCTCTGGGGTTCTCAAGCCAAACAGAGAGTTGCTGGCAGCATTTGGCAAGCAGGACTCCTCACTTCGATTGTGCTAGATAAGAGCGCAGCTGGCGCTACTCGGCTTGCTCGGCTCATTCAGATGATGGCACTCGACTAACGCTTTGTTATGTTATGTTATGTTATTAGGGGATTTGTATAGTGCTCAGCTACTCAGACAGAGTGTCCTGGCGCTGACAGACCCGTCCAGGCACAAAAGAAAGACACAGGTGAAATTATTTGCTAAACAGCCATGTCTTAAGCTCTTTTCTGAATGATACGAGATTGTCGATCCTCCTTAGTGTCACTGGCAACGCATTCCAGGCCTTAGGCGCCAGATATTTAAAAGAGCGCCCTCCTGTTTGGGCCCTTTTAATGGCCGGTGTTCTGGCCAAGGCCCGTGAAGCTGAGCGAAGGGCCCTGGCTGGATGGTGAAAGCCAATCCTGTTCCTCAGGTATTGCGTGCCCTTGCCATGCAGGGCCTTGAATGTGATTGTGAGGGTCTTAAAAACAATACGCTGTTGAATGGGCAACTAGTGGAGCGATTGCAGGATCCCTGATCTAAGCTTTACCCTTAGCATGATTAGGAACATTACTAGTGGCACTCAGCTCATGATCCCCAACCACCACATAGCCAATTTAGCTATATTAAGTGCCTGATGTCCCATATTTAGTTGTATAAAGCTACATTATCTAGCACTCACTTTCCTTAGGTCCTGATTTTGATGTTGGCAGATCAGCTCTTGCCGTTGCTTTTCCGATGGTCTTCCTGCCCACCGACTTGGCGGTCCTCCCACTGTATTTAGATGTTGGTGGGTGCATGGGCAAAACCCCACCACAGTCCCGCCTCCTTCACCAGGAATCTTCATCTGCGTCAACAGTGCCATAGACAGAAGCAGCCGACGGCGATACTCACAGCCAAGAGTCCCGCAGAGCTGATTATGATGTGGCTTTCCATCGAGGCAACTATGGCAGGAATGCCTCCTTCTTTGAGTTGGCAGACTCAAAGGAAATTAGGTCAAAATGTATCCTTTTTCCTGCTCCCTGTTTCCATCTCCTGCATAATCATCCAGGTCCCTCTTTCGCTGCCACTACTCCACCACTGCGCCAAATGACTCTGTTGTCACTGAGAGTTAAGGTCAGCTACTTGTACAGTATTCCTACTATGTATCATGTGTTAAAAATTACTGTAACCTTGTGTACGTGTGCCTTGCTTTCACATGCACTATTTGTTCTTAGTTGTAATGCAGTAGTGTTTATTTTTTTACTACAAATATAGTACGATGACCAGGTAATAAACAGGCGCTCTACAAAGTAATGGCAACAGTAAAAGTGATTAGTACAAGTTCTGCTACAAAGCTTAGAGAAGGAAGGTCACCTGTCTTCCTTACAAACACCAAGGAACCCCCTAGTTGGAATAATGATAAACTTCTTAGCTGAGCAGAAGAAATATCAATGTGTCAAGTCCAAATTATATCTCTGTACGCAAACAGATAACAGTAGTAAATTTCCAATTGTCAATTGTCCAACTTTGTATCCAAAGTAAAGTGATCTTCTTATTAACAACACCAAGGTCTGTTGTCATAGGATCATATTCATTTATTTCCATTTGTTTTCAACAAACCAAGATACAGCCAACACGCGTTTCGTCGGGCAATAACATTAAGCCATTTGACTTCTTCAGGACAAGTTAATAGCTTTCCTATAATTCAACCTCCATTGGTATAGCCGTGAGTTACACCCTCAAAGTATGAGGAATTGACTTCACAGCAGTGGGTTAGTTTCAAGTGTCACAATATTCGTAACAGGTCTCCTATCTCATCAAAAAGTGCATTCAATAACTATTCCGTACTTGGGCTGTCTATTTTCAAAATGTTAGTGGTAAATCCTCGTTTCCATCACAGCTGTCTTTGCTCACATGCCGGCGTACACGCGATGTGATTGCAGGATTACTTGCCACGTACTCGTGATGGAAACGAGGATTTACCACTAACATTATGAAAATAGACAGCCCAAGTACGGAATAGTTATTGAATGCACTTTTTGATGAGATAGGAGACCTGTTACGAATATTGTGACAATTGGTGTTGTTAATAAGAAGATCACTTTACTTTGGATACAAAGTTGGACAATTGACAATTGGAAATTTACTACTGTTATCTGTTTGCGTACAGAGATATAATTTGGACTTGACACATTGATATTTCTTCTGCTCAGCTAAGAAGTTTATCATTATTTTTTTACTAATCAAGGTAAAGTGATCACACCTGTATTGACACTTACAAACAATTGTTGTTGTTGTGCTTGTGGGACGTTATGCTAGTGCTGCTTGTGGGTGAGCCTCAATAGTTTGTATATGTTGTGTGAGCGGCATACAAAATATAACACAAAGGGACATAACATATTGCCTACATATGTTTTTTGTGCAAACATGACACATGTGTATTGACACATAAATAAGTTGTACTTACCAGTCTCCACTCCACCAGGAATTCACTCCATAAGCAGACCGCCGCATGGACACTGGCAGCACAACAGGAAAATCTAAACCTTTTCGGCTCAAACTTGCCAACCTAATGGCGGCGGAGTACTTTTAACCAGTAGAGAAGCCGCACCGCAGCAGTTTACTGTCAATTGCCGCAACATCTAAATACAGCAGGCGGACTGCCGTTAGCTTGACAGAGTATTTGGGACTGCTGCAGGACATCGGTGGAGAAGTGTGGCTCACTGGTTAGAGGAGGCAGACCTGGAAGCAGAGGTCAGCCCGGGACCAGGGTTCAATTTCCGGCTCGGCGGGGTCTTGAGTCCTAAAAATGTCCATGGACTCGACAATTCTTGCTCCGGTGCCTACTTGATTCACGGGTTCACACTCTGCGACTCTGGGCAATAGCTTGCTTAATCTCCACAACGGCCCCTCGCGGCGGGATGCCTGGCTTTCACCTTGCGGATACCCTGCTGCGGTTATCTCACAGGGGAATACCAGGACGGGTTCCCTAAGCAAGCGCTTAGAAACCGCTCGGTGATTTGCGCTATATAAATACCTGTACATTTACATCGGTAGTCCCGCCAAGATCTACATCAGGTCCTTAGATTTTTAAGTTCATTTTCTGCTTCTATCACACATCGTCCTGATGTATAACTTTGTGAAAAATGGTGATTCCTTGTTTCCAGGGGTGGGGATGTCCAAAGGTCTGTCCCCAGCACAGGCAGTTCTCCTTGTTGCCTTGCAAAGATGATGTTCTCACTTATTTGGTTCTGAGTGTCTTTAATTATAAGTTCATATAGCATCACCAGCTGACCTTCCTGTCGTCCTCCCAGCTTCTTATTCCTTTCTACTCTGATGTCATAGCATCATAACATTCTGCATTCCTTACTCAGTCCTCATGCTAACAGCACAAGGTCTTACATTAAATCAGAGAAATTCCGAGTTATGTGAATGAACTTTAGACACCTCATATACAAAAACACACAGGTGCTTGGATTTGCATTGAGCCAGCACATCCCATCATGGGTGCCGGGTTCCTCACATGCATCAACTCATGTTTCAATTCAACTTAATAGTGTAAAGCGCTGGACTGTTAGCAGCATAATGCTTTCTGTCATGTGAAAGCAGTGCATTAGCTGACAGCCTCCCCATGTTAGATTTTGATCAATACCTTATCACTATCGATCTAAAACCCCGGTCTGGTCGACTGAATCTTTATTGCCTGTCTTTGAGGAAAGAAGGTGCATCTCTTAACAAGTTAGCTCCCCCAGTAAAGGACTCTGCTTCAAAGGATCACAAACAACTTCTAGCTTTCAAAGATTTATTATAAGTTGCAGGTACAAGCATCTCAAGATGAGATTCACCAAATATACGGGCCCAACTACATACACGTGTTCTCTGAAAGCCCTCAGACGAACAACGGAAACTATCAATACCAGTTCTAAAAACAATAGTGCCGTTAGCATAGACACGTATTGAAATCTATCGCTCATTACAGGCGGAAGGAAATTACAGGTTAGGCTTTCCCTACCCTGCTCTAGATGGTATCCCTACTTAACCAGATCTTATTCTATCAAAGGTGTCAGCAGCGAATGACTCCCAAAGGAAGCCACCCACTCTCGAACTCTTGGTGAAAACCTATAGTTCTCCAGTCACGACCCCTCTCTGCCTACCCATCCGCTCTCTAAAGGGTCCTCAGGCGTCTGCTCTAACTCCACCCAGGGGTGCTGTCCCTAATACAAAAATACAACAACATTTAGGACGCCCCTCGTGAGACGCCCCTCACGTGGTGTAGCTTCTGGCTTTTTCCATGATGAGGCCTTGCGGTTAGAGTCGACCTTGCTTCTCAGACTCGTCTCCGGCCCGCTGATACCCCTTAAACATTCCGGAACCCTCCTCCATGTCTGGTCCATTTCTTGAACAAGTTTCTATTCATTATTTTAATCATTGAATACCCCCTTTTCTCTTCCAGACAGACTTCTGCAGCCTAATCCCAATTCTCATGGTTTTCCAACCGCGTGGCAACATTCCCCGGCCCCGACCAATATGTGTAAATCAACACTAAAAGCTTTCCAGCTCTACTATATTGCATAGCATTCAACTTCTTTAATTATTAGCATGTTAGTACTCATTTTCTACTGACTTCGGTAAACACATCTATAAATCAAAAAGCCTACTCATTAATTCTAAACATTAGTGCAATCCATATTGTATATTTTAATCGCCTTCCCCCTCCCGCCTTGCTCAGGCCCTGAGGCCTACCACATTTCAACGTTTCCGTATGCCATCATACATTTTAGCAGCTACACAACATGGATTCAGGAATAATCATGTTTAATAAAGTCGCATTACTTCACACAACTCTGTATTAGTTCCACTTCTATTTAAACTTCTATATTAACTACATATTTCAGAATATAACTTTGGATACTATCAGCACTCATGGCATTTCTCTTCATGATTTGTGCTTATTACGTGTAAGTGTGATGTATTTCTACATTTTGGTCAGTTTGCGCTCTCTCATTCCGAAACGTAAAAGTTTTCCAGCCAGCTTACTTAATTTCCTGGGCTTTACCTGGCCTTCCTGCAATGGCGTCTGCAACACCTGCTGAAGGTACAAATAAAGTGAATACCACGACTGAGCTGAAACATATCAAGAGTTTTAAAGGGCTGTAATAGATAATGAAATGAGTTCATCAGCATCATAATAATGTGTATTTCAGAAAAAAAGTTCCATAAAACATGATACATAGTAATAACATGTGCACACAATTAATACAAAATAGTATATAAAAACACAGATACATAGGGCTGCAGAAAGGAAAATATATACACATGTCGAAAACATCATTAATCACTGATCATTAAATCAATTAGTTACCCGTACTTTCAACTTTTCATTAGGGCTCCCTTTTAAAATCCCACAATGTGCAAGTGGATGCATTCAGTGGTTAGCATCTGCACATAGGTAAGAGTCGGCCTCACCTGAATAACATTCATACCCTTCAAAAGGGGTGCAATAAATATGCGGCATAAATCCATATAATACTCACAAAAACATGACAAAGTGGAGTGTATCTTGATCAGTGAACATATCACACCTGCAAGGTTCAAGAACCTTAACCTAGTACCATCTTTGAGGTCCAGCCAACAAGAGATGTAGCGGGCAAAGCCTTAATCTGGTTAAAAGAAAGCAATGATAGAATAGGGCTCAAAATACAAGCTTGTTTTGACTGTGGCATGAGCACAAATAGGAACTTTTTGACATTCATTAGACTCCCTGATAGACATTTCTATAGAAGAAAAAATATTTTTTTTGTCCACAAGAAATCAGATTTTTTAATGGATTTCGTGGCTGTAAACAAATCCAAACGCCTAAAGCCAGAAAATCTACTCTCAGATAGTTGAACCAAGAGATGCTGTCAGCATTATCAGGAGATAAACAGTCCCTAAAGAATAACCTGTTAAACTCCAAATCTAGATTAGTCCAGACTGAGATCCCTTTCTGAAGTGGTCGTAGGGCAATCCAATCCCTAGTCTATCACTGGTCAAATTCTTTTTGGGTGATGTATGGTGAGGTACAACGGGGGAGAGCAAGTAAAAATTTAAAAGATACTCGGCCCGATTCACAGAACTAACTTATGACAAAATCCTAAACTTACTACTATTTTGGTATTCACAGAATGCACTTACTACTTTGGCGTTCACGGAACACATAGAACCATAAATCTTTTGAAGAGTTTTCATCCACCATCCTCCTAAAGGGGCGCTTTTTTGGTAGGAACAGAAGAGTCTATGAACTTCTGTGGTTGAACAGATCACCCAGATGGCAGCAGTGACATTTCACACCCCTGGATAAAACGTCTTCTGGACTTAGTATTCCTGAGGCCAATGATCATAATATGGTATTTCCCCAGGTTAGTCGATAGGTCATGTTATGCCATGAAGTTTGCAAAGGAGTTGAGTTATTGTAAAGGCCCATTACAGTCCTAGCCAATGAGACTGCGTCATCTGCATGAAGGAGGACTGTGATTATCCACTTCCCCATACACAGCAGATCATCTTTTTCTTTCAAATTATTTGTATAAACTTTTAGTCTTTATACAAAACCGTGTTAGTCATCTTTGGTCAGCGAATCTCTTATTACCTGATTTTGTGTTAACATGCATACATGCAGATGTGGCAAAGTACATTGAAGAGGCCCCTATGGGGTGAGACATAAATTATTGTAAAGTTAAGTTAAAACAAATCGAAGCAAACTTGTTAGGGATGGGAGAGAGGAGGGGAAGTAGAACAGATTGTGTGTCCCGGGAAGAGGTGTGGCGCTGTGGCTAGGGCGCCTGACGCCGGACGCTGGGGATCACAGTTCGATCCCTGGCTCGGTCGCATGGGTCTGCCCAGCACCATCAGACTCTGGGCAATAGCTCGCTTAATCTTCCCAACGGCCCCCAGCACCAAGATACCCCTTCTAGGGTGATTTGTGCATATCTTTGAGCGGGTCCAGGTGGTAGCCTTATAGATGAGAATATGCATGCAGTGAGGTTGGAGCAAACAAGTCCTCTGGAGAGCTGGTCTTGTTATCAGTGCCTTCCTAGGGAGTAGACGTAGAGGTTCAACTTGGGAATTGAGCTCCATGGAGGGTGGTGTAGTGGAGATACCTCCGGTGAGACCTATCACAAACCCCCTCATGGTGGTAGGTCGTCACTTGAGATCAACTCTTTATGAGCATGGACCAGGGTATCCCTGAGATCTGGAATGGGTATTCGCCGGAGTCCTCACTTTTTTCTCTGCTTAAAGATGTGCCTTTGGCTTGTGCCCAGTGTTCAAGGTCACGATGCCAGGAGAACAAGGTGGACCGTTGCCTTCGAACACCGAGAGATGGCTCAGCATGCTAGGAGGAAAGTCAGATCCAGGAACTAGGGGGCCGATACACAGAACTAACTCAAGACAAAATCCTAAACGTACTACTTTTGTTATTCACAGAAAGCATTTAGTTGTAGTAAAGTTAGGATTTTGTCTTAAGTTTGACTTAAGACAAACTTAAGACAGACTTAAAACAGACTTAAGACAAATTTAAGACAAAATCCTAACTTAAGTCCTGTCTTAAGTCTGTCTTAAGTTTCTCTTAAGTTTGTCTTAAGTCTGTCTTATGTTTGTCTTATGTCTATCTTAAGTATGTCTTAAGTTAAACTTAGGACAAAATCCTAACTTTACTACTACTAAATGCCTTCTGTGAATATCAAAAGTAGTATGTTTAGGATTTTGTCTTTAGTTAGTTCTGTGAATCGGGCCCCTAGTGCTGAGCTTAGCTCCCTCTAGGCGGGGATGCACCAAAGAGGATGTGTGAAGGCGGTGAAGATCCCGGACCAAATGGGCCGAGATTTTATACAGTCCCACATCATGTGGGTCAAGTGGGCTTTTGGCTGTTGACCTTGAGGGCAATTCAGGGAGGCCGAGGGGAAGAGTACCTTTAATTTCTGGGGGTTAAATATGCTCTCTGAAGGATACATGTTTGTGTAAACTTCAAAAATGCATTTCAGGGAATCTGTGAGGGGTATTGAGTGCGTCTTGGAATTCCTTATCGTTGAAGGCTATATAGAGTTCAATGTCCCCCTCTGTACTAAGTGGGTGTAGGGATGTATTTACGTGTGTCCAAATTCCTTATTAGAGCGAGGCCATTAACCTCTCCCCATGTCTCAGTGTATGTAGTGCCTGTAGGGCCACATGCATGGGTGGTTCCCATTGAGTTTGCTGCCACGTCAGGTGTAGCACAAGTTTTATCCTGCCTTATGTGTGGAACTCCCTGGCATGGGGCTCTCTGCAGCTCTTCTGGGTCTCAGAATCTAGCAGGAGGCATAGGCCTGCTGGCTCCCAGCTTGTTAAGTCGCCAGAGGAAATCTGTGCTGGTTGAGCTGGCATACCTTTCAGCGCAATAGCCAGGGTGCAGAAGGGTGCAATCTTAGTTTATATCTGAGTCTTGTGCAAGCAGGTGGGCGCTATATCTAATAATAGAGAACAAAGGGACTCTATTGTAAAGCAAGAGTAAAGTGTGTCGCATCCCAACATGGATCTATTCTGTCATGAGACCCGTTTCAGCAAGATGGTGCTACACCAGCCAAGGTTTCGGCCACCGTAATTGAGCTGCGTAGTAATATGCTTGAAAGTCTGTCACATTTTGGCCACCCTGGTCAATGGGGAGGTAGAGTTTAGACACTGCAATCCACTGTGTCCAGTGCCCCATTTTAAGTCTCACAAGTTACGGCCTCATTATGATGTCTGGTGGAATTTCCTCCCCCTAACATCATCTCGTCAAGGGACCGACCGACATCCAGTCGGAAATCCTGACTGACTAGGATGCGACCAAACAGTTCAGTCACACTCCTATACTTTACAATGGGAGCATGCATTCAACAATCTCGCCAAACTCGGCCTCCGACAACTCGTCACCGAACCCACCCACGCCACCGGCCACACGCTCGACCCCATCTTCACCACAAGCACCCAAGTCGCCTTCAACCACACCACCGAACTCCACTGGACTGACCACCGATGCGTCCACTTCACCTTCAAGAAACCAACCACGCACCACCACACCCAACAACTATCTCGACGCTGCTGGAGGCAAGTCACCGAAGCCCAACTGACCTCCGCCCTCACCCAGAACCCTCCCACCGACCCCACCGACACAGACACCACCGCCAGAAACTTCAGTCAGTGGATTGACGACTGCGCCAACACCCTCGCCCCAATCAAGAACCCCCCCCCCCACCAACCACCCCAGCAAGAAAGCCACCTGGTTCAATGAAGAACTTCAGATCTCCAAACACACAAGCCGAAAGCTGGAGAAGAAATGGCTCCACGACCACACACCAGACTGCCACGTAGCCCACAAGGCCGCCACCCGCAGACATCACCACCTCATCAGAACAGCCAAAAGATCGTCATTCAAAACCCGATTGGAGAACAACGCACACAACAGCAAAGAACTTTTCAACATAGTGAAGGAACACTCCAACCCCAACGCCAACACAAACGACATCCAGCCCTCTCAGGATCTGTGCGACTCACTGTCCACCTTTTTCCATCACAAGATCACTGACATCCACAACAGCTTTAACCCTCACACCCCCTGACCGCAACAGATCACCCCACGAACGCCACCTGAAGGACTGGGTTCTTTTGGACCCAGCGGTGCCAGGGCACAACACCTGAAACCTTCGTGGGTAACCTGCTCCGGCGTACAAGTCACAGAGACACGGGACACTTCCTTCGGCGTCAAAGAGTCAAGGTTTATTTACTGCAGGGAACACAGAAGTCACAGGAAGTACATCGAGTGTAGTTCGGGGAGACTGCTTCAAATTGGTTCTGTGGATCGCTCCTTTTATACAGTTTTTACCCATAGGATAACATGATACACAATAGTTTACAACCCGGTTCCCACATTTAGCTCTCAGAGGGGTCGCTTTGGTCACTTTGAAACACATAAGGTCCGGAACATAAGTGCGGAAACATTTGGCGGTTCCCAACTGTAAAAACCCATCTTCCCACCATTAGCAAATTCCAATCAGCAGTAAAGTAGATTGAAATAGGAACGAAGACAGGTGCAGAGGAAGACGGAGACAGTGGGGAGATCGGAAAGGGTGTAAAAGGGGAGGTATCGAGAAGCACGAGATACAGGCATCAAAGGGACGTGCCTAATGAGATGCACGGCTGAGACAATAGGTCCGTGCGGCAAGATGAGCCTCGAGCGGCGCCATCTGCCTTACAGCAGCAACCCCCTCGTCATAAAGACACTTTCAAAGAACATGTGTCTTCCGCAAATATCTTGGGAGTCCCAGGGTCGCGAAGCGGACAGCGTCCGTTCGCTGACTACTTGAGGGCAAGAGACAAAATGGATGCCGTATCTAAGATGGAACCCGTGGGTACAGATGAAAAACCCACGTAACAAACGAACGGTTTAAGTTAGCACAGCGAAACTGCGCACACTTACTAAACTCGTCATTTGCGGTTCATAGATACCAGACTCGACCATATTCGTGCGAGTCGAAAACACCACTTACAATTGTCACGGAACCTCAGACGCTCCTTTTGCCCTCATGTAGGCAAGCACTAGTCGGAATCACATTCGATATTCATCAGACCATCAAGATGTCGTTGTAGCATAGCTCTGTCCAACCGAGTCCCCTTGGTAACAGATGGTTGTCTCATACACGTTGTAGCACAGAGGCCACATAAGGCAGGACCACACTGCACACAAAGGCAACACGTGAACAGGAACACTACCACAACCCCGATGATCATCAGAATCTTCCAACCCCAAGTCGATATCAGGCCCCAAAACCATCCAAGTAGTGTCCAATCCCCTACATCCACGTGTATGGATTCGGAGATCTTATGCAACTTCGAGATGGCTTGATAGACAGTAGGAGCATTATCTGGAATGAAAATGCAACAGCTCGAATGGATCACTTTACATACCCCACCGCGATCTGCCAAGACGACATCTAAAACCATACGGTTTTGTAACGTCATAAGTCTCTCCGCCTGAAGTTCTGTGGTGATATTACCAAGGGCACTGGCAGTAATATTAGCTGTCGATTCTACCACTCGAGTCAAATGTCTCAGGTTCCTACTATTAACCATAGGTCCCCAAAACGGGAGGAAACCCTTGAAAAAGTCTCCTGCCTCTTGACCGGCAGTATCCTCTTCGCTAATTACGCCTCGTACAACTCTAGTCTTATGATAATCGGCATCTACAGTGAACGTCGGAGGCAACAGATTTGCAATGAAACATGAGCCCATGAAGTCTACGGGCAACCATGTATATGCACGATCATGACAGATGAAGTATGTACCCTTGGCAGCCAGAAACACAGGGGACGGGAACATTGGCAGAACGTAACTTTCAGTGCAAGCACTTGCTCCAAGTGAGGCGTGCGAACCACGACCCACAAGACAAAGACTACCAGTGTGGGGTACGACCCATATTGGAGGCGAGCTTTTAAGCTGCTTTTCATTAGTGAACA
The DNA here is from genome assembly GCF_964263255.1 of Lissotriton vulgaris. NCBI lineage: Eukaryota > Metazoa > Chordata > Amphibia > Caudata > Salamandridae > Lissotriton > Lissotriton vulgaris. Next base: position 161,613,217 of record NC_141689.1, read on the forward strand.
TACTATATTCCCCTCTACTTAGGACCCTATAGGCTTGTACCTCTTCTTTAGGGATAAGAAAAGGATCATGGATCTCATCTTCCATATCCTCTATTGCCATCGATAGCAGCCTCTGATACGAGGTAGGACCAGAGTTGGGGGAACGTTGTTCTTGAGTGGGGTGGAAACCCAGTGCGCTTCGAAACATTGTTTGGAATGCTCGAGCTGACCCTTGGGAACTATACGGTAACACCAGATATGGAATTCCCTTACCCGTAGTATGTGGCATCAACCCACACACCCAACAATTAGTAGTGTTAACCACTAACTGATGCTGATGGAGGAGCTGAATAAAGGAATTGTTGCGGAATTCTACACGTCTAGCCTGCTCGTGTTCCGGTAACATGTGAAAGGAATGGGGAGAAGCAGTAGAAGTAGTAGAAGTAAGGTTAGGGTAAGGAGTAGGAGCAGGGGTAGCAAGTAAGAAGTAAGACATAGTGTAATACACCCCACCCGCCAAAAATGCAGAAGCAGTCAAAAACAATACAAACAATTGGAATATAAAACATTTAGTACGACTGAGTTTCTGCAGCTGGACTCTATACGCCTGAGCTCCTTCCAAATCATTCAGCTTCGAAAATGCCATTTCCCTACGACCGTCCGCAACGTTTCTTGACGCACTCCGTTCTGTGCAGCAATAGTCAATCCCCAGGAGTTCCTAGGAACCGACGGCCTTTAACCTAGCGTCAAGACCTACTGTCCAGAAGGAAGTACGCGCGCGGCCCTACGGCCCTCAATACACAATATGTATTTATTTAGCACAATATTTCTCAGCTGTGGAAGGAAAAAGATACAAGGAAGAAGCTTGATATATGTACAAAACAAGTTTCAATGATACGAATGTTCAAAGTTGATCATGGGAAACGAGGATATTGCAGTTATCAATTTCAGCAAAGCAAGAAAATTTTTATTTGTCCTTAGTGTGAGACCGCAAAGAATATCGATGTTTCCCGGGACGTGTCTGCTCGTCGAACAAAGGATCCGTTGAAGAGACAGCGTCCTGCTGATCAGTTGGTTGATCTGGTCTTGAGTCTTTTGCTGACAAGTGTTCAACAGTGACTTTCTGCTGCGCTGAGGGTTCTCCAACAAGCTGTGCGTCGCTAAAAGGTACAAACGCCGGCAATGTTTCTGTTTCTGTTGACGCAATGCCTTTCCTCACCCACGGGTCTGCCGGCAAAGGAATAGGGACTCGCTTACAATGGGTAGCATGTACCCAATTCTTCCGCCCCTCAAGACGAACGGCAGTCCTCGTGGCCAGGAGCACCTGGTAAGGTCCGGTGAAGCGGGGGTCCAGATTGTTCTTGCGTGAGAAGTTACGGGTAACCACCCAATCCCCAGGCTGGAGCTGGTGGCCTGGACCCTCCGTCTGCGTCGGCAAGGCGTCGTAAACCTGTTGATGAATTAACCTCAGTTTAGCAGTCAAGTCATGTAAGTAATCAATCAACATCGGATACTCAAGATCAGAGAATATTCCTGGCCTAGGAACCCCCCACACATTCGCAGGACGGCCGAACACTATTTCATAGGGACTAAGCCCTATTCGGGAGTGTACAGTCGCCCTAGTTGACAGTAATGCTAGAGGCAAAGCATCAGGCCACGAAAGTCCAGTCGTAGCCTGAATCTTCGCTAGTTTTAGTTTAAGGGTGCCATTGTACCCTTCAACCAATCCAGCTGACTGGGGATGATTGGCGCTATGGAATTTTTGATTAATTCCAAGGCCCTTACACACACTCTTCATCACACTTCCAACAAACTCACTTCCGTTATCTGACCACACGACTCTAGGCATTCCATACCGAGGAAAGTATTCCTTCAGTAGGATTTTCGCAGTAGACAAAGCAGTATTGTCTTTGAGGGGATAGGCCTCGATCCATCGGGAGAATGCGCAAACCACAACCAGAACGTATTTCAGGTTATTGCATCGCTCCATATGGATGAAGTCCAATTGGATCACCTCAAAGGGATACGAAGGAGGAGCAAAACTGCCAGGGGGAGTTGGGGTTCCTTTGCCAGGATTGTACATTATACACACCATACAATTCTTCACCAGACGTTCAGCACATTTCGTAATTCCATCATTCTTCCACACATCAGCCAACAACTTGCAAATACCTTTCGCGCTAATATGTGCTAACCCGTGTGCCATTGTCACAACGGCCAGTACATACGCATCAGGCAACATCCATCTTTTCTGATCTGACAAATCAATCCAGCAACCATTCACATCCAACTTTCCCGTACTTTCTTTCCACTTCATCTTTTCAGTGTCGGTGGCCTCATTCTGAATTGCTTTCACACTCTCTATGGTATCTTCACACATACTCGATTCTGTAGGCCACCTAACCGAATTCGTCACATACATTCGAGTGCTAAGGTTCCGGGCAGTCTCCTTAGCAATCTCATCTGCAAACGCATTACCACGACCAACATCATCCGTCACTTTACGATGCGCACTACACTTAACAATTGCAACTTGTGCAGGTAAAGTCAGTGCATCCAAAAGATCGTTCACAAGCTGGCCATGCTGTATTTTCGTGCCATGCGACGTGAAGAAACCACGCTCTCGCCACAACCGTCCAAAGCTATGCGCTACACCGAAAGCGTACTGGCTATCGGTGTACACATTCACACGTTTACCTTTTGCTAATACACATGCTCTAGTAAGAGCAATCAGCTCTGCAGCTTGGGCAGAATTCTGATTCAATCTCGCAGTCTCAACAACAGTATTCAACGTCACAACAGCATAAGCAGTAGTCACATCGCCATTCGGCAACTTAAAACATGACCCGTCCACATACAGAGTGCCCTCCGGGTCTTCCAATGGGGTGTTTTTAAGGTCCACTCGACCTTTTGTTTCCTCCTCTGTCCGCAAGTAACAGTCATGTTCTGCTACTTCATCTGACTCTGCACTAATTGGTAACAAAGTTGCCGGATTTAGGACATTACAACGCTTTATCTGAATGTGGCTTGCCAAGAGCGTCAATTCGTACCCAGATAACCTCGCACTCGTCAAGTGCTGAGTTTTCGTTCGATTCAAAAGAGTATCGACTGCATGCGGAACCATCACCGTAAGCATATTATCCATGACTAATCCTGCTGATTGTCGGATGGAGACCGCAGCTGCCGCAGTTGCTCTCAAACAACTCGGCAATGCTCTAGCTACTGGGTCTAAGGTCGAGGAAAAATATGCACATGGACGTTGCTTACTACCAAAAGGTTGCGTTAAAACACTCAAAGCACAACCTTCCCTCTCGTGAACATATAACGTGAACGGCTTACTGTAATCAGGGGTACCTAACACAGGAGCCGAACACAATGAATCACGTAATTCAGAAAAACTTTTCTGACATTCTTCCGTCCATGGTAAAGGAGTTGAAACATCCTTGCACGTAAGAGCCACCAATGGTTTCGCTAGCAATGAAAAATTAGGAATCCACTGCCTGCAGTACGACGTGATACCTAGAAAGGCACGCACATCTCTTTGGGTTTGTGGCACAGCCATTCGCGCAATCGCTGCAATTCTCTCTGGGGTCAATCTCCTTCCCTCCTTTGACAATAAGTGACCTAGATAGGTTACTTCTTGACAACAATATTGGAGTTTAGAAGGTGACACCTTGTGATTTAACTCACAGAGATGTTGCAGCAACGATACCGTAGCAATTTTGCAAATGTCCTGAGTATCAGCAGCCACCAATAAGTCGTCGACGTATTGGATTAAAGCCGCACCAACCGGCAACCTAAACGCATCCAGTTGACCCTTCAAAGCTTGACTGTAAATCGATGGACTTTCACAGTAGCCCTGAGGAGCGCGTTTGAACCGGAAGCTACGTCCACCAAGAGAGAAACCGAAAAGGTCCCTGCTCTCTTCGGCGATCGGGATGCTGAAAAACGCATTTTTCAAATCAATCACCGAGAACCACGAAGCAGTAGCTGGAATCAGAGTCAGTAGCGCCGTGATGTCAGGCACAACAGGGAATTGAGGAACCACAATTTTATTTACCTCCCGTAAATCGATAACAAAACGATAAACAGGCGGTTTGGTAGGATCAGTACGTTTAAGAATGGGCAGTACAGGGCTGTTGCACACGTTTCCCCGAGTCTCCTCAATAACATCTTTCTCGATCAAATCATAGATGATCGCTAACAAAGCTCGTTCACCATCAAGGGAGATACGGTATTGGGGAATACGTGGCAATCGCACATTCGATTTCAACTGAACAACATAAGGGGAGATATCAAGTAGGCCCACATCATTTGGACCCGTCGCCCACAAAGACGCAGGAAGAGAATCCAATTCCGGTGGAAGCTTATCGAGAGACAAATACATGGGAGAGACTACTCTCTCTCCTAACGTAAGCTTTACACCCGCAGGAGAACAATACAAAGTTGCATACAAACGTTTAAGCAAGTCCAGACCCAAAAGATTTTCACCACAACCAGTGGTTAAAATCAACGGAGCTTCGAGCTCACGAGGCCCAATTTTAAGGGGCAAAGGGCGTGAAACTGGATTGCTAACGGGGGCGCCAGAGAATCCAACGGAAACATTTGTTAAGCCAGACAAAGGTGCGCCAGGGAGTTTCGAATGCATGATAGAACTTTTCGCTGCACCAGTGTCCAACAGAAAAGGCTCAACGACGCCCGATGTAGCAACTGCGACGTAAGGCCCTCTCTGATCAACCGGAACTGATACCACTCCCTCTCCTTGTCTTTGGCTGTCCTAGTAATTACTGTCGTCAGTTCCCTGATCGACGTAATAATCGTCTACATTGTACTGCGCAGATCGTCCTTGCGATGATCCACGTTGATCGAAACAGTTATTAGAATTTGATGAATGGTCAGAACGGTCGTTCTGAGCACCACGACCTCTACCACGTGATGCATGCTGTGAACCACCACGGCCTCCCCTAGACGAATTACCAATATTACGGTCATTTAAAGCAGGACAATTGAATTTAATGTGTCCCTCCTGTCTACAATAAGCACATTGATTGTACCCTAATGAAGATCGTTGGAAAGAGGAATCATTACGCGGCTGCGATCGATTCGATTGCGTCTGCGATCTATTCTGCTGAGGCGCATTCTGATTAGAACGCGGCGGATACGCTTGTTGTAACAACACTTTAGTTTTTAGCTCTTTCGTCTTTTTATCAGCACGGTCAGTTTCCTCTTTTTCTCTATTTTCGTAATATTGTGCCGTAGCCAATATCTGAGCTGAGGTAGAAACGGCCCACGCACTTTCTGAATTCTTCAATTTATTGCTCAAGTCGGGCAATAAGTTCGATACGAATTTATCCACAAACAACCTCTGTCCACCCTCAGTACCCATATCCTGTCCACTATGATCAACGAATGCTTCCTCAAACCTCGTAAAGAAGTCTGATACACTCTCATCTTTCTTCTGCTTACAGGCTGACAACTTGTCCCAATTTACCCTCATAGCTGGCATAAGCGTTTTCATTAATGTAATGATTCGCTGGGGGAGATCAGCAATCAACTGATCGGGTTTAGTAGCAGCCACTTGTCCAGCGTCTGCCGCTGTAATGGCATTCCAATCACCACCTAATTCATTTGCGTGATCTTGGTGACGAATCTTGGCCCATACCGGTTGCGGTACGACATTGCCAAACAACATGTCGATATCGGCAAGATTCATTATCGTAGCGTCTACGAGCTGCGATAATTCCTTATAATACCCTGCAGGATTTTTGCGAGGATCGGGCAAAGATTGTTTCACCTGAAGCACTTCCGATCTTTTCCATGGGAGGTGTATCCACACTCTCTGGAAATGTGCCGGAACTGGCTGGGCAGCATTAGTATTATCAGCTGGTACCCAAACCGGCGGAACTTCACGCATAGGATATTGGCCAGACTCGTCTTGCTGCTCAATATCCTCAACAAACAATGCATGAGGAATAGGAGCGGGACGAAGAGATAGTAACCGCTCAATAGCACGTCGGATATTAGTGTCGACTATCAGTCCAGTTGCGAACTGAAGCCGAAGTTCAGACAGGGCGGTCAGCACCTCGTCAGGCGCATAGGCCGCTATCTGATCATGTAAGAACTTGCACATTTCATCAAACACATATCTCTGAGTTGGTATGTTGAATTGATCAAACGTTTCGAGGACAACACGAGGTGGATTTCTAACAGGGTTTACCATCCAACCCATCGCCATATTGTATAGCGCAACACGTTCTCTATTACCAGGAAGCTGGCTACGTCTCTGAGGACCATCAGAACCAACAGACCCAAAAACAGGTCCGAGCGACTGAAAGAAGTTTGTCACACTGGGAGAATTACGGTTACGAGTAGAGGGAGAAGAGTAAGACACAGGACTAACAAGAGAAGGAGTAGAGACATTAGCAACAACAGGGGTTAACAACACAGGAGCAGTAGCGGGAGCAGTAGCGGGAACAGGAGTATGTGGAAGCGGAGGAGCAGTAGGAATAGAAACAGGCAAAGGAGCAGGAACAGTCGGAAGAGCGGGTGCAGGTTGAGGGACTGGTGGAAGAATAACAGGTGGAAGAACAGGTACGGCAGGGACCACAGGAGCTGCGGTACCCTGTACGTACGGAGGTGGCGACTTCATAAGATAGGACATTAAAGAATCCTCAACTGCCTCTTCCTTCTTATCCGACTCCGTAGGCAAAGCAGGATAGCATTTATCTATGGACATACGCTGTAGCCTCTCAAACACTTCCTTATCCTTATCCTCCTTATCACGCTGAAACTGCTCAGCTTTCTTCACTATGGTAGCAACAGTATCTCGCTGACTACGTTTATTCTGTCTGATTTCTTTCTGTCGGGCTTCTTTGCGCCACAACCGAAAGGCATCAAACATGGCCGGCCTAGATTTGCGTTCGAACAACTTTATTTCCAAATTATCTAAGATCGACGCTTCGAAGCTACCGTGAGGTGGCCAACGAAGATCGCCGTCTTTCTTTGTATATTTTATCCAATAATCGTTAAAAGCAATCGGGCCTAGCCCATGCTTGCTATATAAGTCATAAGTAGGTGTTCCAACCGGAGGTATCGGACACGAGTCCTCCAGCAGGGAATCCGCACCACAAGATCTAAAGCAACTGAACAAAGTACTGCGACCAGGCATCTTGCACACTAGCCGAGTTTCACAAACTTCAAGGGTTACGGGATTTACCAAGTCCCAGCAAGAACAAAACCCTCGGTTTTTGGCGGCTGCAGTCGTCAAACAAATACAACAACAAAGTACGCTAGCAAAGTGTCACCGACAAAAACACTCACACAGCGTGTACAACAAAAACACTCGCTAAAGTGTTTACAACAAAAACACTCGCTAAAGTGTCAACAACAAAAACACTCGCTAAAGTGTTTACAACCAAGAACTCTGGGAGCGACCCACAAATACTTAACTCAAAGATCAATGGCGTCCTCAGGAAGGCCCGTCAATCGTCTCGCTATACCAAGGTCTACGCCAGGCGCCAAAACAGGTCTACAGTCAGGGCAGCAGTCCGTCGCAGCCGTCAGGAGGCGGGAATCTTCGCGGGAAAAGTCTTCGGGCCACTTATTTCGACAACAGGATCGATGAAGCGGGGTGCACCTTCCCTCGGAGATTTCACACGAAGTTCCTCACGATCGTCGGGCTTGGACCGGTACCACTGATGCAGCCCCACGTTGGGCGCCAACTGAAGGACTGGGTTCTTTTGGACCCAGCGGTGCCAGGGCACAACACCTGAAACCTTCGTGGGTAACCTGCTCCGGCGTACAAGTCACAGAGACACGGGACACTTCCTTCGGCGTCAAAGAGTCAAGGTTTATTTACTGCAGGGAACACAGAAGTCACAGGAAGTACATCGAGTGTAGTTCGGGGAGACTGCTTCAAATTGGTTCTGTGGATCGCTCCTTTTATACAGTTTTTACCCATAGGATAACATGATACACAATAGTTTACAACCCGGTTCCCACATTTAGCTCTCAGAGGGGTCGCTTTGGTCACTTTGAAACACATAAGGTCCGGAACATAAGTGCGGAAACATTTGGCGGTTCCCAACTGTAAAAACCCATCTTCCCACCATTAGCAAATTCCAATCAGCAGTAAAGTAGATTGAAATAGGAACGAAGACAGGTGCAGAGGAAGACGGAGACAGTGGGGAGATCGGAAAGGGTGTAAAAGGGGAGGTATCGAGAAGCACGAGATACAGGCATCAAAGGGACGTGCCTAATGAGATGCACGGCTGAGACAATAGGTCCGTGCGGCAAGATGAGCCTCGAGCGGCGCCATCTGCCTTACAGCAGCAACCCCCTCGTCATAAAGACACTTTCAAAGAACATGTGTCTTCCGCAAATATCTTGGGAGTCCCAGGGTCGCGAAGCGGACAGCGTCCGTTCGCTGACTACTTGAGGGCAAGAGACAAAATGGATGCCGTATCTAAGATGGAACCCGTGGGTACAGATGAAAAACCCACGTAACAAACGAACGGTTTAAGTTAGCACAGCGAAACTGCGCACACTTACTAAACTCGTCATTTGCGGTTCATAGATACCAGACTCGACCATATTCGTGCGAGTCGAAAACACCACTTACAATTGTCACGGAACCTCACACCTGCACCAACAAGCTGACCTCCTGGACCCCTGTCAGATCCCTGCCCACACCACATTTTCAACAAAGCTGACGCAACCATCGCACCCCAACTGCGAAAGATCATCAACATCTCCTTCAACACTGCAACATTCCCGGAAAGCTGCAAGCACACCAAAATCAACGCCCTCCTCAAGAAACCCAAGGCGGACCCCAATGACCTCAAGAGCTTCCGACCCATCTCCCTGCTCCCCTTCCCGGCAAAGGTCATCGAGAAAATCGCCAACATGCAGCTGACCCACCACCTCGAGGACAACAGCATTCTAGACCCCTCCCAGTCCAGATTCAGACGCAACCACAGCACAGAGACTGCCCTTATCGCCGCCACAGACAACATCAGGCTCAAGCTAGACAACGGCGAAACCTCAGCCCTCATCCTCCTAGACCTGTCAGCTGCCTTCGACACGGTCTGCCACCGCACTTTAAGAACACGCCTCCAAGAAGCCGGAATCCAGAAGAAGGCCCTCGACTGGACCCCATCCTTCCTCTCCGGCAGAACCCAGAGAGTCCATCTCCTGCCTTTCCGCTCCAAAGCCACCGACATCACCTGCGGCATACCCCAGGGCTCATCTCTCAGCCCGACCCTGTTCAATGTCTACATGGCCCCCCTCGCACAAGTGGCCCGCCAGCATGCCTTGAATATCATCTCCTATGCTGACGACACCCAGCTCATCCTCTCCCTCACCAAGGACCCACACACCGCCAAAACTAACCTCCACAAGGGAATGAAGGCCGTTGCCGATGGAGGTCCTCATCCTAGGCCCAGCCCCCGCTGCCTGGGACGACTCCTGGTGGCCAACTGCACTGGGAGCAGCTCCGACACCTACAGATCACGCACACAACCTGGGATTTATCCTCAACTCCTCCCTCTCCATGTCGAAGCAAGTCAACGCCATCTCCTCCTCCTGCTACAACATCCTCCGCATGCTCCGCAGGATCTACAAGTGGATCCCGACCGAGACAAGAAGAACAGTCACCCAGGCCCTCGTCAGCAGCAGGCTGGACTACAGCAACGCACTCTACACAGGAATCCAAGCCAAACACCTGCAACGACTACAATGCATCCAGAACCCCCCAGCCCGACTGATCCTCAATATCCCCCGCCGCAGCCACATCTCCTCCTACCTAAGAGACTGCATTGGCTCCCCGTCAACAAAAGGATCGCCTTCAAACTCCTCACCCATGCACACAAAGCACTCCACAACACCGGACCAGCCTACCTGAACAACAGACTCAACTTCCACTCCCCCTCCCGCCAGCTCCTCTCCGCTAGCCTCACCCTCGCAGCCGTCCCGCGCACCCAACGAACGACCTCCGGTGGCAGATCCTTCTCCTTCCTTGCCGCCAAGACCTGGAACACCCTCCCAACCCATCTACGGCAGACCCAAGTCCTGCTCACCTTCAGAAGGCTAATCAAGACCTGGCTCTTCGAGTAGTAGCAACATCCCCCCAGCCCCTCCCCCCCTTCAGCGCCTTGAGACCCTCACGGGTGAGTAGTGCGCTTTACAAATTTTCTGATTGATTGATTGGTAGTGCCAAAACAGAATGCCATCTCTCCAAGAGAGGTAAGCTAGTGGCTAAAGAGGGATGGCCCCATACCACATTCTACAGATGCTATGTGCTATGGTAGGCGGAGAAAAATGTGAATGATACACTGACAGACTAATGGATGAAGAAGGCTGGCTGAAATCCCTTATAAGTAAATATATTTATAGTAGGGGTAGGTGGAACTTGCAGAACTTAACTCCACTGAATTCCACAGAGTTACATAAACACTCTGCAAGTTTTGCTGATTTCCCCCAACGGGCGGGAAAGATGCACGTTGTGCTGCGATTTAGCAGCAGTAGCGCATTCCGCACTAAAAAATCAAGGCAAACAGCAACTTGCTGTGTGAAAGAGCACACATCCATTTGCTGCCACTTGAGTAGAAAATCTATTCGAGAAGCAGTCCTCTTACTGCGACCACTCCCGTGACCGCTTGCAGTAAAAAAATCGCACCGGAAGGCTTCTTAGCAACTAGAAATCAGGCCTTGGATGCAAAATCTTGCACAGCCCAGGATGTTTGTTTATGGTCCAAGGAAGACCTGGCTTGACAGTTCGGGGTGGACTGTTCCCATGAGGCACAGGGGCATAACTGATTTGCATATAGCTGAGTCTGAACTGGGGTGGCGAAGTGAGCAAAAGCACAATGATGGATTCAACCCAGATCTGTGACTGGGGGTGAGTATCTGAAAAGTTTCAGTGCTCCGTCCATCATCTTAGTGTGTTCGCTTTGTTCGGCCTAAGTTAGCAGGTTATGCCCATACGTGGGTCCCTTGCTCACTTTGCCACTGGATTCAAGCTAGCCTGTCTTATGAGGGGTGTTACCCAGAAAGCAGTCCCAGGATGCTTGTTTTTGGTCCAGGGAAGACCTTGCTTGGCAGTTCGGGCTGGACTGCTCCCATGAGGCACAGGGTCAAGACTGATTTACATATGGCTGGGTCTGAACTGAGGTGGCGAAGTGAGCTAAAGAATGATGATGGATTCAACCCAGATCTGTGACTGGGGGTGAGTTTCTGAAAGTTTCAGTGCTCCTTCAATCATTTTATTATGTTCACTGTTTTGTATGCATTGATACTTTATTATACACATTCGGGTAAATCTGCCTTTGCCTTCAGTTTTATTTCCCTTTGGCTTCCACAATACATTGAGATATCAAACTGGGGTGAAAAGTCCCAAGCAGATATATGTATACTTTATGGGTCATCCAGAATTGTCCTACTTCTCTGGCTGAAAAGTGATGCAAACAAGCTCATAAATAGGCCAACATGGGAGTTGCATGGGAACATTCTCGTAACACCCATGGAACATCTTTCCAGCGCAGTTAGGCAATGCAGCGATTAGAACTGCGTTGCCTCGTTCCAGGTTTTTGGAGCAACTCAGGGCCTTGCGTGGCTTCATAAATCTGACTTGCCGTTTGCGTCGCTCTTGCTCTACATTGCATGGTGCAAGAGCAATGCAAACCACCTTGTAAATAGGCCCCCTGTGTGTATAGGAAAATCCGCTCACCCCAGTGGAAGACTAGGTTCTAGTTAGGCAAACACAGTTTCTCGGAGATCACAAATCTGCCTCTTACTAATGTTGGCATGAGACTGAAGGGCGACTTCGCAGAACGTGTGTTTACAATCAACAGTACCAACGTAACACCTGAATTATGAAACCACTCAGTAAATCTCTAGACCAATGTAGTGAAATTAAAAAGTATTTTATGGTTATAAACCAATAAACCAGTTAATACTCACTCAATACAAAGATAAACCTTCCAAACAACTCGGGTCTTGCTTCACACTCTTGGCACCTAGCACACACATTTTACAGACAGTGATGTACATGCCAGTTGTGCAATGGTATGATTTTCAAGGTGTGCAAAGTGAGTAATCCATGGGCAGCCTAAGCCAAGGCCAGGGGGTGAGGAGCCAGTGATACTCACTGACAAATTGATGGGATCTGTTGTAGAAGAGGGAGGGAAAACTACAGACCTCCAGCAATGGCTGGCAGATCATAAGGTATGCTCTACACTTAATTGTAGGGCAGTTATGGTCCAAGGGCTACATAGCAGAATTATAGCATAGAAATGACAATGGCACCCGCTTTGGCATTGGAGCCCCCTTAAAGTGTTTACGGATTTATCTGCTGGTCACCTTTACTGCAGCCGGCTCTTTAGATGCTTTGATCCTTCCGTTTTTAGAAGTGTATGGCAATCAATGCAAGGATATTTACTCTAGTAGTTGCTAATTTACTACAAGTTATGTATTCATGTGAAATTTCCCAAAAGAAAATGAATGAGTTTGCTGATTCTAATGCAGTGATGGAAGGACCATTACCATAGGAGACCTGCGATCATGAATCGACCCATAATGAGAGGTTGCGGGTGCTGATGCATGTTTTAGTGAATAAAGGAGACAAGCCTCAGATAATGTTGAGGTTACTCTTGGAGGGTCTTCCCTAGACAGTCACAGGCTCCCAGATCTCTGGCAGACCCACAACTTCTCCAGCAAGATATGCAGGCTTGAGGCGATCTCCCCTCACTTCTGGGAGGTTGGGTTTAGTGACACCAGCCCTGCATCATAGCAGCTCTTTGAATACACTGCAGAGTCCCCGCCATTGGCCTGTGAAGCAGCTTGGAACTGGAGCCAAGTGGGAAGGTTTGAGTTCCACTTTTATTCATAGTTTCCAGACAGGAACTGGGGATCTACTGTCTACAGTTCAGGAGCCGGTTCTTTCTGCACTTTGTGCACGGTGATGGCTCGCACAGCCAGTGGTGGTGATGTGCTCCAGTCCTCTAATATGTTATGTTATGTTATGTTATTCTGCATTTCTAAAGCGCACAGTTACTCAGAGTATCCCGGCGCTGCTACCCTGAACCCCCGCCCACCAACACAGCAGGCAAAGCCTCTAAAAGAATGGGCTCAGAACAATAGTGTTTTTAGGCTCTTTTTAAAGACAGCCGGATCAGCAACCTTCCTAAGAGCAAGAGGAAGCTCATTCCAGGCTAGGCCATCTTTACGGGTGAAGGAGCAGCCACCAAACCTATGGCGCAAAAAACGCGTCTGCAGATAGAGTGGGCCCAATCCATACAAGGACCAACATTTTAAATTTCAAACGGGCCACAACTGGGAGCCAATGAAGGTGGCGGAGATGGACCCGCATGCTCTGCCTGGAAGAGAGGCCCAGTAGGAGCCGAGCAGCCGCGTTTTGGACTACCTGTAACTTTTTTATCAAATAGCCTGGACAACCAACTAAAAGCGCATTGGAATAATCCAACCACGAAAGGATCAAAGGCCGGACTACTGTTTCTTTGGCCTCCATAGGCAGAAGGGGTAGGAATTTTAGCAGGGTTTTAAGTATAATCAATCAATCAATCAATCAGTGACACTTATAAAGCGCGCTACATACCCGTGGGGTCTCAAGGCGCTGGGGGGGGGGGGGGAGCCGCTACTGCTCGAACAGCCAGGTCTTCAGCTTCTTCCTGAAGGAGAGGTGGTCTTGGGTCAGGCGCAGGTCGGTCGGGAGGGAGTTCCAGGTCTTGGCGGCCAGGTGGGAGAAGGACCTTCCTCCTGTAGTCGCTCTTCGGATGCGGGGGACGGCGGCGAGGGCGTGGTTGGCTGATCGGAGGTGGCGTTTGGGAGCGTAGAAGTTGACTCGGCTGTTGAGGTAGCTCGGGCCTTGGTCGTGTAGGGCTTTGTGTGCGTGGGTGAGGAGGCGGAAGGTGATTCTTTTGTTGACGGGGAGCCAGTGAAGGTCTCGCAGATGTCCGGAGATGTGGCTGGTTCGTGGGATGTCGAGGATGAGTCTGGCTGAGGCGTTCTGGATCCGCTGGAGTCTCTTCTGGAGCTTGGCGGTGGTCCCGGCGTAGAGGGCGTTGCCGTAGTCCAGTCGGCTGGTGACGAGGGCCTGGGTGACGGTCTTCCTGGTCTCGGTGGGGATCCACCAGAAGATCTTCCGTAGCATGCGTAGGATGTTGAAGCATGCCGAGGAGACGTTGTTGACTTGCCTGGTCATGGAGAGGGAGGAGTCCAGGATGAAGCCCAGGTTGCGTGCATGGTCTGTCGGTTTGGGTGCGGTGCCCAGGGCGGGAGGCCACCAGGAGTCGTCCCAGGCGGAGGGAGAGGAGCCCAGGATGAGGACCTCCGTCTTGTCCGAGTTCAGTTTCAGGCGGCTGGTCGTCATCCACTCGGCTACCTCTTTCATCCCTTCGTGCAGGTTGGCTCTGGCGGCGGCGGGGTCGTTGGTCAGGGAGAGGATCAGCTGGGTGTCGTCGGCGTAGGAGATTATGCTGAGGTTGAGGTTGAGGTACCAAAACAAGTCCCTGTGAGTTTTTTGACATGCGTCGCAAAATTCAGATTTTTCTCAAACCACACCCCCAAGTTTTTTGCAAGGCCCTTGTCTGATTGAGGGGTCGGAAAGTCCGGAGGCCACAGTCTAGTTCTAAAGCCAGCAGGAATTGCCCCAAACAGTAGCACCTCCGACTTCTCCTCGTTGCACTAAAGTTGTGCATTGGCCAGCCAGCGAAACACCGCAGAAAGACAACGCTGAACCATGCTGACCAAGTCCTCGCCCCTTCTCCAGGTGAACAATAACTGCGTGTCATCCGCATAGAATGCCCCCTCGGCCTCACAAGAGTCTCACGTAATCTCTCACAACCCTCACCTCTCACCCCCTGCACAGACCTGTGGTAAGTAGGAGCGATATTCCCCAGGGAAAAGGAAATGCTTGGTGTAATTTGACTCAGAAGAAATGTGTCTGTGTGGTTATTCCCCATTCGGTGGGTGTCAGAACCCCTTTCAGAGGGCCATATGGAATGCCTGAGCTACTGGGACCAACTGTGGGGTTTGAAGATTTTTACTCTTGATGTTCCAGGGCTTAAAGTACTATGGGCCTCATTTATGAGGCCTTGCATCAGTTTTGCTCTTCCGATGCGTCACTTTTTGTGACGCAACGGCAGCGTAAAACATGCCTCCTGTTGCGCACTATTTACAAAGTGACGCATCTAAGCAGATGTGCCACTTTGTAAACCCATGCGCTACATTATACCTGCGTCAGGTATAATGTATGCAGGGGGGGCGTTCCCCCGCAAAACGCCTCGTAGAAGTGACGCAGTGAAATCTATGAGATTTCACTGCGTCACTTCTAGGACACCGTTGCGTAAAAATCTTGCGCCTGCCTCACAGCAGGCATAAGGCTGACGCAGGCCCTTTCACATGGGGCTAGCCCCATGTGAAAGGACGCATTGCTGGAGTTGCGTCACTTTTGTGACACACTCCAGCAATGCGTTACTTTTGCGCTTACAGATACGTCAGAAACACTGACTTATTTGTAACTCCTTGTGACATGATGCATCATACATTAAATATGATGCATCAGGTAGGTCGCAAGGAGTGGGCACTGAGAAGTGACGCATCGCTGCTTTCACGCAGCGATGCGTCACTTCTCATAAGTGAGGCCCTATGTGTCCTAAGCAACTGTGGTCCGTCCAGTGGAGTGCTGTGGTGTGAGTGAAGGAGATATGCTTGCTGGAGGTGAAGATAGGGTCGAGTGTGTGTCCTGCGTAGTGGGAGGAGTTGTTTGAGTCCGAGGTTGGCGAGATTGTCCAGGAGGGTGGTAGTGTTCCTGTCGTTGTTCTTTTCCAGATGGAAATTGAGGTCTCCCAGTAGAATGTATTCTTCTGAGGGGAGGGCGTGTGGGGTGATGAAGTCAGTGATGTCTTCGCTGAATTGTGTACGGGGTCCTGGGGGTCTGTAGAGGAGGGTGCCTCTGAGTGTGGTCTTGGGGTCGGTGTGGATCTGGAAGTGGAGGTGTTCGGCGATAGCGAGGTTGTCCTCTGAGCTGGTTGAGACGCGGATGGTGTTCTTATGGACGATGGCGATGCCTCCTCCTGTTTGCTTGGTGCTGTCCTTACGGATGATCTTGTAGTGTCCGGGATGGCTATGGCGATGTCTGGAGCTGATGAGGCATTCATCCAGGTTTCTGTTAGGAAGGCGATGTCCGGGGAAATGGTGTCGAGTAGGTTCCAAAGGTCGATGGCGTGTTTGTGAACCGAGCGGGTGTTGAGAAGGATGCATTTAAGGTGGTGGGTGTCGGATCTCTGTTTGGTGTTTGTGGAGTGGCAGGTGAAGGGTCCATGGGTGTGTCCCGGTGCGGCTTGGGCACAGTTAGGGAGTGGTCCGGGGTTAAGTGCTAGGAGGGTGTAATGGCCGGATTTTCCACTTAGATGGGATCAGCCCCTAGGGGCCCCTATAACCCAGCCAGAACGTACTCACCTCCCTCCTTAGAGCGTATTCACAATGGATATGGATATATATATAAGTCGTACCTAAGGATGGGGAAATAGCAATAAACATGCATAGGTTTTCTACCATATCTTATTCACATCAGTTAGTCTCGCGGCCACTCCGACCCAGACTGATCTACCCCAGGGCAGATATGACACACAATCTGGTGTGTCTACACATGGGCCTGCAGAACCCAATGCTCTCTTTTCCAAACGGTTTACAATCCGGCAAACCTACACGCTGGTAATCCACCCCAGCGCTCTCACTTACACAAGCCACAATCCTGTGGGTATACACGCTGGTAATCCACCCCAGCGCTCTCACTAACGCCGTATATCAACGACGACCACATTCCTATGAGCACCTATCGGAACAATTTCTCCTTTGTCTACTTGGGATAAAACTATAATAATAGAATTTAGTACGGTTTCCAAATAGTATAATGTGCCCCTTATCCTTGGCATCAGAGGTCCACTTCGCTCCCTATTTATGTGATCACCACTTACCTGATTGGGGTTACTCATCCATTCACATAAACAACAACCACCTAGAAGCCACGTTTACCAAGATTGAACAAGAATACTCGGCACACATCCGTTCACTAAGAACTAGGGTATTTATTGTCAATAAACATATAACACAATACTATGCAACATGGATTATGCAAAGAAAAGGTAAAGATTAGAATGCGCGCTTATTATAAAGAGGGCGGATGTCACCTTATTAATGTGAAGTCGGGACTCGGCAGTCATCTAGGTTCCCTTCTCGTCTCTGTGTCCTGGCTCGTCTTGCAGTCACACCCCAGCCGTCACAAGTACACGTCTGCACCGCTAGGCTCAACCTCGTCTGCTTCCCTCCAGGCCACTGGAACCTTGCTGGTTATTAGCTACCGTATCTCTCTCTCTCTCTGTTTCAGTGCGCTCCGCGCCAATTCTCCTTCAGTCCTTCTCAGAGAGTTTCGGTCTTAAATCTTTCTTGGACTTCAAAGATGGCGACTGTCCGCCATGAAATGATTAATGGCAGAGATGCTAACGGCTAGATGCCGCCTACGGACTGACTGTCGACTAACTAACACCTTTGCTAATATCAAAGCCTGTTCCTTCATGGAAAGCTACGGCCAGTAACCTGCCGCCCACCAAATTCTTGTACCTCCCCGTACCAAGGACACGTTCCCAGCCGGCCGGCCTGAAGTTGTGTCTTCGGAGTGGAGAAAAATACATTCCTTCGATAAGGGCCAGCCTGAGCCGGTTCTCTCCAAGCGAACAACAGCTTGAAACTAAAACATTACACTTGACCTAGAAGGCCTCTCGAGCTACCAGGCAGAGAGCAAGATGGAGTCTGTCTCGTTTAAGGCCTACAGGACCCACAATACGCATAACTCCATGGAAAATATCCTAACACGTTAGCAAAAGGGCAAATCATGATTAATACTTATATATCTATCCCCTAGCTTGAATTCATAAGTCCTACTCTAAAGAAAGGGACACGAAAATACTCTACTATATAAAAGGCAGAGATCCTATCTATAGTCCTAATCCCTATACTATAAGGTTGATAGACTGGAGTCACTCTCCATCATTCTCCCTCTTAAAGGAGCCAGAAAAGGTCAGCCATAACATTACACCCCTTGACTCCAGTCTATTAACTACAATCTATATAGAACTCACATCAGTAGAAGAATAATAGGAAACAAAATTAACTGACCTATGTCTCTTGCCAAGTCTACAAAACTGGAGCAGGGAAGGAATGCACTGAATAAAGCAACAAACAGCTATTAAAACACAAATGGCAAGAATAACTCCCCCTAAAATCTGTCGTAAAGAATGCAAGTCAGGTAACCAATTAAAGAGCCAGTCAAATAAGCCCTGATCAATGTGTTGTCTAATTTCTGCAGTCAAGTCGTGGAGTTTGTCAATATGGGCTTGGATTGATTTGGAATGGTCGGACAGATTAAAACAGCATAGGCCCTCAAAATCAGAACATTCATGTCCATGTTTTAACAAAAGATAATCAATAGCTGCGCGATTCTGTAAAATAGCTCTACGTTCACCCTGGGCATTCCGATTTGGAGTAAAGGTGAACGGAGGAATCACAGTCCTCATGTAATGACATTGAATCTCGTACCATACGGGAATGTGAACTAGGATGTGAAGAAAACATTAATAAACTCAATCTAGTGATGGCACAAGGACCACCGGAAATATTTGCAGGAATATATGGCCAAGACGAATTCCCGCAGGAGAAGAGCCAGCCAGAAGGTAATAACATGTAACGATAATAACTAGGGGCAACCAATAAACGTTTACAGGTCATATTATTCTTAACAGAAACACACGAATTAGGAAGTCTTTTTAAACATAGCAATTGTTGATGAGCTGAAAAAGAAGTTGCAGCCTGTATCTTTAACCTAAGGCATTCGGTGATGGCTTTGGGATCACATGTCATCATAAAACATAAATCACCTGGCGTGATATTGAAAGTAGTAATTCGGGAATGAATAGGGGTATCGAGGTCAGGAAGAACAGTACATAAGGGACAAAATTCATGGGCCACGAAATCGCCCAGAATAACATTTGGTCGGGCATTCGAAATATTAAAAATATGCCGTAAAGTCTCAGTAGACGCTGGGACGGCAACCAGGCAGGTCGCCAAAATGTCAGTCACAGACCTCATGGGGGTAAGACAGAAATGTGGAGAGTTTGTCACTCTCTTAGCCAAAGTTATCCAGAAATTGGAAGAGGAGGACCATGCAGAAAAAGAACGCGGAACTCGGGATTTCCAATCAACCGAAGTCGGTGGATCCTCTCCTCTCCCGGCGTAGCAGGCCAAAAGGAGTCCAACGGCGACACATCCTGCAGCAGCAGTCCAGAGAATGATCTGAAAAAACACAAACACAGGCCTTAATCATTCTCGTAGGTAACATTTATCAGCCGGGACAGCTTCCCAGCTATCTTTCCCTGGCTTCATCACCAAAACGGTGTTGTCATGACCGGTCGCAATAATATCAGCCTGTTCAGGGGGATTTTTAGGCGATTGCACCCATATTTTAGCTCCAGGAAGATCAGACGATCCGAAGCCTTTTTGTCCTCGCACAGTTAGCAACGTTGGGGCAGAGCCTTTCTTGGTCTCACCACTGAAGACAGGCATAATCAGTAACTGAGCAACACGGTCAGACTTTTTGATCAATAAGTCAGTCTCACTGCTATTAAGCAAGAGAACCTTAATCTCTCCCTGATAGTCACTGTCAATTACTCCTCCGAGTACTTGAATACCTTTCAGGGCAAGGCCTGATCTGGGGGCAATTAATCCAAAACTACCGGCAGGTATACAGACACCAATGCCAGTTTCAACAATGATTCGGTCTCTTCCATGTAATTTTGCATCATTTAAAGCATGCAGGTCTAGGCCTGCGGAACCTGGGGTCGCTCTACATGGAGCCAAAGCACCGGGGGTAATTTCCCAATACATGACAGTGTTGGACAAGGAATTAGGTTTCACATCAACATTTGGAGGAAACAAACGCATCAAAGGGGATTCAGCATGTAACACAGGGCGATTATTTAAAATTAATAATGCCTGAAACAACACATCTCTCCAATTTTTATAATGGTCATCCGTCAATTTACGCAATTGTTCTTTTAACAAACCATTCATTCTCTCAATCAGTCCCGAAGCCTGTGGATAATATGGAATGTGAAACACCCAATCAATGTTATTTTCCACACAGAATCCCTGTACCAATCTTCCACGAAAGTGGGATGCGTTATCAGATTGAATTTGGAATGGAACACCATAATACAAAATAAGCAACTCCAGGGTCTTAATGGTATTCACTTGGGTAGCGTTCTTGCAAGGGAAAGCGACCAAAAGGCCACTATAAGTATCAACAACTGTACAGACATATTGACAATTTTTGCTCATAGGGAGCGGGCCAATATAATCAATCTGCCAAATTTGAGCGGGCAATTTTCCTCGATGTAACTGGCCTCGAACAATTTGAGGCACCTGCTTCTTTCTAGAATGCTGGCAAATGGGACAATGCAGAATGACATCTTTAATCAAAGAAAAAGGAATATGAATTCCTCGATCGGCAGCCCACCTGCTAGTGGCTTTCTCTCCAAAATGTCCAGCTTTCTGGTGGGCCCATTTCGCCAGCCCCGCCAAATCAGAATCTTGCATGTCCACCACAGCCTCAGCAATTTTAGATTTCTCATCTGCAATATTATGAAAGAATTTATCAAGGGAGTCTATCGGAGTATGGGCATCCACGTGAAAGATTGTTACAGTACTCTGTGGGAGCAACCCCCAAATTTCTTGCCATAATTCCTTTCCCCACAGTTCTTTTGAATGCAATTCCCAATTATGAGAATGCCATGTTGGTAACCACACCGCTAGTCCATTAGCAGTGGACCAGGAATCAGTAAAAATATGACATGTGCCAGGCAATTCTTGTTTCAAAACTTGGTAAACTGCATAGAGTTCAGCATATTGACTACTCTTACCATCACCAGTTGTACTCAATAATTTCTGCGTGATTGGGTTATAGGAGACGGCTTTCCAATGTCTTTTCTCACCAATGAACTTCGCTGAACCATCTGTAAACCACACATGTTTTCTATCCTCCACGGACAGATCATCAAATGATTTACCCCACTTGACGGGAGATTCCTGTAGCACGGGTACGGAACAATCACTTCCAGTCTCATTGGAGGGCGCCTGCGCCACTCGCTCATATAAAACTGCCACACCTTTCGGACCCACACGTGCCCTGTCCTGAATGTACCACTTCCATTTAATCACGCTCGCCTCTTGAGCATGTCCAATTCGATGAGATTTCGGCGAACTCAAAACCCACTGCATAATAGGAATTTCAGGTCTCAAAACCACAGCATGGCCTAGGGTTAATTGCTCGGTATCCACCAGAGCCCAGTAACATGCAAGTAATTGTTTCTCAAAAGGCGAGTAACGCTCACCAGCCTCAGGTAACTTTTTAGTCCAAAAACCTAATGGCACTTTTTGTCTGCCCTGCTTTTGCCACAGACTCCAATTGGCATACAGACCTTCCACAGACACATTCAAGTCCACATCACCGTCACCCACCGGCCACAAATCCAAAGCATACTGAATTGCTTCTTTCGCCAAATTAAAAGCATTCTGTTGTGGTTCACCCCATTCAAACGCATTCTTCTTACGAGTGACTCGATATAACGGAGCTAAAATCTGACTCAAATGGGGAATATGCTGACGCCAAAAGCCAAACAAACCAATGAAACACTGAGCCTCTTTCCTGTTCTTCGGAACTGCAAAATCTAGGATTTTTCGCTTCACCTGTGGGATCACTTCTCTGTGACCTTCATGCAAATTAATTCCTAAAAATTTTAAATTTTGGGATGGACCTTGTAGTTTATCAGGATTAATTTCCCAACCTTTTGCTCGCAAACAATCAAGGATCTGATCTAAATGAGACTGTACCTGATCTTGCGTCTCACCTTGAATCAAAATGTCATCAATATAATGACACACCTGTATTTGTGGATTAGCGGGCACTTCAGACAAATGCTCTGCCACCAGCCGGTGACAGATCGTGGGACTATGTACATAACCTTGAGGAAGACTCCGGAACGTCATTTGACGTCCATTCCATGTAAAACTGAATTGTTCCTGACACTCGGGGGCAATCGGAATTGAAAAGAAAGCATTAGCAATATCAATAGAAGCATACCATGTACCCGGATGCTTTTGAATTCTCTGAATCAAAGTGACAATATCTGGTACTGCAACAGCCAATTTAGGTGTATGTTTATTCAATTCTCGATAATCAACAGTCATGCGCCAAGAATTATCACTTTTGCGCACGGGCCAGACAGGGTTATTCCAAGCAGACGTGACCGGAGTAATAACTCCTGCGTCAACCAAATCCTGAATTGTAGCATTAATTTCTTCATGACCACCTGGGATACGATACTGCTTCTGAGAAACCACTTTCGTGGCTAAAGGAATTTTAATAGGGGGCATCCGTAAACGGCCAACCCGTACGGGTCTGGTCGAAATGTATTGTCTAGTTCCAAATTGATAACAACCATCATCCAGATGCAAAGTCATTCCTTTTAAAATATCAATTCCAATTATATACTCCAAAAGTGGTACAACTAACACAGAGTATTCTCTACGAGGAATCCTACCAATTTTAATTTCAAGTGTAGTTTGTACTGCGGGGGTTTCTTTTCCACCTAAACCAGTAATTGTGAAAAACTGTCCATTAAATTTCTTTGATTTTCCATGAATTAAAGTGGCCTCCGCTCCCGTATCAACTAGTGCTCGGGCCCTTTGGATATTACGATGTTTCCAAAAAATCTCAATATCTACATAGGGTCTGTTGTCTCTGTGAGCCCACTTGTGTACTGGAGCTTGACCTATTTCCTAGTCATTTTTCCTGCGTTCTGTCAACCAGGACAAATCAGGGTAAATGCTCTCTGTCTTCTTAGGTATCAAAATGTCATGTTCATATCCGTCTCCATTACGAAACGGATTTTTGTCATTTTCAAAATACTGTGAATTACGGTCAGAAAGTCTGTTACGATCCTCCCTTCTTTTCATTTCAGGGGAATAACTCCTCTCCTCTCTATGTCGGTTGGAAGCACGATCATATCTCCCCCTTTCTTTTTCCCCCTCTCTCCCTCTCTCGTAATCACGATGAGGGGACACATCACGTTCATAACGCCGATCATCACGGCGATCAGAATCCACACGGCGTCTCTCATCACCACTGTCATCAGAACCACGATCATACTCATTCTTCCTCACACGACGGGCACCCTCCTTCCGATCCAAGCCACGCTTACGAAACATATCCCATAAGCGATTGATAGGCTCACCGTCAATGTCCTCCCTTTTGACACCATCAGCAATAAGAGCAAGAAACATGTCACGTCTAGAGAACTTATAGTCCCCAGCAGCACGACCCTCAGGTCGAGATTGTCTTTCAGGTTTAAACCACTCACCCAGCTCACCAAGCTGACGAACAGATTCAAGCACAGTAGACAAAGGATTGCCAGTTTGATTAATCAACAAAGTCATCATGACCTGCTTATAAGCAACAGGCGAAGAACGGATAATGCGATTACGCACAGAAGATGTTAAAAGACCATCCAGCAATCTGTCAGAAGTACTAAGAAAGATAGCAGTTTTCATGACTTCCTCCTTCAAACGTTGCGACGCATCGCGCAAAGTGTACCATGGCTTGTCATTAACAGGCCAATCCGATTCAGTAGGATATTTATGATTACAGCCGTCAGACGCAAGCTGGAGCAAAGTAATTTGACCAGCACCATTATAGTTCCGAAAATGATCTTGAATAGTGGAATCAGAACTCAAAGAGCAAAATCGCAAGCAATCAACAGCATCAAGCATAATACCGGCAGCGCCGAGTTCATAAAGGCGCACCATCCAAGTAAGCAAGGCCTCACCAGGCCGTTGACGAAATCGTTGTAAAATGTCACTAACCTCCTGTTGAGTAAAATCTTCAATACTATCCAGAGCAAAACCACCCGGATTACCAGGAGCTTGTTGTAATTTGCGACGAAACACGGGGTGAGCAGAAACCTCAGGAAGAGCTTCCGAGGAAGCCTGCATCTTAGATTTAGCAGAACAATCGGGGCAAGATATATTATCCGAATGGGAAGAGCGAGCACGGTCGCTGTGAATAACAGTATCAGTATAAGAAGCAGATTTACAATCACGTCCGGAGCGAGAAGATTCACGCTTATCACCCTCCTCAGCCGAGGAGTCTGAAGCATTTGAATCCCAGATATTACCATCCCACTCATCAGGGTTCCAATCCATTCCGGCCTTTGCTACAACCAGATGCACTTTCCGTGTAGATACACGACCACGGCGATGTTTGTACTTATATCGTGCAATGCGGACCGCAGCTCTTTCGGCTATGGTCTGATATGTTTCAAGTTTGTCGGCAAGCAATTTATTTTGACAGCGCAAAAGAGTATGCGCATTTTGCAACTCAACACACTGTCCTTCCATGTCCTTGAACTGCTTCTGCAGCTGAACAAACTTCTCATGAAGAATTCTGTATGCATTAAGAACAATGCAACCTCTGCGTCCTAAAATAGGAAGCTCATCACCTTTCACTACTGGCGCTTTCTGCAAGCACAATACCACATCAGCAGGCTCCGCCTGCTCCAAACAAGAAGACCAATTTTCACTCAAACCAGTAGAATCGGCCCACTCACGGGCCAAAGCCTCGTAAGGCGTAGACTCCCAGCCGGGAATCTGAATAGGCAGTTTAAAAACCGACGGAGATTTTTTCGTAAACATATTGACACACAAAAATTATATACACAATTATACACAAAATATTATACGTACGAGCCGAGCGCAAACCAACAAGATCAAAACAATACAGCGCACACAGGCTTCGTAAACAGTTCGTGACGCCAGCTGTAATGGCCGGATTTTCCACTTAGATGGGATCAGCCCCTAGGGGCCCCTATAACCCAGCCAGAACGTACTCACCTCCCTCCTTAGAGCGTATTCACAATGGATATGGATATATATATATATATATAAGTCGTACCTAAGGATGGGGAAATAGCAATAAACATGCATAGGTTTTCTACCATATCTTATTCACATCAGTTAGTCTCGCGGCCACTCCGACCCAGACTGATCTACCCCAGGGCAGATATGACACACAATCTGGTGTGTCTACACATGGGCCTGCAGAACCCAATGCTCTCTTTTCCAAACGGTTTACAATCCGGCAAACCTACACGCTGGTAATCCACCCCAGCGCTCTCACTTACACAAGCCACAATCCTGTGGGTATACACGCTGGTAATCCACCCCAGCGCTCTCACTAACGCCGTATATCAACGACGACCACATTCCTATGAGCACCTATCGGAACAATTTCTCCTTTGTCTACTTGGGATAAAACTATAATAATAGAATTTAGTACGGTTTCCAAATAGTATAATGTGCCCCTTATCCTTGGCATCAGAGGTCCACTTCGCTCCCTATTTATGTGATCACCACTTACCTGATTGGGGTTACTCATCCATTCACATAAACAACAACCACCTAGAAGCCACGTTTACCAAGATTGAACAAGAATACTCGGCACACATCCGTTCACTAAGAACTAGGGTATTTATTGTCAATAAACATATAACACAATACTATGCAACATGGATTATGCGAAGAAAAGGTAAAGATTAGAATGCGCGCTTATTATAAAGAGGGCGGATGTCACCTTATTAATGTGAAGTCGGGACTCGGCAGTCATCTAGGTTCCCTTCTCGTCTCTGTGTCCTGGCTCGTCTTGCAGTCACACCACAGCCGTCACAAGTACACGTCTGCACCGCTAGGCTCAACCTCGTCTGCTTCCCTCCAGGCCACTGGAACCTTGCTGGTTATTAGCTACCGTATCTCTCTCTCTCTCTGTTTCAGTGCGCTCCGCGCCAATTCTCCTTCAGTCCTTCTCAGAGAGTTTCGGTCTTAAATCTTTCTTGGACTTCAAAGATGGCGACTGTCCGCCATGAAATGATTAATGGCAGAGATGCTAACGGCTAGATGCCGCCTACGGACTGACTGTCGACTAACTAACACCTTCGCTAATATCAAAGCCTGTTCCTTCATGGAAAGCTAAGGCCAGTAACCTGCCGCCCACCAAATTCTTGTACCTCCCCGTACCAAGGACACGTTCCCAGCCGGCCGGCCTGAAGTTGTGTCTTCGGAGTGGAGAAAAATACATTCCTTCGATAAGGGCCAGCCTGAGCCGGTTCTCTCCAAGCGAACAACAGCTCGAAACTAAAACATTACACTTGACCTAGAAGGCCTCTCGAGCTACCAGGCAGAGAGCAAGATGGAGTCTGTCTCGTTTAAGGCCTACAGGACCCACAATACGCATAACTCCATGGAAAATATCCTAACACGTTAGCAAAAGGGCAAATCATGATTAATACTTATATATCTATCCCCTAGCTTGAATTCATAAGCCCTACTCTAAAGAAAGGGACACGAAAATACTCTACTATATAAAAGGCAGAGATCCTATCTATAGTCCTAATCCCTATACTATAAGGTTGATAGACTGGAGTCACTCTCCATCATTCTCCCTCTTAAAGGAGCCAGAAAAGGTCAGCCATTACAGAGGGTGGATGAGTCGTATGTAATGCGGGAGGGGTGGGTGATACGGGGACCAGGGGGTCTGGCGCTGGGCGCGGTCCAGGCGCGGACGGGCGTAGACGGGCTTACCTTTGGCGCACCTTCGGCGCGCTTAGGGCGCGATCGCTGCGCGTGGACGCTGCGCGTAGGTCCATCTGTCATAAATGGATAATGGAGGGGGGCGGGGCGAGGAAGGGTCAGCTGGGAGGCGGGGGGCGGGGTAGGATGGCCAGTAGGAGCTGGAGGGAGCGGGGGTGGGGCCGCGGGGGAGCAGTGGCGGCGTGGACGGGCTCAAGGCACAACAACAATGCTGGGAGGTCGTGGGCACGATCATGGCCATGGCAATCTCTCTTCAGCACAGCTCCCACCAGGCATATGGAGGTTGCAATCAGTGACACACTGAGCAACGCCCCTCTGGGTCACAGCGGTGCACAGAGTGATGGCCCTCTTCTTGTTATAACAATGCACCATGGACCCAGCCCTTAATATTCACATTGGTCCCCACCTGGAATATGGGGGTCACGGACAGCATACATAAGATAACTGCCACTGCATAGGGTGATGGCCCTCTTTATGTCACAGTGATGTACCAGAGCGATGGCTTAATTTTCACTGCGGCCTCCATCTGGCATACAGGGCTCTCAAACAACGACTCAGAGTCGGATGGCCTGATCGGTGCGGTGGACCCGACATGAGCTAGAACCTCACACTCTGCTTCAGTGACCCATTTGACAGGATCCCCACAGGACCTCATTTCCTCCAGTCACTGCTCTTCTTCTCACAGAGTCCTCTGGTCTCAGCAGGCAGACAGATGCTGGTGCTCCAGGCTTGAGGGACTGTGGTCTTGATTCTCTTGGGTGCTTTCCACTCACCCAGCAGAGCAATTAGTAGACCCTCAATCCCAATTCTGGTCAGAGCAGACAGACGTCATGCTGAGCTTCTTCATGCTGATCTACAGACTCAGTTTGTCACTTTTGGGAGGCTCGCGCTCCACTTTTTATAAGCCGTTCCAGACACAGATGTGATTTTCTGTCTTAGTCTTTGAATTTCTTATTGTGGCGTTGCCCACTTTGAAGTGCCCATTCATCTGCCCTGTCCTTTGTCCAGGAACCAGTCGGTCACAGCAAGAGTGGCTCCACTTTTGATAGCCCCACAACACTGGCCAGGTAAGTGAATAGACAATCACACTTGGATGTCAGCCTCATTGATAAAAGGTAAGGAGGCCCCCAGCCCTACTCTTTATGATTCCCTGAACAGCCCCATCTCCTTCCTGAGATGTGCCCAAGCCCCACTGGCCAGTGATCTTTCGACTTTCCCCAAACAAAAACCACTTTTGAAAGATACAGGAGGGCCTGGCTCTCCCTTCCCCTAGAGTGTGCCCATCCAGCTCTCAGGAATGCAGTAATCCACAAATCTGTCAGGGGGCGCCCCCAACCCCACATGCGTTCCTCGAGACCCGAGGATTTCAATATGGAACCCAGAGACCTCATGTGTTTCACGACTCATAGGCACACATATATCACAACATGCACATGCACTCACTCGCGCTGCACAGTGATACATGCTAACACTATTTAGACCAAGGGGGAGTTAAGCATTCATCAGTGGAACTTCGCATGAGTGGGCAGGCAAGCCTCACTCTAGAGACACAGGTAAGGAGGACTGTTCACACTGCTGATCAACATTAATAAAACTCGGTATGCTACTACCACAGCTCTCATGCTACGTAATCCTATAGTAAGGGTATTAGCCCTTTATCACTTATAAGGGTAGTGCCTAGGAAGCCTCTCCTGGTCCAACAAGACAGTGAGACAGGCCTGTGTCATTGTGCACACACCTCATGACAAAACATCAGTGCCAAGTATCTGAAGTGCAGCTGGGGAACTCAGGGCATAGTCACACATCTATTACCATGTGAGGGACTTTTCCATCCCAACGGAAGCCCCTCCCTCATCAGACTACCCTCCACTAACTCCTAAACTAGAGACGTTTGCCCGTCAGATCAGTTAAACCGGTGGGAAAGTCCATCAGCATACCCGTGGCTCAAACAGGCTCTCTGCTCCACTTTAAAATCTGACCTTTGCCCAGGAATAGACCATCTCAACAACTTGGTATTCTCTCCATTCATAGCCATCAAGCACTTCAACAGCTTATGATCTACTTGTACTAATGCAAAAAGAAGTAATGGGGAACTTATGCAAAGCCCATACTATGGCAAAGCACTCTTTCTCAACTGCTGCCCAGGTCTGTCCTCTTGTTCATTTCAATGGTCATGTAAATCTGAACAAAGCTTCAAGAAAATCAAGCAAGCGATTGAGAATAGTACTGAAAGGGCCTACTTTGATCCGGAACTACAAACAGAGAATGTTGTTGATGCCAGCCCGGTGGGGTTAGGTGCCATACTTGCACAGCACAATGGATATCCTATTGCACCAAGAAACATAGGGCTAGATGTAGGAGACCAAATACCGGTCCTTAAACGGCCGATTTCGGCTGTTACCGACCGGTATTTGGTGTTTGACATGTAGGGGGCTTGAGATTTACAGAATCGGTAAATTTACTGATTCGGTAAATTTACCGATTCTGTAAATCCAGATGTAGGTGGCCCAGTAAACAGTGCCACAGGCCCTTAAGAATTCGTTATTTACCACCCAATACTATTGGGTGGTAAATAACGAATTCCTGTGTACATGCAGATCTGTGCATGTACACCTGGCACACATACATGCCCTAAGGGCATGTATGTGTGTTACATGGCACACAAGCCAGAAACAGGGGTGCTACAGGGTGTCAAAGTGACACCCTGTCTCCCTTGGCAATTCGGTATTTTTACCGATTCGGTAATTACCGAATCGGTATTTGCCATTGATTCCTATGGGCTTTAAGGCCTATAGGAATAAATGGCAAATACCGATTCGGTAATTACCGAATCAGTAAATACCGATTCCTAACGATTCGGTATTTGATACCGAATGATTACCGACATTAGATTTACAGATTCATGAATACTGAATCGGTAAAATTCGGTATTTATGAATCGGTAAATCTAATTTACTTACATCTAGCCCCTAGTTGCTTATTCCAGCAGGAGTTTGTCACAGACGGATCGTCCTTATTTACAACCTGAAAAGAAAGCCTCTGTGTGGTGTGGGCTTGTGAGCATTTTCTTGTGTTCCTGTGTGGAAAACACTTCACAGTTGTCACTGACCACCAAACATTGCTCACATTTTTAGCAAATACTAAAGCCAAGATGCCTCCTCACATTGAGAGAAGGGGGCTGGGCCTGCAGGAGTATGATTATACAATTGTGCATTGTCTAGGAAAAGATCTAAACCCTGATGGCTACTTCTCACATGTACCACTACCGTTTCATGGCATCACATCTAAAGCGGCTGATGCTTATTTTAACTTCCTCATAAAATCCAGTATCCCTGCTCCCATATCAGTGGAACAAATCATTGCTGCCACGAGCACTGACAGAGATTTGCTAATACTCAAAGACATTATTACACATCAATTTTGGAGAAAACATACTTGACCTCTTGTGGATGACCTTGAATACATGAAATTCAAAAATATGCAAGAAGAATATTGTTTACCCCAGAAGGCATTATATTATGAGGATCGAGAATAGTTATACCCGAGAGCCTGAGACAACAAGTAATTGAACTGGCACATGAGGGACATCATGGAATTGTTGCTACTAAACGAGCTCTACGGGACCGATGAAGAAGTTGAAAAGGAATTAAGGGCATGTCATTTGTGCAGCTGCTTGTCAAGTGAAAACAACCCTGCATCCGTTAAACCTGTCAGATCTTTCAAAGCATGAATGCAGTGGAGAAGATTGCAACAGATTTCTTAGGAACTCTTGACAATGGTCATCATTTATCAGTCTAAGTTGATGAATATTCCCATTTTTCACTTGTGGAAGATCTGTCCTCAACCACTTAAGACAGAATCATTGAGAAACTAGAAATTATTTTTGCAACCTTGGGTGTTCCTTTGATTTTTAAAGCTAACAATGGACTTGCTTTCACTACTGAAGAATTTAAAGATTTTCTCACTCGCCTAAATGTCAAGCATAAAAAAAAACACACCTCTCTGGCTCAGGCAAATGGTGTTGTTGAGTGATTTATGGGTACCCTCAAAAAGGCTGTTCAGCACGCTGCTCTGGAAAGACTTGCCTCCAAATCAGTTCTTCACTGTACTCTGCGTGCATACCGGTAAACTCCCCATTCTACCATGGGTGAAAGCCCTGCCACCTTAATGTTTGGGAGAGCCATAGGAACCAAGCTGCCACACTGGACCAATGAAAGTTCTATTGACATTGATAAACTTTGCACTACAGATTTGTCTCACAAATGCAAAATGAAGACCTATGTGGATAGACGCCACTGTACTATCAGGCACATGCATCAAAAGAAAAACTGGTCGCAAACGGGCAAATTCTCAGAATCTGCCCCTTTGCGACCGGTATTTTTGCCTTTGGGATTCATCATCCCAAATGCAAAAATGGCAATTTAAGTAATCTCTAAATTGCGATTGCATTTCAGGTTTCGCAAATTGAGATTCCTTAAATGCAATGCATTAAAGTAAAACAAATAGCGATTTAGCTAATAGGGGGCGCAAATTACCATGAAGTTGAACTTCATGGTAATATACAAAAACTTTGAAAAATGCACTTTTGTGCATTTTTCAAAGTTTCATGTTGTGAACACACATGCCCTTAGGACATGTGTGTGCACAACATATGTGCACATATCAATTTTAGGGGTGCAACAGGATGTTCTTTTGACACCCTTGCACCCTGAAATTGCATGTGCAATTTGCGAGGACCTGTTGGTACTCGCAAATTATGCATGCAATTTCCCATTCATTCCTTATTTGCGACTCGCAATTTGCGACTCGCAAATAAGGAATGTGTAGGATTCACTATTTTTACAATGATTCCTACATGCATACCGCCCGATTCATCAAAGAAAATAGGGCTCGCAAAGGGCCAGATTCTGAGAATCTGGCCATTTGCGAGAGCGATTTTTGCATTTGGGATTCAGCATCCCAAATGTAAAAATCGCTAATTGCGATCTCGCAATTTTGCGAGGAATTACATTTAAGGACTCTCTATTTGAGATTCCTTCAATGCAATTCATCATCCAATTTAATTATGCGAATTCGCAATTTCTAGCCGCAATTTACCGCGAGGTCAGACCTCGTGGTAAATTGCGGAAACTCAGAAAAATGCATTTAAATGCATTTTTCTGAGTTGCATGTTACACACACACATGTACTTTGGACATGTGTGTGTGCAACACCTGTGTAAAATTTCATTTGAGGGGTGCTACAGGGTGTCCTTTGGACACCCCTGGCACCCTTCAAATCGCTATCTTATTTGCGATTAGCAAATTGCTAATCGCAAATAAGGAATACTCCCCATTCATTCCTATGGGCCTTTTGGCCCATAGGAATGAATGGCGAGTTATTCCTTATTTGCGATTAGCAATTTGCTAATCGCAAATAAGGAATATGTAGGAATCGCATATCTTCATGCAATTTCTACAGGAATCCCGTTTTGCGAGTCCTTAATAGCGATTCGCTATGAATCGCTATTAGGGCCTCGCAAAACGGGAGAATGATGAATCAGGCTGATAGGCTTTTGCGAGTCCTTAATTGCGATTCCTTAATTATCACAATTAAGGACTCCCAAAATCCTACCTTGATGCATGTGCCTGTTTATGTACTCTTACGTGCCTTTGTGTATCAGCCCAAATCAGTCCAATTACCTATTACTAAAACTGGAAAGAGGGCACAGTTCTTTCTGTTGGTACTAACTGTTTATGACTATTCCCTAAACATTCGCCTGTTAGATGTCTTAGGGCCAATTCACTAATTTATGCAAGAGTATGTAAAATAATTCTGCTTTCTGTACTACAATACGCCTTTCCAAACAGTCCACTCTATGTGAAGAAACAGCGTAGGTAACGTGACAGTGCCTACTAAATTATTTGTGTGCAAACAACCAGTTAGTAGGTCACGAGGAAATAAGGGGCAGATTTACTAATATTTCACGCAGTGCAGTGCAGAGAGGAAACTTGCTGCATTGTGTTGCACTAAGGGGAGAGAACAGAAATGTGCCATATCTACTAAGATATGGAGCACTTTGCTTTCGCCTAGTGCTAGTGAAGCGTTTGCTGCCAGCGCTAGAGACAGGATTGTTTTTGTTCAGGAAGGGACACCTTAACCTAGAGGCATTTTCCTCTTTCTATGTGTGCTGCAGAATGCAACATACATGCAAAGAGGATGTAACGACAAATACTAAAGATATGTCTCCTACTATGCCTCTCTCAGGTAGCCATTTTGGCTCATTCCCAGGGTTACTGCTTTAAGTGAATCTGGGTTTGCGTCAAAATACATTTGTAGATGCATGGGAACACCCACGCTCCACCCACATTCCACCCATGTAACGCCTATCAGACACCGGGTAACACAGGACAGCGCAAGGCGCTGCGTAGAGTTACTTCGCAACTTGGAAGTGATGCATTGCGTGGCTTAGTAAATGCCGCTTCAGCACTTGCGTGACGCAAGTACACGGTATATCTGGGCCTAAATGAATTTAATGTAACTCCATTCCATTACACACTGAACGTAATAGTTTTACTGCAACCACGTAATTCATCAATATGGCCACTAGATGGCACCATTCTTCATAAAATAGGAACAGCCACGAATATTTCCAAGACTAACGGAAACAGGCTTTAATTGCTCATTTACTATCATGTTGGATAAATCCCTCGGGGCTTATTTACAAGGCCCTTGCGCCACTTTTGCGTCATTTTTTACTTGGGAAAAGTGACGCAAAAGTGGCGCAAGGGCCTTGTAAATCTGCCCCTCATTTATTGTAAGTTGTGCACTCACTAGCATATTTTTACATTTAGCAAATTCCGAATAGTTGGACTAGAATTTCCCCAATGTGTAATGAAATATTTCTTCCCATAAAATAGTTCCAAACGGGGTGAACACAGCCCCGAAAGGCAGTAAAAATATGCAGAGAGCTGTATTTTTCTCCACATTATTATCAATCCGCATCCGACAGAATATTTTTCGATTCAGGTTTTATTTAACAGGTAATGCCATAATGTTAATTAAGGTTAAACAATTGAGGAATGCCTGATGAAATGTTGGGACCATTGAGTTTCATACTGAGTGCACTGCGCCCGATTCACAAAGGTTCTTGCAAAATGGCCAGGTTATTCACAAAGCTCGTTTTTTAAAAATTGTATTTATTTAATGCGATTTTATATAGCGCGAACATTACCCGAAGGTGTCAGAGCGCTTTACATAAGAACCAGTTGCGATACATAAGGACTCAGGATTACGTGCGTTGCATAAAAGATACAAACAGAAAAAAATTGCAAATGTACAAGTTATAGTTTCATGCTGCGGTTTCACATGTGAATGCATTATTCATGGATTGCAGCACAGTAGTTGCACTCAAAAGTGTCCGGCGTGAGCTGTGACTGAGGTCCAGAAAGTCCCCACACTGACCCCTAAAACCTAAGAAGGGTTTTTCGAGGGCTCCTTGGCTCTCCCTTGGCACCCGCAACTAGCCCAGCCTCACAGAAACTGCAATAGATGCACAGGCAGAAGCGAAACAACCACTAGTAAGACATCATGGGCCTAATTTATGAGGCCCTACCTGCACTTTTGCGCCCCCAGAACGTCACTTTTTTTTATATTCCGGGGCGCAATGTGCCACTGCATATTTATAAGGTCACGTAAACCCACTTTACGTGGCTGTTCAATCAGTGCTTAATTTGTAAAACATTAAGTGCCAGGGCTCTGACCAGGAGGCCACTGCAGCTTGTACCACACATCGTTCATTGTCATCGCTGTATGTAAATGGGACAGTTCACAGTATTCCAGGTGCCCAAAAGCAAAATAAATGACTGGGGAGGCAGCAATTTGTAATGCATATTGTATTTCTAAATAACTGTTCTTCTGCTCATCTCTAAATTAATGAGCAGCACCACCATGTAGTAGACTGTTCAAATTATGGTGTTAACGATTAGTAGCCGAGCATTGGAAACCAATTAAGTACCGTTGCTGAGCACCAGGTCAAATTAAGCATTGCTTTTCATGGCCTTATAAATATGTCCCTTTTATGCAGAAAAATGCGTGAAAGGGGCGTTCCCCAGGTGTCGCTGTGGGTGCTCCCATGCAACAGCCATGGAACCTGACACATTCCCAGATTTATGAGGCATCGTAAACCTGGGAATGCGTCAACCTAACGCCACCCAGGAGTGGAGTTATGGAGGCGCAACAAAGAGAAATGAAAACATTTCTAGTCATGCTTTCATTTTTCTATGTGTGCTGGATTCTGCAGCTCACATAGAAAAGGATAACTCCCAAATGTGCCCATTCCGTGTTTGCCAAATCGTAACTCGCCCCGTCGTTCCACCCCCCCCCCTCCCCCCCCGCCCTACTTCCCACTTGTACCTCCTGGAATCATGTCAGCCAACAATGCCGGTTAACGTAGTGGTCGTTGTTGGCCGCAGTTTATTAATATTAAAATTGCAATATTAAAATTACAATATTCAATTTTCAATATCACAAACGAATACTGGTTATGCAATTTCTTCATTTACGAACTGTCCTCATCAATCATACATGAATATTAATATACACATGACACCGTCTTGTGAGCAAAAGGTGTCAGTTTTCTTCAGTTCGTAAATGGCACTTTGCACCCAGTTCCTTGTGAATCCTTGTTGTCCAATTGGTTGGTTGCCCACGCCGTCTACGTGTCGTGGAGGGGAGCTTTTTCCCACTGGAGTTAGGTCCCCAGCTCGCAACCATTTGCGCTCTGCCGTCCGGCTGGGTCTGGGCCGCGAGTGCCGTCTCCTCTTGGTACTCCCCTCCTTGCTGCGGCCACGTCACCCTGCCGTGCGGCATTGAAATGTGTGTGGTCCTCTTCCTACACACCGCCCGCCGGTGTGTTTCCTTACCAACCATTGTAGGATTTCCGCCATGCCGCAGGGAGGCTTACGTCTTTCTGCGGCTCCCCCCATGCTTTCTTTTTTTTTTTTTATACTTACTTACAGCCTGCCGTCGCCAATGCACCCCACAGGTTGTCCCAGAACACTTGCATTCCACTGTCAGAAAGGTGCACCCCGTCCTGGCTGTACAGCTCTGGACGTCCTGGGTGAATGAGGCCGTGCCGGATTGAGTCCATGCCGTTCGTGGCACAGAACTTGTGCATTGCGATGTTCAGTTTCCTCCTTGCGTTGTCCACCGCCTTGTGTGAGTCAGCGCCTCTCCAATGTTTTCTGCTGATCATCTCCGACCAGCTCACCGTCGTGGGACCCAACCACGTTGTTGTCGTGGTGAGATCCTTCTGGATGGCCTGCCCCAATGCTTTGCGCCCCAGTTTCGTCAGGTCGTTGCCGCCGAGGTGGATGATCAGAGCGTCGGGATGCCACGCCGAATCTGCCAGTAGGCTGTCCAGGGTTGGCAGCAGCTGCTCCCATCTCATCCCTGGTTGTCCCACCCACCGGATGCACGTCGCCTTGGGTCTGGCTGCCGCTTTGTGCCCCGACCGTCGCCACCATGACTCT
This sequence comes from Lissotriton vulgaris, assembly GCF_964263255.1. Lineage (NCBI taxonomy): Eukaryota > Metazoa > Chordata > Amphibia > Caudata > Salamandridae > Lissotriton > Lissotriton vulgaris. The sequence continues at coordinate 161,649,477 of NC_141689.1, forward strand.
ATCCTGGACATGAATGAATGTCCCACCACCCAAACCAGCCACGGGCGTCCTCCTGTCAAGAGAAACGATTCTGTTAAGGTGGCCCGCTGCGCACCCGGGTTTATCTTCTTCCGGTGCCGTTAATCATACTTTTTCTTTCCCCTTTTTTTTTTTTTTGGGGTATAGCTTTTGAGCTCCGGTGGCCTTCTGCGCACTGGAGTATTGGCGTGTCGGCGGAAATGGGCATTGCCACAGCACCCTGCCGTGCGGCATCCCAAGGTGACTTCCTTTTTCGTGCTCACTTTTTTTTTTGGGGAACCTTTTCTTCCCCCTCCTTTTTTTATATCAGGTGTGGCCGTATGTACGATTTGTAGGCCCTGGATCGCCATCTGCCCACAGCCTGTATCCGATCCTCTGGCATGCCATGCTGCAATGCCGTGGTTGCTGCCCAGATCCTGAAGGAGTGAGGGGCGAAGGCTGCTGGGTGGAAGCCCGCTTTTCCGAGACATTGGCGCATCACAGCCGTGAATTGAAACCTGCTCAGATTCCTCCCGTCGCGATGCCTGAACAGAGGGCCGTCGCCCCCCGGGCGGGTTATCATGTAGTTGAACAGGCAACACACTGTGCATAGCCCTGTCTCGGGGATGCAGTGCAACCTAATTGTTACCCCTTTTCGTGCCTGGTCTCTCTTAGACTGCCTTAAAGTAATCTCCACCGCTCTTGCCAAGGGTTTAATGTCCCTGGCCTGGAGGCATCGCTGTGCCGGGTCCATCTTGTTGGGCGCCACTAGGTCGCTTCTGCGGAACGCGCCAAAGAAGGCTGTGGTGAATGCGGCTCTAAATAGTAGGAGCTCGTATCTGTCTGAGATGATTCCGTCTAAAGCCCTCAGGAGGAGGCCCAGCTTACCAATATCAATGGGGCGCCTTACGTCTGTCTTTTTCCCTTCTACTCTCCTCCACCCCTTCAGGGCTGCCTTAAGATATGGAGAGGCCGTGGGGTCATCTCCCGAATGAAGCCGGGCAAAATGGGCAATGGCCGACAGGTGTGCCTGTGTCCATGACCTTGATTTTTTGGCATTGAATGCCCACTGCACAAACTTCTCAACGGCTGTCCGTGTTCCTAATTTGTCCTCCAATGTGCTTATGCCGCCCACGCTCATTACAGTACTTGTGCATCTCTTATATCTTCTGGTGGCTTCAGGTCCCACAGGTATGTTGGGAAAGGGGTCATAGCTTGGTTCGCCCCAGGGACCAGGTCTCTGAATCGCTCCATCTGTGACCGGGACAATGCGTCAGCTGCCATGTTCTCTGCCCCTGGGACGTGGCGTGCTTTCAGCTCCAGATTCCCTTCCAGCTGCAATTTAATGAACTGCCTCATTAGCCTCAATGTATCTGGGCATCGCGCTGCGCCCCGGTTAATAGCTTGCACCACCCCCTTGTTATCTGACCACAGTGTCAGCTTCATTTTCTTCAACTCCTGCTTCCAGATGGTCAATGCCACGATTATAGGAAAAAGCTCCAGGAACGTGATGTTCCTGGTTACTCCCTGAGCGTGCCATTTGTCTGGCCACCGGCTCGCGCACCATTGATTTCCAAGGATGGCCCCAAACCCCAGGCTCCCTGCTGCATCTATGAATAGGGCTATCTGCCTGGCTGTCACCCAACCCTCTCTCCAGATCAGTACTCCATTAAATTCCTGCAGGAACTCGTCCCACATCTGGAGGTCCTGCTTCACCCCGCGCTCAACCGAATGCGGTAATGTCTGTGGGTAACTCCCGCTGTCAGCTGTGTCAGGCGCCTTGAGAAGACCCTGGCCGTGGGTATGACCCTGGCCGCGAAGTTCAGCTTGCCTATCACCCCCTGTATGTCCCAGAGGGTGGCCTTGTTCCACCTGCGCAACCTGCCAACATCCTCCCTGAATTCTTTTCCCTTTTCCGGGGGCAGCCTGGCCGTCCCTGCCACGGAATCCAGCTCTATCCCTAAAAAGATTAGTCTTGTGGTAGGGCCTGTCGTCTTATCTGCCGCCAGGGGGACCCCTAAGGTTCTGGCTAGCTTTTCAAATGCCGACAGAGTGTTGCTGCACGTGGGGGATCCTGCTGGACCCGTGAATAGGAAATCGGCGAGGTAATGTAGTTTGCCGCCTTCCTGATGGTAATCATGAAGGGCCCATTCCAAAAAGGTTGCGAATTGCTCGAAGTATGCGCACGATATGGCGCAGCCCATGGGCAACGCCTTATCGACAAACAGGTCACCCTCCCACTGAAAACCCAGCAAGTGAAAACTGGATGGGTGGACGGGCAGCAAGCGGAAAGCAGATTCAATGTCCGCCTTGGCCATGAGGGCTCCCTTCCCCGCCGCTTTTACTAAATCTATTGCGTCATCCACTGTCGCATAACCTACTGAGCAGGCTTCCGGGGGAATTCCATCTTTCACTGATGCCCCTTCGGGGAATGAAAGGTGGTGTATCAATCTAAACTGACCCTGTTCTTTCTTGGGGACCACCCCTAGTGGGGAGACCACTATCCCTCCGCGTAGTTCCTTCGGTAGTGGACCCTCAATCCTACCCAGGGCTTTCTCCTTCGCCAGCTTGGTGCATACCACGTGTGGGTGTTGCATCGCCGATTTTAGGTTCCTTGCTCCCTCGAGTGGTAAGGTGCCTTTGAATGGAATGACGAATCCTTTGTCGAAACCTTCCACTAGCACCCTGGCATCCGCCCTGTTCGGGTACTTATTCGCCAACCTGCGCAGCTGTTGTCTGTCGATAGGAGACCTGGCCAGCTGGCAATCTTGAATGTCTACCAGGTAACCTCGCCCACTAGGCCCTGGGCTAGTGCTTTTTGCTTTTCTCTTTTTTGTCCCCTTTGGGTTCGCGCTTGCCTCCCCTGCACGCCACTGCCGCATGCTTGCCCCCACAGCTCAAGCAAGCGTGCTGGAATTTACATGCCGAACCCCACGAGCAATCCCCTGCGTCGTATCTCCAACAAATGGCCTTGGCTTTGTTCGGGGAATGGGATCTCCCTGCGCTCTGCTTCTGGTAGGTTCCGTCCCTGCCCTTCTGGTGGGAACTACGAAAGGAATGGTCATACTTGCTCGCCCAAGATTTTACCTCCTTCGCTGTGAGCATTTTATGGATGAAACCAGATACATCCTCCTCGTTCCATTCTATCTCCGGATGCTTCTGTATATTGAGCCTAAAACCTTTGTCGTATTCCAGCCACGCTTCCCCTGGGAACTGCCTATGTGCCGGGTCAATATTAGCCTCATAAAGCCAAAGGTCTGCCGCACAGTGGGGGAATTTCTCTACAATAATGCAGGCCATTATTCTGAAGGCATCTAACCAATTTTCAAAATTGCGCTCCTTTCTGCTTCCGCGCCTCTCTCTCCTATCCTCCTCTTTCCTGTCACAGGTGGTGAGGTCTAGCCCCTCGAGTTGAATTTCGAGCAGAGAGAATATATCGATAAATTCCTTCCGCCATATTCTTTCTTTAACATCTAGTGGGATAAGGCATGCTAGGCCTGTGGACTTGATTGTCAAAGATGCCGGGCCAGGGGATGGCCTACCGTACGGATCGGAGGTTATGCCTCCAAGCGCTGGGCTTGCTGACGCGGATCCGTAACCCCAACCCATGACCGGAGAAATTTGCTCGCCCTGTGCCGGCAGAATCACGTGTTCCTGCCTTCTAGCCTGGCGCACCCAACCTGGGTCGACCATGTGCCAAGATATGCCTGCCGCCTCCTCTGCGCGCTGCTCCCTGGGCCCACCTGATACCCCCTGTCCCGTATTGTTAAGCAGCACTGGCGCCAGTGATTTTAAGCATTCCTTGACTATCTCGCTGATATGCTCACTATTCGTGCTGGCCGATGTTTCGGTCTGATCACCATCGTCACGTCGCGGAGGGGGGGTTTTTTGGCGCTCCTTCCTCGGGGGGCTCTTCCTGGAGGACTTCCTTATCGGCGTCTTTTTGCGCCTTTTGGGATCCGATGGGCCTACTACCTCCTCCGCCTGGTCGACCGGTCTGTTTTCTTTCCCGCTGATGATGTGAGGCTCCAGCCACTCGCTCCCGTGGATGGCCGTGACCTCCCGGATCCTTTTCAGTAACTCGGCCACTTCCCCAGGCTGGCCCTCTGCCATGGCTCCTAGCGTAGCCGACGACGGTTTCTCCGCTCCGCCCAACGCGTGGCTTCGCTTTGGCTGCTTGACTCCGCCGGGGAATTTCTTTGGTGAGCCTCGTCGCAACTTCTGCCCCATAGTGGCACGCTGCGCACCGCGGGGCGGCTGGTCGATGGTGCGGGGAGAAGGCTTCGGCGCGTCGGTTCTTCTCCCTCGAGGTCCTAGTGTTCCGGAAAGTTCCGTCCAAGCAAGGCTCCGCCGTCCGATTCTGCAGATCTTCTTGTCGCGCGGCTCTCCCAGCTCCACGATGAAGTTGTGGCCTAGCTGGGAGAGTCGGCGGCTTAAATCCCCCTAACTCTCCTTAGGGGGGCTTCGGTGTGTCCCCTGATTGGGAGATTTGAATGAGGCGGGGGGGGGGTGCCATTGGGCGCCTCTTGGGGCGCCCAGGCCAAAGGTTACTTCCGGCCAGGCAGGCTGGTGCGCTGCCCGCTTCCGCTGGTCTCCGGGCGCTTTGGGGCGCCCGGAACCAGTTTCCACTGGTTGGGCACCATGAGGGTTATGGCGCCGGCCTTCTAGCCTCCCCCCCCCCCTGCGGGAGGGTGCAGCGGCCAATGCGAAAGCGCCTGAATGGATTGATTTTGTGCAGGAAGGGTCCTTCCTGCACAAAATCAAACATCACCCCAATGCAGGCACATTTTCACCATGGTGCAAAGGTGCCTGCATTGGCGCACGGCTGGCCATTGTGTACCAGCGTAGGGGAAAAGGACAGGAATGTGCGATATCATATTTATTTATTTTATTTATTTTTTCAGTTTATAGAGCGCGGCAGCTACCCAAAAAGGGTTTCCTGGCGCTAAAGGAGACAAGAGCCACAAACACTGGGTCATAGATTATTGGTTAAACAGCCAGGTTTTAATTGTTTTCCGAAAACGGCCATAGCAGCTTTCAGCGCGGATGTCCAGGGGGAGGGAGTTCCAAAGCCTGGGACCCATAGAGGCGTAGGACCTCCCACCAATCTTTGAGAGTCTGACCTTAGGCACACAGAAAAGTTCTTGGGTGGACGACCGTAGTTTGCGTGTTGGGGAGTATGTCTTGACCAGTGATTTCAGATATCTTGGGGCCGTGCCTGCTTTAATTTTGTACATATAGCTTAGGGCTTTAAACTTCACACGGCTCTCCACTCTCAGCCAGTGAAGGTCCGTAAGACGCCCTGCGATAAGTTCATATCTTTTGCAGCCGCAGAGTAAAGCACATTCTTGCCCTTTCCTTTTGCCACCGGGGAAGGGCAGCAGGGAGGCCTGTGGCGCTGCACTGTGGCAAAAGCCCAAAAATAAGGCCCAAATACTTAACTAAGCAAAGTGGTTAAAAATACAAACATTTAGTAAGAAAAAATGTTTCATAAAACAATACACACTGACGTCAAACAATGCAGTCAAAACTGAATTGTAAATAAGTATAAAAAAATTTGATTTGTTGTGAAATCTGAGTCCTCCTCTCAAAATGGCCACCTATGCCTCAGCAGTGTATTCCTGTTTTTGTATTTAAAGGAAGCAATAATACACTTCCATAAAAGAAAAATATTTAGTAAAATATATTTAAAAACATATTCTTTGGGGGGGCGTGGCCAAGATGGCGACGGAGTGAGACGCTCTTTCGTGTTCCTCCGGCGCCAAACCCAGCTAAGCTTTGTTATAGTGGCGACTTTTCGCCCAATTGGGACCTGCTGTGTCCCCTGGAGCTGAGGGGTCCGGCTCGGAGTCTCAGGTGTGGCCGGGGTGACCCAAGAGTGAACTTAGCAGCAGCGGTGGTCTGTGGCCTGGCAATCCTCGGCCTGGCGTGGAGGGAGGCGCGGGACTTCCGGTCCGCGGCTGAGCGAAGCAGGCTTCACCGGAGTCAGGACAAAGAGAAGGAGACCGGCCTTCGCCGAACAGCGCAACCCCTCTTCGCCCCACTGGAGGCGACAACCGGCAATCGGCGAAGGGCGCTGACGAAAGGGATCGGCGGGACCTGGTGAGTGCGGCGGCCTCGCTGCTTCCCCTCCCCTCCGGTCCCGCATCGGCAATCTGGCAGCGCGGCGCGGCTCGGCCGCGATCCCCCCACCTGCATATAATCCTGAGGCACACCCGGGCATGGACTGGTGGACAGCCGGAGGGCCGTGTTGGACGGGAGGGGGCCTGGGGGGGGGCTCCGGTCGTCTGGCAGCTCGTATACCATGGCCAGACGGTGGAGACCATGGAGGAGGCCCAGCAACCTATAGGAGCTCGGCAACATCGCTATCTTACCCCCAGCACGTCCCTGCTCTGCTCCGAGATGGCATTGACGGGACGTCGACAGGGGATCGCGCCGACCTCGAGACTGCGGCTCCTGACCTGCCACTTGCTTGATCTGGCACACGGAGGCGGCTACCTTGGACCTCACATTTGCGATAAGACGAACTCTGGAGCTTGGGCCGGCTGGGCCTGCGAACGCAGCGGCCGCGGCGCTGCTCCCACACCGCCTCTGCCTCCCACCTGAAGCGGGCCATCCGGCCGAGCTGCTCCACCGGACTGGGTCCTGCTGGGGCCTTTTGAGCAACGCGGGAAGGGTGGGAGACTCCGCTGGGAGCACTGGAAGGTGCTGTGGTCTCGGCGGCTAGAGGCTTGGGACTCCCCGCCCTGTGGTGACTGTGGGGCCCGGGCTCGGGCTCCCTGCTTGGAGGTGGCAGCGGGACTGCATCTGAGGAGTGTGGCAATGGACTAAGTCTTTGGAGCGCTACCGTCATGGACTGCCTTCTGCCGGGGGAACTGCTCGGTGTGGAGTGGGAGCGCCCTCCTGTCGGGAGGCCGCAACTGCATAGCGGCCTGGACATTTGGTAGCCACCACATCGAGCGGCCGGACCCAACTGGAGCAGTATTTGCGCCGACCTGACTGGGCGCTTACGCGGCTCTACCGCATTTCTGGCCCTCCCTGAACTTGCCTGGTGGGCCCACGGCGCCCAGCCCCCCCCTCTCCGGATATAGCGGGAGGTCTGGTGGTGGCATACATTGCGGAGGATCGAGTGGGGCCATCCTGCCTTCCCGCTGAAGCGGGTGTCCCAAGATGTCCAACACGCTGCGCAAGTGGAGGCCTGGGAAAGATGGCGCACCGAAATCTTATCAGCAGCCGGCTTCTCCCGGTGCCAGCGGGTCGTCCAAGCAGTCGGATGATGATGCCCCCACCACCAAGGCCTTTATGACTGAGCTCTTCACCTCTATTAAAGAAGACATCTCCGAGCTTCGGGCCCAGTTGGCTTCGGATCCCCCGGAAGTGCGGAGGGATGTCGATGGCATTGGGGAGAGGGTCGCAACGCTGGAGGATCATGACCTGAGTGTGGCGAACGATGTCCACCAGTTGCAGCAGGAAATCATCTGGCTCACGGAACAAAATCTAGACCTCCAGGCCCACTCGGAAGATTTGGAGAACGGTTCCCGGCAGAACAACATCCGCATTCGCGCTGTGCCATGGGACGGTGAAGCAGGGGACCTGCGTGGATATGTCCAGAAGCTCTTCCTACAGATCTTGGATGAGGAGGAGATGCAGGACATTAGAATGGATAGAGTGCATAGAGTCGGCCTGCCCAGGCGCGGAGGGGGACCTCCTCTGGACATTCTTGTTTGTGTCCACGACTTCCAGTTGAAGGAACGCATCCTACGGAAGGCCAGAGCCATCCCATCTTTACAATTCAGAGAGCATTGTCCGCTACTCTACCAGGACCTGGCGGCGTCGACCCTCCAGAAGAGATGTGAGTTCCGACCTGTGACTTCCTTCCTGCGGGAACGCAATATCTCCTACTCGTGGGCAAATAGACTGGCGCAGATTCGTTCTCTTCAAGTGGCGAAGGATCTTTTGGGCCTGGATGACGCCACGCCAGCACAGGAGGCGAACACTTCACCGTCGCGGAGGCGTCGCCGGTCCTCCTCATGGCATAGAGTGGGCCCGTCCCCGGACCGGGTGCGGCCGGACTGCACTGCTAGTCTGCAAGGGAGGGGGGATGCGGTGGCATCGGTGGCATCGGCCACGCTGGCGGATTCCCAACAAAGCTCTGGAGCAGCCTGAGCCTTAAGCCACAGATGGTTTGGTGCCGGAGGGGCACGTGTTCTGGGGTCCTGTGGGTTTGATTGTACTTTTGGAGAAGACACCCCGGATCATGGCCCTGGGGACTCTACTTCGGTGCCCCAACCCCATCCCAAGTCCAGGGGGGGCCTTACGGACTATGGTCTACTGGAACTGAGGAGTGCAATGTTCAGGTTCAGTGCACTGTGTTCTTTTTTCATGTTTTTCTTGTTCTTCTGTTTGCAGGTGGGGGTGAGGGGAGGTGTCGGGGGGGGATTGCGTAGGGGGGGCACTAGGGACCAGGGGAGGGGGGGGTAAAGGGGTGGTGGCGGCCGTTGGATGTTTGGAATGTGTGCTGTTCCCTTGGGAAGGATATTGGGCGGGTCATTGATGATGGTATTTCTACTCAGGTGATGTCACTGTGTTGCGCTCTGCTGGAGATCCTGTGCCTCGCATTGAACGCCTGGCCTTTGGGGGGTCTTGCAGTGTGGGGCATATGGTGGGAGAGACTGCTTGGGAGTGGGGGTGCTTAGAGATGGGACTGGCCTTGGAGGAAGGAATGGATGTTGGGGAAGGTCAGGGGGCGGGCTCTGATCACACTATTGGGCACACATCACGGAGGTTTCCTATTTCATTATGCCTGTTAATGTAGGTACTTGGAATGTGAAAGGTCTCAACTCCCCACACAAGCGTCAGAAACTGTGGAAGTACCTGTCGGATCATCATCTTGATGTAGTGGGCCTCCAGGAGACTCATTTTGCTATGAAAGATGAACTAAGACTCCGGCATAGACACTTTCCCCTAATTTATAGGGCATCGGCGTCCACCGAGCATAGGGGGGTGGCTCTCCTGTTTCGGGCGTCCCTTCATTTTCAACCTCTAGGGGTGAGTGGCGATAAGGAGGGCCGTTGGTTGATGGTGAAGGGCTCGTTATATGGTCGACAATGTACTTTTGTTGTGGTATATGCTCCCAATGCTAGACAGAATAGCTTTCTACAGGACTTGCTGGACAAGGTGGGGGATTTTGTGGAAGGGCACTTGTTCCTCATGGGGGACTTTAACATGGTGTGGGATAAGGACATGGATAGTTCGGGCACTCAGAGGGCAGACTCTGGGGTCTTTTCAGGTGAGACGCAGCGACAGGTGGGTGCCCTGGGGTTGGTGGATAGCTGGCATTTTTTACACCCTCAGACCAAGGATTACACCTTCTTTTCCCACGTTTATCGCTCTTACTCTCGTATAGACCATATCTTTGTAAGTCAGGCTCTTAGGGGGGATATGCGAGTCTCCAGCGTTTTTCCACTCTCAGTATCAGATCATAGCCTGGTGGTTCTTGGATTGCATTGGTCAGTAGGGGGGGACGGTTGGCGGAAGTGGTACTTCCTGGCGGCGTTGGTACGGGATGATGTGTCCTGTAAGGAGCTGCGGAAGGCTATAGGAGAATTCCTGGCTCTTAACCCACCATCGGACACCTCGGTGTATAACACTTGAGACGCCTGCAAGGCCTCGCTACGGGGCACATGCTTGGGCCTTAATGCGAATCTCAACAAACTACGGAGGAAGGAGAGGGAAGACCTGGAGGCGGAACACGCCATATTGGAGCAGGCGCACAAATCGAATCCGTCTAGAGTGACCCTCTGGCCTCTGACAGCGGTGAGGGGGAAATTGAGAGCCCACTACAACAATCGGGCTGAATTCACTCTCCTGCGCCTCAGACGTGTCTCCTACTCACAGGGGAACAAAGTGGGGCGGCACTTGGCCCGGCAACTCCGGGATAAAAGGGAGAAGGACTACATTGGGGGTATACAGGACCCCACGGGTTCCGTACAGCACCGGGATGCAGACAAGGCGTCTATTTTTGGCCGCTTTTACGCCGATCTCTATAAAGGCGACATCCTTGATCCGGAGGCCCAGTCCGCGTTCCTGGACGGTCTCCCTATACCGCGGGTCTCCAGAGAATGGAATGAATTGCTGTCTGCCCCTATCACTAGGGAGGTGGTGCTGGACGCTATCAAGGCTCTGAAACTCCACAAAGCTCCTGGCCCGGATGGCTACACTGCCCTGTTTTACAAAACATTTGCGTCAGACTTGTGCGATTGCCTGGTCTCCCTCTTTAATGGGATGGCATCTGACGGACGGACCTCTGAGACCATGGCCGAGGCCCTGATTACCGTTCTCCCCAAGCCGGGGAAAGACCTTACCAAATGCTCATCGTATCGCCCAATAGCTCTCCTCAATCTGGACGCTAAATTGTACTCTTCTATCATCGCAAGTAGGCTCCAGGATTTGATGCCAGCCCTCATTCATCCGGACCAGTCCGGATTCATAAAGGGGCGGCAAACTTACGACAACCTGAGGCGAGTGATCCATCTGATTGAGAAGGCCAATAGATTCCGTATACCGGCGGTGTTAGTGGGGCTTGACGCGGAAAAAGCCTTTGACCGTGTCGACTGGGGATTCTTACACCGCACTCTGGAAGCCTTCGGGTTCTCTCCCCACTTCATACAAATGATTACGGCTAACTACAGCAATCCCACATCTAGGGTGATGATTAATGGACACAGGTCCGGTTGCTTCCGGCATTCGCGTGGAACGCGTCAGGGATGTCCTCTCTCCCCACTACTCTTCGCTTTAAGTATTGAGCCATTGGCCCTTGCGATTCGGGAGAAGGAACAAATCATAGGTCTCCCCTTTACGGGTGAACAGCACAAGATTTCGCTGTTCGCAGATGATGTGCTGTTATCGTTGGGGGACCCGGCGCTATCGTTGCCCCACATTCACACGGTACTCTCTGACTTTGAAGCGGTAGTGGGGTTCAGGGTCAACTTCGACAAATCGTATATTCTGAACCTGACTCTTCCTCTCGAGGAGGTACACCGGGTACGAGCGCTTACGCCATTATCGTGGTCGGCTACATCTTTGTTATATCTGGGCGTTCGGTTGACCTCTACCCTGGGCTCGCTATTCTCGGCTAACTTTTCTCCGATGTTGACAGCGATACGCGCTGAGTTGGAGAAATGGAAGCCGAAGTACATTTCGTGGCTGGGTCGGGTCCACGCCCTCAAGATGGTCCTCCTTCCTAAGTTTTTGTATCTCTTCCAGGCACTACCTATACCGGTGGAGTTGGACTTTTTTCGCCGGCTTAAAACCTTGATGCTGAAGTTTGTGTGGCAGGGAGGCCGGGCGCGACTCTCATATGCAACGATGCGGCGTCCACTGACGGAGGGAGGGGTGGGATTCCCGGACATGCACCTGTATTATAAGGCTGCGCAGCTGAGGATACTGGTGGAATGGTCGCAGCAGCTTTCGGAGAAGCACTGGCTCCATATGGATCGGAATGTGGCCGGGAGGTCCATCTGGGACCTGGCCTGGAAGCCTAAGGCTGACCGACCCAGGAATGCATATATCAGCACTCCCACCAGCACGGTCTTAAAAGTCTGGGACACGGTCAGTGGCGATGACCGTTGGACCACCTTCTCGTCTCCGTTTACGCCTATTCATTTTAATCCGGCTTTCCCCCCGGCTCTGAGCGACGGACCTTTTGATATATGGAGAGAGGGTGGATGTAGAGCTCTCACCCACATGTTTCACGGTGTGACGCCTCTCACCTTTCAAAATTGTATGCGAGACTATGGTGTTCCGCCCACTGAACGCTTTCGACACATTCAGCTCTTACATTGGGCGACATCGGCTGGAGTGGTGGACGCCGCTACAAGACCGTTGTCGAGGTTCGAAGCCTTTATCCTTCGCACATCCACTATGAAGGGGACAATCTCCTTCATTTATGGGTTGTTACTAGACACCATGGTATCCCCCCGTCCTCGATACATAGACCATTGGGAGACCACTCTGGGCAGGGACATTTCCGAATGCGAATGGAAGAGCCTCTGGAGAGATGTGGCGGCGCATAATCATTCGATAGACCTTAGAGAAGCTCATATGAAGCTTCTGTTCGACTGGTACCTTTACCCATCCAAGTTGCGTCAGATATTCCCAACTGCCTCGGACAGGTGCTGGAGGGGTCGCGGTATGCTGGGTGACTTCCGCCATATCTGGTGGGACTGCTCTACCATCCGACCGTTCTGGTCTGAGATTTTATCTCACATCAAGGAGGTGATAGGCTATCCGATTCTAGAATCGATGGATTATGTCCTGTTGGGGCTTCGGGATCCGCTGTTGGAACATCAGACTAGAGCCGACAAACGCATTATATGGCTGTGCTTGGGGGCGGCCAAGTTAACCCTGGCAGCCGCCTGGAAAAAACCGACTGCTCCGGCTGTCTCTTTGTGGCACGCAAGTTTATGGCGACTGCTGAGTATGGAACGGATGTCAGACATTTTTATGGGTAACTTTAAAAATTTCCTGTTCCGCTGGGGTCCCTTGGTCAGATTTTTATCTCGAGGTTTACCATCTGCGGTTTGTCCCTCCGCGCTCCGTGCTCTACATCTCTTCCACATTTAACCTCCTGCTCTGTGTGAATGTTGCTGTGAATGAGTGTATGGTCGCCACCACCGGGAAAGGGGAGGGGGATGGGGGGGGTAGGGGGGTCTGGGGGGTGTTGGGATAGGGTTGTTATTCTATCTTGGTTGCGACACTACTTCGCTTATGGAGACGGACTAGATTGACTTCTTATACGGCTGTGTTCCCTGGTTGAGACGTCGCCCTCCATGGCATGCTTTGTATCATCTGCTGAGGGGGTTTGAGCTTACATCATCTGTTGCATCTGACAAACAATGACTCTCCCACTTGCACTTAACAGTCGTATATGCTGTTTCCTCTTATTTCTCTACGAAGAAGCGTTCTCCAGCACCCCCTGTGTGGGGTTATGTGGCGGATTGTCGCCTGTACTTTTTCCTTTTTTCTCCTTCCTTTTCTTCTTGTTTTTTCCTTCTCCGTTTCTGCTCAAAAGAATTGAATGAATAATTTTTTTTTTTTTTAAAACATACTCTTTCATGCGCACCCACTTGCTGCAGTTCTCCCCAACCTCAGGTAATTATATTGATAAAAAACGTAGCTTCTAAAAAAACCTGCACATCTTCCTGGCCGGTTCTTGAGACCCTTAACTATGGTTTCCAGTTACAGGAGGTCCGCTCATCTCCTGTGCAGATCTGTGACATCATTTCCAGTTGCACGGCTCCAACTGGGCCTCAAGATTTCGCTGCATGAGCAATAACGTTATCTATTTAGATAGCCAGCTGCCTCCATTAGCTACAGGAGGATGGTTCAAGACGACCAATCTGGAGAAATGTCCAGTTGTAATAGGTCCATTGGAAAATGCCCAGATTGAAGCGGTCCACTCGATTTCTGTACCTCGGTCTTAGCTTTGCCTCAGGTCCCACTATGCGCTCAAGTCACAGGAGGGTTCTAAAGCCACTGGACGGATCTAAAGCCACTGGACGGATCTAAAGCCACAGGAGGGACCTAAAGCCACTGGATGGACCTAAAGCCACAGGAGGGACTCAAAGCCACAGGAGGGACCTAAAGCCACTGGAGGGACCTAAAGCCACTGGAGGGACCTAAAGCCACTGGACGGATCTAAAGCCACAGGAGGGACCTAATGCCACTGGAGGGACCGAAAGCCACAGGAGGGACCTAAAGCCACTGAAGGGACCTAAAGCCACTGGAGGGACCTAAAGCCACAGGAGGGACCTAAAGCCACTGGAGGGACCTAAAGCCACTGGAGGGACCTAAAGCCACTGGAGGGACCGAAAGCCACAAGAGGGACCTAAAGCCACTGGAGGTACCTAAAGCCACTGGAGGGACCTAAAGCCACAGGAGGGACCTAAAGCCAATGGAGGGACCCAAAGCCACAGGAGGGACCTATAGCCACTGGACGGATCTAAAGCCGCAGGAGGGAGCTAAGGCCACTGGAGGTACCTAAAGCCACTGGAGAGACCTAAAGCTACTGGAAAGACCTAAAGCCACAGAAGGGACCTAAAGCCACCGGAGGGAATGAAAGCCACTGGAGGGACCTAAATCCTTAGGAGGGACCTAAAGCCACAGGAGGGACCTAAAGCTACAGGAAGGAACTAAAGCCACTGGAAGGACCTAAAGCCACTGGAGGGACCGAAAGCCACTGAAGGGACCAAAACCACTGGAGAGACCTAAAGCCACAGGAGGGACCTAAAGCCACTGGAGGGACCGAAAGCCACTGGAGGGACCTAGAGCCACTGGAGGGACCTAAAGCCACTGGACGGATCTAAAGCCACAGGAGGGACCTAATGCCACTGGAGGGACCTAAGGCCACTGTAGGGACCTAAAGCCACGAGAGGGATTTAAAGCCACAGGAGGGACCTAAAGCCACAGGAGGGACCTAAAGCCAATGGAGGTACAGAAAGCCACTGGAGAGACCGAAAGCCATAGGCGGGACCTAAAGCCACTGTAGGGACCTAAAGCCACAGGACGGATCTAAAGCCACAGGAGGGACCTAAAGCCACTGGAGAGACCTAAAGCCACTGGAGAGACCTAAAGCCACAGGAGGGACCTAAAGCCACTGGACGGATCTAAAGCCACAGGAGGGACCTAAAGCCACTGGAGAGACCTAAAGCCACTGGAGAGACCTAAAGCCACAGGAGGGACCTAGAGCCACTGGAGGGACCTTAAGCCACTGGAGAGACCTAAAGCCACAGGAGGGACCTAAAGCCACTGGACGGATCTAAAGCCACAGGAGGGACCTAAAGCCACTGGAGAGACCTAAAGCCACTGGAAAGACCTAAAGCCACTGGAGGGAATGAAAGCCACTGGAGGGACCTAAGCCACAGGAGGGACCTATAGCCACAGGAGGGAACTAAAGCCACTAGAGGGACCTAAAGCCACTGGAGGGACCGAAAGCCACTGGAGAGACCTAAAGCCACTGGAGAGACCTAAAGCCACTGGAGAGACCTAAAGCCACAGGAGGGACCTAAAGCCACATGAGGGACCGAAAGCCACTGGAGGGACCTAAAGACACAGGAGGGACCTAAAGCCACAGGAGGGAACTAAAGCCACGAGAGGGACCTAAAGCCACTGGAGGGACTGGAGAAGTGTGGCTCACTGGTTAGAGCGGCAGACTCTGAAGCAGAGATCAGGCCCGGGACCAGGGTTCAAGTCCCGACGTGGCAGGGTCTTGGGTTCAATGTCCGCGGAGTCTATAATTCTCGCCTTGGCGCCTACTCTAATCATGGGTTCCACGCTGCATCTCTGGGCAATAGCTTGCTTAATCTCCACAACAGCCCCTACAACACTGGGATGCCTGGCTTCACCTTGGGGGTGCCCAGGACGGGCATCTCACAGGGAGAGCCAGGAAGGGTTCCACAGCGTTATACAGCGCCGGGATGCCCCGTTGGGGGAGCTGTGCGCTTTACAAAATACACTGCACTGCACTGCAAGCCACTGGCGGGACATAAAGCCACTGTAGGGACCTTAAGCCACTGGACGGATCTAAAGCCACAGGAGGTACCTAAAGCCACTGGAGGGACCTAAAGCCACAGGAGGGACCTAAAGCCACTGGAGGGACCTAAAGCCACAGGAGGTACCTAAAGCCACTGGAGGGACCTAAAGCCACTGGAGGGACCTAAAGCCACAGGAGGGACCTAAAGCCACAGGAGGGACCTTCCACAAGGGCAAGCAGCCATCTTTGGCTGGGCTCTACAGCTCTGTGGGATATTGTGGCAGTAAAATCACTTCAGCTTCTAGCTTAAAGAAAATTCAAGTTATTAGGACAGGGAGACACCCCTCTCCATCTTTGAGGCAGGAAGGCACTCTACAGCAAGTAGGGAAGTGCTCCTTATTTCATCTGTTCCAGACTTTTATCTACCGGCAGTGCTTCAGTCAAAAAGGTGAAACCAAATAGGACTACAATTCCAAGGTGTTGCATGAATGTGACCCAGTTCCTGTTTCAGGACTCTGCTTTCAGGCTGAATGCTGCCCTACAGTCCGGTGCACCTGAAAGCAAAGCCACCATAGAGGAAGTAAATCTTCACTCCCAAACCCCCATCTTCTCCTCGCCTTTAGGATAAAAGGAGGGGGTGATCTTAGACATTTCAGATGCAGATGTGACTAAGAAAGTGTTCTGGCTCATGTTGCCTCACAAACAGACATTGAGATAGAGGTGGATCAATGTGAATATTGGAGACATAAACAATTATACAGGAATACCAAAGCAGCAGGTGCCTGTGTTCAGAGAGGAGCAGCCATGCTTCTCTGAGGGAGATACATCTAGACCAGGAGATGTGGGGAGAAGGTGTTCATCATCATTACAGTGGCACTTGGTCTTCATATGGTTTAGTACATGATGATGAGGGCTTCCTCTTGAAATTAATAACATTGGTGTTTTGCAGGGATGTTGTCGTTCAATAATTAAAATTCAATATGACCAATGGGATATATTATGAATTGAATGCTTTTTATAACGTTCTATTTTAACAAACCCATGATATTGCTTTGTGGTGCACCAATATTTATCAATGTTTTAAGGAAAATTGATTATTTTTAAAAAAGCGTATATTTTTCAAATGCATTTAACTTGTATTGTGACGGTTTTTATTAACTAATAACAATAAACAGCAACAATGGGATATTTACTATTCACACCAAAGAATTCTTCATGAGTTATGACTGAATTTATGATTAATCCAAGAATAAACTTGAATACAGATTTGCGTTAACGTGCTTCCCAGTTGACTGGACCCTTAACGAGGGCGGTCTCTTGCATTAGAAGTCCAGCTGGTAAATCTTCAATCCAAGTCCTGACCATGGTATGGCCTTCCATGGAAGGGGCGGGGGGCTCCTGGCTTAGCTTCCCAGAAATGTGTACTGGAAGCAATGTTGTAGGATGTCAGCCAAGGAGATGGATGACGTTTTAGGCAATCAGCTGAGTTAAGGCAACATATATTTGACATTCACAGAGTAGTGGAAGCTCTAAAGATACAGACATCTAGACAATACTTTCTTCTTTTATAGCTACTGTATTAAAGTTTTAATTCATTTTACAAATTGAGATGATGCACATTTGAAAGGACACGTTACATGTTATGGTGCAAGTTGAAAACCTTTCCTTTGCTCCAGCCCTCCATCTGGGTCACACGTTCGACAGATGTGGTAAAGTGGAATAGAATCGAGTGTGCTTCAAAACCAAGCTCATGTGACCCAGGCCTGATCAGCAGAACCTTAGCCTCTGCAGAGATCAAAAGCAGCGGCTGTCTGGGGTGAAGAACATGTCAACACCACAGCAAAGAACTGGTTTCCTCTTGGAAACGTGGTTGGGGGCTTCCCATGGGAGTGTCCAGGGCGATAACAGAAATGCCATGCGCGTGGGAAAAACACCCCCACATTTATTCTTTGGCAGTTATTGTGATATTTGCTGTGCCCTTTTTATGACTCACAAAGTCTCACCTGAGTTGTGCAGTCACACACCTGCAGCCGAGAGGGCTGGGAAGCCTCTGCAAAGCACGTGCCTGTGGATATGACTTCAATGCCCATTGGATCAGATACATAACATGCCTTCACATGGTAGTTAGATTTACTAGGGGTAAGGGAGATTCAACAGACGACCACGAGGGAACATTAAATAAATAATACATAATACATAAATAATACATTTTCCCTCATTGTCGTCTGTCGGAACCCCCCTCACCGAGCCTCACCGCCTCACCGTTCTTACCTGCAGGGGCCGCAGCAAATTCTGCAATAAGCCATGCGCTCATGTAAATATCAGCATAATATGGGGCGTTATGACGCCCCAATTCCAGGTGCACTGCTGAATGCGCAAATTTAGCGCCTGCTTATTTCTTCAACCGCTTAACTTTGTGTATTCCATGTACTCCATTTTAAACATTCTTTTGTAACTTAGTTCTAGTTCAATCCACACGTAGGAATATTATGCCATTTTCAAAGCTTCTCGTGTTTATTTTGCGCCAATCCGGACCTCTTATAAAAGTGAATCACTTTTTGAGGACGGGACGCGCACTAAATGGTTTTAAAATCTCTGGCAGTTACCCCTGAAGAAAGGCTCTGGTAGCCTGAAATGCATTGGGTTTTTAATAAACACTGCCTTGGACGAATCATGCATTGTTACTTGTTTTTGTCAGAGGTCCAGCTGGGCGCAACATAAACAGGAGAAGCTTTTGAAAATGGCATAATATTCCTACGTGTGGATTGAACTAGAACTAAGTTACAAAAGAATGTTTAAAATGGAGTACATGGAATACACGAAGTTAAGCGATTTAAGAAATAAGCAGGCGCTAAATTTGCACATTCAGCAGTGCACCTGGAATTGGGGCGCCATACCGCCCCATAATATGTATATGTTCTATAATGTGTCATTGGGGCAAGGCATTTTTCCAGTGTGCATGCACTCTTGGAGGATGAAAGGATAAATATGGATAAACTTTGGATGAAAAACGGTGTGCATCCCACAACTCAAATGGATTTCTCATGTAAATATCAGCATTCTAGCTATAATACTAGCACATCTGCAACTGCTTAAATCTTCAGTAGGAAACCTGAAACGTGTCCCCAGGTGTCAGTCTGCACAGGCATTATTAGATTACATTACATGACTGAGCACCTATTATAGCACGTAACTCACTCCCATAGGGGCATCTCGGCGCATAGCGCAGGGGGGCAACGGGTCGGCATTGTCAGAGGGTTACAGAGCCGCATTGAACAGCCATGTTTTTAATTTAGCTGCTCTGCTCTGGAGTGGATGGAGAAGGGCAGTTTATTCCATTAATATGGCGCTAGATGAGAAAACGATCAGCCACCTTGGCTAGCCGTGCGAATCTTTAGATAGTCCAGACGAGAAGATCTCAGCAGTCTGGAGGGCTGGAAAAAATGAGGTTTAGAGTGTCAATAGTTAGGCAGGGATTTGTTTAGGGCCTTCTGGGTCAAGCAACATATCTTTAAAATGATCCGTTTTCTGATGGGCAGCCAGTGAAGGTCCCTTAAAACTGGAGTGGCGGACGTGTGAGGGAAGCAGGTGACGTATTATCCATGCTGCTGTTTGGCATGACTTGAAGTTTGGCCAACAAGGTGTAGTTTGCTGCCCCTAATAGTGCATTCTCATAATTGAGATGACTAGTGATGAGGCCTGGACTAGAGTCTTAAGGGAGCCAGGTGAAGGTTCTCCTCAAGAGCCGCAAGGTGGCATAGCAGGCACCACATGTGGATTCGACCTGCGATTTCATAGAAAGGGTTTGGTTAATCTTAACACCTGGAGTTTTCACCACCTGTTTGAGGGCTGGGCCAAGCTCAGAGAGCCATTAATCGGCTGAGCAAATTTCCTGAGCTTTGTCAAAAACCACAATCTCCGTTTTGTCTCCATTTAACTGCAGACAGTGTTAGTCGTCCAAGCCGCGACCTCTCTCATACTTTGAGCAAAATGAGATTGAACTTTTCTTGGATCTGGCCCGAAGGCGATGAGTAATTGGGTATGGCACGCGTAGGATATGGTCTCAAATCCATATGCTCTTCCTATCTGTGCCACAGATGCTACATAGATGATAATCCTGGAGCCATTTCATGATTTGGCTGTCGTGATGGTGACCACTCAGGCATGATGCACAATTAAATGGCTTTTCATATATCTTTTATCACGCGTCATGCATAATATGAAGGGCTATGTAAATACAAATGCAAGCCGATGCAAGTCAATCAATAATATGCTTTGCACAGTAGGATGGTCATGAGGTGTGTGGGTGGGGGGGGGAATGGTGGATTCTGCAAGTGGCCATTACCTAAGTGGGCACTCTGTCTCTGGTCTGTGGGAGCGGTTCGTAACCCTTTGTCTATTACGACCACCGCACTATAGCACTACTGGAAGCAGAGGATCTCTGTCTAAGCAACTTCTGAAATCTAAATCTAAAATCAAGAGATACACAAAAATACTGAAACAAGAATACATCAAACTAACACACAAATTGAGAAATATTTTTTTGAAAAACCAAGAAAATATAAAAAAAAATCAGAATTTTAATTTTAGTGTGAAGGTCGGAGCTTTTCAACATGTGTTTTTTTTTGTAAAAGGTAAAGTGGTCCACTAGACTCCAGCACATCGCTTTTTTCTTTCTTGCTCCTAATACTTGATCTCGTTTTACCCACCAGTGTTTCAGTTGAGCCGCCAATCTTCCATACTAGATTCCGTTCGCTGTACTTGAGCTTTTTCCATCAATCAAGCTAACAATACCAACTTCATTTTTAGCCACCAATTTAAAATTCATTGACATTTAAAATTTATTTTAAAATTCCCAATTTTATATTTTGCTTTTATGTGTATTGAAACTTCGTCTGCTAAAATTATTGAATTTTTTAAACGGTCGGAGACCCTATGAGAGGTCTTTGCAGGCCCATATAGAATGGAACTGCTCCTCAAGATATTAGCGTCATGGGTAGAACATTGACATTTGACACAGCAATGTTTGATGCATGTTTGCATTACACGTCATCTGCACATTGCTGGTATGCCTCATTTTCCTAGTGGAGAATACCTGCTTTCTGGCACAAGGGGCAATCTGTGGGATGTAGTGATCAATATCCCTAAGGATATTGGAGTAACACGCTACAGTGTGAAATTTTGCCTTCGCAGATATCACTGTGTGTCAAGGGGGAATAAGGTGCCCTGTCTGACTACAACTGAGCAAGGTTTTCATGACTTCTACCAGTATCTTAGAAAAAAATGCTTGTCCCAATCTGTGCAGGGGGCATTCTGATGGTAAGAGCAGTGCTTAATTTGAGAGGGTGGTTTCCGGTGCTTGGCACCGGCACTTAATTGTCACGACTGGCACCACGAAAGTCTGCCATACGGTGGCAGTGTTTGTTTACTTTAGAGATGAGCTCAAAAAAAAGTTGTTTATTAATTCAATATACATTACACACCTGCCGCCCAAGTCATTCTTCTAGCTGTGGGAGTCTGGAATAGTCTGTATTGTCACACTTTTAGCTGTGTGATGGTTAGTAGTTGTGTTGTTACTATCATTGGCAGCGCTGGCAGTGGCAATGGGTGGTGTAGGCTACAGTGGCCTCCTGACGAGGATCCTGGCACTTGGTTTTCCAAATTAAGCACGAGACCGTTGCAAAAAACAAATGCAGCACTGCGAGCAGTTTGAGAAGGGAGTGGAGGTCTGTGCCCCAGTGTCTGGCTCAAAAGCCACGTTTTGTGTTGAGGTGATAGATTGTAATGAACACTTCGGATATTTTAAAGGAACAAACCCTTGACCTGGACTTCTGATCCTGTCCCTTTTTAGCAGGTGAATCTTATATTAAAGGGTCCTCCGATAGCTCTATCAACGTCTGCGTCATCCCCCAGGAAAGCAAGTCATCTGCCACTCTATTGTTGCATTTAGTCCTTCACATGTGTGTCTCCTCGCTCCTTCCCATACTGTCATGTCAGTCTTCCAGGCCCAGAACATGGGAAGTTTAGGACAGTGGCGTAACATAAGCCCCTCCTGCCCCCGCGTGCGGGGTGGCCCCGAGCTCCAGGGGGGCCCCCTCAGCAAAAGTGATAGGTTGATGGCCAGGGAGTGGGGCCCTCTCTGTGTACTTTGCAGACAGACCCCCTCAAGTTTCGTTACGCCACTGGTCTAGGATTCAACCAATGGTTTTCTATGTGTCGGTTGCTTACTATCAACCCCAGCATCGAGCATCTCCTGCTCAGCTTGTTCTTGGGATTCTCCAGGCATTGCTTGAGCGTGTAGGGGAAGACCCACCCAGTTACTAGTTTGATACGGGCCAACATCTCCACCCAGTAGTCTGAAATAACAGGGCAATACCACGCAAAATGTAAAAAACCTGTATCTCTGTCGCTGCAATGGGCACATGTTGGTGGTCCATTGTGGTAGATAACGTGGAGTTATTTCGGCGAGAGATATGCCATGTGTATATAATTGTATTGTATCAATTTTGAAACGTGCGTATACAGAGACACCCTTACCCCTTCATGAGCTTTCCTCCATTCCTTAGGGGTTAGGGGCTCATTGCTAGACCGCTGCCTTATTTCCTCTACTCTGACTGGTGCTGACTGGCGATCTGCCCATAGGGCTTGGTATAAGTGGCCATCGTCTTACAACCCCAGCCAGGGACAACATCGTAACCACTGTTAGCATGAGCTCAGGGGCCTCACGTAAGGATGGCCAAAGTTGTCTTGCAGTGCCAGCTATATTTGCATATTGCAAAAATTGACCGCGGTCTAGCCCAAACGACTCAAACGCATCTTGCATCAATATGAAACGGTCACCTGGGCATAAGTCGGATAACATAATGCAGCCATCCACCGCCAATCATGCGGGCAATTTGGGCAAAGGGGTGCAGCACCCATATATCCTGATCTGGAGCATCCAGCGCTGAATGGATTATTCGGCTCACAGCTCTGTCCCATGTCAGCCGTATCACGCGGGGTAGTGTGTCTGGGACACCTCTTTGCCTCATTGGGAGCTCGCCCAACTGGTGGCCATCGTGGGAGCCAGCTAGGACAGACCTCTCCCAGTTATCCTCACCGTCCACCCATTGAATACATAAGGCAGATGTATCAAAGGGTTTTGCCCATTCTGTGTCTATGGGAAAATCTGTTCCTGCATAAGGCCCATAGATTTTTGATATTTCTAATTAGTGAATCACAATTTGCTATTTATAAATCGGAGAATATTGATTTTGTCCTTGAGGTCCCTAATGTGATAATGGTTTATCACATGGATCAGCATGACAGGCTCACTCGCTTCTTTTCTTATAGAACCTGCAGAGAAAAGGTCTGCCCACTTTTTTAAAAATGTAATTAATTATGCAAATTGGCAAATGATGTAGGCAACATTCCTCGGTCTTGTCTGTCCCAGGTGGGTTCTGTCCACTTGGAAATCCTCCGATTAAACGAAGAAGACACTCTGCCTGGACAAAGGCGCAGGAAAACAGTGACAGTTTGAAAACTGTGGAACGGGTGAACTTTTTGACCTACTCAAAACTTTGCAGGCAAAAAACGCGACTTTTTACTCCCGACTGAGAAACAATTTGCTTACATTTGCCAGCAGTTAAGGGAAGAGATGTGAACAGCGCAAACAGCTGCTCGTTGCAAACATTTGTCAGAGATGGTTTTAACCAATTTAAGCATTTATTCATTTGTCACATTGTTTTTTTTTTGTTTCGTTTGTCTTTGATTGTTTTGACATCTCAATCACGTCTTCGCAATGCTTGTTTTCTGGACTTCTTTATTTCCTAATAAATCTTTTTTGTTTCTTTTTATGGGAAAGGCGACAAGAAACATCTGGAAGCAATAGATGTGATGAGTGATGTCACAGAGCAGTTTCAAAAAAGCGAAAAGCACCTAATGAAACGTTTGGCTTGCACATCTGCCCGAAGACAAGGTAACTCACGATCATTTATTGAAAGCACTCGCTTTATGTGATTCCAGGAATTGAAAGCGAAGAACGAATTCCTATATTGTTTTTCAGCGAGCTTTCTATTTAATATTTCCAGTTTCAAGGTTACCTGTTTTGGTGCCATTGCATCATCTCATGTCTTCTCCTGACATTTTCATTTTCTTAGGTCAGGCCACCGAGGTTACATTGTGGACAGTACCAATGATTACAGTGGGTTTTGGGCCAACTTATGGTAACCACTGGCAGGGCTGGACTGACTACCGGGCGTTTTGGATTTCTGACGAGCTAAGGGATGCTTTAATTCATGGAGACCCGCGTGTACTTCGAAATAATTAAATCAAATCGAATTTCGTTCAGTACACGCAGGCCCCATCAACGAAATCGGACCCTAGCTCAGCAGCATTCCATAATGCCCGGTAGTCAGTCCGGCCCTGACCACTGGCTGGCTTAGTTGTTACTTTCATTTACTTGCTTGTTATCTGGCAGCTTAACCCTGGGCGTAGTTGTGATACGCATAGCTATGCGAAGTGCGCTACGCAAGGTACGCGAACTACGTAGTGTAGTAGGGAAAATGCTGTTCGCACTGTTTGCACAGTGCCGGATGCTTGTCCGCACTGTGCAATCATTGCAAACGGCATCTTGCACAGTGCAAGCGGTTGTTTTCTGCCGCTTGAGTACATTTGTACTCAAGCAGCATTTTTCTCAACGCGATCTGGTAGTTTCTCATCGCAAGCGGTCACTAGCATACGCGACCACTCACAATAAGAAACCTTGACCTCCCCCGTTAAGAATCTCACCGGGAGGTTTATTTTCCACGCTCGCGATCGGCAACTTGATGTTGCTGATCGCGAACGAGGAAAAAGTCTCGCCAGGATTTCATTTTGCTCGCTCGCGGTCACCAACTTGACATTGAGGACCGAGAGCAAGCAAATAATGTCCGCTACCCGTTTTTGCACCGCGCTACATGCAGTTCACGTAGCGCGTAGTTGCGCAAACTACGCGCCCGTAGTGCAGTCCTATGCCCAGGGTTATTTTCAATGTCCTTCTCGTGTTTGTCCTCGAGCATAGCTTCTTTACCATTTTTTTGATTGAATGACTTGTATGCTTCTACTTCACACATTCAAGGCACCCCTTTATTCTTGCATTACCCCATGGGAGTGCATGTGTTTATTCTGGCCGTCTCCCTCGTGTGCTGCTAACTGAATGAGAGTGCATGTGTTTTCTTGACGTCTCCCTCACGTGCTAGTAACTGACTAATCCCGGCCCCTTGTTCAATGTGGCTCTATTTCATCCCCTTCCCGGCTCGTACACTACTTTTCCTGCCCATCCCTCTATTTTTATGTTCCTCCGTTGCTCTGCTCCTTTCTTGTTGCTCCCCTGCTGCTCAAGACGCTGTTGGCAATTACTCCACACCCTCAAGCTAGCGTCATGAGTCATATATGTGCTTGTGTGGTGAATCATGCTTTTGTGTGTGCCACTGCTCTATTTTTAGTTTTGCTGATGCTGCACAGCTTCAGCAAAGCATTAGCAAAGTCAATAGGTGGAAAAGGCAAGACCTATTGACTTTGCTATTGCTTTTCTATGTGTTTTCCACGTTTTTACTGATTCATATTAGAGGTTACCCTTGAGCCCCCTGTGGATTTTTCCACGTCTCTCTTCCTTTTTTATTCTTTCACATGAGATATCAGTTCACCCTAGGCCCATATTTATCATTTTTGCTCGCAGCACAATGCAGCGAGCCACCTTGCCGCAATGTGCTCCATGAAAGGGAAAGGGCAGTAATGTGCCATATTTCACATTATATCGTACCGTCCTGTCCTTTCCTAGCACTGGAGAACTCTTGGCTGCCCAGCGCCACCGCAGGCACTTTTACGCCATGGTGCAAGGGTGCCTGCATTGTTGGTAGAATTGTTTTGGTGCAGGAACGCACACCTTCCTGCACAAAAACAATCTGAGAGGCATTTTCATCTTTCCACGTGTGCTGCAGAATGCAGTACATGTAGAAAGAGGAAAAAACAAGTTGATATAACTATGTTCTCCTCGTTATGCCTCACCTGGGGAAGCATAGCTTTTTAGAATCGAACAATTTTATTCAGCAGACACGTAGCAGTGAACACAGCTGGGCTGCCTACATCCACAGGCCGGCAGAGCGTAGTCAAAGTACACATAACACAGCCATAGGGTCTACAACCCGGAGGGCGACCCGGCGAAGGTGGGCTAACAGCCATGCGGTGGAACCATGTAGGGAGGCGATGCTGCTTTTTATCAAAACCAGAAAAAGAAAACAGTCCAAAAGAAACCGAAGAGTAGAGTGCCCGATAGAAACGCTGGAAGCTGTCTGCAATGTGCGCGTCAGCCACCTGGACCACCCCGTGTTCGTCCTTGACGGCCGAAACCATTGTCTGTTGCGTTTGTGCCCTCAGACGGTGCGCCAGCATCTTACCCCCTTTGTCGCCACTAAGATAAAATTTGTGGCGCAGTCGTAGGAGCGCGTATTCGGCCCTGTCAAGGTCAAGGTCAAGGTGTTTCAGCATGCGCCGCTTCGTTTCCAGTTCCCTCCAGACCCTCTGTGCCCCGGTTCGTTTATGTATCGCTTCCAGCCCGCGGACGTCTCGCTCGAGCTCCTCGCGTTTCTCCCTGCGCGCCTTCGCCAAAGAAGCCGAGATCGCAATGCATTCGCCCCGCACAACCAACTTAAGAGCCTCCCAGACCGAGCTAAGCGACATCCCGTCGGTCTCGTTGGTGTCAAAGTAGCGCTTGATCGTGTCCTGCAAACGGTCCACAACAGAGGCAGAGTTAAGCAAAGAGTCGCGCAACCGCCAGCCCCCGCGCGCCTGCTTCCCGGACCCCCCCCGACAGCACAACCGAGATAAGCGCATGGTCAGAGAGGGAGTGCGGCGCAATCTCCACAGAAGAAAGCTGGGAAAGCAGGGAAGTGGAAGCGAGGAAGTGATCAAGGCGCGCGTAGGACTTGTGCGCAGCAGAGTAATAGGTGAAATCGCGCTCAGCCGGGTGCAAGTGTCGCCACACATCATGGAGTCCTCCCTCTTGCAACCAAAGCAGACCCCCTTTGGAAAGCGCGCCAGACGCTGGGGAGCGCGCCTCAGACCTGTCAAGCGCCGGATCCATCACCATATTCAGATCACCTCCCACCAGGACCCAGGGATCAGGAGAGGCCAACACATCAGCAAGCGCTGAGGTCAAAAAAGTTTCTTGCTGCACATTGGGGGCATAGATGGAGCCTATCGCGAAGTGGGAGTCCCCCCATTGAATCCTAACCGCCAAGAAGCGCCCTTTTATATCAACCACCTGAGACAGTACCTTACAATGTGCCTTCGCGCTAATCAGTCCATCAGGTGCAGTAGGCGTTTGGTGTTCTCGCCACCCTGGCGCGTCGGCAGGAAGCCCACCTGGTCGGGTTCAATGATACCGTCCATAAACGGGCTGAGGCGAGCAGCCAGGATGCCTGAAAACAACTTCATATCAATGTTTAGGAGTAAAATGGGGCGGTATGAGCCGCACTCCTGGGCGTCCTTGCCTGCCTTATGAATAACAGTAACCACAGCTTCGGCAATGGACGGCGTCACGTTCCAGTACTCCCGAAAGGAGTTAAAGAGACGCGTCAGGAAGGGAGCCAGGGCGGCACAGAACTTCTTGTAGAAGGCGGCTGTGAAGCCGTCAGGGCCAGGCGATTTAGCCACCTTCAGGCGCGCAATCGCCGAGATGACCTCTTCAATGCGTATCTCGGCGTCGAGAGACGCAGCTGAGCTCTGGGACAGGGGAGTGATGGCACAGGACTCCAGGTACGCGTGCACCCTGTCCGGCTCCGGGGGGTCAGAAGAGTAGAGTGCCCGATAGAAACGCTGGAAGCTGTCTGCAATGTGCGCGTCAGCCACCTGGACCACCCCGTGTTCGTCCTTGACGGCCGAAACCATTGTCTGTTGCGTTTGTGCCCTCAGACGGTGCGCCAGCATCTTACCCCCTTTGTCGCCACTAAGATAAAATTTGTGGCGCAGTCGTAGGAGCGCGTATTCGGCCCTGTCAAGGTCAAGGTGTTTCAGCATGCGCCGCTTCGTTTCCAGTTCCCTCCAGACCCTCTGTGCCCCGGTTCGTTTATGTATCGCTTCCAGCCCGCGGACGTCTCGCTCGAGCTCCTCGCGTTTCTCCCTGCGCGCCTTCGCCAAAGAAGCCGAGATCGCAATGCATTCGCCCCGCACAACCAACTTAAGAGCCTCCCAGACCGAGCTAAGCGACATCCCGTCGGTCTCGTTGGTGTCAAAGTAGCGCTTGATCGTGTCCTGCAAACGGTCCACAACAGAGGCAGAGTTAAGCAAAGAGTCGCGCAACCGCCAGCCCCCGCGCGCCTGCTTCCCGGACCCCCCCGACAGCACAACCGAGATAAGCGCATGGTCAGAGAGGGAGCGCGGCGCAATCTCCACAGAAGAAAGCTGGGAAAGCAGGGAAGTGGAAGCGAGGAAGTGATCAAGGCGCGCGTAGGACTTGTGCGCAGCAGAGTAATAGGTGAAATCGCGCTCAGCCGGGTGCAAGTGTCGCCACACATCATGGAGTCCTCCCTCTTGCAACCAAAGCAGACCCCCTTTGGAAAGCGCGCCAGACGCGTGGGAGCGCGCCTCAGACCTGTCAAGCGCCGGATCCATCACCATATTCAGATCACCTCCCACCAGGACCCAGGGATCAGGAGAGGCCAACACATCAGCAAGCGCTGAGGTCAAAAAAGTTTCTTGCTGCACATTGGGGGCATAGATGGAGCCTATCGCGAAGTGGGAGTCCCCCCATTGAATCCTAACCGCCAAGAAGCGCCCTTTTATATCAACCACCTGAGACAGTACCTTACAATGTGCCTTCGCGCTAATCAGTATCGCCACCCCCTGCCTCTTCGTGCCACAGGAGGACCATAGCTGAGTGGGGAAGCGCCTGTCCTTCATCCGCCTCGTGTCTTTGGCGAGGAGATGTGTCTCCTGTAGGAGACAGATGTCGCCCTCCGATCCCTCCAAAAGGGACAGGATCGCCGCTCGCTTGACAGGGCTGTTGAGACCTCGGACATTTAAGCTAACAACCTTCAAATCCTTCCCCATCTAGAAGGCAAGATAAGCACCCCGCTAAGGGAAACCAGCGGCTGATGCGGAGAACCCCCCCCCCCCTTCCCTTCTCCCCCAGTCCCCCAACTACCCCCAAACCCCCCCAGGCCTAACCCCCCAAAACCCCCCCTCCCCCAACAACAACAAAATCCCGACAAGGCCCCAGGAGCGAACTACCAAGGGGGAACAAGAATCTGTCAGTGGAGTCCCAAGGGCTGGGGGCATGGACTTACTCCCACCAGCCACCCAGATCCTGATACAGGACAATATACACGGGGAACGTGTCAGTACATTACCCATCAGCGTCCAGTGGACCGGTCCCTCCACTGCCTGCCAAAATTTGCAGAGGAAAAATGTTCAGCCATACCATTCAGGACCCTTCGGGCGACACGGTCACCTTCGACACCGAGGCCACCGCTGCATCTCGTTCCTGCAAGCTGACGGACAGGTCTGGGCCCGATGGTTTGGACGGCCTGCCCACGGTGTGCCATTCCTCGGAGCGGCGGCGAGACCTCGAAGAGGGCGACGAGGGCTCAGCGGCAGGGTCAGTGCTCTCCATTCCCAACAGTTCACGGGCAACCTCCACTGAGCGCACCTGTATCAGCTTTCCCTTCCATCGAAAGACTAGCTGGAAGGGGTGCCCCCAGGAGTAGGGGACACCCTGCTCCGTCAGAAAAGCCGTGACTGGCCGGAAGCCCCGTCGCGTGGCCAAGGTGGTGGCCGCCAAGTCCTGGTAGAGCACAGGGCGATGGTCATGAAACAGGAGGGGGTTATGCTCACGGGCTTTCTTCAAGATCCTTTCTTTGAGCTGGAAGTTGTGAACGCACACCAGGATGTCCGGGGGGGTGCGTTGGCTCCTCGCGGCAGGCCGACTCTGTGGACCCTGTCCAGCTGAATCTCGCCGAGCTCCTCGTCCTGTAAGATGTGGCGGAACAGGCCGTCGACATACTCGCGCAGGTCTGAACCCTCACCCTTCCAAGGGACCGCACGAATACGAATGTTATTATGCCTGGATCTGTTCTCTAGATCCTCTGTATGCGTCTGCAGGTCGAGGTGCTGGGTGGTAAGGCGAAGTATCTCTTGCTGGAGCCTATGGATGTCCCCTGCCGTATCCAAGTCGTGCTCCTCGAGGGTCGCCACCCTCTCCCCGATGGCATCGACGTCTCGGCGTACCTCCCGGAGGTCCGAGGCTAGCTGCGCCCGAAGTTCCTGTATGTCCTCCTTGATAGCCGCAAAAAGTTCACGCATGAAGGCTTTGGTGGCCGGCGCCTCACCCTCCTCCGGCGCCGCCGCCTTGTCAGCCGCCACCGACGACCGCAGTGGAGAGCCTTTCTGCGAGGCCTCCTTCAGGGCCTTCTCCTTCTCCTTGTCCTTTTTAGTTCTGTTGGCCGTCATGGCGGCGGCAGATCCTCAGACACCAAAAGCGCGCCTCTGTGCAGCTGCTGAGCGGGTCGCAGGCACCGCAAGCGTAGCGCGCCCGGTGTTCCCGGCAACAGTGCAAGCGCCGGGGCCAGGGAGCGCTATCTCCGCTGTTCCAGGCAAGGGCTCACCTCCCGAAGGCTCCGGTCAGGCTGAGGGTGCCGGGGGGGAGGGAAGGTCCACCGTCCCCACACGCTGCTTTCGCGCCTCTATCACCGCCGGCCCAGGCGGGAGGGGGGAGGGGATGCAGGATGGCGCCACGCGGGCCTCTTCACACCGGCCAGGACGCAGGCATGCAAAGGCTCCTTCAGCACTGATTCCGCCGCACCAGTTCTCAGCGTGGCGCACCCCGCCGGGTGCCTCCGTCGGGCGCCGGCGGTCCTCCGCCGCGAGATGGCACAGCAGCAATGGCGTCCGGCGCGAGGTGCCGCCAGCGCAGGCCTCGGAGCCGGGACCCACAGTAGATGCTTGCCGGCGGCGCGAACCACGTCCTCCAGGCACCGTGCCGACCCAACTGCCACGTAGCGCCGCGCCTGTCTCTCCGGGGCTGAGGTGCCAGGAACCACACCAGCGGCTGCCGGACTGTCCCCCAGACGGCCAGCGATGATTTAGGGGCAACAGCAAGGTCCTCTGCAGGGCTAAAACAACGCGGTAGAGAAGCGGCAGCGGAGGGACCGAGAAAGACGTCCTACTCCGCCGCCATCTTGGCCACGCCCCTCGGAAGCATAGCTTTTTGACGCATTCCCCAGTCTACCACTGATGATAAACCTGGGAATGTGCCAACATTCATGGGTAGATGCATGAGTACCCCTACGCTCCACCCATGGAACGCCTCCTTGGTGCAGAGTACACAAGGCAGCGAGTTGTGCTGCCTCGGATTACTCCAGATTTTTGAAGCCCTGCAGGGCCACGCAAGGTCGCGTTGCATGGCTTGATAAATCTCACTTAGGTTTTGCATTGCCCTTGCCCCCTCTTGTGTGACGCAAGAGCAACACAAAACCTTGATAAATCTGACCCCGTTTTTTCTTCTTACGCCTGCCCCACACCGCTGTTGTTCTGGACCTCAGCCTCTGGGGGCCATGTGGCTGTGCAATATACTACTGCCTGCTTCTCACCACTTCCTTCCCTTCCTGATGCATCCTCTCCCACATCTTCCCCGCTCAGCGCTCCTTTGTTTGTACATATACCCTGGCGTTTTGTGTCTTGAAGAGTGGCTCCACCGAGGGACGATGTCTTCTGCCTTCTGTAAATGAAGCTCAGGGGCTCCGTTGAACTTTATTTCTTCACTGATCATTTCTCGAGTGCTAAATATGCTACTGATGCTTATGCTGATTGTGATGAGTGAAACAGCGCCCCCATGATAAAAGACCAGCACTGACCTCCCTCTTCCAGTCCAAATCCTCTTCAGGACCAGCTGCATCAATTATAAAGTCCTCAATGTAGCATCCTGGTAGGCAAGCTAGCTGCAACCAGGATCCTGGATATCACCAGACAGGAGACAAAGCATTGCAAGAAGGAAAAAACAAAAACCACGCCTTCCCTATTCATGCTCCCATGAAAATCTGAAGACCCCTCTTCAAAGACTTATACACCCAGAGGCGTTAAAGCACTAATGCGTTGATGGGAGCTATGCTATTTCATTCATGAATACATATACAAAGGCACATTTGGAGTATCAGCGTGTACGGTTGCAGCTGTTGTTTATGATGTAGTTAGTAAGTTAGAGCTCGTGTGGAGCAGTGAGGATGAAGCCGTATTCCTATTGTTACGCCTGTCTGTTTGCAACTGCACTATTTATTCATGAGCTTGCATGATAGAAGGTGTTGGGATATTAGTACCGAATGACTTGAAGCTACATATTCAGGACACGCTGTAGTGCTTCAGGAGTAGTGGCGGTACTGTGGATCCCAACCCCTTGCTCTTTTATTCTTAGCTCTGGAATCCTCTGCGGTGAGCCAACAGTTGTTACAGCTGCAGATTGCTCTGCTAAGTACTTTCAATTTCTTAGAAAATTTCTTGAGCTTAAACTGTTGACTGTGGAACCAGTAGACTTAGGTTTTAATCCTCATTCTGTCACTTGACCACAATGTGTAACCTTGGACTAATCCGGTATTCTTCCTTAATGTGAATTCTATTTGAATACTCTGAAGAAGATTCAAAATTAACGGAATCGCTCCACTTGCCTAGGTACCCTGTGCCATACCTGGATGTTTAGTGTGACATATAACACCACACAATTCACTGCTACACAGTTCAACACCACACAACATAATTACACTCCAAATAAGACCAATTAACGCAAAATGTTTCAACTGCACATAATTACACTCTACTAAATACCAGATAAATACACCCCACATAAAACCACCCTATGCCTCATAGCAACAATTGTCATAAATACGGTCCAAATTGTTGGAATTTCCACCCAGCTCCTCAAAAGACTCCAGACCATACAGAACACCACAGCCAGACTCATCCTTGACCTCCCCTAATGCACCCACATCACCCCCACTTCAGAAACTTCCACTGGCAGTCCACCCAGAAGAGATGCCAGTTCAAGATCCCCAGTCACGCATACCAAACTCCATACAACCAAGGACCATTCCTACATCAACCATCGACTGAACTTCCACCTGGCCACCAGACACCTGTGCTCTGCTTGCCCTTGCACACCCCTCACATCCATTGCAGCATAGTGAGGGCTGCTCCTTCTCCTACATCGCTACCAAGATCTGGAACAACCTGCCCCTCCACCTCCGCACAGCACCCTTCCTGGCAGACTTCAGAACGATTCTCAAGACCTGGCTTTTCGACGGAGACTCAGCACCTCCAGTGCCCAGATACCCGAGGGGTGACAGTGCTGCGCTATACAAATGCTGATTAATTGATTGACCTTGATACATAATTACAATCAGCATAATTTAACTCAATGCCACACAGTTCTACTCCACACATTTCCATTCCACTCCACATAGTGGAGAAGTGTGGCTCACTGGTTAGAGCAGGCAGACCCTGAAGCAGAGGTCAGTCCCGGGACCAGGGTTCGATTCCCGACGCGGCAGGGTGTTGAGCTCAAATGTCCACGGACTCGATAATTCTTGCTTCGGTGCCTGACCTAATCATGGGTTCACACTCTGCAACTCTGGGCAATAAGCTTGCTTAATCTCCACAATGGCCCCCCGCGGCGGGATGCCTGGCTTTCACCTTGGGGATGCCCTGTAGGGGCTATCTCACAGGGAAAAACCAGGACGGGTTCCCAAGGCAAGCGCGGAGATACCCCTTCGGGGGTCGATTCTGGCGCTATATAAGAAACATAATAATAATAATAATAATAATTCGACAACATACCACATAATCCAACTCAGCAACACAATTTCTCAACACACAACATACATCCAAACCACACCACATAATTCAACATCATGCCACAAAATTCAATAGCTCACCACATAAACTCCACCACATACCAATCCAAAACACACAGAAGAAAAAGCAATAAAACTAAAAAAATATAAAGCGTGTGATCTGGAAATGTATACAGAATGTTTAATGCAACTTGTTTTAAGTCTCTGGGAAATATTTTTCTAGGTAACTATATTAATTTCTAGTGTTAATCGATTATAAAACCAAGCAACACAGACATTTCTCTGCACAGACTCCGGTAGAGCAAATGTTTTACTTCAGAACTTCCGCAAGCAGGAATCTCCATTTCACTTCTTGACTTGAGCCTGCAAATGTTGCATACGCACTAAGGTGCCATCTCACGGAGGCTCCGGATCAGGTACTGTCTGCAGAGTACCTTCAAGTAACCATATCCTCAGTTTAAAACCTAAAAACACATGAAAACTCCCACGCGTGAAAGATCCCACCTTCTCTGAGAGCACAGGAACAAGGTCCATGAACCAGACCTACCAGCGCAGAAGGGCTATTTTACACCAGGAACAGGTGCCTTGTACAACACCAATCTACTATGGGCTCAAAGCCCAAAAACGACCAAATTGGGCGAAGACCTCTCACCAGTATTCTAAGTCACAATAGCAGCTCACAACATGAGCAGCCAGTCAAATGCCTTGGGGTGAGTAGTGGACACAAAATCCCACCCCTTCAATGAGCGGGGACACTAGTGATCATTCCACAAGACTAGTATATGGTTCATTGCAGATAATTACCGCGATGTGTGAAATGAATACATGTGCTGTTCTAGTGTAAATGGAACAAGGGACACAGTAATAAATAGTCGGGAGAAGTTCAGTGTGAAACTGAGTATGAAAGAGAGTGTGTGTGTGTGTTGGAGAGAGGAAGAAAGAGAGAATGTAGCAGGGAGGAAGGAAATGAACGTGACAAGAGGAGAGAGGGCTAGAGAATGGAAGGCAGAAAGGAAGGAGAAAGCAAAAGGCAACAAGGAAAGAGGCGGTGAGAGATAGGAGAGAGGGAAAGAGAGTGAGGTGAGATAGAAACAGGAAGGAGCCATATAAAGATAGAAGACAAGGGGAAGAGTAACACAAGAAGAAAGAATGGGAAGAGAAAAGAAGAAAAAAGGAAGGCAGAGAGACTGAAGAACATGAGAGTGATGTAGAGAAAGAAAGCGATCGAGGTGAAACGGCTGCACTGATATTGCTCGATCTCAGTGCAGCCTTCGATACTGTCTCGCACAGTATCCTTCTCAGTAGCCTTGCCTCTTTTGGTATATGTGACAAAGCCTTGCATTGGCTATCGTCCTTTCTTACTGACCGGACTTTTCAAATTTTTTCCAATACTTCCACCTCCAAAACTTATTTTTCTCCACATGGTGTCCCCCAAGGTTCTATCCTAAGTCCTCTTCTCTTCAATCTTTATGTTGTCCCTTTAGCACATGTTGCCAATCACTCTGGTCTTAATCTTTTCACAGATTGTGTTTTCCCTATCCCAAGTCGACCCTTCATCACCTTCTTCTTTACAATCAGGTCTTAGGGACATCTCCCGCTGGATGAGCTGTAATTTTCTTAAGCTCAACAGCGATAAGACGGAGGTGCTTGTCTTCGGTAATAAGCCTGACCTATGGAGTTCGAGACATTGGCCGTCAACTATGGGAGACTTACCCATTCCATCGGAACGAGCGAGAAATCTCGGGGTCATTATCGATAGGGAGCTATCGATGAAGGATCAGGCTAATAAAGTTGCAGCCACCTGCTTTACCATCCTTAGATGGCTGCGAAAAATCTTTTGGATCCTGCCTTCTGACACCCAGAGATCTGTTGTGACGGCGCTGGTGACCTCTAGATTGGACTACAGTAATGTGCTCTATCTGGGGGCGACCAGGGCGGTCATGCGCCGTCTCCAACTAGTCCAGAATGCCGCTGCTCGGCTTCTGTGTGGATGTCGGAAATATGATCCAATTACCGAACGCATCAAACAACTCCATTGGCTCAACCTTGATAAACGAGTTAAATTCAAGGCACTATGCTTTATGCACAAGATAAAAATTGAAGTTGCCCCCACCTATCTTCAATCTCTTGTCAAACCCTATGTTCCCGTACGCTCCCTCCGTTCCTCCTCCCAACATCTTTTCTGTGTGCCTAAGTTTAGGCTCACCAGAGTGGGTGGCCGTTCTTTTTCTGTACTAGGACCCAGACTTTGGAATTCTCTTCCTTTGGACCTACGAGTGGAGCATTGCCATCTTCGCTTCCGCAAAGCCGTTAAGACCTGGCTTTTTGCTCAATAATTCTCTCCGGAAAGCCGCAAAGCCGTTAAGACCTGGCTTTTGCGCAATAACTCCCTCCGGATTACTATGCTATACTGTCAATCAGCGCCGGGAAACCCTCACGGGTAGCTGTTCACGCTCTACAAGATTAATAATAAATAAATAAAATAAATAAAAGCGAAGGAGTAAGATAGAAGGAAAGAGCAAAAGAGGGAGGTGTTGCAAAGTGTCTTGTGCCCTGGGCACCCCCATTTTTTGGGCTAACTGGTACTGGTGGCAACTGACTCTGACTGTTCCTGAGCTCTACCTAACCAGGCCCAGGGCCAGTGCTATTTCGAAAACACACTTAGAATACAGTGAAAACACCTACATACACTAGAGTACGGTATGGGTTAGGGTACACCTTTGATAGGCATGACCTCCCCTTCAAGGACCCAGTACATATTAGAGCAGGGGGTTCAAAATACCTTTAAGTCCCCAGTATATGACAAGGCATGGCAGTTTATAGGCCAGCAGCCCTTTCTGCACTTGCAGGTGTGCACTGCCGAGTCCCAAGGTCAGTTTAAAAGCATCCCTGTGTTGCAGGACTGCTTTTAACAAGTACATTGTGGCCAAACTCGACTTTGGTTTTTGAGCGCTTAAAAAATAATAAACTACAATATTGTGGCATATCCAGTACCCCCAGGGTCTCCCCTAGGTGTCCAAGTGGTGGGAGTCCAGGTACGTATAATGAGGAGCCTTATAAAATAGGTTTTATATGCCTTGAGTTTAGTGAACTTGCACATTTCACTTCCCACATTGTAGTAAAGTTCTTCCCAAAATCGACATTTGTGCTAGGAGCACTGTGGAGTGAGTATCCGCAATATTCTGACATAGTCAGAAGGTCTAAAGTCTCCAATAGGGGTTCCAGGGGAGAGGGGTCCTGTATATATATATACAGGGTCATTATAAAAGATATTTTATAAGCCCTGGTGTTGGAGACGTTGCCCAGTTCATTTTCCCTATTGCCGATCCCCAGCCTCATAAGTTAACTTTATTAACTAATAATTCCCCTCAGGAACCACAAAAAATATAATTCAGGACTTTCTAGAATGGTATTGATAAATCCAACAATATGCTCATGTTTAATTTATCCTAAAATGTACAGACATGAAATTTTGACAATTTCTTGTATGTGAGCGAAAATTACATGATTGGTGACAGTTAAGTGGATTAGCCAGGCTGCTTTGATTAGGTGATAAGTAGCCCCTGGGGCGAAAGAGCCCTTCTGGGAGGAGAGGGTTCTGCTGCATAGGAATGCCAGAGCAAGGTGGAGTTGCATAAACCATGATCTTCAAAAGCAGGAGGGGACAGGCAGAATAATCCAGTTTCATTTACATCCCTACTCTCTGAACACAACCAGATGGCAGGCTTAAGGAAGGAATATGCAGATGCCAGGGGGAGTGAGAATATAGAAATGAGCCATCCTGGAGGTTGGTTTATCCAGCTCTTGCCTCTCTACTGAGACTTCAGCCATATTGCTTTCAGGGAGACCATTGTGCCACACTCTGGAGGAAATGGTCATGCTCAGGGCTGTTGGCATGCACCTAAATGGATAGGAGTTCCCTCCTGTGTTCCCCCATGAGAACACTGAATTTGTTTCTGAGAGGGGCAGTGCCTCTCAGATCTTCTGCTTGAAACAAGAGGAAGAAGAATGGTTTATGCCGAGAAGTTTGATTTGTACCAACAAGGCCCTGTACTCTGACTGACAGCGCCTGATGCACAATCTGGAACAATAGTCCTGTAGACCTAACTTGCTTCAAAAGGACTAAAGAGTGAACTCCTTGCAAGCTACAGAATAACCGAGCTTACCTGTACCATCACTACCAAGACTCCCCCGCCTGGAGTACTACCTGTGGATATGTAAGAGTTTTGGCCATGTGGACTGTGAGGATTGAAGTCCCAAACTTTCAAGGACCATCTTGGAGCTTCCAGACCCTTGGAGTACGTTTTGGACACCTTGGGCTCTTCAATGGAACTGCAGGAAGAAGTTCCAAAACTTTGAAGAACTTCGGAGCAACTATAAAAAAAAGCTCTTTAACACCATCGATGCTGATGTTATTTTGCTCCTGTGCTGATATTTCTTGATTCCCATTGTTCATGACGAGCTCAGCTCGTCATGAGTGTACGAGAGGTGTACATCATGACGAGCTGAGCTCGTCATGAGCATCGATGGGGATAAGTGGACCGATGCGACCTGGGCAGTCAAGCTGGCGAACCTCAACCGCAAGCCCGCCTGCCGTCCAGGTTCGTTCAGCTGAAAATTTCCGGAGATCCAACTTCCAGAGTTTACAGGGAGCTGGTCAAAACGTAAGCCAGTGAACCCTCTCCAAATCCAGCCTGGTGACGAGCCTTGAGGGACCCCAGAAGAAAAAGCTCTGTAACAGTTTCTAGGTCCGAACGTAGAAAAGATGACCGAGACCAACCGCGAGAGTCAAGGCGCCCACCTTCAACCACGAGCCATCCTTGATCTCAGTTTTGTCGTGCTGGAAAGCTAGAGAGGTCTGACTTCCATAGGTTTGACTGGAAGCTCATCGCAAGACGATTCGGCAAACCCTCACCGAATCCGTACTGGCTGAGAGCTTCGAGGGACAACAGGAAGAAAAGCTACAGAAAGGTTTCTAGGTTAGAAGGTAAAAACTTTGCCTGAAACCTACTGTGAAGTGTAGCCGATTAGGGCTTGATCATGGTTGGTCTGAAACTTTGACTTTGACCCGGTCTAGCGTGACCAGATATCCCAATAGGCGCTATATGTTTCTATGTGCTATATAGTGCTAAATCTTTAAAAAATCATAACTTTGATTCCCTACATTGGATTGTTTTCGTTTTGGTTTCATTTTAAACCAAACAATATTTCCTATTTGTATAAATTTGTGTTGGATTTTTATTGTGTGTTTTGTCTTAATTATTTACTGAATTGGTGGTTTAAAATGCTTTACATACCTATCTCTGAAGTTAAACCTGCCTTCTTGCAGCCAAGCTACCAAGGCTTTAGCATGGTAATAATTTTCTGAGACCTATTCTGAGCCCTAGACTGTGTTAGTGGCCTTATTGCCGGTAGTAGATATATATTTACCACTACTAATAATCCACTTTCCAACTGGGGGTTGAAATGGAAAGAGAAAGAAGGAGTGAAAGAAAAGATAGGAGAAGCAAAGGGGTTACAAATATGGAAAGAGAAAGGAAAACGTGTTTCTTACTATGTATAGCACTGTACCCAACAAAGTTTAATCGATTTAACATAATGAAAACTGGAATCTGTGTATATATTTATTTATTCATAATGCAGAAACAAAAATTGGAAATACATCAAATATATCGATGTGCGTTTAAACGTGAGTCCCATATACTTTGTGCTGACTACTGTTTCTTTTCGATGTGTACTTTTTGAGTCCACGTTTAGAGCAGGGCTTTCCCGCTACATAAAGTCACTTCATGCCTTTCTACCACCGACAAAGCCAAACTTCAGCCATCTGACCAAAATCACATCACTCACCAATTGACTCTGCGATACAAACTTATGTCTCATGATCCTTGTGACAACACAGGAAGTGACATGTATTTTGGCGCCAGGTGGCATAGCGCAAGACAACATCATGGAAGGGGGTCCTAGAATAAATGTGCAATAAGTTTAACAGCTCACTGACACCCAGGCACTACGGCTTTCATGCACTATACGCCTATGCACTTGTTAAAAATCATACATCAGAAAGGGTTAAATCACAGGAGTAAAGCCGGCATCTAGAGGAATATGGGAGGGGCAACAACACAGAGGCAGCCTATGTGACCACAGTCATATCTAAAATATGCTCTGCTAAAAAAATCAGTTGGATTATTTTATGTACATGTGAAAGTCAAACATTAATACGAGACGTTGCTATAGGTATAGGGAGTGAAGTTAATACCACCTTCTTCCAAAATACAACTCTAGCTTGTCTGTTATGTACTAATATAGGTGTAGGTCCGCTGTAGATGCCACGTCTAATAAAAAAGAACCTTGTTGCCTTTGTTGTTTTATTTCAGCAGCACATGGGATTTTTCATAAATCAGAATGACTATCAGTAAAATGATACAGTTTTCCTTCTGGGTGCGCTTGTGCATACTGAGTTCACAACATGACCAACAAGCATTGGCAAAACCAACAGCTCTCCCCAACAAGAGGGCTACTGTCAATGTTTTTTAGCCATGTTGTACAGCAGTGAGGTTCTTGTGTAGCATGTCTGGAAAAAAAGGTGCTACCTTCAACCATTCTGCACGGAATGTGAGCAGAACAAATTGACTAAAAACATTGACAAAGACAATAGAGTAATTTAAGAGCCCTAATTCCACCGAGCTGCCCCTTTCTCCCCCAGGCACCATGCATAAGGGGTCCTGACTGGATGGACCCAACCCTACTATAAATGTATCTTTCTTAGTCGGTGAGAAGCTGGAGGCCTCGGGCAGGTGACTCCCATCTTGTGAACATTGAGCTCCGGTCTGACCACTGAATTAAATATTCTAGAAAGGACTAGGGCAGCTTCTCCTTGCAGAGCCTTGCCGCAGCTCCTGATTTAAGAAATACTGCTTGTGATATTCTGCCAAACACCCATCTGGGGCAAACTTGCCCTGACTATTTCAGAAGAAAATCCATTTCTGCTCCTTGGTATTTTGGACAAATAGCACCTGTACAGTTTATTTGCTTCTGGTCGTCGAGGGACTAAACAAAACATTTGCTCATGGAAGGAACATTTTTATTATTAAAACAAACTTTCACGACAACCTTATACATTTTTCAAATAAAGTTTAAAAGGTGGTAACAATCAGGTTGGGGCGGGGGCGGGGGCCAAGGCATCACATTGGGCAGTGCCTCCATCCCTGTTGGGATCCTGTTGTTAATAAATATAGGGTTTCAAAAGCTTTTGACAAACTTTTGTCAACAAAGTACAACAAGAGATGATGACTAAGATCCTAATTCCCTTCTTTACATAATGCGCACCTGCGCTGCTCCGGTCTCAGCCGCGCCCACCAACCTATGGAAAATGCGGGGGGAAGCCCCCGGCACTCAATAAAAACACGAACCTCTGTCCCGCAGTATTGCTATAGAATTACTATTTTAAATAGTTTCTTTTGTTTTCACTCTTACTTTATTGTTTTCCAACTCTTATGTTGAATATATATCTTTCTAGCACAACTAAATAGCCTTCAGAGAAACAACAAATGGTAAATATTACGCTCAGTTCTGGTGAGGTTGATCTCTGTGTATGAGCTGAGCTGTGACTGGAAACCGAGCCAGGGCTGAATGGGTGCCCGGGCCTCTTGTTGCCCCACTCGATGCACACGGAAAGGAGGGCGGTGTGGCAGCTCAAGCAGTGAGGCTGGAGTGGGTTAAGGGATGGAGGGGAAATCCTCTCACTTTGAAGTTAGATATAAGACCACAATTGACAGCCCTATTTACAAAAAAGCGGTAGCTAGTCAAAACAGGATCACTCAGGAGGAATGCTCTTTCAGATGAGAAAAACAGTCCCTGAGCCAGTAACTAGGATGGGACAGTTGGAAACCTACAAGAAATGGGGGCCTGCTCCATGGGAGGGGACTAAGAAAAAAAAGGGAGGACCAATAGGGAAAATAACTACTTAGAAGCGAGAGTTTTTAAAGGGCACTGACAAATGAAAGCTGGGGGCAGTCCATAAGACCACAAATAAGAATACTACATGTCTCGAAGAGAAAGTGCATGCGCTGTCTAGGCTCAACCTAAAAAAAACACAATCTGGACTTCCCCTCTTTTTTTTTTATTCCTTGGCTTTAATGGTATCTTGCAGGGAATGTCAATGGGTCACTAATCCCTTAACGTTACTCTGAAACATTTTCATTCAACTCATATATCCCCCTGTTTTCTTGCCCTTTGTTGGACCCGGCCCTTTAGGCAGGTTCACTCCTAGACTTTTTGCTTTTTCCTAGCCTGTTTATGGAACCTGGCGTTGGTGATTTTAGGCCTCTGCGCACTTTTTCACTGTGGTACAGTGTAAAGTGCTTGAGCTCTCTGTGAATGAGTGGTGAGTGACCTGCCCTCCCATAGGAATGAATGGGGAATATGTATGCCCATGGTAGTTCCTGATGTGTGGGGAGTGCATGGTCGAGTTTGGTATGTACGAACTCGTGAGACTGAATGCTGCAAAATGGTATATGCGGCATGATTGTGTCTAGTCTAGAAGCACCACTTTTAGAAGTCAGCATATTTGTGTAAGTTGGCTCTGGCGTGCGATTGGCTGGTGAGACTGGTCCAGGGTGCCTGGGCCTGCTTTGGGTTAACTGTCAGGTTTGAGGGTGACAGGGGCTGCAGAGCCCCGGAGGTTGTCTGAGTCAGCCCAGGGGTGAAAGGCAACATCTGTTGCCAGGGAAGGGGGAGGAAGAAGCGCCTGATAGTGCCGGGCTGTGTCTGCCTGACCACCATGCTGGCTCACTCCCCTGCCGGCCCACTGTCACCTCTGGCCCTGAAGCTGACAGGAAGAAGAACACCAGAAACATTCCAGTGCTCAGGGCCCCCTTGCACCAAGACTTCAAAGGGCTTCAAAGACTTTTCTGTGTATAAGAAGGGGCTGTGTCTTCTTCCAAAATGTTCTTGTTTTCAACTTGAATCTGCCAGGGGCTGCTGCTGCTTGGGCTCAGGGAAATCCCTGGGCTCTGCCCAGCCCCTGGGCACCTGATGGACCTTCCTGGACTCCTGGGGGACCCTCTGCCTTGCCTGGGCTGATGGGGGGGACTTTGCTTCGCCCCCTGGGACTCTCTGGGACCTTTGTGCAGCATGGTGGAGCTGCATTTCTGGAAGGACCTTTGTACTTTGTGTTCTAGCGCTTTGGGAGCGCTTTATTGCCCCATAGCGCTTTAGAGCGCATTCATTTGATTATAGCGCTGAGGAGCGCTTTGCCCGCCCTGGCGAGTGCCCACCTCGCTTATTTTTAATTTCATTTAACTTCGGCTGCCCACGCTGTGATTGCTGCTGCCCGGGGGCCTGAAGGTGACCAGAGGCTGCGGGGAGAATCACGAAGGGGCCGCGACCTGATTGGTTGCTGCCTGGAGGCTCGTCGAAGAAGACGCACTGTGATTGGCCGCTGCTGTAGGCCTGTTCTGGTGAGCTGCGCATCCATTGGAGGAAGTGCCGCCGCGTCATCGAAAGCTGTCCCGGGAGCCGCGCTGTGAGTGGCTGACTCCCGGGTGCTGCTGGAGGCTCGTCACAGGGGCCGCAACGGCATTGGCTGGCTAGGCGGAAGATGAGGCCGGCCCGGGAAAGAAGGACGAGTGATGGCGGCTGGTCGGCAGGGCTCCCGTGAGCGGAGGGAGCCCTGAAGCGAGAGGAGCGGCCTGCAGACACGAGCGGAGGGGGCGTGAGGCACATTGCCGGTGCCTGCCCCCACCGCAAGACTCCCCGACTGGTGGGAGAGCCCGAGGAGGAGAACCGGCGAGCGCCTGACCGACCAGTGAGTGGGGCCGGAGAAGGGGAGGGGCGCCGGGCCACATTGTCGGTGTCCGCCCCCCCAGTAGCGCGAGCTCGCGCTGCTGGTCGGTGTAAAGCCACGAGGGATTCAAGGGCGGCCCCGGTTGGCAGTGGGTCGCCCCAATGTGCACGGAGCCCGGAGAGGCTCCCCGCCCCATTTTGTATTGAGAGTCCTGAGAGGCTCTGGGGGCATTTTGTGAAGTTAGAGTCCCCCGTAGGGGACTCCACCGTAAAGGAAGAGTCAGGGCGGCCCCGTTTGCCAGTGGGCCGCCCCAACGCGATAGAGAGCCGAGAGGCTCCCTGGGGGGCCATTTTAATTGAAGGGGGGCGCCGGGGCACATTGTCGGTGCCTGCTCCCACCTACCAGGGGGCACATTGGTTTAAGAGCCTGTGTGGCTCCAACGTCTGGGGCATGTGCGATATGCCCAGAGCCTGTGTGGCTCCAGCAGTGGCGCAGTTTGCGCCTAAGGGCCAGTGAGGGCCCTTGCGCAGTATTGTTGTTCCCCAGCTCCCCAGCACTTTGTGGGCAGCTGCCACGTTTAGGCTTTTGTACTTTGTGACTGGCGCTGCATGGCAGCGCACCCTGACATTGAGACTCAGGGCGTCTGAGCCCCAACAAGGCCGTTGGCCTAGGGACAGCCACAGGTAGTGGCTTATGTGAGTCTTTGCGCAATTATATGGTTATTGCACCTCTGAATGTGTTCTCTTGCATCATGTGTTATTCCTGCACCTCTGAATGTTTTTAGACATCATGTGATTCTTGCACTATTGTATTGCTCTGGCACCTCTGAATGTGTTAGGCATCATGTGTCTTCTTGCGCTGCACCCCTGAATGTATTTTGTTGCTTCATGTGCTCTGTTCTTAAACACCGCTGAATGTGTAGGTTTATGCGTCAGGTGTTTCCCTTTACTACTCCTCTGAATGTATATTTATGCATCATGAGTAATGTGTTCTTTCCTAGACCCCTAAATGCTGTGTGATTCTCAGGTGGTTGTTCTATTCAGTACAGGTGGTCCTAGTGAGGTCCTGGTTCCCTGCGTGACATGCTCCTAAGGTGTTTAGGGTTGCGTA
Source organism: Lissotriton vulgaris (assembly GCF_964263255.1). Classification (NCBI taxonomy): domain Eukaryota; kingdom Metazoa; phylum Chordata; class Amphibia; order Caudata; family Salamandridae; genus Lissotriton; species Lissotriton vulgaris. The sequence goes on from NC_141689.1 coordinate 161,693,758, forward strand.
GTGTGTACTTACCTGTTCCCAGTAGTTACTGGATGTGATTCATAACGGTTACTTTGTGCTACAGTGATTTTATATTCTTTTATTCTAAGTCCTGACAGTATTTCATTTCTACTAAGTGCTGATTGTGACAGTGGCCCATGTGGCCCTGTCTTTTGAATAATCCCATGTGAATATTGCCCGTGCCAGTTGGCACCATGTATATGTGTGATTTTATCTGATGTGTTTTTACAATACAAAAGTTATTTTTACAATAACCTTGTGTGGAGTCTCCTTTGTGGTGTGTCTAGTATGTTGTTGCTGTTGTGCGCTGACGCAAATGCTTTACACATTGCCTCCGAGTTTAGCCTTACTGCTTGTGCCAAGCTACCAAGGGGGTGAGCAGGGGTTATCTTGGCGTGTGACTTCCTTGCCCTGACTAGAATGGTGGTTTCTGCCTGGCTTTGGCGTCAGCCTTAGCCTACCAGAAATAGCCAGTTCTAACATTGTTGGTCAGCGGTGCGGATTTGGACTTGTGTTTGCGCAGTGCCATAGCGACAACTGGCTACATTACAAAACTCTGCAATTTTTTTCAGATAGTCACATGTTTGGGATTATTGTTTTTGATTTTTTTCCTCAAGAGTGTCATTTTCAAATGTGTTCCTGTGCTTTATGTTTAGTGGCAGATGAGAGAAAGTGAAAGGGCGGGACGCCAGTAGAGGAGGAGGTTCCCATAGATTAGGAATCCCTTGCTGGGTCCAGTGTCCAATCCTGTACCTGTGTGGGTAGATGGAAGGGAGGGAGTGTGAGGAGAAATGACTAGCTTAGGAGGGTGGTTATCGCCTGAGTGTAGTGTGTGTGTGTCTTGATTCCCCAGTATGGTAGGATCCAGTGGTGGCAGCTTAAATGTGTCCAGTGCATGTGAAGTCCCATTCCCAGCTCCCAAAGTTTGGTACCTGTGTCACGTATGGTCAGGTTGAGGAATCAGGGGTGGTAGAAACTGCCTTACCAGTCCGAGGGGGGGGGTTGTGTGTGAATGAGTGGTGTGTTGAACTGGAGGAGTTGGTGTGAGGTTTTTTTAAGGAGCTTGCACGTGAGGTGTACCTCTGGTGGTGTGCAGGAGGTCCTGCAGAGGCACTGGAGATGTAGGTAGATGTCTGGCGGTGTGCTAGATGTCTTGCAGAGGCATTAGGGAGTGATTCTAAAAGGAGTGGCTGGTGTATCTAATGATCCTGTGAAGGGGAAGAGGTTCATGTGTAACCCAGCTAGGTCCCAGTAGTATGGTAGGGGTGTAGGGGCTCACGCCCTGTCTCAGTGGAGGCGGAGTGAGTGTGGGACGGTGTGTCCCACGTTGGCCCGAAACCCTATCTCAGGGCCTGGAGGGTTCCCTAAGGGAGCGCCAGGTCAGGGGCCTAGGCTGTACATACAGGTCATTTGAGGAGGATCTTCCTGTGTCTAGAGGACGGGGAGTGTCTGTAACCAGAACTCCGGCGGTCCTAGTGTTGGGCAGAACCGCTCCTAAGTGGAGGGTGCAGAAGTCCTGGCTCGCTGAGCATTTGACCGGCTAGAGTGCTTGACCATTTGTGGGGCCTCTGGAGGTCGTTCCCCGAGGAGGGGGGAAAGCCAGGTTGGGGTTGTGGCCTGACCTGGAAGGAGTACTGAAGGAAAGTGTGTCACTGATACGCCGCAGGCGTGTGCTCTGTCTAGCCTGGGACATACTGAGAATTACCCTGTGATAGGGAGTACTGGAGGAGAGTGTGTCGCTGATACGCCGCTGGCGTGTGCTCTGTCTAGCCTGAGACATACTGGGCCTGTAGTCATGGAACTGGAAGGGGGTGCAGAGGAACGGTGTCCCTACTTCTGACCCCGGTGCAACCTGAGGGTTTAGAGCTTAGGTTGGGAGATTAGGAAACTTCTAGGTCAAGAGGAATCTCTGCCAAAGTGGATCAGCTGAAGAGACTGAGGAGGGCTGCCCTTGCTGTGTGTTCTGGGGCTCACCTGCAGGTTGTTGTCTTCACTAAGGTAGAGGAAAGGGGGCTTTGCTGTGTGCTGTGTCCCCCCACCTGCTTGAAGAGGGACAGTGCTGTGTGCTTTGTACCTCAGAAGTGGAATAGTTTCCAGGTGGTAGACCAGTGAGGGAGTGAGGTCCGGATCTGGTAGGAGAATTGTGTTCTGGTGAGTGCTTCTCTGTGAGGGTGCGGAAACGCAGAAGTAGAGGTAGGGTGGGGCATTCTTGCCCGTGACCTCTAGTCAGCCTGGGGGTGTGGTCCAGAGGTTGTGGGATCAGTGGTAGTTGAAGCTACACTGAGAGAGAGAGAGTGGAGAATGGCTATTGTGTGTCAGGGGTTATTGCCCCCCGCTCTGTGTATTGATTAGGACCTGTGATATTTGGATGGTCTTGGCTGTGGACAACTAGGGAGTACCAGTGGGGTATCCTAGTTGTGTCAGAGAGTTATTGTTTGGAGGTAACCAGGTGGGTTCAGAGTGGCGTAAAACCGGAGGGTGTCCCTGCCATGCAGGTCCGTGTCCGTGTTTTGTCACCCAAAGCAAGGAAGCCCATCAGTGGTGTGATTGGTCTACCCTGCGTTTTGGCTGGAAGGGGGTTATGTTGGACCCGGCCCTTTAGGCAGGTTCACCCCTAGACTTTTTGCTTTTTCCTAGCCTGTTTATGGAACCTGGCGTTGGTGATTTTAGGCCTCTGCGCACTTTTTCACTGTGGTACAGTGTAAAGTGCTTGAGCTCTCTGTGAATGAGTGGTGAGTGACCTGCCCTCCCATAGGAATGAATGGGGAATATGTATGCCCATGGTAGTTCCTGATGTGTGGGGAGTGCAGGGTCGAGTTTGGTATGTACGAACTCGTGAGACTGAATGCTGCAAAATGGTATATGTGGCATGATTGTGTCTAGTCTAGAAGCACCACTTTTAGAAGTCGGCATATTTGTGTAAGTTGGCTCTGGCGTGCGATTGGCTGGTGAGCCTGGTCCAGGGTGCCTGGGCCTGCTGTGGGTTAACTGTCAGGTTTGGGGGTGACAGGGGCTGCAGAGCCCCGGAGGTTGTCTGAGTCAGCCCAGGGGTGAAAGGCAACATCTGTTGCCAGGGAAGGGGGAGGAAGAAGCGCCTGATAGTGCCGGGCTGTGTCTGCCTGACCACCATGCTGGCTCACTCCCCTGCCGGCCCACTGTCACCTCTGGCCCTGAAGCTGACAGGAAGAAGAACACCAGAAACATTCCAGTGCTCAGGGCCCCCTTGACCAAGACTTCAAAGGGCTTCAAAGACTTTTCTGTGTATAAGAAGGGGCTGTGTCTTCTTCCAAAATGTTCTTGTTTTCAACTTGAATCTGCCAAGGGCTGCTGCTGCTTGGGCTCAGGGGAATCCCTGGGCTCTGCCCAGCCCCAGGGCACCTGATGGACCTTCCTGGACTCCTGGGGGACCCTCTGCCTTGCCTGGGCTGATGGGGGGGACTTTGCTTCGCCCCCTGGGACTCTCTGGGACCTTTGTGCAGCATGGTGGAGCTGCATTTCTGGAAGGACCTTTGTACTTTGTGTTCTAGCGCTTTGGGAGCGCTTTATTGCCCCATAGCGCTTTAGAGCGCATTCATTTGATTATAGCGCTGAGGAGCGCTTTGCCCGCCCTGGCGAGTGCCCACCTCGCTTATTTTTAATTTCATTTAACTTCGGCTGCCCACGCTGTGATTGCTGCTGCCCGGGGGCCTGAAGGTGACCAGAGGCTGCGGGGAGAATCACGAAGGGGCCGCGACCTGATTGGTTGCTGCCTGGAGGCTCGTCGAAGAAGACGCACTGTGATTGGCCGCTGCTGTAGGCCTGTTCTGGTGAGCTGCGCATCCATTGGAGGAAGTGCCGCCGCGTCATCGAAAGCTATCCTGGGAGCCGCGCTGTGAGTGGCTGACTCCAGGGTTCTGCTGGAGGCTCGTCACAGGGGCCGCGACGGGATTGGCTGGCTAGGCGGAAGATGAGGCCGGCCCGGGAAAGAAGGACGAGTGATGGCGGCTGGTCGGCAGGGCTCCCGTGAGCGGAGGGAGCCCTGAAGCGAGAGGAGAGGCCTGCACACACGAGCGGAGGGGGCGCGAGGCACATTGCGGGTGCCTGCCCCCACCGCGAGACTCCCCGACTGGAGGGAGAGCCCGAGGAGGAGAACCGGCGAGCGCCTGACCGACCGGTGAGTGGGGCCGGAGAAGGGGAGGGGCGCCGGGCCACATTGTCGGTGTCCGCCCCCCCCAGTAGCGCAAGCTCGCGCTGCTGGTCGGAGTAAAGCCACGTGGGATTCAAGGGCGGCCTCGGTTGGCAGTGGGTCGCCCCAATGTGCACGGAGCCCGGAGAGGCTCCCCGTCCCATTTTGTATTGAGAGTCCTGAGAGGCTCTGGGGGCATTTTGTGAAGTTAGAGTCCCCCGTAGGGGACTCCACCATAAAGGAAGAGTCAGGGCGGCCCCGTTTGCCAGTGGGCCGCCCCAACGCGATAGAGAGCCGAGAGGCTCCCTGGGGGGCCATTTTAATTGAAGGGGGGCGCCGGGGCACATTGTCGGTGCCTGCTCCCACCTACCAGGGGGCACATTGGTTTTAGAGCCTGTGTGGCTCCAACGTCTGGGGCATGTGCGATATGCCCAGAGCCTGTGTGGCTCCAGCAGTGGCGCAGTTTGCGCCTAAGGGCCAGTGAGGGCCCTTGCGCAGTTTTGTTGTTCCCCAGCTCCCCAGCACTTTGTGGGCAGCTGCCACGTTTAGGCTTTTGTACTTTGTGACTGGCGCTGCATGGCAGCGCACCCTGACATTAAGACTCAGGGCGTCTGAGCCCCAACAAGGCCGTTGGCCTAGGGACAGCCACAGGTAGTGGCTTATGTGAGTCTTTGCGCAATTATATGGTTATTGCACCTCTGAATGTGTTCTCTTGCATCATGTGTTATTCCTGCACCTCTGAATGTTTTTAGACATCATGTGATTCTTGCACTATTGTATTGCTCTGGCACCTCTGAATGTATTAGGCATCATGTGTCTTCTTGCGCTGCACCCCTGAATGTATTTTATTGCTTCATGTGCTCTGTTCTTAAACACCGCTGAATGTGTAGGTTTATGCGTCAGGTGTTTCCCTTTACTACTCCTCTGAATGTATATTTATGCATCATGAGTAATGTGTTCTTTCCTAGACCCCTAAATGCTGTGTGATACTCAGGTGGTTGTTCTATTTAGTACAGGTGGTCCTAGTGAGGTCCTGGTTCCCTGCATGACATGCTCCTAAGGTGTTTAGGGTTGCGTAGTGTGTACTTACCTGTTCCCAGTAGTTACTGGATGTGATCCATAACTGTTACTTTGTGCTACAGTGATTTTATATTCTTTTATTCTAAGTCCTGACAGTATTTCATTTCTACTAAGTGCTGATTGTGACAGTGGGCCATGTGGCCCTGTCTTGTGAATAATCCCATGTGAATATTGCCCGTGCCAGTTGGCACCATGTATATGTGTGATTTTATCTGATGTGTTTTTACAATACAAAAGTTATTTTTACAATAACCTTGTGTGGAGTCTCTTTTGTAGTGTGCCTAGTATGTTGTTGCTGTTGTGCGCTGACGCAAATGCTTTACACGTTGCCTCCGAGTTTAGCCTTACTGCTTGTGCCAAGCTACCAAGGGGGTGAGCAGGGGTTATCTTGGCGTGTGACTTCCTTGCCCTGACTAGAATGGTGGTTTCTGCCTGGCTTTGGCGTCAGCCTTAGCCTACGAGAAATAGCCAGTTCTAACACCCTTGTTGCAACCAACTTTGGCACATCTCTTAAACAGTACTACAGGTTGGCTTTAATCTTCTTTTGGCTCTGAAGACCTTAGGAGATCATGAAAGATTAGACAATATTCCATCTTCACCATGCAGAATAATTGAGCTGTCAATCAAGAGCCGTTTCACTAAGGGTTGGTACTAGATAAGCCCTGGAGCTTGGAGAGTTGGCCGACAGCTGCATTGGCAAAGGTGTATTTTACAAATGTGAACAAAACATTATGGTTTATGGATGTCGCAATTATATTTGTTTCTTCATGTTTTTTACAAGCGCTGGCCTTAATGCACAATAGGCAACTATTTTCTTTGGAGTCACTTATAATTCCAGGTTATGTACATTTTCAAGGTTGACAAGGGTGTGTCTCTCTATTTAGAAATCCATTCAATTTACAGTTCATGCAGATCTTGGTAAGATCCTTTAGAGGAAATCTATGTCTAGTATTCTCAAAGTCGCACTGGTTTACATAGAAGTCATTTTGTGTCGGGATTATTGATGTGGTGATTTGTAGGGAAATGGTTGCTTCTGTACTAAGGGGCTAGAGCATGAGCTGGTTACGGGTGCACTTCATTTAAGAGGGTGATTGTGGGTATTTCACCAAAATATAGAGAAAAAATATTTTGGGGCGCAAATATCGAGGCATAAATATAGCAATGTATGTAAGTTCACGAACTGGTCTTTTTGCACTGTTGTATGTCTTGCAGCTCCAAATAAAAAAACCTTTGAACATAAAAAAAAATAAATATTGAGAACATAAACATAATGAAGGTAAGTGCCTATACGTAAGTATAGGTTTACTATCATTAACTTCAAATATTTGCACCTCGAAAAGACACATGTATATCTATATTCACTAAAAAAAACATAGGTTTTAGGGGTGTTATAGTTAGCTGAACATTTCACTCATACGAAGCCATTGAAATTCCTCCGTTATAGTTAGTTGTACTAACTATAACTCGCACGCCGGCAATCCACTGCTGATGATGTCACATATTACATCATTTATGACATGGTCAGTGACATCACTGATGACATCTCAAATGACATCACTGATGACATCCTCCAGTGAATGTGGTTTGATTCGATATTTAAATAAATATTAAAAATACAGAAATCTGCATTGAAGACTGAGTTGATGTATAAGTGTCCGGATGGAGGATTTAGTAGCAGTGTGATTGACTAAGTGACTAATTTAAAGTGTCTCACTAAACATATGGGATAGTGATTAAATGTGGCATCCTCCTGGAAAGTAAGAAAATAGAAAGACTGTCCCCGGGGGATGAGGTCCCTGGGGCCATAAGTGGCCTGAGAGGGGGCCACGCAGCCCCCCTCCCCAACAGTTAAAAAAAAAAAAAGGAAAAGGCCATTCCCCGGGGGATGGGATCCCCGGATCCCCGGGGCCGATTAAGGCCTCGGGAGTGGGGCCACGCGGTCCCCATCCACATTTAAAAAAATAAATAAAATTAGGGGGGAGACCCTGGGGGATGGGGTTCCCAGGACCAAAACAATAGAACAAGAAGGGGAGGGCTACAAGGCCCCCTTCTTAAAAGCAAACTAAAAAAAACGGCATTGCGCCCGAGCCCTCGACCCCCTCTCCTTTTATCACTCTGCAAATGCGCCCCCTGGCGCGTTTGCAGATGGGCAACAAATTCCCCTTGAATACTGGGGGTCCCTGGGGCCAACTAGCCCACCCGGAACCTCCAGTATGCGCCAGGGAGTTGCGTTGCAGAGAGGTGTTCTGAGGCCATGCCCCTTTTTACACCTCTCTGCAACGCAGCTCTGTGGAACCTAGTGGAGGAAGCTGGTGGGCTAGTTGCACCCTAGGGACCCTCAGGACTCAAGGGGAGTTAATCTCCCAACTTAAAACGGACCCACGGGGCGCATTTGCACAGTGGTGAAGGGAGGGGGCGGAGCCTGAGTTCACATGTGTGCAAACACACCCTGTGGCGCGGTTTAAGTTGAGGAATTAATTCCTCATCAATCCTGAGGGTCCCTGAGGGCCAACTAGCCCACCAGGCACCTCCAGTAAGCACCACGGAGCTGCGTCGCAGAGTGTTGTAAAAAGGGTGGTAGCCTCTGAACAACTCTCTGCAACGCAGTCCCCTGGCGCATACTGGAGGTACCTGGTGGGCTAGTTGACCCCCAGGGACCCACAGGATTGAGAAGGAATTAATTCTCTAACTTAAACCACGCCACAGGGCGTGTTTGCAGACATGTCACCTCTGGCCATGCCCCCTTCCTTCACCACTGTGCAACCACGGCCCATGGTGCGTCCTAAGTTGGGGAATTAATTCTCTTTCAATACTGAGGAACCCTGAGGGCCAACTAGCCCAACAGGTATCTCCAGTATGCGCCAGGGAGCTGCGTTGCAGACAGCTGTTCAGAGGCCACGCCCCTTTATACACCTCTCTAGAATGCATCTCTGAGGAGCTAACTGGAGGTACCTAGTGGGCTAGTTTGACCCTAAGGCCCCTTATGATTCAAGGGGACTTAATCTCTCAACTAAGAATGGCCACAGGGCGCGTTTACACAGTAGTGAAGGGAGGGGATGGGGCCTGAGGTGATGTTTGCAAACACGCCCTGTGGTGCGTTTTAAGTTGGGGAAATAATTCCCCTTCAATCCTGAGGGACCCTGGGGGCCAACTAGCCCACTAGGTGCTTCTAGTAAGCGCCGGTGCGCTGCGTTACAGAGAGGTGGTCTAGGCTGTGCCCCTTTTTACATCTCTATGCTACGCAGCTCTGTGGAGCTTACTGGATGTACCTAGTGGGCTAGTTGGACCCTAGGGACCCTCAGGATTGAAGGGGAATTATTTACCCAACTTAAAACGGCGCCACAGGGCGTGTTTGTACAGTGGTGAAGGGAGGGGATAGTGTAGGAAAGTGGCTTTATATAAACTGGACCGAAGTAAAATCAGCTGAACTACGAATTCAGATTTACTCACCTGTTATCAGGAGAGACCTCAGTGCTGCATCTTTGAGCCCAGTACTGATCTTGAAAAGTAATTCTAACAGTACTTACCAGTAACTTGAATTTCCTTCCATAGGCTAACATTGACTGGTTTCACTTAGAAATTCGTCTAAGTATGGAGTTTTAGAACTTACAAATATTCCTCTAAAATCAGCGGAACTACAAATTCGGATTTACTCACCTGTTATCAGGAGAGACCTCAGTGCTGCATTTTTTAGTCCATTACTGATCCTGAAAAGTAATTTTAGTCGTACTTACCAGTAACTTGAATTTCCTTCCATAGGCTAACATTGACTGGTTTCACTTAGAAATTCGTCTAAGTATGGAGTTTTGGAACTTTAAAATATTCCTCTAAAATCAGCCGAACTACGAATTCCGATTTACTCACCTGTTATCAGGAGAGACCTCAGTGCTGCATCTTTGAGCCCAGTACTGATCCTGAAAAGTAATTCTAACCGTACTAACCAGTAACTTGAATTTCCTTCCATAGGATATCATTGCCTGCTATATAAAATATATATAAATATATTAAAAAACATATAAAATAAAAAAAACAATATAAGAATTTCAACATTTTTAAAAACATTTTTTCAATATATATTAAAAATATGTAATGTAATTTAAAAAATACAATATCTCAAAATAAATAGTTTAAACAAATGTAGTAAATCAGTAGCAAAAATAAATAAATATAACAATTAATACATTTAAAAATTGTCAATTACAAAACCTTTGAAATTCTGTGAAAAAAACATAGGTTTCAGACATGTTATAGTTGAGAATTAGCATGTAAAAAACCTTTGAAATTCAATGAAAAAAAGACATGTTATAGTTAGGAATTAGCATTTAAAAACCCTTAGAAATTCACTGAAAAAATCATAGGTTTTAGGGGTGTTATACTTAGCTAAACATTTCACTCGTACAAAACCATTGAAATTCCTCTGTTATAGTTAGTTGTACTAACTATAACTCGCACGCCCACAATCCACTGCTGATGATGTCATATATTACATAATTCATGACATGGTCAGTGACATCACTGATGACATCTCAAATGACATCAGTGATTCAGTTTGTGAAAGGTCATAGCATTAAAATAGAAGTGTTGGAGGCCTGGCTCTATCCGAGTCTACCATTAATAGGAGAGATTGGATTGTATCAGGCTTCTCCAGCGAGTAGCTTGTGAGATACTGCAAGCTCTTCAGCTACCTGCAAGCATCTATCCTGTCTGCAGACCAGCCTACTAATTTAGACATTTATGCTTGGTTGAATTGATATAAATACCCCAAAATAGCGAATACATATTCAATAGGAAAATGTGTTTATTTTCAGAACCCCTAAGCTGAATTTCCACAATTTATTTAAAGCTGATATTTGAGTGATAAATCATGTGGTATTAGAGTCTTTTTACAAATGGTATTAACTTGGTGCCAGAGGCTCTACATCTATCACTGTTATCTATTACCCATGTAGAGGCATTCCATATTGATAAAGACTTTTTTTACATTACTGCTGGCAGTCATGTCTGATGCACTGAGGTGAATGTGGGTAGTAATCTAGCATATGGTGGCCACTAATGTAATCTTGTCCTTTGTGGTCACTAATATAAAACTCATTATATTAGTAGCTCTTGGTGAGTTTCATTGGACATACGTAGCTCTTATAATAGATTTGGATGGGGACCCCTGGATTACATCATGCAGATTAGTTCACTCTGCCTGGAACAGTGTTTTGCTGCTTAATTGCTCACCAGAACTCTAGAAAACCGCATTTGTGGCCACCTTCTTGTGGCTTAGTTCCACATATTAGGTGCCTTAGGGCATCAATCTTGCTAATATGCATAGATGCATATTCTGTGAACCTTACATCGTAACCCCTTAGTATCTCAAGACTGTATTTTTTTTGGGGGGGGGGGGGTTAACAGTGCAACGAAACCCAAAGGTATTATTGTGCTTTACATGAGCACCAGCTGTGTTACAGATGGACACATTCATTTGGGTTAGGCACAGGAAGATTAAGAGATTGGCCCAGAATCACAGGCTGTTGAGCGTCCCTGCTGAGACTCGATCCCGGTTCCCCAGCTTCGAGTTCAACTGCTCTAGCCGCTAAGGCCTTATTTTTCTGCCCCAATTTAATTGCATTTCCCAGTTTTACCCGGCTAGCATCTGCCCTGCTACATCATTCCTCTTTTATACCATGTTGAATCTGATTATAAACACATGCATGCCCACCAAGGTGACATTATCATATGCTTATGGGTAGAAGACTGAAATGCAGAAGATTCAGACTGGCTCTTTTACTATCTTTTACTGAAGTGCCATCAGCGCTGCACAGTCTCAGACCTAGTCAGTCCCACTAAACACATGCTAGCTGTCAGATAACTTCACACCAGCTTGGCAAAGAATAGCGTTGGACTTGGCCCTTTTTGCAGGGTCATCCCAGAACTTTTTGCCTTCCTCCTGTATTTTGTTCTGACCTGTTGTTGGTGGTTTTAGGACTATGGGCACTTTATCACTGCTGTGCATGGTAAACATGATAAGATTGGTTTACACCTGTTTGGCGTATTTAATTTACCTATCAGTTCCTTGTAAAGTAGTATCCCATATACCCGGGGTCAGTAAATTAATTGCTACTGGTGGGCTTGCAGTGCTGCTTGCGCCACCCACCAAAGAAGCCTTTCAAACTGTATGCAACTGTTACCACGCATCTTTTACCACTCATACTGTTACAACGCATACCATTACAACGCAGGATCCGTTACAACGCATACCTTTACAACGCAGATACTATTACAACGCATGCCATTACAACGTAAGTATAGGTAAGTATATCATTTTATTTAACCTTTTTTTTAATTATCAGAATATTAAAAATAAATTAAATAAATTAATTATAGTAATTTTATATATAGGGTTCAGCGCTGGGTTTGGGTTTTGGGGTACAGGGGTATTTTTAGGGTTCAGGGCTAGGTTTGGGTTTTGGGGTACAGGGGTATTTTTAGGGTTCAGGGCTGGGTTTGGGTTTTGGGGTACAGGGGTATTTTTAGGGTTCAGGGCTGGGTTTGGGTTTTGGGATACAGGGGTATTTTTAGGGTTCAGGGCTAGGTTTGGGTTTTGGGGTACAGGGGTATTTTTAGGGTTCAGGGCTAGGTTTGGGTTTTGGGGTACAGGGGTATTTTTAAGGTTCAGGGCTAGGATTGGGTTTTGGGGTACAGGGGTATTTTTAGGGTTCAGGGCTAGGTTTGGGTTTTGGGGTACAGGGGTATTTTTAGGGTTCAGGGCTAGGTTTGGGTTTTAGGGTACAGGGGTATTTTTAGGGTTCAGGGCTGGGTTTGGGTTTTGGAGTACAGGGGTATTTTTAGGGTTCAGGGCTAGGTTTGGGTTTTGGGGTACAGGGGTATTTTTAGGGTTCAGGGCTGGGTTTGGGTTTTGGGGTACAGGGGTATTTTTAGGGTTCTGGGCTGGGTTTGGGTTTTGGGGTACAGGGGTATTTTTAGGGTTCAGGGTTAGGTTTGGGTTATGGGGTACAGGGGTATTTTAAGGGTTTAGTTTTATAAAAATACTTAAATTAATTAAATTAATTTTACTAATTTTAATATTTATTTAAAAAAGTTCACATATATATATAATTTTAAAATTACAATGACATTAATATAAAATGTATTTAATAAATAAAATTAATTAAATTTTTATTAATTACATTTAAAAAAAAATAATATACTTACCTATACTTACGTTGTAATGGTATGCGTTGTAATAGTATCTGCGATGTAATGTCATGCGTTGTAAAGGTATTCGTTGCAAAAGATCCGGCGTTGTAAAAATTGCGTTCTAATGGTATGCGTGGTAAAAGTATGCGTTTTAACGTCATACATCCCTTTCAAACCTGTCTCAGGCCTCTGCCATTGCAGGGCCTGCGTGTGCAGTTTACTGCAGCTGTTACACAGCACATAAATTGGTTGCAACGTCTGTGACTTCCCTTTTACTATAGATTTGTGACTTCTAAGGAAGGCCCTAGCTAGCCCTATGGGCAGGGTGCGGTGTACGTTAAAGGTAGGACATGTACCGTAACTGTGTGGCATATCCTGGTAGTGACAAGCAGCCTATTTGGTTTCTCACTGCTGTGATTCTGTCCTCTCATAGCGGTACAAAAGGGGGCATCTGAACCAATCAAACTCTCACACCGAGTCAACAGATCTGGGTTTAATCCATCACCGTTCTTTAGCCCACTCTGCCACCCCAGTTCAGACATGGCCATATGCAAATCAGTCTGACCCTGTGCCTCATGGGAACAGTCCAGCCCGAACTGCCAAGCCATCCCTTCACTGGAGCATGGCCTCTTTACCATCTCTTTAATGGCTGACTTCATCCTTACGCTTCTCCTTTTAAAGGTACTGCATGAGTAAAGATACAGGCGTATGCACAAGACATCACGCGTGCGACTGCCAACAAAAGGATGCTGCATCCACGTCATTAATCCTTTTTTCCCTTTTTTTTCTTTTGTACATGCTACACAGCATATTGCTGATGCTATACAGCATCACCAAAAGACATTGGCAATGCCAACAGAACATAAAGGTGAGACGTATTAGCTTTGCCAGTGCTTGTTAATGTACTTTTTTTTACGTATTATGTTTTTTAAGAAACTCTTTTTCGAGTGAGGCCTAGGCAGGTGCATGCAGTTTCTGACTGCTGGCTTCTTGCACGCTGCGTCATGTGAAGCTTGGCTCGCCCAGAGCTCCCACGCCCCTTCTCTTCCCACATCATTTTAAATACACATCTTTGCAGAGGGCCCAGCATCTGCTGTTTTTTCCACTCATGTGTATAGCATTTTTAGATTTAAATTCACCATATGAAAATTACCATCAGCCATCTTCTGAGAATAAATTAAAATTACAAGTCATTCCAAAATATCTGCATGCGCTGGCAGCCTTCTTGGAATTAGTGTTATTCAAGAAAACACCATTCGAGTATTGAAATCCATGGAAACCCTTTCAAACCTGTCTCAGGCCTCTGCCATTGCAGGGCCTGCGCGTGCAGTTTACTGCAGCTGTTACATGGCACATAAATTGGTTGCAATGTCTGTGACTTCCCTTTTACTACAGATTTGTGACTCCTAAGGAAGGCCCTAGCTAGCCCTATGGGCAGGGTGGGGTGTACGTTAAAGGTAGGACATGTACCTTAACTGTGTGGCATGTCCTGGTCGTGACAAACTGTCTATTTGGTTTCTCACTGCTGTGATGCTGTCCTCTCATAGGAATGCATTGGGGATTTCCTAATATGTTTTTCAGTGGTAATTCCTGATATGAGAGGGGTGGTGTTATCAAGTTTGGTATGTTTGGAATAGTGGTGATAAATGCTACATAATGGTGTTCGCAGATTTATTATTACTATTTTAGAAATGCCACTTTTAGAAGTGGGCATTGCTGTGTGCTATGTGTCTTTGTGCCTGCCTATTGTGCATAGTATGTCTGGCTCTGAATGACAGGGGCTGGAGAGGTGCAGTCACTCCAGAGGGCCTGGGTGAGTCAAAGCTAGGCTGAATAGGCCTGATCTGCATTTGGAGTAGTGGGAGGAGTAACACCTGAAACTGAATCGGACTGTGCCTGCCTTCCACAATGCTGGCTCCACCCCCTGTGGTGTGTCTGAGGCCAGAGCCTACACTAACAAAAAAGGTGTTTTTGCAGTTGAAAATATATCTGTAAGTAGTCCCCAGGACTGGTTTGGACTGGCCACAGACCCCTGTGCCAGGTGGAAGAACAAAGACACTTGGCATATAAATATTGGGGCTGTGACACTTGCAGCAGTTGCCAGTTGTGTGCCCTGAGAGGGGCTTCTTTTTGTTCCTGTGGGCATTGCGGGCGAGTCCAAGATGGGCCCGCATCAGTTATCACAGCGGCTGCACCGCGATTTGTGGGCAGCTACCTCCCACTGATAGTTTACATAATGTGCTACATGAAATACCTTTACTGTGTTTATCCCTAATGCTTTGTGCTAGGAGCCAACCTATCAGTACTTACTGGTTGCCCCAACTATATGAGATGGTGATTTTTGAGTCTGTGGTCTTTGCAAAGTGTTTGCCTATGGTACACTGCTAATCATGTTTTGGCAATACTAAGGGTACTACTACCAGTAGTTACTGGGTGGGGACAACTGTAATGTTTGGGACTACAAGGTGTACACTGCTACTGCTTACCCGTTAGGGTCTCAGGGCGCTGAGGGGAGGGGGTGCTGCTACTGCTCGTAGAGCCAGGTCTTGAGGAGTCTTCTGAAGGCGAGTAGGTCTTTGGTCTACCGTATGTGGGTAGGGAGGGTGTTCCAGGTCTTGGCGGCGAGGTAGTAGAAGGATCTGCCACCGGAGGTCGTTCGTTGGATGCAGGGGACAGCGGCGAGGGCGAGGCTGGTGGAGCGGAGCTGGCGGGTTGGGGTGTAGAAGCTGAGTCTGCTTTAAGGTAGGCTGACCCGGTGTTGTGGAGTCCTTTGTGTGCGTGGGTGACGAGCTTGAAGGTGATCCTCTTGTTGACAGGGAGACAGTGTAGGTCTTTCAGGTGGGGGTGATGTGGCTGCGGCGGGGCACGTTGATGATCAGTCGGGTGGAGGCGTTTTGGATGTGATGTAGTCATCGTAGGTGTTTGGCTGGGATTTCTACATAGAGTGCGTTGCCGTAGTCCAGTCTGCTGCTGACGAGAGCCTGCGTCACCGTTCTTCTTGTTTCGGTCGGGATCCACTTGTAGATCCTGCGGAGCATGTGGAGGGTGTTGTAGCAGGGGGAGACGGCGTTGACCTGCTTAGCCATGGAGAGGGAGGAGTCAAGGATGAATCAAAGGTTGCGTGCATGGTCGGTGCGTGATGGTGCTGTTCCCAGTGTGGTCGGCCACCAGGAGTCGTCCCAGGCTGAGGAGGTGGGTCCGAGGATGAGTACCTCCGTCCTGTCCGAGTTCAGCTTCAGACGGTTGCTCCTCATCTAGTCGGCGACGGCCTTCAGTCCCTCATGGAGGTTGGTTTTAGCGGTGTGTGGGTCCTTGGTGAGGGGGAGGATGAGCTGGGTGTCGTCGGCGTAGGAGATGATGTTTAGGTCGTGCTGGCGGGCCACTTGTGGTTGGGGGGCCATGTAGATGTTGAAAAGCGTTGGGCTGAGAGATGAGCCCGCAGATGATGTCGGTGGCTTCAGATCGGAAGGGTGGGAGGTGGACGGTCTGGGTTCTGCCGGAGAGGAAGGACGTGGTCCAGTCAAGGGCCTTCTCTTGGATTCCGGCTTCTAGGAGGCGTGTCTTTAGAGTGCGATGGCAGACCGCGTCGAAGGCGGCCGACAGTTCTAGGAGGATGAGGGCTGATGTTTCGCCGTTGTCTAGTTGGCACCTGATGTAGTCTGTGGCGCGATGAGGGCTATCTCGGTGATGTGGTTTCGTCTGAATCCGGACTGGGACGGGTCCAAGATGTTGTTGTCTTCCAGGTGGCGGGCCAATTGCCTGTTGACGATTTTCTCAATGACCTTTGCCGGGAACGGGAGCAGGGAGATGGGCCTGAAGTTCTTGAGGTCCTTGGGGTCCGCCTTGGGCTTCTTGAGGAGGGCGTTGATTTTGGCGTGCTTCCAGCTTTCTGGGAATGTCGCTGTTTCGAAGGAGATGTTGATGACCTTTCGTATTTGGGGTGCAATGGCTGCGTCTGCTTTGTTGTATACATGGTGTGGGCACTGTCTGACGGAGATCCTGAGTGGATGGAGTTCATGACCTTGCGTGTCTCGTCGTCGTTGACGCTGGACCAGGAGGTCAGGCGGTTGTGGTGTTGAAGCTGTCGTTGATGTTGGCGCTGGGGTTGGAGAGTTCCTTTACGATGCTTAAGAGCTCTTTGCTGTCATGAGCATTGTTGTCCAAGCGGTCTTTGAAGGAGGATCTCTCGGCTAATCTGATGAGGTGGTGATGTCTGCGGGTGGCGTCCTTGTGGGTTGCATGGTTGTCCGGTGTGCGTTTGTGGAGCCATATTTTCTCCAGTTTCCGGCATGCGCATTTGGAGGTCTGGAGATCGTCGGTGAACCAGATGGCTCTCTTGCTGGCGTGGCTGTTGGAGGGTTTCTTGAGCGATGCACTGTCTGGGTTGGTGGGGTCGGTGGGTGGGTTCTGGGCGAGGGTGGTGATCAGCCGGTCTTCGTTGACTTTGCTCCAGCAGCGGCGAGGCAGCTGTTGGGTGCGGTGATGCGTGGTTGGTTTCTTGAAGGTGAAATGAATGCAGCGGTGGTCAGTCCAGTGGAGTTCGGTGGTGTGGTCAAAGGTGACCTGGGTGCCTGTGGAGAAGACGGGGTCCAGCGTGTGGCAGGCGGGGTGGGAGGGTGCGGTGACAAAGTTGTATGAGGCCGAGGTTGACGAGGTTGTCGATCAGGGTGGCGGAGTTGGGGTCGATGTTGTTCTCGAGGTGGAAGTTCAGGTCCCTGAGGAGGATGTAGTCCATGGAGGCAAGTGCGTGGATGCTAGCGAGGTTGGTGATGGAGTCGCTGAACTGAGCCCAGGGTCCGGGGGGTCTGTAGATGAGAGTTCCTCTGAGGGTGATGTTGGGGTCGTTGTCGATCCGGAAGTGCAGGTGTTCGGCGGTGTGCAGGGTGACGTCTGCGTGGGTGGCGACCTTTTGGGTGGACTTGTGGACGATGGCTATTCCTCCTCCGGTTCCGTTGGCACGATCCCTGCGGGTGATATTGTAGCCGTCCTGGATGGCTATGGCAATGTCGGGCGCAGAGGAGTTGTTCCACTAGGTCTCAGTCTGGAAGGCCACGTCTGGGGCGGAGGTGTCGAGCAGATCCCAGAGCTCTACGGCGTGATTGCGAGCGGAGCGGGTGTTGAGGAGTATGCAGCGGAGGTGGTTGGGTCCAGTCCTTGGAGGTTTGGTGGTTCTGTTGCAGGTGAAGCTGCAGGTGCAGTAGAAGAAGGGTCCGTGGGTCAGTTTCGGGGTGGCCTGGAAGCAGGTGTGGTTTCAGCCGGCGTTGAGTGCGTTGAGGCTTCTGGCATCGTAGTGGAGTCTGGTGTGTGGTGTTAGAGGGAGCCAGGGGTTCCGGCGCTGGGTGCGGTCCAGGCACGGACGGGCGCAGACGGGCTTGCCTTAGGCGCGCTTCCGGTGCACGCATCCGCTGCGCTGCCGTGCAGCTGCCGCCATTTGAAGGGGGGCTGGGAGGGAGAAGCAGCAGGGAGGCAGGAGGCGGAAAGCAGGGGACTGCGAATGGGCGAAAGGGGGGAGGCCGCAGGGGCAGCAGCGGCAGGGAATGAGCAGAGGGCACGGGGGGCGAGGGAAAGAACAGCGCCCAGGAATGGGCAGAATACAGAGCAGGCACATGCGCTAGTGGAGCTGGAGAGGGGGGGAGCGACCTACCTGGCAAGGTCAAGGGTCGCTCTCCTCACCGCGTAGCTGCCGCCATTTGAAGTGGAGCTGGGAGGGAGGAGCAGCTGGGAGGCGGGAGGCAGGAGTCAGGGGACTGTGAATGGGTGTGGGGGGCGGGCCGTAGGGGCAGCAGCGGCGGGAAATGAGCAGTGGGCACGGGGCGGGGGGGGGTGAGGGAAAAGACAGCGCCCAGGAATGGGCAGAATACAGACCAGGATGCGGGTATCAAGCGCCGGTGGAGCTGCAGCGGGGGGATGTGACCTACCTGGCAAGGTCTAGGGTCACTCTTCCCACCGCGCAGCTGCCGCCATGTGAAGAGGAGCTGGGAGGGAGGAGCAGCTGGGAGGCTGGAGGCGGGAGGCAGAGGACTGCGAATGGGCGCCGGGGTGGGGCCGGACGAGCAGCAGCTGCAGGAAATGAGCAGTGGGCACAGGTGGGCGAGGGAAAGAACTGCGCCCAGGAATGGGCAGAATACAGACCAGGATGCGGGCACAAGTGCTGGTGGAGCTGCAGCGGGGGAGTGACCTATCTGGCAAGGTCAAGGGTCTCTCTCCTCACCACGCAGCTGCCGCCATTTGAAGGGGAGCTGGGAGGGAGGAGCAGCTGGGAGGCAGGAGGCAGGGGACTGCGAATGGGCGCGGGGGCAGGGCAATAGGGGCAGCAGCGGCAGGAAATGAGCAGTGGGCACGGGGGGCGAGGGAAAGTACAGCGCCCAGGAATGGGCAGAATACAGACCAGGATGCGGGCACAAGCGCTGGTGGAGCTGCAGCGGGGGGGAGCAACCTACCTGGCAAGGTCAAGGGTCGCTTTCCTCACCGCGCAGCTGCCGCCATTTGAAGGGGAGCTGGGAGGGAGGAGCAGCTGGGAGGCAGGAGGCAGGGGACTGCGAAGGGGTACGGGGGCGGGGCCCAGGGGCAGCAGCGGCAGGAAATGAGCACTGGGCACGGGGGGAGGGAAAGAATAGTGCCCAGGAATGGGCAGAATACAGACCAGGATGCGGGCACAAGCTCTGGTGGAGCTGCAGCGGGGGGAGCGACCTACCTGGCACGGTCAAGGTTCGCTCTTACCATTAGTTTCTAGTTTCTGGTTGTCCTAACTAACTGTAATGGTCATTACACTGGCCCTATTGACTTTGTAATTCTATGACAGTGGCCGGATTGGCCCTCTGAAGTATATAATCCCTGTAAAGTCCTGCCAAGTGCCTGATGGCACAGCGATATATGTAATGGTGTTCTAATGTGTTTTATGGATAATACAAAGGCTATTTTTACATAACCTTGTGTGGAGTTTCTTTTGTGGGGTGCCTAGTGTTTCGCTGTTGTGTGAGTGTGTTGCGCAAACGCTTTACACATTGCCTATGGGCTAGGCCTGACTGCTCTGCCAAACTACCAATGGGGTGAGCAGGGGTTACCTTCAGTGTATAAGTCCCTTACCCTGACTAGAGTGGTGGTTTGTGCCTGGCTTAGGTGCGTGCCCTAGCCAACCAGAAATCCCCTTTCTAGCAAATTGTAATGTATCTCCAGGTGTGAAGGTGGTCTGCAGAGAAGGTCCTGCAGAGGCTCATCAAGTTAAGTATCCAGTCCTGGATTTTTAGTAAGCCACACGTGCATTTGTGGACGTTTCAGTTCACTTTCAATGGCGTAAGAGTGCAAAGTGATTTTGTCTATAAAAAGGAAGCACTGATTGAAGGTGTCACATATGGAATGTGACCACTAGGCAACTAAGATTGCACCCAATAAAGAGATATTTTACATGTCAACTTTTTTAAATAGGCCAAAAGATGCATATCTCAATTCAAAGCCTGCCACATCTGCATGAGCAAGTAAAGCGCTCATGAACATACTTTCATTTGACAACCCTTAAAAGGATATTTAAAAACAAAACTCAGGAAGGTAATTCCCCAATTACCCTGCACAGGAGTCCAACAAGCTTTAAGATGAATAAATCTGAAATCACATCATTTATAGCACAACAAATGGGTAGCCTCCTGCCTACTGCGATAGTGTTGGCATGTATAATGAGCCACATAAATTTGACAAGGGGAGACATGTCATCAGACTATGAGTATGAGAAGTAAAGGTGCGTGCTGGAGATATTTTACATTGCGAACAAAGCATCAAATAAATATACACAGTCTTCAAAATGTGGGTTTCTGGGTGGCAGAGGTATGCATAGCAAACACAACAAGATGATGGTAGTTTGGCACAGAGCAGTCTGGCTTAACTTAAGAGGCAATGTGTAAAGCATTTGTGCAACAGTTGTACAGTAAACACACCACACAAAAAGGTCCCACACCTGGTTTGAAAAATAGAGCTTAATCTAATGAACAAAGCAAGACCAAAAAGACAAGAATCCAATAAATAGAACTTGGAATACAAATTTTCAAAAAGTAAACCGAAATGTAGTGCTTAAAAGCATAAAGCACAAACTGGGGCAATTTGATCGCGATTGAAAAATCAAAAAGTTCAGGCCAACACGATGGAGTGCGGATAGGATATAGGGACCTGCCTTGCCCTACTGCGAAGTACTTTGCCCTATTGCAGAGGAAGATGCAAGAAGCAGTGAAGACAATGCGTCGTCGAGATCCTTATGATGGAGACACTGTGTCGTCTCTCAGCTGCACAAAGTTGAAGATGCATCAGGAACAGAGGTGATGCACCACACAGTCAGTGAAGAAAGACATTCGATCCTCACAGCAGCGGCAATGCGTCATCATTGAGGGAGATGGGCCAGTTCTGAGTGGCGCAACGATGTTGATGTGTGGTTTTTGGTTGAAGTAGCACTTTAAACACACTTCCAAAGGTCCAGGACTGGGTTGGAACCACTTGGCCGAGCATGACTCACAGGAGGCAGAGTGTAAGTGCTGTAGCAGGGTAGTTGAATGTCTTTGATGTACCTGAGACTTCAAAACAGGAGGCAAGCCAGCAAGTCCTTGAAGTCACTCTGGGTTTAAGTGATGCAGGTCCAGTACTTCTCACCCAGGCAGGGGAAAAGCAGGCAGGAGGGTAGTTCAGCAAGGCAGGAGTCCAGCAAAGCAGCATTTCAGCAGAGGGGCAGTCCAGCAGCACAGCACTTCTTCTTCCTGGCGGAGTCTTCGCAGGCCCAGAAGTGTACTGAAGTTGTGGTGTCAGGGGTTCAATGTTTATATCCAGTTGTGCATTTGAAGTGAGGGAGACTTCAGTGACACAGCTTTGAAGTGCATAGATGTCCTCCCTTCCTGCCCGGGCTCCAGACTCACTACAAGGGTGTTAAATAGTTCTTTGTGTGGGGACCGGACATAGTCTATGGAGGTGCATGTGTGAGACTGTGCCCAGCTCTTCCCTCCCGTCCTGCCCAGGATGGTCCATCAGGATATGGCCCATCAGTCACACCTAAACTCCCTTTGTGTGCAAATGTTTAGAGGGAATGCACAAAGCCCAGCTGTCACCCACCTTGGATGTGCATTCAGAGACAGGCAGCAGGCACAGAATGGCTTAAGAAAACTAATGTCAACTTTCTGAAAGTGGCATTTTCAGACTTATAACATCAAATCCGACTTCTCCAAAGATTGTGATTTTGAATTGTGAGTTCAGAAACACCAAAATTTGAAAAATCTATTTCTTCACAATTGGGAATTACACTTTTAAGATGCAATAATGTAATCCCAATGATATCCTGCGGGAAAGTTGGTCCTTGCAGTAGTGAAAAACGAATTTGGGAGTTTTCACGGCCAAGGCAGGTAAAACCTAAAAGTACATATCCTGCCTTTTAAGTACATTGCACCCTGACCTCTGGGTTACCAAGGACCCACCTTAGTGGTGGCTTATATGCAGAAAAAGGGAAGGTTTAGGCCTGGCAAAAGGTTTATTTTGCCAGATCAAAATGGCAGTGCAACTGCACATCCAGGCTCTGCAATGGCAGGAATGAGCCATGGTTGGGGGCCTACTTAAAAGGGTGTCACAATCAATCAATCAATCAATCAATCATAACACTTGTATAGCGCGCTACTCACCCGGAAGGGTCTCAAGGCGCTTGGGGGAAGGGGGCCGCTACTGCTCGAACAGCCAGGTCTTGAGTTGTCTCCTGAAGGCGAGGTGGTCCTGGGTCAGCCGAAGGTGGATGGGGAGGGAGTTCCATGTCTTGGCCGCCAGGTAGGAGAAGGATCTGCCTCCGGCGTTGGCTCTTCGGATGCGTGGTACGGGGGCGAGGGCGAGGCTAGCGGATCGTAGCTGGCGTGTGGGCGTGTGGAAGGTCAAGTGGTCGTTGAGGTACTTGGGGCCCAGGTTGTGGAGAGACTTGTGTGCGTGGGTGAGGAGCCTGAACGTGATCCTCTTGTTGACAGGGAGCCAGTGCAGGTTCCTCAGGTGGCCGGAGATGTGGCTGCGTCGAGGGATGTCCAGGATGAGTCGGGCGGAGGCGTTCTGGATGCGTTGTAGTCTTTTCTGTAGCTTGGCTGTGGTTCCGGCGTAGAGGGTGTTTCCGTAGTCCAGCCGGCTGGTGACCAGGGCCTGGGTGACCGTTTTCCTGGTTTCGATCGGGATCCATCGGAAGATCTTGCGGAGCATGCGGAGGGTATAAAACCATGAAGAGGAGACGGCGTTGACTTGTCTGGTCATCGAGAGGGAGGAGTCCAGGATGAAGCCCAGGTTGCGTGCGTCATCTGTCGACTTGGGGGCGGTGCCCAGGGCTGGGGGCCACCAGGAGTCGTCCCAGGCGGTGGGTGATGGCCCAAGGAAGAGGACTTCCGTCTTGTCTGAGTTCAGTTTCAAGCGGCTGTTCTTCATCCACTCGGCGACGTCTTTCATCCCTTCGTGGAAGCTGGTTCTGGCGGTGTCGGGTCTCTGGTGAGGGAGAGGATCAGCTGGGTGTCGTCGGCGTATGAGATGATGTTGAGGTTGTGTTGGCGTGCGATGGCTGCGAGAGGTCTCATGTAGACGTTGAAGAGGGTGGGGCTGAGTGATGATCCTTGCGGGACGCCGCAGATGACTTCGGTGGCCTCGGAATGAAACGGGGGGAGGCGGACTCTCTGTGTTCTTCCAGCGAGGAACGAGATGATCCACTTCAATGCCTTCTCTTGGATGCCGGTGTTGCTGAGGCGTTGGACTAGGGTGCGGTGGCAGACAGTGTCGAACGCGGCGGAGAGGTTCAGGAGGATGAGTGCCGCAGTTTCCCCGTTATCGAGAAGGGCTCGGATGTCGTCGGTGGCTGCGATGAGGGCGGTCTCGGTGCTGTGGTTGGCTCTGAAACCGGACTGCGAGGGGTCGAGGGATCCATTCGTCTCGAGAAAGGCGGCAAGCTGTCTGTTGGTGATCTTCTCGATGACTTTGGCAGGAAAAGGGAGGAGCGAGATGGAGCGGAAATTCTTGAGGTCGGTGGAGTCCGCTGTTGGTTTCTTCAGTAGGGCGCTGAGCTCGGCATGCTTCCAGCTCTCCGGGAAGGTGGCGGTGTCGAAGGAGGTGTTGATGACGTCTCGGAGTTGGGGTGCGATGGTGGAGTCGGCCTTGTTGAAGACGTGGTGGGGGCAGGGGTCAGTCGGAGATCCGGAGTGGATGGTGTTCATCGTGCGGGCTGTGTCTTCGGTGGTCACTGCGGTCCAGGTGCGGAGGGTGGTGGTGGGGTGCGTTGGTTTGACGGTTGGGTGCGAGGATGGTGTGCCGAAGCTGTTGTGGATGTCGGCAATCTTGCGGTGGAAGAACGAGGCGAGGGAGTCGCAGAGATCTTGTGAAGGGGTGATGTCGTTTTTGCCGGTGCTGGGGTTGGAGAACTCCTTGACGATGCTGAAGAGTTCCTTGCTGTCGTGGGCGTTGTTGTCCAGTCGATCCTTCAGTGATTTCTTCTTGGTGGTGCGGATGAGCTGGTGGTGCTTGCGGGTCGCGTGTTTGAGGGCGGTCATGTTGTCAGTGGTCCGGTCGAGGAGCCAGGCTTTCTCGAGGGTGCGGCTGGTCTTCTTGGAGTCCTTGAGTTCGTCGGTGAACCAGGGGGCCTTCTTGCTTCTGGGTTTGCTGGGAGGGTTCTTCAGTGGTGCGAGGTCGTCGGCGCAGGCGGTCAGCCACTGCGTGAAGTTGCGGGCTGCTTCGTTGATTCTGCATGCTGCAGATCACCTAGAAGCATTTAATTTACAGGCCCTGGGCACATGTAGTACAACTTCACTAGGGAATTATAAGTAAATTAAATATACCAATTGGAGACGAGTCAGTATTACCGTGTTTAGGGAAGACAGCACACTTTAGCAATTGTGAGAAGTAGTAAAGGGCACAGAGTCCTAAAGCTAGCAGGAACGAGGTCAGAACAGGTGGAGGAGAAAGGCAAATCGTTTGGGGTGACTCTGCAAAGAGGGCCATTTTCCAACACAGAGCTGATTTAAAGGCACATGAAATGACATTATCAGACAAGCTTATGGAATTGAGTACTTGATGGAGAATCAAAAACAAACCTTAGAGGAATAGATGTGGACTTTCAGATAGCAGGGCTTCTATTCACTGTGGGTGGGAAGTGAAACAGAAAGGCTAAAAGCCCCATTATAAGTAATAATGACTCTTTTATGACAATCCTTGTCAGCGTGGCCCAGGCCATGAGAAAGGGAGGTTTCATGTTTTAAGACTTCTTGCTGCTCTTCTGAATCTAGACGTTATTCGGAGGAGCTGGGCTTTGGGAATAGATTATCTGGCAGCCCCTGTGTAATAGGCGTTTCAGAAAACGTCAGTCTTTCATTATATACCACCACTCACCCCATAGAGGGTTTCAGAGGTGCCCTAACTGGCTGTCAGTCACAATCCAGGGATGTTCAATCAGTAGTGCAGCAGGTGCAGTGGAACCAGGCACAAGGGTGTGAGGGGCCCACTCTACCGCACTTATTAATTGTTTTTATTTTTACTTCAGACCCAGGGGGTGGGAGCCTGAGTTCCATGCTTGAATTATGGTCAAAGAGCCCTTACTATGCCCACTGTCACATTCGGATTGCCCTCCAAGACTGTCATCTCTCCATCTGTGGCCATGATCTATCTATCAGACATACCCAGCTTTTCCTTCAGCATCCCAGGGCACCGTCACTATCATCAAAACAACTTTATTAGGACATTTGACTATAAAAGCAGTAAGTTTATGTCACACTCCGACTGCTATTATTTTTCCCTCCCTAACATAGCAAATACTGTTATAACAGAGAAAAATCCTATATCATAGATGATGAAAACAGCCACAAGCTATCTTTGTTATACACCCTTTTGAAATGGTATAAAATATTAAACATTCTCTGAAAGTCTGCTCATATTCAGCAGGATGAGCTCTAACCGCTTCACAAGGGGTATCTCTTTCTCACTTTTAATGTTTGAATAATAAAATTCTAAACTGAACAACATAGAGGAGGGTCAAGGCCTTGAAGAAAAAGCAAACCTTCCTGGGGATTACTACAAATTCTTGCACTAAGAATAGGCAGCAAAAACTAATCTAAAAGAGATGTACAGGGTGCAAAAAAGAATAAAGTGTTTAGTTGATTGGGGTAACTACCCATCACAAGGACAGCACGGTAAAGGGGGAAAGCAAGAGGCTGTCTCAGGAAATGCTGCTTGAAAATGAACCTTGTTCCCCCCTAAACCTTGTAAGATAGGATTGGATCTCTGGCACCATTGCCACGCTACATAAGGCTCCAATTGCACAAGTGATTGCACCGTAACCAGGTCGAGAGCTTTCCTAAGCCTTGCTCCCTCTTTATATGCAAAGAAAGTTTCTTTGACTTGTTGCTTCAATGTAGGCTTATCTTGTTCGGGTCTTCGAACAGGTTATTCATTCCCAGTTCTCGAAGCAAATCTTTAAGGTACTTGAACCAGTGGATGGCAATCGTGTTGCTCATTGCGAAGTAGTCTTTCAGTATTATTCATCTGAAGCCCAGTTCAGGGGTAGACCAGACTTTAATCCACAGTAGCATGGGGCTAGACCTACCATGTCTTCCAAGAAGTCTACCCCCAATTCATTATGGGTTATAAGGTTAGGTGTAGATTTGGAAGTCCCAAGAAGCCTATTCAAGAATTGATTCTTTGTCTCAGGTTTGTGCCCCCAGACACCCGCCCCATATAAATCAGCACAGAGGGTTTTACTTTTGTAAAGCCTAACCATTTCTATTAGGTGCTTTTTGGAAGGCGGGGCCCCAGGGGTCAAGATGACTCTCCTAACCACCCGAGACCTCCTCTCCCACAATTACTGCCGAGTCTTATCGAGGGGGAGTCCCCACCGGGGAGGACTGATCGTACACACTGTCGACACACCACACTTACGAACGGACACCACACCGTGAATCTTTATCGAGTATGAACTTTATCAGCATAAAAAACAGGGACAAAACACAGCGATCGAGGGATCGCGAAAGTCTCGTAACAAGGGAACGGGGAAGCGGGACAGTCTTAGAGGGCCAGTTGGCACGCCACCCACCCTGCGCACAGTTCTCAATCCTCGAACTGGGGGGTACGGGGGCTGGCGATGGGACTTGCTGTCCTACTCACTTCTTGTTCTAGATGGTCGTGAGGGTAGCGTTGATGGTCCAGCCGGACCAGAGAGCTCTTCAAGCCGTGACGAGGTCAGCAGGGCTTGGTCAGGAGTACTCCGTCGTACTCGTAGGTGGTAGAGCCGCGACAGTGTCCGCAGGGCTCTGGATGGTAGCAAATGTCTCTCGTTCTCAAGAGTGGGCCGCGACGAGGTCAGCAGGGCTCCGATGGTTCAGGTCAGTCTCTTCGAGAGGGAGCCGCAAAAGCGTCAGCAGGGCTCCGATGGGTCAGGTCTTATTCTTCGAGAGTGAGCCGCGACAGCGTCAGCAGGGCTCCGATGGTTCAGTTCCGTAGATTCGAGGATGAGCCGCGAACGCGTCAGCAGGGCTCGATGGGTCAGAGTCTGTTCTCCTCAAAGTCAGCCGCGATCAGATCAGCAGGGCTTTCTAGTCCAAGATACAACTGCCGGCTAGATGGAAGGTAGGCTGTCTTATAGTCCAGGAGCTCTTTGATGTCCAGACCCTCAGAGGCAGGAGGCCGGAGGTCCGAGGGCCAGGCGCCTGATTGTCTGGGCGGCTGTGTCCTTGATGCTTTTGGACCATGCGTCCAGGGAATCCCAGATGCTCATCAAGGCCTGGAGCCAGCTCGCTAGGAAGCCAAAAGGTGCGATCGAAACCAGCCCCCAGGGATGGTTCGGAGGTGTGAGAACATCCAGTTCCTCTGGAGGGGGCCGGAGGTGTGATGGAAGCCTTGGTTTCGGGTACTTGGTGAGTCGTTCACCCCCTGGGTGAATCGGGGCACGCCGGATGCGCATGCCCAGCTGCAGCCGGGAGCGGCCAGAGGCTGCCGAGAGGGAAGAAGGCGGCCGGCTGGCCTGGGTGACCAAACATGGAGTCTGATGGTCACGTGCGTGGGGGCAGACACGCGGTCTGGAGGTCGTATCAGGTCCGATGTAGGAGTCTCGTGTATGGACGGAAATCAGTTCTGTCCGTCGTTCTGGGTTTATGGAGATCAGCGAGGGCCACGCTACGAGGTCGGGTCCAACAGGGCTCATGTCCTAATTTCCTGGCAAACCTAAACATTGCTTCTCAGGAGACCTCCATCCCCTGAAACCTCTGTGTTATTAATCTACCCCACTGTAAATTCTCATTCAACATTAGGCCTAAGTAAATAAAATCTGTTGTCTTTAAAATTGGGGTTTCCTCAATAACACATTTTTTTGATCAAGTATTTTTTGGACCACAAGTCATTATATAAGATTTTTTGTGCTTCACTTTAAGCTTCAGGCTTTGCATACAATTATTAAAGACACCTAAAAGTGATTGTAGCCCATTGTCAGTGCGTGTGATTAAAACTGCGTCATCTGTAGACAAAAGTCTGGGGATTAAGCGGGAACCTATTTTTGAAATATCACATATAAAAGAAGTTAAAAAAGTATCTAGGGCATTATTGTAGGCAAAAAATTAAAAGTGGCCAAAATACATCTTTGCCTAACTCCTCGGTTTACTTGGATAGGGGGTGTTAGATCTTCCCGCCGAGTATAATGGACCCTCATGTAGGTATCTCGGTATAGGTCTCTTAGAACCCTTGCCCGTCCCATAATATGTCACTGTTCACTAAGTCAAAGGCACGGGAGAGGTCCATAAAAGCCATGTGAATGGCCCCTCCTCTTGCCATGACATATTTACCTAGGATCAGTGACAGGTTAATGGCTTGTTCAGTAGTACCCAAGCCTGGGCGGAACCCATATTGAACGTCAGTAAAAAATCCCAAAATCCGAGATGGGTCAATAGTTGGCTGGAGAATTTCTTTCTCCTTTTTTTAAAATCGGTACTCATATAGATTATCTCCAAGTCTTAATGGCACCCTCCTTAACTACCTCTCTAAAAACATTTGTTACCAAGGCGGCCCAAAAATCAAGATTGCATTTGAAAAGTCCCACTGGGACCCCATTTGGCCCTTTTCCCTGTCGCTGAGCTCAGGATAGCGTTCCGTACCTCATCCACCCTGGTGATCTCACTAAATTCTAAAAGATCGGGGGACAGAGCAAGAGGGCCACTAGCCCCAGTGGACTTGAGAGCACCATTTGTCGGGTGGAAGGTATGTGTGGCTCCACCCATTCTGATTCCAATATGCTACATTCTTTCCCTGTAGGTGTGTTTTCGTAAAAGAAGATAAAGTCACGATCTCCCAAAATGTCCTATTGTCCTTTAAACAAGCCGCTCGTTCTGGATCCTCCCACGGTTTTTTTCTGATCTCTGTTTTTCTTTAATTTAGGACTTGGTTATACTCCCTTTTGGCTTTTCTTATTGCAGCCTGATCCTTTGGAACTGTATTAGTGACACTTTTCAGTGTTTTATATACATTAGAACATGCTGAGTTAAACCAAGATTGTCCATGATGATCAGACTGGTGTTTATCAATTGTTTTTATCTGAAACTGACTTGCATATACTGATAAAATTTCCAAATATATCAGCTGACTCGCTCATATCCCATAAACAGCATGACATCTCTACCTGGTTGGTTATATAATAAGGTCTCTGAGAACACTATGAGGGTTAACTTGTGACCATTACTTTAAACCACCCCCTTATGAGGATCCAGTAAACCCTCAAAAGACCCTCTTTTCATCCTCACCTCCACACACAGTCTACTGGCATCCAGTGAGTATCATTCAGGTTTAGGACACTACCATTTAAGACTTAGATACCAGTTCAGCTGGCCCTCAAACACCCTCAAACCAAATAGCCTCAACTGTTCTGGTCTTGGGAGGGGCACACTGCCACTCTGTCCCCTCTAGCTGCTACCTTGTCCTGAAGGAAAGAGGCTAGCACCCTCAGAATTCAGTAATAGATGAATGATTCCTCATTTGTAGTGTTATAGACTAACAACTCTGTGATCCCAGCACTCACAGCTGAGATCGCTGTGTTTAAGAAAGATTGAAAGTTAAACACACATTTGGCCTACTCAGCCAAATTCAATTGATCTTGTGTGTAGCATATATGTAGTTCTAATGCAGGTGTCTCGAACTAGTTGAGTGTCATGTCAGAGTAGCTCCCAGCCTTGAGTTAATTTTTTACTAAGAATTGCAATAAAGATGTTCCTGGTTTTCCTTTTAAAGTAAAGGAAAGGCAAAGCTTATTTTATTGTCTTTTCAGGCTGCAGATAGCTGAGCCTGGTAATGAGCAGTGTTCAGTCAGATGTATGATCCATGTGGGTCACAGAAGTTCAGGACTGAAGCCCTGAGGTATTTAACTCTTAAATAAAGGATGTTCTCAACTCAATATTGGAGCATGAGAACAACATGATATTTCTAAATGCTTTTAAATGAGAGAAAATTGAAATGAAGATTTAACTTAGTAATTAAGTTAACTCTTCATTTTCATAGCCTCCCTTTCCAAAATGTCACATTTACAAACAGCAGGCATCTTGCTCCTAGTGGCTAGTAGACACGTTGTCATATTTATAACTGAAAAATACAGTCATTTTATTTTGAATGGGAGAGATTTAGAGTTAAGAAAATTGTTTCTATGAAACACTAGCTTAATGTTTTTCTCTACTTTAAATTAAGCCAAGTAAGTTGTAATGTTTTCTGAAGCATGTTTCCACACATCAAATTCCTCCAATGTAAACACATTACTGAATATTACTGTTATAAATATTACACCTACAGGCCACTGGGAGTAATATGCCTGCTGTTTGTAAAGACTCTTTGACAAAGGAGAAAATTAAAATAATGAGTTTTATGTAATGCATATAAACATAACATTAACCCTTCACTTGAATTTTCTCTCATTTCTAAGTACCGTATTTGCACAGAGCAGGCATCTTGCTCCTACTTACTGGTGGACACATTGCCATATTTATAATGGGCAAATGTAGCCATTTTTTAAAATGGGAAAATTTTAAAGTGCAGAAGACTGTTTCATCAAATGCAGAACAATGTTCCTTATTATAAACATTTTAACGTTTTTCTGCACTTATTTTTTTTTCCATTATGAAAAAACTAAATGGTTATATGTTTTGTGTTGTACATGCAACAGTGCCACATATGGCAGAAGGTATGACCAGTGCAACTAGTACATTCAGCATAGGCTCTCCGTCACCCGAACACATGCATCTCATTCATTCAAATACATGGTCATACATCCCCACAGACCAAGCACTCATTGACACACATGACAGCCCTATCATAGTACTCCTAGTCAGAGTATTTTGCTCAATCGGTCTCCGTGAACATTAGGTTTGGAGTCAATGAAGCTGGGCAAGGGGGGGTGTCTAGTAAGAATGCATGAGTTACTTTCCCTTCAGTAGCTCACACCGATTTTCACTGATCAGAAGTAGTTCTCATAACAGAAAAGATAGGAGGCCCCTGTTCTAACGCTTGCATGTAGTTATAAATCACTAAAGCATTTTACAGAGTAAAAGGGGAGATAGAAACAAGTTTGTAGTGTTAAACCTTTCAGCATTAGGGTGGTGTCCCCCAAACCTTTTGCCTATTTACCTCCAATTGCTGATGAAATTAATTTTTGTTGGCCTTAGGACTCTGCACTTTTTCACCGCTAGCCAGTGCTAAAGTGCTTGTGCTCACTCCCCTAAACATGGTTTGATTGGCAAGTACCTAATTTGCATATTTAATTTACTTTTAAGTCCCCTTTAGAGTGGAATACCATGAACTCAGGGCCGGTAAATTAAATGCTACCAGTGGGCCTGCAGGACCTCTTATGCTAACACTTAAATAGCACCTTAAAACATATCTCAGGCCTGCCATTGCAGCCTGAATGTAGTTTTAAACTGCCGTGTCTACTTGGCAAAAGAAACCCCCATTGCCAAGTCTTAATCTCCCCTTTTATTACATATGTCACCATTAAGATAGGCCTTAGGTAGCTCATAGGGCCGGGTGGTGTGTAATTAAAAGGTTAGTTTTAAATGCCCTGGTAGTGAAAAACTCCCATATCCGTTTTTCACTGCTGTGAGGCCCGCATAGAATAACATTAGGATTCCATATTACATTTAATAAGATGTCATTTCTAATTGGGAGCATGTTTGGAACCTATAAAATTGTATGGATAAACCCTTAGATGGAAGAATTTGATAGGCTGGCCTCCCTGTCTTCTACACATGAAGGAGAACCCTATGCTCATCTGTGCTGTAAGCGCGTGTCTCTCTAAAACAGCTGTAGTGCATAGCATGCTCTGAGCTGACACAGGGCTGAACAAGGATTGAAAATAAATCAAATAACAATGTTATTACAACTCTTTCGGTCAAAGCCTGCAAGGCCCTTTTCAACAGTGGGTGGGGCCCCTCTGATAGAGGGTCCTCTAAAGATCACAGGTCATTTGAGAGGGGAATAGGCACCACCAAGGTGACTGGGGCTGAGGGTGTGTAGAACCCCAGCAAAAGGACCAGAGACTCTGCTGATAGGCAGTGGAAGGCACAACATACAGCTAGAATGTGGAATGAGTGGCAATGGATGTAGAGGGCTGAATGCACATGGGTAATTGGACATGGCACAAAAAAGTGCTTATTGTGGGTCAGAGGTAAGAAAGTGGCCCCTCTCCTGTGCCCCCACAACGGACACTCATGTTTTTCAATAGCTAACAGATATGTCTTGCATTGTGCTTTGTTAAAGGGCTGGTAGAAAGGGACAGGGCTCACATTTATTTATATAGTTTAACCCAAGAAGGTGGTTAATCCACACAGATGTATTGCAAAGATAACATATATCACACCCATTGGGAACTATATAATAATACAATGATTATCTCAGTCTACATGGTACATCGCTTAATTCAACATTAACTCTGTTTTTATTAAATGCATTGTTTAAAATAGGCCTAGCAAGACTCTTGGCAGTCGGGAGTCCAAGGAGGTCAGCAATGGGAAGAGAAGCTTCCCCTTGGTCTCCTTGGTTGGAGTTCCATGAGACTGGTTCTGAATGGGGTGGCATCCTTCCAGTGTATGGATTTGTGATGTGTCTCATGGCCCCAGGCTTGAGCTTTGTTCATCATGTTATGTGGGTGTACCCCTTGCTGCTGAGAGCAGTGTGCGCTTCTGGGTGGGCGTATGCCGTTTTTCAATGTTGGTAAGGTAAGTCTTCCAGCATTTGCCGTCTGTTCTATCGTCTCCCCTCATATGTAGTAGCTTGAGGGTATTGTTTCTGCGCACTCACATGTCAATAATGTTGGTAGCCAGTGTTGGGGGTCCGGAGCCCCGGACATTTTTCATGACCGCTATGTGTCTCTTAAACGGAACAAAAGCTAGGTCAATTAGTCTGTGCAAATGTTTGTCACATGTAGTCTTGGGACAGAGACCTAACAGACAGGACTCTGTGTTGGTGTGAGGTTGTGTTCCTCGACAACATTTGTGACCTCCTGACAAACTACATGTAACATTCGGCACTTCCAGACCATATGACTGAATCCGGCGTCCAGTAGCTTGCTCCTGGGGTACTCGGGGGTCAGAGCTGGGAACATGCTCTTGGTGCATTGTGGGGGATGGTAGGCATGGTGTACATAGTGTACAAGTGTGTAGTGTTGGGGATGAGGGTGGTTCTGCTTTCCCAGCATTCCATGTGATGCCCAATGTTTGTTGTATGGTGTGAAATGTCAGGACGATGCCCGCTCCTTTGCCATAAGACTCCATAACATCTTGGAATGAATGACGTCTTGGTATAGATGGCCCAGTTGGTCAATCCTTGTTTCCCTCCATGGTTCTATATCCAGTATCCGCTTATCCCTGTAGAGTCTTGTAAGGTGCTATATTGCTATTGATGGGGACTAAGGAATATCGGGGCCCGTGCCATGCACACATTTGTGACAGCACGTATCTGACGTCTTTCCTGTTGCAGGTGACTTTCTGATTCCGTCTACCATGTGTAGATACTTGTTCCTCCTAGAATCCCAAAGATGGCTGCCGTCTTGGGGCATGCAGTCACCTGCA
The DNA here is from genome assembly GCF_964263255.1 of Lissotriton vulgaris. Lineage (NCBI taxonomy): Eukaryota > Metazoa > Chordata > Amphibia > Caudata > Salamandridae > Lissotriton > Lissotriton vulgaris. Next base: position 161,727,241 of record NC_141689.1, read on the forward strand.
GCCAGCTCATTGGCCATTGCTGGGGCAACAGGCGTCGGATTTTTAGGAAGGTGCTGCACCTGAATATGAACCCTGATTTGTAGTGTAGTTCCTAGTTTCCCACTAGGCCCTGCGCATTGGAATAACATAAACAGTAGTATCGACGTGGAACTGCGGATATTCCAGGCCTCCACTGACTATGCTAAACTTAATTGGGTTGTGTTACCAACTAGCTCAGAGGTCACTGGAAACTTTCTTCTCTGCATAGGAAGTGATCAGCTTCCTTGGCACAGACAAGAAGGGATTCAGCTTTCCAACAACCGTGCAACATGACAACTTTGCTCCTCAGATCAAGAGTCGATCTCTAGGGTCGTGTGAAACAATAGACATAGATTTCACTCAGTCAGTCTAGTGCAGTTTACTTTCACAGTATGTAGAGAATAGAGAGACGGGCGTTTATCAATAAAGGGTTAACATTTATTGAACAGTCTTTCTTCTCGTACAAGAGAAATGTATTGCCACAATTGCAATAACTGTTATTATAAAAAGTACGTACAGCAAGATAAGTATTGCGAAATAGAACTGTAAAAGCATTGATATGGTTTCTTAGCCATACAATGGTTTAAAAGTAATAAAACATATATACAGTCATATATACATTAGGCTAACATACTCAACTGGTGCTTCTAACTAAGCCTACCCCAGTGTGCCTGACCTAAGCCTAACACGTGAGAAGGGGGGAGTAAGTAAGTAGCTTAAGTTAAGTTGGTTTTGCCAAGGTTTGTTTCAAGAATTCTCGTCTAAGGGTTTAGTCAACACCATACCTCTGAATAGAATGATGGAGGATTGGTATCTCCTTCAGGGGTCTCTCTCGATATCCCAGTCACCCGCGAGGGTAAACTGGAAGCGCCGGGACTGGATTTCTCTGCACGAGAAATGCAGCGGCTTCTCTCAGCGCGTCGAGGAAGGAGGGGTGACAGCGTCCGCGGGCAGCTGGGCTGGATGTCTTCGCAGAGGACGGCTGCACGGCTCCTCAAGCGTACTGAACCATAGTTCGCGCTGTAGCGGCGATAATGGTAATCAGCAGCTTCACCACCACAGGATAGCAGGCTGCAGCGACAGAGTGCTAGTTTTTACCAACACGGGGTCATGCAGGCAGCTGGCATCAGCAACAGGTTCGCTCACAGCTAACAGCTCACAGCTTCGCATTGCTTAAGGCAACGTTGGTAATATTTATACCTGACAGGTGCCGGGTTTGACGCAAGTTTGCTGGACATAAGACGTCAATTAAAGATGTCACTAGGAAGTGACAGTTATCAGTTGCTCATTAGAGTTCCATTACTAATCAAAACATAGCAAGCGGGGATTTCCAGGTTTGCTAAGTTTTTATCTTGTTGAAGAACTCGGAGTGTTATCTAGGAATATCAGATAGTGACTGCTGCTCTGTCATTGCACTAATTGGTCGCAAAGGAAGTAGCAGAGAGTCATGCTGGAATGTGGCTCTGTTCGTGTGAGGCCAGAGATGACTTTTCAGAAAATCGTACTTGAACGGTTATGCCAATATAGGGAATAAATGGATTTATAGCCGAATAGGGGCATAAGGTTACAGTATCGATCAGGAACCTAGATAAGCACGCAACACCCACTCCACGTATACATGTCCATCAAAATTACTAAAACTAAAGCAATTAGATGCATGTGTAACATTGCCCACCCCAAAATACATAAATGCATTTGAAATAGGTGTTAGACCTGACATCTTTTGGCGTGATTACCCCTATCTTTTTGCCTCTGCCTCCTATATTTTTGATGCTGTGCTGGATTCGTTTTTGCTGGTTTAGATGCTTTGGACACTCTGCCACTGCTGATCAGTGCCAGAGTGTAAGTGCTCCTTATGTAAATTGTTATTCTGATTGGATATACATGTTTGGCATATTTGTATCACCATGAAGTCCCTAGTAAAGTGCACTGGGTGTGCCGGGCTGGTGATGACAAATGCTACTAGTGGGCCTGCAGCACTGATTGTGCCACCCACAGGAGTAGCTCTAAAATGGTGTCTCGGGCCTGCCACTGCAGTGCCTACGGGCAGTTTAGAACTGCCATGTCCTCCTGGTCCGCGTCCCCGCTGACCAGGCCTAACCCTTCCCTTTTCGTGCACATCAGTCATCCCTATGGAAGGCCCAAGGTACCCCCCTGAGCAGGGTGCAGTGTATGTGAAAGGTAGAGCATGTACTAGTGCAGGTACCATGCTCTGGTAGTGAATTACAGCCATCCTCGTTCTTCACTATTGTAAGGCTATCTTGCTCCATAGGTTAACATGGGGGATGCTGGCTACAGTGGTTAACGGCATTTCTTCCCATAGGAGCAAGATAGGACATAAGTATCTAGTATCCCTGAACTCAGAATTTAATAACGCATCTTTTAGGAAAGGTGGTTTTTAGATCCTGTGTTTGAGAACAGCACTTTTAGAAAGTTGCTGTTCTCTTGTCTGACCCTTCTGTGTGCCTGAGACTGTTTGTGTATTGACTGTCTGGTTTGTGAGTGACAGGGGCTGGGGAGTCCCCCCAGAGGCTGGATGAGTCAGCACTAGGCTGAGTGGAGCGATTGCTACCTGAGTGGTGGGAGGAGTTAGCACCTGGGCTGAATAGGGCTGTGCCTGCCTGCCACAATGCTGGCTCCACCTCCTGCTGGGCGGCTGAGGACTCTGCCCCTCACTCTGAAAGGAAAGATGCAGCCAGCAAAACAAAGTGCTCAAGATCCACCCAGAACTGGTTCAGACCGGGCTCAGGGCCCACATGCACAGAGAGAACAAAGACTTTAGGGGTATAAGTACAGGATCCCTGACAACAGAAAATTAGATCATCCTGGAAATCAAGAAGGAACCTTTGCCAAGGAGAAAGCTGACTCTGAAGAAGGAAGACTGTCCTGCTGTTGATCTGCTGGACTGACCTGCTGTTGCTTTGCTGCCAAGGAGAGGGGAAGGACTTTGCTGTGAGCTGTGTCCCCTGTCTTGTAAGGAATCTCCAAGGGCCTGAGAAGAGCTGGCTCCCTGTTTCCGAAGTCCCAGGAACAAAAGGACTTCACCCCCAGTCTCCCTGAACTCTGCTGAGAGAGTTCTGTCCTTCGAAGAGTGCTTGATCCAGTTGTGGGGCCTCTAGAAGTTGAACCTGAGCTGGGAAGCTTGAGACTTAGCTGAGAAACTTGTGAAGCTGAAAAGTGCCGCATCGCTCGCTTGCGGAGCGCATCCCCGACAGTGCGAGAAGTTTCCCGCCGCTACGAAGGTCGAGATCAACGCAGCGCCTGACATCGCTGCCGGAGCCGTTGCACCCTTCGTTTGCGGAACGCACCAGCCCGGTGCGGGAGAATCGAACATCGCTGCGAGTGTCGTCGCAGAGCCTGTCGCCTGGGTGAGATCGCCGCACTGCTTGCTTGCGGACCGCATCACGTCGCTGCGAACTTCGTCGCAGACACATCACATCGAGGAGCTGCGAGAGAGAGGATCACCGCTGGACCGCGCATCGTCGCCCCGGAGATCGTCGCAGCCCCTACGAGATCATCGCATCGTACCTTTGCGAGAACAGACTTCCTACGGAACCTACGCACCGGAATCTACGCAAGCTGCCTTCCTCCCCTTACAGACCGGATTCGTCGCCGCACGCCCGCTGCTGCAGCGGGGCTGTCGCATCGCCTCCCCAGGGTCTCAGGAGTAACGCACCGCTTGTTTCCACCGCACCAGCTTCCTGCTTGTGGAACTTTGTTGCATCTAAAAGGTACTGTGAGTAAACGTGACGCAACTGTGAACTTTTCACGCATCTGTGGATCATTTGATCACAACTTAAAGAACTTTGATTACAACCTGAAGAACTCTTTTGAAACCATAACCTTGAACTGTGTATGTTGGATTTTTGCCGTTTTGGTCTTGTGTAGTTTAGAATAAATATCTTTATTTTCCTAAACTGTTGTGGAATCAGTTTGTGGTGTTTTCACTGTGTTACTGTGAGTGTTGGTACAAATACTTAACGCATTGCCTCTGGTTAGCCTAGACTGCTCAGGCCAAGCTACCTTGAGGGCGAGCAGGGGTTATCTGAGAGGGTTATCTCCTTGTCCTGACTAGAAGCAAGGGTCCCTATTTGGACAGTGGTACCTACCTCTGCCAACTAGAGACCCCCAGTTCTAACATTGGTGGCAGCGGTGGGATAAGAACTTGTATTTGTACTTGACCCACAGTAATTGGTGTACATCACTAGTGAGTGCAGACCATTACGCCACTGCATACTATTGGTTTTTGAGTTTTTGAATTCTATTTTTGAGTAACTCTTCGAAAAGCATCATGTCTCAGAATGGGAAGGCACCCAGTGAGAGGGCAGAAGAAGCAGAATTAGAGTTTTGCATCGAAGATATATGTTCATACAAAGTTGAGCAACTGAGGTACTTCTGCCAGCAGTTTGAGTGCCCCATAAAAAGCGCCTACAGAAAGGAGGAGCTACAGAGAATCTTGAGAGCCCATTGGGAGGCACGAGAGGAAGATGATGTGGATGTAGAAAATGCTTTTCAAAGCACAGATCTGCCAGTGGGCAGAGTAGGCTCAGGAGCTGGCAGCAACCACTCCGGTAGGGGCCTCACCCCAGAAGAGTTACAGGAAAATCAAAGAATAAGAGAGTATGACTTGGAAGTCATGAAAATGAAACTGAGGCAATTGGAGTTGGAGAAAGAAAGGGCAGCGGAAGACAAGAGAGAGGCCCGCGCCTTAGAGGAAAAGAAATTGCTTTTGGCTCATGAATTGAGAATAAAAGAGCTGGATCTGAAAAACAAGGAGGTGGATGCCAGTTCTAATGGTGGCAGCGCGCAGCCAGTGCATGGGGGTAAAGTATATATTCCCAAAGACCTGGTACAGAATTACCATAGGAGTGAGGATATTTATGCCTGGTTCACTTCGTATGAAATTGCATTGAAGATGAATGATGTGCCTGACAAGTATTGGGGGCGGGCCTGTGGAAACATTTTGAGGCGTCTGGGAGGAGTGCTCTAGAGCCTTTAGAGTTGACAGGTGCCATGACCTACCCCAATATGAAGGAGGCCTTATGTCTCAGGTATGGCCTTACTCCAGAGCAGTACAGACTGCAGTTTAGAAACTCCAAGAAGAAAGAGTCTGAGACTTGGATGGAGTGTGTGAATGGGTACTCGCGTGCACTGGAAGGTTGGATGAAGGGCAGTAAAGTAACTGATTTGAAGGGGTTGTTGCATTTAATCAGTTGGGAGCACTTGAGTAGTCTTTGTGTTCCAGAGCTGCGCCAGCATCTTTTAGACAGCAAGCTGACAGACCCCATTGAGCTTGCTAAGGATGCGGACCGCTGGTCCAGTACCAGGGTCCACAAAGGAATTGTGGGTACCACAGCCAAAGGTGGGCAGGGTCCCCAGCAGAAGAGTGGGGGGGACAAGGGTAACCAAAAGGAGTTCTCGCAAGGGCCCCAAAGTAGTTCCCCGGAAAAGGATTCCCAACCCCCCAAGCCTAAACAGCCATGGCCCTCTAAGGGTAGGCGGGACAAGAGAAATAACCAGGGTCCCCCTACCTGCTATCACTGCAACGAGGTGGGCCATATTGCTCCGAAATGTCCCAAGAAGAAGCCCGCACCCACTGGTGCTCCCGCCCCAGCGTTAGCTAGTGTAGCTTTGGGTGGGGATTTGGTTTCTAGTGATTGGGGAGAGCTAGCAGTCATGACCCTTGTCTCGCTAGGAGACCGAGAGATGGTCCCGGAAACCTTACTGCCCTCTAACACTAAGAAATATGGGCAGAAGGTGACCATCAATGGGAGGGAGGTTGAAGCTCTGAGAGACACCGGAGCCAGTGTGACATCCGTGAGGTGTCAGTGGGTGTCTGACGAGCAAATCATCCCGGGTGTACTCCGCCCTGTAGTGGCCACTGACAGCTCAGTGCGCCTCTGCAAGCTAGCGAAGGTTTCCTTTGAATGGGGAGGAGTCTCTGGTCTCTTGGAGGTAGTTGTCAGTGATGCCTTGCCTGTGGACTGTCTGTTAGGCAACGACCTGGAGAGTTCTCCATGGAAAGACATAGAACACCGAACTCACTTGGAGATGTTGGGTCTGCCTGCGTGGATCTGCGTGACCACGCGTGCTATGGCAGCCAGTAAGGGTGAATCAGCAGAACTGGAGCCTGAAACAGTGGCCCAGAGACCTGCCAGGAGAGGAAGAGGCAGAGGGCGCGGGAAACCAGCCCCAACCGTTCCCATGGTCCAGGAGGAAGCAGAACCTGAGGGGGATGCCCTGGAACCTACAGGGGAACAGGTGGCCGAACTGGGAGACCCACCTGAGCTGACCCATTGGCAGCAAGAGGGTGGTCCCTCCAGGGAGGAGTTCTGCAGGGAGCAGAAGGAATGCCCTTCCCTCATTGGTCTGCGGCAACAGGCTGTAGATCAGGCAGCAGGTGGAGCAGTCAAAGATCACTATGTTTACTGGGAAGGTGACCTACTTTATAGCGAGCCTAAGTTTGCTGAGCCCGGTGCAGCCCGTGTGCTGGTGGTACCCGAGCGCTTCAGAAACTTCCTAATGGGTCTGGCTCATGACGTGCCTCTCGCAGGACATCTGGGGCAAGACAAGACCCTACACCGGCTTGTCACCCACTTCCACTGGCCCCAGATGAGGAAGCATGTCGGTTCCTTTTGCAGATCTTGCCAAACCTGTCAAGCTAGTGGCAAGACTGGAATGAAGTTGAAGGCCCCCCTTCAACCCTTCCCAGTGGTGAGCACCCCTTTCGAGCGGGTGGGCATAGATATCGTAGGGCCCCTGGACCCCAAGACAGCCTTAGGCAACAGGTTCATCCTGGTCTTGGTGGACCATGCCACCCGGTACCCGGAAGCAGTCCCTCTCAGGACAATCACAGCACCCGTGGTGGGCCGTGCATTGATGGGGATCTTTTCCCGTGTGGGGTTCCCCAGAGAGGTGGTCTCCGACCGGGATACCAACTTCATCTCCAGGTACATGAAGTCTCTGTGGGAGGAGTGTGGGGTAACTTATAAGTTCACCACTCCTTACCATCCTCAAGGAAACGGGTTGGTTGAAAGGTTCAATCGGACCCTGAAAGGTATGATTATGGGCCTAGCGGAGCCCATGAGACGTAAGTGGGACGTCTTGTTACCATGCCTTTTGTTTGCCTACAGGGAGGTGCCTCAGAAGTCCTTAGGGTTCAGTCCCTTTGAACTCCTGTATGGCCACCCTGTTAGAGGACCTCTCTCGCTGGTGAAGGAGGGTTGGGAAAAGACCCGTGGGAAAACCCCCCAGGATGTGTTCAGCTATGTGCTGGCCATCCGCAACCAGACACAACGCTTCAGGAAACTCGCTCAGGCGAACCTGGAAGCAAGCCAGGAAGAAATGAAAAGATGGTACGACCAGAATACCACTCTGGTCGAATTTCAACCTGGGCAGAAAGTGTGGGTGATGGCGCCAGTGGAGCCTTGCGCGCTCCAGGACAAGTGGTCTGGGCCATACGAGGTGGTGGAAAGGAAGAGTGAGGTAACCTACCTGGTTAACCTGAAGACGCCCAGGCAGCCCCTGAGAGTCTTGCACGTGAACCGCCTCAAACCACACTTTGAGAGGTCTGAAATAACCATGCTCATGGCTACAGATGCAGGGATGGAAGAGGATAGCGATCCTCTCCCTGACCTCCTGTCAGTTAAGGAGCACGATGGGTCAGTGGATGGTGTGGTCCTCTCGCCCACCCTGACCCCAGAACAGCAGAATGACTGTCGCCAAGTGTTGGGTCAGTTCTCCTCTCTGTTCTCCCTGACCCCAGGAGTCACCACCTGGTGCGTCCATGATGTGGACACTGGAGACAGTCTGCCAGTAAAACAAAAGTTTTACAGGGTAGCCGACAAGGTCAGGGCCAGCATCAAGGAAGAGGTTTCCAAGATGTTGGCGCTAGGGGTGATTGAGCCCTCCAGCAGCCCCTGGGCTAGCCCAGTGGTCTTGGTTCCCAAGAAAGCTGCTACCCCCGGTGGCCCCCCAGAACTCCGGTTTTGCGTGGACTACCGTGGGCTCAATGCGGTCACGAAGACTGACGCACACCCTATCCCCAGAGCTGATGAGCTCGTGGATCGGTTAGGAGCTGCCAAGTACCTCAGTACGTTCGATTTGACTTCGGGATACTGGCAGATTGCCTTAACTGATGGGGCCAAAGAGAGGTCAGCATTTTCAACGCCAGAGGGGCACTTCCAGTTCCGTGTCATGCCCTTTGGGTTGAAGAATGCCCCTGCCACGTTCCAGAGACTGGTTAACCAGGTACTGTCCGGGCTGGAGGAATTCAGCGCCGCATACTTGGATGACATTGCTGTGTTCAGCTCCACGTGGGAAGAACACTTGCAACACCTCTGCGAAGTGTTGAAGGCTCTGCAGAAGGCAGGCCTCACTATCAAAGCCAGTAAGTGCCAGATAGGGCAGGGATCTGTGGTGTATTTGGGACACCAGGTGGGGAGCGGCCAGGTGGCGCCCCTACAGGCTAAGATTGATACCATTCTGGCTTGGGAGCCCCCCAAGACCCAGACAGAGGTGAGAGCCTTTTTAGGACTCACCGGGTATTACAGACGGTTTGTCAAGGGATATGGCACCATTGTCGCCCCCTTGACAGAACTCACTTCCAAGAAGTTGCCCAAAAGAGTTGACTGGACTGACGCCTGCCAAACTGCTTTTGAGGCCCTGAAGACTGCAATGTGCACAGCACCGGTGCTCAAGGCACCTGACTTTTCCAGTGAGTTCATAGTTCAGACGGACGCTTCAGAGCATGGTGTGGGAGCAGTACTCTCACAAGCCACTGAGGAGAATGGAGACCAGCCAGTAGCTTTCATTAGTCGGAGGCTACTCCCCAGGGAACAGAAGTGGAGTGCGATTGAAAGGGAGGCTTTTGCTGTGGTCTGGGCTCTGAAAAAGTTGAGGCCCTACCTGTTTGGGACTCACTTTCGTGTTCAGACCGACCACAGGCCCCTCAGGTGGTTGATGCACATGAGGGGTGAAAATCCAAAACTGTTGAGGTGGTCCATCTCCCTACAGGGAATGGACTTTACGGTGGAACACCGCCCTGGTACAGAACACGCCAACGCTGATGGCCTGTCCAGGTTTTTCCGCCTTAGTGAAGAGAACTCCCAAGAGGGTGGGTAGTTCTCCCCACTTTCAGCTGGAGGGGACACGTGTTAGACCTGACATCTTTTGGCGTGATTACCCCTATCTTTTTGCCTCTGCCTCCTATATTTTTGATGCTGTGCTGGATTCGTTTTTGCTGGTTTAGATGCTTTGGACACTCTGCCACTGCTGATCAGTGCCAGAGTGTAAGTGCTCCTTATGTAAATTGTTATTCTGATTGGATATACATGTTTGGCATATTTGTATCACCATGAAGTCCCTAGTAAAGTGCACTGGGTGTGCCGGGGCTGGTGATGACAAATGCTACTAGTGGGCCTGCAGCACTGATTGTGCCACCCACAGGAGTAGCTCTAAAATGGTGTCTCGGGCCTGCCACTGCAGTGCCTACGGGCAGTTTAGAACTGCCATGTCCTCCTGGTCCGCGTCCCCGCTGACCAGGCCTAACCCTTCCCTTTTCGTGCACATCAGTCATCCCTATGGAAGGCCCAAGGTACCCCCCTGGGCAGGGTGCAGTGTATGTGAAAGGTAGAGCATGTACTAGTGCAGGTACCATGCTCTGGTAGTGAATTACAGCCATCCTCGTTCTTCACTATTGTAAGGCTATCTTGCTCCATAGGTTAACATGGGGGATGCTGGCTACAGTGGTTAACGGCATTTCTTCCCATAGGAGCAAGATAGGACATAAGTATCTAGTATCCCTGAACTCAGAATTTAATAACGCATCTTTTAGGAAAGGTGGTTTTTAGATCCTGTGTTTGAGAACAGCACTTTTAGAAAGTTGCTGTTCTCTTGTCTGACCCTTCTGTGTGCCTGAGACTGTTTGTGTATTGACTGTCTGGTTTGTGAGTGACAGGGGCTGGGGAGTCCCCCCAGAGGCTGGATGAGTCAGCACTAGGCTGAGTGGAGCGATTGCTACCTGAGTGGTGGGAGGAGTTAGCACCTGGGCTGAATAGGGCTGTGCCTGCCTGCCACAATGCTGGCTCCACCTCCTGCTGGGCGGCTGAGGACTCTGCCCCTCACTCTGAAAGGAAAGATGCAGCCAGCAAAACAAAGTGCTCAAGATCCACCCAGAACTGGTTCAGACCGGGCTCAGGGCCCACATGCACAGAGAGAACAAAGACTTTAGGGGTATAAGTACAGGACCCCTGACAACAGAAAATTAGATCATCCTGGAAATCAAGAAGGAACCTCTGCCAAGGAGAAAGCTGACTCTGAAGAAGGAAGACTGTCCTGCTGTTGCTCTGCTGGACTGACCTGCTGTTGCTTTGCTGCCAAGGAGAGGGGAAGGACTTTGCTGTGAGCTGTGTCCCCTGTCTTGTAAGGAATCTCCAAGGGCCTGAGAAGAGCTGGCTCCCTGTTTCCGAAGTCCCAGGAACAAAAGGACTTCACCCCCAGTCTCCCTGAACTCTGCTGAGAGAGTTCTGTCCTTCGAAGAGTGCTTGATCCAGTTGTGGGGCCTCTAGAAGTTGAACCTGAGCTGGGAAGCTTGAGACTAAGCTGAGAAACTTGTGAAGCTGAAAAGTGCCGCATCGCTCGCTTGCGGAGCGCATCCCCGACAGTGCGAGAAGTTTCCCGCCGCTACGAAGGTCGAGATCAACGCAGCGCCTGACATCGCTGCCGGAGCCGTCGCACCCTTCGTTTGCGGAACGCACCAGCCCGGTGCGGGAGAATCGAACATCGCTGCGAGTGTCGTCGCAGAGCCTGTCGCCTGGGTGAGATCGCCGCACTGCTTGCTTGCGGACCGCATCACGTCGCTGCGAACTTCGTCGCAGACACATCACATCGAGGAGCTGCGAGAGAGAGGATCACCGCTGGACCGCGCATCGTCGCCCCGGAGATCGTCGCAGCCCCTACGAGATCATCGCATCGTACCTTTGCGAGAACAGACTTCCTACGGAACCTACGCACCGGAATCTACGCAAGCTGCCTTCCTCCCCTTACAGACCGGATTCGTCGCCGCACGCCCGCTGCTGCAGCGGGGCTGTCGCATCGCCTCCCCAGGGTCTCAGGAGTAACGCACCGCTTGTTTCCACCGCACCAGCTTCCTGCTTGTGGAACTTTGTTGCATCTAAAAGGTACTGTGAGTAAACGTGACGCAACTGTGAACTTTTCACGCATCTGTGGATCATTTGATCACAACTTAAAGAACTTTGATTACAACCTGAAGAACTCTTTTGAAACCATAACCTTGAACTGTGTATGTTGGATTTTTGCCGTTTTGGTCTTGTGTAGTTTAGAATAAATATCTTTATTTTCCTAAACTGTTGTGGAATCAGTTTGTGGTGTTTTCACTGTGTTACTGTGAGTGTTGGTACAAATACTTAACGCATTGCCTCTGGTTAGCCTAGACTGCTCAGGCCAAGCTACCTTGAGGGCGAGCAGGGGTTATCTGAGAGGGTTATCTCCTTGTCCTGACTAGAAGCAAGGGTCCCTATTTGGACAGTGGTACCTACCTCTGCCAACTAGAGACCCCCAGTTCTAACAATAGGCGTACTTGCAATACATGGAATTTAGGTACTGTACGTTTTTTTTAAAGCATAGTAATCATTCAAAAGTTATAGCATTTGAAATAAATGAACGATTATGCAAAAAGAATTACACATGAAGTATCTCTGACAGAAGAAAGGCGAGATAAATCATCACATAAAAATGCATCGTAATAACATGTGTGCTAGAGGCTGGTGTTATGTTGTTATGTCTCTAGATGTGTTTAGAAATAGAAGTGTGAAGCTTCTGTTCTCTAAGAATAGTTTTTACGTTAAGCAAAGAATTGTTCGTGCCAAAAAAGGGTGAATTTATTAAAAATTGTCCAATTCAAGGAAAATAGATTTCCAAAGCTCCTGGCAGTTTTTGTTGATCAAAACTGAAGGCCGAAGTCAGAGTTCATGGGAACGCTGTGTGTCGGAAAGCTTCTCAAAAGTTATTGTTTCTCTATGGGTGAGAACATCGTATCAGACAAGCTCGCAAAGAATTGGTCTACAAAATCAGGTGATAGTTCAACCAAATTAGATAGCGCTGTAACTTGGCAGGTGTGAGAATGATTGCTGTCATCGAAGGCAGGACCAGCAATGCTCACAGAACGTTGTACCTGGATGATGTTGCTTTTGTCACTCGCTCCACTGTTACCACTTGGCTGTAGTACAGGAGTCTCCACGAATGCCGTCATCAGGATTGGTAGCCGCTGGGGACAACACAATGCGTGAGCCGTTATTGGACTTAGCAAAGTATCGACGTCCATTGGTACTGTTGATGGAAGTGAAAGACAGATGTCCAACACGCATTCATCGCCGCAAAGCATACACCGTAGCACAGGTAAAATGCAATTTTGCCATATCGGTCTGAATGAAAGGAACCAGGTCATGTTTAGATCTCTCAGCCTGGCCAATCCGAGGACGTTAGTTATCCTGTCCCTGTAGCGCATTGCTAGGATTGTCTCTTCCATTCCCATGGGAGCTATGTCTGAGCCGAGGCTTGCCATAACGTAGCAGGATGGTCAAAAATAGAATCCCTGCGATGAGTCCCAAAAATAGTGGTATACCACCAAAGATGGAGTGCACAAAATTAGGAAAGATTCCCAAAATTGCCTGGAAGGGTGTTAGCAGTCCCGTAAAGACTGTCTTAAATATGCCTGGGATGCTTGTTGCACTAGACATGTTAAGGAGTTGGCTGAACATTTCTACGAAATGCACGGGGCAATTTGTTGATAAAAGGTCATGGACTTCAGTAGCCGTCCTTGCGACTAGAAGATCATACGTCTCTTTAGGTGACGTTATAGGCACTGTTGTCTGTAAAAGCACAGATTTCATTTTGCTTAATGTATCAATTCGTATAGAATAGAGATTCAGACGAGGCCAGAGGGGAGTCACTATGTCTGGAGGCCCGCTCGGGAACAATGCTTGCATACAACATTTGACCATGGACGTTACTTGTACTAGATAACTTTTCCCTGGCGCGAGGCCACAGCACCTGTGATCCGTTCTAAGAATGTAACTCCCGTTTGCGAGTTGCATAAAGAAGGGCTCTATCTGAGTTGCAGGTGTGACTAGCTGGTGGCATGAGAGGTTGTTTGAATTTCCATCACATGCTCCGTGTAAATTAATACCCTGACACAAAAGTATACCGCTTAGTGAGTGTTTACAGTTGTTACCACTAAGAAATACATTTTTGTCACTTGTCACTATAGCAAGAATGAGTGTATGGTAATTTCCATTCGGATTTTACATATCCCTTACCCAATTGTTCATATTGGCCAGCAGGTATGTACTCAAGGCATTTATGAAATCGGAAAGTTGTTATCGGAATTGTGATAATTCCGTGTATTATCCATTCAATGACAGGGCTCTCTGACATTGTCAATGGTAATCTCTCGAGTTTCTCGATGCTCAAGATTGTATAGTCTGCTCCTTTCTGCGCCAAACTGATCTGTTTATCAGTAAGGTTAAAAATGGAAAATAATGACGTTGTGTTGATTAAACGCCAAGGCACATAGCCTGAACGAAGATTTTGCAGCGTCCAGCCTAGTTCTATAATAGAGCGTAATTGAGACTGGCCATGTTGTAACATTAGCAAATCTCTGTCTATCACATCAAAGGCAGAGGATACAATATTGTCCAAAGAATATATTCTGGAAGACAGAGTCATTAACCCATTGTCTACCACAGAAAGTGATTTCTCCAAATTAATACGATCAATTTCTCGTATTTTTTCAGCAGTTTCAATTTGCTTTACTTTCCAAGCCTCGTTGTAAGCAGCATAGATATTGGTCGCTATGAAACGCATTTGACGCTGTTTGCGTGGTCCAAGAATGAAATCGCGCAAATCAGCACCATCTTTTAGCAAAGACAAGTGTTGCTTAATTTCAGCTAGTGTGGATGTAGCTAGCCATTCTAGGCAGAGTTTCCCTACACTGTATGTTGTTATAATCCCTGGATGGTGTCTCTGGGAGTATCTAGGGTCTAATCTGGTCATTTTTAACCCCTGTGTTTTATTCAGGAACCTATCTTGACAGCTATTTGTGTCTGTAGGCCAGATTAACCACTTTTTCCAATCAGGATGTGTTCTGTTGAAATGTAAAATTTGTGACACGTCTAACTCAATATCAGCTGTTGCATTTTCAGGTATTGGCTTTGGAATAGACGGTGTTTTAAGGTCTTTGTTCTTAGCTAGGCCAAGACAAGATGTTTGGTGTACAGTGTCATTTAGAAATAACATTTGTTCTGGTATCATGCAGGTTCTAAACAGTGCTTCAATGCCTTGCACCTGCCAATCTTTTGTACCCCAAATCGTTTTTGTTTCAATATTATTTTTCCAATAATCAAAACCAAATGTCATCATTTTGTCATAAAATGCTTCTGAATATATCAATTTAGAATTTGTCAGCATTGTTTTCATTCCTGTTTTATCTAACAGTTTGTAATAAAACGTTTCTGCATCACTGGTGTTAAACCCTGAGAAGTATTTGAATTTCTCAAAAAATGCTTTAGAACTGCTTTTAGGTGGTGTAGCACAATGTTCCCATTGATTATACATAAAAACATTTCTAGGCTGTGCAGATTTATGCAAGTAATGATCCCCATAGTGGGTGTAACAGAATAACTGCTCATAACTAGATGAACCTTGTAAATAATCATGATCTGTGAATCTAGCTGACATTACTAAATCAGACATCATGTCATTAATACTGTTAAAGTCCCAATCATCAGAGAATGTACTAGGTGTCACAAAGTCACTTAAGGAAACCTTTAGTTGATGAGGATACTTCAGGATTTCGACCGGACCATAGATCTCATAGTCTGTTTTCTCCCATACTACCCCACCAGGTATTGGAATTGCTGTGACATTTACTGTTGACAGTTCTCTTTTCTTCACGTGGGATGATCTGTGTGGTTTCAGGACTAGGTTGATGTTCTGACTTGCTGTGTCCATTGTAATATATTTTCCTTCAATGAATTTTCCCAAACATAGTACCATGATGAGCCAAAGCAAGAGGAAAAATACACCTAGACCGAACCAGAACTCTAGCCAAGGGGAAATTAGGTAGATTTCCTTCAGTTGATGAAAGAGTTCCGTTGCTTTTTCTTTAAAAGACTTTTTTGTTTCTGGCATCATTCCGGGGTCGTTTAAATCTTCAGAGAAGTTGTCGAAGTTGATGAAATAACCAGAGGCAGTTCTGTCAATTGAAGGGATTGTTCTTTCAATCTGTCTCTCGGTAGCACTTTCTGATGCCACATTAGTGTAGACTGGTGTTGTTTCTTGACGAACTGTTTCAATCTGTGTTTCAAGAGGCACGAGTTCCATGGCATTATTGCATAGTCCTTCATTGTGCACTGCAGGCTGATCGAATGTGATGAGTCTTTCAGTTTGAACCTCTTGGATTGTTGCAAGTTTGGGTATTCTGTTGTTTCTTGGGAGTCCACTGGGCCTACTGTTGATTATAGGCCACATGCTTGTGGTTTTACCAGATCGATAGACACGACTCTGTTCTCCTTTTTACCAGCAAGGGGCGGTAGCACAACTGATCTTGTTCCGGTGACTGCCAAGACAGGTACTGCTTTTCTGTAAGAAGGCCCAAATTCCTTCTTAACCGCGATCTTTTCTCTGACTAGATCCCCAATCTTTGGAATCCAGACAGGCCTTGCTGGGGCTGTTGCGGGTGGTGCCTCGTCAGTGGTACTTGGCTGTTGCTTTAACTTTATGTTGCTTAAGGATTTTCTTGTTTCATTCAGTTCCTGTAAAACAGCCAAACGGTCTTTTACATCAAAGTGCTTTGTTTCTTCTTGTACCACTGACATCTGACTATCGAGGTCCTGAACGTTCATTCTAATTCCGAACAATAGTTCGTATGGGCTGAAACCTTTTAGAGAATTTCTTGGCATGTTATTAAGACTAGTCTGGACACTTATTAAATGTTTGACCCACCCAGCGCCTGAACCTAATACCTTCGCTGTTATAGATTGCTTTATGTCCCGGTTTTTTCTTTCTACCACACTATTCCCTTCGGGATGCGACGGACAAGAATACCACAACCCAATTCCCATGCTGGCCATGGCCTCCTTATAGGCTCGAGAGCTGAAAGCAGGACCCTGGTCAGAATGGAACGTGGTAATTGCGTATGTGCCGATAAAGACTCGCAAATCTTTTATAACCGTTCTAGCGTCAGCCGAGCGCTGGGGACCTCATTTTTTAAGTGCTTTTCGTCTTAACTATTAATAGGACGCAGGATGGGGTGTAGGCAGCGTTACGCTCTTTCTGACTGGTAGCCGGTAGCAAGGTTCGCTACTGCGATCCCTATTACAGTTTTCACAGTTGTTTGCATATATTTGGTGTTCTACACTCATTCCCGGCCACCAGAATACTGATTGTAATTCAGTCAGTGATTCCTTGATCTCTCTGTGCCTTAGACCCAAACCCATGTGTGCGTCTGCTATTAAAAATATTCTCCTGTTTATGTTTGGAATTACTCTGTCCCCCACTCCAGGGATTCGAGCAAAAGGAACGGAGTTTGCCTCGATTATGTATGCATAATTGAGTGGATAGTTTACGGGTAGTGCTGCACAGTCGCCTTTTACAGTCGTTTTTACTGCCAGCATGGTTTCCCCGTCTATGTACTTATCTGTACGCTTTTTTGTGGCTACGGAAGCCGGTTTAGTTGCTTCCGCTTTGGCTGTATTAGCCAATGAATTCCCTGCAACGTGAACGCCATCACGTTGAAGACTCTGTGCGTGAATCACGTGAGTCTTTTGTAGTTCTTTACTTAAAAGAGCTACCTCGTTCCAGAGCAATTTATGCTTTATTGTGGCACCTGTGTCATCTTTGTAGTCGTTTTCGATCCAACTCTGCAGTTTATTGTTGTAAGAATTGACGCAAAAATGAGAATCGCACACTATAAGTGTGGGGAATTCGCGTTCTGCATTTTCGAGCGCCATCTTTAAAGATCTGATTTCAGTTCTCTGAACCGAACAGTTTCTTACAGATTCAGTTTTTGTTACTTTCGGTCTGAATTTACCGCACAGCCAACGACCTTTAATGATCGCACATGCTGCATTGTAGGATTTACTCTCTACATTAAAATGCTGTACAAAGCTATCTGTATAGATTATAAAGGCATATTGTGGGAGAGGCAGGATTTCGATTGGCAGAGGATATTCTTCTTCATATTCTAAATCATTCAGTTCTTCGTATTGCGGGGCGAAATAGTATTTCACGTCTTCCGCTCCTAGAGAATCTATACACTGTATCCATTTCGGATCCAGTGACACTGTAGGCAGGTTTACCGGGCTGAATAGCGCCTCGAAGGCGGATTCCGCTGTCAGGATATTAATCCGTTTGCCGTGTGCTAGTTCTCTTTCATTTGCTAATGCGATTTGCACGGCGTTCACAGTTCTTTCTGTGCGACTGAATGCTTTTTCTGCTTGTGTGTACAAGTGAGATTTAATTGAAATTGGTACCTTTTCTCCCTCATTACAGGTTAGGTACGTAAATCCGCATCTTCCTGGGATGACTCGGATTACAAGATCGATCGTGTTGTCACGTGTATCTAATTTTGTTTTTGCTAACATGTCTGTTTGCAGTGATCTCAAAATTTCTGTGTGTTTTTGAGTCCAATTGATTTGTTTTAAATCAGGTTTAATTAGTTCGTAGAGAGGTTTAACCCTCTCTGCGTAATTTAGAATGTATGTTCTTCCGAAATTCAGAAAACCTAGTATTGATTGTAAATTCTTCAGCGTTTTTGGAGCTTGGAGTACAGCGCACTTCTCTAAGAAGTTGTCCGCTAGGCTTTTCCCTTCACTTGATAATTCGTACCCTAAAAATAGTACTGTCAGATGGGCAATTCGGGACTTTTTAAAGTTGAATTTGTAACCCTCTGCTGCGAACCCAAGTATAATGGTGTTCACTCTTTACAAGTGAGTATCCAAGTCGTCGTCTGTGAGATAAATATCATCTACGTAAGACAATGCTTCATCATCATAGATTTGTAGTAACTCTGTTACCCTGGCTGAGAATAGTCCTGGGCTGTTCTTGAACCCCTGTGGGAGTCGACAGAATTTTTTCTGTGACCCAAATGCGGAGAAAGCGGTCAAGTATCTGCTTTCTGGTGCAATGTTTTGACAAAAGAAACCATTAGAAATGTCTAATGTCGTTTTATATTTTTTCCTAACTATGTTATTCATTAGGGCTGCACTATGCGAGTTTTGTACTGCAAAAGTTTTGCAACATGTATTAAGATGTCTGTAGTCCAAAACTAGACGATATGAATTGTCTGGCTTGGAGACAGGAAACAAAGGATTGTTCATTTGAGAGGTGCATGTTTCAATCACCCCCTGGTACTCAAGTTGATCTAAGATCTCCCTGACCTGTTTTTTAGCTTCTTGCTTTATGGGATACTGCCGTTGGGCAGTTGGTTCACTTTTTAGTTGGATTTTGTGAGGCGGTGAATCCTCATCCCATCCTACATGATTTTTATACAATGCAGGTGCCTGGGCTACTGCCCATTTCCTTGCATATGTGTATTTTTTATGAATCGGAATGTGATTCGAGAAGGCAGGCATAATCACTTCTTCGCCACGAGGGCACTCCCTGACAAACTCCGGGGGCCAATCTTTTTCAGCTAACAGAATATCATAGCCTTTTGAGAGCTTATCCCAAAATAGACCCTTAATTTTCCTAGTCTTATCACCCTCTATACGCAATGTTATTTCGTATATTTTATGGGGCTCGCTAAGCCTGGCGTCGGCAGTTTCAACCTGAATGTATTCATTCGTGTCCACTGTCTCCAGATGACTCATCAAGTTCTTGCGCGCTATACTGATTTCTGCTGCACTGTCCAACATTGTCAATGCCCACTCCCCGTTTTTCAACTGTGTCCTCAGTATTCTCGGCATGGTTGATTACTCTAATACTGGCTACCTTCTTTTTCTGAAATTGAGATTTCTTATTTTGAGCAGGTTCCTTGTCTTTGGACTTGGTGTGCTCTCCTGGGTCTGACCGTCCTCTTCTTTCCGAATTCTGTGGAAAAGATCGAGAGGGACGTGTATCAATACTTTGATATCTATCAGGTTTTTTTATATTATCCCTATTTCTAAGGTTATATCTTTTCTCAGAGGGCTCCCGTTGGGGAGACTGGCGTTCTCGAGTCGGAGTTCTTTCCCTCCGTCGAGGAGACCTTCCTCTGGACTGGAAAACTTTTTCCTTGGGAGTGGATTGTTTATTTCCATCCCAGCTCTTTTTAGGAGTGTTTAAATTATTTTTAATAAATAATTTTTCAGGATTTTCGAGCAGTTGGGGCTTAACTGGTTTCCCACCCAAGCTGTCTCTACCTAATTCTTCATAGCATTTTTCTATGATTTTTGCTAGCTCAACAGGATCTTTTATATCTGTTTCCCTCAACTTCTGGCGGATCGCCACAGATGCTGCTTCTCCCTTTACGTTGGCTAATAATATAGCCGTGACCTGCTTGAAGTCTTTCAGTAATTTCATACCTAGATTTAAAGCGGGCTCTGGACCGAATTCATTTTGAATCTGTTTTAGCACTTCTGGTATTACCGCCATAGACGGAACCCCGTGTGTTTTTGTGTAAATGGAAGCAAAGACTGTACCCCAAGTGTCACAGTCCTCCACGTGTGGTGCGATTCCCATAGGAAGGCAGATGGTCAAGATTCTGTGTTTCTCAATAGGGGTAGTATCAGGAAATACTGCCTCTATTTGAGTGATTTTCTGGGCTAACCAGAAAGGAATTTGTTCCTGTTTTACGGGTGTTTTACCAAGACATGACTGTATGTTCTGTGGTGTAATTTTATTTGTGTTCCCCTGATGAGGGGTCAGCTGTGGTGTATTAACAGCTGGCTGGACTGTTGCAGTCCGTATTACATATTGGACTAATTGCCTATGTATTTTTATTAATGTGTTTAGCTGTGCTAACAGCTCTTCTCTAGACATTCTTGTAATGTCAGGATGTGGTGTGTAGCTGGCTAGAACCGGCCACGTGGCTCCTGGTCTACCTAGTGGACCGAGCCTAGTTATGTGATCATTGTGTTTTAGGGCGCCATTAAACCAGAGCAGGTGCTCTTGAAATTTAAGTGGAATTTCAACCTCCTCGAAAGGGGCGTACTCATCCGGAGGTTCCTCTATTTTGTAATAGTGAAACTCTTGTGTTATAGCGTTTACCGCTGGAAAGTTTATCCATGAATAGAATACCTCTGTCTGCCGATACTCGTGAGCCTCTATCACGAAAATTACTGTACCACCTTGAGGTGGCAGTCCGTTTTCTATAAGTTTTAAAGTTATAGATCTTCTTAACTGGACCGGGATGTTAATAGCATCCGGGTCTGTGTATTCAGGACCTTGCTGAGTCGCATCTACTGCGGCCCCAGGGGCTCCGTTTACTCCTGGCATTGTAAAAAATGCGAGGTTTGCAGAGTAGGTCTCCAAGGAGACAAAGATTAGATGCACAATATTTTGGAACACTGTATCCTTCAACGTTGAATAAACCAGAGCTTTACATAGGAATCTCTTCCTACTAAGGTCGGGCGGATTTTAACCTTTCACCCACTCCAGACGTCTATTGGAGTATTTACGGGAGAAAGGGGTGTGAAATATGCACGACTGAGTTACTCTACAAGTCTTGCGTTAGTTTATCGCCTTACCAAAACGTTGGGCGCCATGTAGTGTAGTTCCTAGTTTCCCACTAGGCCCTGCGCATTGGAATAACATAAACAGTAGTATCGACGTGGAACTGCGGATATTCCAGGCCTCCACTGACTATGCTAAACTTAATTGGGTTGTGTTACCAACTAGCTCAGAGGTCACTGGACACTTTCTTCTCTGCATAGGAAGTGATCAGCTTCCTTGGCACAGACAAGAAGGGATTCAGCTTTCCAACAACCGTGCAACATGACAACTTTGCTCCTCAGATCAAGAGTCGATCTCTAGGGTCGTGTGAAACAATAGACATAGATTTCACTCAGTCAGTCTAGTGCAGTTTACTTTCACAGTATGTAGAGAATAGAGAGACGGGCGTTTATCAATAAAGGGTTAACATTTATTGAACAGTCTTTCTTCTCGTACAAGAGAAATGTATTGCCACAATTGCAATAACTGTTATTATAAAAAGTACGTACAGTAAGATAAGTATTGCGAAATAGAACTGTAAAAGCATTGATATGGTTTCTTAGCCATACAATGGTTTAAAAGTAATAAAACATATATACAGTCATATATACATTAGGCTAACATACTCAACTGGTGCTTCTAACTAAGCCTACCCCAGTGTGCCTGACCTAAGCCTAACACGTGAGAAGGGGGGAGTAAGTAAGTAGCTTAAGTTAAGTTGGTTTTGCCAAGGTTTGTTTCAAGAATTCTCGTCTAAGGGTTTAGTCAACACCATACCTCTGAATAGAATGATGGAGGATTGGTATCTCCTTCAGGGGTCTCTCTCGATATCCCAGTCACCCGCGAGGGTAAACTGGAAGCGCCGGGACTGGATTTCTCTGCACGAGAAATGCAGCGGCTTCTCTCAGCGCGTCGAGGAAGGAGGGGTGACAGCGTCCGCGGGCAGCTGGGCTGGATGTCTTCGCAGAGGACGGCTGCACGGCTCCTCAAGCGTACTGACCCATAGTTCACGCTGTAGCGGCGATAATGGTAATCAGCAGCTTCACCACCACAGGATAGCAGGCTGCAGCGACAGAGTGCTAGTTTTTACCAACACGGGGTCATGCAGGCAGCTGGCATCAGCAACAGGTTCGCTCACAGCTAACAGCTCACAGCTTCGCATTGCTTAAGGCAACGTTGGTAATATTTATACCTGACAGGTGCCGGGTTTGACGCAAGTTTGCTGGACATAAGACGTCAATTAAAGATGTCACTAGGAAGTGACAGTTATCAGTTGCTCATTAGAGTTCCATTACTAATCAAAACATAGCAAGCGGGGATTTCCAGGTTTGCTAAGTTTTTATCTTGTTGAAGAACTCGGAGTGTTATCTAGGAATATCAGATAGTGACTGCTGCTCTGTCATTGCACTAATTGGTCGCAAAGGAAGTAGCAGAGAGTCATGCTGGAATGTGGCTCTGTTCGTGTGAGGCCAGAGATGACTTTTCAGAAAATCGTACTTGAACGGTTATGCCAATATAGGGAATAAATGGATTTATAGCCGAATAGGGGCATAAGGTTACAGTATCGATCAGGAACCTAGATAAGCACGCAACAGATTGATCCTCGTGCACAAGGTTGACGAATATGAGGAGCAATCCGTTTGCCAACACCCTGCCTAAAAATGTATAGGATAGGTACAGCAGTGATAATGGTCGGCAGGAGCGGACGTCGAGTGATCTCAACCTGGCTTGGGTAAAACCACAATCAGAGCCTCCTGAAAGGAGTCAGGGAGTTGTCCCTTCACTCTAGCCTTGTTGAACATCTCTAATAGATGTTGCGTGATTTGGGCAGAAAATGTTGCATAATATTCAATCGGTTGCCCGTCTGTGCCTAGTGTTTCATTCTGGGCGATTTGGACGATGACTGCTCGTATTTCTTTTAGTTGGAGAGGCTCATCTTGATCGCTGACAGTTTGGCTACCAGTAGTTCTCGAAAAGAACCAGTGCGTTTGCTAGGGGGAGTTGGTGGAGAGCACGTGGCCCTATACAGAAAATGGTAGTACTCCCAGAATGTAGCGTTAATGGCCATCTGTTTGGTGGCCAGTGTATGATCGTCTGCTCTAATATCCCCCATCAGGGATCGCCACTGGGCATCTTTTAAGAGCCATGCTAACAGCCTCCACGAGTGATCTCCCTCAGCGTGTTGCAGGGTTAGACACCCCATATTGTTGTGCCTCCGTAGGTGCATTTCCACTTCACTGCACTGTTTATGCAGCTGTTGAAGCTGCTCGACTGTCGCTGTCGAGTTGGCCACCTCTTTTTCTTAAGGGCGCAGCTCCCATTTGAGGAACATCAATTCCCTCTGTAAGTATCAGCATATCTCCCATGCGGCGGCCATGCAGTGACCTTGTGTGACCAATTTCCATGCAACCCACTTCAGTGCCCTGGATGGGATGGAATCGTTATTTAGGTCAAATTATTAGGTGATGCACTTTGAGAGATCTTCCATAAATAGGGCGGAGGGGGGATTAGAAGCTCATATCTTTGCAGCCCCATGGTGGGTATCATGTGGTGCGGCCTACCTCACTGTAGGGCTAGTTGCAAGGGTCAGTGAACTGAAAGGGTGCATGCTAGGTACGCTGAGCAGATAAACTGTGTGCCCAATTCCTCGGTGCATAAGAAGAGGTCTAGCTTGGTGTGGATGTTGTGGATCGGGGAGTAGAACGATAACTTGCAATCTAGTGGGTGCTTGGGTTGCCACGTATCATTCAATGGGAATGGACTCAGGTCAAGCCATTGGTTGAAGTGTTGTGTTGTGTTGTGTTGTGCGGATGCCTGCTGCGTTGCACGTTGGAAGGCCGCTAGGTTGTGGTTTATGTCCGGCACACATTTAAAGTCACCGCCCCATATCTCTGGAGAATGTGGGTCATAGAAAAGTACAGTGGTAAGGGTGTCCAAGAAGTCGGATTGGTTGGTGTTGTGCACATGTACTTCCACAGGTGTGAGGAGAGCCCCATCGAGGTGTCTTTCAATTATAACATATCGCCCTCTGGTGTATACCTTATAATTGTCTACTACATTTGGGACCCCCGGGACAATCTAAATGAGTACTCCGCATGCATGGGCCGATGCTGATTTGTCGTACACTTGATCCCTCCATCGATGCAGATTTGTCGTACACTTGTTCCCTCCATTTCATGTAGACCTTGTGCAGTTATGTGAGTGTGAGGTGTGTCTCTTGCAGCATTGCAATGTGTGTGTGCCAGAGTTTGAGATAGGCATAAATGTAGTAGCATGCCACACACATTTCATAACAGGACCTTATACTATGGAGTGTGACTATCCATTTGAGTTCCCATGATGTGTGCAAATAGTGTGTGTTTCAGGTGCTGAGCCCTTATGCCAATTCCCATTGTGTATAGTACCCTGCACCAGTTGCTCCCTATGATGTTGTGTTGATATCCAGTGGTCAATATGCCACTGGATTGGAGGTAGCCTGGCTAATGAGGGGTGATATACCAACACCTGTGCCAGATGCGTGTTCCCAGTTCAGGGAGTACCTGGCCTGGCAGTTCGGGCTGGACTGTTCCCATGGGAGAAGGGTCAGAACCGATTTGCATACGACTGGGTCCAAAGAGGGGTGGTGAGCAAAAAAACAATGGATGGGGGTGAATGTTTGATTTGCTCAGCATTCCTCCCACCCTTTGTTCTTTTTGCTTGTGTTGATATCCTTCAGAACCTAGAGATGACTCATTTAAAGTGATAGGAATAACAACAAGATAATTGAGCCAGATCTGCTGTTCTTTTTCCGGGGCAGGTGAGTCTTGTGTCCCCAGCCATGAATCCCAACACACGAACAATGGCTAAATAAACGTACTGAAGCTGAAGGCCTTCCGATCGTTCAGGAAAGCCCAGAGGATGTTGTTGCACCGCAACCACCTCTCAGAATCCTCTGCTTTTCGATGCAGCGAAGGCACCTTTTTTTCCATGAATCTCAGTTGTGTCTGTAGTTCCCATATCATGGTGGCCAAGGAGGTCAAAGCAGAGTGTGCATTGTCTATGTGGTCTGCCAGCTAGCGGTGGCCCACTCTCAGGAGATTCATGTCCAAGGAGACAGCATTGATTTTTGTCTCCAGTGTCGTTTTGGTGTATAAGATAGCATGGTGGACCTACTCAATTTGAGCAGAGTGTGCATTTAAAGTTGCTTCTATATGGCTCAGGGCACCAAGGGCCTGGTCCGTAGAGACATAAATCATCGCAGGCTTGCTGGGGCCCGGGTGAGGTTCTTGACAGATCTAGGTTTCAGCATCATGGTAGCGTTGAGTTTGGGGTTGCCTTTAGCTCTTGTGGGGTATGTGTGTGTCTTCGGCACCTTGGCCCCTTTAATGTCCTGAAAGTGCCAGTTGTGATCAGGGGATGAGCCGTTTACAGGTCACAGGACGATAATGGAATGCCCATTAGCTAGTTGCCCACAACCAGATGCAAAGCAGTGTTGCTGTTGCGGGCCACCAGGCTGATGTGTCTTGCTCCGCTCTGGCCAGCGACCCTCTGATCAGGAGTTCGGGGGGAAGGGGAGTGGCCAAGCTTAAGCTGGTCACCTGCGTCCAAGTTGGCACCCCACTGTGAAGGCGTGCAGTGAAAGTGCTGTTGGGGCCCCCCAGCTCACCTCATGAGTTCTGGTGTCGCTGTAGTCATGTGGGCCCTGTTAGAGATGCTCCTCTAGAACAGGGTGGGGATAAGGCCCATAAAAACGCTGTCTGGAGACCCCCATGCAGCCAGTTACAGGTGGGGCCCCCTACATGTGGGTGCCGGGGCAGTGAGCGGTGCACTCACCTCAGCCCTTCTCGAACCAGCAGGCACAGGAGTTAACAGCGGGTGTCTGACCTCAGTCGGGTCACAACCAGGCCCATAGCGTGCCCGGCCTGGTGTAATTTGGGCTGTCCAGCCTCCAGTGAGCACCCAAAACCCCACCGTTACTGTCAGGGCCCCACAGGCCTCCAAGGTTGTTGCCTTGTTCTAGCACCTGATTGAAGCAGGTGTCCTCACTCCAACGCGCAGTCCCCAGAAGGTATCTCTAGTCCGGGATCCATCCGCGCACTCCAGGTTGAGCAGGGGCTCCGCTCCAGGAACGAGGCTCTGCAGGTGGTCACAGGTAGTCGCAGGGCCATTTCTACCATTAGGCAAGACTAGGCAGCCGCCTAGGGCAGCAAAAAGGGGAGGGCGGTAAAAAAACATGAGTTCTCCCCACGCCCCAACAGTAAGCACGCCCTGCTGTCCTCTCTCTTCTGGGCCCCAGCAGTTCAAGAAGCCCCTAGAACTCGACTGTTCAAGAGTTTTGAATGTTAGTTTCTCCAGTGCATCCTGTTTCTAGGGCCTGTGGGTTCTCGCACCCTCTTCCTTTCCTATATCCTTTCCCTGTCCCTCTGTACCTTCCACATCTCTCCTCCCCTTACTATTTATTATTTTATCATTTTGTGACTCACCAGTGCCAAGAGCGGCTTTGAACGACAAGTAGCACTGCATAAATACACTGACAATTCCAGTAGCCTTGGTTTTAGTGAGAAAGCGCAAGTGTAGGTGTTCAAAAGGCCGTGAGCTCTACACAATTACCTATTTTATTGTTAATAGTTTTAATATCCTGTAAAGTATCGAGATAAAGAAAAGTGTCGTGTTTTGTGCTACACTCCAAGCAAGGGATACAAGTACTGACCAGCAGAAAAACATTTGGCTTGAAGGAAGATTTAATGAAATGTGCTCATCTCCGCCATCAGGGACAAACATGTCCACACCATCTCAGATCACGCAGAGGCCGGAATGGAAGGAATTTTGAGATATGACCAAAAAGTTGTAGAGATTTTGAAAACAGTTCCCTCGGATGTGCGTGACAAGTCAGGAGTGATTTCCAATATTTAGAAATACTAGGGGCCTCCTTTATGAGACTTTGCTTCAGTTTTGCGCTTCCGATGCGTCACTTTTTGTGACGCATCGGCGGCATAAAACAAGCCTCCTGTTGCGCACTATTTACAAAGTGACGCATCTAAGCAGATGCATCACTTTGTAAACCCCTGTGGTACATTATACCTGCGTCAGGTATAATGTTTGCAGGAGGGGCATACCCCTGCAAAAAGCCTTGTAGAAGTGACGCAGTGAATTCTATGAGATTTTACTGCGTCACTTGTAGGACGCCGTTCTGTCAAAATCTTGCGCCTGCCTCACAGCAGGCGTAAGACTGATGCAGGCCCTTTCAAATGGGGGCTTGCCCCATGTGAAAGGACGCATTGCTGGAGTTGCGTCACTTTTGAGACACACTCCAGCAATAAGTCACTTTTGCGCTTACAGATACGTCAGAAATACTGACGTATCTGTAACTCCTTGCGGCATGATGCATCATACATTAAATATGACACATCAGGTGTGTCGCAAGGAGTGTGCACTGAGAAGTGAATCATCGCTGCTTTCACGCAGCGTTGCGTAATTTCTCATAAATGAGGCCCCTGATTATTAACAACATCATGTTATTTAAACGCAGTCTCTAGTCAGTGTTCCCTTTAATATTACTTACCCCTTTGTAGCACCCGTGCTAAACTGCGCTGATTCTTCCTGCTTGTTGTATATTTAAATATGATAATCAGCTAAGCTCGTTTTATTGCTTCGGCAGGCGCTATCTGCTACTCAGAATCCACTGCATCAACTCATAATCTCCTCAGAGGCGCTACATTAATGTTGTTTACTGAAAAACTCAGAACCACCAAAAGATTCTTTTGGTGGGTCTGAGTTTTTCAGTAAACAAGAGTGCAGAGAGGGCCACGTCTTTGGGCGCTATGATGTCATGGGTATTCGATATCCAATTATTAAATTCCTTTGCCTTTAACAATAACATTAACAGAGAAAAACAAGATAACTAGGTCGACACCCCAGCAAAGCTATCTTGATTCATTTTAGCCCATGGGCAGGTTAGTGAGGGAGAATTTGTATTTTTAGATGTATTTTGAGTGATAAGGGTGTTGAAAAGACAGGTACAGCTGTGTGATGTGACCAAACAAGAGGAAAAGGCCTTTCGACACTAATCAAATTATGCTTGGTAGCGATGGGTTTGAGAGTGTGTGCAAACGATCCTTGGCATCTTTAAAAAGTTGTGAGAAGCCTGTTGGAGTCTAGAAGTTTAGTAGCTTCTGGGTCCTAGGAGTTTTCCAGGAGAGAATTGAAATCGTCAAAAAATAATAAAACGGGACTTTGAGTGAAAAGGTGCCAGCAAGGAGGACATGAAGTGAGTAAAACCTGATCTGAGGCCTGGGGGAGGCAGCTGTGCCTGAAATGACATTTATTTCACATTTATAGCACAACTCTACCAATCTAAGGTGTTGGTACTCTTACACAACAGAAGATATTGAAATGACAGGACTTAAGAACTAAAGTAAACCAGTTACCTGCTGTAAGAGATGTGTGAAAATATCCAAACTAGCAGAAAGCAGAAAGCGAGAGGGAGAAGAGGCAAGAAAGCCGTGATGTGTAAAAAGGTGAATAAACATGGGGGAAAGGTTTGGGGCTGTGGGAAGAGTAAGCTGCAACTAATGAGAGCAAGGGAGGAGGCGTCATTTTTTCAATTCTTGCGTAGGGCAGCAAAACACCTAGAAACAGCCCTGGGTAGTCGGCTTGATCGCCCAACGTAATCTCACCGGTTATTCATACGCCATCCTCACGCTGCAGCAGCTTCCCAGCCCCGAGTCGGCGTCGCTGGAGGGCCCGCCATGAGCGTCATTGGCCGCACCGCCGACCTCTCTGCTGGTTGCTTAACTCTCCCACAACTTCCTCGACATACGTCTGCTTCCGGGGAGGGCAGCCTGAGCAGCACTCGGCGTCAGCAGGTCGGACGGAGGATAAATGATGGATAATGCATGGACACAGTGCTGAGCTCACTCGAAGAGCATCCAATGCAGCCGCCATCTTTACCGCGCCCCCTGACTAGATCCCTCTTAATAGGGTCTAAGGCCTTCGTCCGGAGGGCAGTCAAAGGTACCCCTACTCTATATGTCTTCTTGTTCTTTAAATATTTGTTCGTACATGCAGGTGAGAATAGGTCTTACCTGTCTGTCCAAATGAATTTCACCTGTAAAGAAGCAAACAGATTCTCAATTCTACTTCATCAATAATTGATCTAGTCATTAACAATGTTTAGTTACTTCATTAGCTTAACTCATCTTTCATATAAAGATTTCAAATTACTGTGTTTGTCAGGGCATGATTAAGTGGTACACATGTGAAAGCACTGCACACGAGCCACACATGGCCTACAAAATTATGAGCATTCTTTAAAGGTGCACCTTACTACCCTGATGCTATTGGGTTCAAAACTAGTGGTCACAGGTGAGGAGGGACCTGTCCTGTGATCACATTCTTGTGTGGGGGAGGAAACAATTACATAGATCGAGGTAAGCAATACCAATGCAGTCTATTCATTTATGGACTAAATCAAAGATCATTATGTCCAAAATCAGTCCCTTTCAAAACATATGCCAGGTGAGATGTACTTATATTACCAGGTCTACTGAGAGTTCCTCATCTCGGCTAGTAATCCACAATAATCAATTCGCAACTACGGTGTTTATATGTCGTACCTGGATCAGCGGATATTTTTATGCTGGTGACCTTCACAATATCCTACTTTAATATGTTTGTCATCGTAGTGAAAAAAGAGCCTCCTATTACTGTGTAATACCAATGGTCAGGGGAACTGATATATCATAACCTTTTCCATAATATGCATGAGTCATATCGTACTCATTTTTTTTATAAACAAATGCGTCTGCGTCATTGTGCAGATCTGAATTAACCAAACATGGTCTCTCGCAGAAACTCCCACGCATGTCTTATGAGCACGCTAACTTGCCCCTCTAGGCAGCTCATATGTAAACACCATCACTGAGTTTATTATCCGAACTAAAGCCACTGAAACCACTGTTTTTTTTATGGAGGTGAAAGTCAAGCTCATGATAAAACTAACACCAAGTATTCAAGGGGTCCTTTTTGTACCTGGTAGTCCCCAGGTACAAAATGTGTTCCTGGGGTGGAAGGAGCTTTCTGGTCAGTACGACCAGAATCTAGAACTCGCTTCCTCTGAGATTAAAAGAAGAAACACAGTTGTTGGCCTTTAGGAAGGCGTTGAAGTCATGGCTTTTTAATCTCTGATGGGGTTTAATGGTCCGTCTATCTTGTCCGTTGAGCTAGAGACTTGACACCCTCGGGTGAATGTCCTGCGCTTTATAACTTTCTTTTTCATTTCATTCACATATGTCTGTTTATAGGCTCAACCACCCAGTTGCATCCATAGATTGCCATATTACCCATATGCATTCAGACAGAAATCCAAAATCTTATTCATACATCAATTGATTAGAGACTCAGCCCGGCTCATTGTAGGCTGGATGATCCAAAGTTTGGTCCGCAAACTCGAAGGTCTTAGATTGCCTGACCACAACAAGAAACATGTTGCTTCCATCATTACAGGACGCAAGGACTAGGTCTTCACACCCTGAAAAATAAGCAGTAAGGAGACATAAGAGGGCTGGGGGTGCATCCCTTGGACCCTAGCTCAGATTCTGGGGCTGTCACCAAAGTTTTAAGCTGAAAAAACAATCATTAATTTTGCTGAATTGTTTGTTGCCACCGAGGTCAGTGAACCCAAGTCAAGGGTCCACAAACGTATTGAGTGTGATTGTTGTGTGCTAGTTAACTCGATTGCTAGTTAACACCACCACGACTCCCCCCGAGTAGGCCTTTGACTGCTCTGCTTCGCTACCCTGACAGTCAAGTGCTATAATGGAATACTTGGCTACCAGTCCCAAGACAATTACGGACCATTTACTTGTGAAGGACTCATATCCCTTGCAACTAAACACCAATGTCTTACAGTTATCCCTAATGACTCAATGATGTATGCACTAAGGTAATGTAAATTCTCTCATAGTCTACTGTAAATGCACACATTATTGTGACTACAAATGAGATGGCCAAGAAGCAACAGAGGTAATGTTGTGTAATTCTCACCTGTTGTTTCTGCAGGGACGAGATTCAAGATCTGCAGCTATGTCCCAAATTCCCACACCCAACAGTGTCAAAGCTAACACAGTAGATTTGGGGTAAGAGGGGAAACAAAACAAGGAAAGGGAGAAAGGAAGACACAGCATCAACACACATCAGGTATGGATATTCTTGTTGGGTGGTCCTTATGTGATTCCTGTAGTAGAGATCAGGTTATATGTATTACAAAGAGTATGTAGAATGAAAATAACAATGAGGTCCAATTAATGATGCAATGGGATAACTACCCGTAGAGTTCCATCTTCCAGTTAGGTATATCGATAGTAGCAATCAGGGTGAGTGGTATATATCTATATGGAAGAGATGTGAAATTATGAACTACCACTTATATATTATAACTAACCTAAGAGAGGAGCAGTGTGGAATCCAAGTAGACCCCCAACTTATTCATATCCAATAAAACGAGTAGAAAACCAAAAAACATATTCTCCTGGAAAGAATAATAAATAATTTTTAAAAAATACACAAACATTGCAGGGCTTATTACTAAGAATATAATTCAGCCCCTTCAATCTCAGGAGACTAATATTATATATTTTTCTTATAGAGATCAAGCAATGTCAGCAAGGGAGCAGGATCTTCATACCCTGAGGAAACTATCTCAGATAAGTACTATGTTTGATTCATGCAAAGTAAAATAAATGTTACCACTTTGAAGAGCGTAGATTCTTTGTGATCAATTTCTTTTGTTTGTTTTCTAAGGAAACAACTGAAGGCCCCTGCATTGCCAGGAGAACTGCCATAATTGGGAAGAGATCTGGAGGCCTCCGCAGCATCTGGCGAACCACAGTAATTAGGGAAGGCTCTGAAGGCCCCTGCGGTATCGGGCGTACCGTCGTAATTAGGGAAGGCTCTGAAGACCCCTCAGTATCGGGCAAACCGTCGTAATTTGGGAAGGATCTGAAGGCCCCTGCCGCATCAGCGAAATCAGCAGGGAGGAACAGGTTCTGAAGGCACCCGTGGTGTCTGGTGAAATCCGCAAAGAAGAGGATTTGAAGGCCCCAGCGGCTTTGGGTGAAATCAGCAGAAAGAAACAGGATACCAGCAAGAGAACTCCAACGGACGTGGGAATCACCTGGAAGGGAGCCAGGTAAGCAAAGAGAGGCAGGATGGGATGCACACACGCGTCAACTAGAAAGCGAAAGTACTCTTTCGTCCTTCTTAAGCTCTTTTGTTTCTGGCTTGCTCTGCCCCTCACGCACATGTGATCGGGAGCAAGGCAAGCCGGACAGTTAATAGGTGTTCAAGTGATGGTTTATTCCTTGATTTATCTTTACTCTGCACCACTTGATCGCGTAGGGATAGAACAATAGTATGGCCTCACACTCAAACGACCAGTGAATTCTGTCACTATGCATGACCACAGAAACATTCGCACTGTTTTCACAAAGACCCTATTTGTCCTCTCATATTGGTCAAGGCAGCTTGCTGTACTTTAATCTCCTATTAATTAGCAAAGTCTTGGAATGGTAGGTGGTGAGACAGCTTCAAGACTATGTAGAATTTAACCACCTCTTCTATTAAGTAAAGTTTGCATTCGGCCCCTTAAGGGGGACATAAACTGTTTTGCCTAAAATTAGGAAATGTAAAGTAATGTAAAAGAATTTGTAGAGCGCCGACTAATAGGAGCTGCGGGAGATTTGAACACCCTTCTGCCTCCCGGGAGAACTTTGGGGTATATTTACAAGCCCCTATTGCCACCACAACGTGACTTTTCAGTACGTTATGGTGGTGATAGGGGCTTTGCTTTATTTACAAGGCACCCTTTCGTGCTATACATAGCGTGAAAGGGGAGGGTAATGGGTGTTGCTATGGGTGTTCCGAAACAACAAAAAAGGGGACTACTGGTCAATGAACATCGAGACAAGAGAGATTGAATAGAAAGTCGTGGGACACAAAGCAATTGATGTTCAGCCTCACTTTGTTGAGATGAATCCCATCAGCCCACATCACTGGCGGAGCCTCGTCATCTGGTAATGAACATGGTTATACAAATAAGTGCCGCCCACACATCTCAAGGGGGAACCACGCTGCACTAAATTCACAACCAGGGATCGGTTCGGACAAGATGAAATCTCAGACAGTGGTGCTGATGATTTGCAGTGCAAAGAAAACCTAAATGTGAAAAGTTAAAAATGACTACTGGGACACACAGATGAATTTAATAGAAGCTATCCTAGTTTCAAGATTAAAAACACGAGCTGATAGCCTGAAAAAATAACTATCTATAGCAATAGGACAAGGGTCGACATGTTTCAGCCTTATAGGTGGCACTAAACTGGCTTTCGTCAGGACCAAAAGAAGTTAATGCTACTGCAAAAACTGTTACAAAATTGTGTGAAAAAACATAAATATGTTAGGAAAAAGTTATTACACTACACTCTAACAGAACCTGTTTTTCACTGATGCATATTAATATTCTTTCTCACTGGAGGTGCATTTCTTTTCCTAAAAAAACTGATAAAAATGATTTAGTATTGCGCTCTGGTGCATGCTTGTCATACCAATCTCTGTCTCTTATCACATACTGTCTGGCATAAAGTTCACAACAGTAGTTAGCCCAGTCTGTGGCTAAAAGTGATGCAATTCAAAGCACTATGTACACATTATTAATTTATTAATTTAGTAAGTACTCACCCAGCTTTATGTGGGTTTACGCCTCACCTCACCCGGCAACTGCTCGGTAAATGCGGCCTGCTCTGCATATGATAAAAAAGAGCACACAGGGATGGAAAAGCTCAAGTGCCCCCTTCTCATTTCATACACATTTATAACCTTATTGTTGATACAGAAATAAACTGACCCTGAACCCAAAGCAGAAGCTCAAAATTGATTAAAAAAAGGGGGAAGACCCAATAGTATGTAAGGGAAAACCTCCTTGAAACTCCTGAGGGGAAACTTCTCTACTGAATCACAACATATACAAGTATATGCACTCCTTCACAACCATACATATTACATACGGCACTACTGTTGTTAAGAGGAAAGAAAGCACTAAGGCCCTATTTCCTTAAGTGCTCTTTAAGATATGCGAGGTCAATAGTATCCACAGGGACCAACAACAAGTTTAGCCCCAAGAATGCAAGACAGACAAACAAACAGACAAACAAAGGCTCTGATGGACTGACCTGTCCATCGGTACCCCCGGCAGGAACCAAGCCGAAGGGGAGGTACACGGACAGCAGGCAGGTCCGTTTATTGGATAATTTGGGACAGCTGAGTCTCTCGTCATCATGCGCGAGCAAAGCGATAGCGTTAACACTCCTCCACGCATGCGCGGTAGAGTGAACGCTTTCAACGAAAAGCACACATGGGCGTCCGCGCATGTGCAGACAGGCACAACACTAATCATAGTCAGTGCCCATGCTCTGTTGCCAGACACTCTGCGAACTTGATGGGAAATGTAGTATATCCGAAATCCGTACACTGAAAAAAAAGGGGGGGCACCGGTGTCATAATGATCTGTGATGATAAAAACAGTGAAAAACTCCTTCGTCAACAACGGCCATACATATAGATATATGAAAATGTCAGCTTCACTAAATGACTGTTAGTTGACTGATATTCCAGTATACCTACTAAAGGTTTGTAGTAATTAAAACGGTAGCCCGGGGATCATTGCGCATGGGCATTGAATAATGGATGTACGTCGTTACAACGTATGCTTTTACAATGCAACTTTTACAATGCAAGTCGTTACAACGACTTGAGT
Source organism: Lissotriton vulgaris (assembly GCF_964263255.1). Taxonomy (NCBI): domain Eukaryota; kingdom Metazoa; phylum Chordata; class Amphibia; order Caudata; family Salamandridae; genus Lissotriton; species Lissotriton vulgaris. The sequence continues at coordinate 161,761,760 of NC_141689.1, forward strand.
TGGGGGGCGCTGGATAGTGAATAGTTTAATTTACTATTCTAACTCCAGTCGCCGTGGATAGTAGGGAAGGTGTTGGATAGTAAATTAAAACTATTCCCTATCCTAGAGCGCCCCCCAGCGCAAGTCATTGTAATGACTTGCGTTGTAATGGTTGCGTCGTAAAGGTACTTCGTTGTAAAAGTTGCGTTGTAAACGCTGTTCCCCTGAATAACAGTTACTCAGAGTTCCTTTACTCATGCGCTAGAGATATCCCTGCGACTACAAGTGTATTTAGATAGTGTCGAACATATTGACTATTAATACATTGTCCACTATCAACCTATAGAAAATCTACCTGCAATTCATGCTACACACACCTCTGTTAGAGATTGAAAACAAATACCTATAATATAGCAAAGGATGCGAACCGCAAAATCGGTTATTGCCTAACAGGGCTTCGCACACCGACTTCTGATGTGACAAAACGACTAGCAGGCTCAAGGTGTGAAATTGTGTATAACAATCTATTTATCTCTCAAAGGGCTAGGAATAGTAAAAAAATAGAGAGAAAAAAGGAGAGAAAAATAGAGGAGGTACTTGTCGAACCATAGAGCCTGGTGTATCAATCAAGGCGCTCTTGTGGGAAAAATAATGCCCAAAAGAAGGTATCGGACACTTGATCAATACAGAAGCCCAATCAAAGAATTCAGGTATACAAATACTACAGCTGTGATCACACTGGGCAGACAAGCTCATAACGTCACCCACGGAATCTCTTCATTGAGGCCCTGACTGTCACATTTGAATTTGTATATCCATTTTTCACACTGATATGTGACGGGATGAAAGGTCGCTCAAGCACTACCCACTGGAGGTCTTCTGCCTTATGTTTGAGAGTGAGAAAGTGATTTGTAAGAAATGTAGATTGTTTGCTGCATCTAATAGTGCTATTATGTTCGCTGATCCTCAGCGTGATCTTCCGTGTGGTAAAACCAATATACCTAAGCGAACATGCACAAGTAATCATGTAAATGACTCTGTCAGAATTACAATTAGTGTGTGTCTTCAAAATCCACGGGTTCACAGTACTAATGTCACATATTCTGTTTTCTGAGTTTGTGGACACGCATTACAGGAACCACAAGGATAATGGCCATGGACAACAGGGAGATTCCAGAGTGTGTTGGTGGCCTCCTGGATCCTGATCATGGGCCTTGTGTGCACCAGACTGTCTCGCAAACTTGGGCCCTTCTTAAAGGAAAACAGCGGAGTAGGGATATTGTCAGTCGCCACATTCAAGATCCTCCAATGTCTCCGTACTGTCTTCTGTACCTGGTTGGAAAGTGTACTAAAGTTTTTCACAGAAGTGAGCCTATTCAAAGGTTCTTTCTCAACCTTGACATCCAATAAGGCGTCCCGATTGTTATTGGAAGCAGTTTTCACGCTTGGCGTACCAGGCGTTTAGGATAATCTCAGTCCCAAAATTGTTCAGATAATGCCTTAGCGTGTCTTTCAAAGTGTTGTTTCACCGAACAATTCCTGCAAATACGTAAAAATTGCCCAACAGGCAGGTTCTCACGCAAGGCCTTTGGGTGGTGACTCCCATATGTCAACAATTAATTTTTTGCCATTGTTTTTTTGTATAGCTCACATCCTAGTTTCCCATCCAGTGGAAAGATCAGGATGTCCAAGAATTGTAATTGAGTGTTGCTATATTCCACTGTAAATTTTAGGAACCTGTTCTTGCTGTTAAGCCATCTATGGAAATCAAAGATCTCATCTGTAGAGCCATGTCATGCCACCAAGATGTCATCTATGTATCTCTTCCACAGCAACACCTGATGGAAGAAGGGGTTGTTGTGGTCGAGAACATATTCCTGTTCGAATAAATGGACATAAAGATTGGCTTAGCTGGGCGGAAAAATGCTGCCCATCGATGTTCCGGACATCTGTATGAAGATCTGGTCCTCAAATCTAAAGAAGTTTTCCAACATGGCCAGGCGTGTGCACTCCATGATGAAGCTCAATGGAGTGATGCTATTCAGATTACATGTATCCTAGAGACTTCTGATGGACTCCAATGTCTCCTCCTGTGGGATACAGGTATACAATGACTCGACGTCAAAACTCACAAGGAAGTCAGTAGTGACGTCGAAGTCGATACCCGGGAGTAAACTCAAGACATCAGTGGTGTTTTGAAGGTAGGTGGGCATTTCTTTCACCAGGGGCCTCAAAAAATGATCAACAAAAGTCGACAGAGGTTCTAGTAAAGAACCAATGCCGGAAATGATAGGACGTCCTGGCGGTGGTCTCTGCGCTTCATGGATTTTGGCAGACAATAAAAGTATGGCATAATAGGATGACTCGTGACCAAGAATTTAGCTTCATGAGGGGTCATCCACCCTTCCATGTTAGCTTCATCTACCAGTTGACTGATTTCCGCAACTAGTCTCGGCATCGGATCTGACGATAGGGGTCGATACGAGTTGGTATCGTTCAATTGTTTCAAGCATTCAGGTCGATGGGTTTCGGTGTCCAAAATAACCGTCGCACCCCCTTTGTCAGCGGGTATTATTGTGATAGAGCTGTCTCTAGCTAATGTATCCAGGGCGACTTTTTCTTTTGTCGACAGGTTCTGATACCCCCGTGGGCGGGAGTCACACAAAGCCATCACATCATGGGTAACGACTTCCTCAAAGGCTGCTACTTGAGAAGGTACTTGATGGGTCATCGGAGTAAAAGTAGACGCATGTCTCAAACCAGTGTTGGTCAGAGCGCTGTCAACTGAATCAGCATCTCCCTCTTTAGATTTAAAGAAGAAATGGAGACAAATTTTCCTGAAAATATTTTCACGTTCGCATCTCAATAGGAAGGGGTCACCCTTATTGGTTAGGACAAAGCCCAAACCTTTGTTCAACACCATCTTCTCATCTGATGTAAGGACACGTGAGCTCAGATTGACCATTAAGTCATCCCGTCCGAGCTCGTGCCGGCTGGTTGATGCTGTCCTCTCCTGCTGCATGTGTTGGGGAACGATGGTTCTGTCTCCCAATGAACTATGGGCTGTCCTCTTCTCCTTCCCCGATTGCGGCCACGACCCTGGCCTAAAAAAGGCTGGTTGGCAAAAAACTGTGGATGTGGTGGAAAATGGGGCATTTGTTGGGGAGTGGGTTGTTGTTGGTAGCCCCAAGGAATTGGGGGTCACCATTATACTTGGTTCTGATAAACCCCGTGTGTGCCACGCCTCCTATTGAACCTTTGCTGTTGGCCCCTACCTCTATGTTGGGAAATGCTAGAGCTAGATGTATCGGAATCTCTGGAACCCTGTTCAGAGCCCGAGGTAGAATAGTTCGAACCATACCGCTTGCCTTTCTTGTTATACTCTGGTGCTACATAGGTTTCACTAGTACAGGGGTATACCTTCACTAGTGAAAACCGAGCAAGATCTTTTTTGAACTTCTCGATCTTGGTTATCAAGACGTTATCTCTATATTCTTTCTTAGATTTATTGGTCTCGTCTGCATTCTTCTTCTTATAGAGAGTATTAGAGATAGTTGTTTGTATCTGGCCCTCAAGAACCTGTTTCTCGATAAGGATGGCATCCACCACCCTTTAGCAGTACTTATAATTAGAATGAGCCAGTCGCGTGTACAACGCCACGCGTTCAGAGACCAATCATGTAAAAACTCTTTGTCTGTGAGCCTGGGAACGTTTGTCACAATCAAACCTGTCGGTGCACATTTACCACGTAGGTACTCAGCCATAACAATTCTGTGGATGAAGGTACGTGAGTGTTTTTTTTTAAGGTTAAGCAAAGTAAGCCAGTCATCCTGTGTGTTGGATGGAACCTCTGGGAAAGCATCCAGAATGCTGGGATTATTTGTTAGGATAGAGTGTAAAACCTCATCATCAAAGGCAAGCCCCGCAAAATCTGCCATGGTCAGAACAAAAGATCAATCAATCTGGTGAGTGAAACATGGAACTCAATACATTCTAGAGTAGCCACAGAAAGGTGTTCCACCTCAATAGCCATTGATTTTGAAGCTGCCCATATTCACAAGGGTGGCGCAAATGTGGGCCAGAGCCAAAATTAAGACCAGGGAAAACCTGGCTTTACCCTTGTGCAACGAGAAGAAATGTTTAATTTTGCCTTGTTTTGCTGTTTCCATGTGTGCTGTGTTGTGCAGCACACATGGAAACACCAAAATGCTAATGTTCATGTGCAGGAAGGTATCCCTTTCGCATTAGCAATCTTGGCTTAACTACACGCTTTGCCACTTTTCATGTAAATATGCCCCTTTGTTTCTCATTAGAGGATTCCACCCTCTTAGGTGGATATGGTGGCCTGTACTTGCCATTGTGGAGAAGTGTGGCTCACTGGTTAGAGGGGGCAGACCTGGAAGCAGAGGTCAGCCCGGGACCAGGGTTCAATTCCCGGCTCGGCGGGGTCTTGAGTCCTAAAATGTCCATGGACTCGACAATTCTCGCTCCGGTGCCTACTCGATTCATGGGTTCACACTCTGCGACTCTGGGCAATAGTTGCTTAATCTCCACAACGGCCCCTCGCGGCGGGATCCCTGGCTTTCACCCTGCGGATACCCTGCCGGGGTTATCTCACAGGGGAATACCAGGACGGGTTCCCTAAGCAAGCGCTTAGAAACCGCTTGGTGATTTGCGCTATATAAATTCCTGTACATTTACATTTACATTTAAGTCCCACTGCATTGTTACAGGGCCGAACCGAAAAGCCACAATGCTGGAGCGTGCATTTATTGGTGGGTATAGCCCACTACCCTGGGTTACAAGGATGTTTGATCAGATCATTGGAACTCCTGACAATGCCTGTCTAGTCTACTCCCAGGCTCAGCTCCTCGATAAGTACTAGGTAAACTTTAAAATGTGCACAATATTATATGTATTGAAATAATCACACAGATACATACAAAATATATATATATTTTAAAAGCCTTGAAAGAGTCTCGAGGAAGTAACAAGAAATTAGAAATCAGCACAGATGTGTTTTACTATCGTACTTTTGTCGATAAAAAAGACAGTAAAACACTGATGACCGCACGCCTTCACATGCTCCGCATGTGCTGTGCACACTTTGACAACTTTGTGGTGTTTGTCCAGGTTCCACGATTTAGCTCTGACAAGTGTACAGGGGTGTGTGTGTGTGGTCACACATTGACACTCTTCGTTTTTCACGGTCGATGGATCTATGGGAAGCAAATGAGTTGGCCCTGACTGCCCACCTCTAAATCACCCCATGGGTGTTGCACACAGGAGTCATATATAAAGGAATACCTGCAGGGCACATCTTTCTAAACATGCCAGGCAGGGGTTGGTATGCACGTCTGTGTGCACTCATTACTCTAAGACTGCCATGCTTTGATTCCAGAAACTAGTCTGCCAGCTATGATCTACAGAGAGGCTTGGCTTTTAGCATCACTTGATTGAATCCCAGAAAACTCTGGCACTGAGCGAGTTTCTGTTTGCTCTTTGATAGCTGGAAATGAAACTTCCTTCCAAATCCATTCAAAGGTCTTGCATCATTGCGGTTACGAAAATGCCCCTACAAATATCTGTACCGCGGTCGCTTGCAAATGTGTGAATATAATAAGCTCTTTCATGAATAATACAAAAACAGACAGGAAAGAACTTGTTGAGAAGGATTCTTTTTTAAGTTCAAAAGAATTTTATTGAAGAAATAAAAGATGTCTGAATGCAGTATAGAGTATTAAAAACATAACAATCCTTCTCAATCTGTTACAATAAAAGTATATGAATCGGACTATTCAATAAAAAAGAAAAATCAAACAAATAACTGAAATATGAGTGTCAGTTGAGATACAGAACATATTAGGAACATGTTAAGGGAGTCAAAGTGGTTTCAAAACATCCTGTTTGGATGACAGAGGTTTAGAGGCTTTTTTGGCACATGCATCAATATACATAGTAACTGGTGACCACAGTTTTGAACGTTTCATTGCCATGCGTTGGGGGTAAACAAAAGTCGTATCCAATCTTTGATTATGGCATACAGCGTACCATAATGCTTTATAGGAGATTTTTGTGGAGTCTTTCCAATTAACAGTGATTTGCTGAAAAGCAATTGCTAACAATAAAACAATAATCTTAACATTAAATGTAGTACTCTCCCACATGGAAGAAAGACTGCCTAAAAATACATGAGTCAAGGAAAAAGAAAAATTTGTATTGAAGATGAGATTAATTTGAGACCATACACAATGCCAAAATGTACTAAGAAGTGGACAAGAAAATAACATGTGAAATATATCAGCCCCTGATTCCGAACACGTCCAGAAAGTATCTGGATGTGAAAGATCCGCGGTCCCTACCTCGTTGGAAGCGCAGAGTAGGTGGGGAAGCCACACCCCCATCCCGGAGGGAACATCGTCCCATTGTCACCGGGCTCCCTCTCTTCGCCCACAGGATCCGCAAACCCCCGAAGACCCGGAACCAGAACAGGATACCGGAAACAGAACTCCCGCCGACGACCCGGAACCCCACCCGACCGGAACCGGAAGTACAACCACGGCAGTCAGCCGGGACACTAGAAAAGACGGCAGGAGCGAGGAGACAGTGTTCAGCCCAGCGGACTCGTGGCAGGAGACAGCGAACGGCGCGGAACCCCCGACGGAGAGTGGAAGGAAGGAGGAGAGCGGAGAGGAGGCGGAGACCGGAGAAGAGAACGAGGAAGAAGACCTGTGGACGGAGGATTGGTGGCGACCTCCGGAGGTGGCGGGAGAGCGGCCGTAACTCGGATGAGAGTTACGGCGGGGCACGTGAGTACACTCTATCCTTCTCCGTGTTTCCCTAGTGTAAATATTGTACCTAACTGTAAGATATTGTATATAGAGCCCCCACGAGCACTCCGCACCAGCCTTAGTACTTAGAAGTAACCTCACGAGCACTGTATTCATAGTCCCCACACTTATCCCGAACACTCCCATCACAAACCCCTCCTGCTTGCCGAGTGATCCTATCCTTACCTGCACTTCCCTCCTTCCCCACGTTCATTACCCGGCCATTCACTTACCGGTGACGGTGGTAGTACTCAGCAGTCCTTACTGGACGGGACTAACCCCTATACTCTCTCTTACTTATCTCCGAGGAGACCCATCGACCGGCAGTAACCTGACGACCACAGCCCAGCAGCGGACCACATCCAGGATATCCACATACCATCGAGATTCCCTCCCGGCTGGGAGCTTCTTGGCAGAACTATTCTTCCCTACGAACTCTTTATTCCGGACTTTGTATTCACTTTCCATCAATAAATCCTTGACCATAGCACACTACATACGGCCTCCCCGCTTGTTATTCCGGCCCGCCCATCCCACAGTCTCACAGGTGGTGTCAGAAGTGGGATCAGCCGGAAGCATGGAGGCCGCCGTCAAGCAGCTAGCTGAGAGCCAAGAGCAGCTTGGCAAGATGATGGAACGCTTCCTGAAAACTGCCGAAGATGATCGTGGACAACTCCATGACGTCCTTAAGGGACAGGGGACCGCTCAGGATCAAGCCCTTGAAAAACTAACTACAGTCATGGGGCAACCAAGACCCACAACCTCCTTACCCTCCGTTGTTCTCCAGAAATATGTCTCGGGTGAAGACCCCGATTATTTCTTTACCAACTTTGAGCGTCTGGCTCAAGCCGCAGCATGGCCTGAAGATCGCTGGGGCCACTATCTAGGTCCCCTCTTGACTGGTGAACTGCAGGCAGCATATCAGCAGGCCAATATCCAGGGTCAGACTCCCTACCAGGACATCAAGACATGTATTCTCGAGAGGCTGGGAATAGACGACGAAACCTACAGGGTACGTCTGAGACAGGCGAAAGAGGGACCCCAAGAAACGCCCCGGGCTCTCGCATTCCGAATACGGGACCTGGCAAACAGGTGGTTGAAACCCGCCACAGCCACCAAAGACCAGATTCTCGCAAAAATATATCTGGAACAGTATCTGGCCTCCCTACACCCGGCCACACAAAAATGGGTGAGACAACACGCCCGCCTGACTTTGGACAGTGCAGTGGAGATAGCCAGTGCTTTTAGCAGAGCCCAAGAGTCGCAACGGGTCCGAGAGGAACCACATCCACGAATTCCTCATGGAAGCCACACTCGTCCCCAAAGACCCCCACTGACGGCCAGAAGACCAGATCCTACTCCCTTGATGCCCTACCCCGTCATGCCTCGTCCTACCCCACCTGGTCCTCAGTGCTATCACTGCGGAGGGTATGGCCACATAGCTCGGGTGTGTCCCCAAAAAGAGGAACCGATGGACATTGGAATGGCCCGAAATTACGTTTGCCTGACTAACGAAGTAACCCCTCCGCCGTTCCGATGTCCCGTGGGAATAGAGGGACACCGGATGATGGCATTGGCCGACACGGGGTGTAGACATAGCGTTCTCCGACCCCAGGAACTACCCCACCCCATTGGGCCTCTGACCGGAACAGTAGCGATCAAGTGTGTCCACGGAGACACTCGGAGTTACCCGACCGCCCAAGTGCGGGTACAACAACAGGCAGATGGAGGCAGAATGTTAACCGTCGGGTTGGTCCCTAACCTTCCTGAACAAGTCATACTAGGAAGCGACTACAGTGGTCTTCCCCACCTCCTGAAAGACACTACCGACTCCCTAAAGAGGTGGTGGGCAGAGGCCCCGTTTCCCCAGGATTTCCCCGCAGCCGAATCACCCTCAAAACCAGAGAAGTCCAAGAAACAAAAGAAGAGGGAGAAAAGGACCTTTACTGGCGCTTATCCGGCTCAGGTCGAGGCCCATCCTTGGGAAACCGACCGCGAATTCAGAGCCACCCAGCAAGAAGACCCCGTATTGCAGGAAGCCTGGAATCGTGCCCTGGACAATGAGGATCCACTACACGTAGGTCCTTACTTTTTTCGAAAAAATGGCCTCCTCTATAGAAAAGGCGGACCACAGCTACCGGCCCAGTTGGTTATCCCAGGGTTGTTTCGGGACAAAGTCCTATATCTGGCCCACAGTCACTTGCTAGGTGGCCACTTCAGTGACGAAAAGACTGGCCACACTATCTTGGAAAAGTTCTACTGGCCGGGCGTACACGGTCAAATAAAGCAGTACTGTAGGGAGTGCCCAGTCTGCCAAAAAAACAGTCGTTACCGGCCCCCTCGAGTCCCGCTCCAGCCCCTTCCCCTTATAGATGTGCCTTTTTCCCGAGTTGGGATGGACCTGATAGGACCCATGTTGCCCTCTAGAACGGGGTGTAGATATGCCCTAGTATTGGTAGATTATGCCACCCGGTTCCCAGAGGCCGTCCCGTTGAAACAACCCACTACCCAAAATATCGCCAAGGCTCTTATCTCCATCTTTAGTAGAGTAGGGTTTCCTAGGGAGATCTTAACAGATCAAGGTACGCCTTTTGTGTCCTCCCTCATGCGTCAAGTCTGTGCCCAGCTAGGTATTAAACAGATACGAACCTCGGCGTATCACCCACAGACCGATGGGTTGGTAGAGCGCTATAACGCCACCCTAAAGACCACGCTAAAAAAACTGTTAGGCCTTGAGAGTAAAAGGTGGGAGGAGATGCTTCCTCTGGCTCTTTTCGCAATCCGGTGTAAGGTGCAAAGTAGCACCGGGTATTCACCCTATGAATTATTGTATGGCCGAGCCCCCAGGACACTACTGGACATGGCCCGCGAGGCCTGGGAAGCTGAACCCGACCGAACCCGGCCCCTCCCGGAATATGTGGATAATCTTCGAACCCATTTAACCCAAATCCGAGAAATAGTGAGACAAAACATGGTAGCCGCGCAGGTATCTCAGACCCAACAGTACAACAAGGGAACCAAGGCCCGTACATTTAACGCTGAAGACCTGGTATTGTTGCTTCTACCCTCCTCCGACCATAAACTATTGGGACAGTGGCAGGGCCCCTTTCCTATCCTAAGACAGGTGACCCCTGTTACCTACGAGCTTGATATTGATGCCACCAGAGGGGTCAACAAATATATCATGTTAACCTATTGAAGAAATGGGTGGGACCCCTCCCTGTAATGACAACCAATCCCTCTCTACCCTTTGAGAGCTGTATCGATCCGGACCTCCCGGAAAAGGACAAACAGAACCTGAGACAGGCCTTGTCCTCTGTACAAACAGTTTTTTCCTCCATGCCCGGGCACTCCACCATTGTGGAACACGCCATTCACACTGAAGCAGGGAAAACAGTGCGACAGAGACCCTATCGGATCCCTGAAGCGCGAAGGGCGGTCATAAAGGACGAAACGACCCAGATGTTAAGGATGGGTATAATCGAACCCTCCTGCAGCAGTTGGAATTCCCCAATCGTTCTTGTTCCTAAACCTGATGGTTCTACTCGTTTCTGTATAGACTTCCGGGAGGTGAATAAAATCTCTGCCTTTGATTCATACCCCCTACCTCGAGTGGACGAGATGGTGGAGCGTATCGGCAAAGCCAAGTACATCAGTACCCTAGACTTGTGCAAAGGGTACTGGCAGATCCCTTTAAAAACTGAGGACAGACCGAAAACGGCCTTCTCAACCCCTGAGGGTCTGTTCCAGTTCAGGGTAATGCCCTTCGGGCTCCACGGGGCCCCGGCTACCTTCCAAAGGGCCATGAACCTGGTCTTACGACCCCATACCAGCTATGCCGGGGCCTACCTCGATGACATAGTCATTCATAGTGACAGCTGGGAACAACACCTTCAACACTTGCAGGCGGTAGTACAATCCCTGGGTAAACACGGTTTTACCATCAACCCTGCTAAAACCACCTTGGCGGCCCAAAGTGTGAAGTATCTGGGGTATCTATTGGGCGAGGGGGTCATTCGCCCTCAACACAATAAAATACAGGCTATTCACTCCATACCCTTCCCTCATACCAAGAAGGAACTCCGAGCATTCCTCGGGTTGCTGGGGTATTACCGGAGGTTTATCCCCAACTTCTCCCAAATGGCTGCCCCCTTGACCGACCTCTTGAGAAAAGCCTCCAGAACCGAAGAGAAGCTACAGCAACCCTCTCCCCAATTGCTGAAAGCCTTCGATCTCCTTAAACAGTCCCTGTTGTCTGAACCCGTGTTAGTCAGTCCTGACTATTCCCGTCCCTTTATCCTGCAAACAGACGCCTCCGACCAGGGTTTGGGGGCTGTCCTGTCCCAACAAGATGAAAGAGGGGTCGAAAGACCAATACTGTACCTCAGCCGAAAACTCTTTCCGCGAGAACAAAATTACGCTGTGGTAGAAAAAGAGGCTCTAGCGATTAAGTGGGCAGTAGACAGTCTCCGATACTATCTGGAGGGTCGGGAATTCCTCCTGTATACGGACCATGCCCCACTGGAGTGGATGTCCCGGAACCGCGGCCACAACGACAGGGTACTCAGGTGGTTCCTGTCCCTACAACCCTTTCGGTTCAAGACACTACACCGGAAGGGACTAGATCAAGGCAATGCAGATTACCTCTCACGTTATCCCACTACTGATACCCCTACTAGTAGGACAGCTAGGGAAAGGGGATGTGAAAGATCCGCGGTCCCTACCTCGTTGGAAGCACAGAGTAGGTGGGGAAGCCACACCCCCATCCCGGGAGGAACATCGTCCCATTGTCACCGGGCTCCCTCTCTTCGCCCACAGGATCCGCAAACCCCCGAAGACCCGGAACCAGAACAGGATACCGGAAACAGAACTCCCGCCGACGACCCGGAACCCCACCCGACCGGAACCGGAAGTACAACCACGGCAGTCAGCCGGGACACTAGAAAAGACGGCAGGAGCGAGGAGACAGTGTTCAGCCCAGCGGACTCGTGGCAGGAGACAGCGAACGGCGCGGAACCCCCGACGGAGAGTGGAAGGAAGGAGGAGAGCGGAGAGGAGGCGGAGACCGGAGAAGAGAACGAGGAAGAAGACCTGTGGACGGAGGATTGGTGGCGACCTCCGGAGGTGGCGGGAGAGCGGCCGTAACTCGGATGAGAGTTACGGCGGGGCACGTGAGTACACTCTATCCTTCTCCGTGTTTCCCTAGTGTAAATATTGTACCTAACTGTGAGATATTGTATATAGAGCCCCCACGAGCACTCCGCACCAGCCTTAGTACTTAGAAGTAACCTCACGAGCACTGTATTCATAGTCCCCACACTTATCCCGAACACTCCCATCACAAACCCCTCCTGCTTGCCGAGTGATCCTATCCTTACCTGCCCTTCCCTCCTTCCCCACGTTCATTACCCGGCCATTCACTTACCGGTGACGGTGGTAGTACTCAGCAGTCCTTACTGGACGGGACTAACCCCTATACTCTCTCTTACTTATCTCCGAGGAGACCCATCGACCGGCAGTAACCTGACGACCACAGCCCAGCAGCGGACCACATCCAGGATATCCACATACCATCGAGATTCCCTCCCGGCTGGGAGCTTCTTGGCAGAACTATTCTTTCCTACGAACTCTTTATTCCGGACTTTGTATTCACTTTCCATCAATAAATCCTTGACCATAGCACACTACATACGGCCTCCCCGCTTGTTATTCCGGCCCGCCCATCCCACAGTCTCACACTGGTGTATTTGGAAATCTTTTATTCAAAGTAGCTGGAGTCAATAGGAGTCTATTATAAACAAAGAATAGTGTTTGAGCTTTGTTCGCTGCCTTGGGTGATTTGCGAAGTTTAATCCATATTTTTTCCCAGAGTGATAATGGCCATTCAGTTGTAAAGTCTTGTTCCCAAGCCTCTTCTGTTTTGGATTTTTGTCTGTCTACAGCTGTAGTTTGTAAATATTTATAAATGGTAGATGCTTTAGGTGATGTTTTTAATAAGGTAGACAGTCGTGAAGAGGAGTCTAGAGTAGCAGGAGTGCCGTTTGCAGTTGGAAGTTGTGTAAATATATCCATAACCGTTAACTTAAGCAGGTTATATTTGTGAATGAAAGATGAGGGTAAACTGAACGATTGGCTAAGTGTGTGAAAAGGTATAAAATTCTAATTTGAAATAACTGGTGGATCCATATTTATCCTTTCCATCTCCAAGTCTTCCAGTAAAAAGGTTTACCTTGAATAGTTAAATTCCCGTTATGCCCGATCGGTGATGCAAGGAAAGAGTCCCTAGTAAGATGAATAGGAGGATATGCAAAGTCACGTAATTTGGAGGTGTGTTTTATTATAGGAGTAGAGAGGGATTGTGGTTTACGTGAAAAGGAAAGGTATTCATGAAAGGAGAAGGGGGATAAAAAGAGTTGTTTAATAGAAGTCCATAGAAGGCATTCTTCCGTGGAGTTGAGCAACCAAATTGAATCTTGACGTAACAGGAAAGCCTTCTGATAGGCTTGAATGTCAGGGAAATTGACTCCACCCTCTTCTTTAGGACGTGATAGCTTAAAAATGGACATTCGAGGTTTCTTATTACTCCACAAAAAGGAGGATAGGATTGAGTTAACCTTTTAAAAAAGTTTGGCGGTAACAGGGATTGGGTTATTGGAAATCGTATACAGTACTATTTATTTTATTTATTTATTGCATTTATAGAGCGCCTGACTCACCCCAGATGGGGTATTTCCGTGCTAAGGATCAGAATACATACCACACAGGGGGGAGAAGATTAGAAAAGCTGGGTCTTGAGATTTTTCCTAAAAGACAGATAATTAATGGGCGTTAGCATCCTTTTTATAGTATCTAAACAGCCCCACCAGGCTAGATATAAGGGATGGTTGATACGAACTGAGAGGTAGCCCTTAAACTAGTCAAGGGAAATGGGGTTTTAAAACCAGAGAAGTGAAGATTCCCTTAACCAACACTGTATAAGATATGGCAGAAGTGATCAAGGCCTAAATCACAAATCCTTAAACATCAGAACAAATAAAACATTTTTTGTACAGAAAAAAATTGACACATATCAGGGTAAGAGAGTACTCCTTAGATTTGAGGCAAGTCCCTGGATGACTAACCTATATATACCTAAAACAATCTTCACCTAGAGGTACTATAGCATTTTGAAGGGATGATCCCATGAGGTGGACTTACATGAAGTGTGGCTACTTGGCTATATCTTTTTTTCACCCCCCTAATAAACGGTATTTAGAATTGGACTACCATGGTGGAATGGGATTCCCCTCTTCATTGATTATATAGGGAACATCATTGTATATCTAGGTTATTATACTGTATTGAAATGTTAAACGTAAATAGGCTTTTTTCTAATATGTTGTATATTTATTTTAGGGAAACTGTATGATCCCCTGGTTGAGACAGACAATATATATAGTCTTGAAAAAGGTGGCAAGAACCAAAGAATTCCACCGAAACGCGTTGAAGCCCTCTAAAAGCTGTATAATTCATGACTTCTCCATCGTTGTAGATATATTAACTTCTCTATACACGACATCGATGTGATAACCTAGAAGTCCGAATATACTGGAAGTATTGCCCAATTTTTCATGTCTTACTGTCTCTGTCTTCCTTTTGTGCCAATTATGCGGGTCATAATTGAATGATACTCATTTTAATTTGTTGTGTACATTGTTTTTTAATTGCATGTCTCATTGGTGTTTTATGTGATAACTCAATGTGAATTTTATTCTTGTATGTATACATAATAAATTGTCAATTTTTTTCTGTACAAAAAATGTTTTATTTGTTCTGATGTTTAAGGATTTGTGATTTAGGCCTTTATCACTTCTGCCATATCTTATACAGTGTTGGTTAAGGGAATCTTCACTTCTCTAGATATAAGGGATGCCATTTAGCAGTTACCTCTGAGAGTTTCTGAATACATTTATTCATACATAATGTTATTGTATCCAACACTGAGGAAGTAAAATATAAACCTAAATACTTAATATGATGGGAGTTCCATGTGAACTTGGAGGCGTTAAACTCCTTTTTGAACGTTTATTTGGTGAGGGGTAGAATTTCGCACTATCATTATTTAGTTTATAACCAGATATGAGAGAGTATGACTGCACTTCTGCTAAGAAGGCAGGAATTGAATCATCCGGTTTTTATATGAAGAGTAAAATATCGTCAGCATACGCTGCGAGTTTGATGTGGGCGTTCGAAGCTTGAAAACCATGTATGTTTGGGTTCTGACGTAATTTAGACAAAAAAGGTTCTAAGGCCAAATTGAATAAAAAGGGAGAAACGGGACATCCTTGACGTACACCTCTGCCTAATTTGAAAAAAAGGGAAGATCAAGCCATTGGCACAAACAGCAGCACAGGGATTGGAGTAAAGAAGAGCTACTAAATTTATAAAATTCGGACCGAAACCAAACCATTTAAGGGTACAAAACAAATATTTCAATTCCACTCTATGAAAAGCTTTTTCTGCATCCAATGCTATTGCTGCTAGAGAGTGTTTTAGATGAGAAGATTTGGATAAGACATTGAAAAACAAATGCGTATTATCTGTTATAACCCTCCCTTTAACAAAGCCAGACTGTTCTTTCCCCAACAATGATGGCAAATAAGAGTCCAAACGTATGGCTAGTGCTTTAGAAAAAAAATTGTAATCGTTGTTAACTAGGGAAATGGGTCTGTAGTTTTTACATTGTTTAGAGTCCTTACCTTCCTTAGGAATAAGGCATATGTGTGCTTCCGAGAAGGAACCTATGGAGTTGCCCGCAGAGTGAAATAAGCAAAGTAGGGTGTACAGTTTGGGTAAAAGAATTTTAGAAAAATTAAGATAAAACTCAACAGTAAAACCAACTGGACCGGGTGCTTTTTCTTTCTTAAGGGTGTGGAGGGCTTTTAGGAGTTCTTGTTGTGTTAGATCAGCTTCTAGGGAGGAAAGGTCTGGTGGATCATGATGAGGTTTTTGGATGGTTGAGAAGAATTATGACAATTGGTGATCAGATGTTTGCGTTTCAGAAGTATATAATGACTGATAAAAGAGAGAGAATTCATTTAAGATTTCAATATCTTTGAATATTAAAACAGAGTGATTGTCATAAAAAGAATCAATATTTAATTTATTTTGGTGAACTTTTAAATAATTAGCTAATATTTTCCCTGCCTTGTTCTTGCCACCATAAAATGTTGCACTATATTTTTAAAGATATACAGAGGCATCATCAGTTGAGTTTTTGTTACACTGTAACTTAGCCTTTATAAGAGCTATTAGATTTTCTTGTGAATGTGAAACATAATAGGAGTGCTCCAGTTTCTTCATGTCATTGAGAAGGTCAATAGTATGTTTACGCGCGCTTTTCTGTTTCTTTGCGACAAAGCTAATGATGAAGTCCCTAGCAGAAGCTTTGAAAGCGTCCCATATAGTAGAGAAAGGCAGGGACTTATTTTGATTCATAGCAAAGTACTCTTTTAAAAAGGCGGTAAAGGAGGTGGTAAACTTTGGATCTAAGAGGAGTGAATTATTAAATCGCCATCTCTTGGGAGTATTAATCTTAGGTAATATATCTAGGCCAATTGAAACAGGGGCATGATCAGATAAAAGAATGGGGCAAATATCCGCATACGAAAGGGATTGAGATATATTATGGGATACAAATATATAATCAATCCTTGATTGGGTCTGATGGACTG
The DNA here is from genome assembly GCF_964263255.1 of Lissotriton vulgaris. Lineage (NCBI taxonomy): Eukaryota > Metazoa > Chordata > Amphibia > Caudata > Salamandridae > Lissotriton > Lissotriton vulgaris. The sequence continues at coordinate 161,778,282 of NC_141689.1, forward strand.
AGGAGTAAAAAGTATATTCTCTGGTAACTGGGTTACATAGACGCCAAGCATCTATAAGTTTCTTTTGGGTGATGGTGTGAACGAAGGAGGTTTGTTGGGAACAAAAGATATTTTGGAATTCCTATCTATAAAAGGGTCTAACACTTGATTACAATCGCCTGCTAAAATAAAATTATCCTCAATGCATTGAGAAATTTGTTTAGCTAGATTGGGCCTAAAGGAAACATCTCCTACATTAGGGGCATAGACGTTAAGAAAAGAAACTGGAACACCCTTTAACAGTAGCTTAACAATTAACCATCTGCTATCCGTATCTGAGGTTTGTGCAATAAACGTAACTGGGAGGGATTTACGACACAGTATCATAACTCCATTTCGCTTACCATCCCCTTGAGAAAAGAAGGTTTCCCCTACCCATCCTCTTTTTAATTTCAGAGATTTAACTTCCGTAAGGTGTGTTTCTTGAAGGAAAACAATATCAATATCAGCATTCAATCTGGCAAGATGAGTTAAGACTCTCTGTCTCTTACTGGGAGAATTTAATAACCTCAGTTTTAGTGACATGGAAGTTTAATTATAAATTGACATTGGAGAACTTGGCAAAAGTATGATTCAAAACTATTAAATGTGAGAATGCATATATAGAAGAGAAAAAGGTATATAGATAAGCATAACGTAAACCAGAAAGAATTGGAAGAAATAAAGATCTTAGATAAGAGATAAGAGTCAGGTGAAACAGTAAAGAAAAAGACAGGGTTAGCAATCAAATAGTAAGGAAGTAATGAGAAAAAAGATTACAGAACTACATTAGCAGGGAGAATGCTTAATATAAGAATGAAGGTAGATAAAGAGAGAGAACCGACATCCAGAGATTTGAGGTGAGAGAACAATTGTAAAACAGAACAAAAAACCAAAGACATAACAAACAACATACCTACTCTAAACAGTATAATATAAACATAAGAAAAAAAAAAGAACAAAATACCTACAAACGGGGAAGAATGAGGAAGGGAGGGAAGGAGCCACTTGGAGCGGGCAGAATATCTAGGAGAAACACAACGGGACCAAGAGGCGAGCACGTCCCAACAATGGGAAAACTGTAAAAGTAACGAGCAGAACATGAATTACCAAACAGTAACTGGAACATTGAACAAAGGCACATTATGATAGATCAACTGTGATCAAGACATAACAGCAAAATCTCAGCATTAACAGGGTATCAAAGGAAAGAAAAAATGAACATTTCAGAAGCAACATACAATTTATCATAAATAAGGTGAAAAGTGTTCATATGATATCATATAATCAAGGAGGTCCATTGTGAGGCAGTAACGGAGATCCGGAGGCATTCATTTGATCAATTTTGTGCGAATTAATGAAACTTTGTAGATGTATTGGGTCACCGTACGTAGGTGTTCTATTATTGTATGTGACTTTAAATAGGCATGGACGGAAAAGACAATATCTGGCTCCCATTGAAAGAAGATCAGGTCTCATATTTAAGAAGGCTTTGCGTCTGGCTGCGGTAACTTTAGCATAATCCTCAGCAAAAAACAATGATGAGCCAGACCAAGAGATTAGTTGGGTAGATCTAACTGCTGCCAGAACTTTCAGCAAGTCAGTATATTCTAGAAAATAAAGAATAACTCCTCTTGGCTTCGATGCTGGTGAGGTATTGGATGCAGGATGACCGAATCTATGTACACGTTGTATGTTCAGCACCGTGTCTTCTGGAAGATGTAAGATTTGGGGGAGGAACGATTTAAAGAAACTGATCGGGTCAGTACCTTTTGCTCCTTCCTGTAAACCATAATACCTATGTTATTCCTTCTGTTACGATTTTCAAGGTCCTTGACCTGTTTGGTAAGAGTTGACACTTGAGACTGAAGAGCAATTACGTTTTTAGTAGTATCCTTGACTGAGGAGACGTTTTGTTCTACAACAGAGAGCCTGGTGTCCAATTGAGACCAACTGTCTGATAATAATTGTAACTTAGAATTTGTTTCCTCAACAAAGGGTCTAAGCACTCTTCTTCCTTGTAATAGCAGCTCCATAGAAACTGGTGAGGTTGGCTTAGGTGGTGAAGGCGGATCTTTCTTTAGGCGTTTTACATTTGATTTTGCAGGTACAGCCTGAGCAGAATCCATCATTGTGTCAGTGTGCTTATCCGAAAGGGACCCAGAATCCTCCAACTTGGCAATGGTAGTGAAAAGTTTAGAGTTTTTTATGTAAGCATGGTTTTGTTTGGGCGCCTTGATTAAAGATCCTTTTATCCTTCCCATTGAACCAGAAATGTTGTTGAGAAAGGATAAGGTAATTGAGAGAAGTTCAAAGAATGCACCTGAAGTACAGGAGCGGTGAATCAGATGTGGGAAATATCTTAAACACCTCCAAGTGACTAAAACAGTGTAGGCATAATGATAATGTAATCCTTTAATTTGATAAAAGGAATAAAGCATGTTTGGCTAACTGACTGATACAGCAGAGAGTCCAGAATTTCAAAATAACAGTGCAGTGATTGGAGCTTCACTATCTGCCATACCAATGAATAACGAGTGTTTTCCTCTCAGTGTGTTACACAGAATGGCTGTAAGCTCCTCTCCTCAGAAGCGACGAGAAACTGGGTTATATGGCCAATCTTGGTACTTCAAGAAAAAATAGCTGTGACAGGATCATTTTATCAATACTACGTGTGGAGGAAGTAAAGTTCCATTTGCAGCCGTGTTTAGAGAATAAAAAAGAAAAATCGTCGTAAATTCAAAATTCAAGATGGCGGCCACGATGTCGCCGCATCGAATGAGGTGAAGAGACTTAAAAAAAGGAACATACCCAGGCATTCTCAGAATGTGACGGTGGTCACATTGTCTTCACCACATCTTCCGATAAGAGATTCTCCGATTTCTGCATTCGTCGAGCTATGGAGCCGCAGGACTGCCGCTCTGGTCCAGAGAGCTTCAGCGGGATGCCGCCATGTCACACGGGTGCCAAGCCACACCCCCCATTTAGAAGGGATCTTCATTCAACGGCGAATATGGAGGGCGTGCGCCAGCCCGTTTTCTTCTTCAGCACATGTAGGTAGACAGGGTAACATGTTCTGCTTGCTGACCTGAGCGTCTTCTGCTGATAGCATAAGACGTTCTAAATAATTCTAAAAACAAGCCCTTAGCCACGAGGCCTCCAGCGTTCGCAGCTGCCTCTCCATCTTCCCAACGTCTTGGCGGTTTCATGTGCAGTCCTGGGAATGGATCTATCAGAGAAGGAGCGGTGAAAGATGCCTCCTTGTGTGGAACATGCATGTCTCTAAGTGACTTAGGGTCCCCGGCACACATGTTGCTGCGCTACCTCATAACATCTCTCTGGCTCTTGAAACTTTCCTTATCTTTTGTCAACATTCTGTCGGACTCCTTCTATATGAAACAGGTGCTCTTCCGGGACACCCTTTTGGCATTCCCTGAAAAGAATCCCCCTTGGTGAACTCCCTGGCCGGTGGTCTCAAGATGGCCACCTTGTGTGAGGGCCTAAGGCTTCAGTCCCCCCTGTCATGTCTTAGTGGCAATAACGACATACAAGTACTTATCTTTGAAGAGCTTTATTCCTCACGTCTCATCCTGACCCTGTCCCTACTCTAAACCCCCCTTTCCTGTGTTCCCCCGCTCCTCCTCTTCCTGTTCCTTCCCTGGCTCCACCCCAACCACTAGAATGCATCCCGATATTACACCCCCTTCGGATAGGAGTTGGCCTAATGGCTAGGGCAGTCGACCTCAAATCTGGGGAACTGGGTTCAAGTCTCTCCAATGACGCTGAACATCCTGTGATTCAGGGCAAATCACTTAATCTCCCCATGCCTAAAAAAATGAATGTGTATCCTCATGTAACGTAACTGGTGCTAATTAAAGCATTCTGATACACGATTCGGGTCAAGATTGTGCTATATAAAACTCTGTAAAAACAAAAAACACCCTGAAAGGTGCTATGGTAGGCAGAGATTCACTGCCATGCCACGTGTCAGCATACATACAACTTTGTCTGGTTGCATTTTGGCAGGTCCGTGGAAGCTGAGTGCAGGAGTTCCAGCGGGAAGCTCATGTGTCAGTCAGTGTGTTTTTGGGATGGTTGGTGGCGGGTGTGATGTGTAGATATGAGGCTGTATCCATGTGATGGACTTTAGGGTATTTGTGCATCATGTCCATGGATGCATGCATCACAAATACCCTGACGTCCCTTCATATATCACCTGTGTACAGGTGCTGTGTGTGTGTGAGAGAGAGAGAAAGGTGATGATAAGAGGTCCGTCATTCCACTACGTGGCTTGCAGCTATCTATGGACTATACATTTTTATTTTACACTCACAGGTGGCCTAGCTGTGCATTCTTCATTTTTGTTATAGCCCTAGCCTGCTGCCTAGCTGCTGCTGCTATACCGGATGTTAGAGTCTCCGAACCCAAGTTACCTATAAAGAGGTACAGGGCCTTTAACAATAGGTATAGCCTGAGGCAAAAGGGCTATAAGGCTATTAGAACATTTCACCCACTAAGGATACTAAATTAAAAACTGAAACTTGAAGAGAAACATTGGAATGCTGATGCTCCGGGGTTTATCAGCCATTATAAGCCTGGAGTCACTCCATTGTGGTCAGTGGAGCTATCAACGTTCCATTGCTCTAATATAACCATATAGTCATATAGCCTGCAGTATCAGGCTATACCGGCTATTAAAGGCCTTCTTTAGCGTTACAGGCCCGAGCCGAAGGCGAGGGCCTATAATAAGGGAACGGGACTGCAATAGCCGGTATAGCCCAGCTACAAAGGGCTGTAAGGCTATTAGAACATTCTGCCACTAGAGGACAGAATGTTCTAACAAATTAAACAAAGGTCTCTCAGAGCCCGAGGAGATTGAAATCCCCTAGGGCCCCCAGAGGCCTTTGTTTAAACAACATTGGAATGTTGCTTTGCGGTCCTTTACCGGCCCGTAGAAGCACGGAGCATTCCATTGTTGTAATGGAGTGCTCCACATTCCAATATTCTAACAGGCACTATAAGTCCAAGGGGTCGCTCACCACTTATCCTACCAGCGTGTAGCCCCAAAGCGTTGTGGTCCTTGAAGTCAGCATCAGCTGGTGCGCCTCTGCCTGGGTCTTGAGGAAAAAATCAGTCGCATTGGCCATCCCTGGACACGTGTTTCGAGGTTGTTGCCTCTCGTCAGCAGGGAGTAGGAATGTATGCAGGGGTGCTGCGTAGGCTGCCAAAAATGTCTTCAGGTTTGGTACCGCTCGTGGCACGTAGGAGCGTAACCCGGGCTCGTCAGCCCCACCGGCTCAAGGGAGCCTGAATGTAAAAGTAAGTCCAAGGGGTCGCTCACCACTTATCCTACCAGCGTGTAGCCCCAAAGCGTTGTGGTCCTTGAAGTCAGCATCAGCTGGTGCGCCTCTGCCTGGGTCTTGAGGAAAAAATCAGTCGCATTGGCCATCCCTGGACACGTGTTTCGAGGTTGTTGCCTCTCGTCAGCAGGGAGTAGGAATGTATGTAGGGGTGCTGCGTAGGCTGCCAAAAATGTCTTCAGGTTTGGTACCGCTCGTGGCACGTAGGAGCGTAACCCGGGCTCGTCAGCCCCACCGGCTCAAGGGAGCCTGAATGTAAAAGTAAGTCCAAGGGGTCGCTCACCACTTATCCTACCAGCGTGTAGCCCCAAAGCGTTGTGGTCCTTGAAGTCAGCATCAGCTGGTGCGCCTCTGCCTGGGTCTTGAGGAAAAAATCAGTCGCATTGGCCATCCCTGGACACGTGTTTCGAGGTTGTTGCCTCTCGTCAGCAGGGAGTAGGAATGTATGTAGGGGTGCTGCGTAGGCTGCCAAAAATGTCTTCAGGTTTGGTACCGCTCGTGGCACGTAGGAGCGTAACCCGGGCTCGTCAGCCCCACCGGCTCAAGGGAGCCTGAATGTAAAAGTAAGTCCAAGGGGTCGCTCACCACTTATCCTACCAGCGTGTAGCCCCAAAGCGTTGTGGTCCTTGAAGTCAGCATCAGCTGGTGCGCCTCTGCCTGGGTCTTGAGGAAAAAATCAGTCGCATTGGCCATCCCTGGACACGTGTTTCGAGGTTGTTGCCTCTCGTCAGCAGGGAGTAGGAATGTATGTAGGGGTGCTGCGTAGGCTGCCAAAAATGTCTTCAGGTTTGGTACCGCTCGTGGCACGTAGGAGCGTAACCCGGGCTCGTCAGCCCCACCGGCTCAAGGGAGCCTGAATGTAAAAGTAAGTCCAAGGGGTCGCTCACCACTTATCCTACCAGCGTGTAGCCCCAAAGCGTTGTGGTCCTTGAAGTCAGCATCAGCTGGTGCGCCTCTGCCTGGGTCTTGAGGAAAAAATCAGTCGCATTGGCCATCCCTGGACACGTGTTTCGAGGTTGTTGCCTCTCGTCAGCAGGGAGTAGGAATGTATGTAGGGGTGCTGCGTAGGCTGCCAAAAATGTCTTCAGGTTTGGTACCGCTCGTGGCACGTAGGAGCGTAACCCGGGCTCGTCAGCCCCACCGGCTCAAGGGAGCCTGAATGTAAAAGTAAGTCCAAGGGGTCGCTCACCACTTATCCTACCAGCGTGTAGCCCCAAAGCGTTGTGGTCCTTGAAGTCAGCATCAGCTGGTGCGCCTCTGCCTGGGTCTTGAGGAAAAAATTAGTCGCATTGGCCATCCCTGGACACGTGTTTCGAGGTTGTTGCCTCTCGTCAGCAGGGAGTAGGAATGTATGTAGGGGTGCTGCGTAGGCTGCCAAAAATGTCTTCAGGTTTGGTACCGCTCGTGGCACGTAGGAGCGTAACCCGGGCTCGTCAGCCCCACCGGCTCAAGGGAGCCTGAATGTAAAAGTAAGTCCAAGGGGTCGCTCACCACTTATCCTACCAGCGTGTAGCCCCAAAGCGTTGTGGTCCTTGAAGTCAGCATCAGCTGGTGCGCCTCTGCCTGGGTCTTGAGGAAAAAATCAGTCGCATTGGCCATCCCTGGACACGTGTTTCGAGGTTGTTGCCTCTCGTCAGCAGGGAGTAGGAATGTATGTAGGGGTGCTGCGTAGGCTGCCAAAAATGTCTTCAGGTTTGGTACCGCTCGTGGCACGTAGGAGCGTAACCCGGGCTCGTCAGCCCCACCGGCTCAAGGGAGCCTGAATGTAAAAGTAAGTCCAAGGGGTCGCTCACCACTTATCCTACCAGCGTGTAGCCCCAAAGCGTTGTGGTCCTTGAAGTCAGCATCAGCTGGTGCGCCTCTGCCTGGGTCTTGAGGAAAAAATCAGTCGCATTGGCCATCCCTGGACACGTGTTTCGAGGTTGTTGCCTCTCGTCAGCAGGGAGTAGGAATGTATGTAGGGGTGCTGCGTAGGCTGCCAAAAATGTCTTCAGGTTTGGTACCGCTCGTGGCACGTAGGAGCGTAACCCGGGCTCGTCAGCCCCACCGGCTCAAGGGAGCCTGAATGTAAAAGTAAGTCCAAGGGGTCGCTCACCACTTATCCTACCAGCGTGTAGCCCCAAAGCGTTGTGGTCCTTGAAGTCAGCATCAGCTGGTGCGCCTCTGCCTGGGTCTTGAGGAAAAAATCAGTCGCATTGGCCATCCCTGGACACGTGTTTCGAGGTTGTTGCCTCTCGTCAGCAGGGAGTAGGAATGTATGTAGGGGTGCTGCGTAGGCTGCCAAAAATGTCTTCAGGTTTGGTACCGCTCGTGGCACGTAGGAGCGTAACCCGGGCTCGTCAGCCCCACCGGCTCAAGGGAGCCTGAATGTAAAAGTAAGTCCAAGGGGTCGCTCACCACTTATCCTACCAGCGTGTAGCCCCAAAGCGTTGTGGTCCTTGAAGTCAGCATCAGCTGGTGCGCCTCTGCCTGGGTCTTGAGGAAAAAATCCGTCGCATTGGCCATCCCTGGACACGTGTTTCGAGGTTGTTGCCTCTCGTCAGCAGGGAGTAGGAATGTATGTAGGGGTGCTGCGTAGGCTGCCAAAAATGTCTTCAGGTTTGGTACCGCTCGTGGCACGTAGGAGCGTAACCCGGGCTCGTCAGCCCCACCGGCTCAAGGGAGCCTGAATGTAAAAGTAAGTCCAAGGGGTCGCTCACCACTTATCCTACCAGCGTGTAGCCCCAAAGCGTTGTGGTCCTTGAAGTCAGCATCAGCTGGTGCGCCTCTGCCTGGGTCTTGAGGAAAAAATCAGTCGCATTGGCCATCCCTGGACACGTGTTTCGAGGTTGTTGCCTCTCGTCAGCAGGGAGTAGGAATGTATGTAGGGGTGCTGCGTAGGCTGCCAAAAATGTCTTCAGGTTTGGTACCGCTCGTGGCACGTAGGAGCGTAACCCGGGCTCGTCAGCCCCACCGGCTCAAGGGAGCCTGAATGTAAAAGTAAGTCCAAGGGGTCGCTCACCACTTATCCTACCAGCGTGTAGCCCCAAAGCGTTGTGGTCCTTGAAGTCAGCATCAGCTGGTGCGCCTCTGCCTGGGTCTTGAGGAAAAAATCAGTCGCATTGGCCATCCCTGGACACGTGTTTCGAGGTTGTTGCCTCTCGTCAGCAGGGAGTAGGAATGTATGTAGGGGTGCTGCGTAGGCTGCCAAAAATGTCTTCAGGTTTGGTACCGCTCGTGGCACGTAGGAGCGTAACCCGGGCTCGTCAGCCCCACCGGCTCAAGGGAGCCTGAATGTAAAAGTAAGTCCAAGGGGTCGCTCACCACTTATCCTACCAGCGTGTAGCCCCAAAGCGTTGTGGTCCTTGAAGTCAGCATCAGCTGGTGCGCCTCTGCCTGGGTCTTGAGGAAAAAATCAGTCGCATTGGCCATCCCTGGACACGTGTTTCGAGGTTGTTGCCTCTCGTCAGCAGGGAGTAGGAATGTATGTAGGGGTGCTGCGTAGGCTGCCAAAAATGTCTTCAGGTTTGGTACCGCTCGTGGCACGTAGGAGCGTAACCCGGGCTCGTCAGCCCCACCGGCTCAAGGGAGCCTGAATGTAAAAGTAAGTCCAAGGGGTCGCTCACCACTTATCCTACCAGCGTGTAGCCCCAAAGCGTTGTGGTCCTTGAAGTCAGCATCAGCTGGTGCGCCTCTGCCTGGGTCTTGAGGAAAAAATCAGTCGCATTGGCCATCCCTGGACACGTGTTTCGAGGTTGTTGCCTCTCGTCAGCAGGGAGTAGGAATGTATGTAGGGGTGCTGCGTAGGCTGCCAAAAATGTCTTCAGGTTTGGTACCGCTCGTGGCACGTAGGAGCGTAACCCGGGCTCGTCAGCCCCACCGGCTCAAGGGAGCCTGAATGTAAAAGTAAGTCCAAGGGGTCGCTCACCACTTATCCTACCAGCGTGTAGCCCCAAAGCGTTGTGGTCCTTGAAGTCAGCATCAGCTGGTGCGCCTCTGCCTGGGTCTTGAGGAAAAAATCAGTCGCATTGGCCATCCCTGGACACGTGTTTCGAGGTTGTTGCCTCTCGTCAGCAGGGAGTAGGAATGTATGTAGGGGTGCTGCGTAGGCTGCCAAAAATGTCTTCAGGTTTGGTACCGCTCGTGGCACGTAGGAGCGTAACCCGGGCTCGTCAGCCCCACCGGCTCAAGGGAGCCTGAATGTAAAAGTAAGTCCAAGGGGTCGCTCACCACTTATCCTACCAGCGTGTAGCCCCAAAGCGTTGTGGTCCTTGAAGTCAGCATCAGCTGGTGCGCCTCTGCCTGGGTCTTGAGGAAAAAATCAGTCGCATTGGCCATCCCTGGACACGTGTTTCGAGGTTGTTGCCTCTCGTCAGCAGGGAGTAGGAATGTATGTAGGGGTGCTGCGTAGGCTGCCAAAAATGTCTTCAGGTTTGGTACCGCTCGTGGAACGTAGGAGCGTAACCCGGGCTCGTCCCTGGACACGTGTTTCGAGGTTGTTGCCTCTCGTCAGCAGGGAGTAGGAATGTATGAAGGGGTGCTGCATAGGCTGCCAAAAAATGTCGTCAGGTTCGGTACCACTCTTGGCACGCAGGTGCGTAACCCGGCTCGTCAGCCCCACCAGCTCCAAGGAGCTTGAATAAAAGTTACAGTCCAATTGGTCGCACACTGCTTGTCCTATCAGCGTGTTGCCCCAAAGCACCGTGGTCCATGTAGTCAGCATCAGCGGGTGCGCTTCTGCCAGGGTCTTGAGTGAAAAATCAAAGTCGCGTTGGCCATCCCTGGACACGTGTTTCGAGGTTGTTGCCTCTCGTCAGCAGGGAGTAGGAATGTATGTAGGGGTGCTGCGTAGGCTGCCAAAAATGTCTTCAGGTTTGGTACCGCTCGTGGCACGTAGGAGCGTAACCCGGGCTCGTCAGCCCCACCGGCTCAAGGGAGCCTGAATGTAAAAGTAAGTCCAAGGGGTCGCTCACCACTTATCCTACCAGCGTGTAGCCCCAAAGCGTTGTGGTCCTTGAAGTCAGCATCAGCTGGTGCGCCTCTGCCTGGGTCTTGAGGAAAAAATCAGTCGCATTGGCCATCCCTGGACACGTGTTTCGAGGTTGTTGCCTCTCGTCAGCAGGGAGTAGGAATGTATGTAGGGGTGCTGCGTAGGCTGCCAAAAATGTCTTCAGGTTTGGTACCGCTCGTGGAACGTAGGAGCGTAACCCGGGCTCGTCCCTGGACACGTGTTTCGAGGTTGTTGCCTCTCGTCAGCAGGGAGTAGGAATGTATGAAGGGGTGCTGCATAGGCTGCCAAAAAATGTCGTCAGGTTCGGTACCACTCTTGGCACGCAGGTGCGTAACCCGGCTCGTCAGCCCCACCAGCTCCAAGGAGCTTGAATAAAAGTTACAGTCCAATTGGTCGCACACTGCTTGTCCTATCAGCGTGTTGCCCCAAAGCACCGTGGTCCATGTAGTCAGCATCAGCGGGTGCGCTTCTGCCAGGGTCTTGAGTGAAAAATCAAAGTCGCGTTGGCCATCCCTGGACACGTGTTTCGAGGTTGTTGCCTCTCGTCAGCAGGGAGTAGGAATGTATGAAGGGGTGCTGCATAGGCTGCCAAAAAATGTCTTCAGGTTCGGTACCACTCGTGGCACGCAGGTGCGTAACCCGGCTCGTCAGCCCCACCAGCTCCAAGGAGCTTGAATAAAAGTTACAGTCCAATTGGTCGCACACTGCTTGTCCTATCAGCGTGTTGCCCCAAAGCACCGTGGTCCATGTAGTCAGCATCAGCGGGTGCGCTTCTGCCAGGGTCTTGAGTGAAAAATCAAAGTCGCATTGGCCATCCCTGGACACGTGTTTCGAGGTTGTTGCCTCTCGTCAGCAGGGAGTAGGAATGTATGAAGGGGTGCTGCATAGGCTGCCAAAAAATGTCTTCAGGTTCGGTACCACTCGTGGCACGCAGGTGCGTAACCCGGCTCGTCAGCCCCACCAGCTCCAAGGAGCTTGAATAAAAGTTACAGTCCAATTGGTCGCACACTGCTTGTCCTATCAGCGTGTTGCCCCAAAGCACCGTGGTCCATGTAGTCAGCATCAGCGGGTGCGCTTCTGCCAGGGTCTTGAGTGAAAAATCAAAGTCGCGTTGGCCATCCCTGGACACGTGTTTCGAGGTTGTTGCCTCTCGTCAGCAGGGAGTAGGAATGTATTTTTCTACATATGCTTATACATAGTGCTACCCTGTATTGCACACTTAAGAGTTGTTCCACACTTCTGTTCAAAATGGCAACTCAGAGCCTGAGAGTGTAGTAGCATGTGATGTAATACAGAGTTGATGACTTGTTGGCTCACCCACTCATCCGGATCATGGTTGATTGTAAAAGACATACGCAGTAGCCTTTGTGTTGAAAACTTGCACAGTTTGCTACCTTTACAGAAAGATAAATAGGCAATGTTACCGAAACAATAATACCCAGGGCCACTAAAATCAGGAGTGGCCGTGCAGGTAAGAGCGGTGCGGCAGTGGGGCCGGGTTGGAGAGGGATTCGACTGATGACTGCGAGGGGAAATTAAATAAATACTTAATTTTCCCTCATCGTCGTCTGTCAAAATCTCCCCCCACCCCGCCCTACCGCTGTTACCTGCACAGGCCGCGGCTGATTCAAATTACGCTTACATGAAAGAATCAAATTATGGGGCAGGGTTGAATAAATTATACAGCAAGAAAAGGCAAATTGTGTGGCACGTTTTGAAGCAGTATTACTTCACTGTTTGTCATCTGTACCAAATGTCCGCTGCGTGTTCATGAACAGCTCATGAAATAAATGACTTACTAAGAAAAAATGAAAAGTTGTTTATCTGAAAAAACTATAGTAATCAAATTTGTTGTTCTAATTAGAACGTTATGTAAGCCAATAACAATTTTAAAAAATCAAACAAAACAGTAATAGAAATGAAAAAGCCTACATAACTATCACATGGAAAAATCAAGCATGTTGTCTCAAACAGACCAATCTTGAGAAATATAGAAAAACCGAATTGAAAAAAAAATAGTTGAAAAGATTGATTTGCCCCTAAACAATGTGGAAAAATAGTAAATGTACTAAGAGGGATATTGAGATTTATAATTCACCAGAAATTGGCCCATTACTCATATTACTAAAATCAATGCACTTGAACATTACAATACAAAGAAAAAGTATAAAAGTAAATAATTGTCCATGTGTCAAAGCACCTCATAATACAGATTGCTTGTCCAGAGAAATGTGGTGCTTATAAAAGGACACGTAGGAGATGAATGGGAGGACAGCTGTGGGAGAAAATGATGCTGTTCCATTCCTTTGTTGCATTAAGTCCACATTAGACAGTGTTGCATTTTAGGATCCATTGACATTCAGATTTGTTCAGCAGAAACTGCATGTGGCTGCCATTAGCAGGTTTGCATATGTTTTGGAGTACTTGCCATCATATCAACTTCTCTGGGTGGTTCTTTTTCACAAAATGGGTGCCCAAGGACGCTGACTTTATTTTACATTTGATATCCCTGCGATGCTGGTACAATTTGTCTTAATTCTGTGAGTGGTCTGTAGCATGTGTAACAATTGACAAGGGTACCAAATCACATAGATGACGCTACGGGAAACAGCCTTTACAACGGAAGCGTTACAACGCATGCCATTACAACACATGTTGTTACAACACGAAAGGCTTGTTGCTGGAAGTAGAAGGTGTTAGAGTTTACTCCAATACCTTCCCTACTGTTACACACACTGGAGTTGGAATGGTAAATTATACTATTCCAACTTCCAGTGCACCCCTGACAGCAAGTTGGGGTAAAGGAATGCGTTGTAATGGCATGTGTTGTAATGGCATGCGTTGTAACATCATACAACCAACGCCACTGGTACTGCAGTTAGAAAAATTCCTTAGCATGTGATTGATGTTATTATGTACAAATGTATTACTATTTTTTGTGAACAGGCACACAACACAGGTATCACAAGAGTAATGTTGAGTCAATCTTTCGTGGCCACAGAGTTCTGCTATGAGTTGACTTACGTGTTGCTTTCTGATGTTAGCATGATCTATGTGGTTCCACAGGTTTTTTCCTTTGCTCTATGAAAACATTTGTAACTTATTAGTTAGACGAAGAGATTGTATGTATAGCTAATGTTGGCAATTCTCATCTATGTTTCCGCTGGAACTGTATGAAAGACAAGATGTGAGGTCCAAACTTCCCTGCACCACCAAGACCGCTCAACTATGTCAAAGCACATCATGGGAAGAGGAGGAAGAGGGGAGAAAAGGGAGAGAGAGAACACCGGTACCACGGAGCCAACTCAGAGAGGTAAACAAGGTCCCAGGTATCTCTATGTGTACCCTGTCCATAAAGAAAGAAGAAATAATATCAGTAGGTGTGAAACATTCCTATATGTATGTAAGAACAGTATACTCTACTGTATATATGTTTCTTCACACATTAACTACCTGGATAATTCCCCTCTTCCGAAATTAAGTGGATGACTGCTAGGGTAACATCTATCTAGGAGCTTGTTACTCAATACTTCAGCTTCTTTGAAATAATCCTTTTGCCACTTACGATTCCTGCAAATAGAGAGGAATTTTCCCTATGGGAGGCCATCTTTTAAGGTTTTTGGATGGTTAGTGAATGGTCGGCTATTTGAATGGTGCAACAATGTGAAAGTGACCCACTTGCACTTCCCAATTTCCTTAAATGAGGCTTTATTTATATTTAGCCAACTTCACATGATTGGTGCATATATGAAAGAACTAGCTGGTAAAAACTCCTTGGAAAATGAGGGTTTAGTAGGAATTAGTTACTCCAAAAACGTTACATCTTAAGGGAAATTTCACCTACCTAAGATTTTTTGTAACCGTGGCAGACATTGCTGTTGGAAAGTTTGTAGGCTTCACCATACTTTGCTGACAAAATTATAATTTTGCACTCTTTGTTTTACGTCGGAAAAATATTAATGTTTTGCATCCACCTTTCTGACGCAAAACATTAATACATACCATAAGGAATTGTTCTTTAGAAGAAACGGCCTAAACACGCCCCTTCCAAATAGTGTTTCCTTTTGATTCATAGGTAATTTGGTAGCATGTTATTGAATTGCTAAATGGGTTTGGTGCATTTGAAAAACATGATCTTGTTGCAAACCCGTGAAATACTGAATCGCAGGGTTTGCAAGAAAAAAACACATTAGTATTTCTGGGCCAATATCTTCACGCTTTTATTTTTTTTTTTAAGTTCAAGAAAATTTCATTCGGTAATAACAAGAGAAAAACAAGGTGTCAAAACAAAGTACATTGGAATATCAACGTTGAAGACTATAGTAAATAAAACAAGCATACAGTTGTAAATAGCATCAAAAGGTAAATCTGGGCAATGGAATAAAAAGAAAAGAACAGGAAAAAGCATTTAAAACAGTAATCATATTAAGCATGAAAATATTCGAAGGGAAAATACAGATAATACAATGAAGAAAAATGGAATGCAATGAGCATTTAAGGAGGCTTAGGGACTTCTTGTTGCGAAGGTAGTGGACGAGATAAACGATTAGCACAGGCATCTAAGTAAAGCGTGACAGGGGACCATAAGTCCATACGCTTTGCAGCCATACGAGCCGGAAAGACAAAAGCAGTGTCAAGTCTGTGGTTATGGCATACATTAAACCACCACGCCTTAAAGGAGATATTGGAAAAGTCCTTCCAGTTTACCGTTATCTGTTGGAATGCAGCAGCCAGTAGTAAATCGATAATCTGAGGCTTTAGTTCAACATTATCCCTGTATGGGGATAGACTGCCCAAAAAAATGTTTGTATGAGAGAAGGGGACACATGTGTGAAAAATCAAATTAATTTGAGCCCAAACCTGTAACCAAAAAGCATGAACAGAAGTACATAAGAATAACATGTGAAATATAGTGGCTTGTGGAGATGAACAAGACCAGCATGTGTGAGAGGTGTTTGGAAAGTGTTTATGAAGGTCAAAGGGTGTATAAAGAAGTCTGTTGTAAATGAAGAACAAAGACTGTGTCAAAGTTGCCGCTCTCGAGGATTTACGAATCTTGATCCAAACTTTGTCCCATAGTGAGATTGGCCAAGACATGAAGAGATCATGTTCCCAACATTCCTCCACTTTGGACTTAGGTCTAATGGAGTCAGTAGTATGAAGGTATTTGTAAATAGCAGAAGCTGTTGGGGTGTTGTGTATAAAGGAGTGAGGTGAAGAGATGGGAGTAAAAGAAGCGGGAGGGGGACATAACTGAGAGAGCCGATTATAAGTTGTCAGTGCTGCCTCCCTAAGTAAATGATAGTTACGAATAAAAGAGGAAGGTAAGTCATCAAGGGAACGAAGAGCGGTGAAAGATAAAAAGGAGGATTGAGAAAAGAGTTGGGATATCCATATCAGCCCCTTGCGATGCCATGTTTTCCAAAAAAAGGGTCTGTTACGAATAAGTAGAGCAGTGTTATGCCAAATGGTGGAGGAAAGGAAATCAGCAATGGCCGTGGGAGAGGGATGAGAAGAAGATAGGAGCAATTTGGTAGTAAATTTGTGAATGGGAGTGGAAATGGAAGAGGGTTTACGAGAGAAAGAAAGATATTCAGCAAAGGAAAAAGGGGAAAGAAGAAGGCGCTCAAATTTAGTCCATAAAGGACAGAGAGTGCTGGGATCTTGCAACCAGAAGGAGGCGTGTCGTAATTGAAATGCTTTATGGTAGTCAGGGAAGTCTGGGAAATTAACTCCACCCTCCATCTTAGGGCGAATCAGTCGAGCTAGAGACATTTGAGGTCTCTTCTTATTCCAAAGAATGGAGTTAATTTTTTTAAAAAATTTGGAAGGAATGGAGACTGGAATGTTAGAAATAGTGTAAAGAACTATGGGAGACAACATCATTTTAATAGTGTCAAGGCGACCCCACCAGGACAGGTAAAGAGGATGCCACTTGGACGTTAAATCCACTAATTTTTTAGTACATTTGGAAAGACAGAGGGAAACGGTATCTGGAATAGTCTGAGTGATGTGTAAACCAAGGTATTTAATATGAGAAGATTTCCATGTAAAGTTAGATGCGGCAAAATCAGGCTTAAATGTGAATTTCGTCAGAGGTAGTATCTCACATTTATCATTGTTAAGTTTATAACCAGATATTTGGGAATAGTCATTTACTTCAGCAAGGAAGGCGGGAATCGAAGCGGTGGGGTTAGAGATAAAAAGAAAAATGTTGTCTGCATATGCGGCCAGCTTAATTTGGGAGTCTGATATCTGAAAGCCTTGAATAGTGGGGTTTTGATGAAGTTTAGACAGAAAGGGTTCTAAGGCCAAGTTAAAGAGAAAAGGAGACAGGGGGCATCCTTGGCGGACACCTCTTTTCAAATCAAAAAAGGAGGATATTTGACCATTAGCACAAACAGCTGCACGTGGGTTGGAGTAAAGTAAGGAAATCAGAGAAATGAAAGTAGGACCAAAACCAAACCAACGAAGGGTGTGAAAAAGATAGGTCCATTCAACCCTATCAAACGCCTTTCAGCATCAAGGGCAATGGCCGCAAGGGAATGGGGCAAATGGCGGGACTTAGATAAAACATCAAATAGTAGTCTAGTGTTATCAGTAATGAAACGGCTCTTGACAAAGCCTGACTGTTCCTCACCCAGAAGATCCGGGAGAAGAGGATCAAGACGTGCTGCAAGAGACTTTGCAAATATTTTATAATCGATGTTGACCAAGGAAATTGGTCTGTAATTTTTACAATGTTGAGGATCCTTCCCCTCCTTGGGTATAAGACAAATATGTGCATCAGAGAAAGAACCTGAGGAAGAACCCAAGGTGAGGAAAGCGCCAATGAGGGAATGTAGTTTTGGGATGAGAAGTTTTGAAAAGTGAAGAAAAAACTCAACAGTAAAGCCATCTGGCCCAGGAGCCTTATCTTTTTGAAGATTCTGACGTGCAGCAATCAACTCTTTTTGGGAAATGCTAAGCTCTAAATGAGAAAGGTCAAGCGGGAAGTGAGCTGGTTTTTGGATGTTGGAGAAAAAGTGGTCGAGGGAGTGAGAAGAAGGTTGAGTTTCAGAAGAATATAAAGTTTTGTAAAAGGCAGAAAATTCAGCAAGAATGTCTGTATCTGTATGTTTGAGAACAGATTGTGTGTCATAGATTGATTCAATATTTAATTTGTTGTGCTTTACCTTGAGATAATTAGCTAAAACCTTCCCAGCCTTATTTTTGCCTCCATAAAACTTGGCACTCGATTTCAATAAATATAAAGAGGCATCTTCCATGGATTTTTTGTTAAATTTCATTTTAGCATTAATCAAGGCTGTTAGACTTTCCTGTGATCGGGAAGTAAAATAAGAATGCTCCAATTTCTTAATATCAAGAAGGATAGCAGCTGTAAAGCTGCGAGCAGCCCTCAGTTTTTTCGCCACAAAGCCAATTATAAAGTCCCTTGCCGCAGCCTTGAAGGCGTCCCAAATGGTGTGCTTGGGAATGTAGGGAGTGTCATTAAGTAAAAAAAATTCATCAAAAAAATCAGTGAAGGATGCAGTGAACTTAGGGTGTAAGAGAAGGGAGTTATTAAAGCACCATTGCTTGGGCCCAACTGATTTAGGAAGGATGTCAAGTTGAGCCAAAGTGAGGGTATGGTCTGAAAGTAAAATCGGACCAATCTCTGCATGGGTAAGGGTTTGGACAATGTTGTGAGTAACAAAAATATAATCAATCCGAGATTGGGAGTGATGACACAGAGAGTAAAAAGTGAATTCCTGCAGGGCTGGGTTACATAAGCGCCAAGCATCAGTGAGCTTATGTTGGGAGATAGCTTGAGAAAAGTATTTATGTGACTTATTAGGAATAAAATGAGCTTTGGAATTTCTATCCAAAAAGTGATCAAGGGGTTGATTGCAGTCCCCCGCTAAAATAAAGTTGTCATCAATTAATCTGGTAATGTGACGAGAGAAAGTATGCCAAAAAGTAGGATCACCAGTAGTGGGGGCATAGACATTTAGAAGGGAAATTGGAACATTCTTAATAGAGAGCTTAGCAAATGTCCAGCGACCACCATTGTCTGACTCCTGAGCAAGTAATGAGTGAGAAAGATTTTTGTGACATAGAATGGCTCCTCCGTTACGCTTGCCATCTCCCGGAGAATAGTAAACATCACCCACCCAACTTCTCTTCAATTTAACAGATTCTTCAGCAGACAGATGAGTTTCTTGCAAAAAAGCAATATCAACATTTAAACGTGCAAGGTGCGACAAAATTCTCTGACGTTTGATGGGAGAATTAATACCCCTAACATTCCATGTGACTATTTTCAACGACATAACACAGAAGTAAGAGAGAAAATGTCAGTAAGAGAAAAAAGAATATGAGAAGTACCCAGAAGAAAAGAGTGAGTTAAAAGGATAAGAAATTCAAGAAGAGGTAATATAAAATGAAAGTGAAAAAGGAAATAAGGAAGAAGAATAAAGAGTAAAACAATGATGATAGAAACCAGTTGAATGAGGAAACAGAATATAGAAATGTAAGTAAAAGAGAAAAAGGTATGAAAAAAGTTGGAATGCGAGAGTTGTCGAAGGCAGAAAGAGGAAGACACCTGTGAACCAAGGAGAACCAGGGAAAAGAATAGGATGAAAGATAAAAAAGAAGTAGCAAACAACAGGGAAAGGGATGGGAACATAATTACGGAGGGAAAAACTGGGGAAGGACGATCACCGGGGAGAGGAGACGAGAAGAAAGGGCTGAGGGAGGAGCGCCAACTGGAGGAGGCAAGACATCCAACGTAAGCGAACTACCAAACCGAGGGGGAAACATACTATAAATTGTAAAACCTGCGGGAGAGATGAAAGAACAAGAAAAAATTTGAAAAAAAAGAAAACATGATGGAATTAAATAATGAAAACGAAATGGTAAACAATAGTAAACAACATATAACTACATTATAGAAACACAAGGGAACAAAAGAGATTCAAAAAGAGTCATATAGACAGAAAAAATAAAGAAAGAAAGAAATAAAAAGGAGAAAAAGGTGCGGGGAAACATGAAAAATGCAAACAGGGAAACAACCAGTATTAATTATGCAGACTAATTAGGAAAACAGAACATCAAAACATGAAAGTCATGGAGGAAAAGCTGATGAGGAACTGGATAAGTCCATCTCAGACGCTTGCGCAGAATTCAGGAACTTCATAGGTCGTCGTTTTGTTGTTGTGAGTAACTCTGAACAGGCAAGGATAGAAAAGGCCATATCTGGCACCAATAGAACGAAGCTCTGGTCGCATATCCAAGAAGGCTTTACGGCGGCTGGCTGTAGCTCTGGCGTAATCCTGCGAGAAAAAGAAAGTGGAACCTGACCATGTAAGGCGAGGGGAGGCACGGGCCGCTGAAAGGACTTTGAGAAGATCGGTGTATTCTAAAAAATACATGATAACACCTCATGGTCGTGAAGAAGTGGAGGAAGTTTGAGGACATGCGGCCAAGCCTGTGTGCTCGTTGGATGTTGAGCGTGGTACTTTCGGGCAGGTGAAGAAGCTTAGGTAGGAATGACTTAAAGAAAGCAATGGGATCATTCCCCTCACAGTTCTCCGCCAGGCCGTAGAGTCGAAGGTTGTTGCGTCTATTGCGGTTCTCAAGCTCCTCAACCTGCTTCTGGAGAGAGGAAATCTGCGATTGCATGTGCGTCACCTTGGAAGATGACTCTTGAAGAGAAGATATAGAACGTTCCACTGTAGTTACTCTCGCATCCATTTGTGACCAGTTGTCTGTCAGAACTTGCAGTTTGGAATTCGTTTCCTCCATGAAAGGTCGGAGAGCACGTATCTCCTCCAGCAACAGTTCCATGGATACAGCCGAGGTAGAACCTGTCGGTGATGGAGGATCCTTTTTGAGGCGCTTCGACGTGACCTTTCCTGAAGGTTGAACTGGATGTTCCGCGCTGGACTGCGACATTTGGACAGCAAGTGCCTTAGAAGCTTCCAGATGTGCCAATGCAGAAAAGACTCTTGAATTTTTGATGAAAGCACGTTTTGGGGTTTTGAAAATACGAGTAGCTGCACTTCTCTCCATAGAATAGGAGTCACCTCCAGATAGAGAACAGAAGATAAATTAGCTCCAGGAGAATTCCATGCGTGCCTGCGAGGAGGAACACCGTAATCAGCAGAAGCACATAGGCGCCAAAAAAAAAAGAAGAAGAGGAATAGAGTCTGAAGAAGGTTCCCTCTTCACCACCTGGGAACGCCAAAGGATCCTATATAGGCAAGGAACAGCAGCTATACACCTATGCTAAAAAGCCCTTACGTTGAAGAGCGAAGCGGAGAGTATCCATGCCAATGGGGTGCACAGAATGGTGTATTGTGGCGAAGGGAAAGCCCATTAGGGAAAGCATATCTTCATAATGGAGAAGGGCAGCTTGAGGCAAATGCGCTAGTCAGAAAACGCATAGGTGGTGTGAGGAGCTGCTAAGATGAAGAGAATCCAGATGTGGAAGAGTACAAGGAAGTTATAGTGCGCCTGGCGGGGAGCAAACACAGATGGTGTGTGCAAACAGTCTGCGTGAGGGAAATGTTCCACTGAAAAGAAAATGGCCGCCAAATTTATAATATGCGTGAGTAAACCTCACACAGGTCAGCGCATGCAAATTAAGGGCAGTGGCAGGCTGAAAATGAAGAAATTCGCTCACCATGAGCAATTGCTGATGTCAGGAGTGCTGTGGATGGCAAGCATCGTCCGTGGCAAGGTGCGCGTTGAAACGCGCGATGTAAAACAAAATGGCGGTCGCGGCCGTCAGAGAGCCGCGGCTGCTCGGGAACTTGCCGGAAAAGTCATGAAGGTGCCGAAAAGCTGCTCCAAACTGCAAGCGTTACATTCCCCTTATGTTCCGATAGCGGAAAATGCTTCTGGCAGGTAACGGTGGTGGGCAAAAGAAAGAGAATCCCCCTGACGACCTGAAGCGCTCACATCGGAGCCGCCGTCCTCGTCGGGCGCCAAGCCACGCCCCCCCACGCTTTTATTTTTTAACAAATTTAGTTCCACAGATCAGTGGCCGGAGGTAAAAGCACACAGGCTTTTGCAAGTTTTGTGCCAACTGGCAATTGGGAGACGGATTTGGCCCCTACTCTTTCAGAGTAGAGGTTTTTAGGGTCCCAGGACCCTAGTGGAACAGGCAGTTCTCGATTACCTTGCCCTGGGAGTCTGGATGCAGGGCCACATGGAAATGGGGTGGGCACAGATGCATCCTGGTCGGCAGGTCAACGAATGGTGGTCGTGCCATCACGATTTCTGCCAAACAGTCAACGCCACCAGACAGGAGATGCAAAATCACAGGAGTAGGGTCGTTTCCAATTTTGGTCGCAGTTGCTATGGAGTGCCTTCTTGCTGGAGTAGAGACTGAAGGGGTCAGTGGCTGGACTGGCTACCAAGAAATGTTGGCTGTGCAAATGGAGATGAAAGGGATCTCACAGGCTTGAGGCTATTGGGAGTGAAGTAGGGGCTCGGAACGTCGATGAGAGCCAGCTACCACTCTTGGAGTGCTCTTGCCACTTCGCTGTGGGTTACCACCTCGACTGACGCAGCGGCGAGCACTTTGTTGCTGTTTCAGCTTTGGCCTGCGATGGTTCCATTAATCCAAGGGAGTTCCTTGTTCTTTGTCAAAGGCAGGCAGGCCTCACAGGTTTCTGTAGTACATCCGCAGGACGAGTCGGATTTGGTGCATGAGTCAGAGACAACAGGCAGGCTCGCAGTGTTGGCACCAGGTCAGTCACTCATTCTCTTACCCTTGCTCTTTGTGACTATTCTATGTCCTTCTTCTTAGGTCAGCAGGATCTAAGATTCTGGGTCCAGGAACCCACCTATATACTGAATTCAGGGGCTTTAGAGGGAGCGCCAGGTAGAAGCCCATGAGCCATCTACTTTTAAGGTGTCTACACTCCTGTATGACCATTTATGTTGGGAAGTGGGCATAACCCTGACCCTGGTTGGCTAATTCTCTCCAATACAAGCTGGAGGAATTTGAAAGGTGGGATCCACATCACTGGCCCCACCTTTGGGTTGGTGCTGGCTGAATGTGGGCCCACCTCCTAATCTAACTAATATTTTGCCTGTCTTCCCACCAATCATGGGGTCAGGACTGCGGGGTTGTCGTCCCCCAATAACTGGAGGAGCCTGGGTTGCATTTCAGTGGTGGCATCGCCTTTGAAGCTTCCCACCCTGGAATGCAATTCTGCCTGGAGGAGGCATGAAGCACCTCTGCCCAGAGCAAGCATTGTTCCCGGCCTCTGAGAGGGAAGGCTCTCACCCCGGGAGGTCAGAAACATGTCTAGTGGTAGCAGGCTGGCTGAGCGAAGTCAGTAGCCACACTAATAGCTGGTAGGTTTTAAGCAGATACCTCTGAGGTGTCCTCTGTGTGCATTTATTAATAACCCAACACTGGCATCAGTGTGGATTTATTAAGACAAAATGTTTGGTAGCAAACATGTTAGGGTGTAGTGGAGCCATCTTGGAGCTGTGGAACCTGTAATGAGGACTGCCCAGCCCATGTATTCTCTATGGCTTCCCTGTGCATATACAATCTCCAGGAATGCACTTGGAGATTTAAGGGTCATATCTGCTAAGGCAGATAAGTCCACACATGGGATATAGTGCACCGAGCCTTAGGGCTGCAAGGCCTGCAGAAGGGGTGACTTACCTATATCTCACCCGGTGTTCGTAGGCATAGCACACAGGGCTATTGCCTTGTCGACTCTTTCATTTTTTCTGCACCAAGGCACTCAGCCTGCAATGGGAGTTTGCATGATCTTGGTGAGGAGTCCCTAGGGTAGCACAATTTGTGCTGCAGCCCTAGAGGACCTTCTTCAGTTACAATGCCATAGGTACCAGCGGTACCATTAACTAAGGACTTATATGGTGTCTGAAGTTATGCCAATTGGGGTACAATTTTGGGAAAGAGCTCTGGTACTGGGGCCCTGGTTAGGAGGAACCCAGCGCATTTTCTGTCAAAATCACATCATTTTCAAGGGCATAAAGTGGGGGCGAACCATGTCAAAAGAAGCACTTTCCAACAGCATAGTTAAAATAGTGTGTCCTGATGGCCATATGCATCATTCATACCTGCTGTATGGCACACTCAGGCATGTCAAAAGCTTTCTGGAGCTGAAAGCCGAAACATTAGCAGGGCCTCTCTTATATCTCTGGACCAAGAAGCAGCTCTTAATTAGTATGTCATGTCCTCCATTACGGGGCACCTGCTGACGATTCCTGGAGAGTATGGCTCCAGCATAGTCTTTATTTTTTTTAACTCTTGTAGAAAGGTACTCTTTGGTAAGCCCTCATTTCCTGTCTTTTGGCTCTACGTCAACTGCCAGAGCTCATCTTGAATTATTCTCCATGTTTTTGTTACGAGATTTCCTGGTCTGCGGTCTACAACACCTCAGGCGTGCGATGCAACTTCTACATCCAAATCTTGTAGTCTTCTGTGGACTAAGCCATTTCTGGCCCCAACTGCCAGGGACATTATACCTTTCTACAGATGCCTCTAATGTGATCACAGTGTGCCCGAACTTTGGGAAAGAGAGGTGACCTGTCACCAAGTTTATTGCCTATTGCATGGACTTCTGCCTTCATAGCGATGGAGGCAGTAAATGCTGTTTGTGTTGTCGGACATTATCTTTCATATTGAGGAGGGCTCGCCAGGCTTAACTCTGCACAAACCCCAGTGGGTGTGATTGTCTCATTCTCTCCACTACTCTGCACTCCCTCTCCAAGCCCAGGCTGCCCCCATGAGGATGATGTGGCAGAGACCCCTATTTCTGCTGTCTTGGGGAACCTCAACCCCATACTGTAAGGCATACAATATTGTAAAAAGAAAGATATATATATATATATATATATATATATATATATATATATATATATATATATATATATATATATATATATATATATATACGGGACAGCTCCACACCTCCGATCCTGTAGAACGGCGAAGGAAGACAGACCACAGGATCAGGTAAGTAAAGATTTTTATTTTAAGTTACAGCAATGACGCGTTTCGGGCTCGAGAGCCCTTGTTCACAAGCGGAGAACATCAAACAAACGCCATGTTGGGGTATTTAAAGAGGTACCCCCCCATGCATCACCTCAGTGCTGATCACATGATCACTTAGAAACAGAAAAACTACTACTATCCAGGCAAAATGATATAACATTCTACTGCAGTCCGATATAAAAACGAATTTAGCAGTATTGGCAAACATTTAAAAGCATAAATGCAAGTTGAAAGACAATATAACTGTATAAATACAATAAATAATTTCAATAAATATATATATATGAGTGAAACTTGGTCATGGAGAATAAGTGTCACAGGTCATAAATTAACATAATGTAAGCTTAAAAAAGACGTGTAACCTGGGTGAGCACCTCGCTCCAGGTCATTACGAACATTTCCTCCCGTCCTGTACTTGTCACCTAGAAATTAGTGATGTGTAAGTCAAATTAGGGCAACAATAACAAGGTAATTAATGGAATTCTTGAATTATTCTCAGCCACTGGCAGCTGCGTGGCCTCATCCTGATCCATCAGGATCCACCTTAGTTTGGATCCGGCCATATGCAAATCAGCCTTGACCCTTCTCCAATTGGAAGAGTCCAGTCCGAACTGCCAGACCACGTCCTCCCTGAACTGGAATACAAGCAACTCAGAAACAGTGTTGCTTGTATTGTGGGTCTTCGGCCAGGTATATCTACACATAACCGTCACACTTAGGGCAAGGAAAACAAGGTGATGGATGGAATGATTGAATTAATCTCAGCCTCTGGCTGTCACATAGGGCAGCATCCCAATCCATCATTGTTAGTCTTATAAGTTAACTGGAAGTAAAAGAAGACTACAACACCCAGAATGCATTAGGCTATCACAGACCATTTCTAGACATGAAATAGTTCCCCTAATGGCCTGGAGAGAGGTGGTCTACTTGTGTGTGCCTAACTTTATTTCTTGTTTAAATTCCTATTGTGATTATGCATTTCTGCTGCAAATAAATATATAAAATGATTCCACCTACTAAGATTAAGAGTTTGTCAACAAGTGTCTCCACCCCTTCCTAGAAGTGTCCCCAGAAAGGTTCATAATCCAGGAATAAGATCTTGTGTGATTCCCCTCCACCTCCCTCCCCTGAGACATTCTTTGTGATAGACAATTGTGCAGTGCAAGCACAAACATTCCTCCTTGACTGTTTGCCAGGACAAAAGCCATTTCCAGCTTTTCAGTTCCTCAGATCCCTTTCAAGAAGTGGATCAGGAGAGAGGCCAAACAGTTTACAGCTCACATCTGCCACAGGCCCTTGAGGATGTTGTACTAAACATCCCCTGCGTGGCTGCCAACGCTGGGCACTCACATTAGCAGCAGAGAGGAGCTCATTTCCAGGACCAGATTCCGACAGGATGTTTCCTTAAATTCCAGAATCCTTGCTACGATTTTAAATCAGTATACTAGCCTCCTCTGGACAAATATTTTAAAATGATTGGAGTTAAATACTTCATTAAATTCATAAGTATAATATATCTATAAATAATTTTGCTTAATTGGACGGATTCTCAACATTAGTTTTAGGAATTCCTTTTTAAAGTGCCCCTTATTTAAAAATGAAGACTGAACTCACGCGTTTAGTACTAAGGGCCTGATTTAGATCTCGGCATGGGTTACGCCATCACAACAGCGCTGAGTTTGAAACCGAAACCGAATGGAAGAGTCACGGTAGTAGTTTGACTGACAATTGTGATGCAGCCACACGCTACCCCAGCGCCTCGAGACCCTCACGGGTGATGCATTCACGGGTGATGCATTCACGCACTCTCCCAGCGCCTCGAGACCCTCACGGGTGATGCAGTCACGCACTCTCTCAGCGGCTCGAGCCCCTCACGGGTGATGCAGTCACGCACTCTCCCAGCGGCTCGAGCCCCTCACGGGTGATGCAATCACGCACTCTCTCAGCAGCTCGAGCCCCTCACGGGGATGCAGCCACGTGCTCTCCCAACTCCTCGAGACCCTCAATGGTGAAGCAGCCACACGCTACCCCAGCACCTCAAGACCCTCACTGGTGATGCAGCCACGCACTCTCCCAGCACCTCGAGACCCTCAATGGTGATGCAGCCATGCAATCCTCCAGCGCCTCGAGACACTCAATGGTGATGCAGTGACGCGCTCTCCCAGCGCCTCGAGACCCTAAATGGTGATGCAGCCACCCGCTCCCCCAGCGCCTAGAGACCTTCACTGGTGATGCAGCCACGCACTCTCCCACAGGGTCGGATTGGCAAGGCGGGCATTCGGGAACGGGCCGAAGGGCCGGTGCCTCAGTGCCCTCTGTGGGCCGTTTTTTTTCTCCCCTGTCCCAGTCCACAAAGAGTGGATTAGGAAAGGGGAGAAAAAAAACCGGCCCACAGAGTGCACGGAGACAGACAGAGAAAATATAAGCAGCCTCCCTGTGCAGCCAGACAGCGATTGTCGGCTGTGGGCTCTCCTTCACCCCTGCCCTGCCAAGCAATCAAGCTGAGCCTGGGCAGGGGTGATTGTTTGCAATAATCGGCCTCCCTGGGGGCCAGGCGTTTCTCAGGCCTTTGAGCCATTTGCACCTCGGCCCCCTGGCGCCCATGCAGCCCAGAAACGGTGTTAGTCTTAACACCTCGCCCACAGCCCTTCACATTCAGGGCATAGTGGGCGAGGAAGAATGGGTCTTGCTGTGGGGGCCAGGTGATGTTTGGAATTTTTTTGTTTTATTTATTTATTTATTTATGCGATTTTACATAGCGCGGACTTTACCCGAAGGTGTCAGAGCGCTTCACACTAGGAACAGCAATAATACATGAGGAGAAAATTATAAGTGGACAAATTACAAAAGCAAACGTTAAGTTACATGAATCAAAAGTGACAATAGTGAGCAACCAAAATACAAGAGGAGCAAATGATATATTACAGGAGGAAAAAGTGATATGTGTGCAGGTTACAAAAGCGTACAAAATACAAGTAGAGGTATAATACTGCAATTAATGGCAGACACTCCAGCACAAGAACAAACGTTACGTAGGCAATGGTGGCACTTGTGCAAGTCTCTAAAGCAAACAAAAGTGAGAGGTAGCAAACAGTGTGTTACAAGAGAAAAGTGACTTGTGCAAGTTACAAAAGGATACCAAACACAGGTACAAGGGTAATACTACAGTAAATGGTAAATACTCAAACTGCCAGAACACACAGGGAAGGCACTTCCCATGCACCAGCTTCACCTCAGCCTCCCCCCTGGCTACCTGGCTACCTTGGATGACCCAGAAAGCTGTGTTTTGTGCTCCCCGGCCAGGACATTTTCCCAAGGCCTGGAGGGTTGATTAATTTACTAATTGCAGGGGCCTTACCTCTGTTCATGTGCTCCTGGGCTGAAGGTCTGGGGAGGGCTGAGTAGGTTAGTAATAGCAGGGGCTTTGCTGCTTTTCAGGTGCTCCTGTGCTGGAGGGCTGGAATAATTTTGTGACAAAAAGGGGCCTTGCTATTTTTTTTAGTTGCTCAGCATGTAGGCCATTGTCACCTTGGCCGTGTGTCGTGTGCAAGAACAGTATCCTCCCACTTTCATTCCTTGTCTGTGCAAATGGTGTTCCTTAAAAGGGCACGCCCCTTGAATGTGGGCCACGCCCCTTAAATATGGGCCACGCCTCTTGAATGTGGGCCACTTTTTAGGTTTTGCCTGGCGAAAGCTGCGCTTTCTGCGCAGCTTTTTCGCGCAGGCGAAAACCTGATGAGAAGAGTAGTGTGGCTTGGTTAGGCCCTCGTCGTTGATTGGCTGGCTCCGTAAACGGAGCCTTGCCATTGGACGAGGGGCCTGTCCGTCAATGCCGGACCAGACACGGGGGCGTTCCCGACATTCTTTGGCTTTTGCCGACGTCACGCGACGCCGGGAACGCCCCCGTGTCTGGTCCGGCATTGCCGGCACTTCTGCGTCTCTCCTGGTCTCAAATGGTCGTGAATTTAAGAAAGTACCTGCACTCCCGACCCGCACCGTACGTGTCACATTAAAAATCACATCTGGTCGTTAAAATAAACGTCCACGTACCTATACTTGCTTATTAAAACACTGCCGTAAATGGAATCGATGCAAGTAGTCTGAATAAAAGACGAAAAGTACTCACTTGTCCACGAAACATCTAAAAATAAAGCTGCTCTTCGCATCACATGAGTCTGCCCTCTGTTTTTGAGCGAACTCCATAGACTAGTTATAGTGCACAAATTGCTCCCGTGCGCTGTTTACAACGAGAAGTGCATGCTGGGATGTCTACATTCTGACAGTAAAGTCAGGCAGTAAGTTAACCCTTCGGTGTCACAGTCGCTTTAGAATTTCAGTGAAGCGCGCTGCTAGGCGCGGTGCTGTCATGAAGCACAGGCGGCCCGTTGTTGTGCGGGCTCCAGAGCGAGTTACCTGCGCAGGTCTGGAAGCACAGGTCTGGGCTCGAAGCTCCACATGGCAGAGCAGAGGGAGGAGACCTGCAGGACATGCCTTTACCACACCTGCCGCCAACATGACAGGGTTCATACCAGGGCCATGCCCAACAGAGCCTCGCGGCGAGGGCGGGCCGCCCGCTCGGGGTGCCTTACGGGGGTACACGGTCACCGGAGAAGCGCACACAACCCTCCCACCTGGACTGGGCGGCGCACCCCCCACCAGCAGGGCCCCGGTGGCCCCGTGCGTCGCCCGTCAGGGCGTAGGGGGGAGGTGTGCGCGTGCAGGGCGCCCAACACCCCAGAACCTGACACTCGCCAGCTGTGCTCCCCCCGCCCCCCCTTCTCCCAGCGCGAGCCTCCTCCCCCCCTAACCACCACCACCCCAACCCGGCCAGCTCGAGCCGCCCCGTTGCATTGTGGGCATAGTCCGTTGTTCATTTGCCATCCGCGACCTCCTTGGCCGAGGCCTAGAGTTGGGAGAGTGGGGCGCGCGGGGGATGGTGACGCTGGCGCGCCGAGGGGGGCTTAAAGCGAATAGTGCTGACTGAGGAGGGGGGGAGGAGAACGGCGCGCACCCCCACTGCGCTGTCTGAAGCGGACACTGCCCCCCTGGCGCGCTCCGGCAGGGGGGGGGCTCCCCATTGTGCGGTCTCGGGGCTCTCTGATTCTCGAACGTTGTAAAGTGGGGCTTGCGGCCGGAGAGAAGGGGCGGCAGGACCCGAGGGCGACCGTTGATCGACAAGACACAACATGTCGGAAGAACGAAATCGCCGGACCCTGGCTTTCAGGGGCGGCGGGGGTAGCACCAGTCTCAGCGGGCTCTCTACCCCTGCTGCCGAGGTCACACCGGCCGTGGTGGCTGTTCCAGTGGAGGAACCAGCCATTTGGCCCCCGCGGCAGTTGAACGGGCGACTGCGGGAGGAGGAGGTTGAGCTGGAGCCCGAGGGCCCAGACGACGACGACGATGAGGAAGAGGCCGAGGCGCTGACGGCCGGCCAAACCGGACAGGAGCCCGAGGACGGGGGCTCGCTGAGTACTGGCAGCAGCGACGAGGACGAAGACGACGATGATGAAGACGACGACGAGGACGAGGCCGGCAGCCCGGGGAGCGGCCTCAGCGGGCGGCCCTCCGGGGATGGTGGCGACGATGCCGAGGCGCAGGACGTGGAGGCAGCGGTGGAGCAGCCGGTGCGGCGCCGTGCTCTGGCTCCTGCCCGGCCGCAATCGCTACTGCACAGTCTGCACGCCGGCTCCTTCCAGGACTCGTGGCTCCGGGAGTTCCCGTGGTTGCGCTTCAGCCAAGAGACGGGGCTTATGGGCTGTGCCTGGTGCCGACAGGAGGACGGCGGAGGGCGCGACGAGCTTAGCAAGGGCACCCGCAACTACAAGCGGCCGCTGCTGTTGAGGCACCACCTCTCGGCCGAGCACCGACTAAAGGATCCCGACTCCCAGGTAGGTGCGGGGTATTGTATCCTCCATTGTGATGCAGGGCTCTGCCCCCAGTCCTCCTTTTAGGAGGCTGTCCTGCTATGTAAATATCCAGCTGTCATCTGACTTACCTCCAGGCGCCCGCCCCATACACAGCATGGCCTTCTTTCACACTGGCCCTATCAGTTACCAACGGTGTACGGCCCTTCCACGCAACCCGAGGAGTTTCCCTAACTTTGTTACACGTCTTACTTTCACTCAAGGATGTGTGCATAGCATTACCATGTATGTGTCTCTCATCCTTTAAGCTGCGTAACCCAAGCGGTCAGCTTCGATCCTGTTCCCCCTCCATCCGCACATCAACGCTCAATAGACCTACTTGACAGCCATCAATAAAGCTTCCGTTTATCTTGTTTAGCCAATATGTATGTAGTATTTAATTTCCAAACTATTCTTGGCTTGTGTTCTGTGTGGCTCTTGTGCATCAACCGGTAGACCTTTGAAACACTCCTTTTTTGTTTAGGTTCAGATGTCGAGATGACAAAAACAGGCTTTATAATGCTACACTGTGAAGTAGTAGAAAGGTACAAACCAGAAAGGTTACATTTTGATAAGTTTATGGTCCAAAAGCAGGAGCCCAAAAGTGATGCATCCACGCAGCTGCGTAGCCCAAGAGGTCAGCTACGATCCTGTCCCCCCTCCATCCGTACATCAACGCCCAATAGACCTACTTGACAGCCATCAATAAAGCTTCCGTTTATCTTGTCTAGCCAATATGTATGTAGTATTTAATTTCCAAACTATTCTTGGCTTGTGTTCTGTGTGGCTCTTGTGCATCAACCGGTAGACATTTGAAACACTCCTTTTTTTGTTTAGGTTCAGATGTCGAGATGACAAAAACAGGCTTTATAATGCTACACTGTGAAGTAGTAAAAAGGTACAAACCAGAACGGTTACTTTTTGATAAGTTTATTGTCCAAAAGCAGGAGCCCAAAAGTGATGCATCCACGTTCTATGACTTCCAGCCGCAACTGCCTGGCAGTAGTGTTTGGAACCCACAGAGTGGGTGGATGACCACTAGCCAAAAAGTTAAAGGTAAACATTTTCACAATATGTCTATTTAGGCAAGTAAAGAATTATAGGACTAACTACACATCATATTATTACATTTTCTTCTTCCTACCAAAGCACAATATACCTGGAGAAGAAGAAAAGTATTTGCATCTTACAAGCATGGAAACATTGCGAGAAATTGTGGTTATGGTGTTCATGTCATTTTGCGTTCTTCTCCTATCACTTGGACCTTGATCCAAAAGAACCTCTTGGGAATCATCTGCACATGTGAGTCAGTGGTAAAAGATAGAGGATTCTGATTCAATGTATCTGTGATTGAGGAAAGCTCCCATAACAGGAAGTCTTAACATTCCTGACCGTAGAATCCAAGTTTAAGACAAACCAATGTGACTTATCAAGTAATTCATCATGTTGGCAATTTTTGACTTGCATTATCTTTCTTGACTCGCATTAAATGTAGCATACTTCTGCTCTGTGTGGGGGGGGCTCTGTGTGGGTGTATGTGTGGAGGGCGCTGTGTGGTTGTGTGGGGGGGCGCTGTGTGTGTGTGGGGGGGGGCTCTCTGTGGGTGTTTGTGTGTGGCATTTGCGAGAGATTAAGCTATTGGCATTGTAAATGACAATGCCATTTATTTATGTTAAAAAAAACATAAATAAAAATAATGTCAAGAGCAATGCCAATAGCTCTAACTTTAACAAAGGCAAAACCATTGCATTGTAAATGCTTGTTTCGTCAGTGCCCGGGCCGAATTGTGATCCCAATCCGACCCTGCTCTCCCAGCGCCTCGAGACCCCGAGAGGTGATGCAGTGACGCGCTCTCCCAGCGCCTCGAGACCCTAAATGGTGATGCAGCCACGCACTCCCCCAGCGCCTCGAGACCCTCAATGGTGATGCAGTCGAGCCCTATAAATCATGATTGATTGATTGGTTACATCATGCCTGCTGGGATACTCCAGGCCTGTGTCGTGCCAGGGGGTTCTCACTGTAATTACCTTGGTTACAGCCTCTCTCCTCGGTAACGCCGGGCTGGCTTCAGTCACAAATCTTTCGTTTTTGATAAGGATGCTGATTATCGTTCCGTAAACTCCTGGCACGCTACTGCGGGTATTTTTATTCCTTCCCTCTCGCCTTTGATAAGGGGATGTCTGTTTGTCCTACCTGTTTCCTGGTAAAGATACACCTCAGGGTGCACCGCTCGGCTGTCTGAGGTGTGGAGGCGGCTGCTATGAAGATTAATAACACCTCGACACCCCCCCTGATCCCCATTAGGTTTGATGAGAAGGAAAGTGCAGGTGAAGTTCACGGGCCAGCTCAGCACTTGAGTAATTGTGAACACGTCAACAGATGAATACAGGCAGAACTGAGCTGAGCTTGACCGGGTTAGAAGCTGATGGAAGACACAAGATAACACATTTCAAGGTGATAAGCTACTGCTGGCTGTGACTGGGAGACCTCCCCTTCCAGGCATGCACCACTTCTGAGCCCTGATATTTCAGTATGAAACATCCATTATATGTGTGAGCATTAGGGATCAAAGGGCCAGATGTGTGAAGTCATTATACGCTCACAAACCCTGCGATTCGCTACACAACACGTGTTGAGGCCACAAATGGCTCTGGGCATTAGAAAAGTATTTCTGACTCTGAAGATGGGTTTTGCGACCCACAATTGCAGAGGCGCAAAATGAGTATTCCTCCCTAACTGGAATTCGGTATTGTATGTATTAATGTGCTGCGCCCACAATTGTGGCGTGAACCATTGATCAGTTACCCCCGCCTCAAAGGATTGTTAACTGATTTGCAAAGGGGAAGAAGTCTTGGAAGGAATCTGTTTGGGACTTCTTTTTCTTTTGAGAACTTTCAGGCGAGATCAGCAGGAGCAGGCAGTCGTACAGGGCCACTGCTCTCTTCTGATGTATTCCTGAGCGGGAAGCTCCTTTAAAGAACATGGGCTGCTTTAAAAATAAAAAAAATCCCATTTGGGAATGCAAACACAAGGATGGTGGTCAAATTACAAAGGGTTGGCACTAGCGACCTGCCTAATTAAAATTCATTAGGGAGGCAGTTTTACAAAGGAAGGGACTCATTCACAAGCCCCTTGCGCCACCATAACGTCACTTTTTGTGAATCACACGTGGCGCTTTTTGCGGCCCCATATTTACAAGGCGATGTAAAGCCACCCTGCGTGGCTTTTCGTGTTCTTGTAAATATGGCCCCTTTTCACACAGCGTGAAAGGAGAGTGCTGTGGGTGTTCCCATGCAACCCCCATGGCTTCTGCTGAATTTCCAGATTTACAACCTTTCGTAAACCTTTGAATATGTCAGAATGCTACATTGTGAGGTGCAAAAAGGACATTCTTTTTTCATTTCTCCTCCTTTTTATCTTCTTTCTATGCGTGCTGCATTATGCAGCACATATAGAAAGAGGAAATCACCTTTTATGATTGGTGTTGTGCAGGAAGGTGTCCCTTCCTGCACAAAAACAATTTACCCCGCAACACAGCACCCTTGTGCAAGGGTGCCTGCATGAGTGCATGGCAGCCAATTGTTTGCCAGCGCAGTGGAGAGCAAAGGGATCCGTCATATTGTTGTAGATATGACGCATCCCTGTGCTTTGAAAGTGACTCACTGCGGCGCAGCAAAATGGCTTGCGGTACCATGCTGAGTCACTTACTTTCTCGTAAATAAGTTCCAAAGACTCTGTGATGCAATCAAAACATTGGGCCTCATTTATGAAAAGTGACGCATCGCAGCAAGAAAACAGCGATGCGTCACTTTTCATTGCGCCCTCCTTGCGACACCAATGATGCGTCATATTTACAGTAAGACCCATCATGTCACAAGGAGGCACAGATACGTCAGTATTTCTGACGTATCTGTAGGCTCAAAAATGACGCATTGCTGGAGTGTGTCACAAACGTGACGCAACTCTATCAATGGGTCATTTCAGACAAGTCCCATTCCAAATGTTCCTGCGTCAGTCTTACGCCTGCTGTGAGGCAGGCGTAAGATATTGACGTGTTTGCATAATAGAAGAGATGCAGTGAAGTCGCATAGATTTCACTGCGTCACTACTACGAGGCTTACTTGCTTCAGAATGCCCACCCTGCACTAATTATACCTGGCGCAGGTATAATGTGGTGCAGGGGTTTACAAAGTGACGCATCTACTTAGATGCGTCACCTTGTAGATATGGTGCAACAAGGCGCATTATTTACACCGCTGGGGCGTCACAAAAAGTGACGCACCAGCAGCACAAAAGTGACGCAAGGGCTCATAAATAAGCCCCATAGATCCTAACAAAATGAGAGACATGTTGTAAAAAGCTGGTGTGCACTTTATGGCCACCTATTTTATGTATGTAATCTGGATCTAGATTGCCCCTACCATTATTCAACAGTGGCTGTGCATGATTTGTGTCTTTTCCTAAGATTTCTAAATTAAATCAGATAACGAAAGGCACAGCTCTCCACACACGATTGACTTGCACAAGCATTTTATTTAGGCCTAAATTTAGAGTCATGAAAATGTACAAACCAATCTCATACGTTTATGTAGAAATAGTGGCATCTTTCCTTTAATTGAATGTTTTTCAGAACTTCAATAAACAGGATCCTTCAAATGTAGAATGACAAAATTCACACAGGTAATGCAGGATGCCTACGGGAGGGAGGAAGGCAGGCAGGCAGGCCAGAGGTGGCATCAGGAACAGCTGCCCTGGCCCAGGGGAGGGCTCAGGAGTTGGTGTTTGCAGCCAAAAGCACACAGATAGAACTCAAAGTTTCTCTAACTTAACGCACTGCAGACGGTGAACTGCGGATGCCTCTCTCCCTTTCCAAACGGTGCTCTCAGAAAATCTTACATTACAGATGTGCGATGACATGACAACATCACAACACAACATAGCACAACGTCCGAGAACCACCCGCTGGGGTGACTGGAAGGTAAATGCAGCCTTGGTAAATATGTTCATATCACTCCAGTAGTGTGCAGTGTGAGTGTAGCAAGGAAGTCAACTGTCCAGGAGCTATTATATACACGTCTTCTAGAAAACTATATGTGTGCCCTCGGCTGTTTGTGTACCACACAACAGAGACCGAGAGGAACAAGAGGGGGAAGTGCACTGCGCCTTCTGAACGTGCCTGCTGAAATGTGAATGCCGTTTGTGCCAATGCAAGAGGAGGAAGTGCACGGAACAGGAACAGGCACCCTTGGAAGCATCTGGTGAGTCAGGGGGCGGGGGAGCGGGAGCGGGAGGCATTCCTTTGAAGTCTGATGCCGAAGCTCAGACAAATGCTGGAATGGTGGGGTGCGAGTTGCTTCCTTTCCAGTGTGATGGGGGGAGCAAATGGCAAGCGCACGCACGGCGCACATGCACTGTCCATAATCCGCATTCCAAAGCCCTCTTGGTAAGCTTTCCTGGACACCTCTATATCTCTCGCAAGGCGATTGCTTACACAATAGCTAGGCGAGACCTAATCACAAGGGAGAGGTTGTGGTGCAGCGGCCAGAGCTGCTAACTCGGGAGTTGGGATCCAGGTATAAGTCTTGGCATTGGCTCAACATCCTGTGATTCCAGGCAACTCACTTATTCACCCCATGCCCGTGGACAATGCCTGGACACCCTAACGGGTGAACAATAAGGTTAATTCATCAGAAAATGTGCTCAGTGCAGTGGAGAGTCCTGTCTCCCGTTGCGGTTGGTCGACCCGTTGAGTCGACGGAATCCCATCTAAGGACGATTCACCTTCTCTTTAAGGAACCCCCATCTACAGCCATTCGCTCGCCAACATAGCAGGAAATACGGCGGCACAACGCCCCACCCACAACTACCCGCCCACCGTTCACAGAACTGTTTCCACTGCATAACGCACCGTGAGAACGATCCTAACTGCTCTCCGATAAGCGACTGAACCGTTTAGGAATTATCACCGAAAGCTACATTCTTTGGAATCTCATCAATTATACACTCCCATCGGAGAGCATACTTAAGAATCCTTCAGGACTACAACTTCCAGTATCCAGTGTGAATGGAATTAGAGAGCGTTATCCTCCTTGTGCTTAAGCCCTCTGGCCACGAGTATTTGTGCCCTTATGACTAGGATTCCAATATAGATTTTATACCTGTTCCCCTCCCAGTTAACAACTCCCAGCCCTGACGAAGGTGTGGCCCTACTGGCCTGTCACCGAAACGCGCGTCGGCTTGTGCTTCCAGGAATACGGCATACTGTCCTATAACCATCAGGACCCTTGTATATGTCATCTGCCTCCTGAAATAACATTCTGATTTATGCAACAAATCTACCATCTCTGTGTTGCACACACCAGGACTATATGAATGAATGAAAGTTGAATGAAAGAATATTAGGTTGAGTGAATTGGAATTAGTAAGTATGAGAGTATGAATGTAGTGTGGTATGTTACTGGGTAGGTCACAACGTAGGATGAATTTTCCTTCTTTTTATCTTTCCCCTCACCACTGTATGTTTTTGATGTTCTAAAAAATACTATGTGGATTTAAAATGCAATCTATTTTTGTACCTTTTGCTACATTAATTCAAAGAATACAAAAAAATAAAAATATATATATATTCTAAAAAAATCCTCTTTGAAGTATACTTGGATTGACCCATTTCTTGTCATGTGCAATGCTGGCTCCTAGATAAATCACCCCGTATACATTGTTTGGATCCTACTCTTAGGACCATTATATCACAAGGCAGGGTTGCTTTCTTTTGTTCTATTCTCAGTGCTCAAGTGATCACATAAGTAAGAACATTCACAGGAAGGGTGTGATGTAAAATGGCAATGAACCACAGATTGAATTATCAATCTTGATATAAATATATCCTAATGTATATCCAAATTAAAACAGGAATCCAATTCAGTAATCCATTTTAACAAAATTGTCAACAGTATTTCAGCCTAAGATGACATCAGGACAGACAGATATGAGCACAATTGGGTGGGCATATAATGAATGGGTAGATTTATAAGGGGCACATTTGCATATGGCCAGGTCATAGGATGGGAGAGAATTGGTGTGTGCTGCCATCAGAGCCAGTATGTGAACATGTAGTGGTATTTATCAAAATGTCCGCGGCGTGTTCATGAAATGCTCATGAAATAAATTACTTACTAAGAAAAAATGAAAAGTTGTTTATCTGAAAATACCATATTAATCACATTTGTTGTTCCAATTAGAAAGTTATGTAAGCCAATAACAATTTAAAAAATAAAACAAAACAGTAATAGAAATGAAAAATGCTGCATAACTATCAAATGGAAAAATCAAGCATGTTGTCTCAAATATGGAAAAACCAAATTGAAAAATAAAATAGTTGAAAAGATTCAATTGGCTCTAAAAAATGTGGTAAATGTAAATTGATACTTGTATAGCGCACTACTCACCTGCAAGGGTCTCAAGGCACTTGTACAAATACCGCTGTGGAACCCATCCTGGCTTTCCCTGTGAGGCGTCCACTCCTGGGCACCCCCAAGGTGGAGGCCAGGCATCCTAGCATTGCGGGGGCCGTTGTGGAGATTAAGCAAGCTATTGCCCAGAGTTGCAGAGTGGGAATCCATGATTGGAATAGGCACCGAGGCGAGAATTATCAGGTCCGTGGAATTTTTGAGCCCAAGACCCGCCGAGGCGGGGAATTGAACCCTGGTCCCGGGCTAGACCTCTGCATCAGGGTCTGCCACTCTAACCATTGAGCCACACTTCTCCACGTGGTAAAATAATAAATGTACTAAGAGGGATATTGAGATTTATAATTCACCAAAAATTGGACCAATAATTATATTACTAAAATCAATGCACTTGAACAAAGAAAAAATATAAAAGTAATTCATTGTCCATGTGTCAAAGCACCTCATAATACAGATTCATTGTCAAGAGAAATGTGATGCTTATAAAGGGACACATAGGAGGTGGATGAGGTGTCAGCTGTAGCAGAAAAAAATGATACTGTTCCATTCCTTCATTGCGTTAAATCCACATTCAACAGTGTTGCATTTTATGATCCAGTGCCATTCAGATTTGTTCAGCAGAAACTGCATGTGGCCGCCATTAGCAGTTTGGGATATGATTATGAGTACTTGCCATCATATCAACTTCTTTGGGTGGTTCTTTTTTACAAAATGGGAGCTCAAAATGGCTGACTTTATTTTACATTTGATATCACTGCGATGCTGGTACAATTTGTCTTAATTCTGTGAGTGGTCTGTACCATGTGTAACAATTGACAAAGGTACCAAATCACATGGATGACGCTACGGGAAACAGCCTTTACAACGGAATCCTTACAACGCATGCCTTTACAACGCATGTCGTTACAACACAAAAGGCTTGTTGCAGGAAGTAGAAGGTTTTCGAGTTGACTCCAACACCTTCCCTACTGTTGCACACACTGGAGTTGGAAGAGTAAATTATACTATTCCAACTTCCAGTGCACCCCCGACAGTAAGTCGGGGTAAAGGTATGCATTGTAATGGCATGCGTTGTACACATAATAAAACCGACGATACTCATCCTACAGTTAGAACATTTCCTTAGAAAGTGATTGATGTTATCATGTACAAATGTATTACTATTTTCAGTGAACAGGCACATAACGCAGGTACCACAAGAGTAATGTCGAGTCATTCTTTCGTGGCCACAGAGTTCTGCTATGTCTTGACTTACTTGTTGCTTTCTGATGTTAGCATGATCTATGTGGTTCCACAGGTTTTTCCTTTGCTGTATGAAAACATTTGTAACTTATTAGTTAGACGAAGAGATTGTATGTGAAGCTAATGTTGTCAATTCTCATCTATGTTTCGGCAGGAGCGATATGAAAGACAAGATGTGAGGTCCAAACTTCCCTGCAGCACCAAGACCGCCCAACTATGTCAAAGCACATCATCGGAAGAGGAGGAAGAGGGGAAAAAAGGGAGAGAGAGAACACCGGTACCACGGAGCCAACTCAGAGAGGTAAGCAAGGACCTAGGTATCTCTAAGTGTACCCTGTCTATAAAGAAGGAAGGAATAGTACCAGTAGGTGTGAAACCTTCCTAAATGTATGCAAGACCAGTATACTCTACTGTATATATGTTTCTTCACACATTAACTACCTGGATAATTCCCCTCTTCCGAAATTAAGTGGATGATTGCTAGGGTAACCTCTATCTAGGAGCTTGTTACGCAATACTTCAGCTTCTTTGAAATAATCCGTTTGTTACTTATGATTCCTATAAATAGAGAGGAATTTTCCCTATTTGAGACCCTCTTTTAAGGTTTTTGGATGGTTAGTGAATGGTCGGCTACTTGAATGTTGCAACAATGTGAAAGCGGCCCACTTGCACTTCCTAATTTCCTAAAATGTTGCTTTATTTATATTTTGCCCACTTTACATGACTGGTGCATATATAAAAGAACTAGCTGGTAAAAACTTCTTGTTAAATGGTAGGAATTATTTACTCCAAAAACTGTATATTTTTAGGGAAATTTCATCTACCTAAGATTTTTTGTAACCGTGGCAGACATCGCTGCCTCAAAAAATTGGAAAGTTTCACCATACTTTGCTGGCAAAATTATAATTTTGCACTCTTTGTTTTACGTCGGAAAAATATTAATGTTTTGCATCCACCTTTCTGACGCAAAACATTAATACATACCATAAGGAATTTTTCTTTAGAAGGAACGGTCTGAACACGCCCCTTCCAAATAGTGTTTCCTTTTGATTCATAGGTGATTTGGTAGCATGTTATTGAATTGCTAAATGGGTTTGGTGCATTTGAAAAACATGATCTTGTTGCAACCCTGTGAAATACTGAATCCAGGGTTTGCAAGAAGAAAACGCATTAGTATTTCTGGGCCAATATCTTCACGCTTTTATTTTTTAACAAAGCTAGTTCCACAGGTCAGTGGCCGGAGGTAAAAGCACACAGGCTTTTGCAAGTTTTGTGCCAACTGGCGATTGGGGGATGGATTTGGGCCCTACTCTTTCAGAGTAGAGGTCTTTGGGGTCCTAGGACCCGAGTGGAACAGGCAGTTCTCGATTACCTTGCCCAGGGACTCTGGATGCAGGGCCACATGGAAATGTCCATCACCGGGGTGGGTGCGCAACAGATGCATCCCGGTCGGTCCATCAACGAATGGTGGTCGTGCCTGCACGGTTTCTGCCAAACAGTCAACGCCAACAGACAGGAGATGCAAAATCACAGGAGCAGGGTCGTTTCCAATTTCGGTCGCAGTTGCTGTGGAGTGCCTTCTTGCTGGAGTAGAGACTGAAGGGGTCGGTGGCTGGACTGGCTACCAAGAAACGTTGGCTGTGCAAATGGAGATGAAAGGGACCTCACAGGCTGGAGGCTATTGGGAGTGAAGTAGGGGCTCGGAACGTCGATAAGAGCCAGCTACCACTCTTAGAGTGCTCTTGCCGCTTCGCTGTGGGTTACCACCTCGACTGACGCAGCGGCGAGCACTTTGTTGCTGTTTCAGCTTTGGCCTGCCACGTACAGGGGACTGGTTCCACCAATGCAAGGGAGTTTCTTGTTCTTTGTCAAAGGCAGGCAGGCTTCACAGGTTTCTGTAGTACATCCGCAGGATGAGCCAGATTTGGTGCATGAGTCAGAGACAACAGGCAGGCCAGCAGTGTTGGCACCCGGTCAGTCACTCATTCTCTTACCCTTGCTCTTTGTGACTATTCTATGTCCTTCTTCTTAGGTCAGCAGGATCTAAGATTCTAGGTCCAGGAACCCACCTATATACTGAATTAAGGGGCATTAGAGGGAGTGCTAGGTAGAAGCAAATTGGCCATCTACTTTTATGGTGACTACACACCTGTATGAACACTTATGTTGGGAAGTGGGCATAACCCTGACCCTGGTTGGCTAATTCTCTCCAACACAAGATGAAGGGATTTTAAAAGTGGGATCCACATTACTTGCCCCACCTTACGGTTGGTACTGGCTGAATGTGGGCCCACCTCCTAAGCCAACTAATTTTCTGCCTGTCCTCCCACCAAATGTGGGGTCAGGACTGGGGGGTTGTTGTGCCCCAATACCTGGAGGGGCCTGGGTTGCATTTCAAAGGCGGCATCGCCGTTGAAGCTTCCTGCCCTAGAATGCAATTCTGCATGGAGGAGGTATGAAGCACCTCTGCCCAGAGCAAGCATTGTTCCTGGCCTCTGAGAGTGAAGGCTCTCACCCCAGGAGGCCTGAAACATGTCTAGTGGTGGCAGGCTGGCTGAGAGCAGTCAGTAGCCACACTAGTAGCTGGTAGGTTTTAAGCAGATACCTCTGAGGTGTCCTCTGTGTGCATTTATTAATAAATCCAACACTGGCATCAGTGTGGATTTATTATGTCAAAATGTTTAGTACCAAACATCTCAGGGTACAGTGGAGCAATCTTGGAGCTGTGGAACTTGTAATGAGGACTGTCCAGCCCATGTATTCTCTATGGCTTCCCTGTGCACATACAATCTCCAGGAATGGACTTGGAGATTTAAGGGTCATACCTGCTAAGGCAGATACGTCCACACATGGGATATAGTGCACCCTGCCTTAGGTCAGTAAGGCCTGCAGTAGGGGTGACTTACCTATATCTCACCCGGTGTCTGTAGGCATAGCACACAAAGATGTGTGCCATGTCGACTCTTCTGTTTTGTCTGCACCAAGGCACGCAGCCTACAATGGGAGTTTGCATGACCTTAGTGACGGTCCTAGGGTAGCACAATTTGTGCTGCAGCCCTAGAGGACCTTCTTCAGTTACAATGCCATAGGTACCAGAGGTACCATTCACTAGGGACTTATATGATGTCTGAAGTTATGCCAATTGGGGTACAATTTTGGGAAAGAGCTCTGGCAGTTGGGCCCTAGTTACAAGGACCCAGTGCATTTTCTGTCAAAACACATCATTTTCAAGGTCAAAAGGTGGGGGCGAACCATGTCAAAAGAAGCACTTTCCTACAGCATATTTAAAATAGTGTGGCATGATGGCCATATGCATCATTCATACCCGCTGCATGGCACACCCAGACATGTCAAAAGCTTTCTGGAGCCAAAAGCCAAAACATTAGCAGGTCCTCTCTTAGATCTCTGGACCAAGAAGCAGCTTTTAATTAGTAAGTCATGTCCTCCATTACGAGGCACCTGGTGACGATTCCTGGAGAGTATGGCTCCAGCATACCCTTTGTTTTTTTGAACTCTTGTAGAAAGGTACTCTTTGGTAAGCCCTCATTTCCTGTCTTTTGGCTCTACGTCAACTACCAGAGCTCATCTTGAATTATTCTCCATGTTTTTGTTACGGGATTTCCTGGTCTGCGGTCTACAACACCTCAGACGTGAGGACCCAACTTCTCCATCCAAATATTGTAGTTTTCTGTTGACTAAGCCATTTCTGGCCCCAACTTCCAGGGACATTATACCTTTCTACAGATGCCTCTAATGTGATCACAGTGTGCCCGATCTTTGGGAAAGAGAGGTGACATGTGAAAAGAAAACAGATTACTTGGTGGCCCGCATTGGTTACCAAGTTTATTGCCTATTGCATGGACTTCTGCCTTCATAGCAATGGAGGCAGTAAATGCTGTTTGTGTTGTGGGACATTATCTTTCACATTGAGGAGGGCTCGCCAGGCTGAACTCTGTACAAACGCCAGTAGGTGTGATGGTCTCATTCTCTCCACTACTCTGCACTCCCTCTCCAAGCCCAGGCTGCCCCCGATTGGGGGACCTCAACCCCCTACTTTAGGCATACAATATTGTCAAAATAAATAAATATATTTATTTATTTTTGACAATATTGTATGCCTACAGTAGGGGGTTGGGGTTATGTGATCAAGGCTCCTCGGAGCTGAAACGTTATGGCAACAGGATAGCACGCAAATAAAAAACTTTGCACCATAATATCTGGTTCGTGTCTGTGTTGGCTGAAGCTGGCGTTAGGACTTGACTGCTGCTGCGACATCACTGAGTTGAATATATATATATATATATATATATATATATATATATATATATATATATATATATATATATATAAAACGTGAACTATGCCAACTGGAAACATCTTTTCTCCAAAACCACGGATCCGGACCCAATTCGGTGCTGAAGGTGTTCTGTATTCACCTATATATATATATATATATATATATATATATCCTGTGCACCGTCTGTTTCCCAGCTCGCACGCTTGCGCAACCACAGCAAGAAAACTCCGGACACGGACCTCGAGGTATATTCAGCTTTTAATCACGCAGAAAGAGTCACCAACGTTTCGGCTCTAACGGAGCCTTGATCACATGACAGCGTGCATTTCACTGGGTACACCTTTTAAAGTGAAAGCAAGTGAATAACAGAAGACACCTGTGCAAGTACGCTACTAAACATGGAAAACATACTATATATTGTACTGGCAATAAGTAAACATTGAGGTCACCAAATTTGTGTAAAATACATTCAAATTGTCACGAGATTATATAATAAAAGTAAAATACATTTTGATTCAAATCTCTAAAATGATGACAAACAACAGGTTGAATGACACGAGTGAGAAAAAGGGAGTATTGAGGTAAAATACACAAATCCATTACGCCGACCCATTTTAAAACCATAAATGCAGGACATAAGTTAATAGAGACCTAGGTCGTTGTTTCCCCAGACTTCCTACATGGAAAAAATGTAGATAAAAATATTACCACATTTCAGGAACCCCCGTAGAGAAGTACAGATAAAGTGCTACGTGCTGGCTCACTAAAGTGCATATAGTGCTGAAAAAGTGCTTCAATATGTGCAAAGTAGGCAATGTGCAAATATATGTATAATACACCCCA
Organism: Lissotriton vulgaris; assembly: GCF_964263255.1. Taxonomy (NCBI): domain Eukaryota; kingdom Metazoa; phylum Chordata; class Amphibia; order Caudata; family Salamandridae; genus Lissotriton; species Lissotriton vulgaris. The sequence continues at coordinate 161,822,430 of NC_141689.1, forward strand.
CTGGGGTCCTGATTGAATCCATTCAAAATTAGTGAACAGAAATCACCATGTAAGTTGGGGATAACGAGACAAGTTAAAATAGCCCGGCTCATATCGGTCTCTGTACAGTGTGTTCCACTACAATTTACTAGTCCTGAACGGGTACACTTTACCAAATCGCGATCATAGTATATTTGTACGTATATGGGTTGAGACTCACTGCTAAAATGCCAAGGTTTCCATGTATAAAACGATATGTGTGCTAAAGTAATGTAAAAACCATCACCACCCGGTCCACAGGATACCTGTAACCCGGTACCAAAACAATACAAAAGGTATAGATAAATATGTAACCAGATGATAAAATACCTATGCAATTCATCACATTTATAAGGTAATTAACCTGGCTAAGAAAAAACGTGCACAGTGGAAAATAATAATATTAATGATAAGGGTCATCTTAAAGCAGCATTGTTTCATAAAAAGAAAGATTTTTCCGGATTGTGATAACTCGCAGCCCCCACGGGATTTGTCCCAGCACTCTCCCAGCCGGGTATGTACCATGGACATAAGCCACGTGGGGGAGAGCACACAATCCTAATTCATGAAGACTTTCAGAGCAGGCAAGTGTGAAGATCTTCAGTCACATTTAACCCATGAGGCACCTTGGTGTTAAGCAGGAGGATATACTTTGTTTCCAATTTTCTAAGTTTACTCTCCCTATCACCACCTCTTTTGGTGTTAATGACAGAATCAATGACCCAGAATTTGAGACCACTGTTGTTACTCTGATGGTGGTCCTTAAAATGGCGTGCAACAGGGTACGTGCTGTCCATGTTGGTAATAGCTCGTAAGTGTTGCAAAATACGTTTGTGGACAGCATTCCTGGTGCTGCCCACATATTGTAGACCACATGGACAGCGCAAGACATATATAGCAAATTCTGTCTTGCATGTGAGCACTTGGGTTATACGATGTTCCTTGCCTGTGAACCCGTCCCTATAGATTTTGGTGTTTTCACCGTGGGAGCATGCTTTGCAGACTTTACAGTTATAGAAACCCTTGTTACTTTGCCACCACTCTGTTCTAGTAAAAGGGTCCGGACTGGTCTTGACAATGTGGTCCCTAAGGGAGGGTGCTTTACTGTAGGTAACAGAGATAGATTTAGGTAAACTGTTGCCTATAACACCATCTCTCAACACAATGGGCCAATGTCTATTTACTATGCTCTTAATTTGCCGGTGTTGTCTAGTAAATCCTGTAATTAGTCTGAAGCATTCTGGCTCTGCTGGGTCCATTTTAGAAATCTCTCCACTGGGGAGCTTCCTGTCTGTTTTGCTGATAAGGAGCTCATCTCTGTTCTTTAAAAGGGATTTTTGCACAGCCTTGTCAATCATCGCTGCAGGGTAACCTCTTTCAAGGAACCTATCCCTACTCTCCATTTGTGCTTGTTTTAATTCCACTGGGTTGCTGCATATGCGTCTTAACCGCAGCATTTCCCCATATGGAATACTGGAGATGAGGTGGGCCGGGTGAGCACTAGCAGCATGTAAGATGCTGTTACCTGCTGTCTTTTTTCTATGGATCCTAGATTCCAAACGGCACCCATTAGTATAAAGCTCAGTATCCAGAAATGTAACCGTTTCCTGACTAAGTGATGCAGTGAACCTGAGGTTTTGGGGGTTGTCATTGATATCCTCAATAAATTTTAGGGCCTCTTCCTGACTCCCTCTCCATATGACGAACAGGTCGTCAATGAAGCGGAACCATGCCACTAAGTTATTTTTGATGATATGTTGGAAACCAAGCCCCAGGACCAGTTCCTCCCAAGCCCCCATGTGCAGACATGCGTAACTCGGTGAGAAACTGGCCCCCATTGCCACCCCCTGTTTCTGGCGATACAGTTGAAGATTGAATAAAAACACATTATTTGAAAGACAGAAATTCAGCATGTCTAACAACATTCTAGTGTGCTTTTCATTGCCAGGTTCCCGTCTTGATAGATAGTATCGTATTGCATCAAGACCATCGGAGTGTGAAATGCTAGTATATAGCGATGTTACATCTAGGGCTATCAGCCAATCCCCCTTCTGAATTTGTACATCTTTAATCTTTACTAGGAAGTCCCCAGTGTCACGTATATAGGACCCCAGTTGTTGAACATATCCTTGTATGAAATGGTCTATATACATTGAGGTATGTTCTAGGAGGCTCCCCCTTGCTGATATTATCGGCCTTCCCGGTGGGTGGATGGGGTCTTTATGTATTTTTGGCAAAAAATACAAGATTGGTGTTACTGGGTGTTCAACCTTAAGAAATTCAAATTCATTGTCAGTTATGAGTTTGGCTGACCGCCACTTACTTAATTTGCGAAAATATTCTTCCTTGATGGTCAGGAGCTCACGGTTGTTAATCTTCTCATAACACTCACTATCACTGAGTTGGCTGTAGGCTTCTTTATCATAGTTCATTCTTGTCATGAGGACCACATTGCCTCCCTTGTCACTGCTTCTGATGATCACATTTTTTTCTTTGTTAAGTTTCTCAGTCAGTGCTTTATATTGCTGATCTTGGGCTGAGTATCTCCGTTTAGTGCTCCCCATCTTTAGTTGCAACTTTTTCAGGTCCAATACCACATTCTCATGAAAAATGTCTATATTGTCACGTAGGAGGATGGGATAGAAGGTGGATGGTGCTCTAAAATTTGTGGCTGTGGTAGTTCTATTGCCACTCTCATCCCACCCTTTATTGGCTCCATTTGCACTGTGGGTATTATCATATCCCATACCTTCCGTTTCCCAAAGCTCGCTGATCATGCGCGTTCCTTGCGAGGCCTCCGGTTGTTGATTTTCCATGTCTGGCGTTATTTCCCCTTTCTTTTTTAGGGCGTAGAATTTGCGCAGTTTCAGTTTTCTAACTGCCTTGTAGATGTTACATCTGGTATTGGCGTAGTCAAAGTCGCATGGGGGAGCGTATGATAGGCCCAGTTTAAGTATGTTCTCCTCTTTTACCGTAAGTTTTAGATCAGTGAGGTTGATAATCGTGCGATTTGAGGCTGGTTTCAATCCTGTTGTGGAGCATTGTTCCGTCCGGCTCCCCTGCCTTTCTTCTCCTGCTTGCCTCTTTTTTGCCATCCGCGACCTCTGGCGGCGCCTGTAGTTTGCCCTGTGTTTCCTTGATTTCCCTTCGTGTATGATCGCAGGGTATTCCGCCTGTCCTGGCCTAAAAAAACAATCTCCTGGCCTGGTGTGAGTTTTGGCAATGTCGCTGCTTCTGCCTGTCTTTGGCGTTCCCCTTCCAAATCAGAGTCCGGATCCGAACTTACTGTGGCATTAGAGGAGTCGCTCGCTCCACTTGCATCTTTCCTTGCGGGGTTAAGATGGCTGGGGGGGTTCCTTTTATTAGGTTGTTGTTGCTGCCTCTGGCCACCCCTGCGCAGAGTGTCGAATTTACGCGCAAAAGTGAAGATCTGGCCCAATTCGTAGTCATTCCTGTCCCTTTGGAATTTGTACGATTTTCTTGCCACAATCTTTGCCTCTTCTTTTTTCAGACGTTCCTGCATTATCTTAAGAAGTTTGTTTTTCTCATCCTCTTCCCCAAGACCATCAATTTCTTCATATAATTCTGATATTTCCGTGAGGAGCTTAGCTCTGTCAATGTCTGCATACTTAATGAGCACCTGTACCTGGCGTCGAGAAGCCTCCAGATTAATCTCTGCCCATTCCTTCATTAGATCAGCATTAGGGTTTTCATAGGTAGGGGCCGTTAAAATTCTCAGTCCTCGTGGGATTCTGTTCACCTCTATGTAGCGTTGCAGCGACTTAGACTCCCACCACTTAGCCTGCTCCTGAAATGACTTCTTTTCTAATACTTTGAATAATTCCTTGATTTTTGTAGTGTTACTGCTGCCACTAGCTTCTGTGTTCTTTTTCCCTGGAGTCTTGTCAGGGATAGGGGTGTCGTCGGAGAACATTGTTGCAGCCAATGTCTCCCGCTCCCTCACGCTGTCACCTGACATCTTTCTGCAATGTTTCCAAATTGAAATGCCACAACACTAGGCTGGCCGCTTCCCAGATTACCGGCACTCAACCTAGGATCCGGCTCGTCCTCTCTCTTTCCCCAGCTTGCAAAGTTGTTGAAGAGCTTACTTGATTGAGCGTCCACGCTGTTGTAGGCTGTATAGTTTCCGTTAGACTCGAGCCCGAGTCGCATACAGCCCTGGACGTTCAAATCCTTCGCTCCGTGTTCCGGTCAATTACCGGAAGCCGAGGGTCAGGCACCGTACTCCTACCGGAGTTTCCAACTTCCCAGAACGCCGTTTTGGAAAAGGATTCGATTACCAGATGCCGACCAGTTTTCAAAGAGGGTCCCGTGTAAAGCCAGGACGAATCCCACTGGCTATATCTCCTGTGCACCGTCTGTTTCCCAGCTCGCACGCTTGCGCAACCACAGCAAGAAAACTCCGGACACGGACCTCGAGGTATATTCAGCTTTTAATCACGCAGAAAGAGTCACCAACGTTTCGGCTCTAACGGAGCCTTGATCACATGACAGCGTGCATTTCACTGGGTACACCTTTTAAAGTGAAAGCAAGTGAATAACAGAAGACACCTGTGCAAGTACGCTACTAAACATGGAAAACATACTATACATTGTACTGGCAATAAGTAAACATTGAGGTCACCAAATTTGTGTAAAATACATTCAAATTGTCACGAGATTATATAATAAAAGTAAAATACATTTTGATTCAAATCTCTAAAATGATGACAAACAACAGGTTGAATGACACGAGTGAGAAAAAGGGAGTATTGAGGTAAAATACACAAATCCATTACGCCGACCCATTTTAAAACCATAAATGCAGGACATAAGTTAATAGAGACCTAGGTCGTTGTTTCCCCAGACTTCCTACATGGAAAAAATGTAGATAAAAATATTACCACATTTCAGGAACCCCCGTAGAGAAGTACAGATAAAGTGCTACGTGCTGGCTCACTAAAGTGCATATAGTGCTGAAAAAGTGCTTCAATATGTGCAAAGTAGGCAATATATATATATATATATTTTTTTTTTAAATTTTTTATACTATATATTATTCTATAACTTGAATACAGGGCTCAAGTTGATATCGACATCAAAGAATATGACTTGAGTCACTAGAAGGCAGAGTATAAAAAATGATACCAAAAAACCATCTTAAATAAGGGCATTATGGTGCACTACATATCCCAGGCAGCTACACACAAGCGCTGAATGAATGTGGAAAAAAGACTGATAATGAAAGACTGCCAAACATATTAATTGGGTACTAAATCAGTGACAAAAAACTAAGATAAAATTGCTTTACGAATACCTTCATGAATAACGAAAATTCAAGCAATGACTGTCTGTTAAACTGTATATATATATATATATATATATATATATATATATATATATATATATATATATATATATATATATATATATATATATATATATATATATATATATATATTTGTATTAACATAGAAAAACTACATATCCCATAATGCCCCTTATGGCTAAAATGGGATGAAAAGCAAAAACAAACAAGGCTCACTTACCATGAAAAAAGCCGCTGTAGGCTGAAACGCGTTGGTGGAGCAGAAGGGAATAATAAAATGAAGTTTAAAACCCCAACCTAGAGTGCCGCGTCCTTGGAGTGAAAATTGTTGTCTGGGCCCTGATCCGGCCCCTACGCAGAGCACCTGTAGCAGAGCGCATCGCAGGTCTGAGGGTCACATTGGGAAATATATATATATATATATATATATATATATATATATATATATGACAGTACAGTCCCCCGATGAAAGAGAAGAGGCCACAGTAGGAGAGTTCGTGGAGGCACTTTTATTTCTAAAACCCTGCAGATACGGTGAATGCATTTCGGCTTTCTAAGCCTTCCTCAGCGCCAGCAGTTGAACAGGTAGGAGTCACATGTACATCTTTTAAAGTGTCCCGCCACAATCTGCCTGTAATCCGCTCCGCTCCCAAGCCAGTGCTTTGGCTCACCTGCTGCAAATCGCCCTGTATCAAGGGCTCCTGAAGCCCGAAACGCGTCGTTGCAGGCTGCGTGGTAAATGCAAATAAACGAACATCTTGCCTGAATCGCTGTGGTGGTCTGAGTTCCTTCTTCCCCGGGAAACGGAAGTGGTGGGAATTGTTTGGCGCATATATATATATATATATATGTGTGTGTGTGAGAAATCCAAAAATACGACTCGTGCTGCCTGGATACTGAGCGCCACTCGCCGCAAACTGGGCACAGACCCAAAGTTAGTGCTTAAAAGTTGTTTTATTTCCCATATGTCAAGATACGTTGGTTTATGAAGAAATAAACTCAACCTTTTGTTGGACTTACATGTGGATTGTGGTTATGTACAAATGATGCCCGAGTGCGTGCTAAGGAATGTGTGAGAAATCCAAAAATACGACTCGTGCTGCCTGGATACTGAGCGCCACTCTCCGCAAACTGGGCACAGACCCAAAGTTAGTGCTTAAAAGTTGTTTTATTTCCCATATGTCGAGATGCGTTTCGCAGCACACAGCCGCTTGCTCACTTGACAATTTTGTGATGCTCAGTGAGTGTTTTTAAAGTGACAGTGCATACCGAAACAGGTTACCACGTGTTTGGCTCTATAATAGAGCTAAAAGACATACTTATCGACCTATGAGGTACTGTAAACATATAACTGTGCAATACATTTCCGCAGTTTAAAACATCTTGTTATATGATGAGTGATAACCACACTATAATAGTGGAATAGTAAAATTTAAATCTTCATCTTATTTTATATACAGTCCCCTGATAAGATGCCTTGCATGGAGAATAATGCTCCGATGTAACTCATGTGGACTAAAGATCCATTGTGCAAAAAAGTGCAATACTGTGCAAGTGCAAAATTAATAAAAAAAACATTTTTTTAAAGCAGATTCCTCTGCTTCTGATAACATCATAACAGTCTCAGGAATATCAAAAGTGAAATACACTGTTCAAAATGTTATCGATTGAACAAGAAAAGGGTAAGTGTGTAATACATTCTGAACTGTTGCACATAAACGAATCTATTCATACATTAACACTAGTACCTAATAGCGGATCCCCACTTCCAAAGGTATATCGTAAGGAGATTATAAAAATGGAGCTTGCATTAAATTCATGGATAAAACCAACAAAACATGATAAAATACACCAAGTTAGAATTTGGATGTGACCCCAGTATTCAAAAGTAGACTATAGAATTTTTTTTTCAATGGTGTATATAAAGTGCTATAGTGCAAGAAGTGTTTCATGTATAATACACCACTACTAAATAAAATCCATTATAAAATTCCATCCCTTGAACATTAAATATTAAATATTAAATATTGAATATTAAATAGTAAATGTAATAATAAATATCAAATATATAATATATATACACTTATTGGGATCCTGATAAAAATGTCATAATCCCGCCCCATTTCTGTTTGTGCGTATATCTTGATTAAACCACTTGCCGCAACATGTCTCAATTTTGGGGAAGTGGGATCTCTGAACAGAAGTTGATGGATTAGTCTCGAATAAAATAGGAGGGTCAAAAAGAGAATAACTTATTTCTAAGGGTTACAGACATGTGTACATATCCTCCGTAATGTTGAGGCCATTCGGGTGTTTTGTGTCCAATTTGTCGGATATATTTCGTCTCCAACTTCCTGAGTTTACCCTCCCGGTCTCCACCCCTTCTATTTGGTGGAACAGCATCGATCAGGAAATAGCTGAGGCTCTTATTGTTTGATTTGTGACATTCTTTAAAGTGCCTCGCTACTGGGTACATATTGTCTATATTACTGATAGCTCGAAGATGTTGGAGGATTCTGGATGGGCCTGAAGTTTGGTGCTACCAACGTAGCGTAGGCCACATGGACAAGATAAAACATAAACAGTGAATTCAGTCTTGCAGGTTAACAGTTTTGATATTTTGTAGGGCATCTGACTAAAGGGAGTTGTATATGTAGTAGTGTTAACATCGTGGGTGCATGCTTTGCATTTTTTACAACGAAAAAATCCCTTGTGAGTTTGTAACTACGAGGTGTTGGCAATAATTTCTGGATTCGGAGTGACCAGACAGTCCCTCATGGAAGGGGCCCTCTGTGGGTAATGGACACCCTCTGAGGGAGCAGGGGTCCTATTGCCGGATCATTAAGAACTAAAGGCTAGCTGGTTTGCACAATTTTATTAATTTCTTTGTGCTGGCTGCTATAGCCCATTATCAGGCGGAACACAGATGTATTCAGTTTTTCGCCTTCAGGGTTGGTGCAGGACATGGATTCGGGTCGTTTGTTGGCTACAAGCAACTGGTTACGATCTAATGTTTGTGTTTTAAGTATGGCTTGTTCAACAGTTTAAGACAAGTAACCTCTGCTCAAAAAGCGCTGCCTGCTCTGTTCTTGAGCCACTGATAGTTCACTGTTAGTGCTGCAGATGCGCTTAAGCCTAAGCATTTCACCATATGGAATACTGTTTACTAGGTGACGTGGGTGGGCACTCGTGGCATGTAGTATGGAGTTGCCCGCCGTTTTTTTACGGTAAATCCTTCTTTCCAATTTATTGTTCTCTATGTAGACCTGAGTATCCAAAAAGTTAAGACTTGTCTCACTAATAGTGGCTGTGAATTTGAGGTTCAGGGAATTTTGATTAATTTGAATGACAAATGTTTCCGCTTCATCTCTAGTTCCCTGCCACACAATGAACAGATCATCTATAAAGCGGAGCCAGACTTTAACATTGTTCTCCATAGTCTCTGCATGTTGCGCCCTGAGGACCAGCTCCTCCCACCTGTCCATATGAAGGCAGGCATAACTATATATATATTTTTTTTTTTATTCTCAGAGCACTGAAATCATTACGGAGTTATGAAATACTGATGGGGCTGGTTATGGGGAATCACCACTTCCGGCCGATGAAATCGGAAAACTAGATGAATTGGGAAACAGAACATCGGCCACAACCTTATTCAGACCCCCATCAGTGTTTACCTCAGTACTACCCAGAGATGACATCGACATTTTCCATGAGAATGTGGTCAAACAATTGAAAGATCTACATAGAAATGTATCCACTTCCAAGAGAAGACACAATGCATTGTCTCAACGCTATACAGCCCATACAGCCCGCTTAACCAAGGAGAAAGGCATTGTTATTCACGGAAGTGACAAGGGCGGCAACATAGTGTTGATGACACTAGCAGATTATGACAAGGAGGCGAACTCTCAATTAAATGACCGCGAATGCTATGAACGAACTAACTTCCAGACTTTAAGTTTGATTAAAACGGACTACTATCGGAAATTAGCAAAATGGAAATCCAATAAATTAATCAGTGACCCAGAGTATAAATCCCCAAAGTACACAAAGACCCTACACACCCCCCTGGCAGGCCCATCTTCTCCGCCAGGGGTGGCCTGCTGGAACACACGTCTGTGTACATCGACTATTTCCTTCAGGGGTATGTACAGAAATTGGAATCCTATGTGCAGGACACAGGGGACTTTTTGCGAAAGATTCAACACATTGACTGGGTTAAGGGGGACTGGTTCATTGCCTTGGATGTCACAGCCCTCTACAGAAGCATTGCACATACTGATGGGTTGTCAGCGGTCAAATACTATTTATCTAGACGCGCGCCTCTATTCACAGACCATAACATAATGCTGTTGCAAATGTTAGAATTTTGTTTGACTAACAACATTTTCATGTATAATAACCTGTTATACCGCCAGCTGCAGGGGGTGGCGATGGGGGCCAGCTTCTCCCCAAGCTTTGCATGTTTACTCAATGGAGCTTGGGAGGAGCTGGTCCTCAAAACTACATACCAACAGACTATGCAGAACAATGTGATCGGATGGTTTCATTTTATTGATGATTTACTGGTAGTATGGAGAGGTACTGAGGTAGAAGCTAAGAGATTTATTGAGGATATCAATCAGAACAACCTCTACCTCAAGTTCACAGCCACTCTCAGCCAAAGTTCCGTCACATTTTTGGACATTGAGCCATTTATAAAAAATGGACGGTTGGAGACAAGAATTTACCGCAAAGCCACTGCGGGCAACAGCATTTTACATGCTGCTGGTGCGCACCCAGCTCATCTTGTCTCCAGCATCCCCTATGGGGAGATGCTGCGGATGAGACGTGTTTGCAGCAACCCCAGGGATCTTGAGGTAGCCCAACAGGAGAGTAGGACCAGATTCTTGGAAAGGGGCTATACTGAATCGGTGATAGAGAGAGCCCGAATCAAATACATGGTAAAAACCAGGGAGGAACTCCTGACAAAACACAGTAACAACAGTCAATGTATGCTACAGCCAGTAGAGAATAACAAACATAATGATGAAGCTAAAAGCTTCAGAATTATTACTGGTTACAGCAAACAACATAAAGAGATTTACAGAATTGTGAACAAAAACTGGCCCATTGTAGCCAGTGATCCTGTTATCGGTGCTACCTTACCCAAGAGAGCATCACTAACATTCAGTAAGGCACCCTCACTTAAAGATCAAGTGGTGGACACTAACCCTGAACCTATTGAGAGATCTGTGTGGTTCCAGAACAACAGGGGGTTCTATAGGTGCAAGACCTGTAAGGCATGCAACCATTGTGTCAATGTCAAAGCTTTTTTGGATGGATTTAGTGGCCAGGAACCCCCTATAACTCAGGTGTTAACATGCAAGACCAAGTTTGCTATATACGTTTTGCAATGCCCCTGCCCACTGAAATATGTGGGCAGCACTAAGTTACCGGTACATAAACGTATCTTCCAACATTTAAGGGCCATCGCGAATGGGGACAACACATATCCGGTAGCTAGGCATTTTTCAGACTGTCATCAAAGTGTGAATACCAACCTCAAATACTTTGTAATTGATGCAGTCAAGGCTAGCAGACGAGGTGGGGAAAGAGAGGCCAAGCTTAGAAAACTGGAAACTCGATAAATCCTCCAGCTTGACACAAATTTCCCAGGGGGGCTAAATGTAACCGAAGACATGTACACATGTCTCCCATGATCAATAACCACGTGTGTTATGTCCACAGTTAATCTTGGTTGTCCTATTGGATTTGATCTCAGTGTCCTGTTGCGGCATAGATAACATAGTCCCTCAATCGAGGTATGACCCGGCTGGGCAACCTTTCAATTGATGGAAATGGGTTGGGGACCTAAAGAGATCATATGCTATCTTTTGCTTACAACACTTAAATTCATATTTTGATTAGGTCATTTTTTGTGGCCAAAACTGCTGCTGGTTATAAGAATAAAGTCTACATGAGAGAATCACTTACAACATCATTAAGGCTACACGGGTCCTTATTCCCTACTAGTCTTAAATATATGATGAGTTTTTTAACTTATAAACACTTTAATTATTGATCTTTCACTACATGGACTATGGAAACATGACTTCAATAGAGACTCCTTATAATGATGTGAGGCAGGAGAAAAGGCTTCTTATGACAATTGGGAGGATTGGTGAAAACGGAACATAAGGTTTTAAATAATTTATGAGTTTTTACCTAGATAGGATATGATGTTTTAAGCAGATTTTATGGTCAACCTACTAGACTGTTTACTTTGCACATTTCAGTGATAAATTGGCAGGATTTGCACAGTTCAATTACTATTTGCACTTTAAATGTCAGCAATATCATAACAAGCTATTTGCACAGTTGCGTAATTGGCAGGTATCTCAAAGAATTATTTATTGTTGATATATTAATTGCACTATAGCGCAATTTGCACCAATTTCTTGCATTAGCACTTTATTCTGACTGCTATCCAGTCTGGCAGGTACCAACAAATCTATAGAGTTTACTGCAATACCATATCAGAACACCCATTATTTGTATTTAACCATGATTCTTGTCTAATTTCACCATTATCCACCTTAATTGAATTTTAAAATGATTCTCCTTGTCGTATATGAATTTTATGGTATTTTACCATGATTGTACTACCTTGTGTTAAATATCACAATTCATTGATATTTAATTTCTGTTTACAAGGCGTCTCTAATTACTTACTGTGATGAAGTATTTTGTCCATGTCTACTCTCAGCATTAACACGTGACGCCTTTACATTTGAATTCTGGCACTTTAAAGTGAGCACCGTTTCAATTAGAACTTTGTCATGTGAGCAAGGCTCCTCGGAGCCGAAACGTCATGCGGCTGAATTTGCACAAATAAATTTAAGCACCTAACCGGTCCGTGTCCGTGCTGTCCTTGCTGAGGCTTTGTTCTGCGTGCTGGGAGCGGGACGCGGCTTTCCGGATATTTAAATTTATATATATATATAAAACCAGGATCCCAAATAACGACTGCGGTGGGCCAAACAAGGGCACAGACTCCAGTTAAAGATGCAATAAAGAAATTTGATAAATGAGTGAAACTTGGTCATGGAGAACAAGTGTCACAGGTCAAAAATGTATATAATGTAAGCTTAAAAAAGAGGTGTACCTTGGCTCAGCACCTCGCTCCAGGTCATTACGAACATTTCCTCACGTCCCGTTCTTGTCACCTAGAAATCATTGATCTCAGGTATGTCAGATTGGGACAACAATAACAAGGTATCTCAGCTACTGGCAGCTGCGTGCCTCCATCCTGATCTATCATTTTTCACTCACCATGCCACCTTAGGGGCTGATTAGGATGGAGGTGAATCCGTATCCTCCGGGCCGGCGGAAGCCACCACCGGCCTGGAGGATGAGGATTCACCGCCACGGCCACAGAAATCACCCACTGCCAGAAAAGGATGGCGGTCAAGTCAAGTCAAGTCAAGAAATGTATATAGCGCGCTACATACCCAGAGGGTCTCAAGGCGCTTGAGGAAGGGTTGGGAATTAATTGTCGAATATCCAGGTTTTAAGTTGTTTTCTGAATGTAGGGTGGTTCTGAGTGAGGCGAAGGTGAGTGGGAAGTGAGTTCCAGGTTTTAGCTGCCAGGTAGGAGAATGATCTGCCTCCCATGGGGGTTTTGTTGATACGGGGTACAGTTGCAAGGGCTTGGTTGGAGGATCGAAGGTGGCGGGAGGGGGTGTAGAAGGAAAGTCGTGAGTTGAGGCATTCGGGTCCAAGTTCATAGAGTGCTTTGTGTGCGTGGGTTAGGAGGCGGAAAGTAATCCTCTTGTTAACGGGGAGCCAGTGGAGGTTTTTCAGGTGTCCAGAGATGTGGTCTTTGCGCGGGATGTCTAATATGAGTCTGGCTGATGCGTTCTGGATGCGTTGGAGTTTTTTCTGGAGTTTTGCGGTGGTACCGGCGTATAGGGTGTTGCCGTAGTCCAGGCAGCTCGTGACCAGTGCGTGGGTGACCGTTTTTCTAGTTTCGGTGGGGATCCAGCGAAATGTTTTTTTGAGCATGCGAAGAATATTGAAGCAAGAAGATGAGACGGCGTTGACTTGTTTGTTCATAGAGAGTGAGGAGTCCAGGATGACACCTAAGTTCCGTGCGTGGTCCGTCCGGATGGGTGCTTTTCCAAGGGACTCTGGCCACCAGGAGTCATCCCAGGCGGAGGGGGAGGTGCCTAGGATAAGGACTTCAGTTTTGTCTGAGTTCAGTTTCAGACGGCTGTGCTTCATCCACTCGGCTACTTCTTTCATTCCTTCATGTAGGTTGGTTTTGGCGGTGTTAGGGTCTCTGGTGAGTGATAGGATCAGTTGAGTGTCATCAGCGTAGGAGATGATGTTGAGGTTGTGTTGGCGAGCGATGGTTGCAAGGGGGCTCATGTATACGTTGAAGAGGGTGGGGCTGAGTGAAGATCCCTGTGGCACGCCGCAGATGACTTCGGTGGCGTCTGATTTGAACGGAGGAAGGCGAACTCTCTGAGTTCTTCCGGCGAGGAACGAGATGATCCAGTCCAGTGCTTTTCCTTGGATTCCGATGTTTCTGAGGCGTTGTATTAAGGTGCTATGACAAACTGTGTCAAAGGCTGCAGAGAGGTCGAGGAGGATGAGGGCGACTGTGTCTCCATTGTCCAGTAGAGTTCGAATGTCGTCTGTTGCTGCGATGAGTGCGGTCTCTGTGCTGTGTTTGGCTCGAAAGCCGGACTGAGAGGAGTCGAGGGATTTGTTGGTTTCGAGGAAGGCGGCAAGTTGGTTGTTGACAGCTTTTTCAATGACTTTGGCAGGGAATGGGAGGAGCGAGATGGGGCGGTAGTTTTTGAGTTCGGTGGGGTCAGCTGTGGGTTTCTTCAGAAGGGCGCTGAGTTCGGCATGTTTCCAACTTTCCGGAAAGATGGCGGAGTTGAGGGAGCAGTTGATGACGTCTCAGAGATGTGGTGCTATGATGGAATCTGCTTTGTTGAAGATGTGGTGAGGGCAAGGGTCTGTGTGGGATCCTGAGTGGATGGAGTTCATCAGGCGGATGGTGTCCTCAGTGGAGATTGGGTTCCAGTAATTGAGGATGTTCAAGGGGGGTGGGGGTACTGCAGCGGGTAGGGTGGGTAGGTGTTCGGGTCGATTGTCGAAGCTGTTGTGGATGTCTGCAATCTTGCTGTGGAAGAATGAGGCTAGGGAGTCGCAGAGGGCTTGAGAGGGGGTGATGTCGTTGGAGTTGGCTGAGGGGTTGGTAAATTCCTTGACGATGTTGAATAGTTCCTTGCTGTTGTGGGCGTTGCTATCTAGTCGGTCCTTGAAAGCGGCTTTCTTGGCAGACCGGATTAGTTGGTGGTGTATACGGGTGGCATTTTTGAAGGCGTCCTTGGTGCTGGTGTTTGGGTCTTTTTTCCAGGCCTTCTCAAGGGTGCGGCAGAGTTTCTTGGATTTCTTAAGATCATCGTTGAACCAGGAGGCCTTCTTGCTGCCTAGTTTGATTTGACGTTTTTTCAGTGGTGCTAGGGTGTCGGCGCTGTTGGAAAGCCATTGGGTGAGGTTAATGGCTGCTTGGTCAGGGTTTGAGGAGTGGGCTGGGGAATTTTGAAGAAGTGATGAGGAGATCTGGTCGATGGTGATTTTGTTCCAGTTTCTTCGCAGAGTGGGTTGAGGATGGTTGTTGGAAGTGGTCTTGTTGTAGGTAAAGTGAACGCAGCTGTGATCCATCCAGAGGAGAGCTGTGGTGTGGCTGAAGGATATATGTTTGCTGGAAGTGAAGATAGGGTCAAGTGTGTGACCTGCGATGTGGGTGGGGGTAGTGACAAGTTGTTTGAGTCCGAGGTTGGCGAGGTTGTCCAGAAGGGTGGTGGTGTTGCAGTCATTGTTCTTTTCAAGGTGAAAGTTGAGGTCTCCCAGAAGAATGTAATTCTCGGAGGGGAGGGCGTGTGGGGTGATGAAGTCCGTGATGTCCTCACTGAATTGTGCCCGGGGTCCTGGTGGCCTGTAGAGGAGGGTGCCTCTGAGTGTGGTCTTGGGGTCGATGTGGATCAGGAAATGAAGGTGTTCAGAGTTGGCGAGATGGACGTCAGAGCTGGTTGAGATGCGGATGGAATTCTTATGAACGATAGCGATGCCTCCTCCTGTTTGGTCGGTACGGTCCTTACGGATGATCTTATAGCCTTCCGGGATGGCAATGGTGATATCTGGGGCTGATGTGGCGTTCATCCATGTTTCAGTTAGGAAGGCGACGTCTGGAGAGATGGTGTCAAGCAGATTCCAGAGGTCGATGGCGTGCCTGTGGACTGAGCGGGTGTTGAGCAGGATGCATTGTAGGTGTTTGGTGTCAGACAGCTGTTTTGTGTTCGTGGGTGAGGAGTTGTTCTTTGTGCCGTCGAACTTGCAGGAGAGGCAAGAGAAGGGTCCGTGGATGTGTCCGGGATCGGCTTGGACGCAGTTGGGGCGGCGGCCGGGGTTAAGGGCTAGGAGGGAGGAGGCGGCGTATGTAATGCGGGTGGGGTGGGGGGCACAAGGGCCAGGGGGTCTGGCGCTGAGCGCGGACCAGGCGCGGACGGGCGTAGAAGGGCTTACCTTTGGCACACCTTCGGCGCGGCCGTAGCGCGTGGACGCTGCGCGTTGGGACATCTGGCATTAATGGATAGTGGAGGGGGCGGAGCGTGGGAGGGTCAGCAGGGAGGCGGTAGCGGGGCAGGGGTCAACACGACAACAAGATGGTGGGTGGATGTAATATCGAA
The DNA here is from genome assembly GCF_964263255.1 of Lissotriton vulgaris. Taxonomy (NCBI): domain Eukaryota; kingdom Metazoa; phylum Chordata; class Amphibia; order Caudata; family Salamandridae; genus Lissotriton; species Lissotriton vulgaris. The sequence goes on from NC_141689.1 coordinate 161,838,528, forward strand.
ACCTAGGGAAGCACAATGCCAAACAAATACAAGCACAGCTGAAGGAGCAACAGCGCGTCCCCTCTGAGCCTCCGGGTGAGAGAGCAAACCAGGCTATACAATCCTTAGCAAGTGGAGCGCGAATTAAAGCCACAAATACAAAGACGAAGTTAGTACTCAGAGCAATTACAAATCGCTAAAAGTCAATTGGGAGTAAATGCACAATGCACTTACAACTGCAGTATATTATTACAGTACCAGATATCACAATTCGATATGCAGGAGCGATAGGTAGCAGCTGTGGGCAATCACGGGCTGGCGCCAGACAGCTTGAGGGAGCAACCGGTATGGAAGGGTTCCAGGCGGTGGGATTGCGGTGGGACTAGCGGCGGACGGCAGGTCCGGCCGCCGCTGATCCGCGGGGTATGGAGGGCTATTTAGAGCGGTGTCTGCAAGACACCGTCAGCCAAATTAGGATGTGCATTGAAACATGCTTTTCCACGGCGGCTCTTCCGCCGTGGAAAAGCATGTGGTGTTTGGTGTTTGGGGGCCCGTTGCAGGCCCCCAGGGTGTCGGGGGTGAGGAGTGCACATGGGGTGTACCTATGGTACCCCCCAGCAATTACATGCACAAAGCGGCAGGCACAAAGCGGTGCCTGCTGCTTTGTGCATGTAAATGTAAAACATGCATTTTTAACCTTGCGGCGGGTGCTGCTTCAAGCAGCACCCGCCGCAAGGTTAAAGATACAGGATGTGACTGCCAGGGTGGCGGTCCCATCCTAATTGCCCGGAGGGACCGCCGCTGCCCCTGCGGACGGTCCCTCCACCTCGGGGGTGGCGGACGGACGCAGGTCTGTCCGCTATCCTAATGAGCCCCTTAGTTTGGATCCGTCCATATGCAAATCAGCCTTGACCCTTCTCCAATTCGAAGAGTCCAGTCCGAACTGCCAGGCCACGTCCTCCCTGAACTGGAATACAAGCAACTCAGAAACAGTGTTGCTCGCATCGCGGCTCATCGGCCAGGTATATCTTGGTTGCTGTAGCCCAGTGAGCATAAGACCCATGTCTACACATAACCGTCACACTTAGGGCAAGGAAAACAAGGTGATGGATGGAATGATTGAATTAATCTCAGCCTCTGGCTGTCACATAGGGCAGCATCCCAATCCATCATTGTTAGTCTTATATGTTAACTGGAAGTAAAACAAGACTACAACACCCAGAATACATTAGGCTATCACAGACCATTTCAAGACATGAAATAGTTCCCCTAATGGCCTGGAGAGAGGTGGTCTACCTGTGTGTGCCTAACTTTATTTCCTGTTTAAATTCCTATTGTGAATATTCATATCTGATGTAAATATATATATATATATAAAAGATTCCATTTACTAAGATTAAGAGTTTGTCAACGAGTGTCTCCACCCCTTCCTAGAAGTGTCCCCAGAAAGGTTCATAATCCAGGAATAAGATCTTGTGTGATTCCCCTCCACCTCCCTCCCCTGAGACATTCTTTGTGATAGACAATTGTGCAGTGCAAGCACAAACATTTCTCGTTGAATGATTGCCAGGACAAAAGCCATTTCCAGCTTTTCAGTTCCTCAGATCCCTTTCAAGAAGTGGATCAGGAGAGAGGCCAAACAGTTTACAGCTCACATCTGCCACAGGCCCTTGAGGATGTTGTACTAAACATCCCCTGCGTGGCTGCCAAAGCTGGGCACCCACATTAGCAGCAGAGATGAGCTCATTTCCAGGACCAGATTCCGACAGGATGTTTCCTTAAATTCCAGAATCCATACTACGATTTTAAATCAGTATGCTGGCCTCCCCTGGACAAATATTTTAAAATGATTGGACTTAAATACTTCATTAAATTCATAAGTATGAGGGACCCGATTCACAGAACTAACTTAAAACAAATTCCTAAACTTACTACTTTTGGTATTCACAGAAGTTAGGATTTTGTCTTGAAACAGACTTAAGACAGACTTAAGACAGAATCCTAACTTAAGTCTGTCTTAAGACAAAATCTTAACTTCTGTGAATACCAAAAGTAGTAAGTTTAGGATCTTGTCTTAAGTTAGTTCTGTGAATCGGGCCCAATATATCTATAAATAATTTTCCGTAGTTGGACAGATTCTCAGTATTTGTCTTTGGAAGTCCCTTTTAAGGTGCCCCTTATTTAAAAACGAAGACTGAACTCACGCGTTTAGTACTAAGGGCCTGATTTAGATCTCGGCGGACGGGTTACTCCATCACAACAGCGCTGAGTTTGAAACCGACACCTAATGAAAGAGTCACGGGTAGTAGTTTGAATGACTAGGTTGGAGCAGATCCCTCTGAAGGAATAAGTACCTTATTAATATATTTCAAATGCAACTATTAATGTATTACTAAGCACAAAGTAGAGAACTCCAAATCTGAATATCAACCAAGCAAGAAAGGAGAAAACATTGAGAAGATGAGAAGGGGTGTCCCACATAACCTGAGGAGGGCTTTATCCATAGCAGATGTTCAATCAGTCCACCAAATATATAAATAATTCATAATTAGAGTCACTGAATTTATATTTACCTTGTGGAAGTTTGATATGGATTTGGCCACAAGGACCCCATAGCAAACCTGTCTTACACATTAAACATTTAGGCCTGTGATTAATCTAACCAGTTGATTGCAGCGGGGTGGCGGTGGACAAGGTCAAATGTCCAAGTTGTCTCAAATGTGTTCTCTTTGCTTCTCATCCTTGTTGAGCCATTCTAGATGATTGAGACAATTGTCAATGATTGTTTGCAGTGGACAATTCAGGTCTAGTCCATGGCTCAACATGATCTTTATAAGATGTTTTAAAGGGGCTACTTGTTGCAAAGCGTTGTCTCCACATCTTCGCACGGTATCAGCATAGAAATGTGTCCGGTATCAATTTTGCCCTGGTGTTGATGCTAAATATTTGAGCTTGTGCAGTGTGAATGTATGCAAATTGACAGTGTCAAATGCCACTGATAAGATTAGTCAGAGCACTGACACTGCCGCCAGGGCAACCTGCTTGGGCTCCTCCAAAACCACCAATACAACTGAATGGGCTCCATGGCCACGGAGTCATAACAAAGGACACTGCCGCTGTTGCAGTGTGGGGCACATCCAGCTTACAAGGGGCTCCCATTCATTCCAAGGCCTATGAATGTATGTGAGGTATGCAACTATTGGGGGCCCCTCACCCAGTGCTTAATTTGAGCCAGTACTTTTCGATGCTCAGCATCGGCATTTAATTGTCAGCACTGGCTCTAGTGACAGCCCAGCACATGGTGGCGCTCTCTGTCTAATTTTGAGATGAGCACAACAACAGTGTTTAATAAGTAAATATGCAATAAAAAGAACAATTCTTGCCACTCAAGCTATTCTTATAGCTTAGGGTGGCCTAACATAGCCTGAATGGTCTCACTTGTAGAAGTGTGATGGTTAGCAGTTGTGTCAATACTGTCATTGGTGGAGCTAAGAGGTGCAATGGGTGGTGCAAACTGCAGTGGTTTCCTGACAAAGACCCTGGCACTTACTTTTTTGCAAACTAAGCTCGACCTCACCACATTCTGCAAAGGGTCCCAGTTATTTTGCATTACACCTCTGCACGGCCAGCTACAATCTTATCTGAAGCTCGAGAAGTAGATTGTTTTCCATTGAATATCATTGAAGCCGGGTGGTCAATGCCTTTTCTACCAATTATCAAAGAAAGGGGAGGCAAGCGTAATGGTCAAGAGTGGCTCTTTTGATATAAGTGACAATTGCGTTCATCTGTAGTGATGTATAGAACAATTTCTTAATTTGCGTCTCCAGACAAAAACCTTGTTGAGCTCTATCCTACGCTCAACTTGATCAGTTGTGTTTCAATAAAGGTAATAGAGTTGAAACAGATAATAACGAAAGATTCTTTAAAGTCTCCATCCCGGTGTACTTCTCCATTGTGGGCGTGCCCAGATTTTATTTCTCTTGGGCTTGGAGTTTCTCATGAAAGAAAGCAGCATTCGATGGCACAGCTAAGTTGATAGAAACATGGTGCCTCATTTATGAAAAGTGACGCATCGCTGCGTGAGAACAGCGATGCGTCACTTTTCATTGCGCCCTCCTTGCAACACCAATAATAATAATAATAATAATAAAACATTTGTTGAGCGCATGGCTGCACAGCTGTGTATCCCCGCCCTAATTGCTGAAAACTCTCATCCGAGAATCAGGATAGGGGGAAGAGTGGGCCAGAGTTATTGAGGAAAGAGGTGGGTTTTCAAGTTAGCTCTGAAAAGAGTTTCAGAGGGTTCCATTCTTAAATGAATCGGAAGAGCGTTCCAAAGTTTCACTCCTAGATAACAAAAGGAGCGGCCACCGATTTTTGCTTTTTGACCTCAGATGACGAGTTGGGCGATGAATGGTCATGAGGCTTCTTAAATATGAGGGGCCCTTGTTGTGGGCTATCCTATGGACATAGCAGAGGCTCTTGAATTTTATTCTTTCCCTTACGGGGAGCCAGTGCAATTTGGACAGAGCTGTCTTGGCCGAGGTTCTTTTCGGAAGGCCTAGTACCAATCGAGCAGCTGCATTTTGTACACATTGCAGCTGGTGAAGCAGTTTTTGGTTGATGCCTAGAAGAAGGGCATTCCCGTAGTCCAGGTGCGGTGTGATAAGAGCATGCACAATGGTTTTCCTGGCTGTAATTGGTATTAGGTCAATGATTTTTCTAAGGATTCTTAATGTTCCGATGCATTTGCCAATGATCTTGTAAACTTGGGATTTTCCTGAAAGATCCGAGTCGATCATGATCCCGAGGTTCTTGACTTTCTCGACAGGTTGAGGGCATTCACCAAGCGATGAAGGCCACCACGCTTGAGACCATAGGGAGGTTTTGTTCCCTATCACTAACACCTCTGTTTTGTCTCCATTTAGCCGGAGGCAATTACTGTCCATCCACCTGGCAACAGCAGTCATGCACTCCGAGAAGTTTGAGGCATACTTGTCAGTATCCGGAGTAAGCTTAAACATGAGCTGCGTATCATCGGCGTAGCTAACTATGCCAACGCCGAAGTTCTCTATGATTTGAGCCAGGGGTTCCATATAGATGTTGAACAAAGTAGGGCTCAAACTAGAGCCCTGTGGAACCCCATAGCTCACGGTCCGAGAGGATGATTTAAAAGGCGGGCAATGAAGCTGGAAAGTTCTTTTGGTGAGGAAAGATTTAATCCACTCCAAGGCACCGTCTTTTACTCCAATGTCAGAGAGCCGGGACAGCAGCGTGGCATGTAGCACCGTGTCAAAAGCGGCGCTTACGTCAAGCATGACCAGCGCTGCTGTTTCACCCTCGTCCACCATCTTGCGGATAAATTCCGTGGAATACAGGACAGCAGTTTCCGTGGAGTATTTGGGTCTAAAACCGGATTGGGTGGGGTGGAGAATGTTTTCTTCCTCTAAAAACGCCATGAGTTGGATGTTCACTATTTTTTCTATTATTTTGGCGCATTGGGGCAATAGAGATATTGGCTGGAGGTTTTGAAATTGAGTGACCGGAACATTAGGTTTTTTTTTCAGGGGGATGACTTGGGCGTTTTTCCAAGCCTCCAGGACGTGACATTCTTTGAAGGAGAGGGTGATGAGTTGGCTTATTTGATCCATGAGAGTGTTGTCCATGATATCTTTACATTTGTCTAATGGACACACATCGTTAGGGGAGCCAGAGTGGATACTGTTAATTATGCTGGACAGTTTTTCTTTATCAGGAGTGAGAAAGTGGGTAAGAGTGGTTTTATGAAGAGGGGGAGATATCATACCAGATGTGGGGGGAGCGGAGAATGTGGCGTGAATTTTATCTACTTTGTTGACAAAGAAATCAGCAATTTCTTCGCATAACTCATCAGAGTACGTGTCCTGCATGTCCAGGCTCGATGTGTCTGTGAGTTCTTTGTAGATCCGAAACAGTTCTTTAGATGGATTTATAGCCTGTTCGATTCTGTTTTGGTAAAAGAGACTTTTTTCCTCTCTTTTGAGTCTCTGATAAGCCTTTAGTTCTCGTTTGTAGTTCTCCTTCAGTTCCGTGGAGTAGTTCTTTCTCCATTTTCTTTCAATCACTTTGCATCGGGCTTTAGCTGCCTTTAGTTTTTCTGAAAACCACGGTTCAGATTTTGTACGCCTAGCTGGGGGCTTACTAGTCCAAGGGGCGATTTTATCAAGTGCCTTGCCCAACCAGAGTTCGTAGGAATTCCAGGTGTCTTGAAGGGATTGACCTTGGGGGGGAGGGTGAATTTTTAATTCGTCAATGAGGCGTTCTGGGGTATAGTTTTTCCAATTGCGACGTTTGGCATACACGGGTTTATGGGCATTATTCTTAGTCCTGGTCATGGGTATGTTGAACATGATCATATGGTGATCTGACCATATGATAGGGACCGGAGGTTGTATGTTAATGCCTTCCCAAGTCGCAAAGATGGGGTCGAGAAGGTGGCCATGTTTATGTGTGGGTGAAGTGGAAAGCAGAGTAATACCCAGAGCGTGTAAGGCTGTCTTCAGAAGTTGAGCTTCCTTGGCATGTAAATCTTCAAAATGAAGATTAGGATCGCCTAGTATCATAAAGTTGTTATATTTGATAGCTAGTTGCGTCGCCGTTTCAATTAGTTGATTACAAAAAGGAGTGGCATTGCCAGGGGGCCGATAAATGAGAAGCCCAGTAATGGTCATGTGGGGGGTCACTTTAATGGTGAAAGTGCCGCTTTCGCTATTAGTGATGCCTTTGTGAGTGAGGGTACATTCCAGTTCTTTTTTAAAGATCATTGCAAGACCACCACCGCGCTGTATAGGCCTATCAATTCTCAGTAAGCTGTAACTCAGCGGGACGGCCTCAAGTATTTCTGGGGGTGAAGATTCTTCTAGCCAGGTTTCTGTTAAAAACAATACATCAAAGTCATAATGTAGTAAGAGGTCGTGAAGTTCCAGTTTATGTTTGACCATGGATCTACAGTTGAGTAGCATCAGTTTAAGACAGGTTACAGGATTATTAGAGTAGGGGACATCAACAAGGCGAAAGTTGCATGAGTTGCATTGAGATAACAGTGCGTTAGGGTCTATGGAGTGATGACATGGTGTAGTGGGGGTCTTACCGATTTCAAGTATCATCTCGCGAGTGTAGCGGATTGGCTTATGAGGGAGCGCTCTCTCGGGTGCCTGCGTGATGACAGTGTGGCTAGAGTCTCCTGCCCCGCGCCCCGGTCGATCGCGGACGGGCGCAGATGGGCAGGACTCTGGCTTGACTCCGGCGCGCGATCGGCGCGCCCGCAATGCGCGTCCGCTGCGCGGAGCCATGGACGTATGGTTTTAAGCGTTCGGAGCGCGACGTGCAGCGCGAGCCCTCACCAAGATGGCCGCTGCCTGACTTCCCTGCCACTCTGTTGTCCCACCTGGAGCCGGTCTACCAGTCGACCGCTTCCCAGGGCAGGCAGGAGTGTAAATAAACTAAAGAACTATGTCTTAGCTCAGTAAGGGGAGCGGCGCTAAAGTAGCTGGAATAGTGGTTCCGAATTCAATTTTAAAATGCAGTGCGAGGGGGGAGCGGACACAAGGGAAGAAGTAAAGGTACAGCACACAATAATAAAAATCAACCTCCCGGCTCAAGCCTCAGGAGGAAAATAACAGCAATCAAGGTTCCTGCACTAAATTCCTGATTTTAAGCGCTCGAAGCGCGACGTGCAGCGCGAGCCCTCACCAAGATGGCCGCTGCCTGACTTCCCTGCCACTCTGTAGTCCCACCTGGAGCCGGTCTACCAGTCGACCGCTTCCCAGGGCAGGCAGGAGTGTAAATAAACTAAAGAACTATGTCTTAGCTCAGTAAGGGGAGCGGCGCTAAAGTAGCTGGAATAGTGGTTCCGAATTCAATTTTAAAATGCAGTGCGAGGGGGGAGCGGACACAAGGAAAGAAGTAAAGGTACAGCACACAATAATAAAAATCAACCTCCCGGCTCAAGCCTCAGGAGGAAAATAACAGCAACCAATGATACGTCATACTGTAAATATGATGCATCATTGCGCAAGGAGTTACAGATACGTCAGTATTTCTGACGTATCTGTAGGCACAAAAGTGACACATTGCTGGAGTGTGTCACAAAAGTGATGCAACTCCAGCAATGTGTCCTTTCACATGGGGCAAGCCCCACGTGAAAGGGCCTGCATCAGTCTTACGCCTGCTGTGTGGCAGGCGTAAGAAATTGACGCATTTGCGCCCTAGAATTGGCGCAGTGAAATCTTATAGATTTCACTGCGTCACTTCTATGTCCCTTTCTTGCGTCAGAACGCCCCCCCCTGCATACATTATACCTGGCGCAGGCATAATGTAGCGCAGGGGTTTACAAAGTGACACATCTACCTAGATGTGTCACTTTGTAAATATAGTGCAACAAGGCACATTTTTTTACGCTGCTGGTGTGTCACAAAAAGTGACGCACCGGCGGCGTAAAAGTGACTCAGAGCCGCATAAATGAGGTCCATGGTGTTTAATGTCAAAGCTCTGCAATTTTCATGACAAAGAAACTACTGGACTTTTTGAATTTATGATCCATTGAAGTGTTCAGGTATGTTTTTGCTGGTTGATCGATGCTTTGCGCTGCTCTAATTTGTAATGCACTTTTCATGCACGTCTGGCTCCCACTGCGCACCAGCGGGGTTCCGTGGTTTCTTCTTGGAGATAGGATGTGATCCATCGATTGTGGTTTCCAGGATCTTGCTGCATCTGGCTTTAGTTGTGATTACCTCACAGGGACTAAAGCATCAAAGAGCTCCCATGCATTGATCCAGATAGAGCCTTGACTGTGCTGGAGAGGGGTTTGGAGTTACATTTTACAACGGCAGCCTAGCGGGCGTTGCTTCGACTACACTTCAGTGTGTTCGCGGTACGGTCAGACTGCAGGACGAGGAGAAAACACTCCAAGATGGCTGAAGAATCAAAACTGAATAGGAGATCTTGGGTCAAGTGCCTGTTCCTTCAGGTCCCAAGAGGAGAGGAAACCACTAACAGCCTGCATGAGACCCAGGTATGAAAATTACCTCCAATCATCAGTTTGCGAGAGTTGATTGATTGTTGCAGCCCCTTTTCCCTATTATTGTTGATCGATAAGGAGTGATTTCCTGATGGCTGATACGTCGCAGCACATGTAACTGTGGAGGTGGAAGAACCTACAAACACTGTCATGATGACTTCATGAGCTATGTTAGAGACAGCGCTGAAGTGAGGCTTAGCTTGGTCAAGCCTAGCACCACGATCACGTCAGCATCAATAAGTGTATATCCTTTGCCTTGTATAATGAAGGGTATATCTTATTTCACTGGGTCCTATGGTGCAGCTTCGCTTCTCTGCTTGCTTGTGTCATAGACATTCACATCTCCATTAACACTGAAGGCATACATCTCTGCTCCATTACTTGTATGGTACAAGCAAGGTAGACACGTGCCTACCCTTTGACATGTCCTGTAGGAAGAGCCCCTTCATTGGCATTTCAAAGCAGTAACTCACCTGCTTGGATCCCAGAGGGGTGCATGGTACAGCCTCTTGGCCATCCACTTCCGGGGCACGTTGTTGCTTCCGGTTGCATTCTCTGCTTGAGACGAGTGATGCTTCTCAGACCTGCATGTGCTGGTCACGTGTCTTCAAAGGAGGTGACCTGGAAGCAGAATGTTCTTGACCTCTTGAGGCCTCAGTCCCTCAGGGGCTGCTTGTCAGAGTGGTATACTGAAAACAGACAGTGCGTTCGACAGGTTTTACGGTGAAAGGTTGAACTCCATCGCCCTAAATTGCATTTATCAAAAACTCAGAATTCATGACAATTTCACGTGTTAAACGTGGCCAGCTTTTGCAGCCTGCCTTTCTCAGCTGCATGGGACCAGCTCAGCGCTTTGAAGGAACTGGAAGAGGCTGCGAGGCACTCTACAGAATCACCGATAAATACATTTGATCCTAGAATTAAGATACATTAAGTGAAAAAAAAACCGTGCCAGAGGCCGTTTCTGGCAAGAGGCAGCGTCCGCAGAACAGCTGGAGTGTTTGTCAGAGAGAGAAAGACTTTCATGTCAAGCGGCGCAATCAACAGGGCTCTTATCATAAACCTATTTAGATGCCACGCCGGTTTTCTAGGCGCCTTTGTGTGGCCGTCAGCTGGAGGGACCTCCCCTTTAGCAGATACCGCATTCTGAGAGTAGCACCGCCCTGATGCCAGGCAGATGTGAATTAAGAAGGGGATTTTTATGTTTACAATCCTGACAAGTGTTACCTGTAGGTGGCTCTTAAGGTGTGCCAATGCCATGGTCTGCCAACCTTTCTTTCAGAAATACTTACAGTAAAGAAAATATACAGCTTTCTATCAGAACCGAAACCGATTCGACACGGAGTCCTGCAGGTGCCGCGTCGCCTCAGGGTGACATTGATAGAGGGGGTAGCATCTTAGCGGGACTCTCCTGCAAGGTAAGATGGGTAGCGTGTCCCTACAAGCAGTGGCGGATGGTGACATTTAAAAGTGGTGGGGACGTAAAACAATTGTCGCACTGCACGGCGGAGAGCGAGCGTAGCCAGCAGTGCACACACATCACTACAGTGAGTTGAAAGACCACACACAGCAGCACAGAGGCAGCCAGCCAAGCGCTGACCAAATGAACAAAGTCAGCATAAACGGAAACACGAATATTTCATCAAAGTGAAGAGAAAACTCCAAAAGATGTACTAAATAGTGAAGAAATTATGTTAAAAAACAAGCCTATGTTGTTATTAATTGTGGATATTGCGCCAATAACACTGCAGCGGCACGTGAAAATGCAGGCTGTGATGGATACATTTCCAATAAAAAGGAGTAGAAAACCACAGCCTTTTAGAATATTCCTTTATTTAATGAGGTGCGCTTGGGTTTTGAAATTCGTTGTCACCTCATTCAGCAAAGGGACCCTTAAACGTTGTGGCCCCTTCACTAAGCCTCTCACTGTTGCTCTCACTAACAGTCCTGACTTTAGTTTGCTGCGCATTGCTGAGGTCCAAAACGACTCGAAATTAGCAGTTGTTAAACCGCATATGTAGTAGATCAGCATGACCACACTGCACGGTCCCTCCTGCTATATGAAGCCAATCATGGCCACCTGCTAGCCCTTTCTGGGACGCGATCAGAGGCCTCACACACACACGGACCATTCTCGGGCCTTACTCCCATTCCACCCACATGCTAAAGGCTGCACCACTGTGAGGCTTCCTGCAAGCTGTCTGACACTGGCAGGGTGAGGTGTGGCAGCAGCTGGTACTGGCTGGCGCAGTGAGGTCGCCTGTTGGAGCAGCCACCCAGAGTTAGGTCTGTGAGGCAGCTGTGAGGTAAGGGAGACAGACGGCCACATGCATCATTGTTGCCGTTTGCGATTTCTTAATTGCGAAAATTAAGGAATCGCAATTAAGAAATCGCAAAAAGCTATGCATCAAGAAATCACAATTTTTTTGCGATTTCTAAAAATTCCTTAATTGCGATTCACAATTTGCAAATCGCAATTAAGGAATCCCTTCCCATTGATTCCTATGGGCCTAGAGGCCCATAGGAATGAATGGGAAGTCATTTACAATTGCGATTCGCAATTTGCGAATCGCAAATTGAAAATGCAATTTCAAGGGTGCAGGGGGGGTCCAAAGGACCCCCCCTGCACCTCTGAAATATAACTTTAAGTGCATTTTTCACACACACATGCCCAAAGGGCATGTGTGTGTGTGAAATGAAACTTTCAAAAATGCACTTTTGTGCATTTTTGAAAGTTTTCGCAAATTACCATAAAGGTCAACCTCATGGTAATTTACCCCTCTCTATTTGCGAATTCGCAAATTTAAAATGTTCATGCATTGCATTTAAGAAATCTCAAATTGCGATTTCTTAAATGCAATCGCAATTTTAGAAATCGCAACGTGATTGCGATTTCTAAAATTGCGAAAAACATGATGCATCCCAATTTTGTCAATTGCATTTGCAAACGGCCGAAAATTGCGATTCGCACCGTTTGCGCCGTTTGTGAATGCAATTGACAATGATGCATGTGCCTGAGAGTGTGTGGGGAAGGGGGCTAAGAAAAGTGACCGGAAGAGACACAAGGAACTGGTGGACTGAGAAGTCGGGTAACTAGGTGGTTTTTTTGTAGAATAAATTATACAATGTAAAACGAGGTAGCTATTTTACCCTACCTGGCTGTTATCAATCAAAGCTCCCAATAGACAGCCATAACAGCAGAGTTGGCTACAAAAGACACTTTAGTCAGCGCAAAATGCTCACCGCTTCACAACACTTGTTCTCTATCTGAAACAACTTTGTGGCGCCAAGAGTCGGGAATCTGGTGGGCCACACTGGAGGACTGACTGGAGACGAGTCAACAGCGATCCAAAGAACGAAAACAGGAGGCAAAAGCCATCAGCAACAGAAGTGAAAATCCCGCCTCATACTCTCATGGGCTGACAGTATCAATGGTCACGGAATTCAATTCATAGCTAGCCCACAACACAGTTGTAGAGAAGTTTTTGGGTCAAGTTTTATTTCAAAGTATTTTAATTTTGTGTGGGTGCTCCAGGGGTGACGTTTCCGTCCTACTTTAACGTCATGAAACTTAAACTAGACTTGTGCTTCCAAGTACCTTGGTTGCATCCCCATTAGGGTACACCATTGAAGTATTCCAACTTGGAATCTCATGTATAAATTAAATCATCAAACTCCTTTGTTTTGTTTCTTCAATCCTTTAGAATTTTACTTTTATTATGCTTTTGAAATTCATTTCATTTCAATATTCCATATTCTTTATTATTTGCATTCTCAAAATGCTTCTTAATGCATACTGTACTGCAATGCATTTCGAGCATACGCTCTTCATCAGGGAGAAAAATCTACAATTTAAACAATAATGCACTGATGAATCAACATTATTAATACTTGCATATGTCTATTCTTTACAATGTGCACTCTCTTATGGTGATTAACGTCATGCGAAGTGTTTGTGACTTGGCCATAATCCATGTGAAGTTATGTGGTATTAACAATTGTGTGTGTGTTCGAAAACTCTAATATGCTTTCATTGCTTAACGTGGGTTCATGCATATGATTTTACTCACGTTTGATAATATTCCTATATGTCTCTGAAATACTGTAAGAGATTATGAAAGGAACATGTTTAAGCAACGTATTTAAGCAATAACAAAACAAAATGTTTGAAAATGTACGATCTGCTGCACCGCGTAGAGCGCTTTAATTCACTTACATATTCAGCGTGTCCGTAAGCCGTTATCCGGGAATTCTTGTTCAAGCAGTGATGTTACGGGCAGCAGTATTTCCAATCGGTGTGGGACTCTGAGAATGTTAGCGTTTGGTTATTGACTGGCGCTGGTTTAATAACGCGACCCGTGTGCATCGTGATGGGACGGAAAAGTGAATACGGACTATGTTAGTGAATGTTTTGTTGCGGCCATGTTTTAGTGTGATTGTAAAAACGTAAAATAACAACATTCTTTCACAAAATAACCTCTTCATTCATAACAATATGTATACAGTGATACGAAGAATATATGTATATAGTATTGTAATACCATTTTTTTTGCACTGCATGACAATTGTTGAATAATATATGTATTATATTCCATAAGGTATACTCCATTGAGTAAGCAACTAGTACAGTTCCTTGGGGCAGAACTATATGCTTGTTACTCAAAGGTAACAGGCATATTCCATGCGATCGTTGAGTCTGTGCGGTCTATAAGATTGCATCCTCATTATCCAGTAATTCTCTCTTCTTAACAGATGTTTATTATTGTCTCTTCCTTCTCTTTTGTCAATTACTTCCAGTATCATCAAATCTCAGTTGGGATATATTGTGTTTCTCTTCCATGAAGTGGGTCGCAACCATTGACTTCGTATTCTTGGTTCTGATGTTCGACTTGTGTTCATTGATCCTTATTCTTAATTTTCTCTCCGTTTTTCCTACATATACTTTGCCACACGGGCATTTCAATAAGTATATGATGTTGTCTGTATCACAAGTTGCAGTTACATGAAGTTACATTTTGTGGCTCTTCATTGGATGATTGATGACTGTTCCGCATATTATATTGTTGCAATTATTGCAGTTCATACATGGTTTTATTCCACTATGTTGTTTCATTTGTTTGTTTTCCTGTTGTAATATTTCTCCTGTTTTTGTTTCTGGTGTAGGCAGTTCTTGAAATCGGGTTCCATAGTTAATATTGACCAATGTTTCGTAATCATTTTTTTGTGGAAAATCTTGACACTACCACTGTCCTGTTGTTCTCTTGTTTTTCTATGGGTTTTAGTGCTGTTTCCCGAGTTATAGTATGACATTTCTTTTTGGCTTTTTCTGTGATCGATGGAGGGTACCCTCTTTCTTTGAATCTTTCTGCCATTTCAAAGATTCTCTGAATTGATTTCTCCGGATCCAATACTATTCTTTTAATTCTCATCATCTGAGATGTGGGAAAATTAATCTTTAATGATGTCTGGTGGTGGTTGTTATAATGAAGTGTATTATTCCTGTCGGTCTCTTTTCGGTATCAAGGGTCAGCCAATCAGAGGATGAGGCGGGATCCTAGAAGGATATTCTTAACTACTTCACAGCTCCGGGCGAGCTGAGTGCTCGACCAGAGACCTGGAAAAACTGCTGCTTTAGGCAGCACCCCGCTGCCCTCACCTCCGCCTCACAGGTGCACACGCGGGATTTGGGCGATTTCGAAGTCGTCCACCTCGCAAGCGCAGCATGTGTTTGTACTACACATCTGGGCTGCACTGCTACTTACCGACCTGACAGTACTGCCACAGAGCAGTCTTTTAATCTCCTTCTCTTTCCTTCAAGACTGGTGGGGCTCCACTCCCTACGCCCTCATGCAGGAACCGCCCCTGCCTACAAGGAAACCGCAGGTACACAGGGCACCTCTCTGATTATTGCCAGAGGTGAAACGTGTCACTACAAGGGCACCGCAGGTACAAGGGGCTCCCCCTCTGTTTATTGCCAGATGGGAAGCTTGTCCCTACGAGGGCACTGTAGGTACACAGAGCTCCCCCTCTGTTTATCGCCAGATGGGCAGCGTGTCCTTACAAGGGCACCGTAGGTACACAGGGCTCCCCCTCTGTTTATTGCCAGATTGGCAGCGTGTCCCTACTAGGGCACTGTAGGTTCCCAGGGCTCCCTCTGTTTATTGCCAGATGGGCAGCGTGTCCCTACAAGGGCACCCTAGGTACCCAAGGCTCCCCCTCTGTTTATTGCCAGATGAGCAGCGAGTCCCTACAAGGGCACCGTAGGTACACAGGGCATCCCTCTGTTTATTGCCAGATGAGCAGCTTGTCTCAACAAGGGCACCGTAGGTACACAGGGCATCCCTCTGTTTACTACCAAATGGGAAGCGTGTCCCAACAAGGCCACCTTAGGTACACATGTCTCCCCCACTGTTTATTGCCAGATGGGCAGCGTGTCCCAACAAGGGCACCGTTGGTACACAGGGCTCCGCCTCTGTTTATTGTCAGATGGGCAGCGTGTCCCTACAAGGGCACCATAGGTACACAGGGCTCCCCCTCTGTTTATTGCCAGATGGGCAGTGTGTCCCTACAAGGGCACCGTAGGTACGGAGGCCTCCCCCTCTGTATATGGCCAGGTGGGCAGCCTGTCCCAACAAGGCCACCGTAGGTACACAGGGCTCCCCTTCTGTGTATTGCCCGATGGCAGCCCGAGTGGGCAGAGTTAGACAACGAGGGTCTCCTTAGCGGTCAGCAGGTAGGGCAAACAATGGCACATCCTTACAATCTACCTGTGACAAATGGCCTTACATCGTGTGCGAGGGTCCTCTGCTACACAGCATGAGAGACCCTTACTGAGCCTTTGCTCTGCTGGGGTCCTCTGCTGCATAGCATGAGACAGACCCTTACTGTGCATGTGACAGACCCTTACTGAGCCTTGGCTCTGCTGGGGTCCTCTTCCTCATAGCATGAGACAGACCCTTACTGTGCATGAGACAGACCCTTACTGAGCCTTGGCTCTGCTGGGGTACTCTGCTGCATAGCATGAGACAGACCCTTACTGAGCCTCGGCTTTGCTTGGGTCCTCTGCTGCACAGCACAAGACAGACCCATACCGAGTCTTTGCTCTGCTGGTATCCTCTGCTGCATAGCATGAGACAGACCAACACAGAGCCTTGGCTCTGCTAGGGGCCCCTGCTGCATAGCATAAGACAGACCCTTACCGAGCATTGGCTCTGCTGACGTCCCCTGCTGCATAGCATGAGACAGACCCTTATCGAGCTGTGGCTTTGCTGGGTTCCTCTGCAGCATAGCATGAGAGACCCTTACTGAGCCTTTGCTCTGCTGGAGTCCTCTGATGCATAGTATGAGACAGACCCTTACCAAGCTGCGGCTCTGCTGGGGTCCTCTGCTGCATAGCTCGACACAGACCCTTACCGAGCCATGGCTCTGCTGGGGTCCTCGGCTGCATAGCATGAGAGACCCTTACTGAGTTTTGGCTCTTCTGGGGTCCTCCGCTGCACAACATGAGAGACCCTTCCCTATCCTTGGGTCTGCTGTGGTTCTCAGCTGCATAGCATTAGACAGACCCATACTGAGTCTTGGCTCTGCTGGGGCCCTCTGCTGCATAGCATGAGAGACCCTTCCCTATCCTTGGCTCTGCTGTGGTCCTCAGCTGCATAGCATTAGACAGACCCATACTGAGTCTTGGCTCTGCTGGGGCCCTCTGCTGCATAGCATGAGAGACCCTTTCCTGGATGAGAGACCCACACCGAGCACGAGACCTTTACCAAGCACGAGACCTTTACCGTGACTTGGCTCTGCTGGGGTCCTCTGCTGCATAGCACGAGACAGACCCTAACAGAGTCTAGGCCTTGCTGGGGTCCTCAGCTGCATAGCATGAGACAGACCCTTACCGAGTATTTGGCTGCAAAAAACACACAGCACCTTTTTTTACTGTAGAAACTGATTTTTTGCATCCACAAAACATCACTGACCATGTATAATGTGATGTTAGTTATGACCATGGTGCATCTTAGCACCTCCTGGCAGCCTGCAGCGGAATGTACAGCGCTTGTCTCCCTACAGGACCCATGCCATGGGGGTTCTACCAAGAGAAATGACAGCATACGCTCCCAGCTCCTCGAGACCCTAACGGGTGATCTAGCCCACGCTCTCCTAGCGCCTCGAGACCCCGAGGGGTGATGCAGCCACACACTGTCCTAGCGCCTAGAGACCGGAGGGGTGATGTAGCCATGCGCTCTCCCAGCGCCTCGAGACTCTGGCGGTTGATGCAGCGGCGCTCTACAAATCCCGATTGATTGATTGGCTGGTTACATGATGCATTCTGGGATACTCCAGGCCTGTGTCGTGCGAGGAGGTTCTCACTGTAATTACCTTGGTTACAGCCTCTCTCCTCGGTAACGCCGGGATGGCTTCAGTCATAAATCTATCGTTTTTGATAAGGATGCTGATTATCGTTCCATAAACTCCTGGCACGCTACTGCGGGTATTTTTATTCCTTCCCTCTCGCCTTTGATATGGGGATGTCTGTTTGTCCTACCTGTTTCCTGGTAAAGATACACCTCAGGGTGCACCGCTCGGCTGTCTGAGGTGCGGGGCGGCTGCTATGAAGATTAATAACACCTCGACACCCCCCTGATCCCCATTATGTGTGATGAGAAGGAAAGTGCATGTGAAGTTCACGTGCCAGCTCAGCACTTGAGTAATTGTGAACACGTCAACAGGTGAATACAGGTAGAACTGAGCTGAGCTTGACCGGGTTAGAAGCTGATGGAAGACACAAGGTGATAAACTACTGCTGGCTGTGACTGGGAGCCCTTCCCTTCCAGGCATGCACCACTTCTCAGCACTAATATTTCAGTATGAAACATCCATTATGTGTGAGCATTGGGGATCAAAGGGCCAGATGTGTGAAGTCATTATACGCTCACAGACCCTGTGATTCGGTACACAACACATGTTGAGGCAACAAATGGCTCTCGGCTGTGTACCTATTTTGCTGCTAACAAAAGCCTTTCTGACTCGCAAAATGGGTTTTGCGACCCACACCTAATCATAATTTGAAAGAGGCGTAAAAGGAGCGTTCCTTCATAATTGCGATTCTGGTTTGAGCGTATTAATGGTTTGCGCCCACAATTGTGGCCGTAAACCATTGATCACTTGCCCACACCTCACATGATGTGTTACCTCATTCGCAAAGGTGAAGGGGTCTCGGAAGGAGTCTCTATGGGACTTCTTTTTCCTTTGAGGACTGTGTCAGGCGATCTTAGGAGGAACAGGCAGTCGTATAGGGCACACTGCCTGCTCTTTTCTTTAAAGGCCACGGTCTGCTTTATAAAAAAAAAGGTTTCCCATTTGGGAATGGAAACACAGGGATGGAGGTCCTATTACAAGGGGTTGCCTCTAGCTACCTGCCTAATTATTATTCATTAGAGAGGTAGTTTTATGATGGAAGATTCTGTGATATGGTCTATCAAAACATAGGTCACATAGCAAAATGAGAGATAGGTCGTAAAAAGCCTGTGCGCAATTTATGAGCACTTATTCTGCACCCCATCTCTTCGTTATCTGGCACTAAATTACCACTTTATGATAAACAAAGAGTGTGGAAGGGTATTTTGAGTAGGGTAATACTCCTTATCCCCATGGGCTTTTTTTTCAAAAACAAGAGAGGAGCATCCCCAGGACACAAGGTCCTATTGATGTAAAGAAAACGGGGGGAGAGAAAAATGCAAAGAAAGAAATCTATTTTTATAAAAAAGAAATCTATTTTTATAAAAAACCCTCACTCACCAACCTGGTTGGTGACATGCTTCATCATCGGGGTCCACGAGAGTGACCGAATGTCACTCCGGTGTGCTGCGACGCCTGCAACTGCAGCGGAGCTGTTTTTTTGTTTGAGTTGTGACAAGAGTGATTGTAAGTGATTTTAAAAAGGTGTTCGATATGTACTCTGACTCAATTTATTCTAGTCATGTGACACAGTTAAAAGGAAGCAGAATAGATACCTCTACTGGTGTAAGGTGACCAAAAGGTATCAGTGCTTAAGTGTAAATGGTCAACATGTTTCAACCTTTGTTTTGAATTAGTAGGTTTTCGTCAGGACCAGTCTGCAATGAGCCGAGAGGTCTGCGCACGCTAAGGCGCACCCGTCCCAAACTTAGGTGGAGGCCAGACCGTATACTTACGGTTTGGCGAGCTTACAGCATTCTGTGTTAGAGCAAATTCGTAACTAAATTGTAGTCATGCCCCATGGATCTCGTGAGGGGGCCTTCTACAAGAGCAATTTCTCTCGTAATAACTGCCCGCCGGAAACCTGGTTACCTTCCACACGGAGTCTCTCCCCCCGTTTTCTTTACATCAATAGGACCTTGTGTCCTGGAGATGCTCCTCTCTTGTTTTTGAAAAAAACTAAATTACCACTACCATTACACAGCGCCTTTTCCTAAGATTTCTAAATTAAATCAGCCAAGAAAGCCACAGCTCCCAACACGCAATTGACGTTGGACAAACATGTTATTTAGGCCCAAATTTAGAGGCATGAAAATGTACATACACATCTCATACGTGTATGTACAAAAAATGGCGTCTTTCTTTGAATGTTTTTCATACCTTGAATAAACAGGATCCTTCTCATGTAGAATGGCAGCTTTGACGCAGGTAATGCAGGATGTCTACGTTTATACAGAAAGAAAGAAGGAAAGGCCAGAGGTGGTACCATGAACAGCTGCGCTGGCCCAGGGGTGGGCTTAGGAGTCAGTGTTTGCAGTCAAAAGCTCACAGATAGAACTCGAAGTTTCTATGAGTTAATGCACTGCAGATGGTGAACTGTGGCTGCCTCTCTCTGGTTCCAAACGTTGCTGTCTGTAGCTCATATATTTGTTCTCAGAAATTCTTACATTACATGTGTGCTCTTTAGATAGTGCAGTCTCAAAAGGCAGGCACTAGAAATTTGAGCTGACAGCACAACTGTTCAAGGTTTGGCCCCAGAAGGGGAACTGGAAATACCGTATCAACCATTGCATAAAGCGTCCTTAGAAGCTACTAATGGTTCTCACAGAAGTCAAACAGGGAAAGAGTTTATAGTGTATGTATCTTCCTTTACAATATGTCTAATGAGGACACCTTAAACTTTATCATGTCTTAGTAAAATAATGCAGCGTCTTCTGTAAAGGCACACGTAATTGGAGAACTGCATTTACACTACTTGTTCTCTATGCTAAATTTCTGTCTAACTAGGTAATAAATGACCACAATATCTTACACAGTATCATAAATAGAAGGCAGTCGCGGCTGGTGTTGCTCGCGAGTAGGCGGGCTGGCGCGGGAGGGGGGGGGGGGGGGTTGCGAGCCAGGGGATGGGAGGTCATGATCGTAGAAGGGAGCTGAACAAAAAATAAACATTTGAAAAATACCTTACCTTTCCGCCGGCTCTTGTCTGCTCCTGCTCTCCTGCGCTGACTTCAGGAACAAGAAGCAGGCAGCCAGGCTCCTCCCCTCGGCCAATCAATGCTGCAGTGCACCGTGTGATTGGTCTGAGCGCTTTGACACAGCACTCAGCCAGGGGCTGTAGGGGTGGGCATGTTCTCCATGCAGGCTGTTATGCAGCCCGCATGGAGAAGGGGGAAAGTGCGCATGACTGGTTTGGGCAGCAGAGAGGGCCGACCAAACAGTCTCTGTCCACTTACGAGTGGGCAAACCACTCCTGCCCTGCTCCCAGAGCAGAGCAGAGCAGAGCAGCCCCGTCCACCCGCAAAGCAACAGGAAATATAAAATGATAATAACTGAAAGTTATCATTTTAGGTTCTTGTTTTCTGCACTGCTTGAAAGCAGAGGGCCTACGCTCCTCCGCCATGGTTGAGGAGCCGCCACTGATAGAAAGGTATCTTAAAATCTGTGTTCAGTCAAATATTGACCGCTGTCCAAGAAGTATTCTTATGGTGAGTGTCTGACTACTTGGTACACTTAGGGTGTTGTGCCGAGAAAAAACAAAAAGTGATTGGTGGAATGCGTGAACTAATCTCCTCTGTTAATTACTTGCTGCCGCATGCCAGTACACTGTTATTTTTGCCCAACATGCCATCTCAGACAGGAACCAGCTATATGCAAATTAGACCTTGTTCCTCTTTCAGTAGGAACAGTTCAGTCTTGTCCATCTCTGCTTACTCAGTAGCGTCAAGTAACTGTAGTGGATATTGTCCTTTATAAGAAAAATTATCATCCCATAACATGATGTGATTTAGCATCATATAATAAGACATACTTAACATATTATAGCATGACATGACAATATCACAACATAACAGAGCGCAGCATATGTCTGAGAATCACGCACTGGGGTGGGCTCGGAGCTAAACGCAGCCTTGGGCAATATGTTCATATCACTCCTGTAGCACCCAAAGCGAGTGTAGCAAGCAAATCAACTGTCCAGGGGGATATTGTATACATGTCTTCTAGAAAACAGTATGTGGGCCCTCAACTGTTTGTATATCACACAACAGAGACAAAGAGTAGAAATTATAAGGGAGAGGATGTGGTGCAGTGGCCAGAGTTGGCGACTTGGAAGTTGGTGTTCCGGATTCTAGTCTTGGCATCTGCTCAACATCCTGTGATTCTGGGCAAATCACGTAATCTCCCCTTGGCCATAGACAGCGCCTGTATACCCTCGTGGGTGATTAGCCGTGCTATATAAATCTACAAATACACATTTTTACCTGTGTACAGTCCTCACTAGAATAGTGTAAACTATACACAAATGGTCCGCAGGTACTTCAAAGGGACATTATTTCATCTCTCCTGTTCTGTCTCAGATATCAAAAGATATTAGAAGAGGACACCTTACCCACTAACTTTCGTAGCATGTTCATCATCGGTGTCCTCTATACACTCAGGTAGGTATATACCACCTAGATGGACTGAACACATTTGGGGCTACAAAGATATAGTGAACTGGATAGTTACAGGGATCCAGATTCGATAAAAATGTCTAAAGTTTTACTTAAAAGATGTCTGTTTAATAGCTGGATACCTCTGATATTGTTAAAATCAGATAATATTGGATGCCCACAGAAAATGGCATTTTATGCATCAATACTCACTTGCCTATACGTTTCGGCCATTTGTCAACCACGGTCAACAGCCTTTTTCATGGCTGAGAGATCCCTAATAGATGTGCACTCACTATAGTGGAGGCTTAATGCTCTCCTACCAGTGACATACTTACATTAAATTAAAAGTTTTTATTGACATTGCTATTAAAACAGATGTGAACCAACACTCCTAAGTGAACAAGGCAAACCAGCGAGCACATGTTTCAAACTCAATTGTGAGAGTGAGCACATTACTGCACAGATAATTAGCGTTATTACATGCGTCACTCACCTTTCAAAAAGGTGACTTACCCTGTTTATGGATTAATAGACATCCTTGAGCATGGGAAGGGGAGGCACTTCCTTGTAGTCAAACATTTTTGAGTACAAAATAACATATTCCTTATTCACTGAGTATGTATTACCATTGTTATAATTCATGTAATTAGACCATGTGTAGGTATTGTTAGGACTATTACCACCACATTAAGTCCATCTTCATAATTGGATGACCTGATTAATTCTGATGCATGGTTTGACTAGTGTCACAATAGTATCACACCTTTATCATTTGTGTTCATGACAAAACCACGCAAACACAGGACACACATCCAAACATATATGAAGGTAGGCGAACTAAGATGCTTTTTAAATCACGTTTGTTGACCAACCTGTGACGTTATGCTCGTAATATTTGAGAGGGTGGCCCTAATTGTCAGCGCTTCCTATAACTTGTGATGCTGTACTCGTAATTGGCACAACTGTACCTGGCTCCTCACATGTGCACAAACCAATACTTACTTACGGTGTTACTTGTAAGATTCGGGTAGTTTTACATGTATCATGCTGGGTAGCCCCTAACCCGTTTTAATAGTTAGCCTCTAAACTCATATGTGCTGCTCTGTACATTTAAAAGAAGTTACATTGTGGTTCCTTGTCCCCACACTTACTTTGCCAAGGGTCGGTGCCTTCTTTTGACCTATCAGAGCTCATTGCCACCATAATTCCAGTGTGGAGCTTGGCGTTCCTAGGACGTGGAGTGTGATGTCAGACGACGCAGCACTGTCGCGACCCAGAAATTGATGGGTTTTGTAGTGAACCCACATTGCATTTTGTTTGGAAACTGGCAGGGTCATTTTCACTGATTAATCAATGTTTTTAGCCACCTTTTTTCATTTTTTAGTTCTTGGTTGCACCAAGAGCAACAGTGAGGAGCTCATTAAAAAGTCCTTTTATATATTCCCATTTCTCATCCTGGATAGAGATTTACTTGTGCTGCAAACCTCTTGATACGCTGAACCTGTGTTCTATATATCTTGTAAGAAGTACAATGAGGTGGAAATACTTCACTATGGTTGATTCCATGCTTCATCGTCATTCCGCCCCTGCTTGCAAGTATCTAAGTGGTGAATCCAGTGCTTTTTGTAGTGGAATAGCTTTGAGTTTGTATTGCTGGTTTCAGATGGAAGTTTTTCTATTACTGGCCATTCCAAATCATTCTTAGAGTGGGTCTTCTCAGTGAAGTGTCTCATAAGCTTTGTTAGTATATATTTGTTTTTACAATGACATGAGCTCCTATGCTCGTTGAGGCATCTTGATTTGTCTGACGTGCTTTCCAATGTATCTCAGTGCACAGGGCACATGAGTATGTAAATCATATTGCCACTTTTGCAGTTTGTGTTATTTTAAGGGTCTAATGGGTCTTTAAACTCAAATCCAATTCTTTTGCCCTCTTTGCACTTATTATATGGGACATGCCATATCACAGATGGCAAACTCAACAATTGCCTGTCTTGGAAGAGGGCTGTGTTTGGTCTGGGTCTAGCATGGATCAAGCTATCTCTTATTGATCATCCATGTTTGGGTAAAGACTAGTTCAGAGATCTTGATGCGCGGATTTTACATTGTTTGTTGATTGTTTTCGAAAGTGTTAGAATGGACTCTGTGCATTGTGACACATATCAGCCTGTCTGTTTCTTTCTTTTTATGCATCCCCAGCAGCATCTCTGTGAGTCTGTGCTGTGTCTTGTCAGACTACACTCTCCAGATACTCCTCGTCTTTCAATTTCAAGGTCAGTTTTTCCTCGTGTACCTTCTATTCCCTCAAGATAGTTCAGCTTCTTCTAAGTCACAAGAACAAGTGAAATGGTACAGTTTCTTTGAGGGCTCTTGGATGGAACCTATTAAACCTTAAAAGGTTGTTTCCATCTGTTGGTTTGTAGTATACTTCACTGATTGATCATGTGGACTGCTTTGTAGATCTAAAAATGAAATTTTCTTTGAACTCACGGTGACTGTACAGTTGAGGTACTTATTCCCATTCTTAAAGAAGTATGTAAATGCTAGCTGGTGCCTCATCACCCTCACAGATGATGACAATTTTATCTATACAATGCTTCTATATTCTGATGTTGGCTGTGTTGTATCAGTGTTTTCTATAATGATATATTTCTTTGAAAAGAATGCTCTCAAATGTATTTTATGAAGAAACTCAAAAACCTCTTTTCTTAGAGAAAACAAATCCGATGTAGGAGTCAGGGCCTTCAAGTAAGTTGTTGTCAGGTTATGATTACTTAAGTCTATTACAGTGTTCATACTTTGCTTGTCCCTGGTTGTGTTAGGGAGTTTGTCTTCTGGTGCTGTGTAGTCTCCTCTCACTGAACTTTGTGTTCTCTTTTCCTTCCGCACCATCTTCACTTGCCTCTGCTTATCAAGAAGCAGGCTTTTGGAACTATTGGAATGTTGGCTGGGTGCCCGTGGTGGTTGACTGAACCAACGTAAGGGTTTCCATCTGGTTTACGGTTGGCGTTTTCAGCATGCCCATACATCTGCGGCAGCTGTGTTCTTCCCCTCCTTAATGATTGTCCTCTGGCCGTGCAAGTTGTCACTCTATTTACATCCCATGGAGCCACTGTCCCTTGAGAAGCTGTCTGATTCAGTCGTGTTCTTCGGTTGGTTATCAGTTTTGAAGTACAGGAATGTACCTTTAAGGGAGAATTTTTTCGCATCCCTTTGTAACTTTGTCATTTTCAACTGTGTTAGGGGGTCCATTGTTTTGACAATCTCTAGGCCATTCATATGAAGAGCACTAGCCAATCTCTGGGGCACTTCCAAGCCACTAATGATCAGGCATTCCTGAATTCTGGGGCATACTCTGTCATTATTGCTCTATTAAGCAAGGTCTTAACTGGTGTTTTTTTTGTTCTGAAAGCACTTCCCAATCATTGATGTTTGTTAGGGGTTGCCACCGGGTGGTTGCACTCCTCAGAGGTGGTGTTAACAACATAGACAAGATAAGTCCTTCATCAAGTGACAGTCCTTCTGCCAGTGCATCTGTTTTATATTGGGTTAGAATCACCCTAACATTAAACGCCGTTCTATATCTGCACCTTCTCGCAGCCACCAGCAGCTTGAATCTTATATACCACACAACTGAGACTGAGAGTAAAAATTACTTATGTACGGCCCTCCCTAGAATATCACAAACTATACACACATGGTCCATAGGTATTCAAAAGGGACATTGTTTCATGTCTTCTGTAACAGATTGGTTCAAGTACCAGTTAGCAGAGCATTACGCTTCCACTTTTGTGTTGCATGATAATGATTGTACATATAATAGGGCTCCCACAGCCATGAAGAAGGCCATTGACCCCTATGGACATATATATGGCTGAAACATGTAGACAAATGAGTAAGAGTGCTTGACATATTATTTTCTGTAGATATCCAATATTAACTGATTTTAACTATGTCAGAGGTGCCCACCTAATCAAAGAGAAAACATTTGGGTATACATCTAGACATTTTTAACTAATCTGGATCCCTGTAATTATCCATTACACTATATTTTTCAACTTCTAAATGAGTCCATCTAGGAGGTATACGCCTACCTGGATGTAGAGAGGAAACAATGATGAAGCATGCCACCAATGCTAGTGGGTGAGATGTCCTTTTCCACTAGCATTCGTGGCATGGGTGAGGTGTCCTCTTCCAATATCTTTTATCTTTTGATATCTGTGATGGAACAGGAGACATGAAATTATGTCTCTTTCAAACATCAATGGACCTCTTGTCCATAGTTGCCTCGGCTTCTTGCCAGTCTTGTAGCTGATCATCCCTCAATCCACTCAACTCTAAAAGCAGCTCCGTGGTCCTTAGCCTACTGGGTATTTTCCCTGTATCTCTTAAGGCCAGTCCAATCCTGATCATACATTTCGGATTCACTGTCAATGATATTCTGTGGGGAATCTTCAATTACTTCAACTGCCTAATGTTTCGTGGACTCCTAGATAGGTGTTAACTTCACCCTATTCTTTTGGTGATAAATATAAACTGTTATTAAAGATTGATCATAATTTCAACATAGAAAATCAGCCACCATAAGCATTAAGTAGGAAATGCATTTACTAGGAAATCCACAGTTTGAACGTGGAAATGCACCAGAAAAAAGACAGCAATGGCAGTTCTATAAACAGAGGCCTATATTTATTACAGTTTGGTGGTGGCCTTGTGACATGCAAAGGGGCGCAATGGCGACACAAAACCTAAGCGAGATTTATCAAGCCATGCAAGGCCATAAATCTAGAGTATTGCATGCAAGCGTAAATTCCTACCTTGCGTTACTCTGCGGCAGGGAGGGCTACTATGCGTGTAGCGTGGATATTTCCATGCATCCACCGGTGGATTTATTACCATTAGTGGTAGACCTGGGAATGCATCAAAATGCTACGTCTCCCCAGGTGAGATGTAATGATGATACATTTCTTTATTTCTCGTGATGTTGTCCTCTTTCTGCCGAACACATAGAAAGAGGAAAATGCCTCTCAGTATTGTTTATGTGCAGGAAGCCAATATCACAAGTTCCTGCATTGAGATATTCCACCCTTACCCGGCTCTCTGGACTCTTCCAGATAATTGAAGTAAAGTTTTGCTTAGACCAAAGTAAGGACATTTCTCCTGCCTACACAAAGAGAGAATTATTCCAACTTCTCCCGCATTTAAAGAGGATGTTGCAACTTTGTGGGGAATGTTAGAGATGAGAGAATATACAACTCCTAAAGCGCTAGGGTGATGTGTGCCTCCCCACCACCAAGTGGTATGGCGTGACACAGTAATATGCACATATGTTCTGTGGCTTACAGCATCTGGCACATAACTAACTTTCAGGCCATCTGCGACATTATTTATCAACTGTGCTGATGTGCAGCAGGGAGGGCCAATTGTTAGGATGAGGACCGGGCCACCTCTCCCCAAACTAGAAGTAGGACATAATATTCCTCCAGAACTCTCGGAAGAAATAAACGCTCACCTCAAAAGGTCAAAGCCAAAACATGGGACATTTGATTAATAAACAGGCACCATTGCTTCGGCGGTCAAACAGTCACAAGCCCTGGAGTTGAACTTTCAGGCCACAAGGTCTTGGTACTTCTGGGATGGAGTAGCATGTGGCACAGCAACGATTGTCATGAGGAATGCAGATCACAGAGAAAGATGGTTTGCTCTTGGAATAGGTCCGGCTGAGAGTTGGTCGGCCTGATGTTTTCCTCATCGACGACTTCCTGACTGTCACTATCTGAAGTCCACCTTTCTGGCTCCTGAGGGTGGTCAGATGAGGCATTCTCAACCCATGATGGTATCTTGTAAAGATTCCTCTTCAAGGACACAGTATGGGTAACTTAAGTCTCTGCCCAGTGCGCTGACACCATGATCCCTTTTACATTGAGTGACTGTCGATGGAGCTAGGTCAAGCAGTCGTTTGTATTCACTGTCTGTCATTTCATCTCTAAACAACATTAGCTCTTCAATCCTTATGTCTCTGTTCTTGCCTCTTCTCCTTCAACTCACTCATTGGTTTGCTTCATGTCTTCTTTCCATGATGCTTATTGCACCTAAGGTTTCAGGAGCCCATGTTAAGTTGCACGGCATTGAGAGGTTACCTTCCAAATAGTACATCCACATTCTGTGAGGGTGTGCAGTCTTGTGTGATACTTCCTGAAGAACTTGTGTGCAGCCCAATCAAGATTTTCCTTTTCTAGCTCAGCCATTCAAATTCCTTTGTTGAGTGTACGCATAAACCTCTCGACTTCGCAGTTGGCCTTCACCAGATCAGCACAGCTCATCCTGCACCTGGCACTTGGTTCATTGTTTCACAGAGCTTCGTTTCATCAATCACTAAAATATTCTATATTTCTCTGTCTCTTCTGCTGGTTTACTTCATTGTTGGTGAAGTTTCTCAAGTATCTGGAGAAGTAGCTTGTTGTGTTTCCTTGGCCTGGTGGATATACTTCCTGGAAAATTTAACTTTGAGGTTGTAATATACACTTCTCAATGAGAAGTGAAGAATCTGGCGCAGTCCCTCTGAACAGGGGAATGAGTGGTTTGTTCCTACTTGGAACTCTTTGCCGTAGAAATAAATGTAGAAATGTCAACACACATATACTAAGGCAATTATATCTTTTTCAATGAGGTAATATCTATGCTCCATCTCAGTCAGAGCTCTGCTGGCGTAGGCTACTAACGCGTGTTGTCTTTTTTTTTTGCATCTGTAACAAGACAGCTCCTTGCCTAGTGGGGCTGGCATCGACCAGAAGTTCAATGCCAAGGCTTGGATCATTGTACCTATTGTCATGGTCACAAATAGAGCTTCTTTGGTGTTCAGGAAAGCTTCTTTTTGAT
Organism: Lissotriton vulgaris; assembly: GCF_964263255.1. Classification (NCBI taxonomy): domain Eukaryota; kingdom Metazoa; phylum Chordata; class Amphibia; order Caudata; family Salamandridae; genus Lissotriton; species Lissotriton vulgaris. The sequence continues at coordinate 161,867,331 of NC_141689.1, forward strand.
CAAGCTCTCAGGTCCATGGGGCTTATGCTTTTAGTAGGTCTCAAAGTGGTGTGGTATGGTTGGTTAAGCAAGAAAATACCTACTTTCTAAAAGTGGTATTTTCAAACCCAGAACATAACAATCATCCTTACTAAAAGATGCATTTTTAAATTTTGAGTCCAGGCATACTAATATCCATTTCTCCATCTTGTCCCAGTGGGAAGTTATGATTATACGATGTTATAAGTAAAACTTCCATTCTTTCCTATGGGACAGATAGCCTTACAGTGGTGAAAAAGTAAATACACTGTATTTCACCACAAGGACATGTCACACACGCCAGTATTTGTCCTACCTTTAACATACACCGCACCCTGCCCACAGGGGTGCCGTGGGCCTACCTTAAGGGTGCCGTATATGTAAGAAAAGGGAAGGTTAGGGCCTGGCAAGTGGGTGCACTTGCCAGGCCGACATGGCAGTTACAAACTGCACGCAGACCTTGCAGTGGCAGGTCTGAGATATCTTTTCAGGGCCACTCATGTGGGTGGCACAGTCAGTGCTGCAGGCCCTCTAGTAACAAAAAAAGGGCCTGACTCTAATCAGTAAGGCTGAGTCCACTGAACCAATAACCAAACAAAATGCCAATACTGATGAAACACTTCTTACGTACTGAATAATTAGTGCAAGGACAACCAAACCAAGCACCAATACGCTTATTAATTGCTTTTATTTTCAATATTCAAAAGGATTTTTTCTTTTTTAGAAAACATATGGGGGATATACATACAAAAAATGCAAGACAAATAAATATTTACTACATCCTGTTATTTCCAATCATAACCCATTCGAATATTCAACCATCCACTCACAAATATTCCAGTCACCACACTAACAAACACCACAAAGTCCTAATCGGCCAATCTAGATTTTTGAAGAAAGGCCGAACCACTAAACAAACAGAATACTGCTTGGGATATTAAAAAAAGGGTGTGCACCACTTTTTCTAAATAAAACAATTATTGACAGTGCACCCACAGTCTTAATCAAACTATATAACCAATTGATTGATAGTGGAAAAACAAGAAGGTCTAGTAGCATTGGATTTACAGGTCCTGACACACTTAGTGCAGTTTACTAGGGGCTTACCAGTAAATCAAATATGCCAATCATTGAAACACCAATCCATAATAACAATTTACAATAGGCGCACTTGCACTTTAACACTGAACAGCAGTGAAAAAGTGCGCAGACACTAAACCAGCATAAATGGAGTGAAAACCGGGAGGTTATAAAGTAAAAAGACAGGGGAAACTCACCAAAAGTCTAATAAGATATCAATGTGGAATATGCGGATAACAATAAGGTATCTCCCAAGAATAACGGATGCATTATGAAAAACAAGATCTGGACTTGAAGAATACAATTTTGGATGTAAGAACGCTATGTCGCCCCCCACATGGGGATCCTATCCTGGCAGCCAGTGGTATAAAAGTCCTTAAAAAAAATAGCAATATGTGGGAGAGTTGTATTTGTTGCGTCCTCATGCTTTGCTCCAGAGTACAACTCATGAACATTATAAATTGCCTTCTGAGGGGTAAATCATTGTAAAGGGAAGGGGGAACCCCAATACAGGTGAAGTGGAAAACACACCAACCACTTATTCTGGCAGGCAAGAATGCTTTGATTGGACCCCCAGTCAGTGCTCCAGGAGGCAGAGGGACATGCCCCTCAGGAACTTGGGCTCTATCTGCCAGGCGTGGTGTCACAAAGTGCAGAGGACAGGGATCTGCAGGCAACTGTGGTATAGATTGCTGTGTCGTGAAGACCGACGCCTTGCCAGTAAGTACCATGACAGCCCTGTATGCCAGAAGGGGCTGCTGATAGCATGTACTGAGACATTCAGGCCACTCCTCGAAGAACTGAAAGTTACGGCCTGCAGTTCACAACCCGCATCGAGACCTGCCACCACCTGTTCCATGGACAACGGAGGATGCAGAGAAGACATCGCTACATTGCTGGGTCAGATAGGAGCATCACATTCCACCCTCCGACACCATTATTAGGGAATTACTGTGCCGAGAGAAGCCCAGGAGTGCCTTCGATCGCTGTAGCTCATGGAGAGCCTGCTTCTGCCAGGTGCTGCCTTATGTCCTGCTTGCAGACCGACTTGGAACAAGCAGGACTGGAGCATTGTGCGCCCACGGTCAAGGCACCCGCTGAGACACTGAACACTTCCTTGCAGCTGGTGTGAGTAAAACCTATTACGGGCCTAGGGTGGATCTGGGGGACACGAGTCCCCGCTTAAGGTACTGCCGCACCATAGACACTTTTAACTGTTTTCTAAGAGTTGGAGTGGACTCTTGATTAAGGCCTACTAGTGAGTATTCCCTGGATGCGGCCACCGGTAAATGGGGAATAATCCTGACCACATTACAAAGAGCAGGTGGGACAGGCATTTGCCAGTGAAATACTAGATGCCCGACCTCATGACCTCAAAGAAATTGTGCTATTGCTTATGAATGTCATAATACTTCTTTGAATGATTAGTATAAAATATAATTCTAACCTTCATCTTCACTTCCCCCAGAGGGTGCTTTTGACTGCTTGTCCACAGCTACCACTGAGAGTCAAATGCTGAAGGGGGCTTGGCCCAGTTGCTCAGCATCCATAGTAGGTTGGGCCCTGGGACATCAGGAGTAAAAGGCCTCATCCATCACGGTTGGGCCCAGTAGTTTTGCATACCCAGCAGCCCCAGTAGCGGCTCCTGGAGGGAGTGCTGCGTGGCGGTGGGGCGGGGTGGGGGAGGGGCAGGTTGGGGGTAGTAAACTCCGGCATGCGGCCGATCTGAGTTTGGTAAATAAAAACAACACATTGATTGCACATGCTAAAATGCATTTGGCGTTGCAGCTTGTGCAATTTAATTTGTTTTATTTCTTTCTTTACCTAACTGAGATTGGCCACTTGCCGGAGTTTACTACCCCCCACCCTGCCCCGCCCACCGCTCTGCAGCACTCCCTCCAGGAGCCGCTACTGAGTGGCCCTCTGACAGGGGTTCTTACACTATTTTATTTTATTTTTATTTCGAAGGTTTTATATAGCGCGAACAAGACCCTTGCGGGTATCAGAACGCTTTACAATGTAAATATAGGCGATAAATAGGCAAATTGTAACTAACATGGAGTTCCATAAAACATGGCGTTCCATAAAAATCCAAGGTTGTATAGGTATATAGGCAAATCGCAACAGGCATAGAATTCCATACAAATCCAGGGTCGTATAGACACATACAAGCCTGGCTCAAGTGAATTTAGCCATGAGAAGAGATTTGACTTCTTTTTTAAACGATGCGATAGAAGGATTTAGTTTCAGGGGGCAATGCATTCCGTATCCTGGGCGCCATCCCCGAGAATGTACGGTTGTATGTTTTCTACTTGTTGAATCTTTGTGGTTTCAGTTAAAAATTGCTGGCACTTCTAGAGGATCTGTTACCACATGAGAGCACCAATTTCTGCTCTATGCGTCAGGCATGCAATTTTTAGATGAATTCTGGCTTAGAAAGGGAGCCAGTTTAGGGATATGTGGTCTGGAGAGAGGTGAGAGTTTTTTTTGGAGCCGGTAATGAGTCTGGCTGCAGCGTTGATTGAAGCTCTTAGAGGGGCTATTGAGGTTCTGGAAAGGCCTCAAAGAGAGACACTCCCATAATCCACTCCTTGAATAACTAGTGCTTGAACTGCCAGTTTGAAGTCCTTTTCGGACACGACAGGTTTTCGTTTTCTCTAGGTTTTGATCTGAAAGTTTGCTCCTTTTGTTGCTGCGCTGATGTGTATTTGCATATCTAGATTTCTATCCAAAGTTACTCCCAGCGAGTCGATAATAAGAGGTTGGCAGTTAAGTGCTGTTAGTTGTTTCAGCCAGTCTTGAATTATGGTTACTTTGGAGGGAGGAGTGATTAGGAGAAATTCCGTTTTGAGGGTGTTTAGTTTTAGGTGGCTTTTGGCCAACCAGGTCTGAGTTTTTTCTAGCATTGAATTAAGAGATCTGATGTCTTCTAGGGAATGTATCTTTAAGTATCATGTTTACACTTTCCATTTCTTGCCACGTTCAGTGACCACCCTTTTTACCAAAATACTCATGAGTTGTCTACCCAAATTTCTTTTTGAACCACCACAGGAGCTCTACCTAGGAGCAACCTTAGTTTGAGGTGTTATAAGGTGTGATGGGATCCAATCACAGATTCTCATGAAGGAATTCCCTCTAGTCCATCCCATTTGATCAGACCCATAAAACACTGTCCATGAGTGGGTGGGGTTCTGAGTGGAAGTTCCCTTTCTGAGCACCATGCTCCTGGCCAAGCAAAATGCAATTTGATTCTTGTCATCAGTTGTTAAAATCCTTTAAAAAACACAGCTTCATGGTAGGACCGTGATGCAGAGTGTTTTAAAGGAAGGCATGCTCGACAACAACCTTGGCTATATATTATTGTCATCCCTCGAAGTACTGGTTTTCTTATTGCGTATTTTTTTCTCTTCACTTTCCTGTCACAACCACAAACTTTTATATGTGACACAGGTGAACCTATTCTTCCATGGAAGGATTGGGTAAAAAAAATGTATCCTACCTAATAGCCGTAGGGGGAGGGAATATTTTACCTTTATTTAAACAGCACATATTGTTGCACAATTTAGGCATAGAAAGCAGGAAGGTATCGGAGAGTCTGACGGGTGATGAGGTGGATGAAAAGGACAATGAAGAGGAGTCTGATTTAGATCTACATCAAACTAAACTCAAGAAATTAGAAGAACACAGAAAAAAAGGAATAATGTCAGGGTAAGACATTGGGGGCTTATTATCAAGCCTGTGCGCTAAAATTATCGCCGCTTTATCGGCCGAAAACGGCCGATAAAGCGGCGATTATGGGCTTGATAATATGCTCTGTGGAATTCCAATCGAAGCCCATGTTAGATGTCTTCACATCTAACATGTGCTTCGATTGGAATTCCATAGAGCATATTATCAAGCCCATTATCGCCGCTTTATCGGCCGTTTTCGGCCGATAAAGCGGCGATAATTTTAGCGCACAGGCTTGATAATATGCCCCTAAGTTCTTTAACAGAAGTCAGTATAAGAATGAAAGATTTCCCAGTTACATAGTGGTACTTAGAGAAATATGTCTGACCTGTGATTCTGACGGAATCATTGATAAGGGATCAATTTGTTGGATGCTCTATTGATCCCTGGGTACAGAAAAAGATGTATCACTTTATCCCAACCCCAAAGGAGCAATAGAGGTAGCCAAAAAATATTGAACACACAGCGTTATGCATAAAATATATTAAAGTATTAAGTGAATTGATAAGAGAAACATCTACAGAAAAAAAGAATAAAGAAGTGGACCAAGTATGCAAAACGAAAAATACCCTTTTTAAAAAGCATAATTCTGACTGTCAGATAATCAAAGTACAGCACAAGACATTCTGATGTTTTCGCAGTGGTACCAGTAGCCATTTGGAGAATAACCTAATTTGCCCTGCAAACGGGATAACCAGCAAGAAATGAAACTAAAGAGAGCATTTTGCCAAGATCTATGGAAAGTTTGACAACAAAATGTACAGTATCAACGAAAAGATAAGGTTGTATTTCAAGTAAACAGCACCACCAATTCTAACGATAACAATGTGTCTTATCCTGCTTGCACCATAATGCTTTATGGTAAGCAATATGAGGTGTATGCTGATTCATGCTCTCTGTATACCCATATTGTTAGAAATACATTTAAAGGAGAAATGGGAAGTAAAGGCTATGATATTGAACCATCAGATATAAGACCAGAATTATATATTAAAGATCCCACACAATTGAAGGGAATTGTAAGGATGCACTTATTATTCTAAGATAGATTGACTGTAGGTAAAATATATTTAACAAAACAAGGTTCCAGTCTTTTTGGGGTAGAAACACCAAAAGGCTCTGAGAATAAAACCAGAAGCCAGCAATATGGAGCAAGTCATGCTAGTGGACAGATCCTTTGCAGGTACGGAAGTATGCGAGGGCTTCTTAGAAGGTTTCTCAAATAGCATAGAACGTTTCAAGAATTTCCTTCATAAAATTAAACATACATAAGGGGCAGACCCATAGCACACAAGGCTCACCCCATATCTCTTCTAATGCAGAAATGTCTTTCAAAAGAATTAAGCAAACTAGTTTAACAAGGGGTTTTTGAAAACATTAAATGTTCTAAGTGGCTCGCTCCCATTGTCATAGTTACCAAATGAGGTGGTAAAAACGTTTATATGTGGATTTGAGAGACTTGAATATTAACATATAGGTAGACAGACATACGTTACAGTCCGCCTGCCACCCTAGCGGTGATGGGACCAGCCGCCAGTAGTGCGGCGGTCTTGCACTGCCAAGTAGGATGCCACGGTGGCATCCCGTATCTATTACATTGTGGTGGGCGGTGCTGTAAGCGGCACCCACCACAATGCAATATATGCATGCTGTGCATTGGCATGCACAACGTGACAGGCTCCGCGCGGTGCCTGCCACCTTGGCATGCCAATGTAGGGTGGTACCATGGGTACCCCCCAAGTGCTGCCCCCCACCCCCTGGGGGCCCGAAACAGGCCCCCAAAGAAAACTCTGCATGCCTTTCCATGGCAGAGTCTCCGCCATGGAAAGGCATTGAAAATACCACATCATAATATGCAGGCACCGCCACCAAGTTATTCGCCTTTTCCGCCCAGTAGGCAATCGGGACGATTGCCTACCGGCGGAAAAGTGGCGGAAGGTCTTTCTGTCCGCCGTGGTAACCCCTACCATGCTAATGTGGCGGGGGTAAAAGGCCGTCCAGCGGGGTGATATGGCGGGTGGATTACCACCACCGGTAGGGTGGTGGCGATCTGCCAGCCATCCTAAAAGACTCGGGACGATTGCCTACCGGCGAAAAAAGTGGCGGACAGTCTTTCCATCCGCCGCGGTACCCCCCACCATGCTAATGTGGCGGGGGTAAAAGGCCGTTTGGCGGGGTGGTATGGCGGGCAGATTACCACCACCGGTAGGGCGGTGGCATTCCGCCAGCCATCCTCAAAGACCCCTTAGTGTTAGTCAAGGGGCTAATTAATTCTGTGTTCTTGGTCTCTCTCTCTCTCTCTCTCTCTCTCTCTTCAGCCTATCACCAAGTAGCCAGAGTCTAAAGAGCTCAAATCCTTTATAACACTGTTTGGAGCATAACTATTTTGAAGGATGCCTTTTGGACTTGCCTCTGCGGCGGCAACATTTCAAAGAATTATGTATTACATATTGTGGCATGCTTTCAGAACGATATACTCACTTTTGGCCCATCTGAAAAAAATTATGAATCCTTAAGGAAGGTTCTTTCTAGACTGAGCAAGTCATGCCTGACAATTAAAAAAGAGAAATATGTGTTGCGAGGGTCAGCTCAGTAGATTATTTAGGTTACAGTATTTCAGGAGATGGCATAAAACCAAAGTTAAGTCTTGTAAATGCAATGATAGATGCACCCCAATCCTCTGAAGAGTGTGCCCGTTTTTGCTCTGTTCCTCTGCCCACTCTACCCTCTTGTCTTACCGCCACTGCGTCCCCTGCGGCCTGCCCCCCCTGCTCGTGAAGCGGGTGCACCTAAGGCAAGCCCATCTGCGCCCGTCCGCACCGGGACCGCGTCCAGCCACAGATGCCCTGGTCCCCACGGCGCAACATCGAACGCTACCACTTCACCGCCAGCACCCTCCACGCACTCAACACCGGACAACAGCACACCTGCTTCCTGGCCGCCCCGAAACACACCAAAGGACCCTTCTCCTGCCAGAGCTGCAGCTTCATCAGCCTCCGAGCCGCTAAACCGCCCACATGACAGGATGCAACCACCTCAGATGCATACTACTGAACACCCGCTCCGCACGAAAACACGCTGTCGAACTCTGGGACCTGCTCGAAATAAAATTCCACATCCTCCCCGGACATCGCCTTCCTGACAGAGACCTGGATGATCGCCTCCTTGGCACCCGGCATCGCCATAGGCATCCCGGGCGGCTACAAGATCACCCGCAGGGACCTCACCAACAGAGTAGGAGGTGGAATCGCCATCTTCCACAAGAACACCTGCAGGGTTTCGACCAGCACCAACGACACCCTCAGCATTGCAGTTTACCTGCCCTTCCAGGTCCACACTGATCCCAACACCATCCTCAGAGTAACTCTCATCTACAGACCCCCCATACCCTGGCCTCAGTTCAGCGACTCCATCACCGACTTTGTCAGTACGCACGCCCTTGCCTCCACAGACTACATCCTCCACGGAGACCTGGACTTCCACCTTGAGAACAACAAAGACAACAACTCCACCACTCTGATTGAAAACCTCGCCAAACTCGGTCTCAGACAGCTCGTCACAACACCCACCCACTCCGCCTGCCATATGCTTGACCCCATCTTCTCCGCAAGCCCCCACATCTCCTTCAGCCACACCACCGGAATCCACTGGACCGACCATCGATGCATCCACTTCACCTTCTGGAAACCCATCACGTGCCACCGCACTCAACAGATCCCCCGCCGCAGCTGGAGCAAGATCACCGAAGACCAGATAAACACCACCCTCGCCCAAGTCAATCAATCAATCAATCAATCATCATCTTTATTCGGTCATATTAAAAAATAACCATAAAAGCACATACAAATGGATCTATAAAAAGATGTTATTACAAAATATTATCATTTAAAATTCCGGATATTTCTTCACAATCCTAAGCTGAGATGAGAGTGTTTAAAAGATAAAAAAAGAGATAAAAAATATTAAAAAAACATTTCATATCATAAGTCTAGTTACGTTGAGATTGCTAATCAAACTCAATTTACTGCATGTCACCCCCTTCCTTTTTCTCATGCAAGCCCATAGGAAAGTTGCTACAGAGAAGCAAACTAAAGGACCTGGGAGTGTTTTCAAGAAGGATAGTGCTACCCTACACTGCTTAAATGCTGTTTTCTTTAAAATTGGCTTCAAGTAGGCCTTTCGTTCACTCTCGTAGAGCCTGCAAAATAAAACCAAATGCAGTTCGGTTTGAGCTGATACATTCTCACACGGGCACATTAGTGGTGGGTTAAGGTAATAAACCTGTGCTACATGTTTCTCTTGATGGTATTCCCTACACTTATATTCAGCCATCAACATAAACATAGCAATAACTTTCTGCTTGGACACCCTCTTACAGACCAGAGGATCTTTGAAAAGTTCATGAAGACTTATGTCTTTTAAAACTGTCTCCACATAGCATAGCCACTTAGATCTTTTCCATTTACCCATCTCTCTGCTGCTCTTAATTATCATTTGAGTCAGAGGTAGTTTGTCTCTTCTCCAAACGGAATGCCATCGAAGGAGCGGGGCTAGTTTTATGTAATCTGATATGTAAGGGAGGGTTAGTTCTGTGTGTAAGATCACACTCATAAAGGAGAGAGGGAGGCCCACTACAGATTTGAAGAAATTATTTTCAATGATTTGTAGAGGTTTGGCTGCAACCGTACCCCAAACCCCAGCTCCATAAGTCACAGGCGTTTTTCTTTTACTCTGGCCTGATATATGTTTTTTTATTGGCAATATTGGTTTGGCGCCCAATTTCTTTGCAAACGATTTTACGGCAGTAATGCCCATCTCCATCACCATCCTTCTACCTTCCATCAATTTTACCCATGAAAGGTCTTCATCAAAAAGAATACCTAGATAGGGGAAAGAGTCCACAACCTCAATTGTTCCTGCACCTGCGCTGAAATACAGGACTTTATCTCTTTTAGTGCTCCCAGCTATGATTATAAAGGACTTAGATTGATCTACTTTTAGCTGTAGTGATTCCATAAAAGAGACATACGCTGTTATAATCCTTTGTAGTCCTATCCCCGTTCTTGCAATTAAAACCGCATTGTCTGCATAGGACAATATCGATAGCATTTGATTTTCATAAAGGGGAATGTCCCTAGTAGCCACTGTTAGAGCCTTCGCTACTCTGTTTGAAAATAGGAAGAAGAGAAAAGGGACCATGATGCAGCCCTGTCTGACTCCTTTGGAAATTTCAAAAAGACGTGCACAATTTCCCGATTTAGAATAGGGCACTGAAGCCGCGGCGTTTACATACGATTGCCTAATGTAATTTAAGATAGCGGGTTCAACTCCCATCCTCTCCATTATATCCAAAAATTTATTATGGACCACGAAGTCGAAAGCCGCGCTCAGGTCCATGAACGCCATGTATAGTTTACCATCTTTTATATTTTGTATTTTTCAATAGTCAGTGCTGAGTTCAAGCATTGGTCCACAGTACCCCTCCCCTGCTGGAATGAATGAATGAATGGAATCTTATAAAGCGCAACTTAGCCCAAGGGCGTCAAGGCGCATGGAAGCCATGCTGTGCCTGGATCAAGATCTTATTTGCAGAAGCCCAACTCTCTAATCTAGAGAGGAGGAGCCGGCCCATAAGCTTTGATGTTGTGTCCAGCAGGGATATTGGTCTGTAATTTTTAGGGACAGCATTATCCCCTTTTTTATAAATAGGTACAATAACCCCCGAAGACCACAAGGGGGGGGGGGGGGCAATCAAAGCTATGCTATTTAAACATTGGTTTAGAATGGGATCCACAGATTTGGATTAGTTTGAAAGAAATCAATTGGGACACCATCCTGACCTGGGGCCTTTCCTGCACTACATGAATTCAGTGCCAACTTTACTTCATTTAATGAGAAAGATATAGGTGCAGGAGATGTTTCCAGGGTATTCGCATGATGGTTGTTAGTATTAAAAGTTGAGGAAACAATTTTCTCATAATGAATGACCCATGACTCAGCATCAACATTTACGTCCGTAGTAGAGTCAGTAGGGGTTTTAAAATATGGTGCATTAACAATTTTCCAGAATTCACAGCTGTTTCCAGAACAGGCTGCTTTTTCCAGGTGCGCCCATAGGTCATTATCCATTTCTTTTTCTCTTATTTTCCTTGCCGTTTTGTATGAATCCCGGAGTGTTCTTATGTGGTCAGAGGTGTGGCGCCGCGGCTAGGGTGACTGAATCTGGAATCTGGGGATCACTGTTTGATCTCTGGCACCGGTGGCAGATTAGCCCAGCACCATGTGACTCTGGCAATAGCTTGCTTAATCTTGCCGACGGACCCCAGCGCCTAGAGACCCTTACGGGTGATTGTGCGCTTTACAAAAAAAAAATGTGGATGGTTCCTAGGTTTAGCATTTAAGGCAATCAGCAGTGCCTTTCTTGCTTTTGTGCAAGGGGAAATTAACCGACCCCTTTTCCCCTTTTTGAGGTTTTATCCTTAGTTAGGGCCGATTTTATTTTTGTTAGGATATTACAAAAGGCTGGGACAACTTTCCCTGCCTCTGCTTCCGGGTCTAGCCATAATGGAATGTCAGCTTGTGTATTGGATATAAGTTCAGGGACGAACTTCGTTGCATCGATATGGGCCCATTTAAGCTGTATCCCGTTTTTCCTGGACACAATTGGTGTTTCAACATTTCTGCGAGGTTGTCCCTCAGATGTTAATACCCTAAGCTCCATCGAAACCATAGCGTGGTCACTATGTGTCGTGAAGAAATTACATAACCCTACAGACCTCTCAGCTAATGAGGGAGTCATAAGTATATAATCTATCGTAGATTCTACCCCATTACGTAAAAAGGAACTCAGGATGCTATCTATTTTAGGATCTGGATCAGAGATTATTTCTAGGTTTAATGAGCCCATTAGCTTATTTAAACTATTACCATATTCACTGAGTACGAAGTGATGTATGGGGTTTCCCCTCAAATCATCTACCCCACATACTGGGGAATTTTTGTAATTACAGGGGTGGAGGTTAAAGTCACCTAACCATATGATGTCAACATTAGAGGTTTTATTACTCATAATCTCTGAAATTACTTGATCAACTTCTGCCAAGCCGACAACAGATTCATTATTAAAATTTAAGACAACACAGTCTCATAATAATTCTTCCCTGGTTGGACCCACCCAATGTACTCTTCTCGCCATAATCATCTGGATTGCAACGTTCTTGCATATGCCCCCCACCACCTTCAAATTTTGAGTTAGCCAATGTATCGATTTGGACATTAATTGGGGTGTTGATTCTAGCTGCCCCCTTCGTAGCGGGGGAAAATTCCCCAAAATTATCACCAAAGGTGCCGCGGCTGGCCAATCGAACCCACACTCGATTCTTTATGGCTGCCCAGATCTGTCCATGTGCTGTTTTGCCCTCTGGGTACTGTAATAGGGTACGTCACCTCCCGGGTTCTATTTTCACCTGAGTGGATCGTTTTATTCGAAGTTGGAAGCCCCATATCTCTGCTAACCTTTGAATGTGTACCTAGTGGTGTATTTGTTGTTAGACCTTCCTGATTTTCTCTTCTATGTTGATCCCTATTTATAGTTTCAGGGTTATGAATTAATAGGGTTGTACTAGGATCAAGTCTTGGCCTCTCCTGAGCTATTGGGGGCTGTCTGTCCATTTTTTGGACAAAATGTGTTAATGCTGTCTCTAATGAGCATCGGTTTTCTGTGGCTTGGTGTTCAAATGCAGTTAGCTTTTCCTCAATCTGAGTTAATTTCAATATAATAGGTTTTAACATAGTGCAGATATGTGTTTCAAATCTATGCCACATTATTTCAGGCATCGCAGGGCAGGGAGCCAGATCCGCTATTTCTGTGCCCATTAAGTCTTGCTGAGTCACTTCCGAGGTCGCCCCCCTCATGTTTGTGTGTCCTCGGGGCTTTTGCTGACTTAGGTCTCTGTGGCCCTCCAACCCTCTTTCTCTTTTGTACAACGTCCGTATTAGGCTTCACAGGTTTTTCTGTGGCTGCCATCCTTGAGGAAACTGTTTGTTGGGTACCACCCACAGCCGCTTCGTGGGGAATAAGTCCCGTGCTTAGAGTATCTTCTTTACCCCTTTTTAGTGGTGGAGTTTTACATAGGGTAATATTTGGCTCTGACGCACCCAGTGATAATCTTTTGTGGTTTGGGGGTTCCAGTGATAATCAACGTTCTGTTAATTCGATTTCATGTGCTAGAGCTGATGTGGCCCAAGTCAGAAAAGAGTCCAGAGTCCCCACTATGCTTTTTTCACCTCGTTTACTCATCCCTGCTTGCTTCTCTGAACTATAGTATGGTCCAAGTGTGCACAGTCAATGACGTAAGAACAAGCAGGCTTTAAAAACAATTCTTGGCTATAAATGTCAATTAAACACAGGGTAAATCTTAGGTGGGCGCTTTACCTTACCCGTTTTCCTAGGTGTCAGAGGGGGGCCAGTCCAGCCTCCTCCGGGCTTCGACGGGAGTGGACGCCCTGGCCCGGGATTTGCCCCCGGTAAGCTGGGACTGCTGTGGCTGTGGCTGTAGCTGTAGCTGTAGCGGTTTTTGGGAGTCACAGGGAGTTTAAAAAACAACACCCACCTCGCTCTGTTGATGATTGATGTTGCCGGACCCCCGCTGTGAAACTCCTGAGGCCGGAAGGGGGCCACGGACTGTGGGCTGGGAGGTGGCAGCGTGGAACCTGAGGTCCGGGAAGGAGTCAGACCCCCGCTGTGGAAATCCTCTGGTCCAAGTCCAACCGCCGACCCCATCGACTCCAACACCGCCGCCTGCAACCTCAGGCGCTGGATCGACGACCGCGCCAAAAACACTCTCGCTCAGATCAAGAAACCCTCCAACAGATGCACTAACAAGAAAGCCAACTGGTTCACTGCGGACCTCCAGGCCTCCAAGCAAACCTGCCGAAAACTAGAGAAGAAATGGAACGACAAACAGATACTAGACAGCTTCACAGCCCACAAGAAAGCCCTTGCCTCATCAGATCCGCCAAAAGCGCCTCGTTCAAAGACAGCCTTGACAACAATGCACCCAACAGCAAAGAGCTCTTCAACATCGTGAAGGAACTCCCCAACCCCAAGCCCCAACACCAACAACATCCCACCATCTCAAGACCTGTGCGACTCCCTTGCCACCTTCTTCCATCGCAAGAGCGCAGACATCCACAACAGTTTCAACAACCTGACCGCCCGACAGCCACCAACACCTCAGACCCCACGGCCAACACCCACATCAACCCCCTGCTCACCTGGACCAACATAAACGACGACGACACCATCAAAATCATGAACACCATTCACTCTGGCTCTCCGTCAACCCATGCCCGCACCACATCTTCAACAAAGCTAGTGCCACCATCACACCACATCTCCGCAAGGCCATCAACATCTCCGTCGAGACCGCAACCTTCCCGGAGAGCTGGACGTATGCCGAGATCAACGCCTTACTCAGGAAACCCAGGGAGGATCCGAGGGACCTCATGATCGTCCGTCCCATCTCCCTACTCCAGCTTCCCGCGAAGGTCATCGTGAAAACCGTCAACAGACAGCTGACCCGCTACCTTGAGGAGAACAACATCCTGGACCAATCCCAGTCCGTGTTCCGCATCAACCACAGCAACAAAACTGCCCTCATCGCCGTCACCGATGACATCAGAGCCCTGCTGGACAATGGCGAAACCGCGGCCCTCATCCTCCTGGACCTATCAGCTGCCTTCGACACTGCCTGCCACCGCACCCTACACACACGCCTCCACAAAGCAGGGATCTGAGACAAGGCTCTGGACTGGACCACCTCCTTCCTCTTCGGCAGAACGTAGAGCGTCCTCTTCCCCCCTCCAAAGCCTCCGAGATCATCTGCGGCGTACCCCAAGGATCATCCCTCAGCCCAACATTGTTCAATATCTACATGGCTCTGCTCGCCCACGTCGCCCGTCAGCAAGACCTCAACATCATCTCTTACGCCGACGACACCCAACTGATCCTCTCCCTCACCAAGGACCCTCTCATTGCCAAAACCAAGCTCCACGAAGGAATGAGAGCTGTCGCCGAGTGGATGAAGAACAGCCGTCTGAAGCTGAACTTGGACAAAACAGAGGTCCTCATCCTCGTCCCCACCCCCTCAGCCTGGGATGACTCCTGGTGGCCGACCGCACTGGGAGCAACACCGACACCCACCACCCACGCACGCTACTTGGGCTTCATCCTTGACTCAACACTCTCCATGACCAAGCAAGTCATCTCCGTCTCATCTTCCTGCTTCATCACCCTCTGCATGCTCCGCAAGATCTACAGGTGGATCCCCCCCCCCGAAACAAGAAGAACGGTCACCCAGGCCCTAGTCAGCAGCAGGCTAGACTACGAAAACAACCTCTATGCGGCCAAACTCCTGAAACGTCAACAACGCATACAGAACACCTCTGCATGTCTGATCCTCGACAACCCCTGCCACAGCCACAGCCACAACATACCCCACCTGAGGGACCTGCACTGGCTTTCCGTCAACAAGAGGATCACCTTCAAGCTCCTCACCCACGCACACAAGGCACTCCACAACACCGGACCAGCATACCTCAACAGACGACTCACCTTCTACACCACGAACCGCCAGCTCCGCTCTGCCGACCTCTGCCTCGCCACCGTCCCCTGCATCTGAAGAGTGACCACTGGTGGCAGATCGTTCTCCCACCTAGCCGCCAAAATCTGGAACACCCTCTCCATCCTCCTACGGCAGACCCAGGACCTATTGACCTTCAGGAGGCTACTCAAGACATGGCTTTTCGAGCAGTAGCAGCACCCCCCTCAGTGCCTTGAAACCCTCACAGGTGAGGAGAGCGCTTTACAACGTTCTTGATTGATTGATGAAGATCTTAAATCATTTTTAGGTCTTGTTAAATTCATGTCGAAATATGTACAGAACTTTGCAGAGCACACACATCCCTTTAGATTATTTTTGAAAAAGGAACTAATTTCCAGTGCAGCACAGATTACCAGTCTTCCTTTGAAGCTATCAAAATGGCTATTAAAAATACATCCAAAATTTGATGCTAAATTCAAAACCATATTAACTATGGATGCCAGAAAAGAGAATTTTGAGTTACTCTCTCCTGAAGAGTAGATGGTAAGGAGAGAATTGTGGCTTTTGCCTCCAGGTCCCTTAAGAAATCAGAATGCAATTTACCATTGCATGAGAGATTCTTGCATGCTATTGGGCCATAAAGCACTTAAAGTTCTATTTGTGGGGTTTGCATTTTGTGATAAGGATAGATAAGGACAAGGATAAGGACAGATCATAAACTACTGATTTATGTGTTTTCCACTAGAGGTTTGGATAAAACGACTTCTAGAATTACCAGATGGATAGTAGGCCTGGAAGGTTATGATTACACAATGGAGTATAATCCTTGGGCCCCCTTCTGTGAATACCGAAAGTCTTAAAATTAGGATTTTTCTCAATTTAGTAGTAGTAAAGTTAGGACTCCTAACTTTAGGACTCCTAAATGCCTTCTGTGAATACCGAAAGTCTTAACACTAGGATTTTACTCAGTTTAGTAGTAGTAAAGTTCAGAAAAATCCTAATTTTAAGACTTTCGGTATTCACAGAAGGCATTTAGGAGTCCGAAAGTTAGGAGTCCTAACTTTACTACTACTAAATTGAGAAAAATCCTAATTTTAAGACTTTGGGTATTCACAGAAGGCATTTAGGAGTTCTAAAGTTAGGAGTCCTAACTTCTGTGAATACCGAAATGAGTAAGTGCCTTCTGTGAATATCAAAATGGTAGTAAGTTTAGGATTTTGTCTTAAGTTAGTTCTGTGAATCGGGCCCCTCGTATCCACCATCAAATTGTTGATTGTTTGTCCATCATTCCAATATAGAAGGCCGTAGGCAAGTGGGAATGATGCACTGTGAGGGACAACACTCTCTCTCTTCTCAAAGAATGTGTTCTTAAAGTTTGACCCAACAGACTGAGTTAACTGGGATAAGTTAAATCATTTCTGGTAAGACAGAAATGAACTTTCCTTACAAGGTGATCCGTTGAAGCAAAGTCGTACCTCCAAAAGGAATAAGAGAAAACGTCATTGACCTAGCACATGAAGGTCATCTGAGGAGAAGTCTCAGGAAGAGTAGGGTGACAGCTGCATACTAGTTCCCCAACACAGATGTTATGATTGCGCATAAAGTGAGAGACTGTTATGCTTGAGCATTGAGTGACAAATCGAAACCCTCATGTAAGCCATCTTTATCCCCAGTTGAGATCCCATCTAAACAGTGGGGCAAATTGGGCTTGTATATAGTTGGACCCCTTGAATAAAGAAATGCGGTTAAAAAAAAATCATGTTTGTCTTGCTGGCTTATCACTCACATACAAAATGGTGAGCAGCATTACTATAAAGGATTTGTGGATTTCATGTCTGATTGTATTTCTGTTGAGGGCATTCCCAGCACCTTAATAATGTACAATTGATGCCTGACTCAATCAAACGTTTTCTGAACAGCATGTTTATATGTCATTACAGAACAGCACTGTATTGTCTTAGGGCTAGTGGGAAGGTGAAAAGAGTAAACAGGGTGATCAAGGAATGTATTCAACTAGCTACTGTGTCTCACAATCGTGTAGAAAAATCTTTATGTGATATGTTATGGTCATACCATGACACACCCAATTTAGTGACAGGTGTCTTGGCATTTTGTTTCCCTAAAAGTGAGGGACATTAGGATGCGCCCGCCAATGTGGTGGGCGCATCCAGCATCCAGCATTCCTGTCATTGTGGCGGGCAGTGCAGTCAGCACCGCCCGCCACAATGCCAGGAAGGCATGCTGTGCACTTCAATGCACAACATGGAAGGCACTGAGCGGTGCCTGCCAGGTTGTGCATGGAACAGCGTACCCCCAAAGTGCACCCCCCACTCCCCAGAATTCCTGGGGGCCCGCTACTGGCCCCCAATGCTGAAAACCATCTGCCTTAACGCCGCCACGTAAAGGCACATCCCCGCCCTCATAGTAATATGGATGACGGTGTTTACCAGACACCCCCACCATATAAACTGCTTTTCCGCCCGGTAGGCAATCAGCCGGTTTGCCTACCAGGCGGAAAACCGGCGGACGGTCGTCGTCCCCGCCATGGTAATGTGGCGGGGGGAAATTAGAGACGGCCGGTGGGTTCTGGCGGGCAGATCGCCACCGCCAGATTGGCGGTGGCGATCCACCCGTTATCATAATGGGCCCCATAGTGAGGTCTTATAGCTTTATTCGTACTGCTTCAATGTAGTCTTTTTCCTTATTGCAGCCTTTTAATGTCTATTTTTAGTCCCCAATTTATGCGTTTGCTGCTCTTTTCTACTGCAGGGAGAGATGTGGTATTTACTGCACCTTCACCTGTTCTGGTGTTCCCCCAGCCCTGCCTTTCCCCTTTACACTGGTTTACCTCTCGGAAGTTCATTTTTAGAATGTTCATGACAGAAATCTAGTTGTACTTTGGAGTGAAGCACGAATATGCAATAAATACAGTTCAATATTGAAAAAGAAGAAATAAAAAAGAACACTTAAACAATATTGGATTTTATTCATAACCTTGGAAATGTTTTTGACAGCTGGTTTGCTGCTAAATGTATCGTGTTTGCTTATGTGCAGCTCATCCCCTGTGTTCTATAAAACATTATTCTTTATGACTATGAGGCGTGAGTAAAAGACCGAAGGGATCCATAAGCCAAGGAAGTTTATATAATAGACATTCATTTTCTTCTTTCTCTTCAGCTCATATTCATGTTGTTTGCTTTTCTGTCATTTTACCCCTCACTGTCATTTGCCTCCTATAAAATCCCCTTTCTCATTCTACCTTCTCCTTGACTCTTTCCAGCTGTAGCACTATTTTATAAATGTTGGGGCAGATTTACAGGAAAGTGACTCAGTGCAGAACGCAAGCCATTTGGAGTCACTTTCAAAGCACAGGGATGCGACATATTTACAACAATTTGTTGTATCTTTGTGCTTCCCCCTGCGCAGGCATACAAACTGCTGCCATGCGCCGGCACAGCCAACCCTTGCACCATGGTGCAAGGATGCCTGCGTCGTAGGGAGATTGTTTTTGTTCAGGAAGGGTTCCCTTCATGCACAAAAACAATCATAAATGCTGTTTTTCAACTTCTAAGTGTGCTGCATTAGCACACATAGAAGTTGAAAAACGTAATTGTTTTAAAACCCTTCCTGCACATAAACAATCATTAGAAGTGATTTCCTCTTTCTATGTATGCTGCAGAATGCAACACACATAGAAAGAGGAAAAGAAAACGAGGAGAAATGAATACATTTCTCCCCGTTGCGCCTCCCTACGCCTCCCCTGGAGAGGCGTAGCATTCACACGCATTTTCAGATTTACGATTTCTCGTGAATCTGGAAATGTGTATGGTTCCATGGGTGTTGTTCGGGAACACCCACAGCAACACCCATGGAATGCCCCTTCTGCACAAAGTGCTGCGTGTAAAGGGGCCGTATTTACAAGGACAGGAAAAGCCACGCAGGGTGGCTTTTCCTGTCCTTGTAAATATGGGGCAGAAAAATGCGCTGCCAGTGCTTCACAAAAAATGATGTACTGGTGGCGCAAGAGGCTTGTAAATCTGCCCAGTTATCTTTTTAGCTTACCTTCTTTTTCTTTATGTTTTCTTCTCCTCCTTCCTTTCTTCTTCCCTTCTTTTATCTTTGTCATGATTTTTTTATTTTTTTATTTCTTTTTTCCTTCCTTATCTTTCTCTTCTCCATGTGCAGTTCTAACGCCTATGCAGCATATTAGATCCAACAGCTCCTACCATGTTCATATATTTAATTTTGCTGATCTTCCACAATAGGTTTTATGATTTCTGGCAATGGTTCACAAGTTCATACATTGCTTTATTATCTGTCCTGATGCCAATTTACTCAGACTTTGGGCACATGCCAGAAGTAAAAGTTTACTGGCTCTAGAAGGCACCTCACCCATTTTACTGCGGTGAACATTCTCAGGAAACCAGGGTAAATCCGTTCAGAGCTCAAGAAGCCAGGAGCGGAGCTTCAGGGCGCTATTTGCGGTATCACACCCCACCCAAATACATACATTCTTACATTGGAACTAAGGGGCCCATTAGGATGCCACTGCCTGCCTGGCGGGGATATCTGCCCGCCATCCGCTCCTAAATTCCCCCCTCCCCCGCCATATTAGGATGGCGGGGGGGACCGCGGCTGACGGAAAGACCGTCCGCCGCTTTTCTGCTCAGGTCGCCTTGCGTCCGGGGCGGAAAAGGTTTAATATGGTAACGGTGTCTATGAGACACGGGCAGCCATATTAGCATGGGCTTAGGTAGATGCCTTTCCGTGGCAGCGATGCCGCCACAGAAAAGCATGCGGAGACACCCTGCGGGGGCCCATTGCGGGCCCCCAGGGACTCCGGGAGGTTGGGGGGTGCACATGGGGGGTACCTATGGTATCCCCCAGCATTACAAAGTACAACGTGGCAGGCACCGCGCGGTGCCTGTCACATTGTGCTTTGTAATGCATTGCATGTATCTTCAGCATTGCGGCGGGCGGTGCATTCAGCACCGCCCACCGCAATGCTGAAGATACAGGATGCGCCCAGCACTGTGGCGGGCGCATCCTAATGCCCCCAACCAGACCCCCCCCCTTTTGGTGGGTGGTCCCTAAACACGACAGGATGACGGGCGGATCCTAATGGGCCCCTAGGTGTTGGGGCCCTGAGATGGTTTTTATTGTCATTCTGATTTCACTAATGAATTTGTTTATTTTTTACAATAGGAATTTAAATATATTTAGTGACAGGTTTAGAAAAAATTTAGCAATTTTGCACCCATAGAAGTACTCCTTTAATGGATCTAAATTTAATATGTTTTAGAATTCGCAAACATTGATTTTAGTAGGCTTGGAAAGCTATGCCAGTCACTGGTTTCCAAGGAAAAACGACACAGGGTCGTGACTCTGAACCAGCAAGGCTGAGCCAAAACTATCTAAAGAACAACACAACTGCCAGTACTGGACATCACTTGACTATTTTATGTCAACCTCTATGAAGAAAACATAACGGTCCGTTTTTAACTTACGTCACTAGTTTATTCATTCATTTTTTCACTAGTGGAACATAATTATTTTCATAAGCAAATAAGCAATTTTATGTGCATGTACAAATATACAATATTACATTACATCAGAATCTTACTATACAATACATTTTACAAATTTACAACACATCCACACTTACACACTGGCCAATACTTTCATCCATCTACTATCATACCACAAAAAAGAACTTAGGACCTAATGTCAAAAATAGGTTCTCTATCCATATAGATGGTTTCGCATCCAAGGGATAAAATCAGTATGATGGAAGCAGTTTAGAGGTATAATCCTACTTAATGAATACTATTCACAATATAATTCAAATTTGACACAAGGAACCAAAGACAGGTCGACGCGTTTCGAACCCCCAAGTGCGGAGTTCTCCTCAGGACCAACAATCTACAAAAAACAAACAAACACTTGTTTAAATATGAGGTCCAAAAACCATGTTTCCTCACTACCAGTAGCACCGCCTGTCAACACCCACTGCCCGTACCTTATTATTGTGAAAATACACACCTCAAGTAGATGGCGTTCAGGTGACAAACCACTCTGAATAGAAAGTACATAACAGACATTTTAGAACTCGACACATTAACACCCATTTCTCACATTTAGTCTCCTATTTCAATTCATACATCATTTCTGGGCACTTACCTATTAAAGGACTGTTGCCGTCACTGGTTTCCAGGCATGCTACTGGCAATCAAACATCCAAAAGGTGATGGGACGAATGCTTGCAGATAGCCCAACCACTGGCAATACCTCGGGTTGTACTCAAAATAATAGATTTTGGCTCATTGTTCCACTCTAGAGAGAAGGCCTGATTTAGGATTTAGTAAATGGAGTAAAGGGGACTATGCATCAAACTTGCGTTTTGCGATTACCAAATTGTGATTTTTACTGAATCGCAATTTGCGTGTCGCAAAATGCAATGCATAAAAGAATTTGCAAAAATTTTGCGATGTGGTAATAATCGCAATCGCTATTCGCGATATAGAAATAACGACTTGCAAAAATTCCTTATTTGCAATTACTGAGTCGCTAATAGAGATTCCCGTAATACTATTCAGTATGATGTTGTCAGAATCGGTGAGCAGTCAAAATATCGATTTTTTTATATCGACCTACAGTAATATCGCTTATCGAGCTTTTTATATTGTAGGGACAGAATATCGATGTCAAGAATATCGGTGACCAGAATATACAAATTAAGGTAAGTAATATAGAAATATTGAAGTAAATAATATCGTTAGCAAAAATATTGTTGTTAATAATATCAATATTTATACTAGTGTTATGTATTTTAGTATGCATTTTATATGTATGTTTAAAAAATGGTGTAATGTTTTTCTATTATTTTTAAATATATGTATTAAATGTTTAGAAATTAGTGATTTATTAAAGTAAATTTTGCATTTTAGTATCAGAGCGGGTTGTGGGTTTATAGGGGAATAGGGCGGGGAGTAATTTTATTATAAATAAATAATATAATATGTTTTTATTTATTGTTATTGATTATTAATGTAATGTATTGTCAATTAATTATTAATTGGTAAAGAATTTTTATTACGTGATTAATTTACCATAATGTTTATAATCAATGTATTATTTAATTTATTTATTGTTATTGGTAATTAATTAATATTTGGTAATTGGTAATTCATTTTTATTAATTAATTATGTTAGTTTTTATGTGTAGCGGGTTGATGGGTTCATAGGGGAACAGGGTGGGAAGTAATTTAATTTTAATTAATTAGTTAATATTTTTTTATTTATTGTTATTGTTAATTAATTGTTATTAATTGATTAATTTATAGTTATATAAATTATAATTCATTTATTATTACTTTTTATTTCTTGTTATTGTTAATTAATTTATTGTTAATTAATATTAATTGGTAATTATTTTTTATTAATTGGCAATTTTTATGTGTAGTGGGTTGTGTGTTTATCAGGGAATAGGATGGGAAGTAATTTAATGTTATTTAAGTAAATGTTAATTTAATTTTATTGGTATTCATTATTAATTTTTTAGCTAATTAATTTTTAATATGTTATTTATTAAACAAAAATTATTTAATTGATAAGTATATTAATTTAACCTCTACGCTATCCTACATTTTCCACACTGTTACATTCACTGGAGTTGCAATAGTACTTTTAAACCCTACGCTATCCAACACTTTCCTACTGTTGCACTCACTGGAGTGGGAATAGTCATTTTTACCCCTACACTATCTGACACTTTCCCTACTGTTGCACTCCCTGGAATGGGAATAGTAATTTTAACCTCTACGCTATCCAACACATTCGCTACTGTTGCACTCACTGGAGTGGGAATAGTAATTTTTACCCCTATACTATCCAACATTTTCCCTACTGTTGCCATCCCTGGAGTGGGAACAGTAATTGTAACCCCTACACTATCCAACACTTTCCCTACTGTTGCCCTCACTGGAGTGGGAATAGTAATTTTTACCCCTACGCTATCCATCACTTTCCCTACTGTTACACTCCCTGTGTGGGAATAGTAATTTTAACTCCTACGCTATCCAACACTTTCCCTACTGTTGCACTTACTCGAGTCGGAATAGTAATTTTTACCCCTAGGCTATTCAACACTTTCCCTACTGTTGCACTCACTGGAGTGGGAATAGTCATTTTTACCCCTAAACTATCCAACATTTTCCCTACTGTTGCACTCCCTGGAGTGGGAACAGTAATTTTAACCCCTACGCTATCCAACACTTTCCCTACTGTTGCACTCACTGGAGTTGGAATAGTAATTTTACCTCCTGCGCTATCCAACACTTTCCCTACTGTTGTACTTACTCGAGTCAAATAGTAATTTTTCCCCTAGGCTAGCCAACACTTTCCCTACTGTTGCACTCCCTGGAGTGGGAATAGTAATTTTTACCCCTACGCTATCCACCACTTTCCCTACTGTTGCACTCACTGTGGTGGGAATAGTAATTTTTACCCCTACGCTATCCAACATTTTCCCTAGTGTTGCACTGTTTAGAGTTGGAATAGTAATTTTATTGCCTCCGCTATCTAATATTTTTTGTATTATTTTAGTTAATTTAGTATATAATTAATATTATTAACATTAAAAAGATTTTTTTTATTTGTTATATATATTAATTTAATTTTTATTTATATTTTTATTTTCATATGTATAGATGTATTCATCAGTTATTAAAATAGTTATTACAAATGATTAGTAAATAAGTATATTATATATTAAATGTATATTTTCAATTTATTTTTACATTATATGTTTTACATTTTAAAATATGTTTACTTTAACCCCTTCCATGCTGGTGACGAACCCCAGCCGTCACGCTCTGTGGCGCTCGTGTGCTGATGACGGCTGGGGTTCGTCACGGCCCCGCCCTGTTCTTTTGTTTACCGCACAGCGGCGGAAACGGCCCAGCATGGAAGGGGTTAATTATATGTATTATTTACTTTATTTTACATATTCTTTTTAACTTAAATAGAAAACGATATTTTTGACATCAATATTTTTTCTCTCAATATTTTTGTACTTACCTTTATGTAGATAGTTTGTCGATATTCATGACTTCGATATTCTTGCATCTATATTTCTGTAGGTCGATATTCTGACCTTTGATATTCTGGAGGTGATTCATCAGAGTCAGGAAGTGACCACACCATGCTGTTACCTGTGTGCTGAGAGTGAGGAGGAGGAAGCAGACCTCCTGAGACCATGAAACCGCTGGTGTACGTGCGCTCTATAAATATTTTTAAATAGAAATAGAAATAGAAATAGAACTGTAATAAAGAAGAGTTTGGGACTTTTAAACTGATGCAGACAGCAGCATGGCTACATAAACATCCCAGAAGGAGAGAAAAAGGCATAAGAAATTCAGTGAAAAGGAGTTGGATGTACTAATTGAATAGGTGGTGAGAAGCCATGACAAATTGTTTGGAAAACAGTCACTGCAAGTACCTGAGTCTGAAAAAAGAAAATTGTGGCTGGCAATGCAAATGAAAATTAATGCAGTGGGAGTTGCTCAGCGCAGCATTGGACATTTGCACAAAAGGTGGTATGACCTGCGTAGGCATGCCAAAGAAAGGGTTGCAGAAAGGCTTGCTGGAGGTGGCCCATCAGCCCATGGACGAACTTGTGGAGTCTACCATGCAGCCATAAGCAGTATTTGAAGAAACCACAATCGATTTCTTTGCACCACCCAGCACCATCCAAGGTAAGATGCATACCACTTTTATCCACATTTCTGTGTTAGCACCTTAGCTGCTTCGCAAATATCCCTCCCCAGTACTGCGCTGTCCATTGGAACTAGTGCTGAATGGACGTCCAATGGTTGTGCGCAGCACTGGGGAGGTAGCGCTCGTGACGACCGTTGGCCGTCAGCAGCGCTTAAGAGGTTAACAAACAAACAGCGTAAGCAAGATCTGGCTTGAGCATTAAATAGTTTTTCAGACCATATTTTACTTATGACACACAAATGCATTATGGAAAGTGCAGTCTGCAAAACCACAAGGGAAGTCTGGTGGCTAGCAAACCCGATCAGTTCAAAATCTATTGTGCCAGGGAAACCAGTCTACACACACAGTGTATTTAAAAATAACTTTATTGAACAAAACAATGTACGAAACTGAAAATGTCCTAAATGCCAACTAATCATGCACTGTTCCACATCACAGATGCACGTGACCAAGAGTCTGTGGACAGTGATGGACATGCACCACCAGAGAGTGAGTTTCAGTCAGGAAAGAACAAAGCAGTCTCACCAGCACCCACAACATCAGCTCCAAAACAAAACGCAGGACCACTGTGGCGCCAATGCCATGATTTGAAACAGGGGATGAGGGACAACCTGAGCCCACAACAGCACAACCAGTGAATACACCCACATCCAGACCACGTGGACAGCTACAACATGAGAACATGAGATTCAGGAGAAGCAGGGCAGCTGTAATGGTGATATCTGGTGAAGGCGAGAGTTCCACATCGTATGTTAGTCTAGAGAGTGCGATTAATGCAGGGAAACCTTTCCACTCTTGCATGCAAAATGGGGGACATGAGTGACAGTATCAAGCATCTAATAGCTGTGCAGGAAGGTCGCAGGGAAAGCAGCAAACAATTTGGTGAGATGACTGTAGCAATCAAGGACCTGTGCAAAGTTTTCAAAGATGATCAGGTGTCCCAGCGTAAAAGACACAACCAATTGCTTGGATTCGTACACAAGGGCCATCAACTGGCTTAGCACTTCAACTGCACAACAATCCCGACGTGCAATAGCCATTCAGTTGGAAATGTGCTATTGCTGCGGAGATGTTGCCAGGGGACTGATCCGAGTTACAAATGCTGTGGATCAGATGCAGAACAATGCTGTTGCTAGCAGTAGTGTCATGGGTGGGGGGAAAGTGAGGATGCCTCCAGCCACTGTAGCAGCTTGGCACCAGTGATGGAATGCAGGAGGCGCAGCACACGTAATATGGCAG
The DNA here is from genome assembly GCF_964263255.1 of Lissotriton vulgaris. Taxonomy (NCBI): domain Eukaryota; kingdom Metazoa; phylum Chordata; class Amphibia; order Caudata; family Salamandridae; genus Lissotriton; species Lissotriton vulgaris. The sequence continues at coordinate 161,893,778 of NC_141689.1, forward strand.
GGTCGGAGAGCTCGCAAAGGGATGTGTTTGAGCCCCCAGAACGGGCAATAGGAGTGAAAGGACGAAGGAAATAGTGTGGTCATGTCCACAGGAATTGTTTTTGGTGAAGCAACCAGAAACTACATTTGTCTGGACTGAAGTAAAGTACCATGATATACCATTATGTGTATACATCATTATTTTCAGACTATGCAAGTGCACATTAACACTAAAGTTTATGTTGTTTTGAATAAATGTAGCTGGCAAAGTAACAGTGTTGTTTTGGATTTGATAAATACTAACATCAAAAATTATTCTGTGTGATATCTGCACGTCGCGTTCTCCCTTCAGCTGAACTCGCTACACTTCCTGCTTGTTGTGGGTTTATGTTCTCCTCGTCCTCATCGGGGTCACTATCCGATGTTTCTAGTGGTATGCCTCTGGCAGTTGCTATGTTGTGCAACATGGCACATGTGGCAATTATTTTACAACAGATGTCTGGCCTGCAGTGGCGGCTGGTGACAAGTGACAGTGGTGAGGCAAAAAAGTTGGGTATGACTTTTGCAACACAAGCAAGTTTAATGGACAAATATGTGGACCTAGGTAGGTCCCCCTCCTGCGAAAAAAATAAAAAAAATACCAATGTTGTATTTTAAAGCAAATTAATTTAGTGATTAGACGTTACTACTTTCAAACATACACCACACTCACTCACATTTAGGCAATGTATTTCCTCTTGCCTTGTAAAATTTTAACATCTGTGTACCCCAATCACACATTTCCACAGAACTCCAGTTGCATCTGGAATACATAAACATTGTTCTGTGTGCTCTGGAGAAAGACTAGCCCACTTCAGACACTTTGCTTTGGCTTCAGCCTAAGCGCCAGAGAACTCAATCAAAGCCCCTCATAACCACCAGGCATTGCTCAAAGTATGCACAGATAAAAATACAGATAAACAACACAACATTATAAAATCGCTAGTGTTGGAAAACGAGGCAGTATCTGTGAGGCCTGCACAAATAACATGACTACAGTTGTCCTTCACTGGGAACCAAACTCCCAATTGTAGAGCATTACTCTCCAAGGGTAGTGTTGCAGAGCAGTCTGAGGAATACTCAAGGGAGGTGGTGTGGGCTAGTGATCGCCATTTGCAGGTGTGCAAGAATTACACTCAATAATTGATTGTCCAGTCTGTACTTTGCTTTATAAAAGTAAGAGTATCTTTATTAAACACACACACCACTCAATACTATACACCAATTTACAAATATACATAAGCTGATGGAATTACTTTGTGTCATTACATAACATCTGCACCCCTCCCGCAGGGGGGGTGGGGTCTAGTACCACCACTCCCATGTATGCACATCATCTTGCCCCCAATGCAATTAGTTGAACATATCCTGGAGCGAGGGCCCTGCGCACTGGCACCATCTCAGTGGCGTCCCCCCATTACCTCAACAAGCATTAAACAGGATACACCTGCCTTGGTGACACATGACCCTGACTGAGCATCCCCTACTGACCATACAGTATGCACGTCTACATCTTAAGGGCTAACAGTCTGGGGTCTTCACCTAAGCGCAGCAGCAAGAATACATGTTTACGCACACTTTAGTATGACAGTACTCAGCACATTTCGATATCATTAAGAAATGCATTGCAATTACAGCCCCTAAAGGCATCACAGATAATCACAGGATTAGGTAAATACGGTCAGACACCCTAGCAGGAGTGACTAGCCACTTAAATCCACTTTGCTTATCACATCACCGTAAACCAGTACTTCACATTGAACATCAGTCCCTAGAAAAGAAATAACCATTAATAAATGCATTTCAGTGCAATTACACCTCTTCAGTTCCAGGGAATGCCCTTTCCCAGATATCCCCAACGCAGCCCTTCACTCCTTGATGCAATTATAAAAACACCCCCAGCTGAAGAACAAGAGTTCCAGCCCAAAAGGTGTTAAATGCGGGTTGAGCCCTGGAGGGGTTATTCATTTCAAATCCCCAGGACACCTAGGGTGACTTGTCTCTTCATGCTGGGGGGGGGAGACTGCGCTTCTCCAGCAGCTCCCCCAGCACCTTTTCCCCATTGAGGGTGACCCCCCCCCCCTCTGGCGGGCCACCACGCACCAGAATAGCAGGCTTCCAAATGCCTTGCAAAGCATTATGGGGAAATTTTGTTCCTATTTCTGAATAATAGATGAGCGGCTCTCCGGCTGTGCCGTGGAGAGTCGCGCTGGAGCTTCGCCACTTTCTGGAGGCTCGGTGGGGGGCCTGGTCCCACCGGACCCCCAGGTAAGGGGATGCGGCTTGGGGAGCCCACCCCCGCGGGCGCTCTGCTGCTGTTCAGGGGCCCGGTCCCACCCGGGCCCCGTGCAGCTCTCTGGCTTTGCTTGATGGGGATCCCGGTCCCACCTGGGACCCCCACTCGCTAATACGTTGGAGGGCAGCCTGGGGAACCTGCCCCCGCCATCTCCCCGCCATACCAGCACCCTTGAGTGCTGCCACGGAGTCGGCCACTCAGTTCTGGTCTGCCCGCTTTGGTGGGCAGACGCTCGAGGCTTCGCCGGCTTCTCCGGCTCCCGGAGGGAGTGCAGCTACACTCCCCCGGCCTTCTCCTCCATTTCAGGGCCTGGAGATGGGATCCCGGGCCCCTGGACATCTTCTGGGGGGGGGGCGCGGAAGCGCTCCCCCCCATCCTGGACACTTTGGGGCCCGGAGATGTGGTACCGGGCCCCTCCACCCCGCCTCCTCACACGGGGCCGGGTGTTGGGCTCCTGGGCCCCTCCTCCCGCATCTCTTCACGGGGAGCGCAACAGCGCTCTACGGCGCAGGACTCAGCAGGGGCCAGGGTGGGCTCCTGGCACCCCGCGGGGGCATGTTCACGGGGTGCGCGATGGCGCACCCGGCTTTACTTCTTTGGGGGGCAGCCCCCCGGGACCTGACCCACCCCGGGGGCATCTCTGAGACCGGCGGCGGAGCCCCACGCGCTTCGTCGTCGGTCTTCTTAGGGGTTAGAGGTGGCCTACCTTCCGGGGGGCATATCTCAGCCCCTGGGGGTCCGATCTGCCCCATTTTTGCATCTTTTCGCTCCTGGTGGCGCCTACTTGCTCCTGGTGGCACTCCCCTAGCCACTGGGAGCACTCTCCTTTGTCCTCCGGGTCTCCAAGAGGGTGCATTTTGCAGGGAGCAGTCTTCACTGGCTCCCTGCGCCTCTCTTCTCCCTGCGCAGAGGCCTCTCCTTTTGCGCACCGGTCCTGGGCTCTTCTTTTAGCGCTGTTAGTGGCCTGGGGGGGCAGTCAGGGGTGTCCTCCTTTCAACTGCACATTGCACCAGGCTCCAGTGCCTTTCACCTCAGCAGACCACACCCCAGAGAGAGAGCTTCTCTTCCTGTGCAAGTACTTTTAAAAGTTGAGTAGGGGGTTGGCAGGAAGTCCCTGTGTGTCCTATCAAACAGCGACACATCACTTCCCTGCCCCTGCTCCCTCCTTCTTGCCCAGCCTCTGGGTTTGTTCAAAATGGTGCTGTCCAGTGTCTCTGGTCGCATGCCCTCTGAAACCCAACTCCTTCCCCCCTCACTGCCTGCCCTCCTTGGTGCAGCCTGGTGCCTTGCACCCAGTGGCAGCAGTTGATGGATTGGCTTATAGCTCTACCTATCTTTTCTCCTTGAAGGGAAGATCTTTGCTCTGGGAAGAAAGGTCATTAATCTAACCCGCCAGGGCCAGACCCCAGCCAGGGACTCAGAGAAATCTGACATTTCTGGACGAGCCAAAAGCAGTCAAATATGACTTTGGACTCTGCAGAATACTTATTTTCACATCCGCTACACTGGACTGTAGTGCGTCTCTGGAATCTGTAGGTCCTGTGGAAGTCATTTTAGCCGTGGGCCCCACATCCCCATAGGGAAATAATGAAGTGAAAACACAGTAAGACACACTGACTTTCCCTGGCATGTTCCTTTTCAGTGTATAAAGCCTACCCAATTCTGCATAAGTCCTGCCACACCATTTACTCTGTAGCTGCTCCTGGACTGCACACTCTAGGAATCTCCCCTGCGCAGCCCCTACACGTGTGCACACGCATGTACACCTGTGTATGCATGTAACCAGCACGGTGTCCCATACTCAAGCTGCTGCGCAGCAGCCTACTCAAGCCAGGGGTACACCAGCAAAATCTCTATGCAGTTTCCTTCATTATGAGTTCACTGTGGGTGAGTCCCAGATTATGAGTCTCCCCCCACAGTAAAAGCTCAACAATTATGTGCTCAAAATTGCAAAAAATCCGGGTGGCCCCTAGTGTCAGAACCACCTTCTGACAGCTAGTTTTTGGGGAATGTAAGATGAAGTAAAGCATGTGAAATAAGAGAGGAACTAAATCGCTGACATGCACTGCCTAAACGTTTTTAACGTTCATGGTTTGTAAATCAATCCATGTTTTTAGTATCAATGTTAAGTTAGGAGGGCCTGTTTTTATGCCATACATCAGATATATGTCTACTGTAAACACATGTTTCTCGCTTTACGATTGAGACTAATATTTGGATCATATTTTTTATATAGAGCAAACTCGACCCGGAGGTATGGCAGTGCTTTACATGAGCACCAGTTTCATTACATAAGGACACATTCATTTTGGGTTGGCATGGAGAGATGAAGTGATTTGCCCAGAATCACAGGTTGTTGAGCCGCCAGCGGGACTTAAACATGGTTTTTAAGGTCAAAGTCAGCAGCTCTGGCCATTACACCACATCCTCTCCCCAAACCATTGAAATTGTCAGGAACTCTGTTGACTGACCCATGTATGACATCACCTGCTGATTTATCAATAACATCTGTAATTGGTTCCCTCATGACCTCAAATGCACAATTATCAGCAGAATCGCTGGCTTAGTTCACAACATTCACGATGACATAATTGATCACATAACCAGTGATGCAGTAACTTTAGCTGAGTAGGAATTGGGAAATGTCTTCCTGAGAGATTAGCATTTAGCACCTCACTACGAGATAGCGCCATGAAGCTGGAGACAATGTGGTGCTGTGCGGCTGAAGTGCACTGGCACTTTTTATCTGCTGCGACAGTCACATTCTAGGTTGACACTGTGGTATCATCTCGATTTTAAATAGGGCAGCTGCCTTCATTTTGTAGGAGACTCAAGCAGGAGAAGGTGGCCACCATGTTATTAAAACTCCACTGAAATCAAGTTGAGCCCTTTGAATGAGTAAGGCAGGCCGTTCAGAAAGGTGCACACATCGTAGCAGTGCTTCAATGTGAAGAAGATAAAAGGCGTCGGGTGCTATATGCCATTGGTCAATACCAACAACAGGAGAGTAGTTTGTGTGAATATCTCTGCTATTTCTATTATTAATTAGACACAACGTGCCTCTGAGGGTTAACAAAATAGTTGTTATTCGCTAATGCCATAGATGTGTCTGAAGATGAAAGGCGGATTAAGTTACGAACGTATATCCGCGGTCAGCCCTCAACACACAGAACTTTCAATGTATGCTCCAATGATATCAATCAATCAATCAATCAATCAGGGGTTTATAAAGCGCGCTACTCACCCGTGAGGTTCAACCGCGTGTGCAAGCTACCCAACCTCTTCCAAGCGCCAAGGGTCTGGCTCGCACAACAGTGGTATAAACCAAGCCAGTGCAGCGCTGCAGGCTGCTCTCAGACCTGCGCATTCACTGGCAGGCAGATGCTCCCTCGGGGTTTAACGTTATTTGGATCAATTTCGAGGGTAACAATATCAGCTGCTTCGCTAGTAAAGGTGCCAGCGACCTGCAGCAATAGACTGGCGGGCAGGAGGTCACAGCGGTGAGGTAAACATCTTGGCAAAGAAAGCGATCAATAAGTAACTAATAGCATGTCAGTAGCCATGTGTAGTGCACACTGACCTGAAACATTTCTAGGTGCTTTGTGCAGAAGAAGCAATACCTGCACCCCTAACTTAGCACATAAACATAACAAGAACAAACTGGCACATATATATATTTGCTATCTTGGACGGCTGGATGCCACTGGGGATGTGATCGCTCGTAAGGTGTTGCAGAGCTCACTTCACGACTCCCGGGGTCTACAGCCGCACTCACCGCAAATCAGCAGCGGGACAGCCCCTGGCCCCATGCTCCGCTCTTCCGGCTCTGTTCAGCCTCCTGTCCCGAGGTTTGAGGGCCTCGCTCCTTCATTATCCTTCACTCGTGAAGTGAGGTGCTGCCTCCAGGTGTGTAGCACACCTCGTTCTGGCTGACTCCTACCCCCACAACTAAAGCAGCGCAAGGATTGGCTGATCGTTGGCAGCCCCTGACCCGGCCATTGGCTGGGTCAGGGGCTGCCAACGCTCATTTGGAGCCTTGGGGGCTGCTGCAGCAATCCCCCGGGCTCCTACATTGCAGAACCTGGTGAGGGCTAAAGTGCACATGTCTGGCACGGCAGAGGAAGGCTAGCATCCAACCCAAAATGCGCACTTCATCCAAAGAAGGCCTGGGCCTTACCTGCCAATCACCAAGTGGGTTTGGAGTAGAGGTTCTCCCCTCCCTCACGGTGACGGTGAGGCCGCGCAGCACGCAATGCAGTATAAAAAAAAGACGGAATAGTACTTATTAAACAAAAACATTTTTAAATATAACAAAGAAACAGGCGGTCAACGCCCTCCACGCCCATATAAAGAAACTGTCCCTGCTGGCCTGTATTGCAAAGCATTGCCTGTATTATGGATGAAACAAAAGAGACTTTTCAGCAGCCCAAATGTCCTCTCAAGCACATTTCGCGTTGTCCTGTGTGCTGCATTGAACTAGGTGTGCTTGGATGTAGGTACGGTGTCAAGATAAAAGGACGCACAGCATATGCGCTGGCACCTAAGGAGAAACAGCAGATTTATTAGTCACTGCTATGTTACACAGTAAAATTTAATCTGCATGAGAGAGTGAAATGTGTTTACCAAGCATGAATCCTTCTCCAAATTCACCCAAGAAGACGTGCCTAAATATATAGGAATCATACGTACTCCCTGGGTATGTTGCCACTATGTCCATGATTACGTACTTCGCATTGCATTTCACTTGTATGTTCACTAAATGATGTGACTTCCTATTCTCGAATATGTACTCATTCACTGAGGGAGGACATATGGCTACATGTGTCCCATCTATGCAACGTATACATGGGGGATGTTGGCTATCTGGTAAAAGTCCATTTTAGTTTCAAACAATTGCTGTGGGGTAGTTGGGAATCTGATGTGTTGGTGCATCCTCAGCAACATAGCGTCCAGGAACGCGTTGAAGAAATGCGAAAGTGAACTTTGTGAAACTCTGCCAGCTGTAGCTATTACCCCCTGGAAGCTACCAGACGCTAGGAGGTGTAGGGTACACAAAACCTGCACATGGGTGGGGATGGCATGTGTCCTGCGAGATTGACGCTGCAGTAGTGGGTCTAAATCTGCAATTAGATCATATATCATTGCTGTATTTAATCTATACTTCTCATAGATTTCCTCCTCTGTCTGCCCCAACAGAGTAATGTGCACTCTGAAAATGCGCTCCTATAGCCTCCTTCTCCTCTGTGCTGCTGCTCTTAGCCTCATCCTCTTCGCCATGACGTAGAGTGCTGTCATTGTGCAACATTCTGAGGCCTTCTGATCCTGTTGAAATACTTTCCCACATCTTTCCTACCTGCATTGAGTTTTTTCACCTGGTTACCACCTAGTTTGATTTGGTGCTACTTTGCGAATGCAAACTTGTGATTCCTTTTTTTTTCCGCAATTTGCGATTTTTCTTGCAAAGCTTTGCAACTTTGCATTTGTTATCCGCAAATAGGGATTTGCAATTTAGGTAATCGCAACAATGATAATTGCTAAAATTAGCAAATACCAGGGAAATTCTGCGATCTAGGTTGATGCATTGCTTATTGCTATTTTGAGATCACAAACGCTCAGTTTTTGTGACTCGCACTGTTTGCGATCACAAAATAGCTTGATGCATATGACCCAAAGTGTTTTAAAAAAATGAAAAGCCTAATGACTCCCACACTACTGAATTTTCTCCCATGAAGTGAGGATCACTTTTCTTTCTTTTTTTCTGTACCTCACTTCCAGGATATACCCAGTGAAGATGCATTAAAAAAGCAATGTGACCATCCACTCTAAACAGGGTGAATGGTAAGATGGCCTACTTCTGACGGCACCTAATCTGTCGGGCCGTCAGAGGAAGTTTTACACTGATGGTGTAAATTTTACTCTGTTGGCGTAAAACTTGCAGTACATCTGACTCAAAAGTGGGCAGGCAGACCATGAGTTTGGGGACAGAGTTCACCATTGTAACTATTAGCGATTCGCATTTTGAGTTTGCGATTTCAAGGGTGCAGGGGTGTCCAAAGGACACCCTGTTGCACCCCTGAAATGACATTGGATGTAGGTGTTTGTAGGAGAGTAGGGTCTGCTATCCTATGGTCACCCCAAATTTTTGCTTTTTGCTTCACTGGTTTATGACTTAATGTGACTGTGGGCCTGCCAATCAGACCCACAGCCTGCTGTTCTCTCTCTAAATTACAGCCAATGCACCCTAGGTGCATTACGAATTGGAACTGGTTCACCTTATTGGCCCCTGTAACAGTGTACCCTAGGTACCCAGGGCATAGGTGTTTCCAAGGCCTACCAGGGGCTGCAGCATGTATTGTGCCACCCCTGGCCTGGCCTCCATATTTGACACAACTGGCTGATCACTCAGCTGGGGTAAGTTGGTGTAATCACCTCTTACTTAGATATAGTATCCCTATATCTAACCTTAACTGGACACATATGTTCCTATCAGCCACTCCTATGGAAGGCCTCATCAATCCTGGAGGCAGAGTGCTTGGAAATATGTGAGATGGTGCTCTAGCATGAGCTGAGCCTGTCTGCAGCTGTCGGGAACCACTCCCTTAGCTGTTCCGGGATATTGCCATACCATATACTCTTAAGTGCATTACAATCCTCGCGGTTATTTGCTATCTTTGGTTTGGCTTTATAAAAACATGTCGAGTAAGGTGTCATACGAATTGGAATACTATCCCTTCGACAGTTCTGTCGACGGGGATAGCATTCCACCCTTCTAGAGGGACACAACATGTGTGTAGCCTTAACCCCGGTTAAAGTTAACCAGAGCCTCAGCATCACAAAATGGATGCTGCCACCACAGACACAAGTCTGACCTCCTGCTGCTGGGAGTCCTTCCAGCGAGGGAGGCTTGGACAAAGGGTTTCCTGCCTTGGGAGGTGCGAGCACCACCCCAGACAGGGTTTTGTGTATTGGGTAGGACAGGGCTGAATAGATTGAGACATGCCCGGGGCACACAAGGTGTCCCCGTGCATAGGCCAGTCCAAACCGGTCCTGGGACTTTCCAGACCCAGGCCTGGCGAGGAGCTGGACAAAGGAAAGGGGGTGTAACCGCCCCCCTTCCTGGTCCCACCCAGAGGAGGGACCTAGTAGGTGATCCACCCCTCAGATTGGGAATAAGAGTGGGAGCAGTGCCATTGCACAGCAGATCATCCTGAAATCAACTTTAAACAAAGAAGAAGACTGGACTTCGACATTCTGCTGCACAGAAGACTGAAGAGAATCTCCCTTGTGGCCTAGGAGTGGCCACCCTGTGAAAGCAGGTACCAACCAGTGAATCAATGTCTGCTTTGCCGCCGCCTCCCGCCGGAGCCCGAGCCCAGAGCCTGACAAGACCCAGACTCCCAGACTTCTCACAGCCCGATCCACAGTCCCTGCAAAGAAGGGACCCGTGGAGGCACCGAAAGACGTGGGACCGGACTTCTTGGAAGACACCCGAAGAGCTGACTGCGCAGCATCAGAGGCATCCTTGACGTTGTGCTTTGGGGACTGAGAACCCCCACCACCGAGCAGCCCTTGCACCGAAGATCAGCCCCCCAGCATCTCCACGATCTGCGTGGGGCCCTTTTGCATTGTGCCACTTGACGCGCCATCCCAGCCACTAGCCACGTGGTCAGCGGCCATCTTGGCGATGAAACCGAAGAACTATACTGCGGGTCTGGTTGCTCCAGACGTGCCCTAGCTCCTGTAAAAAGGAGCACCCGCTCTGACCTTGCTGGTCCGAGTGGTAAGCCTTTTTTGATTCCTGCGTGGCTTGCATTAGCCACGGCCTGTTTGCTCCGATCAAGTTACCGATACTGCCATCAGCGAGAACCCTGCGTGGGACAGCTTGTGACCGACTCCTGGACGTCCTTGACCCCCGGTGTCCACGTGGCTGCAGAGAGAAGCTACACCTCAACGCCTGTTTGCACCCGACATCGCCTGGTTCCAATCTGGTTCCACGGTAGTCACTGGCTAGTGACTTTGAACATTGTCCACTCTGCTTTCAGGTCTTCACATCTTCAGATCCACCCTTGGATCCACCGGAACTCTTCACATCGAGCCGCCTGCAGCATCTTCAGCTCCAAGCACCAAGCACCAGAGTGACGAAACCCGACACTACTTCGACCCTATGCACCCGCTTCCTGTGGGTGAGGTAACTCAGCTCTGCCGGTGTTCCTACACTGGTACACATCTCTAGGGCCTGTGTCTCAAGTTTCAGCTTTCTAGGTCACTCGGAATGTTCGGAACTAACTAACTTTGTACTTTTTACGCACCATAGACTTTGCATTGGTGAGTGCGTGCACTTTAAACACTGCACCCGAGTCCCACGGGCCTTTCCCGACTTAGTCACTGCTAGTCCCGAACAGCTCCAGCGATTCCCAAGGCCCTAGGCCTGTTTCCTTTTAGATTGGTATCTCTTATACCACTTTCTTAGTATATGGTTTAGGTGGCCCCTAGGGCTCATCCATATTGTGCAACTTTTGTGTATTTTAAACTGTCTTGTGTTTAACGCTTGTGCTTCTGTGCTCATAAAGAGTCCAGGGGATACTTTTTGTTAATAAATCTCTATATATTTTCAATATATATCTGTGTGGTGTCCTTTCATTTGGTATTCAAGAGGGTTGTGTATGGTAATACAGCTGGCTTCACATGCCTTTCAGAGTTTAGCCTAAGACTGCTTTGTCCACGTTACCACTAGGATAACTGGTCTATAAGGTTGACTTACAACCATTCATCATAAGGGTTGCTTGGCATGGTACAAAGTGATCACTAGAACTAGTGAGCATTATATACCAGGCCAACTTCTCACAGTGTTACGCACACACATGTCCCAAGGACATGTGTGTGTGTAACATACAACTTAGAAAAATGCACTTAAGTGCATTTTTCTAAGTTTCCGCTATTTACCACAAGGTTTGACTTTGCGGTAAATAGCGGCCAAAAATTGCGATTTCGCAATTCTAAAATGGTTCATGAATTGCATTTAAGGAATCGCAAATTGCGATTCCCTTAATGCAATCGCAATTTGAGAAATCGCAATTATTTGCGATTTTTCAAATTGCGAGTTCATGAACCATTGATGAATCTCAAATGCCATTTTTGCGGGCGCAAACGGCCGAATTTTGCGATTTGCACAGTTTGCGCTCGCAAAAATGCTTGATGAATCTACCTGTAAGACTTTTTTTTCACTTAAAAAATAGTGCAAAATTGAGCAAGGTACAAAGTACATTTGCTTGCGTTCTGTTAATTTGCATTGCTTTCATGCTCCCTTGATAGGATTTTAACCCAATCATCAACTCAATTACACAGTGCCTTGTAATGGTGTAATCGTAGGCATTACACATAATAAGAATAATGTGAAATGCTAGAAATTACGCAAGATTACAATGGTGTAAATAACATATTGCCCGGGTTTAGTAATTTCTGGGACATGTGCATTTTCGTGCGGCAAACACTAAAACCAGAATATCATTACCTAGAAAATCAGAATGAGGAATAATTATCACACCTCATAAATTTGGGTGTTGCGTTTAATAATGTGTTACAATTTCTGCATATGACAAAGGTCCCTCAAAAGCAGGGAATGGGGGTGAACGGTACATCCGTACGGGAATATGTTGACTTTTTGAAACTTACTTGATTGAAGATTGCCTGTGTTGTTCTTCATTTATTTACCACTATTGTGGCTTTGGAGAGAGGGGGCCCGATTCACAGAACTAACTTAGGACAAAATACTAAACTTACTTCCATTTTGGTATTCACACAAGGCACTTACTAATTTTGGTATTCACAGAGGGCACTTACTCATTTCGGTATTCACAGAAGTTAGGAGTCCTAACTTTAAGACTCCTAAATCCCTTCTATGAATACCGAAAGTCTTAAAGTCAGGATTTTTCTCCGTTTAGGAGTAGTAAACTTAGGACTCCTAACTTAAGGACTCCTTAATGCCTTCTGTGAATACCGAAAGGCTTAAAGTTAGGATTTTTCTCAGTTTAGGAGTCCTAAAGTTAGGAGTCCTAACTTTACTACTTCCCCTGTGTGACAACACGTTATGCTGTGTTTTTAACAACTTTTGCTCTGTTTAAGGTAAAAGCAACATTTATTTTGCTAAAGTGCGTGAATTATGAAGCAGATGATGAATTATGCGGCAAATGCAGCAAAACCATATTTATGTGGAAAATGCTGTGGCTGCAGAATCACATTATTCCAGTGGTCCTGATTATAGAGGTGAGGGATGTTTTTCACCTTTAGGTTCTGAGTAGGGGTGAGCGAAACGCACAGAGTTTGACTCTGTAGAATTTCGCTGAGTTACATAAAAACTTTGCGGGATTCCACGGAGTTTCGCGAGTGCCGCAATTTAGCACATCACACTGCTTGGGCGGATTCTTAGCACAGGGAGCTTGTTTTGTGCTGTAAAATCAGCATGAATGGCATCAGGCAGCAGGTCAGAGGGTGCTGCTTCTTTCTGCCACTCCAGCTGATTTTCTACTCGAGCCGTAGCATTCTCAACGCGAACGGTAGCGACTTGCCGTGATCTCCTGCACTGAGAAATCTCGCCTGGAGGCGTTGCACCGCTTGATTTTCTTGCTTGCCAACTTAACGTCAACAAGCCGCGTGTCAGAAAAAACTCCACCACATGACAGTTGGCACCATTTTTTCAGAACTCCAAGCGGAAGGCAGAGTGGGCAGGACTCCGCAAACTCCACCAGTGGAGTGGAGTTTATTGCCCACTCCCCCGTTCTGAGAAACATCCTACAAACTTAAGCTTTGCTCTTGTTGTCTATTTCATGTCACTCAGAACTCCTCGGTGAAAAACACCCATCATTCATTGTTACCAACATATATTCTATGGGTAAACAGACATAATATCGATTCCAAAATATCGATAGGACAAAATATTGAGTAAAAAATATAGACTGGACAAAATATAGACTAGAAAAAATATAGACAACAAAAATATTGAGTAATATCGACTAGAATAGCCAAAATATCGAATCAAAAAGATAGACTAGACATAATATAGACTAGATAAAATATAGACAACAAAAATATCGAAAATAAGGTAAGTTATTCATATTTAATAATATTTGTGTAATATAAATCTGTAGCAGGTTGTGGGTTTATAGGGGAATAGGGTGGGAAGTAATTTAATTATAAATAATTAATTATGTAAATTTAATCTAATTGTTAATTAAATAATAATTGGTAATTAATTAAAATATAATTGGTAATTAATTAAAAATAAATAATTGACAAATAATTACATTTTAGTAATTTATTTTCTGTAGCGGGTTGTGTGTTTATAGGGGAATAGGGTGGGAAGTAATTTAATTTTAATTAAATAATTATGTAAATTATTTATATTTTTAAATTAATTATTAATTGGTAAATAATTAAAATATAATTGGTAATTAATTTAAAATAATTAATTGGGAATAGTAATTTTCACCCCTACGCTATCCAACGCTTTCCCTACTGTTGCACTCACTGGAGATGGAATAGTAATTTTTACCCCTACGCTATCCAACGCTTTCCCTACTGTTGCACCCACTGGAGTGGGAATAGTAATTTTTACCCCTACGCTATCAAACGCTTTCCCTACTGTAGCACCCACTGGAGTGGGAATAGTAATTTTTACCCCTACGCTATCCAACGCTTTCCATACTGTAGCACCCACTGGAGTGGAAATAGTAATTTTTACCCCTACGCTATCCAACGCTTTCCCTACTGTAGCACCCACTGGAGTGGGAATAGTAATTTTTACCCCTACGCTATCCAGCGCTTTCCCTACTGTTGCACTCTTTGGAGTGGGAATAGTACTTTTTACCCCTACGCTATCCAACGCTTTCCCCACTGTTGCACCCACTGGAGTGGGAATAGTAATTTTTACCCCTACGCTATCCAACGCTTTCCCTACTCTTGTACCCACTGAAGTGGGAATAGTAATTTTTACCCCTACGCTATCCAACGATCTCTTTAATGTAGCACCCACTGGAGTGGTTACATTAAATTTAAACCTTTTGCTATGCTACGGTAAATATATTCTATATGTTTTATTAATAACATGTATTTAAATATATATATGTATTATTAATATTAATTTTTAAAGTTACATTAATTAAGTAATAATGTTACATTTATTTAATAATTTTAACAATGTTTATATTAAATATATTTAATATTATAATAGTTTTAACTTATTTTAAAGACATAAAAAAATCGATATTTTGACAGTCTATATTTTTAACACTAGATATTTTAAACTCAATATTTTTGTACTTACCTTAGTGAAGATAGAAAGTCGATATTATGTCCCTCGATATTTTTTCATCGATATTATGGGAACTCGATATTTTGGTAGTAGATATTATTTCAGTGATCCAATATTGGGCCCATCTTTGCTCCCTTTAGGAGTTTCATGGGCTACATCAAAATATAAATGGTTAACAAATAAGAACAGGGTTGGGTCCACCTTGTGTACTCAGTGACGTCATAGACAACAAGAGAGCAGCTCGAGATCTGGGAAGACGGGTCAAAGTGGAGAGGCCGCAGATGGTCATTTGCTGTCCTTCACCTACTTTAGATCCCTTATTTTTACTGATCAGATGTGGGATCCGTGAAACTTTAAATTCATTCTTCACATCTCTTACATCAGATCAGTGAATAACTTCCATAGGTACACGGGGAGGATGCAAGTTGCATTATTTGCAAAGCTGTTATCTTTGTTCCGCCCATGAATCCAGTGGCAGAGGGAGACCCACTGCTCTGGCATTTCATTGTTTCTTATGACAAATAATTTGTAACTTTTTTGACATAAACTTTCAAATTGGATATTATTTTGAAAAACAAGGTTGTCAATTTAAACTTTCTTTGATGCTGAGGGAATGTAACTATGTTTTTCAAGAGTAGATTTTAAGTGCTGATTCCTTTCCAAAGACAATGGGGCATGTTTACAATGAAATTTTGGAGCCCCCGGAGCTGCGCCACATTTGGCAGTGCCACGGTTCGACAGTTTAAAAATGCAGGGATGTGGCGTATTCACAAGAATAAGGTGCACCCCTGTGTTTCCCCTAGGCCTGGCACAAAAAAAGCTGCCTAGCGCCAGCACAAGCAACCTGCCTAGCGCCAGCACAAGCAACCTGCTATCATGTTGCAAGGGTGCCTGCGCTGCAGGGACGATTGTTTATGTGCAGGAAGGGCAACCTTCCTGCACCTAAACAATCAATAATGGTGATTTACACCTTCTATGTGTGCTGCAGAAAGCAGCATGGAAAGAGCAAAAAATGAGGAGAAATTAATATTTTCTCGTTGTACCTCCATTCTAACGCCTGGTATTCCATGGCATTTGTTTTTGGCGCTGCCTCAGCCTTGTAAATCTGGGGAAGTGTCAAAAAGCAATACCCCAACACCCATTGCATGCCCTTCTGCTGCAGATAGGGTGACCAGATTCTCAAAACAAAAAACGGGGATCGGTCATAGACATAGAAGTAGGACTACAGTTTGCAGTAACCATCGACATAAAAGTAGCATTATTTGACAGCTGTCATAGACATAGAAAAGGGACAACAACAGCTCCCTCCACAGACCGAGATGAAGCATTACAGACAACAAATCCGAGGTCTTTTATTGGCACTCCTCTCCTTTACACAGCAGCATTATTACTTCTTATTACATTTACACTTTTAAGGACTACAGCATATATTTGCCAAAAATCAATAAAACATCACAGGCTAGCAAATGCCAGTGCTAAGAGAGCATGTGCATGCATGCTCAACTGGAACAATGAAAAACGGGGACATTTCTGTGTTTACCTGGGACACTGTTTGAAAACGGGGACATTTGAGTCACTTGGAGAAAAGTGTCGGGACACGGGGACAATTCTCCAAAAACGGGGACCGTCCTGGGAAAACGGGGACGTCTGGTCACCCTAGCTGCAGAGTACTGGGCGGAAAGGGGCATATTTACAAGGTGGCATTAAGCCACGCAAAGTGGCTTAGCGCCACCTAGTCAATATGGAAAATGGTGCTACGGCACCGGAGCATCAAAAAAGCGATGCTCTGGTGGCTGTGAGGACTGTTAAATATGCCTCAATGTGTCATTCATTGTGAAATGCTGCTGTTGTCTGTAAAATATCACATGTGAAATACATTATTTTCCTTGTTAGTTCATGTAGGTATATTGTATGTATGTATGTGGTACTTATAATAGTGCAGACCTAGTCGAAAGCTACTGGCATGCTGTATGGATCTTAAGCAAGGACACAGTCATTGTGTGACTGAGGGGTGGATGACAGGGGACAAGATGAGGCCTGCTGTTTTGTTTCTCTAATCGCATCTTTTATTCAGGTTCTCAGCCTTTATCCTAGACCTGCTACTGCTCTCCAGACTATCCAAAATGTAAGGTGCAGACATCTTTATCCACAATGGTTGAGCAGCCTCACAAAGTCACCTTAGGGTTTGTCAAGACAGCATACCCCACCCCTTACTGTAGAAACATTAACCTGTAAACCCTAAGAATTTGGGGCAGCAAGGCGGACCATCACAGAGCAATGGAAGTAAAGCATGGCCTGTAAAATATGACGATGCTCCCACAAGAAGCATTCTTATGCTAGATGTAATGCTACTTGCTTGTGCCAATCATGTACAAGCATTTACAATGCAATAGGTCTCGCAATTACATTATTTTGAGCTATTGGCATTGTAAATGTCATTGGTTTTTTTCCCTTTGTGAAGCATTAATCAAATGGTGTAATACAAAATGGCAATAGCTCACTTTGTTGTGATTGCGTAATCTATTGCATTGCATTTGTACTAGTGTGAGTTTTGTATTGCAAGCACCGCAAACTATATGTTTAGTGTTAAATGTTTCAAGCCAGAGAAGCAAGGAAGCGCTGTAATATGTACCAAAGCTCTAAGTAACCCAGCGGCCGAGCGCCAAAGGCTGGGGGCCTTGTAACACCAAGGGCTGCAAAGTTTACATGTTATATGTCATATGTTGTAAATGTTTTTTTTAAAAAGGAAATGGTACTGGCTTTTATTAATTTTTTAATATAGTCTTGCATTACAAAGTTAATATCCACTCATTTTGGAATAAGGGCTCTGAGTGTATTGTTACCATGACTGCAGTTACAGGTGTGAAATCACTGCAGATATAGGTGTGATATTACTATCACTGCATATATACGTGTGAGATCAGTATTCCTGCAATAGGGAGGTAACACCTCTCCCTCTAGAAGGCTTCCATTGCTCCGGAGCCTCGGATTTTTGGCATACACACTAGAAGCTGGTTGAGAATCTGTGCACGGGGCAACCCTAGTTGTCAAATCCTAGTTACACCCACTGTCATTATGGCTGGCCTGACGCTGACACTTGCGCTGGGGTGCGATAGACATTAGTAGTTTACCCAGAACCACCAACTTCCCCCGGCTCGGCAGCCAATCCCTTTGCCCGTTTATTAACCACGTGTCCTATACCGGCCTTAGCAGCCCCCTTTAAGTGCTGGTGTTTGATTTTTTCAAAATTGGCGGCCAGTTGACTGGTGCTGCTTTTGCTGCCTGCTAAGAGTACAATAATTAAAAGTGTTAGTAGCAGATGGGGGTCATCTTCATAATTTATCTTTAAACAAATCAATAATGCAGACATCTTGGAAGTGGGCGCTATTTCAGTTGAAGACATTTGCATCATTTTGTCTAACTTGCCCTGGTGTTTTAATAACACGGAAAATGTGCCAGGTATGGCGAAATGTTGATAACAGTTTGTGGTTTTTTTTGTGCCTCTCTTGTGCCGCATCCAGTGCTGCTTCAAGCTCATACAGTGACTGCTGAACGGAGGCCGCAACAGCTTATGTGGGCCTCGTCGAGACAGTGGAACACCCCTGAGGTGCTATCCTCCCCACTGAGGCGCGGCTCGCACAGATAACAAACTCAGCTTGGCAGTGGTCACACGTAAAGCGCCAACCGGCTTGCCTCTTTTGCCATGCAGAATGCCAAACCTGGCAAATTCAAAAGTAACTATTTCCCTTGACGCTGCCTGAAAACAAAGCACATGGTTTACGTAGCATTTGCCTCACGACTGTGAAACAGGCAGGCTGGTATCGCTGTCCCTCTTTCCTTGCATGGCTGCCTCCGCCTCGCTGTAATAAAAAATGTGCTGACTGATGGGCCAAGAGGTTGCCGACTGCCTGCTGCTCACTGGCTTCCGTTCCCACATCTGCCTCTTTGTTGCCAGCTCTCGAAAGTGCACAGTTTTTGTTTCTCATTCTCCATAGCTCCCTCCCTTGCAGTGTCAAGGAACGTCAGACCCTCCATATAGTAAGAAACAATGCCTAGAGTGATTTTGTGACTACACTATCATGTCACTGAGGCGGAGTTTGGCCATTTGCGACCACATGTCTTGTTAATAATTTCCATTCTTGATGCAAAAAGTCCCAAAATCATCTTTAATTTCAGCACCTGGCTCGAACAACCATGACGGGATGCTGATAGCAACCTGAAATCACTACCAAATCCAAATATGAACATGCGAATGCAGCGTATCAGGAACAACTAGGGGAGTGGAAAGAGCGAGGATTGCTGGAATGGGAGGAATATGAGTTCCTTAAATGTAAATATCCCAAACTACCTGCATTCTATCTACTCCTGAAACTACATAAGAACAGCTCTAACCCCCCAGGCAGACCCATTGTGTCTTCTAGAGGGAGCTGCTTTGAGAACACATCACGATATGTGTTTTTTTACCTGCAACCACTAGTTCAGTAACTACAGTCCTTTATCATGGAGACAGGCAAATATTTAAGAGTGATTGAACAGATTGAGTGGGATGACCAATATTTGATGATGTGCCTTGATGTCACTAGCCTCTATACTTGTATCCCACATGTGGCGGGGATAAAGGCATGCCGTTACTTTTGAGGAATAGATCTATTTCATATCTGTTTCACACAGAGATGATTATTAACATGATGTATATGTGCCTTACTCAAAATTTCTTTATCTTTGATAAAGTGATTTATCACCAGATTCTTGGAACTGCAATGGGGACCTGCTTCGCCCCCATGTTTGCAGGCTTATACCTGGGCTGGTGGGAGGAGCAGTCTGTCAGTGCATTACCCATTTTTAAAGATTGTGTCGTCGCATGGATGAGATACATCGACAACATCTTTTGTATGTGGAAAGGGAGTGTTGAGCAAGCTAATAACCGTGTAGAGATACTCAATGACAATATATTGAATTTAAAATTCAGCAGCCAGATACACAGAGAGACCATTGAGTTTTTTTACTTGAAACTGGTCGTGGAAGACAAGAGGTTAAAAGTAATTTATTCAGGAAAGTAACAACGGGTAACAGTCTGCTGCATGCAGAAAGCTGCCATCCCTTAAATTTGATACGCAGTATACCTCTTGGTGAACTATTGTGGGCTAAAAGAAACTGCAGGAGCGTAGAAGGTTGCACATCTGAAAAAGAAGTTATGACCAATCGCTTCTTAGAAAGAGGTTACACCTAGAGCTGCATTTTGAAAGCATGTGCAGAAGTGGAGAGAAGAGAAAGAACTGAGCTTTTAAGAGTTAAAACCATTGAGTCCCCTAACAAAGGTCTTGAAAATAAGATCAGATTTTTTACCACATACTCCAATCAAGCACAGGAAGTTAGAGAGTGTCTTACCGAGTTCTGGAAAGTACTTAAAACTGATAAGGATCTTTCAACAGTGTTAGAGCACCATCAACAAGTGACATATAGAAAGGCTAAGTCCCTCAAAGATATCGTATGCCAAAGTACAGTTAGTGCCAACACAAAGACAAGTGATAACAAGATACGAGGGTTCTACACATGTAACAAGTGTAAGGCTTGTAAATATAGTAAACATTGTATACAAGTCAAGCTATCAGTCAATTGAAAACCATTTATGATCACCAAACATGTCTCCTGCAACACTGACTATGCCGTATATGCCCTTAAATGTCCATGTGACAAATATTATATCGGCAGTACCATCCACCCAGCTAAAAATAGAGTTTTGGAACACTTAAGGGCCATCAAAAAAGATGACACACAGTACCCAATAGCAAGGCACTTTAAGACATCACACAAAGACAATGCTTATCTATTGTCCTATCGTGTCTTAGATACGATTCCATCGATAGAGAGGGGAGGGGAGAGAGTTCTGGAACTAAGATGGCTTGAGTCAAAAATTATAATTGAATATCTGTCAGTACAGCCGTTAGGACACAATATTGATGAGGAACTATCAGTGCACTTGGGCTGATAAGCCGGCTATGAAGTCCATGTTTTTCTCATGATTGCAGTATCTAGGATGTATATTTAATATGATGTGTAGTGTTTTTATGGCTTTGTAGCTCTATTACGGTTTTCGCTTGTTGTTGTTTGTAGCACTGGTATAGATGCACTTTTCATGACACTTTTCTGTTTTATGTGTGTACTTTTACAGATTTTCTGCAATGAGAATGGTTGGTTAACGAGTGTGAAAGCAATACCAAGGTGCAATCAGTCGTGGAACAAATGAGAGTAGTCGTATGGAATGGCTATACCGCATTATATTTGAGAAATTGACAAGAAGTTTATTTTAATTTTAAATTTATTGTGAATTTACTACACACAAGGAAATTGCCCACTGGGGCTGTATCAGCGTTTATTCATGAGTCTAGGGATGTGGAATGATACCTATGCTCACTAGCGCTGAATTGGTACTGAATTTAGCAGAAAACTAGCTAGACAAAGACTGTGATTTTGAGTTTACTATTAGCTGCATCAATGCCTGTAGTAAAAGAGTAAAACTGAGGAGTAGGCTCCGCATATGCGCTTACATACGTGCCGTACAGCGCGCTTAAATGAGTAAAGAGATTAACTTCGACGTGTGCAGACGTGTAGAATACTTAGATAATAATTGGTATTTGGGCAGCCACGCACACCGAGTCCAAGTCCAGCCATTAACTATCCTGTCAACATGAAGTTAAATGGGAACAATAAAGTTTCAAATGTACGAATATCGACATAGCATCTCCCGAAAGCACAGCAGCACCCTCTGTTTATTTAATGTTATCTTCCCATTTCTGTCATTTCACCATTGCATTCAAACAAAGATTATTTGCACATATATTGAAGTTTGAAACTGATATGAGGTAATATTGTTTTGATGGAATAGAGAAAGGTGCATTACTTTGTAAGTACGATGAAGTCTGTTTACACTTTCACTTAGTCACAAGTCATGTCATGTTTATTTAATGTATTGTGAAACACTATCTCAAAACTCGTGAACAAGAGAACTCGTGTTCTCGAAACGCGTTGAGTGGAGCATTTGCTGAATAAATCAGCTTGAAGCAATTGGGTGCCGTGGACTGTTGTTTTATTTCATGAAAATAATGGAAGTTGTATATATATATATATATATGTATGTATGTATGTATGTATATATATATATATATATATCACGCTCACAGGTCTGCCACACAAATGAGGGAGCACTCGAGACAGCTAAGAAGGTTAGACCTTTAACCTTTAATTCATCGTATGAACAGCCAACACGCATAGGTTTTAATAACAGCAGTTCCTTTGTCTCGCCTTACGCGTTTCGAAATCTTTTCTTCTTTAGAGGCTTTTTTACGAAGAATACGTGCACACTCCCACGCACTGGCTAAGTAGGCAGTGTCACGCCCCTCAGCATTGTGGGAATTGAAGTATTGTAGTTCCTGAATGGATGCACTTTCTTATCTGCATTTCACTGTGTATGAGTCCAAGCTCTGGATGAGCCCCTACGCGTGCCTCTGTTCTCATCCAACTCGCGCTGCTCCACAAAGAGGTAGGAGATCCATCCTCGGGGCCCCCGCCTTTAACCGGGGTGTTGCTCTCCTCGCGGCTGGGCTTCTGCTGTAACATCACGCTCACAGGTCTGCCACACAAATGAGGGAGCACTCGAGACAGCCAAGAAGGTTAGACCTTTAACCTTTAATTCATGGTAGCCGATCAGTTGAAAAGACTATGACTATGCAGGAGGGAGAATGTGTAATTGTAAACAGTATCCAATTATGAAATGTATATCAGAGGAAGGTGGAGTAAGCATGGGGTGTATATCATCTACCTGCGGTTGCCTAAAGATTAACAAGAAGGCTGGGAATTGTCCAACGCCAGCAGTAGGAATGGTATCTCGTTAATAATATTGTTTTAAAGCACTGGTAAAGGCTGGCTTTACTAATCCACCCAGCTATCCACATAAAATACTGATCTGATCTTTGCAGCAGGCATATTAACCCTCTGCGCTGCTTGATGGCGAGTCAAAGCTGCCACGAGGCAAAGCTCCAATCTCTCTCTCTAGCAGGAACTCGAATTGCAAGAGTTATCTTGACATTTTTATTGCTGCCTGGAAGCTGGACGCACAAGGCAACTCTGTAACAGGTGCTTTTAAATTGTAACTTAATGCTAAGCACAGTGCCCCCCTCCTCCAAGGTCAGTGCCCCCCCACCAGGTCAGCGCCCAGTGCGCTCGCACCAGTTGCACCCCCCATAAGCCCGAACCTGCCCTTGAACCTCCGGCACGGTACCTAAAAGTCTGAGCAGACAGACAGATGGAAGACGCACCAAATGTACCTTGTGTGCATAAGGAACTATGTCAACCTTATGTGAGAAGCAGTGGCAGGTTCCTTAACCCCTTCGATGCTGATGACGAGCTGAGCTGAGCTCGTCATCACCCACGGGTGGCATGTGCTGATGACGAGCTGAGCTCGTCATGTAACGCGGAAAAGTGAAAAAAGCCGCGCAGCGCAAAAATCGCCGCAGCAGCGATTCGGTTAAGGGCGTTAGACTCCTCGATTGATGCACATGTTGGGAGCAGTTAGCGTTTCATGCTGCCAAGGACTGCTGCTCTCCAGGGATAGGTCTGCTGCTGCCTGTCACCAAGAATGCACTGCAAAGTGAAGGCCAGGCTCCACCTCCCTGCATCCTTTCTGCATGGAACCTCGAGGGACTGGTCCAGGGAGAGGCAGTGACACAGCGGTAGCTGCGGCAGTGACAGGGATACCAAAGGGCAAGCAAGGGGTAGTGGCTGGGAAACCTCAAGGACATAAAAGGAGAAGGCCAAAAGCAGAGGGGAGCTCGACCGGCACATCCTGAATCCCCACTTTTGGGTCAGCCACCGAGGAGTTTAAGTGGAATCCTTCCTAGGGAAACACACAAGGTGTCCGATGCCAAAAAATGTAATGCGATAGGAATTTAATTACGACAATAAGCACTTCTACCTCCGTGTCTTGCGATTGCAGTTTCCTGTTGTGTGCTTGACCTATGAATAGTTTACAAATGTACTAATCTCTTACATTTCCTTAGAAAAAACCTTCCAGCTGCAATCATTGAAAACCTACAATAAATAAAGCAAAGCAAAACAAAACACATAGTTTCATTTTTACCCACATTATGATGAGCCATTTGCCGTGTCTAGAGGAATATTTGTTTCTAAACAATGGTCTGAAATCTTGCACAAGGTACCTGCCAGTAGTCTCAGACATTATACATTTGTGTGTAGGGTAGGTGCAAGTTGATGCTGTTTCATTATTGTAGGGTGGTTTTAGACTACAATATGTTGGGGTATTGACATGATGTGATGATAGGGGCTGTGTTAGAGTCAGTAAAACTGGGTGGGTGCGGCTTTGAGATGTCCCTACAATTTACGGTATCCACAACCCTCCGGCTCATGATGAATGCTGTTTCCAGACCTGGAGTTTGAGTGGGAGCCTAATGCATTCTGGTTGGTGTAGTCTTGTTTTGCTTCCATTGAAATACTTAGAGTAGCACTGATGGAGCAAGGTTTCATACGTACAGAAACTTGCTTGTACTCAGCCCTCTCGAAATAACATGTAACTAATTAATCAACATGTTTTATTTACTAATATTTGCATTATACAACATATTTAGTATCTAGGGGAAGCTTTCCTTTGTGCTTTCACTAACAGTAACCCGAATGCATTAAAATGGCCGTCGAAAAACGCCAGAATCTTTCTGCGCATGCGTCTGCCACATCTACGTTTTGTGATGTATCTTTAGCTTTGGTGGGAAATTCTTGCTTCTGCGCACTAGTGCCAAGATGGCTGCTTCATGTTTATTCATACTAATGCACCTGCTACTGCTTCTACTAAATTTTGTTCGTTTTGCTTAACTATTAATGCTATAGTATAAATAAAGTAATGGAGTTAGAGTAGAGATAAGTGGTATACAGTGCGTTCATTTATATTTGTATTTTAATGTGATTCTTTTTTACTTTATTAATAGCTCGTATTTGGGCCTAATAGTGACATGAACAGCCATATTGAAAATCGCTCTGCGCATGAGCTGAGAACTTTGAGAAACCTCAAGCAAGGGCATTGATCTGGTGCCAGTGACTGTCTTTCCGGCAACGCGCCTGGGAACCATGAATTCTTAACCTGGGAATGGAAAAGACTCGAAACTTTGAATATTACAATGAAATAATATTGACTGGTGGAATAAAACTCATGGGCAAATAAATTATGGGCGGGAACTTGATCAATATAAGTCAATGAAAATTACCTCATCTTAGTATGGTGTGATTACCTCTCCTCGTCTTTCTGACCAATCTCTGAAGGGGAATATATAGATTTGCAACATTTAGGGGTAGTACATTGGCCTGGAAATGATATAACTGAGGTAGGCTTAGTTAGAGAAAATTGTCCGACTTGTCCGATTATCTGACCTGAAACTGACCCAACGCATGCTATAGGAGATCGAGAGCAAAGGTGCTGGCGGAGCACTCTGTCAGAAGAATCGGGGTGTTACTGAGGGAGAATTATCGATTACCCAATGGGGGTATCAGATTTTGGTGCAGAGAGGGGTGTGACTCTGGCGTTGCACTAGTGGAGGTTACCTGTCCTGATCTGCACCTTCCCTGTCCTGTTGGCACCTGATTAGTCAGTAGCCCTATCTTTGCCCCAGCCCATAGCCAGGGTTGGTCCTCAAACCATTCTAGGTAAATAATAATCCATGTGGTCTGTCCTTGTGCTATTTCCCTTTCTCACCCTTCCCAGGTACCAATGTCTAAAGGTGTTACTGTGATTTCTTGCAAACTTTATGTCTTATTAATTATATTCTTAATTGTAAAATTTCGGGTCACTGTATTGTGGCCGCTGACTCAATAAAACTTGCATAGATAAAGTGTTTAAAACTTCTCCCGAGTCTGTGGTTATTACAGGAAAGGAAAATTGTTAAATGCTACTTATTATGTTAACTCCATTTTCGATCCCTAGGACTCATAGCATAGGTGACAAGGATTGGTAAGTAATGGTGTACAGGTGTAAATCCTAAAAGGAATTAAGGAACTGATAGGCTGCAAGTAGTAGCAGGATTACTAGTTCAAAGTGTGAATGTTTATGGCCCAGGTGAGTATGGTAAATTGAGCTGGTAATCCCGCGCGCCATCAGCACACCTGACATCAGTGATTTGTAGGTGAAAATTTCAAAATTGGAGCCAGTGCCTACAATGAGCAGGAGGGAGGGGGTCACACTATGATCATCATTGCAGTGCACTCAACAGAAAAGACAGTGCAACGAGTAGAAGAGTAGAGCAGGCGTTGCAGAAGTCTGTGCAAGGCCTGGTGTCCCTCTGGATGCTTCTTCCATATTTTCCAGTTGCTGAGGTACTGTAAGTACCTATTTCTAAGTATTAACAAGAAAATGTACCTTAGGGATAGGTATACATGGCATCTGACACCATTTAGTGGTAAGTCAACATAAGCCGCCTCTTTTATTAATGAAGACGGCAGGTTTGCTTTAAAAAAAAAATCTATGGACACATTTTGTTAAATGAGTGGAAGGTCCTAGACAGAACAGAATCTTCCACACAAGGCCTCCTCTGCCCCCACCTGCCTTGTGACAGTAGTAGTGCATTTGGAGGCTCAAGGGGAGTTAGGGATGCCATGAGTGAGGTTGATATTCTAAAAAGTAAATACCAGGGAGTTCCTGAATGTAAAGAACCAAATGGCACAACATATATAAACCACTGCATATAATTAAGTGTGAGTGGACCGTCAAGAGTGTATGAGTAAAACAAGGGTGTGTGTGAAGAAGTACAAACCCGCAGGATAACAGCTAAACAGATCTTCTTTATCTTGTGTACAAGGTACAGCAACGTCCTAGCCATAGGGCAGCCAGCAGCAACTGACTCTCAGTACTTGGCAACCAGAGCTGGCACTCTTTACATTCTAGATTCCTAAAGGTAGTATGTTCCACGTGAGTGTAGCTGGCTAACACAGAGTAGTGCAAAGGCAATTACCACAGAGTGCTTTACCTCAGATATTATGTGTGAAACCAATACATTTTTCTGCTCATATAGGAAGGAACCCGATGGTGACACGAGATAAAATATGTGGGTGCAGCTTTGATAACCTTTCAACTGCATATTACGTAATCCAGCCACATGTTCACTACACGAAAGACAGGGTATTTGAGGAAAAATGAGTTAGTGCATGTAAACGTTGATTGCTTTATTACTGCCTCTCAGCACTGTAACAAAGGTCCTCCTCCCACAAATACTCTCAGAACTTACACTGGTCTTCAGCATAAACAGTGAACACAACCAAGAGCTGTGATCGTGTTCCAGGGAAACCCGCGACCACCCACACACGGACATAGAAATATGAGGGAAACCTGGGGAGGAGATGAGATGATAGGACATACAGCACAAGACAGTTGTACCAGTAAAACACCCACTCCTTCCTTTGTAGAGAAGTCACATTAACAGTATAAGTTAAGAAGATAAAAGGCAATGTCTTTACCACTTTTGCCACTTCTCTTCTTCTCATCCCTTCACCCCCCTGCTTTTCCACTTATTTTTTTACTTGATCCAGGGTTACCTCAGAGGAAGAACAACCTGAGTGCAAAGAGTAATGAGGTGCCGGCTCTCTAATTTCAAAATCTGCCCACTCATCACCAAAGAGATCCTCCCCTCCAAAGTGTTGTGTTTACATAAACTATTGCTTGGTCCTCATTGCACGCGCAGCATGTTCTCCGCACGCGCTGCCTGCCGGTGCATTATGACGTCAGGGTGTTCTACCTGACCACCGGCAGGCTGACAGTTTGAATGACAGTTGCTCGCCTATGGCTCTTGCTGTCAGACGTACCTTTGGTGTCAGGTGTTACTTTATATAATGAAATCTTTACTACTTACCGGTATCCCATCCTCTAACATGTCATGGAGGAAACAAATAATACAGAATCTTTGGTCATTCCGAGTTACACCATGTGTATCTACAGGCACCAGTCCTTTTGTACTTTTGAGAGGAAGGACACCAATCACAAAGGATAATATAAGTTGGGCCAAGACAGAAAGAGTGATGTGGTCTCCGGAGGAAATACAGGAGAATGTAAGGAGGTCGCAAACCATAAGTAAAAAGTACTATGACAGTAAACATGCTAGTAAAAGAGTTAACATCAAGGAAGGTGACTTTGTGAGAGTTAAAAGTGCTAGGATCACCAGAAAGGGAAAAAAACAATACTCTCAACCTATGGAAGTGAAAAAGGTGTTTTGCAATTCAGCCCTTTTAAGCAATGGGAAGTCATGGCATTTTTCTGCTTTGTCTTTATGCAAGGAGGGAGGTGGAGAGTGTGATTACAAATCTGATCTGGAAGACAATGAAGTTTCCTGTTCTCAGGACTACGATTGGATTCTGGACCGTGTTGGAGTTGAGGAGTCTCGACCAGAGGGTACCAACGTTGTATCTCTAGGTACAAACGAGGTGTTTTCTGAGAGTGAGAACAATTCAGATACATCACGGTTGGAAGACAGTAGTAGTGGTCAGAGCAAGGTAACATTAGAGGAGTACAGGTGTCTGACCGACAGTGATAGTGGGTCGGATTCCGATGATTCTGTTTATGAAGATGTCACGTCACAGGACGTCAGTTGTGAAGATGAACCCAATGTAAGCCGATATGGAAGAGTAGTTAAGCCTCCAGCTAAATTACAAGATTACGTTTGTGATTAGCTGCGGGTTCCTCTTTTCCCATCTGCAACCACTTATGTCATCCATAGGCTCCCTAGTTGTTTAGGAAGGGAGATGTGTTGTGTTTACATAAACTATTGCTTGGTCCTCATTGCACACGCAGCATGTTCTCCGCACGCGCTGCCTGCCGGTGCATTATGACGTCAGGGTGTTCTACCTGACCACCGGCAGGCTGACAGTTTGAATGACAGTTGCTCGCCTATGGCACTTGCTGTCAGACGTACCTTTGGTGTCAGGTGTTACTTTATATAATAAAGGCTTTACTACTTACCGGTATCCTGTCATCTCTACACAAAGCTATTTTCCTACAGCAGATTAATTGGTCGAAGCTCCACCATATTCTATCATCTAACTTGACAGACAAATTCAACTTTGTAAACACTATGGGGCCGATTCCGATGTCAAACGTACTCAGGTCCGTCCGACATTGGTCAGGAGCCGTAACCGACTGACCTGCTGTCGTCTGTTTCGGCCCTGCAAGTACGATGCGAACAAACCCTGTTCGGTCGCATTTGTATGCTTCACAATGGAAGCATGTATTTCGAGCGGAATGCATGCCTGCATTGTGTAAAGCAAGGGTGCAGTTCATCCCTGCACCTTATGGCCGGCACCCCAAGGTGCCTGGTACCGGGTGCAGGGATCAACAGAGGGGCACCATAGGTGCACCCAGGCTGCCATTTGATGGCCTTGCACCCATGGGGGCCTTGCTGGAGACCCCCAAAGACAGTTTCCGACTGCCTTTTCGTGCCGGAAAGACCGTCACGAAAAGGCAGTGAAAAACTGACATAATACTCCCTTGGTCGTAAAGAGGGGACCGGGGGAGTACTGAAGGATTTCTGGATGGCAGATGGGCTCTCCGAGCCTGTTGTAAGCCATCCGGAAATCTGAGTTGGATTCCATTCCGACCGAGCCTATCAGAATGGCTCGGTCGGAAAGGAATCCGGCTGGCACATACCGATGTGGTTGGAAGGTCTCTGAGCCCTACCAACCGGAATCGGAATCAGCCCCTTTGTGTTGGATCCAAAAACATGGAAGATGGTGATTTTTGATCTTAACCCAATCTCCAACTTTAATTTTAAAAAGTTTGGTCACATGCACTGCATCATACCACTATTTCATTTCTTCTTGCTTGGACTTCACATTTTTGGTAGTCATCTTGTGCATTTTGATCAGACTATTCTGTGCATGATACCTAGATAGCGGAGTAGGGCTTAGATTAGACGAAGGAATACAGTTTCTAAGTATTCTAAGAAGTAAAAGTTGGGGTTAATCAAGTGGAAGAATGTAGGGTTAGATGGTGTCTTTCATAGGTGCGCTGAGGTAGAAACACCTAACTCTATCTGTCCTTTGTATGTGAACAACAGGGAAGGACCATGTAGAAATATCAGAAACTGCCACTAAATGCAGTTATAATGTAATTTAATTGATAACATTCCACAATACATTGAATAACAGTACTAATATAAATGCATAGATGATATTCCATAACATTTATATGAATTTTAAGAATAGAGAGTCACGAGACGGTAGACAAAACAGATAAAGGGGCCTCTTCACAAACTGCATTTTGCAGTACGATTGGAAGTACGACAAATTGTATTCACATACCTATGAGAGTAAATATTGAGAGAGCGCAATTTGAATGAAAAAAAATGTATACGTCACATTTACAAGCCTGTGGCGTAAAGTTAGCTAACGTAACTTGAGGAGTGAGAAAATGTAACCGTATTTACTCTAGAGTGTTTATAAGAATTAGAAAGTCCGTATAAAGTGTGGGCTAATGTAGAAATGTGTGGGAATGCTTAGGAACATTAGACGTGTTAATCAGGTTCCATGTATGTAGCTGCTAAATGAAGAAAGATGTAAAATGTAAAATGAAGAAACGTGCAGACCACATGGCACTGTGTAAGAACGAAATGAAACATTGCATCTTTTATACGACATGGATTCATTATAATCAATGATTTTGCTTACATATATATGTTAAAGGCAATATTTTATAGAAGTGTTTGTATAACTTTAGTGTGGTATGTTAACGTATTATTTTAAGAAGAAGAAATAAGAGTACACCGAATGCAGACTACTGCACATAATTTAGTGGGCCAGGAGCGATAGTGGATTGTCTTTGATCTGCACGTGTGAGCTAAAAGTCAAAAGTCTTGTTAAAATAAATTGACAATGCTGGTCGAAGTTTTACGGCCTAGTGAGATAAGGGGAGCCTGGAATTTGGGGCCCTGTTTCGAAGTGTCTGTTTGCAGGTGCGAGGGGGGTACCAATCAAAGCTTGATGAATAGAGCTCTGTTTGAGGAGATAGGCTCTGGTCCGGAGGAGTTGACCGGAATGTCATGGGGGTACCGGCACAAAGGAGACGGCGCCTGGGAAGCAAGGTCAACTTAACAGACAATCCAAAGAAACGAAACTATGGAAAAAACCCAGAAGCGAGACCACGTGAAGTGTATACGTGGTGGGCGTTCCAAAGGGGCGTTCCACCCATACTGTGATTTTGTATTAGGGACAGCACCCCGGGGAGGAGGTAGAGCAGATGGCCTGAGGACTCCTAGAGAGCGGATGGGTAGGCAGAAAGGGTACTGCTGCACGACATAGGTTTCCATCTGAGACTAAGAGAGGTTGAGCTTCTTCGGAAATCCAACGGCTGACACCTTTTTAGGTAAAGAACTTGCTAAGTAGGGATGTCATTTAGCATAGTGTAGGGACAGTTTAACCTGTTTCATTTTCTTTATGTAAATGACGCTTCAGATTCACTTTGTGTCAATGATATTCAACTTATTGATTTTTGAATTGGTTTTAATAGTTTTCTTCTGTAGATTGAGATTTCTTAGAGAGTTCATGTTCATTCTAGTACCTGTGTACCTTTTGAACCTTATACTGAGGTGTTTGTATTTGCAACTGATTTTGGCTTTATAATAAATCTTTAAAACTTCCCAGTAGTAGGTGGTTCTTTAGAGTTGCGTCAGTCTATGGGGTTGATTCAATCTATGTGGGTTTGCCTTTTACTCAATGACAGTCAATAACCGATCCAAATAGGGACTCCAGTGAGATAAGGATCAGGGTGATAAGATAATCGATCAAAATCTCACACCCGCAGTTGGTAGCAGAGGATGGTTGGCTTCTTGAGGAAGGCGACCTAGGTTAGGTTAAGATTGCCCCAAGGCCCCTAGTCATCGACGACCAGAAGAAGAGCCACCTGTCGAAGAAGGCGCTGACGGTGCGAGAGAAAAAGCAGCAGAGTCGGTCGAGAGTGAGTATAAGGGTCATGCCTTGCCAGATTGCGGTGTTTTGTGTTGTACCTGTGTTGTAATGTCAAGCGGAGTTGAATGCCTGTAGTGTGATTGAGAGACGGTTGTGAGCGCGCGCAACCAGAGAAAATCTTAAGTCCAGGGAAGGGCTTAAGTGGTTCGGGTGTATCGGACATCCAGAGTAATTGTCTTCCATTGTGAAGGGGGTCATGAGGTACCATTGATCGCCCGTAGGACCGTGATAGGGGGAACGAAAGAGTGAGTGTATGAGTAAACGGACGCTGGTCGGACGTCTACTGTGTGTAAGTAACCTATCAGAAAGGCGATCGTCTGACCGTTGGGGAAGACGCTTCGTCAGTTGAGGTGACAATTACAGTTAGACTGTGGACGTACAGTCAAAGAAAAGTGATTGCTTGGTCGGGAGTAGTCATTTTTCGGTGTATGAATGAGACGCATGCGTGACCGGGAGACGAGCTGAGAAAGGAGGGGAACTGCTGCAAAGTGGACGAGTGACGTCAGAGCGAGCCGCGCTGGGATAGGCTGGTTGGTGTAGAGCCGCGCTGGGATAGGCTGGTCAGCGAAAGCCGCGTAGGGATTGGTGGTTCATCATCGGGAAGTAAAACAAGGAAGAGAATTAAGGAAAATCGTAGATTCTTGAAAATGAAGTGTTTTAAATGTTTAAGAGTGATGTTTAGGAGAGAAGATAGAGAGGCGATGAGCGGGGAAGAGGCCCCACCAGAGGGCACACCAGCTCATTACATGGCTGTGAATGTTGGGTTACATACTATACTATGGATCTCTGAGTGGAGCAAGTTAACAGAGGGAAATGAGGAACTGACGTTCCCGAGATTCGGAACGTTTAGGTTAGAAGCGTTGAACCAGTTGAAAGCAGTAATGCTCGCAACGAGACCTCTACCCAGGCCAACACAATTCGAAGCCCTCAATGCATGGTTCAGGGCGGAGTACGACCGGAGCCTGAACAGACGCCAAGAAAGAGTGAAACGATCGGTAAGAGCAGTGCAGGACGCCAAATGGGATGATGAAGCTAAAAAGTGGAGAGTGCAGAGAATAGAAGCAGATAAACTGTACCCAGTGATAGAAGTTACAGGAGAAAAGAAACCTCCAGAGGAGGATGATGAGAGCGAGACGGAGGACAGTCTGATAAATAGGTTATTATTAGATAGACCACCTCCGTACAATAGAGAAGCCGAACGTCCCGAACTCCAGCAGGGGGACGGGGCCGGAAGAGGGGAATATAGACCGCTCCCCATATCAGATTGGGAACCAAAAGAAGGCGAGTAAATACCTCAACCTAGTCCAGTACAGAGAGTAGTCGGAAGGTTTGTGGTACAAAAAGTGCCGGAAACAGAGTGTGCAAGGTCGTATCAGCTGCCGGATGCTCTACAAGTACCTGTTACCATAGGTCCTGTAGTGTCAATCTACAACCCAGAGAGAGCACAGGAGGAGGAACAGGCACGATTGGACAGGGAAAGAGCAGAGATGGAAAGCAGGAACAATACGATTAATTCACAAAGGCAGTTGCTAGGGCCAAGAGGTCGGAGTACCCCATTGAATTCAGAAACGGATCCATTAATAGAGCCGGGGGGTCAGAGAGGACTGATGGATCTGAGGGGACCACGACCGAAATCCTTTAAGGAGTTAAGGGAGTACTTGAAAGAATGGGACACTGCTGTAGAGACTCAGAATAAAAGAATAGAAACAGAAGCCGAATGGAGAGGTCAAGACAACAGAATCCTCTCTCACTGCGGAGCTGGCGAAAGCAGTCCAGATTGGGACGGAAAGAGTCAAGAAAGCAAAGGAGATACCCGCCCTACCACGAGTGGCAATAGACAGATGCATGAGGACAGGAGTACAGGATGTGGGGGGGTGCCTCGCCCCATTCTCAGTGAGGGGGATCGAAGAACGCAGGAGTACAGGAACAGCTTCAGGTGCACTCACCACACACCGGGCGAAAATGTACAACATTGGAGTCGCGGGAATATGGAGAGTCGCGAGGGATCTCACCATGCATCCAGTGATCACGGACGGGATCGTGAGAACATGGAGAGTTGTGAGGGACCTTACCATTTATTGAGTGACACTAGACAGCAAGGGAATTGCGAAGGCTTAGAAAATAGTGAGGGATTCTGTCATGTGTCAAGAGGGGCAGAACCGAAGAGACAGAACGGGGTGGTGGGAAATAGAACATTGTTCCATCATACACCTAGGGAAGATGGAAGAGCATGGGATTTAGAAAGATGGGAACAAAGGAGGACTCCTCAGAACTCACCGGTGTCTAGACGTAGGACTCGGAGTTGGGACGAGAGGGATGTAAATGGACCATCTAGGAGTGAAGTACTGAGAGCTGAGGTAAAAGCAAAAAGACTCAATGTAACCAGTTTAAAATCAGATCTAGATGAAATAATAGACGGCACATTGCCAATGGAAAGAATCGACCTGTATGAACAGGATGAGGTACTGTTTATGGCAAAGGATGTTACTCGGAAAGCGAGGTCAGTACATGAAAGACTATCTGAGTTGGCAACCAGGTACATGATAGACTTATCAAGAACTAAAGCATTACAGGGTAACCATAGGCTGAATTGCACAGATCAGGACCTAGACGAACGGAGAACGATTGGGTTGAAAATACACATAAAAGAACTGATCTTGGGAATAAGAGTGTGGAGAGATTTGGATAAATGGGAGGAAAGATGGGCTAAGAGGGTGTTATGGCAGGGTTTTTGCTTTATTTAGCAGTGATAATAGATCATTATTCTTGCTCGCATCTAGTATAGGTATTCTTAGCCTGTGTTGGTCCTTTTAAGCCTTTTTGCAGACCTAGAAGAGGATAGCTGCTTAATATGCCTTTATTCTTGACTTTAACCTGTCTATTGCCTATTGGCTTTGACATATTAGACATATTGGTATGGTTCATGTAGGTATTCTGACAGAGCTAAGGAGCATTTCACCCCTTTCAGGCCTAAAGCTAGAGAGACTCCATCTTGATGGAAGCAGAGAGGCTTTTCAGGGCAAAGGCGAAGTTTATAGTTAAGGCTGTTTTCCACTTGGAGAGAACCGGTCTGGGCCAGCCCTTATCGGTAGGCTGTATTATTCTCTGTGTAGAAGACACAACAAAAGGCCGGCCGGCTGGTGTGTGTCCTTGATGCGAGGTGATGCAGAGACCTGGTAAGCGGAGGGCTGATGGATGGAACTTTCCATGAGGAAACAGCATTCTATATTTGTGAAGTGCAGAGGCGGAGTCAGGGAGTCGAAGAGCAGGAGAGGAGAGAGTCAAGCAGAGGGGAGCAGAGAGGAGAGTCCAGCAGAGAGGAGAGCAGTGGAGTGGAGCTGGCAGAGAGAGAGAGAGGGTTCAATCTGGAGAAGAGCTGAGTTGAATAGTGAGCTGGAACTGAAGGAAGCAGTCAGAAGCAGTTGTTTATCAGGAGGAAGTGTGAGTAGCTGGAGTCTGAAGTAATGCCTTTTAGAAGAGATAGAGGAGAGCTCGTGGATTAACCTATGGGAGCAGATGGAATTGGACATTGGCGCAGAGATAGAGCGAATAAGAGAGACAGAATGAACAGTGATCAGAGCGGCAGGAACTATTAAAAGAGTGAAGATGCAAAGTGGAGAGACAGTTCGTGTGGGGAAGAGGAGTCCAGAGACAGAGCGATCAGCGCAGAGGTGTACCCAAGAGTGCAGGAGAGGAGAGAGAGCATGAGATGAGCCAAGGCACAGACGAGAGAGGAACCCAGATGACAGCTAGAACAAGACTTCACACTAATCAGGTGATATTGTTTTCATCACATTAGCTACACTTAATCTTTTCCCTTTCAGCGGAGTGTTCCTGTTATGTGTAATCTTTTCTCTTTCAAGCGGTGTGTTCTACCTATAGCCTTTGTTTGATTTGTATTAATGTTTATATTACTGTAATAAAATAACACCCCCCAGTTTATAACTAACTGGTGTGTAATCCCTATTCTTGTTCACTAAAGGTAAACATAGCTCCTAGGTAATTGCTGC
Organism: Lissotriton vulgaris; assembly: GCF_964263255.1. Classification (NCBI taxonomy): domain Eukaryota; kingdom Metazoa; phylum Chordata; class Amphibia; order Caudata; family Salamandridae; genus Lissotriton; species Lissotriton vulgaris. The sequence continues at coordinate 161,929,412 of NC_141689.1, forward strand.
ATGAATGGATGAGTAATCCCAATCAGGTGAGTAGTGATCACATAAATAGGGAGTGAGTGGACCTTTGATGCCAAGAACAGGTAATACATTGTAATCTGAAACCATATCCAAAGTCATCATTGTAGTTTCATCCCGAGTAGACAGCTGAGATAATATCCCAATATATATATATATATATATGTATAGGTGTTCATAGGAATGTGGTCGTCGTTGATATGCGGCGTTAATGAGAGCGATAGGAGGGATACTATCGTTTAAAGCCACCGGATTGTGGCATAAGATTAATGAGAGCGGTGAGAGGGAGATCACCGTGTAGGTTTCGCAGGATCGCGAACGATTTGGAAAAGGAGAGCACTGGGGCTGCAGACCCACGTGTGTAGACGCACCAGATTGTGTGTCAGATCTGCCCTAGGGTAGAACGGTCTGGGTCAGGGTGGCCGCGAGACCAACTGATGTAAATAAGTGTGGTGTAGGGTATGGATATCCCTAGTAATCAGTGAGTATTCTTAGTATCCCTATAGATTTAGTGGTGTTCTTAATAATATGAGCCTGTATATTGCGAGTTCCCTATCCTCAGGTAGGTACCAGGTGCCTGGATATAGAGGAGTCCTGAGGACGGAAGGTGAGTACGTTTTGGCTGGGTCACAGGGGCCCCTGGGGGCTGATCCCATCTAAACAGAAAATCCAGCCATTACATTTTGGCGTAGTCGGCATCTTACGAATCCTGTGTGACCCCATGTGTTGTGAGTAAGCGCCAAACATTACATTTTGGCGTAGTCGGACAGTTTACGAAGCCTGTGTGCCTGGCCATGTGTTTAGAGAGTTGCCCATGTGTTCTGAGGGAATGCCCTGAACGCTAGTTCCATCTGGCGTAATGTTGCAGTTTATGTAGCCTGTTAGACCTATTGGCTTGAACAGTTGCAGCGTGAGGAGATTGTATTTCATCATGGCATTTGGTTTATTCAGGATGGAAGGAATGGTTTTCATCTTGGTGTTTAAACTGTCAGAGTTGAAGGATGGCATTACATGAAAAAGCCAGTTACATCTTTGTGATGGTCCAATTGTATAAATGTGTGTAAAAAATGCTTTTAAATTGCCCATTCAATTGCTTGCTGCATCTGCTTATGCTGTGCAATGTGAAATGTGTTCATTGTTCTATGATCTGTGGAGTTATGTGAATATAGCTCCTTGTAAATATGACTTGTGAATAGCGCCATATTAATGTGACTTGTGAGGTGCAGGTTCTCATGTTGATTTATTGTGTTCCTTGTGCATTGCGCCTTGGATACATTGTTTGTGAAAAGATTGTCTTGTAAATATGACTTGTGAATAGCGCCATATTTTTGTGACTTGTGAGGTGCATGTTCTCATGTTGATCTGTTGTGTTCCTTGTGCATTGCGCCTTGGAAATGTTGTTTGTGAAAAGCTTGCCTTGTAAATATGGCTTGTGAATAGCGCCATGTGGTCATGGCTTGGACAGGGCATGTTATCATTACGTTTGGCAGGAGAGAGCTGGATCTTTCTCGGGTGCTTGGGGATAACGTTTTTGAAAATATGTACGTGTCATTTGTAAACGTGAAGAAATGTGCTAATGATTTTCCCATGTAAAAATGGACGTTGGGAAATGTTTCCATTTGAGCTGCCAAAGGGTTAATATCTTGAGTTGAGGTGGCAGCCTTTATTTTTTACATGCTGTCAACATGCATGGTTATCTGACCTGACTATAAAAGTCAGTGAATTATTTTAAGGATTTTTGATGGTTTGATTTTGACTTTTTTTTTGGTTCCTTGGTCAGCCTACGTGCTTTGTCAGTTTCTTGACGGAAAGGTAACATCTTGTGTTTTGAGAAGAGTTCTGTTCATTTCACATTCCTTTTGAAATGCGTCTACGAATTTGAGTGGGTTCACTTTGGAACTGAAGTGTTTATAAATCAACCAGTGAATTATGGAGAAAGCTGTGTTCTTTTAAACTGAGTGAAATGTTAAAAAAAGATAGCCCGTTAGAGTGCACGCTACGAGCTGTTTTCATTAATTATTTCTGTGAGGGGTTTCCATCTAGACAGGAATGTGCTGGTTTAATAATAATAAATCTTGCCCGACTGTGCATGGTAACATGTGCTTTTAATTAGTGACTGGCAACTATTTGCCTTTGAAATGAAAATGTTCAAATGAAAATGTATGTTTTTATAAATGTGAACTTAAATACAATGTTGAAATGTATTTGCATTTTTATGCTGTTTTACAAATTATGTATCTTTGACAAATGGACCCTAAATAAGTGAAATGTCTTGCCTTTAGTTGAGTTAGTTGGACAAACGTCTTTTTAATTAAAAAAAATGGACCCTTTTTAATTGGCAATGCACTGTAACAGAATTGTTTTTTGTTAAATTCGAGCTTCTGTTAGTTACAAAATAAGGCAGGAGAAATTTGTTTTTTGACCTTGGCAAGACCAGCTGGTCTGCGCAGATGAGCTTTTTTTTTCACTCTGCAAGTTTCGATCACGTCCCAGTGTGTTATGATTGGCTACAGTTCAATTTTCTTCCGCGCACGGCTTGTTTATTTAAGGGCGGGGTGGCCTGGCTCTTCAGACTCAGACCTGGGAAAATGGGAGGCTTGCAGTGCCCTGCTGATGCTGTCATAATTTGGCAGTATTCCAATTTTTTTTTCACATTGTAAGCATGGCTCTTGCCCTGAAGGGTGGGACTGGCTTAGTTAGGATTAGGGTATGTTAGGCCCCACTCAATGTTACTAAAAGTTAAAATTTTGAATGTTTTAATTAATTAGAATATTTCCTTTTCAATAATGAAAGGCACCCGGGGTGCTTTTTAAATGGAAAATTTTATTTTACAAGAATAATGATACTTCTTCTCTTGTTTCTAGGATGGCTGCAGTTGGGGTGCATGCGTGCGTCTGCCCACTCCCTTTATTTGTTTTAGCTTTTTATTTTCATGTTATTATTTTAGTTTATTGTTTTGGATGATGGAACCAGACCAGACCAGACCAGACCAGACCAGACCGGGTGATGGATGGCCACGTTGGAGGAAGTGCCCAGGATGCAGGGTGGTGGCCTACACTGAAGAATTTGGACATTAAATAATACCTTGGACAATCAGGCCCCACTTTTAAAGCAAAAAAACGTGTCACCTATTATGACTAAGTTATTTAATTCCCTGGCCTGCAATTTTTACATCACTACAAGCAGGCCCCACTTTTAAAAAAATATGTCACCTATTATGGTTTTTCCAAATGAAGGACTTTTTTCAATGATGGTGCGCACATGTGTTCCACCGTGTGATTTAAAATGTTTTTTTTTGTTACTGTTCTTACATTTTCACCTTGATTGATATGTATTAATGTTTGCCCAGACCTTGCAACTGTATTTCTCAGATTTCACTTTAAATTGACAAATGTCAGCAGGTAGGCCTCATTTAGGCCTATTGTTATTTTCATCTCACATATTAGCACCTACACCAATAGTTTCATGTGTCATCATTAGCTTAAGTTGCCTATAGTACGTAAGGCTCATTTAGGCCCTTTCTTGTTTTCTCATTAGAAGTTGAAACACATTTAGTTTTTAAGTTCACAACTGTAGGTAGGCCTCATTTAGCCTTAAGTTGTCCGAAGTAGGCCCATTTAGGCCCCTTGCTGTTTTCATTCAACACATAAGTCCCTACATCACTAGATTTCACCAGTTATCATTAGAAGTTGAGGAACATTTAGTTTGAGGATGCTTTGGTTAGTTTCTTTCGTTATCAGATCCAATCTCAGATATGTTTCAGCATTCAAGTCAAGGGTGCTTTGATTTGTTTTTAGGTTTTTTGTTCCCTACAATTGAGTTTTAGGTGGAATTTTCTTGAGTTGTCATTGTTTTTAGGGAGTTTTTTAGGTTTTGATTTCTTGATAGATTATGTTGATGTTTGTTTAGATGGTTGTTGTTGTTTATAAGATGCTCGCAAGATAAGGATCTAGGGTGCAATGTTATGGCAGGGTTTTTGCTTTATTTAGCAGTGATAATAGATCATTATTCTTGCTCGCATCTAGTATAGGTATTCTTAGCCTGTGTTGGTCCTTTTAAGCCTTTTTCCAGACCTAGAAGAGGATAGCTGCTTAATATGCCTTTATTCTTGACTTTAACCTGTCTATTGCCTATTGGCTTTGACATATTAGACATATTGGTATGGTTCATGTAGGTATTCTGACAGAGCTAAGGAGCATTTCACCCCTTTCAGGCCTAAAGCTAGAGAGACTCCATCTTGATGGAAGCAGAGAGGCTTTTCAGGGCAAAGGCGAAGTTTATAGTTAAGGCTGTTTTCCACTTGGAGAGAACCGGTCTGGGCCAGCCCTTATCGGTAGGCTGTATTATTCTCTGTGTAGAAGACACAACAAAAGGCCGGCCGGCTGGTGTGTGTCCTTGATGCGAGGTGATGCAGAGACCTGGTAAGCGGAGGGCTGATGGATGGAACTTTCCATGAGGAAACAGCATTCTATATTTGTGAAGTGCAGAGGCGGAGTCAGGGAGTCGAAGAGCAGGAGAGGAGAGAGTCAAGCAGAGGGGAGCAGAGAGGAGAGTCCAGCAGAGAGGAGAGCAGTGGAGTGGAGCTGGCAGAGAGAGAGAGAGGGTTCAATCTGGAGAAGAGCTGAGTTGAATAGTGAGCTGGAACTGAAGGAAGCAGTCAGAAGCAGTTGTTTATCAGGAGGAAGTGTGAGTAGCTGGAGTCTGAAGTAATGCCTTTTAGAAGAGATAGAGGAGAGCTCGTGGATTAACCTATGGGAGCAGATGGAATTGGACATTGGCGCAGAGATAGAGCGAATAAGAGAGACAGAATGAACAGTGATCAGAGCGGCAGGAACTATTAAAAGAGTGAAGATGCAAAGTGGAGAGACAGTTCGTGTGGGGAAGAGGAGTCCAGAGACAGAGCGATCAGCGCAGAGGTGTACCCAAGAGTGCAGGAGAGGAGAGAGAGCATGAGATGAGCCAAGGCACAGACGAGAGAGGAACCCAGATGACAGCTAGAACAAGACTTCACACCAATCAGGTGATATTGTTTTCATCACATTAGCTACACTTAATCTTTTCCCTTTCAGCGGAGTGTTCCTGTTATGTGTAATCTTTTCTCTTTCAAGCGGTGTGTTCTACCTATAGCCTTTGTTAGATTTGTATTAATGTTTATATTACTGTAATAAAATAACACCCCCCAGTTTATAACTAACTGGTGTGTAATCCCTATTCTTGTTCACTAAAGGTAAACATAGCTCCTAGGTAATTGCTGCATGAATGGATGAGTAATCCCAATCAGGTGAGTAGTGATCACATAAATAGGGAGTGAGTGGACCTTTGATGCCAAGAACAGGTAATACATTGTAATCTGAAACCATATCCAAAGTCATCATTGTAGTTTCATCCCGAGTAGACAGCTGAGATAATATCCCAATATATATATATATATATGTATAGGTGTTCATAGGAATGTGGTCGTCGTTGATATGCGGCGTTAATGAGAGCGATAGGAGGGATACTATCGTTTAAAGCCACCGGATTGTGGCATAAGATTAATGAGAGCGGTGAGAGGGAGATCACCGTGTAGGTTTCGCAGGATCGCGAACAATTTGGAAAAGGAGAGCACTGGGGCTGCAGACCCACGTGTGTAGACGCACCAGATTGTGTGTCAGATCTGCCCTAGGGTAGAACGGTCTGGGTCAGGGTGGCCGCGAGACCAACTGATGTAAATAAGTGTGGTGTAGGGTATGGATATCCCTAGTAATCAGTGAGTATTCTTAGTATCCCTATAGATTTAGTGGTGTTCTTAATAATATGAGCCTGTATATTGCGAGTTCCCTATCCTCAGGTAGGTACCAGGTGCCTGGATATAGAGGAGTCCTGAGGACGGAAGGTGAGTACGTTTTGGCTGGGTCACAGGGGCCCCTGGGGGCTGATCCCATCTAAACAGAAAATCCAGCCATTACAGAGGGGGACCGTCGGAAGGAGTACAATTGGGATGTCCCCAGAGGGAGGGCAATCGCGAATGGAAGCTTTCCCTTTGCGAGAAATCGCGAATGGAAGCTACGTGCATGTGCCCTGGAGTAGGGGGGACTTAGCGGCATTTACCAATTCTTTTCCTAAGCTGAGGGAGAACCCCGTGGAGTGGTATAAACAGGTAGAGAGGTTTGTAAAGATCTCCAAAGTACTGTGGGTCGATCTGAACACCCTGTTTGATATCGTAGTACCAGGGGATTTGTGAACAGCATGCAAGCTTAGTGTTGAATGGCCCATTTCTGAACCGGATAGGGACGCCCAGACAAACGGGCCATCAGAGAAAGTCATGGAAAAGTACGAGAGGGTAATGGCATGGTTGAAAGAGAAGGTGCTGTTGCAGGACATAGACTGGGTTAAGATAGATCGAACCACTCAGGAACCTAAAGAGACTGTCCATGAGTATTATGAGAGATTGCTGAAAGCGTTCAAACAGTACAGCGGGTTGGATGTGATGGATCCTAAAGACATAGGACAGTTTGTGTCAAAGTTCATTCTGGGTTTGAGACCTGACATTAGCTTGATGATTCAGCAGCATTTAATTTGTTGGCAAAACAAACCCTTAGATGAAATTCTGAGATATGCAAGGTACTGCAGCGATGAAATAGACTCGAAAGCAAAGAAACTTAAGGAGAAACTGATGTTGGTACAGATGCAGTCAGCTGGAAAGGGTGGACAGCGGCAACAGGGAACCGGAACCCTAGGGAAAAAACTGAATAATCAAAGTAAAGACGATGAGGAGAAACAGAGACCTAGGATAGATATTGCGACACTGAAAAAGACGACTAGGTGCCACCAGTGTAACGAGGTGGGGCATTGGAAACGCGAGTGCCCCTATAATGTTGAGACTGGAGAATTAGAACCTGAGGAAGACGATGCCCAGAGCAGTCTGGGAAAGGGAACAACGATACCGAAGGGAAAGTTTATCAAAGGGGGGACTCCGACTCCTAGAGCCCAGGTCCCTCAACCACCTCGTATTGCGAACGGAGGAAAAACCTATAGACAACTGCCACTGTTCGTAGGAGGAGAGGAATGCTACTACGTTGATTCCCTTACGGGACAGCGAGTGAATAGAGAGGAAGATTTTACCCTAGGAGCAGCCCTAGAGGTAGACCAGAGGGGACCATACGTGGAGGCTGAAGTGGCAGGGTGTCCTACGACCTTTCTGGTGGACACGGGGGCCACTCGATCCACTCTGAGATCAGCGGTGGTCCCAGGTCTGCCAATGTCAGGAGAAACGATACAAGTAGTAGGAGTCGCGAATAGGAGAATGACGAATCCTCTGACAGAACCAGTGTCGGTGAAAATAGGGAAATACAGTGATGAGCACCAGTTTGTGATTTGCGATTCCAGTCCTGTGTGTCTGTTAGGTAGAGACCTGTTATGCAAACTGAACTGTACGATATATTGCACACCTCAAGGAGTAGAAGTGCAGACTAACGATGATGATGCCGATTTTAAGGTTGCAAACTCACAGGTATGCGTGGAGCTATATCCTACCTTGACGGTGGAGGAGCTTCCATGGGACTTGAGAGGTGCGGTGTCATCTGAGGTGTGGGATTTCACTGGGGAGGAAATAGGACTGATCAAAGGGGTAGAGCCAGTGAAGATCATGGTAAAACCAAATGCTGAGTATCCAAGAACACCTCAATATAAGTTGACCCCGGAGACGATTGCAGGAATAAAGCCTGTGATCGAATCCATGATTAAGCAGGGAATACTAAAGGAAATCGTGGGAAGCCCATGTAACTCCCCGATTATGGGTTTGCAGAAGCCTAATGGGAAATACAGAATAGTGCAGGATCTTCGAAAGATTAATAACATAGTTGTTTCGTGTTGTCCAGTGGTACCGAATCCATCAGTGATACTGTTTCAGATACCATTCCAAGCTGAGTGGTTCACGGTAATAGACCTGTGCCAGGCCTTCTTTTCAATCCCCTTAGATGAGGAAAGCCAATATCTTTTCGCTTTTAAGCTGGAAAATCGCGTTTTAACATGGTGTCGTATCCCACAGGGGTATACAGAAAGCCCATCAATTTTTAACCAGCTGCTGAAGAAAAATCTTGAAAGTCTAGTACTGCCCATGAACTCGGTTCTGGTGCAGTACATAGACGACCTTTTTGTTGCGTCAGAAACTGAGGAAGCTTGCAAAATAGACACCATCACCTTACTAAATCACTTGGCAGAGAACGGACACAAGGTGTCTCCAAGTAAATTGCAGTATTGTGTAACCGAAGTGCAGTACTTGGGTCACAGGATTGAAAAGGGAAAACGGAAGGTGTCACCAGATAGAATAGAGGCGATCATGAAAATGAATTCGCCCACAACCCAAAGAGAAGTTAGGATGTTCCTAGGAATGGTTGGTTATTGCCGGCAGTGGATAGCTAACTTTTCACTGAAGGCAAAGCCTTTGCAAAAACTGACGCACAAGGGGGTGAGTGATCCGGTACCATGGGACAAAGATTGTTTGATGGCGTTCCTACAGCTGAGAGAGGACTTGTGCCGTGCTCCGGCTTTGGGAATGCCAGATTACGAGAAGCCATTCTTACTGTATTGCTGTGAAAGAGAAGGTTGTGCCTTGTCAGTTTTGGCTCAAATCCACGGAAATGCCCGTAGACCAGTTGCATACTTCTCGGCTACCTTAGACCCAGTAGCCGCAGCGTTGCCCGGATGTCTCAAATCCGTTGCTGCAACGGGTGTCAGCATTGAGAGGTGTGAGAATATTGTCATGGGACACCAGTTAGTGGTGTATGTACCACATTCTGTTGAACTGTTGATGACCAGGACCAAGACACAGCATCTGACAAACAGCAGGCTCACGCGTTATGAGCAAGTCATTTTGGCTGCCGAGAACGTGACCCTCAAGAGATGCTCTGTTTTGAATCCTGCCACTTTGATGCCACTTCCAAATGACATTGATGATGACGTATGTACAGATCATGACTGCCTTGATGTGACTGAACTATGCACCAAACCAAGACCAGATATCGTAGATGAGCCATTGACCGACCCTGATGAAATATTCTTTGTTGATGGCTCATGCGTAAGAGACGATATTGGTCAGCTGAGAGCAGCATATGCCGTTTGTACCATTACCGGAGTTGTGGAAGCCGCCTGCCTGGAAGGAGTACATTCCGCTCAGGTAGCTGAAATCATTGCTTTGACCCGTGCCTGTTTAGCAGGTAATAAAATTCGAGTCACCATTTACACCGATAGCCAGTATGGTTTCGGGGTAGTTCATGACTATGGGCAGTTATGGTCTCAAAGAGGTTACATGACCTCATCAGGTTCTCCTATTAGGAATGGAGAATTTGTTCGATTACTGTTAGAAGCACTACAAGGTCCAGCAGCTATTGCAGTTGTTAAATGTACAGCTCATACCAAGAATACTGATTTTGTGTCACAGGGCAATAGGTATGCTGATGATGTCGCACGTTACTGTGCAGAACAAGGATATTCCTTTACGGAGGTAGAAGTGGGGGGAATACAGGAAAGAACCGAGCTAAATATGTTGTTGGAAACTGTAGACACTTGGGATGAGTTGAAATGTATACAAGAGAATGCACCTGATTTTGAGAAAAAGGCATGGGAAACAGCTGGTTGTACCAAGAGTGAGATGGACTTTTGGATCTCTGCAGATGGGAGGGCAGTGTTACCAAACAAACTCGTCAGTCCAATGGCAAGGAGATTGCATGGACCAGCACACATAGGTAGAGATGCCATGGTGAGGGTATTCAGGCAAACCTGGTACAACCCAAAGTTTAGAGTAGCGGCAGAAGCAGTATGTCAATGTTGTGTAATCTGCCAACAGCTGAATGTAGGGAAGAGAACACCAGTCACATTGAGTCACATAGGGAGGTCTGGGGGGCCATTCAATAGAATGCAATTAGATTTTATTGAAATGCCAAAGTGCAATCGCCTCAGATACGTCCTAGTGATTGTCTGTATATTTTCCAGATGGGTTGAGGCTTACCCCACACGTAGGTGTGACACACTTACAGTAGCAAAGCTATTGCTTAGAGAACTGATACCGCGCTTCGGGGTGCCGGCCTCTTTGGAATCAGATAGAGGAACACATTTCAACAGCGAAATTGTGAAGATGCTATGTTCAGCCCTAAGTATAGACCAGAAGCTGCACTGTAGCTATCGACCAGAAGCTTCAGGGATCGTGGAGCAAATCAACAGCAGCATTAAGTCCCGACTTGCCAAAGTTTGTTCGTCGACATCCTTGAGCTGGCCCGATGCACTTCCACTGGTCCTTATGAGCATACGTAGCACACCAGACAGAAGGACAGGTCTCTCCCCACACGAGGTGCTAATGGGGAGGGCTATGAGACTGCCATCCATTCCAACTGCAGCATTGTTGAACATCACAGATGATTTGATCCTGGACTATTGTAAGGGACTCTCTGACGCCATTCATTCTGTGTCTCTTCAGGTGCAGGCTGCTGAAGTTCCATCGTCTCATGACCTGTGCCACGATCTGTGTCCGGGGGACTGGGTCCTGGTGAAGAAACACGTCAGGAAGAATTGTCTAGACGTGCGCTGGCGTGGACCTTTCCAAGTCATATTGATCACGAACACTGCAGTGAAGTGTGGAGGCTTGCCCAACTGGATCCACGCCTCAAACACTCGAAGAGTTCCAGCACCTCCGGAAGAAGCAGCTCCTCTCTCGGATGAAAATCCAGCTGAAAGCGGAGAAGCCACAGAGGGGATCAGCCAAGCTGCAGAGGTGTCAGAGGAGACTGAGAGTGTGTCTGACCAGGCCGAGGACGGTCAATACACCAGTGAGACTGAAGTGAGAAAGTAGCTGGGAGTTCGAGTCAGACACTGACCAAGCTGCAAGTGGTCAAGAGTCAAGTGCAAGAACAAGGAGCAGGAGGACAAAGAGTGGAGAAGCTAGCTGGCCGGAAAGAAGGAGAAGGCCAAGCCTGAGAGCAAATCCAGAGAGAACTCTTGTCCCGATTTCTGAAGACTCAGACCTAGACGAAGGTGCAGTGGACTCAGACTCTGAGAGTCCAAGAAGATCAAGGAGGGTACGTGTGCCCTGCAGAAGATACGCCACTCCTGAGTGGACCTACCTGGCGGCAGATGTCTTGGGGACAGAGATCCGGGAGGGTGAGGGAAGTGCAGGTGACCAATCTCGATCCAATTGTAACAGTGGAAGTACGGCTGTTGACACCTGGAATCGAAACTGAAGGGTTGCTAATGTTCACACTCCCCGTCCCTCTGTATCTAAGCCGGATAAAGGACTTGGTATTAAATAGATTAGAGTTTCCAACCTTGAGTCATCCAGTACCAGCACACGAGGAAACCATCCTTCGTCTAGAACTGTTGGAATACGCCATTAGAGCTGCTGGCACCAGAATTATTGTAGATACCTAAAAACTTTGTAAATAAACCAGCGAGAAAGAAGATAACCTAGCGCCTAGTGGAAAGAAGAAGAAACTTAGGGACTTCATTTAGTGGATGGAGAAGGGCTAGGGTTGTCTGTTATTGAATATAAAGAGATTTGTGGTAAAAAGACTTTGTCATTTTTCAAGTGTGATTCACAGACTGAGAAATCAAATGTAAGCCGAGTGAAGAAATCAAAAGAGACTTTTCAAGGAAAAGCTACGCTGTCTGATAAAATGGAGATCGGCAGTTCGAACCGCAAAGCAAAATGCATAGTAGGCACACTTATAGCAGTAGTAATTTCTCTCATAATCATAGTAGTTACTGTATCATACATAGTGGGACATGCAAGTGTAACTGAGACAACAGATGTAAAGCCTGTAACGACTTTGAAACCTGCTCTTGGTGGAAAGAAGGAGGAGAGCAATGTAAAACAGGAAAAGACGTTATTGGCAGCTGAGGCCCGTAGGTTACACGTAGACGAGTCACAGGGAAATTTCAGAACAAACGCATATGCTAAACTATTGTACGAGTATATTGATGCCATGGAGGCCAAAGATTGTTATGTCTGTATGCAATTGCCGGCTTCCGTAGATGAAGGCATTCGATATCATCATCTTCCATTGACATATGGGATCACATGTAGTTTATTGCTCAGTATATTTTATGGTCGAGAGGGGTTTGAGTACTACTTCTCAAATTATGATTCGGTACTACCCGAAGTCCCGAATTATAAACAGATGAACAAGTGGGATTGTTACAAGAAGGAAGATCGATTGGCTAAATTCTTCCTTCCTTGGGATACATTAGACACTTCATATGCACGCCGAAATAATCTGACTTGCAAAGTGTCAGAGATCGAGAAAAAGTTTATTGGACAAGTTGATGACCGTTATAGGAGGCAGAAGATTTTAAAAATGTCAGGACAATGGAAAACAGATTGGACCGAAGAGGAAAAGGCACACAAAAAGAAGGGTAGTAATGGTCCAATAGCTTTAGACCGAACACAGAAAGGAAAGTTATGTCTGACCCGAAGCAAAACGTATTATGAGAGTGTATTTGTAGGTGAAGTTAGTTGTGAACATGCTTTTCGGTTAGAATATTATACGAAAGATTTCATGAAAGGGATGCAAGTGATCCCTAACGTATATTTTGTATGTGGAAGAAATGTCTATGTGAAATTGCCTGACAATTGGTATGGTTCATGTTATTTGGCAATTGTCTTCCCCAAAATATACCATGCAAAGGATTTGGAGATCATAGAGGGAAAGGCTTCGGCAAGAGGAAAAAGGGATGTAGGAGAGGCTGAAGTAGTTGGAGACGTATTTGGAGCCATGTTTCCTCTTTTAGGTTTAATACTTAATGATGTCAAGATCAGGAGATTGGCTACAGTTGTAGATAGATTGTCTGCCAGTACTGCAAGGACATTGATGCTGGTGGTAGGAGAGATGCAATCGATTAGGGCAATGGTTCTTCAGAACCGTCTTGCTTTAGACGTTCTGCTAGCAAAAGAGGGCGGAGTCTGTAAGGCTTTGAAGGTCCAGGAATGCTGTACTTACATTCCAGACAATTCAAAACCTCTTGAGAAGTAAGCATGGGCGGAAAATCCGTTACGCTCGCGGATTTTGCGGATTTTTGGGAAATTCGCAATCCGCGAGATTTGCGAATTTCCCGCAAAATCCGCAAATTCGCACGCAGCGGATTTTTTTTGCGGCGCGCGGCATTGGTGATACAATTTTTGCGGCGCGCGGCGTTTATCATCGTTTGCCGAGTTGTTTTTCTCGATATTTTGCGAGTGCTGCGCCATTTTGGATCTTGCTGTGTGATCCCGCGGGACTTTGGCGAGCGCGATTACGTCATCGCGGCTTGCCAACTTGCACAGCGAGAGTTTGTCAACGCGAGTACGGCGAGATCACGTCTCGCGGTACTTCGCAATTGCGAGATTTGAGATGCGGCGAGCAGCAACAATCTCGCACAAGCGAAAATATAAAATTTGCAAATCTGCACAAGAAATCCACCAGCAAGCAGCATAAACCTTCTAGAAATGATGATTTTTGTCTGAATAACTCCTTAGTTTGACATTTGCCTGCACTTTTTTAGCGAGGAGTCCATTTTGGGGAGGGGGGCAGGGGTGGGAGGAAGGAAGTGCCCCACAGTCTTCAACTTCCTGTTCCTGTTCAGCAGGCTCCTCCCAGTGCTTTGTCCATCTCCTGGTCACTTTTCATTTGGGTCTGGAGCTGGAAGGATCACTTTTTGTGGATGCTGCTGGATATTTGGATTTGAGGCCTTTTTGACTTTCTTTGGATCACTGTTGGATTAGAAATTTTACAAGTAAGTTTGTTTGGGGCATTACAGTTGCTGCAATTAAAATTTTGGAATTTTCGATTTTTGGGCTGTTTTGGGGCCTTTTGCCCAGGGGTACTCAGTGGTGGGTGGACTGAGTCTTTCTGTGGGTTGTCTTGAACTTAAACATCATGGAGGCCATGGATGGATTGGGATTGTGCTGATTTTTCAGTGATTTTCGTTTTTTGGGGCTGTACTTGTGGCCTTTTCACCAGGGGTATTTGAGTCTAGCATGGGCCTAGTCTTTCTGTAGGTTGTCTTGAATTTAAACATCATGGAGGGCACGGATGGAATGGGATTGTGCTGATTTTTCAGTGATTTTCGTTTTTTGGGCCTGTACTTGTGGCCTTTTCACCAGGGGTATTTGAGTCTAGCATGGGCCTAGTCTTTCTGTGGGCTGTCTTGAACTTAAACATCATGGAGGGCATGGATGGAATGGGATTGTGCTGATTTTGCAGTGTTTTTCGATTTTTGGGGGTGTTCATGGGGAGGGACAGGCCATGTGGCTGGTGGCCATTTTGAGTGCAGCTACAGGCACTGGCCATGTGCTGGCAGGCAAGTGGCCATTTTGAATGCAGGCTTTGTTGTTAGGCCTCCAACCATTTTGCCTACTTTTCAACCTTTATTTATGCCCAGGGGTAGTGAGTCTTGCATGGGCCTAGTCTTTCTGTGGGTTGTCTTGAATGTAAACATCATGGAGGCCATGGATGGAATGGGATTGTGCTGATTTTGCAGTGTTTTTCGATTTTTGGGGGTGTTCATGGGGAGGGACAGGCCATGTGGCTGGTGGCCATTTTGAGTGCATCTACAGGCACTGGCCATGTGCTGGCAGGCAAGTGGCCATTTTGAATGCAGGCTTTGTTGTTAGGCCTCCAACCATTTTGCCTACTTTTCAACCTTTATTTATGCCCAGGGGTAGTGAGTCTTGCATGGGCCTAGTCTTTCTGTGGGTTGTCTTGAATTTAAACATCATGGAGGCCATGGATGGAATGGGATTGTGCTGATTTTGCAGTGTTTTTCGATTTTTGGGGGTGTTCATGGGGAGGGACAGGCCATGTGGCTGGTGGCCATTTTGAGTGCAGCTACAGGCACTGGCCATGTGCTGGCAGGCAAGTGGCCATTTTGAATGCAGGCTTTGTTGTTAGGCCTCCAACCATTTTGCCTACTTTTCAACCTTTATTTATGCCCAGGGGTAGTGAGTCTTGCATGGGCCTAGTCTTTCTGTGGGTTGTCTTGAATTTAAACATCATGGAGGCCATGGATGGAATGGGATTGTGCAGATTTGTCAGTGATTTTCGTTTTTTGGGCCTGTACTTGTGGCCTTTTCACCAGGGGTATTTGAGTCTAGCATGGGCCTAGTCTTTCTGTGGGCTGTCTTGAACTTAAACATCATGGAGGGCATGGATGGAATGGGATTGTGCTGATTTTGCAGTGTTTTTCGATTTTTGGGGGTGTTCATGGGGAGGGACAGGCCATGTGGCTGGTGGCCATTTTGAGTGCAGCTACAGGCACTGGCCATGTGCTGGCAGGCAAGTGGCCCTTTTGAATGCAGGCTTTGTTGTTAGGCCTCCAACCATTTTGCCTACTTTTCAACCTTTATTTATGCCCTGGGGTAGTGAGTCTAGCATGGGCCTAGTCTTTCTGTGGGCTGTCTTGAACTTAAACATCATGGAGGGCATGGATGGAATGGGATTGTGCTGATTTTGCAGTGTTTTTCGATTTTTGGGGGTGTTCATGGGGAGGGACAGGCCATGTGGCTGGTGGCCATTTTGAGTGCAGCTACAGGCACTGGCCATGTGCTGGCAGGCAAGTGGCCATTTTGAATGCAGGCTTTGTTGTTAGGCCTCCAACCATTTTGCCTACTTTTCAACCTTTATTTATGCCCAGGGGTAGTGAGTCTTGCATGGGCCTAGTCATTCTGTGGGTTGTCTTGAATTTAAACATCATGGAGGCCATGGATGGAATGGGATTGTGCTGATTTTGCAGTGTTTTTCGATTTTTTGGGGTGTTTATGGGGAGGGACAGGCCATGTGGCTGGTGGCCATTTTGAGTGCAGTTACAGGCACTGGCCATGTGCTGGCAGGCAAGTGGCCATTTTGAATACAGGCTTTGTTGTTAGGCCTCCAACCATTTTGCCTACTTCTCAACCTTTATTTATGCCCAGGGGTAGTGAGTCTTGCATGGGCCTAGTCTTTCTGTGGGTTGTCTTGAATTTAAACATCATGGAGGCCATGGATGGAATGGGATTGTGCAGATTTTTCAGTGATTTTCGTTTTTTGGGCCTGTACATGTGGCCTTTTCACCAGGGGTATTTGAGTCTAGCATGGGCCTAGTCTTTCTGTGGGCTGTCTTGAACTTAAACATCATGGAGGGCATGGATGGAATGGGATTGTGCTGATTTTGCAGTGTTTTTCGATTTTTGGGGGTGTTCATGGGGAGGGACAGGCCATGTGGCTGGTGGCCATTTTGAGTGCAGCTACAGGCACTGGCCATGTGCTGGCAGGCAAGTGGCCATTTTGAATGCAGGCTTTGTTGTTAGGCCTCCAACCATTTTGCCTACTTTTCAACCTTTATTTATGCCCAGGGGTAGTGAGTCTAGCATGGGCCTAGTCTTTCTGTGGGCTGTCTTGAACTTAAACATCATGGAGGGCATGGATGGAATGGGATTGTGCTGATTTTGCAGTGTTTTTCGATTTTTGGGGGTGTTCATGGGGAGGGACAGGCCATGTGGCTGGTGGCCATTTTGAGTGCAGCTACAGGCACTGGCCATGTGCTGGCAGGCAAGTGGCCATTTTGAATGCAGGCTTTGTTGTTAGGCCTCCAACCATTTTGCCTACTTTTCAACCTTTATTTATGCCCAGGGGTAGTGAGTCTTGCATGGGCCTAGTCTTTCTGTGGGTTGTCTTGAATTTAAACATCATGGAGGCCATGGATGGAATGGGATTGTGCTGATTTTGCAGTGTTTTTCGATTTTTGGGGGTGTTCATGGGGAGGGACAGGCCATGTGGCTGGTGGCCATTTTGAGTGCAGCTACAGGCACTGGCCATGTGCTGGCAGGCAAGTGGCCATTTTGAATGCAGGCTTTGTTGTTAGGCCTCCAACCATTTTGCCCACTTTTCAACCTTTATTTATGCCCAGGGGTAGTGAGTCTTGCATGGGCCTAGTCTTTCTGTGGGTTGTCTTGAATTTAAACATCATGGAGGCCATGGATGGAATGGGATTGTGCAGATTTTTCAGTGATTTTCGTTTTTTGGGCCTGTACTTGTGGCCTTTTCACCAGGGGTATTTGAGTCTAGCATGGGCCTAGTCTTTCTGTGGGCTGTCTTGAACTTAAACATCATGGAGGGCATGGATGGAATGGGATTGTGCTGATTTTGCAGTGTTTTTCGATTTTTGGGGGTGTTCATGGGGAGGGACAGGCCATGTGGCTGGTGGCCATTTTGAGTGCAGCTACAGGCACTGGCCATGTGCTGGCAGGCAAGTGGCCATTTTGAATGCAGGCTTTGTTGTTAGGCCTCCAACCATTTTGCCTACTTTTCAACCTTTATTTATGCCCAGGGGTAGTGAGTCTTGCATGGGCCTAGTCTTTCTGTGGGTTGTCTTGAATTTAAACATTATGGAGGGCATGGATGGATTGGGATTGTGCTGATTTTGCAGTGTTTTTCGATTTTTTTGTGCTCTATAACTGAACTGATGTTCCTCTGTCTTCCATTTTTTTTAGGTGCACAAGACTCAAGAGAACCACCAGTGCCAGGAAGAAGTCCTGCAGCGGTGTGTGTGTGCAGCATAACGTCACGCGACGTCACGTCTGGCCTCAGACAACTCTACAATTCATGCAACTGCGGCCTGCTGTCTGACCTGCTCTGAAGAAGATGGCCCCAAAGAAAGGTCTCCGTAGCTCCTCTAGCAAGAAAGTTGCTAGTAAGGAGCAGAAGAAGCAAGTTACCAAGGAGGCTGGTGTGCCACCTGCCACGTTTTTTGGGAGAAAAAAAAAAAGTACGCCTGCAGCAGCAGGATCTGCTGGGGACCAAGCTGGGAGCAGCACCCCTGCTCCATTGGGTTCAGTGCCTCCACCACCACGCCAACTTAAGTCAAAGCCCTTGAGTGCTTCAGAGGCAGTCAGTGTACTTCTCCAATCACCATCGACCAGTGATGTTGGCTCATCGCAAGAAAGTAGCAGCAATGTCCCTGAATCAACACAGGTTGTTGTAACTCATCTGACAAGTGTTGAAGAACCACAGCCGCAACAACAACACCATGTGAAAGTACACGCCCAAGTACATGTGGAAGGAGAGGCAGCAAACGGAGATGCGCAAGCAAAGGTGCATGGAGGTTCACAAGTGCCCACAATAGTTGTTCCTCCCGAAGTAGGGGCACATCAGGAAATCGACAATGAAGCCGAGGTATCATTGGAAGCCACTCCTCCTGATGATCATTCATTGTCTTCCACATCCCTAGCAAGGAAAAGATCAAGGGGGATGTCTACATCTTCTTCAAGCCCACCTCGTTCTGATGCAAGTGATCTGTCTTGGGAACCACAACTGCGGTCTGACAGTGAGGCACACCATGATCTGACACCGGTACCTAAGCGTAAAAGGAAGGTCGTCCAAAAACTCAAACCTATGGAGTGTGATGAGGCTCAACAAGAAGTGACAGATACTGCTGGTGATGAAGCCTCTCACGATGACGACGAGCCAGTCATCACAAAGGTCACTGCAGCCCCACCGGGCATGCAGCAAAGAGACATTTTGACCCTATCCCGAGAAGCTGCTGAGCGTGATGATGTCGGCGAGGAGGCAATGGAAATGGAATCATTAGAATTGGAGTTAAGTAGTACACCAAAACCTACCGCTTCCATATTTCTTCCTCGCAAGAAGGTACCCACCTCGTCCTCGACCTCAATTCGTGGTGGTGAAAGTGCAAAACGTACTGAAGTTCGGCAATCCACATCCTCCACTTCATCTGGCATTAGCAGCAGGACCACCACCACCAGTATCGCCGCCTCCTCCGGCCCCCAAAGACATTTCAAGTCTCCAGTTTGGGACTTCTTTAGTGTTTGCCCAAAAAAGGAAAACGTAGCCATTTGTAGCATTTGTAAGCTTCGAGTTAGTCGTGGTAAGTTTGGTACCAACTGTGGTACCGGAGGCCAGAGAGGTCATCTTAGGAGAACGCACAATGTCCAATGGTTTGCGCACCTACACGTGATCAAGGAAGCCCGAATTGCACGCAATGAAAACGTTGATTTTTCATCTGATGATGACGAGGAGGAAGAAGACGATTCAAACACTTCACTTACACCCAGTTCCCCTGTCAGCAGCACACCCCATGGGAGCCACACTAAGAGTGTGGGAGAGAGTGAGACATCAATGCGGAAAAGTTCATCAGCGAGCGTAACTGGGTCGAAGAGATCATCATCATCCCGTAAATCCTTGGTCCAGGGCAACATTAAAAAGATGTTGTTTACAGAAGCGCAATATGAACGCAACCACCCAATGACCCGTCTGTATAACACTAAGCTGGCTAAAATGCTAGCTCTGGACCTTCTCCCTTTTTCTTTTGTAGAAGGGGTTGGTTTTCTAGAATTAGTGGCAGCGCTCTGCCCTAAATGGAAGGTTCCTAGCCGGTTCTATTTTGCCCGAGTTGCGGTTCCAGCACTACATGAAGATGTTCTGAAGGTGATTGGGGCAGCTTTGCAGAAGAGTGCTGTTCACACTATACATCTGACAACAGACATGTGGACCAGTGGCGCAGGCGCTGATTACATGTGCATCACTGCACACTGGGTCTCTTTTTCAGGGGCTAAAGCAAAGCTAAACACAGGTGTTGACACGAACATTGTTTTTAAAGCTGCTCGGAAACATGCAACACTAGCCATGTTTGGTTTGGAGAAACGTCACACAGCAGAAAACATTTTGGATGTCTTTAACACAAAGGTCCTTAACTGGCTGTCCCCACTAAAACGCAAGGTTGGTTATGTTTCCACGGACAATGGCGCCAATATAGTTAAGGCCATGAGGGACGGTTACTATTTCAGAGTGCCGTGTTTGGCGCACTGTATAAACCTGGTTGTCCAAAAATTCTTGGGTAATAAAGGCAGTGCAGCGTACAGTGTATTGGAGACCTGCCGAAAAATGTGCAAGCATTTCAGCCATTCTTTTAAGGCCCGGAAGCAGCTGAGGAGCCTGCTATATCAACGTCAAATGCCAGTGAAAGCACTCATCCAGGAGGTGGTAACACGTTGGAACTCAACCTTCTACATGCTTGAGCGTCTGTATGAGCAGTATACAGAACTCGATCAATATTTCCTTAAAGAGGGTACAGAGGAGCTGAGGATGGGTGGGCCGCAATGGAACATAGTTGAAAGCCTGACACGCATGCTTCGTCCTTTTGAGTTCTTCACGCGTGCAGTCAGCAAGGAGGACTCTAATTTGGGAAAAGCTATCCCATTGTTGTACATGCTGGAGGACCAACTGAAGGAGGTGTGTTCTGTGTTTGGAAAAGATGACAAAAACCAAGACTCTTTGCTTCTGGCTGAGCAATTATTAGAGCTCCTACAAGGTGATGAACGTCTTAAAAAGATCCACTCAGAACAGCATTACATTTGTGCTACTATTCTGGATCCACGCTACAAAAAGGCGCTGGCAGGCCAAGCATTCTTTCCTTTTGATGATGAACATGTTCCAAAGTACAAACGTTGGCTAGCCTTGTCAGCCAAGAGGTTTGAAACAGAACGGCTGGAAATTGAAGGAAATGGCAGTACATCAGCAGGCCATCCCCAGTCAAAACAATCCACTTCTGCACCTGTGGCTGTGGCACAAGTGACCTCTCAGCCGTTAAAGACACCGGCAACCGGATCATCTGCACGAAACACAACAGAAACATTGGAGGCTGAAGAGGATTGGCTAGCTCTGCGTGGGTTTGGTTCTCAAAAGGTCAGAGGCACAGCAAGAGCTAAGCAAAGTGGAGGAACCTTGGATGAGGACCTTGAGTCGATGGTGAAGGACTATCTGAATGACTCAACAGAGGTCTATGTTAATTCTGACCCATTGGCGTATTGGCATGGGAAAAAAGAATTGTGGCCACAGCTCACCAACCTGGCTTTAAACTACTTGTCTTGCCCACTCGCAAGCGTGTCTTCTGAACGGGTTTTCAGTGCGGCTGGTGGGATTGTAACTCCCAAACGGAGCCGCCTCTCGCCCAAAAATGTGGAGAGGTTAACAATGATCAAGATGAATCAGCACCTCATACCACCAGATTTCAGAGTACGAGAGAGCATGCCGGATGAAGAGGAGGTGGCCAGCAACATAGATGAGGGAATTTCTACTCTGTCAGGTGACACTGAGCTCACCCTGCCTGAATTCGCAGAGTATGATGACGAAGCCTTATTCTCATTCCTGGACCGTGATACCGAGCCCTGAAAATGAGACAACGAATCAATAACTTTCTTTTTCGTCCCTATTCACTTTTATTCCTGTGTGTCTGTCTTTCTTTGTTGTGCACAGTTAATATATTTCAAACTTTAATCAGATAATCACAAAATCAAGCCCATCAGCAGAACTGTCTTCGCTGGTTTGCTAATTGATTTGAAGTTGCCGCAGTCTGCATTCCTCAGGTTCACAAGTTCAGAAGAACATGCTCCTCTATCCTCCTCCTCCAGACTCCTATTTCCATCAAACCAGAGGGCTGGTTTACGCCCAATGAAGAAAGACTCAGCACTTGTGGGGGTGTTGTTGTACCTCTTTGCAGGTGAGTTGACGGCTCTGGGACCATTGTTGGGAAGCTCTAATACCGGATAAAAGTGGTTTGGACCAAATCCCAGGAAGAATTTTTTTTGTGTTTTTGATGACTTGCTTGCCTTTTAGGTGCTCTTAGGGAAGGTTCCGTCTGTTTGTGGGTGAGTTTCGTGGTCTGGGAGCATTGCTGGGACACTCTAATCTTGATTGCATTTGCTTTTCAGGAAATCCGTCGTGCCAACCCCGACTTATGGCCTAGCTACGCAGCGCGTTTGGACCGAAGGCCGAGAAATATTGCAAGTATGAGATTTTGCTTTTGGCCTGTTTGGGGGTGTTATGCTTCTTGGCGGGTGGGTTGGCGGGTCTTGGGGCATTCCTGGGAAGGTCTAATACCGGGTAGAAGTGGTTGGGACAAAATCCAGGCCGATTTTTTTTTGGGCTATTTCTGACATTTTGCTCAATGTAGCGTTTTCGGGGGCCTGTTTGGGGGGCTTCCTGGTGTTTGTGGGTGAGTTTCGTGGTCTGGGAGCACTGCTGGGACACTCTAATCTTGATTGCATTTGCTTTTCAGGAAATCTGTCGTGGCAACCCCGACTTATGGCCTAGCTACGCAGTGCGTTTGGACCGAAGGCCGAGAAATATTGCAAGTATGAGATTTTGCTTTTGGCATGTTTGGGGGTGTTATGCTTCTTGGCGGGTGGGTTGGCGGGTCTTGGGGCATTCCTGGGAAGGTCTAATACCGGGTAGAAGTGGTTGGGACAAAATCCAGGCCGATTTTTTTTTGGCTATTTCTGACATTTTGCTCTATGTAGCGTTTTCGGGGGCCTGTTTGGGGGGCTTCCTGGTGTTTGTGGTTGAGTTTCGTGGTCTGGGAGCACTGCTGGCTATATATACTTTACTTTGCAAGAGGTTTGAAGCAAATCCATGGTGGCAGAGGGGAGTTAGGGCCTAGCTGCAGAGCGCGCGCGGAGTGATTTGGGAAATTTGTGAAAAATTGACTAAGTCCACATTTTTGTACTTTTGCTCTTTGGCTGTTTGGGGGTCTTCTACTCGTTTTCTCCTGGGTTGACGGCTCTGGGGCCATTGCTGGGAAGCTCTAATACCGGATAAAAGTGTTTTGGACCAAATCCCAGGCGGAAATTTTTTTGTGTTTTTGATGACTTGCTTGCCTTTTAGGTGCTCTTAGGGAAGGTTCCATCTGTTTGTGGGTGAGTTTCGTGGTCTGGGAGCATTGCTGGGACACTCTAATCTTGATTGCATTTGCTTTTCAGGAAATCCGTCGTGCCAACCCCGACTTATGGCCTAGCTACGCAGCGCGTTTGGACCGAAGGCCGAGAAATATTGCAAGTATGAGATTTTGCTTTTGGCCTGTTTGGGGGTGTTATGCTTCTTGGTGGGTGGGTTGGCGGGTCTTGGGGCATTCCTGGGAAGGTCTAATACCGGGTAGAAGTGGTTGGGACAAAATCCAGGCCGATTTTTTTTTTGGGCTATTTCGGACATTTTGCTCAATGTAGCGTTTTCGGGGGCCTGTTTGGGGGGCTTCCTGGTGTTTGTGGGTGAGTTTCGTGGTCTGGGAGCACTGCTGGGACACTCTAATCTTGATTGCATTTGCTTTTCAGGAAATCCGTCGTGGCAACCCCGACTTATGGCCTAGCTACGCAGTGCGTTTGGACCGAAGGCCGAGAAATATTGCAAGTATGAGATTATGCTTTTGGCCTGTTTGGGGGTGTTATGCTTCTTGGCGGGTGGGTTGGCGTGTCTTGGGGCATTCCTGGGAAGGTCTAATACCGGGTAGAAGTGGTTGGGACAAAATCCTCGCGGAAAAGCCTTTTGGCACTTTTTGTAACTTAGGGTTCGTTAGGGTTAGCCCTAGCAGCAGGATTGCATGTGTTTCGGGGTGTTCTAGATTTTTCCAACTGAGTTCTGGGGTCTTAGAGCACTCGTGAGAATGTGTAATTTTGGTTGCAAGTCATTTGAAGAAAATCCATGGTGGGAAAGGGGGGATTTGGCATAGTTAAAGAAAGCCTTTGCCACTATTCTTAACTTAGGGTTCGTTAGGGTTAGCAGTATTTCTATTGCATGTGTTTGAGTGGGGGGGATTTCGAGTCTTGGAGCGATGCTGGCTATGGCTACTTTTGCTTGGTTGCTTGCAAGTGGTTTGAATGCAATCCACGGTGGTAATGGGTAATTAGGAAGGGGGTACTTCGGCCTACTTTTACTTTCAAAGTAAGTTTTGTCACCAGTTTTCTGCTAGGCCTCGTTTTTTGAGATTTGATTGGGGGTCTTCTACATTTTTGCGACTGGCTTTAGTAAGGGTCTGGGTGGGAGCACTGCTAGGAAGATCTAATTTTGTTCTAAAACACAGTTTACAGTACACCTAGCTTGAGGGGCAAGATCCGCTACATTAATTTGCCCATACTTATTTATCCTTCAAAAGGTGACTCAGAGTACGCACTTTCAAAAATATTGTACTGTCTACTAGGAAAATCAAATTGTGACTTTTTGCACTCCACAACCTACATACCTTATATTTATTTATCAGTGGTGTTGTAATATTATATCACTTCCTGTTTTTCGTTGAATAATTACAGGCCGGGTTTCAGTCTCTGCAATGGGGAAAAAAGGATGGAGTCAGGCTTCACAGTAGCGAGCCACAATTCAGCATCAGGCAGGCAGTGGACAGGGTGTCTTCTGGTGACCAACATCGATGGACGAAGCGTCGGCTGCAATGGAGGAGTGCCGCTAAAAGGAGGATTTTTTTTCTGCAGGCAACTTACTTACCACTTCCAACAGGACCACTACAACCACATAGATACAGTATCCCTTGCCTTTTTCTCTGACTGTGACTGCATTTCTTGGATCTCTCTCTGCTTCTAAATTGATCCCTTAACACATCACTTAGTCCACTCCACTATCACATCTGCACCACACATAGTCATTTGTAAGTGCTCCTACGTAATTCGCAAGTCGCAGCACGCCCCAGGCCGTAGAGGACTGGGATGGCCCCAATGATGAAGCATGTCACCAAGGGGCAACCCTGGTGAGTGAGGGGACACCTAGAAAACAAGCAATTTCTCCTTTTCTATCTACTATACCTTCCAGACCAACCCCACTGAGTGTTGTTGTGAATGGATTTATAGTGACCAGCAAGGCTCTCGGGTATCTGGCTAAGTACAGAGACCTTATGTTGAATATCGTTATCAATAATTCCACACAGGCCCTGTACTGTCGCATTCTTTCTTCCACAGTTGTCGAATGTACTACTTACTTTTCACTGACATGCATGCAGTAGTGCATGCACTTTCAAAGATTGATGGATAGGTTTGTACCCAAAGAATTGTTTATGTTCCATTGTTTGTCTATGCTGTGCTTTTTTTTACAGGGTGTCTTCTGGTGACCAACATCGATGGACGAAGCGTCGGCTGCAATGGAGGAGTGCCGCTAAAAGGAGGATTTTTTTTCTGCAGGCAACTTACTTACCACTTCCAACAGGACCACTACAACCACATAGATACAGTATCCCTTGCCTTTTTCTCTGACTGTGACTGCATTTCTTGGATCTCTCTCTGCTTCTAAATTGATCCCTTAACACATCACTTAGTCCACTCCACTATCACATCTGCACCACACATAGTCATTTGTAAGTGCTCCTACGTAATTCGCAAGTCGCAGCACGCCCCAGCCCGTAGAGGACTGGGATGGCCCCAATGATGAAGCATGTCACCAAGGGGCAACCCTGGCGAGTGAGGGGACACCTAGAAAAAAAGCAATTTCTCCTTTTCTATCTACTATACCTTCCAGACCAACCCCATTGAGTGTTGTTGTGAATGGATTTATAGTGACCAGCAAGGCTCTCAGGTATCTGGCTACAGAGACCTTATGTTGAATATAGTTATCAATATTTCCACCCACGCCCTGTACTGTCGCATTCTTTCTTCCACAGTTGTCGAAAGTACTACTTACTTTTAAATGACATGCATGCAGTAGTGTATGCACTTTCAAAGATTGATGGATAGGTTTGTACCCAAAGATTTGTTTATGTTCACAATTGTTTGTCCATGCTGTGCTACTTTTTCTTGTCTCCCAAAACCTTTCCCAAAAACCCCCGTACCCATCCATTTTTCAAACCCTAACCCTCTTCCCCCGGGCTGTGTGGTTTTGATTGATGTGTGACTAAATTACAGCAATAAATCCACACACTTGCTGGGGAGGATAAGGTGATAGCAACAGGCTGGTGAAGAAATCCGAGGATATATTCTTACTCTGCTTGACAAAGACCCATGGCTAATGTCAAAGAACTTCAACCGAATTAGTTATACTTTAACATTTGTTAGGCTACAATGTGGCACTGTTCTAGTGTACTTCTGTCACCTGCTATATTCTGTATTGTACCTTTGTATTGCTCAGGAGGACAAACCAGATTTCATTTTCTTTTTTTTCATAGGCAAGCAACTGCCACTGTGTCACACCACTAGTACCACCGCTATGAGGAAATTTTATCCGCCCAGGATTGCCAACCTTATTTGCTGTTTCCCGTGGAGCCAGCCCTGGGCCTAGCCCTACTTGCAAACAGAAATTACAGGTAAGATAGGCGTTTGGTTGGAGGTAGTATAATGGAGTATTAGGAGAGACGAGAGATTTGATTGACGGTAGTACTACTAAAGTCCTAGGACTATTCAGGAAAACAAACTTACTGTTATGTTAAACCCCCACCCACCAGACTCAAAAGCAGTAAAAAACAGGTATGGTCAGATAAAGTTTCAAAAAGTATATTTTTATAGCCGTAACAAAAGAATCTCCCGCAAGACCCTCCCTAACCCCAACGATTGTCCTTCAAAAGTCCCCAAAAATCACAACTCCCAATTCCCACCCCCCAAAAGTCTCTAAAAAAGGGGCAAGGGACACTATGGCAGGGTGCTGTTGGAATTAGCAGCCAGGGCATCATGCTCCTTGCGGAGGGTGGCAAGTTCGAAGCGGAGGCCCTCCACCACGTTCTTATAATTATGAACCTCCTGCTCCAGGTAGGACAGTCTGAGGGATAAGCGGCGCCGGTGTGCCTTGCAAATCCTGTGAGGGGCAGCTGCTTTCTTTGTTGCTGGGCGGTGGCGTTTGGCTTTGGTAGCACGGCTCCGTACCGCTGGAGCACTGCGCTGGCTGGCAGCCCGCACGGAGGAGGATGCAGCTGTCCCAGTGGACGTTGTTGTTGTACCAGACTGCGTCTCCTCCTCCTCCAGGGCCACCAGCCGCCGATATTCAGCAACAGTGGCATCCAGCCTCCGTTGCCGGGCCATTCGAGCCAGCTCCTTCCTCCTTGATGGTGTCTTGGATTTGGAAGGAGCAACTACATGAAAAAAGAAAGACATAGTCTGTAACCAATGCTCCTTAAGATTAACACAAAATGATTGAGCAGAAAGTTGTCACAGTACAAGTAGCAAATTGAAAGCACAGTGCATAACTATTGAGGACAGTATCTATGTAACCTCCGACTTCTTCATCCTTGCTCTAACATTAGTGGGAGTTTAAGGAACAAATTCTACGAGCACTATGGACTTCTATTACAGTCGACTATGACAGTACACCACTCTTATTCTTCTTCTTCTCTCTTGTTTAGGAAAATTGGTACGTTATCTTATGCAAGCCGGCATAATGCCAGCGCAGTGAACTTGCACCCGAGAAAAACAGACGCACACCATGGTGAGTGAGACAGACTTGCGTTACTGTACCGGTCCAGTACATGCAGGTGGTGAAGCTCTTACTTTTCTATTACGGGTGGCACTGAGAATACTCTGTTAAAAGGGCTACTGCTTAATTAATTTAGCTTTCACCCTACAGTGCAAATGAGTATTAGAAAAGGAAAATGAAGAAGCTAAATTATCTGATTATCTATCACTTC
Organism: Lissotriton vulgaris; assembly: GCF_964263255.1. Classification (NCBI taxonomy): domain Eukaryota; kingdom Metazoa; phylum Chordata; class Amphibia; order Caudata; family Salamandridae; genus Lissotriton; species Lissotriton vulgaris. Next base: position 161,956,805 of record NC_141689.1, read on the forward strand.
ACATGGGATGTATTTGATGACATATGGGATGACTTTAGGTGCTTTGCTTATTATTGAGTGAACAGTGATACCCCCACACATGAATGACGTACTACTACTAAACTAAAGTTATTAAGGGAGGTAGGGAGTGTCCACCGTAATAACTGGATATATGCTGTGCTTGCAGTTGCAATACAAACTACTGCTACTATTCATGGTAGTCTTTGGACAACGTTACAACTTCTTTTCCTTGCCTTTCCTACACTGGAACGGACATGCGGGTGCGGTGTTACATGCTCTTCAAAGTAACACTTAGTTCATCCAGTGACCGTCTACTCTCTCTAGATTCACATATGCTATCTAAGTGTCAGATAGTACCATGAATGATCCAGGCATCCATCCATTCAAAGTATATTGCACACATACAGTTTCTGTCTCACCCACCCAGGCTGTTCTCCTTCCACCCATCCTTGCTTCATCATTCACCCAGCCATGCACCATACCATTTTCTTACCTTCCCAGCCACCTCAGGGACCAAGCAAACACATATCATTCTTCTTTGCCAGTCATCATTACATTTCTCGTGCTTCCACACTTACTTACACCCTTCTTTCGCTTTTCGTTCATCCCATCCATCAAGTTCACCTCAGATCTGATTGGGATTCTTCTCGCCAAAAACTTCACAGCTAAGTCGAAGTACATTTAGAGGAGGCTACTACCTGCTTTTTTTATAATACACCCGTGCAGAAAGCACACTCTGCAGTCTTCAATCTCAATGACTAAGGAATGTATAGCTTACCTCTGCCCGCCACCACCGTGTGAACCCTCACAGGCATGTCCTTGTCCGGCACTTGCACCGCCTCCTCCCCAGAGTTGTCCTCCTCGTCCAATGCCACCACCACCTCCGCGCTGGCCCCGTCTCCAGATGTTCCACCTACAAAGTACATTTAATAATGTTAGAATACACCACTCACTACTATATAACATTTGGTCTAGGAGGAAGAAAGAAATGTGAAAAAAAGTGTACAATTTAATAATTTTTGACTGTGTACTCTAGAGTAAAAATGTCCCTTTTTCCAGGGAAGGCTGTTGTCTTGCTGCACTTTTTGGCACAACTGATGAATGTTTGCTTTTTACTTTTTAACACGCACCACTTTTTCTCCTAACAGACAGAACCTTGACTTCTAAGAACACGAGCAGGATCAAGTTCAAACCAGGTGAGAGCTCGGCTCGACCACAAGAAATGTGTCCAATTAATCGTCAGCACTAAGCACTTTTCCATTTTCAGTTACACGTTCACTTTTATGACAAACTTGAATTTAATAAATGTGTTTACTTTTAATAAAGCTTTTAAACTTAAATAGACTCTGTGGTTTTTGGTCCTCCAGACTAGAGTGGATGAGCTAAAGGTTTTCGAATTTTTGCAAGCATGAGTCCGTGCCTCTGCCATCGGTGACTTTGGGAGCTAAATGACTCTGCCACACTATCTAGTCAGTAAGGAGATTGGGGGTTCAACTACAAAGTCTGTTATCACTGAGGTATGTGGAAAGTCTAACAGTTACAGCACCTATTATAATTGATAAGCTAAGCGATGCATTATTTAGTGTCCATAGTTCTGTTTGTGCAGATTTGTCCCTGCAACAGTAGTAGAATGGATTGTCCTCCTATCCAAACCAAAAGTAAAGTAGTATCTTATTATTTCTTGGTGGTGGTCATTCACCTTTTTATTGTTGGCAATGGTCAAAGCATAAACATTTAGAATACTTGAAAAGACATTATGGACAATCCCAGAGGACTACACTCAGTGCATAGAGCTATTGCTGACTAGAATGGGAGTCCAATGGAAATGCCAAATGTGCAATCTTAGTTAGCTACACAGACAGACTAATAAGAATAATCTAGTAATACCACACGGAGTCATAGTCGAGGCAGGATAAGAATTTAGATCCTGTCTACAAGAAGATCAAAGACGATTTAGAAAAAATCGAATGAGGAACGCTAGGAAAAAATAAGTACTCTATATTAAAATTAAAACTTACTGGGGCCAGCAAAGGAGCCCTCGACTGCCCGGTCCTGGCCTGCATCGACAACAGCACCCTCCTCCTCCTCCTCCTGTGTCCTCCTCTTGCCCCTGGGGGAAGCTGATGTACAACATGAAAGAAAGAAAAACAGAAAACATGGGTGATATTTCTCAACCAAATCAAACATTTAAAAAAGAACTAACAAAGTAACAAAATATTTTTGCGAAATAGCAAATAGGGAATGACTCCACGGGATATATTATTGACCAATCTCATGTGGTCGACTACGTCATTACTTTAGTATTGCTTGATTTGCGGACCGTCGAATTGGAAACTACCCTATGTAACTCACTAAACAAAGTACTAAAAAGGTTTGCCTAGGATTGGCAGGCAGCAGTCCGCAGCACGCAAAGTGACAGCCAAAGTCCATCGTGATTGAAGATCAGCGACAACACTAAAGTTTCCTACTACATTCACCAGTCATTAAAATACTCAAACTATTAATCCACCACCACTATTTCTTCTTATCGCCATGTGTACAAAGGAAGGACTGGACTTGAGTCTGTAGGGGCTGATTTAGAAGGCCCTTGCGGCTCTTTTGCTCCATTGTTGCGTGACTTTTGTGACGCAGCGACAGCACAAAAGAGGCGCAATGGTGCCGCGTATATTAACAACGTGACGCATCTGGGAGATGCATCACGTTGTAAAGCCCTGCGCCAATAGGGGTGTTCCGGCGCAAGGGAGGGCGTTCCTGCGCAGGAACGCATCCTAAAAGTGGCTGAGGGAAATCTACAAGATTTCAATCAGTCACTTTGAGGACAATGATGCGTGACTCAAACCCTGCGCCTGCTTGAAGCAGACGTACGGCTTGACGCAGCATTGGGGAGATAGGGCACCCCAGAGCATTGATGGAGCTGCACCATCGTTGCGACGCAACTCCAGCAATGCGCCGCCTTTACGGCACAGATGCGTAACGCTTTGGTGACGTTTTGGGCCCATGGCGCGCCGCATTGTAAATACGGCGCACCATGGGTGATGCTGGCGTGACGCACAATTACTGGCGCATCCCTGCAACTTTGCAGGGATGCGCCGGTAATTAAAAATCTGAACCTTAGTGTGTAGCATTACGCAGTTCTTTCAACTACACTCATACATAATTTCACAGGCCAATGAAATGAACACAAAATCTAAAACAAATAAGCATAGTAGCAACACTACTGAGAAGAAGGAGAGCAGTGTACCTGAAATGCACAGAAGATTTTGAAATAAAATTTACCTACAATGTAATGAGCAGCATTATTGCTCTTGGTAAAAAACAAAAATTTGCAATATAATAACACAGCAGGAGAAAACATAGTAGTAAAGACATAGCTACTACTACTCACCAAGCCCAGGGATCTCAAGGCCAAGGAGGTCGAGCAGATCTCGCTCACGGGTCAGGACATCCGTCCAGCGGTGGGTGGCCTGGTTGTAGGTGCGCCAGACCCGAGAGTGGTGGTAAATGGCCTGGCACACCTTCTCCCACCGCTTCCGGCGCTCCCGGGCCCCGTACCCGGCACTGATCCTGCGCCTGCTTGAAGCAGACGTACGGCTTGACGCAGCATTGGGGAGATAGGGCACCCCAGAGCATTGATGGAGCTGCACCATCGTTGCGACGCAACTCCAGCAATGCGCCGCCTTTACGGCACAGATGCGTAACGCTTTGGTGACGTTTTGGGCCCATGGCGCGCCGCATTGTAAATACGGCGCACCATGGGTGATGCTGGCGTGACGCACAATTACTGGCGCATCCCTGCAACTTTGCAGGGATGCGCCGGTAATTAAAAATCTGAACCTTAGTGTGTAGCATTACGCAGTTCTTTCAACTACACTCATACATAATTTCACAGGCCAATGAAATGAACACAAAATCTAAAACAAATAAGCATAGTAGCAACACTACTGAGAAGAAGGAGAGCAGTGTACCTGAAATGCACAGAAGATTTTGAAATAAAATTTACCTACAATGTAATGAGCAGCATTATTGCTCTTGGTAAAAAACAAAAATTTGCAATATAATAACACAGCAGGAGAAAACATAGTAGTAAAGACATAGCTACTACTACTCACCAAGCCCAGGGATCTCAAGGCCAAGGAGGTCGAGCAGATCTCGCTCACGGGTCAGGACATCCGTCCAGCGGTGGGTGGCCTGGTTGTAGGTGCGCCAGACCCGAGAGTGGTGGTAAATGGCCTGGCACACCTTCTCCCACCGCTTCCGGCGCTCCCGGGCCCCGTACCCGGCACTGATCTTGCCGCCTCCCATGATGGTCCTGGGGAGGCGGCGCTGAACATAAAAAATGAGTTGGGCCACCTCCTCCGGGGTAAAGATCTCCCGTGGCATCACTAGCTCCCCCCTCAAACGCCCGCACGGGAGCCGGACACGGGGTGCGGGACCCTTCCCCTTCTCGGGATGCTTCCCGGCTCCCTTCACCATGGTCTGGGCGGAAAGGAATAAAGAAAATAGAATAGGGAAGAGAAGAAAAGAAAAGAGTTTACAAAAGTAGTTTAAAATTAACCAAAAGTAGCAGTAAACACAAAAATATAGGGCTAGAAAAATAGAGGGATAGATAATAAGTAAAATAGATCAAAAAAAACTTCAAACAAGCAAAGGATGGCAGAGATTGACAGAGGATACAAAGACCATGCCCAGTACCATAGCAATGAATGAGAAACAAGATGGCCGCGCCCGTTCACGACCGCGCGGGTAAGTTCGCGCGAGATTTTCCTTGCGAACACGCGCAAGACTGTACTGGCAAGCCGCGGACTTTGCGAGATTACACTTCGCGCCCGGAAACGGAAATACGTCAGGCAAACAAGATGGCTGCGCCCTTGAACGACCGCGAGGGTAACTTCGCGTCTTGCGCTACGAGCGGCTCGCAAAAACGCACAAAACCTTGCCAACTAACACGCCGCAAAAAAAACAAATTGCATATTCGCACAAATTTGCGGCTTCCGAATCCGATCTCGCGCGTGTTCGCATCCCGCGAACCCCGCGAAATTGCAGAAAAACGAGTTTTTCAAAACTGAAAGCACTCGGCAGGGGCAAGAGTTCAAACTCATCATTAGTAACAATTCCCGGTAGTGCTTCCTGACTGGGGCCCCTCCAGAATTCAGTTGCTAGTTGCAACAATTGTATGACCCTGCTCTGACCCTCACAGCAGGCTCATACAATAGCTACAAGTAGGCCACAAAGAAGGTCCTGGGGAAAAAAAATGCACTGCAACAGAAAGCAAAATTACAGATAAGGAAGCAGGTGCCAGACTGGAATTTTAAAACAGTGACACATTAATAAACTAACCCCAAATTAATTCATCTCAGTTGAAGCAGGGCAGGTGTGCTTGCTTTTCCCCCCCATAATCTACAGTAATGATGAACCAGAGAGTGGCATTGATGTAACAGAGGGTTGCAGTGGTGAAACAGAGGGTGCTGGGAACCTGTGATGATGAACCAGACGTAGAAACAACATAATTCGCGACCGTTGCGCGACGAAATGTAAGTTCGCAATTGCGAACTGGTACGAAACCCTCTTGCAGAACTGGCAGAAATCCTTGCGAACACAAAAAAAAAAAAAAATCCGCAAATTCGCAAGAATTCGCGGATTTTGCGGATTGCGAGTTCGCAAATCCGCAAAATTCGCGAACGCGAGATTCGCAAAATTCGCCCATGCTTATTGAGAAGGCTATACAGAATATTACTAAAATGCACCAAGAGATTGAAGACCTAACAAGGGTAAATGTTTGGGAAAAGGTAGGTCATGGAATGGGTAAAGTTGGAGGTTGGTTTGCCAATCTCGGGAAGAGCTTTGTCTGGTATATTCTGAAGCCTATCTTCATAATTTTAATTTGCATAATCATATTATGGGGTTTAGTGAGACTGTACAAATGGTATCGATCAAACAGGTTGCAAAGGTACATGAAAGAACAGGAGCGGAGATTAGCTGCTATGCAAGATCATCAATATAGAAGTCTAAGAGCTCTAGAAACGATAAAAAGAGGGAGCCTTGCAACAAGTTCTGTGTGACACATTCAAATTGATGTATTAGTGATGACCCCTAGAGGTCATCAAAGGGGGGAACTGAGAGAGCGCAATTTGAATGAAAAAAAATGTATACGTCATATTTACAAGCCTGTGGCGTAAAGTTAGCTAACGTAACTTGAGGAGTGAGAAAATGTAACCGTATTTACTCTAGAGCAGAGGTATTCAAACTTTTCCAGGTTGAGCCCCCCCAGCTGAATTCCCCCAGATGTTGGGCCCCCCCACCACCCGACCGAAACCTCGGGAATCCGGCACACCACATGATCGACTGCAACGCGCACACCACGGGCCATATCCGGCAAACTATGCTCAACACAACAAGAGTGCCTAGCAAACTGCAGGCCTGTGAGTGGGTGTGGCGAAACGACAGAGGCGTACCACACAGCTCAAAACACAATCCTCCAAGGCAAAGGAAGTCATCACAACCCTCCCCATCCATAATGTACACCTTGTCATCCACCAACTCCCCCACCATTCATTCCGTCCCTCCATCTGTGCCCCATCCACATCCAAACCCCTTCAACCACTTGCAAACCCATCCCTCCATCCATCCATCATCTCACCCATCCATCCCTCCATCCACCCCTCACCCATCCATCCATCATCCATCCATCCCTTCACCCAATACATCCCCTCACCAATCCATCCACTCTTTCACCCATCCATCCACCCACTCATCCATCCAACCACTCACCCCTTCACCCAAGCTATCCTCCCACTCATCCATCCACTCCTCCATTCATCCATCCACTCTTGCACCCATCCATCCACTCCTCCACCCATCCATCCATCCACTCACTCATCCATCCAACCACCCACCCTCTCACCCATCCAGCCATCCCCCACCCACTCATCCATCCACCCAGTCACTCATCCGTCCACCCACTCAACCCCCCACTCATCCATCCACCCACCCACCCATCCATCCCTCCCGCTCTCCACCCTCCCCCCACTCATGCATGCAGTCTCTGACCCATCCATCTCCATGCTCCTCTCCTCACCCATCCATGCACACACCTGCCCATCCACTCTACCAATCATTCATCCATGTACTTAATTTATGCATCTATGCAAAGTAAAGACAATGAAGGGCTCATTAAGTGTAAACTGGAGACAGATTAAAACGGTTATAAATTCCCTCATTTAAACATTTTAACATTTTTACTGGCAGCTTGTGAGAAATTGATTGTGTTGCAGGGTGACAGCGCCTAACTAAGGAAAAACACTCCCACTTAATGCCTGAAAGGCACTTCAGAATTGTTTGAGTAACGCCCGAGGAGACGGCACCAAATATGGCAACCAAATATAATGAATGCACACAAATGTCCCTAGATGCCCTTTCAAAATATCCTCCGGTTGCAGATATAATACAGCCCCCCAGAAACTAATCTGACAGTGTGCTCAGGTGCAGTGGACCATCCAAGTGTCCTGCCTGAAGCGGTGGGGTGCAGAGTCGGGGGTCACTCATTGTTTTATTCCATGGCTCCCCCTCCCCCCCCTCCTTTGCTTTTCAAGTGTGAGTTCACACAGCGCTCTGCCCACCCATCCTCCCAGAGAGCCACACACTGCAGCCGGGACTGCTCCTCCGATGCAGGGGCCTTTTGTTTATGTGTTTGAGGAAACACACAAATAAAAGGCCCCTGCATCGGAGGAGCAAGCGCCAGTGTAGGGGTGGTAAACAGATAGATAGCAGGTCCGCCGAAGTGCGTATATTTTTAGGACGACGCGCACAGTCAGTGTTTTATTTAAGTCATAAATTAAACCGAGAAAACAAACACAGATGGGTCTTGGTTTACAACTTTGCAAACAGTTTCATACCCGTGGGCCTTTAATGCCTGCAAGGCAAAGGATGGGCTGGTGGCTCGGAGATTTCGCGAGTCGAATTGTAAACTTGGCATTCAAAGTGAAAGTGTGCATCGAGGGCACGGCACAACAAGGCTTACAAGCCCTTACTTACCGAGTTCTTTCTGAAGAGGGTTCAACGAGGCGAGGCACGGCACGGCACGGGGAGGCGGGCAGGAACAACGCTACTGAAACACTCCGAGCTGAGCAGAGTAATGGGAAGACTATGCATCGAATCGCACATAGTCGCGTGCGTACGTACGCACATAGGGCAGTGCGTTCTTGGGCCAAACTATTTGGCCAAACCATTTTTGAAGTGCCATTTCAACCCCCAGCCCCCCTTTGCAAGTTTCTGCAGCTCAAATTTCCCACAATGGTGAATGGCGGCGCGGCGCCCCGGGTTTCTCATCGTGGCGCACCGGGGTGCCGCGGCGCACAGTTTGGGAAGCACTAACCCATACAAAGGAACGGGGACAAAGGGAAGATCAGAGTGGAGCGCGCGCCCCCCCTGGGACGGTGCCGCGCCCCACCAGGGGGGCGCGCCCCACAGTTTGAAGAACCCTGCTCTAGAGTGTTTATAAGAATTAGAAAGTCTGTATAAAGTGTGGGCTAATGTAGAAATGTGTGGGAATGCTTAGGAACATTAGACGTGTTAATCAGGTTCCATGTATGTAGCTGCTAAATGAAGAAAGATGTAAAATGTAAAATGAAGAAACGTGCAGACCACATGGCACTGTGTAAGAACGAAATGAAACATTGCATCTTTTATACGACATGGATTCATTATAATCAATGATTTTGCTTACATATATATGTTAAAGGCAATATTTTATAGAAGTGTTTGTATAACTTTAGTGTGGTATGTTAACGTATTATTTTAAGAAGAAGAAATAAGAGTACACCGAATGCAGACTACTGCACATAATTTAGTGGGCCAGGAGCGATAGTGGATTGTCTTTGATCTGCACGTGTGAGCTAAAAGTCAAAAGTCTCGTTAAAATAAATTGACAATGCTGGTCGAAGTTTTACGGCCTAGTAAGATAAGGGGAGCCTGGAATTTGGGGCCCTGTTTCGAAGTGTCTGTTTGCAGGTGCGAGGGGGGTACCAATCAAAGCTTGATGAATAGAGCTCTGTTTGAGGAGATAGGCTCGGGTCCGGAGGAGTTGACCGGAATGTCATGGGGGTACCGGCACAAAGGAGACGGCGCCTGGGAAGCAAGGTCAACTTAACAGACGATCCAAAGAAACGAAACTATGGAAAAAACCCAGAAGCGAGACCACGTGAAGTGTATACGTGGTGGGCGTTCCAAAGGGGCGTTCCACCCATACTGTGATTTTGTATTAGGGACAGCACCCCGGGGAGGAGGTAGAGCAGATGGCCTGAGGACTCTTAGAGAGCGGATGGGTAGGCAGAAAGGGTACTGCTGCACGACATAGGTTTCCATCTGAGACTAAGAGAGGTTGAGCTTCTTCGGAAATCCAACGGCTGACACCTTTTTAGGTAAAGAACTTGCTAAGTAGGGATGTCATTTAGCATAGTGTAGGGACAGTTTAACCTGTTTCATTTTCTTTATGTAAATGACGCTTCAGATTCACCTTGTGTCAATGATATTCAACTTATTGATTTTTGAATTGGTTTTAATAGTTTTCTTCTGTAGATTGAGATTTCTTAGAGAGTTCATGTTCATTCTAGTACCTGTGTACCTTTTGAACTTTATACTGAGGTGTTTGTATTTGCAACTGATTTTGGCTTTATAATAAATCTTTAAAACTTCCCAGTAGTAGGTGGTTCTTTAGAGTTGCGTCAGTCTATGGGGTTGATTCAATCTATGTGGGTTTGCCTTTTACTCAATGACAGTCAATAACCGATCCAAATAGGGACTCCAGTGAGATAAGGATCAGGGTGATAAGATAATCGATCAAAATCTCACGCCCGCAATATCCACCTCTACCATCATTTCTATGGGACAATCCTCACACATGTAAGTTTATTGCTTAACAGTAAATGTGGGAGGGAACAGGGGGAGTGGCTGGAAAAAGGGGTATACGTACTACTGAATGGGAGGAGTTGTGAGGAGAGGAAGGGTTTAGTGGGTGTTAGGTAGGAGGTTAGGGAGAGACATGCACCCATCCACGAAGTAGTAAGACCATCGCTATTCACAAGCTGCACTTCTAAGGTTACTACAGCAGAAAGGGATCCAAAACAGTAGTACATTTCCGTAGTTCAGAGCTGGAGTAAGTTCAGCACCAGAAATGGTACTGCAACACCCTCCAATAGAAAATAATGGAGGATTCAACATATAAATCCATACGAAATAATGTAAAATAACATTAATTGTTTAAAATAATAAAAAATATATCTGTATATAAATTTTTTAAATCTATAAAATAAACATATTTATTAAGCAAGAGTAGAACCGAAGAGAGTAGTAAATCAGAACAGGGTAAGCCATTATAGCAAAGAAGGGTAATAGCAGAGGCAGTTAGGCCGAAGTGGTCTAAGAAAAGAGAATAGGGCCATGTAGGGGGAGGGAGGCAGAGAGGGAGGGAGGAAGGAAGGAAGGGAGGGAGGGAGGGAGGGAGGGAGAGAGAGAGAGAGAGAGAGAAAGAGAGAGAGAGAGAGAGAGAACGAGAGAGAGAGAACACGCCTGAATGAACATTTTCAGATTGCAGGCTGGCAGTGCGAGTTAGGTTTTGATGAGATTCCGCAGAGAAAATATTGTGTCGAACAATGAGTGGAGTAGCCGTGCATTCCTTGGATTTGTAGCAGCTTTGTAATAGGGCTAATCAGGTTCATGTAAGGCATAATTTAAAAGGAGAAGAAACTCAGCAAGCTATTCTGGATTATTTAGTGGAGAATGAAACAGAAAAAAAAAATCAAGAAGGTATGAATGATGAGTAAAATTCGTAATGGCCAGACAAGCAAGGATAACCTGGCTTGTAGCCACAGAGGCACAGGTGGTGGCCATCTTTGGTAGGGTAAGAATTTAAAAGACAAATGATGACTTAGACTACCTTCCTGAGGGTTCACACAGCTGCATCTTAGTTGAAAATGTGCAGGTTCAGTCCGTCCTTAAATTTGATTGAGATTATCTAAGGAATGTAATAGTTCAAATTACCCAGTCAGTCAGTCAAAATACTTTATTGCGATAACTTAATATCATACAAAGACAATGGCAAATATATACATAAAGTCACAAACAACAAGTACAATAGATAAAAACAGTTAAAAAACATTTTAAGGTTGACATGTTAAAAACCATCATACACCATGTTACATCTCGTAACTAAAAAGTTAATACAGAGTGCAGAGTGCTAAAGTGCAAGGTGCTAAAGTGCAGAAAAGGTTTAAAAAATTTCTAAGTGTGTCCCCATCTGAGTATTAGGAAAGGGTGACTACTAGCCCTGTTACAATGCATTCTAGGTTTCTTGACCGATGGTCACCAGCAGCCAGACTAATTAGTGTGCAGGTCTGTACTACATAGAGAGGTAGACACATTTTTAAGTCTGATGTTCCTGCTTCTTATAGCTCTCACCAGGAAACTAGCCACATAAAACATGATCCTGGGAGTTTGTAACATTTGCAAATAAATAAGAGCAGGTCTGACTAAAATAAATCCTGCTTCCTTAAGTATAGGTACAAGAAACAACTTCCGAGCTTCATTGTAATAACTACAGAACATTGTAAAGTGCATAGTAGTTTGCTCAGAAAAATGATTGCAAGAACAGGGCGGTGCTTTTTCAGGGGTACTCCAAACGGGGTAAAACCCCAAGTTAAAATGTATCAAATTAAATCGAAAACGAGTTAAAATAAACCTGTGGTAAGGATGGGTCACCACATTAAGGTAACTGTCAGGACCATTAGGTATAGCCAACAATAAGCTGGCCCTGGCACAGGGTTTCTTCAGCTCAGTTTCTTCCCTCTCCAGGGATATGAGCTCCTTCATGGCCACCTTGGTGTAAACAATGTCTTTGGATGTTATAGAGTCAATGACAGAGTATAGTTCAGGCCTCCCCAACCTCGAAAAACTATCCTTAATATACATCAACCACCTAATCCTATGTACATTATCTAGGGTCAAACAGTCCCTCATTATGATATGATTTAGAGGAATTTCTGTATTAAGCCACATCCTAAGCCAGGCGATTAAAGGTGCAATTCTAATCAAATCTGAGATGTAGCCTTCCCCTAGTTCCATGTGAACGGTATAGGACGGGGTTGACTGTGGGACGCCCAAAACAGATCTAAAAAATGTATTTTCCATTGTCTGTATTGGATCGACTCCCCTATGACCCCACAATGAGCCACCATATGATGCAACTGAAATGCATTTAGCTTTATATATTTTACTGACAGCTGCAATTGGCCTACCCCCCAGTTTTTTAGAGAACCCATGGAGGGCAGCGGATGTTCTGGCCAGCATGGCTGCTCTGCTTTTTACATGAGGACCCCAGCTACCTTTCTCATCAAAGGTGATCCCCAAGTAGGGAAAAGAGGAGACACGTACAAGCTTTTCCTGCCCACAGAAAAAGGTTTTATGGAAAGATTTCCTTGAGGCCAGGCCCATGAGCATAACCTGAGATTTTTTCGCATTTATTTTCAGGTCAAGGGAACCCATAAAGGATTCAAAGGCATCCAGGAGTCGTTGAAGCCCCACCCCCGTTCGAGCAAGAAGAACCGCGTCATCCGCGTAAAGGAGAACTGGTATACCCTGTTCCCCTGCACGTGGGATGTCGCTTGTAACGCCCCTGAGGGCAGGCTCCAGGGTGTTCACATATAACGTGAACAACAGTGGTGCCAGTATGCAACCCTGTCTGACTCCCCTTTCAGATGCAAAAACATCTGTACACCTTCCATTAGTAGATACTCTAATTTTGGCAGTAAGGCCAGAATGGAGGTCAGCCAATAAATTGACTATGGATCTATCCAGGCCCATGTCAAGTAATTTTCCCCAGAGCTTAGTTCTGTTGACCATATCAAACGCAGAGGAAAGGTCCATGAACCCAAGGTACATGGACCCATCCTTAGCCCTGGTATATTTCTCGATCAGCAGGTGGAGATTGAGACACTGATCCAGGGTACTTCTCTTGGGTCTAAACCCATATTGCACATTACTCAAGATGTTGTTCTCTGTGGCCCATTCATTCAATTTCACTAATATGACTCTCCCTAGAATCTTAACTGAGGAGTCTATCAGTGAAATTGGCCTATAGCATGCAGGGTCCTGCCTATTTCCTTTTTTAAAAACGGGAATAATTATTGATGTTTTCCATGATTTAGGAATATTGTCACGGTTTAAAGCATTGAAGACCCTGCAAAGCAGTCTTGACCAGAAGTTAGGGAAGCATTTGAAGGCATCAGCAGGAACACCATCTGGTCCCGGTGCCTTTTTAGTCAGGGTACAATCAATAGCTGCTAATACTTCCTTAACTTCAAAGTGCAAATAATTACCTATTAGAATAGTAGTCGCTTCCTGTGCCCTGTTCTCTGCAATATAATGGTCTGAGTAGATGTCTCTGAAGTGTTTAATCCAACCCTCATCAGGGATATTAGTTTCTAGGGGGAGTTATCCTCCCCTGTGAGAAGGGGTTTCTCTTGTACCAATGAACAATTTAACACAGCAAACTAAAGAACAGATGCTAACATGCTGAACATCCATGCATGTATTTGAATGTCTATAGTGGGCGCCTTAACAGGAAGCAATGGAGCCCTGCAGCATAGTTTAGTAGCTCAAAGAGGTAGAGGTTTTCATGCCAGTCCAGCTTCCATCAAAGCTGCCTGATTCTAAAGCAGATGAGCTATTCCTTGAACATATACATGTGAGCAGCATTGTCATTGACAGTATTAATACAGATGACAGTATTGCCACGTTTGCAGTGGCAGCCACACTTTGGGTGCATTTTAAAATTAAGCCAGCTGGTGACACTGTCTCTTTCCGCAGATAATCACGCTTTGGAGCTCCATCGATCTAATGTTTATTTGTGTGTACAGAGAGCAAGCTATTGCATATTGATGTCAAATAATAAACAATTGCATTAACCGCTCGTCCTGTTCCTGTAGAAAGCATGAAGCTGGTGTATTTCACATTTAGTTTGACCTGGGGAATTTTATGAGTGTGCATACAATGGGTTTACGTTCACTGTGCCTTCTGGAGGACGGCAATCCCCTTTACTAGCGATAACAAACAAGGACAACACTCCCAGGTACACAGTCACGCGATATGCTGGTGCTTTCTCACGGGAGATCCCCACAGAACAATTGTGGGATAATTACAACATATACCAGTAAAAGGCTTTTAATCGTTTCATCAAAACACAAACTCTGCCTGATAGCCCTCGTTATGGCTTTATCTTGGGCTGAAAGGTTGGTGACCATCTTTTTTGAGGTGAGCCTAAAAACATGCTGGCCAGAGAGGGTTTTACTTGCGAATGTCAATTACAGAAATATCCATAACCAAAATATTCTGAAGGTAAATATATTGTAGGAAAATGTTTTTTTTAATTTAAATCTTTTTTATTTTACATTCTATAAACAATATTGCAATCATTGGTCGCATAGAAACCCCGCCCTTTTCGATAGAAACATAGAAACCTCTCTTTTCCCCATGCTGTATGTAAAATGTTTTCAATACCGTTGCTCTTCTCGTATCCGCTGCTCTCCCCATGGACCTAGGAAAGACCCCTTGTGTATTTTGTGACATGGATTGCTGCATAACATCCCACAGGTTGAGTCCAAAGTGTTGTCTCCACGGACCCAAATTTTTGTGGAATTTGTGTGGGCAGCCCCTACTTTGGTATGTGATGGGTTCAGCTGCCATATAGAGGTCCATCACATCCGTCCATTCCTGGACCGCTGGGCTCTCTGTCACTCTCCGCCGCCTAGCCACATCTCTCTTAGCCACCACTAATCCTAGGGAGGCGAAGATCAGTTCTTTCCTCGTTATGTCCACCTCACTCAGGATAGACAATATAGCAAATTTTGGTTCCACTGGCAGCGTTGTTCCTAATATTGACCCAAGGGCCCCTATTATAGTCTCCTGGTAAGTCTGTATTTCAGCACATGCTCACAATGTGTGGAAAAAATCACCTTTACACCACGGTTTTACAGGTGGAGCAGTATGGTGATTCTGACCTTCCCATCTTATGTAGTTAGTCTTTATCGTAATAAATACTATGTAGCACCTTGTATTATATTAGGCATAGCCTCGCCTTAATGGCTACTTCCCAGTGGTGCCTTAATGCTGCTTCTCAATCAATGTCTTCTAGGGGTCCAATATCTTTTTTCTATCTTTCCTTCAACCCCCCCAATCTGTCTGGCATGTTGTAGTTGATGGTTTTGGATGCAAAGGAGATGGCCTTTTCCACTAGCTTTCCTGCAGGAATCTTCTCTCTAGTGGGGCATACTCCAGGAGGTTTACACACTGAATGTCCTCTGTCTGCCATGTGTGGCCCAGCTGTGTGTATTTGATGAATTGGGATTTATTTAGATAATATTCCTGACTGAGCTTTTTCCAGGTTTTGAGTTCCCCATTATCCATTATGTCCCCTGGTGTAGAAATCCCCAGGAGGTCCTAGGTCTTGAACCCTTTAAGTTTGTGTACTTCTTTGAATTTACTTCCTTCCCTGAGTGGTGTGGCCAGTGTGAACCCTCCCGTCCATCCTAAAGTCTTTGTAGCTCTCATCCATGCTTCTAGAGTGATTTGCGTTATGGGCAGCAGAAGAGATCACACCTCCCCCCATAGAGATAGTGTAGATGTATGTGTGCGTGGTGTCATGGTTCCTCTTTCTAGGCGGAGGAAAACTGACTATTATGTGATGTTGAGAAGTGTCCACCTCCATGTGTAAGGACACCACTGCTAGATGTCACACAAAGTAAATAAAAATAAACCTGTGCTCAGTTTTCACACACATGTGGAGGGCACCACCAGTTCCAAAAAGAATTTTGTCCATCCACTGTTGATGTCACAACCGGGTTTCCTTTAATCTTCTTGTTCAACAAAAGACAGCCAAACAGCCGACGCATTTCATCCAACTAGTGTGGACTTCATCAAGGCTTTATGTATGAATATAGACTTCTAGGGAAGTAGGTCTTTATAGAAAGGTAGAAGAAGGTTAGGAGCTGTATTAGTTCTGCGTTGTAACTGTTCCCTCCTGGATCCAGGCACAGTTCAAAATGAAGCGGCTCCTGTGCTGTTCCAGGCAGCAGAAAAGACCGTCCTGGTTTCCGTCCTCTTGCTCAGTCCCTGGCAATGTGGCACCAAACTGTCAGGTTTACATAAAAATTAATGTGTAAAGTATTGAAGCAGTGCAAGCACAGTAGTTAATGTCACACAAAACAAAATCAAATTTCACAACCAATTGTAAAACAACGAAAATATTTATTTGAGTAAAATATTCCAAAAAGAAGTGGAGATGTGAATTTTCAAAGATTTAAGTGAAAATAGCACCAAAAAGCACAAAGCGAAATAATTTGAGTCCACCTTCAATGGAGCCGTAGTTGGATATAACAAGTGGATTCGTCCTGGGAAAGTCTGGAAGTCAAGAAGTCTGAAAATGTTCTGAAGTCCGTATGCAGAAGAGACTCTGTCACTTTTTGAGAAGAAAAATCCTCCTTGAGCAGGCCGCCTCTGAAATTGTAGCCACTGTCATAGAAATGAATTTCGGATACCTGAAGCAAGTTGATCCTGCTGGAGGTTTGGAGATTTCTGGCTGAAAATGTTCTAAGTCCCAGTGCAGAATGGGACTTAGTCGTTTTTCAGAGGTGCTGGATTACTTGACTTGGGCAAGACAGAAATTGAGTCAGATACAGTGGAACTGCTAGTCGGATATTTGTGCATGTCCCCCTGAAGGTCTGGAGGACAAGTTTCTGAAAGTTGTTGAACTTTCTTCTGGTGCCCCAGCAACCAAAGGAGCACACTTCTAAGGCCCCTAGACTGCGGGGAGGACGCTTAGATCTCTCAGGGAGCCAGGCAGAGGCCAGCAGCAAAGTCTGATCCAGGTCTAGTTTCCACTGGTCAGCTGGGTACATTTAGAAAAGTGCCTCTTGCATCTAGTTGTGTGCCTGTAGCCACAGAGGAGGTCAGTCAACTGACCCTTGGAGTTCACGTCTTAGTTATGGGTACAATAGGTAGCTGGTCCAGCCCTTAAGGGCTACTCACTGGTCACAATCATCAGGCCCAGCCCTCTTCTGATCTTTCTCAGGTCCTGAAGGTCTTCTGAGGAGGTCTCTTGGGATGTCACATGTATGCCTGACAATAGCTGGTGGTTGGGGGCTGACTCCTTCCTGGGCACTCCCTACCCAATGAAGTAAAAGTTCCCCAGGGGAACCCTACCCAATTTTTCAGCAGTCCCTATTTGCCCAACTGCAAACAATCCCTCAGTGCCCGTCACTCTCAACATAAAGATCGGGTAACCCTTCCCCCGTTGTGCAGAGGTGTGGCCAGAGTAATGAGCAGTCCTCTCCTCTATAATAAATCAAAACTGTTTCTGGGGATAGCATTCCTCTCCCTTGGTTTGGTACCAGCCTGACTAGGGAGACAAAAGCTAGGGCCTTTTAACAATTATTAATGACAGCGAAGGTTCCTTTAAAGCAAATTAGAATCCTGGTCCCATCTCAACTACTCTTCCTGCCAGAGGAAGAAACTCCTTCCTACCAAAATAAAAAAGGCTGGCGTATTGGTGCTATCAAGTGTTCAGTACATCAATGTATACAAAACAGCACTGCTAGCTTTATCAAAAATTCAGCACAAAATTGATCAATAAACATATTCCAAAGTAATCCATATAAATACACATATGGCAATGCCTAATGATTATTTTCCACAGCTCCAAACAGTGAAATGCCACACACTGACCCAGAGGTCCTCATTAAGCCCAACATTATTTAACATCTATGTGGCACCTTGGCGTATTGGTTCCCTTGGGCTCCAATTCTATTCTGACACAAGTGATACCCAGATTTTTCTGAGGTTTTAGGATTGTCAGACATCCATTCAAGACCAATTTAGATCTTACCTCACATTGGTGGCTGACCTCCAGTTCCTTACGGCTTAATGCTAATAAGAGGAGGTCTTAGTCTCTGGGACGTGTTCTAACTGGTCGTTTGCATGATGGCCACAATGTTTTGGAACTCATCGTATGCCTGAGGACAATGCACGTAACATGGGAGTAACGCTTGACTCCAAGTGATTCTTTGAAACCCATATCAACAAACTTGCAGCAACTTGCTTTGGCCTGCTGAAAATGTTGAGGAAGAACATGGCTTTTGTACCACGTACCCTGAGCAATTTGCACTGGTTTCCGGTCAGAAAACTTTGCACCTTTAAGGCCTTATTTTACTGCCATAGGGCAGTACACAGAATAGGCCCTTCAAATTACATGACTGACCTATTCCTGAACTACTGCCCTATCATGACAACTTTGCCTATCACCAGCGCTACTGGTGCACGTTCCAAAGGTTTTGTAGAAACCGTAATGGGGGCCGATACAAACTTTTTCGGTCAGATTTGGAACAATCTGATACCCTACCTCCATGCCGAAACTAACCATTTTCAATTTTGCAAGACCCTTAAAAGTCACCTCTTTTGTTTTTAACTCCACCTTGCTTCTCTGCTCAGTGCCAGGACCCTTAACCCCAGACAGCAACTTTTTTATATAAAAAGGGGGGCCAATAAGCAGCACATTAAGCAGCGTCAGTCAACATTTGCGCAGCCTGCACTGGCTCCCTGTCGCCCAACGGGTCATGTTTAAATCCCCTACTTTTGCTCATAGAGCCACCCACGGTCAAGGGCCGGCGTACTTGAGGAAGCGCTTTGCCTGGTACTTACCCATCCGTCCACTATGGTCAACCTCCCAACATCTGTTGGTTGTTCCACGCTTTAAACGAACCCGCCTTGGTGGACAGTCTATCACCGTGAAAGTGGCCATCGCCTGGAACTCCCTTCCCCCTCGCCGCTACGCGCTACACAGGATTTCAACCTTTTTAAAAAAGCACTTAAAACCCACCTTTTAAAATTGTCATTGTAACTATTCTAGTTCTCCACTGCCTAACTGCATTTCTACGCGCCAGGATACTCCTGAGTAATCGAGCGCGCTACAAAACCACTAATAACATAACATAACATAACTCTGGGCCTCATTTACTATGTTTTGATGTAGGGAAGTGCAGCAAACCATGCTCCGGTGCTGCCCTGCATCAAAATAAAAGGACAGGAATGCGCCATATGCAGAATGTAGCACGCACAGAAAGAGGACAAAATTACAAGAAATTAAAGTATTTCTCCTAGTTGCGCCACTCCCACATGTCCCCTAGGGAGGGGTAGGATTCCGACGTATTCCCAATTTTACAAAATGTTGTAAATCTGGGAATGTGTGTGGTTCCATGGATGTTGCGTAGAAACACCCAACAGCCACAACCATGGAATGCCCCTTTCAAGCAGAGTAATGCGTGAAAGGGGCCCATGTTTACAAGGCCTGAAGGATGACATAACTTGTCCTTGTAAATATGGACAAGCCAATTGCGCTGCTGGTGCATCAAAAAAAATGGATGCACAAATGGCGCAATGGGCTTGTAAATAAGGCCCTTAGAATGAACCAGTGAAAAGCAATCAGCCTCTCACTAACCTATCCACAGGCCAGTACATCCTTCCATGACTGATCACTCTTCCGTCAATTTGTGTACTCTTCTGTATGTATATCTTTCTCAAAAAATTGTCCGGCTAAAATATTGTCCTGAATAATGTTTACAAAAATATTATCACATTGGGTGCATATTTTTTATTAACTCAAATGATGCAATATTTTGTTATGATATTTAGAAACAATATTTCTGTTAGATGGTAGTTTGAGTATAATATTATGGTACTATACCGACCCAGGCCCTGGCCTGTCCATCCACCTGCATATTGGAACTCCTCCATTCATCAATCCTCCCCATCCAACCATTGAGATAGCTAATTTTCTACACTGATTGATCTATCCATCAATCCAACTAAGCCATCCAACCATTCACCCACTCAGACATCGACTTACCCACTAGTTTATTGAAGAGCCCCACAAAAGCCATGCATTTGTTTACCCACCCATATTACTGAAAATCCAATCAGGCATCCAATTGTGCACCCTACCATCCTCCCACGTAAATGCTTATTCAGGCACTGACTCTAAAACTGATGCATTCACTCATTTACCCATCGGGACATCTAGTCTCTCTTCCATTTATCCATTCAGCCAGGATGGGTGGTGGAAGCCTGAGTTGCTCAGGCTTCCACCACCCATCCATTCACTCGTCTATCCAACCACTCACATGTCCCACCATCCACCAATCAATTGTAAATCTATAGTTCTGACAGCATATTTACCTTTAGAATATTTTGTTGGTCTATATTTTGACTCTGACATTGTTTCAAGGAATTATCTCCTTGGGTGTTTGATGAAGCGCTCTAGGCGACAAGGGCACCCTCTCATGTGATTAGTGTGCTATACAACTGAACATAACATAACATGAGAAGAGTATTCCCGGATGTGGGTCCTGTGCATGCTGTGCCACTTGAACCAAGCCATAGCTGGCTAATGAGCCCTAATCAGGGTGAAACCAGTCCTAGGTTGCCTGTGTTCTGGTTCAGTGAGGATCTGGCCTGGTGGTTCGGGCTGGACTATTTCCATGAGGGAATGGTTCAAGACTGATTTGCATAACGAACGATAGCCAGCGGATAGATGATTTGCAAGCATCCTTCAATCGCCTTTTGTGTGATGGATGATATTTTTAGCACAATATTAAAACTTGATATTTGGGTAGAATATCCACCACTTGTTTGTATCCCTTCAAAACTTCAAGCATCCTCTCATCACCTTTTATGTATTTGATGATATTTATAACAATATATAAAAATTGATCTTCGGGTAGTATAGCCAATGTCCGTTGGTGGAATATCTCTATGGTACCAAGAGATGTCTGGCTTGCCTCTTGCCTCCACTAGCTGCCCACCCTGATATTGTTTTGGGCATCATCAGAGATGGAGTCCTGAACCTGGAATGTTCTGTTATTGCCACCTTTCTCCAAGGCTCTCCCTATAAGAATTTGCAGAAAATGCAGATATTTTGATATGAGTAAAACAATATTTACGAAAGTTTACAGCAATACAATATCTGTGTCTAAAAGGTTCTAGACATTATTGGACGTAGAGGGTGTCACTCTTAAAGATAATCTGGGACCTGAAGTTTAAGTTTGGACCTAAAGTCTAAATTAAACCTGAAGTTTAGGTTTAGATCTAAATTCTACTTTTAGACCTGAGGTCTACGTTTAGACCTGAAGTAACTTTAGAGCTCAATACACAAAGTTAAACTTAGACCTCAAGTCTAACTTTAGACCTGAAGTCTAACTTTACACCTGAAATCTAAGATTAGAACTGAAGTCTAAGTTTAGACCTAAAGTCTAAGGGCCTGATTCACAATGATAAGGTTAGACCAAAGGTCTAACTTATACTAAAAGTCTAACTTTACTGCTTTTCGGTATTCACACAGGTAACTTTACTACTAGGAATTGGGTATGCAACCGTTTCAACGCAACTTTTACAACGGATTACTTTTACAAAGCAACTACTACAACGCAGGATCCTTTACAACGAATGCCTTTACAACGCATGACATTACATAGCAGATGCTATTACAACGCATGCCTTTACATCGTAAGTATTGGTAAGTATATCATTTTATTTATACATTTATTTATTTCCAAATAATGTTTTAATTAATTAATAAATATTACAAATTAATTTAATAAATTATTTTAAGTAATTTAATATATATAGTTTTGGGTTATGGGGTACAGGGGTATTTTTAGGGTTCAGGGCTGGGTTTGGGTTTTGGGGTACAGGGGTATTTTTAGGGTTCAGGGCTAGATTTGGGTTTTGGGGTACAGGGGTATTTTTAGGGTTCAGGGTTAGGTTTGGGTTTTGGGGTACAGGGGTATTTTTAGGGTTCAGGGCTAGGTTTGGGGTTTGGGGTACAGGGGTATTTTTAGGGTTCAGGGCTAGGTATGGGTTTCGGGGTACAGGGGTATTTTTAGGGTTCAGGGCTGGGTTTGGGTTTTGGGGTACAGGGGTATTTTTAGGGTTCAGGGCTAGGTTTGGGTTTTGGGGTACAGGGGTATTTTTTAGGGTTCAGGGCTAGGTTTGGGTTTTGGGGTACAGGGGTATTTTTAGGGCTCAGGGCTTGGTTTGGGTTTTGGGGTACTGGGGTATTTTTAGGGTTCAGGGCTAGGTTTGGGTTTTGGGGTACTGGGGTATTTTTAGGGTTCAGGGCTGGGTTTGGGTTTTGGGGTAGAGGGGTATTTTAGGGTTCAGGGCTAGGTTTGGGGTTTGGGGTACAGGGGTATTTTTAGGGTTCAGGGCTAGGTATGGGTTTCGGGGTACAGGGGTATTTTTAGGGTTCAGGGCTGGGTTTGGGTTTTGGGGTACAGGGGTATTTTTAGGGTTCAGGGCTAGGTTTGGGTTTTGGGGTACAGGGGTATTTTTTAGGGTTCAGGGCTAGGTTTGGGTTTTGGGGTACAGGGGTATTTTTAGGGCTCAGGGCTTGGTTTGGGTTTTGGGGTACTGGGGTATTTTTAGGGTTCAGGGCTAGGTTTGGGTTTTGGGGTACTGGGGTATTTTTAGGGTTCAGGGCTGGGTTTGGGTTTTGGGGTAGAGGGGTATTTTTAGGGTTCAGGGCTAGGTTTGGGTTTTGGGGTACAGGGGTATTTTTAGGGTTCAGGGCTGGATTTGGGTTTTGGGGTACAGGGGTATTTTTAGGGTTCAGGGCTAGGTTTGGGTTTTGGGTACTGGAGTATTTTTAGGGTTCAGGGCTAGGTTTGGGTTTTGGGGTACAGGGGTATTTTTGGGGTTCAGGGCTAGGTTTGGGTTTTGGGGTACAGGAGTATTTTTAGGGTTCAAGGCTAGGTTTGAGTTTTGGGGTACAGGGGTATTTTTAGGGTTCAGGGCTAGGTATGGGTTTTGGGGTACAGGAGTATTTTTAGGGTTCCGGGCTAGGTTTGGGTTTTGGGGTACAGGGGTATTTTTAGGGTTCAGGGCTAGGTTTGGGTTTTGGGGTACAGGGATATTTTTAGGGTTCAGGGCTTGGTTTGGGTTTTGGGGTACTGGGGTATTTTTAGGGTTCAGCGCTAGGTTTGGGTTTCGGGGTACTGGGGTATTTTTAGGGTTCAGGGCTGGGTTTGGGTTTTGGGGTACTGGGGTATTTTTAGGGTTCAGGGCTAGGTTTGGGTTTTGGGGAACTGGGGTATTTTTAGGGTTCAGTTTAAAAAATGTTTTTAAATAAATTAAAAATTTTTTTTTAAATAATTTTATTATTTATTAATAATAGTTCTTTAAAAATTAAAATTAAAGTAATTTTTACCCCTACACTATCCAGCACTTACCCTACTATTACACTCCCCTGGAGTTAGAATATTATTTATAAACACCTAAACTATTTTTTAAAATATATTTATATATTTACAAATACATTAATTAAAAAATAATTTAATAAATAAAATTAATTAAATATTTATTAATTACATTTTTTAATAAAATAATATACTTACCTATACTTACGTTGTAATGGCATGCGTTGTAATAGCATCTGCTATGTAATGTCATGCGTTGTAAAGGATTCTGTGTTGTAAAAATTGCATTGTAATGGTTTGCGATGTAAATGTATGCGTTGTTACGTCATTCATCCTAGGAATTGTACTAGTAGTGATTTTAGTCCTAGCAACTTTACTTATAGAAGGTTTACTGATAGTAAAGTTACTAGTCGTAACTTACCATAGTGAATACCGAAAAGTAGTCAAGTTCGACGTTTGGTCTAAGTTAGACATTTGGTCGGCGTTGCTGGCTCTGTCTAAGAACTTGGGTGAGTGTATTAGCTGGGCGGAGGGTCGATATCTTATCATACTGCTGTACCGGGCCCTTGGGAGTGATATGGCCGGTCGCTACTGCAGGCACGGAGGGCATTGGAATTAGAACTGGATGACTGCCTAACTGATTTAGACTGGGACCGGGCGTGTGCTCTCATCCGCGAGGCTACCTGCAACCGCTGATTCAAGCTTATTCATCTAATTAGCTGCACCATACATATATGACCCTTCATGTACTTAGCAGTATCTACCCCAATCATGAGTCTAGGTGCCCTAGATGTGGGGAGGATAGCCCTCCCTTTCTGTACATGGCGTGGGCCTGTGGGGACGTTGGAGCATACTGGGGGGGGGGGAGTAATTCCACAAATGGAGGCTACCACTAGGCTCCTAATTGGCTGTTGCCCGGAAGGTGTTTGCTGGGAATGATGCTGCAGCCTCTGGGCAATTGAATATCATACAGATGTGTGCAATTAGCTCTCCTTGAAAAGCGTAGAGTGGCTATTACCTGGCTGGGCGCCCGCGCCCCTCAGTCACACGTGTGGGCCAGGGATGTCTTGAAGTGGGTGGTAGCTGAGGAGCAGCACATTAGGCTCTCTAGAACTGATGACAAAGTTTTAGATGACATTGCAACTTCGGCTCTTGGTGTTGGAGGACTTTCGCAATCATGGGCCAAGTACTGATGGATCTGACCAGGGCTCCAGCCTTGAAGAAGCAGGCCTATAGTTCCTCGACTGCACATGTGTTTTTGTTTGGGGATTTGGCTTCCTTATGAGATTTAGTATATATGTGTTTGATGACCTGGTATTCATTATTGTAATGTGGTTCCTTTTCATTGTTTACTGAACTTTGTCCTCTCTGTGGATGCTGGGCGTAGTTGTGGTATGCAGCAGGTTTTCCATAGCTGTTATATGTTCTTTCTTTGTGTTCCATTTTAACTTGCTCTAACAATGCAACATCAAAAATAAAGGTTTTTAAAAACAAAAAGTTAGACCTTTGGTCTAACATTACCTTTGTGAATTGGGCCCTAAGACTCGTTTCTGGCTGCTTAAAATCCTTCAATCACACTACCCTTACATCCCACCATCAGCCGGGACGTCTTGTGATAGCCCTATAAACAGAGTCATTTTGTTGGACTCTGGTTTTAGAAATCCCATAGTCTGACTGACCTAAGTAACAGAATAAATAGGCTATGAGGGACAGATTTTCCCCAAATGTTTTGCTCAGGTCTGTCCCACCAGGTGCTTTTCATGGACGCAAATGGAACATCCTGACTCAAAGAATGTGATTCTACATGTTATGATGCATTCAGATGTAACTTATAATTATGAAAAACCCGCCAGCATGACAGATTTTGCAGACTCCTAAATAAGGGTTGATGATTGATGCACTAGCATTCACAGACGCCATGGAGAGGTATTGCAGGAACAATCACAGATGCTAGTATGTGGTGGTGCACCAGCATTCACAAGCACCATGACGGTGTGGTCACAGACACCATAACGGGGTGGTGCACCAGCATTCACAAGCTCCATGATGGGTGGTGCACCAGCATTCACAAGCACGATCATGGAGAGGTGCACCAGCTTTCACAAGCGCCATGACAGGGTGATCACAGACACCATGACGGGGTGGTGCACCAGCATTCACAGGCGCGATGATGGGTTGGTGCACCAGCATTCACAAGCTCCATGATGGGTGGTGCACCAGCATTCACAAGCACGATCATGGGGAGGTGCACCAGCATTCACAGGCGCGATGAAGGGGCAGTGCACCAGCATTTACAAGCTTCATGACGGGGCGGTGCACCAGCATTCACAAGCACCATGACAGGGTGGTCACAGACACCATTATGGGGTGGTGCACTAGCATCTACAGGTGCCATGACATGTGGTGCACCATGGGAGGAAGATCCTTTTCCTACTTAGCGGCCAAAACCTGGAACTCTCTCCCCACTCACCTCCGCCTCACACAGAACCACCTCTCTTTCTGAAAGCAGCTAAAAACCTGGCTATTCGACAAATAATGCATCCAACCTTCCTCAAGCGCCTTGAGACCCTCCGGGTGAGTAGTGCGCTATACAAATCACTGAACTTGAACTTGAACCAGCATTTACAAGCTCCATGATGGGGTGGTGCACCAGCATTCACAAGCTCCATGACAGGGTAGTCACAGACACCATGACGGGGTGGTGCACCAGCATACACAGGTGCCATGACGGGGTGATGCACCAGCATTTACAAGCTCCATGATGGAGTGATGCACCAGCATTCACAGGCACATGGCCACGGCCTCGCGGCGGGATTCCTGGCTTTCACCTTGCAGATACCCTGCCGGGGTTATCTCACAGGGGAATACCAGGACGGGTTCCTCAAGCAAGTGCTTAGAGAACGGTTGGTGATTTGCGCTATATAAATTCCTGTACATTTACATTGACATTTGCAATGATGGGGTGGTGCACCAGCATTCATAAGCTTCATGATGGGGTGGTGCACCAGCTTTCATAGGTGCCCTGACGGGGTGGTGCACCAGCATTCACAAGCGCCATTACAGGGTGGTCACAGACACCATGACGGGCTGGTGCACCAGTGTTAGGCTCCTGCCCAACCCACACACTGCAGGAACGAGGTGTGTCCCAACCACTTCCCCGACTCACCGGTCACTCACTAGATGGTACAGATAAGTAACCCGATGACCCAGAAAAGGGGGTGGAATATAAACAAAGGCACCAAACTTTCCACCCCTGTAGAGCGAAGATCAAAATAACACCTTCCTCCTCGCTTCCGCACCAGAAACGAATGCAGGGTTTGCTCCGAGGGGGTTTCTAGTCCAGGGTATAAAAACTCCAAGATGACTTCTCTTGTATAAAACAGGACTAGGAAATCGGGTGTTTGGTTTGGGCGTGTAGGGATTCACAGGGTAAAAACATGCCAAAATAACGGGCATGAACAAAAAACCCCTGTGCCTCAACAGAGGAGTGTGAGGGGGAAAAGCTATGAAGCCGAGAAACGATAACAACTCGTCTCTCGGAAATGACCGAAAGGCAATACCCAGCCGGGATACTACTCAAACGTCAGATCCGCCCATAACGAGGCGGAACGGTTACCACAAGACGTTTTACAACACGAACGCCTAGCGTCCGTTACTCTTTTGTCTTGCAATGTCTCGGGTACAAAAGAAAAAAAAGACACCAAAAGGTGTCTGACAAACAGGAGCCCCTGGATGTCGTTGGCGAATCTCTAACAAGAGACGGGGGGAAAACAAAAGCAAGGAAGGTACACTAACTAACTAACTACTAAGTACACAGGAAGGGAAGACTAGGGAACAGGAGGAAGGGAACAAGTAGGTAGCAACAGCGGGACTCAGGGCAAGGAAAAAAAAAGGGAGAATGAAAAAGGCAATACTCCAACGATTCTCACGAGCCCGTGAGAATCTGCAACAGCCAACAAGCTTCACAGGAACCAAGATAGCGGGAACCCACAGGTTAGCAATAACAAGCATCAACACTATGGTAGGACTCCCTTTTATGCTGCTGGCGTGTCATGTGATGGCAAAGACATGGTCATCAAAAGAGGACTGGGGACCGAATCCTAACAGTACCCCCCCAATGATCCTCCCCACAGGCCGAGGCTTCCGGGGATGTTGTCTATGGAATAGCCTCACTAACGGGGCGCATGCACCCCTCCAGCTAGTTCCCATGTCCTATCTTCCGGGGCATAGCCCTTCCAATCTACCAGGTAATACAACCTACCCCTCCTACGCCTAGAGTCAAGAATGGCCTGCACTTCAAACTCCTCCTGACCATCCACCAACACCGGGGCGGGAGGGGGCAAGACCTGGTCTGACGGAACAAAGGGCTTCAACAATGAAGTGTGGAAAACTGGATGGATCTTATATTCCGATGGCAATAACAGCTTCATAGCCACAGGGTTGACCACCTGTACTACCGGAAAAGGGCCTACATACCGGGGCTGTAGTTGGCGGGACCCCTGTAGTCGTAGGTTACGTGAAACCAACCATACTTGATCGCCCACCTTGTAACCAGGGGCCGAGACCCTATGCCGATCCGCCTGTACTTTCATAGCCGCCTTGGCTTCCTGTAGCCTACCCCTTGCCGCTTCCCAGATGTCACTCAATTGTTTACACACTTCGTCAATGGCTGGCATGTGTCCAGTGGGTTGGATAGCTAGGGCTCTAGGATGGTATCCCATAGAACAAAAGAACGGTGTCATACCCAGGGCCGTGTGTACACTATTGTTATAGGCGAATTCCGCTATGGGTAAAGCCATCACCCAATCACACGACAGAGACGTAATCAAGCACCTCAAGTATTGTTCCATTGTCTGGTTGGTGCGCTCCGTCTGCCCATCTGACTGAGGATGATACGCAGATGACAAACGTATATCCATCTTGAGCACCAGACAGAGCTCCGTTCAGAAATGGGACACAAATTGTGCCCCCCTGTCTGATATTACTGCTGTAGGTAACCCATGTAACCTTACAACCGAAGTCATAAACTCCAAGGCTATCTCCCTTGCTGTCGGAATCTTGTGAAGTGGTATAAAGTGCGCCATCTTGGTGAACAAGTCTACTACCACGAGGATGGCTGTGAAACCGGACACCAAAGGAAGGTCAGTGACGAAGTCCATACTGATAGTATGCCAAGGGGAAGGAGGAATCGTCAACGGTTGCAACAGACCAGAGGGCTTACTATGTGAGGGCTTATTGATGGCACAAACAGGACAAGCTGACACATACCGCTGAATATCCTGTGCCACGGTCTCCCACCAAAACCGCCTCAAACACAACTCCTTTGTTTTACCCATTCCCGGATGCGCGACCAAGGAGGAGGAGTGGCACCACTCCACCACTTTTGCTCTCAGCTCGGGTGGAACAAACAACCTATCACCCTGATATAACAACCCATCCCGGAACACCACCTGTGACATCTGTAACCATGGGCCCAAATCCATCCTGCGCAATAGGTCTTTCACCTTAGAAGCAAACTCTTCCACCGAAGCTGCTCCAACAATCTTCTCACTATCAATCATAGGTCTACTTTCCTTCCCTGATTTCACTTCCTCCGGATCAATATGAATCCGAGACAGTGCGTCAGATTTTATCTGCTGAGCAGCGGGTCTGTATGTTATGATAAAATCATATTAGTTGAAAAACAAAACCCATCGCATCTGTCTTGGCGTCAATGCCCGGGCTGATCTAAAATACTCCAGATTCTTGTGGTCCGTATAGATCGTGATCGTATGTCTGGCCCCCCACAGATAGTGACGCCATTCCTCAAAGGACAGTTTCACGGCCAACAACTCACGTTCTGCCACAGTGTAATTGCGTTCGGCAGGCAACAAGGTTTTTGAGAAATAGGCAATAGGATGCATATGGCCCGTGCTCTCCTCCTTCTGCGACAGTACCCCACCCACCACACCAGCGGAGGCATCTGTCTCTACATAGAACGGCAAGGCAGGATCAGGATGGGCCAACACCGGAGCAGTCGTAAAGGTCTTCAACAACAACCGGAAGGCACTCTGTGCCTCCTGGGACCACAAAAAAGGAACCCCCTTTCTCAACAACCGAGTCATCGGCGCCACAATATCAGAAAAACGGGCGATAAATCGCCGGTAAAAATTGGCGAACCCCAGAAGCACCTGTATGTGCTTCACCGTGGTTGGTACAGGCCAGGTCACGATCGCCTGTATCTTTTTTGGGTCCATTCTTATTCCTTCTGCTGATATCAGGAACCCCAAAAATTCCACCTCTACTGCATCAAACTGGCACTTTTCAAGTTTGGCATATAGCCGATGTTCCCTCAGTTTCTGCAGCACTTGTTGCACATGCTTGTGATGTTCTACTCCAGTCTCCGAAAAGATAAGGATGTCGTCCAAGTACACAATTACTGTTCTATCCAGGTACTCACTCAGGACTTCATTAATGAAATACTGGAACGCCGCCGGCGCATTGCACAGGCCAAACGGCATCACACAGTACTCAAACAAGCCATGTTTGGTTTTAAAAGCCGTCTTCCACTCATCCCCAGGCCGCACACGAATCAGATGGTAGGCTCCACGTAAGTCCAGTTTTGTAAACACCGTGGCCTTGCGGAGCTGATCCAGCAACACGGGGATGAGAGGAAGAGGGTACCTGTTCTTCACTGTGGCCTTATTTAATGTCCTGTAATCCACACAAGCCCTCAACGTGCCCTCCTTCTTTGGTATAAAGAAGATCGCCGAAGACACGGGCGAAGAAGAGGGATGGATGAACCCCAGTTCTAGCATCTCATCCAGGTATTCCTTGAGGTGTTTCTCCTCAGGTTCGGACAGTGCATCGACACGACTACAGGGCAAAGGAACCCCTTCCACTAGATCGATCCTACAGTCAAAAGACCGGTGTGGTGGTAAGCTCTGTGCATAGCCCTTCTCAAAAACATCGGTGTAATCAACATACTGCCTTGGGACCCCACTTTCTTCCATAGCTGCACAGAACAACGGAGGGACCTTCTCACTGGCCTCGCTATAACAATGCCTCAAACAGTAATGCGAATCCAGAGTTACTAGACGCTGCACCCAATCAATCCTGGGATTGTGCTCCTGGAGCCAAGGCACCCCTAACACCAGACCGAAGGAAGGCGCATCAATCAGATCAAACACCACTCGCTCCGAGTGTCCGTTTTCACATAACAACCACAGAGGCACAGTCTGTCTAGTGATGCACCCTGATGACAATTCGGTTCCGTCGATCGCTCTTACGGGCTCCGGTTGCTTTTTATAATGGCAAGGAACACCCAACTTCTCTGCTAGGGAGATATCAATAAAATTACCAGTGGCACCCGAATCTAATAGCACCGATATTGGTACCCGTCTTTGCACGGCCAACAATAGCTGGGCAGAAATGACAAAATGTCTGGGCGCCAAATCCACTGCCCCCAACACCTCATACTGACCCCTTGTGTGCTCAGTAAGGAGGGGCCTTCCCACCTGTACATATGCCACCTTTTTTCCTTACCCTACGCCTGATGGTTTAACGGGACACTCTCTTGCAAAATGACCTCCCTGTCCACAATAGAGACATAAATTCTTATCTCTTCTTCTTTTCCTCTCTTCAGGAGTCAGAGACCCCCTTACTCCCCTTATCTCCATCGGTTCTGGTACAGACTTCTGTTCCCCAAGGGGCGGTTTGACTTCAGTTTTCATATAGTTTCCTCGGGACACCTGAAAACGTACACGATCCCCACGTCGCTCTGAAAGCCGGTGGTTCAGTTTAACCACCAGGTCTATGAACGCGGCACACTCCTCTGGTGGATCCACTACCTGTGACACCACATCCTTCAAATCATCATTAAGACCTTGGTAAAACAATGAGGTCCACTTTTCCGCTGGCCAATGAGTCTCAGAGATCAACCTATTGAAGGTCGCTATGTATATCAGTAAGTCCTGTCTGCCCTGTCGCAATTTCAGCAATTCTGAGTCACTGGCTTGCATGAATGCATGTTTAGCAAACAACCCCCGCATCAACTCCTTGAAAGCATCATAATCCCGCAACACCTGATCCTTGCCTTCAACTAAGGGGATAGCCCACTGGGCAGCAGTACCAGCCAAATATGAAAGCGTAAAGGCTACTTTTGCCGCATCGTCAGGAAAGGCACCAGGCCTACACATAAAGTGTAACTGACACTGATTCATGAACATCCCAAATTCCCACTGTCTCCATAGAATCGTTCGGGTTGAGCCAGGGGAACAGGAACAGGGGATGTCACAGTGATAGCGACAGGGGTACCGCCTCCAGGATTACTCTGTCCCGCCCCTCCATACTGGAACGTAGCCGGCTGTATAATGGGTGTTGGACCTCTGGGTTGTACATGCTCACGCGCCCTTACTGCACCCAACTCCTGTCTCAAACCTACGTTCTCTTGTCGTAAGTCCTGCACCTGAGCCTGTAATGCAGCTAGGGCACCCATTACATCAAGCATGGTGGGGGCTTCCGCCCCTGCCATGGCCCCTGATTCCACATCCATCCAAGTTCGGGCAGTGTAATTAAACGTGGGCTTGTTATTCTGTTAGGCTCCTGCCCAACCCACACACTGCAGGAACGAGGTGTGTCCCAACCACTTCCCCGACTCACCGGTCACTCACTAGATGGTACAGATGAGTAACCCGATGACCCAGAAAAGGGGGTGGAATATAAACAAAGGCACCAAACCTTCCACCCCTGTAGAGCGAAGATCAAAATAACACCCTCCTCCTCACTTCCGCACCAGAAACAAATGCGGGGTTTGCTCCGAGGGGGTTTCTAGTCCGGGGTATAAAAACTTCAAGATGACTTCTCTTGTATAAAACAGGACTAGGAAATCGGGTGTTTGGTTTGGGCGTGTAGGGATTCACAGGGTAAAAAACATGCCAAAATAACGGGCATGAACAAAAAAACCCTGTGCCTCAACAGAGGAGTGTGAGGGGGAAAAGCTATGAAGCAGAGAAACGATAACAACTCGTCTCTCGGAAATGACCGAAAGGAAATACCCAGCCGGGATACTACTCAAACGTCAGATCCGCCCATAACGAGGCGGAACGGTTACCACAAGACGTTTTACAACACGAACGCCTAGCGTCCGTTACTCTTTTGTCTTGCAATGTCTCGGGTACAAAAGAAAAAAAAGACACCAAAAGGTGTCTGACAAACAGGAGCCCCTGGATGTCGTTGGCGAATCTCTAACAAGAGACGGGGGAAAACAAAAGCAAGGAAGGTACACTAACTAACTAACTACTAAGTACACGGGAAGGGAAGACTAGGGAACAGGAGGAAGGTAACAAGTAGGTAGCAACAGCGGGACTCAGGGCAAGGAAAAAAAAAGGGAGAAGGAAAAAGGCAATACTCCAACGATTCTCACGAGCCTGTGAGAATCTGCAACAGCCAACAAGCTTCACAGGAACCAAGATAGCGGGAACCCACAGGTTAGCAATAACAAGCATCAACACTATGGTAGGACTCCCTTTTATGCTGCTGGCGTGTCATGTGATGGCAAAGACATGGTCATCAAAAGAGGACTGGGGACCGAATCCTAACAACCAGCATTCACAGATGCCATGACGTGTGGTGTACCAGCATTTACAAACTCCATGATGGGGTGGTGCACCAGCATTCATAAGCTCCATGATAGGGTGGTGCACCAGCATTCACAGGTGCAATGATGGGGTGGTGCAGCAGCATTCACAAGCTCCATGGGGGAGTGGTGCACCAGCATTCACAGGCACAATGATGAGGTGGTGCACCCGCATTCACAGGTGCAATGATGGGGTGGTGCCCTAGCATTCACAAGCTCCATGACGGGGTGGTGCACCAGCATTCATAAACTCCATGATGGGGTGGTGCACCAGCATTCACAGTCACAATGATGGGGTGGTGCAACCGCATTCACAAGCGCCATGACGGGCCAGCATTCAAAAGCATGATGAAGGAGTGGTGCACCAGCATTCACAATCGCCATGACAGGGTAGTCACAGACACCATGACGGGGTGGTGCACCAGCATTTGCAGGTGCCATGATGGGGTGGTGCACCAGCATTCACAGGCGCAATGATGGGGTGGTGCACCAGCATTCATAAGCTCCATGATGGGTTGGTGCACCAGCATTCACAAGCTCCATGATGGGGTGGTAACAGATACCATGAATGGGTGGTGCACCAGCATTCAAAAGCTCCATGATGGGGTGGTGCACCAGCATTCATAAGCCCATGATTGGGTGGTCACAGACACCATGACGGGGTGGTGCACCAGCATTTACAAGCTCCATGACAGGGTGGTCACAGACACCATGACGGGGTGTGCACCAGCATTCACAAGCTCCATGACAGGGTGGTCACAGACACCATGACGGGGTGTGCACCAGCATTCACAAGCACCATGATTCATTCACCGGCTCCATGATGGGGTGTGCTTTGGAACTGAAGTAATTTTTCTCTAAGTTTTGACATGGATTAGTTTTCACAAACATTTAAAATGATTTTTCACACTAAATGTACGTGGCAGAGCTTATTGTAAAAAAAGTCCGGTTTAAGAGTGAAAAACACATGTGAGGGTAGAAAATTGTTAAAAAAACATAGGGGAATATTCTCAATGAAGTGGCGGTGAAAGGTGTTAGCCTTCTTGGCTTAACGCCTCTCACAGCCACTTCGTAAACGCGAGGCTACACCCTATTCTCACGATTGTGGTGGAGCCTAGCGTTTCAACCTGCGATGGTGCTAAATTTCACGACTACGCAGGCACCGTTGCACCAGATTGCAAGGGTGTCTGTGTGCAGGGGAGGTTTGTTCATGTACAGGAAGGTGCCGCTTCCTGCACATGAACCTTCCTGAAATACCATTTTGCTTTTTCCATGTGTGCAGCTCAAGGTAGCACACATGGAAAAACTAAAAACAAGGATAAATTAAGCATTTCTTCTCATTACCCCAACTTAAGACCAGGATTTTTCTGGTCTTAAGTTCGGCGCAGCCACCTATTATCGTCGCCCTTGACAATAGGTGGCAGCGTCCATCACAATGGGTGTAGTGGTGGAACGCCCACCGCCTCACCCACTGCATGACCCTTTCACCCAAAATGTAGCGTGAAAGGGCCCTCCTTCTCAAGGCAGCGATAAGCCACTTAACAGGGCTTAAAGCCAGGTTAAGTGGTTTAATGCTGCCTTGAGAATAGGGAGCTGACCCAATCACCACGGAAACGTCAGAAAAAGGGACGTTCCTGTGGCGATAGGGGCTTGGGAATATGGCCCTTAATCTTCCTTTTAAGAGAGTTTGATCTTTTGACAGTCTGCAGAGGCGGAGGAAGCCGTAACGGATGACTACTCTTGTGCAGGGCCGGACTGGCCATAGTGGGCACCGGGCTATCCCCCGGTGCGCCACACGGGTGGGGGCCGGTTTTGGGCCCCTAGTGGCCGTTTCTGGTACAGGCCATTTTTGCAAAATCTGCCGAAAACCGGCCCCGGCAAAGAGCTCGGCAGCACCTCCAATCGTCCGCCCCCCCCTCCCCCGAGTGGGGAGGGGGGGGGGGCGGCCGAGCACTTTGCCAGGGCCGGTTGTGGTTCCCAGTCCGGCCCTGCTCCTGTGAATATTGCGAAGCCCCATGAAGTGAGTCACGTGCGTTCACAATGTAGCACACTTGGGCATGAACATGCAGGTGCCAAACTGGGCCAAAAATGTGAGGAACCTGACAGAGCTATTCGACACCTTCTCAAGGAAACTAAGGAGCAGACCCCTGAAGAGGAGCAGGGCTCACTGCCTGCTGCCTCACTGCGAGCATCACACATTTATATGAAAAGATACTAAGAAAAAAGGGCTATAATTGTTGTAAACAGATAGATGTGCTGTACACGATGTGTTCTGCATAATACGTCCTGTGTATGGAAACAGGAATCCGTGTCAAAGAGCGAGGGGGCATGGAAGCAGGGACAGGTAATGGAGAAACTAGAACCAGGCCTGGACTGATGCCAAGAACATTCTGTTACTAAATATGATTCCACTGATAGCAGAGAAGCCTACAATGTCAAGAAGACAAGCTGACAACAAGTGAAGTGGGAACACAGTCCTTCAGCTGGAGCTTCCCAAGTCACAGACCATTAAATGAACCAAGATCAATGTTCCTGCTCCATTAAAAAGTGGATTTTTCTGTATTACCTATCAATTAGTCCATAGTGCACTTTGTTCCTGTATATTCTCTCTTTTGCATATTCCTTTTGAAACTCTCCTCTGAGTTTGAACTCTCTGCAGGTTGCATATGATAAGTTGCTCCCTATTTGTGTTCCAGAACAAGCTCTCTCTATGTTGTTACTCTCCGTTACCCGCAGACTATGGGGCAGATTTATGAGGCCCTTGCGCCACGTTTACGCCGCTGTTGCGTCACGCAAGTCGGCGTAAACGTGGCGCATCCCTACGAACGATTTACAACGTGACGCATCTAGGCAGATGCGTCACGTTGTAAAGCCCTGCTTGTGGGCGTTCTGGCGCAGGGTGGGCGTTCCGGGGCAGGTGCGCCTCGCAAAAGTGGCTGAGTGAAATCTATGAGATTTCACTCAGTCACTTTTAAGCCAATGCTGCATCAAAAGCCTGCGCCTGCTTGAAGCAGGCGTAGGTCTTGACGCAGCATTGTTCAAATGGGGCACACCCGAGCCTTGCTGGAGCTGCGTCGCGCTTGCGACGCAACTCCAGCAATGCGCCACATTTCCGGCACAGATGCGTCACGCATCTGTGCCGTTTTGCACCATGGTGCGCCGCGTTATAAATGCGGCGCACCATGGCTGGCGGAGCTGTGGCGCACTGTGGTGCATGTTAACTGGCGCATCCCTGGGGATGCGCCAGTTAACATAAATCTGCCCCTATG
Organism: Lissotriton vulgaris; assembly: GCF_964263255.1. Classification (NCBI taxonomy): domain Eukaryota; kingdom Metazoa; phylum Chordata; class Amphibia; order Caudata; family Salamandridae; genus Lissotriton; species Lissotriton vulgaris. The sequence goes on from NC_141689.1 coordinate 161,992,981, forward strand.
TTTTTTCCCTGTATTGATTTTACTCCCTTTGAATGTTTCACCTTATGCCTGATGTAAAGCGCTCTGATACCCTATTTTGAGTCTGGTTCGCGCTCTATAAAGCTTTATAAATAAATAAAATAAAATAAAATCTCCAACTGCATTCCATCAGCACACCCCAGACATGTGAACTACCCTCATCCTTCTCTCTCTGCAGGTTGCTCCCTCTGTCCTGCTCAAACCACTCAGAGGACTCATTTATGAGTTCTTGCCATAGGGCAGCACCCCAGGCCTTCCTGCTGTGCCGCCCTACGGCAAAAGAAACGGACAGTAATGCGCTGTATCTGTCTGATACAGCGCATTCCTATTCTTTTCTCTTGCGTCGCACACAATGGGCTGATGTGCGCCAACACAGGCATCTTTGCACCATGGTACAAGGGTGCCTGCATTGAGAGGATGATTATTTTTGTGCAGGAAGGGAAACCTTCCTGCACAAAAACAATCACAAGATGCTTTTTCCTCTTCTATATGTGTTGCAGAATGCAGCACACATAGAAAAAGGAACAACAAGGAGAAATAAAGATATTTCTCGTCGCTGTGCCTCCCGTAAGTTTTTAGCGCTGCCTCAGATTTACGGTTTCTCGTAAACCTGGGGCAGTGTCAAAAAGCCATAGATGTTGCAGGGAACGGACTCAACAACACCCATTGCAGACGCCTTTCAAGCAGAAAACTGTGCTAAAGGGAACGATATTTACAATATATGCCAAAAAAAGTGGCTTAGTGCTGCCAAGTAAGTATGAGGCGGGATCCTGTGCCACAGAACGTCGCAAAAAGTGACGTTCCAGCAGCGCAAGGGGCCTCATAAATGAGTTGTTTGGGTCCTTTCCTCTTTGACCATTCCATGGCTTTCTCTAGCCCACCTCTCTTCCAGTCACCCCATGGCTCAGTTGGGTCCTCTGCTCTTCACTCTCTTCACATCATTCCTTGGCAACATTGGCTCCTTTTTCAAAGCAAATGATAAGGTATAGTTCAGGAAAAGTCAAACGTCTGTGTACCTATAAGTAAGTTTGGGAGCCTCAATAAGGGTATCTCTAGTGTCTAAGTCTCTTCACTGGTAAAGTAATTACAGGATCTTTGATTTTGCCTTTCTTAAGCGGAACACATGTCGGATACTGCTTCAATTGTAGACATTTTATTATATTAATTCATTTTTTTTCTTGATAAAGATTTTCAATGTGAACACTAACTGGCAGATGCATCAAAGTAAATACTGGGAGCAATTGGGAAGATTCTCAGAATCTGCCCCTTTGCTCCCGGTATTTTTGCATTTGGGATGCATCATTCCAAATGCAAAAATCGCAATTTAAGGAATCTCTAAATTGAGATTCCTTAAATTGCAATTGCATTTAAGGAATCCCTAATTGATATTCCTTAAATGCAATGCATGAAAGTAAAAAAAATAGCGAATTAGCTAATAGGGGGAGCAAATTACCATGAAGTTAGATTTCATGGTAATTTGCTAAAACTTTGAAAAAAGCACTTTTGTGCATTTTTCAAAGCTTCATGTTGCGCACACACATGCCCTTAGGGCATGTGTGTGTGCAACATATATGCATAGATCAATTTCAGGGGTGCAACAGGGTGTCATTTTGACATCCTTGCACCCTTGAAATTGCATGAGCAATTTGCGAGTACCTACTGGTACTCACTAATTGCTCATGCAATCTCCAATACATTCCTATGGGCCTGTAGGCCCATAGGAATGAATGGGACAGCATTCCTTAATTGCGACTAGCAATTTGCGAGTAGCAATTAAGGAATGTTAAGGAATCGCTATTTTAATAGCGATTCCTACATGCATAGGCTTTTGCTATTCCTAAATAGCGATTCCTTAAAAATCGCTATTTAGGAATAGCAAAAGGCTACGTTGATGCATCTGCCAGCAAGTGCTTTATTAAGAGTTTGGCAGTCCGATCACTGTAGGACCGCGTCCATCCCAGCCAGCAGCACACGACGCTGGCAGTCCATCTCTCACCATAGTATGAGTTGACCGCGGGGTCAGCTGTGTGGAGGTGGGGATCTTGCAGTGGTGGTGTGTACTTTTCACAAATATAGCGATGCCTGTGTGTGCATTTTGACTGCATGTGCATGTGTATCGAATGCATACATACGCATGATATATGTTGAAAAATAGCATATACCAATTACCGGGGTAAGCCCATATGTGGGCATTCTTGGCAATGGGTATATGGTTTAAAAAAGACTCACCTGAAGATCGCTGCAAACAGAGCAGTAATTCTAGAGGTGAAGATCCTGCTGTGAAGGGGGACCTAGAACAAGAAATCCACATCAGAATCTGCCTGAAAGAATATGAAAGGGGAGAGTACGACCCCCTTTCCTGCTGGTAGCATACCTGGAGACGCCATGTTCAGTGACTAAGGGCCTTATTTATGAAGGTCTTGCGCCGCCAGTGCGTCACTTTTAAAATGGGAAAAAGTGACATACCAGTGGCGCAAGACCGTCATAAATGAGGCCCTAAGTCTCTCCATGTAGTCATCGACTGTCAGATGGCAGCAGAGCCTCTGCTTCCTTGGGATGAGCGGCGGTCCAGGTTTGAGCCACTGAACCCAGAACTCTTTTCAGAAGGGTCCCCCTGTGTGTCACTGGCTGCACTCTAAACATCAAAACACCATCTTCTTCTATCGAAATAGACAAGGGGACACAGCGGGGTTTCAGGAAACTGTTTATTCAGACTTCTGACATGACGCGTTTTAGCAAAAGCCTTTCTCAAATGCCTCAGGTGGTTGGGGTTTCCTTATTTCACTCTTTTATATTCTGCCCCTCCTTCTAAAGTAGTATATATATATGTTTGACTGCTGCTAGGCTGTAAATAAACATCTTGCCTGAGAAAGAAGTGGTTCGTTTCTCTTTTCTTCGCCGCTGTTCCAGTGGAAGTGGAAGGAGTGCTTTCTTTGCATATATATATATATATATATATATATATATATATATATATATATATATATATATATATATATATATATATATATATATATATATATATATATATATATATATACCTAATAGGACAGTTTGTCCTATTTTTATGTCTGTGCCCACCCCAGATTTACCTTCCCAAAATCTGGTCACCCTATCCACTGTAACCTCTCCTGACCTCGTCATCTTCCCTGCACTTCTCCCCCTTTGCCCCAGGGGTCCCGACCTCCGTCAGCAACCACTAGCCTCTGCCCTTCCGAGGACCTCTGTATTGTAGCAGCCACTAGCCTGCTCCCATCCGAGACCCTCTGTATGTTGGTCCTATTGGAGCTCCCGGCTCTCCCATCCACCTGTCTCCTTTGCCTGTGCAGTGGGTACTGAATTCCCGTATGCAGGGTCGACTTTAGCGGTGGTGGCGTCCAACACAACAATCTTTTTTGGCGCCTCCCCTATGAACTCCTCCTCGGATTCCCTCACTACCAACCATCAAAAGTGCCCCTAATCTCTCCATAGCGCCTCTCTCAAATACATTTCATTTGTTTAAAAGGGCAGGTAAAGGCTGGCTTTATTAATCCACTCAGCTGTCTTCTTTAAATACAGGTCTGTTCTTTGCAGCAAGCATATGAACCCTCTGCGCTACTTTATGGATAGTCAAAGTTGCCAGTAGGCAAAACTCTGATCTCTCGTTCTAGCAGGAACATTATTCACAAGAGTTATCTTGACATTTTTATTACTGCCTGAAGGCTAGAGGCACAGGGAGCTCTGCAGTAGGTGCTTTTAAATCGTAGGTTAGTGGTACAATCTGCGCCCACCCTGAGGTCAGAGCCCCCACTCCAGGTCAGCGCCCAGTGCGGCGGCACCGTTCTCACTGCCCCAGAGCTGGCCCTGCCCCTATGTGTATGAATTTCAGGCCCCGATGCGGCAGATTTATGTCAGTCACATCACATGCCAAAGCTCTATGTTCCCCCAGGCAAAAAAAAGAGGGCAGTACCGTAATCATCTGCTATTCTGCTCCTGCCTCTGCCATGACTATAGGGCCAGCATCACCGTCCAGTGACCGCCAGATCCAGGATGCACCTGTGGCATGACGGGCCCAGCAAACTTTACCCTCCAGGCGCTCAGAGTTATGGATACACCAGGTCACGTGAACGACGGCCCAGCAGCTGTATTAACCATGAACTCTCTTTGCTGCAGTAAGCACAGCAACAGCTACTCATTAGCAGTGTTTGGCCAGGGCGGCCATTTCGCTCCACTTGTCTCTTCCTCTGTACTGGCGGTGGTGTCATGGAGGTGCTAGAAATGCATGACCTCGCATTTTTGTGCGGTGATGCGGACCACTGCACAAAAATGCGTTAGTATAACACCTGATGCGTGATACTTAGCAGGGCTGTACCCTCACCTTCCGCCCTGGCACGAGCTTTCAGCCCAGGACTTGGATATCCCAGGGTGACTCCAAGAAGCCACCTGCCAGATACGCTGGCTTAGTTTTCGCTCTCTTGATTGGTGTAGCGCCCTGTCAATCACAGATTGACTTAGACCTCGACACACCATTACCGGGTTGTAGCTGATGGTTCCAATATCCAACTTCTGAATACGGTCAGACCCCGCTGCTCGGCCCCTCTGGGTCCAACTCTTGATCCAAGTCGAGCTCTGGCTGCACTGGAGCACTGTGGGTGTGAGTGCCAGGGCAGAGCAGTGGGTGCGTCTGTGATGTCAGTGTCACCCAGGATTCATGGCCTCACTGGACACAGTGTCACCGATCTACCCCAGCCCAGAGCCTGCATCAGGTTCCGTCTCTTCAAACTAACATTGGGGACATTCTCTTAAGTAACAGTCGACTATCTGTCCTCGGCGTCCAAGGCAGCGCTAAGGCTTGGCACTGGGGTTTCGAGTTCAAAATATTTTATTGAATTTTTTAGAAACAACTAATAAAGACAATACAGAAAGCATTATTATTTAGCAAAAAAATACCTAAATAACAAGTCGAAAATTAATCATCAAGATTATAAAATTATAGGAGGGATTAAGAGAATACATATTGAAAAGATAACTAAAAGGGGAAAGGGAAGGACGGGGAGGAAGGGAACAAATATAACAACTGTTGCATAAGATGTAGACAGAACTACAATGTTGTATATTAAAAATAACTTATTTGAAATAAAATCACCATTAAAGTTATACATACAACATTATGAGGATAAATATACATTAACAGGTGTCCAAAAAGATTGATAAGCGATTGAATTATGAGAAATCCCTTTCATGGATAATTGAGCACCTCTTCTAGTAAAGATAACCCACGACCACCACGCATTAACAGATAATATAGAAACATCTTTCCAACAAAAAGTAATGGATTTTAACGCTGCTGAGATTAGGAAATTGAAAAGTTTACTTTCTAAATCATGTAAATCTTGAGATATAATAGCAGATTTACATATTATGAATTGATAGAAAATATCTATATGAAGCTTGAAAATTGTTTGTTATGATATCCCAAACTTCAGACCAAAATTTAAAAACCAAAGGACAATCAAACAGCATATGTGGTAACGTACTAGGAAGTAATATACAATGCCAACAATCTGCAGAGGGAAGCAGGTTAGCCTTAAATAAATGTGATGGAATCCATAAACGATTATATAGGATATAAGAGTTGGTTTGGTAAATTGAAACAGGTAACCAACCAGATATACTACTAAGCCAAATATCCTTCCACATGTCCATAGATAAAGAAAGTGAAAGTTCATTATTCCAAAAATTGGAGAGCATCTCTAAGCTGCTACCTAAAGTATCTGTTTTTTTATGTCGAATGGAAACCCCATGAGATGAACTAGTGACTGTTTCAATGTAAATTGATAAATCCACTGTAACATTAGAAGGAATAGCATTGGGAAAAGAATCTAAAATTGAATTGCAGAGATATTGATATTTAATACGTTCAGATTTACGTAAACCAAATTTTACTTGTAACCTTTCAAAAGAAATAAAGGTGTTATTGGAATAAACATCTTTGAGATAAAAAAATAACAGCTTATATTATGAAGACCAAAAAGTAATGCAGAATAGAAATTCAAAAATTCATTAACAATTTCATTGTGAGAAAGAGCAATGTTACCATGAGGACCATCTTTTTTTATAAGTAAATAATTAGCTAATAGTCTTCCGGATTTATTGGCATAAATCTGGGTTTAGCATTAGAGATCTGGATACCTGCTCTTTTACTAAGGAAAGAATTAAATTCATAAAGCAATTTTAGTAACTTAAATTTATATTGAGGATTGTTGGATGTACTAAAAAGTCGTTCAAATTTCGCAATCTGTGTTTGAAGGCTTTTTAGATTTGGCATGAAAGGTTTTATTTTCGTGGGCCATAATAGATATAGATACACCCATAATATAAGCTTTGAAAACATCCCATCTATTTACCATAGAAGTAGAACCTTCAGGGTTGACTACAAAATATTCTTGAATGGCGGATACAAGTTTAGGCTTGCTATACTCATTTAAAATTATAGCAGTGTTGATTCGCCATCTAGATTGTTTAGTAAAATTTGATTCTAAATTTAAAACCAAAGAAATCATAGCATGATCTGAGATGTCAATGTTACCTATACTAGGAGTAGTTATTGAACTAATTAGTTGCCTGGAAACCAATAAACAATCAATTCTAGAATGGGAATTGTGAGGATTTAACAACAATGTAAAACTTTTTTCTGTAGGAAAATGTAATCTCCAAGCTAACTTAGTGGCTTGAATAAATGATTTGAAAACAAAATAGACTTTAGAAGGGTGAAACTTAGTAAGAGATAATCTATCTAATAAAGGGTCAGAGATAACATTAAAATCACCTCCAACAATTAGAGGGGCATTACCGACCTTTAGAACTTCTGTTGTGAGATCAGTCCAAAAAACAGGGTCATCTGTTGTAGGGCCATAGGCATTTAATAAAAATAAAAATGAGTCATGAACTTTAATTTTAACTAGTATATATCTATCATCCTTGTCAGAAGTTTTACTCAAAATTTGACAGTGTAATTTCTTTTCAAATAAAATAGCTACACCATTTTTTTTTACCATTAGCAGGAGAAGACACAATAGCATCTACCCATTCCTTCTTCATATAATCTAAAATGTTGTCATCAATATGAGTCTCTTGTATAAAACAAACATCCGCTTTGCAACTACTTAGATAATCTAAAATTTTTGTACGTTTAACTGGATGGCGCAAATCTTTAACATGTAATGAAACTACTTTAATATTATGTGTATTAGCCATAATAGAAGGAAAAGAGAGATTAAGATGGGGCAGAAAAAAGAAGATCAATAGAATAAGAAAAAAGTAGCTCCAAGTAAGGAAGAAGGAAAGGAAAAATGAAAGAACATGGAAAAAACGACAAACAGAAGACATAAATGTGAAATGTGAAACGGGCACACGCTTTACAAGCATGACCAGAACCGTTGGAGCCCTTTATAAAGAAATTTCAGTATTGTGTCAGAAAATACATAACTGGTGAAAATCAGGTAGCAGAGTCATTAGTATCCATTGAATTTTGTGACTGATGATCCTAAAAATGTCTTAAATCTTCTGGATGCTGAAAAGATTTTGAGAAGTTATCCTTCCAAATGCGCATCATCGATGGATAGAAGAGACCATATTTGTAGCCTAGACTCCGTAGTTGAGGGCGAAGAGCAGAGAATTCTTGCGAATTGAAACGGTTTCTTTGGCGAAGTCTTGTAGAATAAATATTTTATGACCATTTACCATCAATGAAGGTATTTCTCTAGCTGCTTTTCTGATTAAAACCAAATGGTGATGTCGAAGAACTTTAAAAATCATTTGTCGCAGTTTTGTGTGAAGAGGGTTCCTATGTGAGGGAATCCTATGAGTCTTATCAATTTCAAACTTTTCTGAGAATTTAATTTGTAAAAGACCAGGCAATAAATTCTCCAAGTATAATCTACAGTTATTTCCCTCAACATCTTCAGGTAAATTAAATATACGTAGATTATATTGTCTGTTACGATTTTCCAAGTCCAATAATGTTGAACAGATAGGTGAAATTGTTGCTACAAGTGGAGTAAATGCGTCAAATTTGACCTTATTATCCAGTATTTTGATTGAATTATTCAATATTTTCATTGACAGGCTGGCCATTTCTTTGCGCACATTTTTAACTTCAGAAGCAATAGTATCAGTATTAATACGAAGAGCCTGAATTTCCTCCAATATTAAGGATAGTGAGGGATCAGAAGACTTCACTACTTTAGATTTAGCAGGAGGAGGGGAAACTTGCTGCATCCTTTTATTATTCATAGAAGCTTTGTTTTCAATCTATACTAATAATATAATAAAGAGAGAGCCCAAACCTTTGAGGCGGGTAATCTCAGGAACCACAGCACCAATCACAACACCCAATACAGCGTTGGAAAGGGCAGTTGCAGCAGAAGGACATAGGCTATGCAGACGCCCACCATATACATTTAAAAGTTAAAAGAACCATGCCAGTAAAGTAGTCCCTTGTGGGCGTGTCTGCTTTGTGCTGTGGGCGTGTGCTGGGGGCGTGACAAACGCTGGGGGCGTGTGGTACGTTCCGCCCTTCATGCCATGTCTCATATCATGTGCTAATCCCACCCTGCTCCCTTTACATACCCCTGCACCCCATAATCATAACTCACCCTTACTCCTTAAAATACCTCAACACCCTTAAACACTAACCCATTCTAACCCTATAAATATACCCTGTACCCCAAAACCCAAACCTATCCTGAAACCCTAAAAATACCCCTGTACCCCAAAACCCATACCTAGTCCTGAACCCTATAAATACCTCTGTACCTCAAAACCCAAACCTACCCCTGAACCCTAAAAATACCCCTGTACCCCAAAACCCAAACCTAGCCCTGAACCCTAAAAATACCACTATACCCCAAAACCCAAACCTACCCCTGAACCCTAAAATACCCCTCTACCCCAAAGCCCAAACCTAGCCCTGAACACTTAAAATACCCCTGCACGCCAAACCTACCCCTGAACCCTAAAAATACCCCTGTACCCCAAAACCCAAACCTAGCCCTGAACCCGAAAAATAACTCTGTACCCCAAAACCCAAACCTACCCCTGAACCCTAAAATACCCCTGTACCCCAAAACCCAAACATAGCCCTGAACCCTAAAAATACCCCTGTACCCCAAAACCCAAACCTAGCCCTGAACCCTTAAAATACCCCTGTACCCCAAAACCCAAACCTACCCCTGAACCCTGAAAATACCCCTATACCCCAAAACCCAAACCTAGCCCTGAATCCTAAAAATACCCCTGTACCCCAAAACCCATACCTATCCCTAAACCCTAAAACTACCCCTGTACCCCATAACCCAAAACTATATCTGAACCCTTAAAATACCCAAACACCCCAAAACATATATCTCAGTACCCCAAAACATATACCCTTATACCCATACTTACCTTATCCAAACATAAAAAAAACATGCTGTTACCATTAATGCATTTACAACGAATTTCGTTGTAATTGTATGCATGGTAAAAGCATATAAAATGTAATGCCATGCGTTATAATGGCATTGCGGATTCATGGTACTTTCGTAATGAAAGTATGTGGAGTGATGGTATGCAGAAAGAAAGTTGCGGAATAATGGGTGTTTACCCTCCCCCGGTAAGTACATTGGTGGCACGGTGGCCCACATCTCCAGCAACATACTCATATTTTTTCACCACCCACTTGAAAGGTGCACAGGTCTCTCTCATTGATGGCCAGCACCGACATACACTTTTAGACACACCTCCCGCCACAAGTTCTAGAATTGCGAACTTTAGAGCTGGGGAGCTACGTTCGAATCTCGGCATCAGCTCAACATCCTGTCATTCCAGGCAAATCGCTTTGTCTACCCGTGCCTACCACAAATGAATGTGTTCTTCTGTGATGTAAATTGTACTCATGCCATGTTGTCGAGTTCGCGCTATATAATATTGCAAGGAAAAATAAAGTAGGCAAACTCGAGTTCACACACTACTGAACGCGCACTCTTAAGTGCATCAGCAGTGCACTGTGAATCGGAGTGTTTCACAGGCCTGTCACAGATAAGAAATGCTATCAAAACGAAATCCTACAAAACAATATACTACTGACTGGCAGCAATTCATACCCGGACAACGTCGGGACAGGCTGCTAGTTTGGAATTAAAAAGATGCAGAATTATAATTGTGGAAGCAAAATTAAGTGTTAAGAAGCAAAAGCAATGAACATAACTAAGAAATGACTGATACAGCAGCTAAAATGGGCTGGGGGAGTGGCTAGGCCCAAGCCAGGCTTTTTCCTGAAAGTTCACTCCGCCCCCTTGACTGGAAGCCTGGCTGTCCCTGAGTGCTGTGCAGGGAGCAGGAACCAGGCGGAGGAAAATCCCACTTCCGCTGAACAGAAACCTCCAAAAGCGCTCCACAACCAAGGTGAGTCCTTCACAAATGCAGCGACCACCTCCAAACGCTTTTTTGACTGAAAATCGGCTTTAAAAGGTCTAAAATGGGCCGAAAACGCGCAGACTCTCACACGGCGGCCAACTTGGATCGCGCGCTCGCTTGTCTCCGGCACTGGGGTTTCATACCCTCGGAAAAGAGAGGTGTGCTCCGAGCCTATGTAAAGTGGCCCCCATGCATTTCTATTCTATTATACCCCATGGCCGGTTGTGAATTTACTTGAAATTAACACATTCACCCACCTTTTGACTCATTCTTATATTCACTTACTCAGTAATCTACACAGCCACACATACTAGGCATTAACTGATCACTTTCATTTAATAACAAGGCCAGCCCATTTGGCTTTGCCAATGTTTGAACTTAATTGCGTTTTGAATTAGATGCAATTTAAGGAGTACATTTAAGCAGGAGGTTTTTGGTTTCTAGGTTAATAATAAATGGCGAAATTATTTTATCTAAAAATTATTTATGCCTATAGAAAATGTGCAGCGGATTTTTGAAAGAGGCCCTGAGGAGTTTAAAAGTCCTGTTTATGTATTCAAGGATTACACATTTCTCTCTGTAGTAACACAGTAATCTGCTGCTTTGTTCTGATTGTGATGAACTTGCACAGGCTGCGTGTCCTTCTATCACCTTAAAGTAAGCAGAGCTATGCATGACCCATTTTCAAACTCTTTTGTAAATACAGATTGAATGCATCTATCCTTTTCTTTCATTTGTTTATTGGCACAGCCATTTATCGACACACAGAGGTGTATGTCATCACTTGGTGTGAAGGTTTGTTTGATGTGGTATGAGCTTCTATTCCCACAATCCGGGCTAAGGAAACAAATCACCCCTGCATGCCAGATCCCTGGCAACAAATGTCTGTGTCAGAAGAAACCACACCTGCAAAAACAAAACATTGACAGAAATTGCCCAGAGGACATCCAAAGTATTTTTGATAGGAATGAACTCCCACAAATAGTGCTTACCTTATTCACAAAAATATGTATCTAGGCTGACTGGAGCTCAAAGCCAATCTTGAAAACACGCCCATGCCAGCCTTGTGATGTGCCAAGCGAGTGTACAGCATGAGCTTATCTGTTTAAAGTGGCATCTGTTGTGCGATGTGTCGAAAGATTCCCACAAATACTGTTTTTCAGGCTGGACAGCTGGTCATTCCTCTGTCCATCCACCCCTAAAAGTAGCAGCCCAGTTGTCGGCCTACTGGGGTTTTCCTTAGGTCCCTGTCAGAACCCCTTTCAGAGGGCCACAGGGCATGCAGGGGCTACTGGGCCCAACCATAGAGGTAGAGCCATACGAGGCTACTGACGTCCCAGGGCTACTATGGATTCTGAGCATCTGAGTCAAGAATCCCTTCTGTACTAGACTCACAATGGTTGCTGCGGGCGAGTAGGCAAGGTTCCCTCTAGGGAGGTGGGGGTGGGGGAGAGGGAAAGGGTGTAGATACAAGTTAGTGAACATGGCTCATAACTCAAAGTGCACTCAGTAACAGAAGTAAATCAATGTCCAGCCAAATACTTGCTTAAATATGAAAAAGGAGTATTTAATTTTGAACTCAATGCATTCAAAGAAATATATGACATTCGTAAGTAACAACACAATTCCCTTGCGGTCAGGGCTCTAGTGTTTATCTGGCAAATCTCTGTCCCTCCCTGCAATGTGATAAGGGTTATTCCCCATTCACTGGTGATCGAATCCAGGGAATGCTCTCTAATAGGCCTTATTCAAGAGTTCCCTTTGACTCTTAAGAAATAGTCAAAAGTGTCTTCAGCAGCGAGTTCCGACAGCCCTTATATCAAGTTTTACCCCCTCCAGCAGCATGTAAGTTTTCAGCAGGTGTCCCGGCAATGGGCACTTACAATGCTCTGAACCTGTTCAGTGGAGTCTGGCTGCTTGCGGGGCATGTGACAGCACCCAGCAGGGGCAAGCTCTCTCCCTAGCAATGCTGCTGACCTCAACAGCGATTGGAGGTGCTCCAGGCTTCCATTGGTGCGATAAGTTCAGCTTATCCCCACATAACGGCATGGGGTTGATCTTTGTGCTCCAAACTGGATCCCAGCAACTGAGCGAAGTCCTCTCTGCGACCTCCAGAGTACGTAGAGGTCAGTAAGGTAGCAAGTCTCGCTGCTCAATTTCGACCCACAAGTGACAGCTATCGTTTTCCCAGGTGATGGCCCGATCTTGGATGTCCTCAGTATGGGTGGCCCGCCTGACACATGGGGTGCCTCAGTACCTGCTGGGAAGGCATCAACACCGTACTATCCCTGTACTGTACCCTTCCCAGGCACACATACTTTCAGCACAGATTCACCACTCCTGCGCTGCGCAGCACTCTACATCTAACTGATGTAGGCCAAGGGTAAGTTAAGCACACAGCAGCTGAACCTTTAAAGGGCTAGTGAGCCTGTAGGCCTGAGCCCAGTGACACAGGGTAACAAGCATTTGCAATGCAATGCAATCGGTCTCGCCTTTGGGACCTTATAGGTATTTAGCATTGCAGCACATTATCGCACTTTACTGCAACACAGGTTCACTCACATGTATTTTTAGCACAATGACATCCTCAGGTGATGGTAATTGCCACAACTCATGGAAGACCCAACGACATCCAGTGATTATTATATATATATATATATATATATATATATATATATATATATATATATATATATATATATATATATATATATATATATATATATATATATTTTTTTTTTGTCACAGAAGCACAAGTAAAAGCAGTAAAGTAAATAGTAATGGCATCAGCCACTAAACAGGATTAACAACTGTCTAATAGGCAAAATGCAGATTTGCCAGATTATGGAGGTTAGCTGAAATCTGAGATTCAGATACTCGTGTTTATTGGTTCTTTTTAGGACTCTAGAAGCAGGCTCTACCACTAACGCTGCCTGCTCATCCGGACACAGCTCCCTGCTGCCACACATAGCTCCTCCCCTCTCTAGTGGCTGTTTCTAGCCTCTCTGTGGTACACAGAGAAACAGAGGCATGAAGTCACGCCCAGGCAGAGGCACGTCTGTAGCAAAATCCAACTCACTGCCATTTCCGATTAAATTGTCTGGTGAAGAGTTCCAGGCAGCGAGATAAGCAGGCAGAAGGCACAGGCGGCACAAGGAGGAGGCAGGCGCTGGAGGCCTCGTAGAAGCCACTTGGGTAACAGTCACTGTCTGCACAGGGAGAGTCCCTAGGTCAGCTGTCACAGGCAGCGGCGATATGATGACCTGCCACAGGCAGAGTCGACATACAGCAGAGTAAGCAGTCAAGGTGCAGCAGGCAGCACGTTTTGCATGCAAGGGCAGGGCAGAAGCGACAGGGTCAGCAGCCACAATCAGCAGGCACAGTCAGGACAGAGGCAGGACACACAGGCAGTATGGTTAGAAAGTACAGGCAGGGCACAGTTAGCATGGCTGACAGGCACAGACAGTAAAGAGAACAGGCACTGGTGGCAGAGTGAGCAGGCACTGAGAAGGCACAGGCCGCAGAGTCCGCAGGCACAAGCAGCTGGCTGAGTTGGCAGGGTAGGCTGTCGGCGCAGGCAGCCCACTGGCAGCCAAGGTGAAGTTGAAGCATCAGCTCCCCTGCACTGCAGCTCGCCTGGCCCTCTTGATGTCAGATGTGTGGATAGACGGGCGTCCTCACGCAGTCCCATGCAGCAGAGAGCGGGAGGCGGCCAATCAGGTGCAGACGCTGATTAGGCACTGTCACGCGAGGAAAGGAAAAACCTCGGGGAGAGGGGGTGTCTGTGAGATGAGGATGATGCAGAGAAGCCGGGCTCCTACACACAGAGCTCTTGCACCACTCTGCAGCATCAGGTCCCATCTGTTCCTCACAAAGTGCGGCAACGCTGGGAGGAAGAAACACAGAAATCCAATTTATTACAAAGATTCTACCCCAGCGAGTGATGGCAGGCCATGACTGTGCACTGACTGACTGATCGTGACCTACCTGCTATCTCAAATCGACTTTAAACCAGTCAACTCTAGCTGCCTGCGCCAAGTAGCCTATTTTAGTAGCCAGTGCAGTGTATTGTCTTATGGCGCATATGGGCATCCCAGCATACAGTGATAGAGTTGTCTGCCACACGTTTGCAGATGTAAACACAAACTCCAGCCACCCCCAGTGACACGTTGTCGTTACTCAAGACACTTTCAAATGGAAGCTCGAGAGTGCGCTCTAGGCGCAGCGCAGACTGTTTCCGGAGTCACAACACTCCGGGTGAACGAGGCTTAATTGGAAATCCAGGCCTGCCTCTGCAAAATGTTTATTAAACACCAGAAGAAACAAGCATTTGCAATGCAATAGGACTTGCATTTACGCAAGACCTATTGCATTGCATCATGGACAACAGGAGGGAGCGAACATGGACAATGGGAGTGCGGTCGGAGGGAGGGGGAGAAGGGGGCGAGAAGGCACAGACAAAGTAGTGCTGACACTCTAAATACCACATACCATACCGTGTAACACTCAATGTGAAGGGGCCAGTAGCCATGGGAGGGTACAAATGACCACATGGCCATAAGGAGGGACTAACAAGCCTCATAATCAATCAGAAGGCAGCATTTACGAAAGACAATGACAGGAGCCAATTAAAAACATGGGTGGAGAGTGGGGGTAGCTTCCACTCCATACCCCATTACTGCATGCCTCGCAGAGCGAGCAGCGCATGTGCGCTGCCGCTATAGGCTCGACCTAAAAAGGGCCTCTTCACTCCTACTGATCACTACCTGGAATGCTGCCACCACCACGCTTGTGCTGCTTAACGCTTGGTGAAGGCAGTATCCTTCCACCACTAGGAGGGTAGCACTTTTGGGCACCCCTCCTGGTCCTACAATACCACAATCAGTGAGACAGGCTTTGTCATTGCACACACTCATAATCCGTGTTTGCCTAGGACAACAAATATCAGATTCAGACAGTTGGGCACTCAGTGGAGGGGTGCATGGCCATTACCATGTGGAAGATTTTTCCGTGCCAACAGTCCCAAATGGCAAGTCCAGCCATGGGGGTTTACTCTTATTCAGCAGTGCTACATCTTATTTCCATCCGTGTCAACAAGGACAAAACATGAATTTACATGATGTGCAGACCAGCTGCAAATGGTAGACTCATTGAATGCAGCATCCAAAGTGTGTGGTTACCCCTTGGTTGCTGTCATCTGACCTCCCTCCTGGACCAATACATCTATGATTCCTTTTCATCCCTGTGAGATCCTTACCTTGTCACCTTGGCAACGAGGGGCTCCATCCTCTGGATGCCACTGTGTCAGAGCTCCAAGCATACCTGGTTAGTAATCACCTTGACTGTACTTGCGCGGGAGCAGAGATGAATAGGCTCAGGAACTAGATGCCAGTACCCGAATCCCAAGAGACGATGGTGGCAGGTCAATAAGAACCTCCCCACATCATCCTCCGGGAAGGGGGTGTGGATAAAATAACAAACAGAGAAGAGACTGGTCCGGAAAGTTCCCTCAGACTACTTCCTTCAGGGGCGTCTGCGTATTGGAAACCTGTAAGAGGAGCACACCATTAGTTTTTCCTTCCTACGCTACTCTAACTCTAATGATCTCGGGTTCAATCTAAAACTCACTTAATACTTTTCCGGACCTTGCTTCTCTTCTATGGAATGAGTTGTTTTTCGTCTAGTAGTTGCTGCTGCAGGGAAGACAAGGGCGGAAGGGTTAATTCTCTACTACTGCTATTCTATGGTCACCTCTGATACTACCTTCTTCTAAATATACTCACTTGACTAACTACTTGAGAACGCTGCTTCGGGGGTTCTGTAAAGTTGTTCTGAGTTGGGAAAAAACTTGGACAGGACTTTACTTATAGATAGTCTTTACACCAGCAATGACTCAACGAGGAATGTTCTGACAATCCTTGTTTCCGACTTTTACACAAAGTTCAGGAAATGGTTTCTCTTCCCCTTGGCCATTCAAAGTTCAAGGAAAAAGACCTTTCGTTCCTTTTTTCGTTCTGTCCTCAGATCGGATTTCTCAATTTCTTTTTGCTCAGCACTCAAGAAAAGACCTTTCTCATTTCTCCATTTACTCAATGTTCAAGAAAGGGAAATTTGCTTCCTTTCGGTCACACAGGATTTAAAAGTTCAGAGTATGCACTTGACAATGTTAACTATAACACTTTGAATATCTTCAGTTTGGCCAAACACTAGTTATTCGACACTTAGCTCTCCTTTGTTGACTGACGCTGTTGTCCGCTGAAATCTTCTTCTCCACAGGAATTCACCTTAACTCAGGATCACACTTCGACGACTCTTCGGAGGTTCACTAGACGCTGGAAACTTGGACTTGGGGAAGGGGGTTTGTTATTACGCGTTTGAATTAACACGCCGTAATAACGTTTCCTCGACACTCGCGATAATCGCAAATGGAGTACTTCAAAACTGGACACTTTAATCTAAGGATTCAAGGAATTCGTCAGAGTACGCACACAGGTTCTTCTTCGCTAACGGTTCAGGTGAAGTGCGTAGTTTCTAGAACTTGCGTCCCGCTCATACTCTCCGCGCCAAAACGAGGCTTAAACGACTAGAGCGTCAACCTCACAGCACCACGGCACAGTGGCAGCCATTTTGTCTCTCCAGAGTCGGACTCTCTCCGACCATGATAACTCTGTGGATCTTCGGGCTTCACTTTGGGTCGAGGTTAAACCACACACCATTGTATCCCCATGACGGGTTCTGACACACTGGTAGAAATCTGTAGATCACAACTGGAGATTCAAACTGGATGACCTACCCTAACTCAGGCCCCCTTACTCACTTTAACAACTATTTATGGTAAAGTTTATGGGTTCCTATTTAAGGGAGTCTTATACGAAAACCAGTTATATTTGTATTATTTTTGTATAATTAAATCCGTAGGTAAGAATGCATCTGCATATGTATGCTGATACGGTGCCTTACGACAGTGTTGTCAGTGGCATTGCACATTGATGCTCTGAATAAGGAATACATACCCAAATGGGATAACCTCTTTTAATAACCTCATGCGGCTGAGACCAAACACTGCGGGTAGGAGGTTTTTCTAATGTAAAGTGGACTGCACCCAAAACTGTCACAAGAACATTACGCTGTTACAAAAAGAGTTACAAAGAAGAGTAATGATCCAGTGATAAACTGAGTTAAATTCTACAGTTTACACCATTCATGCTCATTGTACGCTTATGAACAGGGGGTCGTTCGTGGTGCTGTGACCATTGGGTCCCCTGAGGCTCCCTACAATCAGTTACTTATCCCTTTCATCCCAGACCTTTGTTGGATCTTCCCATGGTCTATGCTGGTGAGAGTTCCTTCTGAATCCCAAGGATGTGTTAGGGTTGTTTATACTGAACAGTATCCTGCTGAGGCACGTCTACCTCACACAAGTCTTGAGATGGATTTGGGCTTTATTGTTCCTTAAGTTCTCTATCCATATTTTGAATACATACATTTTGTAAGCAATAGTAGCAGTGTCGTAACAAATGCCCCCACTATCCCCGTGGTGCGGGGGCCCGAGCTCCAGGGGTCCCTTTGGCACTGGTATCTCCCTGATCAAAGAGCTCCGGACAGGATCCGGAGCATGGAGGAGACCTGCATGTACTTTGCAGAGGGGCCCCCTCAAGTTTTGTTACGCCACTGGACAGTAGAACTCTTCCTGGTTTGATTCCACTTGCGTAAGATAAAGGGAGCAGGTCCATTCTACTTTCTAAAGGATCAGGGCAGGCTTCCTTTCATCCCAGGCTACCGTGAGTGACTCCAAGGTTCAGTTGGCTGACCTACTGTTATGCGCGATAGTGACACAAAAAGCTCCATAGGGCTCCTTTTCACTGCTCAGCTGACCTGTTGTCTGGACCTGCAACTGGACCTGCCTCAGCCCTGGTAGACTCTGCTGGATTGAGTCCCTCATGCCAAGAGGTGCCTGTGTAGGTCTTGGACTCTTGGCTGACATCAGAGAGCAATCCTCCTAGATCAACTGAAGGTCTAATCAAATCTGACCCAATGCAAAGCCTGGGTAGGCTTGCTGCACAGCCTAAAAGCTTCATCAGAACTGACACTGAGTATCGCAAAGCCCTGCAAAGCCTCACCACACAGTTGGTACTGACACCAAGGTAAGCAAAGTTCTGCAAAGCCACGCTACACAGCTGAACGTCTCATCGGAACTGACATGAAGCATCACAAAGCCTTGCACATCAGCGCTGTGCAGATCTCGCCCAAGGACATAAGGTACAACTTTTAGCAGGCCATACTAGGCCCAGTGCCCTGCCTACATTCCTTTACGGTCGGCCTGAACTTGTGACATTGTTCTGGTCCAGCCTGGTCAGATACCCACAGTTAGCACTTTCTGCTTCTTGGCACTATTTTTACTTAAAGTTTTACAATTAAATATCTCCTGTTTTACTGATTGAATTATTTTTTATTCTAGTATCATTTTATTTATTAAAGTTTACTCTATTTCTCTAAATTGGTTTGAGATTTTTCTTGTGTTGTGTTTTCACTTGCTTTTTAATGTCATTTTCAATATTATGGTTGTAAAAATATAATTCTTTAATTCTTTTAATGTGTTTTAGTTCATATATTATTTTTATGTGTTACTATTGTTTGTATAATTCTTATTTGTATATAGTGTGTAGTTTTAAATGATTTTGATTTTTTTAATTTAATTATTAATAGTAATTTATAGTGTGTAAGAGGGTTGTTAGGTTTGTAGGGCAATAGGGCTGGAAGTTAATGAAGCAAAAACTAATCATTAATAATGTTTTTTAATTAATTATGTGATTATGTGATTGGTGATTGTAATGCTGAATTATTTTAGTTACGTTTTATGTGCATATTGCTATATTTGTAGGAGTAAAGTATGAAATGTTGTTATAATTAATTAACAATTCATTCATATTGTCTTAATAATTATTTCATTGATTATTAATTATGCAAATAATGTAATAATTATATAGTTTTTTTTTGCTTTAGGTGTGGGCTGCTGGGTTTGTAGAGGTATAGGGTGGGAAGTTAATTAAGTAAAAATGCATTACTAATTAATTATCAAATGTTAATTAATTACTTAATTGGTTATCAAATTGTGCTATACTCATTTAAATGAGTTACATTTTAGTTGCGGGATGCTGGGTTTGTAGGGGTCTAGGGTAGGAAGTTAATTAAGTAATAATTAATTAACATTTAATAATTATTTTTTTATTTTTTAATTCATGAATTTTTAATTCGTTATTTGATGTATTTGATATATGTAAGAATATAAATGCAGCAGAGAGAAGCCTCTTGTCTTCATAATGTGTAAAGTTCAGCGTCCTTTCTTTTAGTTCTTATTCCAGTGCAGACTCTGGTCAAAAGAAGCATTATGCCTATAACAGTGCTTTGTTTTCAGCAGAATAAAATGAGCGCCAGAAAGCGGTTCTGTAATAGCAAATCACTAGCATCTTTTGTCATTTATATCCTGTCCGGGAGAAGGTGTCAAAAAGGAAGGAGCTTCAAATCTTCTTCAAAACCCCCACGCCCATTTCTAATAATCACACTATGGATACTTTTACATGTTAGTAAGGCCGGCCTGACCAGGATAATATGTTTGCCAATTATGTATTTGATTGCATTTTTAAATGTTAACAGAACTTACCTGCAATGTTTAAATAATTCTAGACATATTTAAACATTGTCAGCTTAATAGAATAATTATGAAAGATCTTGAGGAGGGCTAGATGATATTTTTTTGCACTTGAGGGGCGCAGCATTAAAATGCTTGAAGGCCAACACTGTGGTTCAAGTTATCCTGGGTTAACCTATTGTGAATGCAGACTCTAGATTCAAGGGATCCTGTGCTAACCTCTAGTGAATGCAGGCTCGAGATTCAAGTGATCCTGTGCTAACCTCTAGTGAATGCAGGCTCGAGGTTCAAGGGATCCTGTGCTAACCTCTAGTGAATGCAGGCTCGAGGTTCAAGTGATCCTGGGCTAACCTCTAGTGAATGCAGGCTCGAGGTTCAAGTGATCCTGTGCAAACCTCCTGTGAATGAAGGCTCGAGGCTCAAGTGATCCTGGGCTTATCTCTAGTGAATGAAGGCTCTAGATTCAAGTGATCCTGTGCAAACCTCCTGTGAATGAAGGCTCGAGGCTCAAGTGATCCTGGGCTAACCTCCTGGGAATTCAGGCTCTAGGATGAAGTGTTCCTGGGCTAACCTACTTGGAATTCAGGCTCTAGGATAAAGTGTTCCTGGGCTAATCTCTTGTGAATGAAGCCTCTAGATTCAAGTGATCCTGGGCTAACATCCTGGAAATTCAGGCTCTAGGATAAAGTGTTCCTGGGCTAACCGCTTGTGAATGAAGGCTCGAGGTTCCAGTGATCTTGGGCTAACCTCTTGTGAATAAAGGCAACAGCTTCAAGTGATCCTGGGCTAACCTCCTCGGAATTCAGGCTCTAGGACAAAGTGTTCCTGGGCTAACCTCCTGGTAATTCAGGCTCTAGGATAAAGTGTTCCTGATCTAGCCTCTTGTGAATGAAGGCTCGAGGTTCAAGTGGTACTGAGTTAACCTCTTGTGAATGAAGGCTCGAGGTCCAAGTGGTACTGAGTTAACCTCTTGTGAATGAAGGCTCGAGGTCCAAGTGATCCTGGGCTAACCTCTTGTGAATGAAGGCACTAGGATAAAGTGTTCCTGATCTAGCCTCTTGTGAATGAAGGCTCGAGGATAAAGTGGTACTGAGTTAACCTCTTGTGAATGAAGGCTCGAGGTTCAAGTGATCCTGGGCTAGACTCTTGTGAATGAAGGCTCGAGGTTCAAGTGTTCCTGAGTTAACCTCTTGTGAATGAAGGCTCTAGATTAAAGTGATCCTGGGCTAACCTCCTGGGAATTCAGGCTCTAGGTTCAAGTGATCCTGGGATAACCTCTTGTGAATGAAGGCACTCGGTTCAAGTGATCCTGGACTAACCTCCTGTGAATGAAGGCTCGAGGTTCAAGTGATCATGGGATAACCTCCTTGGAATTCAGGCTACAGGATAAAGTGTTCCTGGGCTAACCTCTTGTGAATAAAGGCTCGAGGTTCAAGTGATCCTGGGCTAACCTCCTGGGAATTCAGGCTCTAGGATTAAGTGTTCCTGGGCTAATCTCTTGTGAATGAAGCCTCTAGATTCAAGTGGTCCTGGGCTAACCTCCTGGGAATTCAGGCTCTATGATAAAGTGTTTATGGGCTAACCTCTTGTGAATGCAGGCTTGAGGTTCAAGTGTTCCTGGGCTAACCTCTTGTGAATGAAGGTTTAAGGTTCAAGTGATCCTGGGCTAACCTCTTGTGAATGAAGGTTCGACGTTCAAGTGATCCTGGGCTTACCTCTTATGAATGAAGGTTCGAGGTTCAAGTCATCCTGGGTTAACCTCCTGGGATTTCAGGCTCTAGGATAAAGTGTTCCTGGGATAATCTATTGTGAATGAAGCCTCTAGATTCAATTGATCCTGGGCTAACCTCCTAGGAATTAAGGCTTTAGGATAAAGTGTTCCTGGGCTAACCTCTTGTAATTTAAGGCTCGAGGTTCAAGTGATCCTGGGCTAACCTCTTGTGAATACCGGCTAGAGGTCCAAGTGATCCTGGGCTAACCTCCTGGGAATTCCAGCTTTAGGATAAAGTGTTCCTGGGTTAACCTCCTGGGAATTCAGGCTCTAGGATAAAGTGTTCCTGGGCTAACCTGTTGTGAATGCAGGCTTGAGGTTCAAGTGATCCTGGGCTAACCTCTTGTGAATGAAGGCTTGAGGTTCAAGTGATCCTGGGCTTACCTCTTGTGAATGAAGGTTTGATGTTCAAGTTATCCTGGGTTAACCTCCTGGGAATTCAGGCTCTAGGATAAAGTGTTCCTGGGATAATCTCTTGTGAATGAAGCTTCTAGATTCAAGTGATCCTGGGCTAACCTCTTGTGAATACCGGCTAGAGGTTCAAGTGATCCTGGGCTAACCTCCTGGGAATTCCGGCTTTAGGATAACGTGTTCCTGGGCTAACCTCCTGGGAATTCAGGCTCTAGGATAAAGTGTTCCTGGGCTAACCTCTTGTGAATGCAGGCTCAAGTTTAAAGTGATCCTGAGCATAACAGCTAGAGGTTCAAGTGATCCTGGGCTAAACTCCTGGGAATTCCGGCTTTAGGATAAAGTGTTCCTGGGCTAACCTCTTGTAATTTAAGGCTCGAGGTTCAAGTGATCCTGGGCTAACCTCTTGTTAATATCGGCTAGAGGTTCAAGTGATCCTGGGCTAACCTCCTGGGAATTCCGGCGTTAGGATAAAGTGTTCCTGGGCTAACCTCGTGTTGCCTGACGCTTCTGGGGATTGAGCTGGACTCGGTGCAGTGGCTGGCACGCCTTCCTGAGGCCAAGGTGGTGGAAATCCTGGCATGTTTGAGATGGGCGGTTGAAGAAAAGCGAATCCCCTTGAGAGCGGTGCAGAAACTCCTGGGATTCCTGAATTTTGCGTGTAGAGTGGTGAGAGCAGGGTTGACGTTCGGTAGGCGGCTCGGCATGGCCATGTTGGGGGTGGTACTCCCACACCACAGAGTCAGAATTTCCATGGGGGTGCGGGCGGATTTGAGGATCTGGATTGCATTCCTGAACGACTTCAATGGTGTGTCCCTGGAATTTGATGAGGAGAGGGCTGTCTGGCAATGCCAAATTTTCTCTGATCTAGCCGGGTCAGCGGGGTTTGGTGTATTCTGGGACGGAAGGTGGTGCGCTGGAGATGGCCTGCTCACTGGCTCAAACAGGGGAGGAGTATTGCCTTCTTGGAATTCTTCCCTTTACTGGTGGCACTGGAGGTATGGGGGGAGGAATTTCTGAACAGGTCAGTGCTCTTCCATGTTGACAACATGACGGTGGTGGAGCTGGTGAATCATCAGAGAGCTAGGGACCTGAGAGTGCTGTGGCTGTTGCAGAGATTCATGTTGGCTTGTCTGCGGCTGAATGTGGTGTTTCGGGCGAAGCATGTCCCTGGGGCGAATAATGACATTGCGGATGCTTTGTCTCATTCGCAGTGGCAGCGGTTCCGGCACCTGGCACCGGGAGCGGATACATGCAAGACCGAGCTGCCGGACGGCAGCTGGGCCTTGGGGGAGTGAGGATGATTGGCCTGGTGGAGAGTTCTGTTGCAGAGACCACAAGGAGGACGTATCGTCTGGCATGGTCAGAATTTGGTGCTTTCATGGGTTGGAGTCAGGAATCTGGTATGGGTGACAAGTCTGCGGTGGAACAGGGAGTGAAGAGTTTTGTGCTGTGTTGTATTGACAAGGGTTTGACTGCGGCTACGATTCCCGGTAAATTGGCAGGGATCTCCTTTTACTCTGCTTTGTTTCTGGGTTTTGATCCAACTAAAGATGTGATTGTGAGCAGGATGCTACGGGGTTGGGGTAGGGAATGTAGGAGTGGGGGGGTAGTCTGCGGGAGACGGTTACATTTGAGTTACTGGTCCGGCTGGTTGGGGTGTTGCCGGAATGCTGCTACGACCTTTTTGAGGCTGGCCTCTTTCGTTTGTGTATGGTGTGGATGTTTTTTGGCCTTGCACCTGTCCCGTTTGGGAAACGTCTATTACATGATGGAAATGAGAGATGTGGTGAACAAGTTGTGGAATGAGGCGATCTGGTGTTGCAGGGAGTGAGTGCGGTCGGTGTACCTGTGTGTGGAACTGCAGGCCTGGGGTGGGGGGGGTGGGGCAGGGAACCACCCTACAGGGGGTTCCCTGGTTGGCGGTACTTTGAAGGGACAGGGGGGTAAAGATAGGGCACACCCATCCCTTGGGGGGGTGTGGGGGGGAGAGTTCGATTGGCGGGTAGAGGCATGACTGGAAGGACACAAGGAACGGGCTGGATGATTTGTTGATGTTTATTGTTATGTATAGATTACGCAGCCTGGTCTAATAAAATGGCCTTTTACGCTGACACACTGCGTGGTCTGTTTATTGCGCGAATTTACAGCAGCAGACTATGTTCTCTGTGTCTGTTTGTTTTATCCCAAGGAACTCACCTTCATTGTCTCGGGGGCTTGTGTACTGTTCACACTTGTTTTTACAGCCCTACAGACAGCCAACATAATGATACCAAGCTTACAGGCAATCCTTTTGACGGAATATCCTTTGAGACCGCTCACGGGGTAATGCACCCCCCTGCAGCGCACTCTGTGTGACACAAAGGTTCTACTTTTAAAGGGGCAAACTGAATGCAATTCAGTGGGTAAAACTGGTTAAGTGACATTTCATTTCCATAACTGGCAAACGGCAAATTTGCAAGGTTGTGTTCAGATGCATTTGGCTGCATTCACATGCAATCTATGATATCATAGCTGATGATCTTCGTGTGTATCCTGAATGTGTCTTTCTGAGTTTTGAAAACATGACTGAGACCCATAGTAAGATTCGCTAATGCCATTTGGAAACAAACCTAGTTTGTCCTCATTTCTTTTACATAAATGGCCTTGGAGCATTGAGTTTTATTAAAAAAAGATATTTAAATCCTGTGCAGTAGTACAATAAAACTGATAGACTGCACACTTTGTGTTGATGAATTTGGAGTCAACAGTTCTAGACCTTTGTTGTAATCTGGACTTAAATTAAATGACCTAGGGCAGGTCATCTGATCTTACAGCGCATCACTTCCTTTATCGGCGAAACATTCAGAAAGAGAATCCACCTACTGCAAGATTTTTAAACCTGTACAGTCCCACATTTTTTCATAGACCTTCACCTTTGTGAAGACGAGACGCAGATCACACGCACAGATTGGTGCAGTAGGCCCTCAGCCCACAGAGCAAGCTCATGAGAAATACAGACTGGACACCCAGTGAGCTGCTGCATCTGCAACAAGAATCAACTCATTCATACATTTGTCCAGTTCCCTTATGCTGCATAGAATGGCATTGCTGACGGACGAAGTAACGGAGAAAATGTTATCAAGGAACGTGGAGTGATAGCATTTCTTATATGTGGTACTCGCAGGCTACCATATAAATCTTGGTGATGGCATTCAGTTATGCTAACATTTAACCATTTGGCGCTTGAAGTGTGATTTTCGAAATGTTTGTGTGTGTGTGTGTGTATAAATAACGAGGTACCAAGCTCTGTGGTTAAATCCTGTTGAAGGACACTCCCTCTCAATTTCTCTACTTCTCATGTTTTGCACCTGCTATTTAAAGTAATGAACGTTTAAACACACAACTTGTTAACACAAAAATAATCTCACTCTTTTGACAATTATATACTTTTCCTTATATCTCTCAGCTCCTTCCATGTTCACATCACTCTCACTCCCTTCTCTCTCACATGATTTTATCTCCTTTCTCTCTCGCATGATTGAATCTCCTTTTTCTCTCTCTCGTCCATTTGTTTCACATCTTTCGAAACTTTCAGCCCCTGCACAGACATCCATAGAGGTGTCACTCTATCTTTCTTCCTTGCTGATTATTTTTGTCACTTTTTGACAGGCATTTCCTGTAGTTCATTGAACAACTTCCTGTCCTTTTTCTAGCCATGCAACAGTTGATGTTGTTGCACCAAGGATATTGTGCTGCGTAACTAAATATTTATAAGGTCCCAAAAGCGAGACCTATTGGCTGTGCCAATGCTTGTTTTAAAGGGGCCTCGAAACAGGTCTCTATCGGGCTCTGTTTGTGCCCTGGCACTGGCGGTCCATTTTTTTCCGGACTGCAGAGACAGCAGGCACATCGAGTGGCTGTGCTAGCACTGCTGCTTCTCACTAGTGGAGAAGTAATGGCATGACGTTATGCCAGGTGAGTGCCTTGTGAATACCGGCTAGAGGTTCAAGTGATCCTGGGCTAACCTCCTGGGAATTCCGGCTTTAGGATAAAGTGTTCCTGGGTTAACCTCCTGGGAATTCAGGCTCTAGGATAAAGTGTTCCTGGGCTAACCTGTTGTGAATGCAGGCTTGAGGTTCAAGTGATACTGGGCTAACCTCTTGTGAATGAAGGTTCGAGGTTCAAGTGATCCTGGGCTTACCTCTTGTGATGAAGGTTTGATGTTCAAGTTATCCTGGGTTAACCTCCTGGGAATTCAGGCTCTAGGATAAAGTGTTCCTGGGATAATCTCTTGTGAATGAAGCTTCTAGATTCAAGTGATCCTGGGCTAACCTCTTGTGAATACCGGCTAGAGGTTCAAGTGATCCTGGGCTAACCTCCTGGGAATTCCGGCTTTAGGATAACGTGTTCCTAGGCTAACCTCCTGGGATTTCAGGCTCTAGGATAAAGTGTTCCTGGGCTAACCTCTTGTGAATGCAGGCTCGAGTTTAAAGTGATCCTGAGCATAACAGCTAGAGGTTCAAGTGATCCTGGGCTAAACCCCTGGGAATTCTGGCTTTAGGATAAAGTGTTCCTGGGCTAACTTCTTGTAATTTAAGGCTCGAGGTTCAAGTGATCCTGGGCTAACCTCTTGTTAATACCGGCTAGAGGTTCAAGTGATCCTGGGCTAACCTCCTGGGAATTCCGGCGTTAGGATAAAGTGTTCCTGGGCTAACCTCGTGTTGCCTGACGCTTCTGGGGATTGAGCTGGACTCGGTGCAGTGGCTGGCGCGCCTTCCTGAGGCCAAGGTGGCGGAAATCCTGGCATGTTTGAGATGGGCGGTTGAAGAAAAGCGAATCCCCTTGAGAGCGGTGCAGAAACTCCTGGGATTCCTGAATTTTGCCTGTAGAGTGGTGAGAGCAGGGTTGACGTTCGGTAGGCGGCTCGGCATGGCCATGTTGGGGGCGGTACTCCCACACCACAGAGTCAGAATTTCCATGGGGGTGCGGGCGGATTTGAGGACCTGGATTGCATTCCTGAACGACTTCAATGGTGTGTCCCTGGAATTTGATGAGGAGAGGGCTGTCTGGCAATGCCAAATTTTCTCTGATCTATCCGGGTCAGCTGGGTTTGGTGTATTCTGGGACGGAAGGTGGTGCGCTGGAGATGGCCTGCTCACTGGCTCAAACAGGGGAGGAGTATTGCCTTCTTGGAATTATTCCCTTTACTGGTGGCACTGGAGGTATGGGGGGAGGAATTTCTGAACAGGTCAGTGCTCTTCCATGTTGACAACATGACGGTGGTGGAGCTGGTGAATCATCAGAGAGCTAGGGACCTGAGAGTGCTGCGGCTGTTGCAGAGATTCATGTTGGCTTGTCTGCGGCTGAATGTGGTGTTTCGGGCGAAGCATGTCCCTGGGGCGAATAATGACATTGCGGATGCTTTGTCTCATTCGCAGTGGCAGCGGTTCCGGCACCTGGCACCGGGAGCGGATACATGCAAGACCGAGCTGCCGGACGGCATCTGGGCCTTGGGGGAGTGAGGATGATTGGCCTGGTGGAGAGTTCTGTTGCGGAGACCACAAGGAGGACGTATCGTCTGGCATGGTCAGAATCTGGTGCTTTCATGGGTTGGAGTCAGGAATCTGGTATGGGTGACAAGTCTGCGGTGGAACAGGGAGTGAAGAGTTTTGTGCTGTGTTGTATTGACAAGGGTTTGACTGCGGCTACGATTCCCGGTAAATTGGCAGGGATCTCCTTTTACTCTGCTTTGTTTCTGGGTTTTGATCCAACTAAAGATGTGATTGTGAGCAGGATGCTACGGGGTTGGGGTAGGGAATGTAGGAGTGGGGGGGTAGTCTGTGGGAGACGGTTACATTTGAGTTACTGGTCCGGCTGGTTGGGGTGTTGCCGGAATGCTGCTACGACCTTTTTGAGGCAGGCCTCTTTCGTTTGTGTATGGTGTGGATGTTTTTTGGGGCGTTCAGGGTGTCTGAACTGTTGGGTACGAGGAGGATGGCTGGCAAGTTGTTTGAGGAGATTCGGGTGGATGGAGGTCGCCTGGGGATTTGGTTGCGGTGCTCGAAGATTGATCAGTTGGGCAGGGGTAAATGGGTGTGGCTGAATGAGGCCAATGGTGGGGCGGTCTGCCCGGTGGGTGAGTGGCGGACTTTCCTGGGGATGGCACGTGTGTGGGAAGGTGAGATTTTCTGTCACGCATCGGGCGCGCGAATGACGGCTGGCCAATTGTTGGCAGTGTTGCGCAAGGCCTTGGGACGATTGGGTTTGAATGCGTCTGGTTTCGAGACTCACTCCTTTAGGATCGGGGCTGCGACAGCTGCGGCCCGTTTGGGGTGGTCCTGGTATAGGATTAGGCGGATTGGGCGGTGGAAGTCTCGATGTTGCGAGAGGTATGTTAGAAAATAAGAAGGTCCTAGGTCGTCAGTTGATGGGACATGGGTGTTTGTGTTTCTTTTCTAACATATTTCTCTTCGTAGGTTGCGTGGGTGGACCGGGGACTAAGACGGTGACATGGATTGTTGGGCACTCCTTCGTGCACTGGGCCTCTAAATATGCGGAACAACAGGTGTACGGCCGTAACCTGGGACGGAAAGGACACTTGCATGAGGTGCAATGGTGGGGCAAAGCAGGCATGCGATGGGGGGCACTACTGCCCTGGCTCGCGAAGATGATTCCGCAAAGCGGATGCCCGGATTTGTTGATTATCCATCTGGGAGAAAATTACTTGGTTCAGCTGTCAGGTTTGGCGCTTTTACAGCTGATGCAGAGGGATCTTGAAGTGTTGAAGTCTAGGCTTGCAGGGACCTGCATTGCCTGGACGGAGTTGGTCCCCAGGAAAGTATGGAGAGGGGCAATGAAGCATGGAGCAATCGAAAAGGCACGAAAGAAACTCAATAGGGCGATGAGACTTGTTTGCGGGGACAAGGACATCAAAGTGATCTCACACGGAGGGATTCGTTTGGAGGAGCCTTTAGTTTTTAGAGACGATGGGTTGAACCTGTCCCGTTTGGGAAACGTCTATTACATGATGGAAATGAGAGATGTGGTGAACAAGTTGTGGAATGAGGCGATCTGGTGTTGCAGGGAGTGAGTGCGGTCGGTGTACCTGTGTGTGGAACTGCAGGCCCGGGTGGGGGGGGGGTGGGGCAGGGAACCACCCTACAGGGGGTTCCCTGGTTGGCGGTACTTTGAAGGGACAGGGGGGTAAAGAGCGGGCACACCCATCCCTTGGGGGGGGGGAGTTCGATTGGCGGGTAGAGGCATGACTGGAAGGACACAAGGAACGGGCTGGATGATTTGTTGATGTTTATTGTTATGTATAGATTACGCAGCCTGGTCTAATAAAATGGCCTTTTACGCTGACACACTGCGTGGTCTGTTTATTGCGCGAATTTACAGCAGCAGACTGTGTTCTCTGTGTCTGTTTGTTTTATCCCAAGGAACCCACCTTCGTTGTCTCGGGGGCTTGTGTACTGTTCACACTTGTTTTTACAGCCCTACAGACAGCCAACATAATGATACCAAGCTTACAGGCAATCCTTTTGACGGAATATCCTTTGAGACCGCTCACGGGGTAATGCACCCCCCTGCAGCGCACTCTGTGTGACACAAAGGTTCTACTTTTAAAGGGGCAAACTGAATGCAATTCAGTGGGTAAAACTGGTTAAGTGACATTTCATTTCCATAACTGGCAAACGGCAAATTTGTAAGGTTGTGTTCAGATGCATTTGGCTGCATTCACATGCAATCTATGATATCATAGCTGATGATCTTCGTGTGTATCCTGAATGTGTCTTTCTGAGTTTTGAAAACATGACTGAGACCCATAGTAAGATTCGCTAATGCCATTTGGAAACAAACCTAGTTTGTCCTCATTTCTTTTACATAAATGGCCTTGGAGCATTGAGTTTTATTAAAAAAAGATATTTAAATCCTGTGCAGTAGTACAATAAAACTGATAGACTGCACACTTTGTGTTGATGCATTTGGAGTCAACAGTTCTAGACCTTTGTTGTAATCTGGACTTAAATTAAATGACCTAGGGCAGGTCATCTGATCTTACAGCGCATCACTTCCTTTATCGGCAAAACATTCAGAAAGAGAATCCACCTTCTGCAAGATTTTTAAACCTGTACAGTCCCACATTTTTTCATAGACCTTCACCTTTGTGAAGACGAGACGCAGATCACACGCACAGATTGGTGCAGTAGGCCCTCAGCCCACAGAGCAAGCTCATGAGAGATAAAGACTAGATACCCAGTGAGCTGCTGCATCTGCAACAAGAATCAACTCATTCATACATTTGTCCAGTTCCCTTATGCTGCATAGAATGGCATTGCTGACGGACGAAGTAACGGAGAAAATGTTATCAAGGAACGTGGAGTGATAGCATTTCTTATATGTGGTACTCGCAGGCTACCATATAAATCTTGGTGATGGCATTCAGTTATGCTAACATTTAACCATTTGGCGCTTGAAGTGTGATTTTCGAAATGTTTGTTTGTGTGTGTGTATAAATAACGAGGTACCAAGCTCTGTGGTTAAATCCTGTTGAAGGACACTCCCTCTCAATTTCTCTACTTCTCATGTTTTGCACCTGCTATTTAAAGTAATGAACGTTTAAACACACGACTTGTTAACACAAAAATAATCTCACTCTTTTGACAATTATATACTTTTCCTTATATCTCTCAGCTCCTTCCATGTTCACATCACTCTCACTCCCTTCTCTCTCACATGATTTTATCTCCTTTCTCTCTCACATGATTGAATCTCCTTTTTCACTCTCTCGTCCATTTGTTTCCCATCTTTCTAAACTTTCAGCCCCTGCACAGACATCCATAGAGGTGTCACTCTATCTTTCTTCCTTGCTGATTATTTTTGTCACTTTTTGACAGGCATTTCCTGTCGTTCATTGAACAACTTGCTGTCCTTCTTCTATCCATGCAACAGTTGATGTTGTTGCACCAAGGATATTGTGCTGCATAACTAAATACTTATAAGGTCCCAAAAGCGAGACCTATTGGCTATGCCAATGGTTGTTTTAAAGGGGCCTCGACACAGGTCTCTATTGGGCTCTGTTTTGTGCCCTGGCGGTACGTTTTTTTCATTGCTCATGTCAACTTTCAGAAGTTTTCTTTAATATTTTGCCAAATGTGGGAGACCCGTCAGCTAGAAGATGTAAACAATATAGGGTTGAAAGGCTGAGAAATGTTGTTTGCACGAGAAAAAACAAACAAAAAAAAGTACTGAAATCAACATGTATATTTGGATAAACCTTCCTTGCGTGCGTGCTTCAGTCCTAAGACCATGCATGCGCATTGTCCTCAGAGTCACAAACTACAAGTGCAGGGTGAGTGTGAAAGGCAGCTAGACTGTCCTTCTGTCCATGTCATGGAAAGTGCCCTATCTGAGCCCTTTGACCGAATGAGCATGTCTGGGGCCCTCCCCACCTTCTGCGGCACCATTTGCACCTGTCTTAGGTGGATGGGTGTTTAAAGGAGCAGTGAGCGAGGGGAGTGCTTGTGAATACTCGCACAGATTCGCTCATAGTTGCACTTGGGAAATTCGCACTTCTGCTAAATGTCCACAGTCTTAAGTGAAAGTTGTAAACGTAAAATACGCTGACCCTCCATCAATGAATCAGCATCCACTGTTCCTGATCGCGGAGGCCGCACGTCTGTGAGGGCAATTGTTTCTTAAATTTGGCCCTCTGAACACAGGGGCCCAAAGACTAATATCTGAGAGAAATGCTTTGCACACATGCAGCTCCAGAGCGTGCACTCAAAGGATGCACATGAAATGCTTTCCACACGTGCAGCTCCAGAGTAGTGCACTCAAAGGATACACGTGATAGGCTTTGCACACTTGCAGCTCCAGAGTGTGCATGCAAAGGATGCACTTGAAAGGCTTTGCACACGTGCAGCTCCAGAGCGTGCACACAAAAGATGCACATGAAAGGCTTTGCACACGTGCAGCTCCAGAGCATGCACGCATAGGATGCAAATGAAAGGCTTTGCACATGTGCAGCTCCAGAATAGTGCACTCAAAGGATGCACGTGAGAGGCTTTGCACACGTGCAGCTCCAGACCATGCACGCAAAGGATGCACTTTAAAGGCTTTGCACACGTGCAGCACCACAGTAATACACTCAAAGGATGCATGTGAAAGGCTTTGCACACGTGCAGCTCCAGAGCATGCATGAAAAACGATGCACTTGAAAGGCTTTGCACATGTGCAGCTCTACAGTAGTGCACTCAAAGGATGCACGTGAAAGGCTTTGCACGCGTGCAGCCCCACAGCGGGCACGCAAAGAATGCACATGAAAGGCTTTGCACATGTGCAGCTCCAGAGTAGTGCAATCAAAGGATGAATGTGAAAGGCTTTGCTCGCATGCAGCTCCAGAGCGTGCACTCAAAGGATGCATTTGAAAGGCTTTGCACACGTGGAGCTCCAGAGTAGTGCACTCAAAGTATGCACGTGACAGGCTTTTCACACTTGCAGCTCCAGAGCATGCATGCAAAGTATGCACTTGAAAAGCTTTGCACATGTGCAGCTCCAGAGTAGTGCAA
The DNA here is from genome assembly GCF_964263255.1 of Lissotriton vulgaris. Taxonomy (NCBI): domain Eukaryota; kingdom Metazoa; phylum Chordata; class Amphibia; order Caudata; family Salamandridae; genus Lissotriton; species Lissotriton vulgaris. The sequence goes on from NC_141689.1 coordinate 162,025,817, forward strand.
TCAAAGGATGAATGTGAAAGGCTTTTCTCGCATGAAGCTCCAGAGCGTGCACGTAAAGGATGCACTTGAAAGGCTTTGCACAAGTGCAGCTCCACAGTAGTGCACTCAAAGGATGCAAGTGAAAGGCTTTGCACACATGCAGCTCCAGAGCGTGCACTCAAAGGATGCATATGACAGGCTTTGCACACTTGCAGCTCCAGAGCGTGCAGGCAAAGGATGCACTTGAAAAGCTTTTCACATGTGCATCTCCAGAGTAGTGCACTCAGAGGATGCCCGTGAGAGGCTTTGCACGCGTGCAGCTCCAGACCATGCACGCAAAGGATGCACTTGAAAGGCTTTGCACACGTGCAGCTCCACAGTAGTGCAATCAAAGGATGCACGTGAAAGGCTTTGCACATGTGCAGCTCCAGAGCGTGCATGCAAAGGATACACTTGACAGGTTTTCAACATGTGCAGCTCCACAGTAGTGCACTCAAAGGATGCACGTGAAAGGCTTTGCACATGTGCAGCTCCAGAGCAAGCATGCAAAGGATACACTTGAAAGGTTTTGCACATTTGCAGCTTCACAGTAGTCCACTCAAAGAATGCATGTGAAAGGCTTTGCACACGTGCAGCTCCAGAGTGTGCACGCAAAGGACGCACATAAAAGGTTTTGCACATGTGCAGCTCCGGAGTAGTACACACAAAGGATGCACGTGAAAGGCTTTGCTCGCATGCAGCTCCAGAGCGTGCACTCAAAGGATGCATGTGAAAGGATCTGCACACGTGCAGCTTCGGAGCGTGTATGCAAAGGATGCACATTAAAAGGCTTTGCACACATGCAGCTCCAGAGTTTGCATGCAAAGGAAGCACGTGAAAGGCTTTTCACGCGTGCAGCTACAAAGTAGTGCACTCAAAGGATGCACGTGAAAGGCTTTGCACAGATGCAGCTCCAGAGCGTGCACGTAAAGGATGCACATGATAGGCTTTTCTCGCATGCAGCTTTGGTGCCGATTCACACTTAAAGCTTTGCGGCAGTGCATGCGCACTGATCTCATCAGTGCAAAGCCCTTGACTAATGACGAGGACATGGGTACTCACAAACATTTTCCCAGGGGCCACAAAGTTTGGTCTGTGATGTAACCAAGGGCCGCATCTATGCTAGCAGAGTTGCGATCCGCAGGAAGGGGGCACTTTTGGTGCAAGATGGCTTTGAAAATGAAGGTGTTTCTAAAGCTAAGTGGTGCAAGACAACCTATTTACTTATTTCTTGAACATCAATTTAACTTTAAATAAAGGCTAGCCTCTATATTTAACATCTTTTTACTGATAGTGCTGAGTCGAGTGAACAGCGGCCCATTTCTGCTGTTGATCCTGGGGCCACATGTAGGATCCAGGAGGGCCAAATGCGGCCACCAGGCCACACTTTGAGTATCACAGGACGAGGACATACCACTCTGGGTACTATTTTAATTCCTCATTACCACTTCTGTCCAGGCGCTAATTAATAAAAACATGTATACATTTAGTTTCAAATAAAAATATTTGATAAAAGTTTACAATCAAAAACAATGGTCAGGTTTGAAAAGAATTGTCAATTGACAATTCTTTTCAAACCTGACCATTGTTTTAAATGTATACATGTTTTTCAACGTAGTCAAAGTTTTTGCCTTGTGACTCAAAGTTTGATAAGTCGCGATAAAGCTCTTGCTGATGTCAGGTGACTTTGGTGGCAAAAGCTCAAAGGGAAACAAAACTGGGCTACATAACACCAGGCTGCTTCACTGCTGGCACAGATGTGCTGCCTCGCCATGGTTGAAGGTCTTACTTTCTGATTTAGAAGTGGTCAGCTTGGCCCTCATGCTTTTTTGTCTCTGAGGCAGGAAACAGAAGGCCAGGTACTCTGCCCTTGAAGAGAAGTTCTAGTCTCTGGGTGGCAGCAGGAGCTCTTAAATCCTTTTGTCCAGCAAAGGTTTTCTTCAGGTGCTTTCTACACAGGTCCTGGAGTATTATAAAGACGGGGTGGTTTGGTGCCAGTCTCATCCTGTGCTTAGCCAATAATTTGAGATTTTTTTCAATCCAATTCTGTCAACTTTCTTGCTTTATACCCATCTGCTTTTGAAGCACTTAATCTTTTATCTGCTGTAAAAATTACCAGAATGTTATATCCAAAATAGTTAACCACTTCTTCCATCTGAAGGGGTCTGGCTCTCCCGTATCCACTTCCCTATGTAGATGAGGTGGCCCTTTGTTCTGCCAACTGTTCTTGTTCCCTTCCAAGTTATTAATCCCTGTTAAGAGGCCAATTGTTTGACAGCACCCCTGTCTTCTTGAGCCCAGAGGCCAACTCATTGTCCTCTGAGAGCTGGCTTGTTAGCTCTAAACCGCTAATATGTATTTTACCTTTAGAGTAGAACTGAGAAACAAACCAGTTCTGAAGCACTTTTGGTTCAGATAGAACAAAATAGATTTAAAAAAAAAAAAATTCTACTAAAGTTGTCAAAAATCATCTTTCAACATTAAGTAGTTTTTTTTTAAAACACATTAAAAATAACTTTGATGATTTTTTGGGGGGGATTTTCCCAAGTGGAGATAAAAACAAAATAAGGATTTTAATTACACCTAGGCATGCTCCTGGAAAATCTAGCTTTCACTTTACAGTGAAAACAGCTTTTGGATATTTACACAGTGTGAAGCACACTTTTCTCAATATGTAGCAAGCCACTTTGTATTCATTTTCAGCATCCAGCACTGTGGACTTAAAAGTCACACTTTACAGGTGACATATTAGTAATTAAAATTAGTTTTCTTACATGGGGGAGCACTTTTCTTTTCTGTGTGTTGCTGCAGTGTTTTTAAACTGCAGCCCCGCCCAGGAATAGCCATGTTTCTGGCAGCCATATATTTGTTTCATACATGTGAATGATAAGTGAAACTCAACCTCCAAATAACTGATTCACTTTCTGTGCTAACTATTGAGGCTGTCCAGAAAATGTAAGTAACCAAATTACGTAAATTCAATGTACGTTACATGTCACAGAGTGAAAGCATGTTTGCTATACAACTGTTTAATTGTGACATAGCACACAGAGTACTAAAGGACACAAATGTGGGAAAGCATAGTACAAAGGGTCAATGCAGTAGGGACCACCCCAAGATCCAAGAAGGAGATCATGAAGCAGTGGCATGATCTCAAGAGGGTTGTCAAAGAGAGGAGGAGCAAGAACTGGGAGCTGGCTAACCGGACTGGAAGTGGCCCTTCCATCCCACAGAAAACATTCACACCATGGGAGGAGAAGGTGATTGCCATACTGCATACTGAGAGTCTCACAGGAGTATCCAGGGGAGTGGAGGCTGGGAAGAACAAACAAATGTTAACCAACACACTGATATGTGCTTTCTTGTAAAACCAAAACCCCATTGTATTGTACATTCTCACCTAACAGGTAAGTAGCCATTTTGCATTGGAGGCCTGTTTGGGGGTGGGAAGCCTGCATCACTATTACCCCCATGCCCCCTGTCCCACCCCTAAGCAGGATGTAGCACTCCACACCAACCCAGAAGTAGTATACAGCTATTGTACTGTTCACCCTCACCTAACAGGCAGGTAGCCATCTTGCTTGGTAGGCCTGCTTGGGGGTGTGAGGCATGTACCACGACTCCCACCATGCCCCCTGTCCCAGAGTCTACCAAGATGGACCCCTCCCCAACACCAGCCAGAAGCATGTGGCAGCCATTGCATTGTTCACCCTCACCTAACAGGTAGGTAGCCATCTTGCTTGGGAGGCCTGCTTGGGGGTGTGAGGCCTGTACCACGACTCCACCATGCCCCCTGTCCCACAGCTTACCAAGATGGACCCCTCCCCCAACACCAGCCAGAAGCATGTGTCAGCCATTGCATTGTTCACCCTCACCTAACAGGTAGGTAGCCATCTTGCTTGGGAGGCCAGCTTTGTGGTGGGAGGCCTGTACCGTGACTCCCACCATGCCCCCTGTCCCACCCCTAAGCAGGATGTAGCACTCGACACCAACCCAGAAGCAGTATACAGCTATTGTACTGTTCACCCTCACCTAACAGGTAGGTAGCCATCTTGCATGGGAGGCCTGTTTGGGGGTGTGAGGCCTGTACTATGACTCCCACCATGCCCCCTGTCCCACAGCCTACCAAGATGGACCCCTCCCCCAACACCAACCCAGAAGCAGTATACAGCTATTGTACTGTTCACCCTTACCTAACAGGTAGGTAACCATCTTGCTTGGGAGGCCTGCTTGGGGGTGGGATGTCGGTACCACGACTCCCAACATGTCCCCAGTCCCACACCCGATCAGGATAGAGCCCTCCCCCACCCAGGAGCACCTGGAAGCCATTGCACTGTACACCAAACAAACTTACACATAGGCAGCCATCTTCACAGTGAGGCCTGTGTGGGCTGGGAGGCCTGCACTACCACTACCACCATGCCCCCTGTCCCACACCTGAGCAGGATAGAGCCCTCCCCCACCCAGGAGCACTTTGAAGTTATTGCACTGTGCACCAAACAAACTTACAGGTAGGTAGCCATCTTCTCTGGGCTGGCTGTTTGTGGGTGGGAGACCTGCATCACTACACACAGCAGCAAGTGCATGCAATGCATCAGTATCTGACATGTACGAGTAATTGATGTACCTCTGCAACATATAATGAGGCACAGTATTGCGCTAACCAAAACTATTGAAGATCAGTCAATTGTGTAGTGTACAGACAGTGGATGATACACAGCTAACCAAATTCTTGCACAGTGCACAACACTGTCCACTCTCCATCTAATCCACAGGTGCAGAAGAACCCCCTTATGAGGACCAAGACAACGACCAGCAGAGCCAGTCTCCACCCCCAGGTACATGTACTCTCGGATGTAGACGCCCAGGATTCTCTGGACGATAAGCTTCAGGCCGGTCCATCTGGTGTCCCAGGGAGCAACAGGTCTCAGCCCCCCTCCTCACCACCACCACGTCTGCTGCAACAACAAATGCACAGCAGACCCCTGCAGTTACGGCCTGTGCCTCCACCGCCGCCACATCCGCCACCACCACCACCACCAGTGCCACCTGCAGCACCCTCCCTGTCCCAGGGGATGACCAGCCCACACCAACAACAGTGGATGGCAAGAAGAGTGTGCGTGGACCCACACCCCTTCGCCCCCCTCTGTTGTGCTGCAGGATGACAGTGCACCATCCTTCCCTGCGGCCACAGAGAGGGGTGAGTCCTCAGATGCCGCTGGCCCAGCAGCAGGGCCCCCCTGGCCAAGTGAGCAAGGGGCCGTCCTAAGAAGAGCCTGGGAGTCTCTGGAGGCAAAGCACCAGCCAAATACCAGTCACGGAGTCAGCCCTGATGGCAACCCTCCTTCCTACTACATTGACTGTTTGGACTGTCCTTCCCCACACTGCCTTGTGAATGGCACCTGTCTGTTGGACTGGGTCACCACATCCATGTGGTATCTACTCTTACATCTCATTTACCATGACTGTTAACTCACTGCTCCATCACCACCTTCATGTAAATATGCCTGCACCCCTCATACGTTAACTTTGTAAATAAAATACCTTACACACTTCAATTGGTGTTGATTTGTCTTTAGTGCAATATTTCCACTGTTCAAAATGTCCATAATGTATGCCAAAAGATGTACAGTACGTAGACCTGGAAACATTTTAGGCACCTAGGAGACACAACAGAACAATAGTCACTGGCATGAGTATGGCATCACAAAAAATACCCTACACCAACCATCTACACAAGTCAACAGACAGACAATAAAATGTGCAACACGTGTGGACAAACAGAGTTCCGTATACGTTCGCAGGTGAAATGTCACTGCCACATTTCCACACACAGGAGACTGACTCCACATGTGCCTGTACCATCCGCTCAAAACCCTTTCATGACAACAGCAATCACACCGGACAATGTACAAGTTGTACCTCGCCACCCACCTTCAAGTGAAGTAGCGGGTGATGAGCTGTTGACGCATGTCAACTCCTTCCTCCTCTCCACTGTCCTCATCACTGGACTCAGGTCCTCGAGCAGGCGGGGGCCTTGGGTCCTCACCATGGTCCAGGATCAGGGGAATCCCCTTGTGAATGGCCATGTTGTGCAGCAAACAGCATGCCACAATGATCTGGCAGACTTTTCCAGGCGAGTATTACAGTGCACTTCCTGTCCTGTCCAGGCAGCGGAATCTTGACTTGAGCAGGCCAAAAGTATGCTCAATGACACGTCGGGTCCTGCCATGTGCCTCATTGTACCTGATGTCAGCCAGGGTCCTGGGATTCCGTAGTGGGTTCAGGAGCCATGTACGGCTGGGATGTGCAGAGTCACCTAGGAGATAAACACATATTGCACGGTTGCACAGGCAGAGGGCAGAACACACACAGCACGCCATATCACTAGACATACTCACCCACAATTCAAGCACGCTCAGGAAGAAGATGTGCCATAATCCGGGGCACCATGCTGTTCCTCAGGATGTACGAGTCATGGGCTGAGCCGGGGAATCTTGTACACACATGTGATATGGTCATTTCTGCAAGGCACACCACCTGCACGTTCATCGAATGATAATGTTTACGATTCCTAAAAATGTGCTCGACATGGGTGCAATCGATGGCACCAACGACATGGGGGATGTGCCCAAGGGGATAGAAGTCACCCTTCACAACATCCAATTCTGCTCCCCTGGGGAAATGTATGTATTGATCCTTATATATCATCATGGCTGCATGAACATCCCTCAGCACCAGACTGAACATGGGCTGCAACATCCCTGCCGTGCTGGCCACGGTCTCCTGGAAGGAACCAGTTGCAAAAAAGTGGAGGGCTGCCATCACTTTGTACGTGGGTGTGAATGCTGTTGGGTAGTGGTGACGAAGCTGCAAGTGGGGCTCCAACAGATCACAAAAGGTCTTCAGTGTCGGTCTGAAGAGGCGGAATTTGCAAATAATCGCAACATCCTCCATGCCCTCCAGCAGTGTCAGGTGACTTATGAGATTAGGCCGCCTCCAAGTTGAGTTGAAAATGGACACATGTCAATTATAACCATCATGAGATGGCCACAGCACATCCCGTTAAGGATGTCACGGAAAAACAAAGACTGCCCTGAGAAATGCGTGGCACAACAGGTTACAGGGTTGGACATATGAGACACAGTGGGCACACCTCTACATTTACAATACACAAGTGCCACAAACAACACATAGGACAATGTGAATGCACACATACTGAACCCCACATTTCACATGTGCAGGCCTTGTACCGTACCATTACCAATGTGTGTGAAATGACCATGACTGTCTCATACCCATCTGCTGTATCTGTCACACCTCAATGCATCATGTAAACTTGGCACACATCCACAAACCAAGGATTACACTAGCCGGAAAACTGTCAGTTGTGTGCATGAGCTGATTTGAAAGCACAAGAAAATAGCAACACCATACAGTGAGACAAGCCTTGCCAAGTTCAGCACTCACCCACAACACATTGATTGGTTTCACATTATTGACACCAGCTTCACACTGTCAAGCATCATCAACCATCAAATGCATAAGTGAAATGGCAGGGACCACAGACCAATGTGCGTCCCATATAACGTGCGTCCACCTGTGGATTATATGGAATAATGGCATTGTGTGCGCAATGATGTGCCCTTAACCATGTTGCTGCTGTTTACTGATGCAGTGTTCACCATGGACATTGCCATTGCATGTGCCCTAAGTCGGGGTAGCAACCACCTGGCCCCGGCGGTGTGACACCAGCACCACCCCCTTCACAAGTGCGGTAGCCATTGCCACGGAGACATGTGTAGATGGCGGCGGGCATGCTCCGTAGCACAAATTGCGGTATCTACCCCCTGGCCCCGGCGGTGTGACACAAGCACCAACCCTTTCACAAGTGCGGTAACCATTGCCATGGAGACATGTGTAGATGGCGGTGGACATGCTCTGCAGCCCAAATCGCGGTAGCTAACGCCTGGCCCCGGCGGTGCATCACCGCCATGGAGCATTGCCTACAGCCAATGGGAGTGATGATTGCGGTGGCATGATGCAGTTTTGAAAATCTCGGAAGGCATGCTCCATCACCACGGAGGCTGACATTGGATGCTTTTGAATGATGCAGCATCGCGGTAGCGCACCCCGGGACCCTGAGGTGCATCACCGCCATGGAGCATTGCCTACAGCCAATGGGAGTGATGATTGCGGTGGCATGATGCCGTTTTGAAAATCGTGGAAGGCGTGCTCCACCACCGCGGAAGCGGTAATTGGATGTTTTTGAATGAGGCAGACCTGGACAACCAATTGTTGCAGCTTTGCACCTTACAAACGACCCCAGGGGGCTATACATCTGTGGGAGTGAGCCTCACATTTCCACTGCTCACAGAGCCTGCTGCCTGGGACCCTCTCCTGCAGCTACCTCAAGTGCCTGCTGCCTGGGACCCTCTCCTGCTGCTGCCTCAAGTGCCTCCTGCCTGGGACCCTCTCCTGCTGCTGCCTCAAGAGCCTGCTGCCTGGGACCCTCTCCTGCTGCTGCCTCAAGTCCCTGCTGCCTGGGACCCCTCATCACTCACTTCCACCACTGGTGTTCCATGTCCACAGTGATGGCAAGGACAGAGAAGATCCGTGCCAGTCCATTCACAAGTGAGGAGCTGGAGGTCCTTGTGGACGAGGTGCTGGCACAGTACCCAAGGCTGTATGGTGGCCCCAATGTAGTGGTAAGTCATCATGAAGGGAGGTCTAGGGCAGGGGGGTGTCAGACATGTAGTTGCGCTACTGCAGTATATGCCTGAGGGCGTGGCGTTGTGTCATACACTGACATACAAGCTGTCTCCAGGGCAAGGTAGTGTGTGTGTCCCAATGTCACTGTTTCCCTGCCTGCAGTTGTATGTGTGAGTGGAGTGTGTTACATTCTCAGCCATACAGAGCCACATGATGTTGGACATGCAGGTGCCAGGACAGTAATTGCTCGGGTGATTGTCTCTGTGTGCCCCTGTTGTCCGACTCAGTGTGAAACCAGAGACTAGGCCCAGTGCCCGCCCGCCCACCCAAATGAGAACACATCATTGAACTTACTGGGTCCTTACTCCTGTTCATTCACACTGAAATGAAAATGTGCACCATCTCAGCCCTGTATATTTGCACACGACCACACTTGTGTAGATGGATATTTAATTGGTGAGTCCATGTGCCCCGATGCAACACACATTACATAAACATATGTTCACAGGACATGCTTATTGAATGCTGCCCAGTCATGCTCAAAGTGATTCTACACACATACACAGGTAGATATGTGATGTATGTAGTGGTCAGACATGCATGGGACAGGAGATGTGTTCAAGCCACTGAGGGGGTTCAGTGCAGTCTTTCTGCATGTGTGTGAGATTATCAGGGACCCTGTACGCCCTTATGAATGCATGCAATCACATCTGTTTGACCCATGCAGAATGCCCATGTGAGGTGTCCCCCAGTTTGTGATGGAGGGAGATTACAATTGGTCATGAGTCTGTGTCTTGCTACTGTACTGATAGATGTTGGTACATGGCACTGTGTCACTGATCATTTCCCCTTCTTTTCTCCCATACCGCAGCTCAAGGTACACCAGCATAAGGCCGTGTGGAGGGCCATTGCAGCAAAGGTGCGAGCCCTGGGGGTATCCAACTGACAATGCACCCACTGCCACAAGAGGTGGGATGACATCAGCCGGCTGACAAAAACAGTAGCAGAGACGACATTGGGCCTGCTACCGCGCACTGGGCGTTTGGCACGGCGCAACATGACACCACTGATGGGCCACATATTGGCAGTGACTCATCCTGAGCTGAGCTGCTGTGTCGGACTCTACTCTGTGCCATGGACACTGACCCTGTTGCTCTGCTGTGTTGTACTCTCACCTGTGCCATGGACACTAACCCTGTTGCTCTGCTGTGTTGGAGTCTCCCATGTGCAGCCTCTCATGTACTTGCTGTGCCACCTGCCATGGACACTGGCCTTGTTGCTCTGCTGTGTTGTACTCTCACCTGTGCCATGCCCACTGGCCCTGTTGCTCTGCTGTGTTGTACTCTCACCTGTGCCATGGACACTGACCCTGTTGCTCTGCTATGTTGGACTCTACTCTGTGCCATGGACACTGACCCTGTTGCTCTGCTGTGTTGGATTCTACTCTGTGCCATGGACACTGACGCTGTTGCTCTGCTGTGTTGGAGTCTACCCTGTGCAGCCTCTCATGTACTTGCTGTGCACCCTGCCATGGACACTGGCCTTCCTGTTTGTAGTTTGCCTGTGCAGATTCTGTTGCATATGATCAGCAGTTTGCGCCTTGCTCTTCTCTACTGTAGTTCTACTATCACATCTGTGCAATATGTGAATAAAGTTGGTTACTCCTGTTGTGTGTTTTGTCAGTGTCCTTTCTGATTAAAGTTCTTTTGGTGTGTGCATTTGGTTCCCTGTGCACCATGCTCTATGTGTCACTTCAACATTGCCAAGATCTTTGCCTGCATCACATTTTTAAACAGGGGTGACAGGGTCTTTAGTCAATTCAGACACTTATACTCGTGTTATCTCTGATGGCTATTGTTCCTGTCATGCAGTTCTCTTTTTAGTGGTTTGCTATTGTTGGCTACATTGTTGCCGTCGGGGTGAAAATTGCAAAAAACACAGTTGATGGACAGAATGTAGAACAATGTCATACATTCACCCCAGTACAAGGATCTGGGCCTAAATCCATCGTATTTTTGCACTCCACACCACCCTGGGTTAGACACTGGCTATATGCAAATCAGCTCTGACCCTGTGCCTCATGGGAACAGTCCAGTTCGAACTACCAAGCCATGTCTTTCCCCAGACCGGAATCAAGCATCCAAGGACCGGTTTCTGGCTATCAGCCTTCATCAGCCTGGATAGCTTGACTCCAGTGGTGTGGAGAGCCTGGGACTCACGTCTGAGTATACCCAGCACACTCGGGGTGAAAATTGCAAAAAACACAGTTGATGGACAGAATGTAGAACAATGTCATACATTCACCCCAGTACAAGGATCTGGGCCTAAATCCATCGTTTTTTTGCACTCCACACCACCCTGGGTTAGACACTGGCTATATGCAAATCAGCTCTGACCCTGTGCCTCATGGGAACAGTCCAGTCCGAACTACCAAGCCATGTCTTTCCCCAGACCGGAATCAAGCATCCAAGGACCGGTTTCTGGCTATCAGCCTTCATCAGCCTGGATAGCTTGACTCCAGTGGTGTGGAGAGCCTGGGACTCACGTCTGAGTGTACCCAGCACACTCGGGGTGAAAATTGCAAAAAACACAGTTGATGGACAGAATGTAGAACAATGTCATACATTCACCCCAGTACAAGGATCTGGGCCTAAATCCATAGTTTTTTTGCACTCCACGCCACCCTGGGTTAGACACTGGCTATATGCAAATCAGCTCTGACCCTGTGCCTCATGGGAACAGTCCAGTCCAAACTACCAAGCCATGTCTTTCCCCAGACCGGAATCAAGCATCCAAGGACCGGTTTCTGGCTATCAGCCTTCATCAGCCTGGATAGCTTGACTCCAGTGGTGTGGAGAGCCTGGGACTCACGTCTGAGTATACCCAGCACACTCGGGGTGAAAATTGCAAAAAACACAATTGATGGACAGAATGTAGAACAATGTCATACATTCACCCTAGTACAAGGATCTGGGCCTAAATCCATCGTTTTTTTGCACTCCACACCACCCTGGGTTAGACACTGGCTATATGCAAATCAGCTCTGACCCTGTGCCTCATGGGAACAGTCCAGTCCGAACTACCAAGCCATGTCTTTCCCCAGACCAGAATCAAGCATCCAAGGACCGGTTTCTGGCTATCAGCCTTCATCAGCCTGGATAGCTTGACTCCAGTGGTGTGGAGAGCCTGGGACTCACGTCTGAGTATACCCAGCACACTCGGGTGAAAATTGCAAAAATCACAGTTGATGGACAGAATGTAGAACAATGTCATACATTCACCCCAGTACAAGGATCTGGGCCTAAATCCATAGTTTTTTTGCACTTCACACCACCCTGGGTTAGACACTGGCTATATGCAAATCAGCTCTGACCCTGTGCTTCATTGGGAACAGTCCAGTCCGAACTACCAAGCCATGTCTTTCCCCAGACCGGAATCAAGCATCCAAGGACCGGTTTCTGGCTATCAGCCTTCATCAGCCTGGATAGCTTGACTCCAGTGGTGTGGAGAGCCTGGGACGTACGTCTGAGTATACCCAGCACACTCAGGGTGAAAATTGCAAAAAACACAGTTGATGGACAGAATGTAGAACAATGTCATACATTCACCCCAGTACAAGGATCTGGGCCTAAATCGATCCTTTTTTTGCACTCCACACCACCCTGGGTTAGACACTGGCTATATGCAAATCAGCTCTAACCCTGTGCCTCATGGGAACAGTCCAGTCCGAACTACCAAGCCATGTCTTTCCCCAGACCGGAATCAAGCATCCAAGGACCGGTTTCTGGCTATCAGCCTTCATCAGCCTGGATAGCTTGACTCCAGTGGTGTGGAGAGCCTGGGACTCACGTCTGAGTATACCCAGCACACTCGGGGTGAAAATTGCAAAAAACACAGTTGATGGACAGAATGTAGAACAATGTCATACATTCACCCCAGTACAAGGATCTGGGCCTAAATCCATCGTTTTTTTGCACTCCACACCACCCTGGGTTAGACACTGGCTATATGCAAATCAGCTCTGACCCTGTGCCTCATGGGAACAGTCCAGTCCGAACTACCAAGCCATGTCTTTCCCCAGACCGGAATCAAGCATCCAAGGACCGGTTTCTGGCTATCAGCCTTCATCAGCCTGGATAGCTTGACTCCAGTGGTGTGGAGAGCCTGGGACTCACGTCTGAGTATACCCAGCACACTCGGGGTGAAAATTGCAAAAAACACAGTTGATGGACAGAATGTAGAACAATGTCATACGTTCACCCCAGTACAAGGATCTGGGCCTAAATCCATCGTTTTTTTGCACTCCACACCACCCTGGGTTAGACACTGGCTATATGCAAATCAGCTCTGACCCTGTGCCTCATGGGAACAGTCCAGTCCGAACTACCAAGCCATGTCTTTCCCCAGACCGGAATCAAGCATCCAAGGACCGGTTTCTGGCTATCAGCCTTCATCAGCCTGGATAGCTTGACTCCAGTAGTGTGGAGAGCCTGGGACTCACGTCTGAGTATACCCAGCACACAGCATTTTTCCGCCCCGCCAGTACCGCAGTGGTGCCACCGCCCGACATCCTAATGGACCCCTTAGTGTTTAGGGTGAGTTTGGGGTTTTGGGTGGCAAGGACATTTTTAGGGATTAGGGTGTGTTTGGGGTTTTGAGTGGTTATGGTATTTTTATGGTTTAGGGTGGTTATGGGTTTTTTGGTGGCAAGGTTATTTTTAGGGTTTAGGGTGGGCATGGGCTTTGGGTGGCATGGATGTTTTATGGTTTAGGGTAGGTATTGGCTTTTGGGTGGCAACTAAGGTTATTTTTAGGATTTAGAGTGGGTATGGGTTTTTGGATAGTAAATTGATTTTTAGGGTTTAAGGTGGGGTTGGGGTGGCAAGGGAAATTTTAGGGTTTAGGGTAGGTATGGGTTTTTAGATAGTAAGGGGATTTGTTTGGTTTAGGGTGGGGTTAGGGTTTTAGGTGTCAATTGAATTTTTAGGGTTTAGGTTGGGTTTGGGGTTTTGGGTGGCAGGGGAATTTCTTGAGTTTAGGTCGAGTTTGGGGTTTTGGGTGGCAAAGGATTTTTGGGGGGGTTAAAGTGGCCATGGGTTTATGGGTGGTAAGGGTGTTTTTAGGGATTAGATAGAGTATGGGTTTTGGGTGGTAAGGGATTTTTTTTAATTTTGGGGATGTGAGTTCTAGGTGGCAAAGAACTTTGTAGGGTTTAGAGTGGGCATGTTTTTTGGGTGGTAAGGTATTTTTTTAAATTTAGGGTAGGTTTAGGGTTTTGTGTGGCAATGTTTTTTGGAATTTTGGGTGGGTATTGGTATTTGGATAGTAAGGGGATTTTTTGGGTTTATGGTGGGGGTGGGGTTTTTGGTGGGAATGGATTTCTTAGGGTTTGGGGTGTATTAGGGGTTTTGGATGGCAAGGGAAATGTTAGTGCTTAGGGTGGCATGGGCTTTTGGGTGGTAAGGGTATTTGTTGGGATTAGGGTGGATATGGGTTATTCAATGGTAATGGGCTTTTAGGGTATAGGGTTTTAGGTGGTAAGGGGATTTTTAGGGATTTTAGGTATTTGGGTGCTAAGGTTTATTTTAAGCATGGGCGAATTTTGCGAATTTGCGATCCGCGAATTTGCGGATTTGCGAATTCACGATCCGCAAAATTCGCGAATTTGTGGATTTTTGTTTTTTTGCGTGTTCGCGGGGTTTTTGGCGTGTTCGCGGGGTTTTTTTGCGTGTTCGCGGGGCTTTTTGCGTCTTCGCGAGCCGCTTGCATAGCGAAGTTACCCATGCAGTCGTTTATGGGAGAGGGAGAGAGAGATAGATAGATAGATAGATAGATAGATAGATAGAAAGAGAGAGAAAGAGAGGGAAAGAGAGAGGGAGAGAGAGAACGAGAGAAGGAAAGAGAGGCCGGATCTCTGAAGGGCCAGATTCCTGAGTTGCCCCTACAGAACATACAGCTTTTTATTTTTAGCAAAATGCATATGAAAATTGTGCTGTAAAGGTCTCTTTTAGTTTAACCCCTCCTGACAACTCAAAATGGGTGTATTTGCCATCCTCTCCCTTCTTCCTGTTTTTTATATCTGTAAGTGCTTCCTGATGAGGTTTAATTCCTTGGACAGGTGCCTCGTTGCCTACTTGTAACTATTCTCTGACCCTGCTTCAAGGGTCAGAGCAGGGTCAGAGAATAGTTGCAAGTAGATAACGAGGCGCCAGGAAGCAATTAGCAGCAGGTGTCCAAGTTGAAGTTAATTTGTTTGTAACCCTTTTGTAAAAGGTTACAAAGAAATAGGTTCAACTTTTGCCCCTGCTGCTGTAACCCTTGCTTGGCTGAAAATTCGTCCCCGCTGATTCGCGGATTTTTCCGCGACTTCGCGAGATTCGCAGATCGCGAAATCGCGGAAAATCCGCAAATTCGCCCGCGAAACGGATTTTACGCCCGCCCTTAGTTTATTTGCGTTTAGGCTGGTATGGATTTTTTGGGTGGTAAGAATGTTTTTAGGGTTTAAGGTAGGCATCGGTTTTTGGGTGGCAAGGTTATTTTTAGGATTTATGGTGGGTGTGGGTTTTTAGATGTTAAGGGAATTTTGAGGGTTTAGGGTGGGTTTGGGATTTTGGGTGTCAAGGGAAGTTTTAGGGTTTAGGTTGGATTTGGGATATTGGGTTACAAGGGATTTTTTAGGGTTTAGGGTGGGCGTTGGTTTTTGGGTGATAAGGGTATTTTTAGGGTTTAGGGTGGGTATGGGTTTTTGAGTGGTAAGGGATTTTTTAGGGTTTGGGGTGGCAAGGGTATTTATAGGGTTTAGGATGGCAAGGAAATTTATAGTGTTTAGGGTGGGCTTGGGATTTTGTGTCGTTAGGTACCTTTCCGGGTTTAAAGTGGCCATGGGTTTTTGGTGGTGAGGGTATTTTTAGGGTTTTAGGGGGTTTGGAGTTTTGGGTGGCAAGGGAATTTATAAGGTTCAGAGTGAGCATGGGTTTTTGGGCGGTAAGGTCATTTTTATGATTCAGGGTGGGTTTGGATTTATGGATAGGCAGGGAATTTTTAGGGTTTAGGGTGGATTTGGGGTTTTGGATGGCAGGGGAATTTTTAGGGTAGGCATGGGGTTTTGGGTGGTAAGGGCATTTTTGGTGATTTAGAGTGGGTAAGGGTTCTTAGATGGTAAGGGGTTTTTATGGTTTAGGGTGGGTTTGTGGTTTTGGGTGGTAAGGGGTTTTAAGGGAGTAGGGTGGGTTAGGGGTATTTGGGTGCTAAGTGTTTTTGCTTTTAGGGTGGGTATGGGTTACTTGGCTGGCAATGTTATTTTTAGGATTTAGGGTGGGTATGGGTTTTTAGATGTTAAGGGGATCTTTGGGGTTTAGGGTGGGTTTGGGGTTTTTGGTGCAATGAAATTTTCAGGGTTAAGAGTGGATTTGAGGTTTTGGATTGCAAGGCAATTTTGGGGTTTAGGGTGGGCATGGGGTTTTGGGTGGGAAGGGCATTTTCTTGGGTTTAAAGTGGGTATAGGCTCTTGGATGGTATGGTTTTTTTTAGGGTTGAAGGTGGGTTTGGGGTTTTGGTGGTAGGGGGATTTTTACGGATTAGGGTGGGTTAGGGGGTTTTGGATGCTAAGGGTTTTTTGGGTTTAGGGTGGGTATGGGTTTTTGGGTGGCAAGGTTATTTTTAGGGTTTAGGGTAGGCCTTGGTTTTGGGTGGTAAGGGTATTTTTAGGGTTTTTGGAGTTATTATTATGGAATTTTGTAAAGCGCATGGTTACGCGCCCCGGCGTGTCCCCGCGCTGAGTGAGAAGTATGAAGTGGCCAGAACAGGGAGGTTACATCAGGACTGAGCGAGGTGAGTTTTTAGAGCTCTGCGGAACTTGGCCTAAGAAGGTTCAGGCGCAGCTCCATCGGAAGCATATTCCAGCTCTTGGCTGCAAGGAGCCTGAAAGATCTGCCCCCATTCGAGCTTTATGAATTTTGGGGACGACTACCAGTCCGGTGCCAGAGGATCTGAGCATCCGCTTCGGTCTGTAGGGGGTGATGAGGCTGTGTAGGGGAACGGGCGCCCTGCCCCCGATAATGCGGTGACACATGCATAGTGCTTTGAAGGTAATCCTTTCTCTGATCGGAAGCCAGTGTAGGGACTTCAGAGCAGCTTTAGAGGCCGTTCTCCTAGGAAGCCTCAGCACCAGCCGGGCTGTGGCATTTTAAAGTACCTGGAGACGATTGAGGCTTCTAGCTGTTATTCCCAGATAGAGGAGGTTAGAGTAATCGAGTCTTGATGTGACCAAGGCATGCACCAGAGTCTGCCTGGCACTTACAGGAAGTAGGTCCAGGATCTTCCGTAGACTCTTGAGTATACCGGAGCAGATTCCGACAACCCGATCAATCTGAAAGATCTGCCCCCATTCGAGCTTTATGAATTTTGGGGACGACTACCAGTCCGGTGCCAGAGGATCTGAGCATCCGCTTCGGTCTGTAGGGGGTGATGAGGCTGTGTAGGGGAACGGGCGCCCTGCCCCCGATAATGCGGTGACACATGCATAGTGCTTTGAAGGTAATCCTTTCTCTGATCGGAAGCCAGTGTAGGGACTTCAGAGCAGCTTTAGAGGCCGTTCTCCTAGGAAGCCTCAGCACCAGCCGGGCTGTGGCATTTTAAAGTACCTGGAGACGATTGAGGCTTCTAGCTGTTATTCCCAGATAGAGGAGGTTAGAGTAATCGAGTCTTGATGTGACCAAGGCATGCACCAGAGTCTGCCTGGCACTTACAGGAAGTAGGTCCAGGATCTTCCGTAGACTCTTGAGTATACCGGAGCAGATTCCGACAACCCGATCAATCTGGGGAGCAAATGACAGGTTGGAGTCAAACATCACCCCAAGATTTTTGGCCTGTTGACAAGGCACTGGAGTGGAGCCCAGGCATGCTGGCCACCATGCCGAGGACCACACATCCGGACCACCTCCCACCACGAGCACTTCAGTTTTGGACCCATTCAGCTTCAGGCAGTTGTTAGACATCCAGGATGCAAGCTCCTGCATGCAAGCACTGAAGCTGGATGCCGCAACATCAGGTGCCCGTGGCAGCGAGATGACCAGCTGTGTTCATCGGCATATGACACTAGTTGGATGTCATGACTTTCCACAATGGTGGCTACAGGGGAAGCAAATAGGTTAAACAGGGTGGGGCTCAGGATGGAGCCCTGGGGAACCCCTTGATCAAGATTGAACACACAAGAGTAGTGTTCTCCCTGTCTGACCTGAAAACCCCTATCGGTCAGGAAAGATTGGATCCACCTCAGCGCTGACCCAGTGACTCCACCTTTGTTGAGACACTGTAGCAAGGTGAAATGTGCTACAGTGTCAAAGGCTGCACTTAGGTCAAGTAGAATGAGGGCCATCGTATGCCCCTCATCTACCCCTTGCCTGATGGTCTCAGTGGCCATGAGCAGTGCAGACTCCGTGGAGTGGCGTGAACGAAAGCCAAACTGAGTTGGATGGAGCAGGTTGTAGATTTGCCACCTATTCTGCCACTTTGGCCAGGTAGGGGAGGAGTGAGATAGGACGGAGATTGTCCAGCCTGTCCCAACTAAGATTCGTTTTTTTTTTAAGCGGGAGTACTACAGCCTGCTCCCAACTTTTGGGTGCGGTGCTGGATCTGAAGGAAAGATCCAGAACATCCCTAATATAAGGTTCAAGGATCTCAATACTCTCTCCAGAAAGTTTCGGTGATGCCAGGATGCAAGCTCCTGCATGCAAGCACTGAAGCTGGATGCCGCAACATCAGGTGCCCGTGACAGCGAGATGACCAGCTGTGTGTCATCGGCATATGACACTAGTTGGATGCCATGACTTTCCACAATGGTGGCTACAGGGGAAGCAAATAGGTTAAACAGGGTGGGGCTCAGGGCGGAGCCCTGGGGAACCCCTTGATCAAGATTGAACACACAAGAGTAGTGTTCTCCCTGTCTGACCTGAAAACCCCTATCGGTCAGGAAAGATTGGATCCACCTCAGCGCTGACCCAGTGACTCCACCTTTGTTGAGACACTGTAGCAAGGTGAAATGTGCTACAGTGTCAAAGGCTGCACTTAGGTCAAGTAGAATGAGGGCCATCGTATGCCCCTCATCTACCCCTTGCCTGATGGTCTCAGTGGCCATGAGCAGTGCAGACTCCGTGGAGTGGCGTGAACGAAAGCCAAACTGAGTTGGATGGAGCAGGTTGTATATTTGCCACCTATTCTGCCACTTTGGCCAGGTAGGGGAGGAGTGAGATAGGACGGAGATTGTCCAGCCTGTCCCAACTAAGATTCGTTTTTTTTTTAAGCGGGAGTACTACAGCCTGCTCCCAACTTTTGGGTGCGATGCTGGATCTGAAGGAAAGATCCAGAACATCCCTAATATAAGGTTCAAGGATCTCAATACTCTCTCCAGAAAGTTTTGGTGATGCCGGATCACGGGGGGATCCTGACTTAATGGAGCCGCATATGTGCTGGAGCCCGTCAGGGGATGGGGTGAAAAAGTTGTCCAGCCTATTAACACCCACATCCACCAATATACCCTCACTGAACTCTGTTCCCTTTTTCCTTCCCCCTGAAAAAGTGGAGTAGATGGTAGCCACTTTATCAGAAAAGAAAGCAGCAATGCGGTTACAGGATTCCTCTGAGACCGAGGACGGGTCAACAGAAGAGCCACAGAGAGAGATTTCCTTATAAATTTTGAATAGCTCCTTGGTAGAATTTTTAGCTTCTCCTATCCTACCTGAAAAGTACGTGGTTTTGGCCTGCCTGATCAAGCTATGATATTCTCTACGTTTGTCTATATACCTCTGTTTTGCTTGATCGAGGTAAGCCACCCTCCACTGTCTTTCTAGTTGTTTGCATTCCGCATTAGCTAGGCGAAGTTCATCGCTGTACCAGGGGGCGGATTTCTGGGGTCTACTACAGGGATTTTTATGACAAAGAGGGGCTATGTCATCTAAAGCATTATTAATGCGGCCTTCTAGTCTATTCGATGCAGTATCAGCATCCTCACCTCCTGGTCTGCCACCTTTAGTCAGAGCAGTATCGAACTTGGCTTTGGAAAAAGCAGTCCATTTACGGCTCATATATTTAGAGTTGGTACGCTTTTGGATATTGCTAGCAGGGATATTTATTGTAAAAGGCACTAAGAAGTGGTCGGACCAAGGGACTGGGATGGGGGCCTTAACTTCAATGTCTTCCCAGTTGGCAAAGATAGGGTCCAATAAGTGGCCCTTTTGGTGGGTCGGGACCTTGGATCTGATGTGTAATTGGAGGGAATGTAGTTGCTGACAGAAGTCAGTGGCTCCTTTGTCCAATTGGTCATCCAAATGGATGTTAAGGTCACCTAAGAGCATAAACTTGTCCCTACGCAAAGCGGCGTCCGTTATACCTTCGGTTAGGCTGGTAGTAAAGTGGGTAAAAGGACCAGGAGCGCGATAGACCAAGAAGCCCTTTACCGTGTTACCAGCATTAACCTTAATGGAAAAGGCTCCTGTCTCACTGTCAGCGATAGCGAGAGGTTCAAGTTGACAACATAGTGGCTGCCTAGATTTTATAGCTATCCCACCACCTCTGCCCACAGTTCTGTCCAGTCGTACCATGGGGTAGCCAGCTGGTAGAGAAGCATCTATATCCGGTTCTGAGTTGGAGTCAAGCCAAGTCTCAGTAAGGAATAGGAGGTCAAGTTTCATATCTGTGAGCAGATCGTATATATCAAGATTATGCCTACGCATAGATCTGGTATTAAGTAGTCCGCATGTAAGCCTGATGTTCTCAGCCTTAAGCGTAGATCTATTGTGCCAGTTATACTGACACTCTTTACAGTTGTTAGTGTCTTCTGCCTTAAGACTATGGAGACAGGCTTTAGCAAATGCAGGACAGAGGGCTTGCGTGTAAAGCAGCTACTTGACACACACATCCAATGAAACACACAGTGGCGCAATAATGGAGACCACACCAGTAGTTGTATTTGAAAGAATCAAGATCTTTTATATAGGCTTTCAAATAGAGCGTTGCATTAATAATTCATCAGCATTTCAGGTAAGCATTTCATTAAGACATTTCATGAATCCCGTTCTGGTTACATTTCCTATGAATGAGTGAACATTTCATTAAAATCATAACCCGCTTATCTAGCAGTGAAACACTAGCTAACCCCGCCTGTCATATCAAACTCTCTGACAGGCAAAGTGGTACCTGTATTAACCTGGAGGATCCTACAAGAAGCGACTATAGTAATGCGTTTAAAGATCACATCAAACCTCTCATGGACGCTTTTCCTTAAAGGTAATAAAACATATCGGCAAGTACTTATCAGTCTAACAAAGAACTCCAAAGAACACAACCTTTAGTAATTTGTGACAAGCCTTTCTTCTTGTAAATACCGGTCAGCTTGCGACCTAGATCA
Source organism: Lissotriton vulgaris (assembly GCF_964263255.1). Taxonomy (NCBI): domain Eukaryota; kingdom Metazoa; phylum Chordata; class Amphibia; order Caudata; family Salamandridae; genus Lissotriton; species Lissotriton vulgaris. The sequence continues at coordinate 162,046,950 of NC_141689.1, forward strand.
GATCATCAGAATACTATGGAAGCCCACCTCTGCAAGAAAATTCAGTACAGTGAAGTGAATCAGGCTTGTAAATACGGTGCACTATAACATTTCAGGCTTGTAAATACGGTGCACTATAACCATTTCAGGCTTGTAAATACGGTGCACGATAAACATTTCAGGCTTGTAAATATGGTGCACTATAACATTTCAGGCTTCGACCTCCATTCTCTTGAGGCACATTCGAAGGGGGGCCAACAGGGCCCAGTCTCAGAGAACCCCGGGGGAGGGGCGACCTTGGGCCTCTCCTGGCCTACCGCCCTCCTCCCCAGGGGGTTACCTCACTTCTTCAAACCTCCAGGGCCCTTGCGTCGCAGAACGGAGGAGAGGGGGTTCCAACCCTCTCGTGGTCTCACTCGTCCCAGCACGGTGCAGGCTCAGCTTCAGGGCACTGGCGCTGGGGACGAGGCAGGGGCCGCATGCGGCGCTGAACGGAGGGAGCTTCCTGACTTCACGACCCCCTCCGCAACGAGATGGGGCTTCCCCGAGTGCCGGGGCTCGGCAGGGAAGTCCCGGGCAGGCAGCCAATGACTGCGCAGCTGGGGCGGTGGCGCGGCCGGTGACGCGGCGGCGCTCCCGTCATGTGACACAGGCCTCAGAGGCTTCAGGCCTAGCGCGGCCTAACGTGCGCGATGCGGCGGCCCTCTCCTGGCATACGGGGGCCGCCGAGGGTGACAGGACGAGGCAGGGCTCCACCCGGGCACCGGGGCTCCAAGCAGAGGGTGATTTCCGGCCCAACGCGGCCTATTGAGGATTCCGGCGGCCCTCTCCTGGCATACAGGGGCCGCCGAGGGGGGTTCCACGCGACCTCTGAGGGGATTCCTTGACGTGGCAGTGAGTCAACCGGGGCAGTGCTCTTGACTCCCTGAGTGCTACGGGGGCAAGGGGACAGCACTGCGCCGAGAGCGCTCGAGACACTCGATGAGGGGGCACTCCATGGGGCACTGCAGGACTCAGGGCAATAGCGACTTCAAGTCTGGGCAGTCTCTGACACAGCGCTGGGAAGGGAGGAGCAGGCTGGGAGCAATTTACAGCGCTGGGCCCACAGTACAGTCAGGGGAATACAGATCGGCCCAATTGTAGGTGGGGGATGCGCAGGGCAGCACAATCCAGTACCTGGTCCCAGAAAGCAGTCTTCTTGGCGCTTGAATGGCTCTGCGCCCTTGGTTGCTTGTTTCTTGAAGTTACTGGGGGGGGGGGGTGATGAGTTGAAGGCTTGAAGAATTTCTCCTCAGTCACTGCAGATGGACCCTGGGGTTCCCTACCACTGGGCCAGATCAGGGGGCTAGCTTTGGACACCTCACCAAGCTTAAGAGGCAGCACCTAAATCCTGTCACTCCCAGTAGCATAGGTTCCTCACTAGGCCATCCCGCCTAATCAATCAATCAATCAATCAATGACATTTATAGAGCGCACTACATACCCGTAGGGTCTCAAGGCGCTGGGGGTGGGGGGGGTGCCGCAACTGCTCGAACAGCCAGGTCTTCAGCTTCTTCCTGAAGGAGAGGTGGTCTTGGGTCAGGCGCAGGTCAGTCGGGAGGGAGTTCCAGGTCTTGGCGGCCAGGTAGGAGAAGGACCTTCCTCCTGTAGTCGCTCTTCGGATGCGGGGGACGGCGGCGAGGGCGTGGTTGGCTGATCGGAGGTGGCGTTTGGGAGCGTAGAAGTTGATTCGGCTGTTGAGGTAGCTCGGGCCTTGGTCGTGTAGGGCTTTGTGTGCGTGGGTGAGGAGGCGGAAGGTGATTCTTTTGTTGACGGGGAGCCAGTGAAGGTCTCTCAGATGTCCGGAGATGTGGCTGGTTCGTGGGATGTCGAGGATGAGTCTGGCTGATGCGTTCTGGATCCGCTGGAGTCTCTTCTGGAGCTTGGCGGTGGTACCGGCGTAGAGGGCGTTGCCGTAGTCCAGTCGGCTAGTGACGAGGGCCTGGGTGACGGTCTTCCTGGTCTCGGTGGGGATCCACCAGAAGATCTTCCGTAGCATGCGTAGGATGTTGAAGCACGCCGAGGAGACGTTGTTGACTTGCCTGGTCATGGAGAGGGAGGAGTCCAGGATGAAGCCCAGGTTGCGTGCATGGTCTGTTGGTTTGGGAGCGGTGCCCAGGGCGGGGGGCCACCAGGAGTCGTCCCAGGCGGAGGGTGAAGAGCCCAGGATGAGGACCTCCGTCTTGTCCGAGTTCAGTTTCAGGCGGCTGGTCGTCATCCACTCGGCTACCTCTTTCATCCCTTCGTGCAGGTTAGCTCTGGCGGCGGCGGGGTCGTTAGTCAGGAAGAGGATCAGCTGGGTGTCGTCGGCGTAGGAGATTATGTTGAGGTTGTGTTGGCGTGCGATGGCTGCGAGGGGGCTCATGTAGACGTTGAAGAGGGTGGGGCTCAGTGAGGATCCTTGAGGGACGCCGCAGATGACTTCGGTGGCCTCTGACTTGTACGGTGGTAGGCGGACTCTCTGTGTTCTTCCGTCGAGGAAGGAGATGATCCATTCCAGCGCCTTGTCCAGGATTCCGACATTGCTGAGGCGCTGTACTAGGGTGCGGTGGCAGACAGTGTCGAATGCCGCGGAGAGGTCTAGGAGGATGAGGGCCGCTGTTTCTCCGTTGTCCATCAGGGCTCGGATGTCATCGGTGGCGGCGATGAGGGCGGTCTTGGTGCTGTGATTGGCTCGGAAGCCGGACTGTGAGGGGTCGAGGGATCCATTCGTCTCGAGGAAGGCGGCCATCTGCTTGTTGACGGTCTTCTCGATGACTTTGGCTGGAAACGGGAGGAGCGAGATGGGGCGGTAATTCTTGAGTTCGGTAGGGTCCGCTGTGGGTTTCTTGAGTAGAGCGCTGAGTTCGGCGTGCTTCCAGCTCTCAGGGAAGGTGGCGGTGTCGAAGGATGTGTTGATGATGTCTCGCAGGTGGGGTGCGATGACAGCGTCGGCCTTGTTGAAGATGTGGTGAGGGCAGGGGTCGGTCGGTGATCCGGAGTGGATGGAGTTCATCGTGCGGATGGTGTCTTCGGTGCTGATCGGGGTCCAGGCGTGGAGGGTGGTGGTGGGGGGTGGTTGTTCGGTCTTGGTTTGCGTTGGTTGGTTGTTGAAGCTGTTGTGTATGTCCGCGATCTTGTTGTGGAAGTATGAAGCGAGGGAGTTGCAGAGGTCTTGCGATGGGGTGATGTCGTTGTTTCCTGCGCTGGGGTTGGATAGCTCTTTCACGATGTTGAAGAGTTCCTTGCAGTTGTGTGCGTTGTTGTCCAGCCGGTCCTTGAATGCAGTTTTCTTGGCGGCGCGGATCAGCTGGTGGTGCTTCCGGGTGGCCAGCTTGAAGGTGGTCCTGTTGTCCGGTGTAGGTTCCCTTCTCCAGACTTTCTCGAGGGCTCGGCAGTTCTTCTTGGAGCTCTTGAGTTCGTCGGTGAACCACAGGGTTTTCTTGCTGCCGGGTCTGCTGGGCGGGGTCCTCAGCGGGGCGAGCTCGTCCGCGCAGATGCTGATCCACTTCGTGAGGTTGTCGGCGGCCTGGCTGGGGTTTGCTGAGCTGGCAGGAGGGTGCTGGCTCAGGGAGGTGGCGAGCTGGTCTGCTGTGATCTTGTTCCAGCTTCTGCGGGCGGCCTGTTGCTGGTGGTGGTGGGTCGTTGTTCTCTTGAAGGTGAAGTGGATGCAGCTGTGGTCCGTCCATTGAAGCTCTGTGGCGTGGCTGAAACTCCTGTGTGGGTTCCCCAGGTCAGTGATGCCCCAACTGACTAGAAAGTTTCCCTCCTTTTCCTTATATAGTGTCAGTTGGCAGTTGGCAGTGACAGTTGGTGCCTCCCCTATTCTGGAAGGTTCCAGGAGCTTCCCTCATTCTAGCTATGGGCAGGCTGGCAGGCTGGTATGGTAACATTGTTTAAGGGTTCCAGCCAGCTCCTGGCTACTAGAGTGCGCCTATACAGACCACGCTGCAGTAGCAGGGGTCAGTGGCAGCCATGTTGGGGGAAGAGAGCACCTGCACCCTGGCATTGATTAGCAATGGGAGGGTGCCCAGAGTCCTAAAGCCAACAAAAAGTAGGTGTGAAAAATGAGGCAAGGGCAAAAATACACGGAAAGACCACCCTAGGGCTGACAGGTCTAACAGTGGGCATGATTTTTTTAGTGGTAAGATTATTTTTAAGGTTTAGGGTGGGTATGGGTTTTTGGCGGTAAGGGATTTTTCTAGGGTTTAGGATGGGTTAGGGGTTTTGGGTGGCAAGCAAATTTATAGTGTTTAGGATGGCAAGGGAATTTATAAGGTTTAGGGTGGGTTTGGGGTTTCTGGCGGCAAGGTATTATTTTAGGGTTTAAAGTGCAATGGGTTTTGGGTGGTAAGGGTATTTTTAGGGTTTAGGGGGGTTTGGAGTTTTGGGTGGCAATGGAATTTATAGGGGTTTAGAGTGAGCATGGATTTTTGGGTGGTAATGGTATTTTTTAAATTTAGAGTAGGTATAGATTTTTGGGGGCAAGGTTTTTTTTAGGATTCAGGGTGGGTATGTGTTTTTGGATAGGCAGGGGATTTTTAGGGTTTAGGGTGGGTTTGGGGTTTTGGATAGCAAGGGAATTTTTAGGGTTTTGGGTGGTAAGGGAATTTTTTGGGTGTAGAGTGGGTATGGTTTTTTGGGTGGTAAGGGATTTTTTTAGGGTTTAAGGTGCGTTAGGGGTTTTGGGTAGCAAGGGAATTCATAGGATTTAGGGTGGCAAGGGAATTTATAGGGTTTAGGTTGGGTTTGGGATTCTCGATGGCAAGATACTTTTTAGAGTTTAAAGTGGCCATGTGTTTTTGGGTGGTAAGGGTATTTTGAGTGTTTAGGGGGTTTGGAGTTTTGGGTGGCAAGGGAATTTATTGGGTTTGAAGTGAGCATGGATTTTTGGGTGGTAAGGGTATTTTTTACATTTAGGGTAGGTATAGGTTTTTAGGTGGCAAGGTTAATTTTAGGATTCAGGGTGGGTATGGGTTTTTGGATTGGCAGAGGATTTTTAGGGTTTATGGTGGGTTTGGGGTTTTCGGTGGCAATGGAATTTTTAGGGTTTAGGGCGGATTGGGATTTTGGATGTCAAGGGAATTTTTAGGGTTTAGGATCGGCATGGGTTTGTGAGTGGTAATGCATTTTTTGGGGTTATAGTGGGTATGGGTTCTTGGATGTTAAGGGTTTTTAGGGTTTAGGGTGGGTTTGGAGTTTGGGGTTTAGGGTGGTAGGAGGATTTTTAGGGATTAGGGTGGGTTAGGGTTTTTTGGACGCTAAGGGTTTTTAGGGTTTAGGGTGGGTGTGGGTTTTTTGGGGGTAAGGTTATTTTTAGTTTTTAGGGTAGGCATGGGGTTTTGGGTGGTAAGGGTATTTTTAGGTTTTAGTGGGTTTGGAGTTTTGGGTCACCAGGGAATTTATAGGGTTTAGAGTGAGCATGGATTTTTGGGCGGTAAGGGTATTTTTTTAATTTAGGGTAGGTATAGGTTTTTGGGTGGCAAGGTTATTGTTAGGATTCAAGGTGGGTATGGGTTTTTGGATAAGCAGGGGATTTTTAGGGTTTATGGTGGGTTTTTTTTCTGGAGGCAATGGAATTTTTAGGGTTTAGGGTGGATTTGGGGTTTTGGATGACAAGGTCATTTTTAGTGTTTAGGGTGGGTTTTAGGTGGTAATGGCATTTTTTTGGGTGTAGGGTGGGTATGGGTTCTTGGAAGGTAAGGGGTTTTTAGGGTTTAGGGTGGATTTGGGGTTTTGGGTGGTAGGGGGAGTTTTAGGGATTAGGGTGGGTTAGGGGTTTTTGGAAGCTAAAGTTTTTAGGGTTTAGGGTGGGTATGGTCTTTTTATGGCAAGGTTATTTTTAGGGTTTAGGGTAGGCATGGGTTTGTTGGGTGGTAAGGATATCTTTAGTGTTTAGTTAAGGCACATGTGTTTGGCTGTCAAGGTTATTTTTAGCATTTAGTGTGAGTATGTTTTTTTAAGATGTAAGGGGAATGTTGGAGTTTTATTTGTGGGTTTGGGGTTTTGGGTGTCAAGGGAATTTTTAGGGTCTAAGGTGGGTTTGGGGTTTTGGGTGGCAAGGACATTTTTAGGGTTTAGGGTGGGCGTAGGTTTTTGGGTGGTAAGGGTATTTTTAGGGTTAAAGGTGAGTTGGGGTTTTTGGGTAGTAAGGGCTTTTTAGGGTTTAGGGTGGGTTTGGAGCTTTGGTTGGCAATGGAATTTATAGGGTTTAGGGTGGGTTTGGGGTACAAGGTGCATTTGAGGGTTTAGGGTGTGCATGGGTTTTTGGGTTTTAAGGGGTTTTTAGGGTTTAGGGTGAGTTTGGAGTGGTAAGAGAATATTTAAGGTTTAGGGTGGGTATGGGTTTTTGGGTGGTAAGGATGTATGCATGTGTATGTGTATTTATATAGTATATATATATATTTTTTTTCAAATATATATATATATATATGTAAATATATATTTGAATGGTAACATTGTATATATTTATCCTATATGTAATTGATACTGTCCCTAGGAACCCCAAGGGTGGCAGTAGACAGTTGGGACTGAGGAGGGTCGAATCCAGATATTTCTGCCTGTTGAATTCTAAGATTCCATTTGGGATGAACTCGGATGAAGCATTATCTGTACATTTGTAACTCTTCTCTCTCTCATGACACCCCTGGGTTTTAAAGAATATTGCACTCATGATTTATACTTGTCACATATTCAGATTGTATTTTCTTAGGTGCATCTGTATGTAGCTATCTTTTTGTGGGTTTAGTCACCTGTATTTCATATAGTGTACACTCTTAGGCAATGTTTTATAAGCCCACTTGGGCTGTACTCTGTATCCCTTACATGCGCCACAATCATTATATAACCAAATATACACAAAGTCATTTAACCGGATACTATGCTAGAACAGCGTGCACCAAGGGAATATCAATATTCTATTGCACATTGAACTGTGTCTTTAATTATTTTAATTTTTGCACTGTATTACAGACTTGCCTCATGTACACTAGCATGATATGTTTCTAATTAGGACATTATGCGTGGATTCTTCCTGAAACTATCTCATAACACTATTGTCCTGATAGTTTGTTTACCATGAAAACTGCTGTGTGTATCTCTCAGGCACTCATAACAGCACTTTACCCACATCTGATTTTCTTATATTTTCGTATATTTTGTATGGAACAACAGACTGATGTTAATTCTTCTTTTCTGTTATTGTCAAGATATTTTGTTTGTTTTTTCTTTGCACTCGCTGAGAATTACATTGTTTTGATTATTTACCTAAAACGTAGATAACTTCAATATCTATTCAAACTTATGGTTGCTGTGACAACCATGCTTAGTGACTATGTATATAGTGATGGACTACAATGGCGCCCGATGTTGTGAGCAAGGCGGTCCGCTGCCAAAACGTATCATATATATACATATATATCCAGAACGTGCACCGCCCATCAGTCGTCGCTCTCAATAGCACGGGTGCTGCAGCTCGCGGAGGTGGCTCAGCGATATATTTCACCAAAACCAATGTCCAAGGACAAACAATGCTGCGCACTCGGGCTGATATGGAATATAATGTTAATCCAGCGTATTCCTTCTCAGTAAACTAGCACAAACGCGTTTCGGCCACATGGCCTTTGTCAATGTTAGATAACACAACATTGGTCCACGTTTAAATAACAAGCAATCTCATTTGTTTGCTCAAAATCCATTGAAAAATACAAACATAAAAATAAAAAAATATAAAAACTTAAGTTCGTTTATTCAAGATACAACTGATTTTATACGGAGGATACAGGATATTCGATAGGAACCAGATTTTTTATTCAGCACAATGGACATTTCAAGTTTATACACGTGCATAGCACATAAACAGGGTTTGTTGTCACGAGAATACTTCCTTAAGAAAAGGTCTTTGAAATGAGCACGTGGCCTGGGCGGATGACAGAAGGAGATGGGTCGATAGAATAGCTCTATGGGCGCTTTATATAGATGGCCGTACTATTGTCTGGAGAGCGTTTGTGGCAGATGAGAAAATGTGCACCAAGATTTACAGGAAGCCTACTGCAGGCAATACTGTACTGCATTCCAGAAGTCAGCACCCGTGCAATCTGATCCACAGTATGCCCTATGGGGAATTACTGCATTTAAAAAGGAACTGCTCATGTGAGGAAGATTATGCCATAGCAGCAGGTGAATCCTAAGGCAGATTTAGAAAAAGAGGGTACCAGAACAGCGTACTACAAAATTCTGCAGTTAAGGTGCAATCTATAGACAGACAGATGCTCCTTACATACAAAGCAACTGATACATTAGAAAATGACACAGCAGTGGTCAGATTGATTCTAGGTTTCTCTGCTGTGTCACATGAAATCAGAAGTCTAGTACAAAGAAACTGAAAAGTCCTGAAGACAGACAATATGATTGGCGGGCTATTAACCAACAGTCCAAATATAACATACCGGAAAAGTTTGTCGTTAAAGGACATTCCGGTACATAGTCATTTTTCAGAAGAAAAGCTGTCCATGAAAAGACCTGTTGTGGGATGTTTCCCCTGTTCTCCATGTAAAGCCTATAAGAACAGTCATAAGGTTAAGGAATACTCAGTTCCAGGCAAGAAAGCAAAACACACGATTGATAAATTTCGTAACTGCAACACGAGTTTTGTGGTATATTGTCTGGTTTGCCCGTGTGGTCTCCAGTACATTGGTAGCAACATCCATCAGCTAAAAAACGTAATCTGGAGCACACAATGGCAATCACAAACCAGGACAATACGTACCCGGTTTCCAGACACTTCGCCGAGGCCCATGGATCAAGAAGTGACAAATTACGTTACTTCTGTTTAGATCATGTTCCCATAAAGGAGAGAGGAGGTGACAGGATGAAACTGCTGTGGCAGTTTGAAGCAATATACATCATTGGACTACGCACCTGTTCCCCCCTTGGGCTTAACAGTGAAGAAGAATTGTGGTCTTTTATGGGTTTAATCATATTGTTTTGAGAACACTGAGATACCCAGATATGTGGGATTTTGTGCTGGGATATTACATTGCCCATTAAGGGCATTATTTTGCAGGTATGGTGTCAGATACAAAAACTGCTGAGCAATATGAAATAAAGAAATTCTCAACAATCTTTACCACCATGGGAGTTCATGTCATGGCAGGACATGAGGCCATTGAGGGCACCATGATTCGGATAATGATGTTTGATTAAACTCTATTTGCCAAGTTACAGAATAGGCATACAATGACACAGAACTGTTTTATTTGGATAGTCGGCGTGTTTCTATGTATTCTTTCCTGTTTTTACATAATCAATTTATGATGTAATTCAGGTGTATTGTGTTTTTTAATCCTTGGTGGTATTTGTCTGCATACATGCAGCGGAAACACTGGGAATAGAAAACGAAAACGCAAAAAACAAATGAAGAATATGCATACAGATGATACATATTTCTGAATACTCTGATCAGTAGTAAGTTATTCAGTCTAAATTATGCCTACTAAATGCATTCTCCATGTATTCAAGGATGGTGTTGAGTTGGCAAACAGAGGTAGGCTAAGATAGCGGACACAGAAAGCTTGAATGAGTCCATTTTTTATGTTTTTATTTTTCAATGGATTTTGAGCAAATAAATTAGATTGCTTGTTATGCTGTGTTATCTAACATTGACAAAGGTCATGCGGCCAAAATGCGTTTGTGTAAGTTTACTTCGATGGACTAAGTTAGAATAAACAATATATTACGTATCAGCCCGAGTGTGCAGCGTTGTTTGTCTTATGACATTGTTTTTGTTTGGTGATATTTATATATATATATATATATATATATATATATATATATATATATATATATATATATATATATATATATATATATATATATATATATATATATATATATATATATATATATATATATATGTATGTATATATATATGTATATATATATATATATATATATATATATATATATATATATATATATATATATGTTTACCAATGGCCCTAGAGCTTTGGGAGGGCTCACAGCAGCTTTCCACCCACAGGCAGTGTAATGTAGCCTGTCTTTCTTCCCCACTTTACATTATTATGGCCGGCGCGTTTCAAGGAGAACCTCTTCTTCAAGGGCCTCAAACTCAGAAACTCAGGCTCGTAATGTCTTTCATTTCCGGTTTATTTAAATTACATTCAGCCCTCAGTGGGCGTTTCTCAAGTGCGTGATGTCCTGATGCCTTGTGGGACATGAAGTCCCCAATACGAGAGTCAGTATTTAATTTTAGTAATCAAGTTGATGGTTTGCTTTTTAAATTGAATGTATTCCTTAGTAGGATGTGGGTTAATCTGGCAGGCTAGATTAGCATATTGAAAGCTGTGCCGATCCGCTCCGAAGGTTCGAAGTAGCAGCCTCTCCCAGCTGGTTTTGAGCGTAGCCGCCAGCCGGTGATGGAGCACCTCCCCACGGCCGGGCTGCCATGTCCAAATTTGTTTACCAATGGCCCTAGAGCTTTGGGAGGGCTCACAACAGATTTCCACCCACAGGCAGTGTAATGCAGCCTGTCTTTCTTCCCCACTTTACATTATTCTGGCCGACGCGTTTCAAGGAGAACCTCTTCTTCAAGGGCCCCAAACTCAGCAACTCAGGCTCGTAATGTCTTTCATTTCCTGTTTATTTGAATTACATTCAGCCCTCAGTGGGCTTTTCTCAAGTGCGTGATGTCCTGATGCCTTGTGGGACATGAAGTCCCCAATACGAGAGAGTCAGTATTTCATTTTTGTAATCGAGTTGATGGTTTGTTTTTTAAATTGAATTTATTCCTTTAGGGACGTGGGTTAGTCTGGCAAGCTAGATTAGCATATTGAAAGCTGTGCCGATCCGCTCCGAAGGTTCGAAGTATCAGCCTCTCCCAGCTGGTTTTGAGCGTAGCCGCCAGCCGGTGATGGAGCAACTCCCCACGGCTGGGCTGCCGTGTCCAAATTTGTTTACCAATGGCCCTAGAGCTTTGGGAGGGCTCACGACAGATTTCCACCCACAGGCAGTGTAATACAGCCTGTCTTTCTTCCCCACTTTAGTTAGTCTGGCAGGCTAGATTAGCGTATTGAAAGCTGTGCCGATCCGCTCCGAAAGATCGAAGTAGGAGCCTCTCCCAGCTGGTTTTGAGCATAGCGGGAATGTAAAGGAAACAGGTGCCGCAATTTCGAGGATTAAAAAGCAGTGTGGTGCCCCAGAGCTTGTTACCACACTCCACTTGGAGGTTACTCATCGATATTGGAAGTATTACTCTCGGTAGCTCACTTGAGAAGCACAGCAGCACTACAATTACCAGGAGGCCACGGGTGTGGTCACGCCCCCGGGGGGCGGAGTAATCTAAGCATCAAATAGTGCCGCCGAAAACCACCGGAGTATAGACTGGTTTCCAGAGCCCCTGATGAAGTGGTTTAAACGAAACGCGTTGGGCCTGATGAAAAGACTTTTTAGACAGCGTTGATGTCTCTACAATTGCTTCCTTGAAATTAATGAGTTGGCGTATACTTACCTGTTGTGGGCTCTTCTGTACACGGGTGAACTTTGTTGGAATATATATATATATATTCACTGAAAAAACCATAGGTTATAGACCATATATAGTTAGGAATTCGCATTTACAAAACCTTATTTTACTCACACAAAACCATTGAAATTCCATATATAGTTAGTTGCACTAACTATATATCGCGCACCCGCAATCCACTGCTGATGATGTCACATATTACATCATTCATGACATGGTCAGTGACATCACTGATGACATCACGGATGACATCTCAAATGACATCACTGATGACATCTCAAATGACATCACTGATGACATCACTGATGACATCTCATTTGACATTACTGATCACATCACTGATGATATCATTCATGTGATAATACGATGAACCTCTTCAGACTCTAACATAACCTTAGATACAATCAGTGTAAACAGACACTCACAGACTGTCACTCATCCATGGAGTTACTCACACACCTAGTCAGTCATGCAAAGAATCAATCACACCTCCATTTCCTCAACTATACAGTTATGTAAACTTTACTTATTCAAACATATACTAACACATATTTACTCTCTTATACAATCCCTGATACAAGTTCACAACGATCCATACAGCCACTCACACATTCACTGGCTCTTATGCACAGTTATTTATATATGTCAACTCTCACATGTACTGTGTTTTACATATGTACTTACTTTGACATGTAGCACTGAGATATCCATTCACTCACCAATACACTCATGCACACAGTCAACCGCCCATACAGCTGTTACCACATGCACTTTTGAAACCATACATCTAGTGAATCAACTGCTCACACATCTATGCACAGAGTCATACACCTCCCAGCCACCCACACACACACTCAGTCTCCCATACAAATACTTGGGCAACCAATCAATAACCCATATAGTTACTCATATAGCTACTTATCAATACATGCAACAGTTTACAGAACAACAGACATAATGATGCACAAATTAAGACAGTTTAGTCACTAACCCATGTACTCAGTGAGACACATTTAATCACTCACTCATACAGTCAGTCATGCACCTACTAAATCCTTCATCCAGACACTTATACATCCACTCATTCTTCAATATGTAAGACATATTTTAACTTTACAGAAACATACAGTCACTGGATGTTGTCATCAGTGATGTCATCAGTGATGTCATTTGAGATGTCATCAGTGATGTCATCAGTGATGTCACTGACCATGTCATGAATGATGTAATATGTGACATCATCAGCAGTGGATTGCGGGTGCGCGATATATAGTTAGTGCAACTAACTATATATGGAATTTCAATGGTTTTGTGTGAGTAAAATAAGGTTTTGTAAATGCGAATTCCTAACTATATATGGTCTATAACCTATGGTTTTTTCAGTGAATTTTCAAGGTTTTGTAAATGCTAATTCCTAACTATATATGGTCTATAACCTATGGTTTTTTCAGTGAATTTTCAAGGTTTTGTAAATGCTAATTCCTAACTATATATGGTCTATAGCCTATGGTTTTTTCAGTGAATATATATATATGCATACATATATAAACATATATCATCTGTATATCTATATAAATACAAAAAATCAGTCAACAACGAGTACACCTGCTGCTCTATGCGGATGATATCGTCCTATTCGACCTCACACCATATGGTCTACAAAAATCTTTGGACATTTTGTTCAAATACTCAAATGACAATTTCTTAATCCCGAACGTAAGAAAAACCAAAGTCGTGGCCTTTACTGGGAGGAAGAAAAGTGTCAAATATATCTGGAAGCTTGGCGAGGAAAAGGTCGATGAAGAGAAAGAATATATCTATCTCGGAAGGGTTCTTTCTAAGAATCTAACAAATACAATGCATATAGAAAAGTTAACGAAAAAATCTGACTTGCATGCAGGAGCACTAACGAGACTATACAACGCCACGGGGAGCAGGCATTTTTCCTCACTATTAAAAATATACAGGGCTAAAATACCAGCGGTTCTGTCTTACGCCATAGAACACATTCCAATTCAACAATGGGGCTTCATGGACCGTCAGGAAGGAAAAATCCTGAAAAAAATAATGAAGGTCCCGAAAGCTACTCCAGTTCAGGTCCTAAGGCTGGAATTTGGAATTACTAGCGCCTTTGCCACTGCTGTGGCAAACATAATTAGATGGGCCTACCAGCTACTCCATGCCACGGAGGGAACTCTACGTTTTTTGATACAAAAAGAGACTTTTGGCACAGATATGGTTAAACAAACTTTCTCAGCGAACATGTCAGTGGCATTTCAAATGGCTGAAATCTCTACAGAAATCCTGCAGACTTGGTCCGCGTCACAACTAAAACTCTTTCTTAAATGTTTTACACCTAGGGTAAGTTATGATTTGGACTCCGCTCATATCTGCAGGCTAAAAACATTCAAGCCATTTACTACCATCATAGAGTATAAACGTATACAGCCATATATCTCCTTTTGTCTCTCACATAATGCAAGGAGGGTAATTTTTATGTATCGGGCTGGGATCTTACCTGTACAAGTTTATAAATCAAAATGGTTACCCGGAGATCAATCCAACTTATGTTTGCTATGTTTAGGGGGTGAGCAGACTGTGGAGCACTTACTGTTTGTTTGCCCTAACTCTAAAGTGGTAGCAGCTCGCGCTCAGTATTTATCATCGATTTACAGATCCTGCAGGTTAACAAAGGAAAAAGAAATTTTAGCAACGGTTATAAATCCCCCAAATGAATTTGTATGTTATAATTTGTATAAATTTTTCAAATCCATGTTAACTTTATATTAATTTTCTATGTACGTATCGTATGTATAGTTTACTTTTATCTTATGTTATATTTGTGGTCCTCGGTAGAGTACCAACACAAATAAAATCTTTTTGACTTATATAAATACAAACATAAATGCATGCATACATATACTTATATGCATACAGATGCATGTTATTTACATGAAAGTTGAAAAAACACTAATAAAAGCAAAGCTAAAAAGCCACCTCATTACAAACAGAATGGCTTTAACTTAAACGAGGGCGAGATCTATTGCATTTTCAATGCTTGTTTACTTTGGTTCCATCAAGAAGGCATTCAGATGTGTCACACATTTGCCATAAATTCTGAATGTTAGCACTCTAGTTGCACATTAGATCACTGTAGTAAAGCTACTGCTCACCAGGGACGTCTGCTGCTGATATTCAAAGTGCATGTTTCAGTCTGCATGTCAGAATTTTTTTAATGAAATAGAAGAGGATTTGAGAAGTCACTCAAAATGATCCCTAATTTTTCTTTCTGAAGCACTAATCATACTTTCTATGGCAAAATTAACCCCCTCATGTTGTTCCTTTTTAAATTGAGTGTTTTCAGACTTACCACTTCATTCCAATCAAGATGGCTTCTGGTGTGCCATACTTTTGTCATAAGTAAGACTGTTAGCGCTCTAGTTGTTCTTTAGAACACTCTGGGACATTCTGTAATTGGGCTATACTTGGGGTACATCTGGGTGATATTTGGGCTACATTTAGGCTCTTTTGTCTCTGGTGGCCATCTTGGGAGACTGCATGTCAGAATGTTTTAATGAAATAGAAAAGGATTTGAGAAGTCACTCAAAATGTGCCCTAATTTTTCATTCTGCATCACTAATCATACTTTCTATGGCAAAATATACCCCCTCATGTTGTTTCTTTTTAAATTAAATGTTTTAAGAGTTACCACTTTATTCCAATCAAGATGGCTTCAGGTGTGCCATACCTTTGTAATAAGTAGGACTGTTAGCGCTCTAGTTGTTCTTTAGAACACTCTGGGACATTCTGTCATTGGGCTATACTTGGGCTACATCTGGGTGATATTTGGGCTACATTTGGGCTCTTTTGTCTCTGGTGGCCATTTTGGGAGACTGCATGTCAGAATGTTTTAATGAAATAGAAAAGGATTTGAGAAGTCACTCAAAATGTGCCCTAATTTTTCATTCTGCAGCACTAATCATACTTTCTATGGCAAAATATACCCCCTCATGTTGTTTCTTTTTAAATTAAATGTTTTAAGAGTTACCACTTTATTCCAATCAAGATGGCTTCAGGTGTGCCATACCTTTGTAATAAGTAGGACTGTTAGCGCTCTAGTTGTTCTTTAGAACACTCTAGGAGGCTGCAGTAGAACACAAAGGAATCAACTGACAGTCTCTGTCCTTGTTGGATGTACATGTTTTACTGAGAATGTCAGACTTCATTTTCAAATGACTGAGAAAGATAATGTGAATTTACAGAAAATATGCTTTCAGTTTAGCTTATAGATCCCCTTCCAAACCACTGTGGGAAAATCATGAGATATTAGTTTTCTTTCAAACAATATTCATGATATCACAGCAGAAGGTTTTTTCACATGGTAAAATCACCTTAGAACCCACCACAATTCCTAAAACGAGTATGGTACCATCAACAAATGATTTATAATGTAACTAAAGTCCTAAAACCCTCTATTAACTACAATGCTTTTTAATGAGGTGCTATCATGTATATTGGTCCCAAGATGGCTGCCAACACTTCTTGGATGAAGTGCTGACAGCCAATCAGATCAGATGTGTGGTTAGGCTCCGCCCAGATATATATCTTTTTTTGAACCTAAATTACTCAAAATCCACTGGAGCACATATATTGAGACCTAGCAAAGGCACATCGGGCTAACAGTCCCTACAATTTTGCCAAGTTTCGTGCAAATCCATTCAGCCGTTCGAGCTAAAAGTGAGGCCAACCGCCCTATGGAAATTAACATGGGAAAAAAGCGTTTTGGGACCCCCCTTTTTTCTCGGCCCCCCCTTGATGCAACCCCCCCAAATTGCCAGGGGCTGCTCAGAAACAAAATGTTCCATTTTCCTGAAAAGTTCAGCCAATTCCGTCCACAAACGCCAAAGTTATTAGACATTGAATTTTCAAAAATCCCATAGAGAAAAAATCCTAACTATATATACCTACTGGCGACCGCCAGTAGGTAATATATATATATATATTTTATGAGGAAAGAGTGACAAAATAACTCGTTATTTGTATATACAAACTGAACAATATCATATTGCTTTGTTAGTTAAATACTATTGCATTAGTAGTCCGCTGAGGCAGGATTATGAAGAAAGAGTGTCAAAAAAACTCGCATCCATGCGCCGTAATAGAACGGCTCAATGTATTAGAGCAGCAATACATTTCTTTTATGGCGGCATTGACATAAGGACGGGGGTTCGAGACTGGTATACCTGTTTTGTTGATAAATTCCATGTTTTGAAACAACGAACATTTTTTACCCTTTTGTAATTACATGATTTATAATGACTTATCATTTTGGTTACTAAAAGGTACGAATTGTAAATTGGACCGAAGTTAAATGCACTGTTTTATTTGACAAAGTCTGTCTTCACTGGTTATGAAAAAACATGTCACATGGTGTTTTTTAGGTCTCGCGACCTATCAATGCGCGCAAGCGCATTGAGCGGAGCGAGAATTCATGTCCTCAAAACGTTCGGGAAAGTAGGGTTTCGTTCGTGCGGTTTTGTTTAAGTTCACGTGAATCACGTGACCAAACAACCACGCACATCAGCCTCCCTCCCTCCTTTCACGGCCGCACAGCACATCAAAGGGCTTCTCCCAGCGTGTGCTGTGCGGCTTCTCCTCCCCTAATTATTTATGGCTGGCCAGCCGCCCGTACTTTCAGTTTCCCGGCCGCTCATCTTCTCGCTTGTTAGGGTTGCAGTGGAAAATAGTGTTTGCAGTCTTGGTTAACAATACTTGCCCCACAAGCTTTAACATGCTTCAATGCCAATCATTTTCCCAAAAAGTAGCACCCAATATTAACTAAGCAAGGCTTCCCACAAGTTAGCAATTTGTATTTATTGCCCTAGTCTGTTTTTG
The DNA here is from genome assembly GCF_964263255.1 of Lissotriton vulgaris. NCBI lineage: Eukaryota > Metazoa > Chordata > Amphibia > Caudata > Salamandridae > Lissotriton > Lissotriton vulgaris. Next base: position 162,064,384 of record NC_141689.1, read on the forward strand.
GTTTCCGCTGCCTTTGACCCCGAATAACCGTCTCCTGAGGCTAGCATGAGTGCACTTAACATGGATAGTTAGTCGCAGCACTACGGCGCGAAGACCGAAGTTGATCTCTGCTTTACAGGCCTTCAATAGAGTCCTTATTGATTGGAGACTACAGAGGCCAACCACCCAGTGAACACAACAAACACAGAATCAATATTTTTCCCCACGGATTGATGTCTCACAAGCAGCGTATCAACAGATACAAAAATGTAGTGCCTGGAACACTGCAACGCCACACAAGCGCTCAATCGAACCTTCTGCACATTAGGCCTTGATGAATTGTAGAAATGGCATCTGATTTTCGAAGTTGCCGTCTCACCCTAACGCGGTTTTCATGGGAGTTAAGTTATCAGCAACACTCCAATACCCTGCAGTTAAAAGGTACCCTTGTTACTATGGAGATCCATTCCCTGCCGCTTCATGGCACGTTATGCACTTGACAGACCCCTGCACACTGCCAGGGGCTGCTACTCACCAGCCTAATACGCAGCGGAGCTTTCATAGTGGACACCACAGCGCATCCTTACAATAAAAAAAAAACAAGTACGGCACGAGCGAGCAGATCATTTGCACATAACAGGGCACTGTAGCCTGCACTAATAGTAGACTCAATCCTCACATGATGAAACCTTAGCGAGCGAAAACATTCTTACAAGCACAGAGTGTTTAACAAGAACGGAGAACAACAAAAACAGAGGTGCGGATTATGGCGGTTCAAGTCGAGTACCTAGATTGACAAGCTTGCATAAGGCAGCCATCTTGTGCCCAAATGACGCTTCTGATCTCTAGTTCTTGTCACACAGTATTTAAGTGGCAGAATTCTAGGCTTGCTGTGATCAGACCTGTGTGGAGCGCACTCTAACAGGTTAAAAGTCGCCCATATCACATGGGTAAACCCACTGGACGTTTCTCTGTCAGGTAGCACAAAGTCTGAGGCTAAAGTTACACTCGACTCCCGGTGCTGTTTGCGTTTTGATGGGTCTGGTGCCCCGTAAACCCTCCGAATCCCTTTCTTGTAACTCGTATATTTGGATGTGACTGTCAGAAGACATAGCGTGCTCAAAAAACCTCCTACAACACGTGTATGTACAGAGAGAGCGATACAGGTAGGTGGACTTGGTTGAGACATTCGCGTTCACACCTAGAGCACAAGGCAGAGGCGAGACACTGTGTGGGTTATTTCATCCAATAACTGGGCAGAAGCAGGACATTTGAAATAATATCCAAACCTTTAATGCAAACGAATTTCGCACAGGTTTCTGCATTCTTCAAGATCATTTATTCCTCTTGTCCTTCTTCCTCCTTCAATTTGTAAATGCAAAGTTAGTGTATTTGTATCATCATGTGTACAACTCACACTCCACTGGAGCAGAGGAGCGTCGCCGCACTTTTAACCCCCCCCCCCTAAAGCCCTAGAGATGAAAAATAAAATGGTAATTACCATTTTATTTTTTCATGCCCTGTCCTGAACACAGTGTCAGGACGGGGGCGCTGCTGAGTGACTGCTGCATGTCACTCAGCAGGGAGGAGGGAGGGCTGGCTAATGCACTGTTAAAAATGTGCATGCCGTCTTGGGCGCCCAGCCACACATGTGCAATTTAAACCTCTTGGGTTGAGAGTCAGTGCAGGCCACCAGGGCACTGTGGAGCGCCACGAGGCAAGAGTCCTTGGTGTGCAGAGTCCCGCATTGATGCCGCTCCCCGCCCCCATCAGACCTGGCGAGAGCTTCACACTTCAATGTAATGCTCTCCCCCGCCCCCATGCCTCTTCTCTCACCCTTTCGCTTCTCCGTGATGCTTCTCCAGCGTGGCTTGGCCCGTTCCCTTCCACTCGCTCGCATCCCGCCCCCCCACCAGGCTCTACTGCACAGTCAGGGAGTTGTTGCACATTCACTAAAGGTATTAACCACTTTACCGAGCAATCCAACTAGCTTTTGCCTTTTGTGATATCACATGCGCATGCAGCACTTGGACATGCACGTACTAACAAAATGCAGAGATATCTGTATGATAAACAAACAGAATAACATGGCTTGCATCGCAGATGCTCTCCTCAAACTGCAGTTATTTGAGCTTTACAGTCACACTAGAGGAGTCATAAGTATCAGAAACTTACTTAACGAATATGAACTTTAATATCCTTTCCCTTTCACAAAATTAACGTTCCCTGGTTGTTTGCGCTGTAGCAGAGACTTCACAGAGCGAACATCCACTAAATTATAGTACAGCATTATTAAAGACGAAAGGGGGCAACTCGGGCACCATTTGCATTCGGGCATTTAAATTTGCAGCCTTCTGGGACCAGTGGATTATACCACAATGTGTTAATGTACATAAAAACGTTAGACAATAAACACGTGATTTTTTTTTTTTAAACAAAATCCAGAGACAATTTTGGAATGCGTGTCTGTAGGCAACTTTGTAACACATCCCATGTTTGGTTTTTACACTGCGCTTAATGCAACATACACTCCAAATACCACTCAGTGCCACATAATTACACACCACATAATTACACTGCGCTCAATGGAACATACACTCCAAATACCACTCAGTGCCACATAATTACACGCCACACAATTACACTCTACTGAATACAACATACACTACACACAATACCACTCAGTGCCACATAATTATATGCTACATAATTACACTGCGCTCAATGGAACATACACTCCAAATACCACTCAGCGCCATATAATTACACTCCACATAACTACACTGAACTCAATGCAACATACACTCCAAATACCACTCAGTGCCACATAATTACACGCCACATAATTACACTGCACTCAATGGAACATACACTCCAAATACCACTCAGTGCCACATAGTTATATGCAACATAATTACACTGCACTCAATGCAACATACACTCCAAATACCACTGTGCCACATAATTACACGCCACATAATTACACTGCGCTCAATGGAACATACACTCCAAATACCACTCAGCGCCACATAATTACACTCCACATAACTACACTGCACTCAATGCAACATACACTCCAAATACCACTGTGCCACATAATTACACGCCACATAATTACACTGCACTCAATGCAACATACACTCCAAATCCCACTCAGTGCCACATAATTACACGCCACATAATTACACTGCACTCAATGGAACAGCTGGCAGCTGGGCTAAACCAGTTAGTTACTACAGCCACGCACAAAGCAGGTCATGTTCTTGACGGCCTATTCACGAATAACCTGGCCATTACTCCCCCTACTGTTGTTCCAATTGTTTGGTCAGATCACGCAGTGGTGGTCTTTTATATCTGTGTTAAAAAACACAAAAATCAACACTCGGCTAAAAGGCAACTTAGGATGTGCAGGGACTGGAAAATATAGATATAAAAACACTATCTGAGAAACTAGAAAAGAACAAACCATTTAAAGCGTTAGATTCTCAATTAGCAGCAAATAACTACAACCAATGGCTCACAGACACTTTTAATCAGGTAGCGCCTTTAAAGAAAATGCGTCCAAATCGTGCAACACCATCAGCCCCTTGGTTCTCTGAACCTTTAAGATTGGAGAGACAGAAATGCCGCAATCTAGAAAGATGCTGGCGAGTTAATTATGATAATAACGATAAAGAAAGGTACAAACAAGCACTATCAGGCTACTGGAAGCTGTTAAGACTGGAAAAGAGTAAATACTTTTGTGAACAGATAGAGAAGACTCAGAACTCCAGTAAGCAATTATACCAGGTAGTGGCAACATTAACAAATATACCAACAGCTAATACTACAGATACCACCCAAGATTTCTGCAATCAAATGGCTGATTTTTTCAGGACCAAGGTCACAGAAATCTTTGATAAATTTAACAACAACATGACAGGGGAATCATCGGAAAGCCTCAAGAACACACAACTCACATCCTCCTCTTTGAATGAATTCCTCCCCCCATCACTGTCAGAAATAAAAGATCTCATTAAATCTACAATGTCGGGTTCCCCCCTGGATCCCTGCCCACCGACCATCATAAAATCAACAACTGATGTGGTAGCTCCAGTCTTGGAAAACATCTGCAGTAGCATCTGCGAATCAGGAAACTATCCTCAAAGATGGAAAACAGCTATAATAAAGCCACTTCTAAAGAAACCCACCCTTAACACCTTGGAATTAAAAAGTTATCGCCCTATAGCAGCGCTCCCATTTCCTTCTAAAATACTTGAAAAAGTTATAAATAAACAGCTGGCCAACTACATTGACTATAATAACCTGCTAGACAACACTCAGTTTGGGTTTAGGAGAGGCCATGGAACGGAGACGGAGCTCATAAAGGCTTCTGAGGAGATCAGACAGATCATGGACCAGGGTGGCACAGCAGTCCTGATCCTGCTGGATCTCTCAGCGGCCTTTGACACGGTCGATCATAACAACCTGATCGACCGTGTCACTGCTATGGGCATACAGGGTAAAGCTGCGGAGCTCCTGGCTTCTTTCCTGTCTAACAGAGAACAGTCGGTAAAGATGGGGAGCTTCTACTCACCAACGTTTGTGCTGCCCTGCGGAGTCCCCCAGGGATCCTCGCTAAGTCCGACACTCTTTAACATCTATGTGTCGGACTTGGCGAGGGTCATTAAAACCCATGGAATAGGAGTGACTTCGTATGCCGACGACACTCAGTTGGTGCTAGCGGTGCATAAAAATGGGAGTGAGGTGGCAGCCAAATTTCAGTCAGGTATGAGAGCCATTAGTCACTGGATGGACAGTAATTGTCTAAAATTAAACACCGATAAGACAGAGGTAATGGTGTTTGGAGACCTAAAACCATCTTGGTCCCCAATCTGGTGGCCACCAGAAATGGGTAACCCACCCACCCCAGTTTCAAAGGTTAGAAACCTGGGAGTGTTGTTTGACAACAAACTAAGTTTCACCAGTCATGCTAATGCGGTAGTCTCCTCTTCCTTTTTCACGTTACGAAAAGTGAAAAAGTTGTTACCTTTCCTTCCCCTGTCTGCGGGAAAAACCCTTATGTCCTCCTTGGTGTTATCCAAGGTGGATTATTGTAATGGGCTTCTGTTGAATGCCCAGGAGCAGGTTTTTAAAAAACTACAAATGGTGCAGAACGCTGCTGCACGAATTCTGACCAAAACTCCCAAGTTCGCATCCATCTCTCCTATTGTCCACCAACTTCACTGGCTCCCAGTAAAAAAGAGAACCAAATTTAAGGCTTTATGTATCATCTATAGAGCATTGAACAGCCTAGGACCTGACTTTTTTAGGGAATCACTGTTGGTATATGCCCCTAATAGAGCTTTAAGATCTGCCTCATCCGCATCTCTATGCATTCAACGGGTGAGAACGGTTACAAGGGGAGACAGACGCTTCCTGGTAGCCGCCTCGAAGCTCTGGAATAACTTGCCCCACCATATAAAAAGCAGTCCCTCACTTATGATTTTCAGAAAGCAAGTGAAGACATGGCTATTCATCCAATAATGCACAGGAGGTGCCTCTCTGTCTGCCCAGCGCCGAGACACCATTCGTGGTATTTGTTGCGCTTTATAAGTTTAAAAATAAATAAATAAATAAACATACACTCCAAATACCACTCAGTGCCACATAGTAAATGCAACATAATTACACTGCACTCAATGCAACATACACTCCAAATACCACACAGTGCCACATAATTACACGCCACATAATTACACTGCACTCAATGCAACATACACTCCAAATACCACTCAGTGCCACATAATTACACTCCACATAATTAAACTGCACTCAATGCAACATACACTCCAAATACCACTCAGTGCCACATAATTATATGCTACATATTTACACTGCGCTCAACGCAACATACACTCCAAATACCACTCCGGGCCACATAATTACGCTGCACTCAATGCGACATACACTCCAAATACCACTCAGTGACACATAATTACACGACACATAATGACACTGTGCTCAACGCAACATACACTCCAAATACCACTCAGTGCCACATAATTACACGGCACATATTTACACTGAACTCCATGCATTATACACTCCAAATACCACTCAGTGCCACATACTTACACGCCTCATAATTACACTGCACTCAATGCAACATACACTCCAAATACCACTCAGTGCCAAATAGTTACACTGCATTCAATTCAACATGCACTCCAAATACCACTCAGTGCCACATAGTTACACGCCACATAATTACACTGCACTAAATGCAACATACACTCCAAAAACAACTCAGTGCCACATAATTACACGACACATAATTACACTCTACTGAATGCAACACACACTCCACACAAAACCACATAATTATATGCTACATAATTACATACACTCAATGCAACATACACTCCAAACAATACCAATCAGTGCCTCATAATTATATGCTACATAATTACACTGCGCCCAACGCAACATACACTCCAAATACCACTCAGTGCCACATAATTACACTGCACCCAATGCAACATACACTCCAAATACCACTCAGTGCCACATAAGTATATGCTACATATTTACATATGCTACATATTTACACTGCGCTCAACGCAACATACACTCCGAATACCACTCAGTGCCACATAATTACATGCCACATAATTACACTGCACTCAATGCAACATACACTCCAAATACCACTCAGTGCCACTTAGTTACATGCCACATAATTACACTCTATCGCATCACCACAGCATCACTCAGCACCACCAAGGGGCACCACCACATCACTCAGCGCCACCACAGCATCTGTGCAACCATTCAACAACAACTGGTTCAAATATGTTCTCTCAATGTTTCAAGCTTTATTACAAATGTCACATAAAGATGTGAATATTTCACTTCTGTTCTTGGATTTTCGTCACAATAAAATACACTGAACATAATCTTCACAAAAGTTATTTACAAAAGTTTAATCTATTGCCATTATAAATTACAATAACTTTTATTAATTAAAAAAATTTAAATCAATGGTTATTCGTAATATCAATACATCCAAGTCACGTAAATACAACACATATTGCATTACAAATGCTATAGGTGTCATATTTGCGAAAGTTAAAAGTATTGTCTTTGTAAATGACAAAGCTATTAATTTCGCTATTTTCAAAACCAACACATAAATAAAAAATGTGTCATTTACAATACCAATAGCTCAAACTTTCCTAATGCGAGACCTATTGGCAACGCCAGTGCTTGTCTTTAATATAACTTTATTGTAAATGGTGGCTACCCGAGCCTGTGAACAAGCGGCAACAGCCGCGAAACCCGTCGGATGTTGTTTGTGCCTTAGATAAATTGCACAAAGGAGAATAATTATGGTCTGCAGTCTGTTGTTTATGAACTAAAACAACTATTGCTTGGATTTGGAGGGGTTGGCGAACCCCGCTGCAGCCCGCCGCAGAGGAAGAAGGCAGTGGCTTTCTCGCCACGAACTGTTGGATTACAAATTTAAACCACCGCCCACCATCGCGCAAACCTGGGAAGTGCCTCAGAAGTTGTAAGCCGAAAAGTAACACCAGTAAAAACGATTTATATTTTCGGCAACAACATAGAGGTGTCTGTATGCTGACAATTTAAAAAGGGTGGAATCGCGTGTTAATTTTGGCAAGCGGAGGGAGTGGAGAGTCTACAAATAGAGACCCATTCCCAATTCCCTCATAGAATACGTGCATGCACGTACCAAATATAAATATGGCACAATCAAGGAATGAGAAAAGGAGTGCAGAAGCTATGAAGATGTTTGACAGGCACATATTACTGAATGATGGTGTAACAGTGGAATCAATCACTGCGAGTAGCAGTGTGATTAATAATAAAAAGGTGCTTTGGGACAGATTATGGAAATACCTCAAGCTTGAACAAAATAAGTGGTGGGAAGCGACCACCTTACAGAAATACTTAGACGCTGGTCGAGTACCCAGAGCATGAAGGATCTTCACAACCCCCACGTTAAATGACCCTGATCCGGACCTTGTTGAAGAGTGGGCTGAAAACAATCACAATTGCTCGTCGGTATTACTGAAACTACTAGTTAAGTATACCACGAGAGACTGCGAAAAACTCACGGAATTGATAGAGGATATCACAAAACAATTTCAAGTTCAAGTTCAGAAATTTGTATAGCGCACTACTCACCCATAGGGTCTCAAGGCGCTTGTGGGAGGGGGTGCATTATTTATCGAATAGCCAGGTTTTAAGTTCCTTTCTGAAGGAAATGTGGTTCTCTGTGAGGCGGAGGTGAGTGGGGAGAGAGTTCCAGGTCTTGGCCGCCAGGTAGGAGAAGGATCTTCCTCCCATGGTGGATATGTGGATGCGCGGAACTGCGGCAAGCGCTTGGTTGGAGGATCTTAGTTGGCGGGTGGGTGTGTAGAAGGACAGACGTGTGTTGAGGCATTCGGGTCCTAGTTTGTAGAGGGCCTTGTGAGCGTGGGTGAGGAGACGGAACATTATTCTCTTGTTGACGGGAAGCCAGTGGAGGTCTTTCAGGTGGCCGGTAATGTGAGCTTGGCGAGGGATTCCAATATGAGTCTGGCCGATGCATTTTGGATGCGTTGGAGTTTTTTCTGTAATTTGGCTGTGGTTCCAGCGTAGAGGGTGTTTCCATAGTCCAGTCGGCTAGTGACCAGTGCGTGGGTGACCGTCTTTCTTGTTTCGATGGGGATCCAACGGAAGATTTTTTTGAGCATACGGAGTACGTTGAAGCAAGAGGATGAAACGGCGTTAACTTGTCTGGTCATCGAGAGGGAGGAGTGTAGGATGAATCCCAGGTTGCGTGCGTGGTCTGTGGGTATGGGTGCTGTGCTCAGAGCCGATGGCGTTCAAGAGTCGTCCCAGGCAGATGGTCAAGATCCTAGGATGAGAACTTCCGTTTTGTCTGAGTTAAGTTTTAGGCGGCTGTTTTTCATCCATTCGGCTACTTCTTTCATGCCTTCATGAAGATTGGTTTTGGCGGTGTTAGGGTCTTTGGTGAGGGAAAGGATCAGCTGGGTGTCGTCAGCGTAGGAGATGATGTTGAGGTTGTGTTGTCGCACGATGGAAGCGAGGGGACTCATGTAAACGTTGAAGAGGGTGGAACTGAGTGATGATCCTTGTGGGACTCCGCAGATGACTTCGGTGGCCTCTGATTTGAATGGGGGGAGTCGGACTCTCTGGGTTTTCCCGGCGAGGAACGAGATGATCCAGTCCAAGGCTTTTCCTTGTATTCCGACGTTGCTGAGGCGTTGTATGAGGGTGCTATGACAGACTGTGTCGAAGGCGGCGGAGAGGTCGAGTAGGATGAGGGCAGCTGTTTCTCCATTGTCCAGTAGCGTTCGGATGTAATCTGTCGCTGCAATGAGGGCGGTTTCGGTGCTGTGTTTGGCTCGAAAGCCGGACTGTGAGGGGTCGAGGGAGTTGTTGGATTCAAGGAAGGCGGCGAGCTGGCTATTGACGGCTTTCTCAATGACTTTGGCAGGGAAGGGGAGGAGGGAAATGGGGTGGTAGTTCTTAAGTTCAGAGGGGTCAGCTGTGGGTTTTTTCAGGAGGGCAGTGAGTTCGGCGTGTTTCCAGCTTTCCGGGAAGGTAGTGGAGTTGAAGGAGCAGTTGATGACATCACGGAGATGGGGTGCGATGATGGAGTCTGCTTTGTTGAAGATGTGGTGGGGACAGGGGTCGGTTGGCGAACCTGAATGGATGGAGTTCATTAGGCGGATGGTGTCTTCAGTGGTGATTGGGTTCCAGGAGTTAAGGTTGTTAGGGAGCGGTTTGGGTTTGGAAGTGGGTGAGGTGGGCTGTTTTTTCGAAATGTTCTTAAAGCTGTTATGTATGGCGGCGATTTTGTTGTAGAAGAAAGAGGATAACGAGTCGCAGAGGTCTTGGGAGGGAGTAATGTCGTTTGAGGCTGCGGTGGGGTTGGTAAATTCTTTGACGATGTTGAATAGTTCCTTGCTGTTGTGGGCGTTGTTGTCGAGTCGATCCTTGAAAGCTGATTTCTTAGTGGATCGGATCAATTGGTGGTGTTTGCGGGTGGCTGCCTTGAGGGTGGTCAGGTTGTCAGTGGTTGGGTTTTGTCTCCATGTTTTTTCGAGAGTACGGCATAGTTTCTTGGAATTCTTAAGGTCATCGTTGAACCAGGGGGCCTTTTTGCTACCTTGTTTGATCTGGTGGTTTTTTAGGGGTGCTAATTCGTCAGCACTGTGAGTGATCCATTGTTTGAGTTTGGTGGCAGCTTCGTTTGGGTCCGATGAGAGGGCTGGAGGGTTTTGGTTGAGCGATGTGATGAGTTGGTCAGTGGTGAGAAAGATGAATTTGAAAGAGACATGTCAAAAATGGAGCTAAGACTGGAGAAGATTGAAAAAGAAATTAAAGAAAAAGAAGCAAAGAAAATTCCTTTGTGACTTAGTGGACTATGAGAAAAGGCAAATTTTAACATTTGCAAAAAAATATGATCGTTTACGTGAAAAAGAAGGTGCCACAACAGGGGGAACAGGACCAATACCGAAAGGTGGAGTTGAAGATAATGCAAATATAATAAATCAACTGACGAGTCCTGAACCAACTACGTTCCTGAGTGTGGTCGAAGGATTGTCCAATCTGTCAACAAAAGACAGAATTTTAAAGGAATTTTTGCTGATGGCACAGGACAGACTAACCTGCAAACTACTCCAGGAAATATGAATCAACGAGCTCGAGGTCGTGGACGAGGAGGCAGAGGAGAAATAAGGCTACAAGGAACGCCAAAAGGAGCGACAGACAGTCCTAAAGGATCAAGAACCAGATGGCAGAAAAAGTCGAAAAATATTCAATGAAAGAAAGAACTGTCATCAATATTTCAGAACGTCAATTGACTAATCAAGAGACTCAAGTATTATCTTTAGGACTGACATTTGCCCAACACTGGATTTTGATTACACACAATCAAGGATTGATTTGTTCCACTTTACAGGGAAGTTAAGATTCAGGAAATGGTTTGCAACAAAAGTTTCGGATGGAATGAAGGACAAAAGAGACACAAATGTTTTAAGTAATATTTGTATCAATGATATTGACACACTGCATGCTGTAAATGAGCTGGGTGGCCAACAGGATTTTCACTCTGATCATTACCTTAACCTGAGGAACGACAACATCAGGTTCGACCTAAGTTGCAAAAGTCACTTTAAACCTAAGTCCATCTTTCTGCCACAGATCCATAATGAAACTGTGGATATTTTTGAGAAAGGTGTTATAAAGGACTTTAAGAAACTAACCTATGTCCCACATAAAAGTCATAGTAATCTGACAAGCCAGCAAACTTTGGCTATTAAAACATTGAAGGAAGATTCCTCCATTGTGATTAAAAGATCAGATAAAGGGGAAATGTGGTGGTATGGGGAAGGGACAAATATATTGAAGAAGGTGTAAGACAGTTAAATGATTGTACACAATATGAAGTTACAACAAAATCTCTATATGATAAATCAAATACAGAATACCAGACCAAACTATCTGACTGGAAAGTACAAGGTCTTTTGGAACAAAACAAATCTAATTTTCTTGTGTGTAAATTCCCAAAAATCCCAGCTCTATATCTATTACCTAAAATTCACAAGAGTAAAGACAAACCACAGGGGAGGCCAATAGTCTCCCAGAGAGGTGGTACCTTAGAAAACACCTCAAGGTATATAGATAGTTTTCTACAACCTTTAGTGAGGAAGTTACCCTCGTTCGTAAAAGATACGAGTGACTTCTTAAGAAAGATACAAAATGTTGAATGGCAAAGTAATTATGTCATGATCTGTCTCGATGTGACTAGTCTTTACACAAACATCCCACATGAGTTGGGAGTAAAAGGATGTATATACTTCCTTGGAGAACAATCCTTATCATACTTACTACACACAGAGATGATACTGGATATGATGCATTCTTGCCTCACCAATAACTTCTTTCTGTTTAACAATGTGATATATCGTCAAAAACTTGGGACAGCGATGGGCACCTGCTTCGTCCCCAGCTTTGCGTGTCTTTACCTTGGCTGGTGGGAGGAGCAGGTGGTCCAGGTCCTAGATACCTTTCAAACCAAAGTAAAATTCTGGTCAAGATACATTGACGATATTTTCTGCAAATGGGAAGGGTCACAAAATGAAGCAGATGAATTTGTGGCGGTACTGAACAATAATGATCTCAATCTGTCATTCACAAGTCAAATGGATTCCGAAACAATGGAATTACTAGATGTGACAGTGGAGATACATAATGGGAAGCTTGAAACAGCTTTACACCGCAAAAACACGGCAGGCATTAGCATGTTACATGCTCGAAGTCATCACCCAAATAATTTAATAGAAAGCATCCCGTATGGAGAGCTCTTACGGGCCAAAAGAAACTGTAGTACCCCAGAAAAATATGAGATTGAAAAGAAGATAATGATATCACGGCTCAAAGAGAGAGCTCTTACGGGCCAAAAGAAACTGTAGTACCCCAGAAAAATAAGAGATTGAAAAGAAGATAATGATAACACGGTTCAAAGAGAGAGGCTATAAAGATGTTTGCATCAAAACTGCCTGTGAAAAAGCAGAGGGGAGGACCAGAGAGGAATTGTTGAAAGAGAAGGGTAAACCTTTAGAAGAAACAGAAATACATAAAATAAAGTTTAGCACTAGTTTCAACAATAAATGGTCAGGTCAGAGACAATGTTTGGCCAAACATTGGAATATCCTGCAAACTGATAACGATCTAGAGAAATGTATTGAAAACTTCCCACAAATAACATATAGGAGATCACAATCTCTTAAAGATTTAATATGTCCAGCATTATTACCTAAAGAAAGCAAAAAATCAACTAGAGCTGTACAAGGGTTCTTTGTATGTGGCAGGTGCAATGCCTGTAAGTACAGCTCCAGTTGTAAAATGGTAAAACTATCAAAGGAGTGCAGAACATTCAAGATCTTAAAACATGTTTAATCTGAAACAGATTATGCAGTATATGCTCTCAGGTTCCTGTGCAATACGTTTTACATCGGAAACACAATCCACAAAGAGAAAAAAGAGTATTTGAGAACCTGAGATCGATTACACACTCTCACCCTTTTGTAATTACATGATTTATAATGATTTATCATTTTGGTTACTAAAAGGTACGAATTGTAAATAGGACCAAAGTTAAATGCACTGTTTTATTTGACAAAGTCTGTCTTTACTGGTTATGAAAAAACATGTCACATGGTGTTTTTCTTTAATATAACTTTATTGTACTGTGTGCCTGTGAACAAGCGGCAACGACCCCGAAACGCGTCGGGTGTTGTTTGTGCCTTAAATAAATTGCACGAAGGAGATTGATTATGTGCTGCAGTCTGTTGTTTATGAACTAAAATGACTATTGCTTGGATATATATACTGGAGAGCTTTTTGTGGAACATTTAATCACGGTTTTCTCAGCCGTGGAGGATGCACCGCCTGCGAGCAGCGGAGAAGCAGGTCTGCACAGCCGGCCCACATTCTGGCTGTGATTAACAGTGGAGGCAGTTTTGGAAAGGGAAAGGCACCACAGGTCCGGAGTCCATTTGAGGTTGAAATGAATTTAAAAGCAACTTTAATCACTGGTGAAAGAAAACACGGACCCTAATGGAGGGGATTGACGGTCACATCTACCAGCATGCATCATTAGAGATAAGCATGCATTAAAGGGAAAAGAATAGTTGTGACGCCGTGATTCACCGGATGCTGCCCCCCCCTGAGGAAGAAGCTGGTGTGCTTTGAAACGCGTTGGGGAAATGTAAAATCGGACGTTGTGTGCAGTTTCCCAAATAAAAGGGTTTGAAAACCAACTTGCCTGTGGAGTGGCGTCCTTAAACTGGAGAGCTTTTTGTGGAACATTTAATCACGGTTTTCTCAGCCGTGGAGGATGCACCGCCTGCGAGCAGCGGAGAAGCAGGTCTGCACAGCCGGCCCACATTCTGGCTGTGATTAACAGTGGAGGCAGTTTTGGAAAGGGAAAGGCACCACAGGTCCGGAGTCCATTTGAGGTTGAAATGAATTTAAAAGCAACTTTAATCACTGGTGAAAGAAAACACGGACCCTAATGGAGGGGATTGACGGTCACATCTACCAGCATGCATCATTAGAGATAAGCATGCATTAAAGGGAAAAGAATAGTTGTGACGCCGTGATTCACCGGATGCTGCCCCCCCCTGAGGAAGAAGCTGGTGTGCTTTGAAACGCGTTGGGGAAATGTAAAATCGGACGTTGTGTGCAGTTTCCCAAATAAAAGGGTTTGAAAACCAACTTGCCTGTGGAGTGGCGTCCTTAAACTGGAGAGCTTTTTGTGGAACATTTAATCACGGTTTTCTCAGCCGTGGAGGATGCACCGCCTGCGAGCAGCGGAGAAGCAGGTCTGCACAGCCGGCCCACATTCTGGCTGTGATTAACAGTGGAGGCAGTTTTGGAAAGGGAAAGGCACCACAGGTCCGGAGTCCATTTGAGGTTGAAATGAATTTAAAAGCAACTTTAATCACTGGTGAAAGAAAACACGGACCCTAATGGAGGGGATTGACGGTCACATCTACCAGCATGCATCATTAGAGATAAGCATGCATTAAAGGGAAAAGAATAGTTGTGACGCCGTGATTCACCGGATGCTGCCCCCCCCTGAGGAAGAAGCTGGTGTGCTTTGAAACGCGTTGGGGAAATGTAAAATCGGACGTTGTGTGCAGTTTCCCAAATAAAAGGGTTTGAAAACCAACTTGCCTGTGGAGTGGCGTCCTTAAACTGGAGAGCTTTTTGTGGAACAATATATATATATATATATATATATATATATATATATATATATATATATATATATATATATATATATATATATATATATATATATATATATATTCCACTCCGATCTCCTGCATATTCAACTCCACCTGCCTTGAGAGCTGCGTCGTCACTCGGACCTCACAGGAGCAGGTCCGTAACATATGCTCCACGTCACCTTTGTTGCTGAAAAAGATGACAACAACGCCTTGTGTAGCTGGCTAAAAATCTGTTTTATTCGGCCTGACTCGAATGCGTTTCAGCGGTCCTTGCCGCCTTGCTCATCAGTGAGCAAGGCAGCGAGGACCGCTGGAACGCGTTCGAGTCAGGCCGAATAAAACAGATTTTTAGCCAGCTACACAAGGCGTTGTTGTCATCTTTTTCAGCAACAAAGGTGACGTGGAGCATATATATATTTATATATATATATATATATATATATATATATATATATATACCAAATCCCCTTTCCTCAAGAGAAAACGGGTCCGACACATGCTCAGAGTTTTGACAGCAGCTCTTTATTCCAAAAGTTAAGGCGCTCGAGTTACAGGTTGATGGAAACGCTTGGCAGACGCGTTTCAGCCTGTCGGCTTTCTTCAGTGCCTCGTTCCATGAATGATCGATGTTCCACCTGGGGGCTAGTTTCAAAGCGTCATGTCGCACTCTGATTGGCCTTAGATGTTAGTCCAGCCTCCTCCATCACTCAGGCGCTACTCCATGCCGGAGTTTCATGCACACGATGTTGAGTGAAACATACAGTGAAACTTCACTTCAAAAAGCCCAGTGGCTCCCCAGTATATACATATATACATTTTGGTTTTTTCTTCACCAAATGTCCGAGCGTTTGGTGAAGAATTGATGGACACAGTGGCCCTGCCGGGGAGGACGGCACCATCTCCGTAGTGAGGAGAGGCTGCAGCTTGAAACTGCATCAAGGCTATTTTGCAGCACAGTAAGCAGCATTAGTCTGCCGCCTCAGCACTCTGGACCCTACTGAGGGAGTAAAAAAGGCATCACATAAGCAGAGGTTTTTCATGTAACCTACTACAGTTTTCATTTTTTTCTCTTTAGCACTACAAGTCCCAGCATGCAATGAAGGACTGAAAAGCATGAAGCGAGACCCACATGGGGGTCGGCATAATGAGAATGGTTAAAAAAGACCCCTCCATGATTCATCTGTGTCTGAAACAGCCTATGAGCAAGAGGCGTGGCCTCGAAACGAGTCAGGCGGATAAAGAATGTAACTTCTGGAGTGCTGCAGTGGGTTGTTGCAAGAATAAACCAGATGGTGGTTTACTATCAAGTGCTTCCTCAATGCTTTTGGGCATTTGGTGAAGAATATATACAGTAGGTAGTTATAGTTAGGACCTGGTTTCCATAAGAAAAGCATTTTTTGGTTTTGCCAATACGTTTTGCCTCGTTTGACGAATCTTCGCAAAATGTTTAAAACTAATGGGACGTTCCGCTCAGCTCCTGTCTTGAAAGTTTTGAAGTGATTCCCCAAGCGGGGGCCGTGAAAGAAGGGGGTCCCAAAACTTGCTTTCTCCATGTTAATTTCCTTAGGAAATTTTGTTGCGGCTACAGCCTGAACTGCTGAGCGGAAATATACCAGATTTGGCAGAAAGGTAGCTCTTAGTCCAAAGTACACACTGCTTTCAATGGTGTAAATCCGTTAAGTAGTTCCTGGGAAATTAAAAAAAAAATATATTGATATCTGGTGACCGCGGTGGATCTGCTTACCCTCCCGATTACGAGCTTCATTTTCATTGGGCGTCAACACTCCAAACCGAGAGGTGTTGGCAGCCATCTTGTGACTCTGTAAAACTGAGTCACAAGAAAAAAGGGAATAAAATGATTAATAAAAAGAAAAAGGGGCAGGGTAGAAATACCCTGACCCCCTAGGCCTGGTCAGGGGGTTCCACAGGGACCCTAGGTCCTCAAAAAGCATTTTCTTCAAACAGCAGGATTCACGCTGGGTGCGCGAATCCTGCTGAGAAAACAAAAAACAAATGAAGTGTGGTATCCCGCACTTCATTCTTATCAGCCCCCGGGTGGGCTAGGTTTTGGGGGCAATAAGTAAAATATATATGCGGGGCCCAGCCCCAGGGACTGCCATCGCCTGGGGCTGTTATAATTTATGTAAGGGGGGTTCCTTCCCCCATGCTGCCTTGGGGACTACCACCTCTCCGGGGTATTCAATATAGCTAAAAGTATGGGGGGCTTCTGCCCCCAACACTGCCCTGGGAACCACTGCCTCCTTGGGGCATTGACTAAATAAAATACGGGGGTCTGCACCGGCCCCATGACCACCACCTCCCGGGGCTTTAAGTCTGTTTGAAGGGGGCTCACGGCCCCCCTCTTGGAGCCCTACTTGACCCAGGGGACCGTCACCCCCCAGGGCCGGCTCCAGCAATGTCCCGGGTTGCCCAACCCCCAGACATTGCAGTTTGCTATGGTAGGGCAGGAGCACTGCTCCCGCCCAATCATTGCAAACTTCTGCTTTGCTTCGTGGAAGCGAGAGCAGGAAACCTGCTCTCATTTCCACAAAGCAAAGCAGTATTGCTTTTGGACAAGGTGAGCAACATGTCTGGCAGGGGCATTGGGGCTCCTTCCACGGTCCCCAATGTGAGGGTCGGCCCAGGGGATGGGGTCCCCCATTGAGTTAGCTCAACTAACTCTAACATACAAATTTGTCTGGTTTTGTATGAGTGAAATGTCCAACTAAAGTCCCTTAAACCTATGGATTTTTCAGTGAGTTTCTAAGGTTTTTTAAATGCTTATTACTATCTATAAGGTCCCTGAATCCTATAGATTTTTAGTGAATTTCTAAGGCTTTTTAAATGCAAATTTTTAACTTTAACATCCCTGAAACTTATGTTTTTTTCAGTGAATTTCAAAGGCTTTTATATGCTAATTTCTAACTATGCCCACAGAAGAAGGACATGTGCAGAAAGAGGAAGAAAGGCACAGAAAGAAGCAAGAGAAATGCAGAGAGGCAACATAACTTCAGAAAGACGAAGAAAAGTGCAGAAAGAAGCTAGAGATATGCCCAAAGAACCAACAGAGGTGCAGAAAGAGGCCTTGTTGCAAAGTAATCCTGTGCCCCCAATTTTTTGCTGACTGGTACTGGTGTTAACTGACTCTGACTAACCAGGTCCAGAGCATATGGTATTCTGAAAGGCACTTAGAATACAGTGAAAACACCTACATACATTAGGGTACACTATAGGGTGGGGTAGCCCTGTGATCGCATGACCTCCCCTGTAAGGGCATAGCACATAATAGGGCAGGGGGATTAAAACTACCTCTAACTCAGAGGTGCAGCAAGAGGCAAGAGAAGTGCAGAAAGAAGCAACAGGTGCCAAAAGAGGCAAGAGAGGTGCAGAAAGAAGCAAGTGAGGTGCAGAAAGAGGCAGGAGGCGTGCAGCAAGAAGTAGGAGAAGTGCAGAAAGAGGCAAGTAAGGTACAGAAAGAACCAATAGAGATGCAAAAAGAGGCAAGAGACATGCATAAAGAGGTAGGAGATGTTCACAAATAGGCAAGAGAGGTACCGAAAGATGTAGGAAGGATGCAGAAAAAAAGAAAGGAAACTGCAGAAAGAGGCAGGAGAATTGCTGAAAGAAGCAATAGAGATGTAGACAGAAGCAAGAGAAGTGCAGAAAGAGACAAGTAAGGTGCAGAAAGTATCAAGAGCAGTGCAGAAAGAACCAACCAAGGTGCAAAAAGAGGCAAGAGGGATGCAGAAAAAGGTAGGAGGGCTGCACAAAGAGGCAAGAGAGGTACATAAAGAGGCAAGAGAGGTGCAGAAAGAAGGAAGAGAAGTGCAGAAAGAAGTAACAGAGGTGCTGAAAGAGGCGCAAAGGGTGCAGAAAGAGCAAGAGAAGTGCAAAAAGAAGCAACAGAGGTACAGAAAGAGGCACAAGAGGTACAGAAACAGGCAGAAAAGGTATAGAAAGAGGGAACAGGGGTGCAGATAGAGGCAAGAGAGGTGTAGAAAGAGAAAAGAGGGGTGCAGAAAAAGGCAAGAGATCTGCAGAATGTGCTGAAAAGGGCAAGAGATCTGCAGAAAGAAGCAACTGAGGTGCAGAAAGAGGTAAAAGAGGTACTGAAAGAGGCACGAAAAGTGCAGAAAGAGGCAACAGAGGTACAGAAAGAGGAAAGAGGGGTGCAGAAAGAGGCAAGAGATCTGCGGAAAAATGGGAACAGAGGTGCTGAAAGGGGCAAGATATCTGCAGAAAAAAGCAATCGGGTGAGGCAAGTGGGGTGCAGAAAGAAAGAACAGTAGTAGATACATGCAATTGGTGGTATTGCAGTTAGTGTGCTTCCTTATCTTCCAAGTGAAGTTGTTAGCAAAGGTTATTTGTTTGGTTAGTTTGATTTGAGGACAGACTGCACATGATCCACATGGGTAGTGGCCGGTGACAGGTGGTATGTCCCATAGGCGTCTATGAGTCTGTGGGTCTGGTGTGTATTAGGAGATCTGTCACTGGCCACTACCCTTGTGGATTGTGTACAGTCTGTCCATAACCCCTTCGATGCTCATGACGGAACGGTTCCGTCATGAGCATCGGTTGAGCTGTGCTCATGATGGAACCGTTCCGTCATGAGCCCGTTGGCTCATTAGAACCTTCAGCACAGCGCGAAAATTCGCACCGCGCTGAAGGTGTTAAACCAAACTAACCAAAGAAATAACCTTTGCTAACAACTTCACTTGGAAGATAATGAAGTACACTAACTGCAATACCACCAATGCATCTACTTTCCTGCCCTTGTAACTTCCTATAGGTAGGGATGACTACAAGAACAGCCAAAACTCACATTACAGAGTACAAGAGCAACATCAGATGTCACAAGACAACCACAAGACTGTACACTAATTTCCTAACAAGCAATCATGCCTTTGACACCCCCAGATGGGTTATTTTAGAAGCACGTACATCCATCCCCCCTGAGGCACTGTTCAGGATTGAGCAGAGATGGGTCCATTGTTTGGCCACGGACAAGTTTAGGTCCTCCGCCGAGTGGGTGTGAGACAATGTGAGTATTTGGAACCCCCGCTCTTCCCTTAACTCAGGTAAGACCCACCAATGCTTTTGTCTGCACAAAGGCTAGCACCCGAGGCATTTAGCTCGGATACCTACCTGCAGAACCATCAGGACACTGCCGCAAGACACGTACACTGCGAGTCACCCAGAGTGTGTACTACGGTTCTGCATGAGGGCTGAGGGTCCGGACTAGGTGTTTTACCCCCCGGATATGCACACGTTTGGCCATTGAACTCATGCAGTCCTGACGCCACCTAGACCTTAGTCTACAGTCTTTGGGGTGGAGCACTGTATAATTAGCTGATCCCGGGATGTGGGACTTTGCACCTGCAACAACAAACGCTGGGTCTACCGCAACTATGCCTACAAAACAGCCCTTTTTCACTGTGATTTTTAACATATCACCATTTCAGGCCCCTTCCTTTAGGACAAACAATACTTTAACGTTTCCATTCTGTGCCGCAATCCGATGGGGCCAGTATTGACTAGATTTTAGGTGAGTTACTGAGTCTAACCGGACCATATTTATACCTATGACTTTCTCTGTACTGCTGCCATAGTACTTTTTAATGGCTTTAAATGCACCTTACCTATTGCACTGAACTGTATTGTTGCATAACTAATGTTCGACTAAATGTGATGTATATAACTCGCCACATTAAATACAAAAGGGTGGTGCTCATATATATTGGTAGCGTGATCCTCCTTCTACGCCATGATCTAAATGACTGTTTCATTTGATTTTTTCATTTTAGATTGGCCACTGCACCTACGGAAACCACACGCCTCTGGTGCAACTAAACTGGTAAAACCAGGCCACTACACCTCATTACCAGTCATTAAGTGTAGATTTATCATCTTAGTTAGGTCTTGGAGAATTGCCGCCAGATCTTTCTGACTATTTAGGCAAGAAACATGTTGACTGAGTAATGCTAATCCTAATGCAGCTGCCTGCTACATTACTGTAGACAGTTGCCACACTGATTTTAATCAGGGTGGGAGGCAGTATCATTAAAATTAGTTTCCCTGATCCTCCCATTTCCCTGTTTTAATTCACATGGTCTATTAGAACCCACATCACTGTACACCTACACTTTAGGGCCCCTTACACACACCGCACCAAATGGCAAGGAATAAAAGATCTCCGCCAAAGAGCCCCCACTGAGGGTGTCCGTCGGGTATTGCAGCGCCGACCCAACAAGGAGCATGCCCGATGATGAAGCATGACACCCAGTGTACTGGGTGTGTGAGGGCCATCATTCTGAAAGGAAGGATTCCCCATCCTTCCTCTTGGGAGCCACTATTGGATCTCGCCCAAGTTTTTATTTGCCCCCCCCCCCTTAGGAACTGCATACTCCTTTTGTTCGTTACTTGTACTAGGGCCCGTATGCTGGACCTGTAAAGCCCTCTACCCGTCCCTCCTTTTTGTTAGCAGTAATGCAGAAAGAACCACAAAGGTGCAAAAAGAGGCAAGAGGGGTGCAGAAAACGGTATGCGGGCTGCACAAATAGGTAAGATAGGTACAGAAAAGGGTGCAGAAAGAAGAAAGAAAAGTGCAGAAAGAAGTAACAGAGGTGATGAAAGAGGCGCGAAGGGTGCAGAAAGAGGAAGGGAAGTGCAGGAATAGGCTACAAAGGTACAGAAAGAGACACAAGAGGTACAGAAACAGGCAGGAAAGGTACAGAAAGAGGGAAGAGGGTACAGAGAGAGGCAAGAGTGGTACAGAAAGAGAAAAGAGGGGTGCAGAAAGAGGCAAGAGATTTACAGTGCTGAAAGAGACAAACGAGGAGCAGAAAGAAGCAAGAGAGGTGCAGAAAAGCAATAGAAGTGCAGAAAGAAGTAACAGAGGTACAGAAAGAGGCAAAAGAGGTGCAGAAAGAGGCAAGAAAACTACAGAAGAGGCAACAGGCGTACAGAACGAGGCAAGAGAGGTGCAGAAACAGACAGGAAAGGTGCAGAAAGAGAGAACAGGGGTGCAGATAGAGGCAAGAGAGGTGCAGAAAGAGAAAAGAGGGGTGCTGAAAGAGGCAAGAGATCTGCAGAAAAAAGCAACAGTGGTGCTGAAAGAGGCAAGTGGGGTGTAGAAAGGGGCAAGCGATCTGCAGAAAAAAGCAACAGAGGTGCTGAAAGAGGCAAATGAGGAGCGAAAGAAGAAAGAGAGGTGCAAAAAGGCAGTAGAAGTGCAGAAAGAAGCAACAGAGCTGCAGAAAGAGGCTAAAGACTGAGATGCAGAAAGAGGCAAGATAAGTGCAGAAAGAGGCAACAGAGGTACATAAGATGGCAAGAGATGTGTAGAAACAGGCAGAAAGGGTACAGGCAGAGAGAACACGGATGCAGAAAGAGGCAAGAGAGGGGCAGAAAGAAAAAAGAGTACAGAAAGAGGCAAGAGATCTGCAGAAACAGCAACAGAGGTTCTGAAAGAGGCATGTGATGTGCAGAAAGAGGCGAGAGATCTGCAGAAAGAGGCAAGAAAAGTATAAAATGAGGCAACAGAGGTACAGAAAGAGGCAAGAGATGTGCGGAAACAGGCAGAAAAGCTGCAGAAAGAGAGAACAGGGGTGCAGAAAGAGGCAAGAGAGGAGCAGAAAGAAAAAAGGGGTGCAGAAAAAGGCAAGAGATCTGCAGTAAAAGCAACAGAGGTGCTGAAAGAGGCAACCAAGATGCTGAAAGAGTCAATGGAGGTACAGAAAGAAGCAAGAGAAGTGCGGAAAGAAGGAAGAGAAGTGTAGAAAGAAGTAACAGAGGTGCTTAAAGAGGCGCAAAGGGTGCAGAAGTGCAGAAAGAGGCAAGAGAGGTACAGAAAGAGGCAAGAGAGGTACAGAAACACGGAGCAGGGGTGCGAAAGACGCAAGTGCGGTGCAGAAAGAGAAAAGAGGGGTGCAGAAAGAGGCAAGAGATCTGCAGAAAAAAGCAACAGAGGTGCTGAAACAGGCAAGTGTGCTGCAGAAAGAGGCAAGAGATCTGCAGACAAAAAGCAACAGAGGTGCTAAAAGAGGTAAGTCAGCTGCATAAAGAACCAAGAGAGTTGCAGAAAGAAGCATCAAAGGTGCAGAAAGAGGGAAGAGAAGTGCCGAAAGAAGCAGAAGAGGTGCTCAGAGCGGCAGGAGGGATGCAGAAAGAGACAAGAGCAGTGCAGAAAGAACCAAGAGAAGTGCAGAACGAAGCAACAAAGGTGCTGAAAGAGCCACAAAGGGTGCAGAAATAGGTAAGAGAAGTGCAGAAAGTAGCAACAGAGGTTCAAAAAGATGCAAGAGTGTTGCAGAAAGAGGGAAGAGAGGTATAGAAAGAGGCAAGAGAGTTGCACAAATAGGGAAGATGGGTGCAGAAAGAGGCAAGAGGGGTACAGAAACGGGCAAGAGAAGTGCAGAAAGAGAGCATAGAATTCTTGGAAGAAGCAACAGATGTGTAGAAAGAGGCAAGAAAAGTGCAGATAGGCAAGAGATCTGTAGAAAAAAGCAACAGAGGTGCTGAAACAGGCAAGTGTGGTGCAGAAAGAGGCAAGAGATCTGCAGAAAAAAGCAACAGAGGTGCTAAAAGAGGCAGGTCAGCTGCATAAAGAACCAAGAGAGGTGCAGAAAGAAGCATCACAGGTGCAGAAAGAGGCAAAAAGGGTACAGAAAAAGGAGAGGGAAGTGCAGAAAGAAGCAAAAGATGTGCTCAAAGAGGCAGGAGGGGTGCAGAAAGAGGCAGGAAAGGTACAGGAAGAGGGAACAGGGGTGAAAAAAGAGGCAAGAGAGGTACAGAAAGAGAAAAGAGGTGTGCAGAAAGAGGCAAGAGATCTGCAGAAAAAACCAACAGGTGCTGAAAGAGGCAAGAGTGGTGCAGAAAGAGGCATGAGTGGTGCAGAAAGAGAGAAGATGAGGTGTAGAAAGAGGCAAGAGACATGCACAAAGAGGAAAGAGCAGTGCAGAAAGAGGCAGGAGGGGTGCAGAAAGAAGTAACAGAGGTGCGGAAAAAAGTAAATGAGAGGTGCAGAAAGAAGTGAGTGAAGTGCAGAAGGAGGCAACAGAGGTGCAGAAAGATGCAAGAGAGGTGCAGAAACATTCAAGAAAAGTGCAGAAAGAGGCAAGAGAAGTACAGACAGAGGAAAGTAAGGTGCAGAAAGAAGCAAGAGTAGTGCAGAAAGAACCAACAAAGGTGCAAAAAGAGGCAAGAGGGGTGCAGAAAAAGGAAGGAGGGCTGCACAGAGAGGCAAGAGAGGTACAGAAAGAGGCAGGAGGGGTGCAGAAAGATGGAAAAGAAGTGCAGAAAGTAGTGACAGAGGTGCTGAAAGAGGCACGAAGGGTGTAGAAAGAGGCAACAGATGTACAGAAAGAGGCACGAGAGGTACAGAAACAGGAAGGAAAGGTGCAGAAAGACGGAACAGGGATACAGATAGAGGGAAGAGAGGTGCAGAAAAAAGTAACAGAGGTGCAGAAAGAGCAAAGAGAGGTACAGAAAGAAGCAAGTACAGTGCAGAAGGAGGCAACAGAGGTGCAGAAAGACACAAGAGAGGTGCAGAAACAATCAGGAGAAGTGCAGAAAGAGACAAGAGAATTGCTGAAAGAAGCAACAAATGTTTAGAAAGTACGAACAGAGGTACAAAAGAGGCAAGAGGTGCAGAAAGAGATAGGAAAGGTGCACAAAGAGGCAAGAGAGGTACAGAAAGAGGCAGGGGGGCAAGGAAGAAGGAAGAGAAGTACAGAAATAGGCAAGAAAATTGCTGAAAGAAGCAACAGAGGTGCAGCAAGAAACAAGAGAAGTGCAGAAAGAGGCATGTACGGTGAAGAGAGAAGCAAAAGCAGTACAGAAAGAACAAATAGAGGTGCAAAAAGAAGCAAGAGGGGTGCAAAAAAGGTAGGAGCGGTGTACAAAAATGCAAGAGAGGTATAGAAAGAGGCAGGGGGTGCAGAAAGAAGAAAGAGAAGTGCAGAAAGAAGAACGGAGGTGCTGAAAGAGGCTTGAAGGGTGCAGAAAGAGTAAGAGAAGTACAGAAAGAGGCAACAGGGTATAGAACGAGGCAAGAGAGGTGCCGAAACAGGCAGGAAAGGTGCAGAAAGAGGGAACAGGGGTGCAGATAGAGGCAAGAGAGGTGCAGAAGGAGAAAAGAAAGGGGCAGAAACAGGCAAGAGATCTGCATAAAAAAGCAACAAAGGTGCTGAAAGAGGCAAGTGAGGTGCAGAAAGGGGCAAGAGATCTGCAGAAAAAAAGCAACTGAGGAGCTGAAAGGCAATCGAAGTGCAGAAAGAAGCAACAGAGGTGCTGAAAGAGGCAAAAGGGAAGAAGAAAGAGGTAAGTAAAGTGCAGAAAGAGGCAACAGAGGTACATAAAGAAAAAAAGGGGCGCAGAAAGAGGCAAGAGTTCTGCAGAAAAAAAGCAACAGAGGTGCTGAAAGAGGCAAGTGAGGTGCAGAAAGAGGCGAGGGATCTGCAGAAAAAGCAACAGAGATGCTGGAAAAGGCAAGTGAGGTGCAAAAAGAAACAAGAGAGGTGCAGAAAGAGGCAAGAGATCTGCAGAAAAAAGCAATAGAGGTGCTGAAAGAGGTGGAAAGGGTGCAGAAAGAGCAAGAGAAGCGCAAAAAGAGGCAACAGAGGTCTAGAAAGAGGCAAGAGAGGTGCAGAAACAGGGTACGGAAAGACACAAGAGCAGTGTAGAAAGAGAAATGAGGGGTGCAGAAAGAGGCAAGATATCTGCAGAAAAAAGCAACAGAGGTGCTGAAAAGGGCAAGTGTGGTGCAGAAAGAGGCACAAGATCTGCAGAAAAAAAGGGGTACAGAAATATGCGAGAGGAGTGCAGAAAGAGCAAAAGAGGTACTCAAAGAGGGAAGAGGGATGCAGAAAGAGGTAAGAGCGGTACAGAAAGAACCAAGAGAAGTGCAGACCAAAGCAACAGAGGTGCTGAAACAGGCACAAAGGGTGCAGAAAGAGGCAAGAGAAGTGCAGAAAGAAGCAACAGAGGTACAAAAAGAGGCAAGAGTGGTGCAGAAAGAGGGAAGAGAGGTGTAGAAAGAGGCAAGAGAGTTGCACAAACATGGAAGACGGGTGTAGAAAGAGGCAAGGGGGTGCAGAAACAGGCAATAGAAGTGCAGCAAGACGGAAGAGGATTGTGGAAAGAAAAGTGCAGAAAGAGGAGACAAGACAGATGAAGAAAGAAGGAACTGAGGTAGAGAAAGAGGCAAGAGTGGTACAGAAAGAGAAACAGAGGTGTAGAAAGAGGCAAGAGGGCTGCACAAAGAGGGAAGAGGGGTGCAAAAACAGGCAAAAAGGGGTGCAGAAAGAAGCAAGTGAGGTGCAGATAGAGGCAAGAAAGGTGCAGAAAGAAGCAAGAGAGTTACAGAAAGAAGCAAGTGAAGTGCAGAAGTAGGCAGGAGAACTGCAGAAAGAGGCAATAGAGGTGCAGTGAGAGGCAAGTGAGGTGCAGAAAGAAGCAAGATATGTGTAGAAAGAAGCAAGATAAGTTGTAGAAAGAAGCAAGTTAAGTGCAAAAAGAAGCAACAGAAGTGCAAAAAGAGGGAAGAGGGGTGGAGAGAGAGGCAAGGGGGTACAGAAAGAGGCAAGAAGGCTGCAGAAAGAAGTAATATGAAAAAGGAATGATTGCCTATGCCTCCAAACTAGTTAAAGTACACACTAGTTTAAGTACAAGTAAACCACAATTTATTAGTTTACACAAAAAAGTTTATGTTTTCAATTTATATGCAATTTACAAACACAAAGGAGAAATTCAGAAAACACAGAACTAAGACCACTATCAACTTCATGTCTTAGCCATACACAATTTCAAAAACACTTTTTACATATATACAGTGAACCAAACATATAATTGACATTTACAAAAAAGTGACTTATTACCACAAAACAAATATCACCGTAAATAAATTCTAACAGATGGACACAAATAACCTTGTACATTTGTGAATGAAGGAAAAATTTCTTACAAACAATTACTAGAACACGGGGAGAGGAGAGAACAAAGTGTTTTCAAAAATAATTCAACTCCCACGACCTGTGTCCATCTGTTAGAATTTATTTACGGTGATATTTGTTTTGTGGTAATAAGTCACTTTTTTGTAAATGTCAATTATATGTTTGGTTCACTGTATATATGTAAAAAGTGTTTTTGAAATTGTGTATGGCTAAGACATGAAGTTGATAGTGGTCTTAGTTCTGTGTTTTCTGAATTTCTCCTTTGTGTTTGTAAATTGCATATAAATTGAAAACATAAACTGTTTTGGGTAAACTAATAAATTGTGGTTTACTTGTACTTAAACTAGTGTGTACTTTAACTAGTTTGGAGGCATAGGCAATCATTCCTTTTTCATATTAGTGTGGCCCTGCCTACCCTCCTTCCCATTGGGCCCCTTGTTTTTTTTTTTTTTTTTTTTTTTTGTTTTTGCAGAAAGAAGTAAGACATGAGCAGAAATAAACAAAAGAAGTGCAGAAAGAAGGAACAGAGGTGCAGAAAGAGGCAAAAAGGGTGCAGAAAGATGTAAGTGGTGTACAGAAAGAGGCAAGAGAGGTGCAGAAAGAGGGGAGAAAGGTGCAGAAACAGGCAAGAGGGGCACGGAAAGAAACAAATGAGGTGCAGATAGAACCAACAGACATGCAGAAAGAGGGAAGAGAGGTGCAGAAATTAGAAGAGATTTGCAGAAAGAGGCAATAGAAGTGCAGAAAAAGAAAGAAATATGCAGAAAGAAGCAACAGAAATTCAGAAAGAGGCAAGAGAGGCGCAGAAGGAAGCAAGAGTGGCTTGCACACCAGTAGTACCGATTTAACACCCACATTTAGCAATAAGTAACAGGTGACCATTCTAGGTTTGCAAAGGGCCTTCCACCACGCTGTAACACTTGTTGCAGCATTTTTGGTAATGTTTGAGCTATCTGAGCTACAAACAAGGCTTTTTTTGTTCAAATCTGCAGATTAGGGAACAGATGATGAATTATGTGGCTAATGCAGGAAATGTATTATTGTGTGAAAGTTGTTGCAGCCAGTCGCATAAATCCAGTGGCCCTGCTCATACCTCTGACTAGGTCCACAAGTGCTCTTCAGTGATTCCTTCTTTTTTTGTCTCACTGATTTCATAGTTGAGCTTCTATGGAAATGAGGAAAAATGAACCTAACGTTACCACTCCACATCACGGACTACCATACCACATAATTACTCTCCATAACACATAATCCCACTGAACATAATTCCTATGCACTAAATACCAAATACTTTATATCCACATAATTTCACTTCACAACATACCAGATATTTCCACTACATACAGCGTACATCCACTCCACTCCAAAAAACATTAGTAAAAAAAGTTTACATTTACAATGCAAATAGCTCTAATTCTCGCAAATTACATTGCAAACACTTCTTTAACTAGTAGTCGCCTATGCAGTGTGCTGGAGAAAGGGTGCCTGGCCACCGACCAGCACTCAGGAATTCCAATGCATAGGACTTACAGGAGGTACCAGGAGGACGTTTTGGCCCCCAAAGTCCCTAAGGAGTAATTTGGACTTCACCCCCATCCCGTAGTCTGCCAGGAGGCGCGTTTGCAGAGTGGTGGAGAAAGCCGGGCATAGCCTCCGAAGATATCTTAGCAATCCCACTGTGTGGGACTTACTGGAGGTAACAAGAGGGGTAGTTGGCCCTCAAGGACATCCTTGGGGGCCAACTACCCCTCCTTTTACCTCCAGTAAGTCCCACACAGCAGGGTTGCTAAGTTATCATAGCAGGCCACCCCCCCCTTTCCCCACCACTCTACAAACACAATCCCTGGCGCGCTCTTGGATGGGGATTGAAGTCCCCTTCGCTGCTGGGGGTCCTTTAGGGGCCAACCAGCCTACCTCTTACTTCCAGTAAGCCCCACACAGTGGGATTGCAGAGAGGTGGACAACGGCCACACCCCTTTTCTCCACCACTCTGCAAAGTCTCCTCCTGGTGCGTTCTAAGTTGGGGTATTAAGTCCCCTTCATTCTTGAGGTTTCCTGGGGGCCTGCTAGCCCACCAGGTACCTCCAGTAAGCGCCACACACCTGGATTGCTGATAGTGGTTCGAGGCCACACCCCCTTTTTACACCACTCTGCAAATGTGGGCGGAGCCGTGCTCCCACCCTGCCATAGCAAACAGCAATTTCCCGGTGGTGGGCACCCCATGACATTGCGGTCCCCAGGAACATCAAGGGCTTCAGGAGGTGGGCTGCACGGCCTTCCGCCTTACATTTTCAAAGCCCCAGGGAAGTGGTGGTCCTGGGGATGCAGGGGTCCCCTACGGACCCCCGCATTTAAATTAGTGTATGACCGGGGAGGTGGTGGGCCCCAGGGCAGTGTGGGAGGGGGGCAGAAGCCCCCTCTTTTTTATATTAATTTAAGCCCCAGGAAGGTGGCGGTCCCTGGGGCTTGCAGGGGCCCGCAAGGCCCCCCGCCGATAATAATCAATGCCCCGTGGAGGTGGCGGTCCCTGGGGCACCGTGGGGAGGCAGGAGACCCCGTACCCATTATTTTAAGACAAAGACCTTAGAAGGTGGCGGTCCCCAGGCCCATCGCATATGATAAACAAAGACCCAGGGAGGTGGCGGTCCCCAGGGCTGTGGGGATCCCCATGGGTCCCCACACTTCAATTAAGAATTGCCCCTGGAACTTGGACCACCCAGGGGCTTGAAACAAATGAAGCGCAGGAGGGCGTGCTTAATTTAAAAAAAAATTGGGCTGGAATTGCGCACGCAGCACGAATTCGGCCAAAATTATTTTAAAAAAATCTTTTTTTTGGCCTGGGGGTCCCAGTGGGACGGATTTACACCACTTTAAAAAAAGAGTTCTTTCTGAACCAATAGCTACCTTTTTGCCAAATTTGGTGTAATTCTGTTCGGCAGTTCGGGCTGTAGCCAGTTCCAAAATTCCTATGAAATTAACATAGGTAAAAAGCATTTTGGGATCCCCCTTTTTTCTCAGCCCCCGCTTGAAGAATCCCCCTGCAACTTTCAAGACAGGAGCTGACCGGAGCGGGCCATTTGTTTTGAAAATTTCGCGAACATACTTAAACCTGCGCCAAAGATAATGGCAAATCAAAAAACGCTTTCCCTATGGATAATAGGTCCTAACTGTAACTATCTAATGGCGACCGCCAGTAGGATATATATGTATGTTCTATGGGTATATTCCTTCCATGTGCCTTTTTGTGAATGTTCACTGTCCTCTTAAAATTCCATTGTGCCGGAATTTCACTTCCTTATGAGGTCCCTCGTCCAGCCACAGGATCTCCCTGGCTGGACGAGGGACCTCATAAGGAAGTAAAATTCCGGCACAATGGAAGAGGCTTGGATTGAATGGGCCATGCAGGCAGGATTTGTTCCCCCGTGCGCTCTACTGGACTATATATTCCAGCATGCATCATTCACGAGGATGCAGTCCTCTTTCACTGTTTAACTGTCACATCCAATCGCAACAGATTTCCTGTTCAAATCGACATCACGTCAGAATGTGCAGTTGGACTTTTAACAAGCTGATGAAGGCAGCACGCCGAAAATGCGTTTCTTGTTAATAAAAGCACTTCTGATGAGGTCCTGTGAGTGCGGCGTTGCTTTTCTGAAACTGGAGCTTTAATTTACATATGGGTCACCGCCATACTAGCTGCACCCGTCCACGAGTGTGCGAGGATTGCCTTGATGGTGAACTTGGAGCGTAAATATATATATATATATATATATATATATATATTCACTGAAAAAACCATAGGTTTTAGGCACGTTATAGTTAGGAATTATCATTTAAAAAACCTTGCAAATTCACTGAAAAAACCATAGCTTTCAGCCACGTTATAGTTAGGAATTAGCATTTAAAAAACCTTAGAAATTCACTGAAAAAAACATAGGTTTCACACATGGTATAGTTAGCTGGACATTACACTCATACAAAACCATTGAAATTCCCCCGTTATAGTTAGTTCAGCTAACTATAACTCGCGCGCCCGTAATCCACTGCCTATGACGTCTCATATTACATCACTCATGACATGGTCAGTGACATCACTCATGACATCGCTGATGACATCTCAAATGACATCACTGATGACATCACTGATGACATCATCCAGTGATTGTGTGTGTTTCTGAAAAAATAAATATGTTTTATATATGTATATCTAAGGTCGATGGAAGAATAAATGGTTAAAAATAAGTGTCTAAATGGATGGTTTTTTGTAAAATTGATTGTATAACTGACTTATTAAGAGTATCTTAGTAAATACATGTATTAGCGAGTAAAATATGTAAATATCTGTATCAGTGTCTCACTTTGTGTATAAGTGGCTGCAGGGGTTGGTGAGTAGCTACTAGAGTGTCTATATGGGTTATTAGTTAGTGTTTTGAGTATCAGTATGAGTGTCTGTATGGTTTGGTGGGGGTATTACTTAGCGCATATATGCATGAATGACTGACTCACTGTTTGTATGTGTTTTGAAGACAGCATGTGTGCAGGACTGTATGGGTGGATGAGTGTGTGTATGGGTGTGTTAGTGAGTGAATGCCTGTCTCAATAGTATCTTTATGAGTAAGTACATATGTTTTAAACTAGTATATGTGAGTATTGATGTATATAAGTGACTATTTATGAGAGTGAGAGATTGGAAGAGTTCCTGTATAAATAAGTATGTGTTTCTATAAGTGATTGTTTAAGAGAGTAGGTATGTGTGCGTTTCTGTAGAAGTAAGCGTAGTGGTGTGTGTATAGCTGTATGTGCAAGTAAATGGATGTTGCATACTTTATTTGCATGTGTGAGTATGTGTGTGAGTAACTCTATGTATGAGTGTAGGCGTGTAACAGGATCTATAGGTGTATGAGTACATATGATGAGTGAGTACATGTATGAGTGACTCTACATATTAATTCTTTCAATTTTTAAAAATGGTTGTAAAATGTAATAATGACATGAAATGTACATTAAAAAAAAGATGAAGTAGTGAGGGAGTGTTTGTCGAAGCACTTCTATTCTACATTATCTGAAAGTAAAAAAAGCCCAAACATTTAAAAAAAGATGATGGGGCAACACTTATATAACGTAAACTTAAGAAATGAATGCTTATAATAAAATAAAAGAAATGTGGTCCAACGCGTGATACCAATGAATGAAAAAAAAAATTTGCATTTCACCCATGTGATGAACATAAAAGACTCAATAAAAATATTTTGAAAACGTGCATATTTTTAAATACCTTTACAGTCAACAAACTCGTAAGCAGAGTACACAGTTTAAGTTAAAAACACCCTACCACAACTAGTTTTTGAAACACATTGTAAAATAAAGTGCGTCACAAAATGGGCTATATACATGGTGAGTGTATCGTAATGTCACATAGAAAAAAAAAGCCAATCAAAATTAGGATCAGGAAGGTAGACGTAACCACACAACAGCCAATCAAATGTTTTTCAAAATCTGCCCAAGAAAAGGGATTGGTCGCTAATACGTCTTCTTACAATGCTTCACAACCAATCAAAAAGAGGTGTTGAAAGTTTCTGTTTTAAACATGCAAGCAAATCAGATAACCTTGCAAGTACACGCAGCGAGAGGCAATTATTAAAGATGACTTGCTTTCGCAAGACCCCGAAAGACTTCTTCCAGAATAACTATGCATTTCACTGCCAGACCTCATTTAATGATTATCCAGGCTCTCTAGCCTAAACACGTCACAAATCATCTCTCATCACTTTCTCTTCTTTTTTAGTGTATTGTGTGAGGCAGACTGTGTGACCCTATGCCTAGAGCCCTCGAAGGCCCTGGAGCCTGCCACGCCCCAGGGCCCGCTCCTGCAGCGTCCCAGAGCTGTGCGGCCCCCTCTTAACATTTAAAAGCCCCGGGGGTTGTGGTAAATTAATCGAGGCTGAATATGTTAGTACAGCCCACTCCACTTATGCTACCAGGAAAACACAACAACACTACATGGCCCATATTTCCATTGTAGTGATTTCTTAGTTCCAGGTCTAGTTGTCAGATCGGCACACACACTCCCTCATGGCTGGTATACCGCCACACCACACCCATCCAGCGCATCCGTCACTACACACATGACCCTACCTATAAAAACGATGGGGCGCACGTGCTCTATGCCATTTTAGAGTTGCTCCCATTGCAAGCGCTGTGATGGCCCGTTCTGGTGGTTCGCACGCTTCATGTAGGCCCAAACTACCGAACAAGGGGGCCCACTACCACATGCATGCCCTCTTTGGTCACTGAATTTGTGGTACCGCAAGGACTGAGCGGGTGAAGAACCTGCAATGATGATGGTGGGAGCACAAGTATGTTGTTAGCCATAGAGATAACAAGACTCAGCACCATATATGAGACTTCTTTGTGGCAGATCGGGACTACATGATGCAGAAGGTATCCTGTACACAAAAAGGTGAGCAGTGAGGCCTGGATACGCATCGGAGGGAGTGGAAGGGCTGAGCAGACTGGATACAAAAAAGCGACGCAGCGATTTAGAAAAACGCAGTCCTATATAGTGTATCAAATTACATGTATATATTTTTTTTCCAATAGCTCAAACATCCGGAATATAAACTATACAAATAGTTATTTTAAATGTAAGAAGGAACGTGTGTAAAAGGGCGATGTTATTCAACTCCACATTAACATAGTAACAATTACCAATCATAACATCTTTCTTTTACTATCTTCAGGGTGCATTATGTCTCAGCACGTAGTGAAAAACACACTGGTAACAAAAAGTTGAGCTGCGAATATTCTTTGCAGTCACTCTCTCACTTCCTATCTCATATGATAAAAAAATTACACACAATGTTAACTTCCTTTTTATCTTACAGGTTGTGTTTCACAAATTGGCGTCTCCCCAACACCTCTAAAAGTCAATGTTTGAGGATTCTGCGATGAAGCGTGGCCATCGTAACAACTTCTGAGAAAGCTGCTTCGACACTTAGTGCACCCTCTTTGAATCAGGCCAATGGCACAAGGTGAGCAAAGAAGCTTGTTTCCGAAACAACGACAAGTCATCAGTGAAAGGAGAAAGTGGGACTATACCTTACTAACTCTTTACACTATCTTTCAGATCACTAAACTGGAGGGTGCGCTATGATCAAGCACGTAATTGGACACACAATGCAGGCAAAAGTTGAGCTACGAGTATTTTCTCCAGTATTAACTGCTCCATCTATAACTTTCTCTCTCCCACGTTTTAATGTTGTTTTTTCTCTCTGTCTCTTTCTCATTTTCTGTCACATCATTTGTCTTTCTCTTTTAAAGGTATGGACACTGCTATCCACTCTGCTGTGTACAACCTTAGCTGAGTTCAAGTTGTGAACTCTGCTGGCCACAGTGAAGCCTGCTTCGACACATAGTACACCCTCTTTCAATCACGCCAATGGCACTAGGTGAGCAAAGAAGCTTGTTTCCGAAACAATAACAAGTTATCTGTGAAAGGAGAGAGTGGGTAGTGTCCAGCACATTCACTGCGTAGAAATATACAATTACCTCCAAGCAGTGAGAATAGATAGGCTACAACAGTCTGAGGAACAGATCTACAAGCTCCTTGTGCCACTTTTGTGTCACTTTTAACATGGGAAAAGTAGTGCAAAGAGCTTGTAAATCTGCCTCTGACTTCTCAAGAAAAACACTCACCTCCAGACTCTGCGAGTCAATGAGGTGCAACAGTCTAGGTACGCAGGTGCAGGTCTATAAGAAAGTGCTGCAGCGTGGCACCGTAAGCCCTTTGGCTGCACCATGCTGTGGCACTTTCAGAGCGTAGGAATAGGGCGCTGGCGCAGGCACCCTTGCACCATGCTGCAAGGATGCCTTCGCCATGGGGAGATTGTTTTTGTGCAGGAAGGGGAATCTTCCTGCACAAAAACAATCACTAACGGCTTTTTCCTCTTTCAATGCATGCGTAAAATGCAGCACGCATTGAAAGAGGAAAAAAAACTAAGAGAAATGAAAACATTTCTCCTCGTTGCACCTTGCTACGCCACCTCTATGTGGCGTAGCATTCAGATGCATCTCCAGATTTACGATTTCTCGTAAATCTGGAGATGTGTCTTGTTCCATGGGTGTTGTGTGGGAACACCCACAGCAACACCCATGAAATGCCCCTTCACCGCAAAGTGCTGTGTGTGAAGGGGCCATATTAACAAGGGGAGGAAAAGTCATGCATGGTGGCTTTTCCTCTCCTTGTAAATATGGAGGAGTTCCCTGCGCCACCAGTACGTCACAAAAAGTGACGTACTGGTGGCGCAGGGGGCTTGTAAATCTGCCCTGCAATATTGAGAACTCACCTCTATGCAGTGGGAGTGTATGTGATATACTACTATGGAAGAAAAACAGCGCACAGACACCTCCTTACAGTGGAAGTTGAAAAAATACATTATCCTAAGTATACAAATAAATAAAGCGAAAATATACATGTGCAGTTGTATCTATTATGCTATTACTAACTCTATACACTATCTTTCAGATCACTAAACTGGAGGGTGCACTATGAACCAGCACGTGCTTGGACACACAACGGAGGCCAAAGGTGAGCTCCGAGTATTTTCTCCAGTATTAACAGCTCCATCTATAACTTTCTCTCTCCCAGTTTTTAATGTTGTTTTTTCTCTCTTTCTCTTCCTCACTCTCTCTCACATCTTTTCTCTTTCTATTTTAAAGTTATGGACGCTGCTGTCCACTCCGCCGTGTGCAACCTTAGCTGAGTTCAAGTTCTGAACTCTGTTGGCCACAGTGTTTACAGAAGGTAAGCAGAATGTCCTAGATATACAATACCACCGATTAAATGCATTACAAATAAAATAGCTTTTTTACAAGCCCCTTGTGCCACTTTTGCGTCATTTTCAACATGAAAAAAATTAACACAAAAGTGGCGCAAGACCTTGTAAATAAGCACTAAAGAATATTGTCCTACATAATGATTTGATCTCTCGCCTAATTCTGTCTCATCTCTGAATCATTTTAAAGACCTGTTGATCTGTAATTTAAATCTGATGCAGTAGGCACTTCCATACAGACACCGCTTGAATCCGGGCCTATAAGACAAGTGAAATGTATCAGGCACACTGCACACATAAAAATAAGGAAATATTGTCAAGTGTTATCTTGACTTGTAATGTTTGACCTTATTTAGTCACATCGATCTAATTTTAAACTAATTTTCTCTTTTGTTTTGCAGATTACCTACCGTACGTCTATTGGAGTACACATCACATTTTGTTAATTATATTGTTTTATTAAAATTATGTTTCTAGTTCTTTATTGTATTGTTATCTTTAAGTAACTTTTCCAGTTATTTATTGTAGTTTTAATAAAAGTTAATTTAAAAAAAAGTATACATGTCTTTTTTTTGGGGGGGAGGTAGCGATCCCCAATAGAAATTATATTTATATTTTGAAGTATAATTCTGAGACTATTTACCAGATCTGTACCAGAGTCTATAGCTACGACTAACGCTTCCAATTAGAAAAGTTTTAAAACTCCACAACAGTAACTTTTTTCAATTACCAACATAGTGTGGTGAACTTCTAACCTCTGTTCTCACGTAAGTGTTACAACATAAACTGTTACTATGGTCAGGCCGGACTGGCCATAGCGGGCACCGGGAAATCCCCCGGTGTGCCGCAACGGTGGGGTCGGTTTTGAGCCCCTGGTGGCCGATTTTGTTACAGGGCTGTTTTTGCAGCAAAATCGGCCGAAAGCCGGCCCTAACCAAGAGCTCGGCTACACCTCCAACCTCCAGGGCCGGTTTTGGTTCCCAGTCCGGCCCTGACTATGGTACAGGCAGAAAGCCGTTTGGGGGTAGAGGTGAAAGGTACTAGCTATACAAAAACCAATATATTTACCCTGGATCCTCAACAAGACAGAAAGGAAAGCAAAGTAAAACAAAACAATGTACCAGATTTACAACCCCCTTGCGCCACTTTCACGTCCAAGGCCCCCCCCATTAAAATTAAAAGTGTGTAGACCTCAATGACGCCCCTCAAACCCTGGGAACAACCACCCCCCGGAGATTTCTGTATTGTGTGATGGGGCTGCGTGGCCCTCCGCCAGGTGCCCTCGAGAGCCCTGGAGATCGCCACACCCAGAGCCGAATCCTCCAGTGTCCTGGGGTGCCAACCCCCCGGGACACTGCTATTTGCTATGAGATGATGGAAGTCTTCCGGCTACCAACATCCCATAGCAAACTTAATTTGCATTTTGAAAGACAAAGCAGTGAAATCTGTCCTTACTTTCAAAATCAAAATAAGATGGCATTTCCACATGCAAGTTAGCATCTCCCCATGTGTAAAAGCAATGCCGGCTCCCGGAGAACGCCGAAAGCCGTCCGGACCGTGGGTGCATAGTGGCTCCCCTCCATCTTCTTGGAGAATGTCACGAACATTCGTCGACCGGCTCCAAAGTTATTCCAAATAGAATGTTACAGATTTCCTATGGAAACTAGGTCCTAACTATAACTACCTACTGGTGATACATATATATCCAATTACAACTCCAACGTGCAGTCATGCACACACAGAGATACGGACAACTTGATACGCTTAGTGCCCAGTGAAGCGCTTTATTTTTAGTTTGGTGCAAAGTCAAACAGATGCGTTTTGGCCAACGCAGTGGCCTTGATCACGTATATATAATTTGGGTTATGCACACCTGCCAAGTTTTTACCACACATATATGCCTTTACCATAAATGCTTTAACAACGCACATTTTGTTGTAAAGGCATACGCGTGGTAAAGATTTGCGTGGTAAAGTCTTGGGTAGTAATGTCACGGTCATTGTAATGACCATGTTGTAAAGCCATGCGTGGTAATTGCTTGCATGGTGCCATCATACATCCCTTTTTGATGGAAATAATACGGCGCAGGGGGAAAAAAATGTCAATCACTCTTTCAAGATGTACATCCTACAAGTGTTGGTGAACTGGCGCATTTAGTTTCCAAACTCTTTCATGCATGTGCTCCAGTTGTTGGCTGGCAGCAAATCACTGTTCCCATTCAGCCCAGGTGAGTGGCTCCAGGTTTGACTGATTTGACAGCATCTAACACACAGGGCAAAGTAACATCTTTAGGCGCAATAGAGCTAAGGAAAGCGGTAGGCACTGAAATGGAGAGACATCAAGTGGGACAGAAAGTTCCTAAACGCCGACAGACCAGAAAACAGACAAGTGCAAAGATTGGGCCAAACATGAAGCAGGAACGTCTCTGCTGATTCCTAGTGATGCACTCAAATGAAACATCTTTATAGCCCTGATCCTTGGCAACTCCTTCCTTGCCCTGACAAGCTGAATTGTAATAAAACTGCATCTTTCTTTTACATAGTGCTCCGTATTGCTATTTTGATATTTCTACCAGCTGCAAATACCAGGTACATCTGTGACTGAGTTGAACAAGTCAGTCTATTGACCTCAGGGGTGTTAAAACTTGAGTTGGCTTTACAGGTGTGGAAGTCGAAATTTGCAGTTCACCCCAGATTTTAACAAAAGCCAATAGGCCTCACCTTTGCGCTATTAGAATTAGCAATGTTGTGTAGCCATGCTGTACAACAGTGCAGATGCTCTGGAGTGTGCCTGGAACTAATTTTAAAAAGCACTATGGCATAGACAGAGCGAATGCACTTTTTTACAGTCACGACTGATGCCTGGAAGCAGCAGTAGGACGGGTGGGGATCACAATAAAAAAAAAACACTTAGCTCCTGGCCGGCTGGCTAGCTGACCGGCGCCGTCTCTTCCTGGCTTTTTGTAAAAAAAAAAGGAAGCACCAGGGCTCCCATGCTCCCAGCAGCCAATACAACGCTGCAATGCAGCCTTGTGATTGGTCTGACTCTGTGACACGGCGCTCAGACAGGGCCTATAGGGGTGGGCATGTTCTCCATGCAGGCTGTAATGCAGCCTGCAAGGTGAAGGGGGAATGTGCGCATGACCAACATGGGTGGACCGAAAGAGACAACCAAACAGTCATTGTGCACTTAGGAGGGTTGTACCCTCCTCCCCTGCTCTTCAGCCCCGTCCGCCCCCTCACACAAGCTGCGGTAGCAGGAGGACATAATAAAATGATAATAACATTAGTTATTATCCTTTATTTTTTCCTTTATCTTGCTGCCTCGAGGCAGTGGGGTGATGATCCTCCGCCTTAGCGGTGGAGCCGCCACTGCTTTTTAAAAATAAATCTGTGCTGGATATATCATGGTCATATAATTCTTTTATTATTATTTTCAGCTATGCTACATAGCAACCACGCTGCTATACAACATTGCTAGAAATCCCTGGCTTACCATTGGCTTTGTGGTTTGTAACTCACAATTGCTTGCTTTCTATTTGCTGTCTCTATTTGTTTTAGACTGTCCAGCTTGAGTTTGTCCATTCCCTTGACCAAACCCTATTTACTGTATTCTTCCGCCAGTACTGGAGTTCTGTAAATATGCTTTTAAATCTTGTTATTTTGTCACATTTGCTGTGTATTCAAAGACAGAGTTCAAATGTCAGGTTCTGTCGTCCTGTAAGCTTGGTGTTTATTTTTCTTTCTCTGACTTCAAAGAGAGAGGGTTTGACAAACATGCTAGCTATGGGGTTGGGGGGGACGACTTGAAGAAGGCTGCATGTTGTTTTTTTTCCTACCACACAACAAAATTTAAATGTCTGTAACTGAAGTGGACTAATATTTCAGAATATACCAGATTTACAAAAGCTCAAATGAAGCAATTTTTTTGTAATTGTGTAGTATGTTGGAAACAAATATTTTAATGGAATCAAAAAAAGCAGTACACGAGGTGATGACATTTACACACTTGTTTGTGTCCAGAATACTCTTATCAGACCTGTATGACTTTGCAAATGCAATGGTCATTTTAATTGAAGATGTGTTGTCTGTAACGGCAGTGTGCTACCACACCATGCATATTCCACTCTACACCACTCCACTTTGCATCACTGCACTCTACTCTGCACCACTTTGTGACACTGCACTTTATCCCACAATACCACTGCAACTCTTTGGCACTGTACTCTACACCACTCTGTTCAGTACCATTGCTCTCTACACCACTCTGCTCTGTGCCACTGCACTCTATGCCAATGCACCAAACAACACTTTACTGAAAGCCAAGGCTCACCAAACACCACTTTACTGAAAGCCAATACTCACTAAACATCACAGCACTCTTTGCCAACTACTCTGCACCACGAGACTCTATGCCATTTACTCTGCTCCACAACACTCCACAACACTCTCCTACACTAGTCCACTCTATGTCACTACACTCTATGACAATCTACTCCACTCTATGCCACTCTACTCTACAACACTCTACTCCACTTATGCAACACCCTCTGTGCCACTCCACTCTGTTCTACACCACTCCACAACACTCTATGCCCCTTCACCTTACTCCACTATGCGTCTCTCACCTCTATTCCAGGCCCTTCCACTCTACTACACTCTACTCACTCCAAGACCCTCAACTCAACTGAACACCACTCTACGCCACTCAATAACACACCCCTCTACTCCACTGTATGACATTTCATGCCTCTCTCCTTTGGCCACTAACTTTTAGCCAAGCTGAACTGCAGTGACGCTGGTGTCCAACGTGGCTAAAACATATTGGCGAAGTCAATAGCTCTTGCATACATGAGACCTGTTGGCTTTGCCAATGCTTGTTCTACATTGGTGTTGGATTTTTCTTTTGTTGTTTTTTCAATGCATTACTGTTTGTGTGTTGCATACCTTCTTTACAAATCGCCACTAAGTTTAGCCTGACTGCTTTGTGCCAAGCTACCAGTGGGCGTAAACACAGGTGGATGTAGTGGCTTTTGTGGTTCACTCAGGCAGGGATCAGTGGTTGTTGCTTGAATAGGGTTAAGACCCCTCGTTCAGTAACCTAAGTTAGGCACCAGCTGCGATTTCAAAGAAACCCCCAAAAAATGTTTGACCTGCCCTGTGAGCGTTGACATTAATCTCTCTTAAAAAATATATGGGAAACTGACTCAGATGTGGCAGAGTTAGGAACTGAGCACTTGGACGCATGAGAAGGGAAAGTTTGTTTATTGCACCTTGCCAGCTCCCAAAAGAGTGAATGAGTGTGTGATGCTGGGAAGCGGCTCGAGGCACTTCACAATCTGGGTTTAACTTCCCAGCCCACTCCTTTGCATGTTTTTCTTTCTTTGTTTCTGCTTGATATGAAATGAAACTGAGAGCAGCCGGAGAGCTGGATAAATAGAGGCGGGAGCACTCAGCAGGGCTCAGAGCCCAGGGACAGGCAGAGGGACAGGCATTCACTGAACTCTCCACGAGGCCCTCTGCTGTTTCTGAGTGTTTGCTTCCTGCAGACTGTGCTGTGAGCTGCTGTCCGACCATGGCTCTGAACCTACCACTGCTTTGCCT
Source organism: Lissotriton vulgaris (assembly GCF_964263255.1). Taxonomy (NCBI): domain Eukaryota; kingdom Metazoa; phylum Chordata; class Amphibia; order Caudata; family Salamandridae; genus Lissotriton; species Lissotriton vulgaris. The sequence goes on from NC_141689.1 coordinate 162,105,567, forward strand.
CAGCACCCTTTGCCTCTGCAGCATTCTGCAAGGTAAGAAAAGGCGTTCTAGGACTGTGTGTGTGGTGTGTTTGCACCTAATGCAAGAAATGGGGTGCTACTGTTTGCAGTGTGTATGGACCCAATACAAGAAAAGAGGCGCTACTGTGTGCAGTGTGTATGCACCCAATGTAACAATCGAGGCACTACTGTGTGCAGTGTGTGCGCACCTAATGCCAAAAACAAGTCGCTACTGTGTGCAGTGTGCATACATCCAATGCAAGAAACAAGGTACTATTGTGTGCAGTGTGTATGCATTCAATGCAAGAAACAAGGCGCTACGGTATGCAGTGTGTATGCTTCCACTGCAAGAAACAGGGGGCTACTGTGTGCAGTGTGCATGCAAAGAATGCAAGAAAAGGGGTGCTACTATGTGCAGTGTGTATGCACCCAATGCAAGAAACGAGGCGCTAAAGTATGCAGTCTGTATGCTTTCACTGCAAGAAACAGGGGGCTACTGGGTGCAGTGTGTATGCAACGAATGCAAGAAATGAGGCGCTACTGTGTGCAGTACTCACACAGTAGTGCCTCGTTTCTTGAATCAGATGCATACACACTGCACACACTAGAACCCCGTTTCCTGAATCAGATGCATACACGCTGCACACAGTAGCAACCCGTTTCTTGCACTGGGTGCATACACACTGCACACAGTAGTGCCCTGTTTCTTGCACTATATGCATACACATTGCACACAGCAGCACCCCGTTTCTTGAATCATATGCATACACACTGCACACAATAGCGCCTCGTTTCTTGCATTGGATGAAAACACACAGCACACAGTACCGCCACGTTTCTTGCATTGGATGAAAACACACTGCACACAGTAGCGCCTCGTTTCTTGCATTAGATGCATAAACACTGTGCACAGTAGCACCCCGTTTCTTCTGCAAGACACGGGGCACTACTGTGTGCAGTGTTTATGCATCCAGTGCAAACAACAGGGTGCTACTGTATGCAGTGGATATGCATCTGATTCAAGAAACAGGGTGCTACTGTGTGCAGTGTGTATGCATTTAATGCAAGAAGCACGGCCACTGTGTGCAGTGTTATGCATTCTATGAATGAAACAGGGGCTACTGTGTGCAGTGTGTATGCATCCAATGCAAGAAACAGGGTGCTACTGTGTACAGTGTATATGCATCCAAAGCAAGAAACAGGAGGGTGTACTGTGTGCAGTGTGTATGCATCCAATTCAATAAACGGGGTGCTACTGTGTGCAGTGTGTATGCATCTAGTGCAAGAAACGAGGCACTACTGTGTGCAGTGTGTATGCACCCAGTGCAAGAAACAGGGTGCTCCTGTGTGCAGTGGGTATGCATCTGATTCAAGAAACAGGGTGCTACTGTGTGCAGTGTGTATGCACCCAGTGCAAGAAACAGGACGCTACTGTATGCAGTGTGTATGCATTAAATGCAAGAAGCAGGGCCACTGTGTGCAGTGTTATGCATTCTATGAATGAAACAGGGGCTACTGTGTGCAGTGCGTATGCACCCAATGCAAGAAACAGGGGCTACTGCGAGCAGTGCGTAGGCATCCAATGCAAGAAATGGGGTGTTACTGCGTGCAGTGTGTATGCATCCAATGCAAGAAACGGGGTGCTACTGCATGCAGTGTGTATGCATCCAATGCCAGAAACAGGGTGCTACTGGGTGCAGTGTATATGCATCCATTGCAAGAAACGGGGGGACTACTGCATGCAATGTGTATGCACTCAATGCAAAAAACGGAGGGGTACTGTGTGCAGTGTGTATGCATTCAATGCAAGAAATGGGGGATTACTGTGTGCAGTGTGTATGCATCCAATGTAAGAAACAGGGTGCTACTGTGTGCAGTGTGTATGCATCCAATGCAAGAAACAGGAGGGGGTACTGTGTGCAGTGTTTATGCATCTAGTGCAAGAAACGAGGCACTACTGTGTGCAGTGTGTATGCACCCAGTGCAAGAAACAGGGTGCTCCTGTGTGCAGTTGGTATGCATCTGATTCAAGAAACAGGGTGCTACTGTGTGCAGTGTGTATGCACCCAGTGCAAGAAACAGGGCGCTACTGTGTGCAGTGTGTATGCATTCTATGAAAGAAACAGGGGCTACTGTGTGCAGTGCGTATGCACCCAATGCAAGAAACGGAGTGCTATTGTGTGCAGTGTGTATGCATCCGATTCAGGAAATGGGGGGCTACTGTGTGCAGTGTGTATGTATCCGATTCAGGAAATGGGGTGCTACTGTGTGCAGTATGTATGCATCTGATTCAAGAAACAGGGTGCTACTGTGTGCAGTGTGTATGCAGTAAATGCAAGAAGCGAGGCCACTGTGTGCAGTGTGTATGCATTCTATGAAAGTCACAGGGGCTACTGCGTGCAGTGTGTATGCATCCAATGCAAGAAACGGAGCGCTGCTGCGTGCAGTGTATATGCATCCAATGCTAGAAACGGGGGGGGCTACTGCATGCAGTGGGTATGCACCCAATGCAAAAAACGGAGGGGTACTGTGTGCAGTGTGTATGCATTCAATGCAAGAAACGGGGTGCTACTGCGTGCAGTGTATATGCACCATTGCAAGAAACGGGGGGGCTCCTGCATGCAGTGTCTTTGCACCCAATACAAGAAATGAGGTGCAACTGTGCGCAGTGTGTATGCAACCAATGCAAACAACAGAGGGGTACTGTGTGCAGTGTGTATGCATCCAATGAAAGAAATGGGGGATTACTGTGGGCAGTGTGTGTGCATCCAATGCAAGAAACAGGAGGGGGTTCTGTGTGCAGTGTATATGCATCCATTTCAAGAAACAGGGTGGGGGTACTGTGTGCAGTGTATATGCATCCAATGCAAGAAACAGGAAGGGGTACTGTGTGCAGTGTGTATGCATCCATTGCAAGAAAGGGGGTGGGGGGTACTGCGTGCAGTGCGTATGCATCCAATGCAAGAAATGGAGCGCTACTGCGTGCAGTGTGTATGCATCCAATGCAAGAAACGGGGTGCTACTGTGTGCAGTGTATATGCACAATTGCAAGAAACGGGAGGGTGTACTGTGTGCAGTGTGTATGCATCCAATGCAAGAAATGGGGTGCTACTGCATGCAGTGTGTATGCACCCAATACAAGAAACGACGCGCTACTGTGTGCAGTGTGTGTATGCAACCAATACAAACAACAGAGGGGTAGGGTGTGCATTGTGTATGCATTCAATGCAAGAAATGGGGGATTACTGTGTGCAGTGTGTGTGCTTCCAATGCAAGAAACGGGGTGCTACTGTGTGCAGTGTGTATGCATCCATTGCAAGAAAGGGGGGGTACTGTGTGCAGTGTGTATGCATCCAGTGCAAGAAACGGGGCACTACTGTGTGCAGTGTGTATGCATCCAATTCAAGAAATGGGAGCTACTGTGTGCAGTGTGTATGCAACAGATTCAAGAAACGGGGGGCTACTGTATGCAGTGTGTATGCATTCAATGTAAGAAACTGGGGGGCTACTATGTGCAGTGTGTATGCACCCAGTGTAAGAAACCGGGGGCTACTGCATGCAGTGTGCACAGTATGTATGCTTCCAATGCAAGAAAGGGGGAGCTTCTGAATATCTGTTTGTGCAGTGCATATGCATTCAATGGAAGTGACACGGTGCTTCTGTATACCTGTGTGCGCAGTGTGTATGCATCCAATGTAAGAACTGGTAGCTTCTGCATGCCTGTGTGCGCAGTGTGTATGAATCCAAAGCAAGAAACGTGGCGGGGGCACTACTGAGTGCAGTGTGTCTCCATCCAGTGCAAGCCTCTGAGTGATTCTGCATTCTGGTTTGTGCAGTGTGTCTGCATTCACTGCAAGCCGCGGGGTGATTCTGCATTCTGGTGAGCGGTGTATATGCATCCAGTGCAAACCGCCGGGTGATTCTGCATTCTGGTGTGTATGGTGTGCATGCATCCAGTTCAAGCCGCCGGGTGATTCTGCATTCTGGTGTGTGTGGTGTGCATGTATCCAGTTCAAGCCGCCGGGTGATTCTGCATTCTGGTGTGTGAGTCGTGCATGCATCTAGTGCAAGCCACCACGTGATTCTGCATTCCGTTGTGTGCCTTCTGCATGCATCATGTGCAAGCTGCCTGGTGATTCTGCATTCTGGTGTGTGCGTCGTGCATGCATCTAGTGCAAGCCGCCACGTGATTCTGCATTCTGTTGTGTGCGTTCTGCATGCATCATGTGCAAGCTGCCTGGTGATTCTGCATTTTGTTGTGTGCGTTCTGCATGCATCATGTGCAAGCCGCCTGGTGATTCTGCATTCTGGTGCGTGTGGTGTGCATGCATCCAGTTCAAGCCGCCGGGTGATTCTGCATTCTGGTGTGTGCGTTGTGCATGCATCTAGTGCAAGTCGCCACGTGATTCTGCATTCTGTTGTGTGCGTTCTGCATGCATCATGTGCAAGCCGCCTGGTGATTCTGCATTCTGGTGTGTGTGGTGTGCATGCATCCAGTTCAAGCCGCCGGGTGATTCTGCATTCTGGTGTGTGAGTCGTGCATGCATCTAGTGCAAGCCACCACGTGATTCTGCATTCTGTTGTGTGCTTTCTGCATGCATCATGTGCAAGCTGCCTGGTGATTCTGCATTCTGGTGTGTGCGTCGTGCATGCATCTAGTGCAAGCCGCCACGTGATTCTGCATTCTGTTGTGTGCGTTCTGCATGCATCATGTGCAAGCTGCCTGGTGATTCTGCATTCTGTTGTGTGCATTCTGCATGCATCATGTGCAAGCCGCCTGTTGATTCTGCATTCTGGTGTGTGTGGTGTGCATGCATCCAGTTCTAGCCGGCGGGTGATTCTGCATTCTGCTGTGCGCGTCGTGCATGCATCTAGTGCAAGCCGCCACGTGATTCTGCATTCTGATGTGTGCGTTCTGCATGGATCATGTGCAAGCCGCTTGTTGATTCTGCATTCTGGTGTGTGTGGTGTGCATGCATCCAGTTCAAGCCGCCTGGTGATTCTGCATTCTGGTGTGTGTGGTGTGCATGCATCCAGTTCAAGCCGACTGGTGATTCTGCATTCTGGTGTGTGCGTTGTGCATGTATCCTGTAAAAGCCGTCGGGTGATTCTGATTTGCTGTGTGTGCAGTGTGTATGCATCCAGTGCAGGAAACGGGGGGCTTCTTTGTACCTGTCTGCGCTATGTGTATGCAGGCAGCAGTGGGGTTCTGAATGCCTGTGTGTGCAGTGTGTATCCATCCAATGCAAGGTGTGGGTTGATAGGGTGCTAGTAGTAGTATCACGGTTTAAGGCCATTTCCCAAAAGTCAGCACGGGCTCTATAGCGCAAATCAGGAACCGTCTCAGATTTGGACTGGCTGGTGTTTTGTATTGTGCAAGAGATCGCGGAGTAAATGTTACCACTTTTGATAGTGAAAAATGGTTGTTTGTCACGGAACTTTACAGGGACTTGCAGCATTTGTTTATATCTCCAAATCTAGTGAAAAACACAATAACACCACACAAAGTGAAGCATCAACACAACAATTAGTATTGTTACATTGTTGTGTTGTGTTTTGTTTGTGTACTGTTTTGATGTTTCTGTGCTGGTAACATAGGTTTGTGTTATGGTGTAGCTGTACCTCAGCTGCAGTTTGCCTGCTTAATTAGTCCCAAATTTGTTCTAGTTATGCATTACCACATACACAAATCTGCTTTCATCCTGTTGGGGTTAAAACGATTAATTTGCACCAAGCGCTGCCTTACTTATCACCAAGGGCACGGAAAAGCACCAGCCATAAACGTTTTGTAATCCGACCTTATTTATGTTGGCTCAGTAGCAGATCTGATCCGCGGCACCAAATGTTTAATTAGAAAGAGGATTGTCTTCACTGCATCCCGCTTTGAAGTGGACGTTAAACTTTTTTAAAGGAAGGAAGAGGACAGCATTTAGCCAAAGTGTTACAAGAACTCGAGGTCCCAATATGGGAGAGAAAGGGAAGGCTGGGATTTTTAAATTAGGTTATACATTTTTACATAATGCTTGTAACACCTCCCAGTAGGTGAGATGAAGAAATATGTTGCACTGACATTGTAATGGCAAATTGGGTGCACTGCAACTGCCTGTAACATAGCATTACCTAACCTAACCTAACGTAACGTAACGTATTAATAAAAAAATTAAAAAGACATGGGATAAAAGAGTGGAGCAGTATAAGGTAGCAGGGTAATGCTGATGATGATGGAGACAGGTATGGGCAGGTAATAGTTTCAAATTGCATTCTATGTTTCCTATCATTATACATCACAGAAAGTGCCAACAAATCCACACAGGTTGCATTTTTTACAACCGCTGCAAAGTACATGGGGGCAGATTTATGTCGGACTTGCGCCACGTTTACGCCGCCGTTGCGTGACGCAATGGCACGGAAACGTGGCGCATCCCTGCGACCTATTTACAACATGACGCATCTAGGCAGATGCGTCACGTTGTAAAGCCCTGCACCACATGGAACCTGCGTCAGGTTTCATGTGGGCGTTCTGTCGCAGGGTGGGCGTTCCCTCGTAGGAAAGCCCCATAAAACTGACCCAGTGAAATCTACAATATTTCACTGAGTCAGTTTTACGACGCTGCTGTGTCAAATCCTTACGCCTGCTTGAAGCAGGTGTAAGGAGTGACGCACCACGTTATGTATGGGTGGCCTCTGTACATTGCAAAGGTTGCGTCGCACTTGCGACGCTACTCCAGCAATGCGCCGCCCGTACACCACAAGATGCGTCACACATCTGCCCTTCCTTGCACCATGGTGCGCCGCATTGTAAATGCGACGCATCTGTGGTACCGCAAGGAGGGAATTGCGTGACGCATCAGTTCTGGCGCATCCCTGCTGATTTGCAGAGATGCGCCAGAACTCATAAATCTGCCCCATAGGCTTTTATGTATAAAGGGGTCGATTACGATGCCGTTTGGACGGAGGGGTCGATTACGATGCCGTTTGGACACGTGTCGACCGGCATCGTAGCGGAATCTTCCCAGATTACGATCTGACCGCTGTGTTGGTGGTCGGGTTCTGTATTATTTCCATTGCGGCTTGTTGTTTAAACATCCCTGAACCGTGGAGCAGGTACCATGATTGATTTGATTTGAATAAAATTTATATCGCGCAAACAATAACCCGAAGGCATCAAGGCGCCTAACAAAGCATATCAAAATTTATAAGCCTGACACCATTACAGATAGGCCTGCACAAAGAGATGCGTCTTCAGAGCACTTCTGAATGCCTGAAGAGTGGGTAGGGATCTTAGTTCCAGTGGGAGGGCATTCCACCACTTGGGCGCCAAGGGCCTTGGGCGTACCATGTGGTGCCTGTACCACGGTGCACAATGCAGCGCCTCAGGCCCTAGAGAGGAGGGCCAGGGGGAAGGGGCCTTGATGTTTAAATGCTCCACAGGCCTTCAAACTTCAGTGTTTGCATCCACGTGTATTTGCCCAAACAAAAAAACGTACATAATAAGAAGAAATGGCTATTGGTGTTCTCTCACTCCCGGCTTAATTCAGGATCCCTAACTCTAAATACTTGCATGTCTTTGACAATTATTATAGAGTATTAGTAGAGCTATTTAATTTAAAAGCTGGTAAAAAGCATACAGATAATGGCGAAGGATCCGCATGCATTGTAAATGTACGATTGTGTCTGGATGTTTTATTTCAGGGTAAATCAAAGGCAATCTCTCCTAGAATGTAATCAGTCTTTGGGCCTGATTTAGAACTTGGATCACAGATTACTCCATCACACCGGCGACAGATATCCTGTCCACCTGATAATATAAATCTCATAGGATATAATGGGATTTATATTTCGATGGACGGGATATTTCGATGGACGGGAGTAACCCGTCCGCCATTGTGAAATCAGGCCCGTAGATTGTTAACCTGGTCAGCTGATGTAAGCTGTTAGCCGGTCGCAGCAGGCCGTAGAGACAAGACGCCCCTAGAGAATGGAGAGTGGGACGACGCCTTTCCTTACATACATAACCTCTTTCTTTGTCCAATTTTACCACTTGAACAGCAGAAAAGTTGCTTCATGCATGGTTCTTGTTCTTGTCATCCAGACATACTACTAGTTTGAGGTCATCACACCACATTTAGGAATCCACTATTGCTAACAGATGTAGAAATAGGGAAAAAGTATGACCCTGAAAAACCACTCCTTTGAGGTAGTGAGTTGTCAACAGAAAATGCCCACCATCTTGACTTGATGATATGAGATTACCAAGAAACACCTGACCCAAGCAAAAGTTATAGCTGTCATTTCTGACAATTTGCCTAGTCTGTCCAGTAGCACCTTGTGCCCAAAATCAAAGCAACAAAGAGGTCAGTAGTATGAAAACTGCTGCCTTGCCATTGTTGCCCGCCCACAGAGGCATACTCTGCCCCATCAGTCGTCTAAAGCTAGAATTAATGTAGACACAGAGAATCTCATGGATTCAACGCCTGTACAGAGATGCTGGTTAACAACTCACTGAATGAATGTATTTGTTAACAATAAGATGAAAATAGAGCTTCCAGTTTCTGGCTTTTTAGGCAAAGTTGTCATGGCATGCTTGAGAAGGTAGACAAGTAACCATCAAATCTTGCCTTTAGGAGAAAATGCCTAGTTCCTCTAAAAAAAAGATTTAGATGTTGACTGCATGAGCAAAAAAAAACTTACGTCCACCATGTGAAGCAATTGTACCTGGTTGCTTACTGTTATTTCCGTGAATATTGGGAATCTCTGCACTCGAGCAGTGATCCGCCCTGAGTGTGGAAATTTCACCCTAAGGGGCTGATTAGGATGGAGGATTTCCCGCATCCTCCGGGCCAGCGGTGGCTTCCGCCGGCCCGGAGGATGCGGAAAATCCTCTGCGGACCTACCAAAGACCCACCGCCACATTAGGATGGCTGGTGGGTCCTGGTTTCAGTCCGCCGCTTTTCCGCCGCGGTTGACTTACAACTGCAGCGGAAAAGCTGTAACATGGCTGGCGGTGTCTATCAGACACCGCCAGCCATATTAGGATAGAGTAAAAGAGATGCTTTTCCACGGCGGCTTTTCCGCCGTGGAAAAGCATACGGAATTTGATGTCGGGGCCCGTTGCGGGCCCCCTGGGTGAAGGGGGGGTGGGGGTGCACATGGGGGGTACCCATGGTACCCCCTGCATTTGTATGCAGAAATCGGCAGGCACCGCGGTGCCTGCCGCTTTCTGCATACAAATGCAATGTATGCATTTTTAACATTGCGGCAGGTGCAGCTTGAAGCTGCACCCGCTGCAATGTTAAAGATAGAGGATGTGACCGCCACCCTGGCGGTCACATCCTAATCTGCAAGGAGGGAACGCCGCGGCCCCTGCGGACGTTCCCTCCTACTCTGGGGTCGTGGACGGACTCAATTCCATCCGCGATCCTAATGAGCCCTTAGAGCGGAGATTCCTCCCCGAATGTGGAAACTCAGCCCGAGTGCGGAAAACCTGTGCAGTCATAACAATAGTACTCTTAACTTACCTTTGTGAATACCAAAAAGTAGTAATGTTAGACTTTTGGTCTAAACTAAGACCAGATGTCTCAGTTTACCTTTGTGAATCGGGCCCGTTATTTTTCCCAATACTTTTGTCTTTTTTTTAATGAATGCTCTTCTCTGTTATCGATAGAGATGCTTAAGACTTTTCATATAAAAACACACTCCGAAAAATGTACTTGATGATGACATAGTGACATATTTCAGAGTTCCTGTATGCTGGTGAAGCATTACCCATATCTTATACCACATTTGTGGACAGATGTTCATAAAGTCTTCCGGCCTGCTTTAGAGTTGGGCGGTACAGTAAAATCCACTGGCTGCTGGAGTTAGTGGAAAATCCATTGCTGAAGGATTCACAGCCAGCAGAGAATACTGTGAAGTAATTACCTCTGCTACTGGATCAGTACTGCTGAGGTAAGAATTCTCCAACAGAGTATGTATCGCTGTGTTTATAATAAGAGGATTTTCCATTGGCTCCCAACTCAAAGTCAGGTCTGCAGGCCCTTATGTAGAGATGGGTGGTAGAACAACATCTTCCAGTTTATAGGTCCTGATTAAGACTTCAGTGGTAATGGATTGTTTTGTAGAGGAAGCGTTAGATCTAGGTGTGGCTCTACCTGCAGAATGTCCTTCGCCCTACTGTTTCTGTTCCACCAGGGAAGTTGTGTTGGTTGTGTTTCTCGTTTGTACTGATCACTTCACCATAAGTCAGAGTATTTGCCATTACCACCAGCTCCTAAATAAGGCCGTTGATCTCAAAGGTTTCACACAATGGGTAAATCCCCCTCAGGGATTGACTTATATCATTCTTTTCTATTTTCTCAATCACCAATGAGAGTTGGGGTTCATTCACCAACAGAATGTTGCTTCTGTTTCCTAGTTCACTGCAGCAACAATGATGTCGTGGACTGCTGCTTAAAGGTTAGTGGAACCCGGATCCCCTTCCGGCGACTGAAAGGATTCCAAATCCAGTCCCTTGAAGACGGTTGTGCCATCGAGGCTGTGGTGTGAGTATCCAAAAATGATCTACTTCGGGGGGTTCCAAAGAGCAAACTGTGGTGTCATCAGTTGCTTCGGCAGGGTTCAGATGATGCCCACTTTTTATGTGTTTTATATCGACAAACCCACCACTTGGAGACAGCCAATTGTTTCCATACATGTAGGTGGGGAGGAGGTGCAGTACAGCCAGTCTGGTCAAAGCAATGTTTCGGCATAGTCATTCCCCAAAAATATCCAAGCGTGTTCCCGATACTGTGGAAACTACTGACAGTAATGGTAATATCATACCAGCTATGTCCAAGGTAATTTGCAGACATGGTCTACATCAAGGCCTAGATGTCATGCACATCTCAGCTCCCAAGAATGCCTTCATGCTTATACAGTGTACTAAGGCATTGCTGTGGTGTCTCTGGGGTGGGATCCCACGACTTGGTGGGAAGGGTCAGTGATTGAGTGCAGTCATGCAGTCGTAAGACAAGGGGTAGCTTTAGGAGGGGGAGTGGGTTGGTGTTGTTTGCTAGTTGGGGGATGTAAGGGTCTAATGAGTTGTTCCAATAGGTTTTGCACTCAGATTTTATCTATTGTATGTACCTGCTTGCAAAACATGTTTAACCTTTTTATTAGATGTATTTGCTTACTTGATATTTTTATATGTGTTTGCTAGCTTGTCATTTTTAATCTATTTAGCACATGTTTTTCCTTGCTTGTCAATGTTACCCTATTTATTATATGTGCTTGCTTGCTTGTCATTTTTACTTACTTACTGGACTTTTTGACATTTCCTATGCACTATGTATTCTCTGTAACAAATCCTTGCAGCTGCTGTTTAATGTTTTCCTTTGAAAATAATAAAATGCGTTTGCAATAAATAAATAAATAAATAAGAAGGATTGTGGTCTGGGGGGTCACAATCCTTTTTATTTATTTATTTATTTACCCCTGCCCTTAACCCTCAAACTTTTTTTAAAAACTAAAATTCCCCTTACCTCATCACGTCGTCTCCTCTCCTTCATCTTCCTTTTTGACGTTGGACGTCATAAAGAGAAAGCAGAAGTTTCTTTCTGTTTCCTCTCAAACGACGCTGATTGCCTCCACTTCGCTTCACATCAGGTGCGTTTTTTGGGGGGAGGGGAGAACCCCCTTTTTATTTCCATGCTTTTTAAAAAAAATGTGCGTGGTAAAGGTTTGCATGGAAACGGCTGCGTTGTCGTGGCCTTTTCCCGCTAGCAGCAGACCCTCCTACGTCACAGCAAACAAGCATGGAGTAAACAAATAGAAAAAAAATGGCAGGCCACTCTTTTTCTCTATATCTTTACTTTTGCTGCAATCGCGGCGTACGCGCTTTACCTTAAACAATGTTAAAGTAAAGCGCGGGTGCCGCATGTGCTGCAGAAGTAAAGAAATAGAAAACAATATATTTCTTTACTTTTTCAACAATCGCCGCATCTGCGCTTTAGCTTAACATGGCTAAAGGTCAAGCGCGTGTGCCGCCAACGTGTAAAAAAAGTAAATATTTAGAAAAACAAGCACACCCACTAAAATGAAAGCAACCGCACTGCAAATAAAAAAAAAAGTGCTCACCGATTAATTAAAGGAGACAGTATAACACCGCCAGTAAAAGATCCAGTCCTGATGGGCCGTCCCAAAAGGAGACAGGGCGGTAATATGGAGGGACTAAGAAGCCTCATTTTCAATTGGAAGCCAGCGTTTACCATAGTCGATGACGCCAGCCAATGAAAAATAGGGGCAGGGCTTCAACACCACTTCTAAAACATACCCCACTACAATATGCCTCTGAGTACAAGAGCAGTCCCACTCCGCCCATTGTCATTCTGTATGGGCTGATGATTGTAACATACAGAATGACAATGAGCCCATGGGCTGTTAAAGAATATGGTGGTCTCCTCCAGCCTTAGTCTAGAGCAGGCCCTTCTGTTAGGGTCCCATGGAAGAAATGTACAAAACAAATGTACAAAAATGCCCATACTGCTATGTGCCAGTTCATGAAAAGAAGCCGGAGAAAGAAGTTAAAAAGAAGAGGTTATATTTCTTTCACAGTCTCAACATTTCAGAGCTGAAGCATTTTGAATATTATATACAATGAAGCCATAGTTGCTGATTTTTTTATTGTATGCAACTTACCATTGACAAAGCCAAAAGTCATGGCTTGTTGTAGGTGTAACGTTACTTGCTGTGTTACATATCTGGATGCAATGACAGAAGCAGCAACATACCTGTCGGGGGCACACTAGGCTAAGCACGGATTTTTAGCTGAGGTTTTTTAAGCCACACCCTTAATTACATCGGGCATACCCTTTGGAGAGACCCCAAAGTTTGTTCATGCCGCTAAAAGCCCTGGAAACAACACCATGTCACAGTCACCTCACATCCTGTGCAGCATGCATGATTCGTGACTTCCATGTTTTCAGATTGCCTATGTGCAGTGAGTGGACCCACGCAAAACCAGCCAAGGACTGGATTTAGTGATTAAACTCAACATCAAAGTATCAAATCTAAGTGACAGACCATTTATGGTACGATTTATCTTCCTAACATTAAACATGGCCCAGAGCATTGCAACAAACACTGGGATTCTCCAATTCCAACCAAACAGATCAATAGTGAATAAAGTTCCCAAAAGACAGTATGAACAGCATCACAAGATGTATCAAGAGCAAAAGCTCTACGCTGCCCCATAACCAACACACTCACTAAAGCTTCTCCAAAACAAAGTCCTAGGAAAAAGAGGCATCTTGCACGCATGCAGGAACCCTATATTAGAGCTCCTCAATCAAGAGACAATATATGCCAGCAAAGTAATATCGTACAGAACGGTGCACAGTCTAAATATCAACTTTTAAATATCGGTCTACAGAAATGTCGAGTTGCAAATATCGTAGGGACAGAATATCGAAATCAAGAATATCGATGACCAGAATATCAACCTGAAGGTAAGAAATATTGTTTTTGTTAATATCTATGTCAGTAATATCGATAGCAAAAAAATCGATGTTACTAATATTGATATTTATATTAGTTTTATGTATTTTATATTTACGTGTTATATATTTGTTGTTAAATATTGTACTTGTTTTTAAATATATGTATACATTTTTTAGAAGTAATGTTTTTTTTAAGTAAATTTAATTTAATTATAGTAAATTAATTAATAATTTTTAGGAATTATTAATTATTTTTAATTAAATGTGTTTTAGTTCTGTAGTGGGTTGTGGGTTTATAGGGGAATAGGATGGGAAGTAATTATTTAATTGTTATGAAAAAATTATTTTTATTTATTTATTGGTATTGATAATACATTTATTGTTTATAAATTATTAATTGATAATTAATTTTTATTAATTGATTAATTGATAATGATATTAAGTGTATTAATTTGTTATTGGAGTGGGTTGTGAGTTTATAGGGGAATAGGGTGGGAAGTAATTTAATTCTGATTAATAAATTATTAATTTTATTTTTGTGTATTGATAATTAATTTATTTTTTATTATTTATTAATCAGATTTGTTTTAAATAATAATTTTTTTTTGGTATTAATAATGAATTTATTGTTCATTGATTATTACTTGGTAAATATATTTTATTAATTATTATTTCTTTGTATTTATCAAAAAATGTTAATTATTAATTGGTAATTACTTTTTAATAATTATTGTTTTTGGGTATTGAAAATTACTTTATTTTTTATATACATTGTTTGGGGTAAGTAATGTTTAATAATTATTAATTATTGGGATTTATCATTAATGTATTGATACATAATGAATGGTAATTATTTTTATTAAATATTTATTGGTATTGATAATTTATTGTTATTTAGTAATTAAAACATTATTTATTTAAAAAATATATTTTAATTATAAGTATGTTATTTTTAACCCCTATGCTATCCAGCACTTTTCCTACCTTTGCACTCACTGGAGTGGGAATAGTAATTTTTACCCCTCCGCTATCCAACACTTTCCCTACTGTTGCACTCTCTAGAGTGGGAATAGTAATATTTACCCCTATGCTATCCAACACTTACCCTACTGTTGCACTCACTGGAGTGGGAATAGTAATGTTTACCCCTACGCTATCCCACACTTTCCCTACTGTTGCACTCACTGGAGTTTGAATAGTAATTTTTACCTCTGAGCTATCCAACACTTTCCCTACTGGTGCAGTCACTGGATTGGGAATAGTAACTTTTACCCCTACGCTGTCCAACACTTTCCCTACTGTTGTACTCACTGGAGTGGGAATAGTAATTTTTACCCCTACGCTATCCCACACTTTCTCTACTGTTGTACTCACTGGAGTGGGAATAGTAATTTTAACTCCTACGCTATCCAACATTTAACCTACTGTTGCAATGTTTGGAGTTGGAATAGTAATGTTATTCCCTCCACTATCTAATATTTTTTGTATTATTTTAGATAATGTAATATACAATTAATTTAAAAAAAATTAAAACAAATGTTTATTTTTTTAATTTGTTACATATATTTATTTAAGTACATGTATATATTATATGTATATATTAAATGTATTTATAAATTATAAGTATAATTTATGAATTTGAAACATTTTTAAATATTTTTAATCATGTTTATTTTAATTATAAGTATTATTTACTTTATTTTACATTATTTCTTTAACTTAAAAAAACGATATTTTTAACGATATTTTTTTTCGATATATTTCTACTGACCATAATGTAGCTAGGATGTCGATATTCTTGACTTCGATATTCTTGCTGCGATATTTTTGAAGGTCGATATTTTGCCTACGATATTCTGCCAGTGATCCTTACAAAACATTTTATTTCTTAGCAGAAAATATATTGAAGTCCATAATCAAATCAGAGTGTGTTGTAATTTGTGTCTGCCAAAAGAACCCAAGACCATTACTCACAAACATACCTCAATACAGTTGGATTTTATGGTTGAACTCAGTAGTTCCATATGCAATCAGTCAGTCGATATTCCAATGCTCGAAACTAAATCGGTTATGCCAATCTCCCATATCGGAACCCTCCCCTCACCCCACTCCTTGCTTTAGAAGATACAGCGAGAGTGGAGTTCTTGATGGGCCTCTTCCATCTGCAACTTTGCAGACAAAGGCTCAGCTCATAATTAATGTGAGGAGGTGGTTGAATGACTAAGTGGAGGGATGGGTGGAATGGATGAATGGGTGAGTGAAAGGGTGAATGGATGAATGGGTGAGTGAAAGGGTAAAGGGATGGATAATGAGAGAAAGGATGGATGAGTGAGTGCAAGGATGGATGAGGGTAAATGGATGGATGGATGGGTGGAAGTGTAGATGGATGGGTAAAAGGATGGATGAATGAGTGAAAGGATGATTTGATAAGTGAAAGGCTGAATGGATGAATGAGTGAAACCGTGGATGTAAGGAAGGAGGAGTGAGTGAAAGACAGGGTAGATGGAAAAAAGGATGGATAGATGAGTGAAAGGGTGGAAGGATTAGAGAAAGGATGGACGGATGAGTGAAAGGATGATGGATGAGTGAAAGGATGGATGAGAGATAGGGTCAATGGATGGATTCATGAGTGGATGAGGAGATGGATGGGTGAGTGGTTGGGTAAAGGGTGGATGGAAGGGTGGATGGCTAAGTGAAAGGGGGATGGAGAGAGAAAGGGAAGATGGATGGAGGAGTGAAAGTGTGGATGGATGATTGACAGGATGGATGGACGAATGGGTGCATGGATGAGTGAAACGAAGGATGTAAAGGTGGATAAGTGAAAGAATGCATAGATGAGTGAAAAGGAGGGTGGAGAGCTGGAAAATAGGATGGATGAGTAAAATGGTGAATGGGTGGACGGCTGAGTGACTGGGTGGATGAGTAAGTGAAAGGATGGCTGGATGGGTGAAAGGTAAATGGTTGGATGAATGGGTGAATGGATGGCTGGAAGAGTGGATGGATGAGTGAAAGGATGGATTGGGTGAAAGGGTAGATGGATGGATAAGTGAAAGGGTGGATGGAGGGATGGATGAGTGAAATGGTGGATGGAAGGATAGATGATGGATAGGTTTGCAAAATTGTTGAATAGGTTTGGATATGGATGGGCACACAGATGGAAGGACAGAATGAATAGTGAAAGACTGAATGATGGATGAAAGAATGAATGGATGACAGAATGTAAATGTGAAATGGTGGATATCAGCGGGTTGATGGAAGACAGAATTGCTAGATCATTGGATAGGAGAGCTCTTCTGGGGAGGTTTGTAATTACTTACTTTGCTTTCTTGGAGACATAAGAACTTTAGTTTAAAGTGGGAGGTATTTTTCTGTATTTGCTGTGTGCTTATGTGTGGGATCTATACATCATGCATATGACATTTTGAGTGACACCCAACTGCTACTTGAATGTTACACTATGAATTTTAAATATTTACATGTTTTGTTTTAGGAGTAAGGTTTTAGGGAGAGCCTCATAGTGTCATGAGCTGTGCTTGAGATGTATATTGTGTTTGTAGCAATAGGCGAGGCGTCAAAAATAAACTAAGTAATAGTGTTTTGACAGTACCTTCTTTTATAAAGATACAGGGAAGAGCACCTTTGTGACTTCTGTCAGCCAGTGCAACTCTCTGCAAAGTCCCCATGAACAAAGTCTAATTCCATATTTTAAGTTCCCCTATCTGAAACACTCATAATGCGTTCCCTAATGTGGGTTCATCACTGCAATCCTACCTTTCATTCACCTATGCGTGCCACCTTACATCTCACAATGGCACTCAGATATGAGATGCTAGTAAAGTCTATCCGAGCAGATCATTCTGACTACTTCTCTCACTAAACATGACTGCTCGGACCATGAATTGTAAACAAAATATCATACTGGACAACCCAGTGCAGTAACCAAATCAATAAATTATTATCCTATGAAATACCATAAAAAGACCTGCACAGTTGCTCAAAGCTGCACGTATACTGAAAAACCGTGAGGTGTACGATTGTCTCAACCTAATATAAACATATTTTGACTTGTACTTAAGTGGTCGTCTGTTTACTTATATACTATTGCGCAACTTCCTCTGAAAGGTCTGTAAAACTTACCTCTTGTCCAAAAGTTTTCTCCTGAATTTTGACGATCTGACCTGAACTTTTGTCCTGAATTTTGACCCTTTGTCCTGAATTTTTAACTCACCCTCCTGTATTTGCAACCACGCCAGTTGGTCACCCTACTATTAAAGTGGTATGAGCCTTTCAGCCTCCACGTCTCACTACACAGGTTCAAGTACCAATCCCGTCAGTGGTTGTTCAGAGGGTTAAGGAAGTCTTAGAGATAATGCTGTGGTTCCCGCCGTGGGTGCTATGTATCCATGTGGCTCCAGCCGTGGGTGCTGTGTATCCCTGTGGTTCCAGCCGTGGGTGCTGTGTATCCCTGTGGTTCCAGCCGTGGGTGCTATGTATCCCTGTGATTCCAGCCGTGAAGGCTATATGTCCCCATTGTACCAGTCATGGGTTCTATATATCCTGTGGTTCCAGTTGTTGGCCTATGTATCTCTGTGGTCACAGTCGTTGGTGCTATGTATTGCTTTGGTTACAGACGTGCGTGCTATCTATTGCTGTGATTCTAGTCATGGGTGCTATGTATCGCTGTGGTTCCAGTAATGGGTGCTATGTAACCTTGTGGTTGCAGTCGTGGGTGCTATGTATTGCTGTGGTTCTAGTCGTGGGAGCTATGTATTGCTGTGGTTCCAGTTCTAGTCGTGGGACTGCTATACCTGTCATAAGTGGTATGTATTGATGTGATTCCAGTTGTGTATTCTATGTATCGCTGTGGTTCCACGTTGGATCCTGTGTATCACTGTTATACCAGTCGTGAGTGCTAAGCATTACTGTGGTTCCAGTCATGGGTGATATACATTGCTCTTGCTCCAACATGGGTGTTATGTATTGCTGTGGTTCCAGTTGTGGGTGCTGCGTATTGTTGTGGTCCCAGTCTTGGGCGCTATGCATTGATGTGGTACCAGTCGTGGGTGCTATGCATCGTGGCTCCATCTTGGGTCCTGTGTATCACTGTTTTACTAGTAGTGGGTGCTTTGTATTGTTATGGTTCCAATTTTGTTGCTATGTATTGCTGTGGTTCCAGTCGTGGGTGCTGTGTACTGCTGTGGTTCCAGTTGTGGGTGCCATGAATCACTGTGGTTTAAGTGGTGTGTCAAGTGGGTTTATGTCAGCAGCCCTCAACTCACAAACAAACCACCCAAATTAGACATGGAACCTCATGGTCAGTGATAGGATGCAAAGGAATGATAGATCTGACTGTAAAAATAGCTCTACCCCTCTCCCTCATGGCAGTGCACACGCTACTACCACAAGGACCCCTCCCCCTCATGGCAGTGTACGTGCTACTACCACCATGACCCCTCCCCCTCATGGCAATGAACGTGCTTCTACCACCATCACCTCTCTCCCTCATGGCAGTGCATGTGCTACTTCCACCATGGATGTGTAAATATTATGGTCTGCCAGCCTCGCCCTCGCCACCGTACCACGCATCCGAAGAGCCACCGCCGGAGGCAGATCCTTCTCCTACCTGGCGGCCAAGACATGGAACTCCCTCCCCATCCACCTCCGACTGACCCAGGACCACCTCGCCTTCAGGAGACTACTCAAAACCTGGCTGTTCGAGCAGTAGTGGACCCCCTCCCCAAGCGCCTTGAGACCCTTCTGAGTGAGTAGCGCGCTATACAAGTGTCTTGATTGATTGATTGGGGAGATGATTGATACCCAATTTGCACAATCTGACTCCTTGCCTACCTATGCCTTTTAAAGCATAATTTCCGTAACCAAAAACAGGAAGATATTTTTATTTAAAATCTAAAGCAGTTTTGCAAATCCTCTATTTCCACTCCATACCCCGATTGTTCTCTGCCAAGAAATTGTTCTTGTTGATGCTAGATCCACTTCCCACTAAAAAGGGAGCGGTGGTGTGAGGAATGGATATGACAGGCGCCCCCCTCGCCTAGGGGAGGGGCGCCCTTAGTAGCACCACGGGGCTGAGCCTCCTCTAGAGCCCCTGGATAAGGAAGGGGGTTGGCTGGCCGGGTTGACGTAGAAATGAAACTAGCAGGAAACAAAACTTAGCAGGCTATTTAAGGCTGTGCGATGAGGGGTTTCGTTCTCTTTGTCCCCTTCATGTACAGCCTGGATGGAAGAAGCGTCGTCGACCACCCACCCACCCGGCAGAAGAGTAAGGCGTTGCGGAGCGCTGACAGTTAACAGCAAAGACGGATGCACAACAATAGAGGTGCAGCCATTCCATGGACCCCAGGAGGGGGTAGATTCCACGTTTGCAGTGGGTCGGCGGGGAGGAGGGACTGACCTGCCGGTAGTCCTGGACTCTACTGCCCTAACACACGACGTATGGACTGAGAACAATCTTGGGGAGGTTGCCTGTGGGCAGGTACCCCGATGGGCCGGTGGGTTATGCGGTGCCCTTGATCTCAAGTAGTGCAACTATTGGCTGTAGCGCTTTGGGGCCTGCCGGCACAATGTGCGCAGCAGAATTGGACATTGGTGGCCGAGACGGCCAAGTTCAAATGTACGGCCAAGTTCTAGTGTACGGCCTAGTTAAAAGTTAAAGTGCAACTGTTGGCTGTAGCGCGTTGTGGCCTGCCGGCACAATGTGCGCAGCAGAGTAGGACATTGGTGGCTGAGACGGCCAAGTCAAATGTACGGCCAAGTTCTAGTGTATGGCCGAGTTAAAAAAGTTAAAGTGTAAAGTTCAAATATATGGCCATGTTATTTTAGTGTACGGCCGAGTTAAAGTTTAAATGTAATGTCGTACTTAATTTCCTTACTGCTGTTAACATGTTGATGCAGCTAAAGTGTGATGCTGTGAATAATTCTGATATATCTAAGAATGATACTTTACTTGGTAATGGTCTGTGGTTAATTCCTTGGCTTGATGTGAATAAAAGGCTACGCCATTGACAACCTACCTTGATTCTGAGAGTTCTTGGCCGTAGTGGGGGCTAAGGTGGCAGAATTTGGGGGAGGAGGGAATGTCACGTTGTGTGCTTACTAAGAGGAAAACAAAACGAATTAGGTAAGATTACTAACGTCATACTTTCAGGCAGGCGCCTCCATGCTCACCTGAACTGAGCCCCCCCCAAAATCAATACCATGAGGACAGAAATGGGATGCAGTACAGAGATGACAGGTCAGGGTCACAAATATGAGATTTCAAATCGACAACAATTCCTCAGTTTTTTTTTTACTTCCACAATCACAATATCAATTTATAAAACATCTTACTTCTACAAACACAATTTGAAAGTAGTTATAAACATTATTTTTCTAAGTTATGCAATATAGATTTCACTGTATTTGACTTCTTGACTTTGTTTCTTTACAATCGTTATAACAATCTCAGTGATCAAATCGAGATCGAATCCATCAGCAGCAGATTTAACTGTGCTCATGTTAGAGATATTCAAAAAGAAATCCCCGACACGTGTTTCTCTCCTGGCAGCCCACCACTGAGCTCTCCATAAGGCTGTATAGAGGGCACAGAGGAAGGCGACAGGAAATGATTTACTTGCCGTTGCTTCATTATTGGTTTAGGTGGCTTTATAATCCTCCATGGGTTTTTATTGTGGTTTGTGGCGTACAAGGGATATCGTCTTAAAGATAAGAAGAAAACTTGTGCATCGTGTGCAGACGTTTATGAATGAAATATTGTTTTTAAATGTCTGTCCTTGGGTCTGCCCTGTCTTGGCGCATAAAATCTACAGTAATTACTTATCTAATTGAAGTTACGCTACATTGTTAAAAATTGGGTTTCTGGCTGGCAGAGGTATGCACCCTACCCAAGCAGGAGGCACAATAAAAGCCAGGGTAAGTCACAAACACACCCTAAATTATCCTGTGCTCACTCCTTGGTAGCTTGGCACAGAGTAGTCAGGCAATGTGTAAAGTATTTATGCAACACTTCAAACATAAACACCACACAGAAAGATCCCACACCTGGGTACACAATTAGTACATATTCTAATGTACAAAACAAACCCTGAACAACAAAAATCCAGTAAGTAGAGCCGGAGTTATACATTTTTATAGAATAAACAGAGATATACTGCTTGAAAGCATAAAGCGCCAACCAGGGCTATCTGGTGGTTCTTGGCCAGGGAAATCCAAAAGTTAAGGCCAACCACAATTGAGCGCGGGTCGGATACAACGAACATCCATGGCCCATTGCAAAGTACTTTGGCTGCGCCATTGTCAAAGACAAGATGCAGGGTGCAGAGCGGCGATGTGTAGTCGTCAGTTTACACAGGTAGGCGATGTGTCGGTGATGATGTGTTAAGAATGGAGTTGATGCATAGTGCTGTGAGTGATGGATTCGAGTCGATCCTTGCAGCGGTTCCGAGGCCTCTGCGACACCGGCAATACATGGTTTCTGCTAGAGAAGCACTTAAACTGACTTACTAGGGCATAGGACTGTGTTGGCACCACTTGGCAGAGCAGAGTCAAGGTGCTGAGGCAGATGAGTTGGAAGTCTTTTATGTCCCTAAGACTTCAATCAGAAGGCAAGCCAGCAAGTCCTTGGATTCACTCTGGTTCTTGGTTCAAGTGACGTGGGTCCAGTACTTCTCATGCAGGCAAGCGGGGAAACAGGCAGCATGTCAATACAGCAAGAAAGCAGTTCTTCCAGAGCAGCAGTGTGGCAGACATTTAGCAGCATGGCAATCCTTCTTCCTGCCAGAGTATCCACAGGTCCAGAGGTGTACTGAAGTGGTATGGTCAGAAGACCAGTTCTTATACCCACTGGTGCCTTTGAAGTAGGGGGGACTTGAAAGAAGTGTTTTTGCAGTGCACAGATGTCCTCCCTTACTTTCCTGTCTCCAGACTTACTACGTGGAGGTATGCAGCCCTTTGTGTGGGGACAGGGCACAGCCTATTCAGGTGTGTACGTCTGAGGCTGTGACCAGACCCTCCCTCCCATTCTCCAAGGATGGCCAATTAAGTCACACCTAAGCTCCCATTGTGTGTGGCTGTCGAGAGCGAAGGCACAAAGCTCATCTGTCACCCTACCCAGACATGTACTGAAGACAAACAGGGGAAGGGTAGAAAAATGCCATCTTTCCAAAAGTGCCATTTTAAAAATTGTAATTATGAATTCAACTTTACCATTAAAGAGGATTTATGATTACAATTCCACAGGTACTAAACATGACAGCTCTACCTCCTTTCAATTTGGAATTACAGCTTATTAGCGGTAAGAAGGAATCCCCAATGGTAATCAATGGGAGGGGTAGGGTTCACTGTACTGAAAAACAAATTTGGGAGTTTTTCACTACCAAGACATGTAAAAGGTAGATGTACCTTTCCTATCTTTTAATTACACTGCACCCTGCCCTAAGGGCTACCTAGGGCCTACCTTAGGTGCAACCTATATGTAATAAACGGGAGTTTAAGGCTTGGGATGGGTTTTTAAATGCCAAGTCGACACTGCTTAAACTGTGTTAACTGCACACACAGGATGTGCAACAGTAGGCCTGAGACATGTTTAAAGGGCTACTTAAGAGGGTGGCAAAATCAGTGCTACAGGGCCACACGTAGCTTTTACTTTACAGGCCCTGGACACAGGTAGTGCACTTTACCATGGACTTAAAGGTAAGTTAAAAATGCCTGTTGTGAATATGTAAATCAAACTATGTTTAGGTGAGTGGACACTAGCACTTTAGCACTAGTTGGCAGTGGTAAAGTGCACAGAGTCCTAAGGTCTACAAAAACGAATTCAGCAGAAACGGGAGGAGGAAAGCAAAAAGTATGGTGTGACCCGGCAGAAAGGGCCATTTTCAACACACATTTATCACGGTATTATATCAAGTAAAACATGATAATGGCCACAGTAAATAGAAAGTATCCTCTCACCAGCACAGGTAGGCATCACTATTTTAGATGCTGTGTTTACATGTGATGTCTGTTGTATTTTCATTGAGGTTAAGTTGATATAATCAGCTTGCCTGCCAAGTGAGGGAAAATGGCATCTGGCAATTACATCAACTGGCTGTATCCTTTCAAGGTCCGTTACCCCACAGCCCCATGGGAACATTGAAGCCATTGATTGAGATGAGTTCTGCAGAGTAGTCGCGTTGTATCCACTAGAAATGCAGTTAGGACCTCAGTCAGGGGTCTAACACAGGCCCCCGCAGCCTCTGCGGTGCGGTGTGGGCCCCAAGCTCCAGGGTGCCCCCTCAGCACAGCACTCTGGCCGGAGAGCTTTTGATTGAGCCCGGGGGGCCCCCTCCATGTACCTTGCTGGGAGGCCCCCTCAAGTTTCGTTACGCCAGTGACCTCAGTTGGCAAACTAGAACTCAGTGGAGTTGTTTCTAGGGCGCCATTGTTAGGAGCATTGGCTGCCATCTTGATTTTTTCTCAGCATGATTTTCTCATCCTGCTGAACATGGTCTAAGGCTACAGTACATGACTGCACTCTTATGCCTCTTCTGTTCTCAAGTCTTCTGTATTAGCAGACCTTCGTCGTGACAGTCTTCTTATTATACACCATCAAAAGAGAGCATACATAATCTGTCTACCACTGGGTGTGATCCTGCGATCCTGGCAGGAGACCTCTGCCCCCCCCCGCAGTAAATGCCTCTATTTTTATTTTAGGAGTTTTATATAGCACAGGCACGACCCAAGGGGTATCAGAGTGCTTTAAAGCGACGTAAATAACAGTCTTGAGTAGTTAACAGTACAGCAGCAATAAGAGATACTAGATAGAATCCAATTCAGTATCGTGAGGTGAAGGCTTCCGTTCACTCAGAGTGCAGGAGTTGTATTCGCCATTGGTGGCTTTTGATGCCCGATGTCTGTGATCCAAGA
This sequence comes from Lissotriton vulgaris, assembly GCF_964263255.1. NCBI lineage: Eukaryota > Metazoa > Chordata > Amphibia > Caudata > Salamandridae > Lissotriton > Lissotriton vulgaris. The sequence continues at coordinate 162,129,964 of NC_141689.1, forward strand.
TCAGTCAGATGTTAATGGATTCCACACTAGACAATTGGAGTCATTTACCATTAGGGGCCAGTATGCTGTTGGCCATCTGGATGACCAAATACGCCTTTAGCACTTGACCCACAGGATAGCCAAGGAGCCCTCAAGAGGATGGTGCGGAACAGAACGTCAGAACACAGTAAGACACAGTAATATCACTCAGTAGGAACATCCACCTCAGTTAGTGCTTTACATTGTAGAAAGAAAACTATTTAAATACACATAAAAATGTTTTTAAAAAATAGCACATAAATCCGTAACATTCTGGGCCCTTCCTAGCAAGAGGTCCAAACCTTAGTACAACGCCTAGGTGGTAAGTACTTGTTTTCATACAGTGTTGTGTCTGTGTCATTGATTTTCAGTGGTGCTTAAGAAACGGCGTGCCCAATCCTCAATTCAATCCATGGACCAAACAGGCAAAAGTGCAAAACAGCGTTCTTATCAGACACAGTTCATGGTCACTCAGACTAGTTGACTTCAAAGGCCTCAAGATAAATCCAGGGTAACTGGTCTTTAACACAGGAAACGTTCAGGCCTGACCCCGTGGTCACCAACCAAAATTGGCCTGAAGATTCCACCTGGGCTTGGTCATGCTGAGAGGCACTTAGAGGGTGTGGGAGGTGAAGCATTTCTTGGATGGCACAGTTCATAGTCTTTAATGTCAGGGGACTATATAATTCCACCGCCCCTCCTCAGGAATTCAATGTTTTTCTTTATTTAATTAAAAATTTTAAATCTCAGGAACGACTGGTCATTTTTTGCTTTTGTGCCCACATCTCCATGTGATGCGATCGCTGTGCAACGGATTTAAAGGTTACAGAGCGGGTTACACATTCTGATATCCTTGCAAACATTGACTGATCATTATCTTGGTTTGCAGCATTGGAAACAGAGAAGCCTCACTGAGCTGCCCCTCTGACTGTCTCCAGGCCAAGAGATGGAACCAAGGGGACAACCAAGGTTCTAAGTAGGCTGCCTGGGCCCAAAAAAGAGATTTCCCTGTGGTGCTGATGGGGCAGAAACATCTCACCAAAGCAGGCGCTATAGGTAACGAATCTCTCTCTGGGCTCCAGTCAATACAGACAATTAGAGGCTTCTTCCTGCACAGCAGCTGGGCAGCCTTCTCTCCCTGGAGGACTGGACCTCACAGAAGCTTCCAATGTTCCTCAGGAAGCTGAGCTAATGAACTCCTTCTCTCAGGCAGGCTCTGTTTGCAGGGGGCACTCAAGCAACTCCTTTCAACTGGAATTTTGATCCAGACTTACTCGGCAGTCTAGTCAGAGGATGCGGGCTGGAGCCTTTAGCCCTGGAGCTCAGTCGCTCCTCGAGTGTACTGGTGCCCAGCCCCTTCCTTTGTCATGGGGGTTCCTAGAGTAAAGTACTGCTCAAGCTATCCAGTATTCACCCCCAGAGCTGACCAATCAGTTCACAGCCATGGGTCAAATTGTAGGAGGGCTCTTCCTATCAAGGATAGCTACTGTATGATAAGCTCATGCAAGAGCCATGGACAAAAGGAGTCCTCCTGGGTTGGTTGCAGACAGTTCAGAAAGGGATGTGTCTTGGGGCACAGACAGCGCAACAAATGCTTTGTGAAGCAGATAAGGCAGGAAGAGGGGCAGAGGTGAGGTGAGGAGGCCAGCCTTGTGCAGCGCTCTTGACTCTTTGAAGTTGCCGTAGACATGCAGGGAAGCCAAAATGGATGCACGCAGGCTTCACACTCATTCCGAGCATTGCCGATGGTCTTCATACACTTTTCGCTCCCAACGCACACAGATGAGTGTAAAGGCCCATGGTTATGAGACTAGTAGAAACCTTTACTTAGAGATGGTCAGTAGGCAAATCCCCATGATTGAGACTGGTAAAAAGGCCTGTCCCTTCCACCACAAAGTCCACTACTACAAACACCAGTCCCAGGAGGTCAGGCCTTATTGGACAGCTGTCAATTTCTGCAAGAGCGGGCCCTGGGGTGCCTGGACTGGACTCAGGCCCTGAGAATGGGCCTCAGTTCATGTAAAAGTCCAGGCCTTAAGAGATGGAGAAATCCCTGTTGCTAGGAGCGTGCAGGATCTCATGTTGTCTCTCAGTATATTCACAAGGCCAGATTCACACTTCCACTCCATGATCACCACCTATATGAAACCCAGAGTCCCCTTCGGTGCCTACAAAGTGTTCAAAAGGCTAGAAAACCACAGCTCCTCTGATCGATACAACACCCCGCTTGTGAAGCTGGCACCCCACTTGTGAAGCTGGCACCCCGCTTGTGAAGCTGACACCCCACTTGTGAAGCTGGCACACATTCATCAGGTTAAATGAGTATCTTTGCCCCCCAATATATGCATTGTATTCATTGGATCTACTACATGTTTTGAAATTCCATGAATGTACTTTGCAGTAAGTTATGCTTGAATTTTTATGCTTGCGCAAATACATAAGCTGGAGTAGCTCATTTAACACTGATGTTTTGTATCGAGCTGTTGAATTGTAATTTTCTTTTACTTCCTCTAGATTTATTACCAAGAGGGACAAGCCTCTGTGTGCCCCACCTAGCCAGAGATGGGTACATAAACTGATCAACCAACTAAAAAACCGTGCCCATGAGGTGAATAATGTGGTAAGCAGATTTTGGTTACACCTCATAGTTAAAGTTTTATTTTCTGCAATGCTGCAACTATCTATCCAATCCAGGAACTAGCTCCAAGTGTGCACTTTCTGTGCGACTTTCCCTTCCTAGTCTCATTGTGCAGGCTGCTGTGGCCCCCCGGAAGTTGTCCTTTGACTTCCTGCAAGACACAAGGTTAAGTTTACGTCTGCGTGATGCATCATCGGATTCCTCCACTGCGCATGACTCACATGCTAGGATCTGCAACCTCATGTTTCTGTACTCTTTCTGTACCCCAGTGGGGTAAGTGTGGGACGAGTCCTTCAAGCCACACCATAAAACACCTTTACCCTGTGCATCGTAGACATTGCAAACCTCTTTATCAGTCGCGGCTGCTGCCAATATACAGTGGCTGGTTTGGGGGATTAATAAGGCATTTTAGAAAACACTTACCTGATGCTGCTCTCCTGCTCCCGGCAGTCCCGGTGACACCATCCCAAACTCCCCATCCCTCCAGATACTGCTCTCATGCTATTACCAAGCATGAGATCATCATCAGGATTGGCCTGAGTGGGCTGGTTTGATCCTCGCTCAGGCACAGGGAGTCTTGTGCCATTTCTCCACCAGGCTGTGGAACACAGCTGGGTTGGAGAAACCTAAGTGTGTATGTCGGTTTGGCCGGCCTAAGACGGCTGGCCAAACCGACATGCGCACTTACAGTGCCCACCACTACTCCTCCCTGCCATGGCCAGGCCTGCCCCTCCCTACACAGGCAATGGCTCACAGGCTTAGCTAGTCACTTTAAAATAAAATGATAATAAAACTGGTTTATCATTATTTTATTGTTCAACTACTGACTTTGAGCATTAGTGCGATGTCTCCATTACGTAGGAGCCACACCTGCCCTTAACATTTCTGCAGTCAGGAAAATCAGTTTTTCCACCAATAAGCTATAGTGCTGCTACTTCGATCACAGACATGTCGGTTTCGCGTTTACGCACCACCAAACTTTATGGCCTACGTGTGCTGTACTCATAATGTAACAACATCAAAGCATTATACCCTTTTCACTAGTCATTACTGCCACTTGATGGGCTGGCCTTCAGGGGCTTGGATTTTATTTGTAAACTGAGAGTTTTTTTCACAAATGTTACACATAGTAGCAGATAGGTCCATTAGACTGCTTGCAGTGCAATGGTTACATAAAGTAGTGGTGGAGAGATTTGCCATGGTTGGAACAATACACCTGACGACATAGTCATCCTAAAATACGCACCTTCACGCGTAGGAATTGCGATTCTCAAATTTACATGACTAGAGAATCTGGATTTCATTAAAGACTCGGAGGCTGACATTATGCATACAACTTTAATGCAGATCCCAGCAGCCGCATCACAATAGAAAGTTCCAAATAGAACAAAGGCAACAGCTAAAAGCCATGAGCCAACAACACACAGCCTCTTTTAAATGAGGACAAGAAGATAAAGTTCAAAGTTCAAATGTTGAAGTAGAGAAGAATCAAACTTCGGAACAAGGAGATCGCATAACTTGAAACTTGACTGGAGAAGGTCCAAAAGAAGAAGTCAGACAGGACGTAGACTTGAAAAAGGCGCATTCCAGATCAGGCGTTATCTGAAAAGATAAAACAAATAGGCTAAATGATCTCAAGAGACATGAGAAAGAACAAATTCAAGGGTCATAAATCAAAGTAACATTACATTACAATAGAATATACAAAGTAACATTAGATTATAGCAATAATAATTTGAATGCCTCAATTGAATGCCTCCTAAGGAGGGAGGGAGGGATAATGTCAGCCTCCGAGTCTTTAATGAAATCCAGATTCTCTAGTCATGTAAATATGAGAATCGCAATTTCATCACAAGACCGGAGGCTACATTATGCATGTTGGAAGCTTCCCAAAACAGCATCAGACATGTGTTGGATGGGTTTACAGTAATGACGAGCGAAGGTACCTGCATTGGACTAATCAGCAGCTTTCAAAATATCATCCAATTTACCTCCAGACCAAAGAGATTTGCTAGCCATAGCACCTCTTAGGGAATGAGCTTGAAAAATTGACAAATCAACTCCGGCTAGTTTCATAGCGATTTTAATCCATCTAGCAATAGAAGGGGAACTAATACCCTTATGAGGTTTAACAAAAGAGATAAGTAGTTGATTAACGCCAACTGGACGGAGACCGGACATTCTAAGGTCATATTCTTTCATGCACTCGACAACACAGAGTTTAGGATGAAGATCAAATCGTGGATAAAATATGGAGTCAGACATGGTTTTAGTACGACTATGAATCTCAAATTTAACGCCAAAAACATTGTAAGAACGATAGGAAATATCCAGAGAACGGATATCTGAGGATCTTCTGCAGGAAACTAGGCATAAAAGGGTAGCGAGTTTAATAGAAAGATACTTCCTATTGAGGAGAGAATTAGAAGGCCAATTACTAAAGAGACGAAGAATCAAATTAACATCCCAAAGTATGTCATACTTGGGTCTAGGGGGTCTTTTGAGACGAATACTCTTCATAACCCTACAAATGATAACATTTTTTCCAATGGTTTTGCCATTAACGAGGGTATGTCCCGCGGAAATTGCCGACCTAAAGCAATTAATGGATCTATAACTAAGTCCTCTTTCAAATTGTTCGACTAGAAAATTGGTGACGTCAACAATAGGAGCCTCCAAGGGATCCAGGTTCCTTTCCATGCACCAACAAACCCAAAGTTTCCAGATTCTATTGTATCTGTAATGTGTGCCTGGGGCCCAAGACTCCTTGAGGAGAACTGAAGCCGTGTCCGAAAGTCCTGAGATCTCGTTAGATCTCCTGACACTTTCCAAGCAAGAAGGGACAAAGTCTGATTGAGAATAAGGGGATGAATTCGACCGTCTGAATCTGTGAGAAGATCTTCCAGAGACGGGATTAAGAAAGGAATGCTGCAAGTTAGTTCCAGAGCAGTCGGAAACCAAGCTTGGGAGGGCCAGAAGGGAGTTATCAATGTGAGGAGACATTGTTCTTGTCTCACCTTCTGGAGGACTCTCTGAATCATCGCAAAGGGGGGGAAAGGCATATCCTCGAACATCCTTCCAGGACTGGAGGAAAGAGTTGAATGCTCGAGCACCCGGGTCGGGCATCCAGCTGAAATAATCCGGAAGTTGGGAGGTGAGTCTGCTTGCAAAGAGATCCACCTCGAGAGGACCCCAAATGTGGTTCAAGGTCCTGAAGACAAGAGGGTTCAGCTTCCAATCGCTGAAATCTACAAGGAACCTGGAGTTCCAATCCACGGATGAGTTGGCAGCGCCCGGAAGGTATTCTGCTTTTAGAGCAATCTTGTGCCCCAGACAAAACATCCAAAGTTTCTTCGCTAGATCCGAGAGATCCGCAGATCTCGTGCCTCCTAGACGATTGATATAAGCCACTGCCGACATGTTGTCCATTTTCAACAGGACAGACCTTCCTTGAAGCGAATCCTTGAAGCTCATAAGAGCATAAAGTCCGGCCGTCAGCTCCAGATAGTTTATGTGACGGAGAGATTCCTCTTGGGACCAAAGTCCTCCAGTGTTTAAATCCGAGAGGCAAGCACCCCAGCCGTGAAGGCTGGCGTCCGATTCCAGTACAAATTCCGGGGAAGAGCCAAAAATGGCTTTGCCGTTCCAAGCCTCCAGATTGTCTAGCCACCAAGTTAACTCTGAACGAGAGTCTGAGTCCAGAGAAATCTGATCTCCGTACCAAAGCCCTGATCTCAGGGCTCTCGCCTTGACTCTCTGAAGAGCCCGATAATTGAGTGGCCCTGGAAAAAGCGCTTGAATTGAAGACGAAAGGAGACCTAGTAACCTGGCTAAGTCCCTGAGGGAGAGGGACTGTCTGCCAAGAGCATGTTTTATTTGCTTCTTTATCTTTAAGATTTTCTTCGAAGGAAGAAGGAGGAGACAACGGGTGGTATCGACTGTGAAGCCCAGAAACTCCAGTGATTTTGAGGGAGTCAAGTGAGACTTCTCCTTGTTTATGATGAAACCTAGACTTTCTATGAGTTTCATCGTAAAATCCAGGTCTCGAATTAGGTGCGACTTTTCTTGTGCCATAATTAGAATATCGTCTAGGTAGATAATTAGATGAACACCCCTTTATCTTAGGTGGGAAACAACGGCTCTCATCACTTTCGTGAAGCACCAAGGTGCGGAAGAGAGACCAAATGGTAGAGCTTGAAATTGGTACAATCGACCTTTCCAAAGAAATTGGAGAAAAGGTTGATGAACTTTGGCCATGGGGATAGTAAAATAGGCCTCCTTGAGGTCTAGTTTGGCCAACCAGTCCCCTTCTAGGAGAAGATCTCTCAGGAGGTGAATACCCTCCATCTTGAAATGCCTGTAGGAAATGAATCGGTTTACTTGGCGAAGGTTTATAACCGGCCTCCAACCCTTGTCTTTCTTTTTGACCAAAAAAAGGTTGCTCACAAAACCTATGAGATCCATAGGGACCTCCAAGATTGCACCTTTTTGAATCATAGAAGAGATTTCCTCTTCTATTATGGCTTGTTGATCCTGAGACATTGGAATACATTTTGGGAGAGAAAGGTGAGTAGGTTCTTGATCGAAATCTATCGTAAAACCCCTTACAGTGCTTAGAACCCAAGGATCCTGAGTGATGGATTCCCAATTTTTTACGAAATACTTCAGTCTTCTGCCCACCTTTGAGGGGAAAGAAAGGGAAGGTAGAGGGGAAGCACTCACCTGAGGGGTTGGTTTGGGTGTTTGACCCACGTGTTCTGAATCCTGCTGTACTCATAATGTAACAACATCAAAGCATTATACCCTTTTCACTAGTCATTACTGCCACTTGATGGGCTGGCCTTCAGGGGCTTGGATTTTATTTGTAAACTGAGAGTTTTTTCCACAAATGTTGCACATAGTAGCAGATAGGTCCATTAGACTGCTTGCAGTGCAATGGTTACATAAAGAAGTAGTGGAGAGATTTGCCATGGTTGGGACAGTACACCTGACAACATATTCATCCTAAAATACGCACATTCATGCGTAGGAATCAGAATGATCTGTCCAGGCTCACCCAATGGTTGTTCAGGTACCAAATCTAGGTTTGGACTCCAAGTCTCCAGGGTGTAAAGTCAACAGTTTTACCACCTGACCAAACCTCTTCCCCTGAAAAGTCAGACAAGGAGACCTGATTTCAGGATTACCCTCTTATATGAGCAGATTGTGGTGACCTCAAATAAAAACATAATACACTCACTTCTATTGGGTAATTTTCTTTTAAGCATTAGCAGACTTCCAAACATACCTGCATTTTTTTCTGGTATTAGAAAACTTGATAAGATGCACCTCCTTTAATTCAAGTCACATTTATCAAAATGTGTCTTGTGATAAACCTTGTGGGAATTGTTATTGTTTGGGCAACGTCCTTTCCTGAATGTTTTTTAGCTTGATTCCCATAAAACACTTTGGAGCCTATACAATTCATTAGATTTTTTATATTGGAGTGAGGGTAAATTATTTGTAAGAAAGTCTCCTAAAACTATTGGTAAATATAAATGTAATATTATGCAAAAAGACCCTTTTAAGAATAAAGTTGCAAGTGGAATTGACTTTGGGTTGCAGAGGAAGACCTATACAATAGTTAGGCTATCCTTTGCAATGCATATTTCTGCAAGAAGACCTTGAGTGTTCTCTCTAGTGCCATGGTGAGTTGATTTAGACGCAGGATAAACATAGTGTCAGTTTAGACTACCATCTCTCAAGGTGTCTACATATTTATTTGTGTTAATTAAAGGACTGAAAATATGAGGATCAGGGCCATGTCAGAGTAAATGTCTGGCTAATAGCAGTCTGAAACCAAATATAAAATAATAACTTTTATTTTAAAGCAATCAATCAAGATGTTTTTATCTATGATGAAAGAACTTATTGATTTTGTTAGACCTGAGATCCTTGGTGTGGCACTCCCACAAACCTTTTGCCTTCATTCTTCCTATTTTGCTGAATTATTTTTTGTTTGCTTTATGACTCTGTGCATTTTAACACTGCCATCAAGTGCTACACTGATTGTGCTCTTTCCTTAATATCTAGTAGAATTGACTTACACCATATTTGCACATTTAATTTACTTTTAAGTCCCTAGTAAAAAATGTACTGCATGTACCCAGGGCTTATAAATGCAATGCTTCTAGTGGGCCTCCAGCACTCATTCTGCCACCCAATAAAGTAGTCTTGTAAAAATATGTCTCAGGCCTGCCACTGCAGCCTGTAGTGCAGTTTTAAACTGCCAATTCAACCTGGCAAAATACACCTTTTGACAAGCATTAATATTTTCTTTTTTAATACATATAACTTACTGCTAAGGTGGGACCTAAAGGTTCAGAGGGCAGTGTGAGAAATTGAGTTGTTGGTTAACTGGAGTGTTAGCTGAGGTCAAGCAAGAACTACAATACCTGGCAAGGTGAACCACAAAAAAACACTTAAATAACCTCTGCTTAACTCTGGTTAGCTTGGTACACAAATTAGTCAGGCTTAACTGAGAGGCAATGTGTAAAGTAGGGAGCCTCGTCATAAAAGAGCCGTTGGACGAAGTCACAGTGAAGATTTCTACGCTTGGACGTAGTCACTATTATGGAAGTTGAAAATCTCCAGCGGGAGGATGGAGGAGACTGTAGTCGACAAGAGTTCCACAAGGCCGTATACACCTTTGACAAAAATCTGAAACAGGACCACTAAACAAAATTTGCTGCTGTGGAGAATACCATAATGGAAGTGGCTGCGAAGTCAGGCCGGCCGGCGATGCACATTGTGTGGACTGAACAGCAGGTTGGGCCCAGTTTTCCCTCGGTTCTCAGACAAGTTTTTAGCCAAAAATAATCTAAGTCCCAAGTTTTGGATTTAGGCTATCTGGGCACATTTAGTACCACCACAAAGAGTCTAGGACAGGAGGGGCACCTCTTGGGACGTTAGTTCTCACTCAAGCTAGATGGTGGGAGCCTGTTATGTCCCTGTGGCTCTGAACTAGAGTCCAGCAAACTAGCTCTTGGAATCGCTCTGGCAGTCCTGGGTTCAAGTGAGTTCCTTGATTACACCAGTAAGACACAAAGTGGTTCTGTGAGGGACAGTAAATTGAGTGATTTTAATGTGCTGAATGTATATGACCTGATTTTGTGAGAGGACATACTCAACAATTTCTTTACAGAGTTTTGCCAACACCTTCCTTCACCTAGGAAGGCAGGCCTCTGGGTCAGCACCTGAGTGTCCAAGAAGGCATCTGAGGGACGATCTTCAAAAGGATGGATAGGGTCCCCACCAGAAGGAAGAGGGGGGAGATGAAAATAAAAACAAGGAGTACCTAAAATGCCTGCAAAACAGTTGCCAGGGTAAAGATTCCCAGTCCCAACCAGACTAAAAGAAGAGTTGTTTTCCTGAGAAGAAATCCTCAGGGAAGTTCTCCACCAAACACTATCAGTGCTACAGGTAAGGGGCACATCAAGGAGGACGCCAAATGAAGACATCAGGGATGAATAGTGTAGTCTGGGTAGTAGGTTGTCCTTGTTAGCATGTAAGGTATTGCAGAAGTTACTCTAGTGTCCCTGGGTAACAGAGAGATGGTGTCAAAAGTCCATATGCCTAATAATACTAAAAGGTATAGGCAGTGATTTACCATCAATGGGCAGCGGGTGGAGGCTCTGAGAGACAAAAGCTTCAATATGACTACTGTCAGGTGTCATCTGGTGTCCACAGAGCCGGTAATCCCAAATATATTCCACCAGGCTGTAGTAGCTGACAACCCTGAGAGTCGCTATCTTGTAGCTCTGGATCCCTTTAAATGGGGGAGAGGCGGGGGAGACTCAGGTTCCTTGAGAGTAGCAGTGAGTCCAGCCATGTCTGTGGATAGCTTCCTTGGTACCGACATTTGGAAGGAGACGGAGCTCGGGTCCCACCTGGAGATGTTAGGGTTGCTTGAGTGAGTGTGCTAAAATGTACGATCCATTGTCCCCGAAAAGGGAAGTCGAGAAAACCTGGTGCCGGGAAAAATGGTCCAGGTATCTGCCATAAAGTGGAAGGGCAAGGGGCATGGGAAACCCGCACCTAAATCTCCCACTGTCAGGGAGGAGGCTGAGCCTGAGGATGGCGTCCCAGGACCTACAGGGAAGGACATTGCTGCCCTGGGGAATCTGCCTGAGCTGGCTGGCTGGCAAAGTGATGGAGTGCCTATCAGGAAGGAATTCTGCAAGTCCCAGAAAGAGTGCCTTACGGTGGCCGGTGTAGGCCCAGGCAGCTGGCACACCTCTGGAGATCACATGATGTACTGGGAGAAGGACCTCCTGTATAGAGAGCCTCTGGCTCCTGAGCCTGGTACAACCCATGTGTTGGTGGTCCTCCAGTGCTACAGGGTCTTTCTACTGGGTGTGGCTTATGATGTATCCATAGCAGGAAATCTGGGGCAAGACATGACCTTTGCCAGGTTTGTCAGCTGTTTTTGTTGGCCCCAAATGAGAGTGACCTCAGATGCATTCTGTAGATTTTGTCCAAACTGCCAGGCAAGTGGGAAGTCAGGGGGAAAGTGAAAGTCACAGTTTGTACCTCTCCCTGTCGTATGCACCTCCTTTGAGAGGGTGGGCATTAACATTGTGAAACCCCTAGACCCCAAGTCTGCGTTAGACAACAGGGTCAGCCTGGACTGGGTGGATCATGCCACCCCATACCTGGAGGCTATACACCTGAGAACAGTGACTGTGCACTCAGTGGCCAGATCACTGATGGGGAACTTTACCTGAGTGGGTTTCCCCAAGGAGGTATTATCTGATCGGGATAACTTCATGCCTGCATTCATGAAGTTATTGTGAGACAAGTTTAGTAACCTACAGCTTCTCCCAAACATATCATCTCCAGACCAACAAGACTTTCAAAAGCATGATCATGGGTCTGTCTGAGCCTGCAAGATGGAAGGGGATGCCCTCTTACTATGCCTGTTGTTTGTTTACAGGGAGGTACCACAGAAGGGAGTGGGGTTTAGCCCCTGTGAGCTTCTGTATGGCCACCCACCCTGTCAGAGTGCCTCTCAGCCTAATGAAGGAGGAGTGGGAGAAAACAACCATGAAAATCCCCCAGGGTGTAGTCTGCTATATGTTGGCACTCCGGACTCAGATGAGAAAAGTTGTTATGAAACTATGTCATGACCAGAAAGCAACTATAGTTGAGTTTCAGCCTGGTGAAAAAGTGTGGGTGATGGAGCCACTGGAACCCCGGGCCATGCAGGACTGGTAGACCGGGCCCTTTCAGATGAAAAAGCGCAAGGGGAGGGCACCTACCTAGTGGATCTCCATACCCTAAGGAAGCCCTTGAAGGTCCTACATATGGATCCATACATGAGAGGTCTGGAGTCACCATGCTCCTGGTGACCGAAAAAGGACTGGAGGAGGAAGGCAAACCTCTCCAGATCTGCTATCTTCCAAGGAGCAGGTTGGGTCAGTGGAAGGTGTTAATTTCTCTTCTACCCTGACCCCAGAGCAACCGAGGAACTGTCCCTACTTGCTGAGTCAGTTCGCCTCCTCTTCTCACTGACCCCAGTGATCACCATTTGGTGCACCTGTGATATTAACACTGGGGACAGCATGCCTGTTAAGAATCAAATCTACAGGCTGTCTGAGAAGGTGAGAGCCAGCATCAAGGAGAGGTATCTAGATGCTGGAGTTAGCAGCGATTGAGCACTCTAACAGCCCTTAGTCTAGTCCAGTTGTTGTACTCCCAAAGGCTACCCCACCAGGTGCCACACAAGAACTCTGGTTATGTGTGGACTACATTGATCTCAGTGGAGTCACCAAGACTGGCACTCACCCCATCCTGAGGAGGTTATTTATCGGTTAGAAACTGCCAAGTTGCTGAGCACCTTTGACATAATGTACGAGCTTTGGCAGATTGCCTTAACTGAGAGGGCTAAGGAGAGGAAAGCGCTCTTTACAACGGAGTGCCAATTCCTAGTCAGGGTGATGTCCTTTGGATTGGGGAATGCTCCTGCCACCTTCCAGGAACTGTTCAACAGGTTCCTGGCTGGTATGGAGGCTTTCAGTGGCACCTACCTGGACAACATTGCTACCTTCCATTCCTTTTAGATCACCTGTTCCACCTCCAGGAAGTGTTTCAGGCCCTGGAGAAAGCAGACCTGACCAGACTATCAAGGTGAGCAAGTGGCAGATAGGGCAGGGCTCAATTGTCAACTTGGGACACCAAGTTGGTGGGGGCAAAGTGCAGCCCCTCCAGACCAAAATTCAAACTACCCTGGCATGGGAGAAACCCCCAAGACCCAGACAGAGGTGAGCCCCTTCTTAGGCCTCAGCAGGAGATTCATCAGGGGTTATGGCACCATGAACTGTGATAAACTGGCAGGTTTATTGTCATTCACTGAATTCAAATGAACAACTAGTTCAGTCTGTTACTAACACCCCACCAAGCACATAACCACCCAACTATGGCCTCCATCTTGCCCCTGGTGTTCTGGAGTAGCTGAGGGGTACCATGTTGGTTCTATATAAATAGATAAACATTGAAGTTCATACTGAAATCCATCAATAAGAATTGTTTCTTTACTACAACTAGCAAACCTGTTTAGTGGTCCTGTGGAACCATGAGATTGCCATATGTGAGCTCTATTGTGTTGCGTCCTTCATCAGATACTTTCACTTTGTCACTCAGATCTCAAACGCAAGGCAAGGATTATATTCTCTCAATGGCCCTCTCAATATGACATCTAATTATTTATAGTGTTTTATAAAGCACAAACAGTGACCATCAGGTATCAGAGTGCTGTAGAAAGAAACTATGCCTGCTTTTTTGAAGATGTAACTTATTTTCTGACCATGGTGTTAGCGTATAAAGTTGACTTGTGATGTATCAAATAATGCCTAAGATTTGTATCACTCTGCGATTCTGATGTCTAGGGAGTGACTACTAGGACAAAATGCATATGTCATGAAACATGCTGGCCTCCTACACAGGACATATTGTCTGATTTGTTTTTTAAAGGTTAAGCAGGACAGCAGCTATTAGCCACAATGATGCCACCCAAGGCTGACCCGTGACCTTGGGAAGTGAAGGATGCAAGAAGTTCGGGGGCAACATCTGAAGTCTTCATCCCTTCCCAGCTTCCCTAGCGGCAGATGCTGAGGGCGAGGGCTGTATTCCTTTCAAATGTGAAGCTGGGTCTCTGAGGGCAGACAGCAAAAGAGTGAAGGCATCTGTCCTGCACCCTGTCCTCCCCATCAAACTGTGTTTTCTTTTGTGTCTCTTCTGACTTCTTGGAAAGGAAATCCCTGCGACAGACGTGATGGTCATTTGGGAAGAGTTATTTTGCCATTGTGAAACAAAATGTGAATTAGATAGCTCAGTCTGTGTATGACAGAGAAGGAAGCTTGTCCACTCTGAGGATGCATGCATCTATAGTGGTGACGTATAGTGGTGTGGCATGCATGATGAGTGGTCATTTAAATGTTTGTCCCATTCAATATCAACAGTTTTTACAGTACTATGCGTGTTTTCAATAAATTGATTGGAGGTGCTAGATTCTCTAAGGGACCCTAGGAAGACAGGGCGAGCCGAGCATCTTTTCTATTCCACAGACCCCCATTTCCCAGAGTCCCCTTCCATGCCCTTAGATTTAAAGAAGAATACATTATTGTAACTTCTTGCACAGGCTGCTGATACTTTCTCACCTGATTAATGAGGATCCCAAGTTTGCCTGTTGGGCGCTGCGGGACAAGACCGTTCAGGCCCAAGCCGCGTGCGCCGTAGTCAGGCCCGCGAGCTCGACGCGTGACCTGTTCTTGGAAATTCTTAACTCTGTGCAATGTGATCTTTCCAGCTTGGATTGCAAGGTTCCTTGTGAATTGGCCAAGTATTGCTGCGCTGAATGCTGTCCTCAGTCTGGTTTTTATGCTGATATATTGTGCAAATGTGTGAACCAGCCTGTGGACCATGAAAATATCCAATCAAACGCCCTCTTAGAAGGAGAGCTCGGCTTTCCCCCCTTTCATGCAGATGAGCACCTGTCAATCCCAGCAGCGATGGCACAAGTGACAGAAGAGGACTAGGGATCTGGTGACATAGGACTTTATGTTGTAAAGCTGCTCTGTGGTGATGGTGACTAGAGCTTTTTGGTTTCTGCATATGATGACTGTTTCTTAGTCACTAGTGTACATTGGGAGAGGGTGGGAGCATGTAGTTTATGGCTGTACCTTTTCATGCACGATTAATGCAATTACAATCTCTGATTTCTATATTTTTAACTTTTCTCAAAGTATATTTTTAATACAATAAATGATACAATTAAAAGTTTCTGTGTGGTGCTTTTCGCGACATGTGCCTGTATCAGTGTTGTCGCTGGGCGAGAATCAATAACTCTCAGAACGCAGGTAGTGGACGGTTTCTCCACTCTGACACATTTTAACATTGGCAGAAATTATGGACGTTTTGTTGGTAACACCGAAGCACATCCTAGTAATTTCTGGCAGTGTTTCCAGTGGCTGAAGTCTGTTAGAATGCAGATATGGGTAACAAATGTCACCATCTGTTAATTCCAGGGCACAAGTCCCCCCAAAAAAGTGGGGGGACTGACCAAGGTGGGCAGTATGCAGGTGACAACTCGGCACGTGACATCATGGCCCATGACATCACAGTGCATGAAATTACATGTGGCATCACAGGAAGTTACATCAGAGGAAGTGGTATCACATCCATGACTTTACAAGAAGTGACATCACAAGAAGTGAGAATATGTCTTAAGGCGCACACATATGTTTAGCCGGTATATCATGAGTACATTTGAGGACATTATGAGTGTGCACACAAACATTCCTGACTTAGGCAGAAGACTCAAGCTTTTGTAAGCTACACGTAAAAGAATGTGGTGTTTTGCCAGCATAAAGGTTCCTTTATCCAAGGTTTGACAATCTAACTCTGCTGCCAGCCTAAACCACCAAGAGTAACATTCCATGTGCAGCACATTTCCATGTAGATGTAGCTACCTGCGCTCTCAGGAGGTGAGACTGCTCGTCTATGCAGTATGCTCACTTAGCCCTACCCGCCACTTAATGGGCCTGTGGTGGGCACCTGCACTCATTTTAGGAGACCATGACTCAAAGCAAGATGAAAAGACAGAAAGGGTAGAAAGGAGAAAGAGAGATAGGAAAACAATGCTGAAGACAGAAAACAGAATGAAAAAAGAACCAGCAAGAATAAGCAAGTGTAGAGTGGTTAAAGAAAAGGGTTAAGGTAACATTGCAATTCAGCAATAGGACCCTAAGAAAAAGATTGGGGTTCTGCATTTATGTTTTTACAAATTACACATTGCTCCCTCCACAAATGTCAGCTCCACATTTAGCAGCAGACATCTCTCATGTTCTTATAATTGGCGTGACTATATCTAAACCACCCTCACATTCACCAGCGCAGCCTGACAGCTCACCCTGGAATCAGTACCACCAGAATGCTCATACCAAGAATAGACCACAAATTTCACAGTAAGATGTATCAGCTCCACATCAAAATAAGTGTAAGCCACCCAATATCCAAAGATGAGAATACAATGATGACAAGGATAACTGGCAAGAAAAAGGCATTCAATTCTCGTCCCAACTAGCACTTTCAAGACAATGTTGTCCTTTACAAGAATATATTGCTGGGAAACAACACTTACAACGCAACTTTTACAGCGCACTACCTTTACAGCAAAACTTTTACAACGCAACATCCATTACAACGCATGCCATTACAACGCAACCATTACAACGCATTTCACTACAACGCATACCACTACAACGCATGTCATTTCAACGCAGTCATTGCAACGCATACCATTACAACGCATACCTACACTATCCAACACTTACCCTACTGTTGCACCCCCTGGAGTTAGAATAGTAATTTTTACCCCTACACTATCCAACACTTACCCTACTCTTGCACCCCCTGGAGTTAGAATAGTAATTTTTACCCCTACACTATCCAACACTTACCCTACTGTTGCACCCGCTGGAGTTAGAATAGTAATTTTTACCCCTACACTATCCAACACTTACCCTACTGTTGCACCCGCTGGAGTTAGAATAGTAATTTTTACCCCTACACTATCTAATACTTACCATACATGCAATGTAATGGTATGCGTTGTAATGGTATGCGTTGTAAATGTAGTATGCGGTGTAGTGGAATGCGTTGTAAAGGTAGTTTCAAAGAATTTGTTGTAAAGGTATGCGTTATAATGGAATGCGTTGTAATAGATGTTGCGGTGTAAAAAATGCGTTGTAAAGGTAGGCGTTGTAAAAATATGCATTGTAACGACATACATCCTATATTGCTGGTTAGTACAGAAACACTACCCAAATGAGGAACAGCGAGAGACACCACAACTATAGCCAATAATCAGAACCTGCATTAGACTACGCTCGCTAATAAGAATTTGGCATGTTCTAGACATGTTACGCTGTCAAAATGGTGCATTGGAGATGGCCTACTTGACTTCTTTACAATAACACTAACCTGTGGTCTCGCCTGCAGGAGCCAGCCCTAAGTGTAAATATGGACACATGATCTTTCATTTCATATATAACATACCTCTGAATTACATCAGTTTCCCAGAACTAAGAACATCATAACAGCAAAGCTACCCTTTATAAGGCAGTACATCGCAAAACCTTACAGTATTTCTGCAGTAGGTAGGTGTGAAAAGGACAGAAAACAAGACCACCCATACCCCGACAGGGCAGCAACTTAGAAAAATTTTACACAGCCGTATCCAGCACAATCAAATTTCTAGAGCTACAAAAAAGCAACTTATTATTATTATTTATTATTTAACGACTTGTAAAGCGCCTGGTGACCCAAGGGCATCCCCGCGCTATAAAGATTTGTTATCCAGATGAGAGGGAGGAAAAGAGGGGGAGGACGTTATTTAGGGAATAGAAGTGTTTTCAATTTTTTTCTGAAAATCAAATAATTGGGTTCCAGTCTAAGGGTACGTGGGAGGGAGTTCCATCCAGTGGAAGCTTTCACGGAGAAGCTTCGGCCTCCAGTGCGTGTCTTTTTAAATTTGGGGATGTTGGCTAGGTGCTCATTCTCGGACCGCAGGGATCTGGGTGCTTTATAAGGAGTAACCAGGCCGCTGAGGATCGAAGGGCCAACTCCATTGATCAGTTTGTATGCCGTGCACATGGCTTTGAATTCCACCCTTTGGCGCACAGGGAGCCAGTGCAGGGCCTTGATGGCAGGTTTAGCTGACACTCTGGAGGGAAGGTTCATGAGTAGACGGGCTGCTGCATTCTGTGTTCGTTGCAGTTTCGCCAGGGTGGCCTCAGGGGCTCCCAGGTAGACCATGTTACTGTAGTCCAACCGTGACAGTATGAGCCCTTGGACTAGTAGTTTCCTGGATGCAGGTGGGAGTAAGGGAAGAATCCTGCGGGTGGTGCGCATAAGCCCAAAACAGGTTCCTGCAGTTTTGGCCGCTTGCGTTTTCATTGAAAGCTCGGGTTCTAGCCAGACTCCTAGGGTCTTAATTTCATGTTTCGGGGTGGGAATTTCCCCGAACACGTCTGGCCAGACCGCTGGGGGGATGGTCACCCATTGCTTTCCCATGAGCATCACTTCGGTCTTTGACCCGTTTAATTTTAGTGATGATTCACACATCCAACCGTGGATTTCCGTAAGGCAGTTTGCCAGGTTGTCTGGGTGGTCGTCTAGTTGGGATAGGGAGACGACCAGCTGTGTGTCATCGGCGTAGCTCACTATTTTTATACCGAATGGTGTCACCACGTCTTCAAGGGGGGCCATATAAGCATTAAAAAGCGTAGGGCTCAGGGACGATCCCTGAGGGACCCCGCTCGTGAGGGGAAGGGTGGACGAGTGGTGATTGCCGTCCCATACCTGGAACGTGCGCCCGGCAAGGAAGGACTCTATCCATCTGAGTGCCGTCCCGGTGAGCCCTGCTGCCGCCAGCCGATGGAGAAGGACACGATGGTTGACTGTGTCGAAGGCTGCGCTAAGATCCAGGAGGATCACTGCCACTGACCCTCCTGAATCCAAAATGCGCCTTGCCTCCTCGATGGCGGCAAGAAGGGCGGTATCTGTGCCATGGCCGGGCGAAACCCAGTTTGGGATTGCCGTAAGATGTTATTTGCCTCGAGAAACTGAGACAATTGTCCGTTGACCAATTTCTCGGCTACCTTGCTAATGCCAGGGAGGAGTGAGATTGGCCGGTAGTTTGCCATATCTGCTGGGTCCAGCTGGGGTTTTTTAAGGAGTGCTTTCACCACTGCGCTCTTCCAGCTAGCGGGAACAAATCCCTGGGCAAGTGAGCTGTTAATAAGCTCCGTGATCGTGGGAACGATGACGGGGGCTACGGTTTTGAGGAATCTAATGGGTGCAGGGTCCAGAGGTGATCCGCTTTTCATTTTGGCCATGGTTACTTCTACCTCGTTGCAGGTTACTGGCCTAAATGTCGCAAGTTGGGGGCGTATGCTGCTTCCAATCTGGCTGGGGGGTGAATCATTGTCCATGTGGCCCGAGGGACAGGGAGGGGGAAGGGATGCTAAGATGCGGGTAATTTTGTCATTGAAATAGGTGGCTAATTCGTTGCTTCGGTCCACAGGGGGGGTGTTGGAGGAAGGAGTGGTCGGTACTTTCAGAAGCTCTTTTACGATTAGGAAAGATTCCCTGGCTGAGTTGGTGGATTCTTTTATCCGAGTATCGTAATGGGAAGCTTTAGAGCGCCTAATGGCAGTTTTGTATAATCTAACTGAGTTTTGGTAGGCTTCCTTGCTGGCGTGCTGCCAGTCTTTCCTCCATAGTCGTTCGGCTCTCTTACAATTTTTGCGTAGTAATCGAAGTTCCGGGGTGTACCACGGGGCGGACCCTGGTTTCCCATTTTTGTCCTCCCGAGTTCTAAATGGGAGTACGGAGTCCAGGGAGGTAGTAATCCACTCTCTAAATTTACTATCGGCGATAGCCGGGTCTTCTGCGTAGGCAGGGGTAGTTGACTTTAGGGTCCTGGCCCATTCTTCGGTGGGGAGCTTGGACCAGGCCCTGTCCCTGGTGTAAGTGGGCGGTTTTTGAGGTTTCCTAAAAGTTACTGGTAGTTGGAAGGAGACTAAAAAGTGGTCCGTCCAGGGGAGGGGAAGGGACTCACTGGCTTGCATAGTGGGGGTGCTCGTGAACACAGGGTCCAGCAAGTGACCTTTGTTGTGAGTAGCTCCAGAGTTTAGGAGGCGGATGTCGAGAGCCGCCAGATCAGTGATCAGGTCGGCTGCCCCAGAATCTAAAGGGTCATCGAAATGAATATTCAGGTCTCCTAGTATCATGAAATTGGTGATGGAGTGGGCCTGTGTAGCTACTGTGTCCAGGAGAGTACTAGCAAAAGGACCTGGATGACCGGGGGGGCGGTACACTAGGATCCCTGTGAGTGAGTTAGTCGGGTCTAACTTAATTGTGAACTGTAGGCTTTCAGAGTCGGGAATCTGCGCATCATTGGATTTGCAGGGGAGATAATCCCGGTGGATAATGGCGACACCACCACCCCTACCTGAGGGACGAGGTAGGGAATGAATGAGGAAGCCCGGTGGGATTGCTAGCACCATATCTGACTCCGAGTGTGGGGAGAGCCACGTTTCCGTCAGGAAGAGGACGTCTATCTCATGGTCTTCTATGAGGTGGTTAATCAGCATCGCGTGTTTGGGGAGAGAGCGACAATTCAGCGAAGCGAGTTTAAGGGCTGAGGGCTTGTGGGGTCGAGTAGGGAGTGTGAGCTGGACTGGATGGCAGTAAGTACAGCTGATGAATGGTCCATTCAGATCATGAACATACTCACAGGAGGAGGCGATGGGGGGTCTGAGACTTAGGAGGTCCCGACGTGAGTAGCTTACTTTAGGGGCAACTTTGTCCAACAGGGGTTCTGGCCCTAGGCCCGGCCGTGCGCGGACGGGCGCAGACGGACTTGCCTTAGGCGCGCCTTTGGCGCGCAAACGGCGCGCCTTTGGCGCGCAAACGGCGCTCCCGCTGCGCTCGTCCGCTGCACTGGTATGGCCGGCACATTTGTAGTGAGTGTTATGGGCGTGGCTTCCGCCTTGGGACCGCGCTGGCGGTGTGGGCGTTTCCCCTGTGACAGCGCTGGAAGTCGCTGTGTCAGGGGTGGTCTGGGAGGGCTGCTTTAGCGCGTGAAAGCCGGCGCTTCAATGCAGGTATGCTCAGTGCTTTTTTAAAATCAAAGACAGAGAAAGTGACAAATTTTAAAATCAATTTGTAAGGTGCAGTCCTCCGGCTTCCGCCTCAGAGGATAAACAAAACAATAATGCGACGCGCTTTCTAACAGCGTTTTGTAGTAGTCTTGGTGGGCGTGGGCTTGCAGTGGGCGTGGCTTCCGCCTTGGGACCGCGCTGGCGGTGTGGGCGTTTCCCCTGTGTCAGCGCTGGAAGTCGCTGTGTCAGGGGTGGTCTGGGAGGGCTGCTTTAGCGCGTGAAAGCCGGCGCTTCAATGCAGGTATGCTCAGTGCTTTTTTAAAATCAAAGACAGAGAAAGTGACAAATTTTAAAATCAATTTGTAAGGTGCAGTCCTCCGGCTTCCGCCTCAGAGGATAAACAAAACAATAATGCGACGCGCTTTCTAACAGCGTTTTGTAGTAGTCTTGGTGGGCGTGGCCTCGCGGTGGTCGTGGCTTCCGCCTTGGGACCGCGCTGGCGGTGTGGGCGTTTCCCCTGTGTCAGCGCTGGAAGTCGCTGTGTCAGGGGTGGTCTGGGAGGGCTGCTTTAGCGCGTGAAAGCCGGCGCTTCAATGCAGGTATGCTCAGTTCTTTTTTAAAATCAAAGACAGAGAAAGTGACACATTTTAAAATCAATTTGTAAGGTGCAGTCCTCTGGCTTCCTCCTCAGAGGATAAACAAAACAATGTCTTCCTTTCACGGAACACAGCTCTTCACCATTTAGTGATTGGAAATGTAGCTAAAGCACATCGTTATGAAAGTTTGGAAATCATATTTTGTTGTAGTGTGATATTTCTGGAGGAGCAAGCAGAGTTATGCAAGCCAGTCATTATTTGAAGTGAAAAATGCTGTTGCTGCCACACTCCAACCCCATGTGCCAAGAATTATAGACAAAGCATTAGCCTTTGAAGTAAAATAGGGGAAATAAAAAGATGTCATCTAATGGCTGAAATTAGCAATGTGAAAGCAGAAAACCTGTGATTGATCCCAGATTCCCAGCTTGACCAAATTGTGTGATCCTAGGCAAATCTCTCTCTTGTGTTTGATTTAATGGGCAGTTATGTTGCACCTTATGTAATAAGAATCTAGGCCACATATAGGATGCACTTAACACTTGATTTTCATGTAGCTTCTGCCGGCCAGCCACACTAACCTCATGCACCAAGGGGAAGATTTACAAGCCCCTTGCAAAACGTTTGCGCTGCTGTTGCGTCACTTTTGTGACGCTGCGGTGGCATTAAAAATGTAGCCCATTTACAACGTGACGCATCTCGGGAGATGCGTCACGTTGTAAAGCCCTGCGTCACATCATTCCTGCGTCAGCTATAATGAAGCCTTGTAGAAGTGACACAGTGAAATGTACAAGATTTTACTGCGTCACTTCTAGGACGCCATTGCGTCAAAGCCTTACGCCTGCTTGCAGCAGGCGTAAGGAGTGACGCACTGTAGTGAGAATAGACCTCCCCATGCATTGCTGGAGTTACGTCGTGCTTGCGACACAACTCCAGCAATGAGTGACTTTTTCCCCAAAAGATGCATCAACATGCGCCAGATGCGTTACTTTCTTGTAAATCTGCCCCCAAGAATTTAAAGGTAAAACATTAACCTTTGGTGTGAAATAGGACAAACAAAGAGAGTTCCATTTAGTAGCTGAATGGCACAAAGTGAATGCAGAAACTCTGTGTACTGCCTGTGACCTTCATATGTCAGGCAGAAGCTGCTGTGATGATTGAGGACTGTCGCCCTGGAGCACTGCTCTATCGAGAAGAGGACTGTCGCCTTGTGCAGTGCTGTGACCTGAAGGGGCTGTTTCCCTGTGTGCGCTGTTATGAATCCCATATGCCAGGAGGCGTCCATGGTGACGTGAAAGGGAATTTGCCCAGGGGCAGCATGCAGCTGTGAAGGAGAAGCAAGCCATTCCCGGTGGAGGAAGAGCTCCGATTCAGATAACAATCCATCCAGAAGGACCTAAGACCTTCCGCCGGATTCAGGGAGGCTTACCATGAAGGTGGAGGAGTGCCTCTCCCGTAGCATCGACACTTCTGCTCAACTCCCGTGGACATGTGCCAGGGCACTCCAAACGTCCACTCGAGAAAGAGTCTTTCAAAGACTTGTACTCAGTAGTGGGGCCTAGTTGGAAAGTCGCCTCACATAAATGGGGAATAACCAAGTCTTTGTAAATATGGGCTTGCATCAAAATACATGGGTGAATGCATAGTATTGTCCACTTACCAATCTTGTACTGTCTAAAAGACACAAGATAACTCAAGCCAGGGCAAAGTGCTGCTTTGTGTTAGGTTTTTTGTCAACGCCACACAAACAGGATTTGTGTAGCACTGTAGATCCCAAAATGGATTTTGCCCCAGGGTTGTGCCAGAAAGGTGACGGAACCCCAGCGTAAAATCTGGGCCTCAACTAATACAATTATTTTTTTTAACTCTGCTACAAGGAATTTTGCAACAAGGAGGCAAGTGGCAATACATCTGTTTTGCTTAGTTGTTTGCAAAGCCTGAATTTTAAAATATCATATGGGGTTAAGGCACCTGCTGTAGAGATTTTTGTGTTTCCAGTAAGTCTGAGGGAATAGTATTAATGGTAAAATAACTCTGGATGTTAACACGTTTGCTGGAGAGATCTGTGTTTTGTCTAGTCCCAGTTTTGACTCAAAGTAGCATACAGTGTAATGCGCCTCCTGCAAAGCACATCATGTATCATGCAGATGGCAGATTTTATTTTATGTAGCTATGAAGTGGGTTACTGCTTTAAACACAGATCCTGAGGTTACTTGCAATTGCACTTTAATCCTTCTAATATAGCACAGCGAGCTATGAAGGATGGTATGTGGCTCTAACACCTAGTAACCCTCGCTGTCGTATGTAATACATCCTGGACAATGATTTACAAACGTTTGCATGATTTATTGTCAAAATAATGTGTATATGTGATGTAAAGTGCTCTGACACCCTACATTGGGATGAATAGCTATGGAAAATAAATAAAAATTAAAAATTGTTATTTTGCGCTGGGACAGAGTAACACATCTGACATTCTTACAGTGCATGAATATCTATTACATATTGGGGCCCTAACAAAGTCAAAATCTGTGCCTTTCTCAAGTACCTGTGAAGTGCTAACAAGCTGCTTGCTTTTGTTTCCCTTCCACTTCGCTTCTAGTGAGGTTACAGGCAGCTCCCTTGGAGGATATTTGGTTAAAATGATGCCAAATGACCCCATTAAGTTTGGCCTTTCTTGTGGCTCAGCTTTAGTATCAAATGACAAAGCCTCCCTCCCCTCCTGCACGATGCTTCTTGGAAGGAGAGCAGATACTAAGTATTCGCTGCTGGATGTGTCTCAGTGTCTTAAAATTACACCGGGACGAGCTCAGCATATTTTACAGTGGGGCACAACTTCTTGGAAGGGTGGACGGCGTCCACCCTGTAAAAATAATGCATGGACGCTGTACACCCGCATGTTACCTCCGACTTGTGTTCTGGTTATTTCCCATCATTCCAGGCACCCTCTAAATATAGTGATAAGAACTACCACGGGTGTTACTACCGGCACTGCCATCACTGCTTCATTTATCAGAAAGTTTATTTTTATCAGAAAGTTTATTTTCGGAGCCTAGCTGTCACAGCTTTAAGTGGGATGAAAAAACTGGGGAGATCTCTAACAAGCATTGGCATAGCCAATAGGTCTCGCCTTTGGGACCTTATAAGTGTTTAGGAAGTCAGTTCCAGGGTGAAGAGCATCATTAAAACTGGCTGCTCTCTTGGTGAGTTTGATGCTTGAAGGTAATCGTGGTATACATAGCATTGTGGCAACGTGGTCAGTCGCTGCTCACAGGTGCGGCGCGGTGCAAGAGCTGCACAGACAGCAACGAGGGAGATATGAATTGGCGACGGGCTGAGCGGCGCTGATGTCACCTTTTGCAGAGCGTTTGTGCACACTGGGGTAGCGGAGGCGTGAGTGCTTTATAACACACCCTCCAAAACGAAATGCATTACGTTTGTAAAACCGTAATAAAGGCCCACTTAGGAATTACAGTATTTACCATAACCCATCCACATGGGCGATGGACCCAGGCGGTCACCCTGCTGGGGCACAGCCACTCACAAGAGCGAGGCGGGAGAAAGGCGACTTATCTGCAAGTCCACACATTGAGAGGCTATTAGCAAAATAAAAATGTTTTAATGCTTTACAAAAGGCCAAATGACAGCCCTCAGAGTGACTGTAACTCACTCAGGTTGTAGCCTTGCTGTGATCGCACAGGGAAAGCAGGAAAAAATACAGGGAACACAATTGCAGTGTCGCGCATGCTGTAAAAAAAAAATGCAGCGGGTTTACAAAGTGGGAGAGTTGAGGGGAGTGCGACCGATAATCAACAAAGCGTTTCTCTTGCTGGAGAGAGCCAGGGGCACCATTTTTTTGCAAGTTAATTACAAACATATGGTGTCAAAGCTCGCACCCGCAAGGGAATCGCCAAACGTGCAGGCATTGCCATTGAAAGCAATGCAACAAGTGCCCGTTTTAGGGCGAAAAGTGAATTGATTCCAAAAGGTCCTTTTCCTATGCAGCGCATGCGCGCTGTGTAGGCAAGACTTAAAAAGGGCATGGCCTATGCAATCAAGGATGTGTCTTAAATATGAAAGCTGAATTTTCATAATTCACATAGTGAGCCACCCTAGTGATATTTTAGTTCCTCACTTAGCTTTCTCTCATTTCATTCAGATAAATAACACAAGGGATACATAATCTAATCTTGTTAGGAAGGCAAATGAGTAACAACAAAGACGTTATTGTAAATAATATTGAACATTTTTCAGTTCTGAAATTGTAAAACGGTGAGTTAACCATTACTGGGACCTGGGGAAAGTCTCCAGAGTGTCTCAATCACTCCTGTTATGTTCACTCTATGTTATATACTCAGACCCTATTTCTCTCCACATCTCGACCATCTGCATATATTACACCTCATCTCTTTCCTCTTCAGCACCCTCGTTTCACTCTATCCTGAATGTAATTTCTCACATCTCCTTCACTTTACCCCCTCTAAAAACACAACACACCCGCCCCTGTAAACATCGCAGTTTCTTTTATTTTCGTCTTGTCAATATTTTGACAACTGTATTACCTCCTTCCGAAGCATTTACAGAGTCACAATTGCAAATAGAATCATGACCATTGCTCTGTGCGCTCTGCAGAGAGGCCAAGGATTGGAAGATCCAGTATTCTGAAGACCTTTCTGACTCATGTACAGGCACTATGAGAAACTCACACTGCCTTCAGCCTCAACTCCAGAGCTCTCGCTCGAGGCCTGCTATAAATACTCAGAGGAGACTCAGTTGAAAGCATATGTTATGCAAGAGTTATATACTACACGAAGAAACAACATCCTGCTAATATCTTACACTCTTAGAGAATGCAAGTAACACATTTAAAATATAAACAGGGACTGAAGTGCTGACATGGATGTAGGGCCAGAAAAGGACCAGTTTCAATTGTCCGATTACTATCGGGGCTAAGACCCGGAGGGACCCAGCCAATTTGTAGATGGCAATGTTCTTTATTCTTATTTTCAATGGTTAAAATTCAAGATCGCCCTTACAAGTGTTTTTTTTTATTTCTGTTTGGGAAAATTTTGACACACTGCTTACTTGTTGTCTTTTTGCATTTGTGGATTACAAATAAGTTCCTTTTACATAAATGTACATGCTTGAGTGCTGGGCCACCCTCTGTTTAATTTGTTTTAGTGGGATTCGTGCGACTTTCTTTTTGGGACATATGGAGGTCATGTTTCAGGCCCCTTTGCACCATTGAAGTAAGTAATAGATTTTGCATAGATAAGGTATCTCAGACTGGTGCGAAATTCTTAGCCTTGACTCTCCTCTCTTTTGAATATCAAGTGTGTCTTCTACGTGCTTCTCCAGGGGGAGATCCTTGCACTCCGCCGAGTAGGACTGAATTTGACCAGAGGTCCTGGCCCCTGGTCCCTTCGGGTGCAGACAGGCACAGACGGGCTTGCCTTAGGCACGCCTTTGGCGCACCAGCAGCACGCCCGCTGTGCGCGTCCGCTCCAGTGCATCATCCCTCGCCCCTCCCCGCCACTCAGCCCTGCAGAGCAGCAGCTGCCTTCCCCGCAACCACTAGACCGAGTTGAAGCGGTGGAAGTGGTGAGAAATGTCCTTGTTATGTGCAAAGCTGCTGGTCAAACAGTGCAGCCAGTAGCTGGGTAAATAGTGAAGATTTTCTTCCATTCGCATGCCTACTGGCCATCCAGTGCAGAATCTCTATTACTTAGCAAGTGGCTGGATAAATAGTGAAGCTTTGCTTCAATTTTCATAACTGCTGGCCTAAGAGCAGATGCAATTCACTATTTACCCAGCTGCTAGCTAAATCGCTGCTATCCTCCCTTGACAGATATCCATATGCCAATATACAGCATAGTTTCAATATTTTCAATTATAGTTTAAATGATTCAATCTTAAATTCACCAGCTAAAGTAGGAGCATGAGCCTTGCTGGAAAGAAAATCTACAAAATAATCAGGGTAAAGGCAACCCTCCAACTCAAACTTAGACCCGTCCTCGTGTTGGTAAGTGCACCTGGGGTCTAATATTCAAGCAAATATAAGACCCCAGTGCTTTACCAGAAGTGCATTGATTCATGCATGGTCAGAAAGGGTACTGTACTGCTTTAGTAATCCTACAGGAGTGTGGTCAAATAGTAGCATAGGGGGCTACTTGCAGCACAAATCATGCAAACCACAGATTTCAGGTACTGGACATTAAACACACGTTTACCTTTTCTCAGTGTTCAGATAACTGGATTGTACAGTGTATACCATAGAAATGTGCATTGTTATCATGTGCATTTACATGAAATGTAACAGCCCTTTAAATTGCTTGGATGTCTCAACATAACCTGTATTTCTAAAGCATAAGTTCATCCCTGGGTCATTGGGGGATCTTCATTACCAGGTCTTGTTAGAACAGTCAGCCTTAGGGTGGTCTTCCCCCAAATGTTTTGTTGGTTTTAGGACTCTGGGCACTTTATCACTGCTAACAAGCGCTGAAGTGAATGTGCTCTCTTCCTAAACATGGTTTGATTGACTAATCCACAATCAGCATTTTTAATTCATTTATGAGTCCCTAGTAAAGTGCACTACCTGTGCCCCGGGCATGTAAATTAAATGTTGTTAGTGAGCCTGCAGCACTGATTGTGCCACCTACATGAGTAGCCCTTTAAAACATGTCTCAGGCCTGCTACTTCAGGCCCTATGTGTGCGGTTTACACTGCCATGTTGAGTTGGTATTTAAACCCCCTTGCCAAGCCTTAAACTCCCCTTTTACTACATATAAGTCACCTCAAAGGTAGGCCCAAGGTAGACTGTAGTGTAGGGTGATGTGTAAGTAAAAGGCAGGACATGTACTTTTAAGTTTCACATGCACTGATAGTAAAAAACTCTCAAATTTGTTTTCATTACATTGAGGTCTAACTCACCTATAGGTTAACATTGGGGGTTCCTTGCTACATCTAATAAGTGTAATTCCCAATTGGAAGGTAGTAGAGCGGTCATGTTTAGTACCTATGGAACTGTAATGATAAATCATCTGTAATGGTAAAGTCGAATGCATCATTGCAGTTTTAAAAATGCCACCATCAGAAATATGGCATTTATCTGCTCTTAGCCCTGTGTGCCTGCTGCCCGTCTCCAAACATGACTGGGGTGAGTGACAGGTGGGCCTTTTGCATTCCCTATAGACAGCCACACACAAAGGGAGCTTAGAAGTGTGACTGGTGGGCCATCCACATCATTATGGGCCTTACGGGGCTGGATGGGAGGGAGGAGCTAGGCACAGCCTCACACTTACACCTCAATAGGCTGTGTCCTTTCCCCACATAAAGCATTGCTTTACACCCTGTAGTAAGTCTGGAGCCAAGGCAGGATGGGAGGACGTCTATGTACTTCAAAGCACCCTCTGGGAAGTCTCCCCAACTTCAGAGGTACAACTGGGTATAAGTACTGGACCTCTGACACCACCAACTCAGAACACTTCTGGACCTGTGGATACTCTGCTAGGAAGAACTGCTGTGCTGCTGATGGACCGCCACTGTATTGGACAGCTGTTCTGGAAGTACTGCTTTTCTGCTCTGTTGACCTTCCTGCAGCCTTCTGCCCTCCTTGCGTGGGTGAGAAGGACTGGACCTGCACAAATTAAACCGAGAGTGATTACGACTTTCTAGCTGACCTCCTGTTCTGAAGTCTCAGGTACATCAGTGGCTTTCAACTACCCTGCTACAGCACCTGTTCTCTGCCATCTGTGATTCTGCTGCGAGGATTTAATGCATCGCATTGCTGGCAGTGCAACATATCACCTCCATCTCCAATGCATCTCTGACTTTGTGCTGCTCTGAGCTGATGCATCATCTAATTAATTAATTGTGTCCCAAGGATTGACAACACCGCCTCGCCACCTCTGCTCCTCGCATCTCCCTTGAAGTCGACACAAAAAAGGTAATTTGCAGCAGGCCAAGGCTGGTCCCTTTATCTGACCCGTGCACCAAAGAGGTCAGCCTGAACTTTTGGATCTGACCCTGATGAAATAGCCCCGGTTAGCGCCTTATGCTTATAAACACTGTAATTCAATATATTCTTTTAAAAAACATAAGCTCTGGTTCTACTTATTGGATTTTGTCATTTTGGTCTTGTTTTGTTCTAACCAGTTTTGGCATCTTTTTGTTTTCACTGTTTGAATGTTTGAAGTATTACAAAAGTACTTTACACATTGCCTCTTAAGTTAAGTCTGACTGCTCTGTGCGAAGCTGCAGAGGGTGAGCACAGGTTAAATTAGATTGTGTATCTAACTTACCATGAAAAAGGATTGTAGTTTCTGCTTCGACAGGGTGCATAACTCTGCTAACCGTAAACCCCATTTCCAATAGGGCTCACATGTATTACAAATAAGGGTTAGTTCCTTGGCTAATGCCACAGCACACCTTTAACTGGAAACATCTTGTGCAAACAGGATCTGGACTCCCTCTCATCGTAAATGCAAGGCCCAGCAGCATAAACTTGTGCCTACCCTGGGGCCAGTGCATAAGAGAAAGACAGACCCACTTTTTATGGCTGCCAGACCACCCGGACTGCATTTGAAAGGGTGGCAGAGATATTTTTTTTGTAAACAAATTGTATTAATTTTCTTCAGTCACCTTACCAACATTCTTACAGTTCAATCTGGGCCATCTCTTCGACGGTCCGATCCTCAGAATACAAGTCAGGAGTATCCAATACCCAACATCTCTTGCCTAGCCCGAACCAACCCACCTCCCCCTCTACCCCCACCCCCCATGTCAGTGTGCCCTCCTCTACCCCCCCTAATGAAATGACAGTAACCCCGTGCGTTCAGGTACCTAACTCCAGCCATTGTATGTGCACAGCCATGTCCGCCTCGGAAAATTGATGGTTCCATTTAAATAATCAGGTGTACCCTGTGTCCCTACTCCGAGTCCGCCGCCCTGCCCAACCTAGTGCGCGGAAACCTACTCCAGCCTGCATGTGTCTAGGTGGCCCCGTCCCCAGTGTGCTCCCCCGTGTTCCCCGCCCCAGTCTCTAGTTCCTGGGTCGCTGGCACATCCCCCCCATCCTCCTCATCTGCCTCTGTTGAAGACTGAAGTTCCACTACCAGCACGCCCCACGCTCTAGCTGCTTCTAGCGCCTTGTCATTAGAGGTACGCCTGGCTAACTGTAGTCTAAGCGTCCCTTCACTGCTCGCCCAATTCAGGAAACTCCCCCGCCATCTCTGAAAGCTAGGTCCCGCTCTCGACTTCCAATGCAAGGTGAGCTCCCTTTTCGCCATGACCAACCCCAAATCGTAGAACTGGCTGGTAATTTTTGTGGCGGGTGTATGTGGGAACCAAAGCAAAAGGCAAACTCCCATCCCCACTTCAATCCGACGCTCCGTTACCCGGTTCAGACACGCCACCACTTCTGTCCAATAAGAACCCAGACCCGCGCAGGACCAAAACATATGACCAAAATCAGCACCCTCTGCATTTCATCGGGGACACATCGAATGAGTCCCCCCAAAAGCTCGCTGAATTTTGACCAGTGTTAAATAAGCCCTGTGCAGCGTGAAATATTGAACTAATTGAAACTGGGCGTTGCGCGTGCCTTTCCAGGCCCTCCGCACGAGCCGTGGCCATGTCGTCTCTGGTATTGGTTTTCCAAGGTCCTCCTCCCATAAAGGGTGGCAGAGATATGCCTGCTGACGTGTGCAGTGAGTGACCGAATCATCATCATAGAAAACGTTATTCGATCTTTCATTAAATCAGATCATAAAAGTACATGAATCCTTCTGGAGGGGAATGCCTGAGTGGTTCTCTGACTCTCACTTTTTCCACTTTTGAGGGTTCACCTTGGGGGATCACTGGCTTTGCACCATCTCTCTGTGGCACGAGTCAGTACACCCTTTGGCATGTCCTTTACCTGTACACCAGCATCAATAATATGGCAAAAGTGTTTCCTCACTTGCCTGGGCTCACACCTACATGAAACTGAGGGAACTCCCCCTTGATATCGAGCTGGCATGACTTGTGAGGCAGTGCGACCTGCATTACAGAAAGGGTCACACAATCATCTGCCTCCTTGATGTCACGCTGGCAGTGCGTCTGTGCCAGTGCGCCCTGTGTTACAGATGTGGCCACACAAGCATCTGCCTCCCATTCTGCAAGACCAAGTGCCTGGGGTCACAAAGAGTGGGTGCAAGATTTAAGTGTACAAGCCCATTGTACTTTTGATATTATGGTCCCAGATGTTTATTGTTAGCACATCAATGGCACACATTTTATTGATTTCAGAAGGGTGAAAAGTTGAATGGGCCAGCTGGAATTTGAACCTGTGGCCACAAGGTCAAGCAGACTCAAGCCCCATACTTTACTCCACAGAACCATCAGACCCAACAGAAAAAAAATAAAGTGCCTTTTGGCAAGGAAGAGTCCCATGTCCTTTCTTCTGTTTCCAAATTCGCTTTCAGGAATGCTTAATTTTACTGACATCATTTGTCTTGGCCTGCTACTTTTCGTTGTTCTTTAATCACTGCGGATTCTTGTTCAGGTGCACCTTGGAGCAGCTGTCAGATGCTATCAATGAACAATTACTCCCACAGTTACCACAGCCATTAGTCCTGCCTGCAAGCCCAGCGCCTAGACCCTCTCCGTGAGCCAAAGAAAACACAAGGTGCTGGATCAGTTACAGCTAATTTACCAGGCTCTTGAAAGTTTGACACATTCTCATCTGAAGCCGATTTATTTCACTGTATCCCACACAAGTTTATAAAACTATATACAAATAGTTATACTTGGTGATGACACGTGAGCCTGATACATCAAATTCTACAATCTTTAGGGTCAGATTTGCAAACACTGTCTCAAAAAAGTGTTATGGGACTTGCTTTCCAGGGCAGATCCTAGTGTGCTTAGGAAAGTAGCCTTAAGGGAAAACCAAGTATCAATTTGCAATACTTTGCTCTACTTTGTGTCAAGAGGGTCTTCCATGGGCATCCCCATGGGACCACCCATTGATTTTGAAGCAAAGCCCCAGACACTAATAAGCCAGGCATGCCTTTAAACCCAAAAATGAACGCTTTCTTGAGGCAAGTGTAAAGTTCGAGAAACGTTTTATTTTTTCACAACATTTCGAACTTTGCATGTGTACTGTACTGAACATGCACACATACAAGTTATTAAATGTTATGTTATTAAAATGTATTATGCACACGAATCACGCCGGGATGACAGGAGTCAAGCAGAACTAAGGCAGATAGAATAAGTTGGTCTAAAGTAATTTCCTGAATTGGAGATGGTCCTTGCAAATTCGCATTTGAGAAGGCAGCTTATCCAATAGAATGGGGCTAGGAAAGAAAAGGCCCTGCCCCCTGACCGGGGCTATCTGACCCTGGGGACCACGAGGCATGCTTTGTCGCAAGATCTTAACAGGCTTGAGGGGACAAAGTGTTAAACGATGTATGGGCATAGTGTTTTTGTACTAGACAGGATCTAAGCTCTCTCTCTTTTAGACAACTCAGCTCAACTTTTCTTTCTGCCCTGAATTGTGTGAAAGTTTAGGAAATCTGCCCCGTTGTGCCTTGTGTTTTCATCCAGGTCTGATAATGAAAACGCAGCAGCCAAAAACTCTGTATGGGACTCATTTTCTGGTCTCCAAACAGGCGTGTAAAGAAAAAGCCCAGGAGCACGCTTACGCGAAATTCGCATACTTTCCTTTGCAGAATGCCCAAAACGTTGCGTGAAATTACCTGTCAGTACGTGAAATGCACTATGTTTTAGTGTGAAAGGTATCCTAGTCACCAACAGACGTTCTCCTTCAGCTTACTCAAGTTTTCCTGTGCTCTGCACTAGAATTTGTACCCAAATAACTTCTCAGTTATGCCACGTGGCGTAACCTCAGGCATATCATGGAAATCAAATTTCACCCAGGCCTACTCAGGGGAACAAGGAAGTAAGGGAGACAAGGAGGCAAGGAGCGCTAAGTGCCCTCATTAAAATACAAATCTTCAGGCGGGTCACATAAACAGTTTTTGTGCCAGGCACTAGGTGAATTTGTCGGCTGTATCGGCCGGATCATGTGAAAAATTTTGTGTCAGATGTATTTACATTTATCTGCTGTTAATTTCTGCCAGTAGTTTAGGTTTGTTGCCAAAATTGTATCTTTGAAATAACTTTTAACACGACAGTGACAGAGTCATTACGTGTTGCAATAAGATCAAAGACTGCAAAGTTAAGCACTAACCCATACAAACACTGCCGCCACAAATCTGTTTAAGCGCTCTGGCATGAGAAAATCAAGAAATGTTGGCCTAGATTTAAAGAAAAGGTTGCGCGGTGCTGGTGTAGTGCTTCTCTCAAGTCAAAAGTACTGTTATTTGATTTCATTAAAATCATAAAAGGGTGGGAATACCACCATGATGCATAAGACATTGAATCGACATTTTAAAACCTGGTATGTAAAAAAAAAAGAAAACAAATCATGTCCTGGCGCGATTATCAGCCAAGGAATTTAAAAAGTATAATCAAATACAATTAAAGGGTCTATAAATAGGTTATTTTGGAACAACTCGGATTGATTCATTCTTTTTTGACCAGGTCTTTTGCCGCATTTTTTCAAAAGTTTATAGCACTAGAGAACCGTTCGATTCACGAGCCTCCGGGGCATTTCAGGATCTAGTAGAGTAAAACATTGTAATAAGTGCAATTGGGAAGCTGTAAACGGATTATTTTGAAGCTACTTGGATTAATTCGCTATTTTGTTCAGTTCTTTTGCCACCGTTTTTCAAAAGTTTATGGCTCTGCAGGACAATTGAATTGACGATTCTCCAAGAAATGTTATAACTGCATGTTGTTTGTGCCTTCGTTAGTGCCTACTGTAGGACAGTTTTCCGGATTTCTAATAGTGCAGGGCAGATGCATAAGAGATGTAATAATGACTCGTTGCCCTGTCCGCAGAGGCGGCATTCTTTAGTTGGCCATGTGTGTTTCCATTTCAGTGTCAGGTCCTTCCTGGGGTTTGCCCCCAACCACAGCAGTGTCAAGTAATGGTTTTTGTGATATGAAAAATGTTCAGACCGGTACTGTTGGGGTTTCAGAGTATGGTAGGATTGTATCACTGCCCAAGCCTTTTTTTTTTTAAATGGCTGACTTGTCAGTTTTCTTCTTTTTTTTTTTACAGAGTTTTATATAGCACGAACTTGACCCGAATCGGGTATCAGAGTGCTTTACATAGCACCAATTGCGTTAAATGAGGACACATTAATTTTTTGTTAGGCACGGGGAGATTAAGTGAATTGCCCAGAATGTTCAATGTCGTTGCCGAGACTGGAATCCAGTTCCCCAGATTCGAGAACGACCGCCCTAGCCGGTAGGCCAACTCCTCTGATAAAGAGGTCCGTTTGATTGCGTTTTTAACAACAGTTTTAAATCCGGAAAACTGTGTGATTGTTAGCCAGGGCTTATCTGAATGTAGTGCCAGGAGAGATTGTTTTAGGACTGTAGCAATATAATTATTTAGCCTGATTTGATTTTCGATCTCCACCCAGCAGTGGTGGACTAAGGTGTCATCTTCGGCTGCCCTCATCTTCCAGTAATATTTGACTAGTGCGTTTTGTCTGGCTGGTTACTTATTTTTTAGTCCATATTACAATCAGATTTGAGCTTGTGAAATGTGTTGGGGAATTAACAACAAGCGCTTGAAGAAGATGGATAGTGCTGTGTTTAGAACTGTTGCATCTTTGATATTCAGTATTTCTGAGCCGTATGATATGGAGGGTAGGAATTTAGCTGCAATTACTTTGAGCAAATGACCTGTTGAGCAACCTAAAAGCTTTTTCTGTAAGCTTTTAAATGCAAAAAGCAGTTCTTTTGCTTTCGTGCGTCCTTGGTCTAGGTGTTGCTTAAAGTTAAGATGGCCATCCAGTTGAAAGCCTAAGGGGGTCATTAGGATGACGGGCAGAAAACCACCCCGACCGCCATGGAGGTGGAAACCAACCGCCCGCCTGCACGGCGGAAACACCGGCGGCCACATTAGGATCAACCGCCACAAAAGACCGACCGCGGCAGTAGCTGGCCAAGCAAAGCCGTCCGACGCGGGCGGTGATGGCCAAAAATCGACCGCAGCGGTTGGAAAAGCTGCGGAAAAGCTACAACCTGCAGCAAGGACAGTGGACACACCGCACGGGAAATTATGATAACCCCGAGGGTGTCGCAGTCGGAACCGCTGTTACGGACCGCCGCAGTCGCACACAGGAGTGAATGGGAAAAATATCGGAAGATCTGCAGCATAAACACTGCACCGGACGGGACATGAAAAACATGGCGGATGATGCCAAAACACCACAGTGATGCCAAACAATGCACAAATAAAATCAGCCATGACCCCCAAATACATAACGCACATACATATAAAACAAACAAAGCTAAAAATAAAATTAAAACCCTGGACAACTCCCACAACACACCTGACAACCAAAATCCACTTGGACACACCCACAGAGCTGAGTATAAAGCCATCCCCTACGCAAACCACAATCCTTTGCAACACTCCAGATTAGAAGGCCATACACCACATCTAACAGGAGAGGGAAAAGATCACAGCACACACACACACACACACATCCACTACCACTATCACCACCACCCTTACACCAGCACAAATAATCCCACAGCACACAACACACCTCACACCTCAACACCATGCCCCTGCACCCACAAACACCTCAACCACCACACACCATGACAACACAAAAAATGCCCTAATTCACCGAGAGTGAGTTGACAGTCATGGTCAATGAGATTGTAAGAGTAGAGCCACAACTGTTTGGTAGCCTGGTCCAACAGACACCATTAGCCACGAGGACACAAATGTGGGAAAGGATAGTCCAAAGGGTGAATGCAGTAGGGACCACCCCAAGATCCAGGAAGGAGATCATGAAGCGGTGGCATGATCTCAAGAGGGTTGTCAAGGAGCGGAGGAGTAAGAACTGGACGCTGGTGAACATGACTGGCAGTGGCCCTCCCATCCCACCGAAAACATTCACACCATGGGAGGAGAAGGTGCTTGCCATACTGCTTCCTGAGAGTCTCAAAGGAGTAGCCGGGGGGAGCGGAGGCTGGTAAGTACAAACAAATGCCAAACAACACACTGAGAAGTACTTCCTTGCAATACCTAAACACCATTACACTGTCCACCCTCACACAACAGGTAGCTAGCCAACTTGCTTAGGAGGCCTGTATGGGGGAGGGAGGCCTGCATTACCACTCCCACCATGCCCCCTGTCCCATAGCTGAGCAGGATACAGGCCTCCCCACCCAGAAGCATGTGTTGTGTTAGCCATTGCACTGTTCCCTTCAACAAACAGGTAGGTAGCTATCTTTCTTGTGATGTCTGTCTGTTGAAGGGAGGCCTGCACTACCATTCCCCCCATGCCCCCTGTCCCACACTCCAGCAGCATGGAGGCCTCCCCCACCCAGGAGCATATGTCAGCCATTGTACTGTTCAAAAAACAAACTTACAGGTCGGTATCCATCTTGTATTGGGGCACAGTTTGGGGGTGGGAGGCCCTGAATCACCATTCCTAGCATGCCCCCTGTCCCATACTCCAGCTGCATGGAGGCCTCCCCCACCCAGGAGCATGTGGCAGCCATTGCAATGTTCAACAAACAGACTTACAGGTCGGCATCCATCTCGTATTGGAGCACAGTTTAGGGGTGGGAGGCCCTGAATCATCACTTCCAGCTTGCCCCCTGTCTCACATTCCAGCAGCATGGAGGCCTCCCCCACCAAGGAGCATGTGTCAGCTATTGCACTGTTCACCCTCATATAACCGGTAGGTAGCTATCTTAACTCTTCCTGATGTGTGTGTGGGAGACCTGCATCCCGAAACGCAGCAACAATTGCATGCAATGCATTGACATCCAACATCTATGAGTAAATGATGTTCCTGTGCAACATGAAATTATACACAGTGTTGCCATGGTTTGTACAACTGGTTAGTTCATATTTGTGTAGTGTACAGACAGTCGTTTATATGCAGCTGACACAACACTTGCACAGTGCCCAACACTGACCATTCCCCATCTACTCCACAGGTGATGAAGAACTCACTGCTGAGGACCACACCAACGACCAGCAGAGCCAGTCTCCACCCCCGGCACATGGACTCTCAGATGTGGACTCCCAGGACAGTCTGGACGATGAGCTCCAACCCGGCCCATCTGGTGTGCCACAGACCCAGAGGTCACAGGCCCCCATCCTCCTCACCACCACGTCTGCTGCAACAACAGCGCAGCAGACCCCTGCTGTCACTGCCTCTGCCTCCACCGCAGCCACCACCGTCACCACTGCCACCGCCACTACTACTAGTACCACCAGTACCACCTGCAGCACCCACCCTGTCCCAGGGGATGACCAGCCCACAGCAAATACTGTGGAGGGCAGGGAGAGAGTGCGTGTTCCGACAGTGGCGAGGCAAGAGGTCCGTGGCAGAACAGCAGGTGGGAGGGCAAGGGCCACCACCAGAACTCGGGGGGAGTGGACACCATCCCTGGACCACTTCACCAGAGTAATGGAGGCATACCAAGAAGTCCAGGGACAAAATGGCCGGTCGGATGGACTGTTAAGGGAGCTCATCCTGCTGATGAGGTCCATCGACAACCACCTTGGACAGATGGTGGACCTCATGGGCCAGCAAGTGGCGTTGCAGAGGGACAGGCCTGTGTCCCTACCACCACCTCTGTCCCCTCCTGTTGTGCCGCAGGATGACAGTGCACCATCCTCCCCTGCGCCAACAGAGAGGGACGAGTCCCCTGACGCCGCTGGCCATCAAACAGGCCTACCACCGCCAAAAAGACCTAGGGGGTGTCCAAAGAAGAGCCTGGGAGCCTCCGGAGGCAAAGCACCTGCCACACGCCAGTCACGGAGCCAGCCGTGATGACAACCCTCTTCCCTACTGCATTGACTGTTTGGACTGTCTTTACCCACATTTCTTTGGCAATGTCACCTGTCTGTTGGACTGGGTCACCTCACCACATCCATGTGGACTCTACTCTTGCATCTCAGCGAACAGGACTGTCAACTCACTACTCATTCTCCACTGTCATGTAAAATTCCCGCACAAATCGCATTTCCACTGTCAAAATAAAATACCTGATGCACCAGATTTTGTGCTGTATTGTTTTGAGTGCAATATTTACAATGTAGACAATATCCATTATGTGTCCAAATGATGTACAGTATGTAGTGCAGGATTCGTCTGTAGAACCTAGGGAGACACAACAGAACAACAGTCACTGCCCTCATTGTGCCATCACATGCAGAACACTACACAAAACCTACACAAGACACTACAGGGTTACTAGACAATGTGCTGCAGGTGTGAACAAATAGGGTCCAGCATACGTTCACATATGGAACGTCAATGTCACTTTTACCACACACAGGTGACTGAACATGTGCCTGTCTGTTACATCCGCGCATTGCCCTTTACAACAATAGCAACCACACCACACAATGTACACGTTGTACCTGATCACCCACCTTCAAGTGAAGTAGCGTTCGATGAGCTGCTTGCACAGGTCTACTCCTTCATTCTCTCCACTATCCTCATCACTAGACTCAGGTCCTTGAGCAGGTGATGGCCTTGGTTCCTCCCCATCATCCAGGAGCAGGGGGATCCCCTTGTGGATGGCCTGGTTGTGCAGCATACAGCATGCCAAAACTATCTTGCATACCTTCCCAGGCGAGTATGCCAGTGCACCTCCTGTCCTGTCAAGGCATCGGAATCTAGACTTCAGCAGGCCAAAATGCCGTTTGATTACCCAGCGGGTCCTGCCATGGGCATCATTGTAGCGGATGTCAGTCGGGGTCCTGGGATTCCTGAGGGGGCTCAACAGCCATGGCCTACTGGGATATGCTGAGTCACCTGTGAATGACAAACACCCATTGCAATGTTGCACAGCCAGAGTGCAGCAGGTAACACACAGCACGCCATATCAGTAGGCATACTCACCCACAATCTAAGCACTTTTCGGGATGCAGATTCTCCATCATCCGTGGCACCATTCTGTTCCTCATGATGTACGAATCATGCGCTGAGCCAAGATACTTCGCACACACATGAGAAATGGTCATGTCCGCAAGGCACACCACCTGCATATTGTTGGAATGATAATGTTTGCGGTCCCTATATATGTGCTCCGTGGCCAGTGGTGCTACCAGACCTACATGGGTGCAATCGATGGCACCAACAACATGTGGGATGCGCCCAAGGGGATAGAAGTCACCCTTCATGTCAGCCAATTCTACTCCCCTAGGGAAATGGATGTAGCGATTCCAATACAGCATCATGGCAGCAAGAACATCCTTCAGCACCATGCTGAACATGGGCTGTGACATCCCTCCAGTGCTAGCCACGGTCTCCTGGAAGGAACCTGTTGCAAAAAAGTGGAGTGCTGCCATCACCTTGTATGTGGGTGTGAATGCCGTAGGATAGAGACGACGAGGCCGCAGGTGGGGCTCCGATAGATCAGACAGGGTCTTCAGTGTTGGTCTGTCCAGGCGGAATTTCCTAATTAATGCTATATTCTCCATGCCCTTCAGCACCGTCATGTGACGGAGGAGATTTGGCCTCCTCCTAGTTGAGAAGTAAAAAAGAAAATGTCAGTGACAACCATCATGAGATGGCCACAGCACATTCCATCAATGATGTAATGCAAAAACATCGACTGCCTGAGAGATGCATGGCACACCAGGTTACATGGCTGGCCTTTTGATACACACAGAGGGCACACCTCTCCACTGTGAATACACAAGTGCCACAAACACATCAGAGAATGTGAAAGTGCACATACTGGAGATCACAATTCACATGTGCAGGCAAGGTGCAGCAACAACGGCCAATGTTATGAAAATTACCATAAAATACAAGAGTTCCCTTTTTCTGGTTGTAAGTGACAGAGCAAACTAACCTCGCTGTCTTTCGGTCAAGTCGTATTTTACGATTGCCTATGAGTATAATCATTAGGGTCCCACACCACAAAGTAACAATTTTACAAACAGTATCATCAATATAGATAATTTACTTTCCCCACTTCAATATTCGTAATTGTAAATAGTTTCAAATCTGCATCAATAATGAACAAAGGATAATAATCAGGTAAAGAGAGGTTTTACAATTTATATAAAAGGTTTATTATAGCAAAACAATTGTTTTTTACATTCAATAATATTCCATAAAAACAATTAATCACATATACTTTATTAAAAACATGATGTTACATTTCTTTTTAAAAAAAAAAAGGTTATTTCAAGAAAAAGCACAAAGAACTGTCGACGCGGCGTTTCGGTGAAAGAGCTGATCACCTTCTTCAGGACAATGCTTCTTAAAGTTAAAACAATTTTTTTAATAATACATTTCTTGTTTCATTTCAACTATATTGGCCATAAGTTGTGGTACCGGAACTTTGCTGGGTCACCAACCGTTCAATTGTATTTTTATCTCTTGGGCCGGACTTTATATATATCCTCTGCTCCTAGTATGTTATAGTCGTTTTCATATGGATAGTTGTTGTTAAATCCAGTCAACTAAATGAAATGAACTTAAAGACTGTAGATCATTGATTATCTCTATTAAACTGCATTCCCCTTCTATGTTCTTTCTATTTCCTCACAAATGATTCTTGGAGGGCTCAAGCTTGTTGGGCTTGAAATCTTTTAAGGGCTGGTTGTGGTCCAGGGTTTAATTTACTTTCAGCTGTATACTGATGTGGACCCTCTTATTTGTGGTTGGTCTGCATCTTTGGTTGGCCTGATTTTATATTTTCAGGAGATTTTGTGAGTTTTCTGAGAAACAGCTTCCACAACCGTCCTGTCTCGTGGCTGCAACTCAGTTGGTTGTGGAATCACCAGTGTCCCCGGTGTAGTGACACCAGCACCACCACCTTCACAAGTGCAGAAGCCATTGGCATATGTACATGTGTACATGGCGGTGGGCATGCTCCGCCAGCGCATAGGCGGTCATTGGAAGATTTTGAATGATGCACCATCGCGGTAGCGCACCCCGGGCACCCGCGGTGCATCACCGCCATGGAGCATTGCCCACACCCAATGGGAGCGATGATCGCGGTGGCATGATGCACATTTGAAAAATGCGGAAGGTGTGTCCTGCCACAGTGGAGGCGGTCATTGGATGATTTTGAAAGAGGCACCATCGCGGTAGCGCACCCCTGGCACCCGCGGTGAATCACCGCCATGGAGCATTGCCCACAGCCAATGGGAGCGATGATCGCGGTGGCATGATGCACATTTGAAAAATGCGGAAGGTGTGCCCCGCCACCGCAGAGGCGGTCATTGGATAATTTTGAAAGAGGCACCATCGCGGTAGCACACCCCGGGCACTCGTGGTGCATCACCGCCATGGAGCATTGCCCACAGCCAATGGGAGCGATGATCGCGGTGGTATGATGCACATTTGAAAAACGTGGAAGGTGTGCCCCGCCACTGCGGAGGCGGTCATTGGATGAGTTTGAAAGAGGCAGACCTGGACAACCAATTGGTGCTGCTTGGCAGCTTACAGACGGCCCCATGGGGCTATAAGTTTGTGGGAGTGAGCCTCACATTTCCACTGCTTACAGAGCCTGCTGCCTGGGACCCTCTCCTGCTGCTGCCTCCTGAGCCTGCTGCCTGGGACCCTCTCCTGCTGCTGCCTCCTGAGCCTGCTGCCTGGGACCCTCTCCTGCTGCTGCCTCCTGAGGCTGCTGCCTGGGACCCTCTCCTGCTGCTGCCTCCGGAGCCTGCTTCCTGGGACCCTCTCCTGCTACTGCCTCCTGAGCTTGCTGCCTGGGACCCTCTCCTGCTGCTGCCTCCTGAGCCTGCTGCCTGGGACCCTCTCCTGCTGCTGCCTCCTGCTGCCTGGGACCCTCTCCTGCTGCTGCCTCCTGAGCCTGCTGTCTGGGACCCTCTCCTGCTGCTGCCTCCTGAACCTGCTGCCTGGGACCCTCTCCTGCTGCTGCCTCCTGAGCCTGCTGCCTGAGACCCCTCACCACTCACTTCTGCTACAGGTGTTCCATGTCCACAGGGATGCCAAGGACAGAGAAGATCCGTGCAAGTCCATTCACCAGCGAGCAGCTGGAGGTCCTTGTGGACGAGGTGCTGGCAGAGTACCCAAGGCTCTTTGGTAGTCCCACTGTCGTGGTAAGTCACCATGAAGGTAGCTGTCGGGCGGGGGGGGGGTCAGGCGTGTAGTTGTGCTGCTGCAGTATATGCCTGAGGGTGTGGGGTCATGTGAAACACTGACAGACAAGCTGTCTCCAGGGCGAGGGAGTGTGTGTGTCACAATTTCACTCTTTGCCATGCCTGCTCCTGTATGTGTGAGTGGGGAGTGTCACATTGTCAGCTATACAGGACCACAGAATGTTTGCCATGTATGTGCCAGGACAGTAATTTCTTGTGTGTGTAGTTCTGTGTGCCCCTGTTGTCTGACTCAGTGTGACCCAGAGAGTCGGACCAGTGGCTGCACACACATTAGTAAAACACCACCAGACTTACATGTTCCTTGCACCAGTTCCTTCCCACTGAATATTACATATGACACATCTGTCCCCTGTGTAATTGCAGACATACACACTTCTGTCGATGCATATCTTGTTAATGCATCTTGCATTTGTGAGATTATCCATGGACCCTCTACGCCCGAATGTGTGCATGCAATCACATCTGTGTGGGCCATGCTAAGTGCCCTTGGGAGGGGTCACCAGTTTGGGAGGGAGGGAGGTTACAATTGGTCCTGAGTCTGGGTCTTGGTACTGTATTGATTGATGTTGGTACCTGACATTGTGTTACTGGTGATTGACACTTCTTTTTTCTCACACATGCTGCTGAAGGTAAACCAGCGTAAGGCCGTGTGTTCGGCCATTGCAGCTAAGGTGCGAGCCTGGGGGTATCCAACCGCCGACGCACCCACTGCCACAAGAGGTGGGACGACATCAGTCGGCTTGCAAAAACCGTGCCTGAGATGACATTGGGGATGCTACCATGCACAGCACGTTTGGCACGGCGCAGCATGACTCCAGTGATGGCACGCATCTTGGCAGTGACTCATCCAGACCTGGATGCACGTCTGAAGGAGCATGGCAAGCAAGGCAGGGCTGGTGAGTATCTGGGGAGCGTGACTTAGGCTTGGAGTGGATGCATGTGTACAGGGCCTGTGGCAGCGTTGGGCCATGCGATGTACGTGTGTTGCTGTGCAGTGCTATGATGTGTCATGTGAGTGGCTGCTGTGATGTGTGCTTGTATCAGGTACTGTGCCACCCTGGCATTACTGAGCAGATCATCCCTGCTGTACTTTCCCATTGCTAGATATGTTCAGATCCACATGGTCATTCAGCGTCGGGATGGTGTGGGTGATATGTTATGGGGTGACAAGCAGTGTCCACTTGCTGAATGTGAAATTAGGTATGCCGACTTTGCCTGCACCATGATCGTTGGTGCCCCAACATCTGCAAATCATGTGCCCCAGATTACCACATGGTGCTTGCTATGGCCTACGTGGCATTGGGGTCTGTGATGTCCCAATAGGAGTGTGTGTGTTGTCCCCTCCTGTTCCCTGAAGGTCTGTTAGTGGTAAGAAGTGTTGTACCCTCATCATGTCCCAAGGTGTGGGCAGGCCAAGTTGTGTGTGTGGTACACTTCATCTACGGGCAGGGTATAATGCTGTGTGGCATCAACATGGCTCAATCATGGCAGATATTCAGCGTTGCAGGCCCTGTTGTGGTCTA
This sequence comes from Lissotriton vulgaris, assembly GCF_964263255.1. Taxonomy (NCBI): domain Eukaryota; kingdom Metazoa; phylum Chordata; class Amphibia; order Caudata; family Salamandridae; genus Lissotriton; species Lissotriton vulgaris. Next base: position 162,174,189 of record NC_141689.1, read on the forward strand.
TGTTGTGTGTTGCTGCACAGTGATTGCAGGGGGGGTGGTTAACATGTAGATTTGGGCCTCTACTGTAGTGCATTGTCTTGAATTCGTGTGAACAGATGATGACACTTACACAACCCTGTTTCTCTCTCTCATGCAGATTCGCAAGAGAACACGGAGGAACATGAGCCTGAACCCAGTGGTGCAGAGAGTAGCGCTACAGCTGCAACAGAGGCCAGTGACACAGAGCCCACCAGTGCATCTGAGGGAGACAGAAGTATGCAGGAGGAATCCGTGGCTGAGACACAGAGTAGCACTTCATCGGATGCCGGCGGGGATGCATCCATGCTGGCAAGCACAGAGGATGGGGAGTCTGCATCATCATCTACCACCCAGCGGCCAGTGGCCAGCCTCCCATCCACTTCTTCTGGTGCTGCCCGTATCCATGTCACTAAGAGGAGATGGGTCACATTCACACCTGACACAGCTGTCCCTGCCCCTGTCCCCCCTGCTGCCCTCACTGCAGAGTGTGTAGAGCTCCTGCGCCAGCTTTGTGTGGGCCAGACCGCCCTAATCAATGCCTTCAGTGAGCATGACAAGAAATTAGGCCAGGTGGTTGCATACATGGAGGGCATACACTCTGATATGGGTGGGCTACACCGTACAGTCCAGGCGTTGTCATCCACAGTGACGTCAACCCTTCAACAGGCACATGCACCCATTGCAGCTCTGGTGCCTTTGTCCACCCCCCAGTCAGTGGCCACATCAGGTGACAGTGACCACGGTTCACCTGCGGCACAAAAAAGACACAGCACAAGGAGCACACAACAGACACAACCCACGCATTCCCGCCCACAGACACCATCCCCACTGAAGAGCAGGCCCACCCCACAATGCCCAGATAAGAGCAAGTCAGGGAAGATCGAGGCCAGGCGATCAATGAGGCAGGCATCAAGGCTCACATGCCGCAGAGGCATCACCGGCAAAAGACTTTCCTGTCACTGAAACTTCACACAGACCTACACATTCAGTGTATGTGTCTATTGAGGAGGTGTTGCATATCAGGGGTACACCTAGAAAGAGCACATGGACACATCCACCCACCACATCTACCCCAATTCAGAGTCCATTGAAGCAGGTGGAGGAGGGCACTGTAGACACCACCCCTGGCAAAAAGGGAAAGCAGGGCACTGTAGACACCCCCCCCCGTTGCATAAAGGCAAAGCAGGGCACTGTAGACACCACCCCTGGAAAAAAGGCAAATCAGGGCATTGTAGACACCACCCCTGGAAAAAAGGCTAAGCAGGGAACTGTAGACACCACCCCTGGCAAAAAAGGCAAAGCATGGAACTGTAGACACCACCCTTGGCACAAAGGCTAAGCAGGTAAATGTCGACACCACCACTGGCACAAAGGCAAAGAATGCCACTGTCGACACCACCCCTGGCACAAAGGCAAAGCATGCCACGGTCGACACCACCCCTAGCACAAAGGCAAAGCAGCAGGGCACTGTAGAGGGTACACCAGGCAAAGAGGGGAAGGAGGTCCTGAGGCGTAGCCAGACCAAGCATTCCGCAGGATCCAGCACTTCACCAGAGGTAGTGCCAGTGTCTGCACCTGATGTGGAACAATTGGTGTGTGTGCCTACTGGGTCATCAACACTTCCCATCAACCCCAAGACAGGGACGCCAATTCATATTCCCAAAAAGTGGAAGGGTACCCATCCAACCTCTCCCACCCACACTATGTCAGAAGTCTGCATGACTCCACCTCCACGTGCCACTATGCCACCTGGTCCACACAGCCCTCCAGCTTGCCAATCCACTGTTAGCCCAACATCACCTGAGGCTCTGTCACCCCAGTTAAGTGGGCCTGCTGTCACCGACACACAGCCAGGTCCAAGTCTGCAGGACTTCCAGGAGTGAATTGACATACCCCTCATGCGCCTGTGCCCCATACAGGTGTGCTAATCCTGACCATTGTTCACTAGCATGGGCACTGGTCCTGTTGCTCTGCTGTGTTGGCCTCTCACCTGCCATGGACACTGGCCTTGTTGCGCTGCTGTGTTGGCCTTTCCCCTGTGCCTTGGACACTGGCCCTGTTGCTCTGCTGTGTCGTGCTCTCACCTGTGCCTTGGACACTGGCCCAGTTGCTCTGCTGTGTTGGCCTCTCACCTGTGCCTTGGACACTGGCCCTGTGCTCTGCTGTGTTGGCCTCTCCCCTGCCATAGACACTGGCCCTGTTGCTCTCTTGTGTTGGCCTCTCACCTGCCATGGACACTGGCCCTGTTGCTCTGCTGTGTTGGCCTCTCCCCTGCCATGGACACTGACCCTGTTGCTCTGCTGTGTTGGCCTCTCCCCTGCCTTGGACACTGGCCCTGTTGCTCTGCTGTGTTGGCCTCGCACCTGTGCCTTGGACACTGGCCCTGTTGCTCTGCTGTGTTGGCCTCTCCCCTGTGCCTTGGACACTGACCCTGTTGCTCTGCTGTGTTGGCCTCTCCCCTGTGCCTTGGACACTGGCCCTGTTGCTCTGCTGTGTAGTGCTCTCACCTGTGCCTTGGACACTGGCCCTGTTGTTCTGCTGTGTTGGACTCTCACCTGTGCCTTGGACACTGGCCCTGTTTCTCTGCTGTGTTGGCCTCTCTCTGCCATGGGCACTGGCCCTGTTGCTCTGCTGTTTGGCGTCTCCCCTGCCATGGACACTGGCCCTGTTGCTCTGCTGTGTTGGCCTCTCCCCTGCCATAGACACTGGCCCTGTTGCTCTACTGTGTTGGCTCTCCCCTGCCATGGACACTGGCCCTGTTGCTCTGCTGTGTTGGCCTCTCCACTGCCATGGGCACTGGCCCTGTTGCTCTGCTGTGTTGACCTCTCACCTGTGCCTTGGACACTGGCCTTCCTGTTTATGGTTCACCTGTGCATGGTATATGGCATTTTTGCATCATTTTGAGCCTTGCTGTTCTCTACTATTGTTGTACCGCTGCATCTGTGCAATATGTGAATAAATACATTCACTTCTGGTGTGTGTTTTGTCGGTGTCCTTGCTGATTTCAGTTCTGTTTATGTTCGCATATGATAGCCTGTGCACCATGCTCCATGTATCACTTCAACATTGCAAGGCTTTTTGCAGCCATCATCATTTTGGGCAGGTGTGACTGGGTCTTAAGTCCATTCTAAGCCTGCAACTTGTGTGATCTGTGATGGCTAATTTACCTGGCATGCAGTCATCTTGTTAGTGATTTGCAGTTGTTGCCTACACTGTTCACATGTCTGGTTGTGGGACACTGCCAGCACAGGTTGTGATGCTGTGCACATGTATCGAAGCTGGCTGGGATATGTAATGAAGTATGTGTGTGGATTGCTTTCTGTGTGCCCAGCTTGTATGTGCATGGTCATCTTGTGTTGGGCCTTGGTCCTGGTGCAATGGCCTACATGAGATGCGTGGTGTTGGGTGTAGCAGATGTATGCAGTGTGAAGGGCGTGAGTTTGTGGTGGATGTGTGTGTGCCCCTGTGTTGTGTGAGACACACATGTGTCACCCAGGAGTTGTATGCCTGTTGTTTGGTTTGTGTTGCCCTGGGTAGAGGATTGTATGCACTTGTGTGAGCTGTTTGTTGTGCACTGTGCTGTGTGTTGGTGTGTCCATGGTGTTGGGTGTGACTCCCCCTTGTTGTGTTTGTCATTTTGGAGTGTGCAAAGTGTGTGAGTTGCACATCAGTGTTGTTTTTGATTGATCCTCAATGTGTATTGGGTGCTTTTGTGTGAACTGTCTGGCCCTGCTGCTCCACACTGGCATTGTGTTCGTCATGCATTGCAGCCACATGGTGGTTTTGGCACTCATGTATGGCATGGTGTGTGTGGTTTTAAGCCATCCACTATGTGTGCCACTTGTGCCTGCCCATTGTGTGTGTTACGTCCCTCTATTTGGGTGTGGTACACCCCTTACATGTCTGCTACTGATTTGCAGGCTGTTTGACGGAGATATCAGCGTTCCCCTTGGTTTCCATGTGTGTGTGCCTAGCCATCACTTCATGTGTGGGCTTGTACTTTGTCGTGCAGTTCCTGGGCCATAAGTGTTGTTCCACTCTGGTTTATGTGTGATGTCCTTGTGCTATTGGTCATTCTGTAGTGGTCATGTGCACTTCAGCTGTGTGTGCTGGCCAGTGCTCTGGTGGAGGTGGCTGTGCTCTTGTATCCCCGAGTGGTGCAATTGTAGATGTTGTGTTGGATGTGTGGATGTGGGGTGTGGCATTGCTTCAGTTCCTGGGTGTGGTGTTGTATTTGTGCAGTGCAGATTTGTGGTGTGTGGTGCAGTTGTGTCAATCATGCCTGTTCTGCAGAAAATGCTTGTCGTGCATGTGGTGCTGTGCGTATGTGGCCTGGAATTGCCTTATGTGAACCCCCTGATGTCTTGTGGTGTTTGTTGATTGAGGTTTCATGTGCATCTGTGATGGGTTTGTTGTGGCTGTGTGTGTTGGTCCAGATGCACTTCTTGTGTGATTTGTGTTATGGTGTGTGTGTTTTGTTCATGAGTGATGTTGTTGTGTACTCCTGTTGTGTGAGTTCTGCCATTGATTTCCCCCAGTTTGGCTTAAAGGGTATGTGTGTTTCTGTTGGAGTTCAGTATGTGTTCCTGTATTGTTTGTGTGTTGTTCTTGTGCAGGCATCGGTTGGGCCATCCCTGTGTGTGTGTTGTGTTTGTGGCTACACCCAGGGTGTGTGTTTGTTTGTGTGTGTGTGTGCTGGCAAGGATTGTGAGCCTTTAGTGTGTGTGGCAGTGGTGTTGTGTGTTCCTTGTCCACCACTCCTGCTGTGGCTGTCTCCCTGGTTGTGTGTTGTGTGGTGCAGGGAGTGTGTATTGTGCTTGTTGTTGCAGTGCTTGTTCGTGTGCATGGGTGTGCACGGGATGGGCACCTGGCCTGTGGGTTGTTTGGGTGTGTTGCTGTGTGGTTGGGGGATGTGTGTCCCTGTGGTGTTTGTGCACTGCCCATGCCTTGGATTGGCCTGCCTACTGCAAAGTGCGCATGTGTTGACCGCGGCAATGACGTGACCTGAACCGGAACATTGCTGCTGGTTGGCTATCGTTGTGTGTCCCGGATGCTGAGGGGTGCCTTGTTGTGAGGTGGGTGATGTGTGGGTGCCCTTGTGGATGTGTTGTTTCCCCCAGCAGGGTGTCTGTGTGGTGATTGGACCCTGTGTCGACCTGTGTGTTGTGTGTTGCATATGTGTATTGGTGTACCTGCGGCGTCCGCGGCGGCCCATCTGACGATAGTGTTGTAGGAGGAACATCACCGGATGCATATGGCGGTCAGGACTGGATATCGGCTATCTTGCTCCGCTGTCAAGTTTCCGCCTGCTCAGGCTGGGCGGTGTCTTCGCTGCGGTGCGTCTGCTTGTTTGAGCCATCCTAATTTGTCGAGCGGGGCGGATGTCATTCGGCACTGTGGAGAGTCTTGTTTGGCTCCCGCCGGCGCGTTAGGGGGCACACTTTGGTGGCGGTGCGCGTCGCTCCGGGGCGACGGGAAATGACCTATGTTTACCTATCCTAATGTGGCGGACGTGAGTACCGCTGCTCGCGGGCGGAAAAAGCTGTTTCCCCCCCCCGCCACCACCGCGGTGGTCCCACCGCCCGACATCCTAATGGACCCCTAAGTAATTGTACAAAGCCACTCGGGTCAACAGTTTCTCATCGAATTTCCAGATTAATGTGCATTTTTTCGTTATTGAATTATGTTTGGAGAAGTATATCACCTTCGTTTTTTGATGGTTTATTGTTAATTGAACAGAGGTTATGTAAGCTACTAGTTTGGAAAGGAGTTGCTGCAGACCTACTGGTGTTTGTGCTAATAAGATGATATCGGATCACTGAAACAATATCGATGGCAAAAATATAGAACTACAAAAATATTGAGTAAAAAATATAGACTTTCTATCTCCAAACAGGTAAGTACAAAAATATTGAATCAAAAATATTGTTGTAAAAAATATAGATAGTCAAAATATCAAATTTTTTAAATAGTTAAACAGTTTTTAACTTAAAATTAATGAAATAATGAAAAAAACGAACTTAAACATACTTAAAATACTTAAATAACATTAAAATTAATAAATAATTTATACGTGGCAGAGGATTGCCCACCAATATTGGGATGGGTGCATCAATATGACTTACATATTGTGATGGATCCCCATGCTCCCTGCCAAGATATGGTAGTGGATGAGTTTAATGTTGAGCAGGTGTTCAAGAATATGAGTGATGTGTTTGATAAAAAAATTGAATTGTTGAAGAGATACATTCAAATAATTGTTCTGAAGCAAGGTACCATCCCAGTGAAACACGGGTTGAGAAGGGTACCTGTCGTTTTGAGAGGAGTAGTTAAAAACATTTTGGAAGACATGAGTAAAGAGGGGTGTCACAGAGCCTGTAGAGGCCACAAGTTGGGTCTTGCCTGTAGTCATAACTAAAATAAAGTGATGGCAGATTAAGAAAAAAAAAAAAATTAATATAAATAATTTTTTTTATATATACATAGTATTAATAAAAAATATACAATATATTTACTAGAGGATAGCGAGAGGGTAAAATTTACTATTACCACTCCATTGAGTGCAACAGGAGAAAAAACATTGGATAACGTAGCAGTAAAAATTACTATTCCCACTCCAGTGAATGCAACAGTAGGGAAAGCGTTGGATAGCGGGAGGGTAAAAATTACTATTCCCACTACAGAGAGTGCAACAGTAGGGAAAGCGTTGGATAGCGTAGGGGTAAAAACTACTATTCCCACTACAGTGAGTGCAACAGTAAGGAAAGCGTTGGATAGCGTTGGGGTAAAAATTACTATTCCCACTCCAGAGAGTGCAACAGTAGGGAAAGCGTTGGATAGCGTGGGGGTTAAAATTACTATTCCCACTCCAGTGAGTGCAACAGTAGGGAAAGCGTAGGATAGCGTGGGAGTAAAAATTACTATTCTCACTCGAATGAGTGCAACAGTAGGGAAAGCGTTGCATAGCGGGAGGGTAAAAATTACTATTCCAACTCCAGAGAGTGCAACAGTAGGGAAAGCGTTGGATAGCGTAAGGGTAAAAATTACTATTCCCAATCCAGAGAGTGCAACAGTAGGGAAAGCGTTGGATAGCGTAGGCTTAACATTTACTATTCCCACTACAGTGAGTGCAATAGTTAGGCAAGCGTTGGATAGCGTAGGCATAACATTTACTATTCCCACTCTAGTGAGTGCAACAGTAGGGAAAGCATTGGATACCGGGAAGGTAAAAATTACTATTCCCACTCCAGAGAGTGCAACAGTTGGGAAAGCGTTGGATAGCGTAGAGATAAAAATGACTATTGCCACTCCAGAGAGTGCAACAGTAGGGAAAGCGTAGGATAGCGTAGGGGTAAAAATTACTATTCCCACTCCAAAAAGTGCAACAGTAGGGAAAGTGTTGGATAGTGTAGGAGTAAAAATTACTATTCCCACTCCAGTGAGTGCAACAGTAGGGAAAGTAAATACCTTATATATAAATATAAATAAAATAAATATTAATACCAATTACAAATTAATTAAAATAATTAACACTTTTATATAATATATTAATTAATCAATTAAAAACAAAAATAAAAATTAATTATTAAAAATAATTATATACTAATACAAATTATTTACCAATTAACAATAAATTAATTAACAATTACAAAATAATTAAAAATTAGATTAAAAAAGAAATTAAAAATTGAATTACTTACAATTAAATTACTTCCCACCCTATTCCCCTATAAACCCACAACCCACTTCAGAAAATAAATTAATCAAATTAACATCATTATCAATTATTCAATTAATTAAAATTAATTCAACATTATATTTTAATTAAATACCAGTTAATAATTAATTAACAATTAATTCAAAATAAATATAAATAAATACATTAACATATTTAATTATTTATAATTTAATAACTTCCCACCCTATTCCCCTATAAACCCTCAACCCGCTACAGAAAATAAATTACTAAAATGAACATATTTATCAATTAATCAATTAATTAAAATTAATTACCAATTATATTTTAATGAATTAACAATTAATAACTAATTAACAATTAATTCAAAAGAAATACCAATAAATAAATTAACATATTTAATTAATTATAATGAAATTACTTCCCACCCTATTCCCCTGAAAACCCACAACCCGCTACAGAATTATATTACGCAAAAATTAAATACCATAAAAAAATTAATTAATATAAATATTAAAAATAAATATACACTTTTCAAACATATACTAACATACAAAACATTTTAAAAATTGATATTAACTTACTTACCTCAAATTCGATATTTTTGTAGTCTATATTCTGTCCATTATATATTTTCGTAGTCTATATTCTGTCCATTCTATATTTTTGCTGTCTATATTCTGTCCATTCTATATTTTTGTTATCTATATTCTGTCCATTCAATATTATGTCCATTCTATATTTTTGATTTAATATTAATGCTATCCTATTCGATATTTTTTTTTGTCTATATTCTGTCCAGTCGATATTGTGTCTAAGCATGGGCGGAAAATCCGTTACGCTCGTGGATTTTGCGGATTTTCGGTAAATTCGCAATCCGCGAAATTCGCGAATTTCCCGCAAAATCCGCAAATTCGCACGCAGCGGATTTTTTTTCTTTGCGGTGTAAGTTCGCAATTGCGAACATGTAGCTGCGGCGGGCAGCAACAATCTCGCACTCGCGAAATTACAAAAATTGCAATTCTGCACAAGAAATCTACTAGCAAGCAGCATAGACCTTCTGAAAATGACTATTTTTATCAGAATAACTTCTCAGGTTGACATTTGCCTGCCCTTTTTTTAGATTTGAGGCCTTTTGATTTTCTTTGGATAACTTTTGGATTAGAAATCAACTTTCTCATATAAGCTTGGTGGGGCATTAAAGTTTCTGTAATGCTGCTCTGCAGAAAAACGAGTTTTGCAAAAGTGAAAGCAGGTTCAAAAGTTCAAACTCATCATTAGTAACCGTTCCCTGTAGTGCTTCCTGACAAGGGCCCCTCCAGAGTTTAGTTGCTAGTTGCAACAGTTATATGACCCTGCTCTGACCCTCACAGCAGGCTCATAGAATAGCTACAAGTAGGCCACAAAGGTCCTGGAAAAAAAATTGCACTGCAACAGAAAACAAATTACAGATAAGGAAGCAGGTGCCAGACTGGAATTTTAAAACAGTGACACATTAATAAATCAACCCCAAATTAATTCATGTCAGTTGAAGCAGGAAGGTGTGCTTGCTTTTTCCCCCCATAATCTACAGTGATGATGAACCAGAGGGTGGCATAAGGCATTGATGTACCAGAGGGTGGCATGGGTGAAACAGAGGAGGCAGGGGTGAAACAGAGGGTGCTGGGAACCTGTGATGATGAACCAGACGTAGAAACAACATAATCGTGACCGTTGCGAGCCGGCATGTAAGTTCGCAATTGCGAACTGTTACAAAACCCTCGCGAACTGGCAGAAATCCTTGCGAACTGGCAGAAATCCTTGCGAACACCAAAAAAAAAAAATCCGCAAACTCCCAGTTCAGTTGCTAGTTGCAACAATTGTATGACCCTGCTCTGACCCTCACAGCAGGCTCATAGAATAGCTACAAGTAGGCCACAAAGGTCCTGGCAGGTGCCAGACTGGAATTTTAAAACAGTGACACATTAATAAATCAACCCCAAATTAATTCATGTCAGTTGAAGCAGGCAGGTGTGCTTGCTTTTTCCCCCCCATAATCTACAGTGATGATGAACCAGAGGGTGGCATAAGGCATTGATGTACCAGAGGGTGGCATGGGTAAAACAGAGGGTGGCAGGGGTGAAACAGAGGGTGCTGGGAACCTATGATGATGAACCAGACGTAGAAACACATAATCGTGACCGTTGCGAGCCGACATGTAAGTTCGCAATTGCGAACTGTTACAAAACCCTTGTGAACTGTCAGAAATCCTTGCGAACTGGCAGAAATCCTTGCGAACACAAAAAAAAATCCGCAAATTCGCGAGAATTCGCGGATTTTACGGATTGCGAGTTCGCAAATTCGCAAAATTCGCGAACGCCAGATTCGCAAAATTCGCCCATGGTTAATTGTGTCCATTCTATATTTTTTAATCGACATTAATGCAAATCGATATTAAAAACTCAATATTTTAATTGTATACCGACGATATCATATGTGTATTAAGACTTGGTATTGGGGCTTTGCTCAATTTTGGGAGGTCAGCTTGGGTAAAGCGGAGATGCTTATCAAGGTCTGGGGTGTAAATGTTGAATAGGCAGGGGGCTAATACACACCCCTGTTTTAGCCGTTTGATTGTTGGAATCCTGTTGGTTATACTATGCCCAGCTCCTTTCCTTATTTGGACCCATGTGTGTGAGTACAGGTTGATAATAGCCTCCTAAAACTTGGTTGGTACCCACAACTTTGGATTTTAGCCCATAGCTTGGTTCTCGATACTTTATCGAAAGCCGCTTTAAGATCGATGAAGCACTCGTACAAGATGCTGGATTTTGCAGTTGGCTTTAGTGGCTAAGAGAATGACTGCAGAGATATTTGTGAGGGTGCCCATCCCTTCCCGGAATCCTGTTTGCATATGAGGTATGAGATTTGTTCGGCGAACCCAGCCCTCTAGGTCTACCAACAGGTTCGAAGCGTAGATTTTTGCATCCACAACGTATAGTGCTATCAACTTGTAGTTAGTTGGGTCAAAGCGTGCGCCCGACTTATATATATTGTTTAGGATGCTTTCTCGTCAGGAGTCAGGAAGCGTACTAAACGCCCAGGCATGAGTAAAAAGAGGGGTGAGGAAACCAGACCAGAATGGGGGATCATGCCGAAACAGGGCATTTGGCAAGCCATTGGACCCTGGCGCTCCCCCCGGTCTTAATTATTTTATGAATTTAAGGACTTACTCTTGTGAAATCCACAGGGAGAATTTGGGTGATTCTGGATTTGGGGTGTCATGGACTGGGCCTGCACTGGAATCTACCCTCCCTATTGGTATTCCTTGGCTTGAGGTGCCTGGGGATGGAATTACATTGTATAGGAGTTCGATGAGAGCTCTCCAGGTGTCCTCCGTTATGTCCGAGTTGTGATGTCAGTACGTGCCAATTGTTAGCTGGTTGATTTTTTCTCAGAAGAGTTTAGAATCTCTTTGTTTGCTGGCGTGGAGGAGTTTCGCCCAGGTGTGTTCATTGAACGTTTTCTTGGCCACTCTAATGTCCTGTTTTGAATCTTTTCTTGTTCTAGCTATTAAGGACAACATTTCCTGGGAGGATTCTGGACCCCGGGTTCGTAATTGGCTTAGGTATGTATTCAATTGTTCCTTTTGTTTCCTCAAATTGTTAGTAAACCAAGCTGCCCCTGTATGTCTTCCAACTTTGGGGCTGTTGGCCTGATTCAGAAATTGTTGTTTAGTTCATGAATAAAAGACTCCCAGGCCTTTATGCACAGTGGTTCTGATTTAAGTCTCTCCAGGAGATTATTACATGTGCTCATGATATCGTCAATGCATTCACTTTTCCAGATGAGGCGTTTAAGATTGTAGCTTTGAGTTGGTAGGAACTTGGCATTGTCTTCAACTGGTTTTGCAGTATTTCTTTGCAGCGTGAAAGTTTGCGGCTGATGGTCGCTTTCCACCCTGTCAATTATTTGAAAATTCGAGATATGGGGAAGAAGATCCTTATCCGTGAATGTGTAGAATATGGTTGATCCTGTTTTTTTAGTTACCCTTGTAAATGCTGCAGGGGAAACCTGTCTGGCCTCGTCCGTTAAGCACGCACATTGAAAGTTCATCTAGACGGGCCGCACATCTCTTGCCGTGTGTATCGCGTCGATTGGGGGCTAGTGAGTGGCCAGTTGTAATTTTTTGGTGTCATGCAGTAAATTCATGTTAAAATCTTCAGACAGGATGATGTTAGCATCTGGGTAGGCAAGTTTAAGTGTTACTAATGTAGCTATTCATTTCTCAATTCTTGACATCTTTTGTTTGGATGTTGGGTGAATATAGATGTTCAATATTAACAAACTGTTAATAGGCGGATACTCAAGTTTAATGCATAAGTTCCAGGAAGAGTTAAGATCTATGGTGGAAGCCTGTCATGGGATGTCCGTTGAAATAAAAGTAGAAAGGCCACCTTTTACTCTCCCTTATTTTGTGGCTCTCTTAGCCGGATTCAAAAATTCTTTGTAGCCTACAATCGTTGAAAGATTTATCTGCCATGTTTCTTGGAAGAGAAGGATGTTATACTTGATGATAAATTCCATGAAATCTGGTTCTTCTAATTTCGTGCTGAGACTGTACACATTCCATGAGCAGATCGCACTACCCCAATTTGATTTAAAGGCTATTGATGAATTTCTTCATGCCTTTTTGAGGGTAATTCCGGCAGTGTTCGACTGTCTGGAACCCAGAGGCTTTATTGCATCTGGATGAGCAATGGTGATGGTGATTTTCCTTGCTGTATAATCTGTACCCTTCGCTGAAGTAGGATGATCCGGACCTTTGGCTCCCTTTAACAGGCCCTCTGTATGGTTTGGCGGATGCAACAGGCTTGGATAATGGGGAGGAGTGACCTTTTTTAACTCAATACCCCATTTTGCAAATGAGTCCTCCTGATGCCAGATCTGTTCAATGAAGGAGTTATCAAAAAATGTAACAGTGGTAATATCTTGACCGGTGGGGTAAGAGTGTTGTTAGAACTCTATGCTTTCTAGGTTGCTTGTGTTAATATGGCTCAAGGAGGGAAGGAATAGTTTAAGTAATACACTTCTGTTGAGGATATCGAGGGTTCCCCTTGAGACGTAGTGGGGGATGAAATCCAGTTTGTTGCTATTATTAGGAAATTCAAGCTGCGGCTCATAACCTAAGCTCCTTATGGTGACTTTCTCCACTGGTATGCACTCCGATGCTGGTCGGAGGTGGGTTCGGAATAACATGTAAGTTGTTTTGTGAGTATGTTTCGTTGTTCCTTATGTGGGTAACTTTATTGCCTCCCAACCTGTAACTATGAGTTGTTTCTGGGTTATGTCTTTCTTCGCTATCGTTTGTCATGACCAAAGTGTCCTCTGGTAGGCGAGTAGTACTGATTTCTGGTGTTATTCGCCCTGATGTCGGTATGGGTATCGCAATTTGTGTAACCTGGGATTTTGAGATATTTTTCCATTTCCTTGCGGAAGGCTTGAATAGTCTGTAAACATTATCTAGAGGAGATTGCTCCCTTTTGGCTTGATTCTGTCTACTTGAGATTGTAGCCGAGTTGATTAGTGGAGTCAATGGCTCATTAATGCCTACTGCTTCCAGGATATTTTGAGTTGCATTATCTTCACTTTGGTTCCTGTCTTGCTCGGTCGTGACGGTGATTGAGTTGGATGCCTGACTGGTTTGTTTGCTTTTTCTGGCATTTCTCTGGCATTTTCTTTCCCGTTTTGTTAGTGGCTTTAGTACTTTAGATTGCCTTTACAGGTGATACCTTGTATTGGCCGGTGAGTGGAGTGTCCAGAACTCCTGAATTCCCAGATACAATAGGTGGGTTTGGTGAAGGTGAGCTTGCCTGTGCTTGAGCTGAGTTCGTCCCCATTTCACTTGCATTTTGTCTCCTATAAGGGCTGGGGCATACCATATCCACTTCTCTTAATACTTAATTCTCTTTCTCAGCTGTTGTTGCGGGCTTGATTAGGGCATCCCTAGCTGTCCCCAGTATTTGTGTCAGTAAGGTTGGAACTGTTGCTAATTTGTCAATTATTTGAGTAAAATGGCAGTGGCAGCTTTGGTATGTTGTTTCCCGATCTCGCTACACTTTCGTAATCATCTTGTTAAAGTTGTGCAACTTTTGTTCGACCCCCTGAACATGAATTGCTAAGATATTTAATCGATCAACTTGTGTATCTAACTTATCTGGGTGATAGTTCATTGATTTGCCAATAGTGTCCATGGTGTTTGACAGTTGCAGCCAAACTGAAGATGTTGGGGAGGTGCTTGGTTCTGCTAAGGACAAACAAACAAATTGGTCCCGATGGGATGAAAACTCTGGTGATAAGTCGGCCAAGGAACCCTGAATCCTGCTGGGTTGATCGTATTTTTGTGAGGGTGATGTTGTAGTTTCCAAGTTTTTACATTTAATGTGGGTCTGAACGTGTGGTTTGGACTGACAGAGTTCCTGGCCATGTTGATGATCCATTTCCAAGGAAAAGAATGATGAGTCGAATTTATCTTGATTGTTAGTGTTTAGTTTGGTGAACCCCATAACTTCGGGGAATGGAGCTCCCGACGGCCTGTGTGGCTCACCAAAAGGACTCAGGATATTTGTATTCATCTGAGGTGTTGAGTTACCTTTGTTGTCTCTGCTGTATCCGTTATTTCTGGGTGAAAGTTGTTGTTGCAGCTGGAATTGAGAGTCTAAAGAGGGCAATGGCAATTAATTAGTGCCTCGATGACTCTGGGGTTAAAACTTTGACAGGCTTTCTGGGGGTAAAGAACTTTGGTTGTTAAAAGTTGGAGGCTTGGTACTTCTCTGTTTGTGTCATGTGGAGCATCCAATCCAGTGACCTGGGATACTTTCCTTTTGTTTTCGCGGCTATTAGAACCTAGTTCACATGGAGGAAATTTATCGGGAGGTCTGTGGTTAGAGTTTTACTTTTGGAGGACTTAGGATTCTTGCAGCCCCAGTTTTCCTATCTTGTTTTGATGGCTACTTTTAGGAAATATCTAATCAATGCCCGTTTGCTGCTATTTGGGCATTAATAGTGCCTAGTTGGGGCTAAGAGAGTAGCTTTCTTCACTGTTGACGTGTGGAGCAGACTCTGTACCTCTTTTTGTAGTGGAGGACTTAGCACTTGCCGTTACTAAGGTTGCTCCTGTTGGCTCTTGCCATACTTTTTTATCTTCTTTATTTGCTACACCTTGGGCTGAGAGGGTCATTCCTGGGAGAATTACCAATATGGTCCATATCGGCGGGCAGGAGGCCCTCCTTTGCCTTTTTGGGTATTGTTTGAGGTTTTTTATCTTTTTTCTCCACGCCTCTTGTTCTCCCTGACCTCATACCCATTTAGTGCTCACCAAACTGGGGGGGTTAGACTTCTGGGAGACACCCGGTGAGGATCCGCAGTCCTCGGTTGAAATATTGCATACTGGTTGGCACTGTAACAAAACACTTGGATTTAGCAAGTGCCGTGCGCTGTTTAACTAGTCAGTAACTAGTGGCGGCAAGTGAGGGTCCGAGATTAAAGAGTTGACCGTTGGCAGTTAGCGGTTAGCGCGAGCAATAGAATGGATTGACAAGTGACTCGACTAATGAATCACTAATAAATCAGGAATGTACTCCGGCCCACAGGACATGCACTCCAACCACTACAGTTATCAGAGAAAAAAAACTAGAACAGAGGAAGCAGCAGCAAGAGGAGATGGCAGGGTGACTGAGGAACGATAGCGGGGACAGTGTGTTAGGTGTGTTAAGTTTCCAGTTGAAGTTGGGGTTGAAGGTAGCGAGACCCCCTAAGGGGGTGACGTCTGGCTGCTGCGGGGTTCCGGGTACCTGCGGGGTGTGGCAGTAAAGGGCGACAACTGTGGCGTGGTGTGGGCCAGGGTAGCGCAGAGCTGGGCGGAGGACGGACGACGCAGGATTGAGAGAGCAGGGCACGCTGGGGTGCCGCAAGTCGCACCCAACCGAGTTGGGCCACCTCTGCGGACACACCCGGGCACTTCACCAGTGCTTTAAATGGGCCGCTACTCACCGATACTGAGTACCTGCACTTATTAAAATTATCGCTCTGAGTACCGGCACTTCTCTACTGCCCTTGAGAATACCGGTACTCATGAAAAATGTAGGCTGGGGAGCAGGAGTGGAATTTGCCTCTGGCATCCAAGGCGCCGCTTCTGTCTCGCCGCCGATCTGAGCCGCTGCTGAGTTATTCCTTTGAATATTGTCCGGGTGCTCGCCATCACGCTGTAATGTGCTTGATGGAGCAGGGTCCATTCAGGCGAGCAGAGAGGTGAGAGAGGGTGGACAGCAAAAGAGCGCGAAGGAGGTAAAGAAGCAGGTAAAGAATCTGATGTGTAAATGAAAATGAAAGAGATGTGGAAGAAACAGAGATGGGCTCCTGGCGTGCGCAAAACAGGAGGGGAGGGGTGCCAGTGAAAGACAGAAAGAGAAGCAGCTGGGAGAGACACAAGGGTGACAACGTCGGCTACAGAGGCTACCGAGAGATACAGAGTGAACATGAGAAAGAGAGGATTGAAGAGAGAGCACATTTGGGTGTGAGATAGAGAGAGGGGCATGCGAGCGAGAGAGGTGTGAAGGGGAGGTTGAAAGGATGAATGGATAGATTGATGGAGGAGACAAGACATATCTTCTGGGGAGGGTCATGATTAGTTGCTTCATTTACTTGGTGTCATAAGAGGTTTGGTGTGACATGGTAGTATTTTCAGTTTCTTTTACTCACGTTCTCAAAAATATAAAGTATTGTGCCAAACAACAGCAATTAACAGTATGACATTAAGAAGGTGCAACTATTGCAAAAAAAGACATGTTAACATATCTCATTTTTTTTTTCATTTTTTCTAATGAGTACTTTGTTTATATAAACACATGTCTTATGTGTTTGTTGTGTGCTGCAACTAATATAGCAGTTGTTCAGTTTCATCATGTCTTGCTCTTAGCCCCGCCCCAAGCCCTGCCCCCTCATTACACCGCTACCTCATTTTGATGAGTACCTGCACTTATTTTTTTCCATGTAAAGCACTGCACTTCACTTTGCAGCCACCGCTAAGGGCGGCCGCGCTCTTGTGTAAGCCCGTCTACGCCCGTCTGCGCCTGGACCGCGCCCAGGGCCAGACCCCCTGGTCCTCGCAAAACTCCCTCCACCCGCATAACGTACGACACCGCCTCCATCCTTGCCCTCATCCCCGTCCGCACACCACAATGCTGCACAGCTACCCAAGGACACACCCATGGACCATTCGCCTGCCTCTCCTGCAAGTTCGCCTGCATCAGAACCCACACCAAACCCAGCTCCCCCAAACACAGCTCCAATTCTAACCACCTGAAGTGCATCCTGCTGAACACCCGCTCAGTGCACAGACACGCCACTGAACTCTGGGATCTACTCGACACTACATCGCCGGACGTCGCCTTCCTTACTGAAACATGGATGAACGCCTCATCAGCACCCGAGATCGCCATAGCCATCCCGGACAATTACAAGATCATCCGAAAAGACTGCACCGTCCAAACAGGAGGAGGCATCGCCATCGCCCACAAGAACACCATCCGAATCACGACCAGCTCCGACGATAACCTCGCGACCGCCGAACACCTTCACTTCCAGATCCACACCGACCCCAGGACCACATTGAGAGGTACCCTCATCTACAGACCACCAGGAACCCGCACACAATTCAACGAAGACATCACTGACTTCATCAGCCCACATGCCTTCACTTACGAGAACTACATCCTACAGGGAGACCTCAATTTCCACCTGGAAAAGAAAAATGACAGCAACACCACCACCCTATTGGACAACCTAGCCAATCTCGGACTCAAACAACTTGTTGACTCCCCACCCACTCAGCCGGACACACGCTTGACCCTATCTTCACCTCCAGCAAACACATTTCCTTCGATCACACCTCAGCTCTTCATTGGACAGACCACAGCTGCATCCACTTCAGCTACAAAAAGACCACAACCTACAACCCCCCACAACCTATTCCTCGAAGAAACTGGAATAAAATCACCACGACCAACTCACCGCATCGCTTAACCAAAACCCTCCTGCCATTTCATCGGACCCAAACCAAGCCCCCACAGAACTCACACAATGGATCACCCACATCGCTGACAAACTAGCACTCTTGAAAAACCACCAGATCAAACAAGGTAGCAAAAAGGCCCCATGGTTCAACGATGACCTCAAAAAATCCAAGAAGTTATGTCGCACACTCGAGAAAACCTGGAGAAAAAACCCTACCACTGACAACCTGACCACCTTCAAGGAAGCCACCCGCAAACACCATCAATTGGTCCGTTCCACCAAGAAATCCGCTTTCAAAGATCGTCTCGACAACAACGCCCTAAACAGCAAGGAACTATTCAACATCGTCAAAGAATTCACCAACCCCACCACCGACATTACTCATTCCCAAGACCTTTGCGACTCTCTGTCCTCTTTCTTCCACAACAAAATCATCGACATACATAACAGCTTTGAAAACCAGTCCGAAGAACAGTCCACTCTACCCACACCCAAACCTAAACAATACCCTCACAACCTTTTCGCCTGGAACCCTATCACTACTGAAGACACTATCCGCCTGATGAACTCCATCCACTCAGGTTCTCCAACCGGCCCATGTCCCCATCACATCTTCAACAAAGCAAATTCCATCATCCCACCCCATCTCCGCGATATCATCAACTGTTCCTTCAATTCCACGAACTTCCCGGAAAGCTGGAAACATGCCGAACTCAGCGCCCTTCTAAAGAAACCCACAGCAGACCCCTCTGAACTTAAGAACTACCGCCCCATCTCACTCCTCCCATTCCCCGCCAAAGTCATTGAGAAAGCCGTCAATAATCAGCTCGCCGCCTACCTCGAATCCAACAATTCCCTAGACCCCTCACAGTCCGGCTTCCAAGCCAAACACAGCACCGAAACCGCCCTCATCGCAGCTACAGACGACATCCGAACGCTACTGGACCACGGAGAAACAGTTGCCCTCATCCTACTTGACCTCTCCGCCGCCTTCGACACAGTCTGTCACAACACCCTCATACAACGCCTCAGCAACGTTGGAATACAAGGAAAAGCATTGGACTGGATCATCTCGTTCCTCGCCGGAAGAACCAAGAGAGTCCACCTCCCCCCTTTTAGATCAGAGGCCACCGAAGTCATCTGCGGCGTACCACAAGGATCATCTCTCAGCCCCACCCTCTTCAACATTTACATGAGCCCCCTCGCATCCATCGCGCGACAACACAACCTCAACATCATCTCCTACGCAGACGACACCCAGCTGATCCTCTCCCTCACCAAAGACCCAAACATCTCCAAAACCAATCTACACGAAGGTATGAAAGAAGTAGCCGAATGGATTAAGAACAGCCGTTTAAAACTAAACTCCGACAAAATGAAGCACTCATCCTAGGATCTTCCCCCTCTGCCTGGGACGACTCTTGGTGGCCACCGGCCCTGGATACAGCGCCCATACCTACAGATCACGCACGTAACCTGGGCTTCATCCTAGACTCCTCCCTCTCAATGACCAGACAAGTCAATGCAGTCTCATCTTCATGCTTCAACATCCTTCGCATGCTCGAAAAAATCTTCTGCTGGATCCCCACCGAAACAAGAAAGACAGTCACCCACGCATTGGTCACCAGCCGACTGGATTATGGAAATACCCTCTACGCCGGAACCACAGCCAAACTTCAGAAAAGACTCCAACGCATCCAACACGCCTCAGCCAGACTCATACTGGACATCCCCCGTCAAGCTCACATTTCCGGTCACCTGAAGGAACTCCACTGGCTCCCCGTCAACAAGAGAATAACGTTCCGTCTCCTCACCCGCGCACGCAAGGCCCTCTACGACCTAGGACCCGAATGCCTCAACACACGACTGTCCTTCTACAAACCCACCCGTCAATTACGATCTTCCAGCCTAGCCCTCGCTGCAATTCCGCGCATCCACAGATCCACCATGGGAGGAAGATCCTTCTCCTACTTAGCAGCCAAAACCTGGAATTCTCTCCCCACTCACCTTCGACTTACTCAGAACCACCCATCCTTCAGAAAGCAGCTAAAAACCTGTTTATTCGCTAAATAACTCACCCACCATCCCTCAAGCGCCTTGAGACCCTCTGGGTGAGTAGTGCACTATACAAATTCTAGAACTTGAACTTGAACTGAGCTCAAAGGTACCACACTTGCCACTTGCTCACTTGCCTGCCTGCTGACTCACGTTGCTCCGAGCCTCCTTTCTGGTGTTTCTGGTTTCTGTTTTTTTTGCTCAGCCCTTTATGGATCTGTGCTGGCGGCCCCAGAGTCTACTTGACTCCGAGTCCAGGTCCCTCCCAGTCCGGGTGGCATCCTGCTCCTATGACCGCGCACCCCTGGCCCTCGCCGGACCTCTTGCTCGCAGGCGCGGTGCGTCCATTGGGGCGTGGGGGCGTAGCCCCCCCGCCCACAGCCCCCTCGGCGTGCCGAAGGAGAACTGACATTCATGTCAGTCAGCATGACGTCAGACCGCCCACCGCGGTCCGACGTCATGTTGACAGACATGTATTGTCAGTCAGACGTCACCAGGGGCATGCAGCAGCACAAGTGCGCATGAGCGGGGACGGAGGGCACCCTGCCCACTCATGCGCACTACTGTCTGCTCTGTTGGCGCATGCCCATTAGGAGTGCGAGGGGTGAGCAAAGGCTCAAACCTCGGTCTCCGAATGGCCAGGCGGGCGAGTAGTAACAGTGCCCTAAGCCAATCCTGGCGCTATCAGCAGCGCCAGGATTGGCTGAGAGAGGTTGCCACTTGCCAGCAGTGTAGGCGCCAAAGGACCCAAGGCGGCGCAGACCTCGTTGTGGTGCCAGGACAGAGATTGTTTTCTTTTATTTTAAAACTCCCCCCCCCCCCACTCCGGCCCTCACCAGCGCAACACCCCCCACCCCCGCGACACCCCATTACAAATTTAAGTAACACAGGAACGTTAAGGCCGCACTCACGCGGACATGCTTGCTGAACTGTAAACAGTGACAACCTTGTGTAAAATCCTGGTAAGAGAGCCAGCGTATCCTCAACCGACTGGAAGTTTAGACAAGAGCCACAGACAGATTAATGGCACCAAAAGTCAACATGAGACTTGTGACAGCTTCACAGAGGGAAACACAATATGTTAATGACCCCCTCCCCTCCTCGGAGCCGCAACATAACCCCTCCCGCCTCCCCCACTAACCCCACCACACGCAACCCCCCCCATGCGAACCCCCTCCCCCAGCTACCCGTCAAGCCGCCCGAGGGCCGTGACTGCAGTGGTGTGGTGATAGATATGTGTCACATCTTGTTCCCTTTCTGGTTCATATACCCTTTCAGTTCAGAGGCCTTGGCATCAGTCTGTGTTTTCGAACACGAGCGCGCAGATATGGCATTGCTGAGGTATGCCAAGCCTCCAGCATTTGTGGTCAGAGTCATAGTGGAGCAGAAGTATTGAAGGCTGGCTTCAAACGGGATCCTTTTCTGGACGAACATTAATGGGATGTGTGTAATTGGGATGTGTGTAATTGTGAGCGATTTTTTTGCTAAAGTGTAGGTTTTTACCCAACAGAAGAATAATGACTTTCCCCGGCCTCAATTCTTTATTAAAATGTCAGAGGCCAGTTTGCTTGATTGCTTCAGAAATCCCCACTGTTTAGTGATCTAGCGGCGCCTTCGGGAGAGCCTTGAAGGGAACAGCTGTAACAGGCCTTATTATCCTAAGCAAAGAATTACATTGCGCCACGACGCCTCAGGGCAGCAGTGCGCTTTACAAGACACATACATTTACATTTACTTGTGAAAAGAGGTTCGTCGGATTGCGCACTTTGTATTAGGATATGATGTGGCATAATGCGCATATTGTTCAAAGCATTTGACATTTTCATCTGCGTAGTCTGAGGTAATTTTCAAACAAAAGGCTTGTCTTTTTCTTCTGCAGGCCATGATGGTAAATTACAATGTATGCGTTACTTCCCCATATCGTAAAGTGTGCATGTGAAAGGCAGTAAACAGCAATGTTGTCACTCTGTAAAGAGCCCATGCTATAGCTATTGTATTTCACACTTTAGAACTGATGCAGAATTTGAATAGATGCTGAACAACTGGAGACAGGACTGCACAGTCAGGGAGTTTCCTTCCTAAGAGCTGTCACATCACCAGTGTCTGGTGGTTCTGCTGTTGTTTGCTGCAGTTGTCTTTTAATCATTGATAGGTCGATTAGTGTTATTGCTGTGGCCAGCGTTCTTGCCGAAGAGTTTGGCTGGTGTTCTGGTTTCTTGCCTTCCCATTTCCTGACATATTGTGAGTACATTAACTCTCTATCAGCACAAAATATTTTTGATCCCTCTGTCGCTTTGTCTTCTTCATTATGTTGAGTCTCAAGATGTCAAAGAGCAAGAGGCACGTGTGCCTGTGTAGGTCTGTATGTGTGTGTTATGGTATGTGCGACTGTGTGTGTGTATATGTGCTTTTTAGTAAGTTATGCTTTTTTTAATGTTTTTACAATGCGCTTAATGCATGTGTAGGTGGTCTATGAAAGTTCCTAATTTTGTCTGAAAATTTAATGAAGAAACAGGATGGGGAACTCATTTTCTGGGGATGACTCTCTTTGTTAAGTGGTAAAACTGAGATTATAATGTTAATGCATTTTAGTTTCAGCAGGACTTCACCTATGAACATACCCTCTGCAGCGGGCTCTATGTGTGTTTCCATCTCTAGTCTCTGTGCTTCTCAAATTTGCTTGAAAATGCACCCTTTACCCACTCTTTTTTCAAAATTTTCCCGAACCCCCATTAAGATGTTTGAGCTCGCTCGCCATGGTGCACTCCGACAGAAAGTTTATGTTCCACCACTTTCAAATGTCACCAGACGCCACCGCTTGCTCGCTTGCCCGCTGCACGTCACCACGGATGCTGCGAGGGGAGGCTCGGCGGGATGACTCGAGATGACCCGGTACAGCCAGCAGCGGTGTGCATACCTCTCCGTGCTCTCAGGCAGGGGCAACAGCAACAGCAACAGCAGCAGCACTTCCACATCCACCACGGCTCTCTGGGTAATCCACACTTCTGTTCCCCGCTACTCCTGATAAAACTCTCCCAGCACATACGTCTTCAGACCGGAAGCGAGGCCGGTTTCTATGGTGCTTGTGTAATTTTGTGCTGCATCAGTGAGTTTTCTAATAGTGAGTATGTGGACACAATTATTTGTGTTTCGCGAGTGCCCTTAATAGGTACCGCCATGGATAGTTTCCACTGTTGTGAAGCTTCATTTTCATTCACAACCTGGGTATCTGATATTTTCTGTTCCCTTTTTACTGCTTTTACTTAGTCCTGTGAAATGCCTTTCTCAGTTTTTGTCTCAGTTACATCTGTCGTCATGCTGTTCCATATACGCGCTCCCCTTTCCATGGGCAAACTGTAATGTTAATCCTGGTGTGATGATGTTGTTTCACTGTCTAAGGACATGAAACCTGCATTAACTTAATTGGTTCCTTCAGACAGATCCAAACTCAAGCCAGGCTGTGTCTTGTCTCAGTAAACTGTCCAGACTGTGCCCAGATTGTGGTAGATGGGCAGAGCACAAGCCTCCTCTTCCTAACTTTGATCAGTAACACTACAATGCGCAGAGACTGGCGCAGACAGCTGCAGTAACTTTGGGGTTAGAATGGGCAAAGGGCCTTGTGAGAGGCAGGCATGGCATGGAAGGATGTGTATAATTCTCAAGGTGCAGAATCAAATGGGGGTTGGGTGTTCACCGGCGTTTGTACATAGGGCCTCAGGGAATGCTTGCAAACCTGTCCCTAATTCAGAATTTGGAAAATTCAGAAATTCTCCCTAAATTTACATATTTGCAAATTCTACTTGCAAAAGTGATATTTTGAAGTCTCTAAATTTCAATAGGAACTGCAACAGTAATTTTGTCCCCACAAACTTATTCATAAGTTCGACTTAGTTTATTTAGATATGTATTATGCATCGGGCCTAGGCCTTCGTGATAAGGGTCTAAGCTCATGATTTGAGTCGGCACCCAAGCATCAACCCGGTCATGTTACATCTGTTAGTTGATCCCACATGTGGTAGACTTTATTGGCGGAGTTGAGTGTTGTAGAGTGACATAGAGTGAGCTGCAGGGTGGTATAGTGACACAGACTTGAGTAAAGATCTGTATAATGGAGTAGCATACAGTGGAGTAGAGTGTGGTAGAGTGGATGGGCATAGTGTGGAGTACTGGGTCATAGAGCAGAGTAAGCTTGAGTGGCATTGACTGGAGTTACCTTGAGTGCAGTATCATATGGTGTTGTGTCCTAAATAATAATAATAATAGTTGCATTTTTAAAGCGCCTGGTTACACTGAACCAGTGTGTCCCCGCGCTGAGGTATCAGCTAACAGAACGCAGCATACACAATAACTTGATAGCTGACCAAAATTATACCACAGGAAACAAATAGGTCTTCAGAACATTCCGAAAGATGGGTTCTGATCACTCACAGCTGGGCCGCCAAGTACCGAAAAGAGCGGCCTCCCATCCTGGAACTCATAATCTTGGGGATATGTACCTTTCCTTTTCCACTCGATCTAAGCAGCCTGGTTGGTTCATAAGGAGTGAGAAGGTCGTGCAAATACAAGGGCCCCTTCTTCTGTAGGATCCGATGACTCACACAGATGGCCTTAAACTTCACTCTTTCCCTGATGGGCAGCCAGTGCAGGGAGGCCAGTGCTTTTTTGGCTGAAGCTCTTCTTGGTAACATAAGAACTAGTCTCGCAGCTGTATTCTGAATACACTGCAATCTCCGTATGCACTTACTGGTTGCACCCAATTACAGGAGATTGCAGTAATCCAGGCGAGAGGTCGCCAAAGCATGCAGCGTGATCTTTCTAGATGCCATGGGAAGGGTGTCACGGGTCTTCCATAACCCCTGTAAGATACCGAAACAGGCGCCTGCCACCCGCCTTGTATGGTAATCAAAAGACAACTTATTATCCACCCACACCCCAAGATTCTTCGCTTGTTCACATGGTGTAGGGGTAGGGCCCAACACCTGAGGCCACATGACCGATGACCAAACTGACGGAGCCTTCCCTATCACCAGCACCTCAGTCTTAGTACAGTTCAGCTTCAGACAATTGTTTGCCATCCACCCAGCCAGTTCTTGAAGGCAGGACATAAAGTTAGAGGGAGTGTCAGCCCGGGCTTGATTCAAAGAGACCACCACCTGGGTGTCATTGGCGTAGGACAGAGCATTAATCCCAAATTTATCTGAGATTTGTGCCAGGGGGGCAACATAAAAATTAAACAACGTCGGCTCAAGGTAGAGACCTGAGGCACCCCCTGCATCAGCTTGATGTTCCTAGAATAGTAAGCCTCTTGCATAACTTGAAAGCTCGGACAGAAACAATTCCATCCACGTCAAGGCTCCGCCGATGACAGCGCCTCTCTGAAGATCCTGCAGCAGGGTATGGAGGGCAACAGTGTCAAAAGCGGCACTAAGATCTAACAAAATCAGGGTCGCTGTTTGTCCGTTGTCAACATGCTTCCGAATGGTCTCAGTGGAGTACAACAAGGCCGATTCGGTGGAGTGAAGGGCACCAAAACCAGACTGAGAGTGGTGGAGAAGGTATTTTTTACAGATATGTGTTGTGAGCTGTATATTCACAATCTTCTCTGCAACCTTAGCAAAATAGGGAAGCAGGCAGTTGGGTCGCAAGTTGTTAAGTTGCTCGGCACTGATATGGGGCTTCTTTTGTAAAGGGAGCACCACTGCCTTCTTCCAACTGTTAGGTACCACTCCTGAGCTCAAAGACATCTCAATGAGATATCTAATATAAAGCTCTAGTGTGTCCATACTCCCTCTAAGCACCCTGGGTGTGGCTGGATCCCTAGGTGACCCTGATGTAATGCTAGTGGCTATCTGTTTAAGAGTGTCCGGGATGGGCACAACAAATTCATCAAGACACTGTAGTGTTAGGGCATCCCCAGGTTCCTCCTCCATTCCATTGCTCCCACGAGCAGTGTCAGGGAAAGAGGAATATATCTTTTCTACCTTCGCCGCAAAATGCTCAGCGACCCAATTGCATGATTCCTCAGATCCAACAACGGGTGCTGCAATAGATGTCAAGGACGAATTTTCTTTAAAAACCTTTAATAGTTCTTTAGCAGAATTTTCAGCTGATTGAATTCTTGCCTTGTAATAGGCTGCCTTCACCTTTCTAATAAGCGAATGATAGGACTTAATGCAAATGTTATATTCCTCTTCCAAGTGGAAAAGAGAAATCTTTCCTCCAGCATCTCTCTAGGTGCTTACACCCTGATTTGGCCGTCCTAAGTTCTTTGCCAAACCAAGGAGCTGGTTTACGTTTTTTTGTGGACACCTTAAATGACCAGGGTGCAGTACAGTCAAGGGCGTCAGTAATACGCCTCCCTAGAGCTTCACAAGCTAGATTAGCATCCAGACCAGAGGGTGGTCCATCTCTTAGAAGGGCCTGATCGAAAGCCCCCTGAGAGAATCCAACCCACTTCCTACTTTTAAAACCAATTTTAACTTTCTCCTGTGCTTTGGGAACTGGTAGCTGTATTGTAAACAGTATCAAAAAGTGATCCGACCACAGCACCGGAAGCGGAGGCTCCACAACCAAAGCATCCCAATTGTCAAAGATGGGGTCAAGTAAATGTCCCAACTTATGTGTAGGGCATTCAGACTTTAGCAGTAATTGTAACATTGCTAATTCCTGGCGCAACTCTTGTGCCCCAGAGCTGAATGCATCATCAAGATGCAAATTTATATCGCCCAGCACCACTAATTTTTCACACCTTAGCGCAGGGTGCATAAGGTAATCGATTAAGCCACGAGAGAACCTTGAATGGGGTCCCGGACGTCTGCAGACCAGCAGACCTTTGATAACATAGTTAGTGGCAGTTCTGAGCGTGAAAAGTCCTGCTTCGCTATTAACAATATCAGCTGGCTCGAGGGAGCACTGAATTTGATGTTTATAGATAATAGCAATGCCCCCTCCTCTACCAGACAGTCTGTCCAGTCTCATAATCCCATACCCCTGGGAAGTTCCTCCAAAATATCAGGTGCGGATTCCGTATCTAACCATGTCTCAGTGACAAATAAGACATCTACCTGTCCCTCTATCAGTTGGTCACAAACCTCAATTTTATGCTTCCTCATAGACCTACAATTGATTAGAGATAGTCTAAGTAGGGGGCCTCCCTTCCTGTCCTCCACAGATGCCTCCACTTTAAACAAGCAATAGTTACATTGCCAGCTGTTGCTCTCTATATTTATGCTATGCTTACACTTGGCCTCCATAAGTGGGAAGAATGTGCGTAGCGTCTGGGCGCTATAGTGGATGTTTGAGTCAAATCCAGCAGGGGTTCTGGCCCATAGCCCCGGTCGGCCGCGGACGGGCGCAGACAGGCTTGCCCCTGGCGTGCCATCGGCGTGCCCGCTGGGCAGGTCCGCTGCATGGCCGCGAGGGCATGCTGAATTTAACTACGAGCTCGCCCAACACCTACAACGCTGCCCCAGCCGGAAGTGCCTGGCTCTGTCTACCCCGCCCTCCGTGCAACGGTGAATCACTGCGTCGGACCAAGGCGGGAAGACCAAGAATCGAAAGCAGGTAGGATTTAGCAAAAACAGCCAAGAACCTTTAACGTTATGTTAAAATAGAGTGTTGTATTGTTTGAATATTCTTTTTTAAAGTTTACAGAGTACCACACTAGTACCTAGCAGGTACTGTGGTTTTTAAAAAACTGTACGTTATATTTTCTTTTTTTGTTTAAGTTGTACAGTATTTTGTAGGTTGTTGTGCAGTATTCATACACTTTTTAAAAAAAATACACTGTAGTACACTATATTAGTGAAATACAGTATATTACAGTGTTTTTTCAATTTGTTTTACATGTAAAGGTCTGCAATACTTCCTAGGCTATTTTATGGAAATATATAGAAAACATTACAATTCATTTTCCCTACCTATTAACACTTTAATATTGTGATGATGGATAGGGAAAAAATATAAAACCAAATACATACCTATATCTAAACCCCTAACCCATAACACAGCAAAAGTGTGATCAAAACAACATGGCTGCCTTTAACTTTCATAAAAAAGTCAATATAATAACTTATCTTCGACATGTACCAATGTAGTGTTGCAAATGTTGTTAAAAAACGTTGTCACAGATATCACTAAGTTTATATGCCTTATAACTTTGAAAATGCTTACCCTACTTCCCTGTAATACCAAACAGGTTCATCTACACTCCATAATCTATAATCCTGCCAAATTTCATCCAAATCACACAGGCCATTTAGCCTCAGCATGCAACACAAAAGTCCAGGGAAAATGCATTGGAGAAAAAACTTATTTTGGGATCCCCCTTATTTCTTTGCACCCTCTTTACCAATCATTGTGAAACTTTGCATCATCCCCCAATATAGAAACAGCTATCAGTCTGCTGAGTTTCTTGGAGATTCAGCAAACGGGCACACATTTTTTAATGGTCCAAAATCCATAGTGTTCCTATCTCCGGGAATCCTACCTACAACTACAGAGTGACTACATATATACAGCCTTTGCAGTTTCCTAGATGGCCTCAACAGTTTTATCTATGGCCCAAGGTGTGCCTCTGCTAACAATCACTTCTAGAGACGCCACTGTTTAAATATAGTCAGTAACAATTGTAGTAGCT
Organism: Lissotriton vulgaris; assembly: GCF_964263255.1. Lineage (NCBI taxonomy): Eukaryota > Metazoa > Chordata > Amphibia > Caudata > Salamandridae > Lissotriton > Lissotriton vulgaris. Next base: position 162,202,649 of record NC_141689.1, read on the forward strand.
GGTCTCTTTATTAGACTTGTAGAAATATTAACATTTTTATACATCACATAAGTTACAAGCACTGGTGCCTTTTACAAGTGAGCCCCAGAGATGGCTGTACATCAGTAGGTCTTGCGAGAGAGATTACAGATATACTTTATATCCCTAATGTGCTCACGCTGTCATCTATCTTGCTCTACCATAAGGCAAGCCATCGTCAGGGGTGAACAGGTTTGGCGGTCATGGTGTTTTCCTCTGATACCCGTGCCTCGAAGGGGTCTCACAGGCCTGCCTGTCACTTGCTGGTTTTATAAACAGTCAAAGGTAAGCACGCAAACATCATTCTTTCCATTGATTTCTAAATCAAAAAGAAAGCCATTTTGTCCTTACCTCATCCCGTTCCATGTCCAGATAAATGAGCGCAGGTGGTGAGGATCCCCTTCCAGATGAGCTAGCGTTAGGCCAGGTGGAGAGGGTCCGGCCCCTTTATCTGACGCTATTGGGGTCCAGTGGAAGCCTCTACGGCTTCCTGAGCTGAAGCCGTAGAGGGCTGCGGGAGTGTCAAGGCCCCCAGACAGGCAGCCTTAAAGGATGTGTCAAGGCTCCCCTTCCAGATGAGCTGGTGTCAGGCCTGGTGGAGAGGGGCCAGCCCCTTACTCTGCCACTATTGAAGGGGCCCGGGGGAAGGTCAGGCAAAGCCCGTCTCCCCTGGACTATTTCGTGGATAGACCCGGCCTGAACAAGCTAGTAATAGGGGAGGGAGAGAGGTTTATAGTGGAAGGAAAGGCAAAGGGTCTGACTCTACTCGTTCACCTTTGAGCAGATAGGGAGGCTTTTAATTCAGCCACTCACCCACCCGGCAAGTTCAGGTAGGATTGGGGAGCTGCTGTTTTGTTATGCCACAGTAGGATATGGTTAGTTGCTTGGTAGTAGTTTGGGGATTTGTTAGAAATGGGGGTCTCTAGTTGGCAGAGGTAGGACCCTTTGACAAATAGGGACCCTTGCTTCTAGTCAGGGTAAGGGGGATACACTCTTTAGCTAACCCTAACAGTGAAAACACAACAAATGGACACCACACAAGTTTAGAAAATAAAATATCTTTATCTAAACTGAACAAGACAAAAACTACAAAAATACAACATACAGATACTCAGTAGTATGTCTTGAAAAAGGGTTGTTGCAAAAATAAGCTTGTTGATGGTAAATGCATCACTTTACTCTCAAAGTACCTTGGATGCGTAATGCAGAACAAACAAAAGGGTCGCAGAGAAGGCGATGCGTCAATTCCTCCTGCGCTTCGGTCACGCTACGACAAGATGGCGCCTCGATGCGTTGCGACCCTCCGGTGGGTGCGACAAAGTGGCGTCATCGGCGATGCGACAGTGGCTGCTGCGGCGGCGACACACTTCTTCCTCGTTGCGTCGCGCTTCCAGCTCCCAACAGCAAGGGTCCCACACAAAGTTACAGGCACCTCCTGGCAGTTCAGAACTCCCAGCAAGGAAACTCAGGGAAGCTGGGGGTGAAGTCCTTTTGTTCCTGGGACTTCAAAAACAGGAGGCCAGCTCTTCTCAGCCCTTGGAGACTTTTCTTCAGATGGACACAGCACACAACAAAAGTCCTTCTTCAAGCAGAGGATACAGCACACAGCAGCGTCCCTTTGTCCTCTCCTCAGTAGAAACAGCAAACTGTCTGCCAGTCCCAGACACAGCAAGGGAAGTACTTTTCCTTAGTCTCTTCAGCAGTCCTCTTTGGCAACAGGTTCCTCTTGATCACGAAGTAGTCTGATTTACAGGGGCTTCAGCTCTTACATTTATACCCCAAAAGTCTTTGTTCTCTATGTGTGAGGGTTCCTGGACCTAGTCCAAACCAGTTCTGGGTACACTCTGCCAGTGCACAACTTCTTCCTTTGGGAATGTGGGCGAGGGTCTTCAAACGCACTGCAGGAGGTGGAGCCAGCATTGTGGAAGGCAGCCACAACCCTATTCAGGCCCAGGTGAACCTAAGAAAAATCTTGGATAGATTCTTGGCAAAGAAAACTAAACCTATGCTACACAATACTTACTTTCTCCCGCGTACTAGACTTAGGTTAGGTACATTGGGGTAGGCGTATTTTAGAAGCACAAGTTGAGTATTTTAGTCATTGTTATTTATGTATGTATTTTTATGGCTTAGAAACCTTACAATGCTCTTACAGTATTATTTTATAATATTGTTCTCGCTATATGCATTATACTTTGCATTACAATTGTAGCAGTTCACTTTTCTTGCATGAGAAAGAAGACTGTTCAATAAATCCTTTTTATTGAAAACGCCTGTCTCTCTATTTCTCTGCACCTCTGTAGAAATGAAGCATGCACGATTGACTGAGTAAAATACTTATGTATTGTTTCCGCAACTCTAGAGATACATTTCTTATTCTTGGGAAAGAAAGTTATCATGTTTATGCAGTTGTCAGAAACGAATCCCTTCTTGGGAATTTGAGAAAGTTTCTAGTGACCTCTGAGCTAGCTGGCATTCACTATTAAGTTTAATATATTCGATAGAGACCTAGTCGACCTCAGTCCTACGTCTAAACTTTATGATATATTATTCCAATGCGCAGAGCCTATTGGGAATATAGGAACTACACTACATGGCGCCCAACGTTTGGTAAGGCACTGATTTAACACTAGGTACTAAAGTAACTCAGTTGTGATTTTCTCAAAGACCCCTTTTTTCCCGTAAATACTCCAATAGAAGTCTGGAGTGGGTAAAAGGATCAAATATCCGCCATAACTGAGTAGGACGAAAATCCTATGTATTAGTTTTTTGGTTTGTTCAACGTTGAATGATACAGTGTTCCAAAATATTGTGCACCTTATCTTTGTTTCCTTGAAACTTGCTATGCAACTTTCATTAAACAATGTCGGTTTACGGCAACAACAACGCAACCGGTGGAGCTGCAGCAGCTGCAGCCCTACCAGGCTTATATGTTACGGGCTTTAATGAAGACGACCCGGATGCTATAATCATCCCGCAAAATGTAAGGAAAACCATCACTATAAAACTTATACCAAATGGCCTATCATCAAGAGGTTGTAGGGTCATTTTTGTCGTAGAGGCACATGAATATCGACCGACAGAGGTATTCTACTCATTGATTATCTTCCCTGAAGCAAATCCAGTAACACATGTGTTTCACTTCTACAAAGAAGAGGAACATCCAACGGAATACATTCCTTTCGAGGATATTGAAAGTCCACTAACATACCAAGAGCATGCGCTCTGGTTTAAAGTCACCCTACAACATCAAAATCGCATCCTACTGGAAATTCTGAGAGCAAAGATTGGGCCTACCTTAGCGTATGGCATTGAGATATTTAGGGGTAAACTAAACATAACCTTAAACCAGCTCGTGACCAAAATCTATAAAAAAAGTCCTCCATTTGCCCAAATCCGCCTCCGCTGCCCAGACCAGGCTAGAACTGGGCCTATTAAATTACGAGGCCTCTAACATCGGCACCTAATTTTCTGTCACAAAGTCAGGATTGCCAACATTGGCTCCCTAGAGGTTTTAGTCTGGTTAGAGAACAGTCAGAAAAACCCAGGGGGCTCGTATTTTCACAGATTCTATCCGCGAAATGTCGGCGGGCGACCTATGGGCCCTCAACACAAGAATGATTGCTTTTAAAACCTATATTAAAAAAAGCGTAAGAATGAGTTCTCTCATTATTGATAAAGCCCACCTCCGCAAACGCAGTCATGCATGGTCAGTCATGAACTCCTATGGGCGGTTATCCCCCACTACCTACCTCTCCTGTACTTATTCACTGCACTTAAAACGCAGTTTTCTGGCCATCAGAATGGGGGTCTGGCGATTCCTATAAGATATGCTCCATGGCGGCGCACCACGGAAGATTTAACATGCAGAGGCTGCGGCAAGACAGCCGAAACACTGGAGCACGTGGTTTGCATGTCCCGCCCTCATGCCCCAACGTAGACGTAATCACAAATAAGCATGGGTGGAAAATCTGTTCCGCTCGCGGATTTTGCAGATTTTCGGTAAATTCGCAATCCGCGCCCCATTGTGAATTTACCGAAAATCCGCAAATTTGCATGCAGCTGATTTTTTTTCTTGGTGATACAATATTGCGGCGTGCGGCGTTCACTTACCGTCATTCAGCGTTTGCCAAGTTGTTTTTCTCGATATTTTGCGAGTGCTGCGCCATTTTGGATCTTGCTGCGGGATCCCGCGGGAGTTTGGCGACGCATCGCGAGAGTTCGCAATTGCGAACATGTAGGTGCGGCGGGCAGCAACAATCTCGCACTCGCGAAATTACAAAATTTGCAATTCTGCACAAGAAATCCACTAGCAAGCAGCATAGACCTTCTGAAAATGATGATTTTTATCAGAATAACTCCTCAGGTTGACATATGCCTGCACTTTTTTGGATTTGAGGCCTTTTGACTTTCTTTGGATCACTTTTGGATTAGAAATCAACTTTCACAAGTAAGTTTGTTTGGGGCATTACAGTTGCTGTTCTGCAGAAAAACGAGTTTTGCAAAACTGAAAGCACTCAGCAGGTGCAAAAGTTCACTCATCATTAGTAACCATTCCCTGTAGTACTTCCTGAGGGGCCCCTCCAGAGTTCAGTTGCCTATGTTTGTTTGGGGCATTACAGTTGCTGTTCTGCAGAAAAACGATTTTTGCAAAACTGAAAGCACTCAGCAGGTGCAAAAGTTCAAACTCATCATTAGTAACCTTTCCCTGTAGTGCTTCCTGACTGTGGCCCCTCCAGAGTTCAGTTGCTAGTTGCAACAATTCTATGACCCTGCTCTGACCCTCACAGCAGGCTCATAGAATAGCTACAAGTAGGCCACAAAGGTCCTGGAAAAAAAAATTGCACTGCAACAGAAAGCAAATTACAGATAAGGAAGCAGGTGCCAGACTGGAATTTTAAAACAGTGACACATTAATAAATCAACCCCAAATTAATTCATGTCAGTTGAAGCAGGGCAGATGTGCTTGCTTTTCCCCCCATAATCTGCAGTGATGAACCAGAGGGTGGCATTGATGTACCAGAGGGTGGCATGGGTGAAACAGAGGGTGGCAGGGGTGAAACAGAGGGTGCTGGGAACCTGTGATGATAAACCAGACGTAGAAACAACATAGTCGCGACCGTTGTGAGCCGACAAGTAAGTTCGCAATTGCGAACTGGTACAAAACCCTTGCGAACTAGCAGAAACCCTTGCGAACACAAAAAAAAAACCCGCGAGAATTTGCGGATTTTGTGGATTGCGAGTTCTCAAATACGCAAATTCGCGAATGCCAGATTTGCAAAATTCACCCATGCTTAATCACAAAGCAGAATGGAAAAGGCTAGGGGTTCGGACCTGCAGACAGGCAATAGTTACATCCTTGAGCCCTGAAAATACAGCACTAAACATTGCTTTTATAATCTACATATGGCATCCTCACGCTAAAGGTGGTAGGACCAGTATCCCCCCTCCCCTGTCTAGCTGTCTAACTTAAGCTGTATTTTAACCTTAACCCCTTCAGCGCGGCGCGAATTTTCGTGCTGTGCTGAAGGTTCTAATGAGCCTATCGGCTCATGACGGAAAGGTTCCGTCATGAGCACAGCTCAACCGACCCTCATGACGGAACCGTTCCGTCAAGAGCATGGAAGGGGTTACGTTTAAAAAAATAAAAATAATTGTTTACAAACAAATGCATTTTATCATACTGGTCGTCACTGTCCTGTGACCTATTTTATTTGGACTGCGCTTTTGCACAATTAGTGTCAATTTTATGAATTTTCTGGTTTTTATGAGTTGTAAGTTGGCAACTGTTAGTACAGCAAACCCCTTTGTCCTAATGCAAAGAGTTATTGTCGTCTAGCATATAAAGGTTTAATCTTTAACGTGCGACAGAAACTGAGTAAATGATGCAGACGTCTCTTACAGATTAATTGCCGCAAAACATGCTTTGAAATTTCTTATAACATTGTGTTGACTTGTGGTTTTATTGTGAAATGCTTTTAAGGATATTTTTCTTTTATCCAAATAAAGATTTCTTTCTACAGACATTTCCTGGCTCGGTCCACTAGGTAGACCAGGAGCAACATAGCCGGTATTAGCCAGCTATACACCACATCCTGCCATTGAAGAAATGTCAGATGCGGAACTATTAGTTCAACTAAAACAATGAATCAAAATACATAGACAATTGGTGCAATATGTCATGCAGACTTTAACAGTCCAATCTCCTATAAGGGTTCCACTACACACCCCTTACCAGGGGAACACAAATAAAATTACACCACAGACTACACAATCAGTCATTGGTAAATTGCCCGCAAAACTGGAACAAATTCCATTCTGGATAGCTAAAAAATTACTCAAGTTGAGGCAGTATTTCCTGATACTACCCCTCATGGGAAACACAGGATTTTAACAATCTGTTTACCAATGGGGATCACACCACACCTGGAGGACAGTGACACTTGGGGTACAGTCTTTGCTGCAATCTACACTAAAACACATGGTGTTCCGTCTATGGCGGTAATACCATATGTCCTGAAACAAATTCAAAATCCATACAGAGCAGACCCTGTTTTAAATCTAGGTATGACATTTCTGAAGGATTTCAAACAGGTCTCAGCAATAATATTAGCTAATATTAAAGGTGAGCAGCATCTGTGGCGATCCAACCAAAAGCTAAGAGAATTTGATGTAACTGAGCAACCACAAGAACTAGCCAGAATAATTGAAAAATCCTATGAAGAACTAGGTAGAGACAGTTTGGGTGGTAAACCAGTGAAACCCCAACTGACTGAAAGTCCTGAAAAGGTCTTTATTAAAAACACTCTTACTCTTCCAAAGAAGAAGTGGGAGAACTCTCCCCCGCACTCGCAGAGCCAGGATGGGAGGTTGTTTTTTCAGGAACCTGGCTCCTAGGCACTGGAATGAACTACCGCTTGACCTCCGTATGGAACCTTCAGAAACCAGATTCCGTGCTAAACTTAAAACTCACCTGTTTCCAGCCATCTAATGTCCCCCTTTCTCTCTGACCTCTATTCCGCTCTCTCTAAACTCTCTGCCTCTTGTGATATAGCAACAATCCAGCGCGGGGACACAAAATTTTTAGTGCAGCCAGGCGCTTTAGAAATGGCTTTATTATTATTATTATTATTATTATTAGAACACTAACCAAACTTCTAAAGAGAAGCGTTCTCAATCCAGAGTTAGGTCTCCTCAAAAGGAGCCCTCTGAAAAGAGGTATAACCTCAGGAATAGGGATAATTTGAGAAAACTGATAGATTTCAAGATACTGATACACGTTCCTCTCGTTCCTTTCAGATTTCATCACAGAAATCCGATAGAAGAGAACGGTCAGACAACAAGGAAGAACGTGTGAAATCCAAAGATGATCAACACGTTCCAAAAAATAAGAAAACCCAATTCACCAAAAAGAAGGTAGCATGTCTAAAATTCAGTCATGCCGAGGATCTTGAGGACACAACTCAAGAACGGAGAGTGGGCTCAGACAATGCTGGACAGTGCAGCAGAAGTAACCGTAGCTCGCAAGATCTTGAAGGATCATCTGGAGACAGTGGAGTTGAATGAGTACATCCAAGTTGAAACTGCAGATACCAGGGTTAGTGTCACACACAAGTTATATGAAGTAACGCTCCGGATGGAGGGGGATATAACTAGAAAAATAAGAGCACTCTTTTGGGAGAAGCTCTCTAAGGGTTATGACATTCTTCTATCTGAACAAGACTGGCCACCTGAATTTGTCAGGGAGTATTCACATGGCGAAGCCATCATTATGCCAGCCTTCTCCAATCATATTCCAATTCATTTAAAATACACCTATGCCAGAAAATGGGCAGTAGCCCAGGCTCCAGCATTATACAAAAATCATGTAGGATGGGATGAGGATTCTCCTCACCATAAAATCCAATTAAAAACTCAACCAACTGCGCAAAGGCAGTATCCAGTTAAGCCAGAGACAGCTCTTTTAGAGATTACCGATGCCATTCGAGAGACTTTGGATGGAGGAGGGAAAGCCATCTTGGTCATGTTGGATTTGTCTGCGGCGTTCAACACCGTCCCCACAACGGTCTCCTTTCAAGACTCTGGGAGATCGGTTTCCGGGGGACGGTGTGGAAATGGTTTAAGTCATTCCTAACCAACTGCCGACAAGTGGTCTGGGCACCCCCGTTTTCCACTGAAATGCCGCCGCTGGAGGTGGGGGTTCCTCAAGGGTCTGTCCTGAGCCCCACCCTTTTCAATATCTATATGGCCCCTCTGGCGGCGGTAGCGGAATCTTTTGGTGCCCAGATCATATCCTATGCTGATGACACCCAGCTACTTTCCACGTGTAACAAGGGTGAAGACTTTGACAGCGGTCAGATCAGGGAATGTCTGGAAGCCGTGTTTTAATGGTTTCAGAGACATAGTTTGAAGTGCAATTCGGACAAGTCAGAGTTGCTCTTCTGTGGAAGCCCTCCGGACCCTGAGTGGAAGTCTTGGTGGCCTCGTGACATGTCACCGCCTGAGGATACCTTGCAAAAAGCTAAAAATCTGGGTGTCTTATGTGATGTTGAGCTTTCTTTTAGACCCCAGATTGTAGGGCTGACCGGAAAGTGCTTCGTCATTTTGAAAATGCTGTGGAAGTTTCTTCCCCTAATATCCCTCCAACATAAAAAAATTATTGTTCAGGCCCTGGTAGGCTCGCGTCTTGATTACGCGAATGCCCTCTATCTAGGCCTTCCGAAGTATCTTCTAGCCAGTTTGCAGGTCGTGCAGAACTCGGCCGCTAGAGGCCTTCTTTGGACTACCGCGAAGGGCTCGCGCGTCGGAGTTGCTTGAGAGACTTCATTGGCTTCCGATCGCCAAGAGAGTCACTTTTAAGATCTTGACTCTGGCCTTTAAAGCTCTCCACTTGACCGGCCCTAAGTACCTCCGGAAGCGGATGGCCTTCTATGCTCCCAGGAGGTTCCTAAGATCCGCACAGCAGGCCAAAGCAGCTGTCCCCATCATTAAACGTGCTCGTACTGAAGTAAGAAGCTAAAAAACAGTTCAGGGAGATATTAGATCAACTTGAATACCAAAGGGTGATTGAAACATGCACCTCATCAATGAACAATCCTTTCTTTGCTGTTTCCAAACCAGACAATACATATTGTCTAGTTTTGAATTACAGACATTTAAACTCTTGTTGCAAAACGTTTGCAGTACAAAATGCACACAGTGCGCCACTAATCAATAACATTGTGCGTAAAAAACTATAAAACCACATTAAATATTTCTAATGGTTTCTTCTGTCAAAACATTGCACCAGAAAGTAGGTATTTGACCGCTTTCTCAATTATGGGGACACAGCGTCACTTCTGTCATCTCCCCCAGGGATTCAAGAATAGTCCAAGGTTATTTTCAGCCAGAGTAACAGAGGTACTACAAACGTATGATGATGAGACATTATCCTATGTTGATGACATCTATCTAACAGACGATGACTTGGACAGGCACTTGAACAGAGTGAATACCATTATACTAGGTTTCGCCTCTGAAGGGTCTAAATTCAACTTTGAAATATCTCGAATTGCCCACCTCAATGTCCTTTTTCTAGTATACAAGTTATCAAGTGAAGGCAAAAGCCTGGCAGCCAACTTTCTAGAAAAATGTGCGCTGCTCCAACCTCCAAAAACGCTGAAAAACTTGCAGTAGATTCTAGGTTTCCTAAATTTTGGAAGAACATACATTCTAAATAACGCAGAAAGGATTAAACCTCTCTACGAATTAATCAAACCTGATTTCAGAACAGTTAATTGGACTCAAAAACGCACAGGAATTTTTAGCGTTCAGTGCAAACTGACATGTTAGCAACAACACATTTACAAATACGCGTAAACGTATGCAATCTTGTACTTCAAATCATTCCAGGAAGATGCGGATTCACAGACTTAGCCTTTAATGAAGGAGAAAAAGTACCAATAGCTTATATATCACACTTGTACACACAAGCTGAAATGAAATTCACATCTACAGAAAAAATTCTGACAGCGGTTCAAACTGCAGTAGCAAAAGAGAGAGCTCTCGCACAGGGTAAGCGCATTATGGTCGTTATTCCTGTACCTGCCTTATAGGCAGTAGCCAAAGCGAGCATTCCAAATTCAAAAGCTTTACATCCGAGATGTATACAATGGGTTAATTTTCTTGCTGCAACAGACGTTGAATTCGTTTTTGACCCCTATTTGAAAACACAAGAATTTCTACAATACGAGCAAGAATATCCCCTCTTTACTGAAATTCTGCCTCTAGAACAGGATGAATGTATAATTTGTAGAGACGGATCAGCTCAGCCCGCTATTGGGGAGAAACAAGCTTATAGTGCTGCGTGCGCGTTCGTTAAAGGTTGCTGGCGCAATGGTAAATTCCGACCTATGGTCAGAAAAAATCAATCTCTAGGAGATTGTACAGCTCAGCGAGCTGAACTACAAGCATTCAAGATGGTGCTTGAAAATACTGATGGCAAATTCCCCACACTCATAGTGTGCGATTCCTATTACTGCGTTCAATCTTACAATGAATACTTGCAGAACTGGATTCAAAACGGTTTCAAAGATGCAAAAGTTGGCACAATCAAGCATAAGTTGCTTTGGGAATAACTAGTTCAGTTACAAAAAGAACTACAAAAAACTCACGTGATCCATACACTGAGTCATCAACGTGATGGCGTTCACGTTGCAGGGAATTCATTGGCTGATGAAGCCATGTAGGCAGCTGTGCAAACGGCTTCCGTAGCTACAATCACTCATTCAAAAACGAAAATAGACAGCGAAATATTGCAAGCTGTCAATGCTTCAAGCAAAGACAGTGATAAAACATTACCAAAATGCTTTCCACTCAAATACTCATACACAACTGATGCAAATAATGTTCGTTTTGCTCGAATCACTGGAGTGGGGGATAGGGTAATTTCAAACATGGAACATAGATTAGCACTAATCTTAGCAGCACTTGAAGCGCTTGCCTCTGCACATGCAGGTGTTTCCGCCACAGTGTCATTATTAAAACAGAGATATTGGTGGCCACGCATGAGGAAACAAACCAGAAACTATGTTTTGGAATGTAAAATCTGACAAAAGATGAAAGCCTCTACTGTGAAATGCCCTGCGCAGATGCCCCTGTTAATTTCAGACAAACCATTAGCTTGCGTTTACCTGGACCACTTGCGGTCCCTTGCAGAGGGATGGTAACTATAAATATATCATGGTCACAGTAGATTCATGCTCAAGATTAATTTGGATATGGCCTCAGCGCTCGGCTGACGCTCAAACTGTTATAAAAGATTTGCGAGTCTTTATCGGTACATATGCAATCGGCATGCTACATTCTGACCAGGGTCCTGCGTTTAGCTCAAAAGCTTGCAAGGAGGTCATGGCAAATCTGGGCATTGAATTGCGGTATTCCAGTCCATTCCATCCTGAGGGGAATTTGGTTGTGGAGAGAAAAAAACGAGATATAAAGCAATCTAGGGTATTAGGCTGGGGTGATGGGTGGATGTTAATGTTAATGTTAAGGGCATACTTTTATAGCGCACGGCTACTCCGAAGAGTGTCCCGGCGCTGAAAGAACCTCACGGACCCAGGGAAGAGGAGGGAGCGAGAGAAAGAATAAAGCTCAAAAGAGCGAATTATTGCGTGAAAAGCAGGGTCTTCAAATCCCTCCTGAAAGCCATCAGATTAGTGTTGGATCTGAGAGAAAGAGAAAGAGCGTTCCATAGCCGAGGGGCGAGATGTTTGAAGGAACGCCCTCCACAGCGAGCACGTCGAATCACAGGGGTGACTGCCCTGGCCCGGGTAGAGGAGCACAGGGATCTGGAAGGTAGATAGAAGCTGATCCATTTCTGAAGGTATCGGGCTCCAGTACCGTGAAGGGCTTTAAAGGCAATGGTAAGGGCCTTGAAAGTGATCCGCTTCTTAATGGGCAGCCAGTAAAGAGATCTAAGAAGCTCACTGGCCCTGGCTCTCCTAGTGAGGCCAAAGATGGCCCGAGCCGCAGAGTTCTGCACAACCTGGAGACGCGCAAGGAGGAAGTCCGGGAGGCCAAGGTACAGTATGTTGGAATAGTCCAGGCGAGAGCCTATCAAGGCCTGTACCGTGATCTTTCTATGCTCTAAGGATAAGAGCGGCAAAAACTTCCTCAGCATCTTTAGGATCGCAAAACACCTGCTGGTCAGACCAGACACCCGGGCCCTGAAAGAGAGGCTGTTGTCAATCTGGATACCCAGATTTTTAGCAGCCACTGAATCGCTGGGAGGAGGGAACATGGCAGCAGGCCACCATTCTTTCCATCCGGGGTCCGCGGGGCAGCCGAAAAAAAGCATTTCGGACTTATCGGAGTTGCACTTGAGGCTGTTGCGACTAAACCAGTCAAAGTTCAAGTTCAAGTTCAGGAATTTATATAGCGGACTACTCACCCAGAGGGTCTCAAGGCGCTTGAGGGAGGGAGGGTAAATTACTTATCGAAGAGCCAGGTTTTTAGATGCTTTCTGAAGGAGAGGTGGTTCTGTGTAAGGTGGAGGTGAGTGGGGAGAGAATTCCAGGTATTGGCCGCTAAGTAGGAGAAGGATCTTCCTCCCATGGTGGATCTGTGGATGCGAGGAATTGCGGCGAGTGCTTGATTGGATGATCGTAGTTGGTGGGTGGGTGTGTAGAAGGACAGTCTTGTGTTGAGGCATTCGGGTCCTAGGTCGTAGAGGGCCTTGTGTGCGTGGGTGAGGAGACGGAACGTTATTCTCTTGTTGATGGGGAGCCAGTGGAGTTCTTTCAGGTGACCGGAAATGTGAGCTTGACGGGGGATGTCCAGTATGAGTCTGGCTGAGGCGTTTTGGATGTGTTGGAGTTTTTTCTGAAGTTTGGCAGTGGTTCCGTCGTAAAGGGTATTTCCATAATCCAGTCGGCTAGTAACCAGCCCTGGGGTGCCCGTGATTACATGTCAATCAGCCTGTTACCCCACTCCTTCATAACTCCTCACAGACTTGGGAAAAGGTGTGGTGAATGAGCATAGATTAAAACCTTGAATGTGCAACTGCACAAGTGGGAGGTTTTAGTTTCTAGTATCCGAAGTCACTGAGTCAGAATAACTGAAGCTGTCTGTAAATTAGTAAAACTGAGTTACAGTGGGATTGTGTGAGTCAGAATGAGTGTTTATGAATGAGACAGATTGAGTATGAGTGAGTCACAGTGAAATTGGATCAGAATGAGTAGGACCCAGTGACTCAGTGAGGACGAGTGAGTTAAGGGAAGACTCAGGCAAGCTAGATGAGCATGAATGAGACTGAGTGGAAATGAGTGATCCATAGTGAGACAGCGTGAAACTGTCTGAGTGAGATTGTGTGAGTCAGAATAAGTGAGACTCAGTGGGACTGAGTGAGAATAAGTGGAACTGATTATGAGTGAGTAACAGGGAAACTGCATGAATCAGAACGAGTGGGACTGAGTGAATCTGGGAGAATGAGTGAGTCATTGGGAGACTAGGTGAGAAATGAATAAGACTGCACAGCAATGATTGAGACAGAGTGAAACTATGAAATTAAGTGAGTAAATCAGACTGTATGAGTCAGAGTGAGATTGTGTAAGCCAGAATGAGTGGGATTGAGTCAGAATGAGTGAGACTGATTGAATATGGGTGAGTTACAGTGAAATTAAGTGGATCAGAATGAGTGGACTGAGAATGAGTGGGATTGAGTGAGAGTAACTGAGAATGAGTAAGACTGAGTTGGTCAGAGTAAGAATGAGTGAGACCACATGAGTCAGTGAAACGGAGTCATACAAAGCAAAAGTGACTGGAAGTGCGAATGTTAGTAAATGACTAAAACCAAATATAAATTATTAAGACGGAGTGGAAACGACTGTGAGCGACACCGCTGAACCTTCTAAGTAAGTCAGTCAGTCTTGCTCACTGGAATTCAAGGAAATAATTACGCCCAACCACTTTTAATGGTCAACAGTTGCCACTGGGGAGGGAACACTTGCAGGAAGTTGCTGATTGGGAGGGGAAATGAGCAGAAGCAAGATGAGCAAAGTACCAGAAACTGCATCCATCTTAATTAAATGGTGTCTCACATTAACATGCTGCATAAATACACTATATCATTTACAACCCTTCCAAACAAAATAATCAAGGTGTTTCACTACACAGCATTTGTTCATCCTTTAGGATGTGTGACTCCCTTAATGCTTTTTTCTCTGATAAAATCTCCATGATTAAAAACAATATCCCCCCTACTACCATGTCTCAGGCCAGCGCCCTCCCTTCTCCGAATCCTCATTCCCTGCATGCATTCCCCCCTATCTCCCTGGATACTTTTCGCTCACTACTCCAGGTTGTTGGCTCCGGTTCCCCTAATGATTGTTGCCCTCCTCAAATCCTAAGAGATGCCTTTATGGCCTGTCCAGGCCCTCCCCTTGACCTTCTAAACCGCTCACTCTCCACAGGCACTGTCCCCACCGCTTTCAAAAGCGCTGTTGTGGTACCTATTTTAAAAAAACCCGGTTCTGACCCTGCGGTCCTGGGCAACTACCGACCTATTTCCCTCCTCCCCTATTTGGGGAAGGTTCTGGAAACCTACGTCACCCGCTGCCTGAGTACTTTCATCGAGGAAACTCATTTCCTCGATGATCAACAGGCAGGTTTTAGACCGTTCCATTCTACGGAGGCAGTGGTGGTGGCGGTTATGGACACGCTGAGACAGGGGGCTGATAACAACTTGGCCCAGGCCCTAGTGTTACTTGATCTCTCGGCCGCTTTTGACACGGTCGACCACGACATCTTGGTCGACCGTGTCAGAAATGCTGGCATCTCTGGCCTGGCCCTGTCTTGGATTGTGTCCTTTCTCCAACTACGCTCCCAATCGGTACATCTGTCTTCCTTTTCTGCTCCTCGTATTTCACTTTCCTGTGGTGTTCCCCAGGGTTCTGCCTTGTCCCCCCTCCTGTTTAATCTTTATATGCAGCCCCTCCTTGTTTCTCTTCGTCATTCTTCTGTTACCACTTTTAACTACGCAGATGATCTGCAACTTATCTTTCCTATCGACCCCTCCCCTCTTTCCTGCTCTAATTTCCAAACCTCAATGCTTACCATCTATGAGTGGATGAACTTCAGCCAGCTGAAGCTCAATCCGAGCAAGACAGAGCTGGTCCTGATTGGTGGGCACCCACATCCTTGGACTACCAACTTTTGCCCCCCTGCCCTTGGTCCCCCTCCCTGCCCAGTTAACTCTGTGAAGAGCCTTGGTGTTACCATCTCTAGCGACCTTTCGATGCGGCCGCACATCAACGCTGTTACCTCGGCCTGCTTTTACCATCTCCGCAGAATCGGGAAGATCCGAAGGTTCCTATCACCAGAGGCTCTCACCCTTGTTATCATGGCCCTGGTCACCTCACGTTTAGACTATGCCAACTGTCTATACGTGGGGATTCCGGCATACCATCTCCAATGCCTCCAACTGGTGCAAAACCAGGCAGCCAGATTAATTTTTCAGCAGCCCAAACACCAACATGTCACCCCGTTGCTGAAAACCCTACACTGGCTCCCTGTTGCGCAACGCTGCATCTTCAAAATGGGATGTACCATCTTCAAATCTCTCTCTGCCTCTGCTCCTGACTTTATTTCCCTTTGTTTGCACCCCTATGTTCCCTCTCGACACCTCAGATCCTCTGCTTGCAATCTTTTGATCACTCCGAGGTTCAAACGCAAGAAGCACGGTGGTGCCTGTTTCTCTTTTCTTGCCCCGTCCACTTGGAACTCCTTCCCTCTTTCCATCCGTCTCAGCCCCGACTATTCTTCCTTCCGTAAATCCCTTAAAACATATCTGTTCCGCTTTGCCCATGGCTAGCTGCACCCACCCCCCTGTGCCCTTAACCACTGGTCTTTGAGCGCCAAGAAACCAATTGGTGTATGTGCGCGGTACCAAATTCTTTTAACATAACATAACATAACATATGCTTAATTAAATGACTAATATGCACAAATATTTTTATCACTCAAAATTGCAAATAACAAAATCTTTCACATATGCTTGATTGTTATTCTGATTCTCTTTACCTAATGCACGATATGGAACCGAGAATGACTTGATCGCAAAAATGTTTGTCGTTGGTGCTATTTTGGAAGCTTCTCCTGATCTTCCGAGCCTGTCGGCTGCATTCTGATAGTGGCCTCTTATTGTATGGAAGGAAAGACTTTGAAAGATGCTTAGGCCAGCTACTCTTGCCTGTCCCAAGTCACCTTCAACCAGCTGCCACCCGACTCCAGCTAAGTACAAACTCCAGTCCTGTACTGTGGCGAGAAGCCAAAGAGAGAATAGGGGCTGGCCCAGCTTTGTCCATTTGTCACAGGTACACAAGCTTTAAGTATTCTGAAACCCGCGCATTGGGCTATCTTTCTCATTGATTTTAAATAATGTACTTTAATAGCCATAATTGGGAAGGCAGGTCTTCCTGACTAATGTGACTTCAGCAGTCTTTGGGGTAGGTCTTCAAACAATTTGCACTGGGTTCGCGTGACAAAGGTGACACTATCCAGTGAAAAATGTTTTTGGGAAACTTACTTTACAGCGCAAAACTTATTTTGTGCTGGAAAACACCCTAAAATTAGAGCAAAGCAGCGGGAAGCACTGCTTTGCATTACTTAGTGCTTCAGGGGCATTACATGGGTGGTACATGAGCATCCCCATGCAACCACCCATGCCTTTTGACTCAAACCCTCCCTACAAAGAGTTGTAGAGAGGGTTTTACGCCAAAAGTTATCGCCACTTCATGGAAGGAGCTAATATAAGAAAAGTTTTTATTTCTTCGTTTTTTTCTGAGTTTGCAGCTTGTACACTTGTCTAGGCATAGTATTTTGTACAGGAAGGGTACCATTCTTGTGCAAAACCTATGCTAGATTCAGGCATACACGCTCTATGCCGCTAAGGTGTATGGGTGGCTCACAGCAGCGAAATCAGCTTGGGAAAGGGGCAGAGAGAGCCACATCTCTGTAGATATCGTGCTCTACTACTCCCTCACTCTCATGCAACGCAGTGCAGCCCCGTGGGGGGGCCATGCTTCGCTGCGTGACGTTTTTAAAAATCTGGCCCTTTAAATTTGTTTGGCTTGGCCTCTGATAGGGTGAATGCTTCAAACCAGGCCCAGAATCTGGCCTGGATTCCCCAGATTGCCCAGAACTAGTTTAGACACATAAGAGAGGTTAGAGTGCGTATCCAGAAGCATGGGTAATTGAGAGACAAGCAAAGATATAACACCACTGTCTTAAAATATTGCATATTAGCAACGTGACCATTCTTTCGCATGAATTAGTATTTGTGCTGCTCCATTGTCAATGCAAATACCTTGATGGGGAGTATGTAGAAATTATTTATGGGTCATTTTAAACAGAAAACCCTTGTACAAGAATAGGTACATCTGTGCGGCTCATTGATGGGGAGATGCGTGCACAAATATGGGTGAACCTGTGTAGCTCCTTGATAAGAAGGTGTGTCCACAAACATGAGTGCGTCTGTGCAGTTCCTTGATAAGATGGTGTGTGTACAAACATGGGTGCGTCTGTGCAGCTCCTTGATGGAGGTAGTGTACAGCTAACTATGGTTTGAGAAGTGCCACTGAGGACCTAGACATTTCTCTGGGCTGCTGTGTTATTAGCAAGTAAAACTGATGCAGCTTACAAAATGAGGTTTGAGTGTGTCTGTGACACACCACACTACCAAGGAGGTAGAGGGCTGTGAGAAAATAAGAGAAATATACATCTGGAGGTAAATTGTAGTCTGCTCCTGTAGGGCATACACTTTCACCGATTAACAGATCCTTGAATATGTCCTTCTTCAGGTGTAATGTCTGTACACATTATTGGTTTGTGTGCTGATGAAGTGTTCTCCTTTGCTGAGTTTCCGTCCCTGTGGTCCCCCCTCCTCCACACATGAGTCTGCATGTGTGCCAGGTGGAACAGAAGATTATTTTTGTGGTGTAATTCAGCTGGCAGGATGTCAGAATGCTACCTTACCCTTAAGTTGGGGTTGGGATGCTGTTGCATGAACTTTATAAAGACTTAGAAAGAAGATGTTAAGGACATTTAGACCAATGCATGACTGTTGTGTGAGTGTGATTCTGAGCATGTTGTCCTTAAGCTTTCAAAACAAAGGAACTTCACAATTCGGGAACCTGGGGTGTTTAATATTATTAGGTGAACAATGGTTCAATGGGGCCTGTGGTCCCGTATAAGCTTTTTTCAGTGAAGAAGGGGAGAAGCTTTTTCTTTTAAATGCTATACATTTTCCTTTGTGACTTAGGAATATGCATTTTCTAATGAAAAAAGGCAGGTATAAAGCAGGACAACCTCCAATATTTTTATATAGTGCAATTTAATTTATTCATTGCAAAATAACAATTTATCAGCATATTCTTTTTTGGTTTTTATTATAACATTTTCACAATCCAGTGCTCACAAATAAGTGAAAAAAGGTGCTCTGGTGAGTGGGGAAAAAAACATGCAATTCTTGAAAAAACAACATTAAACTCCAAACGATGAATGTATATAATAAAAAGGAGTTAAGTAGTTATAAGGTCGACAGCGTTTCCATCTCAAGTAGTTGAGATCATCATCAGGACAGTTGTGTGAGAATCTAATATCATTATGTGGCCATTATAGTAGTATGTGTCACTTCATGAAAAAGAGACATAGTAGCAATTATGATGGAGCAGATTTCATCTGCAGTCAGGCATTGTTTTATTTTTGTGCTTCAGACAGACTGCATTTAAATTGAATTAACATGTGTTTTTGCAATGTAGAGAAAAGTGGCCTTTTTAGCTTTGAAGATTAATAGAATATGTTTCTCTCTTCCCAGCTCATCCCTAAATCCACTATTTCTGTCTTAAGAGACTTTGACTTGTTGCATATTTTGATAAATATTTTCAGTTAATAACACCTCTTTTACTTTGTTGCACATTGCACATTTATTTTGCATGTTGTCATAAATAATAGAAAAGCTGCTTTGCACTAGTAGCTTGGCTAGGTAAACATTTATAAGGGGTATTAGTATAGAGTTGGGAAACATAATGGGCTGATTTACATGAAATTAATATTATCTTTGTGTTTGTTTTATTTTGGAGCCTACCATTAAATGGCTGCCTGTGAAACCAGCAAGGCTACGGCTTGCTTTGAAAGAGAAGAGAGCATGCGCAGACTGTGGCAGCTTGACTCAAACTGCGGAAGGAGTCAAGGACAGCTTGAACTGTACATTCTTGTGATTGTGCCAATGTACCAGCTAACTAAAGTATCCGTCCTACTGCGCTGTGAAAGGAAGGAAGAATTAGAATGAAACATTTTTCCTAGTAAATGTTGCAAATGTTTATAAATGTATTATTCATGTATGCTTCTTTTATTAAAACTGGTAAAGTCAGTTTTTTTAGAATGAGTCAGGGTTGTCAGAACTCATGCCATCATGACTGACCAATCACGTACAGGTTTTCCTGAAGTTGAAACATTTTGTGTAGTCTGCCAAAATGTTGTGTATAAATTCTGACCTCTCCGGAGGAGGGGCTGGCTTTCTCAGCTCAGCTGGCTTCTAGGCTCATTAGGGGGGGGTGTGAGCTCTTGAGAGAAGGAACAGATTAGGCCAGACATTCTATGGGTTAGGTACGAGAAACGTCCCGGGAGATTGCTGAAGGGAGGAGTGGCGTCCGAGGAGTGTCAGGGGTAGGTTTCTTGCTTCCACGTCATATTTTGGCACTGCAGGCCACATTCCTTCGAGGTCTGGTGAAGGGCAGGCTGTCTCCCTCCCTGCTTGCTCATTAGACACAGACAGATGCAGAAGAACAGCAACAGAATCGAAAGGTTTGTTTAGATTTAGATGCTAAACTTTCAGTTATGCTTTGACTAATTAATTAGGTCTGAAAAGATTTATTTGACTTATGCATTTATTTCTCTTAATGGGAGATTTTTGCAAACTATTTGATTTTTGATTAGCCTTGCAAGACTATATTTTTCTTAGAAACTCTTTAAGAGTTTTGAATGACATTTTGCGCCACATTCCTATATGTAATGCTTATATGCAGACAGTAATATGTTCTGTATTAATGCTATTTTTCCTGTTTTCCAAATTCTGTAACCTGATTGATATTTTACTAATGAATAAAGGGTCAGAGAAAAATTACCTTTTGACTAGAAAATAAAACCCTTTAAATACTCAACAACTCTCTTTATTGGCTTTAAATAATAATTGCATTTTTGACTGTTCATCTTTATTTAAAGTCTCCTGAAGGTAATACATGCTGTGAAGGGCCCAACACCTTTTGAGCGGTAAATTAGAGGTAGCATGAAGGTTTTGCATTTAGAAATTACCAGAAGAAATTACTGCTCCATCAATTACATAGGGGCCCCCTTGATGATTAAACGTAAAATAATTCCTATGCCAGTGGCGGACTGCCGTGATTGGTTCCGAGTTGTGAAGTCAATCTTATCTTATCTGTCTGTTTCAAGTCCAATTTAACACCTCGGGTTATAGGCTTCCAATCGGGTATGGCAGTGTTGGCATTAAAGATATTTTTTATATGAGCGGCATTCAATCGTTTATGCTCGGAGATCCTCGGGACGTAGCTCCGAGAACTCGAATCTAATGAGTATGTTGTCCCTGCTGTGTCATGTTCTTGTTAGTGTGGGAGTTGTTTTCTTTCCTCCTTTTATTAAATGCATTATGAAATGAGATTACGCTAATTTAGATTGTGCTTACATTGTCCTCCATCTTGCATCAACGTCACAATATACCATGTGATGGCGACTGCTGTCTTTCTGTTCTAAATAAGGCATTAATGGGTTCTGACAAATAAACAGAGAGCACTCGTAGAAACCTTTACTCACTGCACCTAACTGAGGACATCCCAATTTTTCCAGAGTATTGCTAAACAATGTATCGTTCAACCGTTCAACTAAGCTGTGAACATGACTAAAACCCAGTGTATTACTACCATGAGAGAATCCCCAAATGTATTCTGTAGTAAAATGTTTCTTCATGCTTATTTCCTATTGATCAAAATCTTGAGAATCATGTATTTGCGTAGAGTGTATAAAAGTTTTTGTCTGAAGTCCTATAAAAGGACGTTGATTTCTGGAACCAGAGAGGCCCCCTTCCTCCCCACCTTTATAAGGCGAATCAATGCCAGATTTCACTTAGAACTGTACTGAGTTCTTTATACTTATGATTTTGACTCATTGCTGCCAAACTTGCTCGTGGTATGTTTATTGCAATCTGCCTGTCTTATGTACTCTATCTCTCTCCCTGTCCTCCAACTCGCTTGGGGGCAGGTCCTTTGAAGAAACACTGCTGCCTGCTCTGGACGGCACTTTGCTCTCAACCAGGCCCACTGGCCCCTCTAGCTGCCCATTTACATTCTCTGCCTCCTCCCTAGGCTCTCCAAGATGCTCTCTGGCATTCCTAGATCCTACACAGGCCTTCAGCGCCTTTTGGTATTCCTCTTTCCTGGTGAGGCTTTTCATAGAGATTTTAAATTTCCTGCAAGCAGCTTTGAGGTACGACACAGTGTAGGTGTCAATCCTATCTTCTTCAAAATCAATGTCAACAGAAGCAATGGATGCTGCTTTGCTAATGGTGAACACAGTTGGCAGTTCTCAAAAAGCAAAAAGAAGTTCAAAGGAAAAATTCCTCCACAAATGTATGTGGTCGCGTTATGGTCTGCACTCACTTGTAGTGTACACCAATCACTGTATATGAGTCACAAATGCAAGTCCAAATCCTCACCGCTGACCAACAATGTTAGAAATGGGGGTCTCTAGTTGGCAGAGGTAGGTACCTTTGACCAAGTAGGGACCCTTGCTTCAAGTCAGGGAAAAGGGGTGTACACTCCTGGATATCCCCTGCTCACCCCCTTGGCAGCTTGGCACAAGCAGACAGGCTTATCTCAGAGGCAGTGTGTAAAGCATTTGTGAACACATACAGTAATACAGTGACAATTCTACAAATGGACACCACGCCAGTTTAGAAAAATAAATAATCTTTACTAGACTTAACACAATTCAATTCAATTCAATTCAAATTTCTTTATTCGGCTTCATACAAAACACCATAAAAGTACAATTAAAAATGCAAAAATATTAATTACAATTCATTAGTCCCAATCCGACCTCCACTAATTTCAGCAAGTCCTCTTGTCTCTCTTAGTTTACGTGCTAGCCTTAAAAAACTCGTAATAGAGAGCAGGGTCAGGGGGTCTTGGGACAATTGTAAGTATAGGAGGGCAACCTTAGCATGCCTACATTTAATTTTCTTCAGCAGGCTAATTAAATAAAGGCACCTGGGCAGTGAATAAAAAGGGCATAATAATACAAAATCGAGGGTGTCCTGCGGAGATCGTTGATCACAGCCGCAGGGACCCTTTGACTTAGCAAAATCGGTAAAACCTGCCGGATCAGCTAATAGATAGTGTAAAAGGTTGAGCCTAAAACGTGTAATTAAAACTCTGTCATGGGCGTTGTGTATGAGGGCTAGGTACGCTCCATTCCTTCAGTGGACCTCACTAGGCCGTAAGCTCTGACTGACTGTTTACCCCAAGCCCTATCTTCTTTGGAGGCAGTTTTGTGAGTGAAAAACCTCTTCTTCACACTATCCTTGTCCCGACCTGCACTTCCGGTCGGGCTTGAGAAGAGATCTTTGCGTTACAAAGAAGTACTGGACTGTTCCTGAAGGTACGGGTCACACAAGTGTTTGGATGTGGTACGGTCTCGATGGAGTGCTACACTTGGGAATCTATTTTGTTGGATGTAATGTCCTCACACACCCTTTCAGGTGTCATGCTTCATCATTGGTAATGCTCCTCATTGGGTCAGCGGTACAATACCCAACGGGCAACACCTCAAAGAGGGGCTCTTTGGCGGAGATCTTCTATCCAACAGCCGTTTGGGTGAAGTGCGGGTGTGGGGCCAGGTTGGTGTAGACTTATTGGTGAGTTTAAAATGAGGCTAGGAGGACCAGGATCAAGTTTATTCTGGGGGTCCCCTGCTTCAATTAAAAGAAAAGACTAGCCTGTACTCGATGGATTGTTATGTTTCCTTCTTCGAGACTCGACTAGTAAGTGCAGAAAGTGGTCGACATGTTTCTCGCAGGTGTGCAATGACTAGCGATTCATCAGGACCTATGTAAAAAGTTAAACTGTCTACATTAAATGATCTACCTAAGTATCAAATATTCATTTCAGACTATAAAATGATCAAAGATTGTGTACCTGTGTTGCGCTGTATCTTGCCTGAATTGGGAGACAAAGGGAGCAAATCACAACAGGTAAAGAAATCACAAACAATCGTGAGTGACCTTGTACACACAGTGTTCCATGCTAGTGAAAGTGCCGCTAGCATGTGGGTAAAAACAATAATGGGTATAATCCTCAGTGAGCACGGTGGTTGGCATGCCCCTGTGGAGAATACAGATAAAAACAATAACAGCAGCATTCTTGTAGGTGTCGGGGAGCACCTTATTCACCTATTGGTCAAGTGTGTATGCAACAACAGTACCCGGCGGGTAGTACATCGGGTAAACGACCTCTGTAGTTAGGCTAGGTGTGACAAGAAAGTAACAGTAGACATAATGGAACATACGCCTACTCATCCACCTTATGTAAAAAAAAGACATCTTTGCTGCCAATCTTTTCAGAAACAACCGTAAGGGACTTCAGCCATGGGATGTCTATTCCCTTGTCCCTACCAAGGCAATCCGTAAATATTTGCCTGGTCAATGTTGCCTCTGGGTTATCCCAGATCTTTAGCCATGCAAGCAGGGGTCTGACTTTGATCCTATCCTCAATAAAGGCCCCACCCAGTTCTTCATGAACAATATAGGAGGGAACACCCTGTGGAACCTTGAGGAGCCTTCACATATATTTGTTCTCCTCAACCTGTAGTTTATCCGAATTGGCAAACCCCCAGAGTTCCGCACCGAACGCCACTTTAGAGTAGCAGATTGAGTTGTATAAAACCATAATTTGCTCCTGGGACCAGCGTCCAAGTCTGCGCCCAAAGTTCATAATTGCCCCTGTGCTAGACACTAACCTATTACAACGCTCCTCGAGTAGTGCTTTAAAATTAAGATGCCCATCAAATAAAATGCCCTAATACGAGAAGGACTGCACCTTCTCTAATGTATGTTCGTCTATTCTATAATTAAAACATTTTCTTGATTTTATCCCTGTTTCCATTACATACGGCTTGGTCAGGTTGGCAGACAAATCTCAATTTTTCATAAAATCCACGAAACCGTCTATCAGTACCAGTAGGCCCCCCGGAGTGCATGCCAACAGTACTGCGTCGTCCGCATAGAGCAGGACAGGGATTGGTATTCTTCCTACTCTGGGTGAGTCCACATTTAGGCTTAGTAATACTTATTCAAGGCCATTTATGTACAGGGAAAACAGGAAGGGAGCCAAAATCCACCCCTGTTGCACACCACTGGTGCAAATAAAAGGCTCAGTGCATCCCCACTCTAAGTTATACCTTACGTTAGCTGAAGTGTTCCAATGTAGTGCTTTTAAAATCTTTATAAGGTCCTATTTTATGTGTGGATCAGATTTTTACTATCAAATTAAAGTGGTAGCCATGGGCTGCCCTTTTGCGCCGGAATTGGCAGTTTTGTTCATGGGACTCTTTGAGGCCAAATTCATCCTCAACAATAATCCATTTTCAACATGCATCAGTCATTACATGCGGTATATTGATGACGCCTTTTTCATTTGGAGTGGCTGTGAGGAACAACTCAATGAATTTTTGATCTGGCTCAATAGATGTACAAAAGATATTCAATTCACCATCAACCATGCCAAATACCAAATAACCTTTCAGGATGTAAAAGTCTACTCGTCAGAAGGTACCTTGGCCACCACACTCTTCAGGAAAGAAACGGATTGCAACCGCGCTTTACATTACACAAGCAACCATCCTCGGAACCTCTGTCAAAATCTTCCAATCGGTCAATTTTTACGTATTAGGCGTAATTGCACGTTCAAAGATGAATACTTTGAACATGCTCAAAATTTGCTTGAGCGCCTGATGAAACGCGGGTACCCAAAGAAACTTCTCAAACATGCCATGCGCAGAGCATGGTGGACTCCACCAGAAGTTCTCCTGGAGAAAAAGGCCAAGCCACCACTACAAAGAATAGTCTGTGTCACCACCTTCTGTCCGAATGCCAATCAACTTAAAAAAGTTGTCAACCAAAACTGGCACTTGGGTAAGAATCTTGAAGCCAGCTTACAACAGCCCCCCCTTTTTGCTTTTAAAAAAGAGAGGAGCATCGCAAATTTTGTCGTGCGAGCAGCACTACCCAAAAAGGAAACATCCACATTACGGAGCATGTTGGGACTACAGCCCATTCATGGACACCATAAATGTGGCACGTGCGTGTGTTGTGATAACACAATGGAGGGAGACGTGTTTTCATACAACGGCATTTTCTGGAAACATTCCGCTTTCTCAAACTGTAAAACCAAAAATGTCATTTATGGCATTCTGTGCCCGTGCCAGAAACTATATGTGGGGAAAACATCACAAGAAATCCGTCAGCGGATCACCCAACACAAGTCAAGAGTCAGGAGATCAGTGGCGAATGCATCGTTAGTCAGTCATTGGACTTTGGAAGGACACACAGAAAACGATATAAAATGGCCTGTGTTGTCCAAATTGGAAATGGATAGAAGAGGTGGCGACATGGAGGCTAAACTCAGCCAACGCGAAGCACAGCTTATCCTAAGATTCGACACAGTCACAAATGTACTTAACGAATTCTCTGAGATCCCCCGGGCCGTTTACTAAACCCTGCCTCCATCTGTGCAACTAATTGTTTATTATCCGTTCTTCCAACCCTGAGCAGGGAGCGCAAACGCAAAACGACAATGACCACAATCCCTATTGGAATCATCAGACCTACACGGACCAATAGAATTGCTTGATATTGCTACGTGCTGAAACCCGTCTACACGGTTCACTCGGCTAACGCGGACCGCACGGATACATTGCGCTGTGGCCCCGTCTTTTGAGCTCCTTGAAATTGCCGCCAAAGGTACGTGTGTCTTCAAGTTTTTAAAAGATCTATGGCAACTTTAGCCAGAATGCCGAAGCTTCCACGTACTTCTGTAAAAATGTATAATCATTTCTACTGTTTGGCAGAAAACGGCGATTCTCCACCGAACTGATCTCACTAATCGAGTAGCTACACATGCACCGATAACCTCCGCTAAGCGACCCAGTGTTGAAGGTAAACCTCCGCCACATGTCACGCTGTGAATTACCCTGTGTCTATTAGGCAAGTTTACTAAACGGCATACACTTCGGTTCTTTCACAGCTCCACGAACGTTGCTCCCTGCAAGCAGCTGAAGGGACACCTGCCTTGGAGACACACTCGCAAACCAGTCAGTTTACAGGTATTTTCCCGCACCTGGCTACTGCATTTAGAAGGACAAATATGTATGTAAATGTATAGGCATTTATATAGCGCACTACTTACCCGGAGGGTCCCAAGGCGCTTCGACCGCTGCGAAACCCTTCCTGGCTTCCCTGAGAGATGGTCCCTTAATGGGTGTCTCCAGGGTGAGACCAGGCATCCCCGGCGGTCTGGTGGGGCCGTTAGTGAAGATGAGGCAAGCTAATGCCCAGAGTTGCCGAGTGTGATCGCTGATCAGAGTGGGCACCGAGGCGAGAGAATTATCGAGTCCGCTGACCCTGGTCCAGAAACCTGCCGCGCCGGGAATCGAACCCTGGTCCCGGGCCGTCCTCTGCTCTCGGGTCTGCCGCCTCTAACCAGTGAGCCACACTAAGCCACACATTAATCATTGTGACTAATCTTTAGTTCACTTCGTTTTCAGACGTATATCTACCCCGCTCTTCCAAATCAGTTGAATCGATTATTTGGAACACTCAGGTAGGGAGATTCTCTTGCTGGTGGTTATCTAATGGTGGTCTTCATAACACATTGAATTATGTAGATTGTAAGGGAACTTGTTCTTTCTTCTTTCAGATCCTCTGTTTGGTCCTGATGAGAATCGGACAAAGGGTCCAGTTCGAAACGCGTCGACCTTGTTTGTTGGGCTTATGTCTAAAAAATATTTGCACGCATCCATGTTTCTGAGTAGTAATGTTTATTAAGTATCTAAGTTAAAGGAAAAAGAAAATCCTTTCTTGTACTTTGAAAAACTCTTGGATTGAGGCCACGACATATTCACTTGTTGTTGTACTGTTTCATGTCTGTGTTTGTCTTGTAAGCTTGAAGGTGTGATAGTTTGACATGAAGACGATTTGAGTCAGGTGATGCAAGAGATTGTGTGAATGCGTCATAATTTATGTTCATTCATGTTGTATACGTCTGTCTCCTACACAATTTGTAGTTGTTTTCCACATATTTATAAATACATTTTGTACTGTGTTTGTTTTTCGGAATCTTCTAAAAATGAAATAAATATTGATGGATTAAATCCAATTCATGGTTAATAATTTATGGGTTGTTAACCTGTTGAACAAAGCTTGGTCTGGAGTAAAACTCATTATTGGCATCCTTGTTGTTGATTATTTATTTTAATCATCAGCAGTCTCGTTCTGCTTCAAGGACAGAGACTGGTCCCACTGACCATAGCAACTGCCCCAGCTGCTCTGAACACACAATCTGAAGATGCACTGACTACTGGACATTCTAGATACTTTATTTCTAGTATGCTGAGTTCTGGCCACTGTTCCTTCTTCCCCTGCCAATAGGTCAATAGATCTTGATCGAGCTATACCTCTGTCAGGACAAACAGATAGTCTTGGACTATCTTCTCAATTGTCATTGATGTTGTCACTAGATGTTTCTGCATTGCTGGCACCTGTGCACTTGATTAAGACCTGATATAGGTAACCAACCGTTACCAGTAGTGGAAGTTGTTGTTGCTGTCAATTTAGTAGTAGCCGTCAATGGTTTTGGATGCTGCTGCTGCACCATAAGCGTGGAAGGGTATACTCAGATGTGAGTCCCTTGCTCACTGCACCATCAGGATTCAAGCAAGCCGGGCTGAAGACGGCTGTAATGCCAGAAACCGGTCCCCGGAAGCTTGTTTCCTTTCCAGTATAAGAATTGGCTCGGTAGTTTGGTCTGCCCTGTTCCCATGATGCACTGGGCCAGGGACAGACTAATTTGCATGTAGCCAGGTTCTGAGCTGGGATGGTGCAGTGAGCTAAAAAATGGTGATGGATCAAGCCCTGATCTGTTGACTGGGTACGAGTGTTCTGTTTAATTCAGATACTCTGTCCATCACCACCCCCTTTTCTGAATCGTTTTGTCCACCATAAGCGTGGAAGGGTATACTCAGATGTGAGTCCCTTGCTCACTGCACCATCAGGATTCAAGCAAGCCGGGCCGAAGATGGTTGTAATGCCAGAAACCGGTCCACGGAAGCTTGTTTCCTTTCCAGTATAAGAATTGGCTTGGTAGTTTGGTCTGCCCTGTTCCCATGATGCACTGGGCCAGGGACAGACTAATTTGCATGTAGCCAGGTTCTGAGCTGGGATGGTGCGGTGAGCTAAAAAACGGTGATGGATCAAGCCCTGATCTGTTGACTGGGTACGAGTGTTCTGTTTAATTCAGATACTCTGTCCATCACCACCCCCTTTTCTGAATCGTTTTGTCCACCATAAGCGTGGAAGGGTATACTCAGATGTGAGTCCCTTGCTCACTGCACCATCAGGATTCAAGCGAGCCGAGTCGAAGACGGATGTAATGCCAGAAACCGGTCCCCGGAAGCTTGTTTCTTTTCCAGTATAAGAATTGGCTTGGTAGTTTGGTCTGCCCTGTTCCCATGATGCACTGGGCCAGGGACAGACTAATTTGCATGTAGCCAGGTTCTGAGCTGGGATGGTGCAGTGAACTAAAAAACGGTGATGAATCAAGCCCTGATCTGTTGACTGGGTACGAGTGTTCTGTTTAATTCAGATACTCTGTCCATCACCACCCCCTTTTCTGAATCGTTTTGTCCACCATAAGCGTGGAAGGGTATACTCAGATGTGAGTCCCTTGCTCACTGCACCATCAGGATTCAAGCAAGCCAGGCCGAAGACGGCTGTAATGCCAGAAACCGGTCCCCGGAAGCTTGTTCCCTTTCCAGTATAAGAATTGGCTTGGTAGTTTGGTCTGCCCTGTTCCCATGATGCACTGGGCCAGGGACAGACTAATTTGCATGTAGCCAGGTTCTGAGCTGGGATGGTGCAGTGAACTAAAAAACGGTGATGGATCAAGCCCTGATCTGTTCACTGGGTACGAGTGTTCTGTTTAATTCAGATACTCTGTCCATCACCACCCCCTTTTCTGAATTGTTTTGTCCACCATAAGCGTGGAAGGGTATACTCAGATGTGAGTCCCTTGCTCACTGCACCATCAGGATTCAAGCAAGCCGGGCCGAAGACGGCTGTAATGCCAGAAACCGGTCCCCGGAAGCTTGTTTCCTTTCCAGTATAAGAATTGGCTTGGTAGTTTGGTCTGCCCTGTTCCCCTGATGCACTGGGCCAGGGACAGACTAATTTGCATGTAGCCAGGTTCTGAGCTGGGATGGTGCAGTGAGCTAAAACACGGTGATGGATCAAGCCCTGATCTGTTCACTGGGTACGAGTGTTCTGTTTAATTCAGATACTCTGTCCATCACCACCCCCTTTTCTGAATCGTTTTGTCCACCATAAGCGTGGAAGGGTATACTCAGATGTGAGTCCCTTGCTCACTGCACCATCAGGATTCAAGCAAGCTGGGCCGAAGACGGCTGTAATGCCTGAAACCGGTCCCCGGAAGCTTGTTTCCTTTCCAGTATAAGAATTGGCTTGGAAGTTAGGTCTGCCCTGTTCCCATGATGCACTGGGCCAGGGACAGACTAATTTGCATGTAGCCAGGTTCTGAGCTGGGATGGTGCAGTGAGGTATACTCAGATGTGAGTCCCTTGCTCACTGCACCATCAGGATTCAAGCAAGCCGGGCCGAAGACGGCTGTAATGCCAGAAACCGGTCCCCGGAAGCTTGTTTCCTTTCCAGTATAAGAATTGGCTTGGTAGTTTGGTCTGCCCTGTTCCCATGATGCACTGGGCCAGGGACAGACTAATTTGCATGTAGCCAGGTTCTGAGCTGGGATGGTGCAGTGAACTAAAAAACGGTGATGGATCAAGCACTGATCTGTTCACTGGGTACGAGTGTTCTGTTTAATTCAGATACTCTGTCCATCACCACCCCCTTTTCTGAATCGTTTTGTCCACCATAAGCGTGGAAGGGTATACTCAGATGTGAGTCCCTTGCTCACTGCACCATCAGGATTCAAGCAAGCCGGGCCGAAGACGGCTGTAATGCCAGAAACCGGTCCCCGGAAGCTTGTTTCCTTTCCAGTATAAGAATTGGCTTGGTAGTTTGGTCTGCCCTGTTCCCATGATGCACTGAGCCAGGGACAGACTAATTTGCATGTAGACAGGTTCTGAGCTGGGATGGTGCAGTGAGCTAAAAAACGGTGATGGATCAAGCCCTGATCTGTACACTGGGTACGAGTGTTCTGTCTAATTCAGATACTCTGTCCATCACCACCCCCTTTTCTGAATCGTTTTGTCCACCATAAGCGTGGAAGGGTATACTTAGATGTGAGTCCCTTGCTCACTGCACCATCAGGATTCAAGCAAGCCGGGCCAAAGACGGCTGTAATGCCAGAAACCGGTCCCCGGAAGCTTGTTTCCTTTCCAGTATAAGAATTGGCTTGGAAGTTAGGTCTGCCCTGTTCCCATGATGCACTGGGCCAGGGACAGACTAATTTGCATGTAGCCAGGTTCTGAGCTGGGATGGTGCAGTGAGCTAAAAAACGGTGATGGATCAAGCCCTGATCTGTTGACTGGGTACGAGTGTTCTGTTTAATTCAGATACTCTGTCCATCAGCACCCCCTTTTCTGAATCGTTTTGTCCACCATAAGCGTGGAAGGGTATACTCAGATGTGAGCTAAAAAACGGTGATGGATCAAGCCCTGATCTGTTGACTGGGTACGAGTGTTCTGTTTAATTCAGATACTCTGTCCATCACCACCCCCGTTTCTGAATCGTTTTGTCCACCATAAGCGTGGAAGGGTATACTCAGATGTGAGTCCCATGCTCACTGCACCATCAGGATTCAAGCAAGCCGGGCCGAAGACGGCTGTAATGCCAGAAACCGTTCCCCGGAAGCTTGTTTCCTTTCCAGTATAAGAATTGGCTTGGTAGTTTGGTCTGCCCTGTTCCCATGATGCACTGGGCCAGGGACAGACTAATTTGCATGTAGCCAGGTTCTGAGCTGGGATGGTGCAGTGAGCTAAAAAACGGTGATGGATCAAGCCCTGATCTGTTGACTGGGTACGAGTGTTCTGTTTAATTCAGATACTCTGTCCATCACCACCCCCTTTTCTGAATCGTTTTGTCCACCATAAGCGTGGAAGTGTATACTCAGATGTGAGTCCCTTGCTCACTGCACCATCAGGATTCAAGCAAGCCGGGCCGAAGACGGCTGTAATGCCAGAAACCGGTCCCTGGAAGCTTGTTTCCTTTCCAGTATAAGAATTGGCTTGGTATTTTGGTCTGCCCTGTAACCATGATGCACTGGGCCAGGGACAGACTAATTTGCATGTAGCCAGGTTCTGAGCTGGGATGGTGCAGTGAGCTAAAAAACAGTGAAAAAAACTGCCCTGATCTGTTGACTGGGTACGAGTGTTCTGTTTAATTCAGATACTCTGTCCATCACCACCCCCTTTTCTGTATCGCTGCTGCAGTTGCAGCAAGCTTCTGGAGGACTGAGAACCTACACCACAACCTTCTCCAGTGGTTGAAGGCTGCACTTCAGTAATGTCATTGCCTCCAATTTGCATTTTCTAGATCACCTGCTTTCCTGACAATCCAATTCTTGTAAATTGAGACATCCAATTTTGAGAATGGTAAGTAGTCTGTGCATTTTTGTACCATGAATTTAGTACTCTTCCGATTACACAATTTCTTTTTGGAGCCTTTCATTGGTATACAAGTAAATGATTAAGCTGTTAACCAAAGTAAGCACTTCTTCATTGGCATTTTTTATGTTTGTTCCATTGTTTTGCAAATGTTCTTGCAGCAGATACAACAATGGGATCGCTTGGCTCATGGTACTGTCCTCCTTACTGACTCGCTGCGTGCACTCCACTAGCCCCCAATTGTGCACATCAGTCATCATGGCGATGGCAGTTGCATCCCCTCTCCTTTGTGGTGCTATCATTGAGCACTGCAGCCTGTAGTAAGTGGAGTTCCAAAGTGTTGGCGCCTCCTGTAGCAACGCTTTTATAGGGATTTAATTAGCATGCTGAGTGATCCTCAACTGCTTCCTCACTGTTAATGAATGACTACATTGAGTGCAAATTCAATGACAGGTGACCAATATGGTGTTGACTACTTCTTCTGTTTTTGAGGAAGCCCTGCACAATTGGGTTTATTGTCATTGTCATTGTCAAAAGCAATGTTTATTTAGACCTTAGTCTTTAAACTGCAATACCAACGATAAAAATATTAAAACGAAAGATAAATACACAATCAGTAACACACGATAAGAAACAACATAATCATGAAAAAATTCTTGTTCCAGGATATGCTTATTGATGTCCAATACAACCTAAGGTTCACTAAGTAGTTACAAAAACATACTTACACATTAAAATTCTACCTGTACGGCACCAAGGAGGAAGATTTAATTCATATTAATTTAAAATTTATAAAATCAATAAAATCCAAAATAAATCTAAAACTTTTATGGTATTTTGCTAAGTGCTTTTTACAGACTTCATATAAATTCCAATGGCGATAGCAATCTCTAGATTAGGCCTTTTTGTGAGTAAGTCAATCGCCTACGCACGAGACCTTATTTCATATTTTACAAAAAGAGGCCTCAAGTGCAATTTACGCTGAGATATAAACGCCATACAATCTACAAAAATATGCAGCATATCACCCTAATAACTAGCGAACATTTACAATTCCCATCCGAGTGGAGCCTAATAACCTTCTCCCTCTGATTCGACAGTCAAGGATTAATACCTATCCTAACTCTTAAAACTTCAGATCTAAGCCACTTATTCGGGAGGGTATCCAAATAAGGGTAGCAAGGTTCATTTTGCCAGGCTGTCAACATAAATTGAACAGATGATTTCCCGCTCAAATAGCCTTGATCAATTATTCTGGACAGCTCAAGGCCTTGCTCCTTTTTGTAAAATTCAGCCTGAAGTGACAGTTGGCAGAATCTCACCTTTAAGTTCCCTGCAACCTTAATCAATTTCCTTCTTATCTCAGTTGCCCAAGTGAAATCACTTGATTCGATCTCCTTCCTACACCAGAGGGAGACCTTCTGCACCCCCCCGGGTCCTGTCGACTCCACAACCTTAATACATTTATTTGGGCCTGTACACTCCATGAAGTCGTACCCAGCTCTAATCTAATCGCCTGGACCATTGCTGAGCTGGGTAGCGAAAGTAGGGATTTTAGGCATTTACCCTCTTCAACGTCCCAATTAACTTTGGCGCCAAGCCAAAGAACTTCTGAACCATACAGGGCTTGAGGAGGGATCACTGCATTAAACGCTTGAAGCACAGGTCTATGTGACATGTCACCAAACTCACTATTAAATCTTTTCAGCCCACACACTGAGATGAGAGCTTTTTCTTTTTGGGCTGTCAAGTGTGCTTGCCACTTTAGGGAGCTTTCGAACCAGACTCCAATGTATCAATATTCTTTTACTACCTCCAATTTTAAGGGGCCTAGATACCAACTAAAACCTAAGTCTCTTTTTCCAAAACTCAAGATTTTAGTTTTATCCACGTTTACAGTTAGGGACCTTAGCACACAATATTCTTGGAAGACATTCAAATTTCTTTGAAGGCCCATCGCTGTCTGGTCAAAAATCACCAAATCATCTGCGTAAAGCAGACATGATAATTTTAATCCATTCATTTTAGGGCTGGTGCTTCTATCAATCTCTAAGGTCTTCGGAAGGTCAGCAAGAAAAATGGCAAACAAGAGCGGCGCCAGCACACAGCCATGTCTAAGACCATTTCCAATTTGTATTTTGGGAGTTAAGGACCCTTCCTTATCCGTAATAATCTGAGCCCAGTTCTCAGTATATAGCTCTTTTATTAAAGCAAGAAGAACTTCTGGGATTTTATTCTTTCTAAGGATTTCCCACAGGCATTTTCGAACCACTAGGTCAAATGCCGCATGGAAGTCAACAAAGCAGCAATACAGCTTCCCATTTTTCTCAACTGACTTCCGTGCGACGGCCCACACTGCTAAGCAATGATCATTTGTCCAATGGCCGTCTTTGAACCCCCATTGCTCAATTGGCACGATTGCACAGTCCTCAACCTATTCTTTTAATCTTCCTAATATTATCTGCGTAAACACTTTTTCCCTGATATCTAGAAGATTAATCAATCTGTAATTTTTAGGGTCATCCATAACACCCTTCTTGTGGACCGGGTGAATTACAGCCCCCCTACAATTACTCAGTATTTTTTCCAGCTCTAAAATCCGTAAAAACATATGAGATTAAAATTTTGCCCACCATTGAGGCTGTGTTTTCAATATTAGTGCCGGGAGGTTATTGGGGCCGGCCGCCCTAGTCAGGTTTAGACTTCCTATTGTTTTACTAACATTTGTTACTGAAAAGTCTGCTTTTAGGTCCCCTACCAAATCTATCCAGTTCATAGGCTCGTCTATAACCAAGGCACCACTGGGACTATATAATTCCCTTAAATACTCAGCCCATACAGCTTCTCCCACTACACAATTCATTGCCCCCATCGTATGCCCAGCCGCTCCTTTTATTAATTGACAGAACTGGTGACTATTCTTGGATTCAATAGCTTCCAGGAGATTTGCCCAAGATTTTTCTTTATAAGCTCTTTTTGAATCAGTAATTGACCTTTTGTATTCCTTTTTCAGTTTTATCAGGTATAACGATCCAGGCAAATTATAGTTAACTTTAAGGTTACGTACTTCTCTCCTTAATTCCCTCTTCTTTGCTAGGCATACAGCTGAAAACCATTTTAGTAGCCTAGCCCGTGGAGTTTGTTGGTTTATTTCACCTACTTTTACTTTTTTTAATTCCACTTGAAGACCATGCACCACCTGATCAATTTTTCTCTCAACCCAATCCAGATTTTGCGCTCGTGGGCTCTCCAAGAATAACCTCTGTTGTAATTTTAGCACCTTTTCTCGCCCGTTAATCTGGCGGTAGCCCGTCTCGGGTACTCTACATTTTGGGTAATTACCGTCTGTCGCTTAGTTAACACCACATCCTGTATCTCAAACTGGAGCAGATTATGGTCACTATTTCCCATTTGAGAAACCATAAAACCCGTCAAGGCAAAATTCCAGGCATGCGTAAAAACATAGTCAATCGGGCAATTATGTGCACCTATCTTAAATGATTTCTTCGCAGGGCAGTCTGTTTCTGACCGACCATTTAAACAAAATAGACCCTTTGTGGCTAGATGGTTTACTAAACTTAAATTGGGTTTATGCAATGTGTTAAACACAGAACTCTGACTTATCCTCCATTAGCCATGGCTTTGACAATATCGCTGCCATTGTCAGTGACTTTGGTATTACATTTGTCTAAGACGTTGGCAAGTGAATGTGATTTCCTACATGGGGAACATAGCAACTATTGCATGATGCTGAATACATGTAAAAGTATCATTAGCTATGGCACCAGTGGCATGCCTTTACTTCACTTCCTTGAACAAGATTCAGTGTAAAGGGATGCACATGTATTCTATTGCTTGACGACTGGTCCACATCTGTTGTGAGGTGGAAGGACTTCACAGTTTTGCCAACCAATTGCAGAACTTGATGGTGAAGCGCTGGCACAGCAACAGTGGAAAAATAGGTGCAGCTGTGGGCCTTCCCTTTTGGACAGAGGGCCTCCACAAATTCCAGAACCCCCTCTGCTTTCACAAAAGTGAAAGGAAAGCGCTCAACTGTTAACATTCTGGCCAGCTTCCCATTTTATACGCTGACTTCATCCTGGGCTCTGTGGTACAGCAACTCCTTTATGAACATTGCTGTGATAATTGGTTGCTGTGACTGCTTCCCTTGTGATGCCTCCACTAGTGACATGTGGGAAGAAGGTACACTACATGGGCACTATGGGGTGACTGTATTTCTTTGACCTTGTGTCATTCTTAAGTTGCTGCGGACGATGACTGCACACCACGAGTGATAGCGACTGGGCTGCATCTCATGACACTGATTTCCTCTTATTCCTTACCACCACCTTGTTCTATCACTTAAACCTCTTCCCCCTCTATTAGCTATATTTTTAAGGTGTTCTTCCCACATGATAGCATGTTGATTTTTCAGATCAGCCCGTTGGTCTCCGGTACCGCAATGTCCAGCTGGCTTACCGCAATGAATTGTTTTGTGGGAAATTGAACATTCTGCAATGTGCTCCATAGCCAGCCTAAGTGTATAGAAGTCTCAAACTGGCGAGGAATGCTTTCTTATTGTGCCAAAGCCAGAAGAACATGTTGAGGTAGAGCTTGGCTGTTTTGCTTGCCTTTCACTAGGGCAGGTTTTGTCTGCCATATGGGTGGTTGCCACATGTTTTTTGGGACCTTGAAAAGATGGAAGCAGGCAGTGTTGGTAGAACTACATGACACAGAGGATGCTAAATAGAGATGATCCATATTTCCTCTGTGCCACTCTCCAAACTAACAATTAGAGGCTTATCATCTCCCTCAATTCAAAGGTTTTCAGGAACCTTCCTTACCCTCGTCCCTCGTGGTGGGTCTCAGTGGGATTATAATCCATGTCAAGAGCATCAGAAGGGGAA
The DNA here is from genome assembly GCF_964263255.1 of Lissotriton vulgaris. Taxonomy (NCBI): domain Eukaryota; kingdom Metazoa; phylum Chordata; class Amphibia; order Caudata; family Salamandridae; genus Lissotriton; species Lissotriton vulgaris. The sequence goes on from NC_141689.1 coordinate 162,239,533, forward strand.
TTTGGAGAAGATGCGGGACTGATCTTTCAGTTTCTAGCAGGAGATTGTGAAGCTGGTGTGTTTAAAGGAATAGCAACCTCAATAACAACCTCTTCTGTAGCAACCTCCATTTGCTGCTCTGCTGCTCCATCCGGAAGATCAGATGTTTCATACTGGGGTTCCTGTGGTTAACCTTCCTGTGTAGATTTAGTTTGCTGCTGGATCAAATAGATTTCAGGCTCCCTGCTCTCCATGACTGCAGGTAACAAAATTGACTTGACCAACTAGAGTTGTCATAGGGTTACATTTTCTAGAGTTTCATTTTTTTATAGTATGAGAATGTGAGCTAATGGGTACATTCGGAGAAGCGACATGGAAGAAAGGCCTTCATAATCCACAGCAATACCTTTTGACCTTGTAGCATTCAACAAACAATAAATAGAGCTCTATCCTTTGGGCAAATTCATGGCAGAAGTTAGGATATAAACCTTGGCTGAAATTTAAGCATTCAAAGACAGTTAAAAAAAGCATGGCTAGATAAGGAAAGCGTATAGACTACAATATGTAGAAGTACAAGATAGTACTAAGCACTAGAAGACTGGTTATAACTTACTTTCAAACTGGGAAAAAAAGTGGTAAAGGTCTATTATGAAATAAAAACAGTAAGAGTCAACAGCTTTGAGGAATGGAATGTGAGAAAGTAATGGGTGACGCTGTGAGTTTTATGCTGAAGTCTGGGATAAGGAAGTGTTCAACATGCGATATACGTCATGTTCTGTTAAAACCCAATCTTTTGAACCATAGTCAGTGACCATCACACATTTTTCCTGTGACTGCTTCATCGAACACCAATAAACTAATGTATAGATGCTATTCTTTAAAAAGAAGACACACACCCTAATTTACTGTTGTGGTCCTACACTAGATTGGCAAGAAAAATGGTCCTGGGAGATTGATTCAAAAGTAAAAAATGCCCCACTTTTCAGGCAACAAGACCCTTCTCAGTTCAATACACTTAGCAGAGGGTGGGGGAAATGAGCATTAGAGGGTGCCCCAGATCACCTTTCCCCGGGATTCTTACTAGTAATCACAGTTGCTGTACCAAGAAGGGCTGTAAAAGACCTTCAGAGTTTATAAATACTAGTTTTTACTTGCTTTGTTGTCTCCTTAAGCATTTGAAAAGGCAGAACCAATGGACTTTGGCAGACACACTGTTTATTGTACAATTAAACTAAAACCAGTAAGAAAAGCTTTTGTTAGAATTAATACACAAATGTCAGAGTAAAGCTATTTGCTGGAAAGCCCCCAGTGTTGGCTGTGCCTTCCACCTTCCTGTTGAAAGGGATTGGATAATTTCCTAATAGCTGCTTTGAATACACATCCTTAGACGTCACTTAGAAAATGCAAAACATGAAGCAGATTCAAGACCTTGGCTCTAATGTATGGGAACATGCAGTGTCCCAAATATCCAGATATGAACCATTTCTCTTGCTTACAGCTCTTTGGTTGGTTTCCTTTCTTCCTCAAGCCAGTCTTCCTTTCTGGCTAGGATTATAGTAAAAAAAAGCCTTTGGAACATTATTCCCAGCAATACCGTTTCAGTGTTCCAAAATGGAGATCTAAACATTGTGCTCCATTAAAAGGGAAGCTGGACTTGCAAAACCAGTGATGGGGTCTTCATCTGATCTTGACTCTTCTATCATGTAGGGTATTCAATTTCCTTATAGTTAGATTGGTATTAGACACATGTACATATCATGCATAGAGGATTGCACATGTACAGCATGCTATAAATGCCATACAAATGTTGTGATCTGCTGAGGTCAAGAACCGCCCACACAAGCCCACAAGGGCGTCTTTCTACTTCTCAGTTCTCCTGGAAATTTTCTGTTGGTACTCAGGGGAGGACCACTACATGCTACACTTCTCTTGAAGACAGCACCCCTCCTCTTGAGCCTAGGGTAGGTCAGATATAGACACCAGGATCACAGTAGTCTAAATGACCTTCAGAACTCCTTTGATCCGCAAGGGAGTGTGGAGGAAAATGCTCAAGGGTGCCATGGCTAGGATATTGGACAAAGGTGATATGTGGTGAACGCAGGGATAATCTGTCATATTTGTGAGATTTTGGGGGGCATAACCCAGTTGATGTAGCCATAGAGATGAGGATAAAACCACTTTCAGGTTTCCCAATAGCCCAGTTTTAAGCAAGGCTTTCACTGCAAGTAGGTAATCAATTACACAGCTTGTTGAGAAGGCATATGTGGCATGTATCATGGACATCACATCCTCGCCTGACAATGAAATCTACCTAAAGAACGAAATTATATACCACTTATTAGAACGTTGGAATGCTGAGAGCTCCATTGAAGAGGATTAATGGCTGGTATAAGCCCAGAGCTCAAACATTGGAATGTTTGTCTTCCTGTTTCTCCCTTTTTAATGTCGAACATTCTACCCTTGGTGGGTGGAATGTTCTAATGGCCTTATAGTCCTTCCTCCCTGGGCAATACCGGTTGTTAAAGACCATCTCCCGCGTTATAGACCTGAGCCTTTAACAGCAGGTATAGCCCTCGGCAGCGGGCTATACAGCTATACTAGAACCAAATAACCTCATTCAGCAGGGAAATTGTGCCTTTTTAAACAGGTCAACAGATTCAAATGAAAATATTACTTCTTGAAATGTATTTGCAACATGAATATCCTCTTCTAGTGAATGAAACAAAAACAACATTTGGTTTGATAGCCTCTAACAAGGACAGAAAATAAGTGCGAATGCAAGAAAAGAAAAAATAAATGTAAGAAAAATTATTGGTACAATTTAAAAAGAAAATTGTTATAGAATAAAAGCTATCATATATTAAAAACATGTTTAAACTTGTCCAAAGTTAAACAAAAATAATAGTAATTATGGCAATGAATCTACACTTAACCTCTTTTATTTTATTCCTTGAAATAAGACAATTTAAATCGAATCGTAAATTATTGTTCGAATGGAGAAATAAGAACGGAGGTTGTGTTAATACAAAGAGATTGTGATGAGTATAGCTGCGGCCTGTACAGGTAAGAGCGGTGGAGCACTGGGTCCGGGTTGGGGGGGATTTCGACAGACTTTGACGACAAGGGGAAATGAATTATTTATTTAATTTTCCCTTGTGGTCGTCTGTCAACTCCTCCCCCACTCGACCCCACCACTCTTACCTGCATGGTCTGCGGCTGGATGAGGATCCTTATACTCAATAAAATGCACAACTTTTTCTATTGTCCACTTTCTTCTTTTACCCTCATTTGTGTGTTCTGGATCAAAGCCTCTTGAGGATAAATAAGTACCGGGCTGATGGGCTTCACCTGCAACCATCTGCTCAAATTAAGCACTGAATGTGCCAGTGCTCCCCAGGCTGAATTATAACCAGGCCCACTGGAATTATGCAATAGTGTGGCTGTGGTGATTTTTGCAGATTATAAATGTATTGTACTTGCCAAATAATTCATCATCAGCAAAACAAAATTAGTTTCTAGCTCGAAAGGTTCAAAAGTTACTAAAACGCAGTGATACCTGTTGCTGCACAGTGAAAGGCCCTTTGCGAAGGTTATCTACTTATCTTTCTGTTGCTTATTGTGAAACTTAGGTATTACACTGGTGCTAATGGGGTGCAACCAATGCTCGGCAGTATTAACAAGATAAAAAATGATAAAATAACGAAGTAATACTATCACAAAATGTGCTGCATTATGCCAGATTGTGCCTTTGCTTGCTGTATCACTTAATCAACCCTGCCATATAACCTGGCCCTCCCCTGCCACATAATTCCAGTTGCCCTGATTTTACCCTTTCTTGGTTCCTGGGGCGCAAAATTGTCTGATGAGCTCATTAGCTTGTTCTGAATGTTTGCATGGCTGACTCAGATGAAGCAGACAGTGGTCCAAAGGACCCCCGCCTGCTTCACCTGAAGTTTCCTAAAACGGTAAACTTATTTTTAATCCAGAACCTGTTCCTTTAAAGAAAAACAGACTGCTTGAAAAATCTTTGCCATGGAGATGGTGATCTGATCTCCCTTGCAGGTAGACATCCCTGTGATTGCAGCCAATAACAGGGGAGCACAAATTGCAACCTGCCTAATAAATATTTATTAGGCAGGTCTTTTGGTGGCTTCTTGAGATTCCTTATTTTGTGAACTGACCTACTTGTACATAGATCCATTCGCCAAATACGATTCCATTCTCAAAATATTGGTGTGCTATTTGCGACCACTTTTTGCAAATGGAATAATAGTGCATCTGGCCCCATGATCCTGAAAGTAGAGGAACACAATGCTGGTCAATGGGGATCAAGCAATACTCCTACTCTTTTCTAGATTTGTCTTTTAACTTTTCGAAATCTGAATATTTGAACATTAGACTTGTGTTTCTCACTCCCCCTATTTATCTTCACATCACTGGATAGAACAGCTCAGTGTGTATTGTATGGCAAGCACACCACTGGCAAGCGATAGCAAATTCCTGTACCTGTTCAACTCTGAGTAGAGGCTGACAGATGAATAGGCATTCATGTGCCACTTAGCAGTTTAGATCAAGCATCAGCCTGCTGGACAGGGCCAGGTTTCACTTTGTTGCAACACCAGGGTCAGGTCAGTTAGTGAAACTCTTGCATTCCTTGTTAGGAGTGCAGATGGAGCTGAAATGTGAGGATGTTTGGCGACAGACCAAAAGGAAGAGGCTCAACATCAGGTTGATAAAAGTTGCTCATTATGTCCATATGATTAATCCCACTTTAGGACCCAGATTTTTCAAACCTGTGCGTTGTTTTTGCATCGTGCAAAGAAACGCAAGGACAATGCAAAGGCCTCGGTAATATTTGCAAAGCCACACAAGGGGCGGTTTGTGCCATCTCGCGCAATGTTATAAACAAATGTAATGAAACACAGCTGCTTGCACTGTATTACGTTACAATCCACGGGCCTCATTTATGAAAAGTGACGCATCGCTGCGTGAAAACAGCGATGCGTCACTTTTCACTGCGCACTCCTTACGACATTCCTGATGCGTCATATTTAATGTATGACGCATCATGTCGCAAGGAGTTACAGATACGTCAGTATTTCTGACGTATCTGTAAGCGCAAAAGTGACGCATTGCTGGAGTGTGTCTCAAAAGTGACGCAACTCCAGCAATGTGTCCTTTCACATGGAGAAAGCCCCATGTGAAAGGGCTTGCGTCAGTCTTACGCCTGCTGTGAGGCAGGCGCAAGATTTTGACACAACAGCGTTCTAAAAGTGACGCAGTGAAATCTCATAGATTGCACTGCGACACTATTACGAGGCTTTTTGCGGGGGAACGCCCCCTCTGCATACATTATACCTGACGCAGGTATAATGTGGCGCAGGGGTTTAAAAAGTGACGCATCTACCTAGATGCGTTACTTTTTAAATATGGCGCAACAAGGCGCATATTTTACGCAGCTGGTGCGTCACAAAAAGTGACGCACCGGCGGCGCAAAACTGACGCAAGGCCTTCATAAATAAGGCCCCAACTTGGGAGGCACCCAATGGGTGGAGCATGGGCGCTCCCATGCTTCCACCCATGGAGTTTGGACCATTCCCATATTTACTAAAGCTAGAAAACCTGGGAAAGCATCAATACGACGCCTTCCCCAGTGAGGAGTAACATATAGAAATATATTTATTTTTCTATACTATTTCCATTTTCCACATGTGTTACATTCTGTAGCACACTTAGAAAGAGAACAATGCTTCTGAAGATTGTTGTTGTGCAGGAAGTTGTCCCTTCCTGCACTAAACCAATCTTCCCTGTAATGCATGCACCCTTGCCCTGTATTGCAAAGGTGCCTGTGTTGGCGCTACGCAGCACACAGTACTCCAACGCTAGGAGAGAGCAGAAATGCTCCATATCCTTATAAATACTGAGCATTTCTGCTCTCTTCCTGCTATGCAACGCCGCGCAACTTTGTTTGCTGAGTTACATTGCAGGAAATATTAGCATATATGCTCCCAAATGCGCATTGAGAACATAGTTGCCCAACTGAGAAAGCTGTTTCCACAGATAAATCCAAAGTGAGAGTGAAAAAGAGGGTTAAACCTGAATTCTGATGCACGCTCTTCTACTCTCATAACCCATCTTTCTAACATTTGAGATTAAGCTGCTCCTAAACCTCTAATAGTACAAGCCTCTGAGCCATTCCCACATGTGTTCTTGGATGAATAACCGCAGCTGTGGGATTATGGTCCAATTTCCCCATGCCTTGGCATGCCAGAAGCTTTTTTAACATATGTGTTTTTTTCAGTTTATTTTGGCCCATCTGCCTCAGAGTTGAGATGTTCTTCGAATAAATAAGCCACTAACCTTCCTCTTAGTAAACCTTGCTCTGCCTCTTTCCTTACCTAGTGATGCTTTATTCTCTTCTGAAGCTCAATCTTTATTTCCATCGAACTTCCAACATGCCTGTTTTTTCCTATTTTGACTAATCACATAAGAAATATGCAGTGAATAATACAAATCACAGCGTTGAAGATATGAAGAGATAGCTTAATCCAGATTGTAACAGCAACACCAGGAGGCAACTGCCAAACTGGTAAAGAACATTCCAACAACCTCCAGTGGAACAATGAACATCCAATGTTCCGCTCAGATCTCAAGCGTGACACAGAGCTCACAAAGACTATGAGATTACTACTACATCTCCCGTTTCCCCAACCAGAACATAACAGAAATAAAACAGTTTTGCATGGAAATATGACATTAATAATAAGATGAACAAACATTACCTGCCCCTTTTCCCTATAATAACACCCCCCCAAACAAAATAAAAAAATATTAGGAAATAAAAACATCATTATATGCACATGAACATGGATAGAGAATACCTTACATAACAAATATAAACCTCATCGATATCTTAAAGGTTTTCTGATGACACGTTTTTGATGCTCACTACTCCCAGAAGAATTGGATTCCGTTTAACACATCTCACTTTCACCATATCCTTCAAATGTGCTTTTGTGATCAACCTTCACAACTCTTGAACTATTCGACCACTGATTACCTTTAACCCTGACAGAATGTCCGCTTATCGCCTCAACCTGAACTGGTTCCCTGTATCCAGATTGACCTTTAGGCACATAAGAAGGTTCTTTGACCCAAATCCAATCTCCTTTACTGATAACATTGACATGTCTTTTCATTAACACTGGGCGGAGTTCGCGTAGTCGTGCTACGCAAACTTCGGCAAAGTGGTAAAAAAACTCCACAAGCTACGTGGAATTCCGCGAGCACACAGAGTTGCTTGTTCTGCCCCTTCGCCTAGCGTTTTTCCTGTTCGGGAACGTGTATTGCGTGTTCGGGGGAATATCTCACAAACATGCCCATGTGGTCGCCAATGGGCGTGGCCATCTTGTTTTTCACTTGTCCCGCCCTTTCACGATGCATATTTCCTGTTCCGGAATGCTTATTGTATGTTCCCGCCCGTTCGTGATATGTATTTCCTGTTCGCGAACGTGTTTTGCGTGTTTACGACGGTTTATGCGTGCTCGGGGTCAAATATCGCACAAATTTGCCCATGCGGTCGCAATGGGCACCGCCATCTTGTTTTTCACTATTTTGCAATGGTTCTGGGCCTGTTTTTACATCCTCCCTCTATCTTTCCAATCCTTTGTTTCTGTAAAAAAAAAATTGATCTTTTTTATTTATTATCTATCTCTCTATTTTCCTGATTCTATATTTTGAGTTTTTTTCTACTTTTTTGTGTTTTTAACTACCTTTTCACTCTTTTTCTATTACTTGCTTTTTTTCTTTTCTTTTACTTACTTTTTTTATTCCTTTTCTGCCCCCCCCCCCTAGTACAGAACCATGCCAATGGCCAAGGGCAAGGCTCATAGCAAGTCAGCCGGAGCAGCGACTGCCTTCCTTGCGGAAGGCGGCACCCAAAAGGGGTACAGGCAGGCACATTATTTGGTGAGGTTGCCGCACTGGTTTGGTTTGTGCAGGGCCTCCTCCCATTAACCCTGGCAGCAGGCGTCAGGCCTGGGTACGGGTAAGGGCTCCGGGAGTGTCGCCAGTGATGGGGCAGCACGCACCGGGCAGTGTTTTGCTGCTCTGGGGTCCGGCACACCCCTAACCATCTTACGCACCCGTGGTCCGATATCCTGGACCCAGTGCAGGACCTGCTGGAGCTGCTAGGAGTTGAGGTCCCGGGGCTTGGTGAGTAGCTATTTAATATTACTACTTTGTGTTCTTCTGCTCTGTGTTATATATTGCGTATATACGTTTTTTCTGAATAGCAAGAATGCTGCTGCTTACATTGTGGGTAAATTACATTTAAAAATCTGTGATTGTTGTGCCACAGGTGCTCGGCGCTACTAATCTTACTTGTTTGCAACTTTGTGCTCGCTTATTGTGATTATGTAAGAGTTTCTTTTAGAGAACTTTAGTTAGGTAATGCTAGAGAGACTCTAGTCCTTCCTTTGTCATCCTGTAACTATGAGATAGTGGTGGATTGATAGGTTTAGTTACCTATTATTATGAGTTGGTAATTTTTTTGCAGTCTGCTTGACACATCCACTTTTACGTCACATGCTGCTGAGTGCTGCTTACCCCAGTCCTTAGTAGAACCTTTTGTAGTTTGTTTAGTGAGTGGTAGTAGGTTTAGCACTAGCAGAACATCAGCAGCAACCAACCAACAACTTGGTGTATGCAACAATGTATGCATGTGTCCGCCATCTAAGCATTTCTGAGGACTAATTTAAATGGAAATGAAGACTTAGTAAACAATTGGTCCATCTGGAATAGGTGGGCTAGGTCAGGTGGTACTTAGGCTTAGTTAGTATTCTGGAATCAGAATGGAACATTGTATTAGTGTTGATAAATATTAACTAGACTGTCCGCGAATCCCCCAATATTTCGAGTCGACCAGTCGGCAGGGTATGCCCAGACGTGGGTCCCTTGCTCACCCTGCCACTGGATTCAAGATAGCCTGACTGATGAGGGTTATGAACCCGAAACCGGTCCCAGGATACTTGTTTCCGGTCCAGGGAAGACATGGCTTGGCAGTTCGGGCTGGACTGTTCCCATGAGGCACAGGGCCAGACTGATTTTGCATATGGCCATGTCAGAACTGGGGTGGTGGAGTGAGCTAAAGAATGATGATGGATTAAACCCAGATCAGTTGACTGAGGGTGAGTGTTTGATTTGCTCAAACGATCCGTCCATCATCCCCTTTGGTATCGAACAGATTAGATAGGTCAATTTTATTGCAATTGTTGTTTCCATAAATGTTTTTTTGACCGTTTGTAAAAATATTTTATTTGTTTCATACCAATTATCAATGTTTGTCTCTTTCTTTCTTTCATATATCTTTCATGATCAGCATCCAGGGGTAAGAATAAGACGGGGTTGGAGTGGGAGGGAGCAGAAGGAGAACACCAGGGACAGGACCAGGACTGCTCCTCTACCGAGGGCACTGCTGCTGGCCCCAGTGTGTCTTCCTGTTGTTAATATTAATAATTATATTTCCCTAACTTTTACTTCACTTTATTTTTTCCGAACTATTGTTTCCGTTTCCTAATGCTATTTTTTACCAATTCTTCTTAGAAATAGATTATCTGTTTCAAAATTCTTGTTATCTTAGCCTCTAACTGCCTGTGCTATGACTCTCTGTACTACTACTATTGGTCTGTAGCTAAGCTTGTCTAGTTGGCCATTCTTTATTTAAAAGGTTTTATTAAAACTCAGATTCACCAATAGCTCTAGCCACTGAGTCCAGTCCTTTGGATGGGCCTCTTCAAGTCTTCCTAATCTAGAAAGTCTTTTCGGCAATTCCCACCAACAAAATGCTCAACCATATATTTTACTATTTTTGATAGGATAGGACATACTACTACTAGTCTACTCTACTCTAGTACCTGATTTGTACTACTGATGTATGTTGTATATGTATGTATTAACTTTTTTTTTAATCTTGCTAGTGAAAAAGAATAAAATAGGAGGAGGTGTATATGCATCTAAAAAATGTGTAATGTTTTTTCTAGGCGTACCGACCACCAGTGCTGGGGACAGTACGGAGGGAGCAGGAGATGTGGCAGCTTCAAGGGGTGAGCCAGCAGCAGTGGCGGGTGGTGGTAAGTTATATTCCTCACTTATTGACATTACACTTGCTGGAAGACACTGTACTGTTGAGAGAGACTAAGGTTTGTTGTGAACAACTGTTGAAGACGACACCCTTTACTTCGCATTAGCAATAGCATTAGCGGTGGGAGTTGAGTAACTAATGGCCTCTTCTGTCTGACTTCAACTCAGCTGTGAAAGTTTTATGGAGAAGGCTAAGAGTCAGATCAGATGACATTGATGGAGGGGTTGAATGAAAAGAGAAAGAAGGGTGGAAGGAGGAAGAACGGGCGAGGAGTCATATTTATGATTATGACTGCCAGAGAAGGATACGGAGGATGCATGCATAGGTGGCTGATAAGAATCAGATGCATGGGTGGTTGAAGCATGGGTTGAAGGTGAAAGAAAAGATGCCGGCATGGGTGGGTGAAACTGTATGGGTGGATAGCAAGAATCCTCTGGGGTGTTTCATGGGTCAAACTGAAAGCCAGGGCAAGCATGGAAGGAAGGATGCATGGGTGGTGGTTTAAAAAAAGAATAAATGTTTGTTGTTGGTGAAACAAACTAAGGTTTGTTGAGAAATTAAGAAGAATGATCAACATGTTTACTTTGAATGGATGGATGCCCGGATGGTATTCATCATAGATAGCATAGGTGGAGACTGTGACTGGATGAAGAGTCTTACTTTGAAGAGAATGTAAAAGAAACCATGCCAGAGTAACAAAGCCAAGAAGAATAGAAGTTGTATTTTCAGAAAATACCCTTGACTCACAGTAGTTTGCAAGCACAGCATATGTATTGTGTATGTATGTTGTTATCAAGCGCTTCCCTCCGACTGAGGCCTACTCCCTACCCATATTAATTTCAGCTTCCCAAAGGTGGCATCTCTATCGGCTGCATGGTTACACAATCAATCAACAAAAAGTACCTCATGTCGTCCCATATATAAGAAATGATCATTTGGATCAGATATCATCTGCCTTTTTGTAGTAGTCAGGGCAGAGTGAAAGTGAAATTGAGCAGTTGCCCTTGAGGATCATGCAACAGAGTATGGCCAGTGCCACCCGTAATAGAAAAATACAATGATTGTGTAGTCAGCTTCCCCACCTGCAAACATTATAAAACTAACTTGAGTCTGCGTCACAAGTATGTTTGACTTTGGCGCAAGCTGACTGAGATGGCAGGCTACTACAACAAGGTTACATAATTTTGCTAAACAAGAGAGAAGAAGAAGACTGGTGTACTATGTACCCGAGTCCATAGTCCTAGTATAATGCCTGAAACTCCCACAAATGTAAGAGGCTGAGGAAGTGGGAGGATAGACACATACCACAAATGTTATGTACTCTGCTTGCTAATGTTACTGTGCCACTCCGTGTTGAATTAATTTGTCTTACTGCTTTGCTAAGAGTATATTGCTAGTTTGTTACAATACACTTTTTTCTCCTTGATATAGCTACTCCTTCCCAACCCAAATCTTAAACCGGACAGGAAGAAGTTGGCAGCCATGGCCCGACGCCGGAAGCTGGAGGCCATTCAAAAAGAGTATCAGTGGCTGGTGGTTCTGGTGGAGGAGGAGGAGGAGGCGGCAGCAGCTGAAGCCTCCTCCAATGTCCCGGGACCCAGCCAGGCCCCCCCTGGCCCTCGAGTTGTACGGCACCACGGTCTGGCAGCTGCTCACGCCGCACTTCATCCAGCACTGCTGCCCCGCCTTGTGAATACAACTGCAGAAAATTCCAGTGCCACATGCTCCTTCAAAATGCCCGCCTAGAGGAGCAGAACAAGGTCCTGGAGAAGCGACTAGCTCACCAATAGAGACCCTGTTGGATTACCCCTTTTTTATTCCTTTTTTTGATCGGTGGGAATTTGGCGTTGGGGTTTATGGACAGCTGGTTGGACTTTTTTGTTTTGGACGTTGGTTGGGGTTAGGGAGGGGGGTGGGTCAGGTGATGTTTTTTTTTTACATAGTTTATTTTTGTTAGGGGATTCAATTATATTCATACTTTACATACAATGTTAATGTTTTGTGGTGGGTAACTGTTTTACATCACACTGTTTCCTTGCTGCTGCAGTGCCACAGCCAGTGTTTGATTTGATTAATCTGCCAATTTTGTAAGATACAAACAGATAAATGCGGTACTCCTCATTGAGTGACTTGTCCTACCAGTACTGTCAGTCTCTCCTAGTCTATGCATTCTGCAACTGGACTCAAGGGGTGTGTGAATTAATTTCCATAATTAATTATGCCTCCCTAAACTTCTTCTCTTACCTGTGATTGATGTTTAACTTAGGCACAGCAATGTATGCATGGCGTTGATGGTATGGGTTCCCAACATGCCATGGCTGTGGTGGTAGTACTTGTAGACACTGGCAGTAGCATTTGCAAAAATAGAAAATGAGACAGTAGTCGCCTGAGAGAAACTCTGGGAGTAGTAGTAGAACGAAGTACAGTACAGTACACAAGAAGACTGCCTAACAATAATAATAATGCTCATTAGCAATGCTACAGTAAAATAATCAATCAATCAATCAATCAAGGCATTTATATAGCGCACTACTCACCCGCTGGATCAGCTGGGTGTTGTCGGCGTAGGAGATGATGTTGAGGTTGTGCTGGCATGCGATGGCTGCGAGGGGGCTCATGTAGACGTTGAAGAGGGTTGGGCTGAGCGAGGAGCCTTGAGGAACGCCGCAGATGACTTCGGAGGCTTCTGATCTGAACGGGGGGAGGCGGACTCTCTGTGTCCTTCCGGCGAGGAAGGAGATGATCCACTCTAGTGCCTTCTCCTGGATTCCGACGTTGCTGAGGCGCTGTACTAGGGTACGGTGGCAGACAGTGTTGAAGGCCGCAGAGAGGTCTAGGAGGATGAGGGCCGCTGTTTCTCCGTTGTCGAGCAGGGCTCGGATGTCATCGGTGGCTGCGATCAGGGCGGTCTCGGTGCTGTGGTTGGCACGGAAGCCAGACTGCGCGAGGTCGAGGGATCCGTTCGTCTCGAGAAAGGCGGCCAGCTGCTTGTTGACGGTCTTCTCGATGAATTTTGCAGGAAACGGGAGCAGCGAGATGGGGCGGTAGTTCTTGAGGTCGGTGGGGTCGGCTGATGGTTTCTTAAGTAGAGCGCTGAGTTCGGCGTGCTTCCAGCTCTCCGGGAAGGTAGCGGTGTCGAAGGAGGTGTTGATGATGTCCCGCAGGTGGGGTGCGATGACAGTGTCGGCCTTGTTGAAGACGTGGTGAGGGCAGGGGTCGGTCGGAGATCCGGAGTGGATGGAGTTCATCGTGCGGACGGTGTCTTCGGTGCTGATCGGGGTCCAGGCGCGGAGGGTGGTGGTGGGGGGCGGTGGTTCGGTCGTGGCGTGCGTCGGTTGAGTGCTGAAGCTGTTGTGTATGTCCGCGATCTTGTTGTGGAAATAGGAGGCGAGGGAGTTGCAGATGTCTTGCGAAGGGGTGATGTCGTTGTTTCCGGCGTTGGGGTTGGAGAGCTCTTTAACGATGTTGAAGAGTTCCTTGCTGTTGTGTGCGTTGTTGTCCAATCTTTCCTTGAATGCAGTTTTATCGGTGGCGTGGATCAGTTGGTGGTGTTTTCGGGTTGCGAGCTTGAGGGCAGTCATGTTGTCCGGTAATGGGTCTTTGCGCCAGGCTTTCTCGAGGGCTCTGCAGTTCTTCTTGGAGCTCTTGAGTTCGTCGGTAACCCATGGGGCTTTCTTGCTGCCGGTTCTGCTAGGCGGGGTCCTCAGTCGCTGATCCACTTCGTGAGGTTGGTGGCCGCTTTGCGGGGGTTGGTTGCGCTTGTGGGTGGGTTCTTGCTCAGGGAAGTTGCGAGCTGGTCGGCTGTGATCTTGTTCCAGCTTCTGCGTGCAACCTGTTGCTGGTGGTGGTGGATCGTGGTCCTTCTGAAGCTGAAGTGGACGCAGCTGTGGTCCGTCCAGTGGAGTCCGGTGGCGTGGCTGAAGGTGATGTCCTTGCTGGATGAGAAGACGGGGTCGAGTGTGTGTCCGGCGTAGTGGGTGGGGGTGGTCCCCAGCTGCAAACTTGCCGAGGTTTGTGAGGTTGTCCAGCAGGGTGGTGGTGTTGCGGTCGTTGTTGTTCTCCAGGTGGAAGTTGAGGTCCCCGAGGAGGATGTAGTCAGCGGAGAGGAGGGCATGCGGGCTGACGAAGTTGGCGATGTCTTTGCTGAATTGTGTGCTTGGTCCCGGGGGTCTGTAGATGAGGGTGCCTCTGAGGGTCGTCTTTGGGTCGGTGTGGATCTGGAAGTGGAGGTGCTCGGCGGGTGCGAGGGTGTCGTCGGTGTTGGTCGTGATGCGGATGGTGTTCTTGTGGACGATGGCGATGCCTCCTCCAGTCTTGTTGACGCGGTCCCTCCGGATGATCTTGTAGCAGTCTGGGATGGCGATGGCAATGTCGGGCGCTGAGGAGGCGTTCATCCAGGTTTCCGTGAGGAAGGCTACGTCTGGGGCTGTGGTGTCGAGCAGGTTCCAGAGCTCGACGGCGTGTCTGTGGACGGAGCGGGTGTTGAGCAGGATGCACTTGAGGTGGCTGCTGCTGTTGCACGTCGTGGTCTTAGTCAGTGCTGGAGTAGTGCAGGTCCGGATGCAGGCGAACTTGCAGGAGTGGCAGCAGAAGGGTCTGTGGGTGCGTCTCGGGGTGGCTCGGTAGCAACCCAGGAATCGGCCGGCGTTGAGTGTGTAGAGTTCGGTGGCATCGTAGGTCCGGCGGGTGGGCTGGTGACTGCGCGGGCCAGGGGTCCTGGCACTGGGCACGGTCCAGGCTCGGATGGGCGCAGACAGGCTTACCTTTGGCGCACCTTCGGCGCTCATTTGTTGCTCTCGCTGCGCGCGTCTGCTGCGCGGTCGCTGAGGGGGCGTCATAAGAAGGGAGCCGGGAGGGCGGGTCAGCTGGGAGGCGGGAGCGTGGGATCCAATCAGCTGGCGGGGGGGCGGGGCCACAGGCAGGCAGCGGCGGGAAAAACGAGTGCGGGCTTGGTGGGCGGCCCTGCGGCGGCTGGGGCGCTTGCTGACGGCGTAGGCGAGCAGGCAGGCAGGCACAGCAGCAGGAGGCAGGTGACAGGAGCAGGAGAAACGAGGAGCGTTGGGGCGACCAGGCCGAGGCACAGTGATCACAACACAATGGTGGAGGAGATAGCCTAGTACAACAAGTTACAAAATGTAGTTGTATCGATTCACTTGACACAAGCAAAACCTTTAGAGCTGTGTAGGAGGATGACGAACCCAATCGATGTCGACAATTAATGATGATGGATTAGGTTCCTTTGTAAAAAAATTGACTTGCAAATATACTGAGGATGGGTGGGCAAGCAGAAGAAGATCCTCGCCCTGCCTTGAAATTGAATTAGTGTTGCTTTTATCACACCTGCCCCAGCAAGCGTGTGATCAATTATTGGTATACATTTAATTTAGTCACACCTCAATATAAATCACACAGCTTGGGGGAAGAGGGTTTGGGTTTGGGTTTGATGAATGGTTGGAAAGGGGGGTTTGGGAAAAGGTTCGACAAAGAAAAACACCATGCATAGACAAACAACAAAACAGATGACCATCATATCCATAAATCTGTTAAGGGAGAAAAAGGAAATGCATGCATGATGATGATGAGTGATGACTCACGAAGGAATGGAGGCCGTCGGCGACTGGATGAAGACCAGCTGTCTGAAGCTGAACTCGGACAAGACGGAGGTCCTCATCCTTAGCTCCAACCCTTCAGCCTGGGATGACTCCTGGTGGCCGATTGCACTGGGGGCAGCCCCGACACCCACCGACCACGCACGCAACCTGGGAATCATCCACGACTCAACACTCTCAATGACCAAGCAAGTCAATGCCATCTCCACCTCCTGCTTCAACACCCTTGGCATGCTCCGCATGATCTAAAGATGGATCCCGACAGATACAAGAAAGACAGTCACCCAGGCACTCGACAGCAGTAGACTCAACTACGGAATTGCCCTCTACACAGGAGCCCCGACCAAGCTCATCAAACGACTACAACGCATCCAAAACGCCTCGGCATGACTGATCCTCGACGTACCACACCACGGCCACATCACCCCCACCTGAGAAACCTGCACTGGCTCCCCGTCAACAAGAGGATATCCTTCAAGCTCCTCACCCACGCACACAAGGCACTCCACAAGACCAGCCCAGCCTACCTCAACAGACGGCTCTCCTTCTACATCCCCAACCGCCAGCTATGCTCTGCCGACCTCTCACTCACCACCGTCCCGCACATCCGAAGAACAAACATTGGTGGGAGATCCTTCTCCTACCTAGCCACCAAGACATGGAACACCCTCCCACTGAGCCTAGACCTACCCAAGACCTGCTGACCTTCAGGAGGATACTCAAGACCTGGCTGTTCGATCAGTAGAGCCCCCCCAGTGCCTTGAGACCCTCGTCGGTATGTAGAGCGATTTACAAATGATTGATTGATTGATGACTTGATGGTTAATGATAAGTAGTACTTACTAACTAGACTAGTAGACAGTACAGGTCAGCAGTATATTATTAAATATTATGCAATTTGCCTTGCCTGTCTGCCCTCAGAGAGACCCAAATTACATACATTTTTTCTTCTGTTATACCGGGGTTACTTTGCAAAGCTCGCAAAGAAAAATAGCTGTAGGGATCAATTATAAGCAGAGAGCAAACAACAACACACAGTTTTAATGATTAAAGTGAAAAAATGAATTAAATTAAACTTCAGTTAAATGCAGACAGCTGCAACTCCAATATGGCAAAAAAAAGACTAGAAGGCGGTGGTGATGGATTTTTTGGGATTCAAAGTTTCGAACCAGAAAGACAAACACACACAAATAAAAGTAAATAAGGAAGGAAGAAAGTAAGAAGTTCAAGTCTAGTTGTCAGGGAAGTATAGCTCATCCTCAAACTCTGGGGGTTCAACCAGAAGTCGCTGTCCTCATCTTCCTGTGTTGATTCATGTATTGTGTAATTCGGTGGTATAAAGTGCTGATTCATTTTGATCATGGTTAACCTCTCCACGTTTTTGGGGGAGAGACTGGTCCTTTTCACTGTTACAATGGCAGCAGAAGCACTGAAAACATGTTCAGAAGAGACACTTGCGACAGGGCAAGCCAGATAGTTGATCGCCAGCCTGCTGAGCACAGGCCATTGGCCTCTTTCCCATACTAATAATGCAATGGGTTTTAATCAATGTGGACCTCTGTTGGGTCATCCAGATGGACCTGGACCATCCGCTCAATGTTCAAGGGGGCTCCACTTTGCTTGGCCTCTTTTGTCTTTGTATCAGCACTGGTCCTAGCAAGCCCTTGCTGTAAATACCAATCCTGTGCCGATTTTACTGGGGCTGATGATCCAGTTCTTGCTGTTGTCGATAGCGTTGGTGACTGCTCTGAGCCAAACGCACTGCCCTCAGGCTCTGAAGTTGAACTTGATTCCGGATACCCTGCTGCAGTATTTGTTGTGGATTTGAGTAACGGGCCTTTAATTACCAGCCGTTCATTTTCCAATTCACTGGCTGCCTCAGCTATCCAAGTTTTGTATTGGGCAACATCCGCTTCTGAAAAAGGAATTCATGTCTTACTGTTCAGTGCCGATTTGCACTGTGGATCCAGAATTGTGGCACAAATGTAATGTTTTTCTGAAACAATGTGGGTTTGTACCCTTGTATTTTCAGCTAAGCGACGGCATATGCTCTCCACCAACTCATATGCTTCATTTTTCTTCTTCACACCTGTGTATGCTTGAGGCACCTCCTTCAGCTGTTGCTCTAGCATGTGAAACATTTGGATAGCTTGGCCCATAGTACAGTCCTCCTTTCTGACTTCACGTGTGAAGAGCTCGAAAGGAAAAAGCATCTCTGTCAGGCATTTAACTAGGCCCAATTGGTCCATCTGTAGGGTCATGTAGAAAGAGAGAGTTCTCCCAATTGATTTGAGGTCCAGAGGGGGGAGACAAACCAGGCAAAAAGTACAAAAACCTCAGTAGGGACCTATATTTCTTTTAACATTGATTAAATCTAAACAGTTTTTTCATAGGAAAGATGCCAATGAGAGAAATAGAAACTACAAAGTATTATCAAAACATATATATTTATTAATCTTTTTTCATTTTTTTAGATAAATATTTTTGCGAATATTTATGCAGCTGTACATTTCATTAAATTCATCACTTTTTCATACATATTTTTCAAAGATAAGTTTATGGAGTACAAAGCAAGAATTGGGCCCTCTAATAACAAATGATCCTACCATTCATACATACATACTCACATACCAGTCAAACTATTTCTTTTTTTTAAAAAACATACATATCAACATAAACACAAAGACTAAATCTTGCAAAACAAAGAACAAACATAAATGGCAACTCTAAGGTGTACTTAGTAGGATGCTATAAGAACCTAGATGACAAAGTTCTACTGGTTAGGATGGGATTAGCCAGTTCGTATCCAAAGCAATAGATGTTGGTCCTTTTCACTGTTACAATGGCAGCAGAAGCACTGAAAACATGTTCAGAAGAGACACTTGCGACAGGGCAAGCCAGATAGTTGATCGCCAGCCTGCTGAGCACAGGACATTGGCCTCTTTCCCATACTAATAATGCAATGGGTTTTGATCAATGTGGACCTCTGTTGGGTCATCCAGATGGACCTGGACCATCCGCTCAATGTTCAAGGGGGCTCCACTTTGCTTGGCCTCTTTTGTCTTTGTATCAGCACTGGTCCTAGCAAGCCCTTGCTGTAAATACCAATCCTGTGCCGATTTTACTGGGGCTGATGATCCAGTTCTTGCTGTTGTCGATAGCGTTGGTGACCGCTCTGAGCCAAACGTACTGCCCTCAGGCTCTGAAGTTGAACTTGATTCCGGATACCCTGCTGCAGTATTTGTTGTGGATTTGAGTAACGGGCCTTTAATTACCAGCCGTTCATTTTCCAATTCACTGGCTGCCTCAGCTATCCAAGTTTTGTATTGGGCAACATCCGCTTCTGAAAAAGGAATTCATGTCTTACTGTTCAGTGCCGATTTGCACTGTGGATCCAGAATTGTGGCACAAATGTAATGTTTTTCTGAAACAATGTGGGTTTGTACCCTTGTATTTTCAGCTAAGCGACGGCATATGCTCTCCACCAACTCATATGCTTCATTTTTCTTCTTCACACCTGTGTATGCTTGAGGCACCTCCTTCAGCTGTTGCTCTAGCATGTGAAACATTTAGATAGCTTGGCCCATAGTACAGTCCTCCTTTCTGACTTCACGTGTGAAGAGCTCGAAAGGAAAAAGCATCTCTGTCAGGCATTTAACTAGGCCCAATTGGTCCATCTGTAGGGTCATACCTTTCACAGATGCATTCCCTTTTCTTTGCATGACTTACTCATTGATTGGTCTGTACTGATCAAACAGACGATCAAGCAAGTAATAAGTTGAGTTCCAACGTGTTAGTACCTCCTGGGTGAGTGCTTTGACTGGCATTCTATGCTCACATTGAATGATCCTCAGCTGCTTTCGGGCTTTAAAAGAATGGCTGAAATGTGTGCATATTATTCTGTAGGTGGTCAGTAAGTTGCTAACAGGCTTCTTTTTTCAGAAAGTCTTGAATAATGATGTTAATGCAGTGCGCCAAACACAGGACCCTGAAACAGGCACCATCCACCATGGCCTTAACTATACTACTACCATTATCCGTGGCAACAAAGCCAATGTTAGGCCCTTTCTTGGGCGCAGCCATTCAAAGACCTTTCTATTAAACTCTTCCAAAATATTTGCAGCAGAATGAGATTTCTTCATGGCGAATATGGCTACAGTTGCACGCTTCTGAGAAGCATTAAAAATCTCAGCAGTGTCAACATCACCTGCTTCAGATATCTTTTCTCTGGCCCCCACAAAAGAGATCCAGTGTGCAGTGATGCACATGTAATCAGTGGCTTGGCAACTGGTCCACATGTCTGTCGTCAGGTGGATATTGTGATCAGCACTTTGCTTCAAAGCTTGTCGAAGTAATTTCAGCACATCGTGATGTAGTGCTGGAACAGCAACTCTGACAAAATAGGACCGGTTGGGAACCTTCCATTTTGGGCAGATGGCTGTGACAAGTTCAAGGAAACCCACCCCTTCCGCAAACGAAAAAGGGAGAAGGTCCAGCGCTAACATTTTAGCCAGCCTCGCATTGTACAAATGTGCCTTTGGGTGGTTGCGTTCGTACTCACCCTCCGACCTAAGCATGCTGACAATGGTAGACTGGATTATTTTCCTTTGTGGTGCAGCTGATGCACATGACTTCTTGAAAACAGTTAGGTTCAGCGCACCACTGTTTTTCATTGCAGTACTCTGTTGGCTTGCCTGACTCTTACTACGGTGCCACTGAGATGTTACTGAGGATGTGGGTGGTACCACTACACTGCTGGGGACAGGGCTACTTTGTTTACCATGTCTCCTGTTTGTTCACCTTCCACCGCGATCATATATTCTTCATCTTTAAGATGTTCCCCTCTCTGGATCAAGTGGTGTTTTTTCAGATGGGTTGTTTGGCCTCCGGTAACATAGTTTGTACCAAGCTTACCCCGACTAACACTATGTTGATTAATTGAGCATATAGCAATGATTTCCTTCTTTCTGCTAAACAAAAAGATGTTCCAAACTGGGGAGTTGTACTTTATTGCGCTGCTGGAGGTACCACTTGCAATGCCGGATGAACTGGAGGGTGTGCCTGGAATTTGTCTCTGTGCAGTACCACTACTACCTACTGAGGTGGTGGCGGTGCTGGCTGTAGGTCCCTGCCGGGCCTTTGTAAATGCAAATATGGAACCTGGAGGTGGTGTTGGTGTTACCTGTCTTGGTGGTATCCGTGCCACATCCCTCACAGCAGATTGGGATAGGGTAATAATGTCGGTTTTCATCTCCACTGGGCCGGGAGTGATGCTCATGATGACTGGCTCATCATCATCATCATCCCCCTCTGCTACATCTACCTCCATACCTCTAAGGATTTCTGGAACCTTCCTTTTCCCTAGCCTTGTCTTGTGGAGTGCCTCACTCTCAGACTGAGCTGGTGGCTTCCAAGTGGCATCTAGAATCTAGATCATCAGAAGGGGGGCTTGAAGAAGAAGTAGATGGACTAACCCTCCTTTTCCTTTCTGGGGATCTGGAAGACAATAGATCTTCTGAAAGAGTGGCTTGCTCTTCGTCTGCAGGAAGCTCAATTTCCTGAACTGCCCCGTTTTTGGAAGGAACAACTACTATTGTGGGCTATTGTTGCGGCTGTTGTTGCGGCTGTTGTTGTGGCTGATGTTGCGGCTGTTGTTACGGCTGTTGTTGCCCACTTATCTGCTGAGTTTCCGCCTGCGTTGATTGGGTACTAATTTGTGATAATGACATTTCAATCTCACTGCTCGTTGGCGTTTGTACAGGTAGACTGGCTACCTCTGTGACACTCATGGGCTTGGGCCTAGGTTGGTGGGGTGGGCCCACTGATGCGGAGGTGCTGCTCCCTGTTTGGTCCCGGACACTGCTGATGCAGGCATAATTTTTTGTTTCCCAAAAAAACATCTTGGCCAGCACACCAGTCTTGGTAAGTGCCACTTCCATCTTCTGTTCCTTCTTCTCACTGGCAACTTTCTTGGTACTGGAGGACCTGAGACCTTTCTTTGGGGCCATCTTCTTCCTTCCAATGTCAGCACGACGCAGGTGCACAAGTTGCAGAGATGTCTGTGGTCACACGTGGATGTGATGTGGTGTGCAGCAGGACTTCAGTCTGGCAGTACAACGGGTGATGATGACATCTCCTCCTCTGTCTTCTTTTTGTGCACCTAAAAGCAAAGAAGCCAAGAGAAGAACACAAGTGAAATGCTGCATTTGATGTGTGCTTCAAATACTACTAGTACAAACAAACAAACAAAATATATAACTTAGTGTGTGGTGGTCACACTAGTTAGTTGTTAGTGTTATATTATTACATTTTATTAACTCAGTTTAAGTTATAAAAAAAACATAACCAGACCTACAACCACAAGAGCCTTGGCCGAAAGGAACAAAGGAAAGACATGCAGGCCTCTATGGCAAAAGCAGCATACTACTACACTACCCCCACAAAATGACCACCAGCCACACAGTCATTCACAGTCACAACAAGCCGGAGGCCTGGAAAACAATGAACTCAAGCAGGCCTATATGGCCAGATAAAGGAGACATGCTAAACAACACAGCTTTAATGCAAAAACGAAAATCCACAGGGCTAAACAAGGTGTGCAAGTTACACAACAACCACACACACACACACACAACAAAGGCACGTATTTAACACACACCAAAAAAGTGAAATACCCCCAAAAATACACATTTTGCAATTTATTCCAATGCCATCCATGCCCTAAATGATGTTTAAATTCAACAGACACCACAGAAACAGTTGTTTCATGCACCCTTGACGAGCTCTGGGCCTACTGGCTACCCACATTATATTTTTTTAAATGAGGAAAAGTACAAAAATTGTAGTTGCAGCAACTGCAATGCCCCAATCACCAACCAACACTAACTTACTTGTAAAATCTCAAAACCAAAAGTCCTCAATTCCAATGATATAAGATGCAGCTGACACAAAGGGTGATCCTTCCAGCTCCAAATCCAAATGAAAATGAACAGGACATGGACAAAGCACTGGGAGGAGCCTGCTGGACAGGAACAGGAAGTTGGAGACTCTGGGGCACTTCCTTGCTCTCCAGAAAAAAAGAAAAAGAAAAAGGACGCCTTGCACAAAAAAGTACAGCCAAATGTCAATCTGAGGACATTTCATCCAAATCATCATTTTCTAGAAGGTTTTAAGCTGCTCAAGAGATATTCTTCCAGATTTAAAATGTTGCTTTTTCAGCATCGCGAGCCTCACCGAACTTCCGCCGGATGTCCGATAGGGCATCTGAACCTGACGTGTTAGCGATCGAACATTCTCATGGGGTCGCGCGGCCGGCTAGCCAAATCTCATGGCACATGCGAACGGATACGAAAACTCATAGGCGAACGCAGGGATCCCGGTAAGTTGCTACCACGTGCGTGAAAACGCATTTTGAAAGTGCAAACAAGGGGAAATCTCCACTCCACCACGGATCATGGTGTTTTGGGTAACTCCACGTTCTATGTGGAATGCGGAGTTGCCAAAAATACGCAAACTCCGCGAGCGGAGCGGATTTTACCACCCAAGCTTACTTTTCATCCCATGTTTGTTGTCAAACTCAAATTCTGTCTTGTTTTGTGCTGTTTGAACTAACGGACAAATGCATTTGTAAAAATTGAATTCATTAACCGATCCTGACCTGTTTTCTTTCAACCATGCTGGAAAAAAAAACTAGCAGGGGTACGACCTCTCATAATCTCAAAAGGTGTCTTATATGAAATGGAATTGCTGCTGGTATGATAGGCAACAAGCATTTCTTCAACTGC
The DNA here is from genome assembly GCF_964263255.1 of Lissotriton vulgaris. Taxonomy (NCBI): domain Eukaryota; kingdom Metazoa; phylum Chordata; class Amphibia; order Caudata; family Salamandridae; genus Lissotriton; species Lissotriton vulgaris. Next base: position 162,263,046 of record NC_141689.1, read on the forward strand.
ATGATTAACCACCACACCATTTTTTACTGACCACTGGTTGTATTCCACCTAAAAATGACTGATCCTTTCCACCAAACCGTTGGGTTGAGGATGATACAAAGCTACTCATTTGTGTACAATACCAGCCTTAGATAGAAAATCTTTAATTTCACTGGAAACAAATTGAACCCATTTTCAGAGACCAGGTCTTTGGACATGCCTTCTCTTCGAAAAACTTTTTGGAAAAATATAATAACTGCACTGGTGTTCAGTTCTCTTACAAACTCCACCTCCCACCACTTGCTGTAATAATCCACCAAAACTACGCCATACTTGTATCTGTTAGGCAGAACACCAAAAAGACCAATAAAATCCACAGCAAGTTTAGACCAAGGTTTGACCGACAATTCTACAGTGTGTAAAGGATGAGTGGTAGGATCAAGTGATTCATCATTAGTTGCACAAATAACACAATCTCTGACCATCTCAACAATTTCTAGGTCCATGCCCTTCTTTTAGTGACTGTTTGCCTCAAATGACCTTCATGAGCTGCTTGAATAATGAGGTGGGTCTTATAGTTACCGGAACCGGAGAGACAAACTTTTCACCTCTCATGATGATATCATTATCTTCCAAAGTCAACTCTTCAGCCACTTTGAAGAAAGGTTGGACATTTGGATGAAGAGTGGATTCCTTCGGCCAACCACACACCACATACTCACGCACTTTCCTCAAAACATCGTCTTTGCTCATACCATACATCCAATCTTCATTATCAAAAGCACTCTCCAAACAGACATCAATTGCTGCAATAAGGCATTCCTTGTCTTCCTCCTCAAATTCAAATTCTAACTTCTTTATGGGAGACCTAGACAGGAAATCTGCTCTGACATTCTTCCTCCCGGGAATGTGATCGAACTCAAAATTGTATTGGAGAAGTTTAGCACTGAATCTGGCAATCCTAGGAGTCAAATCTCTAATTACATCACCACTCAAAATACCCAGAAGAGGCTTGTGATCAGTCAAAAAATTATTTCCTTCCCCAAACAAAACATTTGAAACATTCTACAGCCCAACAACACACCAGCAATTCTTTTTCTATAACTAAGAATGTCTTCTTATTTTCTCGCAGAGCTCTCGAAGCAAACCAATTGTAAAGTCACATGTGTTGACACGTTGTGACAAAGTGGGTCCCAAACCTCTCTTGCTGGCATCCAGAGAGAGAATGCACTCCCTTTCTGGATCAAAAGGTTTCAGAACGTTTTCAGACCAAATATATGCCTTCAATTTTTCAAATTCTTCCTGACATGCTACATCCAACTTAAAGATACTTTGTTTTCTGAGAAGGTAAATGTTCTGTTTTGCTTGCAAAATTCTTAATAAATTTCACATAAAACTTACACACCCCCAAGAACGATGATACTTGTTCTTTAATAATGGGAGCAGTAGCTCCTATGATTGCCCCAACAAAACAAAGACAATGTTCCTCACCCTTGGAGGAATAAACATGCCCCAAATATTCAATACTTGACTTTGCAGACTCAATTTTATGAGCATTCGCAATCATACCTGCTTGTTCAAGTCTTTTCAAAACATTAAGCATGATTTCATCATGTTTCTGGATGTCATTCGCTGCTACTAAAATGTCATCTTGGAAAATGACTAAACCTTCGATGCTCTTGAGAATGGATTCCATAGTACGATGAAAACCTGACGCAGCAGACGCTAACCCAAAATACATCCTTCCCAACTGAGAAGTACCCATGGGAGAGACGAAAGCTGTGAGATAATTACATGACTGATGCAGTTCCACTTGATTGTAAGGCGAAGGTAAATCAATTTTGCTGAAAACAGTAGCACCCGCGCAACTCAAAACAACTCAAAACAATGTAATCGACTCAAGGTAGGGGATGCAAATTAACCCAAATCACCTTGTTCAGACTACGCAGGTCAATGCAAACCCTAAGGTCCCCAGATTTTTTCCTTGCAATAACTACGGAGAAAGCCAAAGGGAGAACTCAATGGGCTCAATAACACCTTGGATACACATATTTTCAAGAATATTGGCCAATTCATCCCTGATGCTGAAAGGAACCATCCTGAGTTGATGTTTGATGGGGTGACATTGTCACACACTTTGATCTTGTGCCTAAACCCAATAATCATCCCCAAACTTTCATCAAAAAATTTGGAAAATTTCAACATCCACTCATTACTGGTTTCTAACTGACCCTCTTTGAACAAAGACAATTGTACTTCTCTTCCGGGACGCAAGGTGAGACCAAACAAACCTTGGTGATACCACCCTAAGTTGTTAAGTCCCTTTTTTGCTGCATATACTTTTCCCCAAATAGTTTTCTCCTTAAATCTAAGAGTAGATAAAAGAAACAACCAGATCAATTCTCTTCCCATCGTATGTGACAGGACACCGGTCAGGTGGCAACACAACTTTGTCATACCACGTGGTCTTGAACAATTGTTCAGTAATTATGGTCATTTTAGCACCCGAGTCTAAAAGTAATTTCAAAGATTTGCCATCTGCCTGAAAATAAGAGTAAGGGTCTCTACAACCCCATATTCTCCCTCATCCTATAAAACCAAGACCATGTCTCTTGTTCCATCTATCAGCCCCAACATGTCCTCCCCAGGATCATCAACTAAGACATTCACCTTATTGTTATTTTTTTTCTTAGCTTGACAGACTTTAGCAAAATTACTGAGTCTACCACAGCAAATTGAATTTTTTGCTGGACAGGGGCGGCTACTAGAACAATGTTGGTCTAACCACACCTAAAGCAGATATTCTTTTGTTTAGAAAACACATTCTTATCTCTCACATTGGTGTCACCTCTCCTCTTTTGATCCTGTACTTTTGTATAGTCACCTTTGGTAGGTCCTTGATCAGACATGGCACCTACAGTCTCTTTCTGAATTAACTTTCTTGAACTCTTTTGGGAAATCTCAATACTCTTAATAATGTCAATTGTCTCGGTAAAGACAGATTTTTTATAGGTGAGTAACTCTTCTTGTACTTTCTAGTCATAGCATCTTACCACAATTTGATCTCTAATCATCTGACCCATGAAGTCTTCAAATTCACAGTCTGAAGCAGGGCACACGTAAAGCTGCCACATATGAGTATATAGACTCCTCCCTTCTGAAAACTTGATGTCTCTTCACTACCAAACTAGGTACAACATCAAACTGTTTATCCAACTTCTGAACCACCGCCTGATATTCATCCAGCTCTTCTTCATCTTCCGAAGCTCTCTGAATCAGAGGTAGATGTTCAAAAATACTCTGACCTTCAAAACCCAATTTGTGCTCTAGAACAAACCTTTTTCTCTCCGGGCAATAATGATTTCCTCCCACTGCCCCTAATAACTTTGTAAATGCTCTATAGAAAATGTTCCATTTTATTGGTGGTTCACCGGGGGATTGTAGGAAAGGTGGAGATGGATTTACTGATTGCATATTTTTAAAACCCAACACAGTTTGACGTAAGCAGACAAACCCGAAGCGCAATAAAAGAAAAGAAAAAGCAGGAAAATTGCTGTTCAGTGGGGTCTAGTAAAAAAAAATTGACTCAGATTTTACATAAACACTGGATACATAATATTTGCCTCAAAATAATACAGGTCAAATTGAACTGTAGGGCTAAAACAAACTCTTACTGAAAAATACACAAACCGTAGACCACGAGTTTGTAGATCGCTGAAACGTACCACAGAAACAAATGTGCATATAACTGCCAGCAGTGAAATAGTGTGCGTGTCACTGCAAGCACTGATTTTCAGACACGCTCTCCAGACTCCATTTCCGTCAATGCTTTGACTGTCAGCACTGAATTAGTGTGTGTGTCACTGCAAACACCTAGCTTCAAACACGCTCTCTAGGCTTCAGCTCCGTCAACACTTGACCTCGCACTGAACTCTGGAGGTGATAATGGAACACTAACACCCGAAAGCACTTGATCTAAAAGAACACAAAATGTACTCACAGAAGACACGCTGGTTTTGACCTCAGAGATTGCTGACAGGACACACGCCGATAACTTCAATACGCCTTGGAAAAGGTATGAGAAGATATCGAGACTTTTCTTCTGGTGTGATTTACTACCTTTTGTATGACTCGTTCTCGGTAAAATATCCCGTTGTATAGTTTATCCTTTCCCAATTGTACATGACCTGTTTGATGCTCCTGCCTACCATTTGCTCCATGTATGACTTGTGTCTCGGTAAAATTCCCCGATGTATAGTTTATCCCTCCCAAATGTACAGTACCTGTTTGATTGTCCTGCCTACCTTATGACCCCGTAATTTCTATAAGTTATATGTTGTACAGGTCCTATGAATTACTGCATTCTTCTCTAACTTCTGAATATGTAAAGCGCTCTGATACCCTCACGGGTCAAGTTCGCGCTCTATAAAACCTTAAAATAAATAAATAAATAAATAAAATCGCTGCATACCCAGCTCCGCTCATGGAGTTAAATGTCCAACTGTGAGGTTAGGCACATGGCGCTCCCTCTTCTAGAAAATGCATAATACCTCACACCTTAGCATGCTTATCCGAAACACAAAAGTTACAACTTCTTTTGTTCTCCGATACAATGAACTAGTGGGATGTTCTCATCTCGGTTGTGTACCGGCCTGTACACATTCTTAAACTTAGTGCCAAGGTCAAATCAAATCAAATCAAATCAAAAAAGGCTTTATTCGATTTTAGGTTTAAAATCATAAAAGCATACAGACAAATAATACAATACATTTTAAAAAACATTTTAAAATAAATCTCATAATGGCTTTAAATTGCACAGTTAAAAGATTAAGCATGCTTTACACAACCTTTAGGCAACGTTGTAGGTAACAGTGTTCTAAAAGATTTAGTAATTACAATACATAAAACTGTTGTACGACGGTTTGGGACAATTAAAAGCCACTGAAAAAACTACTGCCCTTACTTAAATGGGTTCCTCTACCCACTGGGTTGTTGTCAGTGCCCCGGGGACTAGGGGAAAGCATGTAGGACGTATTAGGGTAAAAGTCATGTAGATTCCAGGTAGAAATAAGTCCATCGCCAATTTGAGATAGCCATGTCTGCATGTATGGCACAATGTGTCTGCTCCTAAATCGTATCAGGATCAAATCGCCCAAGATGTCTTTTTTAAGGGGTCCAAGCCAGCCCACCCTCCGGACACTTATTATTCGGCCATCAAGATGGTAGGGCAAAGGTCTGTTTTTCGATAGCCAGAACTTGACCTTGTTCATAAGTTCATGTTGTCTCTCAGCTTTACCTTTTGTTAGTTCAGGGACTCCCGAGAGAACAATTACAAAAGGCGCTGCTTCTGGAGGTAAGTGTATATGGGTGGTGCGCACATGTTTAGATGGAATGTGACGTGCTGTTGTCAATTTCGGGGGGGCTTTGGGATTGATAGGCAACAAGGAGGTGGGAGTTGGCAATTGAGTAGGCACCGCTTCATAAGGAGTGATCAGATTAGGTAGGTTTGAAAGAGCGGTTGTCGGCGGGCATTGAGTTGTTACAACGTGGGTTGAGGATTTCAGGAGAGATTCAATAGAGTTCTCCAGCCCCGTCAGCTTCTCCCCCAACGTAGTGATTTTGTCCATCAAGGGGTGTATTAAAGATTTAATCAGATGCTCGATCATAGTCAGAAGAGCCTGATGGGAGGATGGTGATAAGTCGTCCAGGTTAACAACAGGTGACGAAATAAAGGACAAATTAATTAAAGGTGGTATAGGACTTAGAGATGGTTTATCAAGTTTTTGTGTTTTAGGAAGACTCCCGTTGTCTTTGTCCCCATCGATCTTCCTTTTGGCAGGTGTAACCCTGGGAGGTATTTTATGGGTATCAGGAAAGGATTTCAGCTCCCTTGGACATGGTGATAAGCTGCAGCATTTTAACGTGGGGGAAATTGCTGCTGGAACGTACTTAACCTTACACAGGCTGTTTAAATCATCCAGCCATGGAAAACTAGATGAAGAATGTGCAAATATATCATCCGGGATTTTATCGGACATATCCCCTATTTTGGGCTTAGGCATAGTTAAAGAAAGTACAAGTCGGTAATTTACCTCTGAACAGACAAAGGGGGTGGCCCGTCCCCGTCCTCCTCAGTCCGATGAGGGCCGTAGAGGGCCCGCCCTTTGCCCGGGCTTAGCCCCGGGTGCCGACCCGCGCGCGGTCCCGCGACACGGGGGCTCGCGCTGTCCTTTAGCGCACCTCCGGGGGCGGGACAGGAAGCACGCCTTCCAAGGCGCAAGAGGTGTTGGGGGATGTAGTCCCCGATCTGCCGCCTCGCCGCGTCCGTGCAAAGCGGCAGGCAGCAGGGAGCCTGGGGAATGCTGCAGCAGGGCAGCGCTGAGGCTGCGAAGATCCGGTGCCCTGCTAGGATGACCCTCCCAGGTCAGTGACGGCGTCTACCCAAAGTCCCAAGGTCTCAACTTCCTACACTCAAAGTTGGCAAGGTCCAACCGCTCTTTATCGTCCTCAGATCCGAAATCCTGTTGTCACCAAAATTCAAATGAATAACACAAATCACAATGTTGAAGATATGGAGAGATACTTAAATACAGCTTATCTCACCAACACCAGGAAGCAACTGCCAAACTCGTAAAGAACATTCCAACAACCTCCGGTGGAGCATTGAACGTCTGTTGTTCCACACAGAACTCAAGTGTGACACAGAGCTCACATAGACCATGAGATTACAACAAAATAACAATGCCATTTGATGACACCTTATAGGCGTCCCACATCACATTTACTAGCTGAGAGTCATTGTTAAAAAGAAGTGCATTCTAGAACCATAGCCGTAACTGCATCCTCAGTGTACATGTGTGACCAAACCGCTATCGGGTCTAATGCTTTAATTAAACAACAAAATAAAAAAAATAAGTATAAAAACGCAGTGATCTTTACAGAGTAGAGAGAATAAAACAGATATTCCATCCCAAAATATTACCTGGCTGTTCTAAAGCGCCTTAGTGAGGTGACAGACAGAACAATGTATTCTCACCTGACAGCCATTAGTGATTGACCATTGGGATTAACAATTTTTCAAGATTGTTTTAGCATCTTTAGTCATGAAAAGGTATGGTTAGTTGAGTGGTGAGTTAACTCCTGTGTTACTCAAAAATTTATTAAAAGTCAGCCAATAATCTCAAATAAAGTACCTAGGGGCTAATTACGACTATGGCAGCCCATCGGACAGCTGTAGTTCCGGTGGTGATCTGTGGGCCGCCAGACTTGCGCTCCACCTGCCTTATTACAAGCTCGGGGTTAGACCCCACTGGGCTGCTGCAACTGCTCGGGATCCCTGATGCCGGTGGCGGTGCAGCAGTCTGAGGCAGCAATATGCTGGCAGTGACACTGCGGCACCACCGAGCATATTACGAGATGCCTCACCATGACCCTATCCACGGTGGAGAGCCCGCCTTGGAAAGGTTGACAGTGAGGCAACTCAGGGTCATCTCTGTGCATGGGGTGCATGCAGGGGGGCACATGTTGTGTCCCCTGTATTTCGGCAACCCCATTTCCTGCTCGGGAAGAATATCACATCGTGCATTTCTTCCTGTGCAGGGACGTGCTTTGTCGATCCCACGGCGCTGCCTTTCTATGGCTCTCCTTTGAGCCGTGGAAAGCCACCTCCGTGGTACCACTGCAGCACACACCACCCACCAGGGTTTGACTTGTAATCCAGTGGGTGGTTTGACTTTGAGCTTGGTGGTCTTCCTGCTGGGCGCTGGGGTGGTAGTCCGCACGAAGACCTCCAAGCTCGTAACCAGGCCCATAGTCAGATGTTTATTGCAGTATCGAAATTGACACATTTCCTTATTGGGAGACCAAACACCTGCTTCACTCTGCTTCCACACCTACAATAACTACATGCACCATGGTACTAACCCTGGGCGAAGAACTACGCTCCGTTTGCGGAGTTTGCGGAGTTTTGGCAACTCCGCGTTCCGCGGAGTTCGCGTAGCTGTCGATAACTCCGCTATCCGGTGCGGAGCGTAGTTGTCGCGCGCTAAATAACATTATCGCGTGCGCGGCAATGGCTTACCTTGGTTCTGCGTTCGCTTTTTCCCGGTCGCGTCTGCCACCATGTTTGTAAACCCTCCCGTGCGACTGTGCGAACGCGATAACGTCATTGGAAGCGCGACCACGTTAATTGTGACCCGGAACAGGAAATAAGGGAACGCAAGCAGGCGGGACAAACCTCTGGGGTAATTTAGCGCGCTAGCCATCCCGAGCATGCAGGCAACGCCCCGAACACGCGCACCGCGCTCCCGAAGACGAAAAACGGCGCGCGAACGGGCCCAGCAAGCAACTCCGCATGGTTGCGGAGCTACGCGTAGTTCGCGGAGTGCAACTACGTCTTCGCGTAGCTCCGCGGAGTCCGACTCCGCGAACTACGCCCAGGGTTACATGGTACCGTGATCCGCGGAAATTCCAAAATGGGCCCAAACAGGTATTTTTTTAATTGTATTAGGACTGCAAATGGTGCAATTAAATAGTACTGGCATTTTTTATTTCCAATGCACATTTTACCCGGAAAACTGTGATGAAATCTTTGTGGAGCAAAACAGCACAGTAATGTAGAAAATCATGTGAAAAAAAGAGGTTATTACTGATTTCCAAGTCTAAAATACCTAATTGCCTGGTAATCCCAAACATAGCATCCATACCCACGGCTGCCACAAGCGGGATTATATAAGGGATTCCCATACACCTCTAATAACGAGGTACAACTTTTCCACTTTCATCAGTGTTGTACTGCAGCTGGGCAATCAATGTGGCAGTTGCAGGTTTCAGAAATTTCAGGGGAAGCAGTGGCAAGGAGAAGGCCCAAGAAAACCATCATTGGCAAAGCCAATCAGTATGGTCTTTCCCATCGATACAGTAACTGAAGTAATTATTAGATGTATTTTTGAGTTAGAAGAATCAGAGTGAAGTCTTTAACAAGACTTCAGCACTTTACGACTTGCAAGTCAACTCAGAAGCAACTGCTTACCAAGTCTGTCACAAAGCTGCAATAGTTGTTACTAAGTGTCCCTCTTGAGTAAGATGCAAATGTTTCAAATGTCCTTAAAAAAGTTGACAGGGTTTAAATAAAATGGACATATCCACTTTTGTTACTCTAATAAGTTGTACTTCTTTTCAGTCGGATAAGTAGATATGCCAATGCTGGTGTATGCTGATGCATCAATATCGCAACTTTTAATAAGTGTCTTAATTGTGATGTAAAGACAACATAGTATGTATAGATACTAGAGACAACATAGTATGTATAGATACTAGAGACAACATAGTATGTATAGATACTAGCAATCAATAGTTAAGTCAAGTGCCTTCTACTGTATTGTTGAGAAACTGGGTTTTTTCAGTGCACTATATTTATTTCCAGCAAAATGCCACCTGCCTTATCCTATGGGCTGTGGTACACTCAAATCTGTAATTCTCAAGTTGTTATTAGATGTCCCTTTCAAGTCAAATGCCGAATTTTCAAAATTCCTGCCTAGAACAGCAGTTCCCCAAGGCCATCTTGAGTCAAATGCAAAAGCATTGAAATTCTTATATGAAGCTTCAGTCCCACAAGTCGTTACTTGGTGTGACTTCAGTAGTCAAATGCAAAAGCATTAAAATTCTCATATAGGCTGCACTTCCAATTGTTGATAATAGAGGTCCTGCTCAAGTCAGAAGCATATGCTCGAAATTAACTGCAAGGTGAGGGGGGGCGTGGATTTCATATCGAAATTTAAATACACACTTTTGCTCTTTGAATCATTTGTGCTCGCTTTCCAGAGGATTGATTGTCTGCCAAAGCCAATTCTTAAAAACCAGTCAAAATTACACATCTCAATACATTTCTTATTTTTCTTAAAAGTTTATAATCACACTCTACCATTTATAGGAACTTTTATTCACTAATAGGTACAAGCATATTAAGATAGTATATTTGATAAGTTTATATTTTGGTGGTTGTAAGTGTTTTTCTTTGAGTTGTGAGGAGTGTGTTCTGCATACTGACAGTGCTGGTACAAAATTCTAATGGGGTGATGTATTTCCACAAAAGGTACTAGATGGCTCTCTTAAGTGGTTGAAAGGTTCAAACCTTGGGGGGAGGGGTGATTTCAATCTAAAAATCTGCATATACACTTTAGCTGCTCTAATGAATTGTGCTAATTTTGAGTTGGATATATTAATATATCAAATCTGGTTTATAGTGAGGAATGAATATTGTCATTTACAATAAATGTCTTCAGAATTATGAAAGTAGTTGATGTAACCACACTATACAAAGTGACTGTCAGTCATTGGGAACTGCAAATGCCAAAACATTTCTGTTTTTGGGGAACATTTTTTTAGATCATTGTGTACATGTGCAAGGGAATAATGCAATTACTCAATGTGAAGAAATTCAATGGCATGAGTGGACTGGTCTGTTGATCTATACTTTCTGCTGAGGTGGGAGGGACTATGATGTAAGTGATGTGTCAACAGACCAATGGTGAAAGAGCGTTTATTGGGAGCCCCTTTATATGTATGTATTTTTGTAGGATATTTTTTGCAAGACAAGAGGCTGGCATGACAGACAGAGCTGTCTTGAGGCCAGACCTAAAAAAGAACAGGGATGCGAAAGAAAGAAAAAAAGTTGCGCTGTGAAACCCCTTGTTCACATCTGGGCCATCACCTGGGGTCCAATTCACAAAAGGAAAGTGGCATGTGGAGATTGTGTTGTGTAAATCTACCTAAGCAACTAAGTGTGAGTCTCCCCTTTCTTTCACTGTTCACCATTTGCAAGTGTAAAGAAACATCTAAATGTAGATTTATATGTCTCCACTGCCAAAGTTCAGTAGAGGCATCTAAGATTGAATTTATGAGTGTCAAGTTGCTAAGTAATTTTTCACATGTAGGTGGAGACCTCCGCCACTGTGGTGGAGAGCTCATTGAGAAAGTAGATGGAAAATTAATAAACTGTATTATTCCCTTAAAAAGTATTTTTTTAAACTTTACTCGAAAATATGAATGCAAAATAAACTTAAATAATGATTTTAGCCTATAAGTAATAAAATAAAATGTCAGATCACATTAACTCGTCAAAATAAATGTGTACTAAATATTTAAATATTTGAAAGGTATTAATTTGTTTATTTACGTTCAGTTTTAAACAACATGAATTAAAAAACACTTGCGTTTTGTTAATTAATATTTAGTACATTTCATGCAGAATTGCGTTCAATTAATGTAAATTGTTTTTTGATTTTAGCACAATTTAAAAAATATTTATTAATATAGGTACATAGTTCTGTGAATAGCATGTTCTAGTACATGTGTAGTGCTACTGTAGTAGTACTTTACATACTACAAAATGCTGTTTGTGAATAGCCTGCTTGGTCTGCAATGCAAGGGAGTCTCTCTTGGTCGTGGCTCTTATACAGAGTGGTTCAGAATTTCGTTGCACTTCCTCATGGTAATAGGCCTTTGTCATCTTTGATTCCCCGTGTGCTCTGCGAGGTACGGCTACCGTCATGTGAGCTGTAACTGGCATGTGACTTTAGTGCTTAATTTGAGCTGGTGGTGTCCGGTGCTTGGCACTGACACCTAATTGTCAACACTGACAATTATGACAGTCTGCCACATGGTGGCACTGTCTGTCTAATTTAGACATGACCACAACAGTAGTTGTTTATTAATTCAATTTACAGTTAAGATTACTAAGACATACAGCGTAAGCCCTTCTTATAGCTTTGGGAGACCTGGAATAGTATGAATTCTGACACTTGTAGGAGTGCAAAGGTGAGTAGCTGTATTGGCAATGTCACTGGCAGCTCTGGGAGGGGCCATGGGTGATGCAGCTGTAATGGACTCTGACGAGAGCCATGGCACTTATTTTTTTACAAAGTAGACACTGCTTGGCTTTTTACATTACAATTCACTATGGTGTCATGAGACATAGATCACACATGTGTAGCACCTTGTTGTCTGTGTTCATTGTGCACTGGGCAGCTGTGCTCTGTGACTGAGCTTAAGAGAAGCACCCTTGAGGGATGGGTGTGTTATGACCTCCAGTGAGGGTTGTGCAGCGCAAACATCCAGCACTTGTGGGTAATAGCAGCCAAGGAGCCCGGATGTTCGGGGTCACTGCTGTAGCGCACTCGTGTTGACAAATTTTAAATGAAGGGATACATAGGATGCTGTTTATTTGTATTGTTTGTTAGTGGAGAGGATGAGGTGTACTGTAGTGAGTGGGAAGGTGTGGTACAGCGGCCCGAGCAGCTGACTTCGGAGCACAGGGTTCATGGTTCGATCCCCCCTCCGGTTGCAGCTCAGCCCAGAACCATGTGACTCTGGGCAATAGCTCACTTAATTTCCACGAAGTCCCCCAGCGCCTTGAGACCTGCAAGGGTGAGTAGCTCATGCTATACAAATACGGATTTATTGTTTAATCAAGACTTAACCTGACCCATTGGCAGAGATAACAGGCTGAGATGCGTGTCGGAGTGCAGCAGGCTGATGGGGACTGGACAGGTTGACACAAATTAGGCACTTTACCAAGGTCGAGAGCAGAGAACTTGCGCTGAAGGGTGCCAGGTGGCTAGACGTTTATGAGAATGCAAGAGCACAGCTCTGAGTTTTCCTTCTGCAAACACTCCAACTTGCCATTTTAGTCCAGCTAGGGTCAAGACTCTAACCCTCTACTGGAGCAGTGACCAAAGTGACATGGAGTCATCTTGTTACCACTGTGTGAACTGCACGGCCTCGCGACACTGCAAGGCACAAGAGGGAATGCTGCAGCCACTTTCCTAATTTTAATTATAAAGGGATGTGTGCAGTGTGTGTATGCGTGCGTGGGTATGTGTGTGTGTGTGAGTGTGTGGTGTGTATAGTCAGTGGTCATGTTTATACGGTGTGGGTGTGTGAGCAGGGTATGTGTGTTGATATGTGTGTGGTGTGTATAGTTAGTGGTCATGTGTATGTGGTGCAGGTGTGTGAGCTGGGTATGTGTGTATGTGTGTCGATATGTGTATGTGCGTGGTGTGTGGCTGGCTGGTGGAAAATATAGGCATGACATCGCTTGTAATACAATGTTGGCACGGAATATTTGCTGTTGTTCAACATCAAAAACGATAGCTATTCTTGGAAAAGCTGCTATTTGAGACGCCAGTTGTGTAAGTCCCCAGGGGGTATTCAGCAAGACCCCAAGCCTCATTCAAATACTCACAAAATATGCAATCATCTGTACTCGCATAAATCAGTTTCCTGTTGACAGAGCCGGGCTATCGGGCACGCACGCACGTGCTTGAAACCTCCATTGCTGGTGGCATCAGGAAGCCCCCTGCTAATGACAAGGTCGCGTGCCTGGAAAATCCCAGCTCTGCTCTGTTTACAGTCCCGTCTGATCCGTGAACTCCCCTTAAAAACCGTTTATATTACAGTAATTCGGAAGCGAGTTCTGAGTTCTGTGGACTAACTTGGCTCTGTCATCGCGCAAGAAATCATTGTCCACACCTCTTTAGGAGCAAGAAAGGCCACTTTATTTTAGGACAGGTGCATCATAAATTTCATAACACATTCATTATTTATTTATTCACATAACGCAACTCTACAGTGAGCCTACGAAACCTAAATCCCAAAACCCCGAACAAACTCCTGCCTACTACCCCTAGACCTACCCAACTAGCTACCCTTCAGGATGGCCAACCCGCTCCAGGCTGCCCACCCCCACTAGCAAAAACCCGCCTCCAAAAGAACAAAGGCACCCATCCTAACAGTGGCAAACCTACAGAAACGAAACAGCGCCTAGAGCACCGCAAAATAAAAACCCACAAATAAATAAAAAAGAGGGAGGGTGGGTGGGGCAAAACAAACCTCCCTTCCAGCCTCCCGCCACGCAGTTCCTAACCGCCCGCCTGTCTCCCCTTTTATCCCCTCCGCTAATCAGTTCCACCTGATTCATGATCCTCGCGCGAACCTACCCAGGAAGAGACCGGCTCGCGCCTGGCTCTCCCTGGGTCCCCCCTCGCGCAAGAAATCATTGTCCACACCTCTTTAGGAGCAAGAAAGGCCACTTTATTTTAGGACAGGTGCATCATAAATTTCATAACACATTCATTATTTATTTATTCACATAACGCAACTCTACAGTGAGCCTACGAAACCTAAATCCCAAAACCCCGAACAAACTCCTGCCTACTACCCCTAGACCTACCCAACTAGCTACCCTTCAGGATGGCCAACCCGCTCCAGGCTGCCCACCCCCACTAGCAAAAACCCGCCATCCAGGAAAACCTTTAGTGTTTTCCTGCCCCACCTAAAATTGGAAAGGAAGGAGCACACCACAACTGAACCTGAAGAACTTTGCTAATCAAATCCCTGAGTTCCAGAAGGTAAAAAGAGATGCCCAACGCAGAGAGATGCACACCGTCCTCACAAAATAAATGATGTTCAGAAACTTTCAAATGATAATGATTCAAACTATAGATACCCAAATGGTGACAAAAAAGTCGCATTGTCCTGTTCACTTTCCTTCTAGCCTTTTCCAGGGCGGAATGGTCCCTCGCCCCACGCCATTGCAAACGATGCACGAACTCAGTCCATACCAGCATGGTGCTCACCCATGTGGTTTTGATGATTTCCAGGTCTTGCTTCATTAGTTTTAACAAAGTCAATCCAGAGAGAGAAACCAAGTCATTCTCGCCCAAATGTAGCACCAGGAGATCCGGAGGGCCCCCCAAACACTGAGAAACCAAAGCAGCCAAGGCGGGAAAAAGCCCACCCCAGCGCATGCCCCCTGTTCCATGCCAGGAGACTTCGTGTGTCATGCTGTTTAGACCAAGTGATCTCCCACAGAGCTGACTGGCAGCGGCTAAAGCTGCCCGTTTAACAAAAGAGTGCCCCAGTATCCACACCCTCCGTTTGGATCCGGCGACTGATGGCCAAGGACCTAGGAGAAAAAGAAATGTTAGACAAGCAAAAATTGCACTATTTTCTCACATATTTTTCACAGCACTTGGAACGCCAACGACCAATGCGACGAATCTGGGACCAGTCCCACCCCAACCGAGCGGCCTCCGTCGCCGCACCAATTCTGAATGAATGGGTACCAAATGGAACAGGATCCTTCCCCAAGCGCAACAAAACCTTGCGCAATACAGCTAACAATTGAGATGCAACTATGGGACTACCATCAGCATGACAAAATATGGGCCCCTGGAGAAAATGTTGGGATGACACAAACACTTCCCATTCCCCCACCGGGCAACATGCAGAGACACCACTCCTGCCAAGGAACACCCACTTACCCCTCCCCATCTGGTCGGTCTTGGATGCCCGCAGCCACAGCCGCACTCTGTCACTTTCCAATACCACCTCACCACTGGTCATACCTACCCTGCCCCGTAACCCCAGCAACTCTGATGCCCGAAATGCCCCAAAGAACAACCAAACAAAACACAAACGAAATTTGGCACACTCAAAAGCATCATGGCAACACACCTCCAATTCCGGCAACAGCATCTGAAGCAACTCAAAAGTCACTGGCTGCCGGAGCCGCTGACCACCAGCCCGAAGCCTAGCCAAACCCTTCAACACTTTACGAACCAACACCCCCCCAACCGGATCCCTCCCCCACCAAAGCTGCCCATAAAAAGAAACCCCAGCCAATTTGCCAGAAATAGTAGTGGGCGATAGGCCTTTGTCCGCCAAATGTAAAACAAACTGCAAGATGCATTGTTCATCAGACCAACCAGCCCTGATCGAACCCATCAAATCCTTACCGAACTGCAGAAACTCATTCCAGGCCTTGACATAACCCCGCCGTGTGGAGTCAGCCACAGAATTTTCCACCAATTGGTGAACCCTCAATCCCCCAGGTCCCATACGTACTGTGGGATCGCTGTCGGTTCCAGGTCCGCCCCAGGAGCTAACTTGCGGAACTCGGACCACTGAAAGCGAGACAAAGAGTCAGCGATGCAATTAGAAGTACCAGGAACATGCCGTGCTTTAAAGACAATATTTAATTGCAGACACCGCAGCATGAATGCGCGCAGGAGCCGCAAAACCCGCAAGTCGCGAGCCTTTTGGTGATTGACAAGGTGTACTACTGCCAAATTGTCCACATGGAACAAGACTGAGCGATTCTGAAACTCAGCCCCCCATAGATACAAAGCAACCAGCAGCGGGAAGAGCTCCAGAAACGCTATGCTGCGACCTTGTTCCTTCCAGTGCGCCGGCCAGCCGGCCGCGCACCAACGACCTTCCCAAAATACACCGAAGCCGTGAGCCCCCGACGCATCAGTGCACAACTGTACTTGCCATACCATGTCCTCATCCGCAAAAAACAAGGACACGCCATTGAACTCCTGCAGAAAACGAAGCCAGACAGTCAAATCGGCACGCACAGCGGTGGTGACACGCACCCGGTGATGGGGAAGGCTGGCGCCGGACATAGAAAGACCCAAACGTCTGCAGAACGTCCTGCCCGCCCGAACAACCCGGCAAGCAAAATTGAGGTACCCCAAAAGCTTCTGGACCGTCCGCAAAACGACTTTCCGCTCCCCCAACACCAGATGTATGAAAGCAGACATTTCCTTCACTTTAGCCTCAGGCAATCTCGCCACCATAGACAGAGTATCAATTTCAATCCCCAAGAAAGTCAGGGACGTACAGGGACCTTCTGTCTTGTCCGGCGCCAAGGGAACACCCAATTCCTCCGCCAGAGCCTGAAAGATGTTCAAAGCCGACTGACACTGCCCAGAGCGACCTTCCCCAATGAAAAGAAAATCATCAAGGTAATGACAGACCAAAACGTGGCCACTAACAAAAGTGAAGCGCCACTGCAGAAAGGTACTGAATGTTTCAAAAAGGGAGCATGACACTGAACATCCCATGGGCAACACCCGATCCACGTAGAAGCTACCATCAAAATGCATTCCCAACAGACTGAAATCCCAAGGATGGATGGGCAAGAGCCGGAAAGCCGACTGAATGTCGCTCTTTGCCAGCAAAGCCCCAACACCAGCCGTGCGCACGAGCCGTAAGGCATCGTCCACCGAAGCATAATTGACAGTTGAGTCAGCTGGATCAATAAAATCATTAATTGATGCACCCTCGGGCCAGGACAGGTGATGTATAAGACGAAACTCCCCTTCCGCCTTCTTGGGCACCACTCCCAGGGGTGATACAATCAAGTCAGGCAGAGGACAATTCACAAAAGGACCCGCAATCCTACCCGCCGCAAGCTCGGCATCCAGCTTTTTCCGCACAACATGGGGACTCTCCTTTGCAGACTTCAAATTGTCCGACCACCTGCCCACCCTGGGTCCCTGATACCCAATCCGAAACCCGATTTTGAAACCCCAAGACAAAATCTTAGCAGCCTCAAAATCCGGATAATCCATCAGCCAGAGATCGAGAACCTCCTGCCTAATAGGAGTAGGAGCCCTTGTAAACAGACTGTTGCGGCTGTCCCCTACCCCCTGAACCTCTTCCCTGATCACCAAATCGCTGTCCGGGAAAACACTGGGTGAGCGCATGCTTCCCCCCACACTGCGAACACTCATGTTTGTACCTGCAAGCTGGTCTGTTACAGGAACCCCTGTTAAAATGCCAGCATGTGCCAGAGGCGGCCGATTGACCTCTGCCCCAAACCCCCGCCCCAGACTGAGCGGGGCGAGCTGAAAAGGGCCGATAATACACTGGCTGCCCGCTAGCCGTGTGGGTCGTAGCAGGTGGATTTGCCGATGCCATCCATTGCAGCCATAACTCGGAATCGACCTCACCCCACGAACGATCAGGAAAAGCGCTCATGCGCGCCCTGAATTCGTCATCGTAAGACAACCATGCAAAGCCGCCAAAATAACTGTGAGCCTTGCGTATGACATCTGCATATTTAAACATGTCTATTGCCTTCTCTGGATGACGTTGGCAATAAACGCTGGCATAAATAAGAAAGGCCGAAGTCCAATTCTCTATGGACTTCGGAACCCGAGGCCTCCGAGCCAATTCTAACTCCTCCTCTTTGGACCCTTCTTTTGCCTGGACATCCCTATGGAGAAGCCGAAAAACATCCACAAATGCCCCAGACTATATCAGATTCTTTGTTTTTTCAGACAAATGGGACCCCAAGGGCATCCCCACCCCAGAATAAGGCAACTTTTTCGGTAGGATACTATCCTCCGTGACCCGTGTGGCAACCACCCCTCCAACCCCTGCTGTAGAAACTTCTTTTGCAACTTGCACAGTAGAAACATTTGAAAGTACAGGCCGCTCAAGCCTCGGTGCCAGAGCGACTCGCTCAACCACAACCCCATCACCCGTACCAATAGATCTTGTACTTTTAACAGGGAGACTCTCCCTGGGTTGCCACACAGACCACCACCCATCCTTACCTCTTGGCAGCTGCTCCGCCTGCGGTTGAACAGCCACTCGATCCCCTTGAGTAGGTCCAGACCTCACCGCCCCTCATACTGCTGCATGGTCCGCACGAGACACCTGCAAAACACGAGAAACAGTGGGTTGCCCCAACCCACCCCCCTGGGCCCGTGCTGCCAAAAGCCCAACATCTTTGTCTCTCAATTCCCCCTCTTCCAAATCATCATCATGAAAACTCCCACAGAAAACTTCATCAGAAAATGCGACTTGCGCGCTGCCACTGGGCATAGCCCCATCACCAATACCCCCATCATAAAACTGCCAGTCAATGTTCTGAAAGCTGTGCGTACCGAAAGCTGTAGAAGAGTTATCCGCTCCAGATAACTCCCCTGAAAGCCCACCACTGGAAACAGCCGTGGGGACAGTTCCCGGGCCCGCAGAAACTGCCAACAGCCACCCAGCCGGAGGCGCAGCTTGAAAACTGCGGCCGCTCCAGCCAGACAATGAAGTGTTCGCAACAACATGCTCCCTTAAAGCTGAACCGCAATCTCCCCCCAAGGGACGGCCCACCGACGCCAGACCATGGACACCACCCGACCCAGTCGTAAGACCACCCTGTAGGCCACCTGGCCGCCCCCTAGGGACCGGGAACAAGGCTTGCCCTGGATACAGGGGCGCCCCCTTGTGTAACAAACCCCTCTCACCAGGAGCCAAGGATGTGGGGGTGGCAAACCGGGGGCCAGGCACACCGGCGGCCGCAGACTTGGTGGCCGGGGGGGGCAGCAAGCTAGGGACAGTGCCCACTGAAACCACGGCAGGGGCAGGGGTGAGAGACTCAGGGGGGGGGGTGAGCCGGCAGCGCGGCAGTGCGTGGCCCAGCGGCGGCGTCACCCATAGGAAGGGGGCCAAAATCGCGGGGGGGCAAGACCAGGCCCCGGCGTGGCAGGAGAGAGCAGGAAACATTGGCCATTCAGCCACAGGTATGGGGAAACCCCCTCCGGCAAATGGGGCACCGTAATTGGGGAGTCTACAGGCATCACAGCAGGGGGAGAGGACAGCGAGTGCCCATGGAAATCCAGGCTCCGCCCCCGCTTCGGTCTTGGGCCCGCCTGCGGCTTCCCCGACTTCCCCGAGGCCAGTCCGCCTGGGCGCGGAGCCTGCCGGCCCGCAGAACGCCCCCGCCTCCCCCCGGGCGCCCCACGAGAACCAGCGCTAAAGAATGGTAAATCACATACCGGCTGGAGGGCGCCCGGGTCACCCGGCGGGGGCTCCACAGCAGCGGCAGGCACAACGAGCATGGGCCCGTCCACCGGCATGGCCGCCTCGCCGTCTTCCTCTTCCTCCGGGGATAAACACGCCTCCACAGCCCTGGAGACGCCCTCCGAAGCCTTGCGAGGTGGGCGGGCCATTCCGACCCACGCCTCCGCCGGGACACCCGGCTGCAGCAGGTCCTCGCGCCCGGCCTCGCAGAGTATCTGCACGGCCCTCCTGACCTCCGCCGCTTCCTCCATGTGGCCAAAGAAAACCAAGGAACACCAGACACGCGCCGCAAAACAAACCTCCCTTCCAGCCTCCCGCCACGCAGTTCCTAACCGCCCGCCTGTCTCCCCTTTTATCCCCTCCGCTAATCAGTTCCACCTGATTCATGATCCTCGCGCGAACCTACCCAGGAAGAGACCGGCTCGCGCCTGGCTCTCCCTGGGTCCCCCCGAGGCACAAAATGATGGGGCCCCTCTGCAGAATCTGAAGAGCCCCCCCGAGTCTTCCATGTCTCACAAATGTTCAGTGGCCCTGGGCTAAAGGGTATCCCCCGGAAGTGTTTGGGGGCCCTGAAGGGCTAGGCCGCGGGTTCTGCGTTGTTACAGCAAGTAGGGTGGTAGATCGTGAGTGTGTTACACTCCGTAATTACGAGCTACCCTGATACGTCAGCTCTCGGAAGGGCTTGGCCCTCGTCACCCCCGCCGACCCACCAGCACTGGTGAACCACTGATAAACGAAGCCTTGTGCCCAGGTGGGCACAGAGTTTTGCAGTCTGCACTGCAGGCAGGCGCGCAACGCCCATTGGGCTCAAAGGGCTTCATGCCTGAAACCTGGCGGAATGAGTCATGAAATCCAGATATTGATATAGATATTTCCATGGGATGCGCTTTTGTGCAACTAGATAGGAAAGGAGGTGGGGGAGCCATTGCCTTCCAAAGTGTTTTCCAATGTGCCACCTTCCACTTGGACAAACTCCGGGGGCAGAGAGGCCGGATTTTTGTCCCAGGATATCTTCGCCGCTGTCAATGACTGAAGCTTTAATCTGTCGCTCACCTGGATATACTGGAAGCGTCAATGACTGAAGCTTTAATCTATCACTCACAGGGATATACTGGGAGTGTCAATGACTGAAGCTTTAATCTGTCGCTCACCTGGATATACTGGAAGCGTCAATGACTGAAGCTTTAATCTATCACTCACCTGGATATACTGGGAGTATAAATCACTGGAGCTTTAATCTATCGATCACCTGGATATGCAGGGGGTGTCAATGACTGAAGCTTTAATCTATCGCTCACCGGGATATACCGGGAGTGCCAATGACTGAAGCTTTAATCTGTCGCTCACCTGGATATACTGGGAATGTCAATGACTGAAGCTTTAATCTAGCGATCACCTGGAGTGTCAATGTCTGAAGCTTTAATCTATCGCTCACCGGGAGTGTCAATGACTGAAGCCTTAATCTGTCGCTCACCTGGATATGCTGAGAGTGTCAATGACTGAAGCTTTAATCTATCACTCACCTGGATATACTGGGAGTGTCAATCACTGGAGCTTTAATCTATCGCTCACCTGGATATGCCGTGAGTGTCAATGACTGAAGCTTTAATCTATCGCTCACCTGGATATACTGGGAGTGTCAATGACTGAATCTTTAATCTATCGCTCACCTGGATATACTGGGAGAGTCAATGACTGAAGCTTTAATCTATCGCACACCTGGATATGCCGTGAGTGTCAATGACTGAAGCTTTAATCTATCGCTCACCTGTGTATACTGGGAGTGTCAATGACTGAATCTTTAATCTATCGCTCACCTGGATATACAGGGAGTGTCAATCACTGGAGCTTTAATCTATCGCTCACCTGGATATGCTGGGAGTGTCAATGACTGAAGCTTTAATCTATCGCTCACCAGGAATGTCAATGAATGAAGCTTTAATCTGTCGCTCACCTGGATATACTGTGAGTGTCAATGACTTAAGCTTTAATCTGTCACTCACCTGGATATGCTGGGAGTGTTAATGACTGAAGCTTTAATCTATCGCTCACCGGGAATGTCAATGAATGAAGCTTTAATCTGTCGCCCACCTGGATATACTGGGAGTGTCAATGACTGAAGCTTTAATCTGTCACTCACCTGGATATGCTGGGAGTGTCAATAGCTGAAGCTTTAATCTATCGCTCACCGGGAGTGTCAATGACTGAAGCTTTAAACTATCGCTCATCTGGATATATCGGGAGTGTCAATGACTGAAGCTTTAATCTGTCGCTCACCTGGATATACCAGGAGTGTCAATGACTGAAGCTTTAATCTATCACTCACATGGATATACTGGGAGGGTATAACAACATTGCCCAAAGTTTTGAGAAAAGCTAATATCACTCAATTTAGACCAATCGGTTTCCACCAGACGCATCAAGCTGGTCCTACTATTGATCTTATATTTTCAAACTCCTCTCGATTGGTCCAGGAGCCGCAAGTAGTCACCTCTTTTGACCTCTCACGTATTTCTAGTAACTGGATCAATGATTGGAAATTCTTATCTGATAACCCTCATACGAATAGGACTTTATGAACCTGGGTGATTATCAGCAACAGACGGCGATAAATATTGCAAAGCGCGCTTAGCGCTTTTATATTTATTGCCATCGATCGCTGGAATTTATCGCCTGGTTAGCACGTTATAAATAACGCGTACTCCAGGGCGATAATATTCCAGCAATATACAGGGAAATGGGTCAACATTGCTGGAAAACCAGCGATGTTGCACTCAAAACGGCGATAGCGTTGGTGATACGACCCTGTGGTCCTATCACCATAATCCACCTCCCATGTTAGGCAAGCCTTAGTCAGGAATTTAACAAACGCTAAATTCCTGCGTTAAGGCATAGTTAACGCAATGATTATTATCGCTAAAGCTCTTTGCTGATATCGAGAAGCTGCCTTAGCGGTAATTTCCAATGTGGTATTCCCAGCTACGCCTACTTTGCATCTCATTAGTGATGTTTATCGCTGAGATGCCAGGCGTTGGGAATTTGGCAGCTAACATGCACTAATGCATGTTAGAGCTGCCTTGTTGATAGTGCGTTAAAATTATCGCTGCTTTAGCAGCAAAACGTGCAGCTAAAGCTGCGATAATGCCCTTGATGATATGTGCCCTGGAGACAAGTTAAGCCCCAAGAGCTATTAAGATTCCACTTTAATTCTGCACCGATCTTAGCTGGGGCCAAAGAATTTGCTAACAAATAAATGGTTGCAGTCTGTATCTGATGCTCTTGCACCTTTGAGGCCACTGAAAGACTGAAAACATTCAGCAGCCCCCTAAACTCTGGCCACTGAAAAAAGGACCTGCAAGAAATCATAAAGACAGTGGTGTAGACATTATGCACCACTAGACCAGGCAGTCTACCAAGCAGCTTTGAAAAATATCATGAAGGAAGTGAGCAAAGCCTCAAAGTCCACTTTTCTTGAACCAAAAATTTAACTGGCAAAAAATAGGCCGCCCCAAATTCTTTAACTCGCAAAAGCATTTTCTTTAACCAAATGTGTGCAGTTGGAGAAATACTTATCCCCTGAGCTGGCCCCCTCAGTCATACCTGTGAACTGTGTTCTTTCCTAGTTTAATCCAATTTCTTTAGAAGAATCGGAAAATTCTATACTGAACTGAAAATCAGGGTCCCTAGGGGATCCAACATTGGCTGTTGCAACTATGGTTAATGTGATTTGCCCTATTTTCAAGAATCTATTTAATACTTCATTACATTCCTACTGTTTCTTTTATATGGAAACAGGCCAAAGTTGCCCGAATGCAAAATAAACAATATTTGATCCCGTTCCGTTATACAACTTCAGACCTATCTCATTACTGCCAGCAGCGACCAAGATGCTTGAAAAACATGTTTACTGGCAGCATTCAAGCTGTTTTGAGAAGTTTAGGATGTCACATTTCAGTCAATCAAGATTCCACCCTTGACTTAGCATCAAAACAGCTTTATTGGAGGTGTCTGACTCCATCAATCAATCAATCAATCAATCATAGCATTTGTAAAGCGCACTACATATTCGTGAGGGTCTCAAGGCACTGGGGAGGAGGTCTTGAGGAGTCTCTGAAGGTTAGAAGGTCTTCGGTCTGCCGTAGGCGGATGGGGAGGGTGTTCCACGTCTTGGCGGCGAGGTGAGAGAATGATCTGCCACCGGCGGTCATTCTTCGGATGCGGCGGATGGTGGCGAGGGCGTGGTCTGCGGAGCGGAGCTGGCAGGCGGGGGTGTAGAGGCTGAGTCGTCTGTTGAGGTACACTGGTCCAGTGTTGTGGAGTGCCTTGTGTGCGTGGGTGAGGAGCTTGAAGGTTATCCTCTTGTTGATCCAATGACATTTGACCTAGAGAGAAACGGCTCCCCCTATTATTACATTTATTGACAGCATTTGATACTGTCTCTCATACTATTCTCACACTACTCACTTGCAAAGTCTCATGGACAGCAGAGTCAGTGGTCAGGCACTAAGGTGAATGTAGTCCTTTTTGGAGAACAGAGAGCAGGCAGTTTGGAAGGCACTTAATTCTTTGGCCACTAAACCACTTAACCATGTGCTACCACAGGACTCATCTCTGAGCCCCAGTCTTTTTTAACATTTACATGGCCCTCTTGGCTAGTTATGTCTTTCAGATTCAAGGTTGTCTCATACGTGGATGACATGCAACTAGTCTTGTTGATCAGTTGTGATTCAGGAATCCTTTAAAGCCTGTTTAGTGACTGGATGCGACAAAGCAACCTTAAATGTAATTTGGATACAGACAAAATCTTGTTGCACCGGTCTTTTCAAGATAGCTGGTGGGGAAATTGTTAGTCTGTCTCTCTGTTCCCTGCTACAGTAGCGAAGAATCATCTGGAGGTAAAATTGGACAATAACCTTTCCTTCCACCCAAGGTGTCTACGTTGGTGGGCATATTTTTTGCTTTGCTCTGGTCCCCCCAAAATGTATTTTTTACTTCTGTTCGAGACTTGGGAGACAGTAGTTAATGCATTAATTACATATAGATTGGACTACACCAATATATTTATCTGGGGCTCCAAGCCACTTGATAACATGCCTGCAAATCGTCCAGAACTCAACAGTGTGTGTAACCATGAAGGCTCCACACTGCACATCCATTTTGCCTCATCTTAAGAACCTGCATTGGCTACTAGTTCACAAGAGGATTCGCTTTAAGACCCTCATATTACCACTGAGAACTTTCTACTCCTCTTGTCCCCAAGACCAATCAGAGAGGCTTGCACATTATTATCCTCTTGGAATGCTACCTTAATCGTGGTAATCGTGGTAGTGATTCCAAAGTTTCAGCGTTTAACAAAAGGAGGTTCTACGTTATAGCAGTGAAAGCTTGGAATAAGTTGTTAGTGAATCTATGAAGCCCTAGCAAGAAACTGAAGTTCTGAAAGCTTTTAAAAACATGGCTGTTGACATCCTCAGTGGTATCTAACAGTCCTTTAAGTGCTGGAACACTCCTAGGAGTAGCTGTTTGCTCCATAGATCCCATTTATTCATCCAACTAGATTGCGAGCTAGCCACAGCTGCACATCTGCAGCATAGGGCAGTGTCACGGGTATCAAAATTATGTAAATTGTCAAAAGAAGGAAGTTTGCCTGCTAAGCAAAGTCACCACTCAGGTTACCTGCACTGGTGCATGATACTCACAGTGGCAAGTCTGTTCCTCTGTGGCGAGGACAGCAAGATGCGCTTGGTCTGCATCTCTGGCCTCCTTGAGTTGACTGGGTGGGGCAACATCAGCAGAAGGGCTGTCATAACTTCTGTAAGCCATCAGGTAGCATGCCACGTCAAGTTCAGGATGCACTCATTTATGGTCCACCCATGTCTGAATTTTTCATTGATGTTCCTTTAGTAGGAGTTCATCCTCACTTTGAGTATCAAGTCTTTGCATTGCCATAGTTAGAAATCCCAACCAATGAGGTTGGGACAGAGATGAGCTACTGAATAGGGCATGCTCTCATCCCAAAATGTATTGCTGGACTAGTTCTTACCTGGCACGAGAAAGATACAATTTCCAATGCTGTGCGGTGGGAGGAAATCTTGTGTGTTTTTCCCACACAGGGCCTTGAGACTTTGAAAGATGAAAGGAAGAAGTGGTGGATAGGGCTTTCCTTGCTTCCTTTGGAGGAGCAAGCATCCTACATCTTGGATGAGCTGTTTCATACTAAAAAGATATTCTCAATATTTCAGGGGTAAATTCACAACAGATGCAACAAATGTGATCACAATTAATCTTCAAACACATTCCAATGCTTGCAAGCATTATTGCAAAACGTGTGCGCATAATGTTTGTAATTACCTACATTCATTAAAAACCATAAACACAGATAAGCCTCTTTGTCCCAGTCTACTGGATTTAATTTGTATGTGGAGGGTAGTAAGTGTCACTCCTCATTGCAGCCATCTGAGACAACAGGGTGGGGAGGCCATTGGAGGGTCTCACTATGCTTAAGGGTCACCAATGGTGTCACTAATGAGATCTGTAGTTAGGGCATACTTTGAGACCTGGGACCCTGAAATTGTGTCACCATGTGAAACACAGAGCGACATGGATGTGCATGTAACAGCTGAACAGATGGTTTGGAAATTGTACCCTTGTTGCCAGAGTGTCTATGCCATTAAAAACATATAGAAGGTAATTTGCTGGACTGGTGTCTGGGTCTAAGACTCCTCTACAGGTCTATGTTATGCAGCGGTCTGTAGATTAAGAGTTTGTACACACCAATACACAGCAGCGTAGATAATGTCTAACTGCAACTTTAGACTAGGGGTAGGCGGAATTTGCGAAATTCACTTTCGCAAACTATCGCGAAAATGTCAAAAATCTCTGCAAACACGCGGAAATATCGCGAAGGCACTGTCGTTTTTTTCCCACCTGTTCGCGATATTTTCTGCGTGATCACGTTGAAAATGTCTCGCCAACTTGCCAATTACGGTCACCTATAGCCACGGCCATCTTGTTTTCACTTGTCCCGCCTGCTCGCAATGCTTATTTCCTGTTCAGGGTCATGCAATGCCTGCTCGTGCCCGTTCGCAATACGTATTTCCTGTTCGGGAACGCTATTACGTGCCTGCAACGCTTCTTGCGTGCTCGGGGAGAAAATATCGCGCAAACTTGCCCAAGCGGTCGCAATGAGCGCGGCCATCTTGTTTTTCACTCTGTTGCATGGTTCTGGGGCCTACTTTTGAATCCTCCCTCTATCTTTTCAATCCTTTGTTTCTAGACACTTTTTTTTAATCTATTTTATTTATTATCTCTCTTTCTATTTTCCTGCTTCTATATTTTTGTTTTTAGTCTACTTTTTGTGTGTTCTTTAACTACTTTTTCACTCTTTTTCTATTACTGCTTTTTTCGTTTCTTTTACTTACTTTTTTAATTTTTACCTTTTCTTTCCCCCCGCCTACCCCAGAACCATGGCAAAGGGCAACAGTGCTCATCACAGCCAGAGCAGCGACCGCCTTCCTTGCGGAAGTCGATGCTCACAAGGGGTGCAGGCACGGGCCTTATTTAGGGAGGTGGAGTTGGCTGCACTCGTTTTCTTTGTGCAGCGTCACCTCCACTTAACCCTGGCAGCAGGTGGCAGGCCTGGGTCCGGGTACGGGCTCTGGGACCATCGACAGCGGTGGTGGAAGGTGCGCCGGGCAGTGTTTCACTGCTCTGGGGTCTGGCGCACCCAGAACTAACTGACACACCAGTGGTCCGATATACTGGACAGGGAGCCAGACCTGCTGTACCTGCTAGGAATGGAGGTCCCGGGTCTTGGTGAGTAACTAATTATTACTACTTTGTGTCTTTTCTTCTGCTCTGTGTTATATATTGAAATTATCTTTTTTTCCAACCAGCAGAATGCTGCTGCTTACATTACAGGTAAATTACGTTTAAAAGTCTTCTGTGATTGTTATGATGACACAGGTGCTCTTCTGCTCTACTAATCTTACTTGTTTGCAACTTTGCGTTTGCGCTCCCTTAGCGTGATTATGTAAGAGTTTATTTTAGCGAAATTAAGTTACGTAATGCTATAGTGACACTAGTCCTTACTTTATCCTGTCACTAAGAGATCAGCATCAATCAATCAACCAAAAATTTGGTGTATACAAAAATGTAGTCATGTGTCCTCCATTTGACCATATGCATTGTTGAGGATTAAAAGAAGTGGAAATGCATACTTAATGTCCAATTGGTACACCTTGAATAGGTGGGCTATTTCAGGTGGTACGTCGTACTTAGGCTTAGTTAGTATTCTGGAATCAGAATGGAAGACTGGGTTAGTGTTGATAAATAGTAAGTAGTCGATCCGCGAATCTCCCGATACTACTTGTTGACCAGATGAGATCGGTCAATTTAGTTTTTGCAATAGGGGTGGGCGGAATTTGCGAAATTCACTTTCGCAAACTATCGCGAAAATGTCAAAAATCTCTGCAAACACGCGGAAATATCGCGAATACGCTGTAGTTTTTTTTCCATCTGTTCACGATATTTTCTGCGTGATCACGTTGAAAATGTCTCACCAACTTGCCCATGCGGTCACCTATAGGCGGGGCCATCTTGTTTTCACTTGTCCCGCCCGTTCGCGATACGTATTTCCTGTTCGGGAACGCTATTACGTGCTTGCGATGCTTTTTGCATGCTTGGGGAGAAAATATCGTGCAAACTTGCCCACACGGTCACAATGAGCGCGGCCATCTCGTTTTTCACTCTATTGCATGGCTCTGGGGCCTGCTTTTGAATCCTCCCTCTATCTTTTCAATTCTTTGTTTCTAGACACTTTTTTAATCGATTTTATTTATTATCTGCATAGAAGCATTTTCCTTTTTCTATATATTTGGTTTTTGTATACTTTTTATGTATTTTTTAACTACTTTTTCACTCTTTTTCTATTACCTGCTTTTTCTATTTCTTTTACTTACTTTTTTAATTTTTACCTTTTCTTTTCCTTCCCCGCCTACCCCAGAACCATGGCATAGGGCCACAGTGCTCATCGCAGCCAGAGCACCGACCGCCTTCCTTGCGGAAGGCGATGCTCACAAGGGGTGCAGGCACGGGATTTAATTGGGGAGGTGGAGTTAGCTGCACTGGTTTTCTTTGTGTAGCGCCACCTCCCCTTAACCCTGGCAGCAGGTGGCAGGCCTGGGTCCGGGTACGGGCTCCGGGACCATCGGCAGCGGTGGGGAAAGGTGAGCCGGGCAGTGTTCCGCTGCTCTGGGTTCTGGCGCACCCAGAACTAACTGACGCACCGGTGGTCCGATATCCTGGACCGAGAGCCGGACCTGCTGGACCTGCTAGGAATGGAGGTCCCAGGTCTTGGTGAGTAACTAATTATTACTACTTTGTGTCTGTTCTTCTGCTCTGTGTTATATATCGCAAATCCAATCAGCAGAATGCTGCTGCTTACATTACAGGTAAATTACGTTTAAAAGTCTTCTGTGATTGTTATGATGACACAGGTGCTCTTCTTCTCTACTAATCTTACTTGTTCTCAACTTTGCATTTGCGGTCCCTTAGCGTGATTATGTAAGAGTTTATTTTAGAGAAATTAAGTTACGTAATGCTATAGTGACTCTAGTCCTTACTTTGTCCTGTCACTAAGAGATAGGGGCAGATTTATACTTAGGTTTAGTTACTTTGTATGACTTTGTAATTTTTTAGTGGTATGCGTGATACCCCTCTGTTACGTCACGTGCTGCTAGTACCCCAGTCTTTAGTAGAACCTTTTCTAGTTTGTGCAATGAGTGGTAATAGGCTTAGCACTAGCAGAACATCTTTCAGCATCAATCAATCAACAAAAAATTTGGTGTATACAAAAATGTAGTCATGTGTCCTCCATTTGACCATATGCATTGTTGAGGACTAAAAGAAGTGGAAATGCATACTTAATGTACAATTGGCACACCTGGAATAGGTGGGCTATGTCAGGTGGTACGTCGTATTTAGGCTTAGTTAGTATTTTGGAATCAGAATGAAAGACAGGATTAGTGTTGATAAATAGTAAGTAGTAGATCCGCGAATCCCCAGATACTACTTGTTGACCAGATGAGATCGGTCAATTTAGGTATTGCAATTGTTGTTTATATACGTGTTTTTTTGACCGTTCTTTAAAAATAATTTATTTGTTTCACACCAATCATTAATGTTTGTCTCTTTCTTATATCTTTCCTGTTCAGCACCCAGGGGCAGGCAGAGAGGGTCGCAGTCAGCAGGAAGAGCACAACACCAGAGGCCCTAGTAAGTCTTCTTGTTTTTAATATTATTAATTCTTATTCCATAAATGTTACTGCACCATATTTTTTCCGAGCTATTATTTCCGTTTCCTAATGCTATTTTTTACCAACAATTATCTTTCGATCTGTACTATCTGTTTCGAAATTTTTGTCATCC
The DNA here is from genome assembly GCF_964263255.1 of Lissotriton vulgaris. Classification (NCBI taxonomy): domain Eukaryota; kingdom Metazoa; phylum Chordata; class Amphibia; order Caudata; family Salamandridae; genus Lissotriton; species Lissotriton vulgaris. The sequence goes on from NC_141689.1 coordinate 162,293,106, forward strand.
CTGCCTCTGCTATGATGACTCGCTGTACTACTACTATTAGTCTGTCTGTAGTAGCTAAGCTTGCCCAGTTGGCCACTCTTTATTTGAAAGGTTTTAAATAAAACTCCGATTCACCAGTAGCTCTAGCCATTGAGTCCAGTCCTTTGGGTTGTCTTCTTGTACTATTTCTAGTCTTATTGATATTGAGTCTTTATTAATCTTGAGGCTTTTTGACAATTCCAACCAACAAATTCCCAACCAGATTTATTACTATTTTGATAGGATAGGACATACTACTACTGTTGTAGGGATTTTGCACATACAGAACTTTGCACAAGAAAATAGGATGTTGGTGATGGGAGGTTGGACCTTCCTCACACCGCAATCAGAAGTTCAGAACTCACCAAAATCACCTGCCCGACTAGTTATAGTAGTGTCTCATCATAAATATTAGCTCTCTGAACCCTCCCCCAGCATACCCAATAAGTAGACAACCCAGAACATAACACACCCGACCTCTCAGTCGTGGAAGCAATGCATATGCACACCCTTCCCTTCGTTCGCTCACTCCTGTAAGTCCACACCAAATACCACCAAGTCTATCTAAGTTCAAAAGTTTTATTTTGAATTGACAAGCTCTGTACATTGTTCTATAATGCAGCACCAACAGGAAAATGCATAACATTAAAACAATAAACATTGTTACACTTACTTACAGTTGGGAAATCATGATAACTGAACAGTGGTGGAAGCACCACCATCCCCTTGGTAGGAATATAGTTGATATAAAATTATAAATGAAGATCTCTGAGTGAATTCTGGGGACCCCTCGCCTTAGAAGAACCTAGTACTGGTAGTTGTTACATCATAAGCTCTGCAAAGCTCCGGTTCGCAGAAGGGAATGGTGCGCGTTAGTATATTGCAAGCTTTTCTCAGCCGTGCCAAAAAGTGTAGCATTTATGGATAAGCAATATGGACTAACACCAGAACTTCATAAAAAAGTTGCTCGTTAATGTTTTGGTTGACCTTGTACGCAGCGCTTAGACAGTAGCAGTATAAGGTCATGTGGGCTCAAATGTGTCTAATACAACAAGCTGCAAGGTAACATCACATGTGCAAAAATAAAAGACACAAAGGTAAAATGGTTGCATGGCTCGGGCTAACAAAGCAAAGGCTAGAATGACCCTAGGAACCATATATAACTACTAGTGTCTACTCTACTACTACCTGATTTGTACTAGTGATGTATTTTGTATTTTATTAACTCATTTTTCAATCTTGCTACTGACCCATAGGGGGAGGTATATATGACACCTAAAAAACACGTAATGTTTTTTCTAGGCGCCCTACCGACCACCAGTGCCGGGGCCAGCGGCGAAGGCGACACGGCTGGTGAGGTTGCAGCAGTTGCAGATGGAGCTAAGCAAGTGGGAGGATAGATACATACCACAAATGTTATGTACTGTGCTTTATTGTGCTACCATACCACTATGTGTGTAATTAACTTGTCTTACTGTTTTTCCCTGAGTATATTTTACAATAGGCTTGTTTTTTCTTTTTGATATATAGCTACTCCTTCCAAACCAGATCAGAAGGAGTTGGCTGCCAAGGCACGGCGCTGGAAGCTGGAGGCAATACAACTCGAATATCGACGGCTGGTGGTCCTGGAAGAGAATGAGAAGGAGGCGGCAGCAGCTGAAGCCTCCTCCAGTGCTCCGGGGCCCCAGCAACTGCTCTCCAGCAGTACGGTGCCACCGTCTGGCGGCCGTCCGCCGCCGCCTTTCCATCACTCGTGCCCCCGCATTGTGGCTGCAACTGCCACGCTCTAAAGCGCCGCGTCGCTCTACTTGAGGAGGCAGTGCGTGTCCTCCAAACACAATCCCGCCGGACATAGGAGACCCGGTTTATTTCCCCTTTTTTATTTCTTGTGTTGGTGGGTGGGAATTGGGCCTTGGGGTTTTGGACAATTGGACATTTGGTTGGACTTTTTCGTTACGGACATTGGTTGGGATTAGGGAGAGGGGTGGGTCAGGTTTTTAAAAAATGTTTTTACATAGTTTATTTTTGTTAGGGTTATATTAAATCTATATTTCTACTTTACATACAATGTTGTTAATGTTTTGTGGGTGGGGTTATTGTTTTACATCACACTGTTTCCTTGCTGGTGCAGGTCCGCCCATAGCCAGTGTCTGATTTAAATAATTGGCTGACGGTGTAAGACACAAACAGATAGATGCAGCACCCCTCACTGATTGAGTTGTCCTACTAGTACTGTCAGTCTCTCTCTTCTAGTCTATGCATTCTTTAACTGGACTCAAAGGGGTGTGGGAATTGATTGAAAACATGTCCATTATTAATTATGCCTCTCCCAAACTTCTCTTACCTTTGCTTGATGTTTAACTTAGGCACAGCGATGGCTGCATGGTGATGATGGTTTCCTTTCTTAACATGCGATGATTGTGGTGGTGGTAGTAGTAATAGTAGACACTGACAGGGCAGCAGCATTTGCAAAAAAAGAAAATGAGACAGTCAGTCGCCTTTGAGAGACTGTTCGAGGAGTAGTAGAATGAAGTACAGTACAGAACTTACAGAGCAACAATAATATGCAAAAATTATTTTACAACAAAACATAATGGTGGTGAGGATAGCCTACTAGACAGAGTTACAAACTATAGTTGTGTCGAGTCACTTGACTAGGCCTACAGTGTAACAGTTAGGTCTGTGTATAAGGATGACAACAAATCCAATCAATGGCGGCAATTAATGCGGAGGTATATGTTCCTTTGGTAAATAAAAATCACCTCTAAAATATACTGCTCATGGGTGGGCAAGAAGGAGAAGATCCTCGCTCTGCCTTGAAATTGAAGTACTGTTGCTTTCGCCACATCCACCCCAGCAAGCGTGTGATAAATTATTGGTGTACATTTAATTTAGTCACCACCCAATAAGTCACGCAGCCCGGGGGAAGAGGGTTAGGGTTTGTTGAATGGATGGGAAGGGGGGTTTGGGGAAAGGTTTGAAAATGAAAAACAGACAGTACACATGGACAAACACCAAACAACAAACTCTGTAGACTGTCATATCCATATCAATATGTTAAGGGAGAAAAAGGAAATGCATGCATGATGATGATTGATAAGGAGGCCTGGATTACATACAGTTCTTGTTCAGTTGTTCTGGGCTTACTTTTACAGATAGTAAATAACATTTTTAAATATTGGTAAGGATGAATCATAAACAGACAGCAAACCTAATGATAATAATAACAACAACATTACGGCGTGGGGGTGTCCAAGGACACCCCCACGCCGCTCGGCCCACCAGCTGTATGCGCGGCTCTCCCCCAGCGCCACAGGTCATTCCATGACCTGGGTGCCCCCTTGCTGCTGCTCGCTCTTTTCGCCCGTTTTCCGTTTTCTTTTCCCCTCTGTGCCCAGCTTTCAGTGTTCTTCATTTCTACTGTCCATTACTGTTTAGTGCTTATTTTTTTGTAAAGTTGGTTTATTGCGCCTTGTATTTTTGTCACTGTTCCCCTGGTGTGATCCCCCTCCGCTCCCCACTCCCGCCGCTGCTCCCTCGCAGCCTCACCCCTTTTCCTTCTGTCAACCCCATTGGCCCCCCGCTCCCGCCGCCCAGCTGCTCCACCTTCCCATTTGGCCTTAAATGGTCCCCGCTCAGAGTTGGCGAATGTGACCTGTTCCAGGACAACCCCACGCCGCACAACCCACCAGCTGTAGGCACGGCTCTACCCCATCGCCACAGGTTCTTCCCTGACCTCAGTGCCCGCTCACTGCTGCTCGCTCTTTTTGCCCGTTTTCCATTTTCTTTTCCCCTCTGTGCCCAGCTTTCAGTGTTCTGCATTTCTACTGGTTTAGTGCTTATTTTTTTTGTAAAGTTGGTTTATTGCGCCTTGTATTTTTGTCACTGTTCCCCTGGTGTGATCCCCCTCCGCTCCCCGCACCCGCACCCGCCACTGCTCCCTCGCGGACCGCCCCCTTTTCTTCTGTTAACCTCATTGCCCCCCCCCACTCCCACCTCCAAGCTGCTCCACCCTCCCACTTGGCCTTATATGGAACCGGCACGTACACTCAGCGTTCACGGGCAGCGGGCGTGCCGATTGTGCGCCGAAGGCATGCCAAAGGCAAGCCCGTCTGCGCTCGTCCGCGCCTGGACCGCACCCAGCTCCAGGACCCCTGGCCCCAGTCGAAGCCAGCCCACACAACTGACCTACGACACCGCCACCCTCAACGCACTCAAACCCGATACGCACTCCACCTGCTACTGAGCCACCCCGATTCGCACCCACGGACCCTTCAGCTGCCAAGCCTGCAAATTCACCTGCCTCCAGACCAGCACCGCACCCAAAAGACCAGGCACCAGCAGCAACCACCTCAAGTGCATCCTGCTCAACACCCGCTCTGTCCACAGACACGCCGTCGAACTCTGGAACCTGCTCGACACAACATCACAAGACGTCGCCTTCCTCACGGAAACCTCTGATGAATGCCTCCTCAGCGCCCGACATCACCATAGCCATCCCGGACGGATACAAGATCACCCGGAGGGGCAGCATCAACCAGACCGGAGGAGGCATCGCCATCGTCCACAGGAACACCATCCGCATCACGACCGACTCCAACAACACCTTCACCGCCGCTGAGCACCTCCACTTCCAGATACACAATGACCCCAAGACCACCCTCAGAGGCACCTTCATCTACAGACCCCCGGGACCGGGCACCCAATTCAGCGAAGACTTCACAGACTTCATCAGCCCGCACGCCCTCCCCTCCGCTGACTACATTCTCCTAGTGGACCTCAACTTCCACCTGGAGAACACCAAGGACCGCAACACCACCACCCTGCTGGACAACCTCGCCAACCTCGGACTCAAGCAACTGGTGAACACCCCCACCCACTACGCCGGCCACACGCTTGATCCCGTCTTCTCCTCCAGCAAGCACATCTCCTTCAGCCACTCCACCGGACTTCACTGGACGGATCACAGCTGCATCCACTTCAGCTTCAGAAAAATCACAACTCACCACAACCCGCAACAGGCTCCTCGCAGGAGCTGGAGCAAGATCACCACCGGCCAGCTCACCACCTCCCTCAGCCTGAACCCTCCCGCCAGTGCAACGGACCCCAACGAAGCAGCCCGCACCTTCACACATTGGCTCACCATCTGCGCCGATGACCTCGCTCCACTGAAGAACCCTTCCAGCAGACCCGGCAGTAAGAAAGCCTCCTGGTACACCAACGAACTCAAAACATCCAAGAAAAACAGCTGCAGCTTCAAAAAAGCCTGGCGCCATGACCAGACCACAGAAAACATGACTGCCCTCATGAGCGCCACCCGCAAACACCACCAGCTGATCCGCACCATCAAAAGGACAACATTCAAAGAACAACTGGACAACAACACCCACAACAGCAAGGAACTCTTCAGCATCGTCAAAGAGTTCTCCAACCCCAACGCCGGAAACAACTAAATCACACCCTAGCAAGACCTCTGCGACTCACTCGCCACCTTCTTCCACCGCAAGATCGCCAACATACACAACAGCTTCGGAGCACAGACAACGCACCCAACCACCAAACCAACGCCCCCCACCACCACCCTCTGCAACTGGACCCCGGTCATCACCGAAGACACCACCCTCACGATGAACACCATCCACTCCGGATCACAAACGGACCCCTGCCCCTACCACGTCTTCAACCAGGCCGACTCCATCATCGCACCCCAACTCCGGGACATCATCAACATCTCCTTCAACACCGCCACCTTCCCGGAGAGCTGGAAGCATGCCGAGCTCAACGCCCTCCTGAAGAAACCAACAGCGGACCCCACCGACCTCAAGAACTTTCGCCCCATCTCGCTCCTCCCTTTTCCTGCCAAAGTCATCGAGAAGCCTGTCAACAGACAGCTCGCCGCCTTCCTCAAAACAAACGGATCCCTCAACCCTTCGCAGTCCGGCTTCCGAGCCAACCACAGCACCTAGACCACCCTCATCGCAGCCACCGACGACATCAGATCCCTGCTCGACAACGGTGAAACAGTGGCCCTCATCCTCCTGGACCTATTTGCGGCGTTCAACACTGTCTGCCACCGCACCCTAGCACAGCGCCTCAGCAACTTCGGTATCCAAGGGAAGGCCCTGGAGTGGATCATCTCGTACCTCGCCAGAAGAACCCAGAGAGTCCGCCTCCCCCGTTCAGATCCGAGGCCACCGAAGTCATCTGCGGCGTACCACAAGATTCCTCAGTCAACCCCACCCTCTTCAACGCATACATGACCCCCCTCGCAACCATTGCTCGCCAACACAACCTCAACATCATCTCCTACGCCGCCGACACCCAGCTGAACCTCTCCCTCACCAACAACCCCCCCACCGCCAGAGCCAGCCTACACGAAGGGATGAAAGACGTCGCTGAGTGGATAAAGCCGCCTGAAACTGAACTCAGACAAGACGGAAGTCCTCATCCTGGGATCATCGCCCTCCACCTGGGACGACTCCTGGTGGCCCCCTACCCTGGGCACCACCCCCAAGCCAACGGACCATGCACGAAACCTGGGCTTCATCCTGGACTCCTCCCTCACGATGACCAGACAAGTCAACGCTGTGTCGTCATCGTGCTTCAACACCCTGCGCATGCTCCGTAAGATCTTCCGATGGATCCCCACCGAAACCAGGAAGACGGTCACCCAGGCTCTCGTCACCAGCCGACTGGAACCACTGCCAATCTACAGAAAAGACTCCAGCGCATACAGAACGCCTCCGCACGACTCATCCTGGACATCCCTCTCCACAGCCTTATCTCGACCCACCTGAGACACCTGCACTGGCTCCCCGTCAACAAGAGGATCACGTTCAGACTCCTCACCCACGCACACAAGGCTCTCCACGACATGGGCCCAAAGTACCTCAACAGCTGCCTCACGTTCTACACGCCCACCCGCCAGCTACGATCAGCCAGCCTCGCCCTCGCTGCCGTACCATGGCTCCGCAGAGCCGCCGCTGGAGAAAGATCCTTCTCCTACCTGGCGGCCAAGACATGGAACTCCCTCCCCATCCACCTACGGCTGACCCAGGACCACCTCTCCTTCAGGAAACAACTCAAGACCTGGCTTTTCGAGCAGTAACGGCCCTTCCCCCAAAAAGCGCCTTGAGACCCTACTGGGTGAGTAGTGCGTTATACAAAAACTGCTGATTGATTGATTTATTGATTGATTGACACTGTTGTAAAGATTGTAGACAAAAAAAAGAATCAAATTATTTAAAAGATGATGAAAGTTGATACTGTTACTGTGTTATCCTGGTCAAAAATGTGGATTTGCATCTCGGCATTCCTCTTGGTCCTCTCGTCCATCAATCTTTGGTGTCGCCAGTCGCCACTGCCTGCCTGGCAAATGTACATTTATTGCTAAGGTAAGTGTGCATTGTAATGTTTTCCTAAGTATAGCGCGAGGCCTGGCCTGTAATTGTAGATGGAAAAACAAAAGTGATATTGAGAAACAAAGTTGAAAACAAAATGCACAAGTTATGGTGTAGAGCAACAAGAACACTTTCCGAGGCGGCATGTATGCATCATCTCTACTCTTGTCTGTTTCCAGCATTGCCCTTCAACAACAACAGGACAGAGCAGGCCCACAGTGACGGCACGTCGCTTAGCACAGCCTCCGTTTAGAGTAAGTTTTTTTAAAGAGTTGGACAAAGCACTTTTCCAGCAACATAGCATTTTACAATTTAGGTGACTAAACAATGCACCGCAGTCATCCCACCGCTACACTCGACTCCACTTCTACACAGACATTTAGGTCTGCTGTGGTTGTTAATGACTTGTTTACCTTTTATGCCACTCATGAAACGTCCTCCTGACTTGTTATTATTCCATCAATCATCTCCGATACTTGTACTGACTGACTGTGAAGATCGTCCTGCAGTAGAAGTACAATTTTGTTATTACACAACAAGAGTAGAAATATTATTTACTTGAGTCTCTTTAGTGTGTATAGTAAGACTACTAGTACACTTTGACTGCACTTCATGCACAACAAACAACAAAAACACAAACACCAATCAGTCAGAGTTAGGTGTTCAATGCATGCCATTCATTTTCATGACCTGTTCCTTCTCATCTTAAGTTAACGGGCCGTCTTTTTTGCCATCATCATCATGGACGGTGCTGTTGTCATACTCAGTGTGCAGTGAAACTCATATATTGAAATAAGAAGAGTAGAAGACAGTGGTGGTGGATTTGTTGTGATTCAAAGTTTGTAACTGGAAAGACAGACACACAAATAAAGGAAAATAAGGGAGGAAGACAGTAAGTGCAAGCCTAATTGTCAGGGAAGTATAGCTCGTCCTCAAACTCTGGGGGTTCAACCAGTAGTAGGTAATCATGTAACACACTACTTCCGTCACCTGAGCCGCTGTCCTCATCTTCCTCCCTTGATTCATATATTGTCTAATTCGGTGGTTTGAAGTGCTGATTCATTTTGATCATCGTTAACCTCTCCACCTTTTTTGGGCGAGAGACTGGTCCTTCCCACTGTTACAATGGAACCAGCAGCACTAAAAACACGTTCGGTAGAGAAACTTGCGACAGGACAAGCCAGATTGCTTATCGCCAGCCTGCTGAGCAGTGGCCATTTGGCCCTTTTCCTATGCCAATACTGCAATGGGTTTTGATCAATGTACACCTCTGTTGGGTCGTCCAGATATTTATTTTATTTATTATTTATTTATTTATGCATTTTTATATAGCGCGGACTTTACCCGAAGGCGTCAGAGCGCTTCACATTAGGAACAGAAATGAAACATAATGAGAAACATTACAAAAGAGCAGATTACTAAAACATACGTTACTTACATAAGGTAATAGTGACAATTGTGAGCAAACAAAAAAACATGAGGTAGTAAAAATTGTGAGCAACCAAAAATACATGAGGTAATAAAGGTAATAATGACAATTGTGAGCAAACAAAATACTTGAGGTAGTAAAAATTGTGAGCAACCAAAAATACATGAGGTAGTAAAGGTAATAGTGACAATTGTGAGCAAACAAAATACTTGAGGTAGTAAAAATTGTGAACAACCAAAAATACATGAGGTAGTCAAAAGTGCACAAGAGGAAAAGTGACAAGTGTGCAGTTATAAGAGAAAACAGAGTATAATTTGAGGTATAATACTGCAATAAGTGCTGGCACAAGAACAGGCGTTACGTAGGCAAGGTGGCCCTTGTGCAAGTATCAAAGGTAAAAACATGTGAGAGGTAGCAACCGTGTGTTACATGGGCAAAGTGTAGTGTGCATGTTACAAAAGGGCACCGAACACAAGTACATGGAGAATACTGCAAAAAGGCAGACACTCCCACCACAGGAAAACACTGTGAAGGCACTCCCATGGTCATGGAAAGTAGAGAATATCAGTAGTGGGGAGTCTTCCTCCAAATAGCAAGAGGACGTGAATTACTTTTGGAGGTGTCTCTGGAGGAGGAGAACTTTGAGGTCCCTTTTGAAGGCCTGGGAGGAGGCGGTGGTCCGGAGCTCAGGCGGAAACGAGTTCCAGATTCTCACTGCGTTGCCTGAAAAGGATTGGGCCATTGTTCTTTCCTTCTTGAAAGTGGGAGGTTCAAGCAGTAGATTCTCGGCATTGCGTGAAGGTCTAGAGCCTCCCGAGAGTTTCAGTTTATTCGCCAGGTAGCAGGGAGAGGAGGAGTGCAAGGCTTTGTGGGTGATACAAGCGGTCTTGTAGATAGCTCTAGCCTTGAAGGAAAGCCAGCGGAGGGTGGATAACATCGGTGTGATGTGATCGCTTCTCTTGGCCCCATAGATGAAACGAGCTGCTGAATGGAAGACAGACTTAAGTGGAGACAGGTGAGATTTGGGGAGGCCAGTAAGAAGAGAATTGCAGTAGTCTAGTCTGGAGAGGACCAGCGATTGCACCAGGGTTATAAGGTCCTGCTCCGGGAAGAAGCGACGGATTCCCCAAAGAAGGCGCAGTTGGTAGCGAGCAGATTTTGCAATAGAATTGATGTGGGGAGTTAGATTGAGTTTTTTATCTAGAATGACACCAAGAGATTTTGCACTGTCGACAATGATGGGTTTGTTGTTTAGTAGATTCATCTGATCCATCCATGATTGAACCGGGGGAGGAGAGAGTGAGGAGGAGAAGAGGAGGAATTCAGTTTTGGAGGGATTCAGAATCAATTGATGAGATGACATCCAGTTTTGAATGGAGTCAAGAGTAGATCTTAGGATGGAGAGATCATGAGTGGAGGCAACCTTGAGGTAGAGTTGAGTGTCATCAGCATAGAGATGATAGTGAATCCCGGATTTGCTTAGGAGGTTTCCCAGTGGTTCTAAGTAGAGATTGAACAGTGTGGGTGCAAGTATAGAGCCTTGGGGAACACCTTGACCCACCGCCACAGGAGAAGAAAGACTGTTCGCTATTTTGATCATTTGAGATCTGTCAGAGAGGAGGGATGCAAACCATTTAAGCACAGTGCCCTCCATGCCCATTCTCTGTTGAAGAATATTGAGGAGGGTGTTGTGATTAACAGTGTCGAAGGCTGCGGAGAGGTCAAGGAGAATTAGCAGACAGGACCCCCCTGAGTCGAGTATCCCCAGCGCATCATCAACCACTTGCAGTAGGGCTGTTTCAGTGCTGCAGTTTTGGATGAAGCCGGACTGACAATTGTCAAGAAGATCATTGTCCTTGATATGACGAGAGAGTTGTTTGGCTACACATCTTTCCGTGATCTTTGCAAGAAAGGGAAGGTTAGTGATGGGGCGGAAGTTGTTGAGGTCATTCGCATCAGCAGTGGGCTTTTTCAGCAGAGGGGTAACCTGCCCAGTTTTGAAGGAGACAGGAAGGGAGCCTTGCCAGAGGGAGAGGTTGATCAGAGTGGCCTGGACCATCCGCTCAATGTTCAGGGGTGCTGCTGCTAACCTTTTTTCGGGCTCTTTTCTCTGTGCATCAGAACTGTGCTTGCCAATGCCTAAATGTAAATACCAATCGTGTAACGATTCTACTGGGCCTAATGATCCAGTTATTGTTGCTGTTGTCAATAGTGATGGTAAGTGTTCTGAGCCAAATGCACTGCCCTCAGCCTCCGAAGTTGCAGTTGATGCCAGATGCCCTGCTGCAGTACTTCTTGTGGGTTGATCTAGCAGGCTTTTAATCAGTAGCCGTTCATTTTCCAACTTAATTGCTGCCTCAGCTATCCAAGTTTTGTAGCGGGTAACATCCATCTCTGAAAAAGGAATTAATGTCTTCCGTGCCAATTTTGCCCGTGGATCCAGAACTGTGGCAGAAATGTAATGTTGTTGTGACAAAATCTTATTTTGCACCCTTGTATTTTCAGCTAAGCGACGGGCTAAGCTCTCCACCAAGTCATAGGCTTCTTTTTTTTCCTCTACACCTTTGTATGATTCAGACACTTTCTTCAGCTGATGCTCTAGCATTTGAAATAATGGGATAGCTTGGCCCATTGTAGAGTCCTCCTTGCTGACTTCATGTGTGAAGACCTCAAAATGACAATGCATGTCAGTCAGGCATTTTACTAGGCACCATTGGTCCATCTGAAGGGTCATGCCTTTTACAGTAGAATCCAGTCTTTGCATGACATATTCATTGAGTTGCCTGTCCTGCTCAAACAAACGATCAAGCATGTAATACATTGAGTTCCAATGTGTTGCCCCCTCCTGGTAGAGTGCTTTGACTGGCATTTTATAGTCACATTGAATGATCCTGAGCTGCTTCTGAACTTTAAAAGAATGGCTGAAATGAGTGCATATTCTTCGGCAGGTGGTCAGTAAGTTGCTGACTATGGTTTTTTTTCAGAACGTCTTGAAGTATAATGTTTATGCAGTGACCAAACACGGAACCCTGAAATAGGAACCAAGGTCCATGGCCTTAAGTACATTACTGCCATTATCTGTGGCAACAAAACCAATACTAAGGCCTCTTGGGCACAACCATTCAAAAACCTTGCTTCGAAAATCTTCCACAATGTTTCCAGCAGTATGAGATTTCTCCATGGCGAACGTGGCTACAGTTGCATGCTACCGAGTAGCTTTTAAAATCTCAGCTGTGTCAACAGCACCTCCTTCAGATAGCTTCCCTAACCCCCACAAAAGAGACCCAGTGTGCATTGATGCACATGTAATCTGTGGCTTGGCAACTGGACCACGTGTCTGTTGTCAGGTGGATATTGTGAACAGCACTCTGCTGCAAAGCTTGTCCAACCAATTCCAGCACATCATGATGTAGTGTCGGAACAGCAATAGGACGGGCTGGGAACCTTCCATTAGGGCAGATGGCTGACACAAATTCAAGGAAACCCACCCTTCCACAAATGAAAAAGGGAGAAGATCCAGCGCTAACATTTTAGCCAGCTTTGCATTATACAACCGTGCCGTTGGGTGGTTGCGTTGGAACTGTCCCTCCAACTTATGCATGCTCTCAATGGTAGGCTGGATTACTTTCCTTTGTGGTGCTGTTGTTTTCATTCATCCACTTAGGCTCAACGACGCACTTTGTCTCATTGCAATACTCGGTCGCCTTGGTGTCTCAGCCTGACTCTGAGTATGGCTCTTGTGGCGGTGCCAATGAGATGTTGCTGAGCAGGATGTAGGCGGTACCACTACACTACCGGGGACAGGGCTAGAAATGCCTCCCTCTTCTTCACCTTCCACCGCAATTATATCGTCCCCTTATTCTTCATGCCCAACTTCAATGGGTTGAGTTTTGTACTTTCTTCTAAGTGAAGTGAGTGATTCTCCCACACAATAGTGTGTTGTATTCTGAGATGACTTGCTTGGCCTCCGGTACCATAGTTTGTACCAAGCTTAACCCGCCGAACACCTTGTCGACAAATTGAGCATATAGCAATGTTCTCATCCTTGGTGCTAACAGAAAAGAAGTCCCAAAGTGGGGAGGAGAACTTTCTGGCACTGCTGGATTTGCCACTTTCAATACCAGATGAACTGGAGGGAGTGCTTGGAATGTGACTCTGTGCAGCTACACTGTGACTTCTACTACCACTACCTACTGAGATGGTTGAGCTGGATGTAGATCCCTGTCAGGCCTTTGAAAATATGGCAGCTGGTGGTCGTGGTGGTGTAAACTGTGTTGGTGGTATCCGTGCTACATCACGCTCATCAGCAGGCTTTCTGGATAGGGTGATAATAATGGTCTGCATCCCCTTTGGGGCGGGAGTGATGTGCGTGATGACTGGCTCATCTTCATCAATATCATCCCCCTCTTGTACATCTACCTCCATAACTCTAAGTTTTTCTGGAACCTTCCTTTTTAGAAGCATTGTCTTGTGGCGCGTGCATCACTCTCAGACTGAGCTGGTGGCTGCCAAGTAGCATCACGATCATCAGAAGCGGGGCTTGAAGAAGAAGAAGATGAAGGACTAAGCCTCCTTTTACTTGCTGGTGGTCTGGAAGACAATAGATCTTCTGAAACAGTGGTTTGCTCCACTTTGTGTGCAGGAAGTTCGATTTTCCTACTTCAGGCTCAATAACTACTATTGTGGGCTGTTCTTGCGGCTGATGCTGTTCTTGCGGCTGCTGCTGTTCTTGCGGCTGCTGCTGTTCATGCGGCTCCTGCAGTTCTTGCAACTGCTGCTATTATTGAGGCTGCTGCTTTTCTTGCAGCTGCTGCTGTTCTTGCGGCTGCTCCTGTTGTTGTTGCGGCTGCTGCTGTTGTTTTGCGGCTGTTGCTGCACACTTATATGCTGAGTTTCTTCCTGCGTTGATTGTGTACTACTTTGCAATAATGATATTTCAACATCGCTGCTTATTAGTAGACTGGCTACCTCTGCAACACTCAAGGGCTTGGGCCTAGGTTGGTGTGGTTGGACCACTGGTGCAGAAGTGCTGCTCCCAGCTTGGTTCCCAGACAATGCTGCTGCAGGCGTAATTTTTTGGGTCCCCCAAAAAACATTGGCCGACAGACCAGTTGTGGTTAGAGGCACTTCCTTTTTCTGTTCCTTCTTCTCACCAGCAACTTTCTTGGTACTGGACCTGGTACCTTTCTTTGGGGCCATCTTCAGATGTCAGGCAGGATGCAGGTGCACAAGTTTTGGTCACACATGGACGTGATGCGCAGCAGGACTTCTGGCTGGCAGTACAATGGGTGATGATGATGATGACACCTCCTCCTCTGGCTTTTTGTGCACCTAAAAGGAAATAAGCCAAGAGAAGAACATCAGTGAAATGTTGCATTTGTTGTTGTGGTTCCGTTACTACTGTACTAGTACAAACAAACAAACAAACAAAAGATATAGTCTAGTCGTTTCTGAGAGTTTGTCCACAAAGGCTATGTTATACTACTGTGAACACACCACACTCGCAGGAAGGATAGGAAAGAGAATAAGAACCACCAAAATAAAAATTGTATGGAAGTGGGGTGGACCCTATTTGGCATTAAATTATTTGAGCATCACATCATTCACGGAGCTGCTGCTGGCAAAGGGGTTGGATGGAAGCAGTAAGCCAATAGGAAAACCATGCAGGCCTACATGGCAAAAGCAGGACACTAATAACTCCCACCACAGAAAAAAGGTCACCAGCCACATGAACACTCACAAATCACAAGCAACAAGCAGGGGGCATGGGAAACACCAGGAGCTGACAAAAGGCCTATAAAAGCAAGAGAACGATGCATGCTAAAGCACACTGCTCTGCCTATTTAATGCAATAAAATGCTAAAACGAAAATACACAGGTCCATAAAAGGTCTGCAGGGTGCATGCATTGCACACCAACACACACCAGACACACTCAACAAAGGCATGTCTTTAAGACACCCAACATCAGAAAGCCCACCCCAAAACAATACATTTCCCAACTCAATCCAATGCCATCCATGCCCTAAATGATGTCTAAATTCAACAGACCACACAGAGACACTTGTTTAATGCAGCTGTGGCTACCTGCTCTGAGCCTACCGGATGAAAGCAGGCCTGTTGGCAGACAAGGCCAGATAAGCTTGCAGGCCTAGGCTTCAAAATGGCCACCAGCCACATGGCCAGGCCCAACAACAGAAAGCCCACCCCAAAAAACACATTTCCCAACTCAATGCAATGCCATCCATGCCCTAAATGATGTCTAAATTTAACAGACCACACAGAAACACTTGTTTAATGCAGCTGTGGCTACCTGCTCTGAGCCTACCGGATGAAAGCAGGCCTGTTGGCAGACAAGGCCATACAAGCTTGCAGGCCTAGGCTTCAAAATGACCACCAGCCACATGACCAGGCCCAACAACAGAAAGCCCAACCAAAAAACACATTTCCCAACTCAATCTAATACCATTGATGCCCTAAATGATGTCTAAATTCAACAGACCACACAGAAACACTTGTTTAATGCAGCTTAGGATACCTGTTCTGAGCCTACCGGATGCAGCTGACAAAAAGAGTGATCTTTGCAGCTCGAAATCCAAAGGCAGAATGAGCAGGAGATGGACAAAGCACTGGGAGGAGCCTGCTGGACAGGAACAGGAAGTTTGAGATTCTGTGGCACTTCCTCCCTCTCCCCCTATTTTAAAAAAGAACTCCTTGCACAAAAAGGACATCCAAATCATCATTTGCAGAAGGTTTTATGATGCTAGAGCTGATATTCTTCTCCAGATTGAAAACTTTACATGTTCGAGTTCTCGAGCTTCACCTTACGTCCGCCGGATGTCGATGGCGTGTCCAAAATTATGTGTTCGCGTTCTCTCGCTCCCTGTCGCGTTGGATATGACATGTTCGCGTCCTCGCGCTCTCGCTCGCGGTGGAGAATGATGTGTTCGGGTTCTCTCGGTCCTTGTCGCGTCCGATATGACGTGTTTGCGTACTCACGCTCTCGCTCGTGGTAGAAAATGATGTGTTCGCGATCTCATACTCTCGCAATGCATAATCACGAGATGAATAACGTGATCGGGGAGTGAACTCGCGCGAGATAGCGCAAACGGCTACCAACATCTCATGGAGCACACGACCGGATCGGGAAAACTTGTCGGCGAACACGGGTAAGGTGATCGCGCGTGTGAGAACGTATTTTTAAAGCGTGAGCATGGAAAAAATTTCTGGTACGCTGCAGATCGCGAAAGGTTTGGCATTTTCGCGCTCTACGCGGAACGCGAAAATGTCAAATTATCGCAATTTCCGTGAGCGGAACAGAATTTGATGCCCACCCCTACTTCAGATATGTATAGGCTCATACTCATATAATGCTAAACATGTGGGAATCACAATTTTGAACTCTTCAAAATTCACAACACTTACCATAAGTGTCTCTGTGGGATCCCACCCACATCAAAACCATATGAACCAGGAATTCCAATGTCCTTTTCTTATGCATGACACTTTGGACAGAAAAACTGTAAGGCCGAGTTTTAAAATGCTTTGGTGATCACTATGAATCTTCCATGCAACTTGGGTCAGGTACACTAAGTCAGGTACAGTAACAACATCAGTGCTAGCTATTGGCCGTTTTGATCCCAAAGAATATCTGGAAAGCTAGCCTGATGAAAAGAGGATGTGACATTAGGGCCAGAGCTGCCGACTTTGGAAATGGGAAACCAGGTTCGAGCCTCGCCATCGGCTCAACATTGTGTGATTCTGGGCAAATCACTTAATCCCCCTTTACCTAAAAAATGAACCTGACCTTGTTTAATGTAAGTGGTGCTCATGTAAATTGCTCGAACACCTTCAGGACGAGTTTTCTCTATACAGAACTGCAAAAAAACAAAAAAACAAGTATGATCCTTGGTCAGATTTAAAAAGTTGGCAATCAGAATAGTGCCTGTGACAGCGGACTTAAAAGCAGCAGTGCTGGAAAAGATTTCAGACTGGTGATCCTGCTATCACTGTTACATCCCTAAACTCAAAGGGATTCTGAAAAATCCAGGCATCATACAAAGAAAAAGTATCACAAATGAGCCTTGGTAAGCTGGTAAGAGTGTAGTATGTAGCTGCATTTAGGAGCACAGTTTCACAACTATATTACTAAATAATAGTGCGATAGGCCACACTCATTTACAATGCAGCACCTTTTCATTTGAAATGACCACTAAAATTAGACAGACATACAGTTTTACTGATTAACCTATATAGCACACAAACAATAAGGTGTGGAAATTGGGTTTTGGTGAAGATTTGTCATTTGAGCATTCTCAAGTAGTTACTTGATTTCTTTTGAGCCCAATAAAATCTTTCTTTACATCACACTTCAGAATGATAAAAAAGCACTTCATTCATGCTTACCTAGTTGCTTATTTATTTTGAAATATTTGCACAGGTCACTTATAGGTATTTCAAGTTTGTGGTGTGTTAGAAAAAAAGACATCCAATAGTCTTTCACACCAGCATGATTGTCACAAAGCACTACACACAATCCTCTCACTTTGCAGTCAGAGAAAGAAAGGTAAACACCAATCTCCTTGTAAGAAGAAAAGGCAACAATTTGTCAGAAAACTAGCATGACATTAGACTTCTGTCTCTGAACACACAGCAAATGTGGCAAGATAAAAACAAAACGTAAAGCCAGCTTTAATGCTTGTTCACTGTCGAAACGCCAGCATGGTTATTATGGGGGTGCTGCAGCACCCACCACAGACAGAGTTCCAGCACCTCTGCTTAGAAGTCTTCTCACTTGTAAAACAATTCTAAGGATCCTTAAATAATGGGAGAGAATGCCAATGTACCCAACTGGAACAAGTCAAGAGAAAAGGCATCTGTGGCAGGAATACCAGGTACAACCTCAAATTAGATATGGCAGCCAGATGACCAGTCCTCTAAGTAGCTAAACGCAACACCGAAGGTCATCAAGGATTCACAATGGTCGGAACACCTGAAAATTCAGGTGGCTCTTGTTAAGATCTTTGGTGAAAAGTTCTAGTTTGGAACAGAATTCATAAGACCTGCAAGCTGGGGGGGGGCGAAGTTTGGCCACCGACTGACATGGCCTTCTCCATATAGAGGTCCGAGACTCCAAGTAAGAAGGATTTTCCACACAGCTGTCAGGAAGGGTCCATGGAGCCAGAATGGATTCAACATGAACGAGACAACAGCGACATAACTGAGGTTAATTTCAACAAGAGAAATTACAGTTAAACCGAGTTCGGTTGCTCCTTCAGCTGACCTGAGCATCACAAATCATTCTGTCAGGAAACAGTCAGCTGCTCAAGAGAATACCAGAAATCTGTGAAAAAGCAACTCGTTCTGTCAAGAAACACAGCCTGACTCTGAAGAGTTAAGAGGAATTCCCTTTCTTCAAGTGGAAAGGGTACTAAGTGTTTTTGAATTACTGTTGTACTTCTCACAAGGCACAGAGGAAGCATGTGAGAACTTTCAAATTTGAGATATTTCTCTTAATTTGACAGCTTAAACCCTGCTACACACTTAAATAGACAAGAAAATTCCTATTAGTAAAGAGTGCAGAGAGAACATAGATAAACAGGGGAAAGCTGTGTGACTTTTTTGATACAATGTTTTTCAGTAATCCCTGTTTGAAAACATGCAGCAAATATTTTTGAGAATCCTAGAAGTCTGTCCACATCCAAATTTGTGTTTGTTTTTATAGTGTTACTAGCTAACTGTTTTGTGAGAAGACTGGATATCATATTGGTTACTAGGCTGTACTTATTTCATTGAAGTATAACAGTATGGCCGGTGGCAAACCTAGTAGAAATCCTTTGTTTACACAAGTAGAGGGGACACTCTACCTTTTGGAACTTCTACTACAGTCCCACAAGACAATGTGATTATGCCCCATTTTAAATGAGATCTCTGCTGTGGGGCAACAAATAGGATCTATGGATGTAAACATTTTAGATCTCGCATCAGAAATGAAGTCAATAAGGATGGACCTAAACTCTTTTTATACTAAAGTGGAAACTCTAGATAAACGTGAAAGATTACATGTTGCAGTCTTGGGGTTCAGGTATCTGGCATTTAAAAAAATAAGCAAGTAATAGATTTTGAAGACAGGACCCGAAGTAATAACGTTTCTTTTAATGAATTCCCCCAAAAATGCAAATGAACAATGATGTGAAGAGCTTGCTATTAACTTTAATACTGCAGCTACTGCAGCTACTGAACATATCTTTTGAGCATCCCCTTGAGCTGAAGAGAGCTCACAGGATTCGGTTAAGAACTTCAACCCTTGAATCTAGACCTAGACCAATTATTGCATATCTCAAGTGTCATGAACAGGTCCATCAAATACTAACAACTGCTCGTAAACATGGTCCTTGCGAATTGGAAGACCATAAAGTATTTATTTCTGTGGTCTTCTCCACTGAAACCAGCCAAGGCCAAGACTTTGAAAAATGGGATATCAAATATGGTCTTTTAGAACCTGCTGCACTGTGAATAACAATGGATGGAAAATCAATGGATTGCACTAAGCATCGGCGGAAAATCCGTTCCGCTCGCGGATTTTGCGGATTTTCGGTAAATTCGCAATCCACGAACGCTCGCGAATTTACCGAAAATCCGCAAATTCGCACGCAGCGGATTTTTTTTTCTTGGTGATACAATTTTGCGGGGTGCGGCGTTCACTTACCGTCATTCAGCGTTTGCCGAGTTGTTTTTCTCGATATTTTGCGAGTGCTGCGCCATTTTGGATCTTGCTGCGGGATCCCGCAGGAGTTTGGCGACGCATCGCGAGAGTTTGCAATTGCGAACATGTAGGTGCGGCGGGCAGCAACAATCTCGCACTCGCAAAATTACAAAATTTGCAATTCTGCACAAGAAATCCACTAGCAAGCAGCATAGACCTTCTGAAAATCATGATTTTTATCAGAATAACTCCTCAGGTTGACATTTGCCTGCACTTTTTTGGATTTGAGGCCTTTTGACTCTCTTTGGATAACTTTTGGATTAGAAATCAACTTTCATAAGTAAGTTTGTTTGGGGCATTACAGTTGCTGTTCTGCGGAAAGCACTCAGCAGGTGCAAAAGTTCACTCATCATTAGTAACCATTCCCTGTAGTAATTCCTGAGGGCACCCTCCAGAGTTCAGTTGCAAGACCACTGACTCATTGTCAGTGAAATTGCTCTCCCACCCTCGCAGCTCCACCATTAAGTGAGGTGCCCCTGCACTCTTCAGTGTTGGTGATCGAGGCCCTCCTCCACCCGCAGGTTTCCCTGCGCCTCATCCCTGGTGGTCCAGTGGACCTCTGTCTCCTTTCTTTCTTTCTGCTCCTTCACTCGTTTTTCTCCCCTTTCTATCTTTCACCTTTCTGCACCTCTGCTCTTTTGCGCCTTATTTCTGCACATTCTCTCTTTCTCTCCCTCTGCTCCTTCACTCGTTTTCACTCGTGTTTTTCCCCTTTCTATCTTTCACCTTTCTGCTCCTCTGCTCTTTTGTGCCTTATTTCTGCCCATTTTCCCTTTCTCTCCCTCTGCTCCTTCACTCGTTTTCACTCGTTTGTTTACCCTTTCTATCTTTCACCTTTCTGCTCTTTTCTGCATCTCTGCTCTTTTTTGCCTTATTTCTGCTTATTTTCCCTTTTTTCTTTATCCCTTCTTTCCTCCCTTTACCTTTCCCCGCCGCTGCTGCCCCCGCGGCCCCTCCCCCCCAGCACGACCGGCCCAATCCAGCTCCCCTCCCCGCCTCCCAGCTGTCCAGCCCTCCCGACCCCTACTTAATGGCGGCCACTGCGGGGACAGGCGAGCAAGACCACTGACTCATTGTCAGTGAAATTGCTCTCCCACCCTCGCAGCTCCACCATTAAGTGAGGTGCCCCTGCCCCTGCACTCTTCAGTGTTGGTGATCGAGGCCCTCCTCCACCCGCAGGTTTCCCTGCGCCTCATCCCTGGTGGTCCAGTGGACCTCTGTCTCCTTTCTTTCTTTCTGCTCCTTCACTCGTTTTTCTCCCCTTTCTATCTTTCACCTTTCTGCACCTCTGCTCTTTTGCGCCTTATTTCTGCCCATTCTCTCTTTCTCTCCCTCTGCTCCTTCACTCGTTTTCACTTGTTTTTTCCCCCTTTCTATCATTCACCTTTCTGCACCTCTGCTCTTTTGTGCCTTATTTCTGCCCATTTTCCCTTTCTCTCCCTCTGCTCCTTCACTCGTTTTCACTCGTTTTTTACCCTTTCTATCTTTCACCTTTCTGCTCTTTTCTGCATCTCTGCTCTTTTGTGCCTTATTTCTGCTTATTTTCCCTTTTTTCTTTATCCCTTCTTTCCTCCCTTTACCTTTCCCCGCCGCTGCTGCCCCCGCGGCCCCTCCCCCCCCAGCACGACCGGCCCAATCCAGCTCCCCTCCCCGCCTCCCAGCTGTCCAGCCCTCCCCGACCCCTACTTAATGGCAGCCACTGCGGGGACAGGCGAGCAAGACCACTGACTCATTGTCAGTGAAATTGCTCTCCCACCCTCGCAGCTCCACCATTAAGTGAGGTGCCCCTGCCCCTGCACTCTTCAGTGTTGGTGATCGAGGCCCTCCTCCACCCGCAGGTTTCCCTGCGCCTCATCCCTGGTGGTCCAGTGGACCTCTGTCTCCTTTCTTTCTTTCTGCTCCTTCACTCGTTTTTCTCCCCTTTCTATCTTTCACCTTTCTGCACCTCTGCTCTTTTGCGCCTTATTTCTGCCCATTCTCTCTTTCTCTCCCTCTGCTCCTTCACTCGTTTTCACTCGTTTTTTTCCCCTTTCTATCTTTCACCTTTCTGCACCTCTGCTCTTTTGTGCCTTATTTCTGCCCATTTTCCCTTTCTCTCCCTCTGCTCCTTCACTCGTTTTCACTCGTTTTTTTACCCTTTCTATCTTTCACCTTTCTGCTCTTTTCTGCATCTCTGCTCTTTTGTGCCTTATTTCTGCTTCTTTTCCCTTTTTTCTTTATCCCTTCTTTCCTCCCTTTACCTTTCCCCGCCGCTGCTGCCCCCGCGGCCCCTCCGCCCCCAGCACGACCGGCCCAATCCAGCTCCTCTCCCCGCCTCCCAGCTGTCCAGCCCTCCCCGACCCCTACTTAATGGCGGCCACGGCGCGGCCGCGCAGCGGGCGCGGGCTGCGGGCGCGCCGCTGGTGCACCGAAGGCGCGTCAAAGGCAAGCACGTCTGCGCCCGTCTGCGACCCGTCCGCAACCAGCACCAGGAACCCTGGACCTCTGCCCCGCCAACGCTACGACCCAGCAGCACTCCACGCACTCAACCCAGGCTGCAACAACAACTGCAAGCTAGCATCACCAGCCGACACCCATGGACCCTTCAGCTGTCACCGCTGCCGGCACACCTGCAGCACCGCCAAGAACACGGATCCAGCACAACCCGCCCACAAGAACACAACCGAACCGAATACCCTGCAATGCATCCTCCTCAACGTCCGATCCCTCCACAAACACGTAACAGAAGTCTGGGACCTCCTCGACAGCACCACCCCAGACGTAGCATTCTTCACCGAAACCTGGACCAACACCACCTCGGGACCGGACATCGCCATCGCCATCCCCCAAGGATACAAGATCTCCAGGAAGGACCACCCCATCCACCCAGGAGGAGGAATCGCCATCGTCCACAAATCCAGCCTCCGCCTGAGCACACTCCCTGACGAGTCCACAGAACTGATGGAACACCTTCACTTCAAGATACTGGCCAGCCCCACCGCCGCCCTCCGAGGAACCCTCCTCTACGGACCCCCTGGACCCCGCGGACCCTTCGCCAACTCCATCACGGACATTATCTCCCCGCAGGCCATCGCATCCACCAACTACACCCTGCTGGGAGACCTCAACTTCCACCTCGACAATCAACTGGACCCCAACACCACATCCCTCCTGGACAACCTCCACAACATTGGACTCCGCCAGATCGTGACCGAGCCCACGCACTCAGCAGGACACACCCTCGACCCCCTCTTCACTACAGGAAACTCCATCACCTTCAGCCACACCACAAAACTCCCATGGACCGACCATCGTTGCGTCGACTTCACCTTCAGAACACCCACCATCCACAGACACCAGCACCTGCTTCCACAAAGAAACTGGACCAAAATCACCGATGACCAGCTCACCTCCTCACTCAACAACTCCACCCCAACCATCCCGGAAAACGACGACCCCAACACCGCAGCCCGAACCCTGCATAGATGGATCTCGGACAGCACCAACACCATAGCCCCCCTCAAGAAAAACAATACCCGTGCCAAGAAAGCCAGATGGTTTACCACCGAACTTCGAGAGTCCAGGCGCACATGCTGCCGCCTTGAAAAGGCCTGGAGAAACACCAAATCCACAGAAGCCCACAACAACTTCAGAGCCGCCACCAACGCCCACCATCAACTCATCAGAGAAACGAGGAAAAAAGCGATTGAAGACAGAATCTCCACCCACGCACACAACAGCAAGGAACTCTTCAGCATCATCAAGGAGTTCGCCCAACCCACCAGTGAGTCTACCGACATCCCTCCCTCACAAGACCTCTGCGACAAACTCAGCATCTTTTTCCACCACAAAATCAAGAGCATCTACGACAACTTCGACGAAGACAACCAACACACTGAACCCTCACCAACCACCCCCGACACCCGGAAACCAGCGATTGATGACTGGACAGCCCTCACCACCGAAGACACACTGAAGACAATGAAGTCAATCCACTCAGGGGCCCCCAAGGACCCCTGCCCCCACCACATCTTCAACAGAGCCGCCAACACCATCGCACCCATGCTCCGCCAAACCATCAACCGCTCCCTGGCGACCGCCTCGTTCCCCGACGACTGGAAACACGCCGAGGTCAACCCCCTCCTAAAGAAACCCTCAGCGGACCCCACCGACCTCAAAAACTACAGACCCATCTCCCTGCTCCCGTTCCCAGCGAAAGTCATCGAGAAAGCTATCAACAGCCAACTCGCCACATTCATTGAAGAACACAACATCCTCGACTCCTCCCAATCCGGCTTCAGAAAAAACCACAGTACGGAAACCGCCCTCCTCGCCGCAACAGACGACATCCGCACCTTACTGGACAAAGGAGAAACAGTAGCCCTCATCCTCCTCGACCTATCAGCGGCGTTCGACACAGTCTCCCACCGCACTCTAATACGCAGACTCTACGATGCAGGAATCCAGGACAAGGCCTTCGACTGGATCTGCTCCTTCCTCTCCGGCAGGACGCAGCAGGTCAGACTCCCCCCTTTCCTCTCGGACCCCACACCGATCACCTGCGGAGTCCCCCAGGGCTCCTCCCTCAGCCCGACGCTCTTCAACGTCTACATGGCTCCACTTGCCCCCATCGTCAGAACCTACGGACTCAACATTGTGTCATATGCAGACGACACCGAGCTCATCCTCTCCCTATCCAACGAGCCAACACCGCCAGACGCAACTTTCGAGAAGGCATGGAAGCCGTCGCCAAATGGATGAAAAACAGCTGCCTTCAACTAAACACCAACAAAACAGATGTACTCATCATGGGCCCAAACCCCGACGCCTGGAGCGACACCTGGTGGCCCACCGCCCTCGGAAACCCGCCAACCCCCACAGACCACGCACGCAACCTGGGAATCATCCTGGACTCCGAGCTCAAAATGGACCGCCAGATCAACTCTGTCTCATCTTCCTGCTTCCACACCCTCCGCCTCCTTCATAAGACCTTCAAATGGATCCCCCTCGAACACCGAAAGACAGTCACTCACGCCCTGGTCACCAGCAGACTCGACTACGGCAACGCACTCTACGCCGGAATAAACAAAAACCTCATCCGCAAGCTACAGAACATCCAGAACGCCGCCGCAAGACTGGTCCTCAACCTGCCAAAACACTGCCACATCTCCCAGCACCTGCGCACACTCCACTGGCTCCCTGTCGAGGCGAGAATCACCTTTAAGATGCTCACCCACGCACACAAGGCCCTCCACGGCAACGGACCAGCATACCTGAACAGCCGACTCAAATTCCACGCACCCCAAAGGACCCTACGATCAGCCCAGCTTTCCTACGCCGTGGTCCCCCGCACCAGAAAGACCAGATCGGGAGGCCGCTCCTTCTCCTTCCTCGCGGCCAAAGCATGGAACGCCCTTCCGCTCCACCTCAGACAGACAACATCGCTCCCCATCTTTGCAAGAAACCTCAAAACCTGGCTCTTCGACAGACCCCTCCTTGATGGAATGGAACCTGCACCCCCCGCCCACCCCTAGCGCCTTGAGACCCTTACGGGTGAGTAGTCGCGCTTTAACAAACTCCTGATTGATTGATTGATTGAGTTGCCTTTGTTTGTTTGGGGCATTACAGTTGCTGTTCAGCAGGTGCAAAAGTTCAAACTCATCATTAGTAATAGTAACCATTCCCTGTAGTGCTTCCTGACTGGGGCCCCTCCAGAGTTCAGTTGCTAGTTGCAACAATTGTATGACCCTGCTCTGACCCTCACAGCAGGCTCATAGAATAGCTACAAGTAGGCCACAAAGGTCCTGGAAAAAAAAATTTGCACTGCAACAGAAAGCAAATTACAGATAAGGAAGCAGGTGCCAGACTGGAATTTTCAAACATTGACACATTAATAAATCAAGCCCAAATTAATTCATGTCATTTGAAGCAGGGCAGGTGTGCTTGCTTTTCCCCCCCCATAATCTACAGTGATGTTGAACCAGAGGGTGGCATTGATGTACCAGAGGGTGGCATGGGTGAACCAGAGGGTGGCAGTGGTGTTGCTGGGAACCTGTGATGATGAACCAGACGTAGAAACAACATAGTCCCGACCGTTGCGAGCCGACAAGTAAGTTCGCAATTGTGAACTGGTACAAAACCCTCGCGAACTGGCAGAAACCCTTGCGAACACAAAAAAAAATCTGCAAATTTGCGAGAATTCGCGGATTTTTACGGATTGCGAGTTCGCAAATACGCAAATTCGCGAACGCCAGATTCGCAAAATTCGCCCATGCTTAGATTGCACAGAACCAGAGGACCTGGTACACATCCTGAACAGTTTAGAGGACCAACACATGGACTTAACACCACCACCCCTGACTGAAACAACTATGAACAGTCAACTTCAACTACAGAATGATCCTCAAAACCACTCTACTGGTAGATTACAAGTCCATACCTTTCGGAAACAGTCTGACAGAACTAAAGTGGTCCACTGTGTAGAAGAACTCACACAGGAAAATACCAGAGACAAATTGAGATCACCTCGAAAGTCATTGACGTCGTTTTTTAAAGTACCTGATGATAAACCCTGCAATGTAGCTTCTTCCAGCTAGATGAGCATATATACATGCTATGCATTAATATACTTTTCTTACTGTTTTCCTACAGTTATTACCTCTGATGGATATGATTTATTTCCTTTTCTCATACATTGTTGTTCAATGCACCATGTATATCTCATACTGTATTTGTATATGCAGACTTTCTCCTGGATGCACTTTATAACTACATGGTATGTTTTTCTGCATAATCTGTTTACAACAAGTGGTTTTCTTCCCCCCCCTGCGGAGTCCGTGTCTCGTATTGAGGTTTAGACCCACAGAGAAAATATATTTATTGTTTGATCTGTAGTGTTGTTTTCCTTTCTAGCAGTTAGACCTGTGTATTTAGAGTTTAGTATAAGCAATATTTATATTTTCATATAATGGTTTCCGGTTTAATATACTCTGGATAGCTTTTCAATTCAGTATTTTCCATTGATACCCCCACATCATTAATCCACCTTCATTTTCCTTTTTACCCTTTTGATCCATTCTCACACAATTGGAAAGGGAAGACCACTCGGTCCCCCCGAACGTATGGATGGGTGCCCCGATCCCCCCGGGAAACCGTTGTGGGCGGGGGGCGTGTCTCGGCTGGTATGCCCAAAGCGGCGTAGCCGGAGCACGCCCTCCCCGCCCAGAAGAGGTTGTCCTAGACACCCGCCCGGAAGTCCGCGCACGGAGGGGCGTACCTGACGTGGGCACCCGCCCTCCCGCAGATGGATAAATAGAGAGGGAATCCAACAAAGCTTCCTCTTGTTCCAGTGCTCGGAAGGCTGCACCACTCGTCGCTCGTGAGCCCTCGAAGGAACAAGCGGCAATTTTGAGAACTTGTAATCTTTGTTATTTCTCTTTCAGTGTCAGGCGTGTGGAAGATCTAGCACCCTGTGGATCAAGTTGGACGGAGTAACCGAAGGCATGTTTGGCAAGAAAGCGGGAAAGAGCTCCGAGATGGAGAAGATGCTATGCACCTTGGTGACCCGAGTAGCGGTGATGGACCGGAAGAGGGGTAAAGTGGATGAACTCGGTCGGGGCTTAGCGGCCATCAAGAAGCAGATGGTGGCCCAGAACACCCCCTCGGGGCGGCCTAAAAAAGTTATAGGACCGGCCTTGCCGAATGTCGCCCCAGGGGGCAAGGGTAAGAGGAATAAGGGGAGGGCAGGTTCCGGGGAGGTCCTAGTCCCAGAAGTGCCTCCATCGAGCCCGGGCGCAGACAACCCAGTCGCGCCGGTAGATAGCCCGGTACCAGGTCCGGATGGGGGTTTACCAATCCCCGTAGTGATAACGCCAATTGGGGACGACCAAATGCCCCCGGAACTGACCCTTCAGTTAGCAGCAGTGTTACCTTGGCTAAAGAAAGGAGCAGGGGGATCAGTGGCTGCGGGCGATCCGGCTGAAGAAGCCAGATTAATTATTGAGCAGTTGCGGCAGTCAAGGGATGCCAGGACAGCGAATGTACCTTTTATTCCCCCGCAGGTAGCGACGGGGGTCACGACGGATGGTCGAGCGAAGACAACAGACACGGCTGGGAAGACGGCTGAACCCGGCAAGAGACCATTGCCATTGGTGGGGGAGAGTTCAGTACCTTCAAGGCGGGAAAGTCTGTCGCAGCACATTCCCATGGCTACGAAAGAAATGATATGGGGAGATAAATATATCAACATGTTTTCACTTTTGACTGACCATCGTGAGGTGGAATATGCAAAGACCCAGAAAGATTTGTGGCACCCCAGCGTATGGCGAGCCAAGATGGCGGATTTCAGGGTTGATGAGACCATGGTGAACTGGGTCAGGGCCTTTTCTATTTTTACAGCAGTTATGGGTGAGCGTAAACCTGAAGTGTTGCCCGACTTATCATGTTATCAGAACAGGATCATGAATTTCTATGCAATGTACGGGGGAAATGAATGGAAGGGTTATGACGTTACCTTTAGAAAAGCAAAAGAGTTTAACATGGGATTGTCTGGACACCGTGTCGTGGCATAACCAGCTTTTGCCGGGACCGACGGGTACGTCGGTGCCAAGCACGAGCGTTTCTGGGACATTCCAACAGAAGCCGGTACAAACCTTTCGGGCGAACGCCGGAGGGGAGCCACATCCCAGGTCCGGCGGGAATGGAGGCAAGCGGGGGGTTTGTTGGGGTTTCAACAAAGGAACCTGTAACAGGCCTCAAGGAACGTGTAGGTTCCGGCATGCTTGTTCGGGCTGTGGGAATTCCTCACACCCAGAAACTAGCTGTTGATCCAAGTCCAATGGTGCGGGAGGAAAGGGGGTATCCAGGCAGGATAGAGGTGGTGCCTTGGAAGCAAACATCATCGCCCATTGATATCTTCGCTTTGACCCACTGGCTGAACCGATACCCAGATCATGTATCCGCCGGGATTTTGAGGAATGGCTTTCTGTATGGCTTCGAAATCCCGGCGGGAAATTTTCGGGGGAGCCCCTCCTGTAAGAACCAACTGTCTATCCAGCATAACCCGGTGGTGGCCGCCAGAAAAATAGCGAAAGAAGTCAGCTTGGGGCGGGTAGCGGGGCCATTTGCCTACCCGCCAGTTGCGGAATTTGTGTGTTCACCTTTAGGGGTGGTTCAGAAGAAAGACCCGGGGGAGTATAGACTCATCCACAATTTATCGGCCCCTAAGGGGGCCTCGGTAAATGAGGCTATTGACCCTGAGGTGTGCTCAGTTAGATACGCATCGTTCGATGATGCAGTCGTTCTGTTGAATCGCCTGGGCCCCGGTGCACTGTTGGCAAAATCAGACATCGAATCGGCATTCAGGTTGCTCCCGGTACACCCTCGGGACCAGAGCTTGCTGGGATTCACGTTCCAAGGGAAATATTACATGGATAAATGTATGCCCATGGGTTGGTCAATTTCATGTGCCTATTTTGAAATGTTCAGCTCCTTTTTGGAATGGGCGTTCACTGAGGCCACAGGGCATAGACAGGTGATGCACTATTTGGATGATTTCCTTTTTCTAGGTCCGGCTGACACTACGGAATGTGCGCAAACACTGCAGGACTTCTGCACACTCATGCGGGAGTTTGGGGTCCCATTGGCGCCAGGTAAGACGGTGGGGCCGTCTACCTCACTGGAGTTTCTGGGGATTGAGCTGGACTCAGTGGAGGGGTTTTTCCGTCTGCCAATTGAAAAGGTGGCCAAGTTCAGGGCTTCCTTGATACAATGTCTCCGTAAGGACAAGGTGACCCTACATCAGTTGCAATAGACAGTGGGTCAGCTTAATTTTGCCTTAAAAGTGATACCGATGGCTCGCCCCTTCTCACGTTCCATAGCACAAGCTATGGTGGGCCTCAAAGAAGGACACCACCGCACTAGACTGTCGGCAGAGGTTCGCCAGGACATGCGCATTTGGTTAGCATTCCTGGCGGATTTCAACGGTCGAGTAGCGTGGAACAAACCCCCAGCATCGTCTGACGAACTGGGCTTGTGGACCGACTCGGCTGGGAGTGTGGAATTTGGCGCGATCTTTGGTAACCGATGGTCGGCGCAAACATGGCCGGCGTGGTGGCATTCAAGTGGCCTAACATGTAACATTGGGTTCCTGGAGCTATTCCCCATTTGGGTGGCTCTGTTGGCATGGCCGGAAGACTTTAGGAACCGCTCAGTGGTGTTTTGGTCAGATAACATGACGGTGGTCGAGTGTATTAATCACCAGGCTGCACGATGCAAGTGGATCTTGAGACTGTTGAAAGAAATTGTATTGCGATGCATGAAATTGAATGTACAATTCAGGGCAAGGCATGTGCCGGTGTCGTGAATAATGCAGCTGATGCACTCTCTCGTTCACACATGCAGGCCTTCAGGGGTTATCTACCCACAGCGGAACTAGTTGCGGCACCGTTCCCCGAAGCACTATGGCAGATCGGTGCCCCGGACTACAAGACCTCGTGGCAGCCAGTTTAGCGCCCAGGACAAGAAAAGCTTATGAAGGAGCGTTTCGTTCATACTGCGCCTTTTTAGGGCCGGTAGGGGGACATAGCTGGGGGCGGGAGGAATCCTTCCTCGGGTTTCTGGTGGCACTTCATAGAGAAGGCCGATCGGTGGCAACCGCCAACAGATATAGGGCGGCCATATCATTCATGGCACAGCTCCATGGGATACGGGACCCGACGGGTTCCTGCTTAGTCAGGAAGGCCCTCCGCAGTTGGCAGCGCCTGGAAGGTCGCAGACAAGATAAAAGGCACCCGATTGGGCTAGACAGATTGTCCTTAATACTAGCTAAACTGGATGAGACATGCTCATCGCCCACCGAGGTAATTCTGTTCCGAGCGGCGTTCGCATTGGCATTCCATGGGGCCATGCGGGTAAGTGAACTCGTAGCAAGGAACAAGAAGGATGTGGAGGGAGGTCTATGCAGGGATCATGTTCAATTACGGGGTGATTCTCTGTTGATCTCGATAGCCAGGTCCAAAACAGACCAGGAAGCTTTGGGGAATAGTGTGGTTCTGCAGCGCGCCCGAGGGAGCCCCAGTTGTCCCATAAGGTATTTAGAGGACTACCTGGCACAGAGGTTGACAACATGGGGGGGGGCCTGCTTAGACACAAGGACGGCACCCCATTGACGAGATTTCAGTTTCGGAGGGTGCTGGCAATTACAATTGCGGCGGCGGGCTTGAACCCGTCCGATTTTGGGACCCACTCATTCAGAATAGGGGCCGCTACTGAGGCTACGGCTCGGGGTCTGGGTACGGAGGAAGTGAAACAGTTAGGCCGTTGGTCCTCAAACTGTTTCAAGAGGTATGTGCGACTGCACATGTTGTAAAAGACTGATGAAATGCACTCACGCTTGTTGTCTTTTGTTTGGATTACAGTTTCGCAAGCCTGTAACGCGGGGCGAAAATTGGGATCGGCCCAACACCAAAGGACCAGCGGGAAAGGATCGCCGACTGGAGATCAAGTGGTATGGGTCGTGGGCCACTCATACATGAGGTGTGCCGGGGACATATTCAAGGCAGGTGACGCGATCCATGCATCTGAAGAGTATGGGTTCAGAGTGTCCTTCCATGGGAAGGGAGGCCTCTGTTTTGTCCAGTTTCAGAGCTATCTGGAGGAACTATTAGGGCGGCATAGGTCACCGCCATCTGTAATCATAGTGCATCTGGGAGGCAACGACTTAGTAAGGCTGGGAAGACGGGTATTGCTGGAGCACATATTGTCAGCGGTCATTTGGTTGTCCAAGAGGCTTCCGGGGTGTACGATTGCTTGGTCCCACATGATTCCCAGAAGAGTGTGGCGGGGTGGTCTGTCAGTGTCGGCGTTGAACCACTCGGTAAAGAGGGTCAACAACAAGATCGAGAAACTGTTTCGCTCTACTCACTTACAAAGCATTCCTCATGGGTGTATCCGGGGTGATCACTATTATTTGAATGATGGGGTGCACCTGTCCAGGGCTGGGAATGAATTACTCATAGGAGACTTCGTAGCGTGGCTGAGGGCGTTGAGGAGACATGACCTTTAGGAGGTGTGGGGGGGCCGGATAGTTTGTCAACTATCCGGCCTGTGGCGGTAAGGTCATGATCGGTGAGCAGTGATTTCAAGGTCCCTAGGGGGGGCGCCACCCAGTATGGATGGGAGCGCCCGGGGGGAGGCGGCCATTGGCCCCTCCCACAGGGGGCGGCACCCACTACGGATGGGTCGCCCAGGGGGAGACGGCCATAGGCCCCTCCCAGGGGGAGACGGCTATATGCCCCTCCTACGAATTTTCCGGGGGCCGGATATCCGCTCCGGCGGAAGAGAGTGTGGGGAAGGGGGGGAGTCCACGCTGTCCTTCTTACGGATACCTCGCACAATAACTCGGACGACCTTTAAGATGGTGTCGAGTGAAAGGGGGCCCCCACGACAAGGGAAGTTACAGTTGGCAGCGAGGGTAAAGTCCTCTGCGCATGTGCCACTCACACCGTGAGGGCGGGAATTTGGTAGTAGGGATCTGACACCGGTTAAGACCTTGCCGTTGGCCCTTAATGCTAGGATGTACAATTTTATTTAGAATGTTATGCATTTTCAGGATGATAGACTCGGCTAGGAAACCTCTGTATTAGAGATTTGTTAAGGTTAGCCAAAGAACTTGTCTTCATCAAAATGTAATGAAAGATAAAATTGTACATGATTCATG
The DNA here is from genome assembly GCF_964263255.1 of Lissotriton vulgaris. Taxonomy (NCBI): domain Eukaryota; kingdom Metazoa; phylum Chordata; class Amphibia; order Caudata; family Salamandridae; genus Lissotriton; species Lissotriton vulgaris. The sequence continues at coordinate 162,325,414 of NC_141689.1, forward strand.
AAACGTTTAATTTAAAGTTTTAAATTTTGTTTCATATTTTAATAAATACGGCCGGGGGGGTAACTCCCCCCCGCCTTCCAAAAGTTCAAATCTGTGTCTGTCTCCTCCCATGGGGAATTGGTGTTGGGAGGGGGTGGCGGGCATCCCGGCCCATATGGAAAGGGAAGACCACTCGGTCCCCCCGAACGTATGGATGGGTGCCCCGATCCCCCCGGGAAACCGTTGTGGGTGGGGGGTGTGTCTCGGCTGGTATGCCCAAAGCGGCGTAGCCGGAGCACGCCCTCCCCGCCCAGAAGAGGTGTCCTAGACACCCGCCCGGAAGTCTGCGCACGGAGGGGCGTACCTGACGTGGGCACCCGCCCTCCTGCAGATGGATAAATAGAGAGGGAATCCAACGAAGCTTCCTCTTGTTCCAGTGCTCGGAAGGCTGCACCACTCTTCGCTCGTGAGCCCTCGAAGGACCAAGCGGCAATTTTGACCCACCCACCAGCCCCCTTTTTGCAATGTTTTTGAATAAAGTAATTGTTGGTGATTATTCGAATGTATTAAAAAGATACAGTCATTTTGCATCATGGATGTATGCCTTTGATTGAATAGATGTTGTAGGCCTTTTTTCCCTTTATAGAAACGTAGAGGAATGGATCAAATAATAAAAATTGTCGTGTGCTTTAGGACTTTTTTCCCTTTGCAGCAATGTCAAAGCACTGAATTGTCAAGCTGTTACAGATTAGGTATATTTTCTTTCCTTAGTAGGTAAAACAACTGTCGTATTTATTTTGGTCGGGCGGTAAGGTCATGATCGGTGAGCAGTGATTTCAAGGTCCCTAGGGGGGGCGCCACCCAGTATGGATGGGAGCGCCCGGGGGGAGGTGGCCATTGGCCCCTCCCACGGGGGGCGGCACCCACTACGGATGGGTCGCCCAGGGGGAGACGGCCATAGGCCCCTCCCAGGGGGAGACGGCTATATGCCCCTCCTACGAATTTCCCGGGGGCCGGATATCCGCTCCGGCGGAAGAGAGTGTGGGGAAGGGGGGAGTCCATGCTGTCCTTCTTACGGATACCTCGCACGAGAACTCGGACGACCTTTAAGATGGCGTCGAGTGAAAGGGCGCCCCCACGACAAGGGAAGTTACAGTTAGCAGCGAGGGTAAAGTCCTCTGCGCATGCGCCACTCACACCGTGAGGGCGGGAATTTGGTAGTAGGGATCTGACACCGGTTAAGACCTTGCCGTTGGCCCTTAATGCTAGGATGTACAATTTTATTTAGAATGTTATGCATTTTCAGGATGATAGACTCGGCTAGGAAACCTCTGTATTAGAGATTTGTTAAGGTTAGCCAAAGAACTTGTCTTCATCAAAATGTAATGAAAGATAAAATTGTACATGATTCATGAAATGTTTAATTTAAAGTTTTAAATTTTGATTCATATTTTAATAAATACGGCCGGGGGGGTAACTCCCCCCCCGCCTTCCAAAAGTTCAAATCTGTGTCTGTCTCCTCCCATGGGGAATTGGTGTTGGGAGGGGGTGGTGGGCATCCCGGTCCATAACAAACCTACTCTTTTTTAGTTATAAAATAAATAAAGGTTATTGAGAAAAAACAGTGCATTGACAATGAAAGAATAATACAAAGAATAATCATTCTGCATAGGAAGTCAACATTGTTAAAAAATATAGAAGGAACGGAAAGGGGAGAGAGAGAGAGCAGACAGAAAGTATCCATATGCCAGCATACAAAAGGTAATCATTACAAAGTGTTAATGTAAAAAACTGTGAATGAGCAGAGACAACAATAATTATTGCAAAAACAATGAGATAAAGAAAATCCATTGTGTTTTAGAGACTTCTTCCACCTAAGGATTAGGGAAATATGATTTTTGAGCAGAGCAATTCAAACGGTTGTTATAAGAAGCCGTAGGAGATCTCTTTTAATAGTAAGAGTAATTGGGTGGACATATGCCATGTCTAACCTGTGATAATTACAAACTCCAGACCACCATGCTTGAAATTATACTTTCAAATCTTCTTTTTGTAATTGGCTGAAAGGCAACCACAAGGAGTAAATCAATGATACCAACAGCTTTAGATTGAGTGTCCCAATCTCCAGAAACACTTCCTAAAAAGAGCTTAATACAATTAAAGGGGATGTGTGTCTGAATAATTGTATTGATCTGTTGCCAAATTTGTAACCAAATTTGATAAATACGAGGGCACTCAAATAGCATATGTTTCAGATCTGCTGGGGCAGCAGAGCATGAACAGCATGTCGGTAGAATAGTAGAGTCTATCCTGTATAGTGCAGCAGGGGTGATTAGAAGGCTATTGTAGATATAAAATAGGGGTTGGGTAAAATTAGTAGCTCAAGAGGATTTCCATATTTTATTCCAAATCCTATTCCAGATTGAGCTTTCTACCTCTGTTCTATCCCTAATATCTGTTAGAGTGGTCAAATACTTATATTGTTGAGATGTGTAAGGGGATGTTTACAGCAATTTATTGACACTGGATGTTGAGAGAGAAGAATTCGAAATATGAGGAAGCTTATTATATGAAGATTAAATGGCAGAAATTAAGGATGTGTATTTAGTTTGATAGGAAAGTGGAAAAGACAATTGAGATTGAGCTACAGAAAAGGGATACAGATATCACCTTCGAAAAGTTGAAAGATCTATTTGAGGCCTTTAGCGTACTAATCTTTCCCAAAACTATTTTTTTTGTTCAACTTAACAAGCACACTATGCCAAATTGGTAATTGTAAAACATTGTCTTTAGGAGTTCTATAAGAGATAAGAATAGGTTGAAGTACTTTACAAGTTTTCCTAAAGATTGGAAGAGAAAATGATGAAGGTCTAGACCTAAATGACAGAGTTTTCCTAAGTAAGAATGGGTGAAAGAAAGTTTGTTCAAGCTCAATCTAAACAGGAGATTGTAAAGAATCATCTTCTTGTAACAGGAGGGAAGTTTGTTTAAGGAAAAAGATAAACGATATGCGTAAAAGTCCGGAAAGTTACCCCCCCCCAGATGTTTAGGTCTTTTTTTGAAGAGACATCCAAGGTTTTTTGTTATACAATAAAAATTTGGACAGGATAAAGTAAATTTTTTTATAGTGAAAAAGGGGAATATTTACGGCATATTAGAGAGGTAAAATAAAATGATAGGTGCTAACTTCGTTTTGTTAGTGTCCAAACGACCCCACCAAGATAAAAATAAAAGGTTACATTGAGAGGAGACTGAATTTAATGTGATATGTAGAGATGTAAAATGTAAAGAGACCGTAGGTCAGATGTATTGACTGTGTCCTGTAGCGACTCGCAAATTGGGCTCAATTGTGAGTCACAATTTGCGAGTCACTAAATGACATGTACAACAGTGTCTGAGACAGTTAGCGATTCCTAATGGGGTATCACATTGCATGCCTCATGCATATTAATGTGGCACTCGCAATTTATGACTTCATTAGGAATGGCTGGCCCTCCCAGGTATGGTGGCTTGCTGTGCTCAGCAGACCTCCGTGTCTGGGACTGCTTTTAAATAAAGCTGTTTTTTTTTTAAATGTAGCCTAAAAACAGGCTGCATTTAAAAAAAGAAATATTAAAAATGTTCGTTTCATTTTTCAAGGGCAGCTATGGGTCCCTGGGGACCCCTTCCCATTTGCAAGTGCTTTACCACTCTCTTGAAGAGGGCAGTAAATTGCGAGTGTTTTGTGATAGCAATTGCGGTCACAAAACATTCCTACATAGACCTCTGACTCGCTATTAGAAAGGGACGCTCTTGGAACGCCCCTTTCTAATAGCCGCTCGCAATTCTTATTTAGTGAGTAGCAAAATAATTGGGACTCGCTAAATTGGAATTGTACATGGCCCTGTTAGATTTTTCATGCGCAAACAGGTCGCAAACCCGGTTGCGCATGCAAAATAGGGTAGCACATCTGGCGTCATAACTTTGATGGAGTCAGTAAACCATAATCCAAGATATTGAATTTGTTAGCGTAAGAGGAAGCAAAACGTGTATGAAAACATAGGGCCCGATTCACAGAACTAACTTAAGACAAATCCTAAACTTACTACCATTCTGGTATTCTCAGAAGGCACTTACTCATTTTGGAATTCACAGAAGGTACTTACTCATTATGGTATTCACAGAAGGCACTCACTCTTTTGTGAGTAATTGCCTTCTGTGATTACCAAAATGAGTAACTTACTAATTTTGAGTAACTTACTAATTATGGTATTCACAGAAGGCACTTACTCATTTATGAGTAAGTGCCTTCTGTGAATACCAAAATGGTAGTAAGTTTAGGATTTTGTCTTAAGTTAGTTCTGTGAATCGGGTCCACAATCTAGTGAAGGGAAGGATTTCACATTTATCAGCATTTAACTTATAACCTGAGACAGAAGCAGAATTGTCCACTTCTAAAAGAAAAGCTGCTAAAGATGTTTGTGAGTGAGAAATAAAAAGTTAAATATCATCTGCATAGAAAGAGAGTTTGAGCTGTTTATCACCATAAACAAAATCCATTATATCTATATTGGAACAAATGTTTATTAAAAATTGTTGTAAAGCAAGAATAAATAGTAGAGGTGAAAGAGGGCAACCTTGTTGAACACCTCTAGAAAGAGGGAAGAATGTTGACATAAGACCATTAGCTAGAATAGAGGATTTGGGGGAAGAATATAACAAAGATACATAACTAATAAATTTAGAACAAAAACCAAACCAGGTAAGTGCAGAAAAAATGAAAGGCCACTGACTCGATCAAAAGCTTTTTCCGTATCTAAAGATATCGCTGCTAAAAAAGATTGATATGATTTAGACTTACTAAGAACATTAAAAAATAGTTCTTGTGTTGTAAGAAAGATTCCGACCTTTAATGAAGCCACACTGTTCCTTCTCAATTAGATGAGGTAAGATAGAATCTAACGGTAAAGCAAGAATATTTGCAAATATGTGATAATCTAAATTAAATTAATATATTGGGCAATAATTTTTACACAAAGTATGATCTTTATTGTCCTTAGGAAGGAGATGTATTAAGACTTTTGGAAATTAACCATTCGATGTCTGTTTAGATATAAAATAGAGAAAAACATTATTTTTATTTTGGCATTAGAAGTTTGGAAAAATTCGAATAAAACTATATGGCAAAACCATCAGGTCCTGGGGCTTTACCACTCTTAATCGAATGAATAGCATTAGAAATATCTTGAATCTGAATATCGGCGTTCAAGGAGGAGAAATCTATGTCAGGATTGGTAGGGGGCAAGATCGATGATAGGTATCGAAAGGCTTCCTGGGGAGTAGGTTGATATTCCGGAGTATAGAAGGTCTGAAAGAATTGAGTAAATTCTGAAAGTATATCTTCATTTTTATGAATAGTTCTATTGGAGGAAGTACGATGAGAATCAATTTTAGTATGTTCTTTTCTAATATTAAGATAATTAGCAAGAAGCTTTCTTGCTTTATTCTGACCATCATAATATCTGGCACTGGACTTTAATATATATGAATTAGCAAGTTCTGTAAAAAGGTTATTGAATGCAAATTTAGCTTTGACTATTTCATCAAGATCAGTCTTAGATTTAGAATTATAAAAGTCATATTCTAATTACCTAATACGAGAAATAAGTGCCTGGGAGTTAAGGGAAGATAAATTGCGTTTGCGGCTCACATAGGAAATAATGAAATTTCTAGAGGCTTCTATAAAAATATCCCAAATAGTTTGAGGGTAAATATCAGGAAAAAAAGTCTTCATAAATTGTTCAAAGGCCTGTGTAGACAAAGAATCTTAAAGCAGTGCATTATTAAATATTCATCTCCTAGTACCAGGAGTGAGTGGAAAGAGACCTAAATCCATGGTAACTGGGGCATGATCTGAAATGAATATAGAACCTATATCTGAGAATATAAGGTGTTGAGCAAGTGCTTGAGATATGAACAAATAATCTATTTGAGATTGAGAAAAGTGAATAAGGGTGAAGAAAGTATACTCCTGAAGAGTCGGGTTGCATAACCTCCAAGCATCAATAAGAGCTCTCTGACATATAGTAGATGTAAACTGAGAATGGCTGTGTGAAGGAATAATGCGAGTTTTGGATCGCCTATCTAGAACAGGGTCATAAACTATATTAAAATCACCACCTACTAGTAAATAATCATCCTTATAAGTCATCAATTGAGACAGCATTTGCGGCCAAAATGGTTTATCAGGATTAGTAGGTGGATATAGGTTAACAATGGTTAAAGGAATTTTATCAACAAGTAAATAAACTGTAACCCATCTACCTTCATCATCCGAATTATGAGTGATGACTTGTATGTCAAGGCATTAATGACAAAATATAGCAACTCCATTACGCTTCCCTGAACCAAGTGGTGCAAAAATTAGACCTACCCATTGTCTTTTAAGTTTAGTGATTTCCTTATCTGAGATATGAATTTCTTGTACTTGTTGACCTTCTGCTAGACGATAAATTCACAAGTTATTGCGCCTGTTACGATTCTGAAGATTTTCAATTTGCTTCTGAAGTTGTGAGACTTGCAGTTGTATAGAAGGAACTTGATTCACAACAGATTGGAAAGAGTCCCCTCTAGTCTCTATTTGAACGACTTTACTCTCCATAGTAGACCACTTCCCATCCAAATTCTGAAGACGTGTATTGGTTTCTCTCATATATGGCTTAAGGGCTCTTATTTCTTCAAGAATTAGCTCCATGGATATTGGAGGAGGAGATTAAGCCAGCGAGGGAGGGTCTTTTTTAAACCATTTTCCTGATAAAAGTGTCGACAAGGTGGCTAACTTTGCTGTTATATTAGAAAAGAGGAGAGGGATATTTGAAGAGCTGGCGTTTAAAGGAGGCACCATATCTTGCTCAGCCTCCACCATATTCTCTTGAAGGATGCTGAACAGGTTATAATCCACCATAGATGGTGGAGCAACAAAGGTGTTACCAGCACGATGGGCAGACTTCGTTCTCCCCATACACAAAGGAGCTAAAGAAATAATAAGCTCTATATATTTGAGAGCTGTGCCTTAAAAACTGGTATTATAAATAATACAATAGTTCAACACTGAGTTCAATAAAATGTTCAGAGAAACAAAGGGCCGGACTCAGGGATCCCTAACAGGAACGAAGTGTCATCAAAAATGCCTTTAAAGTCCATTAAATGAAGATTCTGGAAGTCATTTTTGGAGAATGAACATACAGTGTGAGAAAGAACATTGCTGCGAGCAGAAAATAGTGAGGAAATTAGTGAGAATCACCCCCACTCGTCAGTAGAAGGAAATCATCCTTGCAGAAAAAACAAATTGGCGGGCGTGATTCCTGAGAGGAAACTTGTTGGCAGAAAAAAGGATGAAAAGCCTCTCACTGCAGTGTCAGGGAAAAATTTGGAGGTGGCAGAGCAGTATGGGAACACTTTATGATTTCATGATTTCATGACACCAGCTAGAGCGGTGCCGGATGAAGATGTCCGGTCAGGAGGGGCTCGACTCCAGGTCTACTGTGGAGCTCTATCAACAGGCAGCTACCCCCGTTGGGGCCAAGCCATGCCCCCAATGCAAACCTACTCTAACATTTCCAGTTAGCATCATGACAACTCGTCCTATGCACATTGTTTCTATCAATGTCAATGGCTTTCTAATTACATTAAAAGGAAGAACGTTCTTTCCTATTTAGGCTCAAAACATGCAGATATCTTGTATAGAATCAGAAATACTAAAAAGAGATTGGGTAGGAGTGGGTTCTCTTTACGCATCTGTTGGGAACAAAAGTCCTTATCCCTTCATCTGAACAGGATTCTAAAGGAAATGGGAATTTCCAAAATGGCTTTGGGGCGGCGATTGGAATCTTGCTTATCTACTTGTATGAAAGACCACAAAGGCTCAGTTTCTTCTCCACAAATTTTATGAGCAGCTGCGAAAGCCACCATTGGGGGGTATATTATTAGAGATTCTGCATTAGCCAATAAAGGTATAATAGAACAACAGATCATTTTAGAAAATTACATCAAAACTCTGACACATGCTCATTTTACCAATCCACCTGAAGCTTCCAGATATAGATTGGAAATTGCTAAAATGAACCTTACTACACTATATACTTCAAAAGCAGAATATTGACTTAAGGCTCGTAATTATGAACAAGGAGAAATAGCTGGTTGTTTATTAGTGATACCATTACAACAGAGAGAAGCTTTGACATCTAATCCGGCTATTTATAACTCTGAAGGCAAACTAATAACTGATTCTCAGGAAATAGCGAATGCATTTGCAGATTATTATGAGAAGTTATATTGCTCCGAGGTTGATGATGACCACCACAAAGATCAGGAATTCTTTGATAAAATAACACTACCATGCCTCAATAAACAGGATTGGCTCATACTGGCAGGCAAAATAACAAAGGATGAAATTGTGCAAGCAATCTCCAGTCTTCCCTACAATAAAGCATAGGGATAAGATAGTTTTCCTGGGGAATTTTAACACTGGGTAAAAACAGAAGCAATAGACACCCTTTATGATGCCGATAAGGAAGCAGAGGAAACTGGTAGTTTCTCCTCACTCTCAAATAAAGCTATCATAGCGGTACTTCCCAAAACTGAGATAGATCCATTATACTGCAGTAGCTATCGTCCTATTTCCCTTCTGAATACAAACTCAAAGATATTAGCGACCATTCTTGTAAAAGACTCAAACAAGTTACCTCGAAACTCATACATAATTCTCAAGTGGGATTCATGCCAGACAGAAACTCTTGTAACCATCCATGCACTTTGGCTCAAATACTCTGGCTTTCCGAAGATGCTGGAGAAGACAGAGTAGACTTGAGTGATGCTACTCTACTATACATAGGGACTATTAGTCATTGGGAATTGCAAGTTATTGGGGAACTATTTTTAGGTGTATGTGTACATGTGCAAGGGAAAATACAGACACTCAAAGTGAAGGCATCCAATGGCTGTAATGGGCTGGTCTGTGTGTTTTTTATAGTGAAAGAGTGCTCATTGGATGAGGAAATAGGCGCTCCATCTGAGAGCATCGCCTTGAATGCAGATGTTGTGCAGCCTTGTGATCAGCGTGTGGTGCGATACGGTGTCCATGCTCTGAGAGGTTGAGGATGATCAGTGCTGCAGTCTCTCCTCGATCAGTGGCTGTGATCAGGGCTGTTTCGGTGCTATGGTTGCTGTGGGTGCTGGATTTGGAGATGCAACACACAAGGTTATGTTCCATATGCTTATGGAAGTATTTGTTGACAGATGGCCTGTAGTTGGTGAGTTTACTGGGGTTGGCTGATGGTTTCTTGATTAAGGCTTTGACCTCTCTATGTTTACCGTCTTCATTGGTTATCAATGTGCTGAACAGGGTGGTGAATTTTTGGCTGATCCTGGGCCTCTGATGTTGAAGAACTGGTGGGCGCAGGGGTTTGTGGGAGCTACTGAGTGGACCGAGTATGTGATGGCCATGGTGTCCTGAGGGGTGAGCTGCTCCCATGAGGTTAGTCGATGGTTTGTGCTGGTAAGGGGAGGGGGATGAAGTCAATTGGCCTGGGCTGGACTACGAAGTTCTTGTAGATTGAGGCGATCTTGTTGTGAAAAAAGTTGGCGAGGTTGTTGCAGAGTTCCTGTGAGGTGGTGATTCTGTTTGCTGCAGTTGCTGAACTGGAGAATTCTCTGACGTCGTTGAATGGTTCTTTGACGTCATTGGGGCTGAATTCAATGTGAGCGGCTAAGATTTTTTTCTTTGTTTCCTGCAGCTGGTGGTGGTAGAGGTTGAGGGAAGTCTTGAAAAAGACCCTGTAGGAAGTGTCTTTGCTTAGGCGCCATCCTTGCGTTTTGTGGTCCTGAGGTCTTAGGTATACGAGCTTGCTTGCTTCGTAAACCTTCTGTGTTTGCAGTTGCTGATTGGGACAATGTGGCCAAAGCAGTTTGTGAGTCAGATGTTGAAATTCCTGATGGCTTAGTCGAGGTTGTTTGAGGAGTTGGGGTGGGTGGTGTGTAGAGCGTCGGCCCGTTGAGTATCTGATACTTTGCTCCAGCCGTGGTGCAGGTGTTGGGCAGAGTGGTGGGGTGGTCTGTGGGCTGGTGACTTTGAAGTGGACGATGGAGTGGTCTCTCCAGGTCACTTCAGATACTATCATACATAAAGAAAGCTCCAGGACACAACCTGCAAAAACAAGATAGGATTCCACGGTGACCTCTACATAAAACCCTTCAAATTGGAGGAGCTGTTGATATGACTAGGGGTGGGCAGAGCTCACAGAGTTCTACTCTGTGGAATTCCACGAAGTTATCTAAAATCTCAGTGAAATTCCATGAGTTGCCCATACAGCAGAATGCAGCCCGGTCCTACCAAAACCCTCAAACCACCAGTCTGGCCATCTGAGCACCAGCTCAGGGTCATATTTGTGCTTTATTCTGACCAACATCCAGGTACTGGCCCTTTGGTATCCCCTCTCTCCATTACATCCCGATCAAGTGTGGATGACCCCAGTAATCCCTCAAACCACTGACTCAAAGAAGCACTAGCTCATTGCCATTACCTAACACGTGCTGTAGCGCCTTATGGTTATGACGGGCGCAATCTTAATCTCTCACTAGGAAAACTGAGCCCAAGGATGAATGCTGGCACGGGGGAAATTGAGAGCCGCCACACTGGCCTATTGACCGCTTCCCCAGAGTCTGCATTAGGTGGATCTATGATGATGCGAGGTGGCTGGGCATGACAATAATACGGAAAGCATCGACAGAAGTAGCGAGTAACAACAGGAAGTTGCTATGGAGTCTGCTACACTCTGTCTTCTTGAACAGTTTCCATGCTGTGAGTGGGCATCCTCCACTAAGCTTTTCCCTGCAGCTCTTCAGACTGTCCAGCTCTATTCTTCTCCTCCACCAGGCTCCACTCGAACAGCCAGCTGTGCTGCCGCACAAGTCTCTGAATTCCAGGTATGGAAGCCTTCAATGGACCTAGGAAGTTGTAAGAGCTGTAGTACCTGAAAATTCTGAATACTTCTCAGGGATCTTACCAATAAGTACTTCATTCAAAAGCAGCAAAGAAATCAACAGAGAATCTGAAATATGAAAAGACATCTTTATTACAATTAATTGTGAGGCTACGTTGCCCAGTCACACCTAAAGCAACTGAATGAGTCAGCCTGCTGAATGGTCTCCCCACAGACCTTGTATACCGTTTATCATGCCCTAGGCAAACATTCCTTGTTTTACAGTAGATAATTCACATATTTCCAACACAAAGAAAAAGCAGAGTCATGATGACAAGTCCATATTTCAGTTTGTCCAGTTTATAATTAACTATCCGCCAAGGTCCAGTGTTTCCATCAGATATCGACGGACCCCTAATAAAAACGGGCACCTCCTCCTTGTAAAACAGATCATAAAGAAAGAAACAGAGACAGGTGTGTGTAAGATTAGACATAGTTTGTATGTGATGAAAAGGTTTACGACATGTGCACCTGAATGCTAATCTCATTCGGCCACTGGGATGGGAACTGCCTGAACAGGTTTGGCTTGAGGCTGTGGAGTCAGCTCGCCCAGGTCACAGAGGAGTCAGCAAAGGTGTATGTGTCCTTTCAGATCGAATTCAGCCTTAGTTATTTGACTATGTGAGGGCAATTACAAAATGGCTGCTGCTCACAAAATGGAACCCGAGGGTTCAAGACGGAAACTACGATTTCAGGGTGATTTCGTCACTCGATCATGACGCAAATGCTTAGGTATAGTATCCCAATCATTACCGGTCTGCCAATACCAAAATCGTCTTGATACGATGATATTTTTGACACGAGTGTAGAGCTTCGGTACCACACAATAGCAGGGTCCAGAATTTCCAGTACCACAGACCCTCCTTTTGCCCTTACATAGGCAATAACCTATACTCACGCTAATCTGAGTCCAGGTCTGTATTCAGGAAGTCATTGAGATGTTGCTGCAGCATCATTCTATTACTTAGTTCATTTCTTGATACAGGTTTCCTCACACATGATGTAGCACAGAGGCCACATGTTGCAGGAGCACACTGTACACATAGACAGAACAGGAAAAGGATAGCTACGATTATCCCAATGACTATCAGAATCTTTCATCCCCAGGCAGATATCAGTTCCCAGAACCACCCCATAAGCTTGCAACTCATCTCTAGGAATCGTTCTGTATGAGTCAATTGTTCTGCTCATATTTGCAATTCCTTTTACCAATGCTTTGTTGCTTGAGTTCCTTACTGGGGAACGTGGGGGATATGGTTTGATGGCAAACATGAACACTGCCTGAAATGCCCACAAAGAACCATAGTAGCTCAATGGATGGACCAAGTATGGGATACCCTTATCTGTTGTATGTGGCATGAGACCACACACCAATCAGTTAGTTGTGTTTACTACTAATTGGCGTTGGTGTAACAGTTGAACAAAAGAGTTATTACTAAACTCTAATCTTCTAGAGGACTCATGTTCAGGCAGAGGGTGAAAAGAGTGCAAGGAAGCAGTAGGAGGAGGTGTAGGCTGTGTAGTGGGTGCGAATGCCACTTGAAAAGTGAAGCAGACATATCCAGTTAAAAACGTCATCACACCAAGCAACATGAAAATACAAAATATCAAAGATCTTTTCTTTGTCAATAATATACACATTTTGTCTTCAAAGTTCGTTTGTTTGGCAGGTCTCTCCATCTCAGAAAACTCCATCCTCTCTAATTTGCTGCCCGCAGTGGTAGGTTGTTTCTGCTGAAGAGTGCTTCTGTTCAGTCCAGGGTAATTCCCTTAGACCAACCAGAACTGTCGACTTAACCGTCTCCAGCTGCACCCAAAAGACTGTGGCAACCGCGATCCTAGCAGCAGAACCGGATGGCGGTTCGAAAAACAAAAATGAGCAAGTTCCCTGGATGAGAGCGCTGCACAATAAAAAAGTAAAGAGAGAATTTTTTTTTTATTTGTCCATAGTTATAGTTCTTGGCCATCAAATCCGCTTCCATTGTCTTCTTCTATCGAGCTGGGCCTCTTCTATTCAGGCCTTTTCATGAGAAAAAGTACTGCTTAGTTGGAGGGCCCTCCTGGCAAACACCCACAGCTCACTTGAAAGTCTCAATGTCTCAAAACAATGCACCAGTGTCTCTACTTTGTGGCAGACACTACAAATGATGTGCTCTTCATTGATCATGGGCTCAAAGCATCTCGTGCAGATCCAAGCACTACTGAGAAACAACCTCTCAAGATCAGCAGCACTTTTAAGACTCCAACACTCATCGTCAGAGGACGCTCAAGCTGCTCTCTCATGGGCACCAGAATGTAGTGCCTTTTTCCAAACGTGGATCCTTGGGTGCACTGCCTTTCCACTGGAGCAAAGCAAAAGAGGTGTGTGTGTGGCCAAAACTCGGGCCAAGAGCTCAAGGGACTGTACACTGTCAGAGGTTTCCAGCACATAACAGGTACACAGCTCAAACAAACAGAAGCTCTCATTCTGTGGCAAACAAAAAACCAGCTCCTCCTTTTTTCTGCAATGCCTTTCGATGAAGCAAATGCCTTGCTTGTGAGGTACCACTGATGTCGCGCTGATGATTGCTGTCCAGGCCTCGCGACTTTCTGGTTGCAGAAATTTGTAGAGCCAAAAGGTCTGTCATTCATCTGTAGCAGTCACTGATGGGGAGTGGGCTTAGTTTCGCTCACAGGTCTGCAGGGTATCACTCTTCCTTTGACTCTGGAAGATCCAGCAGAACCTAGTGATATAGGAAATGTAACACAATTGTTAGTTTCCTTCAAATCAAGCACAAAAAACAGTTCATGGATTTTAACAAGGGGACTGCAAGCAGATGGCCTGCAATCTGCAAGGGAGTGGCAATACGCCATAGGAATCTAAATGGATGTCCTCACACAGTGGCATTGTCTAATGGGGTAAATACATATTTCCCTCAATTATTAAGCCTAGGTGTTCCTAAATTCCTTATCTTAGAACATCTCAAATAGAGAAATGACATAATACAGATTATCAAGGACATGAAGAAAAGTTCCTTTAAAAAATGTGCATCAGGTGCACTATGCAATGCAAAGGCTAATGATCAAATGTGCAGACAAAGGACAAGCACTAGAAAGTCCTGGTATTTGCATGATTAGAACACATCTGATCCCACCAAAAATTAAAGCAGCAGGAACAAAAGAGAACTGAAAAATTTAAAATAGACATTGAAAATTCGTCATGTTCAAAAGGGTAAACTTAAGGTATCTCCTATTGAGATGGAAAACTTGTTTTACTATAATATTGGGTCAGTTAACAAGCCTATCACTACCCCGACAGTCAGTCTGAAAGAAACATTGAAATAGGCCTAAGGAAAATTCTTGAAAACCAGTCTGGTCATACAAAAGGAAATTATACATAACATGGGGGGTCCCTGATACATCACTGCTGTCTAGAAGTGTGCACATTAACAATACACCCATAATAAATGGGCTGACTGGTGAAAGGAATATGGGAAAGTGAAATGGAACTAGGACACAACTAAAATCCCCAATAACTAAGCATGATGCGACATTGATCAGGGTAGAAGCAACAAAAGAAAAATCAATAGGAAGAACAAGAGTTTGCTTGGGTGCCTCAGGCATGTGACACAGCACCAAGAGTACGGGGGATACACAAAAGACCAAAGTTACACAAATTCTAACTCTACCGCTGGCAACTACACCATATACGGTAATCCTAACTAATGTTCCTGTTCTCTCTTCAGGGAGAGAAAAATGAAACCTGGTTTCCTTTCAAGGGACAAAGCCATATGCTATTTGGGAAACAAAACATGATTAATCAATGCAATATAGAAATTAGGCCACCTTGAGTCACAGATCTATAATTCTATTCTTAGGTCCAATCAAGGATACATAAAAATGTAGGGCTGCCTATTCCTTTAAGAGAATGTGCAGTAAGTGACTAGCATCAGGTGATACACTTTGAACCTGTATATCTTTTAGTTTTCTTCAATATCATTATAGCCACATTTAGGCATGCACTGGTAAAAATGCTGCCTGTCTTCCTCACAGTATGAAAACCATATCTGTGAAATTTATTATACCAAATCCATCCAACTGTTGTGCAACGATACACATCGTCATACGGATCCCTTCACAACACTGGGGAACTTGTAATAGTAACAACATAAAACAAAACATACACAAAATAAAAAATGCACATGTCAAGCCATCAGATATACTCGCTGTATATCAAGCACAAAAAGGCAGCACAGACAAAACAACAGCATATGTGGATAAGCGGTGACACACAGCACCATGGCATATGTACTTTTTGCACTGTAAACCTGCGGCCAAAAAAAACCAATATTTGGGCCTGTACCCTCCATTCTCTCAGCCTGCAGCTCCTGCCACACTGGCGCTGTCAAAGCCAGAAGGCTCTAACCTGCAATAATTCACTCTATTTTGAAAAATAATTTCTCTTTTTTTAGGCGCTAAAATTATCTCTATTCCCAGATCATTAAACTACATGTACTGTCAATAATTTCCTAAACCTAATGACACACATACCAGTTTTTCTTTTTGAGTAAATGCTTGTTGCAATCCTATGATATACACTTCATCAGTTCTTAAATGAACAAACTTCCGGTAGGCCTAGCTGAAGCTAGAACCTTCAACCCTGATATTAAAACGAGCCTTGTACTGGCACATTAACCCACTGAATCATAAGAAGGCAAAACCTGCAAATATATATCAAAACTTGAATGTATGCATTTGCTTAAGCCTGAGACACTTTCAAAAGTACTTTGAATGGAAGTAAAATGCAGTTTAAACAGTGCTTTTACTCAAAATCGACTTTCATATTTTGGGCATTAAAAAATGAATATCCTACAATTTTCTTGCATAATATGCATTACTAGAATGTCTATTACATAACCCATGAGTCAGGCATTTGAAAATAATAACTTATACTTTATAAAAATGATCTTGCTTGCGCCTATGCCAAGGGGAAATTATACACATGAATGCTTGTCATTTTAGTGATGCAACATAACTTAAATCAAATTTTAATGCTAGGAGGTCATAGTATGAGTGTTAAGCTTTATAAATAATAAAAAACGATTTTTGTAGCACTTATTTTTGATAATTATTTTTCATAATGAATAATTTTTTTCTAATAAAACCAAATATTCCTTTTTGTGATTGTTCTACATATAAGAGCCCGCTGCATCCCTTGCCTATCATTTAGATGCATTAACTCACAAACCTAAGCGCATATGCCTAACTTAAAACGCGTCACATTCCTGCATCACATTTTTGCGCCACATTTATTTAAAAGGGCGGTCATGCAAAATTCCACCCGTGTTTAACTGGAAAAGTGCTGGCTGAATGAACATTCCAATCAAATATACTGCAGCTGAAATTTGTGCCTGTGAACATCTAATACAGTGCATCTAAGGAAAAATGCTGTAAATGTATTTAATTTTGCAAAAATAGATAATTTCCTTTTTATTTGGGGCCTTATTTATATCTATTGAATGTGACCCACACACACACATTGAGCTCATTTCAGACATAAACAGAAAGTGTTGAAACATTCAGGACACACAATACAGCGCTTTCATAAATTGCGCGAACGCTATTTACATACTGAAGTTACACTAATGAGAAAAACCACATAAACATTTAAACACACATGAAACCCACAAAGCAACACTCAGGACGAAAACAGGACAGTCCAGACTGTACGTAAACCAAACCATTTGTAAACAGTAGCTGTAAGTCATATTTACAAGAAACTCTTCTCAATAGTGTTCCAAAAGACTGCAGAAACAGCCCAACAGACCACCGTATGTGCATGGAAAAAAAATACACTCAATTAACTAGCTGTAGCTGGCAGGACACCAAAAATCGTTCTGCATATCTCCATTCATAAAATTGCACAGAACAAAGGATCCTTGTTATGTATTATGTCATATTTTAATTCCCTGGGGATACAAAATCACCAAGGAAGAAATATGTTTGTAAATCTAACCTATTTAGATATTCCCTTTAGGGAAAACCGGCTAATCCAAACGTATACAAAGTTGGCCAACACAAATCTTCAAATTTGTTAAGATCAGGCATCTTATAGCTCACTAATCTAGCTTCAAACTTCAAGGGGCTATCTCTGTCGATGCACTTGTAAATATACAAGACCCTCGGTTATTGAAAATTGCAATCTTCAAATAATACTAAGGACTAAACAAACCAAGCAAAGAACCACAGAACAAAGGACTGGGAGCGACCCACTTACACTTCAACTAAAGCAGATGGAGAAAAAAAAATCCCTTCCTTACCTGCCTACACAAATTTCAATTCGCATATCCAAACCTATACCAACCTATCAAAGCTATACCAAACAAATAGTTGTCCAAATTCTAACTGCCAAGTTCCAACTGCACTAACAGTCTCTTTTTTTAAAACTTACGCCAAAAGGTTCCTCTGTCATGAGTGACATCTTTTGGAGATTTTAAGTCAGAAAAATCAAAAAAATACTGGGCCTCAGAGACAAAGAATCCCCCAGAACCTCTGTGCACAGAGTACCTCTTTTAGTAGATTTATGTCTTGCCTTCCCCAGTAGATTTCAGTCCTCTGACAAGATTACTCCTCCAGATAGTCACTTCTTGATGAGGCCCCAGTAGGGCGCCAACTGTAGTACCTGAAAATTCTGAATACTTCTCAGGGATCTTACTAATAAGTACTTCATTCAAAAGCAGCAAAGAAATCAACAGAGAATCTGAAATATGAAAAGACATCTTTATTACAATTAATTGTGAGGCTACGTCGCCCAGTCACACCTAAAGCAACTGAATGAGGCAGCCTGCTGAATGGTCTCCGCACAGACCTTTTATACCGTTTATCTTGCCCTAGGCAAACATTCCTTATTTTACAGTAGATAATTCACATATTTCCAACACAAAGAAAAAGCAGAGTCATGATGACAAGTCCATATTTCAGTTTGTCCAGTTTATAATTAACTATCCGGCAAGGTCCAGTGTTTCCATCAGATATCGACGGACCCCTAATAAAAACGGGCACCTCCTCCTTGTAAAACAGATCATAAAGAAAGAAACAGAGACAGGTGTGTGTAAGATTAGACATAGTTTGTATGTGATGAAAAGGTTTATGACATGTGCACCTGGATGCTAATCTCATTCGGCCACTGGGATGGGAACTGCCTGAACAGGTTTGGCTTGAGGCAGTGGAGTCAGCTCGCCCAGGTCACAGAGGAGTCAGCAAAGGTGTATGTGTCCTTTCAGATCGAATTCAGCCTTAGTTATTTTACTATGTGAGGGCAATCACAAAATGGCTGCCGCTCACAAAATGGAACCCGAGGGTTCAAGACGGAAACTATGATTTCAGGGTGATTTCGTCACTCGATCATGACGCAAATGCTTAGGTATAGTATCCCAATCATTACCGGTCTGCCGATACCAAAATCGTCATGATACGATGATATTTTTGACACGAGTGTAGAGCTTCGGTACCACACAATAGCGGGGTCCAGAATTTTCAGTACCACAGAGCCGCCTTGCTTTTTAAATCACAGGTATTGATTGGATGCATTGTACATTTCCTGCCTGACATCGGTTGTCTGTGACAGATAGCCAAGACCTGAGGAGGGTCTGGTAACTGGTTGTTGCTGCTATCGCGATGTAGTTGGGAACGTGAAGACGTGAAGCATTAACAGTGACAGTGAGTCAAGCTGCACACAATGAAAAGAGCAGGGTTAAAATAAGGTTGCTTTTACGATCTCATCCATTAACCCAAATCTGTTTTAGCAATTGAAACAGAAGCCTGAAAATTGCAATTAATTTCTGCCACCCCCATTTTCCTTGGTCACAAGATAGTTCCTGACGCCAGAAAGTCTCTGGGTCATACGGGTAGCAAATTAAAGAACAAGGTGGCACTAATTCCTTACTAGATCCTAACTGCACAGCCCCCTTCTCCCACTCCTTCTCCGTCGAAGTTTTCAAAATTCTACAGTATTTGGGGGCGGGCGTCTGCCGGGGCTAGCTTCGGTGGGATGTGAAACTATGAAAAACTGCAGACTAGCACCGAGGCTGCAGGGATGTGCACTTTTACATGATGTATGTGTGTGCATTATTTTTTGGTACTTTTGGTTGGATGGAGGCCAGAGCTAAAGTGCAAAGAATTTCCCAAAAATGTGCAGTATACAAGTTCAAACTGGAAAGCGAAGAACTCGAAGTTCTCCATTCCACATGTGTGTGAATTCTGTGTTTTTGAAATCACAGATGAGGGTTTTAACAGGGAAAGATATTGCCTCCATGATATGAGTCCGTTATAGTCTACGGGTACATGTGTGGGGTTCTCACTCTGTTTTCATGCTTCTGGTAAAGGACCTCTGTTGTTGCTCACTTGGAAGTTATACATACCTGTGCAATCTACTTGTGTGGTTGCATCAAAAGGCTGGCGGGTTGTTACTGCCTGCAGCTAGCGGTGAGGCTGCCTTGCAGTTCACCTAGGGGACCAGGGGCTTCACAGTTAACTACAAGTTGCCGGCCAGGTACTTGGAGGGATTTGAGCTCCTTTTTAAAGGCAGCAAGAAAATTGGTTGTGGGTACAGTGGGCAGTGGAGGTAAAGGTGTCTCCGGGTCTTGGGCTCAAAAATTCCACGGACCTGATAATTCTCGCCTCGGTGCCTATTCCAATCATGGGTCCCACTCTGCAACTCTGGGCAATAGCTTGTTTAATCTCCACAACGGCCCCCACAACGCTAAGGATGCCTGCCTCCACCTTGGGGGTGCCCAGTAGTGGACGCCTCACAGGGAAAGCCAGGATGGGTTCCACAGCGGTATTCGTACAAGCGCCTTGAGACCCTTGCGGGTGAGTAGTGAGCTATACAAGTATCAATTTACATTTACTTTTATTCACCAGTTGTCTTAAAGAGAAAACTTGTAAAAGAAGAGGTCAGGAGGGTAGGTGATTTCTGTCCCAATGGATCTGCCACCACAAGTAAAATGTTGCCGCGGTCCTGTAAAACGCTAAGAGCCTGTCACAAGAAACACACATTTCCATAATTATTTTTAGCGTTGGCAGCTTCTTTCTGCCCTGGCAGGGTAATAATATTCCTGATCTGGGGGTGCCCTATGGTAGGGGTGAGCGATTGTCAGTAAACTGTGCTCCGCCTGCACCAGGCGGAGTTTTTTTGCCAAACTTCACACTCCAAGCGAAGCACGAAGTGGCAAAACTCCATGAATTCAGCGGGCAGAGCAGAGTTTAATACCTACCCTTAGATAAGACCGAGAGGAGAGCATCCAGTGGCGGCTCCTATGTTAAGGTGGAGGAGCATCGCCCAACTGCGCCTTGAGCAGTGAAAAAATAATAATAATAATAACAATAAATTATGATAATTGCATTTTTCTTTGCTCCAGCCATGTTGGGCGGGGTGGAGCTGGCTCCCGCAGAGGGAGCAGAAGTGGTTTGAACTCCCTGCCTACGTGCGCATGACGGCTTAACCGGCCCTCTAGGCCCGGCCGAACCGTCATGCGCACTAGACATGTTCTCCATTGGGCTGTGTTGCACAGCCCTGTGGATAACATACCCAGCCTCCCGAGGCACTACCTGAACGGACAACAAGCTTCCAAGATAATAGGAGGTGTACCAGAAAAAGTCCAATTCAGTATGAATTTCAAAGTGTCTCCTTTATTACTTTTCTTCGATATAGAAAGGGTTTAAATCCAGCCAACACGTTTCGTTCCATGTACACCTGGAAATTCATCAGGGCTGAAATCAATCACATTAAAAAATAGCATAAATCACAACACTCCACAAATTATTGTAAAGACCTACAAAATAGACACACATTACAAATGACTAACACACATATCAATATGTAAATAATTAATGACATCTAAAACATGATTTCCATTAACAAGGTTCTTGTCATGTAAATTCCCCCTAATACGTAGGCTGCCACATAAATAAGCTCAAATTGCACATCTTCAGATACAGACCTCAAAGGACAACTAAATATAATACCCACAACACAAAACATAAGAAAAGGTCAAACATAAAAACCTTAGTGGACAAAACATTTGTAAACATGCAGGCTACACATAAGAGAACTAGGTAGAGTTATAATTCAAGCTACCTGCAGAGTTCTAATTAGTATGTCTGTATTTTCTTAAGAGAAAAATTCTCACCCCTGAACCGTGTTTAGTGCTTTATTTATAATGACTATGTAGCTTGAAATTTCATTCATATTGTGTAACATAGAATGTCCTCCACATTAGCTCTGCAAATTGTTTGATGGCCTGCGGTTAGTGCCTCGAAGATTCATCAAGTCCCATGTTTATTACCTGTACAGAAAATTGCAGTATATCGGACTCGGTTGTAACAAACCGACCGACGTCAAGTGAATATTTCCCGACCCTCAGAGGATATAAATGCACCATCTTGCAATGGATTATATAAGCTATGTGAAAGTCTCAAACAGACCACTCAGACCAATCATGCAGCGTCGTGACAGTCCAGAAGCCTGGGTGATTCCGGTGCTGCCAGCAGACACGGGAGAGGGGAGAGGCATGTGGCAGCGGCTGCGGAGATGGCAAGTTTATTTTTATTTTTTTCACCCGCCACACTCCTGCCCCATCACCCCCGTTCAGAGGCAACCACCGCTGAGCGCATCAAGTATAGTTTTACGCTTAGAGCGTCTCTTTTCAAAATTCTTCATATGACAAATAGGAGGCAGTTTACTCTCTCCTCAGTCTATAATTATTTTTCTGTTTCCATTTTCCATTTCCAAATGCAATCTTCTTCAATTATTTCAGATAACTTAGTTCATTAACTTCTTGCCCACATCTCCCTTTCCTGGGGCCTTGTGCTGGAAATATATTTGCTATTAGATTATGGCAAATAACTTTCAGATCAAGAAGCAAGGTTTTGATTTGCATTTCTCTGTGTCACTGGATATTATTACTCAGTATAATGAGCTCTCATGAATAGTGCCATCACCGTAAGAGGGCTTTTCTCCTATCATCGCTTACATTCTGTAGCCACGGTAGGCGTCACATCTTCCTCCTCACACCATTATCCCTCCGGTGCTGAATGGTCCATTCATAAAAACTCTGGGTGCTTTAGAAAAAGATGTTACAGGACCCCGCCTCACAAGCTGCTATGCTCTCTAACATCAGTGGCTAGAGGCAGGGAAGTAGTAGGTTTGCCATGGGCCGGTGTGCACGTAAGGGAAATGCCTACACACTTCGCTGGTTGGACAGTAAAAAACAGCCATGATAGCAGTGGCGGCCGGTAAGTTTAGGAGGGAGGGGTGCAGACGGGATACACATGCACACACGTACATACACACTCACAACCATGCATTTACATGTGCACACACAAACACATCCATTCACAACACTTATTACCAAACATTCATACATACACATGTGCACGCACTAAACATTAATTTAAGGAGCAAAACACACTCTTACGTGTTGCTCTGCCTGGGAGGTTCCAGGAGGCTTAGGACTGCTGCCTTCCCTCATTGGCAGACCTAAAGTCAACCAATGAGCAGGGCCGGACTGGGAACCACAACCGGCCCTGGCAAAGTGCTCAGCCGGCCGCCCCCCACCCCCAGGGGGTGGAGGTGTCGCTGAGCTCTTAGTGCCAATATCGACCCAGCCCCAGATCTTTCTTCATACAACACACCACTCCACCAATAACCGACACAACACAAGTTGATGGAGAAAGTTGTTGCAGTTTTATTAGCATATACATTATGCGCATGTTGGGTTATCTTATGGGTCGATCCAGAGCAGGCCGCCGATCGCGACCCGCCCACCTGATGAGCCATAACCCCCCCGGGGTGTTAACTGCGGGGGCGTTGTCAGTTTTGGGGGAAGGTCTAATCCCTCCCCTCGGCGGACCTCTATTCCGCCCCTTGCTCACGCGCCCCCCTCCTCGGGGGAGGCAGAGCGTTGTGGCAACCCCTGTTTGCTCAGGTCTACAACCGCCTGAAGGACTAACGGGGCGCCGTCGGTCCTCCAGGATCCATCACAGCGTGGATCTCCTTGGGGGATAATTCTGCTCTCGCACCCACCGGTGCTCCTGTAGAGGGTACCCCTCTGTACCTTTCTGTATTGGATCGCCCTGTAACTCCGCCATGGCTCTGGGTGTGGCCGCCGCCGCCCCAGAGTCCCCCCACCTACTAGCTTTCTATTAGTAAAACCTGCTGCTCCTAGTTCTTTCCACTATATCAACCCAGTTACCCTATCAACTTTGGGTAAATGAACCACGACTGCATCAAAGCACACAGTGCATTTGGCAAGTAGCAACCCAAGCCTGATGAAACAAGTTTTCCTATGTTTCAGGCTACTTCCTAGGTTGTCGGGCGACACTATCCACCTCTCATTGGCGCCAAGGACCTATTGCATTACAATTGCAATCACCGGCCTCCTTCAGCTCAGGCAAGGACAAGTCTACTCTCTTCCTCAGCACCGCCAAGCTGGCCCACAACCAAACTTCCTTCTGACTTCTGCCGCCCTCCGGACAGGGCACTGTGACAGTGATGTCCATGAACTTCACAACTAACTGCCAACTGTGCTTACAGGTGTCCATCAAGTGTGCCATCCCCCAGACTGTTCCTATTCTGTACAGCTGGCTGACCAGCAACCAACAAGCCCCTATCAGGTAACAACACCACTGCCACTGGCATGGTGTCCCCTGTCTAGCAAGTGGCCTTCCACCCTTATTTATTCATACTGGGGACATATTCACCATCAGGGTCACGCCAGGTGGCTCACTCCCCTGACGCCGACCCTACTGTCGGCTAACCAACTCCTCGCATGTTTAGCCTCACTGGAAAGAAACTTAACTTCCAAACCCATGGGAACCTAATTGTAAGACCATCACCTCTCAACTATGCCTGCCAACTGCGTTCTGGTGTTGGCTTAAAACACTGTGTAGAGGATCTCCTCATGTTTGACACTTGTACTAGACGTCCCCCTGTGCCTGGCCTTTAATGGACCCTATGAAGCTTGTAACAAGCCGCCTATACAACTGTAAATATAAGTTGTGCAACTAAGAGAATAATCCTTCCTCGCTCTTACTTCCTGGCATGTGCACACTGCCAAAGGAATCCCTACTTTAGTACCTGAAAACAACTAAGTAGATACTATCCAGGTGAAAGCTTACCCTAACACCTAGCCACGGGCTCTCCACTGCGTGACAACCCCTATTGTTGATTTTAGCTGTTAAAATCGCCTGGCCCCTAACTAACCCTTCACGTAAAACCAGCCAAACCAAACGCTTACATGGCCAACATGTGACCCATTAATTACAAGTTAGAGGCATACTGTGTCAGCCTGATCCAAAGTGGAGGCAGAGCTGAGAGGTCTTAGTGGGATCAGACTGGAGGAGGTGTGTGAGTGGCTAATGCAGGCCCAAAATTTTTGCAACCTGATAATGCATCCCCATGTTGCCAAAGGGCCAGAGTAAAGGAAACTGGTAATGCTGTGGTACAACTGGTGAATGTCTCAGCGTGGGCCAAGATGCAGCGGTTAATGTGAGGCCTATGCCGGCTCACTAATCTGCAGGGCTATCCAGCTAGTTCAGGTAAAGTGCTGAATATTGCCTGGTATATAGCCGCTGTGTCAACTGCATCCCTGTAATTTACAAAAGGAGCACTTCCCTACCACAGTCGAATTGCTTAATTGCCCAAGCTGAGGAAGCCACAGTTAAAGCTTTCTTGCATAGCCAACCACGAACTGGCCACCCCTTTCAGAGCTACCCGCGTAAAACTGATAAGTGTGACGTTTCATATTACCGTGCACGATGAGTGACATTGAAGGACTAAGAAAACACTTTCTTGCTAGCACACAACATTGAAGATGAGGGAGACCCAATGTCAGCATTGCGCCCCTCAGACCCGCAAGCATTCTAGGCAGACCAAGGATCAGGCTGCTTTTGTCACACATTCCATAGGTTGGAGTGTGCATGTGTGAGGCAGTAACCTATGCACGAACCATGTGCGTAAAGGTGCCTGGTCTTTATGAGACTGCGTTGCTCAAATAGAACAGAGTATCACAAAATTACACAGTCAGTCAAAACTGCCTAACCCTGTGAGACCGAAGATTTTAAGAAAAGTCCTCCATGTACCCACAGTGCGGACCTGCCCAGTCATCTACCGTTCTACCCATGAGGTTAATTGTCCATTCACCTAGGAGCTGTAGCACGACAGGAAAATAAGACTTTGTTGCTGTTTGGTCAATGCCTAATGTTGTCAAACCATAAATGTGGGCATCGGGGAATAAAACAAAATTCCACCATCCTAAGCTGATCGGCCTGTGCCAAGGAAGTGGTCCCAACAAAGGTTTATCGATGTGCTACTGGTATCAGAGCCCCCTCCCGTCCCTCAGTGGATGGGGCCTCGTATGTTCAAACTACTAATAAATTATTACAGAACAAACGGCACAACAACCCATTAATGCAAAAGAGATGCATTATATGCCCAAATCAACCCGTTGTTGAGCTGAAAACACATTTCCCATTTGCTTTCGCATTAAATGCATGCAAACACCCCACTTATTGTACCGTAAAACACATTGCCCAGACCCAAGTGAGAGAGGACATCCAATTCTGCACAGGGCTGCCTAATAAGTCCCTGCTCCCAGTTTACTATCCATGTATTACTTCCATGAGTGAAACCAGCACGCGACCCACACCCCATATAGTAATGACAACTGGGGAGAGCATGGGAATCCCAGACCCTAACACACTGTCCCCAGTGTGCTATGACCCTTATACCTGTTGATAATTCAGGCGGCACCCATGTGGGTGGGGCTGCTCTCCTGCATAGAGACAGAAAACATTGATTACATTGTCTCCCCCGATCCACGCTTTGCATTCTCTGCCCTGAAACATGGCCCTCAATGCCCCACACGTTACCCAGGCCAGTTGTGGTTACGAGCACTAATTGGTCAGCATTACCTGCACCCTTCCTCAATTAGTTGTCCTCTCTTAATAATTGAATAAAGTCCATTCATAAACGAACACTCCTCTCCTTGGCTCTGCAGGTGTCTACCTAAGTCTTCTGATACCAAGAGAGGCTGCCCATGCTTGCAGTATTATCCCTCTAACTGAGTGGATCCTCTGTTGTCGCATGCGCCCATCACCAACTTCTGGTAACACACAGCTTGCTACCTCTAACAGTCTGTTTAGATCCGAAGTTTGCACAAGTTGCCCGAATGCTTAAATAACGTTGAATATTACGTCAGACTGACTGCCTAGAATGTACCTCACTTGTACTATATACGCTAATGTAATAGGCACCCAAGATCCATTCTCCTCTTGTAATGCCAAGTGCATACTTCTTCTACCATCAGCTCTTGTAGAAACTTTCTGCTTGTAACTTCGCGTAGCTATGTACTGAGAGCACCTATGGGAGTGTCGGTTCTGTCCCCCTTGAGACGCGTTCTGACCTCCATCGGGCAAAGTCCGTGCTCCCGCGCCCGGCTCATAGTACTGCAGAGGCCTGCAACAAGGTTCCTAGCACCTCGAAAAAACTACCCCTTCTACTCTGTAGCGAGCCTCTAGCTTGGAGCTTGGGTCAGTCATTCCACGTTTAACTGAGTGATTAAATCTATTCTTGCTCCCCAAGAGTTCAGCTCCAAGGTGATAAGAGTTCATGCACTAGTATCCTCATGCAAAGCCCAATTCCTCCTGGTAGACCCGCAATGTACTTGTTAAACTTTTAATTCATTGCTAGCATGGTTCCCCTCACACTAGCATATTATGCCAGGAATGATGGATGAAGACACTAATTCCGAAACACCAGGAATACACTCATAATGATCAATGATGCTAATAGACATCAGTTATTAATGAAGAATTCATAGGATATGCTATATACACCCCACCTAGACAGAGTTTTGTGTGGACCTTACACGCCATGATGGACAATGACTTAAGTAAATTGCAACAATATATGCCCCACCATCAATTTACTGCTTTGTACACGTGCCAAACCACAACACAGGTCGCTTAGATGGCTGCATGCAGTGATCTACTACGTCCTCCTCTGACCGATACCTGCATGGAAATAGACAAAAGGCATCCAAGCCCGCTGGCCGTGCTCGAGAAACCCCATGGTGTTGAGTTACCTTCGGCATGTACTCGTATAAATGACCCGACCCTTCCCCATATGCAAAGGATCCTAAGGCATGCCTAATGCCTATTTATTAATAACACCAGCTAAAACACGGTGAAGCATTCCATGTTCTCCTTAACAGCAATACTAATCTCAATGAGCAAATGACCACTGGAATGATGTTAACATTGGGTGCAGCAGCAATGTGTTGCCCAGTTTAAGGAGCTCTCCCTAGTAGCAATAAACGCTATGTAATGAAATAACACTACAATTAAACGCTCCCGCCGTCTTACATGTGTAGTGGCAGACGCATGTAGAAAAGAGTACTATTGCCCTCTCATGTCACCAATAAAGAACGCTTTTTAATCTTGTACATTTTCAGTCCCCAAGTGGTTACTCTATGTATCATACAGCCATATATCAATTGCGGATAAAATTACATGCGGATGAGGAGGGGGAGGTTCCATGGCCATCTGAACAATTGGTTGATACCTGCAGCTAAAAGTTAAAATTGCCAACGTACCATCCGCTAGATTAAGAGCTCCCTGGGTATGTGTTTCCCATGGTTTGTGTGAAAATCCAAATAAAGACTAGGGAAGCAATGGGAGGTTCAAGTTGCAGAGTGTAGTAGGCCGCACTGGCCACTGTAGAAATAGCTTGGATGCGTAGATAGGGTATGTATATTATCAACTACACTGGAGTATATATGTTTAAGCCAACTCGCCGTATGTTGGACTTGCCCATCAACTAACTCATCCCTGGGTAACACATATAAGCTCCATGACCTATATATACAGTGGTTGTAGCACAATAGCTGACCATAAAATTGCCCTTAAATATGTCTACTACTTATAGTTGTATCCATACTATTGCTAGTATATAACTTATATGTAGCTTAAATATTAAGAGAACTTTCATCATCCTGGCTAGACCCAGGTGTCAGGGCACTGAACCAAAAAAAAAAACAGTTATGTTTATGAAAAAACTGTTACACGAATAAACACACAAATTTAGCATTGTAAATTATTACCTAGAGTACTTCCGTGGATCACGAACATATCTAAAAGTGTCAGGGCACTGCACTACATAACCAGATACTTTCCTGAGTTAAATGTTACCGGGAAAGAACAAGCCAAGTTAGCAGGCCATAGAGTTGAAGCAACACATGCAGAAGGACGCAATATCAAGCGCAGCAAGTACTGACTGTACAACCCAAAGTAAGCATATATATGACAACGTTTAAAATGACAAAGCACTTCCTGGCGAGCAATCCTGCCGCACTGTATCCCTTCAAGCCGGCCCACTGACCACAGTGGGACAAACCCCATTACCATGCACTTCCCGTTGTGATGTGTGATCCTACAGACCCATCTTGATGAAGTCCTGCAGTAATAGAAATTGAAAGCAATCAATACCTCATACCCGCCTACCCACCACCCTACCCTGCCCCGTTCACTCCGTGTTTTTATCAATGCCTCTCTTAGCCAAGGAGTGGTCCCCCCCAACTGGAAACACGCAATAGTTAAAGCTTTACAGAAAAAACCAGGTCTTAACCCACTAGATTTCTCCAACCTTCGCCCAATTTCTCTCCTGCCAGGCATAAGTAAGATCACAGAGAAGGCTGTTAATCAGCAACTGTCGGCTTTCCTCGAATCCAACAACCTTCTTCGCCCATCACAAACAGGTTTTCGCCCAGGTCAGGGGACCGAGACCGCTCTTCTGCAAGTGGTCGAGGAAGCCAGATGCATCTTGGATTCAGGAGGATCGGTCCTACTGATCCTCCTGGATCTAAGCGCTGCATTTGACACAGTGGACCACAAGATCCTGACCCAGCGACTACTTAACATAGGAGTGAGAGACACGGCACTTCGCTGGCTCTCATCCTTCCTTAAGGACAGAACCTTTCAGGTCTGTGAAGGAAATGTGAGATCTGACTTTTTCCCCCTCCAGTGTGGGGTTCCTCAGGGCTCTTCATTGAGCCCTACACTATTTAACATATACATGGCCCCCCTGGAGGAAGTGGTTACCCCCTTTGGGATAAAAGCCGTCACATACGCTGATGACACCCAAATGGCTGTATCATTCTCTTTAGAAAGTGACAAACTTAAAAACCTCCATGACTGTCTAGAAGGAATCCATAATTGGATGTGCGACTCAAGGCTGAAACTAAATGGCTCTAAAACCGAGCTCATGCTACTGGGACACCAAACATCACCCCTCCCCATCGCTTTGTGGCCATCATGTTTGGGTACCCTTCCGCAACCCAAGACTGAACTCAAAAGTCTGGGTTTCTGGCTGGAACAAGACCTCTCTCTTAAAACGCAGGCCAAAAAAACAGCTGGTACCTGTGTGGGCCTACTCCGTTCGACCAGGAAGATTCTCCCTCTTCTCCCAGCACAATCACAAAAGTTGCTTATCCAAGGTCTAATCTTATCCAGATTAGACTACAGCAATGCCCTCTTCTTGTCGGCCCCAGAATCCACCATGAACACTCTTCAGAGAACTCAAAATGCCGCTGCAAGGCTCCTGACAGGCACTCCCCGGAGAGCATCAGCCAAACCAGCCCTAAAGGCGCTCCATTGGCTGCCGATCCGTGAAAGGGTCAAACTCAAGGCCCTATGCACGACCTACAGAGCTCTGCAAGACCAAGGGCCCCCGTTGCTTAAGACCATGCTCTACCCATACAAACCTAATAGGTCCCTGCGTTCCTCCCAAGGTAACTTGGCTACTGTCCATAGAGTTAAGAAGGCCCGAACTGGCGGGCGTCGATTCTCGGTTACAGCTGCAACTCTATGGAACGCCTTACCAACCCATCTACGCGCCGAACCTAACTACATGAACTTCCGGAAGCTACTTAAAACCCACCTCTTCCCGCAATAACCCTGTACCTCCTCTCTACCCTCTGCTCCCCCTCTCAGTTGTTATTGCAATCTCAGCGCTGGGACGCCCCCGGGCAGCCATGCGCTTTAGAAATCCCCTTTTTATTTCATTTCATTTCACTTCATTTCACTTCGTTTGTTGACCTTCCCTCTGCCGCTCTCCTGCTGCAAGACAAAACAACACATAAAATTCCCCAAGCCCGCCCCCCGCCAAGAACAAGATCGCCCGTGAGGAGGAGGGAGGGGTAGGAGAGCGCTCTCGTCACACGCATGCTCGCCATCTGACCAGCGGCCATGCGCGACCCCAGAAGGCCAGCGGGTGATAATCGCGCTACCTGGCGTGTGCCGACCTTCTCTTCCAGCTGTCCTGCAGTATGACACAAGCAAAAGCGTAAAGTGCCCCCACAACCCCCCCTCCCTTACCCCCATTGCACAGGTGAATATAAAGTCCAGCATCTCACGATTGTCATCAATGCTTCATTTAATGTAACGTTCTCCTTTGTATTTTGTTCACGTGAAATGTACTCAAGATCAGTGGAGTTCCTAATAAGAAATGCTCTGACACCTTCGGGAAAAGTCTGCGCTATTAAAAATTGCACAAATAATTAAATAAAATTAAAAAGTCGCCGACCCCTTAATAAATACATGACCCATAACGCATGCATCCAGAACAGTAACGAGAAAGTAGTCCTGGTGTAATTAACAAATGAAGTCCAAAACAGCGCACCGACTCCTGCGTGTAAAGATCGTGCCAGGATCGCGACAGGGCACAAGAAACCCAACCCTTCAGCGCTGCTATCGATGGAGCTGCGAGGGGGGAGGGCACGCGCGAGACTAGCATGCATGCGCGCAGGCGAGGCTGGCCTCTAACAAATAAGACCGCCCCAGAAAGTCCAGCGTGGGCCCCAACCACGAGGACAATGGACCAGTGAGGCCCCAGGCGCCGAAACAAAGAGCGAGTAAAGGAGAGAGTGAACGCACTCCTACGGCACCGCCCGCAAACGCCGCTCTCTCCCTCCCAGCCGGGGTCCGAGGGAGGGAGCAGTGGCCCGATGCCCGGCCACCCCCGCAACCCGCCGCGAGCCCCAAGAAGAAGAAGAGGCCCGGGGCCGACGCGTGCACAGTCAACAGCACGGTAGGAACGCAGAAGAATAATGGGAGAGGGAGAGGAGGGGGGGAGAACTCCCGCCCGCTCGCCTAACGTGCACGGCCCCCCGGAAACCCTGGCCCCATCTCCCCACACGAGCATCAAAATTAACTGTCCCAGCTGCCTACCTCGCACCCCTCAATACAGCCCTCCTCCCCCCCGCAGTAGGAGAAGCAACGCGGCCCCTTAGAACGGACCCCCCCCCCCGCACTCCCCTATGCAAATCAACAACCCTTGACCCTGCAACAAAACAACAACGACCCTTCTCACCTTAGCCAAAGGAAAGGCAACGGGCAGTCATCCGCTCAGGGTCCAGGCCGGGGGGCGAGAGTCAGCACGAGCAGCAGCGGCCAACGAACAAAGAGGGCGCTTAGCCCTCGCCCCCTGGGCTATATAGTCATCCCTCCCCCCAAGACACAGGAAGTGACATCAGGGGGGACCAGTGATCCCGCCAACCACTAGACCGCTCAGGGTCTGTGCCATCCTATGGCACTAAGGGTGGCTGCCCTCGTAGGTGGCCACCTTTGGTGTCCCGGGGCAGCCAATCATTGCCAGGGCCGGTTTTCGGCCGATTTTGGTGCAGGGCCGATTTTTATGCTGCAAAAACGGCCCTGTAACAAAAACGGCCGCGAGGAGCCCAAAACCGGCCCCCACCCGTGATTGCCCGGTGCCCGCTATGGCCCGTCCGGCCCTGCCAATGAGGAAAGGCCACAGTCCCAACGTCATCACAGAGTGGGATGGGGTCAGTGAGACTGCTGACCCCACCTCACTCTGTGATGAAGTATCACTGATTGACACTCAACCCTTGGTGCTTCAGGGTTTAAAACTGAAGCACCCAGATGCGAGGCAATCAGTGACGCTACCCCTTGTCACTGAGGGGAAGGCCGCAGGGACCTTTGGTATGCTGAGGAGGTCACGCCCCCAGAAGCTGTGACTTTCTCCGCACAGCAAAGTTCAGCTCAGGCAGACAGGAGTCTGCGTGTTAGCGCATGTCTGGCTCCGGGCGGCCTGACCTGAAATGAACAGTGTCTGTCAGGCTGACCTTTGTTCAGCCTGACAGACACTGTTCGTGAGGGGAATTGGGTGGGAGAGTGGCCCCTCAGCCCCAATAGACCAAATATGGCAGCATGATAGCCCCCTAAAGTCCCTAAGCTACATCCCTGTTTAAAGGGATCTCTTGGTGAGAAAAAAATCCACCAACTCGACTAAAGGGCCAGTATGTTTTGGAGGTCTAATGCTTGGGATCCACTTGGAGGGTTTGGGACCTATGCATAGAAACCAAATACCCATGCTCTCTTTGTGACTGCTATCTTTTCACCTCCCCACAGCGATCACCTTCATTCTCTCTCTGCCAGGGAAACATTTCTTGTAGAAAGAACCATTTCTCCTATTGGAAGAACGTGTGTGTGGTTGATCTGCAGGAAGACTGAAACACATTTGCACCTTTTGGAAACATGTTTAAAAACATTTAAAAATAATTGTCATTATCTGTCATTAACTTGCTAAAGCACAAGCGCCAAGAGACTGGTGGTATTTGTGCGCTATACAATTGTTATTAACATTAACATTAAATGGCTAGCTCAGAAGTCCGGTTGTAATCCTATCCTTAAGCACGATGCAAACAAAGGGAGTAATGAGGGATTACAACACAAGTGTTTTCCATTCTCTGTGCCCTCTGAGGCTCGGTTTTATTCTCAGGTTCCCTCTGAGCCGTGATTGGCTCCCACCCAAGCCGCAATGGTGAGATGGTTATTGTGCTTTCAGGCGTCGTTCGTTCCTTTGTTAGTCTTGGCACGCGCTCCTCCTTCCTGTGTGACGTGGCATCCAGCCAGGTCTCTGCACACATTGTGTGCTTATAACATAGAAGGTGTGAAAAAGCAAAGAGTGTCACTGATATCGTTTCCTCTCCTACATGCCTGATTATGTGACCCAGCTCCACAAACCCGTGTTTAAAGCATTGCTGGTGTGGGACTACACAGAATTTCTATAGAATACAACTGGTTTACTCTAGAGTGCATGGCCTACTTTTTGGCACTGACTAAGGAAATTCAATACAGGGAATATTTTAAAAAGCAGGATCTGGGGCTGGCTGCCCCCTACCTGATCCTACAGGACGGGAGGGTGATAGCAGGTACTCTGCCTCAGATCAGTCGGGGCAACATATCATGTCTGGAGCATTATTTTGTAATTGCCCATTACTTCCTCGTCCGTCTTCCTTGATGTACAATTGAGATCTCTTCTCCATCTGGCAGAACAAATTCCCAACATAACCAACCAAAAATAGTTCCTTCAAGATGGCCGCCAATACCCAGGAACTCTCACGACAAGTAAATGTTAATGTAAATGTCATGGTACTTATAGAGCGCACTGTCACCAGACAGTCACCTTGCAGTGTTGCCTATTCGGCTTCCTGGCGCTGATACTCATACCACTGTGGAACCCCTCCTGGCTTTACATGTAAAGTGTCCACTCCTGGGTACCCCCAGGGTGAAGCCAGGCATCCTTAGCGCTGTAGGGGCTGAGCAAGCTATTTCCCAGAGTTGCAGCGTGGGGCCCGTGATTAGAATAGGCACTGAGGCGAGAATTAACAGGTCCGAGGAAATTGAGCCCGAGACCCTGCCGAGGCGGGAATCGAACCCTGGTCCCTGGCCAGAACTCTGCATCAGGGTCTGCCACTCTAACCATTGAGCCACACTCCTCCACAAGGGGGAACTCACTACCTCACATCCTTCAATATACCATGTGGAATAATTATGTGACCTAGAACAGAAAACTAAAAAATCGATCCCTTACTCCCTGACTGGTGGGGTTGGGATTCTGTACGGAATCAAAGGAAGACCTTGACTCAGAGTAATGAAGATTACCACTAAGTAACCCGGACATTCCTAGAGTCAGTGCCAGCTTTAGGGTGGTGTGACCCGAGCCTATGCACCCGGCACAGAACTCAGGCGAAGAGAGGGGTTGCATTTTAAAATATGGTCTGAGTTTAAAAGCATATACTGCAGATTTAGTTGTGTGCCCAGTACCTAATTTGAGCTGGTGGTTTCTGCTGCTAGGCACCAGCACTTAGTTATCAGCACCGGAGCTTGTGACAGCCCGCCACAAGTTGGCGCTGTCTGGCTTATTTAAAGATGAACACAACAACAGCTAACTGTTACTGCAATATGCTTTAAAAATGACCATTACCTGCTGCCCAAGCCATTCTTATAGCTTTGGGGCCTGGAATAGTCTGAATTGTCACACTTGTAGGAGTGTGGTGTTTAGTAGTTGTGTCATTACTATCATGACAGGGTCAATGTGAGGTGCAAGCTGAAGTGGTCTCCTGACGAGAGACCAGCCACTTATTTGTTTACAAATTAAGAACTGTGAATGAACAGCAATTTTCAGGCCATAATAAAAATATTTTGATAGCTCTGATGAATAATATGTCTGCTGGAGCAAACAGAGCTTTCTCTATTTGCTGCATAGCACAGGGGGTTAATGTGCCCGCTGCAAAGCACATGTTACATGCATATCGTAACATTTTGTTTTATGTGGCTATCTCAGTGGATGACAGGCTTTTATCACAGAGATCCCTTTTTTTACTTGCAGTTTATAAATTACAATCTTTCTAATCCAGCACAGTGACCTTTGAACTGGCATCAGAGAGCTACATGCAAACTGAAAGGCATAGGATCAGTACTTTATGAGTTACCCCAGTCTTTCATTATCCTAAAGTTTCTAAAAAGGGTTATTAGAAAACTCAACCCAGTTTACTGTGTTACATTTTAAATCCTGAGTTTGGGCTTCTCCAGACCAAGCACTCCTAAAATATTATGCCTACCAGTATGGATGACATGTGACTCCTACACCTAGATCTCTGACACAATAAAATGGTATAAGTAGTGTTATAAAATAAATTAAATACTTGTGAGAGAAGGGCCATGGGGAGATAAGGAGCATCTTTGGAGGGTGCTAGTGATGGAATTCTTGGTGCGGAAGGTCATTACAGGGGCACCAACAAAGCTTGTCACACCCGGTGCCATCAGAGCTAAAGCCTATTATGAACAAGAAGGTATTGAAAGCACTCACACTAGGCCTCAATTATATATAACAGAACTATACAGTGTATGGGTGCTACAGTTCATTTGAAACTGTTCTGTTATATCAGAGCTAAAGCCAGCACTGCCTAAAGTGCTTGATTAGTGTTGTCACCGAGCCTGCTTGTTGCTTCTTTACAATGCCCCAGCTTCCAGCACGGCTCTTCCGGGTCCCATCCATCCTGACCTGCAGGGCTGCATGGCCTGTATCATGAACAGCTGTGCTGGCTCAGCATAGATATGAGCCCCTGTGTTTGAGATCTCACAACAGACCGCTTCAGCGGCTATCGAAGCCAGCATTATATACAATATTACAGAGAGTCAGCACTTGCTCATGATAAAATGGCTTTATTGTGGAACTCAGTTCCCTGCTCTTTCCTGGAAAGTTTCTTACCTATTCTGTGTTTGTCCATCCCTTCGAGTAATGCTTGCTTACCCTTGCTTTTGATTGGATAGGTTGTAACCTTCCACTGCTGACATCATGGAATTATTTTTTTAAAGTTTATCACTTAATTAGCACTTTGTAGGAATTCATGTTTTACTCTTGGTGCTTCTTCCCTTTGTCCCCACTCACCCCTTTACTCCCCTACCACCTACATATAGGAGCTTCCCATGTTGAGACCTGTTAAGGCCTGTTTGTGCCCCCCTATCTTGCATTTTTTTAGGATTTGCCTCCCTCCCCCTCAGTCCTTCGCTCGCCCTTTTGGAAGCTGCTATTGGCGTTTGCTAAAGTCGGAGGCTTTGAAAGATCTTTTGCACTGCCAAATCCAATAGAGGAGATCAACAATAATGAAAGTATAGAAAATAAAACATTGTTTTCAATACTTTCAAGATGGCTGAAGCATTCCATGACGTGACATGCTTTGCATTGTTAAGTCTCACCAGGTATCACAGCGGTCATTTACAACATACAGAAACAAAACAGCTGAGAACAGATCACAGTGCATCAACAGTACCACCAAATCAGTAGGCACATAGGTTGGTCCTTCAGTCATCTGTGTTAGAGAGAAGGAAGTCATAGACTGCTCTGTCATCAATAGGGGTCACGCGAAGATGTCTTTAACCCCTTCACTGCGGCGGCTATTCCGCTGCAGTGCTAAGGGGGGAGGGCGGCCGAGCGTCCGGCGCATACTGGTGACGGAACCGCTCCGTCACCAGCGTTGGTTGCGCTGTGCTCATGACAGAGCGGTTCCGTCACGTCCCCGCCCGCTCAATAGAACGCGCCGCGCAGGTGCAAAATAAGCGCCGCTCAGGCGCGGCGACCGGGCCATGACGGAACCGCTCCGTCATCAGCACAGCGCGACCGCGGCTGATGACGGAGCGGTTCCGTCATCAGCAGGGGAGGGGTTAATAAGACATCTTGGGACTGGCCTCCATACCCTTCATCATACCCTGGCTCCTCACATCTGGGTCCTTAAACAAACCCAAACCAAAGGCCTGATTTAGATCTCGGGGGACAGGTGACCTTGTCACCACGGTGACAGATCACCCATCTGCCAAAATATAAATCCCATAGGATTTAATGGGATTTATATCTCAGCGGACGACATTTCACCGTTGTGATGGAGTAACCTGTCCACCGAGATCTAAATCAGCCCCCCAGTCTTGTTGTGCTCTACCACCTCTCTAGCTGCAGGCACGTTGTGCTGTCAAAGAGGTGGCTCTCTAAGACAACACCTCTCTCCCTGGCCTCTTGAGTTCTCTCTTTTTGAGGTCTTCATCTTGTCTCCTCCATCCAATATGACTTCACCCTTTTTCAGCCCCCTTTCGCCTTTGGTGTGTTCCCAGAGAAAGTTTTGTCCATTTCGAGGACCAACTTGTGAGGTCTGGTTTTCATTGTGTTGCCAGACTTTTCTTTGTAGAAAAGGAGTCCTACAGTTTTTGTAAAGTCTCACAGTTCAAAATACAGCCCTTTACAGGTGGGTAGCTCGGTCAGAAGATTGGCGGGGTGAGAGGCGCAGATTTTTCAACAATCAAGCTGGCATGTTTGGGGATTGGTACCCAAACAAAGTGAGAGAAACCACAATATTTCGTAAAATGATCAACATTTTTGAAGACTTTAGAACAGAGAGGGAGACAGTGTGTGTGCGTTTTTATCTGTGTGTATGGAACAATTCCTGGTGAAAAGACGACAGACACCTCATCATACCCGACTGAAAGCAACTGGACCCAACTCATTTCAAGAAAACACATTTACTAGGGGGGGAGTGACACCGCAAACAATCACCCTGAGCTGCGCCCCTGATAGTTTATGTATTACTGCGACGATGCGACGCTACAACATATCATACCGATGCATTGCTATGTATCTAAACCCACAAAAAGATTAACTTGACCACACACACAGCAGACCTGCGTAAACACATGCACTTTGTGGAACAGGAAACAGCGTAACTGACTTACTTTCTTACAAGAGAGCAGCTCATGTTGCACGCTGATTTCTCACAATAACACCACACAAGGTCTGATTACCATTATTTATGGATCATTTGCTTTTGTCACACATTGTCAAAAGGTGGATCATGTGAGTTTATGAAACTGTAGAGTGTAATTTGATAGAAGACTTTGTAGAAAACAAAGCATCCCAAACTACATTCCAGTCCATCAGTAGTGCAATGCCTATACTTTGCTACTTAGCTCATGAATTTGATAATCTCAGAGTTTGATCCTTAACAGGGGCAGTTTCTGCTCCATTAAATCTTCTTTGTTTAGTTTGTGGGTGTTCATTCATTGATCAGAAGCAGGCACCACTTTCGGTGCCCTGTGCATGGAGGTTCATCTTAAAGAAGACTGCTCATTGTACAGCCTCTGGGATACAATGGAGGCAGCTTCACTCCTTGAAAGCTGAGACCTCAGGTATTATTTCTCAAAATTAGAAGACTGCACACGAATTCAGGATTAATCAAGACTCTGATGAATGCAGCACTTCACAAATCATTTGAGCCAATGGCTGGCATAGAGGCTGGCTAAGAGTACCATAGTGTGTGAGGTTCTTTGTAATCAGTAGCCCTGTACTCACTGACAGACCGAGATGGCTAAATTGGAATGAAAACATTTGGAGGTCAATAAGCTTGAAAGAATAATATTGAACAAGTAAAGAAAAAATGTTTTTATTCTATCATAAAAAAAGAAAAAAAGAAACAAACAACTCAAATAAATACCAGTTGAAAGGGGTAATTGTTAAGAAATTATTGGAAAGGATTTACCCGAACCCCAATTGAAAGTGTTTGACCTGACCTCCTTGGTGTGGTCTTCCCCCAAACATTTTGCCTTCTCCCCTCCTGTTTTCTGATTTCCATTTTTGTTGGTATTAGGACTCCATGCACTTTACTACTGATAACTAGTGCATTAGTGTGTGTGCTCTCTCTTTAAACCATGATAAAATTGGCTTACCCCCAATTGGCACATTTCATTTACTCATACTTCCCTGGTAAAGTGATACTACATGTACCCAAGGCCTGTAAATCAAATGCTCTACTAGGCTTTCAGCACTTATTATGCCACCCACTAAAGTAGCCTTTAAAACAAGCCTCAGGTCTGCTATTGCACCTGGTGTAAATATTGGACCCTCAGACGAACTCTTCAGTACAGTCCTGGACAGGTGGGGGACATTAGAAGGACTGCCTTGCACTCCCAGAGGACTGCCCTGCTGCTGCCTGAGGCCCACCTTGTACCTCAGAGAACTGCCCTGCTGCTTGAGGCCTGCCTTGCTGCTTGAACCCAGGACTACTGGAGTGACTATAACTGCTCCCTTGTCACAGAGTGGGGTGACCAGCAACTCTCACTGACCGCCATCCAATTCGTGATGAGTTAGGCACTGCCGCCTCCACTCAGTGACTGATACCTCCTCTCATTGGCTGCCCTAATTTCAGCCAATGAGAGGAGGTGTCAGTCCCAACCCTCATGGAACTTCAGAGGCTTCCCTCTAGAGATGCGGCAGTAAGTGTTATATTTTTATTTAATATTTGGTGCATGTGTTTATGCATTATGGGTGTACATATAGGGATTTTGGAATTCACAAACATTTCAGTAGAACTCATGGAAAGCTGCACCAGTCTCAGGTTTCCAGCAGGCCTGGGCGTATTTCGCTGAGTTTTTCTATGCGAAACTCCGCAAAGTTGCAAAAAAACTTCACAGAGATCCGCAAGTGGCGGAGTGCAGTGCGAACTGCAGTTCACGCTGATATTCTACCCTAGCAGCAGCTGGCATTCTCCAACTTACCATTCGCGAGTGGGGAAAAAACTCTGCTGCACTATGCAAAGCGTAGTTTTCTGCACTCCACTAGCTCCGCGGAGCAGGGAGTACAGAAAACTCCTCAAACTGCGCGAGCGGAGCAGAATTCACTGCTCAGGCCTAGTTTCTAGGCATATTATAAAACAATGACACATGACAGTTTCCTTAGTTGCCATATTTCTAGTGCAGAATTATATGCACAGTACAATTGCACTCTGAGCACTCACAGACTGATGTGCAAATGCAAACGCACATTTCTTTTCTTTTTCTGTTTTTCTCGCAATGGGAAAATATTTTCTCTTTTTAGAAATGCTTTCAACACCCTCCAAAATGTTTGGGAATGCTTGTTTTTCCTTCCCAAAGAGGAATGGGAGCTGCTCAAATTCTTTCCAGAGTGGAAAAGGGTCGGAGAGGAATTTGTGACTTTCTACAAGTTTATAAGTCTGTGAACATTGACAAACTCTTGAAGTAAAGCACACCTTGATCTGCCCCCTCCTCATCACTTGTTTGGGTTCATACTACTGCAGAATTGTATACAGACAGACGTGGTATGAAATTCCACAGTACTAAAGCCATTTACCTCCGCCACTTATGGTTTTTTGTATATACCTGAAAGGCATAAATAAAGGCATTTTCAGCCAAAAATAGCTAAGTGAATTAGACCTCTTGGGGCCTATTCACAAACTGCATTTTGTAGTACATAAAGGACTACAAAAGTACTATTGAATTACTGCAAACTGCTGTTCATGAACCTAAAAGTGTAAGTCTCCATCACCACCTGTATTCTATGCGATGACTTCACACATGGAAATAGGGGCCGATTATGATCCCTTTCGAAAGAGCTAAGAATCTGATTCAGGTTTGCCAAATTCGATTCAGGACCCTTGTTTCCGACCAAATTGTACACAGTTCCCAATGACCGATTACGATGCCCGGAAACTGTTAGGGCTGTTCGAATAATTTCAGAAAGGCCTTTGGACAGGTTGAGTGTTTCGGAGCCGAATCGTACAGCTTCATGGACTCAGTTTCAGAACGAGCTATTCCGATGACCGATTTGGACAGCCATTCCGATTCGGTTTGCCCAGAACGAATCGGCTGTCAGAATCTGTCTTTGGGGACCTGTAGCAGGCCCCTCTTCACCCATGGCCCTCAAAATCGGGCCCGCGTGGGGACCCATGGTTCTCCCCTTCCCATGCATGCATAGTGTGGCAAGCACCATGCGGTGCCAGCCACAGGGTGCATGATTTTCCCCAACCACTCCTTTTTTCAATGGGAGCCTGCGTTCTCATTCATAAGTCAATAGGAGTCTGACTGAATCGCATCCGGATGCATCCAAATTGCTCGGCCGGACTCCCCTAATCCGAGTAGTTCGGAAAGCATTCCAGAGCCGATTTGGTCAGAACGCTTTCCAGACCAGATCGTAATTGGCCCCTTATTAGTAGCAAATCTAGAATCCAGAAGGAGCGGCTGGAAAATGTACATTTAGGGAGGAGTACGGAGGGGTGTATGGAGGATATTAGGGAGTTACATGCACCTACCCACAAAAAGGTTTACAATTGCTATTCACAAACTGCACTTCTAAAGTTACTACAGCCAAAAATGGACTCAAAACCGTGGTAAATCACTCCAGCTCAGAGCTAAAGTTAGTCCAGCACCACATATGGCCAAATACTGGTACTACAACGCCCTACCAAAGAAAATAACAGAGGTTGGGACTTACATTAAAACCAATAGGAAATATTGTTAACTTAAATTAAATATTAAAAAAAGATAAAATATAGTTAAATATACTTTAATGTTACATAAATCTAAAAATAAAACATATTTATTGTTTACTTATAAAATATTGAACAACCTTTTTTGAATGTATCAATACATTTAACATTAACTTTTATTAATTTTAATAGAATTACTTATAATGAATTGTATACATCACTTCCAATAATTATTATTGCATGATAAAAAAATATTTGTTTTACCACAGGTGGGAATATATTAATAGTGATGGAGCACTTTTTTCCTTTTGTTCTACCTTTAAAATAAGTGCATAATATTAACTTACAATATTATTTAACATAAAAATATATGTACACATTTTTTTCAAGTAAAGAAACTTTTTATCTTTTCCGTATAATTTACCGTAGGGAGACTCCACATTCGAGGTTGAGCTCTCCCTATGGAAAAGTTGATGACACATTTAAAAATAATATTAAAATTTGCAATTTTTATACCTTTGTGCAGCATTGAAAACTAACAATCATAGAATAAGGAAAAATGCACTGTTTTATATTTTTGTTCTGTTTACATGGAAACTTTCTTATTACAGTTCAATTAAATTCCTTGGTTTCACTCGTATAAAAGTGAGGCTGTTTAGGGAAGTTCCTACAACTAAGTCCCCATATTAAAAATGAAATAAGGCCACATTTTTAGTTGGGGGCGGACTAGTAACAAACTGAGGTGTGGGGGATGTTGGGATGGAAAAAATGCCCTGCATAGCTCTGGAGAGCATGTGCCGTTGCCTTGAATTCCCCAAATCAAGCTGAAGCGTTTATGGACCCCGCCTCAGCACACACTACAATCATGCATTAGCACTGAGGTCTCTGTGATATTGAGTGAGATCCAGAGAAGAGGACCTCACCAAAGTTACCGTTCTTTTGATGAGTGTGACTACTGTCGCTTCATCGGTGTGGGGTGTACTGACAGTGGTGGCAGTGAAAAGATTATAGTAGGAGGACAGGGCTTATTACCTCTCATCTGCCAGGACGAATTACCTACTGGTCTCTCCTAGGTTTTCAAAATCAACCTGCCAGTTCTCTCCAAGTAGGTCCTTCACCCATCAATGTGAGACATACATGCTGTGAGCGTGTACATCACTTGCATGTCTAGAGGATGCATGTGGAGAGCATG
This sequence comes from Lissotriton vulgaris, assembly GCF_964263255.1. NCBI lineage: Eukaryota > Metazoa > Chordata > Amphibia > Caudata > Salamandridae > Lissotriton > Lissotriton vulgaris. The sequence goes on from NC_141689.1 coordinate 162,367,767, forward strand.
CAACACATGTGGCTGTGACCACAGTGTGGGCCTGTTGTATTGCCTGTACTTTAGAGGTACCTAAAATGGAGAATTGAAAGGAGAACCCAAAGAGCGTGTGTGAACTGCAAAGCTTCGTCCCCCCAGAGATTTCAGTGAATCCTTTTGTAGTGGATCAGACAGAGGAATTTTTGGGCCTAAAGGATGCAGAGGGCCCCTTTGAAGAGGGAATTTCTCTCCGCCTAGTCTTGCCCATGTCAACCTCCCACACTGGTAATTAAGTAATTAAGTGAGGCAGAATCCTTGCCATTTGTGCTCTTGGTTTGGGTTGCCCCTGAGGGGAGACACCCAGCTCCGCCCTGCTGTGTCCTGATCATGCTTACCATGGCTGGAAACAGAAATAGCAAAAGAGCAGAACTACTCTAAACCGGTCATGGGAACAGCTGGAATTAAAAAGAGCAAGCTGAAACTATGGTGTTAAGATGGGACTGAAACTTCCAGTCAGTGTGCCAAGATTCCTGATCAGAACGTGAAGCCTGGTGTCTCACAACAATGGTGAGTCGGAGATTGCTTTGAGGTTCGAATGCTGACTGGTAACTCCCTTGCCAAGTTCATACCCAGTTACCTGGGACAAACCTGGCTTGTCTGTCAGCATCTCTGGCGGCCCCTCCTGGAATACTTGGTAGCTGTCATGACACTCAAAAGTCCAGCCTCACTGACCTGGTGCTGATATTCTCCGATGGCCTCTCCTAGCACTGGGGTCGCCACCCATGGCATTTACAAGTCCAGTCACGCTGGCCTGGCATTGGTGTTCACTGTATACGTGGTCACCTACCACGAGGTCATGTCGTCTCTTGCTCTCCACAAAACCCCCTCTCTTTGGCTCAGTCAACGGTGGACCCTCATGGCCCATGGGGGCACTGAATCAATCCAGCACATAGGCCCCAGCCCTACTGGGGCAAAAAAAGTTTGCTCACACCTCCCACAGGGAGTCCTCATGATAGGGCTCCCCCCTGTACCTTGTTACTTCCAACACTCGCCTCTTCCTCAAAGGGCACACTGGTCTTTGCTCAACAAGCAGGCAATGGGGCTCTAGGCTCCAGGGCAGGTGATCTTGGTTTCGCTGGGTGATGTCCCCTCACTCAGCAGGGAGGCTAGCAGGCCATGCCCCCCAGTCCTGGTCACAGGCAGAAGTTTTGCTGAGTTTCCCCTCCTCCCAATACCCATCTCACTGCTCGGCAGAAGACAAAGTTTGAGGTCTCAAACCATGCAACTTATAGCCCTTTTGCAGACTGAAAATGTAATTTAGTGTATGAGTCTTTGATGTTTTATATTGGGGTTCTGCTTCTTTGAAATTGACATCTTTCCCCTTTCTTCTTTTTCCAGAAGCATGTTTGTCACAGCAGGCAGGACTCTGAAACTTATCAACCCACAACAAAGTTCATGGGAGTGACCAGAGTTCACACCTGGATGACAGCCACAGTAATATGTGCATCAAAAAGTTAGTCTTGGGCTCTCAGGTCTACTCTTTATGATTCCCTTATAAGTCCCATCTCCCTCTTCCAAGATGTGTCCAGGTCCCTACCTTGTAACCTACCATTGAGTCAAAATGCCTTTTGAAATGCACAGTGGGTGCCTGGCCGTTCCATCCTTTAGTGCATGTCTCTCCCAGCTTGCAGAAATGCAGCAATACACACATCTGTCTGGGGGTTCCTCCACTCCTCATGCTTTCACTAGACAGGCTGAGGCTTCCCAAAATGGAACCCAAGGTCCTTCATGTATTGTATTATTGCCGGCACACTTGCACTTAGTGTACATCGACAGCACACTTACTGCACAGCACTGTTATCCTCATGTATTATGCCACCACAAGCATAACTACATGCAGCAAACTCATTAAATTTGCTACATTCTTCAGTGCTGCAGCCTTGTTTTGTACCAGAGTGTGTTATTTTAAAAATACACACTGCCAGCTTGCACACATTTACCATGCAAGCACTGTATCACAATTCACCCCGTGTGTAGTGCACCTCTTGAGAGCTCCCATGCACTCAGCACATGTCCCCCATCACGCACGCCCTTCCACATCTACCTGATGTAGGCCAGGGATTAGCTGAGTACACAGAAGCACAACTTTTAAAAAAGGGAGTGATCCTGTAAGCCTCACTCCAGTGACACAGGGTAAAAAGGTCCAGTTCACTACTACTGCTTGTGCTGCTTAACTCCTGGTGAAGACGGTAGCTTTCCACCACTATGAAGGCAGAGCTTTGGGTGATCTTTTTAGTCCAAGCCCGCATTCTGCGAGACAGGTCTATGTCATGGCGCACACGCCTGATCCATGTTCCCCTATGAGAAACTAAAATCAGACTTAGTCATCTAGACAACAGTTCAGTTGGGCACTCAGGGCGGGGGTGCACATCTCTTACCATGCAGAAGACATTCCCATCCCAACAAGAGGTCTTTAATATATTTATAATTTTTGCAATTTTTAGCAAATAAATCCATTATTTGCATTTATTTATTGACTGATTTCTATTGAAGGAAAATATTCTTTTATTTCCCTTATTTCCAATTCTTTTTTACTGCTTTCATTCTTTTCTAGTTTTTTTTAATCGTTTTTGGAAGTCAGTGTCATGGCAGGTTAGTTGCTGTTCCCCCAAAAAAGTAGTTTGTATTCTAATCTATTTCTAGACTTAATTAGTCTTCGATGAAGTGTTAGTTAGGTTAGTTTTTGTATGTTTTTGTGTTTTTTGGGTTATACTTAGTGTAGGTCTGTGCTTTAGTTGTTTTGGGTGATTGCAGAAGGCTTAATTCTGTTTTATTTTATTGTATAATTATTTTTATTGTCATACATTATGTTTAACTGTTTTAGTCTTTTTATTTTTATTTGTATAAGCTTAATTCGAGACAATTCTCATAAAAGCACATAAAATCAAGACAATTACACAATAATACGTAGTTACAGAGTAAAAATTCATTAAACATGGAATACAGCTCATACTACATTTACTTATAAGAACCATTTATGCCGATAGTAATACATAAAACATTATTAAAAGGAATACCTGATTACCTGCTACCCCCCTGGGACCGTCGTCTAATTGCCCAAGCCCAACCCAGGTATTTGGCTACCCCTATGACTATCGAATCCTGGTTTGTTGTACGTAGGATTCTTAGAGCCACTGCACTGTCTCGTGTCCCCAGGTTTTTACATACCGGCGAGAGCCATTTTCTCCTCGGATGTGCGTAGGCTTGGCATACGAAGAGGAAATGGCCTATGCTCTCCTCGGCATTTTCACATGCTGGGCATAGGTTATTGGTGGGTCTGTGCCAGCCAGATGTCAGTTTCTTAAGGAGGATAGAACCTGATCTTAACTGAAAGACAAGTTTCCTGTCCATAGGTACCGTGATGTTATCCCAGTAATTTTCTAGGACAGGAAGGATTTTTGTCTCCAGGAAGCGACCAGACAGAGTCAGCCCTGGTGTCTTTCAGCATCTTACCACCCACCCAATCCCAGTATTGTTCTTTGAGAGCTTCTTTGCTGGGGAAGATTTCTCCCTCGGGGTTATTCCAAAGATTTGAAAACCCTAAGTTTACTAACATGGTCTTCAGGTGTTTTAACCATTTTATCTTATGGAAGATATCTTCCTTGATTATCCATAAAAAACCCTCTGCATATTGTCTTATTTCTGGAGTCGTCCAAAGGCGTCTCCAGTAGAGGACTGGGCGCAATCGGGCTCTGTCTACAATGGTACGTCTACCCAGCTCCAAAAACAATGGGATTAGGGGGGTGCTCTGTGGGAGTCCTGTAATCCCTCGCATGAACTTGTTCTCGGAAGTCTGAAGAGCCACTAGACTATCCCAAGCCCATAGCTCCGCACCATATAGAGTGGCACCCAAAACCTTCGCATCATACACTGTTATTGCGGGTTTTATAGGTTTTGTTTTAGATTTGCGGTGTTCCCCCCTTAGAGCACCTGAAAGCTGCTGGTGCTTTAAGACCACTTTATCCACATGATGCGTCCAGCCAATGCCCTCTGCAATCTGTACTCCCAGATACGTAAATTCAGTAACAATATCTAGCCTGCTGCTATTTAAGGTTACCTTGGGATAACTCCTGCGTCCTGTTGAAAAGGCCATTAGTTTTGTTTTTCCCACATTTACCTCTAGCCCATGCTCCATGCAAAAAGCATCGAAAATGTTTAAAGCACGTTGCAGCCCCATGGGGGTCTTAGACAGGATGAGAGTGTCGTCGGCGAACATCAGGATTGGAACCCTGGTGTCCGCTAACAATGGGGCATCCACACTAGCCTTCATCATTCTCTCGACGATCCCGTTAATAAATAACGAGAAAAGTAGAGGGGCCATGGAACAGCCTTGTCGGACTCCCCTTTCCACAGGGAAATCCGCTGTTGTCTCCCCGCTTCCACCCCACTGGACTCTAGCGAAGTTGGATTCGTGCAGTCGCATGATTAATGTTAGCAGATCAGCAGGAATCCCCAGCTTTTGGAGAACCGACCATAGCTTGTACCGGGGGACTAGGTCGAACGCCGCCCGCAGGTCGACAAACGCGACATACAGGCAGCCCCTTCCCAGTACAACGGTCTTCCACCGCAATATGGTGAAGCGGAAGACCTGATCAATGGTACTGGTAGCTCGCCTGAATCCCGCTTGGTATGGAGAGAGGGCGTTGTTGTCTTCTACCCAGTCCATAAGCTGGTTTGTTACCATTCTACCAACTACTTTCTGTATGGTGGCTATTAAACTTATAGGCCTATAGTTAGCAGGCAGTGAGCGATCGCCCTTCTTGTGGATGGGGATTATGGTTGCACCCTTCCAAATGTCTGGGACCACAGCCCCCTTCGCTAGGGCATTTGCTACAAGGAGGATATATCTCGCCCATCTAGTTACATCGTGTTTGAAAATATCAGGGGGAATACCATTTGGACCTGGCGCCCTCCCACATTTCGCGGAACCAATGGCAATTTCCGCTTCTCTGGGGGAGAATAGATCATCGGTTGCATAAACCGGTATTATACTGTCAGCTGCCACGGGATGGTTACATTCCGCATACTGTGGTCTAAAATAATCAACCCAAGCTTCCTCTGCTACATTATTATCTGGCTTTGCAGGACCCGCTCCACTACCCCACTTGATAATTTTCCAGAATGTCATTGAGTCTTTGTTATCAGAGGCCTCCTTTAATTCGGCCCAGTGGTCTTCGTCCCATTTCTTTTGGCACGATAGATGGCTAATTTGTACAGTTTCCTCTTCTTTATCACTGCAGCGCGGTCCCTATTCCTTATGGCTTGTCCCAGGTCTAGTCGTGCTATTCTACAGTGATTGTCAAACCACCTGCCCACTTCCTTAGCTTTCTTCCCTTTCCTTTTTTTGATAAAAAAACATGGTCTCAGGAGGGAGAATAACTTATTGTGGATTTCGGTGATGCCACTGTCCCCTGGTACCACTGGAACCGCTGCTTCCATCGCGGAAATTGCACTATCAACCTCGTTACTGATGTAAGTCATAGTGGCCTCATTTGCCAGTACCTTGGGCCATTTTAACCTGCGCTCATCATTACTCATAACAGGGGTTTCGTCGTGTGTCTCTAAAGGGTTTCCTGTACCAGTATTCCACCACCTATGGGTCACACATAGGGGGTTGTGGTCACTTTCAACCCGGGGCCTAACAGCCATGTCGACAACCCCGTTCAACAGCTGGAGACTACACAATATGTAGTCAATTCGGCTCCTATTGATACCATTGTCAAAAGTGTAGCTGCCCTCCTTGTCCCCAGGTGTCCTCCCATTCAGTGCTCTTAAACCATGTTCCATACAAATTCCATTTAATAATAAGATCTCTTTTGTCCATCGCTTCACAGGTTTTAGGCATAGAGATGGTACTCCCCAGAGATTGTCCTCCTCACTATCTAGGAGGTCGTTTGTACAGTCCAAAGGTTCAAAAGTCCTGTTTAGGTCCCCAACTATTATCATTACACTCTCCTGGGAATTGGCCTCTATGGCAGCAGACAACAGCTCAATAGTGGGTAAATTGACTACATTGTTACCTCTCACATAGACATTATATAAATCTATTGGTTGGCCTTTAGCTACGGGGATTCTTAATGCTTGCAGATCACTATTTCCCAGGTCCAGCATTTTGATGTTGATGTGCAGGTCCTGTCTAACCCAAGCAGTTAGGCCTCCCTTGGGCCGCCCTCTTCCCCCTTTTGAAGCTGGTATACAATAATTCAGGTAACCTAGGCAAAAGAGGGGATCACAAGCCCAGGTTTCTTGGAAACAACAAATGTCAAAACCACTTATAAAATTCACCCAGGATTGGGAATCCAACTTGCTAGCCAACCCGGCGACATTCCAAGATAAAAGCGTACAAATGCCAGCATTTGTCCCGTCTCGAGCATTAGTAAATGGGAATACTTGGGCTAACATTGGGCTTTCCATAGGACCGGTCAGCCTTTCTAAATCATCTATTGGATCGACAGTCAAGTCAACTATTGCTGGGTATGTTATCATGACGTTTGTACTTAAGGTTCCCAGTCTAAAGCCACTTTCTTCAGCCAAACCCCCCGTCTCGTTATTGTTGACCGATAGGTTTGTAACAATGGTATTACTATAAACATCACATGGCCCTTTTGGCTCGTTTATAATCCCACCTATACTATCTGTGCTGGTTTGTCAATATCCCCATCCCGGGTCCTGCCATCCTACATGGGGGTTGTAATATGTATATAGGGTATGATTATGACCAACAGGAGGAGGTGGTAAAGGATTGACTGGCCATGTCACAGTAGGGGGGATTAAGGGTTCATTGAGTAGACTAGTCGTTACACTTGTGGGTCGTGGGTAGAAAAAGGTAAGGTCCACAATACCGATACCACCCTTGTTTGTTCCCCATCCCTGCCTTGTTATCCATCCCACCACCCTTGGGTCTTGAAAATTAACCACAATACAATCCCCCCCCAGGGTTTTTGGTGTATATCCCATCCAATCTATTCTCCTTGCCCCTATTATTAGCCCGTCGATATCACCAGGCAGAGGACGGTTTTCCTTTAACCAGTGCATGGTCTTGTTTTTTAGCATCTGGAATGTTTCTCTCTGTCCTGGGGGTAGTGGTGGTACATTGATAAGAACTGCCACATAGGGGAAGGAGTCTGGGGTGAGATTAATTCGGGGTTTTCTATGGGGTGGCTTTGCCAAGGGCGGTGGGATAGATTTGGGAACTTGGGGGACATGTTGCGGGGCAAGCTTCTGCGCCTGTTGTTTGTTATTTGTTTGGGACGATACTAAAGTTTTGCCTACCAACGGGCATACGTTAGCCCTATTTCCTCCCCCCGGGATGTTTGGAGCTATCTGTATGTTATTAGTTACATTTACAGCTGTTGGCACTTTACCCACTTGGTGACACGATGTAGCCTCAGCATTCACAGCGGCCGGTGGATTCTGTGTCTGGGGTATTGTGGGCTGTGTAAGATGTGTTATGGTCGACTGAGATGGTTCAGAACCAGCGGTCGCTCTCTCAGTTCTATCTAAGGTTTTTACAGTAGCTTTGGCCGTAGGTTTGCTTTGTTTGGGAGGTAAAGGAGAGCTATTTCGGGGGTTTCTTCCCTTATCCTGGATAACAGGGTTATTAACGACTTGAAGGTTTGTGTTCGCTTCCACCCTATTTGCTTTAATCAGAGATTTTGTAGAATAGAAATTGTCTAATGTTATCTGTTCAAAATGGTTTAGCCTATCTGCAAGCTTGACAATTCTATCCTCAATAGGGGTAAGTAGTAGTCTAAACAATTTTTCCAATTCTGGGAGTACATTTGCAAGTGATAGAGCATTTTCTTTACATGGTACATTGGAGACAGTACAAGAATTGTCCACTTTGTCTTGGCTATCCAGGGATTCGAGAATCGTGGGTGTGACACTTTCTGTACTTTGAACTTCTTCGGTAACAACCTTTCCGATGTTCACGAGTTTGTGTAACTTCCTGAGTTTTTGTGGGGGTTTGACCACCTTTTTACATTTTTTTACAGAAGCTGGTCGTTTCCTTTTGGACCCGATTTTGGGATGGGCCAATGTAACCTGGAAACCAGAGTCAGGGTGCAGTGTTGGTTGGGATTTACTACCACATGGATTATTTGAATCTGTCGCAACACACTTATTTATTTTTTCAGCCTGAACCTCAAAATGTTCGTTTGTAACTGGGAGGTTCACTGATGATAGGGGGGTTACCAGGTTGGGATAAGCTAGATTGGGAAACTTATCCGTTGAGTTCTTGAGTATTTCAATTGATAATCTACGCTCTGCGCGCTTCTCTGCCAAGGTTAGCTCTTTATCTATTGTCAGTGAGCGATTAAAAAAGAATTTGTCTAAGGGGCCAATTGCCAGTGGACCCGACTCTACAGGAGGAGTTGTCAAGTGGCTGTTTACAGAGCTTGTAGTTATAGACATTGCCATATTGATCTCAAAACAAAGCTGGAGTGTCAATGCCACTTACTGGGATAGATGATGTTTGACGCCGGTAAGAGGGGTGGCCCGGCCCGGCCTCCTTCGGCCCCGGACGGCCACAGACGGTCCCGCCCTTGTCCCGGGCTTCTCCCGGCGCCCTCCCGCGCGCTCCCGCGACGCGGGTGTCTCGGTCCATTTTATTCCCTATCGGTGTCAGTCATTGGTAGGTGGACAGGGGGGTGTGGCCAGCGGGGAGAGCAGCCCAGGTGTGAGCAATGGGCGCGCAGGGGCTCCTGGATACTGGAGTCCCTGCCTGTGCTCGCAGCCCCGCCGGCTCCTCTGCCTGCCCGCTCCTCAGCCGTGTACTCTCTACAACCAGCAGCCCCAGATGGCCAGGCGCTGCGGGACCCGCAAAGCGGGTCCGGCGAGGTGAAGTGTCAAGCGTCAAGCGTCCCAGAAGAAAGCGCTAGGGATCCCACGAAGAGGCACACCCACGGTCAGCAGCACAAGCGACTGCAGAAACGGTTTGCAGGGATTCCCACTGTTTTAGGTACCTTGACTTATGTGTTAGTATTTATGTGAGATATGTTTGCTTTGAAGGTGGTATTTTCTGTGTTTTCGTTTATAGTCAAACTTCTATTTTTGAATGGTGGATGTGATTATTTTTTTTGACAAGTAAAATTTTTTAGGATTTTTTAACCAATTGTTTGTTTAATTTTTCCTTAGTTTTTGTAGTTTTTCTGGAGCATTTTTTGTCCTTATAATGTTTTTCAGATTTTGGATGCAATGCCTGAATTTCTTTTAGTCGTATTAATGGGATTACATTTTATTTTTGTATTTTCGCATTTCGTTGGAGTGGGTAATTTTATTTTTATTTTTGAAGGATTATATTTTCTTATGGTTATCATATTGTCTACTGGGCACTTCAGCTACCAAACTATAAGTAATTAAAAAAAAAAAGTTTGTAGTCAAAGAATTTACAAAGCAGCGGGGCAAGAAACAATACAGCACATTCAAAACCGCTCCCAATGTTTTACATAGTTGCATTCCCGAATAGTATGTGCTGCTACCGATTCAACTCCTAAGAAGAAACAGACATCTAAAAAGCAAATCACTGAGTATTCTATTGGAAAAACATATAATAATGTTGTCAAATATTTTGAAAATTGAGGATGAAAACGTCTTAATGTTGTAAGTACGCTTTGTTCATTTCCATTAAAAACATATGGTTCAGACAGTCTTTAGTTCCATTCCAAGACTGAACTCCTCCAGCCAATGCATTTCATTCAGACAAACTTCTTCAGGGCAATGAAATATGGCGAGGGTCAGAGCCTAATAAATCTGACTCATTATAACTGTTAATACAGTTTTCTTCATAATAATTCATCCACATCCATAGTACAGTGAATAGTAATTGACACCCGAGTCTGTATCTATGCCCCGAGTTAATGTTGAGTTCAATAAATAGTATTTAAGTGATATATGTTTGTTTTGAGGGTGGGTTTTCTATATTATTTTTTACAGTCAGATGTTTATTTTTGGATGACGGATGTGTTTATTTTTTTACATGTATAAATAGTTGGGAGTGTTTTTTGTCTTTTTAATGTTTTTCAGATTTTGGATGGCTTACCTCGATTTTATTTAGTTGTATTGCATGGATTATATTTTAATTTGAATTTTTGCATTTGTTTGGACTATCATTTTTATTAATTTTCGATGGAATATGTTTGGCTATAGATATCATATTATTTAATGGGGACTTCAGCTACAAAATCATGATTAATTATTATTTTTAATTCTTTTTTGTTGTGTGGACTTTTTTATATTGTTTTTGCTTATATTTTGCTATTTTGTAATTATGTGTGATATAATTGTGTTATAGTATGTACTGTTTTTGATCTATGTGTGCTTCATGTTATTGTACGTTAGTTGTGATATTTGGAGAAAGTTCTTTTTATTGATAATAAAATTATTGTAATGTGCTATCATTCTGAAAATCAAGTTTCTTTCTTTATATTTTTACTTGCAGTGATAGCATTTTTATTAACTTATCGTTTTGCAAATTGTGTAGGCTTTTGTTATTATTCACCTGACAACACAATAATCTATGGTCCCATGCCCCCTCACCGGATGCCACCTTTCAGTGCAACTTAAATAATACCCTCGCCCTTTTCATGTGCAGGACTCCTCTTCTCACTCTGTTCCCTCTGTTATTTGGATGCTGAATGGTTCCATGGTGCCTTATTTAATTTGCACTGTCTCAGCCCCCAATCTCCCTCCACATACTGCCATGGACGTTGTTTAGGGGTCACCAGGGGTCACTGTTGTGACCCCTGGGTCTCCCACTGAGACCCCTGGCATCAGAGGTGCCAAATCAGTGCCAGGAACACAGGGCCAGCTCGTCCTTATGGACATCGGCTGGGGCTTAACTGTCCTTTTTTACCGTCTATTTATTATTGCAGTAATAGTGAATATTACCGTATTCACCCTTAGTGTGATAAAAAAAATGGAGTAGAACTAGCTGGAATATGGCCTTCCCTGGCAGCTGAGGTAAGTAAAAAAATGCTTTTAATGTATGTTGTGTGCATGCTTTTAGGCTTGAGTGTATTTATGTGTATGTGTGAATGCGAATATGTGTGTAAGCAGACTGTGTGTATGTGTAAGCATAAGTGTGTGTGAAAGTGAAGGTCAAAGGGTATGTTATGTTATGTTATGTTATGTTAATAACTTTTATTCAGCGCACAGCTGCCCCAGCGAAGGGGCGTCCTGGCGCCTGATCAAGTACCACAACACAACAAATCGCCGCTGAAAAGAGAGGAGATCAATCAACAGAGGTGAACAAGTGAGTTTTTATCGCACGTCTGAAGAGAGTCAGGCTGTTAAGGGCACGGATATGGACAGGAAGGGAGTTCCATAATCCAGCCGCCATAACACGGAATGAACAACCTCCTATCCTACTCAGTCTGAACCTAGGCGTGCTCGCTAGATGAAGAGATTCCGACCTGAGAGACCGCCTGAGGACATACGGGGAAACAAGACCCGTCAGGGCATGAGGTGACGAGAATTTCAGGATCTTCAATGTCAGACAGAGAGCCTTGAATTTGATTCTCTGTCTGACCGGCAGCCACTGGAAGGAGGTCAGAGCTGCAGAGACAGAGCACCGTCTCGGGAGGCCCACAATGGCCCGCGCAGCGGCATTCTGCACCCTCTGCAGTCTGGTGGCCTCGGCCTGATTGACACCAAGCAGCAGAGCACTCCCATAGTCCAGTAGAGAGAGGATAGAGGCTTGGACTACCAGTTGCCGAGTAGGGGGGTCGAAGAATTTGAGGACTGGTCTCAGTCCTCGCAGAATACCATAGCAGGTAGCTGCAATCTTCTTAGTATGGCTGGTAAATGAGAGGTTGGAATCCAGCCAGACCCCCAAGTTCTTCACTTCGGCCGCTGGGATAGGAGTCACCCCCAATTCAGGAGGCCACCATTGATCTCCCCACAGGTCCGCTTGCTTTCCTAAGATCAGGACTTCAGTTTTCTTGGCGTTTAACTGTAGGCAGTTAATACGCATCCAATTCGCCACGGCTAAAAGCCCTGCGCGAAACCTGGGGGCAGTCACCTCAGGGTCCCCACTGAGTGTCACCGCCAGCTGCGTGTCGTCGGCATACGATGTCATGGTTAAGCCACTTTGTCTGACGACAGCAGCCAGCGGTTTCACATACAAGTTGAACAAAGTGGGGCTCAACGCAGAGCCCTGAGGGACTCCTAGTCCCAAAGGATGGAAAGAGGACTGACCAGGTGGAATGGCCACTTTAAAAAACCGGTCCGAGAGGAAAGAGCGGAACCATTGAAGAGCTTTCCCCTCAATTCCCACTTCCTCCAGCCGCCGCATCAAAATGTCATGAGACACCGTGTTGAATGCGGCGCTCAGGTCTAACAAGAGGAGCGCCGCTGTCTACCCCGCATCCAGCACCGAACGAAGATGTTCGCTCATAAAGAGCAGAGCAGTTTTGGTGCTGTGTTGTGCGCGAAAACCATTCTGGCTCTCGTCAAGAATATTATTGCGAGAGAGATGGGCAGACAAGATGGAATTCACGTGTGCCTCAGTGACCTTGGCGGTCCAGGGCAGGAGGGAGATGGGGCGGTAGTTCTCGGGTAGCAGAGGGTCGAGATTAGGCTTCTTCAGAATGGGGCGTATGTGATGTCACTTCCGCCACCTCTGGTCTTTTGGTGAACTGACGTCCATATATACTGCATATTTCTTACCCAGCACATCTAAGCTCCTATGTACTGTTTTATGTACCCTCCGCATAGTTGTTCTAAAGGCGCATGTGTTCATGCATCCTATGACACTGCTGTGCACAGAATTGTACGGTGAAGGGTTGTATGCATGGGGCACTTGTTTACAATTCAATTAGGCAATTGCCTGCAGTGTCTGGTGGAAACTGTGCCCTGTTGGCCTAGTCACTTTGACACGTTTCACCTCCTTGCTTCTTTGCTGCACTGTCCTGACCCCTGACTCTTCCCCATCAAATGCATAAACCTCGACACACAGTGTTCCTGGGTACACTTGAGACCTTTAGGTGAACTGAAAACAGGTTTTCCATGAAAGACTTTCTGCAAAGGAAGTAGCTCGAGCAAAACAGCATCTCCCAGGGTTTTCTGAAACATAATCACTCAAAAAGCTTCCGTTTGTGTTTTTACACAGCAATTACTGTCGCAGCCATGGCCGATAAGGGGATTGTGTGATTGCATGAAACTGAAGAGTGTCATTTAATAGGCCCTGTTATTGAGTCAAACAAACTTAACAAACCGCAGGGCGGCGAATCAGTGGGGGTTTATTTTAGTTTCACGATTTGTGAATCTCACTCAGGTTTGGATCCAGAGTGGGAGAAAAAGGCCCTTTTTTTACTGCGCTGTATCTGTTGTCGCCAAGACTCTTGGGGGCTTATGTACAAGCCCCTGGGGCCGCAGTAGCGTCACTTTTAACATGGGAAAAAGCGACGGACCAGCGGCCCAAGGGGCTTGTAAATAAGCCTCAGTTATGGCGATTTGGCTCAGGGCAGCGCAGCAAGACTCCGTGCCGCGCTGCCCTGCACCAAAGTGAAAGGGTACGAAGGCACTGTATTTATGCAATACGGTGCATTCCTCTCCCCCCCCTCCCCTGCACTGGTGCCGTGGTTGTCGACAGGATTGTTTTAGTGCAGGAAGGGGCACCTTTCTGCACAGAAACAAACCGAGTTGGCATTCAGCACACATAGATTGAGGAATAAATGAGGAGAAATAAAGATATATCCCCTCGTAAGGTTCTTGCGCTTTCCCAGATTAACATGCTCTGGTAAATCTGGGGGAGTGTCAAAACCCCTTGATGTTGCTGGGAAAACCCACCGCAACGCCCATGGAACGCATTCCAAGCGCAGAGTGAAGCAGCGCAGTGATTGGCGCTGCCTTGCCTGACTCCATATGTTGTAGATGGCATCCTTAGGGGAAATACCCCAAAACATTTCACTTACACCTCCCAGTCTTTGCCTAATCTCTCTGCATATCCTTAGGAGACTGGGTACCATCCCCCTGTGCAGCAGAGGGAAGGTGTGCGTGCCCGCCTTGCCTGCATTGGGCTGGGAGTGCGGATACAATGGAGTTCTAGTGCTCTACCTCCATGCGCCCTGGAAGCTGGTACACCACATACCAGAGGTGGGTACAGGACTGGCTAGGAGTGCCACTCACCTTATAGCAGTGGTCTTCAAACTTTTTGATGTCGAGACCCCCTTGTCAAACCTTTTTAGGCATAAGGACCCCCGTCGGACAAAATGTTCAAAATGTCGGACAAAATGTTCTAGAAACTGGTTCTTCACGTCATCAACATTTATCGATAACTATAAATGCCCCTGTTATACCTGCCATCTTTTGGCATGTTTCTCTTGTTTTTTTCCTTTCTGACATAGTTTTGACTCTGTTTTTGCTGGTTCAGTGTCTCTGCGCACTTCCTTTTTGCTGTTCAGTATTAAAGCGCAAGTGCTCCTATTAGAAATTGTATTATGGACTGGTGTTTCCATGATTTCATGTTTGACTTACTGGTAAGTCCCTAGTAAAGTGCACTGAGGGTGCACTCACCCAAGCAGCCCTTAAAAGGGTTATCAGATCTGCCACTGCAGTGTCTGCGTGAAGTTTGTAACTGCCATGCCGACCTGGCAAGTGCACCCACTTGCCAAGCCCTAATCTTCCCTTTTCTTACACGTAGGTGAACCTTAAGGTAGGCCCAAGGTACCCCTGTGGGCAGGGTGCTGTGCATGTTATAGGTAAGACATATACTGATGTGTGTGACATTTTCTGGTAGTGAATTACAGTGTGTTTCATTTTACACTATGGAAAGGCTATCTGTCCCATAAGATAGAATGGGAGTTTACTTAGAACATTATACGAGCATATCCAAACCAAAGGTCATTGAGTGTAGGGGTGTAGCCAAAGGTGTAGCTAAAAACAAAGGGCCTTATTTATGAGGAATTGGCGAAGGACAGCGCTGCAAGTCTTCTTGCGGCGCTGCCCAATTCCAATGTGAAAGGGCAGGAATAAACTGTTATTATGAAATACGGGGCATTCCAGTTCTTTTCCCTTCACAAATTGCTGTCTAGCACTACCGTAGGCTGAATTGTTTTTGTATGGGAAGAGACACCTTCCTTCACGAAAACAATACTGAGGGGTGTTTTCCTATTTCTGCAGCTCTCATAGAACATTTCTCCTTGTTACGGCTCTACTGGAGAGGTGTCAGTTTTTGGAGCTGCCCCAGGTTTACATGATTTTGTAAATATGGGGCAGCATCAAAATCCATAGGCTTTGCGTGGGAACCTCACACAAAGCCCATGAAATACCTCCTTGATGCAGAGTAAAGCAGCGTAGTGACTTGCGCTGCTATGTCTTACTGATTACTCCATATGAGGCAATGCAAAGCTATGCAGGGTGACTTTGCACTGCCTCATAGGTATGGTTGCGATGGTTGCGCCACCAGAACATCAAAAAAAGTGATGCTCTGGCGATGCAAGCCTCTCATAAATAAGCCTAAAATAATCTTACGTTTTTTAGGTATTTCACCTTCAGGTATCTACATATAAAATGATGGACAGTGTAAATGAAAAATAAATAAAATAAGTTATTGCTCAGTGGAAAATGCACTGTAGTACATTAGGAAAACATCTATTAGTTAAAGCACTGCAGAGGTCTATGTGTAACCAGAGACCCACAGAATTAAATCTTGATTGATGCAGTGGAGAATAGTGATGTATATTTTTAGTGCTACAAAGTCACAGCCTGTGACAGAAAGCACTGTGAATATGCAAGTCAATTTGTAATACTTGCATTACACACAGGGTAAGATACAATGCTGCAAAATGTGTGAATAGTTTTACAATAAAATGGTGCTTTCAAAATGTAGGTTTTAATAATACCAGACTACATGTAATGCAGTTATTTTTTTTTTTTTTTACATAACTGTCCATTCAACACCTCTTTAGGGGCACAAAGGGCAGTGTAAATTCAGTCAAAATTAAAAGAAAGAACTTTTCAGCCCAGTAGTTAACTCTTTGCACTTCAACTCAAAACAACACACATCTTTGTCTTCACAAAGAGCCAGAACTGCTCCCAAGCATCCTTTACACTGGCAGATTACCAGCATTTGCTTTTCATTCAGGCAAACAGCTGATAACGATCTCAATTAGCCATCCCAAGACAGCAGACGGCTGTCTTTTTACAGGGACAAGTGAAGCTGGGGAATCTGCGACCCCCTTCCTTGGACTCCAGGACCCCCCTGGGGGTCTGGCCCCACAGTTTGAAGACCTCTGCCTTATAGCCATCAACCCTATATTGGGTCTGCCATGGCAGGTCTGTGGGGTCCACTTGCGCCTCTGCGTAGGTTGGCATCAATTATGCTTCAGCCAGCCCTGAGTGGGTCGTCCCAGATAATGAGGGTGCCCACCTAGGGAAACCCTGATAGGCACCTGGGGAGGGTGGGAGGCTGAAGGCCGAGAGAGCACATATGGATGTGCCCTGCACGGGTAGTGCGGGAAAACACAACGGCACTTCCCCTGCTTTAGAGTTCGGTTCTCCCATGGAAACTCCTGGGGTGTTAGCGCATCTCTGGAGTGGCCTCAGCACCCTCTGCACATCCTCACTGTCAAGGCTTTGGGGAAATGTGTGCGCCTTCCTAAACAGATTAAGAGGAGGTGCTGAAGCGCCGTTCCAGAACATGGGCTGGTCTGCCAACGCAGACTGAGGCGTGATCACCGGCTCTGATGTTGTTTTCGGATACGTGTCTCACCTGCCGTAGAAGGCTGGAGGATGCACCCTGGCACCTATGGCATAGTGGATAGGTGCCCAACATGGCATAGCGGGCTGATGAGTGTATACCTACATCCCCAATGTTCTAACGTCCGGGTCAGGCCTGCCAGTGCAGGCCTGTGTCTGCACACACATGCATCCATGAGACTAACAGTGAGGTGCCCTGTCGGCTATCACTGGATGGGAGTGCACAACCATACCTGTGAGGGAGTCTTCCCATGTCCAGCTGGGCCAAGCAGGGTGGTGTGTGCACATATGCATCAAAGGTGCTCGGGCCTGGGTAGCCATGGGTAGTGGTCCTTGCCATGTGAAAGTAGGTGTGCCCTTCCTATCTGTGTTGGGGAGTGGCGCTGGTTCACTGTTCTGAATCCTGAGCCGACCTGTCACTAAAGACCTGTGGGTGCGCACTGGCATCAATCGTAAGTAAGCTCATGAGCAACTTGCCATTGTAGGGCGCTATGAGTGATCACCTGCAACTATGGTGCCCGTGATTTCGTGTGCCGCCTGTCAAGGCAGGTTAGTGTGTGCACAGAGACACACGTATTGGTTAAACCTGTGTCCAGTCTGCTGTGCCGACTTGGGCGAGCGCACTGGCACCACTGGTGCTGGAAACTATATGGTCCTCCGGCCAACGCAGGTCGGGGTGCGAAACAGCGCATGTGTGACCAGGTAGTGAGGAATACCTATGTGTGTTTTCACTGCCTATGAGGCCTGCTCTGTCCATAAGCTAATATGGGCAAGTGGTTGACAATACTTACACTGAAATGGTGGATTGCAGTGGAGCAGTCTCATGATTTTTCACTTCAATGGATTTGCAGTGCCAAACCCTTTCCATTGGCAAATGGGGTTTTAGCATAACTAACTTAGAAATATCACTTTTAGAATTTGAACATTTCTATGATCCAATAGTGTTGGGAACTGTGGTGTCTGACTCCAGTGGACACCAGGGGTCGGGCGGAGCACATATGTGCATTCCCCAATCAACAGCCATAAAACATGGGCATCCCACAGGAATGGCAGACCTCTGCCATTTGAGGGCCGAATGCGATAGATTGAAGGTAGAGGTTGCAACACTTATCCTCTAGGTGCCAGATCATGGCCCAACTAAAAATTAAGTTCTGATTTCCAAGGCCCATAGCAGACAGGCATACAATTTAGGGGAGACATCTGTGATTCAAAGGGAAAACCCCCTAAACCAACCCTACTTCAAAGACACAGGATGGTGTAACTACGGGTGCCATCCTTCAGCAAGGTGGGAGATACGCTTGAGGGGACATACGACCGGAGAACCCTGACTGCGTGGTCCACATTGTCAGAGGACTCTGTTGTGCACATGGAGTATAACTGTCCAAATAGAAACTGGGCTGGGCTGAGGACCTGCTGAAGTGTGATGCTCTGAAGTGTGCTCCTCAAAGGCATGATCGCTGGCCTCCTGTTCTCTCTGAGATCTCAGGGACATCAAAGATCTCCCCCGAGGGACCTACACCATCTTCCAGTAACA
Source organism: Lissotriton vulgaris (assembly GCF_964263255.1). Classification (NCBI taxonomy): domain Eukaryota; kingdom Metazoa; phylum Chordata; class Amphibia; order Caudata; family Salamandridae; genus Lissotriton; species Lissotriton vulgaris. The sequence continues at coordinate 162,386,026 of NC_141689.1, forward strand.
TCTGGCAGTGCCCTCTTAATTGCCCACCTAGCCTACTAAATCCAAACTGATAGCGTGGTATGAGTGTGGACCTAAGATTTGTGTCTGGAGACCGAATTTCCTAGTGTGGAGCCCCAGAAATCTTGTCCGCATCTAAGTGGTGTGATTCCCATACTGTGCAGACCATGCCACTCATAAGCGTCTAGTGATGGTGAGAGAATTCACCGGTTGTGGGACCAGACATGGCTCATTTTGTCGATAGTGCTGCATTTCTCTCATGCGACCCGCTGACTGCATGCTCATTGTATGCAGTGTCCAATTCACAAGGTGCGACCATCGGCTCTGCTGAACTTGTTTGCTTGTGACTGGACTGGTCTGTTGCAACTTGTATCATTGTGCACCGGACTTTGTGCCTCATTGCCAGAGAGGTCCGGAAATGTAAATCCTCACTGTGTGTGTGACCGAAATTGCCTGATTGCAACCCAACTCGATGTGCACCAGTCATTGTGCCTCCTTTCCAGGGAGGTGCAGAATTTGCAACTCAACATGTTTGAAATCTTAAGTGCCTGGTGCGACTAATGCCTACGTGCACAAATCACTGTCCTCGGATCACCTGGGCACAACCCAGATCATTGTGTACTGATGGGGTCACCTCATCCTATAGAGAGACTACTCTGTGTTACTCCCTATTCATTGGTTGATTCCCTTGTTGACCTTTATCGCTGCAGAACACCTGCCCTCTCCACATCTGCCCCCTTCCAAAATCATATCAGTGCCAGGTAGTAGTGAGAGAGATTGAGTAGGTTGAACAAACACTCCCAAGACAGATAGGAGGCGGGTGAAGAGTCTGCGTGATTTCTTTGCATTTTGAGACCTTTCGGTGAACTTTCCGAGTGGCTGCTAACTTCTCTGTGGTTTACATCTACCTCCCTATTAAAACTGATATCTATTCCCACCTGCTTCCCAAAGACCCACACTAAGCAGGACTTCAGCCGTGTGCGGCGTGTCCGGGAAGTGGGCTGGTTATCTTCCATCTGTGGGTATAGTACAATCAGTGTGAACTAGAGGGTGGACGGAGGCTTTGGCTACAGAGTCTGCAGAGTGTGAACCATTGACCTGGGTACCAGTTGCACATCATTAGGATGCTGAGTGCATATATGTGTGCAAGAGCGTGCCTTATGGACTGGCTGATGCTTGGCGCACGGCGTGGTGGTGCGGAGTGAGTGAGTGTGTGTGAGTGGTTTTGTCTGGACCGCCTGTGATTCACAACACTGTCCAGCGGTGCTGCCTAGTATGTTGATTGGTGCCAAAAGCACTATAACATTTGACATTGGGTTTTTCCCGCATGTCTTTGGCCTGCGGTGCTGCTAAATGTATGTGCATAATTTTGATATTGTGCACCGCATAAGGATGCTCTCTCTCAATTGGGGGGGTTAGATTAGGAACTGTCCACAGTGTGCATAGTAGTGATATCATAACAATAGGAGTGGGCCTAGTACTGCTAGTAATATTTCTGATTGTGTTTTATGCCCATAAGTATATGATGGTCATGTTATAATGATTGAATATGTGTGTTGAATAGGAAAGTTTCTACATATATCAAGTGTTAAGTCTCTTATGTGATGCTCAGTGCATTTATCGCGAGTGGCCGCTGTGCCTGTGCTTTACACAATGTCTCTGTAGGGAGCCTGACTGCTCAGTGCCAAGCTACCCAAGGGTGAGCGCAGGTTATACAGCGAGTGTACTCACCTGCCTTTCACAGGAGCGGTAGTATGCCTGGCTCGGACATCCCTTCAGCCAACCAGACACCACCGGTTCCAACACCATATCTATGAGGTCATTCAAAGCCAAGTAAAGTAGCTTTGCGTGACCTCATAGATAGCATTTTATAATTTGTGCCGCTGGAGCGTCACAAAAAGTGACTCTCTGGCAGCGCAAGGGGCCGTATTTATATCTCTTCGGATCAGATTTTCAGAACAGTCATGGAATGTAGCGCAGTAGCCAAAAATGCTGCGCTGCACTGCGTGACAGGGAGAGAGCAGGAGAGTTCCATATCTACAGAGGTATGGCTTTCTCCTCCCCTCTCCCTAGCGACGGTGAGGATTTTAGCTTATGTGTGCCAGGCAAACACCTTTGCGTCATAGTGCAAGGGTATGTGCCTAAGTCTACCATAGGTTGAGTGCTAAAAGGCTAATCCTCCAGTACAAAATACTAAGCTCGGACACACTTGAAAACTTTTCCTACTTTGTATGTGTGCTGCACAGTGCAGCACGCATTCAAAGTCCGAAATGAAGACATTTCTCCTTTTAACACCTCCTTTCAAATGGCGTTAACATTTGGTGCTAAATGCTGCCTTCTATTCTTTGTAGATAGGATTGTGTCAAAAGGCATTGGCGATTGCATTGGAAAACCCATATATCACCCATGTAATTCCCCCGTGGCGCTAAGTAACACAAAGCAGTGCTTTCAGGTTACTTTCAAGTGCAAAACAAGCTTCACACTGGAAAGTACACTAGGAAAAAAACATTTTGTGCTGGATAGATTACTTTTGTGATGCTAATACACTGCAAAATGTCCACTCTCAGAACCATGCTGAATGTTCCAAAGTGGAATACATGACATAGGCAAGATCAGTTTCATATAATAACAGATTACATCACAATATATCGCAATAGGTCTGTAGTATAACCATACTATACAATTTCAATAAAAGGCACACCTGATGCTGTGCATTAGTGACTCTGGTACTGACTCCCTTGTCCACTCTGGCTCTGTTAATTTGCCCCGCCTTTTATAGAACAATCATTAAAAAGAATAAATGGACCAACAAGTACTTCTTGTACAGCATGAGAATGTTTATGGTGTGTTACCACCATTAAATAAGTACTTGGAGATTCTTCTGTCAAAGCCTAGGGCATTATTCTTGCGTGCCACCTGCTAAGATATCTTAGTTTTATGAACAGAGTTGATAACTGTTGACAATCAAAAGCGGTTTCTGGAAGGGACTTTCCAACTCATCTGTAACCATGGGCATGTTCCCATGAGAACGGAACTGTTGCATCATACAGGCAAGAAGCCACGCCCAGAGGCGCGGCTGCTTTAAATTGATTGTAACTACGGGCATTTCTGTGCCAACTCTGTGAGCAAACATCTAGCGTATACAGCACACAAGGCCTGAACACCCAGAGATTCCGTTCTAACACATTAAAACGTGTGGCACATTTTATACTACATAATTCTCAAGGAATAGCCTTTGTATTGAATCCTCCAAGTTGTTGTTATTCAGAGTTTTGTGTTGTGGCCTCCTACTGTTTTCTGCACTCTCCTCACAATCTTGGTGTTCCCTGCTGCTCAGCCATTGAGTGAGGTCAGTGGATGGTTGAAATGTTGAGAGAGTCTGTGCTTGGCCGAGTGGACAGTTGAATTGAGAAGGGCTGAGCAGCAGGATGCTGCTCCTGGTGGGGTTTACATGAGTTACCTGTAACCTGATCTAAACCAAATAAACCTACTCCTTTTGTAACCTACAAAACCATATCCTTCATTGTAACATTTAGCAATCAAGTAGTTTAATTTATTTCAAGTAAATCCATTAATTTCAAACATAAACATAACTAAGGTAGGACAAATCACTCTGTAGACATCCACAGTAACTTCTGTTGTGTCAGTTTCCTATTGAGTGTAAAGCCTAAAGACCCTCCCCCAGCACACACTCACTCACGCTCATACAGATTCTATAAAGACCGCCAACTACAAAAATAATTTTTACAAAATAGTTAAAATAACATCTTATTTTACTATGCACCGGTGGTCCCAGCTAGTTGGCCTAATTCAGGGGGGAGAAGGGTTCAAATGTAGTTCACAGCGTCTGTAAAGAGACAAAAAGTTTCTTTAAGTAACAAAATATAAAACATTTGATATAGATCAAATTCCAATGACTCTTGATGGTTACTTAAAAACAAGATCCAAAGGGTAAGGAGTGCATCATATGTAGATGGATTCAAAGTGGGCCTTAAGTACAGTACTCAATCAATGCGTGGTAAATGCCTTATAGACCCAAGAGTAGAAGTGAGGAATTGCTAAATAGATAGTGGGCATGGACTATGGCAGTCGGAGCCCGCACCAACATGAGACAGCCTTAAAGGTAATGTAATTCAAAATCCAGCAAAGTCAGTAGTTCTTAACAGATAGGAGCCACTCTAGAGACCGACAGAATCCCAAGCGAGACATACTGGTATTCTCCAAAGGTAAATGGGCAAATCACCCACAACACTGGGTTTTCAATCTGGATTGTACCTTTGCACATATATTCCTTGCACCTCAACAAGTTCCAATTTCTAAAATGTGAGATTTCTAAAATCCTATATTAAAATCTACATAAAGAGAAGGAAGAATGTAATAATCTGATGTGGAAAAGAAATCGCATTGTAGTGTACCGGTAGGTGAGTTTAATTCAAGCATTCCATTCAGCAATTATTTGTATACCTCAGGGTGTCACCCTAATTGGGACGGGTATGGCCAGACGTGGGTCCCAGGCACCATGTTAACTGCAACCAAGCTGTACCCGGCTGATGAGCCCTATCTAGGGTGAAGCTGGTCATGTGTTGCTTTTGTTCTGGTTCACGGTGAACCTGGCCTGCACTTCGGGTTGGTCTGTTCCCATTGGATCATGGTCCAGACGGATGTGCATACAGCTGGTTTCAAACTGGGGTGGCATGGGGTGCAAAATAACAAGGGATGGTATATGGCCTGAGTAATTACCAGTGACTGAGATTAATTCAAGCATTCTATCCATATTAGGCATGCGTTCTGTGGAGCGGGTTTAACTTACTCCATCCATCTTCAAATCAAAGCTGGAGGTTGCTCATTCGTCTGCATCGCACCCAAGGCACAGAACGACCTCCCTCAACACATCAGTGCCTCGTCCTCAGTTTTTGAGTTCCACAAGATGCCCCAGACCGAGCCCTTCATATCAACACTTTGGGGACCACCCACCCACACCCCTGTTATTAAATGTAGTAACGTGTTCGCGATGCATCATCTTTCGATCTTATGCTATCTTCGCTGTCTTTGCCATCCCTGGACACGTGGTTTGGGGTATCACCCCTCGTCAGCAGGGATAGGCTGTGTTCTGGGGTTGCCGATGGCTGCCAAATATTTGCCAGGTTTAGTACCACTCAGGCGCGTAGGTGAGGGATCCCAGGCTCATCAGCCAACTGCTCAAGGGAGCTTTAATGTTACAGATGGGGGTGGGGTCGCACACTACTCACACACCGGCAGTGTCGCCCCTAAGGACTCTGGTTAATGTAGTAACATGTTCGCGATGCATCACCAGAGTCCTTAGGGGCAACACCGCCGGTGTGTGAGTAGTGTGTGACCCCAACCCCATTTGTAACATTAAAGCTCCCTTGAGCAGTTGGCTGACGAGCCTGGGATCCCGCACCTACGCGCCTGAGTGGTACTAAACCTGGCAGATATTTGGCAGCCATCGGCAACCCCAGAACACGGCCTGTCCCTGCTGACGAGGGGTGATACCCTGAAACACGTGTCCAGGGATGGCGAAGACAGCGAAGATAGCAGAAGATCGAAAGAAGAGGCATCTCGAACACGTTACTACATTAACCAGAGTCCTTAGGGGCGACACCGCCGGTGTGTGAGTAGTGTGCGACCCCACCCCCATTTGTAACATTAAAGCTCCCTTGAGCAGTTGGCTGAACAGCCTGGGATCCCGCACCTACGCGCCTCAGTGGAACTAAACCTGGCAGATATTTGGCAGCCATCGGCAACCCCAGAACACGGTCTATCCCTGCTGACGAGGGGTGATACCCCGAAACACGTGTCCAGGGATGGCGAAGACAGCGAAGATAGCAGAAGATCGAAAGATGATGCATCGCGAACACGTTACTACATTAACCAGAGTCCTTAGGGGCGACACCGCCGGTGTGTGAGTAGTGTGCGACCCCACCCCCATTTGTAACATTAAAGCTCCCTTGAGCAGTTGGCTAACAAGCACTGGGCAAGATGGCCGCTGAGGGATGCAGTCAGTAAGTCGCATCTCCTACTACTCCCCACTGCCGGTTTTTGATGGCTCAATGGTGGAGCCTCGCCTGAAGAGTGTTGCCTTCGGTCACTTCGTGCCTTGTCAGAGCGATATTAATGCTACATTTCTCTCCGGAGAGCAGCGAAGCAGTTTTATAAAACGTGCAGTTTGGCATATCAGGAGGAGACTAACAGAAACTACCAGGCTGATTTTAAGATCCTGGTTCAGGATGCCTCCACGGTTGCAGCGCGGTAACGATGTTAAGGACGGCAAAGGTAAAACTACAGAAACAGACGCTACAAGAGGCCAGACAACCAAAGACAAAATTAAAACGGACCAGAAAGTTTCATTATCTACCGCTCAGAAGAGTGCATCTAGCATTAAGAAATCAACTATTAAAAGAACTGGCCTGGATAATGCGGCTCCATTGAAAGAGCCGGGGAATGCCGCCAAGTTAAAAGTGAAAGAAAACACGCTGCGCCAGCCCTCAGTTCCAGAAAGTTTTGCAAACGTACCAGTATCAATTGGCAGCGGGAAATCTGGTAGCAAAACTGGCGTTCTCTCGGGCCCCGATGCCGGGGTAGGAGCAGGGGCTGATGCCGGCGTCTTCTGCGTGGATGTCGGAGCGGGAGCTGGAGCTGGAGCTGGGGTTGCTAGGCAACCTGAAAGACCTGAAGCAGGGAAGCCGGCCGGGTCATTGCCTGTTGCTGCTCCGGGAGGGAGCGGAGTTCAAGCAGCTACAGGCTTGGAGGGGCATTACGACTCCAAGCATGAAGAGCAGCCAAAAGTGAGTAATGAGCCTGGGGGTTCGATAGATAGCCGAGCCTTGCGCACTCAGTTGCCAGATGAAGAGGGGAGCTTGGACATTCCGGTTCCAGGGCTGGAGATAGAGTCAGACCCATATCCATGTGCTCAAATAATTAATAATGAAGGTGTGGAAGGTACAGAAAGTATGGTGCCTGATTCTTTAACCTGGGCAGAAGACATGGACCTGGACATGGAAAGTGGGGGGATTAAATCAGGAGGTGAATCCTCTGCCTCTAACTCAGTTGATATGGTTATCACTAACGGAGCTGCTTCTGCAGAGAGATTTTATTCTGTGGATGAAGACTCACATTCTCAATCACAGTCATTACCTTCAGGCGAAATTAGCTCAGATGAATCAACTGGTATAGATTCTGTCAGCAGCTCTCCTGCTCAGAAAATTACACAGAAAAACGCCTCTCTAAAAGAAAGCCCTCCACAGCAAGCAGTACCACAGATCCTACAAAAAAGTTAGCCTGGGACTACTCTACTACTACTTTTTCTTTCCTGGAACAAGACAGTCCTGCCACATTGATTGGCGATCAAGGTTCTTCACAGCCCCCTCAACCCCCCGTTACACTGGATCTATTATTTAATACTTTGAAGTTAATGCAATCTGTGGCTAGAGGGGAAAGTAGGAGGGCAAGGCAGGAATTAAGGAAGATACAGAATAAACTTAGAAATATAAGCAAAAGACAGGATGAGATGGTCGAAAGTGTTGCCCATGTGGAGGAAAGAACTGGAAAAGTAGAGGACGACATGAGAGAGCTGAAAACGTACAAAGAAGAGCATCAGAAGGTGGCGGAAGACGTCAATTGGAAACTGGAGGACTTTGAGAATAGGCAGCGTCGAAACAATATTAGACTGTTAGGAGTAGAAGAAGGTCTTGAAGGGGAGGACCCCAGAATGTTTGTTGTTAACTTGCTAAAGGGGGCTTTCCCAGAATTAACTACATGGCAGTGGGAGCATGAAATTCAAAGAGCCCACCGTTTCCCATTTTCTAAAAGGGGCCAGGTTGGAGCTCAGGGCGGGCGCCCGAGGGCACTGCTAATCTTTGTAGGGAATTTCCTCCTGCGGCAGTTGATATTGGATAAGGCTAAGCCTGAGACTAGACGTACATTCAACAATGTCACTTTCTTTGCAAGACCCGACTTCTGCCATGCCACAGTTGAGCGCAGATGGAGGTTGAGGCAGATGATACCGCTTATCCAGGCCTTGGGTTCGGAAGCTTATTTGCTATACCCCGCTAAACTGAAAATAGTAACTAAAGGCCAGTTTAAATTCTTCTTTTCTGAGATTAAGGCGAAGGCTTACATGACGGAAGTCTTGGGTTACAAGGAGAAATAAACAAGATGGTTCTTTTGACATTTGGTACGGTGGTGGCGAGGAGTGGCGACTGCTGCTTCCCTGGCGATCACACATAGGTCATGAGTGACCTATTTGCCTGTAGGGGGGGGTGGGTAGGGGTAGCACGGGGGGTCAGGGGAGGGGGTGGGGGGAAGAAGGGGGGAGAAAATGGCACACATCGTATACACAGAGACACATTCTTAGGCAACTACAGTTTCTAAATAAATGGTGGAAGAAGGGAATAAAGGTTGAAAAAGATAGTTGGAATAGTAAGCTGGTACCGATTTTTGACGTTTTTTAATGGCTTGTCGTATTATCACAATGAATGTTTGTGGTCTTAATGATCTTCAGATAAGACTACGTGTTTCAGCATTTTGTAAGTCAATGCACCCAGATTTGATTTGTCTGCAGGAAACTCATGTGGAGGGAGGTAAGGGTTATCTGTTAGAACAATTGGGCTTTAAAGTATTGGCATTTACTAAACAAGCTTCAAAAACACGTGGGGTAGCAATTTTGGGGAGTGGGAGGGATTGTATTGCGGTTAGGAGTAAAGAAGACACATGGGGAAGATGGGTTATCGTAGAAGTAGATTTCAGAGGAACTAGATTTACTTTGGTTTCTGTTATTGGTTCAACGTGTGATGAGCCAGATATATTTCAATTTCTGGATCAGGAACTATCGACCTGGGTGGAGCCTATTGTTTGCTGTGGGGATTTTAACATCAATCGCCCAGCTAGTGTTGAGCTGCAACTGGGCCATTGCTATATTGGGCGGAAGAAGAGGGTCCATAGGGCCATAGTAGACATGGCTGCGCATAATGCTTTATCGGATGTTTGGGCTAATCTACACCCGTTGATCGATGGCGATACTTTTTTCTCTGCACCGCATAGAATTACGGTCAGGTTAGATTATTTTTTAATCTCCAATGTTTTGCTTTCAAATGTACAGATTAAGAAGTTACCCCGCTTGGTTTCAGACCATAACCCACTGTTATTGACAATTAGCTTAAGTGGTATCGCAAGAAAAACATATAAATGGACATTCGAGAGAGCCTTGCTAAAAGATGAGGTTTATTGTAAACATATGGAAAAATGGATTAGTGAGTTTTGGCTTAATAATAAGGGAAGTGCTAGTAGTGGCAACATTTGGAATGCCTTTAAATCAGGAATAAGGGGTGAGACAATTAGCTTTTCAACATTTAGGCAGAAAAGAGAAAGAGAGAAGTTAGAACAGCAAATTAACTCGCTCCTGACTGCAGAGGCAGAACTGAGCAGGTTAATCTCGAGTTGTCGCTCGCTGGATCAACACATTTTGGAAATCATGGTGCTAAAGGCTGAAACTGCTGAAAGGATTACTAATAAACCTGCAGCAAACTATCTTGCAAAGAAGGAACAGGCGTTTGAGTATAGCGAAAGGGTGGGACATATTCTTGCTGTCAGAACCAGACAAAAAGTTACTGCTGGGGATATCAAAAATATGGTAGATGACTCAGGTAATTTGATCTCGGACTCCGCAGGTATAAGAAATGAATTCTGGAAATATTATACAGGATTGTATGATGCAGAAGCTGAGGTGGATAGGGATATAATTAGTGATTATTTAGGAAATATTCAATTTAACGAGTTGGAATTGGAGGATCAAGTTAGATTAGACTCTGTTATAACGTTAGAAGAAGTGACGTTAGCCTTATCAGAACTCCCGTCTTCTAAGGCTGCAGGTCCAGATCTTATTCCGATTGAATTTTATAAAACATTTTTTTCAGTTCTAAGATTGGAGCTATTGGATACTCTCATACAAGCTCAGAGTGAAGTTTCGGTTCCAAACTCATGGGGGGCACTGAAATTATAGTTATCCTGAAAAAAGGTAAACCGCCTACTGCCCCTGGGTCATATAGACCTATTGCTTTAATGAATGCGGATGTGAAACTGTATTCAAAAATCTTGGCAACAAGGTTGTCCACTGTCATAGATAAATTAGTCTCCCCAGTTCAACATGGATTTATCCCCGGGAAGGGTACTACAACACACGTTAGGACAGTGATTACCTGTTTTGATGCTATGGAGATTGCCGGCGGCCCTGTCGCAGCTCTATTTCTTGATGCCGAGAAGGCTTTCGACAGGGTCGCATGGGAATATTTGTGGGAGGTAATGAAATTATATGGCTTTGGTGCTAATTATATTAGAGCAATTCAGGTATTATACAAGGCACCAACGGCCAGAATCAAAATTAATCGAGATTTAACTGCGGCGGTACAGATAAAAAGAGGTACAAGACAGGGCTGCCCCAGTTCCCCTCTCCTCTTCGCACTTTACATGGATCCGTATTTACGTTACCTTAATTTTAATCCTAGTATTCCCCCCCTTTGCTCAAATGGGCTAGAAGTTAATGTGCTGGCGTACGCAGATGGCGTTGCTATAATTACCCCAGACCCATCTAAGGCAATTGGTGAGATTGAGTTAGAGCCCCTTAAATTTGGCATAATATCTGGATATAAATTAAACAGTGCAAAAACGCAGATTATAAAAAATGCAATGGCTCAATGCAATGATTCACGGGTGGTTTCTGCAGCAGTTTATTTAGGGGTTGAAATCTCGCCTAGTCTTGATACAGTGGTAGAGCGTAACATCTCCCCTCTAATGAGGAAAGTAAGTCTAGATTTGGCCAGAATAAATAATCTTAGACTCACGTTAGTGGGCCGCACTAATGTCATTAAAATGCTAATACTCCCCAAATTCCTTTATTTTTTTCGAACGATACCTCTTATGTTTGAGTCGATCTGGTTTAATAAGCTGGAGTCGATTCTAAATAAATTTATCTGGTCATATGGAAAGACCAGAAGGGCTTACAAATTTATGACTTTACCAAGGGCTAGTGGAGGATGGGGGGTTCCTGATTTCAGGTTATACTACTGGGCCTCTGTACTTCAATATACCCAGGGTTTGATGGGAGCAAGCGAAGCAGATTTGAATGTTAAATCCTTTTCAACTATGGTATATTCTCTTGTAATGGGTTCAGATACTGCAAATGCTTTCTTAAACTGCGCTGATTTCTCCTACTATAAACGCACGCGCTTTAAGACAGTTATTGCTGCTCATAACATCTGGTCAGCGGTAGCAAAAAGATGCGGATTGGGTAGATACAACAGATATACCAGATTATATAGGAATAAGACTCTACCATCTTTAATTTTTTCCGATGCTACAATGGCAGAATGGGATATGAAAGAATCAAAAAAATAGGAGATCTGTTGGGTTTAGATGAAAAAATTCTACAATTTTCAGATTTGATGACAAGATTCAACATAACAAGACATAGCTTTTTTAAGTATTTGCAGATCAGGAGTTTTTTAAATAAGAAAAAAGGAGGCGAAGGTGGATTTGGAAAAAATAATATTATGGAATCCATAGAGCAAGGCGGGGTGTGCTCTATTCGCTATTTTTATGCCAGTTTAGCAGAATTAAAGAAGGATGACACTGTAAAATTCGGTGCTAAATGGGCAGGGAAATTAGGGATACAGAGCCAGTTTTTCCTGGACTCGTTGGAACTAGGATGTTCTGTTTTGCGCTCTGCCTCGCTCCAATCTCAACATTTCAAAACTTTATATCAACTCTACCATACACCGGATCGCATTGCACAGTGGGGTGGGACTACAGGGATTACCTGTTCTCGATGCAGTGCATTGGCAGCAGATGGCATTCATATTTTTGCGTTATGCCCACAGTTAAGCATGTTATTGAAGGGTATTGAAGAATTTATGGGTCATACACTTGGTTTGAATGTGATATTAACACCAACTATAATTATGTTAGGGGTTAGGGGATTTAATGGTGACCATTATGAATTTTTATTTTTAGCAATGGCGGTGTATAGGTTACTAATTGCTAGAGCCTGGCGGGATCCCTTACCTCCCACAACACAACAATGGATTGCTTTAATATTGGGGACTTTCAACCTCGAAAAGGGCATATATGCTAGGAAAGGTAAAAGGGCAAGAAGATTGGGTATGAAAATATGGGAACCAGTTTACCGTTGGAAAGAGAGACTAAATGAAAACTGCGGATGATTTAATAATATTTTTGTTTTCCCTTATATATGCTTTGACGGTTGTATGGAGGAAAAAAAGATATGTTTACTGATATACAGTACCTCTTGAAAGTAGTTTTTTTTGTTTAATATCTGTATAAATATTACGTATTTTGTGTAATATGTGTGCCCAAAAATTTGTTTTATCTTACAGTAAAAATATTAAAAAAAAAAAAAAAAATAGCTCCCTTGAGCAGTTGGCTGACGAGCCTGGGATCCCGCACCTACGCGCCTGAGTGGTACTAAACCTGGCAGATATTTGGCAGCCATCGGCAACCCCAGAACACGGCCTATCCCTGCTGACGAGGGGTGATACCCCGAAACACATGTCCAGGGATGGCGAAGACAGCGAAGATAGCAGAAGATCGAAAGATGATGCATCGCGAACACGTTACTACATTAACCAGAATCCTTAGGGGCGACACCGCCGGTGTGTGAGTAGTGTGCGACCCCACCCCCATTTGTAGCCTTTTTATTTACTCATCGGGATAGGTTTAGGAAACCTAAGGCTGAATTGTAGGTTACAAATATATATGTACTTGGTACCCTAGGAACATGGGACTTCCTTGCTCAGCCTCTGGTCTCAACTAGTGAAACTGTCAGACCAAGACTCCAAGTGAAGTTGCATAATTCCGTGCGGCATCATTATACTCAAGGTTGAGTAGGACTGGTGGAACCAAGGAACAGCAAAATTAATCATCTATTTTCATATTTGAAAGGCTGTGAGGACAAATCTAATATAACCGCTGAGAAGGACACACCCAGTAAATGACGTAGCTACCATCAGCACAGCGGTGCCGTTCCCACATTGCCCATGTGTGTGAAGTGCCAACTGTACCTGGATTGTGGCTATCTGTTACTACCAAACATGGCACCCTTGCTGCACAGACTAATGCTCCAGATAGAGACGCAAGTGTGTATAAAAGATTGTGCATAATGTTAGCCTCCGTCTTGTAATGACATCAGGACACAGGAAGGACTCAAACAGTGGTGGAGTAAGGACGACACAGATACCATAGGAAGTGACAAAAGACACTCACTTCCAGGTCATCGAATGTTGACCTTTCCAGGCCAAGTGGAGACAGAGACAGAAGATAACTACCTGTCACCTTTTCTGGCTCGTGGCTAAGAATCAGAAGTGAAGGTACAAGGGTTTCTTTATTTCATTCGTGGTGAGATGCTCTTGTGCAATCACTTTCTACCTGCACTTTAGATGACAACACTAGCATGCATGCCAATCCACCTCATTCAGGCGGGAGACTGCCGATTTCAGGGCTAGTCTCCGGCCTCCCGATTCCTGCATGCAGAAACACAATTCCGATTGCCGAATCATGATCTGCCGGAAACAAGGCAGCTTGAGCTTGGAAATGTATATCCTGAGACAAAACGTTTTGGTCCTTACAGCCTGATTCATCATTCTCCCGTTTTGCGAGCCCCTAATAGCGATTCATAGCGAATCGCTATTAAGGACTCGCAAAACGGGATTCATGTAGAAATTGCATAAAGAAATGCGATTCCTACATATTCCTTATTTGCGATTAGCAAATTGCTAATCGCAAATAAGGAATAACTCGCCATTCATTCCTATGGGCCAAAAGGCCCATAGGAATGAATGGGGAGTATTCCTTATTTGCGATTAGCAATTTGCTAATCGCAAATAAGATAGCGATTTGAAGGGTGCCAGGGGTGTCCAAAGGACACCCTGTAGCACCCCTCAAATGAAATTTTACACAGGTGTTGCACACACACATGTCCAAAGGACATGTGTGTGTGTAACATGCACCTCAGAAAAATGCATTTAAATGCATTTTTCTGACTTTCGCAATTTACCACGAGGTCTGACCTCGCTGTAAATTGCGGCCAGAAATTGCGAATTTAAATTTAAACTTTAAACTTAAATTGCATTTAAGGAATCTCAAATAGAGATTCCTTAAATGTAATTCCTCGCAAAATTGCGAGATCGCAATTAGCGATTTTTGCATTTGGGATGCTGAATCCCAAATGCGAAAATCGCACTCGCAAAGGGCCAGATTGTCAGAATCTGGCCCTTTGCGAGCGCAATTTTGTTTGATGAATCGGGCGGTTAGTTCTTTGGAAGGGGAGATTAGAGCGTCGGACAGATCTTGACCTTTAGGACCTCATTTACAGCATTTTGGAGTAGGGCAGCGCAGCAAGGTATCTTGCTGTCCAATGCCAAATTGTAAGGGCAGGAATACACTGTAGTTAAGCAATACAGTGCATTCCGGTCCTTTCTGTGTGCGCTGGTGCCGTTTTGGCAGCCTAGAGCCAACGTAGGCATCCATGCACCACGATGCAAGGGTTCCCCCATTGCAGGCAGGATTCTTTTTGTGCAGGAAGGGTCACAAAAACAATCCTAGGAGGCTTTTTTCTCTTCCTATGTGTGTTGCATTGCAAAACACATGAAAGAGGAAACAAGCATTGGCATAGCCAATAGGTTTCGCCTTTGGGAACTTATAAGTGTTTAGCCAGAGATCTTGACTTTATCTATGTCTTTAAGCTGTGCTGTACAGAAGTTTGAGGCATGCTGAAAAGTTAGAATAGAGAAGTGTCAGAAGCATGTTTGTTACCTTAGATATGACCAAAAAAGCATTATGTACAACTAAACAACCATAATAAAAAAGTATTAAAAATAATGTCTTGAGGTTTTTTTTGTCTTGAGGTTTTTTTTGTCCTTTCAATGCTGGCAACTTGTATCTGCCTGTCCCAATGGTTGCTTGTTGTGTTTTTTTTGTTATGGGGGCATAAATAACAGGAGGGTGAAGGTCAGTCAGTCAGTCAGTGAGAGTGAGTGAGATAGTCAGTCAGTGAGAGAGTCATTCAGTGAGAAGGAATGCGAGTGAGAGAGTGAGTCAGTCAGTGAGTGAAAGAGTGAGTCAGTGAGATAGTCAGTTAGTGAGAGTGAGTCAGTCTTTAAGCGAGAGTCAATCTTTAAGCGATAGTCAGTCTTTTAGCGAGAGTCAGTCTTTTAGCGAGAGTCAATCTTTAAGCGATAGTCAGTCTTTTAGCGAGAGTCAGTCTTTTACAAGAGTCAGTTTTTTGGCGAGAGTCAGTCAGTGAGAGAGAGTGTCAGTCAGTGAAAAGAGTCAGTCAGTGAGAGAGTGTCAGTCAGTGAAAAGAGTCAGTCAGTGAGAGAGTCAGTGAGAGATTCTGTGAGAGAGAGTTCGTGAGAGATAGAGTCAGTAAGATAGAGTCAGTCAGTGAGAGAGAGTGAGTGAGTCAGTGAGAGAGAGTCAGTCAGTGAGGGAGAGTGAGTCAGTCAGTGGGAGAGAGTGAGTCAGTTAGTGAGAGAGAGTGAGTCAGTCAGTGAGAGAGAGTGAGTCAGTCAGTGAGAGAGAGAGTGTGAGAGGGAGTCTGTGAGAGTTAGTCTGTGAGATTGAGCCTGTGAGAAGGAGTCTGTGAGAGGGAGTCTGTGAGAGGGAGTCTGTGAGAGGGAGTGAGAGAGTGTCTGTGAGAGTCTGTGAGAGTGTGAGAGAGTGTATGGGAGAGTCCGTGAGAGAGTGTCTGTGAGTCTGTGAGTGAGTGTGAGAGAGTGTCTGTGAGAGTCTGTGAGCGAGTGTCTGTGAGAGTATGTGAGCGAGAGTCTGTGAGTGAGTGTCTGTGAGCGAGTGTCTGTGAGCGAGTGTCTGTGACAGAGTGACTGTGAGAGAGTGT
This sequence comes from Lissotriton vulgaris, assembly GCF_964263255.1. Taxonomy (NCBI): domain Eukaryota; kingdom Metazoa; phylum Chordata; class Amphibia; order Caudata; family Salamandridae; genus Lissotriton; species Lissotriton vulgaris. The sequence continues at coordinate 162,401,948 of NC_141689.1, forward strand.
CTGTGAGAGCGTGTCTGCAGTCCACACAGGTTAGTTTAACTTGTATATATTTTACTTGTTAGGTGTGTGCACGATATTTGATGTGGAGTTACCTGTAGGTGAACATTTTGTTTTTTTTGTGTATGTGTCAGACCCTACACCAAAGCTCACTGCCCCCACCCCTACAGCACTCACCTTCACTGGTCCAATACCTTTATAGGCACTTCGATGCTGCAGGCTTGTAAGTTAATGGAGCTAATGCATGCATGGGTGTAACAGAGACCCCCTGCGGTGCCATAGTGGGGTAGCCCCTCTCAGTCTAAATCCAATGAATTTCTGTGAGATATGCAAGTATGGGGTGTCTCATCACATTCTGCTTGGGTGTCCCTTTGCATTACGCCACTCAAAACGCATGAGCACGGAGACAACTGTCTCTCATTCAAAAAAGTAGCACTGTTTCTTTCTGCGCTTATTTCTGCATATTGTTCTTGAAATATTTTTTTAAACACGGAGTCTGCAGCAATAAGCGCCAAGCTAAACCCTGGTTATAACCATAATATCGCAGAAAAGGCCGTGTGTCTCCAGAGGAGGGCTACATGGGGCCTCCTATGTCCCATCTCTGTTTGTGTGCCCCCCACCCCACTCCTCAGGCCTCACTACCACAGCTGTTGAATGCACCTTGCCACAGACGTTCATTTATCCAACTACATTTCCCAGCAAAACAGAATTGTTTGCTTACAATGTTTAAATCTGACTTTGTATGTGTGCATATACACGCGGGTAGATACATACAACATGTATAATTATAGTTAGATTTAAACATTTTAAGCAATCTGCATACACAGACATAAAAACAAACTCTACCACTGACTTTTGTACGTGGCCGAATCAGTTTGAGCGGTGGCTGCTATCAGTGCCCCCCCGCCCGCCCAAGAAAAGAAAATTTGCTTCTGGAGACGCCACTGCCGAGGCCCTCTCTGCTTTCTTTGTTCAGAGGCCTGAGTGCCACGGTCTTCAGTCCTGCTCTCAGCGGCAACCCGGCCGGCAAGAGAAATGCAGCATGTGCATTTGACAGGCCACTTCTCCCATCAGCAGTAATTAGACCGCCACCCTTACACCCACAGGTGTTAAATATTTCCACTTTCGTCCTCGGTGTCCTGCGAGTTGGCATCGGGCCTGTTAACGAGCTTCCATGATTTGTACAGTAACAGAACGCAAGGCTGCTGGCTGGGAGAAAGGGTAACAAGGTTTTGAGACGCATATACAGTACCTATGGTACCCCAGAATCAAAGAAGGCTGCAGGGGGCTATCAGAGAAGGTATGCCCCCTGGATGCGCATAGACAAGGTTCTGGACACAGACTGCAGTCTCAGGCCCACACCCCCTTTTCCTTCTCACTCACCGTGAAGGGGTGCTTGCCGACGCTGCCCACGGAGAAACAGTGGTCCACAGGGGTTGACAGTCCAGGTCAGCACCTGGTGCAGGTTCATGTCCGCTGTAGCGCCGCTGGTCCCCAGCTGTGACCTCTGCTGTCAAACTGGGAGGCGGGCCGGGTGCTCATCCCGTGAAACCCCACAAAAGAGACGGAAATGCCGGTGACAGCAAGCTGGGTCGCTGTGGCGGAGGCGATTACGGCACGTCACGAGAAACAGTGATGCGGTTGCGGGAGGGGCCTGGACTTGCTGCTGGTTCTGCAGCCACGCGCTCTAGTGAGATGCAGCATGCTAGACTCGCATTGCTGCTTTTCGTGTGTCTTGAATGCGCGGCCGTGCGCATGAAAAAAAAGCCGCACAGCAGCAGGAGGAGGGGGTCTGCGCGATTTCCTTTCGGGAGTGTGCGACCATATGGCATCGCGCGCTCCCGAAAGGAAATCACCAGAAAGCAATGCAACGGGTGCACGTTTTTGCCCCCAAAGCTGTGGCGATGGCTACAGGTCTCTGTCCTACTCAGCGCATGCGCATTATAGGCCGAGACCTAAAAACGAGAAGAAATTAACATGTTTCTCTTTGTTATGCCTCACCTCAGAAGGCGTACAGATTTTGACAGGGCAGCGTCAAATTCCATGGGTGTTTCGTGGGAAAACCCACCACAGCTCTCATGGAACACCTCTCAGGCATAGAGTAAGGCAACACAGCGATTTGTGCTGTTTCGCCGTACACATGATTTATCAGGCCACTCAAAGCCATGCAGGGTGGCTTTGCGTGGCTTCATAAATCTTTATATCAGAGCCCTGCATTACGCATGTACCACCTTACTTGGTGCAATGGTGATGCAGGGCTCGCGTAACTCAGCCCCAGAGTTTAGAACTCTGTTTTTGTTTGCGCTATGTTATTAAACTGCCAAAAATGAAATGCTGATTGTCTGTCAGCTCGCATGCCAATAGACACCACTCACACAGATTGCCTCCGCTTCAATCTAAGTCAATGGGGAAAATGCATTCTCTCCCCCGAAAAATTGAAATCTCCCTCTTGCCTGCTCCAAAATGTTTCCATGTACGCATCAGGCAAGCATGCTTCTGCACCATTGTGTTTAAGCGAACAGATCATTAGTTGGCGAAATCTAATGGGTTTAGGATCAAGGCATACAAGTGTCATTTGATGCCTGTTAGTCAAAACTTTGCCCTAAGCACACAGACAGACACAGGCACTCAATAAGAAGAACATGTGCAAGTGTTCAGCGAGGGCTTTCTGTGTGAAGCTGGAACCACTGGCACTTATAATATAAACTTTCAGAATATGATTAAATGCTGAACAGGAACATTGCCCTTTTCTTTCACAATTGTTCTGGAACCTCTGCTCTAATATCGCAAAGCAGTGGCGTCACTAGGGGGGTGCGGGGGGGGTGCGGACCGCACCGGGTGACACCATCACCATGGGGTGACACCGTCGTGACACCGTCGATGCTCTCTGGAGGGTCTCCTGCCTCTCTTACAAGCCGAAACGCCTAATTACACCAACTAAAAATAGGGATGCAGAAAAAGAATGATGTCACCGATCTACGCCATGGTCCAAGTCTAGAGCTGCAGATCTCAAGCCAAGTGTAGCGCTGCGCAGCTCGCATCCGACACTGACGCTGCACCGCTCACATCCGAGTCTGGAGGTGAAGCACCTGCTGTCGGACTGGAAGGGTTGAGATTTTGATCAATACCTTATCACTATCGATCTAAAACCCCGGTCTGGCCGACTGAATCTTTATTGCCTGTCGTTGAGGATAGAAAGTGCATCTCTTACCAAGTTAGTTCTCCCAGTAAAGGACTCTGCTTCAAAGGATCACAAACAACTTCTAGCTTTCAAAGATTTATTATAAGTTGCAGGTACAAGCATCTCAAAATGAGATTCACCAGATACACGGGCCCAACTACGTACACGTGTTCTCTGAAAGCCCTCAGACGAACAACGGAAACTATCAATACCAGTTCTAAAAACAATAGTGCTATTAGCATAGACACATATTGAAATCTATCACTCATTTACAGGCGGAAGGAAAATACAGGTTAGGCTTTCCCTACCCTGCTCTAGATGGTATCCCTACTTAACCAGGTCTCAACCTATCAAAGGTGTCAGCAGTGAATGACTCCCAAAGGAAGCCACCCACTCTCGAACTCTTGGTGAAAACCTATAGTTCTCCAATCATGGCCCCTCTCTGCCTACCCATCCGCTCTCTAAAGGGTCCTCAGGCGTCTGCTCTAACTCCACCCAGGGGTGCTGTCCCTAATACAAAAATCCAACAACATTTAGGACGCCCCTTGTGAGACGCCCCTCACGTGGTGTAGCTTCTGGCTTTTTCCATGATGAGGCCTTGTGATTAGAATCGACCTTGCTTCTCAGACTCTTCTCCGGCCCGCTGATACCCCTTAAACATTCCGGAACCCTCCTCCATGTCTGGTCCATTTCTTGAACAAGCTTCTATTCATTATTTTAATAATTGAATACCCCCTTTTCTCTTCCAGACAGACATCTGCAGCCTAATCCCAATTCTCATGGTCTTCCAACCGCATTGCAACATTCCCCAACCCAGACTAATACGTATAAATCAACATTAAAGCTTTCCAACTCTACAACATTTTATAGCATTCAACTTCTTCTTTAATTATTAGCATGTTAGTACTCATATTCTACTGATTTCGGTAAACACATCTATAAATCAAAAAAGCCTACTCATTAATACTAAACATTAGTGCAATCCATATTGTGAATTTTAATCACCTTCCCCCTCCCGCCTTGCTCTGGCCCTGAGGCCTACCACATTTCAACGTTTCCGTATGCCATCTTACATTTTAGCAGCTACACAACATGGATTCAGGAATAATCACGCTTAATAAAATCGTATTACTTCACACATTTCTGTATTAGTTCCACTTCTATTTAAACTTCTATATTAACTACACATTTCAGAATATAACTATGGATACTATCAGCACTCATGGCATTTCTCTTCATGATTTGTGCTTACTACGTGTAAGTGTGATGTATTTCTACATTTTGGTCAGTTTGCGCTCTCTCAGTTCCCCCCTTTGATGACCTCTCGAGGTCATCATTAATATTCAAACTGCAGTGATTGCTAGCATAACTCGTTTCTGTGTTTCCAAAGCCCTCAGACTCCGGTACTGACTATCTTGTATGGCAGCCAATCTCTGCAGCTGTTTTCTCCGAGCCCTCTCTGACCTTCTTGATCTGTACCATTTGAATACCCTCACCAATCCCCACAACACGATCCCACAGATCAATATTATGATGATAGGTTTTAGTATTTTCCACACAAAGCTTTTGCCTAAGGTGGTGAGCCAACCTCCAGCGTCACTTATCCCTTGGCCCACCTTTTCCCAGACATTTTCTCTGCTCAGGTCTTCGATCTCCTTGTGAATATCAGTTATGTTCCTAATAACCTTTTCAAGGGGCTTCGAATTGTCTGGAATGTAAGTACAACATTCTTGGACCTTCAAAGCCTTACAGACTCCGCCCTCTTTTGCTAATAGGACATCTAAGGCAAGACGGTTCTGAAGAACCATAGCCCTTATCGATTGCATCTCTCCTTCTACCAGCATTAAGGACTGAGCAGTGCTGGCAGACAACCTGTCTACGACTGTTGCTAGTCGTCTAATTTTAACATCATTAAGAATTAATCCCAGAAGAGGGAACACAGCTCCAAAGACATCTCCAACCATTTCTACACCTCCTACATCTCTCCTTCCCCTTGATGCTGTCTTACCCTCGATGATCTCTAAGTCTTGGGCATGATATATTTTTAGGGAAGATAATTGCCAAGTAACATGAGCCATACCAATTATCAGGTAGCTTCACGTAAGCATTTCTTCCACACACGAAATATACATTTGGAATCACTTGCATTCCCTTCAGAAAGTCCTTGGTGTAGTACTCTAAATTGAAAGCATGTTCACAGCTAACTTCTCCCACGTATACATTTTCATAATACGTTTTGGCTCTATGAAGACATAACTTTCCTCTCTGCGTTCTATCTAAAGCTATTGGACCACTACTACCCTTTCTCTTGTGTGCCTTTTCTTCATCGGTCCAATCTGTTTTCCATTGTCCTGATTTTTTCAAAATCTTTTGTCTCCTATTCCGATCATCCACCTGCCCTATGAACTTTTTCTCGACTTCTGACACCTTGCATGTCAGGTTATTTCTGCGGGCATGTGAAGTATCTAAAGTAATCCAAGGAATGAAAAACTTTGCCAACCTGTCTTCACTCTTCCAGTAGTCCCATGTATTCATTTGTTTATAATTTGGGACTTCTGGTAACACTGCATCATAATTGGAGAAATAGTATTCAAAACTATCTCTCCCATAAAATATACTAAGCAACAAGCTACATGTAATGCCATATGTCAGCGGGAGGTGATGATATCGAATGCCTTCATCTACAGACGCCGGCAACTGCATGCAGACGTAACAGTCCTTGACCTCCATGGCATCCACGTATTCATATAATAATTTTGCATAAGCATTTGACCTAAAGTCACCTTGGGACTCATCCACGTGTAACCTGCGGGCTTCTGCAGCTAATAACGCTTTCTCTTGTGTGTTTTCCCCTTTCTTACCAACAACGGTGGGTGTAAGCGCCTCTACAGATTTCACATCAGTTATCTTTGCCTCTTCCTCACGTCCCTTCACATAGGAGACTGTTACTACTAAAGCTATTAATATTATCACTCCTACTATTAGTGTACCTATTATACATTTCGCTCTGCGGTTCTGGGTACCAGCCTCCATTTCGTCAGATAGTGTGGCTCTCTCGTAACTCAGCACAAAGTTCCTTTCTTTTTTCGTTCCTTTACAGTCTCTTTACTCCTTTTGTCTTGAGAACCACGCAACTGGAAGCTGACAACCTTTTCCGCAAAAGTTCCTTTTAGTTCAATATAGACAACCCTAGCCCTTCTCCATCAACTCAGGGAAAGTCCCTAAGATTCTCTGCTTCCTAGGCGCTAGGTAATCTTCTTTTCTTCACGCTTATTTACAAAGTCCTTTAAGCATCCACTATCAGGCGCTCGCCTGCAGCTTCAACAGCAAAATTCAATATTTCCAGACGAAGATTGTGCTCTTCTGCGGCTGATATCTTTGTACCAAAATCAGGGAATTGCAATTCTGTGAGAAACATGTCCTTTATCTTGCTGAGGCGGGGAGGACGGGGGAGCATGAATGTCAGTGACCCTTCTTGTTCGACTCCGGGTACTAACAGTCGTATCTCCACTGTTACGATGGGCTCAGAACTGGACACCACCACCGCTCGGATCCTCCCTGTCACTGGTTTCGAAGCCATCTGTCGCCAGATATGTCCACTCAGGGGTGGAGTATCTTCTGTTAGGCACCCGCACTCTTCTTGACCTCCTCAACTCCGGTGCTTCAGCGCCCTGAGCACCGTCTTCTGGGTCTGAGTCTTCTGATATCGGAGGAAGGGTTCTCTCCAGAGTTGACCTTAGGCTAGAGCTCCTTCTTTGCGGCCAATCAGCTTCTCCGCGTACCCTTCTACTCCGTCTTCTTCTCGTTTGTTCACGCTCTCTGTCAGACCTATCAGCGTCTGACTCGTACTCCCAGCTACTTTCCCCTTCAGTAGCGTCGTCTGTCTCGCTGTTGTACTGACCGTCCTCAGCTTGGTCAGACTCGTTCCCTGCTTCCGCTGGCACCTCTACAGCTTGGCTAGCCCCCTCTATGGCTTCTCGGTCCGCTGCTGAACGTCTATCCGAGAGAGGAGCTGTTTCTTCCAGAGGTGCTGGAACTCTCCGCGTGTGCGACGCGTGGATCCAATTGGGCAGGCCTCCCACTTTCACAGCCGTGTTTGTGGTCAGAATGATCTGGAAGGGCCCACGCCAACGAACATCCAAGCAGCTGCTTCTCACGTGCTTTTTCACCAGGACCCAGTCCCCAGGAAGCAAGTCATGACACGGGTCCTGGCACGATGGTACCTCGGCAGCCTGCACCTGAAGGGACACAGAATGAATGGCGTCAGACAGCCCCTTACAATAGTCCAGGATCATATCATCTGTGATGCTAATCAATGCAGCAGTTGGGACAGAAGGTAACCTCATTGCTCTTCCCATCAACACCTCGTGAGGAGACAAACCCGTTCTCCTATCCGGGGTACTACGGAGGCTCATAAGGACCAATGGCAACGCATCAGGCCAACTCAAGGATGTTGATGAACACACCTTCGCAATTCTGGCCTTGATGGTGCCATTTATCTTCTCCACAATTCCTGAAGCTTCTGGTCGATAACTGCAATGTAGTTTCTGATCTATATTCAAAGCTGCACAAATCATTTTCACAAGCGAGCTGTTGAAATGCGTTCCCCTATCTGATTCCAAAGAGGCCGGCACCCCGAAGCGCGGGATAAGCTCCCTAAGCAGTAACTTGGCTACTGTGAGGGTGTCGCACCTACGTGTAGGATATGCCTCAACCCATCTGGAGAAAACGCAAACAACCACCAGGATATAACGGAGGCGGCTGCACCTTGGCATTTCAATGAAATCTATCTGCATTCGATTGAATGGACCTCCTGACCTCCCAATGTGGCTCAGTGCAACTGGTGTCTTCTTCCCTACATTCAACTGCTGGCACGTCACACAACGCTGGCACACTGCTTCGGCTGCTACTCTGAACTTGGGGTTGTACCAGGTCTGTCTAAACACTCTTAGCATAGCATCTCTTCCTAAGTGGACAGGACCATGTATGTGTCGGGCCATTGGGCTCACCATCTCATTGGGCAACACTGCTCTGCCATCTGCTGAAACCCAGAAATGGGCCTCCCCCACTACACATCCTGCCTTTTGCCATGTTTCTCTTTCACAGTCAGGAGCATTTTCTTGCATCTCCTTCAGTTCGTCCCAAGTATCAACAGTTTCCAATATCATAGCTAATTCAGTCCTTACATTTATTCCACCCACTTCCACCTCGGTGAAAGAGTACCCTGTTTCCGCGCAATACCGTGCGACTTCGTCGGCATATCTATTGCCTTGTGACACGAAGTCCATATTTCTGGTATGTGCGGTACACTTCACAACTGCGATACCTGCTGGACATTGCAATGCCTCTAACAACAGGCGCACAAACTCTCCATTGCGAATGGGAGAGCCTGAAGAGGTCATGAAACCTCTTTGAGACCATAACTGCCCGTAATCATGAACTACCCCGTAACTATATTGACTGTCAGTGTATATGGTGACTCGGATTTGATTGCTTGCCAGGCAGGCACGCGTCAGGGCAATAATCTCGGCTACCTGAGCGGAGTGTACTCCTTCCAGGCATCCAGCTTCCACTACTCCAGTAATTGTACAAACAGCGTAAGCTGCTCTTAACTGCCCAACTTCGTCTCTTACACATGAGCCATCGACAAAGAAAATTTCATCTGGGTCGGTCAGTGGCTCATCTACGATGTCGGGTATTGGTTTGGTGCATAGTTCAGTCACATCGAGGCAGTCATGGTCTGTACATTCATCATCACCCTCAATATCGTTTGGAAGTGGCATCAAGGTGGCAGGGTTCAAAACAGAGCATCTCCTGAGGGTCACGTTCTCTGCAGCAAGAATGACTTGCTCATAGCGCGTGAGCCTGCTATTCGTCAGATGCTGGGTTTTGGTCCTGGTCATCAACAATTCAACAGAGTGGGGCACATGCACCTCTAATGGGTGCCCCATTACAATATTCTCACATCTCTCAATGCTGACACCCGTTGCAGCAACGGATTTGAGACATCCGGGCAACGCTGCGGCTACTGGGTCTAAAGTAGCCGAGAAATACGCGACTGGTCTACGGGCATTCCCATGGATTTGGACTAACACAGACAGCGCGCATCCTTCTCTCTCACAGCAATAGAGCAAAAATGGTTTATCGTAATCTGGCATTCCCAGAGCCGGAGCACGACACAAGTCCTCTCTCAGCTGCAGGAACGCCATCAAACAGTCTTTGTCCCATGGTACCGGATCACTCACCTCCTTGTGCGTCAGTTTTTGTAAGGGCTTTGCTTTCAGTGAAAAGTTTGCGATCCACTGTCGGCAATATCCCACCATTCCTAGAAACATCCTGACTTCTCTCTGCGTTTTAGGCGCATTCATCTTCATGATGGCCTCTATCCTGTCTGGTGACACCTTCCGTTTCCCTTTCTCAATTCTGTGTCCCAAGTACTGTACCTCTGTCAGGCAGTACTGCAATTTTCCCGGGGACACCTTATGCCCATTCTCGGCTAGATGGTTTAACAAAGCAATAGAGTCTTCCCTGCAAGCTTCCTCTGTCTCTGACGCCACAAGGAGGTCGTCTATGTACTGGACCAGAACTGACCTCTGGGGCAGTACTAGACTTTCAAGATTTCTCTTCAGGAGCTGGTTGAAGATCGATGGGCTCTCTGTATACCCCTGAGGAATACGACACCATGTTAGGACGCGACCTTCCAGCTTAAATGCGAAAAGAAAATGGCTTTCTTCGTCCAAAGGGATCGAAAAGAAAGCCTGGCAAAGATCAATTACAGTGAACCATTCTGCTTGGAACGGTATCTGAAACAGTATCACGGATGGATTCGGTACCACTGGACAACACGAAACGACTATATTATTAATCTTTCTGAGGTCCTGTACTATCCGAAATTTCCCATTTGGTTTCTGCAGACCCATAATCGGGGAGTTACATGGACTACCCACGATTTCCTTCAGTATTCCCTGCTTAATCATGGACTCAATCACGGGTTTTATGCCTGCAATCGTTTCTGGGGTCAATTTATACTGAGGGGTTCTTGGGAACTCAGCATATGGTTTCACTACAATTTTCACTGGGTCTACTCCTTTCACCAACCCAATCTCTTCCCCAGTGAAATCCCATACTTCTGGAGCAACGGTCTCTCTCAGATCCCAGGGGAGCTCGTCTACTGTCAAAGTGGGATACAGTTCCACACATATTCTGGAGTTGGCGACCTTAAAGTCAGCATCATCATCGTTTGTCAGTACCTCCACTCCTTGCGGTGTACAGTATATAGTGCAGTTCAATTTGCATAAAAGATCTCTTCCTAGCAGACATACAGGACTAGAATCGCAAACCACAAACTGGTGCTCATCACTGTACTTCCCTATTTTCACCTGCACGGGTTCCGTCAGAGGACTGGTCATTCTCCTGTTAGCGACCCCCACCACTTGTATGGTCTCTCCAGACATGGGCAGGCCTGGCACTGCGGCTGACCTGATCGTAGATCTGGTGGCTCCTGTGTCCACTAGAAAGGTCGTGGGGAACCCTGCCACTTCGGCCTCAACATAGGGTCCCCTCTGATCTACCTCCAGAGCTGCCCCGAGGGTGCAGTCATCCCTTTCTACCTCTGTCCAGTTAGTGGGTCCACATAATAGCATTCCTCTCCCCCAACAAACAGTGGCATCTGTCTATAGGTCTTACCCATAGTCCCTACTCTGGGTGGCTGCGGGAACTGAGCTCGGGGAGGTGGCCCCCCCCCTTTGAGCACCTTTCCCTGGTACTGCGTTACCCCTCTTGCAGGCGCACTCTGGGTCACTTCCTCTTCTACCTCTTCGTCTCCTATCTCAACATTATAGGGACACTCGCGTTTCCAATGTCCCACCTCGTTACACTGGTGGCACCTAGTTGTTTTCTTTAAGGCAGTTATATCTATCCTGGGTCTAAAGGTGGAGTTCTCCTCATTGCCCTTGTTCTGACTGTACTGTTTCTTTCCTCCAGTACCTGTTCCTGGTTGCTGTTGCTGCTGTCCCCCCTTCCCTGCTGCCTGCATCTGTACCACCATCAGTTTCTCCTTTAGTTTCTTAGCCTTGGAGTCTATCTCATCACAGCAGTACCTGGCATACCTCAGTATTTCGTCTAGGGGTTTATTTTGCCAACAGATCAAGTGTTGCTGTATCATTAAACTAATATCCGGTCTCAGGCCCAAGACGAATTTGGACACAAATTGCCCTATGTCCTTTGGATCCATTACGTCCAGACCGCTATACTGTTTGAACGCCTTCAGCAATCTCTCATAGTATTCGTGAACTGTCTCTTTGGGTTCCTGTCTTGTTCGGTCAATTTTTACCCAATCTATGTCTTGCATTGGCACTTTATCTTTTAGCCAAGTCATTACTCTCTCGAACTTTGCCATCACACTCTCGGACGGCCCATTAGTCTTAGCATCTCTCTCGGGCTCTATAGTGGGCCACTCAGCGCTAACCTTGCATGCGGTCCACAAATCTCCTGGCACTACTATGTCAAACAGCGTGTTCAAATCTATCCATAGGACCTTTGAGATTTTTACGAATCTCTCAACTTGCTTATACCACTCCACTGGGTTTTCCCGCAATTTGGGGAAGGAGGTGGTAAAAGCAGCTAAATCCCCCCTACTCCAAGGGACGTGGACATAGGTCCCATTTGCGACTTCCCTCAAAGGGTATGTCTCTACTCCCTGCTGTCCTCCTGGTGTCATCCCAAGTGTGCTTCTCCTAACGGTCCCTCTCTTGGACCACCTCTCTTCCCACTTATCTAGGGCCCTCCATGTCCTTATTCCAGTGACCAGTTCCCTTATGTGTGTTTTCAGTCCGATGGTTCGCCTCTCATCTAGATCTCGGTCTGTGTAATGTAGCCTGTGGTTGCCCTGTAAGGCTTTGGTCCTTGACAGGTCTACCATGTATTTGCCTGCTAGTTCCACTAATTTCTCATGGGTTGCTCTCGCCTTTCGAGTTACGTCCTTTGCCATGAACAGAATTTCACCCTGCTCATACATGTCTATTCTTTCTAAGGACAGGGTACCGTCTACCATGTCATCCAGATCTGACTTTAAGCTTGAGACATCGAGCCTTTTAGCTTTTAATTCTGCTCGCAATATCTCCTTCGAGGGAGGTTCACAGGTATCTCTCCCATCCCAACTCCGGGCCCTTCGTTTGGGTTCAGGAGAGTTGGGGAGTGCTCTCTCTTGTTCCCATCTCTCCAGATCCCATGCTCGGCCATCCGATCTTGGAAGGTGATGGAACACAGGCCTGTTACCCCCTATCTTACTCTGTCCATTCTCTCCTCTTTTCTCACAGTAGGACTCCCTGTTATTCTCCCTTCGGTCCCCATCCCCTCTTGGCCTTGTATCACTCAGTATCTGATACGATCCTTCTTGGTTTCCCATATTCCCTGGGCTGCGCTCATGTCCGTCATCACAGGGACTATGGTGCGGCCTCTCGCAACTCCCACTCTGTACTCTCCTACTGGGCACACAGTGGATACACTTAAAGCTGTCCTTGTACTCCCAAACCCTCCTGTCTTCTTCATTAGGTATCGGGCGAGACACCTCCCCGTTCTCTGGGCCCCCATTTTCCAGGTCTGATCTACCTCCAGTCCGGGCCCAATGGGTGCCTCTCCTACTGTCCTTCCCCCTCCCGTCCCACTCCGGACTGCTCTCTCCAGCCCCGCAGTGAGTCCGGGTTCTGCTGTCCTGACTTTCCCTTTCAGCTTCCGCCGCTATGATGCTCTTGTGAGCCTCAACTGCCTCATCCCATTTCTTCATGTACTCGTTTAACTCTTGAAAGGATTTCCGTCCTGGTCCCCTCATATCCTCTGGATATCTAATGTCCCCCAGATCTCCTGTTGTGTGTACTGGGGTGCTCCAATCTCTTGGTACCGGCAACTGACTTGGGGAGTTGATCGTATCTTTCCTCCTTGCCATCTCTGCTCTTTCCCTGTCCCTCCGTACTCGTTCCTCCCCTCTAGCCCTGTCTGGATCATATACCGATACTATAGGACCTATGGTAACCGGTACTTGTAGTGCATCAGGTAACGCGTAGGATGTGGCACACTCCGTTTCTGGCGCTCTTTGCACCACAAACCTCCCGACCACCTGTTGCACTTGGCTAGGCTGGGACAGTTCTTTCTTTGCAGCAGGATCCCATTCGGAACTGGGAAGCGGCCCATGCTCTCCTGCATTGCCCCCCCCCTTCTCGGCATCTCCCCCTGCTCTGTTATACGGAGGCGGCCTGTCTGTCAATAATCTGTTTATCAGGCTATCCTCTGTCTCGCTCTCGTCATCCTCTTCTAGGGGGTTTTTATTCCCGGGCATCTCTAACACTGGATACAATTTGTTTACTTCCATGTTATGCACCCTCCATCTTTTAGCATCCTCATCCCACTTGGCATCCTGTACTGCTCTTACCGAACGTTTCACTCTTTCTTGCCGTCTATTCATGTTCTTTTCATGCGCTGCCCTAATCCATGCATTAAGGGCTTCGAACTGAGTTGGTCTAGGCAAGGGTCTCGTAGAGGTCATAATTGCTTTTAATCTGTGTAGCACCTCTAATCTATACGTCCCGTACTTCGGGAACGTGAGTTCCTCATTTCCATCTGTCATCTTACTCCACTCTGAGATCCACAGAATCGTGTGCAGCCCAACATTTGTCCCCATGTAATGAGCTGGCGTACCCTCCGGCGGGGCTTCTTCCCCTTCATACGATCCCCTGCATTCTCTTTTAAACAGCGCTTTTAACCATTTAAAACACTTCATAATTATGCGCAAGATTTCCAGCTCGAATACTTTGTTTACTTCCTGATGACAATCCACCAATCCTAGCGCGGCTTAGCTAGCTGGCCTATCACAGCGCGGTCTTTCACCGGCCGGCCAATCCCAGCGCGGCACTTTCTGACGTCACTAGTCTCCCCTTCGCAGCAGCACCCCTCCTTTCTCAGCTCTCCTCGCGGTCATGCATGCGTCCCATTCATACTCCGAAAAAAAATGACTACTTCCGACCAAGCGGTCACTTCCCTCGACTGTACGTCCACAGTCTATCTGTAATTGTCAACACAACTGACGAGATGTCTATCGTCTCTCTGATAGGTTCTTTACACACACAGTAACTTCCGACCAGCGTCTGTTACTCGCGCACTCACTCTTACGTTCCCCCTATCTGGTCCTTCGGGTGGTCACTGGTACCTCATGACCCCCTTCACACTGGTTAACAATTACTCTGAGTGTCCGATACACCCGAACCACTTAAGCTCTCCTTGAGCCTAAGATTTCCACCGGTTGCGCGCGCTCACAACCTGTTCCACAGTCTCTCTACAGTCATTCAACTCCGCCAGACATTACAACATAGATACAATACAAAACACCGCAATCTTAACACGCATGACCCTTTATACTCACTCTCGACCGATACTGCTGCTTTTCTGCCTCACGTCATCCGGTCCTTCTTCCGCGGGCGGTTCTTCCGATCATCGGTCTCTAGGGGGCTTGGGGTAATCTAACCTGGCCTAGATCACCTTCCTCAAGAAGGCAACCATTCTCTATAGCTACCAACTGGAAGGGTTGAGATTTTGATCAATACCTTATCACTATCGATCTAAAACCCCGGTCTGGCCGACTGAATCTTTATTGCCTGTCGTTGAGGATAGAAAGTGCATCTCTTACCAAGTTAGTTCTCCCAGTAAAGGACTCTGCTTCAAAGGATCACAAACAACTTCTAGCTTTCAAAGATTTATTATAAGTTGCAGGTACAAGCATCTCAAAATGAGATTCACCAGATACACGGGCCCAACTACGTACACGTGTTCTCTGAAAGCCCTCAGACGAACAACGGAAACTATCAATACCAGTTCTAAAAACAATAGTGCTATTAGCATAGACACATATTGAAATCTATCCCTCATTTACAGGCGGAAGGAAAATACAGGTTAGGCTTTCCCTACCCTGCTCTAGATGGTATCCCTACTTAACCAGGTCTCAACCTATCAAAGGTGTCAGCAGTGAATGACTCCCAAAGGAAGCCACCCACTCTCGAACTCTTGGTGAAAACCTATAGTTCTCCAATCATGGCCCCTCTCTGCCTACCCATCCGCTCTCTAAAGGGTCCTCAGGCGTCTGCTCTAACTCCACCCAGGGGTGCTGTCCCTAATACAAAAATCCAACAACATTTAGGACGCCCCTTGTGAGACGCCCCTCACGTGGTGTAGCTTCTGGCTTTTTCCATGATGAGGCCTTGTGATTAGAATCGACCTTGCTTCTCAGACTCTTCTCCGGCCCGCTGATACCCCTTAAACATTCCGGAACCCTCCTCCATGTCTGGTCCATTTCTTGAACAAGCTTCTATTCATTATTTTAATAATTGAATACCCCCTTTTCTCTTCCAGACAGACATCTGCAGCCTAATCCCAATTCTCATGGTCTTCCAACCGCATTGCAACATTCCCCAACCCAGACTAATACGTATAAATCAACATTAAAGCTTTCCAACTCTACAACATTTTATAGCATTCAACTTCTTCTTTAATTATTAGCATGTTAGTACTCATATTCTACTGATTTCGGTAAACACATCTATAAATCAAAAAAGCCTACTCATTAATACTAAACATTAGTGCAATCCATATTGTGAATTTTAATCACCTTCCCCCTCCCGCCTTGCTCTGGCCCTGAGGCCTACCACATTTCAACGTTTCCGTATGCCATCTTACATTTTAGCAGCTACACAACATGGATTCAGGAATAATCACGCTTAATAAAATCGTATTACTTCACACATTTCTGTATTAGTTCCACTTCTATTTAAACTTCTATATTAACTACACATTTCAGAATATAACTATGGATACTATCAGCACTCATGGCATTTCTCTTCATGATTTGTGCTTACTACGTGTAAGTGTGATGTATTTCTACATTTTGGTCAGTTTGCGCTCTCTCAGGTCTCAGGGTCGGGCCGACGCTGAGAGGCTCAGGGAGGGCTCTAGGCGGGCTTCGGGCATGAGCTGTGTGTTTAACAGGCCCAGGGTTAGAGAAGAGGAAGTCAGAGAGAGCGGCTAGGAATAGACACAAAAACCAGTCCGGATTAAAAGTTATATACACTTCTATTCAGCACAGCAACCTCCACACCCATTCCTTTCTTCTCATTGTAGGGATTGCATTTAGATGTTGTTACAAGATATAAAAGTTATGTTAACTGTGCGTATAGTGGACTTCGGTTAATTTACAGTGATTTTTTCTATTTAATGAAGATATTACTGCCTTGAGAAATGTGGTTATAACTGTTTTCTGCTCTGGAAAGCGATTGCCTGTTATCATTAGCAAAAGATGCATACTTTTAGGAGCTCATAACAAGTTTTGACATTAATTCATTTGGAATTACCAATACCACATTATTAAGTATTTATCCATTTCAACATTACCTCATCGTTACCAGTTGGAGAGATAGAAATCGGACCTTACATGCAGTGTTGAAGTGTGCACAAAAGTTTATTACACACGTTCTACTTTTCTGACCAATTTTCCTAATGCAAACTTTAAAAAAAATTCTTGCAAAATGTGCGTGGTGAAAACAATTTAAGAGTTTGGGAACTCCACAAAACTTGTAGTCCGACTTCCACTTCAGGAGGAAACCCCTTTTCCACAGGAATTGGGAATACAACGGGACACGGAATACGCCCTAAAGTCGACTCTCAAAATCCTGATAGCTGAAAGTGCAGCAACAATTACTGAATTAATAAGACGTTGTACTGTCCTAGGAATACATGTGTACACAGCTGGTGCTACAGGGGATTCACATGCCACCTGATAGTTAATTGGCATAGCAGAGTGCCAGTGGCCCTATTGTGTCAATGCAAATGGGCCCCAGACCAATGCATGTATGGGAATATCCTTCATTATTCAGGATACAGTGGGCGCCGCAGGCCAATGGCCCTGGTGCCACCGCACCTGCTGCGCCATTGGCAGATTCCTAGCTCATTGGAGAGGCTTATGTCAATCCTGCTCAGACAACCAGCCTCCTTATTCGTGTGGGATAATTCATGTGACATTACATTGCTCACTAGCGCCTGTTTAATTGTAGTGAGTTTGGAGAGCAATAGGCCCTACTTATTATCTATGGGGATATATTTACTCTTACTCTGTCCTCTGCTGCCGCCTATGCGTAACTAGTAGTTAACAGGTGCAACATACCACACCTAATCTCGCTGCTGAGTGAAGCAGAAACAACTTCATTACTTAGGCACCCTCAACACAGAAACATCACAACGCACACAGGTGACAACACACGAGTGCTATTTCATTCAAAATAAGCATTTACATCTATGTATTGCCTTTGTTAATGTTTATTCATTATTTTAGTGTCCCCTCCCACGAGTTCTGTCACCTGCTGCAATGGTGCAGCAGGTGCATTGACACCGATGCTCAGTGTGTGATGAGCTCAGTTTACCCTTATTTATTGATTTGTTTTTCTACCAAAACAGGAGGTGGGTGTGGTAATTTTACTTCTTACATTAGGGCACCCGGCGCCCTTGGAGCCGCATCTCTGTTGTAAGAAGGTGGTACGCTTGGAAAACTGATTAAAACTTTCTCCTAATAGAATAAACAATACTGCTGCTGACCTCAGGGAAACTAATCTACAGAAACCTACATTTCATAAATGAATGTTTTGTATGGGAAAAAGCCGATTTCAAGGCGGTGAAGTGATCGTAAAACGTACCGCAGATCTCTAAATGGCAGCTTCTTCCACTGAGCCCCCTGTGCCAATTAAGGAACCAGAGGCTCCTAGGGAGTAGGGGGGCATTTAATTGGAATCGAGCCTGACAGCTGTGCACAAATCTAAAAACTGCCACAGACAAAACACAGCTCAACAATGGGCGTTTTCTCCTCCGCGAAGTGCAATTATTGGCACTGGCGGACTCGAAGGAGGTCCATCATGGATTTGGGATAAGTCGTGAGGGGGTGACACCATGAGTTACCCGCACTGGGTGACACCAACCCTAGTGACGCCACTGTCGCAAAGTACAAGTTCCAGGAATTCTGAGAGCAGGGATCCTGATTTCTGCACACCGAGTCTCTGGAAATCCCCGATCTGGCTTGTGGCTGTCTTCCAAGGTTCCTGCTGATGATCAGCCTCTGCTGGTAACCTCTTGACACACTGCGGTGTGCGAAGAAGTGTGCAATGCGAAGCTGAGGCCCCTTCTAAAACGGTTGACTTGGGTTCACTTTTAAGAGGTGAAATGAACAAGTTTGATGGAAACTCAAGCAAGCAAGATTGATAAGTGTGATTATGAGTTAGTCCCCAGGCTCATTCAATGTTTGGCCTCCCTTCTGTTTCTCGCTGTGTTAACAATGAGATGTTATGTGTATTTGACACGTTCATGAGGGTATCCTGGCATCCTGTGAAAGTGATAGTTGTCCATTTGGAAATCAATTACATTTCTTTAATTCATATCAGATATACCTTCCCGAGGAGGTAATAGTTTTAAATCAACAAGTAATAGTGGCTTGGACACCAAGCAAAATGGCCACGTAGCTGCGGTGCTCCTTCGGAATGGTCCTTTGGCCATTTCGACATGGACGGGGATGGGCTTTTTCACCCGTGAAATGCTGGACTGCCATTGAGAAATACTGCAGTGAGCCTTTGGAGTTATTTCCTGTTAGTTTTCTTCCTACTGGTGGCATTTGCAACTCCTTCAGTAACGGCTGCCATTTTGTTCATTTGCCAGCACGCTGTTTTTGTCACCTAAGGGCTTTTAATGTTTACCCTCTGGAACTACCAAAAAGCTGATGACCAACTATGGGCAAGTAATCTGTTATAATTGTTGCACGTCCTGGTGCTTTTGTCTATCCGCAGCACTCTATATGTTGTGCTTCAGACTTCAAGGCCACTATTTTATGAAATTCCTTGACACACCATATCTTCAGTCTTTGCCTCCTGTTGTGTAAATCAATTGCTCTGATTCTGGGTTCTATGAAGAGAATTAGACTTTTTAAGGTTTACAGATGAGGTTTCTTCATGGATACTTTAATGTGTTGGCACTCTGTGAGGCTTGATAAAATTCTGTTGACCGCCATTTCCTTGCTTTGATATCTCATTACGGAAAGTTTCCACATCTTTGAATCTTCTCTTCAGGATGCCCTTCACCACAAAATTCGTACCGTTTAATATTTTGAAACGGTTCGAAACAGATGAAGGGATCAGAGACGCCGGACGGGGAAATGCATCCCATTAAATAGAAGCAACGAGCGCATCCAGAGGCATAGCACGCTCGATTTTAAAAATTGAAATTGTCACAAAATAATTTGTTTTTACTTGCACTGCACTTACCTACGGCATTCTCCCACCCTAATCTCTCGCGGAAATCGCTGTGCAGCCGATATTAAGGTTGCCACGGCACAGTGATCTTCGCCGCCATTCCTCCTCCTCAGCCCACAGGCCACGCCCACGGCCCTGAGGCCACGCCCCCCCCACACCGGCTATTTAAAGCGCGTGACTGAAAAGCTCACATCCAGAGGCATAGCACTCCTGAGGCGGAAGCCGGGAGCACGCTCGATTTTAAAAATTGAAATTGTCACAAAATAATTTGTTTTTACTTGCACTGCACTAACCTAGGGCATTCTCCCACCCTAATCTCTCGCAGAAATCGCCGCGCAGCCGATATTAAGGCTGCCACGGCACAGTGATCTTCGCTGCCATTCCTCCTCCTCAGCCCACAGGCCACGCCCACGGCCCTGAGGCCACGCCCCCCTCTCATATATATAATGTGCCTTTCCCGGACGCGCAGCGGGCGCGCCAAAGGCAAGCCCGTCTGCACCCGTCCGCGGCCGACCGGGGCAAGGGACCACCCCCCATGCCCGGTCGCCCTACCGAGCCATAATTCATAGTCCCCACTCCCTCCTCCAACTAAAGCAGGAAGCTGCCCCACCCTGTCTACACGCATGGGATCCATCCGTACAACATCCCGCTTGCAACCAGTGTGGATTTCATTGCTCACCCCACGCAAAAATGGAACCCACACAATACTCCATGCTCTTGCTCAACTGCAGATCCCTCCCCAAGCACACTACAGAAATCTCTCTACTGATAGAGGATGCAAACCCGGACATCCTCTTCCTCACAGAGACTTGGTTGCATGAACACTCGGAACCTGATTTGGTACAAACTCTTCCACACGGATACCAAATATTCCGCCTTGACCGTAAAACAGGAATCGGTGGAGGGCTAGCAGTAATCCACAAGATAGGCTACGAAGTCACTAGCACTCCCGTCCGTGTTCCAGATAGTGAATGCCTCCCATTCACTATAAAACTCAGCCCCACCAATACGTTTTCAGGTATGCTTATATACCGCCCACCCGGGACGCAAGGACAATTTCTCTCTAACCTTGCCCCAACGGCTGCAAACCTCACACTTAGCTCCGCTAACTTCACACTCCTGGGTGACCTCAACACTCACCTTGACGACCCTAACGACTTAAACGCCAGAGAACTATCCTCCAGCCTAGGTGCTCTCGAACTACAGCAACTAGTCCCCGGGCCCACCCACCTAAAGGGCCATCTTTTGGACCCCATATTCAGCACCTGCCATAACCTACACGTTGGAAACCCTTCCCCCCTTCCCTGGACTGATCACTTCCTTATCCCTTTCACATGGCCCCTCCCCAACCACCCCCTACCCAAACCCATGACTGTCCAACAGTCACATAACTAGTCCAAAATCCCCCAGCCAGAATGGCGGGAGAACCTTGATCTAACCATACCCACCAAAACTTCCAATCCTATTGAGGGCAACGAGAACTACAACAGCTGGATCACCAACTCTCTAGATCTGGTACTTCCATTTAAACGTACCCACCCTAAGCGAGGGAACCCGACCGCCCCATGGTACACCACTGATCTCCGAGAGGCCAAAAGCACCTGCAAAAGAATCGAGAGAAAATGGCGTCTCGATTACTTACCAGCGGACAAAACAGCTTACAAAGCAGCCATCGAAAGCTACAAATCCAGCATTAAATTAGCGCAGGCAAAATATTTCGAAGATAAGATTGACAAGGCAGCCTCTAAGCCCAAGGAGATCTATCGGATAGCAAAATCCCTCTTGCAACTACCCAAGACACCAAAGAAGCACAGCAACACCCAGGTCCACTGTGATGAGCTAGCGGACTTCTTTTATCACAAAATAGAAATCATTAATTCCTCTTTCTCTCAAAATACCCCTTCGCCCAGCGGCCCTGCAGATCCAGGCTCTGCGGCAGCACTACCAGTCTCCCTCACATGTATCCCGCCCTTAGATCTCACCCATTTAGAAAGCATCATGCAACAGGTCAAATCAGGATCACCTACTGATCCGGCCCCTCCGCGGGTTCTCATCCCGATCACCAGTCAGATCTCACCCACCATTCGGGACCTGCTTAACTCCTTTCTCCATGCCGGCATCGTCCCACCTTTATGGAAGAGAGCAATGGTCAAGGCTTTATTAAAGAAACCTAGCCTCGATCAAAACAATCCCTCCAACTACAGACCTATCTCCCTACTACCCTGGCTCAGCAAACTACTTGAGAAGTATGTCAACTCAGTCCTGACACACTTCTTGGAATCAAACGACATACTTGATTCCTCACAGACGGGTTTTCGGCCCCTTCACGGAACCGAAACAGCATTGGTCGCAGTGACGGAGGAAGCAAGAAGGATCTTAGACAGAGGTGGGTCAGCGGCCATCGTTCTACTCGACCTCAGTGCCGCCTTCGACACTGTAAACCACAATATTCTTCTCCACCTCCTCAGTAGGATAGGAATCTCGGGAACGGCACTCACCTGGCTGAGATCCTTTCTTACAGATCGATCTTTTCAGGTATTTGAGAAAGATTTCACCTCCTCCAGCAAACCCCTGAACTGTGGAGTGCCCCAGGGCTCCTCCCTGAGCCCCACTCTTTTTAATGTTTACATCTTAAAAAAATCCGTTCAAGTCTATCGTACTCCGCTTAGCCCAACCTCTGCAGCGCTGGGACGCCCCTGGGTAGCCATCGTGCTTTATAAATTATCTTTTCATTTCATTTCATTCATAGTACCCATGGCGAAGACCCAAATACACTGCATCAGCAAAAAAATTAAAGCAATTACCCTTAAATAAGGAGTTTTAAACAACGCTAGTGACAAGAAAAACAGCACAGCGCCACCCACAGACTAACCTAACCGACACAATATCAGGAAAAGGTAAACTCAGATTTTTCAGAGAGAGGGAAGTATATTAAGGTAGCTTCCGGGACCTAGCGAAGAAATCTAATTTGAGTAGGGAGACAGGGTTCTCGATATATAATTACGAGGAAACCAACGACTATACAACGCTACATATGTGCGAAAGTATGGGTTATGCTGATTAAAAGGAGAAGTTATATTAAATTGTCCTGAAGAAGGTTGTTACAATAATTTAACACCGCCGAAACGCGTCGATGCTTTAATTCAAGTTAAATTTGGAGTGGTCAACACTTTTGAGGGGATAAGGAATTAGTTCCAAACTTCATGTTGTACGAAAGGTTTCTAAATTAACTGAGTACAAGACAGATTTGATTGTCTTTATTTGTGATTTCTCCTGTATAACTGTATGAATTGTAATGTTGTTTTTTTAATGGAAATTGATTTTATGTATATGTAATTTCATTTTAATATGCAATAGTATGTGTTTTTAAATTTTCAGAATAAGCAGTGAATTTTTGATATAATTTGTTATATAACTTTTTTGTCTTTTGCAAGTGTTTCACTGTAGTTCATCAAGATTTGTGGTTGCAACTGAATGGGTAATGGTTCCATGTGTTGGTGGTACTTAAAGGTACAGTTCTTACCCTAAGGGATAAATCCTTTTTTACTGAACGGATTCATTTAAAATGTGACAAGCATTTTATCTTTATTCAACATGATTTAATGTTTTTATATCCTGTTATGTATGCTTAGTGAAACACTTTGAGCTAAAAGTATCACATTAGCTACCATTCTAATGTGATATTATTTGTTGTAATTAATTAAACATTTTTCTGCATATATCCCCTGCTCATTCTAATATTTACCAGTACATTTCTTATACAAAGTTACTTGGTCACTTATTGTTTTATGGGAAGAATCCAGCATCGGATACAAATGTGTATCTCCTCTTCCAATTTCATACAAGATCCTAAGTTCAACTCTACTTCAAGTGGCATTTCTTTAGTACCAATGGCAGAGGCACACATTCTTCTATCAGGTACTTTGCCTGTGGTAATTCCTAAATCGCAAACGTCAGCAAAATCGTTGTCTTCTTCTACAATTAAGCAAGCAAAGACAGATCTAATTTCACTAGTAAAACCTTCTCCCATTTCTATTGAACTAATTCTTGAAGAAATACGCTCATTGAAGCCTTTCATTGAGGAAACTACTAAACTCTGGCTGATGTCGTCCGCCCCTTTGGAGTGAAAATTATCACCTATGTGGACGACACACATCTGGTGGTGGCGTTAAACCCCCCTCTCAATTCCCACCACAGCTTATACAAATGTTTGGAAGCAGTCGCCGCCTGGATGTCGGCCTCCTGCTTAAAACTAAATGGGGAGAAAATAGAGATTATGCTCTTGGGAAATACCATCACCAAATCCATCGACTCCATCTGGCCCCTTTGCCTAGGCTGTCCCCCGGAACCCAAAGAATAAATCAAAAGTCTTGGCATCTGGCTGGACAGAACACTCAATTTTAACTACCAGGCAACCAAGCTTGCTGCCACATGCTTTGGGCTCCTTAGGCTACTTTGCAAAATCCTCCCTCTTCTCCCGTTCCACTCAAGACGGATCATGGTCCAAGGGCTGATTCTATCTCGCCTTGACTGCGGAAACGCCCTATACCTTGGGGCCCCACAGTCCACGCTCAATAGACTTCAAACTGTCCAAAAATGTGCCGCCAGGACCCTCCTCGATATCCCACGACGAGTCTCAGTTAAAGCCCGACTGAAAGAGCTCCACTGGCTTCCTGTGAAATCGAGGATTGACTTCAAGGCCATGTGTATTGCTCACCGCTCTTACTGGGGAACTGGCCCTGCTATCAACCGCCCCCTGGTATATGCTTATCATCCCAATCGTCTCCTCAGATCTGGGACTTCTTGTCTCACCACAGTGCCGCGAATCAAAAGAGCCAGGTGTGGAGGCCGGTCGCTCTCCTACAACCTAGCCAAAATCTGGAACACTCTCCCCCTCTCAATCAGATCAGAGCCTAAACTACTTACCTTCCGAAAGCTCCTTAAAACTTGGCTTTTTAATAAATCATCTTTTTAATAAATCATCTTAAAAAATCAGTTTAAGTCTATCGTACTCTGCTTAGCCCAACCTCTGCAGCGCTGGGACGCCCCTGGGTAGCCATCGTGCTTTATAAATTATCTTTTCATTTCATTTCATTCATAGTACCCATGGCGAAGACCCAAATACACTGCATCAGCAAAAAAATTAAAGCAATTACCCTTAAATAAGGAGTTTTAAACAACGCTAGTGACAAGAAAAACAGCACAGCGCCACCCACAGACTAACCTAACCGACACAATATCAGGAAAAGTTAAACTCAGATTTTTCAGAGAGAGGGAAGTATATTAAGGTAGCTTCCAGGACCTAGCGAAGAAATCTAATTTGAGTAGGGAGACAGGGTTCTCGATATATAATTACGAGGAAACCAACGACCATACAACGCTACATATGTGCGAAAGTATGGGTTATGCTGATTAAAAGGAGAAGTTATATTAAATTGTCCTGAAGAAGGTTGTTACAATAATTTAACACTGCCGAAACGCGTCGACGCTTTAATTCAAGTTAAATTTGGAGTGGTCAACACGTTTGAGGGGATAAGGAATTAGTTCTAAACTTCATGTTGTACGAAAGGTTTCTAAATTAACTGAGTACAAGACAGATTTGATTGTCTTTATTTGTGATTTCTCCTGTATAACTGTATGAATTGTAATGTTGTTTTTTTAATGGAAATTGATTTTATGTATATGTAATTTCATTTTAATATGCAATAGTATGTGTTTTTAAATTTTCAGAATAAGCAGTGGATTTTTGATATAATTTGTTATATAACTTTTTTGTCTTTTGCAAGTGTTTCACTGTAGTTCATCAAGATTTGTGGTTGCAACTGAATGGGAAATGGTTCCGTGTGTTGGTGGTACTTAAAGGTACAGTTCTTACCCTAAGGGATAAATCCTTTTTTACTGAAGCGGATTCATTTAAAATGTGACAAGCATTTTATCTTTATTCAACATGATTTAATGTTTTTATATCCTGTTATGTATGCTTAGTGAAACACTTTGAGCTAAAAGTATCACATTAGCTACCATTCTAATGTGATATTATTTGTTGTAATTAATTAAACATTTTTCTGCATATATCCCCTGCTCATTCTAATATTTACCAGTACATTTCTTATACAAAGTTACTTGGTCACTTATTGTTTTATGGGAAGAATCCAGCATCGGATACAAATGTGTATCTCCTCTTCCAATTTCATACAAGATCCTAAGTTCAACTCTACTTCAAGTGGCATTTCTTTAGTACCAATGGCAGAGGCACACATTCTTCTATCAGGTACTTTGCCTGTGGTAATTCCTAAATTGCAAACGTCAGCAAAATCGTTGTCTTCTTCTACAATTAAGCAAGCAAAGACAGATCTAATTTCACTAGTAAAACCTTCTCCCATTTCTATTGAACTAATTCTTGAAGAAATGCGCTCATTGAAGCCTTTCATTGAGGAAACTACTAAACTGCTTGACAGTTTCGAGGATAAATGATCTTTCATAGATAGACATTTCTTGTAACTGTAATGAGACAGTGAAATTCAGGATTCCACAGCCACAATTCATAGGTTGCAATCAGAGATAAATGACCTAAAAAGACAAATTGAAGATCTCAAAAATATGAACAGGAGAAATAATCTACGAATCTATGGTTTACTGGAATATGTGGAGGGCAATGACCCCATCCAATTCTTCAAATCATTTATTCCAAAAGTTCTGGATCTTTCGCCATCCACTTCTCTCAACATCCAATAAGCCCATAGGTTGGGTCCCAGATCTTCTTTTTAACCTAGATGTGTTATGATCCAGTTTTGGAACATACTGATCTCATCACAGTTCTAAATGCAGCAAAAATTAAGAAACAGATACTATGGTCCTCGTATAAATGTTACTTTTCTTAAGATGTTGCAAAGATTACTGCAGACAGACAAAACAATTTTTGGATCTTTGCCCACAGCTCAAAGCTATCAGTGCTAGATATGCCTCATTCATCCCTTCCATTTCAAAGTAACTTACAAAGATATCACAATGAGGGAGGATGATCCTGCAAAGCTAAAATCCTTTCTTCATTAGTGTGGAGCATAATTCACGTTATAATTAACCTTTTCTTTGGTTTGTTCTTTAAATTCATGGAGTTTATGGTTTATATGCAGTTCTTATAAAGTTTTTACTGCACTAACAATCTTTTTTCCTTACAGCACCTCTCCGTTCCATGGTGTATTTTCCTACTATTTCGACCGTTTGGAGCTTCCCAGTGTTCGTTTTATCTTTTGTGGTGTCCCCACACCTTTTACCCTCATGGATCCTCATTCCCTAGCAACGTCTTGCAGTTGTCAGTTTTAGGACATGTACTGTCTGTTTCTTACCTGAGCAGTCTAATCTTTTATTTTTGCTTATTTTCTATTTTTCTCGTCACTGTCTCTTCTCTCTCTCTTTGTAATTTCTACTTGACAGAAGTCACTTTTTTCCTATCCAATTTAGGATTTCACTACACAATATTTAGTTTATATAATTGTAAGCACTGTTTTGTTATATCATTTTCTCCCTGTTATCATTCATGCTAATTTCTTGGAATGCTAAAGGTCTAAACAACCCAATTAAAAGACAAAGAGTTCTTTCACACCTTTCCGAATTACTTGTGGACATTGCACTACTTCAAGAAACTTGTCTATATGAACTGGAAACCATATAATTAAAGACAAATTGGGTTTCTCTCCTGCTGACGAAAAGAAAAATCTTACTATATTTGTTATTCATAAAAAACTGAATGTGACAACTATTCCTCAATACACAGACACAGAGGGTAGATGGAATGCAATTGATATACTAATTGACAAAATCCCTCTTTACAGTTTTAAAGTGTATAGACCCCTGAAAATAAACAATGCATTTTGGTCTGATGTCACTAAACAAATTTTAAGTCTCAATTGTGATTACTTTATTAAGGAGTATGATTGTAATCAGTGTGCTGATCCAATTTTAGATAGACTGTCTAAAGTCGAATGTATCTCCCTAAAATGCATAAATCCTTACGTTCATTCATATCACATAAATCAATGATTGATTCATTTGGAATAGCGATCCCCTCCACAAGAGAATATACCTTCTTTTCCACAGCACATGGGTCTCAATCCAGAATCGATTATATTTTCACCTCCTAGGCACTCATTCAAAACCTCATTCATGCCGAGTTTGGTTCTATATTGATTTCTGATCATGCCCTTACTACTGTTGATGTTGATTAAATACCACCCCGTCCTCATCCAAAAAGATGGAGATTCAATAACTCCCTCCTTTTAGACCCCACATTTACTACACAGTTCTGAGATTTTATAAATGAATTCTTTAAAATGAATACTCTACAAGACAGTCCATTGCCCACCCTATGGGACTCAGTTAAAACCTCATCAAAGAGGTTTTATTCTCCACTACGTGCATTGCAAAAAGAAAAAAAGCTAACAAATCTTCCAAATCCTTATTACTAAAAATCTAGGGAAACCATTTTACCACTCTAAATCTCCTGACTCTGTTCAAAATTTACGTCAAGCTAAGTTTCAGTTCGATAATTATTTACTTAGCTGGTGCCCTCCATACTTCTCAAACAAAATGATATATATTATGGAGGGCAGAATAAGACAGGGAAACTCCTAGCCAATTATTTAGAAAGCCAAACAGGAATATAAAAAGATTGATTCCATTAAGGATTTAAACAGCCAACTATTATTTAAAGATACACATATATCTAAAGAGTTTTCTTCTTTTTATAAAGCTTTATATACACCAGAAACTGAACCCAATAAATCTCCCGGGCCAGATGGATTCACAACTGAATACTTAGCAGTCATTGCTTTAGATGCTTAAAAAGCTTTTGACTGAGTAAGTTGGCATTTAATGTTTGAATTCTTGGTGGTTCAGTTTTGGTCCAGAAATTCTAAATCTCATTTAATCATTTTACTCCGCTCCCAGAGCAGCAATTTTTGCTAATGGCATGACCTCTGATTACTTTTCCCTACATAGTGGAGTACGTCAAGATTGTCCCCATCACCTCTTCTTTTTATATTAACATTAAAACCTTTTATATTACATATTTTAAAAAAACAATCACAGATCTAGATTTTCATATTGTGATTCTAATTTAAAACTATTGGTTTATGTCAATGATATTCTTCTTTATCTTTTCAACCCTTCTAATTCTAAGCCGGTGTTCTGAGGTCCATCAATTTGCAACTGTTTCAGGGTATAAATGAAATCTAGATGAATCTAAAATTCTCCCTCCTAATTAATTTTGTTTAAAGGATGATTTTAAAAGCCTGGGATTTACTTGGGGCCCGATTCACAGAACTAATTTAAGACAAAATCCTAAACTTACTACCATTTTGGAATTCCCAGAAGGCACTTACTCATTTTGGTATTTACACAAGGCACTTACTCATTTCGGTATTCACAGAAGTTAGGAGTCCTAACTTTAGGACTCCTAAATGCCTTCTGTGAATACCGAATGTCTTAAAGTTAGGATTTTTCTCAATTTAGTAGTAGTAAAGTTAGGACTCCTAACTTTAGGACTCCTAAATGCTTTCTGTGAATACCGAAAGTCTTAAAAATAGGATTTTTCTCAATTTAGTAGTAGTAAAGTTAGGACTCCTAACTTTCGGACTCCTAAATGCCTTCTGTGAATACTGAAAGTCTTAAAATTAGGATTTTTCTCAACTTTACTCCTACTAAACTGAGAAAATGCAATTCTCTGATGCACCGCACCTTCTATGCTTATCCAGCAAGGGCACAACCCAAGACTTAGTTTTACCAAAAAGGGCTGCTTTCTCTTGTGTCCTGATGTGTGTGTGTGTGTGTGTGTATATATATATATATATATATATATCACTGATTGGTAGACTCTCTTGAGTGTTCAGACTCAGGAGTTTCGGGGTTTTTGTGTACTTGACCCACAAGGGGCATATTTATGAGAGGAGCTGCGTTGCTTTTCCACCATGCAACATGGTGCAAGCGCAGCGCAAGTCCAAAATGAGATTTATGAAGCCACGCAAGGCCACCTTGAGTGACCCTGAGTGGCTTCGTAAATCTGGAGTAACGCAACGCAGCGCAAATTACTGTGTTGCTTTACTCTGCTCTAGGAAGGCATTCCGTGAGCATTGCGTGGTGTTCCCACACAACTCCCATGACTTTGATGCTTTACCAGAACTAGTAAACCTGGGAATGCATCAAAAAGATGTGCCTTCCCAGGGAAGGCGCAACAAGGAGAAACATTTGTATTTCTCCTTATTACTTCCTCTTGCTGTGTGTGCTGCAATCGGCTGCACACATTGATGCCTCTCAGGATTGTTTTTGCGCAGGGAGGTGCCCCCTCCTGCACAAAAACAATCCTGCATGCAACACAGACATCCTTGCACCATGGTGCCAGGGTGCCTGCATTCCCGCTAGGAAGCCAAAATGAATCTAGTGCAGGGACAAGAACAGGAATGCATCATATTCGTCATATTCTTTCAAATGCACTGCATTCCTGTCCTTTCCATGTGGCGCAGCACCGCAAGGTGGCCTGCTGCACATTCTAATAACTATGCCCCCAAATCTGTAGAGGGAGAAGGACCAGAGTTGGAGAAGTGCATGTCTTCAGCAGCACGGGGAGGCCTGTTGATATTTGGTCGGCCTGGAGTGGGCGTGAGCTGTGCAGGCCAGTGGCATAGCTGGACCTTTTGCTGCCCGGGGCGATATATGTATTTGCCGCCCAGTGACAGCTGGAGCTGCTAAGAGCGGGGAGGGTGCTGGCGACAGAGGATGACGAGCGGGGGTTCTGGCAACAGACAACATGGGAGAATAAAAAAAAACAAGAAAACGTACATTGCGTTTGCCACCCAACCTCCCCCCTAGCTACACTACTGGTGCAGGCAGTTCCCTCACACAGTGATTACTGGGTGCATGTGGATGGGAGTTGCATGGGCCTCAATGATTATTGTAGACATGTAGGTGAGACGGTATCTTCTGTGTAGCTTGTGACCTTGAGGATGCCATTTTGGGTCGAGTTGTAGGGGCTCACAGCTGAGACAGGGTTGCCACTTGCGGGGTCACACATGGGCCTCATGCCTAAGAGGGCCAGATGCTCACAGAAATTATGCACAAACTTACAAGGTACTCTGCAGGGTCACACTCTTACCTTCAGCCTGTGGGATGCAGAGACTGACAATCGTGATGAGCCATATCATTGGGTATCTCTTTTAGACTGTACCTGTTGAGTGTGTGTGAGTGAGGCTTGCAACCAGCTGCTTTTGCTGTAGCTATTCTGTCTGTGTGGATGTGTGCATGTGTGATGTGTATCTCTGTGTTCTTACTGCGCCACGAGTGACCTCGGGAACTCACCAGAGGCATTGCATGAGCCCAGGGACAGGAGCGGTTTTGGTTATGTGCAGCACGTACTTGAAGTCCGCACTCTTCACTCACTGGCCTGAGCCGCTCCAGACTTGCTTGCAACCCCAGGCACAGGTGTTCCTTGAACTGACTGCAGCTACGAGCACACAGGGCAGCAGCAAAGTTGTGAAACAACATACTGGCCAAAAGATGCCAAACATGGGCAGCGTAGCACATGTATAAGCAGCCCGTGCACAGGAGCAGATCACAGGAGGGCACCAGGACATAGCAGTGGGAGAGGATGTGGTGTAAAGGCCACAGCTGCTGACTTTGGATGTGGAGAACCAGGCTTGTGTTTAAGTGTCAGCTCAACGGCCTGTGATTGTGGGCAAATCCCTTGGGGCCTGATTACGAGTTTGGGGGTCTGATGAACCACCAAACCCACGGTGGCGGTGCGAGTGCCAGATTATGACTTTGGTGGTGGGACCACCATAGGATGAGCTGCTACCACCAGAGATCCGAGATCCCTGGCAGGCTTGCAATGGTGTGAAGCCAAAATATGCTGGCGGTGCAGCTGCTGCACCGCCAAGCATATTATGAGTTTCCTCACTGTCCGCCCTGAAAAGGGTGGCGGTGAGGAAACCAAAGGGGCCCTTAGGGCTCCCTGGTGCCTCGGTGCACGGAGGTGTTTGCAGGTAAGGCACATATATCAATCAATCAGGAAATTGTAAGCGTGCTACTCACCAGTGAGGGTCTCACGGCATTGGGGGGTATGCTGCTCCGTTCAGCGAAGAGCCAGGCCTTAAGGGTCTTCCTGAACGTGTTCAGGGAGGGGGCGCATCTCATGTCTGGCGGTACCTCGTTCCAGGTCTTGGCTGCAATGTGGGAGAACGATCTTCCGCCTTCTCTGGCTCTGTGGATGCACAGGGTTTCCGCCAATGCGAGGTTGAATGATAGAAGGTTTCTTTTCGGTACCTGGTTGAGGTATTTTATTCTGTTGTTGTGCAGGCATTTGTAGGCGTGAGTGAGGATTTTGAAGGTGACTCGCTTTTCCACAGGGAGCCTGTGGAATCGCCACAGGTGTTGCCTGATGTGTTCGTGCTGGGGTATGCTGAGGATGAGTCTGGCTGCGGTGTTCTGTATTGTTTGCAGTTTGCAGAGTAGGAATTTTTTGATCCTGGCGTACAGTGCGTTGCCATAGTCTAGTCTGCTGGTGATGAGTGCGAGGGCAACTGTTTTTCTTGACTCGGGGGGATCCATTTAACGGTCTTTCGAAGGATGCAAATGGTGTTGAAGTCGCTGGAGGTGATGGCGTTGACTTGTCGGTTCATAGTGAGTGAAGAATAGAGTACAATGCCGAGGTTCTTGGCGTGGTCCTAGGGCATAGGTAGGGTTCCGAGGGCGGTGGGCCACCAAGTATTGTCCCATGCTGAAAGGGTGGTTCCCAGGATGAGGACTTCTGTCTTCTTGGTGTTGAGTTTTAGGCAGCTGTTGGTCATCCAGACTGCCACTTCTTGCATTCCTCTCTGGAAGTTGAGTTTTGCGGTGGTGGGGTCTTTGGTGAGGGAGAGGATGAGTTGGGGGTCGTCGTCATAGGATACGATGTTGAGGCCATGTTGTCGGACGATGTCTGCGAGTGGGGCCATGTAGGTGTTGAAGAGGGTCCGGCTCAGAGATGACCTCTGGGGGACTCAGCAGGTGATGTCCGTGGGGGTGGAGAGGAAGGGCGGTAGTCTGATCCTTTGGCTTCTTCCGGTGAGGAACGAGCGGATCCAGTCTAGGGCAGTTCCTGTATGCCGGTGTCATGTAGTCTGGTGATTAGTGTGCAATGAGAGACAGTGTAGACGGTTGCAGACAGGTCTAGGATGGCGTGGATGTCATCTGTGGCGGTGAGAAGAGCGGTCTCGGTGCTGTGGTTGGGTCGGACACCAAATTGAGACGGGTCAAGGATGGCGTGCTCTTCGAAGAATCATGTCAGCTCCCTGTTGACTGTTTTCTCTGCCACTTTGGCTACGAAGGGGAGAAGTGAGATGGGCCGGTAGTTTTTGAGGTCGCTTGGGTCAGCTGTAGGCTTCTTGAGCAGGGGCCTGACTTCGGCACGCTTCCAGTTGTCTGGGAAGGTGCCTGTTTTGAAGGTGGTGTTGATGGCGTGTTGCAGTTGGGCCACAATGGGGTCGGCGCTTTTGTGGTAGATGTGCGAGTGGCAGGGGTCTGTGGGGGTCCCTGAGTGGATGCCTTTCATGGCTGCGGTGGTGTCCATGGTCATGATAGGTGTCCAGTTGGAGATGGTGAGCTGGCTGGTGTCTTGGGGAGGCGGGGGACTGGTTGAGTTGTCTTGTTGGTGGTCGGTGAAGTTGTCGTAGAGTGTTCTGATCTTAAGGGGGAAGTAGGTTCCGAGCTTGTCGCCGAGGTCTTTTGATGGGGTGATGTCTGTGGCCTCGCTGCATGGGTTGGTGAATTCATGGATGACGTTGAAGAGTTCTTTGGAGTTGGTGGAGTTGGTGAGGATTTTGTTGTGGATGAAGTTCCTTTTGGTCATTCTGATTTGGTTGTGGTAGTCCGTCATGGCATCCTTGTAGGTGGAGTAGCTATTGGTTGTCTTGGTATTCCTCCAGTTCTTTTCCAGGCATCTGCAGGTGCACACGGCTTCTTGGAGGTCGGTGGTAAACAAGGCGGCTTTTCTGGGGCGTGGTTTGCCGGGGCTTCATAGCGGGCGAGCGCATCTGCAGAGTTGGAGATCCACGTGTGGAGTTCTCTTGCTGTGGTGTTTGCATCAGATGCCTGGGTGTGGTTATCTCGGGAGAGGGTGGAGTTCAGTTGCTCATCAGTTATCTTGCTCCAGTTCCTTCGAGGTGGGCGTGGGGCTGATTTAGGTGTTTGGTGTTTATCGACGACAAGCAGATGCAATGCTGGTCGGTCCAAAGTGGCTGCGTTGTGTGGCTGAAGTGAAAGCTGTTTCCTGCTGTGAAGATGGGGTCGAGGGTGTGCCCTGCGTGTTGATCTGTTGACGAATTCGGTGAGTCTGATGCTGGTGAGGTTGTCACGAAGGATGGTGGAGTTGAGGTCGTTGGGGTTGTCGAGGTGGAAGTTGAGGTCACCAGTGATTATGTGGTTTGTTAATGTGATGGTGTGGGGTGCGATGAAGTCGGTGATGGCGGTGGCGAAGGGCGGCCGAGGGCCGGAGGGTCTGCAGATGAGTGTCCCGCGCACATGGTGTGATCTCTGTCTTTCTGTGCCCCCAGTTCCTGCACTGCATGGACTTTATAGTCCATGTCATGCTGGAAAGCGCTGTGGTGGTCCCAATGCGCTTTCCTCTGAGCCTATGAAAGGCAGTGCCGTGGGCAAGCCGCCACAGGACCACCCGCCCGTATTACAATTTATAATCCGGTGGGCGTTTAGCGTGGAGTTTCGCGGTGTGGAAGTGGGCGGTGAGGTGCCACCCTCCTTCCTCACCGCCTAACTCGTTATCAGTTCCTTAATCTCCTTGTGCCTACCAAAAATAAATATGTCCTGGTGCTCATTTAAAGCACTCCAATACCTTCAGGTCTAATTCGTGCTATATAAAACTGAAAAAACAAGCATTAAAAATGCAATAGGTCTATCCTTTTATTAAGTTAAAGCCATTGCTTTGCTATACAATACCATTAGCAAACCAAATGGCTTTAACTTAATTAAAGGCAAGACCTAATGCATTTTAAATGATTGTTATATAAGTGAGCACTGACCTTCCACTCTCAATGAACCTCTCTGAGCAGAGAAGTGACATACAAGATGGCGGGTGACGGAAGGAAGCGCTGTGATGACGGGAATTTGCAGCACTACATAGAATGTTGCACACACAGGTGACCCTTGAGTAGTGGCACCTTCCATGCCATGAGTTGGGTGGAAGTGTGAGATTTCAACCATGGCCCTCCATTGTAGTCATGGACGTCAAAACAAGCAATGGTTAAAACAACTTCTTAAGGGGGCGGAGTTGTGTTGTACATTTATTTTGTATACTAGTACACGCGAGTGGAGCGTTACAAGCAGCCGCTCTAAGGTTTGACCCGAAGCACCGGACACGTGGAGTTATTTAACCAGCTCACATTAACCTTCATCAGAATATCACAATTACACAACACAATCTTTACGAGTGTCGGGGATGGCCTCAGTGCAAGAAACAAGGCGAGTTGTAAACCCTTGCGGCGCACAAGCCTTGATGACATACACAACAGACACACCCACGTCTCTGCACCGACAGACACTACGGACATGCGCTTTGTCGCACACTTTGTTAAGCGTGCACAAAGGTTGTGCAATTCACAAGAACGCACAATTATCATCTTGAAATGCATGTTTGAGTACTCAACCTCCCTACCCCCACTCCTCATAGATGTGATGCCAGTGTACCTGGCACGAGTCATGCACACGGCAGTGTAGAATCCTTGAGTAAGTACTCAACCGCCCTACCCCCACCTTACCAGTCTCGGTGTGAGGTCGAGGGGCGCGCACTGTTCAATGACGGATTATGACGGATGCTGGCGCCATCTTCTGGCAGCGGTGCATACGTGCAAGTGTGGCGCATATGTGCAAGTGTGTGACACAGAGACTTTGTGTGCCAAGGTGTATCTGCACAGGTGAGTGTGATATTTTCATTGAGTATGTCAATTGCTCTTTCTTTCGTGTACTTTGTGGGCCTGGTGAGCTCTGGCTGGACGGGCGGGCCTCTGGGGAGGGAGGGAAAGCAAAAGCACACCGCCATGACTGCGTAGGGATATAAAAATGTGCGCGCGTGTGCACATCCCAACGCTAAACATAGATGTTGTCGGGCTGTCTACATGCGCGTGCATTTTTTTGTCCCTATGCGTGCATGTTTAGCTTTGTGAATGGCGAGACCAACAATTTTTGTCCATCTGGACGCGCGTGCATTCAGCTTTGGCTGAATCGATTGCAAAAGGTCCACTCCATGGCGAAAGCAGAGTAGGCGAGACCTAAAAAACAAACTGCAGCAGCTAAGTGTTCCTCCAGGCCTCTGAGATTCAGAAGGGTCACGATGGTCAGAGCAGGCAGCTCCCACATTTTCCGCTTGCTCTCTTATTATCTAGGTTAGCGGGTGACAGTACCGGGCAGTCTGTTTTACAGACAATCACTGCTAATCACTCCTTATCTTCTCAGCAGGTACTCACTGGCTTGGCTGTTTTACCGACTTGGAGTCATTTAATTTTGTAACAAATGAGGTATAATTTTTTACAATTCCTTTTTAGGTCTCGCCTGAGCCAATGCGCTTGCGCATTGCTCCGGTGAGATTATAGTAAGCGGAAAAGAAAAGTCTACCAAAACGGCTGCGGATTGCATACAGTTCATGTGATCTATGCGCGTGCACACCATCGCCAGCCACATAACACACCACCATTTGTCTGTGCCTTGGCATCAGACTTCAAAGGCTGCCGCTCCCCCGCCCCCGCGTGCACATCGCGCACCACCATTTGTCTGTGCCTCAGCATCAGACGTCAAAGGCTGCCGCTCCCCTGCCCCCCGCCACAGCAATGCCGAGAGCTTGTTTCTGGACGAAAGTGGAAGCCTACCGTGCTTGTTTACAGTAGCCTTGCTCCTCAAATGCTGTTGCTGTGTTGCCATCTTTCTAGGGACACTCAGCTTGAAAACACTCGAATTGCTAGCTGAAATGCTACATCCGCTATGCTTTGCCTCCGGACTCATTGATCGATTGCAGACTGTGCTGACTCTGCCCCTCCAGATTCTGAAACTGACCAACGCAGTCACCACGCAGTCTCTTCTCTCTGTCTTATGATGTCTACCCTGCCACCATTTACTTCGGACCCTCACCCCTCCTCACACACCCTCACCCTCACACACCCTCACCCCCTTCACCCTAAGCCCATCACCCTCACCCTCCTTCACACCTTCTCACACCCCCTCACCCACCCTCACACACCCTCACTCACCGTCACAACCTCACACCCTCACGCCCCTCACCCTCACCCTCACAACCCTCTCACCCTCACCCCATGACACCCCCACACACCCTCACCCTCACACATCACATCACTTCGGAAAACCACCACATCACTAAGGGAGTTTACAAGAAATTTGAGAGGTGCACTCGATGGCGTGAATAGTGAAAAAAGTTCATGAAGTTTGTAAGTCTTCTGTTCTTTCTTTATTGGATTCTTTTATTTTCTCTTTTTAAGATACAAAGGCACAGCCAACGCGTTTCATTCCCTTTAGTGCTTTGGGAATTTCATCAGGGCTACAAATGAGAGCATCTCAATCCGATGGTCCGAAATAAAATTGCACATTACCATAGGTGCAAGACAAGTGTTGTCAACGATCTGAGCCTGATATGCCTGTGTTGTGTAAAATTCGTTGGAAAGGAATCCAAGTGCGTTCTTCCGTGGACGGCAAGCAGTTGTGTAAGGAGGAAAAACAAAAGTTTATCCTTGCCCCCGGCGAGGGGAGGTCCGTAACGCCAACAGTTCTGGAAGTAAAAATGGGCTTGTTAATAAATGGCGTCGATACGAGTTACCATGCAAGTTTGAGTCGTCTGATGCGGGACCTATGATAGGGTCTCTGGCGCCGCCTACTCCTCGGTGTTCGAAGACGAACACGGAGGAGTAGGCGGCGCCGGAGACCCTATCATAGGTCCCGCATCAGACGACTTGCATGGTAACTCGTATGGACGCCAAATCAAGCGTCCTAGCAGCAAAACAGGTAAGTCTTACACCAACAAACTTTAAAAGCGAATCAAAGATTAAAAACAAGTGTGGAGCAAATCAGAGCAAAGAATAAGCAGGACCGAGGTACCTGCAGGTGTCTGTAGGACAGTGCGGCTGAAAGTCGGTTAATTTATGAAAGCTTCTGCGCACTAGAGCGCTAACCCACGGTCTCCGCCCCTCGACCAGCTTGCCGACACACCCACATCACTCAGGAACACCACCACATCACTCAGGAACACCACCACATCACTCAGGAACACCATCACATCACTCAGGGACACCACCACATCACTCAGGGACACCACCACATCACTCAGGAACACTACCACATCACTCAGGGACACCACCGCATCACTCGGATGTATGACGTTACAACGCATACTTTTACCACGCATACCATTATACGTTGTGATGGCATGCGTTGTAATGGCATGCCTTGTAATGGACCCTGCGTTGTAAAAGTTTCATTGTAATGGTAGTGCGTGGTAATAGTTACGTTGTAAATAATGTTCCCCCATCACTCAGGGACACCACCACATCACTCGGGGGCACCACCACATCACTCTGGGTCACCACCACATCACTCAGGAACACCACCACATCACACAGGGGCACCACCACATCACTCAGAGAAACCACCACATCACTCGGGGACACCATCACATCACTCAGGGACACCACCACATCACTCAGGGACACCACCACATCACTCAGGGGCACCACCACATCACTCAGAGACACCACCACATCACTCGGGGACACCACCACATCACTAAGGGACACCACCACATCACTCAGGGATACCACCACTTCATTCGGGGACACCACCACAACACTCTGGGACACCACCACATCACTCAGGAACACCACCACCTCACTCAGGAACACCACCACATCACTTAGGGGCACCACCACATTACTCAGGGACACCCCCACATCACTCAGGGACACCCCACATCACACAGGGACACCACCACATCACTCAGGAACACCACCACATCACTCAGGGACACCACCACATCACTCAGGGACACCACCACATCACTCGGGGACACCACCACATCACTCTGGGACACAACCACATCACTCTGGGACACCACCACATCACTCTGGGACACCACCACATTACTCAGGAACACCACCACATCACTCTGGGAAACCACCACATCACTCAGGGACATCACAACATCACTCAGGGACAACACCACATCACTCGGGGACACCACCACATCACTCGGGGACACCACCACATCACTCAGGGACACCACCACATCACTCAGGGGCACCGCCACATCACTCAGGGACACCACCACATCACTCAGGAACACCACCACATCATTCAGGAACACCACCACATCACTCGGCTCAGGGACACCACCACATCACTCAGGGACACCACCACATGACTCGGGGACACCACCACATCACTCAGGGGCACCACTCATGGGCACCACCACATCACTCAAGGGACACCACCACATCACTCAGGAACACCACCACATTACTTAGGGGCACCACCACATTACTCAGGGACACCACCACATCACTCAGGAACACCCCCACATCACTCAGGGACACCACCACATCACTCAGGAACACCACCACATCACTCAGGGACACTACCAAATCACTCGGGGACACAACCACATCACTCTGGGGCACCACTCAGGGGCAGCACCACATCATTCTGGGACACCACCACATCACTCAGGAACACCACCACATCACTCAGGGACACCACCACATCACTCAGGGACACCACCACATTACTCTGGGACACCACCACATCACTCTAATACACCACCACATCACTCCGGGACACCAC
Organism: Lissotriton vulgaris; assembly: GCF_964263255.1. Taxonomy (NCBI): domain Eukaryota; kingdom Metazoa; phylum Chordata; class Amphibia; order Caudata; family Salamandridae; genus Lissotriton; species Lissotriton vulgaris. Next base: position 162,441,326 of record NC_141689.1, read on the forward strand.
CACATCACTCGGGGACACCACCACATCACTCAGGGGCACCACTCAGGGGTACCACCACATCACTCTGGGACACCACCACATCACTCAGGGGCACCACCACCTCACTCAGGAACACCACAACATCACTTAGGGGCACCACCACATTACTCAGGGACACCCCCACATCACTCAGGGACACCCCACATCACTCAGGAACACCACCACATCACTCAGGAACACCCCCACATCACTCAGGGACACCACCACATCTCTCAGGGACACCACCACATCACTCTGGGACACAACCACATCACTCTGGGACACCACCACATCACTCTGGGACACCACCACATTACTCAGGAACACCACCACATCACTCTGGGAAACCACCACATCACTCAGGGACATCACCACATCACTCAGGGACAACACCACATCACTCGGGGACACCACCACATCACTCGGGGACACCACCACATCACTCAGGGACACCACCACATCACTCAGGGCACCACCACATCACTCAGGGACACCACCACATCACTCAGGAACACCACCATATCATTCAGGAACACCACCACATCACTCGGGCTCAGGGACACCACCACATCACTCGGGGACACCACCACATCACTCGGGGACACCACCACATCACTCAGGGGCACCACTCAGGGGCACCACCACATCACTCAGGGACACCACCACATCACTCAGGAACACCACCACATCACTTAGGGGCACCACCACATTACTCAGGGACACCATCACATCACTCAGGAACACCCCCACATCACTCAGGGACACCACCACATCACTCAGGAACACCACCACATCACTCAGGGACACCACCAAATCACTCGGGGACACCACCACATCACTCTGGGACACAACCACATCACTCTGGGACACCACCACATCACTCTGGGACACCACCACATCACTCAGGAACGCCACCACATCACTCTGGGACACCACCACATCACACAGGGACATCACCACATCACTCAGGAACACCACCACATCACTCGGGGACACCACCACATCACTCGGGGACACCACCACATCACTCAGGGACACCACCACATCACTCTGGGGCACCACCACATCACTCAGGGACACCACCACATCACTCGGGGCTCAGGGACACCACCACATCACTCGGGGACACCACCACATCACTCGGGGACACCACCACATCACTCAGGGGCACCACCACATCACTCTGGGACACCACCACATCACTCAGGAACACCACCACATCACTCAGGGACACCACCACATTACTCTTGGACACCACCACATCACTCTAATACACCACCACTTCACTCAGTCCAACCACATCATCACTCAGCACCACAACAGCACTGTCCTTGCTTGCTACCAACAAGCATTGCCATAGCCAATAGGACTCGCATTAGGAAAGTGTAAGCTATTGGCTTTGTGAATAACAATGCTATTAATTAATATATGTTCAAAGCCAACACATATTAAAAAAAATATCATTTACAATACCAATAGCTCACACTTTCCTAATGCGAGACCTATTGCATTGCAAATGCTTGTTTGTCTTTGCTTACTTACATTATTAGTCAGAGCTCATTAATGCAGCTCTAGAACATTTTAAAATGTGTTGTATATTACTATTTCTTATCATGCATTGTTCTGAGGCCGTGTTAGTGATCCCTGACTAATAGTTACAGCAAACACAGTCAGAATGTTCATGGTACAGAGGCTTACAGAAAAGTTGCAGTCCTTTGCATACCAATTACTGGTATTGGTTTCTTGGATAGGTGGCAAACCCAGCAGATGTTTTAACATGTGTTTTCTGCCTTTGTTTACCCGGGATCATTAACACAGCTACGTTAATAATCCCTGACTAATATTTAAAGTAAACACAGACACAAACTAATATTCCAAATGATTTGAGACAAATTAATATGCAGTCCTATTTTAGCGTTCTCAGGACCTTAGCAAACAAAAGGCTCATGTTGTTCCGCCAGAGATGACAAACCTATGTGTTATCTGTCTCCTTTTCTTGTAACTGATATTTTTTCCATTTTCCCCATTTCTTTTTTTTTCTTTTTTTTTATATCAATTGTATACAGTCACAAATGCTGTTGCATGGAATAACAAAGGTTAGGTTGCCACCTTCACAAAAGGAAACATAGCAGCCATTTGATCATGTTTTAGAAGTAGGCAAAGGCCTAGATGTAATACCCATACAGGACTTTATATTTTAATAAGCCTTTAATTTGTAACATGACTTGGGGTTACACGATATGCCCCCCTGTCTTTATGCACTTTATTTATTCAGGCAATGCCACGTCAAATACCTCTGATTTTGGTAGCTGCATGCTGCACTGACATGACTAGCCAGTTTCTTGGCAAACATACTCTTGGCTGCAGCGCACTAAGACTCTGGTCTTTCAATGCTTTCTTTTTGGAATACATTTAAGTTACATCAAAACATAATTATGCATTATATCAAATGTCAGATTTTATTTAAACATACAGCGCTGCAGTAAATAAGCACTGGCACAGACAATAGGTATGGCTTTTTATTAGAGGAAGTGATTGATAATTATGGGTTTGCCCTGGAAAGATAATCCCACAACAAAGCATCGTCTTGGGCTCCAACAACATGGAAGCTGGGTGTAGGAAGCTGGCTCTGTATATGATGTGCAACTAAATGGTTATACCATGCACAGAGTCCAGAGATTCCCCCAAAAGTGTACAGGGCTCAATGTAAACCCAAAGCGCTCTATTAGTGGTAGTGTGGGTGAGCAGCACAACAGTAATCAATATTGTGTACACAACTCAAGAAGGAGATCTACACAAATTTTACAAAAATAAGCTCTGTTTGAGTTTTATGAAGACCAAGATCTTTGCCAAAAGGTAAGTACCTTTTTCAGGAAAAACACTTTTGTTTTTCAAAAGTCGACAATGCAATTTAACTTACAGTTCCAGTCTTCAGGGTTTAAGGTCAGCAGAGAGCAAGGTTTAGGTAGACACAAATCCTGCACCACCAGCGGCACAGGGACGGCTGGGTGCAAAGGTCAAATTCAAAGATAGGCACAATGAGTTTCAATGGAGACTGCGGCCACTTGATGCCACGCTGCTTACAGATATGTTACATCGGTTGCAGGGGCCAAGCTTAGGGGGTTAGAGCAAGCGCAAGGGGGGCCACAAGGCAGCATCAAACATACACCACAAGTGGCACAGGAGCAGCCAATTGCAGGGTGCAAATATAGCATTGGGCACCCAATACTTTTCAAGGGAGAAACTCGTTTGGAAAAACAAGCTGTAGGCATTGAATCAGAGGCTTCACAAAGGAAATCAGTGACAGCAGAGGGAAGTTGAGATACTGTAGGTCGTAGGGACACTGTTGGTTGAGTTCCCCAAGGCCCAGGGACTACGGATGCAGGGGTGTCCTTTGACATCAGGTTTTTCTTACCAGGTCGGTTGCGGTTGGGGTAGCCTCTGGATTCAGATGGCAGGCGTCGTTGTAGGGTCCAGGATGGGTCAGGCAACACTGGACAAGGACTCAGGATCACTGGGGAACATTTTCTGGATCGTGGGCTACTTGGACACAGTCCGGAGACGTTGTGTGCAGAGTGGTCAAGGGCTGTAGATCTGGCGGACACCAGAGCTCTTTATATTGGTTTCTTTTGGACCGAGCCGCTGTCCTCGGGGTTCTCATCTTTCTCAAAGGCAGGCAGTCCTGACAGGGGTTATGGAGGTCACCCGCTGCCGGACAAGTTTTGTTCTTTTAGCCGGATCTTCGAGGGCTGCAGACAGGCCAGTAGGGCTGGGGCCAAGTAAGTGGCCGAAGACAGTCTTCTCTGCCCGGCATTTTCTTCGTCGTTTTTCTTCTTAGGTTGGCAGGAACTAGTTTCAGGGTGCCCGGGGGAGTCACATAAATACTACATTTATGGGTGTTTTAAGGGAGTGACAAGTAGGGTCAATGGGCACCTCACCTGGGGTGTCTACACCCTCAATTATTACAATCCTGTGGGGAGCGTGAAATTCACGTTCCTCTCCCAGTCGCACTGCGTGAAGTGGATACCAGATCCAGCCATCATTTCTCCATTTGATCATGTTCTCCATTCTTTTAATTTTAACTACAGTTTTTGCCAAATTTTTACCTCATATTCCATGATCCACATATCTAACATATTGCGATTTGGAAACTTCTCATATTGACGTGTGCCCATCCGGACCTCTACGTGAATATAACCTAAAGTACAAAGGATAGTTCAGAGCAGCAAACTTTTATTCAGAACCCAATGCATTTCGGGCTGATGTCAGCCCTTCGTCAGGGGTAACTGTGAACAACAATTACAACAAATATATTATTACTACTTTGTGCCATTAACCGCTACAATAACATAACTCTGTATTTAATCTTGCACATATAACATTCTTAAGCTCAAACAGGGAGTTTCACATTCAATTCAATGAAGACACCAGATGTCAGATCCCCATGACCCTCTCAACCTTATCCCCCAACACAAGTTTAACGTCGGTGTGAGCCGTTTGTTATCCCGCTATTTCAATTGGTATCTAACTTTCATTCTTTCCCTCAAAAAACCTTCCCTTTAAGCAAGAAGTTTACGTTAATTTAACTAAAGAGACCAAATGTTCAGTCCCTGTGACCCTTTGTAACTTTATTCCTTCCTCCCCAGGCCAACGGCGTGAACCAATTTAAATAGATGTGGCTTTCATACTTTCCCTGAATGCAATCGCTCCTTACATAAAATGTTTAAATGTAAAATGTAATGTTTTTATGCTCCCTACAGTATTGTACTACTGACAGTGCATTCAGGGCAAGGCACAGCCCAGTTCCGCACGCAAACCTTAATAAGAAAACGGATTAAACGAAATGGAGAACATAGTCAGATATACGGTGTGCATACCACCACTTTATGATACATCCTCAATTATGCCACCCTCCTATTGTTATTATTATTATTTAGGATTTGTAAAGCACAATGCTGCCCTGGGGCTTCCCAGCGCTAAGAGACAGGATGCAAGCTGATGCTGGATGGAAGTTAGAAGTACTGCTTGAACAGCCACGTTTTTATTGACTTCGGAATTCTAATTCTTTGTTCATGATCAGTGATTCATGAGGTAAAGAGTTCGAGTTTGGGCGATAGGTGGGAAAAGGATCTACCTCCCCACCTCGCTTTCCTGACACCTGTTGGTTTTAAAAGTCCTTCAGACCTCTATCTCAGATTACTATTTGGAACATATGGGGACACCAAGTTTTTAATTTTTCCAGGGCCCCTTTTGTGTAATGCTCTGTGCAATATAACTAGCGCCTTGAATTTGATTCTGGCCTCAACCGGGAGCCAATGAAGTTCTTTGAGGTGCTTTTTTGCTGACTCTCGAGTTGGGACCTTACACAGCGGCCTTGCTGCCGCTTTCTGGACCACCTGAAGTCTGTTGATCACGTATTTTGGTGCCCCTAGGAATAGTGAGTTTCCTCAGATCAGAAGTGATGTGACTATAGAATGGACTACAGACTTTCTAAGCTGTATTGGAATCTGATCTAGGATTTTCTGGAGAATTCTGAGTAGTCCGAAAGGTGCCTACCACTTTCTTGGCTTGAGTTGTCATTGATAGGTCCTTTTCGAGCCACAAGCCCAGGTTCTTAATGGATTCTTTAGGCATGAGTGGGCTGGCCAGGCAATTTAGCCAACTTGTAGATGGCCTAGGAATTGTCTCATTCCCGAGGATCATTAACTCCGATTTGTACCCGTTTAGTTTTCAGCAGCTGTTGGTCATCCATTCCATGACTTTCTCCATACAGGGCGATAACTTGTTGGAGGCCCAGTTGGTTCTAGGGTCTAAAGAAATCACCAGCTGCACATCGTCGGCATAGGCTGTCATAGACATGTCGAAATCTTGGGCAATCGGATAATGGCTCCATATAAATATTGAACAGTGTGGGACTCAGCGAGGAACCCTATGGCATCCCAAAAGTTAGGGACATCGTGTTAGAGAGGATGTTGTTTTCCATACCTTGGAAAGCTCTTCCCTCCAAGAACGAGGTCAGCCACTGCAGCAAGGTGCCTTGTACACCGATGGCCAAGAGTCTGCTTCGCAGAATATGGTGGTCCACCGTGTCAAAGGCCGTACTCAGGTCCAAGAGTAGTAAAGCTGCTGAGCTTCCCCGATCTAGCAAAATTCTGAGTTCCTCCACCACCGTCAACAGAGCAGACTCAGTGTTGTGTTGTGCATGGAATCCCATCTGGGTGGAGTGTAGACAGTGGTGTGTTTTCAAGAACTCAGCCAATGATCTCTATTAACATGTCTTTCCATTAGCTTACCAACGAATGGCATCATCGAAATGGGGCGTTAGTTCTCTAGTTGCGCTGGATCTGCATTGGGAGGGTGAATAGCCGTATCCCTGTTTGGAGGAGTGACCTCATTTTCAAGATGGCAGCTACTGAACGATGTGCTTCACCTTGCCTCCTACACCTTAGGAGTGGAGTTGGCAGAGGTGGGCACACCTCCTCTTACTAGTTTTTCCCGCCAGTTTTTCCTCCCAAATTGGGCCCAGCAGAGGCTGGGGATCGCATTAAAAAGATGGCAGGCCTTTGAAGCTTTCCTCTGGAGCACTGGGCCCATCCTGGTGGAGAAGGTGTGACACCTCTGCCCAGGATGTGTTTTGTTTCTGGTCCCAGAAAGCAGGGGCTCTTGACACAGGGGTCCAGAAACATGTCTGGTGGTGGCAGGCTGCCTGAAGCTAGTCTGTCACCACACCAGGGTTGGTAGGATTTCAGGGGGCTCCTCTGAGGGGCCCTCTGAGTGCATGTTACAATAAATACCACACTGGCATCAGTGTGGGTTTATTGAGAGGATTTGTTTTGTCCAAAACACTCCTATGTTCAGAGAAGCCATCCCAGTCCTGTGGAACTCGAGTTGTCAAGTTTCCAGCCCATGTACTCTTGCTGGCTTTCCTGGCACTTACAATATTTAAGAATGGACTTAAATATTGCATTTATTTATTTATTTATTTAGTGTGTTTTATATAGCGCACAGCTACCACAACGGGGTGTCCCGGCGCTCCTGAGACATTGGCATGTCTGCTCAGGCAGATATGTCCATATATGTGGTATAGTGCACCCTGCCGCAGGGCTGCAAGGCCTGCTAGACGGGGTGACTTACCTATACTTTTGGCAGTGCTAGTTGGCATCGCACACAGGCAGTGTGCCATGTTGACTTCATCGTTTTGTCTGCACCAGGCCATGCATGCTGCAGTGGTAGTCTGCATGGCCAAAGTGAGGGGTCCCTGGGGGAGCCTCTTCAGTGCCAATGCCATAGGTATCCAGGTACCATTTACTAGGAACTTACAGGGGGCCTGAAGGGACAATTTTGGAACAGCTTCAGGGAAAGAACACTGGTACTGGTGTTGTGTGGTGTTTTAGGTTCCGATTGAATTTTCCCGATTCATTACCTTATATAGGTACAATTCACGTTGCCCTTATATAGGCATAGAAATCAAGCTCCTATTTAGGCATAGCCCATGCAACCCAAATACAGGTATGGCTACTTTGATGCGTTCACCAAATGTCAAAAACGATTTCTTGGAAAACCAGCTTAAGCCGTTAGGGACTTCCCCTTGCTTGAATATTGATTTCTCCAAGAACTCATTTAATTTATCATGAACATGTTTTCCTTAGGGATTCATTCATGACGTTCATATGCCCGACTAAAGACCATACTTACTTCTTCCCTCGTACTAGACCTAGGTTAGGTACATTGGGGTAGGTGTATTTTTGAAGCACCAGTTGAGTATTTTACCCTGTGTTATTTATGTATGTATTTTTATATGGCTTAGAAACCATACAATGCTTTTACAGTATTATTTTATAATACTATTCTCGCTGTACGCATTATACTTTGCATTCCGTCTAACGATTGTAGCAGTTCACCTCTCTTGCATGAGAAAGAAGACTGTTCAATAAATCCTTTTATTAAAAACGCCTGTCTCTCTATTTCTCTGCAGCTCTGTAGAAATGAAACATGCACGAGTGACAGACTGAAATACTTATCTATTTATTCCACGAAGTTGTCATGTGTATGCGGTTGTCAGAAACTAATCCCTTCTTGTGTATTCGAGAAAGTTTCTAGTGACCTCTGAGCTAGCTGGCCCCTACAATTAAGTTTAGTATATTCGATAGAGACCTACTGACCTAAGTCCTACGTCATACCTATAGGATATATTATTCCAATGCGCAGAGCCTATTGGAATATAGGAACTACACTACACTGGGAACCTGGAAAGCAGGGACCCAGTACTCTACAAACAACGTTGCATCAAAAGCCAGGCAAAATGTGGGGGTGGGAGGGGTACTGCAACAGAACCCAATTTTCTCACACTGGTAGTAGGGCCTGTTTGCTGATCAGACTGCATTATAAGGTTTAGGATGTACCCTCAATAAAAGGTATTATGAAAAGGAGTCAAAAGATGAGTTTTGCAGTGTAAAAGATGAACTAAAAAATGGAAACTGCCTTTACAATGAAGTTTTTACCACGTTATGAATTTACCACGCATTTTTTAGCACTCGTATTTTTACCACGTGTATGTTTTTACAATGCATGTCTATACAACGTTTTTAAGTTAAGTTGGGGTGTGGGGGATCTTCCCCCACAAACACATTGTTTTCATATATATAAACAATGTGTTGTAATGGCATACGTTGTGAAAGCATAAGCGTTGTAAAAAGAATGCAGGGTAAAAAATGCGTGGTTAAGCCATGCAATGTATTTCCCTGCGTTGTTCCGTCATACAACAATAAAAAATGCATACTCCGGAAAAGTGCTGCATAGTAGATATTTTCACAAAAGGCCTGCATTTCGTTTGCATCTTCAAATCTAATAATTGTGGAAGTCTTTACTTTGTGAACAACAAATTTCAGCGTAGTATTGTGTCCGCAAAGTGAAACAAATGAACACGCAGGATGAAAAGTGAATAGCACTGTGCTTTAAGGAGAAGCTAAAGCTCCAAACGGCAAGCATTGGCAAAGTTAATATTTAGCCTATGCAACATCTATTGGCTTTGTAAATGTCTTTTTACATGGCTTAAAGTAAAAAACAAAAGCGCTGTGATGTGGCAAGCTTCATTCATGACAGCTGTCCCCCACCTCAGCCACATTTGTTCTAAAAATGCAGAAATATGATATTCTTTTCTACGGAAAGATGATTATTTTCTGAAGACAATGATTAAAACATACTTAAGCATGTTGTTGTGAATTGTTTAAGGTGTGTGCTGAACAGGCACAGCCTGTGCAGGGCGTTATACTGGGGCTGTGACTTCAGGCAGGGGAGGGTCAGGGTGGGGGGGTTGTAAAATGCGAGATATGGACCATTAGAGGTAAGTACCGAGAAAAAAAACCAAATTTCGTTCCCCACGCTGCTTCACATTTGGCGATGCAGCGTGGGCAACAAAATTAGTTTTATTAATTTTTTTCGGTACTTACCTCTAATGGTCCATATCCCGCATTTTACAACCCCCCACCCTGACCCTTCCCTGCCTGACGTCACCGCCCCAGTATAACGCCCTGCACGGGCCGTGCCTGGTGCTGAATGAGGAACACCCGCTGAGAGTCTTCAGAGAGGAGTTTCGCCCACGTCTCACCAGAAATTAACGATCAACCGACCGCCTGCCCGGTTGTCAGAACCTCCCGCATTTTGTCATATGACCAAGATATGACTTGCAAGTCTCCCAAAATATCATTTTTCTGAATCACATTCCAAAAATCACTTTGATTGGAAAATTATGCCGGATTTGATGCAGCACAAATATGAGAAGAAAACATTTCAGAAAGCCTCAATATAGATCAGAAGGAAAACAAGCATTTGCAATGCAATAGGTCTCGTATTTAGAGAGTTTAAGCTATTGGCATTGTAAATGACAATGCCTTTTATTTATCTGTTTTGATAATTAACACATAAATAAAAGGCATTGGCCTTTACAATGCCAATAGCTCAAACTCTTGTAAATGCAAAACCTTTTTCATTTCAAAGAAACAGCTGCCATTGTCCTGGGCAGCTTTGAAAGTGAAAACGTGTATGCTGCGCTGAATGTTGCAGGAAAGCATGTCGTGCCTGCAGTAGGAGAAACTCATTAAAGAAAATAGTGTTTACAGAATAAATAAGACGTACCCTGTAACAACAAAAGTAAAAGGGCCAGTGCTCATGGGAAGTTACAAATGATAATAGGTGATAATAAAGAGGGACTAACAAGCCTATTAACGAATCAGAAGCCAGCATTTACAAAGGACAGTGACACAAGCTAATGAAAACAAGCATTGGCAATGCAATGGTCTCGGCATCATTAAAGGTAGAGCTATTGGCATTGCTCATGACATTTTTTTTTCTTTAAATCAAAAATAAATGGCATTGTCATTAACATTGCCAATACACAGCACTCTGCACTCAACAGCACACAATGCTCTGCACACTCACTCTGCACTCACTGCTCTGCACACTCACTCTGCACTCACTGCTCTGCACACTCACTCTGCACTCACTGCTCTGCACACTCACTCTGCACTCACTACTCTGCACACTCACTACTCACTACTCTGCACTCACTACTCACTACTCTGCACTCACTACTCACTACTCTGCACTCACTACTCACTACTCTGCACTCACTACTCTGCACACTCTCTCTGCACTCACTACTCTGCACACTCACTACTCACTACTCTGCACACTCACTCTGCACACTCTCTCTGTACTCACTACTCTGCACACTCACTACTCACTACTCTGCACTCACTACTCACTACTCTGCATTACCACTCTGCACTCACTACTCTGCATTACCACTCTGCACTCACTATGCACTCACTACTCTGCACTCACTACTCTGCACACTCTCTCTGCACTCACTACTCTGCACACTCACTACTCACTACTCTGCACTCACTACTCTGCACTCACTACTCACTACTCTGCACTCACTACTCACTACTCTGCACTCACTACTCACTACTCTGCACTCACTACTCTGCACTCACTACTCACTACTCTGCACTCACTACTCTGCACACTCTCTCTGCACTCACTACTCTGCACACTCACTACTCACTACTCTGCACTCACTACTCACTACTCTGCACTCACTACTCTGCACTCACTACTCACTACTCTGCACTCACTACTCACTACTCTGCACTCACTACTCACTACTCTGCACTCACTACTCTGCACACTCTCTCTGCACTCACTACTCTGCACACTCTCTCTGCACTCACTACTCTGCACACTCACTACTCACTACTCTGCACTCACAACTCTGCACTCACTACTCACTACTCTGCACTCACTACTCTGCACTCACTACTCACTACTCTGCACTCACTACTCTGCACTCACTACTCACTACTTTGCACTCAGCACTCACTACTCACTACTCTGCACTCACTACTCTGCACTCACTACTCTGCACTCACTACTCTGCACTCTGCACTCACTACTCTGCACTCACTACTCTGCACTCACTACTCTGCACTCACTACTCTGCACTCACTACTCTGCACTCACTATGCACTCACTACTCTGCACTCACTACTCTGCACACTCTCTCTGCACTCACTACTCTGCACACTCACTACTCACTACTCTGCACTCACTACTCTGCACTCACTACTCTGCACTCACTACTCTGCACTCACTACTCTGCACTCACTACTCTGCACTCACTATGCACTCACTACTCTGCACTCACTACTCTGCACACTCTCTCTGCACTCACTACTCTGCACTCACTACTCTGCACTCACTACTCTGCACTCACTACTCTGCACTCACTACTCTGCACTCACTACTCTGCACTCACTATGCACTCACTACTCTGCACTCACTACTCTGCACACTCTCTCTGCACTCACTACTCTGCACACTCACTACTCACTACTCACTACTCTGCACTCACTACTCTGCACTCACTACTCTGCTCTCACTACTCTGCACTCACTACTCACTACTCTGCACTCACTACTCACTACTCTGCACTCACTACTCACTACTCTGCACTCACTACTCTGCACACTCTCTCTGCACTCACTACTCTGCACACTCACTACTCACTACTCACTACTCTGCACTCACTACTCACTACTCTGCACTCACTACTCTGCACTCACTACTCACTACTCTGCACTCACTACTCACTACTCTGCACTCACTACTCACTACTCTGCACTCACTACTCTGCACACTCTCTCTGCACTCACTACTCTGCACACTCACTACTCACTACTCTGCACTCACTACTCTGCACTCACTACTCTGCACACTCTCTCTGCACTCACTACTCTGCACACTCTCTCTGCACTCACTACTCTGCACACTCTCTCTGCACTCACTACTCTGCACACTCTCTCTGCACTCACTACTCTGCACACTCTCTCTGCACTCACTACTCTGCACACTCACTACTCACTACTCTGCACTCACTACTCTGCACTCACTACTCACTACTCTGCATTCACTACTCTGCACTCACTACTCACTACTCTGCACTCACTACTCTGCACTCACTACTCACTACTTTGCACTCACTACTCACTAGCACTCACTACTCTGCACTCACTACTCTGCACTCACTACTCTGCACTCACTACTCTGCACTCACTACTCTGCACTCACTACTCTGCACTCTGCACTCACTACTCTGCACTCACTACTCTGCACTCACTACTCTGCACTCACTACTCTGCACTCACTACTCTGCACTCACTACTCTGCATTACCACTCTGCACTCACTACTCTGCATTACCACTCTGCACTCACTACTCTGCATTACCACTCTGCACTCACTCTGCACTCACTACTCTGCACTCACTACTCTGCACTCACTACTCTGCACTCACTACTCTGCACTCACTACACTGCACTCACTACACTGCACTCTGCACTCTGCACTCACTACTCTGCACTCACTACTCTGCACTCACTACTCTGCACTCACTACTCACTACTCTGCATTACCACTCTGCACTCACTACTCTGCACTCACTACTCTGCACTCACTACTCTGCACTCACTACTCTGCACTCACTACTCTGCATTACCACTCTGCACTCACTACTCTGCATTACCACTCTGCATTACCACTCTGCACTCACTCTGCACTCACTACTCTGCACTCACTACTCTTCACTCACTACACTGCACTCACTACACTGCACTCACTACTCTGCACTCACTACTCTGCACTCACTACTCTGCACTCACTACTCTGCACTCACTACTCACTACTCTGCATTACCACTCTGCACTCACTACTCTGCACTCACTACTCTGCACTCACTACTCTGCACTCACCACTCTGCATTACCACTTTGCATTACCACTCTGCATTACCACTCTGCATTACCACTCTGCATTACCACTCTGCACTCACTACTCTGCACTCACTACTCTGCACTCACTACACTGCACTCACTACTCTGCACTCACTACTCTGCACTCACTACTCTGCACTCACTACTCTGCACTCACTACTCTGCACTCACTACTCTGCACTCTGCACTCACTAATCTGCACTCACTACTCTGCACTCACTACTCTGCACTCACTACACTGCACTCACTACACTGCACTCACTACACTGCACTCACTACACTGCACTCACTACACTGCACTCTGCACTCACTACTCTGCACTCACTACTCTGCACTCACTACTCTGCACTCACTACACTGCACTCACTACACTGCACTCAGCACTCTGCACTCACTACTCTGCACTCACTACTCTTCACTCACTACTCTGCACTCACTACTCTGCACTCACTACTCTGCACTCTGCACTCACTGCTCTGCACTCACTACTCTGCACTCACTACTCTGCACTCACTACTCTGCACTCACTACTCTGCACTCACTCCTCTGCACTCAGCACTCACTACTCTGCACTCACTACTCTGCACTCACTACTCTGCATTACAACTCTGCACTCACTCTGCACTCACTCTGCACTCACTCTGCACTCATTTAATAGGTCTCACCGTTTTCTGCATACTTTTGTGAGAGACTGTTCTATTTCCTTGTCACTATTTCGTTCCATACTTCGTCTTTTATTTGTAAAATTCGGGTACATTTCCTGTTTGTCTCCAATGCCGTCGTTTTGTTTAGTCTGCAAATTCTTCTTTCAAAGAGATCTTTTAAAAGTTTACATCATAAAAACGTCTCGCAAAACATAATTTCAGGCCGCCTGTCACATTACACAGTAGGAGGCACTTTAAATATAGAATTGAGTATGCCCCCGGAATGCCGCCGCGGCCGCCCCGGAAGTCAGGCACGGTCGCCTGTGACGGGGGCGGGGCCACGTTCAGACCGGAAGAGGAGGCAGGCGGAGTCGTTGCGTCTCGCGGCCCGGGGCTCCTGTGAGCGGTGTGGAGGCCCGGGGCCGCGCCAGCAGGAGGTTGGGCGCCGCGTGCTGAGCAGAGTCCCCGACATTGGCCAGGTAAGTTCAAAAAAAGGCTGGGGGGGCTTGGTGCACTTGTGTGTGTGTGTGCGTGTATGCTCGTGTGTGTATGTATGCGTGCGACGGTGACGGCGGGGGAGGGAGGGATGGAGGGGGGGCCTCGGTGCACGTGTGTGTGTGTGTGTGTGTGCGCGCGTGTGTGTATGTGTCAGGGGGGGTGTCTCTGTATGTATGTATGTGCGTGCGTGCATGGGCGCTTGTGTGTGTGTATGCGCATGCGTGTGGGGTGCTTGCGCTTCCCAGGAGACAGCACCTGGCCACAGCGCGCGTTCCAGTTACAAATCGCCTGGAAGGATGCGCGTGGCCAGGACTGTCTCCTGGGAATGATAGTCGCTGACAAAAGATCTCGGCGGAGACGCGCTTCCGCGCGTTGACGCCGAGACCTAAATATGGTTGGAGAGTGGGTGGTGCTTCAAGTCCATACTCTAATACAGCATGCCTCACAGAGCAGCGCAGGAGCTGCCCAGGCTCGACCTAAAAAAGAGCAAGCAACCTGTTGCCAAATAGCAAAGTGTGTGTGGAGAATAAACACAAAGGAAACATATGTATATTTGGGTCAGCTTCATTATCTGGTCAGCTTCCTTTTGTTTGAACTTTAGACAGTGCCTTTCCTTCTGAGTTCAGATTCATGCATGTGAATCTGCGAGCATCCAACGTGCATATTAAAGGCAGATGCAATCGGAAGAAGGGCTCGGCAAGTTAAACTCAAGCTACTGCAATCTGCGCCTACCCTGTTTGACATCCAGAGTGGGCCAACTCAGCCGTTCATCCTTCCAAGGTCGACAAACTGAACAACCTGCTTTTTACAGCTCAAATAAACTGCAATAACTGGGGAACCAAGCATCATCAAAACTCTCATTTAATTTGGAAAGCGTGTTTGATGAGTGACAAGAGAATGAATGCAATAGAAGTATGTGTACAAAAAGCCTCTCAATATACTCGATCGATACCCTCTTTATTATTATATAATGTCCACACTCGCCTCTCGTCAGGTGCAATATAGATTTTTCTTTGCAGGCACTTAATTATTAACGTTTCACTGTCTAGGCAGTTTCTTACGGATATTTAGTGCTGTGTCGTGAGCACATGAGTCACTCATCAAGCAACTGTCATAATTTCCAAAGGGACCTGCAAATGAAATCTCCTTTTTCTAGGTAAAAAAAACTTAGGTGTTCCGCTACATATGAAACAGATAAAAACAACTGGGCAGATTTATGATAACTGGCGCATCCCCAGGGATGAGCCAATTATTTTGCGCCGCTGCTCCGCCACCCATGGTGCGCCGCATTTACAATGCGGCGCACCATGGGGCAAAAACGTCACAGATGCGTGACGCATCTGTGCCGTAAAGGTGGCGCATTGCTGGAGTTGCGTCGCAAGCGCGACGCAGCTCCAGTAAGGCTCGGGGTGCCCTGTCTGCCCAATGCTGCGTCAAGCCTTACGCCTGCTTCAAGCAGGCGCAGGGTTTTGACGCAGCATTGGCCTGAAAGTGACTGAGTGAAATCTTATAGATTTCACTCAGCCACTTTTGCAAGGCGCACCTGCCTCGGAACGCCCACCCTGCGCCAGAACGCCCACAAGTGGCTTTACAACGTGACGCATCTGCCTAGATGCGTCACGTTGTGAATGGGTCATAGGGATGCGCCATGTTTACGCCGCAGTTGCGTGACGCAAACGTGGCGCATTACCAACATAAATCTGCCCCAACGTGTGTAAGGCTCAATTCTTGCATTGCGTGGGCATGTACATTTACAGTGTGACATCACATGACTGGTCCCTTTTCAGGACATGGAGGGGATTTCTGGCCGGGCCAGATGAAGACAATTTGTCTTCGTTTTCTTGGAAATATTTCTTGCAGTCACGTGCCTCGAGGTGCTGAGTGAAGCCGGGCCCCCTGCCTGTAGAATGAACGCTGACTTGCACTAAAGTACACGCGGTCCTGCATCCTACAAAGGTTTTCAAACAATCAAATAAAAATAAAACGACCTCAAAATCGGATAGGGTGCATTTCCAAAGCAAATATATACAGCATCGCATGCAGGTGGATGTTTAAAAATTGATTTTAATAAAAGGACATCTATCAAAGTAATGAACAAATATAAAGGTAAGAAATGTCTGCAACAAACGGACTCACCTTTTGGACCTTATAGGTATTTAGCTATGTAGCACATTAGCCCATGGGCGTCCGCAGAAATGTTTCCAGGGGGAGGCAAATTTTTAACTTTATTACCATCCCCCTTGCACCCTTCTCCCCTCTGCTTTGCACCCTTCTCACCCTCCCCTTGCACTCTTCTCACCCTCCCCCTTGCACCCTTCTCCCCCTCTCCCTTGTACCCTACTCCACCTCCGCATTGCACCCTTTGCTACCTTGCACCCTTCTCCCCCTCTCCCTTGTACCCTACTCCACCTACGCATTGCACCCTTTTCTACCTTGCACCATTGTCCCCTCTGCCTTGCATGCTTCTCCCCTCTGCCTTGCACCCTTCTCCTCTCTGCCTTGCACACTTCTCCTCTCGGCCTTGCACACTTCTCCTCTCTGCTTTTCACCCTTGTCCCCCTCCGCCTTATACCCTTCTCCCCCTCCGCCTTGCACCCTTCTCCCCCTCCGCCTTGCACCCTGCTCCCCTCTGACTTGCACCATTCTCCTCTCTGCCTTGCACCCTTCTCCCATTCCGCCACGCACCCTTCTCCCCCTCCGCCTTGCACCCTTCTCCCCCTCCGCCTTGCACACTGCTCCCCTTCTACCTTTCACCCTTCTCTGCCTTGCACCCTTCTCACCCTCTGCCTTTCACCCTTCTCCCCCTCTACCTTGCACCCTTCTTCCCCTCCTCCTTGCACATTTCTCCCCCTCTGCCTTGCACCCTTCTCCCCCATGAATCTATATCCCCCTTTGCCTTGCACCCTTCTCTGCCTTGCACCCTTCTCCCTCCGCCTTGCCCCCTTCTCGCCCTTGTACCCTTCTCAACCTCCGCCTTGCAATCTTTTCTACTTTGCACCATTCTTTCCGGTGGTCATATCACTGAAAAGCGATTCTGGTATTTTACTGACCTCTGCTGGCAGTTTTCGATCAAGAAAGTTAAATTGAGGCAGTTGCCAGAAATATTAAAAAAAGAAAGTCCCTCAGCAGAAAGCAATTCTGGTATTTTACAGACCTCTACTGGTCGTTTTCTATCAAGACAGTTAAATAGAGACAGTTGAACAGAAATAAAAGTCCCTAAGCGGAAGCAGACAAGTACTAGGGCTGATCTCCAGAGCCAACAAAGTACATACACATATAAGACATCTACAGAACCCCCTGACCCCGACCACGGTTCAGCAACTCCATCGCTGACTTTGTCAGCACACACGCCCTCGCCTCCATGGACTACATCCTCCTCAGGGGCCTGAACTTCCACCTCGAGAACAACAACGACACCAACTCCACCACCCTGATCGGCAACCTAGCCAACCTTGGACTCAGACAGCTCGTCACAACACCCACCCACTCCGCCGGTCACATGCTTGACCCCATCTTCTCCCCAAGCCCCTACATCTCCTTCAACCACACCACCAAACTCCACTGGACTGACCATCGCTGCATCCACTTCACCTTCAAGAAACCCACCATTCAGCACTGCACCCAACAGATGACTCGCCGCTGCTGGAGCAAAGTCACCGAAGACCAGCTAACCACCACCCTCACCCAGAACCCACCCGCCAACCCCACGGACCCCGACACCGCCGCCCACAACCTCAGACAGTTGATCAACGACTGCTCCAACACCCTTACCTTGATCAAGAAACCCTCCAACAGTCACACCAACAAGAAAGCCAGCTGGTTCACTGAAGACCTCCAGGCATCCAAGCGAACCTTGTGACTTCACCCCCTTTTCTTTGCCACACCTTGACCACCAATTTATGGATTCAAGGAGTAAAGGTTTTCCAATTCCAGCACTGATGTAAGGATCAGACACTGAGCAGTAGCAATGCTGGACAAACATTTCAAGCATCCCTCGGATCCACCCTTTGGTTTTTCCCAGCATGCCCATCGACAGAGGCCTAGAAGAAATCTTCCCATTTGGGCTGTTAATTCCTTCAAACAGAGATCTCAAGTCACTGGCTTAAGTACTCATCAACTTTCATATGTTGAATCTGATACTGCGCTCAAATACATTCATGTTAGACCTGCTAATCATAAGTGTGAGGTCTTAAGATCCGATGTCCCTTCTTGTGATGTCACTTCCTGTGAGGTCATGGGTTGTGATGCCACTTCCTGTGGTATCACTTCCTGTGATGCCACATAGGATGCTGCGCTGTGATATCACTCGCATACCCCCTAACTTGCTTAGTCCCCTACCTCAGTTCTTTAAGGACTTAGGCCTGACTAGCACAAAGACTCCACATAAATGGCAGATACTGGGCTGAGCAAAAGTTGTTTCACATAAGCAAAACAACACAGTTACACTAGAGATATTGTACCATTAAAAGCAAGTGTCCCTCTGTGCAAATCTGCTTCTTGTTGCAAATGTCTGGTTATCTGCACATGTGTCATTGCAAAAAGTATGAATATTACGTTTAAAGAAAAGGGGTTAGGAGAAGTGAAGTGAATGAGGCGCTGGAAGCTTTTGGGACTTTCAGGAGGTGTATCCCTTACCAAGTGCTGTTTTTTACATACTGTACAGGCTTTCCTTGCATTTCGTTATGAGGTTTAATTCAGAAAATTGCAAGAAACGACGGTTAAGGAAAAACGATATCTAAAAGTTTTTTTTATTTATAAATAAGGAAAATAAAATAGGTATCAATACCAAACTGACAGTCAGATCACACAGAGTAGTTTTACAGGACGTACTACTGGCGCCTGATGTGGGACACCGGAAGCTCTGTCCACTAACAGAGGCCTGCTATGACCTGCTGAGCACCTCTGTGGTTGAACGCGCTCTGGGGTCTGTAGTCTGTACCACCTCGAGGGGAGTGCACGGTGTAAACTGCACATCCTCTCTGTGCAGACACCACCTGCAGGAGGCCAGGGAAGTGCAGGGAGTGGAGATGAGGGGTGTCACGTTGGTTCTTATTACCATGAACATGTCTGCCCTGCACCCGAACACAGGATTCTGAGAGGCGGGAGGCGTCGTGGCCCGGTTCCGGTCATGTCCACTCAGTGGGCCACCGATGAGCAGGGCCGGCGCAAGGCCTGGCCAGTATGGGCAGCTGCCCAGGGCCTCGCACTCTGCCTACCAGGATGGGGCCCCTTACAGTGGTAACACCCCACCAGTCCTTCTGTACCCCTGCCGATCAAAGTGAAAGTAATTGCAGAGGCCGCCGCACCCTCCCGTAGGGGGGGGGAGGCTTGAAGGCCGGCACCATAATCCTCGTGGTGCCACCAGTGGGGTAAAACTGGTTCTGGGCGCCTCGATGCGCCCAGGAGCCAGCGGAAGCGGGGTGTGCACCAGCCACCCGACCGGAAGTGACCCTTTGACCTGGGCGCCCCTAAAGGGCGCCCAATGGTCAACTTGGCGTTATTTGAACCCCCCAATCAGGGGGGCTCACCTGAGGCCTTCAAGGAGGGCTCAAGAGGATTTAAGCGCCGCCACCCTCCCAGCAGAAGCACAACGCCTTCGAGGAGCTGGGAGAACGGCGCGACAGCAACAACGACTGAAGGGAAGAAGTCGACGCGGCGGAGAACGAAGCTGAAGAAGGCGAGGTCCTGTCGGAGATCCAGGTCATCGTCGCCGAGCACACCACGTGGAGTACGGTGCGCCTTTCCAGCTCCCCCGAAGCAAGATAGCGCGAAGGTTTCGAAGGCGCCGGATCGCACCAGGTGAAGCGACCAACAGAAGGAGTGCAGCGAGCTCAGAGCCCGGGGTGAGCACATGCATTTGGCTGTGCCACAGCGGACGGCCTGACGCAGACGCGAGAAACCAAGAAGCCACACAAAAGTGCGCAGAGGTTCACGACATGTCGGAAGGCCAGGCAGACGAGATGGCAGAGGTACTGAAGAAGATCCGCGAATTTTCGGCCATCCACGGGGACGACTGGCTCCACCCTCACTTGGGTAAAGGGAAGGAGAACAGACCAGAGGACCAGGCAGAGGAAGAACCAGGGCCTTCCGCACCCAAGAAACCCAAAAGCACGCCGATGAAGAGGACATCCAAGAGGAACCCTCCAAAGAAAGTACGTCAGAAACCTCTTCCGTCGAGACCGGATGTCGGTGACCAGGGTGAGACGACCAGCAAGGGGAAAAAGGGTGAGCATATTAGCAACATCGTAAAAGAATGCTTGAAATCGCTGGCGCCAGGGTTACTTAATGGCACAGGGCAGGGAATAGCAGGGCCTAGGGAGCAGCGCGCAGAAGAAGCGGCAGGTCTGACATGGCATATGGTCGACCCAGGGTGGGCCCGGCAGACGAGAGTGCAAGAGCAGGTAGGCTTGTCCGCCCAAGGTGAGCAAATCTCCCCGTTACCCGGGTGGGGTTACGGCCCTGCGTCAGGGAGCCCACCTCCGGTCGGGCTAGTCAATGATCCTTACATCAGGCCATCCCCTGGTCCGGCGTCCCTGACTACGAAAGCCACCGGCTTAGCATGTCTCATTTCCCTTGCGGTTAAAGAAAAGATATGGCGCAAGGAATTCATAGACATATTTTCACTACTGGAAATACAGCTAGAGGGGCTCGACCTAACCACGTGCGACAGGAAGGATGAGGACAGGAGAGAAAGGCGCGGGGCCAGAAAGGAGCGCACCTTCGACAATTGGTTGGATGCATTCAGAATCATGGCATGTATTATAGTAGAAAGGTTCCCCCATTGCGCTGCAGATTTGTGGCTGTACGAGGCCAACATCCACCTAGCACAGAGGCAGTTCCCTGGGGATGTCTGGTTGGAGTACGATAAAGGGTTTAGATTGAAAATGCAGAGGCACCCTGAAATGGAGTGGAATGAGGAGGATGTCTCGGGGTTCATCCACAAGATGCTTACAGCCAAGGAGGTTAGGGCCTGGGCGGGCAAAAGCGACCATCCCTTTCGGAGCTCGTACCAAAAGGGGAAGAATAGTTCATATCAGAGGCGGTCTACCGGGAGATCTTACTCCCCAACCGCAACTAAGGCGATCTGTTGGAGATACGAGGCTGGGGATTGCTCATGGGGCTCTTCTTGTAAGTTCCAACACGCATACGCTAGCTGCGGGGGCAGGCACGCTACCGTGGCGTGCAAAGGTTCCAAGCGCGAGTCAAAAGGGGAAAAGAAAGAGAAGAGCAAGAAGCGGTAGCCCCAACGCAGGGAGAGGAGGGGCGCTGGTGGACATTCATAAATGCCAGCTATCCAGATCACCCATTATTACACAACAGCTGCGCAGATTGGCGAACAAATATCCGAACAGAGCGGATGCCCGGTTACTGGTGGATGGTTTTGAGGAGGGTTTTCTTATCCCTTTCCAGGGCCCACTGCCCTTAGCGGGGGTGAACAACTTGAAGTCAGCAAGGCAACACCCCGAGGTTGTTAGCGCTAAGATAGAGAAAGAATTGAACCTGGGTAGAGTCGAAGGCCCCCTCCCAAAGGAGCTGCGCAAAGGCATAGTCGTCTCCCCGCTGGGCGTGGTCCCCAAGAAGGAGAAAGGGCAATTCAGGCTAATACACCACCTATCATTTCCGGAGGGTTCCTCCGTGAATGACGGTATTGATCCCGAAGCTTGCTCAGTGGGCTACGCGTCAGTCGACGACGCAATTGCACTGGTTAAGGCGTCAGGTATAGGATCCCTCATGGCGAAAGCGGATATTGAATTAGCGTTCCGACTATTTCCGGTTCACCCCTCCAGTTTCCACCTACTGGGTTTCCAATGGGGGGAGGATGTGTTTATCGATAAAGCCATGCCCATGGGCTGCGCGATATCGTGTGCCTATTTTGAGCAGTTCGCCACTTTCTTGGAATGGGCGCTTCACAACGGGCACCAGGAAGGTGGAAAACTGCACTACCTAGACGATTTCCTGTTCACAGGCCCGGCAGGATCCTCGGTGTGCGCTAGTACACTGGCAGCTTTCGAGGACTTAGCCAGGTCTCTCGGGGTCCCCCTGGCAAAGGAGAAAACCACAGGCCTGACCACGAGACTCACGTTCCTGGGCATAGAATTGGACTCCATAGCAGGAACCGCCAGGCTGCCCCCGGACAAAGTAAAGGAATTTCGCGAAGAAGTGTCTAAGCTACGGGGTCGGAAGAAGGCCACCCTGAGGGATATCCAAGGAGTGATAGGTAGACTTAACTTCGCGGCTCGCGTAATCCCTCCCGGCAGGGTATTTTCTAGGCGCCTAACAGGGCTAACGGCCGGCGTCACCCACAAACACCACCACATCCGGCTGAGTGCAGGCGTAAAACAGGACCTGCAGGTGTGGGACGAGTTCCTACAGGATTTTAACGGGGTGCGGATTTGGAGAGACGGGTGGTTGACGGCCAAACAGATAGCTCTTTACACGGACGCAGCCGGAAGCCTGGGGTTCGGCGTGGTCCTGGGAAACAGTTGGTGCGCCAGCCAGTGGCCAGACAAGTGGCACGCGCAGGGGCTCACTAGGAACATCACGTTTCTCGAGCTGTTCCCAATAATTGTGGCACTGACCATTTGGAAAGAGGAGATAAAAAACCTAAAACTCACGTTTTGGTCAGATAACATGGGAGTAGTGCAGGCCATTAACAGAGGCGCAGCGAGATGCCCTGACATGTTGAGGCTAATGCGTCGGTTAATTAAATTGCAGCTGGAGGGGAATCTGGAGCTGAAGGCACGCCACGTGCCAGGGTCAGAGAACACGGCAGCAGATGCACTATCCTGGTCCCAAATGAAGCGGTTCAGAGAGCTGGTACCCGGGGCGGACAGGGAGATGACCCCCTTTCCACTGTGCCTTTGGGACCTGGGGGAGTAGACTTGTCCTGGCTAATAGGGCACTCACTTACCGCAGAGGCAAACAGAAGGTACAGGACCTACGCGAGCACAGTAAAGAGAGTTGGGGGCATAAAATCGCTGGAAGACAAGGCAGAAACTCGCACAGCAGTCGAGAAATTCGTACAATGGGCATTCAACTCCAAGAAAACGAGATTGTGGGCCCAGGCGCACTTGTCCGCCATCGCCCACTTTGCCAGGCTTTACACAGGCGAGGATCCCACTACCTCGGCCTATCTAAAGACAGCCTTAAAAGGTTGGAGGAGGGTTGAAGGTAAAAAGAAGGACAGCAGGCGTCCCATCGACTTCGCCAAGCTGGGGCAGCTCGTAGGAGCCCTCACAGGTATAATAGCGGACAAATACGAGCTGCTGTTATTTAGGGCGGCATTCACCACGGCCTTCTTCGGAGCATTCCGAATCAGCGAATTAGTAGCCCCCAACAAGTCGGGCCCAGCGCAGCAATGCCTGCAGGTGAGGGACATCAAGCCAATGGTGAAGGCCGTGGAGTTAACACTGAGACAGTCCAAGACAGACAGGGCAAGGAGGGGGACGACGGTACGCCTCCATTGCATCCCAGAGGCAGGGCTCTGCGCGGTATGCTGGCTATTTAAGTACATTGGGGCTCGCCCGGCTGGCGAGGGCCCCCTCTTTATACATCAGGATGGAAGGAACCTGAGTAAGTTCCAGTTTACGGCCCTAATGCGCCAAGGCCTTGGTAAAGCCGGGTTTTGCGCGGCATCGTTTGCCTCTCACTCATTCAGGATCGGTGCAGCGACCTCGGCAGCGCAGCATGGCATGCCAGAGGACAGGATCCAGGCGGTGGGCAGATGGCGCTCCAGGGCGTACAAGTCATACATACGCCCTAACCTCGTTTAAAAAAAAAAAAAAACCCAAGGGGGGAGAAAGGGGGAGTTAGTCACTTTGGGATGCCGCACGGCAGGGTGATAGCTCCTCAACCACACCCGGTGCGCAGCAGGCCACCTTAACAGAATGCTTTCTCTCGACAGGGGGACGCCCGCGGCTGGTCTGGGTGGTGGGACATTCATTCGTGTCCCGAATGGAGTCTTGGTGGCGGCAATCGGGTCACAAGGCAAGCAGGCCCAAATCGACGTACATCCGCTGGATAGGGCAGCCGAGTATGAGATGGGAGCAGCTACTGCCAACGCTGGACGGCCTCATGGCAGATTCGGCCTGGCTGCCCGACGTCCTGATCATCCACCTTGGGGGCAACGACCTGACCCGGCTAGGGCGAAAAGCAGTCCGGCAGGCCATCCAAAAGGATCTCACCAAAGCAGCAGCATGGTTGGGCCCCACAACGGTAGTCTGGTCCGAAATGATCAGCAGGAACCATTGGAGAGGTGCCGATTCCAACAAGGCCGTCGATAACGCGAGGAGGAAATTAAATATCGCGATGCACAAATTTTGCTACGCCAATGGCCTAGAATCAATCCGGCACGGCCTCATCCACCCGGGCCGCCCGGAACTTTATGGTCGAGACGGGGTGCACCTCTCCGAAAAGGGGATGAAGGTTTTCTGGGATAACTTGTGGGGTGCAATGACACTCGCAGGTTGCCATTAAAAAAAAAAAGGAAAGAGAAAAAAGCGGGAGCCACGAACCAGGTGCAGGGGGGGAGCCGCAGTAAGACGTGAGCCTCCCTGCGGCGTGGGGGAAATCCTACACTGGTTGGCTAAGGAAACACACCGGCGGGCGGTGTGTAAGAGGATGGCCACTCACTTTTGAATGCCGCACGGCAGGGTGACGTGGCGGCATAAAGGAGGGGAGTAACAGGAGGAGACGGCACTCGCGGCCCAGACCCGGCCGGACGGCAGGGCGCAAATGGTAGCGAGCTGGGGACCTAACTCCCGACAGGTAAGCTCCCCTCCGCAACACGCAGAAGGCGTGGGCAACCAACCACTGGAGCACCAATAGACTGTCAACAAACTGGTTTGTGTACAAGTCCCATTTTCGAACTAAGGAGAGCACAAAAAGACTGACACCTGTTATCACAAGATGGTGTCATAATTTGTAATATGACATGTATGATTGATGGTTACAGTTCGCAAAATGGAAGATTGCTTAAAACCAGTTTGTGTTATTAATATGTTTTTCGGTTATTAATAAACTGCGGCCAACAACGACCACCACTAATACCAGTTATTGTTGGTTGACATTATTTCCCATCATTGGCAACAGCAGGATGCGGGGGCCGGTAAGTGATGTATGCGTGTGTCCCCACGGAATAGGCACATGCGAGGGTTATGTGTCTCTTTACAATTAAGCTCATGGGAGGGGCCCCCCCTCCTGGGGCCTCTAAGGGATGGGGGACACCTCTCAGACAGCCCATTCGAAGACTCCACAGGACGCCCATTGTCAGCACTTTATCCCACACAGGTTTAACTCTCAGCCCCCAAGCAATTCTCACACCTTCAGTCCAAAATGGGATGAACAAGAGGTGCTTGAGGGTGGCCGAGAGGAGGAGCTGCAGCCCAGTTGGAGTCTCCTCCAAGCAGCTTCCCCGAGATCCGGTGTCACGTATCTACATTTCAGGCGGGGTTAACTTCACCTTTGTGATGCACCACCCAAGAGCGGGGCTGCAGCAGCATGGACGGGGAACTCGAACAGGGAGAGGCGTGGCGGGGGCGTTAGTGGCATCAGGCGCGTCAATCTACCACAAAAGCAAAGGGCGGGAACCTGTCACTCTTACAGATCCGGCGACAGCGGATCCCAGGCAATGCGACGTGGGAAGGACAATTCTTAGAAACGATTGAGAATCAGAAAAAACATACTTGGAAGTGCATAATCATGGGCCATTTGCACACCACATCCTTTCATACCTTTGATCATGTACACTACACAAAATTGACTTTTTGGCTTTCGGTGAAGCTAGGGTCACCAATCGCCCGTAAATTTCATAGACCGTCCGGTATTTTAGTATGATGTGTCTGTAAGACGTCCTCAATGACACCTTACAGATATCATAATAAAATCGAATTGGGGAATTTCAGGGAGGTATGCTGTTCCCCTGTGCAAGGCCCAATGAGTTTAAAAGTTTCCCCTCGGGCCTCTCGCACTTATCTTTTAATCTGTAGACTGAGGCTGCCTGCAGCAGCCCCTCCCGGACCTCACAAAGACTGTGGACCGGCCCATTATCATTCTGAGACTGCAGATGATTATCACAGATAGAATGACAATGGGCCCTTTTATAGCGACAGCATGTGGTGTGCCTTCTCCTGCACAAATCTGGACTGCAGAAAGGGCCTGTGGTCCTTTTGCAAAGCTGCACGAAAACTGTGAAGTGCACGATTGTCTCAGCCTTATATAAACTTATTTCGACTTGTACTTAACTTGGTTGTCTATTTACTTATATAATATTGTGCGACCTCCTCTGATATGTCTGTAAGACGTGTGTTTTGTCCCAAATTTTTGTCCTGAATTTTGACCTTCTGTCCTGAATTTTGACACTTTGTCCTGAATTTTTAGACTGACCATCCTGAATTTGCACCCATGCCAATTGGTCACCCTAAATGAAGGGCTGAAATTCACGTCCTAATAGCATGTTTTTATGCAGCGCTTCATGTTGCCCTTTTGCCGTTTATGTGCGCTGTAAATAACAGGCTATAAAGTCTGAGCACTTTAAATAACAGGCGTTATAACTTTAACCCAATCTGTAGCACCCAATTTACTCACATTGGACAGCTGATATATATCTGAACCCGGGCTCACTAGACCATAGAAGCTCACTATGTCCCAGCAGGGGCTGAGTGGACCTTTCAAGCTGAACTGGGGCCCACTGGGCCATACAAGCTCACGGTCTCCGAACCAGGGCTCATTAACCAAACAAGCTCACTGTCTCCGAACCGGGCTCACTAACCATACAAGCTCACTGTCTCCGAACCAGGGCTCATTAACCAAACAAGCTCACTGTCTCCGAACCGGGCTCACTAACCATACAAGCTCACTGTCTCCGAACCAGGGCTCATTAACCAAACAAGCTCACTGTCTCCGAACCGGGCTCACTAACCATACAAGCTCACTGTCTCCGAACCAGGGCTTACTAACCATACAAGTTCAATGTCTCTGAACCGGGCTCACTAACCATACAAGCTCACTGTCTCCGAACCGGGGCTCACTAACCATACAAGCTCACCTTCTCCGAACCAGGGCTCACTAACCATACAAGCTCACTGTCTCTGAACCGGGGCTCACTAACCATTCAAGCTCACTGTCTCCAAACCAGGGCTCACTAACCATACAAGCTCACCATCTCTGAACCAGGGCTCACTAACCATACAAGCTCACCGTCTCCGAACCAGGGCTCACTAACCATACAAGCTCACCGTCTCTGAACCAGGGCTCACTAACCATACAAGCTCACTGTCTCTGAACCGGGGCTCACTAACTATACAAGCTCACTTTCTCCGAACCGGGGATCACTAACCAATACAGCTCACTGTCTCCGAACCAGGGCTCACTAACCATACAAGCTCACTCTCTCCGAACCGGGGCTCACTAACCATACAAGCTCACTGTCTCTGAACTGGGGCTCACTAAGCATACAAGCTCACTGTCTCCGAACCGGGGCTCACTAACCAATACAGCTCACTGTCTCCGAACCAAGGCTCACTAACCATACAAGCTCACTGCCTCCAAACCCGGGGTCACTAGACCATACAAGCTCACTCCCTCCAAACTTGGGCTCACTAGACCCTACAAGCTCACTGTCTCTGAACCTGGCTCACTTACCATACAAGCTCACTCCCTCCAAACTTGGGCTCACTAGACCCTGCAAGCTCACTGTCTCTGAACCCGGCTCACTAACCATACAAGATCACTGCCTCTGAACCAGGGCTCACTAACCATACAAGCTCACTGTCTCCGAACCAGGGCTCACTAACCATATAAGCTCACTGTCTCTGAACCGGGCTCACTAACCATACAAGCTCACTGTCTCCGAACCGGGGCTCACTAACCATTCAAGCTCACTGTTTCCGAACCAGGGCTCACTAACCATACAAGCTCACCGTCTCCGAACCAGGGCTCACTAACCATACAAGCTCACCGTCTCCGAACCAGGGCTCACTAACCATACAAGCTCACCGTCTCCGAACCAGGGCTCACTAACCATACAAGATCACTGCCTCCGAACCCGGGGTCACTAGACCATACAAGCTCACTATGTCCCAGCAGGGGTCATTAGACCATTCAAGCTCACCCTCTGTGAACTGGGGCCCACTGGACCATACAAGCTCACTGACTCGAGAACCAGGGCTCATTAGACCATAATAGCTCACTCTCTCGCATTTCCAATGGTTACACACACCCATCACTACTAGTAAACAGTGCTGGTAACTGGCTCTGGTGACCTCAGGGTGGAGCCCGGGTCCACCTCACCCACACCGACTAAAAGTGTGTTCACCGTTTGATACAAGAGTGGTGTTGTGAGTCCGTACAGAAAAACATACAGACGGCAGATACAGGGATGTACCTTCAGGGGGATGTTTGTGGTGTTACACCTTCCTAATAAATGTATTTTCTGCTAAATATTTGGGTACAGTTGCTTTAAGTCAGGTGTGATGAGGTGTCTGTCGGATTTCAGCAGTAACTTGTACCAAAAAACAGACACAAACACACGCACTCTTTTCCCTCTCTCTTTTGAAAGCCTTCAACAATGTTGGTAAATTTGAGAAAACAGTGTGTTTTTTCACACTTAGTATCGCTACCGATCTGCCTTCTTCTCCCTTTCCTTTGCCCTTTAGCCCCTACTTTGGGCCCTGCTTGTTGTATAATGTATTTTAACATTAAATGCCAGCGCCATTGTTGGAAATTCTGAAGATCACCCTGCCCCCAAATCTTACTGACCAAGCTACGCCCCTGGGAGGTGTGTGAGCTGCGTGTGTCGTTGGGGTCTCCCCTGCTATAATGGGAGGACTCACCATGTTTACATGGATATTTTCAGGTGCCCATCTGCTTTACAAAATGTGCGCACTACACTGTGGCCGTACCATGGTCACTCTAATGAGATATGGTACCATATGGCGGTGGACGAGCCAATGAAAGCTGGAGCCAGGCTCGAGCCTGAACCCTGGCTCTGGCTCAGCTCGAGGTCCTGTTCAAACCTCTAGTCCATAACGAGCTGAGCTTTCTCAGCCTGCCACCTGCCCGATGCCCAGTATGTGCTGTTGTGGCCAGAGCAGTTTACTATCGAACTAAACCAGCCAGGTTTGTGCCTCTGCGTCAGTTCAGTGTCCTGTGAATTTAACGGATGTTCATTGAGGGTGGGACACATAGGACCACATTTACAATAGAATTGTGGAGTGCCGTGTTAAGCTAAAATTGTTAACGCCACGCTACGCTATTTTGAAAATGCATGGATGCGCCATATTTACAATGATACTGCGTACCCCTGCATTTTCTCTAGCGCCGGAGCTAAATTCACCTGCCTAGCTCCAACGCAGGCACAGTTTCACAATAGTGCAAGGGTGCTGCGTTGAGGCACTGATCGTTTATGTGCAGGAAGGTGTTCGTTTCTGCACATAAACAATCACAAATGGTGATGTGGAACTCCTATGCGTGTTGCATTGTGCAGCACACTTGAAGTTGCAAATCGTCATTAATTTAAATGATTGTTTATCTGCAGGAAGGGACACCTCTCTGCACAGGAACAATCATTCATGGCGATTTGCTGTTTCTGTGTGTGCTGCACAGTGCAGCACACACAGAAACAGCAAAAACTACGAGAAATAAAAGTATTTCTCTTCGTTTCATCATGTTAAGACCAGGTTATTACTGGTCTTAATTTTGACACAGCCCCATATTTACGACACCCTTGTAAATAGAGGGCAGTGTCAAAATCAATGGGTATTGTGGTGAAATGCGCACCGCAACACCCGTTGCCCACACCTTTCAAGCTAAGTATAGTGTGAAAGGGTGCCTTATTTACAAGGCAGTGTTAAACCACTTATGTGGCTTAATGCCGCCTTGTAAATAAGGCGAAGGGTTTATTCAGCAGCGGCTCCTCCCCTATGACGGAGGAGGGTCGCCCGGCCTGCTGTCAGTGCAGCAGGCACACACATTCATAAAGTGGTAAAAAAAATACCTTTGTATCATGTGTGGCAGGCGCGCACCGCTACAGCGTATGGGCACTGGGGGGGCTGATTAGTGCAATTGCACTATTACCTCAGCCTTCTGCCAGTGCGCATGAAAGATTGGCCAGGTGTCATGCGCACTTCAAAGCCTGCAATCCTAGGGACGAAAAACCAGTAAAGGGATTTCAGGCACAGGCCGCCAGCCTGAAAATGAGCACTGGGTTAGACTGCTCCAACCAATCCTGGAGCGATTGGTTGGATTCGCGTGGCACAAGGGAAGAAGTCCCTCCCTTTCTGCCCCCGAGTCCAACAAGAAGAGAGGGAAGGCGACGGCACCCTGTGGCCAGCAACATACTTATGGTGGGTTTGTTGAGCATCGAGCCTACCAGATGTTAATGTTGCCGGCCGCTACTGGGTTTGTCACCACAGGAACGTCACACAAATTGACGTTCCTTTGGCGATAAGCCCTTGTAAATATGCCCCAAAGACTTTTAGCCTTAGATGGTACAATATAATAATATAATTATCGCTATATAGCGAACAGCAAAAAATCCGACAACTTTTGCCACTTGGATACAAAGTGTAATGGTGTCTCGGTTCACACTCGTCCCTCTCCTACACACAACCATCACCACCATCTTTTATGTGGCTCCACCAGTGTCTGTGACAGTATATTCGTAAATGTATATGAAGAGCTGGAATGCAAGAAGCAACACTAAACAAATTGTTCATTTAGAAATGTGCTTCTGGTGAACGAAAGCTGCTTCATAGCACATATGGACCTCAGAGTACAGACATAAAACACAACCACATCACTTAGAGCACTTGTCAATACAACGCCTTAGAGGTGGAAGCTTCAATTATTTGTAAAAAAAAAAATGGTACAAAGATTCTTCTGGCCGCTAAAAGTGGGTGGAAGGTGGCACCAGCTGAAGAGAAACAAGTGATAGGTTAGGGAGAACGCGAATCCCCATTTGCATATAATAAAGGAAGTGAATGTGCTTAATGTCACTCACTGGTGGTCACGTAAAGCGCTCCAATATCTCCAGGTCGAGTTCGCGCTATGAAAAAAACTGCAAGAAAATGCACAAAAAGTTGTAAAAAAGCATTAGCGTCAAAGGAGAGACAAACAGGTAGCCATTTCGTGGCTGATTTGTACAAAGTGAAATCCAAAACCTGGTTAATCGGGGCTTCCTAGCTTCAATTGTGTGATCTTAGGCAAATATGTTATTTCACCAAAACTCATATTTCTTCATATTCGCGCATGGAAGTATGTTCAAATTCGTGAGGTCAGAAACCTAGCCATACAAAAACCCACCCATTGTGTTTAATTTATTATATTAATCTGGGCCAGTGTGAAGATTGAGGCAGGTATAGATTATAAGGGGCTGTTTAAAGACTATCACTTTTAATAAGTGCTTCTCAGTGCAGTGCTATAATGAGACATATTCATTTCAAAGCTTCCAAAAGTACACTTTCTTTGAATTTTGAAGTAACTTTATCATCCTTTACATGCTTGTTGTGTGGTTTACCTAGCATACATTTTCAGGGCTTGGCTCCTGCATGGGCTTTAAGAGCCAACCCAGACCCTTGGCTCGGCTCTGGTTCGGCTCTCCCTGATAATTTGTTGCCTCACCCACCTCTAGTGCTATAATATTTACCTTCTATTCGTGCATCCAGAGTGCCTAGATGTATACGTCTTTTGGTTATAGCGCACATGGAAGTGGGATAACGGCCAGAGCTGCCAACTTTAGAACGGGGTGGGGGGGCTGGACCAGGATCGAGTCTTATCGTCGGCTCAACATCTTGTGATTGTGGGAAAATCACTTAACATGCCCTGCCTAAAAAAAACAATGATTTGTTCTTGAGTAAGGTAACTGCTGTTAAAGCGCCCCAAAACTGTCAGTCAGGTTTGCACCAAAAAACTGCAAAAAAACTAAAAAAAACTACTAAATCGCTCTAAACCACCATGAAAAGACACTCTTCAATAGGACTCCACCTGAGTCTTCAATGGTCCCTGTGTTACTGCAGGCCCTAGTTCATGCCTTGTGGTTCTTACATGGCTTATTTCTAAGAGCCCTGCAACACTTTTGCACAATGTAAGGGGTGCATGTTTAACGCAGGGCTCTCACAAAGATTTAATAAGCCACGCAAAGCCACCCTGCATGGCTTTGACTGGGCTCATAACTCACTGCATTGCCTTACTCTGTGCCCCGGAGGCGCTTCATGGGCGTTGCGGTGGGTAAATATGTGCGCCTCCCTAGGTGAGGCATAACGAGGAGAAATATGTTTATTTCTTCTTGTTTTTTCCTGTTTCTATATGTGGAGCCTAGAAAGAGGAACATTTCTCATAGGATTGTGTTGTTTAGGTCCTGCTCAACAACAGTCCAGCCTGCAACAGTGGCACTCTTGCACCAAGGTGGAAGACTGGCTACGTTGGCGCTAGGCTGCCCAGATGGTGTTAACGTCGGGAGAAAGGACAGGAATAAACTGCAGAGCTTAAATACGGTGCAGTCCTGCCCCTTTCACTTTGGCGTAGTGGTGCTAGGTTCCTTCCTGCGCTGCCCTACGACAAAATGCCACAAATAAGGCCCTGTATGTTTATCATCTGCATAGAGTTCTTTCTAGTATCAGTCGAAAAATTACTTGTTGAATTATGTATTGTTTTTCTTTCCCTTTATGTCATATGTGTTGTCTTCCTGGTTCTTGATGTAAAGCGTACTGTCACCGCAGCCGAGGTGTAAAAGGCTCTATATATACACAATATTAATTTCCTTAGATGTTTTCTGCATTTGCTCCAGATATTAAAGCTATATATGTAAATAAGAGAACTAATCTACCCCAGCCCTCTTACGTCCGTTTAGCTGACATATGTTATTGGCATCGAGTTAGTCACCAATAGCTCTCTTTTATGTATAGCGCCGAAATGACAAAAAACAGTGATAGCAAGCGCTTTAGGAGAACCTGGGGGCATATTATCAAGGGGGTTTATCTACGCTTTTTTGGCTTTAAAAGCCAAGAAACCGGAGATAAAATTATCTCCCTATTACCTAGCTGTCGCTAACACCAGTTAGCGACAGCTAGTAGGAGATAGCGACCATCTTGGGCCCCACTTTGCATGTCAGTGATATTTATCACTAATGAGATGCAAAGTGGGCGTGCCAAGTTGTTAGAGACTGAAAACAGTCGCTAACATCGCTATCTCCTATTACCAACTTTTGGAGATATTCGCGCTAAGCGCGAATATCTCCAAAAGCTAACACCTGCCCTGAGCAGTTCTTAGTTATGTTATCCAATGGGAGGTGGATAACATGGCTAAGAGCATTAGCTCGGTAAAGCATGAATATCGCTGACTTTTCAGCGATATTCATGCTTTGCGGCGATTTTTACCGCATTTGCGTTAAACCTTGGTAATACCAAGGTTTATTTGCGGTAAAAATCGGTAAATTTTTGTCTCTAACCAAGCAACAGCGCTAATTATCGCTATTGCTTGGTAATATGCCCCTTGGATTGTAACCAGCATCGTCTAAGAAAACTGCTCATTTATGGTCAGTTTGTACTGCACTACCGCGTGAATAAACAACCTTGAGACATTATTATAAAACGTAACAATGATAATGGAAACAAAAATAGAGCAAGTAAATATATGAAAACAGTGCAGTGACTTAAACGTTTGATTGATGCAGAAGTAAAGTGTAAAATCGCTTTTAATAAACCTAGAAACTTGAGAAGGTGATGTCCTGCGAACATTCTATAACACAGTCGATCAACTGTAAACAGGCGTTTTAGAGGGAGAATTCGCAGTCCTCTGTACCATGGGACAACAATGCGAATAAGGTTTTAACAAAGGCTGACATTTTTGAAGACATTTGTCTTATTAAGCCCTTCTCTGGTGTTGTCAGGTTTTGCATTGCTCCAATAGCAATAGGTCTTTCATAGGGAATGTGGATTAAAGTACTATTTAAATGCGTTGTCATTGTAAAGAGTAATCAGCTGGTAAGAAGGGGTTCAGACCAAGGAACCAGAGCGCGATTCGTCAATTAGATTACAATCAGAATTCACGCGAAGGATACCAGGCAAAAGTATTCACTTTTGGGTTTTGAAAACATTGCATTTTGTGCAGCAAGAGGAGTCAGACATGTAAGGCTGAAGAGTGTGCATCAGTTTATGTTTAAGTCGAGCCTGCGAGGAATGCTTTATTCGAGTAGGGGCTTAAAGCTCCGCCTACTCCCCACCCATATTTTTAATTGGCTTGTGTCATTGTCCTTCATAGACGCTGGCTTCCGAATCGTTATTGTAAATGTAAATGTAAGGGAAATTTCTAACGCGCAACTTTCACTCCAAGGAGTATCTTGGCGCTCACACAACTCAGATGGAGGAGTTGGAAGAGAAAGGGAAGTCCTGCTTTCTACACCACAATTACACCAGAGTCCTACATGTAGCGTCGGGCAGAGAGAAAATCCAGGTTTTTAATGCCTTCCTAAAAGGGGCTTCTTGAGAGAAAGAACATAAGAAGAGAGGAAGCTTATTCCAAGCCTTGGTGCCCATTACAAAAAGGGATTTGCCACCTTTAGTGGCCAGCTTGAAACGGGGAAGAGTGAGTAGGTTCTGGTTGGCAGACCTCAAGCAGCGCATAGGGTGGTATCTTTTAAACCCACTGTGTATATAGCTTGGGCCTCGTTGGTGAAATGCCCTGAAGGTAACCTATTGGCAGCCAGTGAAGCGTGTTAAGTGCTGCTGAGGCTGACGATTTACGAGGCCAACGCAGTACTAGGCGGGCTGCCGCATTTTGGACCATTTGTAGTCTGTGGAGGACAGTTTTATTAGCTCCAACGTATAGTCCATTACAATAGTCCAGCCTAGAACTTATTAAGGCAACTGCGACAGTTTTCATCGCTGATAACGGAAGTAGATCGAAAAACTTCCTCAGTGCTCTTATGATCTGAAAGCACATGCCTGCTACTGCCACAGCCTGGGGCTTAAAAGATAGCTGATTGTCAAATTTAATGCCCAGATTGCGGGCAGAAGTGATTGTATTGGGGGGTGCTTCTGCTTCCGCAGGCCAGCACAGATTTGGGGAAAAGAGATTGTGATTCCCTATTGGTAAAATTTCAGTTTTTCCGGCGTTGCATTTTAAATGGTTAGTAGTCATCCATTTAAAAGTAGCTGCAAGACATTCCTTGAGATCTTCTTCGGCACCAGGCCGTTCCCTATCCAACACCAGTATGAGTTGAGTGTCGTCAGCGTATGAAATGTAACTGATCTGGAATGACGCGATCAGTTTCATAAGGGGCACCATATAGAGGTTAAAAAGGACAGGGCTCAAGCTAGAGCCCTGGGGAACCCCAGAGCTGACGTCTTTAGCCTCAGACTGGTATGGACTTAGCACTGTAACTTGGCGTCTATTGGTAAGGAAATTCCTACACCATGCCAAGACCTGTCCTCCTACCCCTGCGGCAGCCAGCCGGTCCACTAAGATGTTATATGAGACCGTATTGAAGGCTGCCGACAGGTCAAGTAGGATAAGGACAGCCTTCTTTCCTTGATCCATTGCTGCCCGTAAGGTCTCTGCGGTGAAAAGCAGTGCTGACTCAGTAGAATGTTCTGACCGGAATCCTGACTGATTGGGATGGAGAATGTTGTTATTTTCCAAAAAGTTAGTCAGTTGGCTATTGACAATCTTTTCAGTCAGTTTGAATATAACAGGTAACATGGAAATAGGGCGTATATTGGAAAGGGTGGTGGGATCGGCAAGGGCTTTTTTTTGGAGGGGCTTAACAGCTGCAAGTTTCCACTCATTAGGAACACTTGCCGTAGTTAGAGAGGAGTTAATGATCCTGTTGATCATCGGATTAACCATCTCTACTAAAAGATGTAACACCGGAGGGGGACAGGGATCCACAGGAGATCCCGATTTGCTTGCCAGGATTACCTTAGCAGTTTCCTCAAGGGATACTAGAGAAAATTCATCAAAGCAGGGGGACATTGTTGTCTCCACTATCTGCTCAGCGTCCGCAGTCGCCATTATTTGTGATGGAAAAGTCTTCGTGATAGCAAGGATTTTATTATCAAAATATTCCGATATCGCATTACAGAGATCTTGAGATGGTGGAATCTCTTGCGATAGGGCTGAGCGGTTCATAAAATCCTTGACAATCCTGAAGATTGCTTTTTGTTCCTGGCCTGCCATAGACAAGGCCTGTAGATAGTGAGTTTTGTAGCGGCTTTTATTCCTGCGTGATACTTCCGTCTTGATGCAATATAGTTGTTGCGAGCGTCAGCATCATAATTTCGACGCCACCTCCGTTCCAGTGTTTTAACTTCCCCTAGTTCAAGTTTTAAGGTATTTGAAAACCAAGGGGCATTTTTTTAATCTTACTAGATTTAGCATTATTATTTCTGGATGACTTTAGCAAGATTCCCGCACGGGCAATCCAGTTACAGAAAGCCTGATTGTCTATCGAGGTGATATCGACTAGGGACGGCATGCTATCTTTTAGACTATCGATCACATCAGGTCTGCTGGCTAGTGACTTCCAATCAGGAATAGATTTAGTTATAGGTTTATTTATGCGCTTCGTAGAATTAAAAGTAGGTTTCAAATTCCCTACAATATTAAAAGGGATAAAAAAATGGTCTGTCCATGTTTGGGGGCAGGGAGATTTGACTCTCAGGTTGGAGAAGTTGGAGCAAATGCAGTCCAATAAATGTCCCGCCTGATGGGTGGGGTCCAGGTTTACAAGTGTAAGTCCTAACACTTCGATTATATCCATGAAGCAGCTCACTCCAGGTTCATTTGGGGACTCAAGGTGCAGATTTAAGTCGCCAAATACTGAAAAATTGGAAAATCTGAGTGTTAAATCACTTAGAGCATCGCCTACTGTTTCCAAAAATTTCGAAGATGACCCCGGGGGACGATAGATAAGAGCCCCAGAGAAAACGAAAGTGTTGTGAATCTCCAAGTAAAATGCTAATGCCTCTGCTCCTTTTATATCCGGCAGTTCTTGAGAACAACATTTAAAAGTGTTGCAATAGATAATCGCAAGTCCTCCTCCCTGTTGCTCAGGTCTGTCTAGGCGTTGTATAAGAAAGTTATGTGGGAGGGCTATGGCCAGGTCAGGATTACACCAAGGCTTTAGCCATGTTTCTGTAACCAGGAGCCAGTCCAGATGTGAATTAGTAATAAGATCATAAATATTCTGGGCATTCTTAGGTAGGGAACGTGCATTAATTAAACCACCCCGTACTATAAACGAGTCTAAGGGTTTTTCCATAGGAGGTTCAGGATTTAATGTCATATGACACGTTATTAGGCTTGTTAGTCCCTCCTTGATACCTCCTTATCTGCATTTGTAACCTCCCATGGAGACTGGACCTTTGTTTGGGTGTTGTGAGACGGTATGTCTAATTTAGTCTGTAAGCACTATTTTCTTTAATGCGTTTCTCCTACTGCGGCCATGAGTACCATGAATGCTTTCACTTTCCGGGACAATGGCAGCCGAGGTCTCACATTTGCAAGAGTTCGAGCTATTGACATTGTAAATGACAATACCTTTTATTTATGGGTTAATTATCAACACAGATAAATAAAAGGCATTGTCCTTTACAATGCTAATAGCTTAAACTCTGGCAAATGCTAGGCCTAGTGCATTGCAAATGCTTTTTTATATTGTTTGGGTGTTTATGTAGTGTGTGGACTGACGCCTGAGAGGGCAGAGGGTCAGGGAAGCGCTTTACGTCAGAATACAGCAGATTACATGAATATCGACTGAATAAAGTCAAGAAGAAGAACATATTTATTGCTTAATTATAGAAGCAGGGACAGATTGGTGCAGCAATCGGTCAGAATTTGTAAAAGTGCGTGCATTCCATCCTCTGGAAAGCCACGTCATCAGTGAGTGCTCACCACAGCTGCTTACAAAGAATGCACTCTTCCTTTCTTTGAGCAGTGGTGGCTATAAACACACACATACAACACGCTCTGCTGATCTGGTAATGAGAGTGAGGGTGATGCGAACCAATGGTGAGAAAAGGCCGAGCTCTATATGTTTTTTTGTTAGACAAACAAAAAGGCTCACAAGTGACAGCACATGCACTATTTCAGGCAAGACCTAAAAAGAATGGATGATAGAGAACCTGCAGGAGTGAGATGAAGAGACAGAAGGTGTAGGGCTCTGGAAGGAAGTGTAGAGTGAAGACTAGAACGTCTTGGTGTTAGATAATCCTGGTATTCATCAGCATCGGTTGGCTCCCACAAAACCTTTGGGGTAATTATTATTAATATTATAATTTTTTCTACAAATGATGCACTCTGGAGCCCATTTATGGTATTTTGATGTAGGGCAGTGCTGCAAGGCACCTTGCTACTCTGCCCTATGCCAAAGTGAAAGGGCAGGAATGCACCATATTTAGGCAATACTGTCCTTTGCTGTCCTCTCTGCTTGCGCTGCTGCCGTTTTGGCACTCAGCTCGAACTTAGGCATCCTGGCACCAAGGTGTATGGATGCTTGCTTTGCAGGCGGAATTGTTTTTGTGCAGGTAAGGACACCTTCCTGCAAAAAATAGTCCTGTGAGGTGTTTTCCTCTTTTTATGGGTGCTGCAGAATGCATTCTGCAGCACACGTGCAAAGAGGAAAAAACAAGGAAATTAACATATTTCTCCTCGTTATGCTTCACCTTGGCAGGCGTGCAAATTTTACGCTTCCCCAGGTTTACAGCACTTCATACATCTGGGGCAGCATCAAATTCCATGGGTGTTGTGAGCGAAAACCCGCTGCAGCTCCCATGGAACGCCTCCAGGGCGCAGAGTACAGGGACGCAGCATTTCTGCCACGATATATGAGGCCATTGAAAGCCACACAGGGTGACTTTGCGTGGCTTCATAGATCTTTCTGAGAGCCCTGCCGACCGTGACGCATGTACCACTTGACGTGGTGCAAAAGTGACGCAGGTCTCTCATAAATTAGCCCCTCCTCTACTAAGTCTTCAGAATGCTTCCTTCAGTCTCTTCAAATGGGCTTTCTAAACGCAGACATGTCCTTGTATTGGAAATCTATGTCCAACTCAAGGTCTAGAATGTAATTGAAGTATCTTATGTTTTGCTTACAGTATATTTTGTTAGGATATCCTTAATTTAGCTATGCTATTTTGATAGTTTGTTTGTGTATAGTTGATTTGGATTACATTATATCTATGCATATATATGTTTAACATAGAGTATGTTCTTAAGTTTAGTAATGTTATTGCATGTTTATGTTTAGGTATGTTACATTATGCTTACAATTGTGTATACTTATATTTACGCTATGCTTCGTTCAGTTATGTTAAATGGATACTTAGAAATAGTTTGTCGTCGTACATTATGTCTGGTTTCTTCATTGTTTAGTTCACCTTTGGGTTTTTATGTTATAGGATTGCATGTTGTGCCAAGTCTTGTTATGTGATTGGATGTTTAGTTCATTTTAAGCTCAAACATCCAGTTTATCCAAGTACAAATTTGTAAGAGACTTTATACATGGGATAGCAAGTGTCTAGTATCAAGAGGTAAAGTGTGGGTAAGTGGAGGTCTTAAAAAGTACTGGACAAAATTAGTTTTTAATAATAGGTTGCATGTTATGTCTTGGCTAGAAACAGCTTTAGTTATTGTATGTAGACCTATTGTCACATATTTTACATATAATATTTTTAAAGTGAGCTTTGGGTCAGCCCCTTGATTTGCTCTTTGTCTCAGCTATCTGCTCTTGACTAGATGATTCCCTCTCTTTTCTTATGTTTATCCAGCCCAGGAGCATTTCAGTCTCATAGGGTTCAGATTGGATGAGTTGTATCCTTGCATTGCTGATGTCAGGGGACCATTTTTCTTTTTGCATGTTTCTGAAACAAGTTCAATTTCAATTCAAGGTTTAGCCAATTTGCACCCGACCTGCATTGTGGCACCTTTATTCTTTTTCCCTGTGCCCCTTCTGTTCCCTTGTCACCTGAACTTACCCACAGTTGACTGGCTTGTTCCTCCCGATCCTCTCCGGGAACATCCTTAGATTTAATTCCTGGTTGCTACTTCCACTGGGTGAGGAGGCCAAAGAACCTATAGGGATTAGTGCTACTTACCACTTTCAGACTGTTGGCGAGCTATAATTGTGTGTTACACATAGTTTGCTAGTTAACTGCGCTTATGCGGGCATATGTTGATCATATAGTAATACTCCAGTCAGGAATCTTATCTGGAGCCCAGTATTTCTCCTTTTCCTAACCCTCTTCCATCTTTCATTTAAATAGAATCTCAACTCTTCTTGTCTTCAAGATTTGGGATTTATATTACAAGGGCGTCTAGGGGTAGCATGCCGAATCTCTGTCCAGGTTCATGATATCCGGGCCCAGTAATGCCCATCTGAGCCACCAGGGGGCGTTTTATTAGTCTTGCTGCTGTCTTAACGGCCTGTAGACGTGGCTGTCTCGCCTCACTCTCAAGCTCTGTTAGCAGAGTCCCAGGTGAGAAATCTACGTACCCTACCATCACGGACCGCTGACACCCGCTCCCAGCCTTGACCCAACTCCTGCCTCTGCAGACCAGTGCATGTGTATTGTGCAGTACAGGAAGTTGTACATCAAAGGTAAGGGGGACAACCTATGGTCTCATTGTGCTAATGAATACAAGTATCACTCTATGCCAGGGCTTTAAGTGGGGTCAGTCGCTCTGGGTCTCAGATCTAGCAGAAAATAAATTCTAACATTGAAACAGGTCCCATGCAGCCCTTTATTCATGTCCTTAACTTTCGTAGGCAAAACACTCATCGATTTATGAACAAAAATCCTCATTTACGGGTAACTGCCATAGGGCAACACCACAAGGCTTGTTGCTGCAAAGCCCTATGCCAATGTGAAAGGGCAGGAATGAACTGCACTTATGAAATAACGGTGCACTTATGTCCTTTCCCCCTCTGCTGGAGCACAATTTGCAGCCTGGTGCCAGCGCAGGCGCCAGTCTGGGTTGCTTGCAGGATAGTTTTTGTGTATGAAGGTGGACTTTCCTGCACAAAAACAATCCCCACGCAGCACACACAGAAAGAAAACAAGCATTGGAAATGCAATAGGTCTCGCAGCATTAGAGTTAGTGCTTTTAGAATTGTTTATGGGTTTTTTTGTAAATCTTTAGCATTTTTGTTTCCTGTAGCCAATGCTAAAGAATTAAAAAAAAAAGCCATAAACATTTCTAAAAGCTCTAACTCAAATGCTCCGAGACCTATTGCACTGTGTGAGGGTGAGGGGTTGAGGGTGAGTGAGGGTGAGGGTGGGTGAGGGTGGGTGAGGGTGGGTGAGGGTGAGTGAGGGTGAGTGAGGGGTTGAGGGTGAGTGAGAGTGAGGGTGAGTGAGGGTGAGTGAGAGTGAGGGTGAGTGAGAGTGAGGGTGAGTGAGGGTGAGAGTGGGTGAGGGTGAGTGAGGGTGAGGGTGAGTGAGGGTGAGTGAGGGTGAGGGTGAGTGAGGGTGAGGGTGAGGGTGAGTGAGGGTGAGGGTGAGTGAGGGTGAGGTGTTGAGGGTGAGTGAGGGTGAGGGGGAGTAGTTGATGCTGAGTGAGGGTGAGTGAGAGTGAGTGTGAGTGAGGTGTTGAGGGTGAAAGTTTGAGGGTGAGTATTTTTTTTTTTTAAATTGCGAAAATTTATGTCACCACTTACCTAAAGCATCAGAAGTTTGAGGTTCCCTTGCTCCCCCTCCCCCGGTTCCTGTCCTTCACCTTTGGATTTAGATCAACCTCATGAGTTTTCACAATGGCCATGTCTCTAATGATGGGCCCCGTGTTTGTGAGGAAGGATGATGATGCCTTCATTTCTAGACAAAATGATGGTAAGTACGGACTCTCTTTCCCTTGCCTCAGGCTCACATAAGAAGGGTGAACAGGGTTCTCCATATCTTTGGTTGAAATATGAATAAAAAAATCAAACATAGTGTAGTATTCCAGACTCCACACACCTGCTCGTGACAGCGTGAATGTCAAAGTTCTATAGAGTGTCGGTTCAGGCAGTCAAAGCACTTGAGAGTCCGAGGCTGGCGGTGCTTGGGCGCTCAGCAGCTCGGGTGGTTTTTCTCTAAAATAAATGATTACATTCATGAACCTGGTTATGTCGGTGTCCTTACCACATAATTTGTGGCTGCGACTTATACAGAAACCTCTCCACGATAGAAATAACACGTACCTGAATGAACATCTGCAGCTTTCTTCAGCCGGATAATCATATGATTTCTGCTGATGGTTATCTTGCCCTGCTGACCTGTTCATCATGCAAGTCGCATGGTGTCAGAAGGAGAGACCTGAAGACTTCTGGCATTGATGTAGTATCCGCAGACGTACGGAGCAATTTTTGCCCTCATGCTAATCCTCAACTTATCGGAAGCTGAATACAGTTTGGAGGCGTGTGGAAGGAGTGGCGCACATCGCACCAGTTGACTGTTTGTGAGCGCTGTCGTGCGTGGGTAGATTCAGTGCAGCAGGCGAGGTTTCCCCTGATTAAACCTTATGGGGTGGTCGGGGGGTTCTTGCAGGGCGGAGTATTAGGTCGAAGACGGACGGAGGAGAGGGGAGGGGGGATGAGAAATGCGAACGAGGCATTGAGGTTTCCTTCGTCTCAGCACAACCATAACACAGTATCTAACAAATCTGTGAATCTTGCGGTCTGGCACGTAGTGCACTTTAGGCGGTAACGCTGATCTAACGTGCTACTATATGTGATCTTGTGCACTTATTATTTCTGCAAGTATTTAAATCAGAAAAAGATTTTGCTAAGGGCTGTAGTGCCCTGTATACCCAATATAGCGTATAGCAGTAGCCGGTGGTCTGTAAACGTCATAGATGTATGCTGTTACTAAGGGCTGTAGTGCCCTGTATGCCCAAAATAGCATTTAGCAATAGCCGATGGTCTATGGAGTTTAGATGCTAAAAACGTTTGGACAAACACTCGGTGCTGCTGGGCACGTCTAGGTCAATTAAAAAAAATATATTGAAGAAATATCTTACAGAGGGTGTAATCACTTGTTACACTATGGGTCACGGGAGGGGGGTGGGGGCAAAACGGCACACCCTATAGGAGAGAGAAAATAAGGCTAAAGTTAAATATTCAAGCCTCGGCTTTAAGAAAGTACTTAGCTCGTGGTTGAATATCAGGACTCACGCCTTCACTGCCAGGCACCCGCTTGGTACCTGTATAGTTCCTCGTAATGCCGGATCCCGTGGATGTATATGCGAGCATACCGGAGTAGTTTTAAACACGTCCCGATCAATCAAGGGCTCGGCTGAACTGAAAGCGCCATGACGCAGACATGAATGACGCAGTGGTTAGTCAACCAATCCGGTAGATTGGTGCTTGTAATCCGAA
Organism: Lissotriton vulgaris; assembly: GCF_964263255.1. Classification (NCBI taxonomy): domain Eukaryota; kingdom Metazoa; phylum Chordata; class Amphibia; order Caudata; family Salamandridae; genus Lissotriton; species Lissotriton vulgaris. Next base: position 162,485,162 of record NC_141689.1, read on the forward strand.
TTGAGCGTCCAATCGGTTTAAAGGGAAGAAAATGACCCTAGGGTCTCCGTGGCAACCATCTGGTGGAAGTGAGGAGTGTTTGTGTTGATCGCGCCGATTCAAACATAAACACAAGTTGACAAATAATAAAACAGATCCGCAAGTAAACAAAAAAGAAGCCGGAGGGAAGAGAGGGGAGGGGGGAGGAGAAATGCGACACGGCGGGAAGGGGAGGGGGCGGAGCGGGTCAAATAAAGAAACAAGCCGGAGGGAAGAGAGGGGAGGGGGGAGGAGAAATGCGACACGGCGGGAAGGGGAGGGGGCGGAGCGGGTAAACAAAGACGGACGTGCACGCGCTTTTAAGCTCAATGCGCATGCGCATTGAGCTTAAAAGTCACGGGCACTGCAAGGAATCGCCACGATTCCTTGCAGTGTGGATAAAGAGCGGATAAATCCCAATACTCTCGCCTTGCTCGATGCGCATGCGCATCGACAGGCGAGACCTAAAAAACGAGGAGAAATAACAATATTTCTCCTCGTCCGCCAGCTCTGGGGAGGCGTACCTGTAGGTGCTGCCCCAGGTTTACATGATTAAGTAAATCTGGGGCAGCGTGAAAATCTATGGGCGTTGCATGGGAACAGCCACTGCAACAACTGTGGAATGCCTCCCTGTCTCAGAGTAAAGCAATGAAGTAACTAGTGGTGCTTTGTCTTACTCTGTATCTATGAGGCCACTCGAAGCCACACAGAGTGGCTTTGCATGGCCTCATCGATATGATTGAGCGTCAGAAGACGTGACCCACCAGTGGCTCAAGCCTCTCACACGTTGAGGTAATTCATGTCATTGAAATATCTCCTCTTCAGATTTCACACGTTTTACTTAATTTTGTGATTTATGCAAAATTAGAACATTGGAAATTGGAGCACTGCTTTGAAATACAATGGAGTTCTCCGAGCTTCTACGGCCGGTAAAGGCCCGCAGAGCAACATTCCAGTGTTGTTTTCAAAGGCCTCTTGAAGCCCGAGGGCATTTAAAACCCTTCGAACTCCGATAGACCTTTATTTTATTTGTTGAAACATTCTGCCCTCTAGTGGGAGAATGTTCTAAAAGCCTTATAGCCCTTCGTAGCTGGGCTATACCGGCTATTTAAGTCGCGCTCCCTTGTTAAAGTCCCTCTCCTTCGGCTCGGGCCTTTACGGCTGGAGCGGGTCTTTAATAGCCGGTATAGCCCGCTGCTGCGGGCTATAAGATGTTAAGAAGGTCCATAACCAACCCCTTCCACAGACCTCAGTAATTTTTTATTCAGTCTCATATTTTACGAATTAAACACTTTTAGGTCTTATTATTCACACCAAAATCATTATGATTATTTATATGATACTGTGAACGAGAATTGGAAAAGCCAATAGGTTTGTCTTGCTTCAAGTGCATGTCCCTTAGAGTGAGTTATATATCTGAATGCAATAACAGGAAGCTCACAAAGAGAGACCACAATACTGGTCGAGGTGTGCCATGGGAGGTACGGGATTATAGTTTATATGTTTTAAGTCATGCTCTTATCGCTAGGAAAGGATTCCTACTTACTTTTCTCAGGCCACACCCCTTTAGGAGACCCTCCACTTTTTTCATTGCACTTAAAACCTCGCTATGAGTTCATGTAGCATTAAGCTGAGGGCAGGACTGGAAAGCAAAAATATTCAAACCAGCTCCACATTGGAGGAAGCAGTAACTAGATTGGGGTGCATGCTTGGGCCATGCCAGCTCACTCAACAACCCCTGACCTTGCAGCCTGGGGGGGAAAGTGCCAGAGTAGTAGAAAGGTCAGTCATGCCCTGATTAGGCTTCTCAAGGATGTACTTTTATTACAGACCAAAAGGTGAGAAAAGCTCCTGAGCCAGCTGACATTTGCCTAAAGCCTCAAACCTTGTGACGCTTCACAGAAATGTGACTATTTGTAGTGTTCTGTGAGAGGCTGGGCAATATTAACCCAGCTCCACTAACACACTTGGTCTTTCCCAAGTGTATTGTCACTTAGACTATCAATAAAGGGCTCATGCCTGGATGCAGTAGTGTGTGGCATTGTGACAAAACAAGCCATATGTGCCTTAATTTGGCGGCGCTTTCATGCCGGTAAGGTCCCAGCTCAACCCAACATTGTGGCAACAAGAACATGGAGCCTGTAGCCTGTCTCTGCCTCACCCTGTTCACCCCCAGCTGTGCATGCAGCCAGGTGATTGCTTGGCAGCCTGGTGCACTTCCAGGCCTTACCATCTCACAGTGTGTATCTGGACAGTAATTATGGTGCGATAATCAGGACACAACTGCCTACCCCTGACGCCATGACAGTCGTGCAATGGCCCCTCCCTCCTGGGCGGTGCCATCCTGGTGAAGTGAGCCTGAAGTTATAACAATGAGTGTTGGTGACCTCTTCTGGTCCCTTAAGACTGACGTTATTGACCAACAGCCACCCAAAGGCAGTCCCAGTGCATCACAACCTTCAGTTTAGGGTGAGCAACATCATAATGTTATGATTTAGACTTCGACTAGCTTCATTTCACCCCAACACGGCCTCGATTAGGTCTAAATTTCATCCTTCTCATTTCTCACATCTGAATGATATTCCTCATGTTCAGGTGTTCTTCAATGTGTAATTTATAAATGAAAGAGGGTTTGGAATTCCACTGACTACTTTCCTGGGCTTGGTTGTTACTTGAAACTCATCTCTCTCAGTGGATTGTGGAATGGTTGCAGTACAACTGTGTCTTTGAATCGTGTTCGCACATTGCCTTCGGTGCCAGCGAGCTAGAAAACCGACCTCGTGTCTCTAAACAATCTAGGAAAAGTGTCACTCTTTAGGTTAGAGGCTGAGTTTGTCTTGCCCAGATTCGAACTAGTGTCCTGCAGATCTCTGCATGTCTCTACAGCAAGAGTTTAACTCCTTCAAAATATCCTCTGTACTATGAAACAGAACAGTTTTTTAGGTCTGGCCTGACAGTGCGGCCTTTCCTCTGAACTTATGTGATCACCAGAAATGAGCTCAAGGTAGTCCAAGTACTACTGGGAGCATGGCTTGGGCGCCCCCTATTTGGCGGTTCCTAGAGTTCTACATTTGATTGTGCAGAGTTTGTGTAAGTTTCCTTATCAAGGACTTCCTTAGACCCTGGTCTGCCATAGGGTGGTGTGTTGAACGCTGCTCTTGTACCAGTGAGTGATGACACCCAGGGACAAAGTTATCATTCTTTTACGCAATGCAACGCAGCAAGAGAACTTTCTGTGCTGCTTGAAAGGAAGAGGGCAGGAATGCGGCATAAATACCACTATCTGGCATATTCCTCTTCTCAGCCTGAGTTGATGCACAAACTGCTGCCTAACACCAACGATGGCACCCTTGTGCCATGGTGCAAGGGTGCCTACATTTCAGGCAGGAGTGTTTTGTGCAGGAAGGGACACATCCCTGCAGTAAGACAATCCTCAGACTGCCAGCCTCGTGGTGGCGCTGCGCTGGCAGATCCAGCCACCGCCGTACTGGCAGTCTGACCGCCTGATTACAACTCTGGCAGCCAGACCATACTAGGACCGTCGACTCCACCAGGGAACGGCCATTCCCTGGTGTAGGAGTGGCGGTCAGAGGCCGCAATATGCTTAGCGAGACTGCCACAGTCCCGCTAAGCGTATTACGAGTTTCCTCTCCACCAGGATTTTCCAGGTGGTTCTACCACCATGAAAAGCCAGACAGAGGAAACAAAGGGTGCCCTAGATGCCCCCCTGTACCTCAAACATATGTGGATTCACACAGGGGGCATAATGTGCCGCCTGTGTGCATGCACATAGGTTCCTGCATGGGGTGGACTTTTGAGCCCATACTGTGCAGGAACCTTGTGAGGCGTTCCCATTGCGTTGCCTTCATAAAAGGCACCGCCGCCTTTTAAAGGGCATCACAATGGAAACCGCTATTCTGCCCGCCAGACCACTGAGGATTAGTAATCTGGTGGGTGAGCGATGGCGACCTTCAGCAAACCGCAGAGCCACCGCTCCGTCTAAGGTTGCTGCCGCTCGCCTACCAGTTTACTACTTTTCAGTGGCCTGGCAGGCAGGTGGGTTGGCGTTTCCCCCCGGTCCATTGCGTGTAGGAACCTATGTGCATGCACACAGGGGGGGACATATGTGCATCCACATATGTTTGAGGCACAGGGTGGGACGGTAGGGCCCCCTTTGTTTTCTCTCCTCCAGGCTTTTCATGGTGGTGGAACCAACATGAAAAGAACAACAGTTCCCTGGCAGAGCCAGCCATCCTAGTGTGATCGACTGCACGAGTCATAATTGGGCGGTCAGACCGCCGATGCAGCGGTGGCTGAATCTGCTACTGCACCACCATCACAAGTCTGGTGGTCCGAGGGCTGCCAGGCTTTTAATGTTATGTTATGTTATATAGTACTAGCGCCCCGTCCCGACGTTGTCCGGGTAAAAAAAGGCTAGGCAGCAATGGTTTTAGTATCATTGTACATTCGTCCCACATGATAAGAGACACATTTTGAAGCAGTGTCCCCAAAGGTCAGTTTTTCCGAATAGAGCATATTGAATCCCTTTCAAGGGAAACTGTTAGAGGCAGTTCAAAGGTAGAATGTGCTGTTTTCCCAGCTGTTAGCAAAGTGGCAGCTATTCCAGTTGAAGCAACAGCTAGAGCCAAATTCCCAGAAGATCGAACTTTGGCAAGTATGAGGTTGATTAGGTAAGTCTTTCCTGTGTAATTTACATTACAGAAGAACAAATTCATTTGTGGTAGGCACGGGGAGACAAAGCGTTTTGCCTGGAATCACAGGATGTTGAGCTGATGCCGAGATTCGAACGTAGCTCCCCAGCTCTAAAGTCCGCAATTCTAGAACTTGTGTGTCTAAAAGTGTATGTTGGTGCTGGCCATCAATGAGAGAGAGCTGTGCATTTTTCAAATGGGTGGTGAAAAAATATGAGTATGTTGCTGGAGATGTGGGCCGCCGTGCCACCAATGTACTTACCGGGGGAGGGTAAACACCGATTATTCCGCAACTTTCTTTCCGCATACAATCACTCCGCGTACTTTCATTACAAAAGTACCATGACTCCGCAATGCCATTATAACGCATGGCATTACATTTTATATGCTTTTACTACGCATACATTTACAACGAAATTCGTTGTAAATGCAAGAATGGTAAAAGCATGTTTTTTTTAATGTTTGGATAAGGTAAGTATGGGTATAGGGGTATATGTTTTGGGCTACTGAGGTATATGTTTTGGGGTTTTTGGGTATTTTAAGGGTTCAGATATAGTTTTGGGTTATGGAGTACAGGGGTAGTTTTAGGGTTTAGGGATAGGTATGGGTTTTGGGGTACAGGGGTATTTTTAGGGTTCAGGGCTAGGTTTGGGCTTTGGGGTATAGGGGTATTATTAGGGTCCAGGGGTAGGTTTGGGTTTTGGGGTACAGGGGTATTTTAAGGGTTCAGGGCTAGGTTTGGGTTTTGGGGTACAGTGGCATTTTTAGGGTTCAGGGCTGGGTTTGGGTTTTGGGGTACAGGGGTATTTTAAGGGTTCAGATATAGTTTTGGGTTTTGGGATATAGGGGTATTTTTAGGGTTCAGGGGTAGGTTTGGGTTTTGGGGTACAGGGGTATTTTAAGGGTTCAGGGCTAGGTTTGGGTTTTCGGGTACAGGGGTATTTTTAGGGTTCAGGGCTAGGTTTGGGTTTTGGGGTACAGAGGTATTTTAGGGTTCAGGGTTCGGTTTGGGTTTTGGGGTACAGGGGTATTTTTGGGGTTCAGGGCTAGGTTTGGGTTTTGGGGTACAGGGTTATTTTTAGGGTTCAGGGGAAGGTTTGGGTTTTGAGGTACAGGAGTATTTTTAGGGTTTAGGGATAGGTTTGGGTTTTGGGGTACAGGGTATATTTATAGGGTTAAGATGGGTTAGTGTTTAAGGGTGTTGGGGTATTTTAAGGAGTAAGGGTGGGTTATGATCATGGGGTGCAGGGGTATTTAAAGGGAGCAGGGTGGGATTAGCACACAATATGAGACATGGCATGAAGGGTGGAACGTACCACACGCCCCCAGTGTTTGTCACACCCCCAGCACACGCCCACAGCACACGCCCACAGCACAACGCAGACACGCCCACAAGGGACTACTTTGCTGGCACGGTTCTTTTACCTTTTAAAAGTATATGGTGGGCGTCTGTATAGCCTATGTCCTTCTGCTGCAACTGCCCTTTCCAACGCTGTATTGGGTGTTGTGATTGGTGCTGTGGTTCCTGAGATTACCCGCCTCAAAGGTTTGAGCTCTCTCTTTATATTATTAGTATGGATTTATAGAGCGCGATACTGTCGCTCCGAAAGGAGCATCCTGGTGCTCTGAAAAGGTAGAGAAGCACTGTGAGGAGGCACTAGATGATGGTCAGTACATAGGTGTCTGTCAAGTTGTATAGCTAAGTTTTAAGCCCCTTTCTGAAAACGGCCTCCGTGGTCTGCATTCTTTTCGCAACCAACTTAAAACCCGGCTTTTTAACCTGTCAGATGCTTATGTACTCGCTGCCATATAGATCTCACCTCTGTTGACCTCCCCCTCTCTATAGCGCCAGGATCCTTCTTTCGGAGCGATAGTTTGCGCTTTACAAATTCCAAAATAACATTAACATTAACATTAACAGATCATTTGGAATCAAATTCCAGGCCTTAGAGACCAAAACACCTAGTGTTTTGCCTCATTTCGTTTTCAGAAGAAATTTCGGGATGTTAGCGAGATTGTACCCTGCTGACCTCAAAGCTCTGGTGGGATTGTAGCGGGTAAACCTATTTATTAGATACCTTGGTCCGATGTCATTTAGAGCTCTAAAAATGGTCAGTAAAATCTTAAAAATAATTCTTTTATGGATCGGGAGCCAATGCAAAGTTCTAAGAGCTGCAGATGCTGAAGCTGTCCTTGGAAGTTTAAGCACTAGCCGCGCTGCTGCATGCTGGACGCTCTGTAACTTCTTTAGCGTTTGTTTCTTTACCCCTGCCATCAGCCCGTTGCAATAATCGAGGCAAGAAAGTATAAGAGAGACTGCAACAGATTTTCTGGCTTCGATAGGGAGAAAATCAAAAAGATTCTTCAAAGATTTTATGATATCAAAGCAACAGCCTGCCATATTTCTTACATGGATATCAAAAGATAGAGAGGAGTCATAGAAAATACCCAGATTCCGTGCCGACTCCACCGAGACAGGAGGCGGAGTGGTGCCGTCAGTCCACCATTTGCTGGGGCAGAACTCACTAGTTTTTCCAATAGGCAGGATTACCGTTTTGCTTGAATTACATTTTAGATGGTTATTTTCCATCCACTGGAAAATCTCTGTCAAGCAAATTTGCAAATTTTGTTCAGCTCTAGTTGAATTTTTTTCCAGGGAAACAATCAATTGCGTGTCATCTGCATATGAAGGTATACACCTGTTACAACGCATTTGTTACAACGCACTACTGTAACAACGCGACTATTACAACGCATACCATTACAACGCATTGCGCTGGGGGGCGCTCTAGGATAGGGAATAAGTATAATTTACTATCCAACACCTTCCCAAGGGTCCACGGGGACTGGAGTTAGAATAGTAAATTATACTTACCACTATCCAGCACCCCAAAGCGCTATGCGTTGTAATGGTATGCGTTGTAATGGTCGCGTTGTAACGGTAGGTAGTTGTAATAGTATGCGTTGTAACATGGTACATCCGCATATGAAGTAACGGATATACCATGTGATTCAATGAGGGTAATGAGGGGCGCCATATATATATTAAAAAGAAGGGGACTCAAAATAGAGCCCTGAGGGACTGCTGCAGTAATTTGTTTCTCCTTTAAGGAAAAAGATCCTAATGATATAATTTGGGTTCTCTCCGAGAGGAAAGACCCAATCCAATCGAGAGCTTTATCCGTTATACCATTTCCTTTCAATCTATCAATGAGTATGTTATGGGAGATGGTATTGAATGCCGCCGATAAGTCAAGCAATATCAAGACGGCGTTCTTTCCCGCATCTTGAAGGAATTTGATGGAATCAGTTAATTCCATGAGAGCAGTTTCCGTGGAGTGATTAGGCCGGAAGCCAGATTGTTGATGATGAAGGATGTTATGAGTTTCCACGAAATTAGAAAGTTCTTGATCAACCATGGCCCTTAGTGTGCTGTAGAATGCAGGACACTTAGAAAGAGGAAGCCTTAGTTCCACTTGTATTACAAAATAAAAGAACATGCCCCATGTTCTGGCTTTCACTGCTGCCACTGCAGGATTGGTCTCTGTTGTTTATTCTCTCTGTCCTGTCATCCTTCTCCCCAACAGAGTCACTTTGGGAGCTCGGCCTTCCGGGACTCATCAGAGCAGCTTGAAGCAAGCCAAGGCCCCAAAACATTTAAAGGGCCTGCTGCCTGCTCTGATTAAATAGGCACCTCAAGTCCTCCCCCCGCACGAATCATTCACACCAGGCGAGGCTGGGGCAGTGTGACCGGGCTGCATGCTGTGAATGTGCACTTAACTTTGAATGTTGCCGAGTGAATGACAGGCTTAGGGCACTGTGCCTTTATGCTTTAGTCACTGGCTGGTCATCGGTCTGGCTCTGAGCTTTGAAAGGGGGAGGAATGGGGACTCGCTGACGATCAGTCTGTCCAAGCTCTGATTGTCCCCTATCAGAGTGGACAAATTTGTACTGTTCTCCAGACTCCAGTTCACCTTCACAAGTGCAGTCCAGCTGTGTTCCAAGAACACCTGGAGAAGCTGGATAATGGCTGAAAAACAATCATAGACCATGACCCATACCTAGGCCTGGACTATTACTCAGAGCTATGAAATCTAGCCATTTACAACATGACTGGCACTTTTTTCCCAGTCTTACAGTTGAAGCATACTTGATAGATCTTCTAAAATAAAAATTCATGAAGCTCATTGTCTCCACCCCAAAAGAATGAAATGCTGAACAGACTCACCTGCACTAGGACTTGTGATTTGCAAGTGCACACAAACCTTACCAGAAAGTGTTCAATCTCCAAAACCTATTTGCCCCGCTTAAATATTATTGCAGAAGTTCATTTGGAATATTTGTCTAGACAGTGGGTGCAGGCTGGGCTTCCTCCTCATTGTTCATCCCTCCTACCATCAGAAAAGAATCTGCTAGATATTATGTATTTGAAAGATCAAGCTTTATTCTTTGTTTTTTAGGTCCGGTGCAAGCCAATAACTTTTGATTTTATTAATATTAAATGTGTAATATATTTGCTGATAGGGGGTTTCAGAAAAGACTTTTCATCCATTGGTCTGTTATTGTGTCATTCACATTCTCCATTTGCCCACTACAGCATGGGCAAACGAGTAAGCACACTTCAACCAATGGCTGACTTCACCCTGAGTGGCAACACTTTGGGGCATATTATGAACAACTAGCGATATTTATCGCTAAATGAGCTTAGCGATATTTTTTTTATTGCCGCGCATCAAATGCGATAAAATATCCGGCGATAGCGGCTCAGTGCTTGAATATCGCTTGAAATCCAGCAATATTCAGGCATTAACGCCAATATGGTCTTAACCTGAATATCCAACTCCCATTGGATATACGGGTTAAGAAGTGGTCTGAGCAGGCTTTAGTTTTTGGCGATATTCGCGCTTAGCGCAAATTTTTTTATCGCCGTCTCGGGCCTGCCAAACAATCATGCATTCTTTGCATGTTCTCCACCTAGGCTGCATTACAGCCTGGGTAGAGAACATGCCAAGGCCCGCAGACCCTGGCTGAGCGCAGAACCATGGCACTGCAGCGTTGTGATTGGCTATGGGTAGCCTGGGTGCTTCCTGCTTCTTGACAAAGCAGAGGGACGACGAGGAGGGGCGACGAGAGATGCGGTGGTAAGGTAAGTTATTTTTATTTTATTTTACTCCCCCTTCTGGCTCTCCACCCCGATCCATGCCAGCCGCCACTGGATAAAGTGAAAGAGGCACTGAGGAAATGAAGGTAAAGGGTGAGGGAGACAGGTAAATACAAACTACGAAGGAGGAAATGGGGTAGAAAGAGGAAAAAGAAGGAGAATGAAGATGATGGGTGGTGCAGGCAGTGTAAAGGGCAGATGGGAAAGATGGGATACCAGAGAAATGATGAATAGAGGGTCAGGTGTAGGCGAACTGGAAAAGAACTGTCTTCATGGGTTTCATAAGGCAGCTAAAAATAACTTGATTGCACTCCGCTTCTGTAGGCAAATGTTAAGAACGGATGCAATACATCTTAGATAAATTAATTAATTGTGTGCTTCTGCATTGTGAAAAGGAAGAAGGCGGAGTATTGCATCGGGAGGGATTGTAAGGTTCTAGCAATCTAAATGTAGCTTCGACATATAGTTTGCATGCAGTCAAAGGGAGATTGTTTGCCATTAAGCTGAGTGTAGGTGATTTAAATTGTGCTACTAAATGTATTCTTCTGAAAGTCAGTATAGCAAGATTGCTTGGCATGGTATAACACTCACTGGTGACATTTGGTGTGACTTGCAGGTCATAAACTGGAATCCTGGCCACGCCACCTAAACCTTTCATCCCCTGAACCCCTTCACTCCATACTTGCTACAGGGCAGCAGCAAACTCAGAAAGTGACACCAACTATGTGCATGCGTGAGGGCAAGGAGAACAGTGTGTATGTTTGAGTCAGGGTGGGAGGTGAGCATGCGTGAGTGACAGGTGAGTGTTCTGCACCTGTGAGTGCAGGGTGAGTATTGTGTCTCTGTGAGGGCATGGCGAGAGGTGTGTCTGTGTGAGTGCAGGGTGAGAGGTGTGCATACATGAGTGATGGGTGAGTGGTGTGACCATGTGAGAGCAGGGTGAATACTGTAACCCTGTGAGTGCAATGGAACTGACTTGTCTGTATGACTGCAGGATGAGAACGAAGAGTGCTAATGTGAGTGCAAGTGGAGATGGGTGCTTGTGTGACATCCGAGTGAGTGACGTAACTGTGTGAGTGCAGGTTGAGTAGTGGTCCTGTATGAGTGCAAGCGGAAAGGTTTGCTTGCATGAGTACAGGGTGAAAGGTGTGCACTTGTGAGTGAAGGGTGAGTGATGTGCCCATGTAAGTGCAGAAGGAGTAGTGTGTCTTTGTGAGTGCATGGTGAGAGGTGTGTCTGGGTGAGTACAGATTAGGAGGTGTGCATGCGTGAGTGATGGGTGAGTGGTGTGCCCATGTGAGAGCAGGGTGAATACTGTACCCCTGTGAGTGCAATGCTAGTGACCCGCCTGTATTACTGTAGGAGGTAGGGATCGCCATCATCTACAGGAACACCATCAGCATCACGACCAACGCCGAAGACACCGTCTCCTCCGCCGAACACCTACATTTCCAGATCCACACCGACCCCCAGACCACCCTCAGAGGAACCCTCATCTATAGACCCCCGGGCCCACGCACACAATTCAACGAAAGCATCGCCGGCGCCATCAGCCCGCACGCCCTAGCCTCACCAGAATACATACTCCTTGGAGACCTGAACTTTCACCTGGAGAACAACAACAACAACAACACCACCACCCTGCACGAAAATCTCACCAACCTAGGACTCAAGCAACTGGTGGACGCCCCCACCCACCTCGCTGGCCGCACCCTCAACGCCATCTTCACCGCCAGTAACCACGTCGCCTTCAACCACTCCAGAGGACTACACTGGACCGACCACAGCTGCATACATTTCACATTCAAGAAGACTACATCTCCCCCGCAGATGCTGGAGCAAAGTCACCACTGACCAGCTTACCACGTCACTGAGCCAGAAGCCACCTTCTGACACCAACATACCCGAAACCAACGATGCAGCTCTCAACTTCGCACCTGCGCCGACGACCTCGCTCCACTATAAAACCCCAACAGCAAAACCATCTCCACAAAACCCTCATGGTTCACAGACGCCTTCAAAACCGCAAAGATAACCTGCCGATCACTTGAAAATACCTGGCACCAAGAACGAACGACAGAAAACATCAGCACATCCGGAACACCAAAGAGAACATCGTTCAAAGAGCGACTGGACAACAACACCCACAACAGCAAGGAACTCTTCGGCATGGTCAAAGAGCTCTCCAACCCCAACGCCAGCAACAACGACATCACCCCTTCGCAAGACCTCTGCAACTCCCTCGCCACGTTCTTCCACTGCAAAATTGCAGACATACACGACAGCTTCGGACCCCAAACTCCACTCCAGGACAGCAAACCAACGACCCCCGGCATCACCATCGACTCCTGAACCCCCATCAGCATTGAAGACACCCCCCACGCCATGAGCACCATCCACTCCAGCTCCCCGTCCGACCCATGCCCCCACCACATCTTCAACAAAGCCGGCACCACCATCGCACCCCACCTGCGGAAGTCATAATCAGTTCCTTCACGCCAGCGACCTTCCCTGAAAGCTGGAAACACGCAGAGATCAAAGCCCTCCTGAAGAAACCCTCAGCAGACCCCAGGACTTCAAGAATTTCAGACCCATCTCGCTCCTCCCCTTCCCGGCTAAAGTCATCGAGAAGACCGTCAACAAACAGCTGACTGCATTCCCAAAGGCCAACAACTCGCTCGACCCCTCCCTGTCTGGATTCCGAGCCAACCACAGCACCGAGACTGCCCTCATCGCAGCCACAGATGACATGAGAACCTTGATAGACAACTGGGCAACAGCTCCCCTCATCCTCCTGGACCTCTCAGCAGCCTTTGACACCGTATGCCACCGAACTCTAATACACCGCCTCAGCAACACCGGAATCCAAGGAAAGGCTCTGGAATGGATCATCTGGTTCCTCTCCAGAAGAACCTAGAGAGTCCGCCTCCCCCCCTTCCGCTCCACGGCCACCGAGACCATCTGCGGCGTCCCTCAAGGATCCTCACTCAGCCCAACACTCTTCAATATCTACATGAGCCCACTCGCCACCATTGCACGAAAACACAACATCAACATCATCTCCTACGCTGACGACACCCAGCTGATACTATCCCTCACCAAGGACCCAGCCACTGCCAGAACCAACTTCCAGGAAGGGATGAAAGAAGTAGCAGACTGGATGAAGCACAGCCGTCTCAAGCTCAACTCGGACAAGACGGAAGTCCTCATACTCGGACAGTCCCCATCTGCCTGGGACAACTCGTGGCGGCCATCGGCGTTGGGAACCGCACCAACACCCACGGACCAATCAATCAATCAATCAATCAAGGCATTTTATAGCGCGCTACTCACCCAGAGGGTCTCAAGGCGCTTGGGGGGGGTCCGCTACTGCTCGAACAGCCAGGTCGTGAGTTGGTTCCTGAAGGAGAAGTGGTCTTGTGTCAGGCGGAGGTGGATGGGGATGGAGTTCCACGTCTTGGCTGCCAGGTAGGAGAAGGATCTTCCTCCCGTTTGGCTTTTTGGATGCGGGGAACGGCGGCGAGGGCATGGCTGGTCGATCGTAGCTGGCGGGTTGGAGTGTAGAAGCTCAGGCATCGTTGAGGTATCTGGGGCCTTGGTTGTGGAGGGATTTGTGTGCGTGGGTGAGGAGTCGGAACGTGATTCTCTTGCTGACGGGGAGCCAGTGCAGGTCTCTCAGGTGTCTGGAGATGTGGCTGTGACGGGGGATGTCCAGGATGAGTCGTGCTGAGGCATTCTGAATGTGCTGTAGTCTTTTCTGAAGTTTGGCTGTGGTTCCGGCGTAGAGGGAGTTTCCGTAGTCGAGACGGCTGGTGAGGAGCGCCTGGGTGACCGTCTTCCTGGTTTCGGTGGGGATCCACCGGAAGATCTTCCTTAGCATGCGTAGGATGTTGAAGCAAGACGAGGAGACGGCGTTGACTTGTCTGGTCATAGACAGGGACGAGTCCAGGATGAAGCCCAGGTTGCGTGCGTGGTCCGTTGGTTTTGGTGTGCTGCCCAAGGCAGGGGGCCACCAGGAGTCGTCCCATGCGGAGGGTGATGATCCAAGGATGAGGACTTTCGTCTTATCTGAGTTCAGTTTCAGGCGGCTGTTCATCATCCAGTCGGCTACGTCTTTCATCCCTTCGTGAAGGTTGGTTCTGGCGGTTGCTGGGTTGTTGGTGACGGAGAGGATCAGCTGGGTGTCGTCAGCGTAGGAGATGATGTTGAGGTCGTGTTGGCGTGCGATGGCCGCGAGGGGGCTCATGTAGATGTTGAACAGCGTGGGGCTGAGCGATGAGCCTTGTGGTACGCCGCAGATGACTTCGGTGGCCTCTGATCTGAACGGTGGGAGGCGGACTCTCTGGGTTCTTACGGCGAGGAAGGAGGAGATCCATTCCAGTGCCTTCTCCTGGATTCCGATGTTGCTGAGGCGCTGCACTAGGGTACGGTGGCAGACTGTGTCGAACGCCGCAGAGAGGTCCAGGAGGATGAGTGCCGCTGTTTCCCCGTTGTAGAGCAGGGCTCAGATGTCGTCTGTGGCTGCGATGAGGGCGGTCTCGGTGCTGTGGTTTGCTCTGAAACCGGACTGCGAGTGGTCGAGGGATCCATTCGTCTCGAGGAAGACGGCCAGCTGTCTGTTGACGTTCTTCTCGATGACTTTGGCGGGAAAAGGAAGGAGCGAAATGGGGTGGTAGTTTTTGAGGTCGGTGGGGTCCGCTGATGGTTTCTTCAGTAGGGCACTGAGTTCGACGTGTTTCCAGCTCTCTGGGAAGGTGGCGGTGTCGAAGGAGGCTTTGATGATGTCTCGGAGATGGGGTGCGATGATGGAGTCGGCCTTGTTGAAGACGTGGTGAGGGCAGGGGTCGGTTGATGATCCGGTGTGGATGGAGTTCATAGTGCGGATGGTGTCTTCGGTGTTGATCGGGGTCCAGGCGCGGAGGGTGGTGGTGGGGGGCATCGGTGTGGTCGTAGGGTGCGTTGGCTGTGTGCTGAAACTGTTGTGCATATCTGCGATCTTGCTGTGGAAGAACGAGGTGAGCGAATTGCAGAGGTCTTGCGATGGGGTGATGTCGTTGTTACCGCGCTAGGGTTCGAGAGCTCTTTGACGATGTTGAAGAGTTCCTTGCTGTTGTGGGCGTTGTTGTCTAGTCGTTGCTTAAATGCGGTTTTCTTGGTGGTGTGTATCAGCTGGTGGTCTTTTCGAGTGGCGAGCTTGAGGGTGGTCATGTTGTCTGGTGACGGGTCTCTGCGCCAGGATTTCTCGAGGGCTCAGCAGTTCTTCTTAGAGCTCTTGAGTTGAACCAGGATGCTTTCTTGTTGGTATGACGGGTCTGACGGGGGGGGGTCTTCAGTGCTGCGAAGTCGTCTGCGCCAATGTTGATCCACTTTGTGAGGTTGTTGGCGGCTTGGTTGGGGTTCGCTGAGCTGGCGGAAGGGTTACGGCTCAGGGATGTGGTGAGCTGGTCGGCTGTGATCTTGTTTCAGCTTCTGCGGGGAGCTTGTTGCGGGTGGTGGTGAAGCGTGGTCTTTCTGAAGCTGAAGTGGACGCAGCTGTGGTCTGTCCAGTGGAGTCCGGCGGCTTGGCCGAAGGAGATGTCCTTGCTGGAGGAGAAGACGGGGTCAAGCGTGTGGCCGGCATAGTGGGTGGGGGTGGTCACCAGTTGCTTGAGTCCGAGGTTGGCGTGGTTGTCCAGCAAGGTGGTGATGTTGTGGTCGTTGTTGGTCTCCAGGTGGAAGTTGAGGTCCCCTAGGAGGATGTAGTCAGCGGAGGGGAGGGCATGCGGGCTGATGAAGTCGGCGATGTCTTCGCTGAATTGTGTGCGTAGTAATGGCGGTCTGTAGATGAGGGTCCCTCTGAGAATGGTCTTGGGGTCGGTGTGTATCTGGAAGTGCAGGTGTTCGGCGGCGGTGAAGGTGTCGTCGGAGCTGGTCGTGATACGGATGGTGTTCTTGTGGACGATGGCGATGCCTCCTCCTGTCTGGTTGACGCGGTCCCTCCGGGTGATCTTGTATCCGTCTGGGATGGCGATGGCGATGTCGGGCACTGAGGAGGCAATCATCCAGGTTTCCGTGAGGAAGGCGACGTCTGGTGATGTTGTGTCGAGCAGGTTCCAGAGTTCGACGGCGTGTCTGTGGACGGAGCGGGTGTTGAGCAGGATGCACTTCAGGTGGTTGCGGCTGGTGCGCGGCTTGGCGGGTGCGGCGCAGGTCCGGATGCAGAAGAACTTGCAGGATTGGCAGGTGAAGGGTCCGTGGATGCGTCCTGGGGTGGCTAGGTGGCAGCCGGGGGTCCGTCCGGTGTTGAGTGCATTGAGGGTGGCTGGATCGTGGGTCCAGCGGGTGGGCTGGCCTCTGCGGGGGCCAGGGGGTCTGGAGCTGGGCGCGGTCCAGGTGCGGACGGGCGCAGATGGGCTTACCTTTGGCGCGCCTTCGGTGCGCAATCAGTGCGCCCGCTGCGCGTCAACGATGCGCGTACGCCTTCACTCTGCCATAATAGAGAATGGGGGGGGCGGGGCGAGGGAGGAGCAGCTGGGAAGCGGGAGCGGGGTGGCGAGTGGGGGGGGGGCGTGCGGATATGCTGGAGGGAGCAGGGGTGGGGCCGCGGGGGAGCAGCGGCAGGGAGAGGGGTGGGGCAGGTAACAACGATGGGCAATGGGACAAAACTTAACAGGGCAACATGTGAAAAACGAGAAACGGCAGAAAAAACAACAATACAGGTTACAACGAGAACAAGCAGGGACAGGGACAGTCAGGGACAGGGGCCAAACCAAGACAGGAGCAGTCTTAACTCGGCGGTGGCGGCAGCAGCGGGAGGAGATCGGGCACACTCGGGGTGGCCACGCGGCAGGAGGAGCGACCGGACTGACCAGGTCAGGTCACAGCTCGCACGCAACCTGGGCTTTATCCTGGACTCCTCCCTCGCGATGACCAAAAAGTCAACGACGTCTCATCCTCATGCTTCAACACCCTGAGAATGCTTCGAAAGATCTTCCGGTGGATCCCCACAGAAACCAGAAGAACAGTCACCCAGGCCCTAGTCATCAGCCGACTGGACTACAGGAACACCCTATATGCAGGAACCACCGCCAAACTTCAGACGAGGCTCCAGCACATACAAAACCCCGCCGTATGACTCATCCTCAACATCCCTCGCCACAACCACATAACCACCCACCTGAGAAACCTCCACTGGTCCCCGTCAAAAAAAGGATCACATTCAGAATGCTAACCCACGCACACAAAGCACTCCACAACATGGGCCCTGACTACCTCAACTGCCGACTCTCGTTCTACACCCCCACCCACCAACTTTGCTCCACCAGCCTCGCCATCGTCCCACGAATACGCAGAACCACCTCCGGAGGTAGATCATTGTCCTACCTGGCAGCGAAGACCTGAAACTCCCTGCCCACTCACCTACGACTGACCCGTGACCTTCTCAGCTTCAGGAAGCACCTTAAGACCTGGCTCTTCAAGCAGTAGCAGCACCCCATCTCCCTTTCCCCCCACCAGCACCTTGAGACCCTCACGGGTGAGTATTGCACTTTATAAATGCTTTGATTGATTGATTGATTGATAGGGTGAGAAGAGTACCAATGTTATGGTAGGTGGAGATCAGTAACGGCTGGTCATGTAAAAGTGGTGGGGGAGTCAAAAAGACAACGACGAGGGAAAATAAAATGTAAACAAAAAGAAAACTACGTACTCGCTGGAGCGCAAAGGTAAGTGATTTCCTTTCTTTTTTCTTTTATTTTCCCTTGTTGTCATCTGTTGACTCCCCACACACCCCACCCACCCCCTCGCCCCACCACCCTTACCTGCGCTGGCTACTCCTGGTGGAGATGTCTGTCTGTGTGACTCCAGAGTGACGGTTGTAACTGTGTGAGTGCAGGGTGAGTAGTGGTGCTCCCCTATGTAAGTGCCAGTGGACAGGTGGGCTTGCATGAGTGCTCGGTGAGAGGTGTGAACTTGTGAGTGAAGGGTGAGTGGTGTGCCCCTGTGAGTGGGAGTGAGTAGTGCGTCTTTGTTGAGAGGGATGTCTGTGTGAGCGCAGGGTGAGGGTAGAACCTGGGTGAGTGAAGGAGAAAGGTTGTGTTTGTATTGGCAGGGTCAGCTGTGTGCCAGTTTTCATGTCTAAGTGAAGGATGAGTGCTGTAACCATGAGTTTAAGGTGAATGGTGTAGGGCTAGTGGTGTGCCTGTGTATGGGTATGGAACATGCATTTGCGAGTGCATGAGTGAGATGTGACTGTGTGATTGCGAGGTGAGAGGTGTGCTTGTGTGAGCAGTGTGCTTGTCTGTGGGCAGGGTGAGCAGTGTGCCTGAGTAAAGGGTATGCTGTGTGCATATGTGAATGTAGGGTGAGAGGTGTTCCTTTGTGAGTGCGTAGTAAAAGTTGTGCACATGTTTACAGGGTTAATTGTATGCTGGTCTGAGTGCAGGGCTAGTAGTGCACCAGTATTAGCATACAATGTGTAGTGTGCCTTTGAAGTGCAGGGTATGAGGTGTGTCTAAGTGAGTTCAGGGTCAGGGTGAACAGTGTTACCTGTGTGCATGCATGATGAAAATATGCCTGTGTAAGTGCAGGGTGAATAGTTTTGTACGTGCGAAGTGTGTCTGTGTGAGTGAAGAATGAGTGGTGCGCCTTTGTCAGTGTAGGGTAAACCGTGTACCCAGGGCCGGACTGGCCGTAGCGGGCACCCGGCAATCCCCCGGTGCTTCGCACGGGTGGGGTCCGGTTTGGGGCCCCTGGGGGCCGTTTTTGTTACAGGGCCATTTTTGCAGCACTGCTGCAAAATCGGCCCTGTAACAAAATCGGCCGAAAACCGACCCCACCAAAGAGCTCGGTGGCACCCACAACCCCCTGGGGGGTGGGGGGGGCGGCCAAGCACTTTGCCAAGGCCGGTTTTTGTTCCCAGTTCGGCCCGGCCTGTACCTGGGTGAGTGGAGGGTGGGTGATGTGTCTGCAAAAGTGCAGGTTGAGCAGTGTGTTCTTATGAGTGCAGGGTGAGTGGTGTGCCTGTGTGAGTGCATTGTGAAAGGCGTGTTTGTGTGAGTGCAGTGTGCAGCACATTAAAGCCAGACCCATTGGCATTGCCAATGCTTTTTCTTTAATGGTTTGCCAAAGAGCGATGTTAGTTACTTGTTCTGAGAACACTGTATCATAAGAAAGATTTTTTGGGGGAAAACAATAATTAGTGGCTCCTCCATTTGAGCGGAGGAGCGTCGCCCCAAAAGAAAAACCCCAGGCCAGAGCTGAAAAAGAAAATGAAAACAAAATGTATTTATTACCATTTTATTTTTCAGTAACCACCCCGTCCCGAACTGAGCGTCAGGAGAGGACAAGCCATTGCAGCTGAGAGGCAGCAAGGAGCTAGCGCTTAAGTTTAAAAAGCGTGTGTCTCTTTGGCCAGCCGTCTTGCAGTGGGTAGCGAGACATGCACATTTTAAACCAATCTCAGTCAGTTGTCTCAGACAGCTGGTTTAGAGAAAGTGTAGGCCTCCAGTGCTCTTAGGAGTGCTAAGTGCCCACACTGCCAGCGCTCGCTCCACCTTGAGCCCCATACCACTTTCATACCAAGGAGACTCATGAGACATAAGTGTGGGAAACGTTGGTGCAGGTTTATTTTGCATAACAAGTAGCAGATAAGGTGGGTCATCTTACAGGCGATCCAATGCGGCAGCCCCTCGCTGACCCGCATGCCTAATTAGCCAATTTGCACGGTAAGTCGATGCTCTTGACGGTGCAATACGTTACTTTATTTCGTTGTACTCCCGCCCCCCCTGTCAGGGCGGAGCGATGAGGCACACCCCCGGTCGGTTCAGGCCCCCCGACCGCCCGAAGGACTAACGGGGCGCCGACACTGTTTCCTGGAACCCCCTCGGCTCCAGGTTCTTGGCTCAGGCACCCCTACTGTGCCAGGCAGAGGTATTGACTGTATCCTTCTGCCGCAGAGGTACCCTTACTGTCCATCTGCTTCCAGATCGCCCTGTGACTCCGCCTGCAACACAAAACAGACCATTAGTTGTTCACAATTCGCCTGCCGCTCTGCTGCTGGGTCAGGGCCAGGGTGGGAACAGCACAGAGCAGCCCAGGAAACGTGACCGGAAAAGACCGAGCAATGCTAGCCCTGCTTGTTATAGGTCGTCCCGTGAGCCCGCCTCCCGCTCGCAAGTCTCGCCACTCATTGGCTGTTGCAAAGGGGCCGGCGCGCTATTGTTCTGCTTCGCGCGGCATGTGGAACTAAGACGCTGTCTCGCGTGATCTCCCCTTCGTGTCGCGCGGCCAGCGGCATAGTGCCCACACTGCCAGCGCTCGCTCCACCTTGAGCCCCATACCACTTTCATACCAAGGAGACTCATGAGACATAAGTGTGGGAAACGTTGGTGCAGGTTTATTTTGCATAACAAGTAGCAGATAAGGTGGGTCATCTTACAGGCGATCCAATGCGGCAGCCCCTCGCTGACCCTCATGCCTAATTAGCCAATTTGCACGGTAAGTCGATGCTCTTGACGGTGCAATACGTTACTTTATTTCGTTGTACTCCCGCCCCCCCCCCTGTCAGGGCGGAGCGATGAGGCACACCCCCGGTCGGTTCAGGCCCCCCGACCGCCCGAAGGACTAACGGGGTGCCGACGCTGTTTCCTGGAACCCCCTCGGCTCCAGGTTCTTGGCTCAGGCACCCCTACTGTGCCAGGCAGAGGTATTGACTGTATCCTTCTGCCGCAGAGGTACCCTTACTGTCCATCTGCTTCCAGATCGCCCTGTACTCCGCCACAGCTCTGGAGGAGGCCCCCGTCGATGACAGAGCCCCTCCACCACCTAGCTACTTTCCATTGCTCTCTAGTGTCCTCAAGATCACTGGCACCCTGCAGCTCCCGGGGCTTCCTGTAAGTCAGAAGAAAGACATCCATACCAATCCCAGTCAGGTGAACCCCATCGCTTTCGTAGTAACCCACAGTCCTTTCTTGTATCAGCGCATGCCTAATGCCCGGGCCCCTCTCCTTCATGAATTCTTGCGTAGCCCTGTTGACCCTCTTCCTGCCTTGCTCGATGGCAAGTGCTGACCGCGCTCCCCTCCAAGCCCTACGGGGGACAATCTCCGACCATATCCGTTCAGTGGCACCCAATTTGTTCGTTATAGCGGTTACATCCCTCTGCATGTTCTCCACTAATGCTCTCCTCCCCACCGTCACCCGATCATTACCTCACAGGTGTATCCCGAAGATGTTGGGAGGCCCCAGGTGCACCCCGCACCTTGAACCCCCCATTGTCGTTGTAACCCCTTAATTTAAGCCCATTATTCGGATGCTTCAGCCTGATGGTGACCATTGCATTTTGGGTCATTTATTTAATCTCTCCCCTTTACTAAGCCTTTAGGTGCACCTCTATCATAGTACCCTTCCACACACCACTATGGAGATTTCTTAGTATTTGCATTACTGTGTCTGCTGGTAATGGCAAACCAGTGATATGTGGCCAAGCAAAGCGGTGGCCTTGTGAAAGACGTCTCCAATGCTGAATAACCTGACCGTGGATGTCCTGGCAACTCACTGCAGGATCGTTATTTGAGATTGGTTAGAGCCCGCACTAGCAGATGCCCGTAGCCGCCAAATGTCATTCACAGTTCTCTGTTGTATTGCAGTGTTTCACCTCTAATTATACAGTATTTCCCTTGCAACCGTGCCACCATCGCCTACCTTACGTTTGTTCTAGGCCTGGGTGTCTAGCACATATTGCAGTATTGTACCTTCCATTGTACTTCGTATCCCTTACCACCTGCAACTCATCACTTATCCCTTCTACCATGCACTTTATGCTACCTCATTTATTTACTGTGCTACACAATTGTCACTTTACCACCTGTAACTGACGTCTTCTTTTGTACCATTGTCCCCTGTCATTTCTTGTACTTATTGTGAAGAGATCCGCCTTCGGGTAACGTCCGTGCTGTATAAAGAACGCATAAATAAATTAAATGAACAAAGTTGACCTCGAGCACATGAAGGACTGCCTCATTCAGGATGGCGTACTTGACGCCCCTACATTGCACAATTTATTTTTATATCGCGAGCCAGGGAAAGGGGCTGTGCCCAGAAGGTGGCGACAGTGAGCTACCAGAGCAAACAAATGGATGCATTTCTCAATGTATACATAAACTTGCTCCGACCTAACGATGGCGCTGTTGAATTAAAACTACAGCAAAAGTGGCATAGTCAGCTAGCCTGAATTGTCATATACCTTCCCTTTGGAACATGCCGACACCTTTGCGCCAAAATGGTTACCTGGTGGATGTTGTGATGCTGTCAGCTGCTTTGGACCCGGACTAGTTAAGGGCAACATATACGTTAAGGATAGCGTGCTATTTCAGAATGCTGTCACGTAAGCTGAACAATATTGTACTAATGTAAAACCTGAAATGGACAATCCTGGAGTGATGTTGTTTACTGCTGACAAGCCAGGGAAAGATTTTTAATCCCTGTGGCAAACATGCGTGGCATTATAACGATGATGCCAGTCCCTTGGCTGAGGGGATTACCCAAGGCCACTCAAAATCCCCGATTGGTAAATTATGTTACTTTGGGGGACTTCTTAATTTCGAATTATGACCTCTTGTCACACTTGTGAAGTACACGCTTCTTGCCATTGCTGGGCCTGTTGTGGGTGCCGCCTGGTCATGCCCCTACATAGTGTAAACACCTAATGTGCGGTGCCCATGTTACACCTTTGAACCCTCGACTAGAGCCCTATATGCAAGTTAAATATGCCCTGACACATACATAATATACATTTTAAATGCGAAACAAGTTAACCCCTGGTATGTTCAAGGAATAGCGTACCTAAAGTGCTAAATCTGTCTTTAATTATTGCAGAGTTGATGTCTTGTAACCCAGACACCTTGAGTTCAGGGGTACCTGCTAGCCAGATATCAAAGCTTGGTGTTTGAGATTGACATCTGCTGCAGTTATTCATCGTGTAATGTGCAGAGCCTTGCATGTTGTTAGGTTGCCCTATCTCATAAAGGCTCTAAAGCCACCATCTGAGAGTGGCACGGGGCTCTTATTGGCTGGAATGGGCCTTCTGGTCCAGCATCATAGTGTGTGTCCCTTGCATCCCCATTTTAATTAGATCACTCTGTCCTCAATGTGTATACAGCTGTAATATTATTAGACCAGTTCTATCACATGCCATGCTGATGACATACTCCTACCCACACTATTGCAGTTAACTACCTGCAACACTGGTCTATAGCTCGGTAAGAGAGTACACTGGCTGCATTGGAAGTAGAGTTCAAAGCTATAGTATAAAGCTATAGAAACCCGATGTATGTACGATATGACGACTAGTGTCACCTACCAACTTCAAGAATTTACAAGGTGCAAAATAAGTCATTAAACCTCTATCACTAGTATGAAAGTGCAGGTCATACTTGGATCATTTCGGAGACTCATGCTAAATTCCATAAATGAAGCGATTTCCCTTTAAAGAACAGAAAAACGCGTGCAATAATAAACATTATGCCAACATCATATACAACAGTCCTGCATTGTGTTTACAACGATCACACCAACAGGCCGCCAACTGTTAGCAGTCACGGAAGGGGCAGGAAGCAACATCCGATTGATGGTACCCTTGATGAAATATAAACTGCAGGCATAATTACACTTTTTGATGAGTCGCAAGCTACATGAACACCAACTAGACTTCCGTTCAGTGCGTAATTCTTGCTCACACAATGCTCAAATGAGATGGATCAACTTTTACCCTCCTCTGGCATATGGGAGGAGGAGCCTGTTACTGAGAACAGATATTGAAATAATCGCAAACGAGAGGTCGTAGACTGGAGTATGGAATGAATCCCAGCAAAACAGGTGGGCATGCTCGCCAACATTTTTCAAAAGATAAGTAATCAGCCTGAAATGTCACCCCCCTACACACAAGTTTTCAGTTGTAAACTGCGTTTGCACACACCCATCTCTTTCAAACTGCCAGACTATCTCTGCTCTATCAGCTGCAGCCGCTCTGACTACTGCGCCCACAAGGGTGGCAAGCTCAGATTGTCCCAGCCCAATGTATAAGTATCCACCCCACAATGCGCACTGTTTATTGTGTAGACACTACCTTCACCTGTACAGGTAAGAGCGCCACGACGCCTAGTAGTACCTTATGATAAGTGTGCCCTAGAGATGACCCAGAAAGCGAAATGTTTTTAAGTTATGTCACTCAACCAGACAGTACCAAGATTTCATACAAAACTCGTGAGACGACCGTCACTTGCATTCTCCACCCGCCGCCCCCGAGAACCGAACCTACCTAAGCGGCCTTGAACAATGGGTGACTACATGTGTAGGTCTCAGCTCATGCTGGGCATAGTAAACTCCACTCCCTGCCTGTATCAGTGAGAGAATTCTACGCTGCGCGATCGGTTCAACGAACCACTGTATCGCTGCTTGCAGGGACATGGTATTCAAGTAGCAGCAGAGCTGAGTTTAAGATATAATAGGTTATTCAGAAAAGTAGGCTATGACTTTCCACAAATTCTACATCTAACCTCGGAAAACGAAAGAGCCCGTAGACGAATTTGTTATTTGGCTGATAGAATTGGTGATCAAATGCCTAATTGATATTATAGCAGAGAGGCGTCCAAATAGTCAAGTGGCACGCTCCTGCGTAAACCACCATATTCTACTGCATGTGTATTAAGCCACGCCCTTAATTACATAGGGCACAACTTTCATAAAGAATTCCTATTTGTGCTTCTTTGGCCACGCGCCTTTTCAGAGACCCCACTTTTTTTTTTTTTTTTTTTTATCCCACTTAAAGCACTCAATATATTTTAACGACCCCCACGTGAGTCAAACTTTAGCCTATTCCAGATTTACGACTCTTGGAGCGGTGGAAACATTCCTTCCTAACTAGTGACCAAAGCTAGTTCATTGTGGCTCGCAGCGCATAGGGTAAAGCGGACTAAAAGGAGGTGTGTGCCTGCCTGGTGCCGAAGGAACTAATTTATGTTCCAGCCGCACTGTTACTTTACGAAAGTTTTGCTTTCGCTTGTTTATTAAGTGGAGTCAGGATGTCTGACAGCGAGCACAGAGACTAAGCAAAGTACACAAGGCAAACTGTGAAGGGAGCCAGAGCGCGCGCTAAAAATAGCCGCGCAACTTTCAAACCTGTTGGAAACCCTGCAGTTGGAAAAGACTCGCCTCCACCGGAAAAGACCGAGCAATGCTAGCCCTGCTAGTTATAGGTCGTCCCGTGAGCCCGCCTCCCGCTCGCAAGTCTCGCCACTCATTGGCTGTTGCAAAGGGGCCGGCGCGCTATTGTTCTGCTTCGCGCGGCATGTGGAACTAAGACGCTGTCTTGCGTGATCTCCCCTTCGTGTCGCGCGGCCAGCGGCAGAGTTTGGCTGCTCGCCCCAATCATGGGGCTTCTCTCATGCTGGTTAACAGCATGAGAGCAGAGCCATGATTGGCTTGGAAGCTGGGAGCCTGCCTCTAGGATAGAAGACCGATCGAGGAGGATGTTGTGCTTGCGCAGGAAAGTACGTGTATTTTAATGTATTCTTTTTTTTCTGTGCCACCCGCCTCATCACCCTCGGTACATGCCAGCCGCCATTGATTGGTGGGTTTATTTGATGTGCAGGGCATCAGCAGGCCTCTGCCCACCTGATTACGCTTAATGTTCAAAGGTCCATGGTGCCCTAGGGCGAGTGGGCCTTCCTAGCCACATGCCTGTGTTTGACTTGCGATAAGCGCTGCTTTGCTTGCCTGGCTAGCAAACATTCCTCACAGCCAGCCTCTCCCTGCCTCTGCAGGAGAGGTTGTTCTTCAGCAACTTTGCACTAACCTGGCAGCTTCCTCCAGGCTCACGGTCCCACACCACGACAGCGCTATCCATCTAACGCACGAAACGGCATGTTTTGTAATCAGAGAAAGTGCGGGGCTTTCAGAAGGGCTTTGCCTCAGGCACCTAACGTGCTGAGATTGTTTTCAGAGCAGTGTTGATTTATGTCGGGACCAGCCACTTCCTAAAATCTAGTGGCATGGATGACAGATTGACAGTGGCTCTGGGCCAACACTGCCTTTTGTGATGCTGAAAACCCTTTGATTGGGAGCCAGCTGACCTGTGGAGTCCTTCCAGAGCTGCTCAGTGCTGCTGGTAATTGGTAATTGTGCATCTGATAAAAACAGAGGGCCGGGTTTATCCATGTCTCACACAGCGCAGCAAATCAACTGGCAGCGCTGCGTGAAAGGGAGCGGGCAGGAGTGCGCCATATTTACCAAGATACGGCGCATTCCTGTTCGCTGCCAGCGCAGCGCTGGTGCACAATCTGCTGCCTTGTGTCAACGCAGCCACCCTTGTGTCATGGTGCAAGGGTGTTGCAGACAACGCAGCCACCCTTGTGTCATGGTGCAAAGGTGTTGCAGACAGGATTGTTTTTGTGCAGGAAGTGACACCTTCCTGCGCAAAAGCAATCCTCGGAGCCTTTCTCCTTCAAAATGCGCTGCAGCATGCAGCACACCTGGAAAGCGGAAACAACTAAGAGAAAGAAGGATGTTTCTCCTTGTTGCGCCTCCCATAGAAAGGCGGAGCATTTTAGGCTTTACCAGTCCTGGTAAATCTTGGAATGCACCAAAGTCCATGGGTGGGTGCGTGGCGACACACGCACTCCACCCATGGAACACTTTCCATGGCACTTCCTGCATCTCTCTGAATTTACCAAGTCACGCAGAGCCAGGTAAGGTGACTTTGCATGGCTTAGCAAAATCATTAAAGCCCATGTGTTGCCTTGCGTCACTTTAATTGTCGCAATGGCAATACAAGGGCTTGGGAAATCTTGCCCCAGGGCCCAGATTAAAAAGATGTCATGAAACTCAGTGCAGCACCCACAGTTGCTGTACTTCGGTGTGCAACAAGGGAGACAGCAGGTAAATGGCACAATCCTGCTCTCTCCCTAGCGCTGGTGCAAAATCAGGCAGCCAAGAGCCAGGCACACAAACTTGTACTGTACTACAAGAGGGTCCGCGCAAGTCTTGCCCTTTCCACATAAAATGCTATGCTTTGCATGTGTACTGAGTGCAACGTGGGAAAGGTTAGGAGAAATAAAAGCATGTCTCAGTTCAAAGTGTAGTTATGTTTTGCCTCAAAACTCTGTCTACTATTGTTAGTAGATAGGGTTTTTCATCAGATCCATGTGTGGTTGCATGGGAGTGCCCATATACCTCCCAAGGAGCCCCCAATGATGCAGAGTAGGCCGCTGCTTTGCTTTACTATCAGGCTTCTAGTGCAAAGCAAGTTTTGTGCTGGAAAGTAAAATAAAAAGATACATTTTGCACTGGTTTGTGTAACTTTTGTGATGCAAACACAGCGCAATATGTTTGTAAAGCTAGACCCAAGGCTTTTCCCACTTCTGAGATTCTCAACTCTCAGATGTGCACTATATAATGTTTTCACCTTGCAAAAAATAACCTGGGCAGAGACCTATGTGGTGCTCAACTACTGCCTCATTAGGTGAATGCAATTCAGAAGCTGCCTGGTTACAAAAGACGTAGGCCCAGATGTACTAAGGGCTTGCGTCGCCCTTTTGTCACACAAGAAGACGCAAGGCAACATAAGCCTCTAAGTCTAATTTAATAAGCTACGCAAAGCCTCCTTGCATGGCTCTTTGTAGCTGAGTAGATCTAGAGTAATGCAAGGCAGCGCAAGTGGCTGCCATGCACTACTATGCATAGGGAACTGTTAGATTTGGTGGTCTCTAACCCCTGATCACCCCCTTGGTAGCTTGGCACGAGCAGGCAGGCTTATCTCAGAGGCAGTGTGTAAAGCATTTGTGAACACATACAGTAACCCAGTGACAACACTAGATATAAGCCGATATAAAAATAAGTATTTTCATATCGACTTAACACAAGACCACAAACGACAAAAATCCACAATACTGTACTTTAAAAATGGGAGAAATAGCTTAGTTCTTTTTAGATGGTAAATGCGACACTTTGAGGTCAATGTACCTTTGGATGCGTAACGCTATACAACGAAAGTGTTGCAGGGAAGGTGATGCGTTGGTTCCTTACACCCAAGAATGGTGATGCGTCGGGTCCCTACTGCTGCGTAGGGGATGCGTCAGTTCTTCTTGATGTGGAGAGTTGATGCGTCGGTTTCTTACTGCGCTTCCGTGGCAATGCGACCAGCAGTGCCGTGGTGCAATTAAACAAAAATTGCATCTTCTCCTTGATGCGACACGATGCGTGTACGCCCGACGGCCGTGCGGCGACTCCACAATTCTTCTGAGCCACAACAGGCCCTGCGACACGCTTCTCCGGTGATGTGACGGCGTCTGATGCAACGGCACCACTCTTCTCTAGTGATGCAAGACACTTCGGCGATGCGACAGCGGCGACACCCTTCTTCAGTGATGCGACGACAGCAGCTGCGGCGGGGACACTCTTCTCCGATGATGAGACGTGTCTGATGCAATGGCGACACTCTTCTCTGACGATGCACTTCTGCGAGGCGAAGCAACAGCGGCAGCGGCGACACCATTCTCCAGTGATGCCACGACAGCGGCTGCGGCAGCGACACGCTTCTTCTTCATGAGTCACGCTTTCAGCTCCTTGCGACACGCAGTCCCTTAGAAGACCCAACACAACAGCAGGCACATCCAAAGAACTCTTGGGGAGCCGTTTAGTGAATTCTGTTGTGACTGAGACTTGAGCAGGAGGCAAGCTCCATCTAAAGCCCTTGGAGATCCTTTACAAGTTGATGAAAGTAGCACAAAGTTCCTTTCTCCTTTCTTTGGCAGTCAGGCAACCACTGCAGCACGCAGCTTAGGGATAGTCTCCTCCTTAGTTTCTCTGGTTCCTCTTCTCAGCAAAGGTTCTTCTTGTTTCCCAAAGTGATCTAAAGTTCTGGAGTCTTGGTCCACATATTTATACTAGCAAATCCTTTGTCCTCTGAAGGCAGAGGGTCCTGTACCCAGTCCAAACCAGTTCTGTGCAGTCCTGGAGCACTCTGTTGACAAGACTCCTTCTTTCCTTGACAGTGTGGGCCAGGGACATCAGACGCACCCCAGGAGGTGGAGACAGCATTGTGGAAGGTAGGCATAGCCCTATTCAGGTCCCAGGTACAACTCCTTCCATCCATCTACATGCAGATAGCTCTATTCAGCCCTGTGCTGACTCACCCTGTCTCCTGGGATCCCCCAGCCCCTGTCACTCAAACTCCAGACAAGGAATACACAACCTAGCAGAGGCAGGCTTGGATAGTTAGGCAAGAAAATACCTACTTTCTAAAAGTGGTATTTTCAAACACAGAATGTTAAAACCAACTTCACTAAAAGATGTATTTTATCATTCTGAGTTCTGGCAGACTAAACTCGAATTTCTACGTAGTTCCCTGAATCAGTTAGGATTATAAGATGATATAATCAAACTGCCCATTCTGGCCTACGGGGAACCGGTAGCCTTGCATTATGAAAATCGAAAATGGCTGTAATTCACCAATAGGACATGTCACACACATCAGGGCATGTCCTACCTTTTACCTACAAAGCACCCTGCTCTTGGGCCTACCATAGGGGTGACTAATATGCAGAAAAGGGAAGGTTTAGGGACTGGCCAGTGGGTGCCTTTTCCGGGTCAACATGGCAGTACCAGACTGCACACGGGCTCTGAAATGGCGGGCCTGAGACACACTTTACAGGCTGCTTCTATGGGTGGCAGAACCAGTGCTGTAAGCCCACCAGCAGCATTTGATTTACAATCCCTGGGCACACTCAGTGCACTGTACTAGGGTCTGACAAGTAAACCAAACCAGCCAATCATGGAGTCAGAAATCCATACATCAATTTACAATAGGGAGAGCATATGCACTTTAGCACTGATCAGCAGTGGTAAAGTGCCCAGAGTCATAAAACAGCCAACAACAGGTCAGAAAAATACAGGAGGAAGGCAAAATGTTCAGGGATGACCCTGCAGAAAGGGCCAAGTCCAACAGGAACACATTCCATAGTTGGAGTGGGGGCATTCCCACCGGCCACCCATGGATTTTAGAGCATTTCCAAATTTACTAAGAATAGTAAAACTGTTAAAGTGTCAAAATGGCATGCCATCCTAACAGAGGTGTGACAAAGAGAATTGTTTATTTCTCCTCATTAGTTCCTCTTCCTATGTGTGATGCATTCTGTAGCACACATCAAAACACATGTGCTGCGTTCTGCAGCACACATCGAGAGAAGAAAATGCAGCGAACATTTTTTTGGGCAGTAAGGTGTCCTTTGCTGCACATAAACAATCCTGCCTGTAATGCAGACACCCTTTCACCATGGTGCAAAAGGGCCTGTGTTGGCACTAGGCTGTACTCAGTGCTCTGGTGCAATGAGAAAACAGGAATGCGCCATATCTTAGTAAATAGTAAATAGAATGTCTGACTAAGGTGGCTAGCTGGATGGATCAGTCTTACCTGAAGCTCAACGGGGACAAGACTGAACTTATGATCCTCTGTAAGACAACCAGTGGTCCCACAAATCTAAGATGGCCAGCATGCCTCGGATCAATTCCCAAACCCAAGGAACAAATAAAGAGCCTTGGAATATGGCTGGACAAGCCACTAAAACTAGACCATCACGCGGTACAAGTCGCAGCAACATGTTTTGGCATTTTAAGACAGCTTTGGAAAATCCTACCACTTCTCCCTTTTACCGCACGCAGAACTATGGTACAAGCCCAGATACTCCCTCAGTTAGACTACTGCAATGCACTATACCTAGGCACCCCTAATGCTGTAACAAGAAAACTTTAAGTGGTACAGAACTGCGCAGCTAGACTACTGTACAACATCCCCAGGAAACAGTCAGCCAAGCAAGCACTGAGAACACTGCACCGGCTCCTCATATCCCAGCGTGTTAGGTTCAAATCACTCTGCATTGCACACAAGACCCTCTGGGACACAGGCCCAAAAATCCTCTCAACCCTGGTTTCCTTTCATTGCCCCCGCTGCAATCTGAGATCGGCCAATTTGTTCCTAGCCAAGGTACCAAAGATTAGGAGGGCGAGAGTGGGGGGGGGCATATGTTTTCATACAACGTAGCTACTCTGTGGAACACACTTCTCCTCCAAATTAGATCCACAACACAGCACCTCCCATTCAGGAAACAACTAAAAACTTGGCTCTTCCAGAAGCTGCCGTAGAACAGGAATGTGGTGATGCCCGGAACCAGCGCTGGGATGCCTAAGGGTAGCCATGCGCTTTACCAAAACGCATTCTTGCTCTCTCTGTTTAGCGCAGCACATCAAGTTGTCCAGCTGCATTACGTCAAATGTTAGTAAATCAGGACCCTTTTGTCAGCTTACTAAGAACTTAGACTGGGTTTATAACCTGCTCATTGTAATACATTGGCTTTATTATTGTTGCAGCTGAAGGTGGAGAATGGGAAGGCAGCTCATCAGGCCAGCAATTTCTAAACCAATTTTCCATGGAAGGCTCGAACAGAAGAATTTCATTTTTTCGGGAGGCGCGTTGCAGATAGTTTTTATGTATCCAATCAAAAACCTTGAATAAACAGGTTTAAAAATATGTTAATGTGGCTGCTGATGCAACATAGATGTTGAGGATCAACTGAGTATCATTAACATAGGAAAACCCTGAAGCCATGAGATGCTATCAACGAATCTATGGGGTCATATAGTTGTTGAATAAGGTGATAGGCATTAAGGGGGGCTCTGAAACACCCTATAATTGAGCTATTTACTGGCTGAGGAAACAATGGGGCAAATCAAACCACTTGTTCTCTCCATTCCAGAAATTAGGCTGAACCTTCAACACTCCCCTTTGCCAGCCGCTCCAAAAGAATACTCGTGCATACATCTATATGCGAGTGTAAAGAGTACTGACCACAGAAAAAGAAGTACAATAAAACACGTTTATTATCAAATCACTTAAATGTAGAAGACGAGAACCAACCAACAGCTCTTGGTATGTCCTCTAATTTGACTACAGATCAATAGGCCTTGGAAGTCATTGCTCTCCTGGAAGAAAGTGCAGAAAATAGAGAGGTATCTACCCCTGCTTGAGACATAATCGATTTGGCCCATCTGGCCATGGTAGCAGAAGAAACAAAGGCATGAAGCTTTCTGAAAACATTAATAGTTGAAGAGAGGATGTTCAGCAAGTGTCTGTGGGCGCTTCACATTTATGAAGGTTTTTGTTCTTCTGGTTATAGAAATGAAGACTCCATTATAAGTTAGGTGTCCAGTTCATTAATCCAACTCTTTAAAGAAGGACACTCTTTAACCCCTTCGCTGCGGCGGCGATTCCGCCGCAGCGCTAGGGGGGTGGGTGGGGCGAGCGGCGCTCGCATGCTTGTGACGCAGCCGCTCCGTCACGAGCCGCGGTTCAGCTGTGCTCGTGACGGAGCTCAATAGAACTCGCCGCTCAGGCGGGAAATCAGCGCCGCGCAGGCGCGGTGGCAGGGCCATGACGGAACCGCTCCGTCATGAGCACAGGTCAGCCGATGCTCATGACGGAGCGGCTCCGTCATGAGCATGGGAGGGGTTAAACGAAAGTTGACAAAACAACATGGTATGTTTAGCTGTGAGATAGTTCAATGATAAACGCAGGGCCATAGTCCGAAGCATTGGTTTTGGGGAGCCTGGCCCGGTATTGAAATTAATATAAAAGTAGTTCACAAAAGGTTCACAAGCAGCTTTGGTCAGGATCACGGAATCGAGGTGTTCAACATGCAGGGATGTTTTTGAAGATGTACCCCAGAGCACTCCTATTTCTGTTGTGTAGTTCAATTCTTTGTATTATTCACCTGTGGAGATTGTTGTGGCAGTTGTGGCTAAGTTATAACGCACACAATTTATTTTAGATATTATTCTTCCCTGTAGAAGTTTAGGTAAATGTATGCCATTTGATTAATTTTAAAGTGCATTCATCAAACATTAATGTCATGCTACTTAAAAATTAAGGGGAGTTGTGATGACTTTTGGATACTCGATTCTCTGTTTAGCCGACATGTTGTGTCATTCAGAATCTTTTTAACTTCCAGTGACTTAGAATGTGAATATATGCCTTTGTCTGTATCAAATACCTAACTTAAGTATTTATTTTATCACCTCCCCCTTAACTTTTCCCTCAACACAATGGAACTTACGGGACAAATACAATTCTGACTATTTCTCATTCTCATAACCTCACCCAAAATGCCATGCATGTATTTTGCTAATTGACAGGTTAAAACTGCCCACGAGATTTTCTTGGGTCCACAGCTTTGCTCTCATTGGATGGGCCTCGTACAGTAACTCAATCAATCTGTGTCATATGTTCAGGCGAAGAGCCAGGCATGTGCAGTATGCATGAAGTTCTCAAGTACATGACCTGTATGCATGCTGCACATGCATGCACCGATGTACATCCTCTCATATATACACAGATTTTAGTTTTTTAATATACACCATGCGTATTCAGCAGGTCTCTGATATATGCAAGGGGTGCACAGCCACTGGTCCAAAAACAGAATGCAGGCCCCAGTAAGTATCAGTTGTCTTACATTTCTCGTGTGGAGACTTCTAATCAATGTGTTATTCATGCCTCAGATAGTGTCTGCATGTCATGCATGTAGTGACTAAAATGGCTCAGTGAGTTAACGTTCGGCCCAGACATGATTATGATCTACAGCAGTGCTTAATTTGTTAATAAATTAGTGCCAGGTCTCTCGTCAGGGTGGCACTGCAGCTTACACCACGCACTGCCTCTGCCAGCACTACCTATGACGGTGCCAAAACAACTAACCATCACACTCCTCCTAGTCTGCTAGTCCGGACCGCCAAAGCTAAAAGAATGACTTTGGCAGCAGGTAACAGTCATTGTTAATGTATCGAAAGAAAAACGTAGCAGTACATCACATTCATAAAAAAGAGTAATAAGGAGAAGAACAACATCTCAAACAAATATACTTTATGGGATCTTTGTCTTTATTTTTTATTTTTCTTAAAAAATATCACACACATATGCTGAAGACAGCCAACGTGTTTCGCCCATACCAATGGACTTCTTCAGGGCAAAGATATTCACTCAAGCTGCTCAAAATTACAGGGTACACGAAGTGTCATTCAAATGGCCCACAAAACAGGGTTTCCAAAATTGATCAAAGGCTCTATGCGCTATTCGGGCAGTCTCCATACTTGAGGTCCTAAAGTCATTATTGGACTGAAAATGACACACAGCAGTGTCCCCAAAGATAGGGGTAGTGCAAGTAAGGATGGATCGGGCAACTAAGCCCAGTGTGGACAACTTAGCATTTCATCCTTTGAATAACAGTATTCCCTTTATTTACAGTTCCTAGTAAAAGAGTGGAGAATGGATTGCTATGTACAAACATGTTTCTATTTTTTACTATTTATAAATAATTTATGCCTGAAGCAAGACTTAAAAAATAAAGATGCACATCACCCACCCTGCTCTGTGGGGGTCACTATTCCAGCTCTTTGAAGTAGTTTCTTGGCCTCACACCTTTGTCAGGAAACTTCTTAAAATCTCTATGCACATGTACTGGGTTGCTATACCAATAGGATCGTATTAATTTTTCCTCCTCGGGGGAGGTTCGTCTCAGAAGCCTTCAGTATACCAATCCCATTACAAAAAAAGGCTTTATATGTGCAAACATAATGACTATAGAAGGTGCTGTGTGGAGAAGTCAGCAAAGTAATGCAGGATTGTTAGACGGACCGGGAGGGTCGGCCGAGGATAAGGGGAGAGGTCTCCGGGGAGAGCCGTCTCCAGCGATCGTACAGACAAGTAACTTCCCCCCCACAGACGGACACCACACAAGGTTAAAGTTCAACGAGACTTTATAGGCAATTCTTTAAGGTTACGATGGAATGGTACAAGGAGGTCCGGACTCAGGGGTCCCCTCGATTCTAGTCTCTGGTTTGGGAAAAGGGTAGCGGGACAGTCTGGTTACCAAAAAGATGAAAATAGCTCTCAATCCTCGAGCTCGGCGTTCTAGATGATCGGGCCGCGGCGGAGCCAGCAGGTCCCGAGATGGACGAAGGAAACGACGGTCCGCGGCGGAGCCTGCAGGTCCCGATGGAGATGATGGTTACAAACGGTCCGCGGCCACGCCAGCAGGTCCCGACGACGATGAAGGAGATGAAGGTTACGAAGGTTGCGGCAGCACCAGCAGGCCAGACGATGGTGCACAAGGCAGAGCTACGGCAGCGCCAGTAGTCCGTCAAGGATGAGTTCTTCTTTGCGTCTCTCGACTCCAAGATACAACTGCCTTCCTGCTCTGGAGCTGCCCCAGTTATAGGGCTGGTGTGCTTTGATGTCCGGACCCTCGCACTTGGAGGTCGGGAGGTCCGGGATGAGGGAGTCCAGACACCCAGCAGGGGGGTGGAGCCGGCGCCCGGGGAGGCGATGGGCGAGCGGCACTTGGCGGGGGAGAGCCATCGACACCTCTTTCTCCCATTGACTTGCCAAGTAGCCCGCTCACCTCCTGGGTGGATGGTGGTGCCGGGATGTCTGAGGCCGGGCCAGGCCCAGGGTTGAGGTCGATCGGGGGCCAGGCGGCCTCGTGGTGGAGGGTTCAAGATGGCGCCCCAGGATGGGCGCGAGGGCCGGCAGTGGATCGGACCCACGAGGTTGCCATGCTCGAGGGCAGGGGTCTCTGAGGGGACAGAGGACGTGCAATGGCGGTGTGTGGTACTTGTGGGCCTGGACTCGGGCCTGGTGGGGCCGGGGGAGAGCGGCCCTTCATGTGGCCTGTCCAACATGCGTCCCCCCCAGCTGAAGGCGGGGAGAGTTACCCATCTTCTTGGGGACTCTCCTCGTCGAGGCGGAAGAATCGGGACAGGCCATCCGCGTTGGCGTGATCTGGCCCAGGCCGGTGTTCAACTGTGAAGTCCATACCCTGCAGGGAGATGGACCAGCGTAGTAACTTCGGGTTTTCCCCCCGCATCTGCATCAGCCACTGCAGGGGTCGGTGGTCGGTCTGTACCCGGAAGTGGGTACCAAAAAGGTAGGGCCGGAGTTTCTTGAGGGCCCAGACTACAGCGAAGGCCTCCCTCTCTATGGTGCTCCAGCGTTGTTCCCGTGGTAGGAGTCGCCGGCTGATGAAGGCCACCGGTTGATCAAGGCCTTCGGCGTTCACTTGAGACAGGACTGCCCCAATGCCATGGTTGGAGGCATCCGTCTGGACGACGAACTCCCGGCTGTAGTCGGGGGCCTGGAGCACAGGGGCGGAACACATGGCGGCTTTCAATTGTTCAAATGCAGCTTGACACTCGGGGGTCCAGTTGACTTTCGTGGGCTGATTCTTTGACGTGAGTTCTGTGAGGGGCCCCACCATCGTACCATAGTCTTTCACGAACCTTCGGTAATAGCCCGTGAGGCCCAGGAAGGCTCGTACTTCGGTCCGGGTGATGGGGGGCTGCCAGGATTGGATGGCGGCAATTTTTAGCTGCAGAGGGGCCACCAGGCCGCTTCCCACCTGGTGCCCGAGGTAGGTTACAGACCCTTGCCCAATTTGACACTTGCTGGCCTTGATCGTGAGGCCAGCTCGCTGAAGGGCTTGCAGCACTGCTCGGAGGTGGTGGAGGTGTTCGGACCAATGGTGGCTGTATACAGCGATGTCGTCTAGGTAGGCGGCGCTGAATTCTTCGAGCCCCGCCAGGACTTGATTGACGAGCCGTTGGAATGTTGCTGGGGCATTCTTCATGCCGAAGGGCATGACTGTGAAATGGTAATGGCCATCGGGGGTGGAAAAGGCAGAGCGTTCTTGCGCCCGGGGTGTGAGCCTGATTTGCCAGTAGCCCGCCGTCAGGTCGAAGATACTGAGGTAGCGGGCAGCTCCCATGCGGTCGATTAGTTCATCTGCCCGGGGGATGGGATGTGCGTCTGTTCGGGTTACCGCATTCAAGCCCCGGTAGTCGACGCAGAACCGGAGTTCTGGTGTGGTGCCGGGGGCAGCTGCTTTGGGGACCAGTACTACAGGGCTGGCGCAGGGGCTGTCTGAGGGCTCGATGACCCCGAGCGCGAGCATCTTGGCTACTTCTTCCTGGATGCAGGCCCGTACCCGATCTGGCACGCGGTAGGCCCGGTGGCGGATAGGGGGGCTGTCCCCCGTGTCCACGTCGTGCACACACCAGGAAGTGACACCTGGGGTGAGGGAGAACAGGCTGGCGAACTGTGACAGGAGGACTCGACACTCCTGGTGTTGCTCTCTGGTGAGGGCCTCCGAGAGTCGGACCCCATCCACGGAGCCGTCTTGCTCCCGAGTCCGTAGGAGGTCAGGGAGGGGCTCGGAGTCTTCTTCAGCCCCATTGTCTGTGGCCATCAGGAGGCTGAGTTCTGTACGCACAAAGTGGGGCTTCAGTCTGTTAGCGTGGAGGACCCGGAGGGGGTTCCGGGGCGATTCCATGTCGATGAGATAGGTGGCAGGGCCCTTGCGCTCGACTACTTTGAAGGGCCCCGTCCATTTGTCTTGCAGGGCGCATGGCTCGGTGGGGGACATCACCCATACCTGTTGGCCAGGTTCAAATTCAATGGAAGAGGCATTCCGGTCATACCACTTTTTCATGTCCTCTTGGCTGGCCTCTAGGTTAGCTTTCGCCAGCTCCCTGAACCGCCGGGTCTGGTTGCGGAGGGTTAGGAGGTACCGGAAGACATCTGGAGGGTTCTTTAGCGGGGGCATCTCCCAGCCTTCTTTGACTAGGCTGAGTGGTCCCCGCACTGGGTGTCCATATAGCAGTTCAAACGGGCTGAAGCCCAGGGATTTCTGAGGGACCTCCCGATAGGCAAAGAGGAGGCACGGTAGCAACACATCCCACTGGCGACGGAGGGGTTCTTCCAACCCCCCGATCATCCCTTTTAGCGTGCGGTTGAACCGCTCAACGAGTCCGTTCCCTTGAGGGTGATAGGGGGTCGTGAATCGGTAGGTAACCCCGCACTGTTGCCAGAGGGATTTCATATATTTAGAAATAAAGTTCGTGCCTCTGTCGCTGACGACTTCTCGGGGGAAGCCCACCCGGGAGAAGATCCCCATCAGAGCCCGGCCGACTACCGGGGCTGTCACGGTCCGCAGGGGAACAGCCTCAGGGTAGCGGGTGGCGTGGTCCACTAGCACCAAGATGAATCGATGGCCTTGTTTGGTACGCGGGTCCAGGGGTCCCACGATGTCGATCCCGACCCTCTCGAACGGGGTGGTGACCACGGGAAAAGGTTGCAGGGGGGCCTTTAGTTTGCGGCCGCTCTTTCCACTGGCTTGGCACGTGGGGCAAGATCGGCAGTGCTGGTGTACATCGTTTCTCATTTTGGGCCAGAAGAAGTGGGTCACTAGGCGACTGTAGGTTTTATCTTGTCCCAGGTGTCCTGCTAGGGGGACATCGTGGGCCAGGTTTAGCAGAAAGTCTCTAAAACGGAG
This sequence comes from Lissotriton vulgaris, assembly GCF_964263255.1. Classification (NCBI taxonomy): domain Eukaryota; kingdom Metazoa; phylum Chordata; class Amphibia; order Caudata; family Salamandridae; genus Lissotriton; species Lissotriton vulgaris. The sequence goes on from NC_141689.1 coordinate 162,523,461, forward strand.
CGGCACCACTAGTACTCGGCTGGCCCCCAGCTCTGCGATTCTTTGCTCACTGTACAGCAGATCATTGTCCCAGTAGACCCAGTGAGTTCCGGAGGTATCCCCTGCGCTTTGGGCGAGCGCTTGCTGGCGGAGTCCCTCGAGGGAGGGACAGGTCTTCTGTTCCTGGCGAAATTGCTCTTGCGTGGGCCCCCCCTCTTGAGGCCACTGGTCGAGGTTGGCGAGGTCGGAAGGTTGAGCTGGTTCGGGGGGGACGTCATGGTCGGTGTTTTCGGCTGGGGCGACCGGAGGCGGTGGCGCCGGCCATTCGGGTTCTTCTAGGCGGTGGTTGGCACGGGCGGCCATGGACCGGGTGGTGACGCACGCCCAGTCCGGGACGCCTAACATCCCCAGGTGTTCTCTTCGTTCTACGGCTGCCCACGGAGAGCTTTCAAGGTCATTCCCCAGGAGGCAGTCTACGGGGGCATCGTCTCGGACCGTTACCTTCAACATGCCGGAGACCCCTCCCCATTCGAAAGGGACGCAGGCCATCCGACACAGACTTTCCGAGTTATCGGCTGAACGTACAGGGCAGAGAATGTTCGGTAGATATTGTTCTGGGGTCACCAGGTGACAGCGGACGGCTGTTACACTGGCCCCGGTGTCACGAAGGGCTTCGGCCCGGCGTCCATTGATGCTCACCCATTGGCTGTACTTCTGGGTGTTAGCGGGTAGGGGGACCCGCGGGACCATGTCTCTCCCCCCTAAGCAGGCTAGGGCCATGGCGGCTGGCTCCCATTCTTGATGCTCTTGTTCATATTCCTCTTGTTCCTCTGTGATCTGTTCCTCCCCTAGGGCAGCAGCAGCCACCTGGCGGGGTCTTGGGCTCTGGTACTGCGGGCAGTTTGGGTCGTTCGCATAGTGGCCGACTCGTTGGCATCGATGGCACGTAACATTGGCTCGGTAACCCGGTCGCGCCGGGGTGCTGCCCCGGTTGGCCGGGGGGGTGGTGCTGGTAGCGGGGGCGACCGGGGCGTTGTCTCTTCCTCGTCCTTGGCCCCCTCCTCCCCCTCGGGGACGGTGCTGACCATTGTTGTTCCGGTTCTGTTCGTAGGACCCATTCCGGCCCACTCTGGTGATCTCCCACCGGTCAGCTTCGGCCGCGAGCTGCCGGGGATCCGTTAACTTGCTGTCGAGGAGGTGCTGGCGGAGTTCAATGAAGCAATTGTTCGACAGATGCTCCCATACCATAAGATTAAACAGTTGTTCGTAGGTTGTGACGTTGCTTCCTTTGATCCAGCCCTCGAAGGCTCGGCTAAAGTAGTGTACATAGTCCACCCAAGTTGTACCCGGGATGCGGGTGCAGTCTCGGAACCTCTGACGGTACATTTCAGGTGTGAGGCCATAGCGGGTGAGGAGTGCAGCTTTCATATGGTCATAGGAGGTCATCTGGTGGTCCGGGAGCTGTAGCAGGGCATCGCGGCCCTCATTGAGGAATCTCCCCCATAGACCGGCTCCCCAATCGCTTCTATCGATCCGGTGTGCAGTCATAGCGATTTCATAGGCCTTAAACCATTGCTGGATGTCGTCCTCTCGGAAGTATTCTCGAACGACATCCTTGGGGATGTGTACCTTTTTCTCTGTTGCCCCTGGGGAGTGGGGTTGCTCGGGCACCCCTACTCCTTTATTCTGCTTGTGTAGGTTGATCTCAGCTAGGTTCCGCTCGTGTTCGTACGCTAGTTTCTTTTCCTCGAGCTCCCTTTGTCTCTGTTTCTCCTCTCTTTCTTCTCGGAGACGCAGGTGCTCTAAGTTGATTTTTTGTTCGGCCAACTTAAGCTCAACGTCCATTTTGAGTCGGGCCATTTCCAGCTCGTGTAGTCGGGTTTTTTCTCTTTCATGGATCTCGTCTTGCGAGAGACCCGTTCTTTGCTCTTCAGGGGCCGTGGTGGTTTTTGCTGCGGTGCTCTGATCGGGGGTTCCGGCGGCCCCGGTTTCTGCCCAAGACTCTAGGGCATGCTTAAAATCGTCTTTGGTACTTAGTCCGGTGGTAGCGATACCTAGTTCGATGCAGAATTGTTTTAGTTCACGATGGCTGTACTCATCCAATTTCTCCATCTGGAACTTCTCGGTTGATCCGCTTTCTTTAGTTGTCATTGTGATTTCCTCGTGGGGTGAGCTACTCTCTGTACGTTTATGCGGTGATTCGGATCGCGCCGCTGGCCACCAATGTTAGACGGACCGGGAGGGTCGGCCGAGGATAAGGGGAGAGGTCTCTGGGGAGAGCCGTCTCCAGCGATCGTACAGACAAGTAACTTCCCCCCCACAGACGGACACCACACAAGGTTAAAGTTCAACGAGACTTTATAGGCAATTCTTTAAGGTTACGATGGAATGGTACAAGGAGGTCCGGACTCAGGGGTCCCCTCGATTCTAGTCTCTGGTTTGGGAAAAGGGTAGCGGGACAGTCTGGTTACCAAAAAGATGAAAATAGCTCTCAATCCTCGAGCTCGGCGTTCTAGATGATCGGGCCGCGGCGGAGCCAGCAGGTCCCGAGATGGACGAAGGAAACGACAGTCCGCGGCGGAGCCTGCAGGTCCCGATGGAGATGATGGTTACAAACGGTCCGCGGCCACGCCAGCAGGTCCCGACGACGATGAAGGAGATGAAGGTTACGAAGGTTGCGGCAGCACCAGCAGGCCAGACGATGGTGCACAAGGCAGAGCTACGGCAGCGCCAGTAGTCCGTCAAGGATGAGTTCTTCTTTGCGTCTCTCGACTCCAAGATACAACTGCCTTCCTGCTCTGGAGCTGCCCCAGTTATAGGGCTGGTGTGCTTTGATGTCCGGACCCTCGCACTTGGAGGTCGGGAGGTCCGGGATGAGGGAGTCCAGACACCCAGCAGGGGGGTGGAGCTGGCGCCCGGGGAGGCGATGGGCGAGCGGCACTTGGCGGGGGAGAGCCATCGACACCTCTTTCTCCCATTGACTTGCCAAGTAGCCCGCTCACCTCCTGGGTGGATGGTGGTGCCGGGATGTCTGAGGCCGGGCCAGGCCCAGGGTTGAGGTCGATCGGGGGCCAGGCGGCCTCGTGGTGGAGGGTTCAAGATGGCGCCCCAGGATGGGCGCGAGGGCCGGCAGTGGATCGGACCCACGAGGTTGCCATGCTCGAGGGCAGGGGTCTCTGAGGGGACAGAGGACGTGCAATGGCGGTGTGTGGTACTTGTGGGCCTGGACTCGGGCCTGGTGGGGCCGGGGGAGAGCGGCCCTTCATGTGGCCTGTCCAACAAGGATGGACTACGGTCGCCCATCCAAAGGTCAACATGATGCATTGGGTCCCTATACCATACTCAAACAACTAGCTTGTTATGAGTAAACACTGGAGTCTTACAACATGTCAGTGCAACTTCCTCTAACTCAGTTGAATGCTTGTAGTTTATTGTGCAGAATAGTCCACCTATTTTAAGGTGTTTCCAGACCGACGGAAACATGACCAGGCCTCTAAGGGTTAGCATTATTTCCTCCCAGGAATCTGTGGTCAACTGGGATGATGATGACCAATCAGGGTTGCCATTTTGGGGAACCCATGCTTGAACATTGACTCACAGATGTGACAAAGATCAGTCCACTGTTTCGTGACTTGTTCGATGACGCAGGGTTACGCAGAGACGGCTTTGTCCTCGGCAGGAATATCCAACAAGATCCTTAACCTGGGAGACGGGGTTGGCTTGCATAGTTGGTGTAAAGGTTTCCATTTGGTTATACAAACTCAACTCCTCATTCACGTCTTCCTTAGAATATCTGAACTGAGCCAATGTAATCAATCATTGGGACTGTGATTGGTCGCCTCTTGTGTAGGTGTGCTGGTCTTCATCTTCTTGTGGATGGATATAGAGGATGGCAAGGGACCAGGCAAGTTCTCAGTCTTCCCAAGTGATAGTACTAACCATAGAAGGTGTTTCTAGCAGCTTATAAAATGTATTTGGATACCAATATAGCAAATATGAATTTGTGACAAGAAACCTCACTTTGTGTTCTCTGACTTCATTCCTGCTGTTTGTGATTTTTTGTCAATGTCTCAGCAACACAGTCAGAGAAAAATGTGGTAAAACCATACAGATTTTTGGTGTGCAATAAAACAATATTTTGGCCACATATTCTAAAACCATGGAACTATACCTCGTGTATAAACATTGACAGCATGGGGACTTGGACAAATCCCTTAACCAGACACAGTGTGTGGAATGAAATAGGTGCAAAAATAATGAGTAGATTTAGCAAAAATCTAGGCGCATTTTGTGATACTCAAATTGAGGCCAAGTGTTAAGGTAAGTTTGATTTTCAGGTCCACCCTCTGCCCCATTCTAGTCTCAATGCCCCCTGGAAGGTTATGGAAACGTGCCTTGGTAGACCCTTGATGTACTCAGTATTGTGACAGAATAGATGGTTAGACCTTTTAGTTTATTGAGATAGGATGATTAGCCCAGACTATATGGCATTCCATGTGGTGATGGAAGAGACGTTTTTGGTACTTAGTGTGGTGACAGGCTATCACCACTCGGAACTCTACATGGTGCTAGTATAGGGCACTGTGGTACTTTCTATCTTTTTTCAACAAAATGTCAAACTCTTTTTATAAAATGGAAATATGAGTTAGGGTATTTGATCTTGAAACAGGAAAGTGTCATAGCAGATTTATGAGTGGGGCGACAAGTCAGGCAAATTGCTCTACTGGTTGGCGACATGCAAACTTGCCCTTTGCATAATCCCACAGATTTGGTATAGGGATGGTACACTGGTGACAGATTCTGCTTCAATCGCGAAAACATTTCCAGACTATTGTGCCTTCTTTTATGCTACACGTGGTACCCTACAGGAGAAGGGTCCAATTGATAGGGCACGACCTGAGAATCTGGACTTTAGACCCAGACCAAAAACAGGTACCTAACGCCCCCTGACACTGGGAGACATGCAAGAGGTAATCACAGTTATAAATAGGGGTAAGACTCTGATCCCAAAAGGGTTCCTTGCAGAATTCTTCTGAAAATACTCCTCTATATTGTCTCAACACCTTTTAGTCTTATATGAGGAGGTTATAGTTGCAGGTCAAATGCCTCCTGATCTCAGGAGAACAATAAATGCCACTGTTCCAAAACAAGGAAATAACCAGATGACTGTGTCTCATACAGGCCTATCTCACTGATAAAATCAGAAGCAAAGATACTGGCCAGAATCCTAGTGACACAATTAACACACATGGTGCGATCCCTGATCCACTATGATCACAATGGCTTTATGGCATATTGAGGGCCATGCCACTGTGTGCAGCGACTCCAGATGTTCATGGCCAAAGGAGCAGCACTCAGTGGGGCGGCAGCAGTGGTACTTGTGGACTTTGAAAAGGCATTCAATTCCATTCATTCGCCTTTATGTTCCAGATTCTAAAATGCATGGACTTCGAGCCCCGCTATTCAGGTCTTGGATAATTGAGCCTCTTGGGCGCAAGTGCGGGTGAATGGGACATTGTCCACTTCATTTCCACTAAAGAGAGGTACAAGGCAGTGATGCCCTCTATTCCCCCTTCTCTTTGTACTTGTTGTTGAGCCATTAGGGAATATCAAACGGAAAGTGGGACTTTGGTGATAGCACTTGGATCACAAGGGCCGAGTCTCTCTATTTGCAGACGACCTGTTAGTGTATCTGGAAAGGCTTGAATGTTCACTACCTCAAATACAAAGAGCCACAACATGTCTAATTATGAGAAAACAACGTGAGTTTCTGGTGCGAGCACTACTGGGAGACCCGGGTCACTCTTTCATATATCTAGGCAATTATAGGATGATATATTTACAGTTATCCTGGACTCTTAATTTTGGCCCCCTAATGGCATAGACTAAACACAACCTTATGGCCCGAGACAAGCTTCCCCTTTGGATTATGGGCCGCAGATCCCTCTTTAAGATGGAAACTCTGCCCAGGTTGCATTATTACCTAAAACATTTTTCATATGTATTGCCAGACACCCTTTTCATTGACATCTAAACCATACTCACTTGATTCCGGTAGGTTGGGTATAAACCCATGGTCTCACTGACTAAATTTATTCAGGCTCCATATGATATTGAGATTGGATACAAGAACTTCTCCTGTATGGTTGGGCTTCGCAGCCCATGATCATAACTGACTGGATCTTCGAAGACACCTCTGACCATAGGTACAGACTAGTAAGAGATCGCCTTCAGGCTTGAACGCTCAAGGTGGTCCTGTGTAGCTCTTTGGTCTTGAAGGGGATGAAGGCTTCTGCTAGGAATCCACTGGCTTATTGGCATAAAGCTTTGCAACATATTAAATGACACAAGACTATTGTAAGGTAAACACCCTTAGACTCAGGTCTTGTGCCTAGCTGGATTTTTTTCCCTTAGACCTCATAGGCATTTCAAAGGTCCGATACGTTTGGAAGGGGGCACATCTCAAAATAATCACCCAACTGGCTGCAGAATCCAACTTACATCCCTCCAACTTCCTCCTGGTCCCTTCAGCTTCAGTATGGCATTTACCCCTACCATCACCTGCTACAAATGCTCTGGTAATGTTACCAGCTTGAACCTAGGATTGTTCTGGGGCCACTTACTAGGAAAGGCATCTCTCTCACATACAGATAACTAGTGATACACTCTCCCATCCCTTCATCCAATTGAAAGATAGATGCCAATTTGATGTTGGTCTTCTGTTAGATGACGAATGGGTTGAATTAAAGATGATGGCCAGATACCTCACCATTTCCGTCCCATTGAGAATGATACAATTTATATACTCCTTCGGCACCTCTTACAACCCCACTGATTTCCGTGTGCGGAAAGGCGTAGTGATCTCTTTTGTCCACATTTTAGTGAGCAACTAAGTTACTTCTTCTATAGGATCTAGAGGTGCCTTAAAATTGTTTGCTATTGGTCTTCTGTTTTATATAGGCTTGGTGAGTTAGTGGTATATTCCACGACCTCCGACCTTGCACATGGTGTTCTGGTTATTGAACGAGAAGAAGCAGACACTCCTGGGGCTGGACGCCTGGTTACGATGGATTTATTGGTTGCCAAGCGAGACGCAGCTTGACAATGGATTGCATCTGATCCCCCTGAACTGGATGAATGGAGGTGGAGGAAGGACCTTTGTGCAGGCTACAAAGCACAGGGCTGCCAACGTAAATATCATAAGATATGGGACAGGTGCTGGGGTCACGGAGGGTGCAAGAAGAGGGCCTTTAGTAATATCAAGGATATAGTGGTAAAAAGTGTAACATTGGTCTTCAACCATGATTGCTGCTGTGTGACAGTGCTTATTTGTTTGTTATTTAAATAATAATAAAAACGAATTCAACTTAAAAAGAAACAGGAAAGTGTCTTGAGTAGACCTTTTGGTTATTATGTACTGATGTAAGGTATAGGTTTTTGGTACCCTAAAATGGGATAAAGCTTTGTAGTACTCTGTCTTAAAATATTACGGATCCTTGGGGTACTTTACTAAAATAGGAAAGTGCCTCGTCATGCCCTGCACTGAGATTGGATAGAGCCTTAAAGTGCTCTGTTTTGAGGTCCGATTGCAGCCGGGGTACTGTGTATTGTGATTGACTCTTGGGATACTGTTCAGTAATAGATGGAAGCTTCTTGTACTCTGCAGTAAAATATGATGGAGACTTGCTGTATTCCATCTTTGGGTATACATTTCATACCTCTGTTCATTTGACTGTTTGACTCTAAGAGATTGTGGCAAATAGAAATACGGGAACCTGCCTATAAGTGCAGTTTGACAAAATGTAGACAGGTACCTGTGATGAGAACACCAACCTCTACTGGACGTGCAAGAATTTCAGAAACCACTGAGTGTCCATGTCCTATATAATATGCACTGGTTGGGTAGCTCTGAGTAGGGTTTCTCTACTAGTTTCTGAAGAATGTCTGCTAAAGTCAGTCCATGACCCGTGCTCCTGATTCCAGGAGCATACTTCAGAAAGATCCATGTATCAGGTTACCAGATAGGTCAGGGTATAAGACACCACAGAGAGAATTGAGAATACAGAATTATGCCACCAGAACCACAACTCCTAGAGTCACACACACAGCTAGACCACAGTAAGGATGTTCCCTGCAGGTTCACTTCTGGTTTGGTAGTGACAGGTGAAGTAAAAGACCAGACACACACAAGAGCATGCTGACTGAAAATTTCGTTGGTTGTGACTCTCTTGACGCTTGCTAAAGTTTGCATCCAACTTTACCGCTCCCCTATCTTTATTGTTTTTTCCCTACTCTGTTCCCTTTGCCGCCTTGGATTCCCTGTTTCCTGAGCTTTAACCTTTGTATGTCAGTTCAGTTTCTGCTAACAGACCCCTTCTTTACCAGTGCTGCATTGACCTTCCCGCCTTGCTCGGTTCTTGAATGGGACTCTCTGAATACCCAGGAACTAGTTACAGTTTATCCACAGTTCGCATCAGGTGGAGACTCGGTCCACTCTCGGTTGTGATCCGAGGCCTTGTGCTGTGTCTAATCCAGGCGGGATATTCCAACAACCTGCCTGCAGGAGCCTGCCTTTCCTTCTGTCTCCTAAACCCTGTTTCCCCCAAGCCTGGCTTTTCTTTACCACCTTTGATATCTTACCAGAGGGGTAGGCCAACTCATAAGATGGAGAGGGACTGTCTTTGGCATCTACACACCAGAGATCTGAGGTCATGACACCATGGCCAAATCAAGATTGAAAGTTTGTAAATTGTAAAGTTTGATACTAAAAGTAAGAACATTTTACATGAAAATGAATGAAAGTATGAAATGACTGGTTGAAAGTATAGTGTCCCAGTTTCTTTTTCATTTTTTAAAAGGCGAAGTCAGTTGCCATCTGTACTCTACCATACAATTACCTTTAATTGTCTCCAGGAATTGCCGCTGCAAATTAGCAACACTTCCCTGAATCTCCAGCTCTCATGAATTGCTTGATATTAGCTAACCCGGCAGCAAATGGGGGTACACTCTGCCCCTTCTTGTCATCTGTTCTAACAGTAACCTTTAGGAAAACCAAACATCACTTTTAGAGTACTCCCCTCACAATCCAGCCAGGCATCTCATTTGAGAGATAACAGTGTTGGCAATACTTATTACATATGTCAACTCCCCTCCCCATTCCGCAAATGGCCTGTCTTTAAAAGTGATTCGCATCTTCACCATTCCTTTTAAAGGAATGGGATCCTTACTATACCCCCCTGGATGTATATCTAGCTTCTCCAAGTTATACTCATTTCTCTTAAACATTCCCTGAAAGGTTTATTTGTCAATTAAGGTGTAAGGGGAACATGAATCTGCGATTGCACTGACTTTTTTGCCATCTAAATGTATCTCACAAACAGGATAATTAATACTCTCTTCTTCCTTCTGAATATGCACTTGAAATTTAAATTTGTTATCTCTAGAATCAGTGTTGGGTTCTTCATTTTTTTTTTTTTTTAAATATATTTTTATTGCAGGAATCAGTAAATCAATACAATAGCGACCAGCATTATATTATGAAGCACGTAAACACAAAACAAGCCCATCGACCCCCCTCCACAGCGTTTGTACACAGCCAATTAGCCCATATCCCTGGGGTTGGGCGGCAAATGCAGCAGGGGTCGGTAGAATGCTGGAGCTGGTCCGGATAACACACTGTCCGTCATCTGCTTTTCTAAACAAACCCAAAACCCCCAAAATAAACCCCCCCCTCAAAGTACCCGTTAACTGTGGAACCCCCCCCCCTCTTCCCCCCCCCCCCCACCATCAGCGCCCGGGAGCTCATCTACAGAGGATCCATTGCTCGACCCATGGGGAAGGTAATAGTGCTGTCAATGCCAATGTTTATCGGGACTCAGGGCGAGTTGCTTCATCACTTTCGGAATCGCTGGGGGTACAATAATCTCTGAGGGCCTGCACCAGCGTTTCCCACTCTAACGCGGCCTCCTGCGCCTTCTCATGACCCTGCCTCCAAGCCAGCTGGTATCTTAGCGCGCTCTCACCCGCCGCCCATTTCAAAAGCTCACTGTGCCATCTGCTGCCTGCAGGACCAGCCCGCGCCTTCCAGTTCCTGGTCACCTCTCGCTTAGCAAGGAGGAGCCCCAGGTCGATAAATTTACTGGAGATTTTATTCCGGGGTGTATGGGGGAACCAGTGCAAGAGCCCTACCGCCACATCGAATGATAAGTGCCTCCCCGTCACCTCCTCCAAAGTCGTCGCTACCTCCTGCCAGTAAGACGTCAGACCCGGGCAGGCCCATAGCATGTGTAGGAGGTCCGCCTCCTGAGCCGGGCACCTAGGGCATTCCGCTGAAGCCGTGGCAAAATAACGCCTGATCTTAACCGGGGTCAGGTACGCCCTGTGGAGAACATAGTAGTGGACCAGTTGGAAACGGGCGCTACGTGTACCCTTCCAGGCACGCCTCACCAGCTGGGTCCAGGTCGTCTCCGGGATCTCCTTACCAATGTCCTCTTCCCAGCGGGACTTCAATGTGGTGAGAGGAACCAACCCCTCAGTAATCAACCTGCCATAGAGGCAAGTGACCGCCTTCACCGTGTCGCCGACATCATCACGTACTGGCATACCTGAGACAATTGGGGTTCCTCTAGCCCGTTCTGCCAGTGCGCCTGGATCGCTCGCACAATGGCCGAGTGCAGCAGAAAGTCTCCCCTGGAGATCCCGAAGCGGTCAATGAGATCCTGAAAGGACAGGAGCGCTCCGTCCTCGTACAGGTCCCCGACGAGCTGTAAGCCCGAATCCTCCCAGTCCGCCAATCGTGACCAATCCCCTCCGTGGGGGAGGGCCGTCAACATCCCCAACGGTATTTCAGGCGCATATGGTGTCCGTAAGTGGCCTCTGGCGTGAGCCCGGTTCCAACATAGTCGGATAGTCCGTTCCTCCAGCGATAAGTCCCGTAGGACCAGGCGCTGTCGCAGCGCGATAAAAGAGAGGACGTGCCTGGCTATACCCGTCCCCCTACCGTCTTCCGGGCCTCTGAATTCCCTGGCTATCTCCTGGGTGTAGGTCTGGAGCTGCGCCGCCAAATAGTACTTCTCGAAATCCGGCACAGCGAGCCCCCCCTCATCCTTTGGCCTCATCAGGGTATTGAGGGCTACCCGCCGCCGGCCCGTTCCCCAGAGGAACCCGACCACCATAGAACGCAGGCGACGAAACGTGGCCGGTGGGACCCAGATCGGCAAGGTTCGGAAGTAATACAATAGCCGGGGGAGCGCCACCATTTTAAGCAGGGCAATGCGTCCCGCCACTGAGAGCGGCAGGGTGGCCCAGAAGTCCATGCAACCTCGGAGCGCTCGCATGCATCGGGCAATGTTCCCATCCAGGAGGTCGGGCTGGTCGTGATACACAAATACCCCAAGGTATTTAAAACAGTCGGGCTCCCACCTGATCTCCTTACTTAGCGCAGGAGCAGGGGTACCCCTGCGCATCGGGAAGAGGCAGGTCTTAGACCAGTTCACTCGGAGACCCGAGACTGCTCCGAACTCCGTTAGCGCCACTTCCGCTCCCCGCAAAGCGTCGACCGGATCCTCCAGGAAAAGCAGCAGGTCGTCCGCATAGAGCGAGACATAATGTGGGCCCGCCGCCGTCCATAAGCCCGTGTAATGGGCTCCCGAGCGAAGGTGCATCGCCAGTGGCTCCACCGCTAATGCAAAAAGAAGCGGGGATAAGGAGCACCCCTGCCGCGTGCCACGCTCCACCGGATATCGCGATGAAATCAAAGGGCCCGATCTAACCCTGGCCGAAGCGGAAGCGTAGAGGACTGCAGTCCATTTGACAAATCCCTCCCCGAGGCCGAATCTCCGTAATACCGTGCATAGGTAGTCCCACTCCAGGCTATCAAAAGCCTTCTCCAGGTCCACCGACAAGACTACCGGGGACGGGGCATCCACGAATGGTTCCCCAAGCAAACGGAACAGCCTTCAGATGTTCATTGTCGTATTCCGCCGTGGGATGAAACCGGCCTGGTCCTCATGCACTAGGGAACTCATATGTCCCAGCAGCCTCGAGGCCAGAATGCTGCTCAATATTTTGTAGTCCACCGTCAACATGGATAGGGGACGGTAGGACCCCGGGTCGGAAGAGTCTCGGCCCGGTTTGAGGAGAGGAACCACCAACGCCTCACACATCGAGCCAGGGAGACGACCCAACCTCTTCGCCTCCCTGTAGACCACCAGTAACCGGGGGGCCAAGAGGTCAGCGTAAGCTGCATAGAACTCCACCGGGAGGCCATCCAGGCCCGGGGTCTTGTTCCTCGCCATCCGTTTAATGGCCCCGCGGATCTCCCCTAGGTCGATATCAGAACCCAGGGTGTCCGCCACTTCCTGTCCTACGGTGTGGAGTTCCAGTGGGCTAAGATAGTTATCAAGCCGATCTGGGTCACGTGCGGAGCGACTACGGTATAAACTTTCGTAGTAATGCCGGAAGCAACTAAGAATCTCCGGTTGGGTGCACACCTCGGTCCCATCTGCCCTACGCATATTTGTCGTCGTCTGGGACTGGCGCGTGGGGTTGGCCAACCACGCCAGCAACGCACTCGACCTGTCTCCCTCCGCAATAGACCGGACCGTATAGGCCTTATAATCAAAACAGCGGAGCCGTTCGACCTCCACCGCTACCTTCTCCCTCGCCTCTACCGTTTGTGTTTGCAGTTCCGGGTGTCCGGGACGGCTAACTTCAAGCTTGCGGAGTGCCCGGTCCGCTGCATCTAAATCAGCCAGGATAACACGCCTCATGCCCACCTTCTTAGATATACAGTAGCCCCTCACCACCACCTTAAAAGCGTCCCATTCGAACGCCCTAGTACTCGCGGAACCACCGTTGGACGCAAAATAATCCGTGATTCTCTCCCCTAGGTCCGCCTTGAAGACACTGTCCTCGAGGATCTCGGGGCGCAACTTCCAGGTGGGTACTGCCGGCGTCCCGGGGAACCAGCGAACGTCCAGCAGGAGGGGGTTATGGTCCGATATGGTCCGCGACAAGTATTCCGACCGGACCGCTGCCGAAACCAGTTCGGGCGAACCAAGAAAGCCATCCAGCCTGACATGCAGCTCATGGAGGCTCGAGAAGTACGAATAATCTCTAGTCGCGGGGTGATGCGCCCTCCAAATGTCCGTCAAACCCCAGCGGGTCTGCCAATCTTGACGACCCTTGGCCGTACGCCGGACCGGGGAATCGGGGAGCGGGGGATGCGAGCGGTCTATGTCCACATCCACTACGGAGTTAAAATCTCCCCCTAGCAGGAGGGGCCCGGCGAAAAAGTGGGCCAGCGAGCCCGATAACCTGGAAAGGAAGGCAGTCTGGTCAACATTAGGAGCATACACACAGCAAACGTTCAGGTCCCTCCCTCCTAGGGTGCCTGAAATGGCCACAAAACGCCCCTCTGGGTCCAACACTGTCCTCGTGACCTGAAAGGGGACTCCTGCCCTAATCCATATTAGCGCCCCCCTGGCATAAGCAGAGTACGCCGTGGAGAAGACCTGCCCTCGCCACCTACGCTGAAGCGCCGCCCCTTCCGCCTTGTCCAGATGCGTTTCCTGCAGCAGCGCCATTTGCACTCCCCTACGCACTAAATAAGCATGGACCTTGTGACGCCTGGACATAGTGTGAAGCCCCCTCACGTTCCAAGTTACACATTTCAAGTTAGCAACATCAGCCATTGTCCCAGAGTGTTCTCGCACAGTCTCCCCGTTCGGGTCCCCACAAAGAAAAAGCATCAATCCTCCCAGCGCTGATGGCGGCCATTTTCCCCAACCAAAACCAAACTACCCAAAAATCGACAAGGCCCCCCCCCAACCACCCCAGAACAGGACCCAAACTGCACCATCTAGATCCCATCCAAACCTCGACGTACATCAACCCCAAAATCCCCACTAGTCCTACGGTCGCCACCGTAGGAAGGCCTTATGGGCCAGGTGCGGGCTGGGCGGAGGCAGTGGGCCCTCGACGCCCAGGCTACCAGGACTATAGCAAGCCCCCCCCGGTGTCAAAACCTCCCGGGGCAAGAGCAGAGGCCCCCCAACCCTCTCTCCACCGATGTTAGCAAACAATAAAAAGGGACGGCAACCGCCTCCCCCCTGCCGGGCCCCCACCCAAAACAAGGCAGCGTACCCCGTTACCCTTGTTCGTCCAAAAGGTCCTCCACCGATTTCGGTGTGATCACCGGTGTATGGGTACTGTCCGCCACTGAATCTTCCGAGTCCGATGGTGCCCCCTGAGCACCCGGGTTTTCTTCCTCCTCCTCGAGGGATTCGCCTCCTGCTCCCGACAGTTCCGACAGAACCTCCAACACTCCCCTCCGTTCCGATGATGTCTCCGCAGTCGATGGCCCTCCCGTGCGGCCGCGGCGATTCCTGACTCTCTTGGATCGCCTCCTTTGTTCCGGCTCATCCTCCCGTTGGGTCGAGGCGCCGAACCCATCTTTCCCTGTCCGATACAGTTCAAGCCAGTCGCAGACCTCCTCCGGGGTGTCGAAGAACTGGGTTTTGTCGTCGACAATGACGCGGAGCTTTGCAGGAAATAGGAGGGAATATTGGATGCCCTCACTTCTAAGTTCACGCTTAACCGCCAGGAAGGAGAACCGCTTGCGCTGCGTCTCGTAGGTGTAGTCAGGGAAGATGTTCACCTGACTGTTCGCAACTTGAAACGGGCCATTGTGCCTGGCGGCATTTAGGATCAAGTCTCTGTCCCGAAAATGTAGCAACCGCGCCACCACCGGCCTTGGGGTGCGTCCCTGCTGTGGGGGTCGTGCTGGAACTCTGTGGGCCCGTTCTAGAGTGTAGAAGGAGGACAGCCCCTCCGGGACCACCGTGTCTCGGAGCCAGGTCTCCAAGTATCGCACCATATCGCCGTCCTCGATTTTTTCCGGCAGGCCCACCACTCGAATGTTGTTCCTCCTGTTGCGGCCTTCCGCATCCTTCGCCCTCCGTTCGAGGGTCTCGATTCGGGACATGGCATCCTTTATCGTCGCAGCCAAGGTTCTCTGCGCCGGTTCCAAAGTTTTCACCGTGCCCTCCACCTCCTTGACCCGGTCTGAGAGTTTACCATGGTCCGCCCTAAGGAGGCCCAGGCCCGTCGCCACCTGAGCAATGTCCTGTTGGAGGGCCGACCGAGTAGCCTTTATCGCCTCCAGTACACGGTCGAACTGTTGCTGCAGTGGTGCGCCACCAGGTCCTTTTGGGTCTCCTTGCTCTTCCTTGTCCTGGGCTTCAGAGTCCGAGGTGGTCCGATTGAATCCTTTGGCTCCTCTAGGTTTCCCCATGCTGCCAGGGGCTCTCCGTGGGTGTCCCGGAGTATGCGTCTCCGTGTACAGGAGTCGGTCACGACCTTCCCGGGAGTTCGTTCTCACGTCGGGTATGGGCGATCTTCTTCTCCAGAGCCTGTAGGGACTCCGCCGCTTCGGCTCGCGCCACCGCCACGTTGTCCGAGGGCACCGATGAGGGGGCGGAGACAGCCTTCGCCCGGTCGGGCAGGCCCGTTCACCCACTATAGCTCCGGGGTGAAGGCCACCAACTTCCTCGGTTGATCCGTGGCGCCAGAGTGACGCGCCTCCCATGTAGTTGGATTAGGCCGGAGATCGTAACTGGTTGCGGAGTCGCGATGCGGACCACCACCCGGAGCAGAGGGCACCCGCTCCCGGTGCCCTTCAGTGCGTGGGCACCCGCCCGGTCGTCTAATCGAGTATAAACCCGTTGTAGAGGGTCAGAGCCTGTCAACGTCCAATGTCTAGAACAACCGAGGATGGTGAAGGCAGGTGCCAGTCGACATCCGCGAGACCTCCTCAGCTCAGTAGCTCCGATCAAGGGGACAAAGGAAACCGGGCGCCATGTTGGGTCGCACTCCGCAACTCCGCAAACTTCGGCATTTCATCGGAGCAACCCCCGTCCAAGCTCCACCAAGGCCCCCGGCAGGGTGTCGTCGCCTCGCTCAACCGAATGCGGGGTCTGGGGTGCCCCTCAGCCACCGATGTTCAGGATAATCTCGGGCTTAGTCCCGGAGCCGAGCTCTCAGGCGACCATCGCCATCGGCGTCCAAGCCACGCCCCCAGTGTTGGGTTCTTCATGTACTACATGTGCATCTTTTCACATTGCTTTAAATTTACACATCTTAGAAAAATATCCAACTCTATTACATTTTCTACAATTAACCCCTCTGGAAGGACACGTAGGGAAATTAGCGAGATGGTTTGCATTTCCACATCTGTAGCATCTTAATTTTTTTTTTTACTTAGGTCTAATCACAGTGTGTGTATCAAACACTCTTAAAACTTATTGCCCTCCTTAATTTCATTTACATCCTTCTCATCACTAAGTTGTCTTTGTTATTTTTCATTTCTTTTACACAATAAGCAGTGTACTCGATACTCTTAGCAATCATTACAGCTTCCTCTAGATCAGGATTTTGAGTCAACAACCTCTCTTGTACTTTTTGGTCATTGGTGCAACAAACTAATTGGTCCCTAATGAGGGAATCAGTGAGTGCACCAAATTCACATGTGGCAAAGAGCTCCCTCAATGTGGCAATGTATGAGATGATTTTTTCATTTTTTCCTTGCACCCTTTTAAAGAAAGTATGACTCTCCAAAACAACATTTACCCTATCCTTGAAGTGGGAACCCAATTTCCTTAATGTAGTGGTGATAATATCTCCATCACCTTCACCTTCACCTTCCTCTTCTCCTCATCACCAAATTAAATAATAATTCCAGGAGACAAAAGTGATGAAGAAGAAACGTGGGTTTGTTCAGTACAACGGTTCCCCAACTGCCATGCTTACCGCTCCTCAGCATGAATGGCAACATTCTAAGGTGCACTCTCACAGGAGTTCTAAGGTAGAACCAAGATCCCAGAGTCATGGGGGTGGAACTTACCATTTGGTAAAACCTAGAAAAACATACTACAGATAATATACATGAAATGCCATAAATTATACAGTTGAAGAGGATAAGTTATAACAGTCAATTCAGAGATGTTTGCGATATCCAAGACTATTATGGTCTAATAAAAACAGTTCTGGGCAGTACTGGCAATTATGAAACTGCCATCACAGTAGACCTGACCCTGACACCCATAGAACTCCCAACATGACCTATCATATGTATTTGAAGACATTTGTTCACACGAGAAGACTAGTCAATGGCTTTTACGGGTTGTTGATCAATACTCTGTACTCCAAGCCAGTGGAGATGCACATCAGGTTGAGATGGCAAACCATCTGGAACTGAGAATACTTGCAGGCTGACTGGGCAGAGCTGATGGAAGCACACAATAGAATGATCTGTGACCTCAGACTCAACTTTCTATATTTCTGTTGGTGCTGGCCAACTCCTAAACCACAAACTGCTGGCTTCTTACCTAACTGCTCGTGCTGGATAAGGAAGGCAGAACACTGGCATTACCCACATATGTTGACACTGCACCATGTTAACCCCATATTAATGGGCAGTGTGACTGGAATTAACAAAGTACATACCTTACCGATTATGCCTTCAGCATACCGTCCGTTATCGCACAATTTAATAGATATCTCAAATTTAGATCCTCACACACGTAGATGTCCATGACATCTCTAGCGACAACCAGGGTATGCGTTCTTCACTACTGACGACAAATGGCTGTCCTGATGTGTGATGATTGGCTAACAGAATTTGCTTGCTAAGCTCACAGTATACAAAATAAATGACAAACTCGAAATATTTCATCAGATATGGAGCTTTTTCTGCGCAGAGTTAGATAAGACTGATATAGCGTGCTCGGTGACGTTGATATTGCTACATTATACCCTATCCAGAGCTTTTCAAACTGTGTGTCCCGACACAGTACTGTGTCGCCTGCAAATGGTGGGTGTGTCGCAAGATGACGCCAGTATTAAGAGCACTTAGCACATAAGTGCTGCTAATTAGAGCCATTCCGTTGATATTGCTACATTATACCCTATCCAGAGCTTTTCAAACTGTGTGTCCCGACACAGTACTGTGTCACCTGCAAATGGTGGGTGTGTCGCAGGATGACGCCAGTATTAAGAGCACTTAAATAGAGCCATTCCTTTGAAAGAGTGTCTCGGAGTCAGCTGCAGCAGCGCGGACTCCAAGACGCACACTCTGCTCTATGGGGGCTGGGCGATTCACAACAAAGCCCCATTAACAAGTAAATGGTCTTTAAAAGACCTGCGAAGTACTCTGTGCGGCTGTGTGCATGCCCGGGAAGCTGGGGTGTTGTGATAGATGGGAAGTGTCTGAATGTCAACTTTGTGTGCGATGGATAAGATGACTGCAGAGACCTCAGCAATGAGCCGCACCACTGTGGTAATTCGAGTGCCTTTGTTAAGTGAACTAACAGAGCGCATTTCAAGTAGTGAGAAGATTCCTGCTGTAATTTACTGCCCGACTACTTCCTTGGTGTATGTGCGAATAAGACCCATGCATTGAAATTTGCATATGTTTATACTAAACATACAAGCAGATGCGATTAATGATTTAGAATGAATTGGATTACACCCGATTTGTCTCTGGTGATAAAAATAAATAGATTGGGTTCTTTAAACACCACCGCAAAGTTAGTGCGAGAATGCA
This sequence comes from Lissotriton vulgaris, assembly GCF_964263255.1. Classification (NCBI taxonomy): domain Eukaryota; kingdom Metazoa; phylum Chordata; class Amphibia; order Caudata; family Salamandridae; genus Lissotriton; species Lissotriton vulgaris. The sequence continues at coordinate 162,542,044 of NC_141689.1, forward strand.
AAACTCTTAACGTTATGCAAGAGAAGGCGAATGGACATGTCCTGGGGAGGCCATAAAATAGAGAAGCTGTATTGCTTGGAGGAGCTGAGAAATAACAAAATGCATTAAAGTGGACTTTTAATGAGAAAGAGTAATATATGAAAAATGCAATATAATTCACTATGTTATAGGGCCTAATGTACGGATTTTCCAATTGCAAAAAGTGGGTGCAAATTGCATACCAACTTTTTGCGAAAGAAAACTAATTTTGTGAACCAGCGAATATAGTAAGAGGGAGGAGGGCGACAGAGGGAGGAGGGCGACAGAGGGCGACAGAGGGGGGAGGGGGAAGGCTACATAGGTGGGAGGGCAACAGAGGGAGGGCGACAGATGGAGGGAGACAGATGGAGGGAGACAGATGGAGGGAGACAGACAGAGGTAGAGAGAGAGACAAGAGACCGAGGTAGGGAGACAGACAAGAGACAGAGGTAGGGAGACAAACAAGAGACAGAGGTAGGGAGTCAGAGAGAGAGAGGGAAGGAGACAGAGAGAGGGAGGGAGACAGAGAGAGAGAGAGAGAGGGAGGAAGACAGAGAGAGAGAGGGAGGGAGGGAGACATAGAGAGAGGGAGGGAGACAGAGAGGTAGACAGAGAGAGAGTAAGAGGGAGACAGAGTGAGTGAGACAGAGGGAGAGAGAGGGAGCAAGATAGAGGTAGGAAGACAGCGAGAGAGGGAGTGAGAGAGACAGACAGAGACAGGGACAGACAGAGACAAATAGAGGCAGAGACAGGGACGGGGCAGACAAATAGAGGCAGACACAGGGGCAGACAAATAAAGGCAGAGACAGGGACAGGGGCAGACAAATAGAGACAGATGGAGACAGAGGGAGGGAGACTGGGACAGACAGACAGATAGAGGCAGATAGGGAGATGGAGAGGGAGACAGAGAGGGAGAGGGAGACAGAGGGAGGGAGGCAGAGGGACGGAGACAGAGAGACGGAGACAGAGGGACGGAGACAGAGGGACGGAGACAGAGGGAGGGAGACAGAGACAGAGGGAGGGAGACAGAGACAGAGGGAGGGAGACAGAGACAGAGGGAGGGAGATAGAGGGAGGGAGACAGAGGGAGGGAGACAGAGGGAGGGAGACAGAGGGAGGGAGACAGAGGGATGGAAACATAGGGAGACAGAGGGCAACAGACAGAGGGTGACAGACAGAGGGAGACAGACAGTGGGAGACAGACACAGGGAGACAGACGGAAAGGGAGTGAGACAGACAGGAAGCGAGACAGACAGGGAGACAGACAGAGGGAGAGAGAGGGAGGGAGACAGAGAGGGAGACAGACAGAGACAAAGAGGGAGAGAGAGAGGGAGACAGAGAGAGAGAGGGGGAGAGACAGAGTGAGACAGTTAAAGGGAGAGAGGGAGAGGGACAGAGGGAGACAGAGGGAGAGAGACAGAGGGAGACAGAGAGAGAGAGAGAGGGAGAGAGAGAGGGGGGAGAGAGAGAGAGGGAGAGAGACAGTTAGAGAGAGAGGGAGAGAGACAGAGTGAGACAGTTAGAGAGAGAGGGAGAGAGACAGAGTGAGACAGTTAGAGAGAGAGAGAGGGAGAGAGAGAGAGAGGGAGACAGACAGAGTGAGTGAGAACTGCCCCCGAATCCCCCTTAGGTGGTTCGGGCTTGTTACGTTCGCTACACTTCCTTGCTGTATCCCAAAATTATGCATCTCCAAAAAGTGTGTCCCTAACATGAAAAGTTTGGAAAGCTGTGCCCTATACTGACACATGCTAAAGGTCATGTCCCGTGGTTGAAATCAGAGTACATTGCCTAGACATGGGTGATTTATCCAAATGTTCATGATTTACCTTGCAAATAATGCACAGGGCCCTGGCCTTAACATATATTGTTTGAGTAGAAATTGATTTTCTCATTGCTGCTCTCAAGCTGAGCTTTAGAAACGTCCATGCTTGCACGCACTGTTGAGGTTACACAGCGCGTTGATCTTGAGAACAAGTATTCTCAATCACGTCATGATCTGTGGTAGTATATTTAATTCTCATTATACTTCACCATTTTTTATGTTACCTTCTGTCTTCCCTCCCACCTTCTCTTTGTATGCTACGTTCTGTCTTCCCTTCTACACTTCTCTTTTTATGTTACCTTCTGTCTTTCCTCCTACCTTCTTTTTTTATGTTACCTTCTCTTTTTATGTTACCTTCTGTCTTTTCTCCTACCTTCTCTTTTTATGTTACCTTCTGTCTTTTCTCCTACCTTCTCTTTTTATGTTACCTTCTTTCCCAAAACCTTTCTCGCACCTCTTCTCCAAGTAGAAAGATGTGTTGTTGTAAGCATGATGCGCCCCCTACAGAACCAATAATAAAGGAACTTCATAGGGACATGGGGAAAGAGCCAGCTAGCCATAGCACCCTTTTCGATGGATTGATGTAACGCAGGTTTCAAGGGAACCAAGGAATGAAAGAAAAGATGATGGCAGAGGTGACAAGCATCCTCCAGGACAGCAGCATAAGGAGAAGGAATGCACGGTACAGTGCTCCTGTCAGCCCAGCACACCTGGCCGAAATCAAGTGCTGATAAAGTGAAGTAGTGTGGCTCACTGGTTAGAGGTGGCAGACCCGAGAGCAGAGGACGGCCCGGGACCAGGGTTCGATTCCCGACGCGGCAGGTTTCTGGACCAGGGTCAGCGGACTCGATAATTCTCTCGCCTCGGTGCCCACTCTGATCAGCGATCACACTCGGCAACTCTGGGCATTAGCTTGCCTCATCTTCACTAACAGCCCCACCAGACCGCCGGGGATGCCTGGTCTCACCCTGGAGATACCCACTAAGGGACCATCTCCCAGGGAAGCCAGGAAGGGTTTCGCAGCGGTCGAAGCGCGGAGATACTCCTCCGGGAGTCGATCCTAGCGCTATATAAACCTGCAATTAATTAATTTTAATTAATTGGTGGATGTCTGAAGCACCGATGCGAAGCATCCCTTTTTATTTCTAATTCCAGCCCGCTTCAATGTAAAGCCATATTACTAATGTGAATTACCATTCTAATTTTTTTCTGATTTAAAGATTTGTACTTTAACTTTTGTGCTTAAAAGGTTTTCAAATTAAATGTTCATATATGTTATTTTTCAAGCTGTTTGTTTTGAACTTTTGATCTCTTCAAGTTCCCGTCGCTATCGACAGAGTCACAAGCTGTTCTCCCTCAACTTCATACAAGTTAATTAAATCCACTTAGTACAAAGGGTAGGCAGAGGCTATAGCAAGTTACAAAAGTATTATAAAGGCACCATATTTTGCCGAGCATCACAAAACTGCTGGTAACAAACTTCAGCATCAAAATTATATAGTTGTATTAAAGGGAAGACACACATTAGCATTCACTTCTATCATCAAAAATGCAGTGACAACTGAAACTTCTATGACCTTTCACAAAACCATGAGCAGGCAAAATGTCAAAATACATCTGAACAACTATTGTGACAGGAAAAATGCAGATCTCAACACAACTTGGCCCCATGGCATGTGTGACACCTTCACCCAGTCCTAGACTTTTTTCCAACATCGATTTGTATTCTGGGACTTAAAAGACCATATTTAGAATAGAAAGGATTCACGCTAAGGGCGACATGTAGTAACATTAGTGTTTGCAATTACCAAATAGCGATTTTTTGCAATTCGCTATTTGGTAATTACAAACACTAATGTACTAACATGTGTTTTCCATTTTTTTGTGTGATGATGATGACACACAAAGTTTATTTAGACCATAGTCTATAAACCATACATAGAACAATGGATCGCATATCGTGATAAGACATTTAAAACCAGAATTCATTTTACACATTTACAGCACTTGTAAAACCATAAGCATACAATATTTAAAACCACAGTTCATTTTATACAATTACATCACTTTTTTGTGATTCCTAGTGGGTCGCAAATACACCTACCTAATGAATATTAATGAAGTAGGGGTCTGATTTTTCAACCTTTTCTGAATGGCAAAAATCACAGGGATGGCGCCCTGCTGGGGTCAGCTGACCACCATGTCTGTGACTGCTTTTAAACAAAGCAATCTTTTTTTTTTAAATGCAGCCTGTTTCCTTAAATCAAAATAGAATGTGTTTCAAACAAAAAATAAAAAGATTTTTTCTCATTTTTTAAGAGTAGGCAGTGGTCCGTGGGACCACTGTGAGCTGTTAAATAATATTTTTTCAACCATTCGCAAAGGGGAAGGGGTCCCTCTGGGACCCTTCCCATTTGCGATTGGGTTTACCACCAACTTCAAGCTGGTGGTAAAATGCAAATGTTTTGTGACTGCATTTCGGTTGCAGAACATTTTGACATGCCATTCAAATTTGGTATTAGGAAAGGACGCCCTAAACAAGCCCCATCCAAATACTAAATTGCAAACACAAATTGTGATTCGGTAATGTGCTACTGAATTGCAATATATGTTTTGTACATATGTAAAAACAATTATGTGGTCGGAAACAGCCCGATCGGCTGTTTCCGTCTGCAAAAATGCTTCGTATATGTGGCCCTAACTTGTAGAAATCAATGTCCTATTGTCAAAAAAGCCTGGATTGCTAATGGTGTAACACATGACATGTGCGCCTGGCAGCTATTGGCAGATCAAACAGATGTTGGCACAAGCCCACGATAGAAGGAAGAGGAGGTTCAGTCTCTGTGCTGCTGCGTCCAATGGAATGCCCTGGCAATCACCCTCATTCCAGAACTGACTTACCAAGTGTCAAGTACAGTACCCTTGACAAACCTACTAATTTGCAGACAATTAGTTGCATACCAAGGCCAACCAAAACATAGCAGCGACTGGCACCTCACCAACAACACAAGTCATGACATTAACCCCTTCACTGCTAGACCTTTTCCCCTCCTGTGCTAAGCCTTTTTTTTGGCTATTTAGGGTAGTGCGTGCTTAGGCCCATGTAACTTTTTGACCACATAAGGTATCTACATCATTTTTGCGTCCTTTTCTTCCAGCATCATTGGGATTCTATTGGTACCCAAGGTTTGTGGATTCCCTTGGAGAGGTCACAGAAATTAAGCACAATACAGTCAGATTTGTTTTTTTCAGAAAAATGGGAAAAATGCGCTGCAAAGGAAGGCCTCTGGATTTTTACCTGCGAATGGTATCAAAAAAGGGTTTGTGGGGCTGAAATCATCATTTTTCCAGCTTTTAGGGTATGACAATCTTTTGTCAGAGAACAAACATTTTTCACACAGTTTCGGCATTTTTCTGGGACATAGCCTATTTTTGCTATTTTTAGTGCTTCCAACATCCTTCCAGTTAATGGTAAAAATGAGTATGAAAACAATAATGGATCCTGAAAATGTATATATTTTTTTAAAGAGGACAAACTTCAGAACTCATAATGGGGTAATTTGTCTAAATCCATGAAGGTTTCTTTAGAGAAACTAGCAGTTAAATATTGGAAAAATGAAAATGAGTTGAAAAAAACAGCCTTTTGTGTCAACGTTTTCACCTGTAACTTCTTATAATTATGACAGCTCTTTGCAAGCAATGTACCGTTACATTTGCTGGACCTTCCTGGTTGTGGGGATATATAGGACTTGTAGGTTTACCAAGAACCTGATGAACCCAGAGCCCAAAGACAGACCTCCAATCACCTTACATTTAGGAAAATGTTAAAAACTAATCTGTTTATGGAGATATAATTAATGGCTGTCCCCTCTTGCATTCTCAGGTTATCTGTATAGTAGTTTTTGCCACCTGTTGTTGCAGTCAAAGCGCGGAGATAACCCATCCGGGCTCGATTCTTGCGCTATAGAAGCGAATAAAATAAATAAATAAATAAAACTGCGCAGCAAGTTCAATGGACTTTTAATATTTACGGGGTTTAGAGCAATTATTCTTTGAAAATGTATAGATGGAAAAATCGGTATGAAAGACACCTATGTATTTCTGAAATGGGTACAAATTATAGAGTTTCGAAACAGTACATATTTGAACATTTTGAAAATTGGGAATACTCATACTAGCTTGAGAATTATTGGTCATTTTTCAAAATAACTTCTTTTTTACACAACATCTTTCATTTGGAAGGCTGAAATGCATCAAAACTCAACAGGCAATAACAGTTGCTTTAAATATCTGATTTACCCCATATCTCCCAATAAAAATGGTACCTCACTTGTGTGGGTTGGCCTTGTGCCTGTGACAGGAAAGGGCGCAAAAAATAACGTGGTCACACCTCAATTTTGGCAGTGAACAATGACCATTTTTTGGCGGAGTGCCTAGCTGTAGTTTTTGTACCCTAGCTCGGCCGGCACCTAAGGAAACCTATCAAACCTCTACATTTTTTAACTGACTTACCAAGTGTCAAGTACATTAACCTTGATAAACCTACTAATTTGAAGACAATTAGTTGCATACCAAGGCCAACCAAAACATAGCAGCGACTGGCAACTCACCAACAACAACACAAGAGTCATGACATTAACCCCTTCACTGCTAGGCCTATTCCCCTCCTGTGCTAAGCCTTTTTTGGCTATTTAGGGTAGTGCGTGCTTAGGCCCATGTAACTTTTTGACCACATAAGGTTTCCATGTCATTTTTGTGTCCTTTTCTTCCAACATCATTGGGATTCTATTGGTACCCAGGGTTTGTGGATTCCCTTGGAGAGGTCACAGAAATTAAGCAAAATACAGTGAGATTTGTTTTTTTCAGAAAAATGCGCTGCAAAGGAAGGCCTCTGGATTTTTACCTGCGAATGGTATCAAAAAAGAGTTTGTGGGGCTGAAATCACCATTCTTTCAGCTTTTAGGGTATGACAATCTTTTGTCAGAGAACAAACATTTTTCACACAGTTTTGGCATTTTTCTGGGACATAGCCTATTTTTGCTATTTTTAGTGCTTCCAACATCCTTCCAGTTAATGGTAAAAATGAGTATGAAAACAATAATGGATCCTGGAAATGTATATATTTTTTTAAAGAAGACAAACTTCAGAACTCATAATGGGGTAATTTGTCTAAATCCATGAAGGTTTCTTTAGAGAAACTAGCAGTTAAATATTGGAAAAATAAAAATTAGTTGAAAAAAACAGCCTTTTGTGTCAACGTTTTCACCTGTAACTTCTTATAATTATGACAGCTCTTTGCAAGCAATGTACCGTTACATTTTCTGGACCTTCCTGCTTGTGGGGATATATAGGACTTGAAGGTTTACCAAGAACCTGATGAACCCAGAGCCCAAAACTGCGCAGCAACTTTAATGGAATTTTATTATGTACGGGGTTTAGAGCAATTATTCTTCGAAAATGTATAGATGGAAAAATCGGTATGAAAGACACCTATGTATTTCTGAAATGGGTACAAATTATAGAGTTTAGAAACAGTACATATTTGAACATTTTGTAAAATTGGGAATACTCATACTAGCTTGAGAATTATTGGTCATTTTTCAAAATAACTTCTTTTTTACACAACATCTTTCATTTGGAAGGCTGAAATGCATCAAAACTCAACAGGCAACAACAGTTGCTTTAAATATCTGATTTACCCCATATCTCCCAATAAAAATGGTACCTCACTTGTGTGGGTTGGCCTTGTGCCTGTGGCAGGAAAGGGCGCAAAAAATAACGTGGTCACAACTCAATTTTGGCAGTGAACAATGACCATTTTTTGGCGCAGTGCCTAGCTGTAGTTTTTGTACCCTAGCTCGGCCGGCACCTAAGGAAACCTATCAAACCTATACATTTTTGAAAAGTAGACACTCTGGAGAATCCAGGATGGGGTGACTTGACTGCCTCCCACCAGGTTCCGTTACCCAGAATCTCTTGCAAATCTAAAAAATTGTCACAAAAAACACATTTTGCTAACATTTCTGTGGTGGAAAGTTCTGGAATCTGCGTGGATCAACATTTTTCCACCCACCCCTTGTTTCCCAAAGTCTTCTGAGAAAAATGGTACCTCACTTGCGTGGGTCAGCCTAGTGCCTGAGACAGGAAATGGTGCAAAACGCAACGTGGTAGCACCTCAATTTTGAAGTGAAAAATGGGCCTTTTTTGGCAAAGTGCCTACCTGTCATTTTTTAACCCTAGCTCTGCCGGCACCTAGGGAAATGTAGTAAGTCACTCGGAGGCTTCTGGTGAGTAACAGCAAGTTTATTGCTGGAGCATAACAGAAAGTATCTTCAACGCTAGCTGGCCAGGCACAAACTGTCTCACCCCAGAACCTTAGGATGAGTCAGGGCCACTTACATTCTAGAATAAATGACATAGGGCTAAAGCAAAAGAAAGCATGGAAACAAAGGTAGGAATAATATACAACACATCTCCTCTCATTGGAAAACAAAACAAAATATTAACCAAACAAAAGAAGCAGAGTAAAAGAGGATAGCAAAACAAAGACAAGCAAGAAACAAAAGAAGTCAAAATAGAGAAAAGCATGCTAAAAACAAAACAAGTCAACATAACACATCTCCTCACCTTAAGGCAAAAAAAAACATAGCACTCCACATTATTCGCAACAGTAATCATTTAAATATAAAGGTGGTCTGCGATACCTTTGAGACCTGGAATTGATCTGGGAAGCAACAGCACAAGGAGGAACAGAAGTTTGGTTAGACATACCACTGCAGAGTTGAGAATCAGGAGCATCTCTCCCACCATCACCTCTCCCTGGCAAAGGCACAGAATTTGAGGTGCTAGGAGCATGCGAAGGAATGAACATGTACCCATTACAACCATCCCTATAGTCAACTAGACCCTCCCCAAAAACAGAACGAGTGGCCAAAGGAACAGTACAAGAACTGCCCTTCTGGTAAAGAGCCACGCGTCTTAAGTTCTACTTCTCTCCATTTGAAAGAACGACATAGTGGGGAAAAGCCTTCCTTACGGTAAAAGGGCCCCTAAATTTGGACAAACCACCAGAAACTCTACCGGAATTCACCTTTACAAGGTCACCCTTTGAACACCTAGAAGAAACACTCTTTACCACTTCTGCAATTGCACTACGTTCGGAAGAACCCAAAGAAGAAGCATCTACAGAACTGGCTGAATCAGAATTAAGCACCATTTTCTTAAGCCAGGAAGGAGTTAACTTGGTACTGGGAACCCTGCCCCTCATCAACTCAAAGGGAGAAGTGTGGCTCACGGTGTAGAGCAGGCAGACCCGGAAGCTGAGGTCAGACCCGGGACCAGGGTTCAATTCCCGACGCGGCAGGGTCTTGAGCTCAAATGTCCATGGACTCGATAATTCTCGCTTCGGTGCCTGCTCTAATCATGGGTTCTCACTCTGCAACTCTGGGCATTAAGCTTGCTAAATCTCCACAACGGCCCCCTGCGGCGGGATGCCTGGCTTTCACCTTGGGGATGCCCTTAAGGGGCTATCTCACAGGGAAAAGCCAGGACGGGTTCCCAAGGCAAGCGCCGGGAAACCTCCGGGTAGCTGTGCGCTCAATAAATGCAATAATAATAATAAAGGGAGACTTGACCTGGACACCATGAAGAGTGGTACAGTAGGCATAAACCATCTCTTGAACAAGACCACTGACAGGTGAACACTTAGAAAGAGCCATCTGAATTGTCCCTTTGACCAACCTATTGATGCGTTCGCACAAGCCATTTCCCTGGGGATTATAGAGAGAGGTTCTATGATGGGAAATACCACAGTCAGACAAGAAGGAACACATATTGTGTGAAACCAGTTGCGTACCATTGTCAGTAATGATAGCACTAGGAAAACCTTCCAAAAAAAATAAGATTTTAAATGTTTTATGGTAGTGTCAGTGGGGATGTCCTTCAAAAACTCAACGGAAAGCCACTTGGTAAAGCAATCAACAATGACAACAGAAAACCGCTAACAAGCCGGCAACGCCTCCATTGGCCCTATAAAATCCAAAGAAATGGTGTGCCAAGGAACCTCAGGAAATTGCAACTTCCCTAAACTTTAACCCACAGCAAGTTTTAATCTTTTCTCCGCCACCTTACAGGTAGGACAATCCTCAACCCAAGAGGATACCATAGAGTCCATCCCAGGCCACCAAAAATTCAACTTGAGTCTTTGCTGAGTTAAGGTTTTTCCAAGATGACCCTCTTGCGCAATGGAAATAAGCTTAACTCTTAGATCCACAGGAGGAACAAATTTGTCGCCCCGCATTACAACGTTATCCTCACACACTGAAAGATCATCAATAACCTTTAAAAAGGGGCGAACAGAAACATGCACACAACTCTCCCGTCGAGAGCCCAATTTTATCATCTGAATGACCTCTTCCATAACATTGTCCTTAAGCATAGCTTCTACCCAATCCTGACGAGAAAAGGAACTCTCACTAAGATAGAGTACATCATTAATCCAGGCAATGTTTTCCTCTGTTCCCTCAAGAGTAAAATCACCATTGGACTGGATATTACACGGTACAGGAAGTCTGGAGAGACCATCGGCTTGGAAATTCTTCCACCCCTGAATATGAGAAATATCAAAGTGGTATTCTTGTAGCTTCGAAGCTAACCTTGCCAATCTTGGAGAACTACAAGTTGCACCACCAGGAGAAAGAATTCTGATGAGAGGCTTGTGATCGGTCTTAAGATTGAAACGGGTACCCCACAAATACGTACGGAAATGGTGAGCCCCCCAAGCTGCAGCTAACGCTTCCTTCTCAATGACAGAATAGTTCTGTTCACACGAAGAAAGTGTCCTTGAAGCAAAAGCAATAGGCCTCTCCCCTTCCCTATGCCTTTGTAGGAGAACTGCACCAAGGCCAGTTGCACTTGCATCAACCAACAAAGTAGATGTTTTCTTAGTATTAAATGGAGCAAGACCCTTAGCACTGCAAATAGCCTGTTTGATACTATTAAAACATTGTTCAAGCTGAGGTCCCCATACAAATTTACACCCTTTTTTCAATAAAGCATTGAGGGGTAAGGTTTTTTCTGAAAATGTTTCCACGAACTTTGAATAATATTCAATCAAGCCCATGAATGCGCGTAATAATCCTCATCACCAGGACAAGGGGCAGAGTGAATTGCCTCGAGGAGATCCCTCTTTGGTTTTACCCCATTAGCTGATATTTCATGACCCAAATATTCAATGTCTTGGACCAGGAAAGAACACTGTTCCCTTCGCAAGGTAAGGCCAGTATCCAAAATCCTATGCAAAACATTCTTGAGAACATGATTATGAACAGCCACAGAATCACCAAAGATTAAAATGTCGTCCTGGAAGAACACCACTTTCTTCAACCCCATGAAAATTTCAGTAACCAACCGTTGGAATACACTCGCTGCCGAGACTAATCCAAACGGAAGGCGAGTGAACCGAAAAATTCCATCCGGAGTAATAAAGGAAGTGAGGTGCTTTGAGGTCTCATGTCTTAACCTGATGATAAGCACTCTTCAGGTCAAGCTTAGAGAAAAATGTGGCTCCCTGCAGAGTAGATACCATCTCATTGATGTTAGGCAAAGGGTATGTGTCAGTCACAACACACTTATTCAGTGCCCTGAGGTCAACACAGAACCTCAATTTGCCATCAGGTTTCTTTGAAATGACCATCGGAGAAACCCATGCCGAAGCCTCCATTGGTTCTATCACACCACTTTAAAGCATCTCATCAATTAACAATTTCACATCATCACGAATAGAGATAGGAACCCTTCTCACCCGATGTTGCACAGGTAAGCTATTCTTTTTAAGCCTACTAAGGTGAGAATAACCTTTAAGTTCCCCAAGCTCATCCTTAAATACAGAATTTGAATTAGCTCAGAATTCTTTCAATAGAATCATCTTCAACAACCATAACCTGGTTCTTGGCTCTGGGATTGATAATAATATAGAGGTCATATTGATGTACCCATCCCAGAATAGGAGGGCCATCAACAGAGACATACACCTTTCCAAACGTAGACCTTTCCTCAAAAGCAATTTTAGACTCAAAGTAACCAAGAATTTCAATCCTTTGGCCATTAAAACCTTTAGGAGAAATGTCACTCTTTTCTAAAATTGTCCCTTCCCAGAAGATATCAAAGGTAGATTTTGGAATGATGGTATAACGCGACCCCGTGTCCACCATCAGCGACACTTCATTAGAGTCAATCTTGAAAATCGCCTTTGGTCTGTTCTGTCTAGGATCCTCACAAACCACGTCAATATCATCCACTACTAAAAGTCTTTCTGCTGCAGTTTCATTGTTGCATTCAGAGTCATTCACAATAGCAATTCTCTGCTTGCCCTTAGATTTGCACATCTTTGAAAAGTGTCCAACTCTGCCACACTTAAGACATTCCTTGTTTGCAGCAAAGCAAAACCTTGCCTCAGAAGAATGAGTATTGCTTCCACATCTATTACAACATTTATTTGAGGAAAAAGTCTTTTTAGCTGGAGCCTTGGATTTGTTCCTGACTACTGCAACACTTTCTCCTCCACAGTGTTCACACTCTGTAGTACTTTTCTTCTCGGAAACTACTGAGACTTCTTGTTGTGGAGACATTTTGTGAGAATCTAGAACTTTCATACATTTATTAGATTCTTCGATCACTTTCGCTAGATCAATTGCATCTTTTAACGAAGGATTATTTGCCGCCCAAAGCCTCTCTTGAATTTTTTAACTAGAGCATTGGACGATCAGCTGATCCCTTATGAGCTCGTCATTTATGGCACCAAACTTACACTTAATAGACAACTCTCTCAAACGAGCTACAAAGTCATCAATTGACTCTGAGTCCTTTTGTCGCTGTGCGTAAAATTTATAACGGTTCATGACAAGATTCTCCTCCTTGGAGAATCTAACTTCGAGCCTTGCTACAGCTTCCTTAAACTCGGCAGGCATTTCCTGACCATTAGCCCTTAAAGCTATTGGCAAAAACTTGAAAACTCTTTGCCCTTTTTTGCCAAGGGTACTTAAAAGAATAGCCTTTTTCCTCTTTGCGGAAAATTCTTGCCCATCTAATGCCTCAAGATAATTGTCAAACATTATAAACCAGTCTTCCCAAGATATTTCTGGAATCCCTGGTTCAGGTAGGAATTGTGGTGGTAAAGTAACTACTATTTGTTGTGCCATATTTATACTGTTTGTAAAACGAAAACAGTTGAACTGAACAAATTGAAGCAGATTAAAAACAAAAGAAGTTACAGGTCTTCTAAAAAATTTAAGGCCAAAAGTACATACCTCAAAGCTGCATCATGAGTAAAATGTCGATTTTGTGAAAAACCCTATAAGAAATTCCTCTGGTAAATATGACAATGAGTGGCAGTGAGGAATAGGGTGGGTTTGTATCCCATCCTCGTCGCCAAAATTGTAGCAAGTCACTCGGAGGCTTCTGGTGAGTAACAGCATGTTTATTGCTGGAGCATAACAGAAAGTATCTTCAACGCTAGCTGGCCAGACACAAACTGTCTCACCCCAGAACCTTAGGATGAGTCAGGGCCACTTACATTTTAGAATAAATTACATAGGGCTAAAGCAAAAGAAAGCATGGAAACAAAGGTAGGAATAATATACAACAGGAAACTTAACAAACCTATACATTTTTGAAAACTAGATACCCAGGGGAATTTAGGATGGGGTGACTCCACTGCCTCCCACCAGGTTCTGTTACCCAGAATCCCTTGTAAACCTAAACAATTGACAAAAAAACACATTTTCCTCACATTTCTGTGGTGGAAAGTTCTGGAATCTGCATGGATCAACAAATTTCCACCCACCCCGCGTTCCCCAAAGTCTTCTGAGAAAAATGGTACTTCACTTGCGTTGGTCAGCCTAGTGCCTGGGACAGGAAACGGCGCAAAACGCAACGTGGGCGCACCTCAATTTCGCAGTGAAAAAAGCGCCATTTTTGGCAAAGTGCCTACATGTAGTTTTTGAACCCTAGCTCTTCCGGCACCAAGAGAAACCTAGCGAAACGATACATTTCTGAAAACTAGACAGCCAGGGAAATTCAGGATGGGGTGACTCGACTGCCTCCCACCAGGTTCTGTTACCCAGAATCTCTTGCAAACCCAAAATATTGACAAAAAAAACAAATTTTCCTCAGATTTCTGTGGTGGAAAGTTCTGGAATCTGCGTGGATCAACACATTTCCACCCACCCAGCATTCCCCCAGGTTTCCCGATAAAAATGGTACCTCACTTGCGTCGGTTGCTCAAGGACCTGCAACAGGCAAGGGCCCAAACCCTAATGAGGCGACATCAAAATGACCTATCACAAACCAACCTGGTTTTGCAAGGGGGTTCCCATGTGTTTTTGGCCCGGGGCTCGGCGGCCATCTAGGGAAACCTACCTAACCCATACATTTTTGGAAACTAGAGACCTGGCGGCGTCCAGCGAGGTATTGTTTGCGTGGGTCCCTCATCATTCTCCTACCCAGAATCCACTGCAAACCTCAAATTTCGCAAAACAATTTGCTTTCTTCTCCTATTTCTTTGTGGAAAGTCGTGGAATCTGCGTGGATCCTCAAATTTCCTCCCGCCCAGTGTTCCCCCAGGTCACCCGACAAAAATGGTACCTAACTTGCGTAGGTGGCTCAAGGACCCGCAACAGGGAGGGCCCAAAACCTAATGAGGCGACATCAAAATGACCTATCTCAAACCAACCTGGTTTTGCAAGGGGGTTCCCATGAGTTTTTGGCCCGGGGCTCGGCGGCCATCTAGGGAAATATACCAAACCCACACATTTCTGCAAAGTAGACACCCGGGGGCTTCCTAGGAGGTATGGCTTGCATGGATCCTCCAACGTTCCTTTACCCAGAATCCCTTGCAAACCTCAATTTTAGCTGAAAGATTCGTTTTTTTCGCACATTTTTGTGTGGGAAAGCATGGCATCACTGGGCTCACACAAATTTCCTCCCGCCCAGCGTTCCCCCAGGTCTCCCTATCAAAATGGTACCTCACTTGTGTGGGTGGCTCAGGACCCGCAACAGGAAAGGGCCCAAAACCTAATGAGGCAACATCAAAATGACCTATCACAAACCAAGCTGGTTTTGCAAGGAGGTTCCCATGAGTTTTTGGCCCGCGGCTCGGCGGCCATCTATGGAAACCTACCTAAGCCACACATTTATGGAAACTAGACACCCGGGGGAGTCCAGCGAGGTATGGATTGCATGGGTCCCTCATCAGTCTCCTACCCAGAATCCACTACAAACCTCAAATTTCGCCGAAAAAAACGCTTTTTTCTCACATTTCTGTGTGGTAAAGTTGTGGAATCAGCGTGGATCCTCGCATTTCCTCCCACCCAGTGTTCCCCCAGGTCTCCCAATAAAAATGGTACCTCACTTGCGTGGGTAGGCATAGTGGTGCAACTGGAAAGGCCCAAATCGTACGGTGGAGACTTAAAAATTACCTACAGCAAAACTACCTTTTTTTGGGGGGAGGCACCTGAATTTTTTGCCCCGGGCTCGGCGGCCATCTTGGGAAACTACCAAACCCAAACAGTTCTGAAAACTAGACACCCGGGGGAGTCCAGCGAGGTATGGCATGCGTGGGTTCCCCAACGTTTTCTTAACCAGAATTCCCTGCAAACCTTAAAATTAGGTTAAAAAAACACTTTTCCATACATTTTTCTTGGGATCTCCGTGCCGAAGGGGCAGATTAGGGGCAAATATCCCATCTGCCCCCCCGGGGGGGCAGAAAGACTGTAACAATTGTGGGGGGAGGGTGGGGGCATGGGCATGCCGTTTTTGGGCAGCACCCACCCTAAAAAAACTTTCAAAAAAGAAATCCCTGGTGTTTAGTGTGCTTTCTGCCCCCCGAAGGGGCAGATTAGAGGCCAATGCCCCACCTGCCCCTCAGGGGGGAGCAGAAAGACTGTAACAATTGTGGGGGAGGGGGTAGGGGCATGGGCATGCCCGTTTTGAGCAGCCCCCACCCTTATTTTAAATTTATTATAAAATCCCTGGTGCCTACTAGGCTTTTTGCCCCCCCGGGGGGCATATTGGGAGCTCATGCCCCCATCTGCCCCCCAGGGTGGGCAAAAAGACTAAACATTGCCACAAAGAATTGGGGGGAGCAAAGGCCGTTGCCCAAGGGGCCACTCCCCCCTCCCTGGGATCTAGTGGGTGGATCCCCGCTTGAGGATTGTCCTCCTGTGGTGATCCCCAAGCAGGGATTTACTGGCGAGGGGTACCATTGAAATGGGTAGATTCTCCCCTTTCCAATGATACCTCTCCCGTCTTTCTACGTGCTCAGGAGGCTGAGATAGCCCCCTGAGCACGAAGAAAGGGAAACTGAAATGAGCCTCTTGGCTCATTTCAGTTTCGGTTTCACTCAAATTACGTCAGCGCGACGTACGTGCTGATCGTCATTACAAGGAAAACAGGGGGGGCCTCGGGAGCTGGGAAATCTCTTCCCCAGCTCCCGAGGCTCTGGGGGAGAAGAGGGAATCCCTCTGGTGCCCGCACCAGAGGGATTTCCAGGGGTGGGTGTGAAGACGAGCTGAGCTCGTCATCAGCACACGAGCAGTGTGTGCCATGACGAGCTGTCAGCAGGAAAGGGGTTAAGGTCTACACCTGGTCTTTGAGAGCACATTCTCATTTTTAGGTCTCGCCTGCGCAGCACGCATGCGCTGCATAGGAAAGAGACCTGTAGCCATTGAGTGCCTTTTTCAAGCTAAAATGTGCACGCGCTCCATTGCCGTCAATGGCAACACGTGCACGAGAGGAGATTCCCTTGTGGGATCGAGCGCAACCAAATTGTAGCAATTATCGCTCTCGCAAGGGAATCAAGCAGCCCCCCCCCCACCTCTGTTGCTGCACGAGGCGCGCGCGGCGCGCCCCTCCGCCTGCTGCCGTCAGCCTGCCTGGCTTGTGCTTGTTTTTCTTTTTTCTTTTAATGTGTTTACTGCTTTACTTTTTAACAAAACACAACTGTCCACCATCAGTCGAAAACGTATCCAACTGGTTACACAATACGTTTTCCCTCTGTGGTTTATGGCAATAAGGTTGCTCATACACATTGTCCATCAATGTCCTTGGTGCAGCTGGGGTGGTTTTGGGGGAGCAAGTTTGTTACCGGGGAGGAACTCATATTACGGCAGGCCAGTTTGGAAAGGATCAACGTGTGCAAGGTTGTGCAGAAATCCTTCGCGTGTGTGTATATTTCTATGCAATGCGGAGCGTTTGTGGGTGTAATCCAGCGCCTCTGGCCGTGTTTTTCACGTTGTGATTGCTGACTAAGAAGTAAAACCTGTAATAGTTATTGTTCATAGGTGTGCCTTCTAGCGCTTCCTAAACAGGCGTTCAAATAACTGGCGGCAATTCTGAATTACAGCCACAATGGGCAGAGGGCCAGATTTACAGAATCTTGCTGCGGCATCTCAGAAAGAAACTGCGTTACCACAACACGGAAGGCAGCCTGAGGCGACGCAATTTTCTTCCAGGCAGTCTACATTCTTTCAAGGGCTGCCCTATGGAACAAGGCCATCCATTTAACAATGAGGAGTGGAATTTCTCCGGGGCAGGAAAACTAGACTTCCATCTTGAAATTCCTTAGGTCCCCAGAGTAGAAACAGTTTGAATTCCTCGCAGGATTTGCTGGCTCCGGCCATTGCGCCAGAAAAGAAAGAAGCCAGCTTTCGATGGATACAAACTCTTGAACGCAAATTTCACAGTTAACAAGATCCAACACGACCAAGGCAGTTCTAACCAGTGAAGAAAGGTAAGAACTGAGCAGTACGCTCCTCTACTCTTCTCAGCCTAACCTCTACCCACAGTTAAATCTTCAATTTTTTTTACCAATACACTTAAACCAATGTCTGAGCCTTTTGTGTTATTTTTCCTAAGGTAACCAAAGTGGCAAGTGAATAGTGAAGAGCTGTGCCAGAGATCTACTTCCACCTCTATTGTTAGGGTCTTCCTTTTTGCAGACACCCAGTAAGGCAAAAACGAATTCTCCAAAAATAAATAAATCTACCCGATTTTAAAAAAGCATTGGCGTAGCTTTCCCCTCCCCCTACTGCCCGCCTTCGATGTTGGTGTTGCTTATGTGTGTCACCCGTGCAGGGCTCCTTTTACTCATTTAGTTTGTTCCCTCTGTTCCTTTACTGCACCTCTCTGCATTCCGTCTTTCTTCTCTTTTTTTCCGGCTTGACGCCTCCATCCTGCCTCATCTGCTTCTATTCTTCCCTCCTCCTATTTTCACCTCACTTGCTTCAATCGTTTTTTAAAGCTGTTGATGCAGCTGCCATGGGCGTCCGCAGGGGGGGGGGGGGGCAAGAGGGGGCGCTTGCCCCCCTGGATCCAGGCCCGGTTCTAGAGGATGGGCCCACATACCTGGGCCGACTTTCCTGCTGGGGCGACACCTGAAAGGCTGCTACAGTACAGCCCGAGTGTGAGTCCCAGCAGGTCACAGAGGCAGCCGTTCCATTGTCATGGGTAGTATGACAATGGGCCGGCAGAGGAGACACAGCATGGAGCATCTCCCCCCATCCCAGGCCTCAGGAGATGACGCTGAGTTCTTGGGGAGCTGCTGATGCTTTCAAGCAGCACAATTAGAGCTTTAGTCCCTCACAGCAGGCCACAACGATCATATACAAGGCTAAGGGGCGTGGGTGGGGGCTTCGTTTGGGGAGCGGGGTTAGTGCCAACATTCTTAGTTTAAAAACTGTAAATTGACAGACCGGATTGAAATTGAAAGTTTCATTGTTATGAATTTGTGCAATGGGGAGAGTGCTAATACAGCTAAGAGTGGAAATACTCCGGAAAAAACACTAAGGACTGAAATAACTACATTTAAAGAACAATATGACTTAAAATGGAAAAAAATGATAATTCGATTTTGACAATGTTGTAGTGGAAAAATGTAACTAACCCTCCATGTTGAGGCTAAGGGAGACGTAATAGCAGAGGAAAGATAAAAGAGAGAGACAGAGCCAAAAGGAAAAATAAGAGACAGAGTGGGGAGTAAAGACAAACGGAGAGGGGAGAGGAAAGAGTGAGAAATATTTGACGAGAAAAGATAGTGAAAGAGGCGAGGGGGGACATTATTATAGATAAGCACAATGAGACAGGGAGACAGAGGGCGACAGACAGAAGGAGACAGACAGAGGGAAGGGGGCAACAAAGGGAAGGGGGCGACATAGGGAGGGAGGCAGACAGACAGGGAGACAGATAGACGGAGATACAGGGTGGGAGACAGACAGAGACAGACAGAGGTAGAGAGACCGAGAGAGAGGGAAAGAGAGGGAGACCGAGAGAGAGAGAGACTGAGAGAGGGAGACCGAGAGAGAGGGAGACCGAGAGAGAGGGAGACCGAGAGAGAGGGAGACAGAGAGTGAGGGGGACAGAGGGACAGAGACTGAGGGACGGAGACTGAGGGACGGAGACTGAGGGAGGGAGACTGAGGGAGGGAGACTGCGGGACGGAGACAGAGACAGACAGAGGGAGACAGAGAGAGAGGGAGACAGATAGGGCGGGGACAGATAGGGCTGAGAACAGAGGGAGAGAGGCAGAGGGCAACAGACAGAGGGAGGGGGACGATAGAGGGAGGGAGACAGACCGGGAGAGAGACAGACCGAGGGAGGGAGACAGACAGAGGGAGGGAGACAGAGAGAAAGGGAAACAGAGAGAGGAAGACAAAGAGAGGAAGACAGAGAGAGGAAGACAGAGCAAGGAAGACAGAGCGAGGAAGACAGAGCGAGGGAGACAGAGAGAGGGAGACAGAGGGAGGGAGACAGAGGGAGGGAGGGACACACAAGGGAGAGAGACGGGGGAGACAGAGGGAGAGATACAGAGGGAGGGAGGCAGAGGGAGGGAGACAGAGGGAGGGAGAAAGAGGGAGGGAGACAGAGGGAGGGAGACAGGGAGGGAGGGACACACAAGGGAGAGAGACGAGTGAGACAGAGGGAGGGAGACAGAGGGAGGGAGGCAGAGGGAAACAGAGGGAGGGAGACAGAAGGAGGGAGACTAAGGGAGGGAAACTGAGGGAGGGATTCCTGGTGTGACTCAGTGGTGTGTCCATAATGTGGACATCGGGGACAGCACTCCTGTGAAGCACAAGGCTTACAGGGTGACTGACAAGGTCAGAGCATACATTAAGGAGGAGGTCTCCAAAATGTTTGCCTTAGGGGTGGTTGAGTCCTCTAGCAGTCCTTGGGCCAGCCCAGTGTTCTTGGTCCTGAAGGCTGCAGCGCCTGGTGCTTCACCAGAACTTCGGTTCTGTGTGGATTACCGAGGACTCAATTCAGTCACCAAGACTGACGCGCACCCCATCCCCAGAGCTGATGAGCTCATAGATCGGTTAGGGGCTGCTCGGTATCTTAGTACGTTTGATCTAACGTCTGGGTACTGGCAGATCGCCTTAACTGAAGGGGCAAAAGAGAGGTCAGCATTCTCCACACCAGATGGGCTCTACCAGTTCCGGGTTATGCCCTTTGGCATGAAGAATGCCCCTGCCACCTTCCAGAGGTTGGTCAACCAGGTATTGGCTGGACTGGAGGACTTCAGTGCCGCCTACCTGGACGACATCGCAGTGTTCAGCGCCGGCTGGGAGGAACACTTGTGCCACCTCCAGGAAGTGTTGTTGGCCCTGCGCAGAGCAGGCCTCACAATCTAAGCCAGTAAGTGCCAGATTGGGCAGGGTTCAGTGGTGTACTTGGGGCACCAAGTAGGGAGCGGCAAGGTGGCCCCCCTGCAACCCAAGATAGATACCATCCTGGCTTGGGCACCGCCCAAAACGCCAAACTCAGGTGAGAGCCTTCTTAGGTCTCACGGGTTACTACAGGAGGTTTGTCAAGGATTATGGTAACATTGTGCACCCCTTGACTTCGCTGACTTCCAGGAAGCAGCCACGAAATGTGATCTGGACTGACGCCTGTCAGACGGCCTTTGACACCCTGAAAACTGCAATGTGTACAGTACCCATACTCCAGGCACCCGACTTTTCTAAAGAATTTGTTGTCCAGACGGACGCTTTAGAGCATGGCGTGGGGGCTGTTCTAGCTCAGGTGAATGAAGAGGGCCGAGACTTACCTGTAGCCTTCATTAGTAGGAGGTTACTTCCCAGGGAACAGAGGGGGAGTGCGATAGAGCGAGAAGCATTTGCTGTGGTCTGGGCGCTGAAGAAGCTAAGACCCTACCTGTTTGGGACTCACTTCCGGGTTCAGACAGACCACAGGCCCCTCAGATGGTTGATGCAGATGAGGGCTGAGAATCCAAAGCTGTTGAGGTGGTCCATTTCCTTACAGGGGATTGTCTTCACGGTGGAACACCGCCCTGGTACAGATCACGCCAATGCTGATGGTCTGTCCAGATTTTTCCGCCTTAGTGATGAGGACTCCCTAGGTCAAGGGTAGTTCTCCCCACATTTCAGCTGGAGGGGACACGAGTTAGACCTGACATCATTAGCCTGAGTCTCTCCTCCGTTTTTTTCTGTTTGCCTCCTCTGTTTACGATGTTTTTGCTGGTATATTGCTTTGGGCACTGTGCCACTGCTGATCAGTGCCACAGTGCAAGTGCTCCCTATGTAAAATTGCTGTATTGATTGAATTCCATTTTTGGCTTATTTGGTTTACTGTCAGTCCTTAGTCTAGTGCACCAGGAGTGCCAGGGCTTGTAAATACAAATACTGCTCGTGGGCTTGCAGCACATGTTGTGCCACCCACAAGAGCGGCCTAGTAAAAGTATGTCTAAAGGTCTGCCATTGTTAGACCTACATGCAGTCTGGTACTGTCACGCAGACTGCGCAAGTGCACCTACTTGCCAGTCCCTAAACCTTCCCTTAACTTCATGTTAGTCACCCCTATGGTAGGCCCACGGGCAGGGTGCGTTGTAAGCATAAGGAAGAACAAGCCTGACTAGGTTGGCATGTCCTAATAGTGAATTACAGCCATATTCGTTTTTCACTATTGTAAGGTTACCTGCTCTCCATAAGTTAGAATGGGCTCCCGGGGTTATTAATGGTATAATCCTAGCGGGCTCGGGGAGCATGGTGCAATGTCGAGTTTGGTATCCATGAACTCAGGGTTTAATAACGCATCCGTTTAGGTGGATGGTTTTTGGACTCTGGGTTTGAAAAAAGCACTTTTAGAAAGTGGCTATTTTCTTGTCTAACTATTACTGGTTTCTGCTGGTTTGGTGTGTGTGTGACAGGGGCTGGGTGGCTCCAGAGTTCTGAATGAGTCAGTGTGGGGTGAGTGGTGCATTTGCATTGAGAGTAGGGGGAGAGTAGCTCCTGATAGCTGGCCCTGCCTGACACAATGCTGGCTCCACCTCCTGCAGGGCGACTGATGGCTCTGCTCCTACCAGTGACAATACTGGCTCCACCTCCTGCTGGGCGTCTGAGGACCCAGCCCTGCACCGTGAATAGGCCAGGTGCCTCTGCCTGGCTACACCCACAACAAACCCGGGATGAGGGGAGCTCCCCTGCATGGACAAAGGGATCAAAGCCAAAAAGGGGTATAAGAGAAGGACCCCTGAACCAAGAATTTAGATCAATTCTGACTAGGAACCCTGAACCAAGGACAAGAGGCCTGCTGATCCAAGGACTTGCCTACCCCTTCTGCCAGAGTGCTGTTTGCTGGAGGGAATCCTGCAGTTGCTTCTTTATTTTTGCCAAGGAACCAGGAGAGAGGAACTGTGTGTGTACTCTCAAACTTTGCTAAAGAAAATCTCCAAGGGTTGGAAGAGTGCCAGCCTCCTGTTGAACATTCAGGTCCACAGGTGCTACAAGGGACTTGATTTTAAAGAAGATAATTACTCAGTTGGGAGTCGTATTGAGATTATCACACTCCGGTGTATCAACAGAATATCACATGTGCAGAGAGTTCAGAAAGAACACGAATCAATCATTGGAAGGAAAAGGATACACGGAGAGAACTGGAAGTATATTCATCAAAAAATGTATGTAGATTCAGTAATATAAATAACAATTTGAGATATGGGGAGACAAATAAAAGGCAAAAAAGTGATGAACAGAGGTATAAATGACATAAACACTTCAGTTCAAAACTTAAACATCAACTCCAATGGGTTATGGCAAAACAACCAGAAAAATTAATTAGCAATGGTTGTATGCTTGTGCCAGTGCAACGTTGATGGAGATGATGCAAATGTCGATGTTTCGGTCTATAATGCCCAAGCTTACAAGGGTTTATTGGGTTTCCCCTGTTATAATCACAAGCCTCCTGTTGAAGTCACAGGGCCAAAGGACTTCATTTATTTGCTAAAAGTGCTTGTTGCTGGAACCTGAAAATCCAGCACCTCTGGAGAATCCAGCAATCTCGACGCCGACGGACGCCGCCGAATCCATCTCGACATCGTGAGTAACGGCTTCAGTGTCCCGCTTCCTCGACGCTGGCCGCCGGGCCCGATCGGCGCCAGTAGCGACACCAGTGAGTAGCGAGTTTGGCTCCAGCTCCAAGTGACCCCGTGTCGACGCCACCGCTGATCGCACCGACCCCGAGCCCTCTCACTGCTCACTCTTGCAACATCATCATCGACATCGACGACGACGCCGTATCCTGCTTCGCCTCGGGAGCGCTGCTCCTGCCTGACATCTGTCGACACTGCTGCTGATCGCCCCGACTCCGAGGCCCGATCGACGCCGAAGACGCAACGCCTGACATCTCGACGCCGCTGATCATCGTTGGCTTCGCTTTTCCAAGGTACTGTGCTGTGGGAGTCTGTGCGACTCTGGGCTCGACGTAGCGCTCCTCGCGGTCGATGCCGAACCTTTGGATTAACTTTGCCTCGACGTCGTGTGACTCCCGTGGGGGTTACATTGTTGCCAAGAACTGTGATTTAAAGAAGAAGAGTTGCTTTTCTTACTAAAGACTTTGTGCTAATAAGAAACTACACTTGAACTATTATTTTTCCTTCCAAGAGTTTTTATTAGGATTGTGGTATATTTTTGTCGTTATTTGGTCTTGTACTAAGCCTTATATAAAAATCCTTATTTTTATAATACTACTGTGTCGTGTCCATTTGTAGTGTATTCACTTTATTACTGTATGTGGTCATAAATGCTTAACGCACTGCCTCTGAGATAAGCCTGTCTGCTTTGCCAAGCTACCAAGGGGGTGAGCAGGGGTTATCTAAGTGTGTGATCCCCTTGCCCTGACTAGAGGAGGTGAGTCCCTATTTGTCAGAAGTGTATACCTCTGCCAACTAGAGACAGCCAAGTCTAACAAAAACAAAGTGAAAATCTTGTTCTCTTTAAGAAAATCTCCCACAGAATTCTTCGGGTTCTTGTGCTGTGGTTGGATCCAGTCCTGGTTTTATTCTTTGCATTCTGAACGTTTTAGTTTTTTGAGGAATAACTTGTTCATTACCATACACTGAGAGGGGAACAGGAGCTCTGCTGCCACATGGAATATGAGTTTCTGGCCTTTATGACTGGCAACTCTTCCAGTTCCTCTATCATTGGTCAAAATCTGGGCGTGGCATTTGACTCACTCTTTACAATAATGAAGCAGACAAATGAGATCATTCAGTCTTTGTTATATCCATTGAAATCTTACTTGAATTTATATATCTCACTATATAATAATATTCATCCCCTATGTCTCATTATTACCACATTATTGTTATGAAGTCCATCTTGGTTGACCCAAACCCACACAGGCCAGAACAATGAATGCCGGCTTCATGTCCACTTCAGCTATAGAAGTGGAGAACAGTGTACAGCATCAGAGTGCTGTGTTGCTAGCTTCTCCTAGAGATACTTACACTGAGTGATAGAATACTTCAGTGTCCATGCACGTCACTCCTTGTTATCCTCTTTGCAATGATCAGCTGTAGATAGCATAATGATGCTGTCATCATACCCATTCCTTCCTTGGCCTCTTTCTTATAGTCATATTCAAGCAGGCCAAACATTGTGCACTCACACCTATCCTTTCTTTCTACAAACCATTAACTGTTGCCTTAGTCCAACATAAGCGCCCGGGGCCACCTTACACAATTCCCATAGCTGCAAAAGCTCCCAAGTCCATGTCTGATGTAGTGCTCCAGAATTTTTTTTTTCCTTTGAATTCTGGGAATTGTGGTCCAGTTTTACAGTGGTATAAACAGGACAGCAAGTTCCAGAATTCAAAGAAGAAACCTGTGCTGGAGCAGCACTTCACGCACGGACTGAGAAACTTGGTAGGGCTGGATTTATCAATTCCACAATTCCATGCATAGCAATCAAGAGGCCCCTTGTTATGTCTGTCAACTCCTGGCAGTTTTGGCTTTTCACAGAGGTCTTAAGTTTCCAAAGTCAATATGTGAGTAGGTTACCTAGTCCAGTTTACTTTTAAGCCCTGCATTCTAGTACTTGTAGTTCTGCTTTTATAAATAGTACTATAAGTCCCAGGTTGCAACGCAAACATCTAGACTGGATGTGCCACACACACAAACACATGGGCCTGAGATGTTCCGGTCTGTAATATGATTGATTTAAAATGCCGGACTGTCTGGAAATAAATATCACACATGCTACAAAGTCACTTGGGAGCTGGGATTCTACAATGAAAACCACTGAGATACCACGAGCATGGTTAGTAAATCTGTGCCCCTTGCAACAGAGTGCTCAAGGGTTAATAGTATATCATACTTGAGTAATTTAACATTTGTCATCAATAGATGACAGGTGGCAGCAGCTTAGGAGATATCTTTTTCCTCTGGCTAATGTTTATTCAAAGGTACCCTCCCTGAACGCCTAAAATATCTTCATTATGTCAATTACTCTGTTGATAAGGCCATTGGCAAGCACTTTAACAACACAAATGAAGACAGATGCAGCTCATTCGTCATTGTTAGTCGGGGTGAGAGGTGCAAGCCCAACCAATCACTCTGCTCACGACAACAAACCTAAACAGGAGGCGTCCAATGGCAACAAAGACTCATCTCAAGACATCCGAGGGCACGTCCTGGAGGTTGGAAAGGCTCCTAGACCTCATCTCCTAGACAGGTTCAGACACAGCTAACACACACAGCGTGATAATTCACCTTGAAATGGGCGCACGGCGGATATCAGATGTTCATGTCAACAGAGATATCATTTTTCAGTCCAAAGCTTTGAGATACTGCTACCTCCTGGGAATGCAGTGCTGGTTCACTTTAAATTAAGCATGAGCGAATTTTGCGGATCTCGCGTTCGCGAATTTTGCGGATTTGCGGATTCGCAATCCGCAAAATCCGCGAATTCCCGCGAATTTGCGGATTTATTTTTTTTTTGTGTTCGCCCGTGTTTCTGCCAGTTCGCGAGGGTTTTGTACACTTTCGCAAATTGCGAACTTACCTGTCGGGTCGCAAGTTTCGCGAACTTGTTGTTTCTACGTGTCCAGCCTGTTTGGGACACTCTTCTTCATCACTGCCACTCTCTGTCACCACTGCCACTCTCTGACTACTCATGCCACCCTCTGGCCCACCCATGCCACCCTCTGTTTCATCACCACACCCTCTGGTTGTCCAGTGTACATTATTTTCGGCAAAGCAAAGCACACCTTCCCTGCCTCAAGTGACCTGAATTAATTTGGGGCTGATTCATGTGTCACAGAATATTTTTTTAGCTGGCACCTGCTTCCTTAGTGCGCCCTGATTAGTGATCTTTTGCACTTGCTAAGTGCTTTCATTGTTGCAAAATTAGTTACAACACCTGCCCTGCCCCAACTGACAATAATGAATTAGGGGCTGATTAATGGATTTTAACTTCCAGCCTGGCTCCTGCTTGTCTCCCTTAGCTGTAATTCAGGACCTTTGTGGCATATGTGTAACTATTCTGAGGTTCAGAGCAGGGTCACATACTAGTTTCAACTGGCAACTGAACTCTGGAGGGGCCCCTCAGGAAGCACTCCAGGAAATGGCTACTAATGATGAGCCTGAACTTTTGAACCTGGTAAGTAGTTACTTTCAGTTTTGCTAAAATCGTATTTCTGCAATTTTGCACTTATTCGCGGGGCGCGAACTCACGCGAACAGTGCGAGCAGTGCGAGCAAAATCCGCTGCTCGCGGATTTGCGGATTTTGCGGGAAATTCGCAAATCTCGCGGATTGCGGATTTCCCGAAAATCCGCAAAATCCGCGAGCGGAACGGATTTTCCGCCCACGCCTACTTTAAATTTGCTCCTTTGAGAAGCAAAAGTCCAGTGTTTAAACAAGGTATACATACTTGAGGCATAATTACTGAACCCCTGACTTCCCTGGTAGCAATGGGTATTTGTGCCTGCTATATTCCGTATTACATACAGGTGGGGCTTCTGTAATATTCATTACACGAACGCACATTTTGCTCCTGTCAAATGTCAAAGGGGTGTTACATGCAAATAAGGAGGCAGATAAGGGGTGTGATTGATGGTGCAAGACCTCTTAAGTTCTTAGCGGGGGCTCAGTCAAAAGGAATTAGATTTTTGGGTAAAAGAATCCCAGGCTCCCCGTGTAGTATATTTGACCGAAAATGCTCAAATGAAAGGTGTTGCACTTAGATGCAAGGCATGATTGTTGATCTTTGGTTGACTGGAGGGACATATTTTTGCCATGTAAATGAAAGAACACGTGTCTCCTTGTGTTTGCACCGTATTAACGAATTGGGCTCAGCGACAAATGGGCCCTTGGAAAGCGAACTAACTGCACCATCTAGGAAGCGATGTAAAGTTAATGCAGCCGTGCCAATTTTCCCAGGTCCGTGTTTGACTAATTGCTCAAGTGCAGGTTTTTCCTCTGAATTCTGGGACTTGTAGTCTTGTTAAGTTCTTATAAAACCAGGACTACAAGTTCCAGAGTTCAAGAAAACCTGGACTGAAGCCAGTAGCGGCTCCTCGAGGGAGTGCTGCGGGTGTTGGGGCGGGGAGGGGCAGGGGGTAGTAAGGTCCGGCATACGGCCGAACTGAGGTAAGTAAAGAAAAAAATAAAATAAAACGAATTACATTGCGCACGCTGCATCGCCATTTGGCATTGCAGCATGCGCAATGTAATTCATTTTTTAAATGTATTTCTTTACTTACCTCCGTTTGCCCGTATGCTGGGCTTTACTACCCCCCAACCTGCCCCTCCCCGGCCCGCTCCACCGCCCGCAGCACTCCCTTGAGGAGCCGCTACTGACTGAAGAAGCTCATAAGACATGGAGCTGGGAAGCTTGGCAGCTATGTTAGTGTTCTCCCTAATCCGAGTTACGGGAAATGGCAGAGGATGCCTCACGGTCCAGTTAGGTCCCCCCCTACATCTCCCCCCTTCCCTCGCAGGCCATTCTGTATCCTTGACCTGCAGAGCTGGAGCATACTTTCCAGTTCAAAATCTAGCACAATTTATCGTAGTGCTGTGCTAGGACAGAACACTTGTGGGTATTCACAAACTCGCCTCCGACCACTTCTTACCCTCGAAATTGAGATATACCCGTCTCAAGGGCAGGAGTAAATCCCTTTCCAGATAAGAAAATGGAGTGAAAATCACACCAAGCCTCATGGGGAATATAACATGTTACGACGCATGCAATTACATCACATGCTTTTACAACGCGGTCGTTACAACAACCACGTTGTTCGTACGCCATATCTTTACATCGCAAGTCATTAGAACGGCTTGCTGTAGGAGGCGCGCTGGACTTAGGAATAGTATTATTCACTATTCCTACTCCAGTTTGCGCAGCAGCAGGGAAGGTGTTGGATTTCATTTCTAATACCTCAGTGCCCCCTGCAGCAAGTCGTTCTAATGACTTGCGATGGCAAGTTGTTCTAATGACTTGCGATTTAAAGGTATCATTTACTAACAACGCGGTCATTGTAACAACTGCTTTGTAAAAGCACTGCGATGTTATGATATCGTTGTAAACTCTGTTTCCCCTCATGGGATGTGGGGGGAAAGGTTCCGCCATAGGCAAACATATTTTTTCTTGTGGAGAAGAGAAAGAATAAACTACTAACAACGCGGTTGTTGTAACAACCGCGTTGTAACAGCACTGCGATGTTATGACAGCGTTGTAAAGCTGTTTCCCCTCATGGGTTGTAGGGGAAAGGGTTCCTCCACATGAAAACATAAAAATATATATTTTTAAATTACAAAATTCTATTACACAGAAGTGCTGACTTTTCCAAATGTATTTAAGCATAGAATTAGGTAGCTTTTAGTGCTAGTCTGTTTCCAAGAGCTGTGCCCCACTCTCTAGAGCAGCCTTTGGGGTATTATAAAGCATATTGTACAAATTGAATAAACATGGCCCAGGGGTGTGGTGCTCGACTGTGGAGTGTGCAGGGCAGCAGGTATATCCACCGTCCAACAGGTTTGTGCCCAGGGCACCATCAAGGTTGAGGGAGGAGTTCATTCTTCTCCTGACCACAGCTGGCAGTATCTGCAGTTGCAACACTGCCTGGACTGCATGCTAGACCGGTGACTCTGGGCCCTCCTGTTTCTACCAGTTGTCTCATATCTGAAGGCGTGCAGTCTCTTCCGAGGGGTGATGTCCACCTTCTATGGCCTCCTGACCTGTCATCTTTATTCGACGCTCTTGCTGGACAGTCTGCATACCAAACTGCGAGCCCGCCTCCAGGTGTTTATACCAACTCCAGGACTGGGCTGAACTCCTGGAGGCCCTGAGTGGCAGAGCAAGGGAAGCCCGGCTGAAGTTCTCCCTCTTCAAATCGCTTCACGACTGGCACTGGACTCTGGCGAAACTGCGGTCAGCGCGGTTGCTGCCCACTCTGACTTCTGGCACTATGCCTATACACAGTGTGACCTGCTACATGTCCTCTGTGATTTTCCCACCATTTGTCGCTTCTGGGAGGCAATTGGCTCCATGCTTAGCGAGGCGTTGCCAATCCCACTATTGCTGTCTAACTCCACGCTCCTGCTTCATGATTGCGTGGGCTTCGAAACCTCTCAAGATTTGAGCACCAGCTGCTCCACATGGCGCTGACAATGGCTGAAAACTGAGCCTTCCGACAGTGGAATTTTCCTTATCCAGAAAACTTTAGGGGGATATTCTCAAGATCATGTGATAATTACAGAGAAATTAGCTTAACACAACTCTTCACATTGCAGTCTATTGCGGGAAAATAACGCTGTGTTAACGTTGTATTCTCAACACGGCGGTACCATGCGATAGGCTCACGATAACGCATCAAATGTCTGCCATAAAATCAACGCGACGCTGCAAAAATGCGAAACACAAACGCAAAGAACAGTTGTGATGAGGCCAATCGTGATACAAAAATCAGCGAAAATCGGCAACAGGTCTGCAATCATGCAGGAAAAGGCACAATAAAAGCAGAACAAAAACAAAGGGAAACAAAAATAAACTGCATAGCACCATGGATGCACCCGGACCGAGTGCAGAGATCAACGCAAACTCCACAAGCCCCACAGGCCACCAGCAAGGATCCTCGGGGTCGGGGAAGGCCAAGGAGAAGAGGAAGAGGTAGACAGGGTGCAGTCCACAGGAAAACCACATCAGCGTCACAGAGGTGACAGAACACTACTATCAACTGAACTCCAATTTGACAAACATGAATGCAGTCGGAGTCTCGAGGAGGTCAATGGAGGAGGCAAGAGGCGCTGGCATGATGTGAAAAGCCAAACCAAGCACAATCCCGCTGCCAACAGGAAGGTGGCAATGGCCACAGGAGGTGGGAGTCCTGCGCCACAGGAGGAGCTTGAGGAAATGGAGGCCACAGTCATCAGTGTGGAGACGGTGCAAGGATTTGGGAGTCCGGACACAGCTCGGTAGGACCTGACACAACATCAACAGGGTGAGTAACGACCAGGGACTGGTGGGAAGGGGTGAGATGGGCACAATGGCACGCATGCACAATGAGGTGTAGCACACTGCACACCGACAATGACTCAGGATCATTTTCCTGATCACTGTGGCATACTGCAGCACACACACACAAACACCAAGTAGGCTCCCATCCACCATGTGCACAAAGGGGTCCCACCCCACACATCAACAATCCCACAACCAACACATGCACATGTGCAAAACCCTGCACCGATGCGTATTTGTGAGCCACACTGACAATGCAAGTGACACTACATGACGATCAGCATGGCAGCAGTACAATCATCATGACATTGTGCAAGCCACAACACTGAGGTGGCTGAGTCTGGACCACATCTGGAAACGAGCAAGTCACACTCTGGCACATCCACATGCACAAACAACCGCTGACGTCAACAGCGCATCTGCAGACAAACAATGCACAAGAGTAAAATAACCATCCAAGAGCACAAAGACCCAAGTCGCCAACATCTCAGCACCGTAAAAGCACAAAAGTCAAAGGCACACCGCCTCAGAGGGATAAGGGGCAGCAAAATCACAGCTGCAGGGGCGACCCTATCCAATGCTGCACACACACATAGCAATAACAGCACATCCACATTGAAGACAATGTGGTACAAAGTGCAACACCTACACCGCAGAACAGAGGCCACAACTGGGTCCGCTTATGCGTAGAAACATGCCAATCACATCTAATATAGCAGGAAACTGTGAGATAAAAATGTATGTGTACAACCTCACATCCGTCATGTAGTCCAAATATCCACTGTCCAGCATCAAATATTCAGCACCTCCCAAACAGTCACAATGTACATTGTCATATAGTCTGCATGTAAACTAGAACAATGCACCAGCATACATGTCAACACAATGTCAAAATGCATCTCCCCTTCACATTGCAGAGGGACAAACAACACCTCCAGTAGAGCAGACCAGACAACTCATCAGTGATGCTGGAGAGGATCACCACACCTTTGACACCGATGCCCAACAACAGCTCATGGACATCTTAGGCAACCCACCTCTAGGAGCAGGACAGCCCAGCAACATAGAGGAGACCCCAGCCTCTGCAGAGACCACACAGTAGGAAGCACCCGCTACCACGGCTGGCTCCCAACACTTCACTGAGGCACACATCGCTTTCCAATGCCAGGTGTTAGAATGCAAAAAGGAGGTGGCCGAACAGGTGTGGGTGGGGTTTTACCTCATGAAAACCGAACTAGATCACATACATGGGAGTCTTAGTCCCATCAGGGACCACCTAGACCCCACAACGGAGACCCACACTGCGACAGAGACACATACATTTGCACATTTCCTGTACTGAACCACGCCCAGAGCCCCGGAATAATCATTCACACACCCACGCTGGACCTGCGTATGATGGCCCAGTCCACTTCTCTTACCTATTGAGTGGGTGACGACAAAGCTACATGTCCAAGGTCTTACCCGCTGCCTGTGGTGACATGGTTGCGTCCGGGGTACACAGCACAATGTAATGTTGTAGGGCCCGGGCCCTCATGCATACATTATGACCACATGGACACACTCAGATAGTATGTGGAACTGGCTACGGGCATGTGCACCCAGCACCTTTATGGCAGGGTCACATGTACAGTGACGCCTGTGCTGGATGTGTGTGCGGTGAGTGTAAGCCAGCCCTCATGGAGTGGTTGGTGCTGGCAACAACTTGAACAGTGATCACTATTAAAACGGAAAGAGAAAACACCAGCATTACAGAAACAACTGCAAAGCCTCATGGTGGTAGTCGGAGCAAGTACAGAGGTCACCCAATATGCGAACAGTAGTGTCCTTGAGTTGCAGTGCACTGAGGTTGGGGCACTAGAGCCGAGTGTGCTCATGTGAATAAATTGTCTAGGATTGTGTCCCTTCGGGATATTTCTGCTGCAGGTGCAGTGGGGTATGTTACACCTGCATCATCTTCCTCATCATCCTCCCAGATCTCCCCCACTGCCTGAGGTGACATTACTGTGTGAGCTCTCCACAGCACAGAACTCAATCAGAAATGGTCCATGAGTTATGGTGCACTGAGTTAGTGGCACCTGAAGAGCTGAGGAGGGTATCAGGCAGATGATGGCATCCACAACAGGTGTGAGCAACTCTGTTAGTCTGCCAGTACGACAGTTTCAAATCGAGCAGTTGTCATTTGGAGGTGGTCCTGGCGGTGGTGGTGTGTGCCTCCTGTAGTAATGCGACGTCCGGGCTGGTCAGGACTCAATTTGATGTGTGAGCCCTGGTGGACCGCATTTGAGGCCGGAGGCAGCGGACAGTGCAGTGCCACAGACACATGGCGTTGATGACCCCAAGGCCATCGAACCAGAGGCCATCCAACATTCTATCAGACATGGTCCCTGACATGATTTTCATAAAGTTAGTGGCCCCGGATGGACTGCAGCTGGCACAGTCACACCGTCATGGGACGGTGACTTGTGGTGCACTGAGGTATCGCCATGCGGACTGAGCGGGTCATCGTCGATATTGAAAGTGAATGTAGCGGAGGGTTGCAGGGGACAGTGCAAGGTGTCCTCCAGGTCATGATGCAGAGGGCAGAAGCAGTCCGGAAGCGGCAAATGGAGAAGTGGAATGCTACAGCCTTGTTATTACCACCAAGTCAGTATCAGCTACATGATGATGAAGACAACCCTCAGTCCATAGACTCAGATGCCACCAAAGTTCAACCAGAGAGTGTCGATGAATGTCGGGGAACAAACTTAGTTGCACCAAGGCTGAGAGGGGATGCAGTCTGTGATGTGGCCGGTACAATTATATAAAATCTGCCATAAATAGATCAAGACTCAGTCCCAAATGTGTGACCTACTAGACCTCAGTGTAGGTTGGAGGCAGCAGTCAGCAGGGGCCCACAGCCATGTGTCGTTGGCTCGCAATGCACAGAGTTATTGGCACCAGGGCAGTTGTTGGTAGTGTTCAATCACCTCTTTAACGATGATCCTCTTTTCCTCCTGACTGAAATGTGTCTTCCTTTAGACCTCTCCATGCGTGCATTGATATGAACTCTGCTATTGTGAAATCAAGACTCAGTTCCAAATGTGTGACCTACTTGAGCGCAGTGTGGGCCGAGGGCAATAGTCCGCGAGGGACCACAGACACGTGTGGTTGGAATGCTATACACAGACTTGGTGGCACCACATCGAAGGGAGTATAGTGATATAAACTCTGCCATAAAATGTGTACTCTGCCATAGTGTAATCAAGACTCAGTTCCAAATGTGTGACCTACCTGTCGATGTGTATGCCGGTGGAGTACGTCAACGAGAATGGAGTATTGTGGGCTTCTGTCACGGAGGCTGTGATCGTCTGAGCAGGCTGCCAAAGTTGTGGACCTCGGGCTTGGAGATTGCACCAGCACGTGGTGGGCCCTCTTGGACACATTTCGGTGTTGAAAGGTGAGCATTGAGGGCTGGGTGCACAGAGGTGGGCAAGATGGGTTCGGGGACCAGCGACCCGGGGAGCAGCAGGCGCACAGGCAACACCGCTCACAGGGACGGCGTCAGCCTCATGGCAGGGTGAGAGGTGCCGCCATGGCAGAGAAGTTGGGCATTCTGGAAGAGAACCACGCCCAGAGCTACGTGCTATTTATTCACACCCCTACGCTGGCCTGGCATACGCTGGGCCAGCCCACTCCGCTCACGCTTACAGGGGGGGGCGTAACAAGCTACATTTCCACGATCTTCCCCACTGGCTGGGGTGACATGGTTGCGTCCACTGTCCACTACACTCCATACACCAGCGGTGTATGTCAACATGGATATGTGTGGTCTGCATACTGCAGTCTGGCCATCCCATCCACGCCACACTTGTGTACATTCTCGTTCATGGGTCACTTGCCTCCTTCGCACATGCCTGGTTCCCACCTCTCCCCACAATCTGCTATTGTGTGGCTGAGGTGCCATGCCATTGATGGCTTATGTACATGGCTGGCCCAGGTACCCACAGTAAGTTGTGCTGTCGTGTCTGGTGGGTGGGCATGTTGTTTGGCATTTTGTATGTGAGTTTGTAACATGTGCATTCCCAGTTTTGTGAGTTGCTTGATTATGGAGTTGAGGTGTGTGGTGTGTTCATTTGGTACTTACCAACGAGCAGTGCATTCCCATAGGTGCCATTCTGGAAGTGCTGGTTGATGATGAACTGTCGGAAGATGTATGAATCATGCACACTGCCTGGGTGGTTGGCGACAACATTGGTGAAGAGTCCCGGGTGGTCCACTGTTGCCTGTACATTGATGGTATGCGTGTGCTTTCGGCGATACATCCTTGAGAATATTCCCCGTAGAGTGCACTCAGCAGTTGTATTTCAACGTTCATCATGGCCAACGGTGTAGAAGGTGTGCAATCTTAGTACTCACTCCATCTGTGCGCGCTGAGTATATGTTTCACCAAAGGGAACTTCGTCAGGTTCCTCAACATGATGCACAGCCAGCAATATGTACAAATGTTTCATTATAATATTATGTTTGCATTCTACTAGTATTCCATGTTTAACCCAATATTTTTCTTCATTTTCACATTATTTCTATGCCATTCATTTTTCCATCAATATTTTTACTGGTGCCTCATAGGGCTTTCTAGTAGCAGCACTAGAGAGTTCAATATTCTTCATGGCGCTTCCTCCGTTACATAATACCCAATGCATTTCGGGATCTTTCCCTTCCTCAGGGGTAACTACAATGTAAAATGGTAAAAAAACACCCATGAGTGCTGTCTATTAACCATAACAAGCCTACTGCAATCTTTCATGCTGAATACCCTCGTTCCTTTGTTATACACAATGATTATGAAGTGCCTAACAAAACAACAAACTACATTACCCAGAATGCCACATTCCTAACATTCACGCATTTAGAAAATACCTGCATTGGCTGCCCATGCAGGCTAGGATAAACTTTAAGGTTCTATGCCTTACCCACTGTGCCCTATATGGGTCTGTAGCAGAAGACATCAGGTCCCTTGTGTCTTTCTATGCTCCTAGCAGGGCATTGCGCTCTGCCAACAAGAACCTTTTGTCTGTTCCTCGATCTGCTAAGGCCAGATGGGGAGGGAGGGCCTTTTTCTCCCTTGCCCCGAGACTGTGGAACATGCTTCCCGCTGAGCTCAAGGGCCATGTATCTCTCGCATTCTTCCGCAAAGCCTTGAAAACCTGGCTATACACAGAAGCTTACCTGTAGTCGACACATGTTTTACATCTCATTCAGCTGCACCATCTTGATGCGCCTTGATGCCCTCGGGCTAAGTTCGCGCCTTATAAATCCTAGTTCAAGCAGATGAATGGCTCATGGCCATATATCAGACGGCCTCATATGAACGAATCATTTACTACCTGCAGGATAACCCGAGAGCTTCCTCTGCACCTGGACACCTTTCCTTAAAGGGGTTGGCAGCTGAGTGGGCTGACTGCCGGTGCTGCTAGAATGGAGGGAACCCCGGCAGTCCTGTCGGGAGACAGGCAAATGTATATGTTGTAGTTTCTTTCTACACAGATTAAGGGGTTAAAAGGTTTCCCCTTCCCGGTTAGCACCGTAGCTTACGTTTGCAATTAGAGACATGTTGTAGGGGAAAAGATACAACGTTCACTAAAGAGTTATAAAAGAGATAAAGTATATTTATTCATAAGCTACAGAGATCAGCTGGTGTCCCTCTCCAGGCTAGCAGGCAACTGCCTCACCAAACACAGAGAAAGAACACATCTGCAATGGAGAATCCAAAAGGAATGCAGATGTTAAAGGGAGAGTGCAAGGAATATAAAATAAAAGTAAAACAAGATACAACAAGACACTAACGTTAACAAGCTAGCGCCATTCCTTCCTGCATACTAAAACCTTGTTCTTTTAGCATCAGTCATGTCGGGACTGCCTGGGTTTTGATGCTGTGCTTTGGGTCTCTACTTTTTCCCCCCGGCCTGGGCCTCGCTCGAAGTCCCACAACCCCACTAACATCAACATCTACATCTACCTCTACATTCACCCACTCATTCTCTATATTCTCAGTGTACTCCTCTGCCTGCTCCCTCCTGACGGTCTGGTCCTGCACTACCTTTCTAGAACTCCGTTCTGCTCGTCTCCCTGCCCATATCCCTCTACCCTCCCACTCCCCCTCCCCCTCCGCTTCCCCCTTCTCCTTCCCCTTCACATTCCCCTTCCCCTACTCCTCCCCCTCCTCTCTCTTCCCTTCCCTCCCCTTCAGTTTTCACCCCCTTCCTGCCTGCCACTTCCCCTCCTCTTCCCACCCTCTCCTCTTTCTCCTTTTTCTTTCACTTCTTCCTTCCCTCCTTGCCACCTCCTGCCTCCTTCTTCCGTGCCCTTTGCCCATACACCCCCTCGCCCCGGACCTGCTCAACCTTACTCAACTGTTCTGGGCTGGGCCTTCCTGTTGTATCTTGCACTGCTTCTGCTGCTTCTGTATCATGTGAGCCCTTGTCTTTTCTGTCAGCTGTGGGCAGACAGACTGCCGCATTAGATTGCCTCTTGTACCCTGTTACTGCATCCCCCCACTCCCCTTTGTGAACTTGAATGCGTTGCATCAAAACTTCCTAAATCAACACTACATTATTTTAACATTTCTTTCATGTGTCTTCTGTAGGTTGTTCTCCTGACAAGTCCTTTGTGCAGAGTGGTCGGAAAATTGACAAAAGGCTGACCTCGCCTAAAGGGCAAACAAAAGCTGCAGTCCCACCCTTTACACCACAATGTATTAACTAAATGGCAGTGCTAAGAAAGACTAACCAACAGCCCCAATCAGCAAAAGAACCGTATCAAATTTCTAAAAGGAGCCCTATCCGGTCTTTCCCCTCTTCTGAGTCGAGGTCTCCTCCCTACACCTTCTCTAACATCAGTAAAACACTTCCACTTTCTTGGAAAATAACCTCACCTGCATCTTGTGCACAAAGACAGGCCAGAGCTTCCAAAAAACATGTTATTTTGTGTTGCTTAAAGCGCCAAAATCTGCTTGTATCGGTAATTACTAGTCATTTTTCCCCTTAGATGCCTGCTGGACTCTGCTGCCCAAATGTAATAGAGGATGCTGATTTTATAACCCTAGTAATTCCCGGATTCAATAAATGTAGCATATTTCAGAATTGCGATACCTGTGCAAACAGAGGTTTGTGCAGGACTCTGAATTGTGCCCTATAATTAGAGGATTTGGGCTATACACTGGCTCCCTGATCCAAAACGGCGTGAGTGCAATCTAATGCATTTTGACTTATCAATGATCCGTTCTTAGCACCAATGATTTTCTCACATATTTCTCCCTAAAAAAGCACTGCAAAGGGCAGCCGTACTACTTACTGCTTTAGCACTACTGCCTAGAAACCCACCCTCCAGTACCATCCATCTTCAGCCTCACACTTTGTCACAACCTTGCTAACCAAGCACATTCCAATAATCAAAACTGCTAATCCATCTGGAATCTGATCTCAAACCCTCGAAACTCTAGCCCTAACAAGCTGCATTCCTCTTTACTACTCTCTCATTTCGGGCACATCTCTGACCTATCTCAACACTAGAGTGATTATATATTTCCTAAAATAATGTACAATAGCTCTTTTATTTCCATCCAACTCTTTCCCAGTATGTGAACTTCTGTTTCCCAATAAAGCAGCAATAATTGATCACCTTCCAATCTACACCTCTCCAAACCATCTGTCTTCCTCCAGTTAGGTTTCTGTACCCCTCACTGCAGGGAAAATACCTTTCACACACATCAAACTTAATCACTCCTGGAGATCACAACCAAGTCCCTTCAATCCTCATGTTTTTTCAACTCTCCTCATCATTCAACATTGTTGGCCATCCTGCTATACTCTCGAGATACCACTCATAACTTGTGTAGCTCGCAACTTGTTCACCTCATGCCTTTCTACTCATTCTTAAATAAGTGGGACTTAAAGAGATCAACCACTTTGAGGTAGTGTCCCTCATGGCCCTATTTCTTTCTCAATTTACACTACCTCTGTTGGTGACATCATCTCTTCATTTAGCTTCTCATCTTTCGTCTGTGCTGATGATCGCCAAGCCGTCATCTCCTTCTCAAGATTTCCACATCTGCAGTCATGCATCTCAGACTCCATCATGGCATCTGACCTTGGATTGGACTAATGTAACTCATGTAAAATTCCTCCCAAACTAAGGTGTTGTACTTTCATCCTCTGTTTCTTGTTTCCCACTTACAAACTATATCCACTTTCCTCCAGACTCCTTGAATGTTTTGCATTATGTCAGAAGCACTGGGGTTCTCTGCAGCCCTTGAAAATGTAACCTTCATTACTACACACAACATTGAACACAATCAAATCCCTCATCCCTGCTCTAGAACTATAGACATTCCCATTTACATCAAACACACAAAAGGTAATGGGAGGAGTGCTTGCAGTTTGTCTAACCACTATCAGTCGCTCGGGCAGCATCCCAACCCATCATTCTTTTACTCACTATGCCACCTATGTTTGGCCTCAGCCACATGCAAATTGGTCATGACCCTGCTCCTCATGGGAACAGTCCAGTCCAAACTGCCAGACAAGGTCCTTCTGGAACACAAGCAATCCAGGACCAGTTTTGCCCTAATTAGGGCTCATCAGCCAGGTATAGTTGGTTAACTTATCACAGTGAGCATTGGGCCCACGTCTGGGCATACCCTTGCCACTTAGGGCGGTACATCAAAATCACAAAAGATAATGGCAGCAATGCTTGCAATTTGTCTGACCACTGGCAGTCGCTCAGGGTAGCATACCAACTCATCGTTCTTTTGCTCTCTACGCCACCCCAGTTTAGCTCCGGGCATATACAAATCAGCCTTATCCCTGCTCCTCATGGGAAAAGTCCAGCTCGAACTGCCTGGCCAGGTCCTTCCGGAACACAAGCAACCCAGGTTTTACCCTGATTAGGGCTCATCAGCCAGGTACATCTGCACCAATAGAAATAGTGCAAAACGTTGCCACTCAAACTCTGTTTAATTTACCCAAGAACAACCCTTCCACAACATACCACCACGAGGCCAGCTGGTTCCCTGCCAAGAGGAGGACTATGCACAAAGCGCTAACACAGGCATCCAGTTTTGCACGTGATTTGGCCCCTACAATCCTCTTCAACACCTTTTCAGCTAACACGCCCCATTATGAACCAAATCACAAACAATCTCAGCTTTCTATTCATAGGAGAGTCACCATGTGCTTTCTTCAAGTTCTGTCATGCCACCTCCTTGCCCCACTGACACAGGAACACTCCACCTCCTGACATTCATCCCCTCCAAGAGTCAGGATAGCACTGACAAACCACCATCTGATGCTAGAAAGACAACAATGGCATGTAACCCACTAATGGGGACCTTACATTGCTGGACTAGGATAGTGCCCAAAATATATATTTGTCAACTCCAGTCATATTCAGAGAGTGGCGCAATTAAAACAAATCTAAACTGTTATTTATTAACTACCTTACATTACCTCTTGGTATGCAAACCTTTATGTTGAAATGCTATCACTATTGAATTATAATAATTGAAACTATTGTCCCTCATAGCCCAATGCTCCATGTATATTTACTGTGGATATCCTGCAAACATCTGGATTGTAATTGCCGGTGAGTTGGCAGTCCCTTTCGCAATGCAAAATAACTGATCTTGGGTGTCAAGCAATTGGTTCATAAATGACTTATACGTAGAATTAATAAAAACAATGCTAATGTTATAAACCATTTATTTAAATGCAATGCATACAAAAGAGAGATTATATTCATTCACTGTTCTGTGCTATTACAAACAAAAGATTGTCAAAGATTAATATACAAGCTTCCAAGTTGGATCTGCTAATTTTTCTTAATCCTATGTAGCATTCCTTTCTACACAATTACCAATTTCTGTTCTCCAAACAGAATACTACTTGCCCTGCCCAGGAGGGCAGTTGGGATGTCTAACATTACCACATTCCGTCCTGTAAGGAAAGCATGCCAGTATCAGTTAGACTCTGTAACGATCAAACCAAAGGCATGGTAGCCCGAATACCCAAAAGGGTGTCCTAGCACCGACCAACAGAAGAGGAGAGACCTGCAGAAAGAACAGAACAATGATGAAGGGAAGAGATGAGTTTTCAAGGAGGCTTTACAAAAAGCTAGAAAAGTATATGCCTTTGAAAGATCATGGGGGGAGGGGGCAATTTCAATTGTTTGGGACCTAAGTGGGGGGAGGCACGTCCACTTCAGATGAGACCGCGCCATCCTTTCTACTCCTCTTGGGTTCATGATCCGCTTTGCATTTGTTATGGCCACAAAGATCTGCAGCATTCACAGAAAAAAATTGCTGTTGTTCCCAGGGTGTGTGGTTCCTCGTGTTGATTTGTGAACATCCCTCAGGAGACACCACATTTAGAAGACTATCTTAAGATTACAGGGCAAGGACATTTTCCATGAAAAATATGCTACATCAGTGAAAAGTGATTAATATTGTTAGTTCTCGGGAAGTGCGTTTCCTCTTGAATAAGAACCTCTTCGACAACTTGGCACGTGTTGCAAGGACCTGGCAGCGACCAATCCTTAAATTGTCAACACATGTCCTTAGCACAATCAGCTGAAAACGCCAGAGAGGAAGCATCTCAGCCGCAGGGATTCAGCAAGCGTGATTAATCTAGACTCTAAAACACAGGATGTCCACCTCACAGGCGAGTCCACCAGGCTTCGGACAATAGGACCCAAGCCGCTCCATCCTGTAGAAGAAATAATGAGAATATGTTAACACCTGTAAGAAAGCATACAGGAACTGTCAGACTTGGCCATCATAGATCAAGGGCAGGTGGTGCTTTTTATAATATGATTATGCATTGTTTTGAAACTTTGTACACTTGTATTGATGTTACCTGCAACCTTATGGATGGTTTCAATAGGATCCTAATTGTAAAGATGCTTTTCACGAACTTAAATGGGCAATTGGTGCATGTGGGTAATACAAAAGAATTGTTGAGCAATGTTTGTTTTTGGAAGTGCAAAAGAGCTGTTAGGACATGGCGTATATGGGAAGTGCAAAAGGGCGGTTGGAGATGGTCCTTTTTTGAGAAACCCAAACGAGCTATTGTGGGGTGGTGCTTGTGGTAACCACAAAAAAACTGTTGAGAGATTGTCCTCGTGGGAAGTGCAAAAAGGCTGTTGAATATGGTGTATATGGGAAAAGAAAAATAAGTGTTGAGAGATAGACCTTTTGGGAAGAGCAAAAGGTCTGTTGGAAGATGGAAATGCAAAAGGGTTGTTGGGGAATACGGGAGGTGGTGCAGGTAGGAAGCACAAAAGGCCTTTAGGAATGGTGCATATGGACATGTAGAGAAGTCTAATGATACAGAGACAAGGAGCAAGAACAAGTCTCAAAACAATATCCCTGCTGGATTTCAGCTGTCCTTGATAGCAAGGTCAAATTCCCTCCATTATCACTTTCTTACAGTAATGTTGAAGGAGATGTATAGACCAGGGGCCCAGGCAGTTCAGGGCCACTTCAATGACATGACTTCGTATTTGTTTTAGGAGAAATGGGGAGAATGCAAAGCGGGAAAGCATCTTCAAAGCAACATTAACAGGGGTATAAATAGATCTCCTTTGAAGGCTACGTGGACATTGCTGCAACCTGGCCCATCTCAGGGAATACCTCCAGTATCTGATGAAATGCAATGCCATAACTGCCCCATGGCATGCTCCTCCATTGGAACCAGCATTAGACCTGGCAATAATGAACCTCCATATGCAGTCAATGCAGAGGAGAGCCCTGCTTTACATTCCAGACCTCGATATTAAGGGCACGATTCACGAAGGTAACGTATGTGTAGTAAAGTTAGGAGTGTGGAATCTCCACACTAGGGGTGGAAACTCTGCACTGTGCACTTCAGAAATTGTGCAGTGCAGAGACTCCTCCGTGAGTGCGGAACCTCTGCAGCGAGTGAATCGGGTGCATAGGCTGAGTCGGAGTCGAAACAATAGTCGGAAAACACATTTATAAATGATGACAGACACCCCAGAGTAAGCCATACAAAAAGTGTAATTTAAAAAAATGACATGTTATCAGTGGCAGCTGCTACTTGTTGGGGTGGCGCAGTGGGGTGGGTGCCCGGGAGGTTGGGTAAATGAAAAACAATTTTTTTAAAGCCACTTACCTGCAGGCCTTCTGCTACCTCTCGGTCCTCTTTGGCTCTTAGGTCGACTCCAGGAGCAGGAACCAGGAATCACACAAGCTCCCAGACTCTCCTAGCCAATCACAATGCTGCATTGCAGCCGCGCTGTGATTAGTATGAGCGCCGTGGTTCGGCGTTCAGAGAGGGACTGTGAGGCTGCGCATGCTCTCCACTCCCAGGATGTGCAATACAGCTGCGGCCAAACTGTCATGCACACTTAAGAGAGTGCACACCACTCCTCCCCCTGTTCCTGTCACAGCCCAGCCCTCCCCTGGCCCTAACCAGATGAGCCACATACGAAAATTAGAATAATAATAACATTGCGATATTATCATTTTATTTTTCCTTTTTGAACTGCTCACAGAGCAGTGGGGCAACGCTCCTCCACCTTAGTTGAGGAGCCGCCGCTGCATCATATACCATGATATTCGCCTTGCCCGTTGTTTGCACCTTGTTTCCTTTGCTAGAATTTCACACAAAGCCACATCGAGCTATTTTCGTAGATCTCACTTTGCCTAAGAATCCTAGGGGTGCATGCACTGTTACTGACGCGTGACATGCATTATGAGACGTCTGGGGCTGCGTGATGCAAGACCATTGGGCATTGTACGTGTATCAACGCTCGGGTGAGAAGATTCATGCAAACGCTTAGTACATCTTTGCCTCAGATTCCTTTCAGGAATTAATGGGGTTGGCGGGTGCACATGGTAGTTTTTGTGCACTGCAAGGAGAGGGCAATAGAAATGAGATGTCAAGAGTCTTGTTATAGCAACGAGTGAATGGATGAGTTGTCGAAAATTTTACCTTTTGCAAGTGCCACCCACTTTTTGTGT
Source organism: Lissotriton vulgaris (assembly GCF_964263255.1). NCBI lineage: Eukaryota > Metazoa > Chordata > Amphibia > Caudata > Salamandridae > Lissotriton > Lissotriton vulgaris. The sequence continues at coordinate 162,585,707 of NC_141689.1, forward strand.
GGTGTTCTAGTAAGGAAGTGGTTGAAGCCATGGGCACTTAATACAGCCTTTATATTGTTGTGAACCTGCTTTAGTTTACTTTCCAGGAATAAAAAACAGAACAAACCAGTGAGGATTTTAAATTGCAAACTGAAGAGGGCATTCTTTTTGTGTTTTAAGTCACTCAGTAGAGACAGCCCCCAACCTCGAGGGCCAGTAGATGTGGGTGCAGTCTGCCACTTCGGTGCAGAAGAAGTTAGTAGGTGTTGCTAATGCCAGATCAATTTACACTGTTTTAAAGACAAAAACGCTGTCATGAAGTGCTTTTTGACAAATCCACACCTAAGTGCTATGTCACTTCAGGTAATTACAGCACAACGGAAAATTCTCATGCACTCCATCAAGTGAGGTCCTTTTAAACCCCCACGCTTCTCCAAACATGCCTGCAAGCCTCAGCTTGTTGCAAGCAATCCCAGACGAGACCCGCATGCCCAGCCAGCAACTCATCAGAGAAGGTTACATGGTCAATGAAGACGTCTCCATTAACAATACCAAGCTTCAAAACCAGGCTAGAAATAAGGCTGGATTAACTGTTACTAAGAATGTAAAATGTCACTGAGCTTAATTAACTACATGAAGTTGAACACCTTTAATAACTCTCTGGTTAGGCAGATTACCGAATCCTGGTGCTTTTCAACCATCATGCCGAATTTTAAGAAAGGGAATTGTAATTCACCAGGGTGCTACCACCTCATCTCTTTAATTGACAGCTCGAAAAAAGTCAATGGGACGGGCATCTTCAACCTGCTCAAGTCCTGGGCAAATAGCAATGACGGTACACAGTCAAAATATCGAGTAGGAAATATCGACCTACCATAATATCGAGTCTGAAATATCGAAGGAGCATAATATCGAAGGCAAGAATATCGTAGGACAGAATATCGACTCAAGGTAAGTAATATCGAAATTCTTAATATCGATGTAAGTAATATCGAAGTTAGTAATATCGATAGCATATATATCGATGTTACTAATTTCGATGACACTAATATCGATATTTGTATTATTTTATAGTTTTTTATTATGTATGTGTTATATGTTTAACTTAAGTTTATAAAATAATTACTATTATATGTGTATTAATTTGATATAAAAATTAATTAATTTATAAGAAAATTGTATGTTTTAGTACCGGAGCAGGTTGTGGGTTTATAGGGGAATAGGGTGGAAAGTAATTTAATTATGTTAAATTGATTATTAATTAGTAGGATTTATTAATAAATTATAATTAATTGGTAATTATTTGAAAATAATAGGAAAATAATTTTAAATAAATTATTAATTGATATATATGTTCTGTAGCGGGTTGTGGGTTTATAGGGGAATAGGGTGGGAAGTAATTTAATTATGGTAAGTTGATGAATAATTAGTAGGATTAATTAATTATAATTAATTGCTAATTATTATTAATTAATTGAAGAAAGAAAATAATTGATTAATTGATATATATTTTCTGTAGCGGGATGTGGGTTTATAGGGGAATTGGGTGGGGAGTAATTTAATTATGGTTAATTATTTAATAATTAGTAGGAATTAAAAAATAAATTTAATTAATTGTTAATTAATTTTAATTAATAGTTAATTAATTTTAAATATGTGCTAATTAATTTTCATTAATTCATAAATGGATCAATGTGTTATGTTGTGGGTAGTGGTTTTATAGGGAAATATGGTGGGAAGTAAAGTTAATTTAATTAATTAATAATGTATAAAAACTAATTGTATTGTTAATAATATAATTGTTAATTAATTAATAATTGGTAATTAAATATTATTAAATGGTATTATTTTAAATTTATTTTAGGTAAAATATATTTTGCTAAGCATGTGTTTTATAATTAAGTATAGGTATTGTATATGGTTTATATTTATTTGATTTCTTTTTTTTTTTAAATTACAAAAATCGTTTATTTCTAAGTATGTTATTTTAACCCTTACACTATCCAACACTTTCCCTACTGTTGCACTCTCTGGAGTTGGAATAGTATTTTTTACTCCTACGCTATCCAACGCTTTCCCTAATGTTGCACTCTCTGGAGTGGGAATAGTAATTTTTACCCCTACGCTATCCAATGCTTTCCCTACTGTTGCACTCTCTGGAGTGGGAATAGTAATTTTTACCCCTAAGCTATCCAACACTTTCCCTACTGTTGCACTCTCTGGAGTGGGAATAGTAATTATTACCCCTACGCTATCCAATGCTTTCCCTACTGTTGCACTCTCTGGAGTGGGAATAGTAATTTTTACCCCTACGCTATCCAATGCTTTCTCTACTGTTGCATTCTCTGGAGTGGGAATAGTAATTTTTACCCCTACGCTATCCAACGCTTTCCCTACTGTTGCACTCTCTGGAGTGGGAATAGTAATTTTTACCCCTACGCTATCCAATGCTTTCGCTACTGTTGCACTCTCTGGAGTGGGAATAGTAATTTTTACCCCTACGCTATCCAATGCTTTCCCTACTGTTGCACTCTCTGGAGTTAGAATAGTCATTTTTACCCCTACGCTATCCAACGCTTTCCCTACTGTTGCACTCTCTGGAGTGGGAATAGTAATTTTTACCCCTACGCTATCCAACGTTTTCCCTACTGTTGCACTCTCTGGAGTGGGAATAGTAATTTTTACCCCTACGCTATCCAACGCTTTCCCTACTGTTGCACTCTCTGGAGTGGGAATAGTAATTTTTACCCCTACGCTATCCAACGCTTTCCCTACTGTTGCACTCTCTGGAGAGGGAATAGTAATTTTTACCCTTACGCTATCCAACGTTTTGTATGATTAATTGTAAAAAAATTAAATGTTTATTTTATTTTTTATATTACTTACATTTTATTTATGTTATTGTTTTATGTTTGTAAATGTATTACTAATTTAGAATATATTTTATTAATTTATTGTTCAGTACATAGATATTATATATTTACTGTATATATTTAATTAATGTATTATTACTATATATGTATTATTTATTAATTTTAAACATTATTAGAAACTTTTAAATATGTATATTTTATTTATTAGTGTTATATACTTAATTTTACATTTATATATTAAAAGAAAAAAAATCGATATTTTTAACATCAATATTTTTTACATCTATATTATTTTTTCGATATTTTTGTACTTACCATGTTGTAGATAGGATGTCGATATTTTTGCCTTCGATATTGTTGACTCGATATTCTTGTAGGTCGATATTTATGAGGTCGAAATTCTGTCAGTGATCCAGCAATGACATCTTATGCCTCTATCAATTTGGTTTCGGCAAGGTCCTGGGTACCGAATGCAGTGCTTGAATCTAAATCTGATAATTGGCAAATACACCATGGCCAAGCGCTGTCCACTGTACGTGGCTTTTATGGACCTGTCAACCGCCTTTGACTGTGTCAACAGGATCAAACATTGCATGATTGTGCCAGATCTGGGGGTGGCGTTAGAGCTAGTTCACTTTTATATTCCTTTTATGAGAATCTGGTTGGTAGGGTTTGGTTTGGCAAAACTGGGGGAATATATTCCTCATTCCCACTTGTCGGGGGTGGGGGGTGCGCCAGGGGTGTACTGCCCTTTGTGATCTGTATTAACAACTTGGGTTCTACTATGGTCATAATTACTGGCATCATCCCTAAAATTAAGACCACGTTCCTTCCTGCGTTACTCTACACAGACGATGCAGTTCTAATGGCACGGACCCCAGGGTCCCTTTCTCAACTTGTAGACAAATTACACAAGTCGCACATTATGGCCGGTGGACCAGGGAAGATGTCCCTAGCTAGGATAAAGGTGAAGGGAATCCTCTGGTGGTATAAATGACTTCAACAATTTAGGTGTTACTTTTAGCAGCACAGGTGCTTGGCATGCCCAGATCAGAGGTGCACGCCTAGAGTTCGGTAGAGCAGCTGAAGCAGCTTTAGATGTAGCCTTGGGGGAGGGAAGGCGAACCGTCTCCCCAATTCTTAACATCTACAACGCTCACTGTGTTTGCGCTGCTGGGATCTGGGGGTTTGGCAATAATGACGCCTTGTAGTCCGAAGAAAGACGTGTTTGTAGGCGGATAATGCACTTGCCGCCGTCCAGCTCGAATGTTATCTGCCCACAGAACTCAACTTTCATATATCATTGACCTGGCCAAGTTGGATCCACTTTTACTGTGGATTAGCATCGTTTCCAACCGCGAGGCAACCGTACACAGGAAAATTATCAGGTATTGCCTGAATTTAGATAAAGGTCTTGACATTCCGTGGTGATAAGCAAATATATTAAATGTGTGATGTCCTGAATGTATCAACTCTGTGTGACTCACCGGAAACAGGTAAGGAATCGGGGAATGAAAAGGCCAAATTGCTGTATTTAGATCCCAGCCACTCCCAGAGATTTGCAAGTGAAATGAAAGAAAACACTGTCAGCTCGTATCTTGATTTTCATGAATTTGAAACTAATGTTCTCTATCTCACTTTACTTTATGTCACGGCGGGAAAGGTGTCTCCTTTTCGGTCTCAGGGCTGGCACTGTGGTAGGGCTTTTGAGTTTCCCAGGGTTAGGCACACAGGTGCCGCTTTCAAGAACAGTTTGCCCCTGTGATGATTCTTCAGAACACACCCTGAGGCATTTTATGTTTTTGTTGTACCTTTTTTAGATAATATTTTAAAGCTGTTTTAAAACCGCTTTAAAACATACTAGGATTTTAGTGCAAGGATGCACTGTTTCATCTCCTCCTGTTAAATAACTACAAAGCGTGTCACGGGGTTTTCGACTTTTTAAAAGCTGCTGGTAGATTGAGGTTTATGAGATCCATAGAGGGTCAATAGCTTGCACTATCTCGTTTTGGAGTATCTATGTATTGGCTGCAAGATTTGTATTGTCATGGGTCTCTTGCAGGGTGGGGAGGGCTGCTGCTATTTCATATATTTATTTTTATGCATTTTTGTTCTCAGGCTTTTATTCTATAGATGTTTATGTTTTATGTGTCTTTAACAGCTATGCATTTGCAGAAAAAGTAATCTTAACTGACTACATGAAGTTTGCAATGCTGCGACAAATAATAACAGGGGAAATCTTCAGACAAATGTACATTTTGCACGGGGAAAGCCTTGCAAACACCTTATTTAACAGAGTTCTGACACTGAAAGCTTTCAGCGAGAAATAGAGGGAAAACTTCACAAAGTGCAATGTTTGTCAACTCGCCCACCGCATGTGAGCATGTTTTGAGACTACTTTGTTCATGGCTGATTATTTTTCTTAAATCGTTTACGACTTTGTTGCTTCCAGCGTGAAATGTTTTTGTGTACATCAGCAGGAAGCTAGCTGGAAAACGAAAGTAAATATAAATCCATACATTTGCTTCACAATCTGGATGTCTCCTAACAATCGGAAGACCTTCCCAAACTCCTCTCCAAGTCTTACCACTCCACATCTTCTTTCTCACACGGATGGTCCTTGCTTGCCCTTGGGTTTCTTGGGCTTGTTGGGCTTGTTTTTCTTCTTCCCACCTGGCTTCTTTGGGGTCCCACCAGGCTTTTTCTTATTGTCCAGTTGCTTCTTGCGTTTCTGGACCCAGGGCAATTCAGGGGGTGCACACAGCTTCTTGTCAGCCTTTGTGATGAACCTGAGTGGAGGCAAAACAACGTAGAATACTTAAGAACTGTAGTTGTACCAGTGGAACAAAAGTGAATTCGGAAAAGTTGGTATTTTCTCTTGTTTAATTGTACTAATTAAAGCGTTTCTTTAAAAAACTGACCAGGTAAATAGATACATACAGAGCTCTCTGTAGTCCCGATGAACAATACAATACAATATTTTATTTGATTCAGACTTCTACTAAGATCAACAAATACATACATATGATCATCCTTATAAAAATATATTCACAAAACTTTTAAAATTCATTATAAAAATAGAACAATAAAAATGCTTTAACATCCACCTGTGCAACATTCTATTGAATAAAAATGTTACGATTATGTGCTCTACTTTAAAACAATTTAAAAAAACGTTTAAAGAATTTAAACAAGTTATGACAAGCTAATTCATTGGCTGGAGAGTTACACAGCATAATTAAGTCATGAGCTAGAGTCGCTTTATGCTTTAATTGGATAGGTTTTATAAATCGAGCCTCTACCATTCTCGGGTTTGGACAAATTAGTAAAACATGAAATAAATCTTGTCGTCCCCCTTTACACAATTCCCACATGCCTTTATTGTTATTTATACCGCCCCAGCTGGCTAGGTATGTTGCTAATGGGCGTATTCCCATGCGTAAAAGAATACAACGTCTTACCTCCTGTTCTAATGGAAATTGTAAATAGGGCGCATGGATTTTAAAATCGATGCCTTCAGCGAACGCTTCATACTGCTTTAGCTGAATGCAATATTCTTTGTAATTTCGTAAATGTCCAAGATGAAACTGAGCTAACATTGGCAAAGCCAATGGGGCTGGTTGTAATATGCTAATGCATGTAAATACAGGTATTCCTAATCACTTCACAGGATAGTCGCAAGCAGAAGGCAGCAGGGGAAATCTTTGGTGTCCCACCCCTTTTAACATCTGTATACATAATGGAAAGCAGGCCTGGCCTGTTACTTTGTGAATCGGCTGAACGCAGTTCAACTGCCCGGTGGTGCCAAATATTGTGTTTTCCCTTTTCCCAGCATATAAATGCCCTTAATTAGACATGCCTTTCTATTACTGTGCATATTCTACTGTTCTTTACAGAGGCATAGGCCTGTAGCCCTTTTGGAATATTTCTTTTCCCTTACATTAATAATTGTTGAAAAAATTGGGAAAGGACCCATGAGCAGTCAAATATTTTAGAGAAAACTGTGGGGCGTGTGGTGAAGGCCTGCAGGCAAACCTTGGGTTAAGAGTCCTGTCTTCAAGCCCTGTAGTGGACAGTAGGCCACTTTATAGGCCATACATGGCCTTTTCTTAACCCCTCCCACGCTCATGACGAGCTGAGCTCGTCATGAGCACCGGGGCGCTGTGCACGCCCTCCCTCCCCCCAGCACAGCAGGGGAATCGGGCCAGCAGCGAAGGGGTTAAAAGAAGGCCTCTGCCATCAAAAACTTGATATTCTTCCCATGATCTTAAGGTGGGAGAAGCTGTCATCTGCCCTGATCTACCTTCTGCCACAGAAATGCTAGAAAAATACTATTACTATAAGAGTAATGTTTTGGTCTCTCGTAATGGACAGCTTTTTGCTGTCTGTAGGCATAAGCCTCTTGTCGACCATACCAGAAACGAATGGTTGTTTTAGATCCTGTCCATTGCTTATGATTGGTCGGCTTTATTGCCAGTCTATTTGCTTGCTTCTTACTCAATCACTTGATTTCTGCTTCTTGTGTTTGTACCTCCCTTGGAGCACGGCTTCCTTACCATCCTCTTGACTGGTTGACATGTATCCATCAACTGCTCACATTTAGGGCACTAGTTTGTTTTGTTTAAGGGATGCATCAGAGTGAGAGTGTTGCCTCGTTCTCAGTCTCTCATGTGCTGCTCTCGCTGAATGACCACCCCTAACTCTAGTGCCCACATGCATCAAACTCCCGTTTTGCGTTTCCAATTTTGCGATTTTTACCGAATCGCAAATATGGATTCGCAAAACGGGATGCATCATAGAAAGTGCTTAATATTTCCGATTCGGTAAAAATCGCAATTTTTACCGAATCGCAAATATTATGCGAATTCAAAATTGCGAATTCCCTCTTCCCATTGATTCCTATGGGCCAAAAGGCCCATAGGAATCAATGGAAATTGCGAATTCGCAATTTTGAATTCGCAAATGTTGATGCATTCTACGGGTGCAGGGGGGGGAGTCCAAAGGACCCCCCCCTGCACCCCTGAAATGTATTTTTCAATGGATGTTTCACACACACATGTACTAAGGACGTGTGTCTGTAACATGACATTGTTTAAAATGTAAATTAGAACATTTTAAACATTTTTCGCAATTTACCACGAGGTTCAACCTCGTGGTAATTTGCACTTGCAAACTTTGTATTCGCAATTTGATTAAAGAATGATGCATTGCATTTAAGGAATCGCAAATTTGCGATTCCTTAAATGAAATCGCATTCTCGAAAGTCGCAAAATTAGCGATTTTCATCACAAAATAATGATGCATCTGAAAAAGCATTTTTGGAATCGCAAACGGACGATTTTAAGGAATTGTACCGTTTGCGACTCCAAAAATGCTTGATGCATGTGGGCATAGATGTTGCTCCTCCTCTCCCAAATAGCTCCCTGCCTTGTGTGCTACTTCAACAGGTATTGCAGTCCCCACCCCATGCACTCTGTGTTGTTCTCTCCTCCACTACCTGATTTTTAGGTCTCGCCTGCCCAGCACGCATGGCCTGCATAGGTGGGTCTTTAGCCGTCAATCTGTAAATTTCATCCACATTGCAGGAGCGAGCAGGGGTGCGCCACAAGCACGAGTGTGTGCTTGAAATTGAGCAGACTGCGCGCGCACACATGCCTCCTACTCCCCCTCTCTCACGCACATTCCTTGTTTACTTTTTCGCTGTGCTTATTTAATATAATAACTGATGCTTTGTCCAATACATGCCAGCAGAGTGTGCTGTTTGATAGCTGGTGGCTCAACCTCAGTTTATCCCAAGAGGCCTACTTGGGACAGTGTGTAAATCAAACGGTCTTGTTAAAAAATACAGCATTGTCCTAATTCATCAGTGCAAACCTCAGTTTTTCCCAAGAGGCCTACTAGGGACAGTGTGTAAATCAAACGGTCTTGTTTCTTTGTGTTTGCCACTTCCTAAAAGCCACTCGTTTCGGATACATAGCAAAAAAACTTTGCACAAATAACTAATAACCCACCTGCATCAGTCTTTCGAGGTTAATGTAGCGTGGAATGGAGCAAATGGTATTTACATCTGTAGAATCAAGAAACGTAACTGTTTTCATCGCCATTTTTTGCTGACAATTTATTAAGTGGATAAAGTTAACTTCTTTCACTTTTCAAATGTTGTAATGTCTCACTGACTGACAGACTCACTCTCACTGACTGACAGACTCACTCTCACTCTCTCACTGACAGACTCTCTCACTTACAGACTCACTCACTCTCACTGACTGACAGACTCACTCTCACTGACTGACTGACCCACTCTCACTGACTGACAGACTCATTCTCACTGAATGACAGACTCACTCACTCTCACTGACAGACTCACTCTCACTCTCTCACTGACAAACTCACTCACTCTCACTGACTGACAGACTCACTCTCACTGACTGACAGACTCTCCCACGCTCTCTCACTGACTGACTGTCTCACTCTCACTGACTGACTGGCTCACTCCCTGACTGACAGACTCACTCTCACTGAATGATAGACTCTCTCACTCTCACTGCCTGACAGACTCACTCTCACTCTCACTGACTGACAGACTCACTCTCACTGACTGACAGACTCACTCTCACTCTCACTGACTGACAGACTCACTCTCAATGACTGACAGACTCACTCTCTCACTCTCACTCTCACTGACAGACTCACTTTCACTGACAGACTTACTCTCACTGACAGACTCACTCTCACACTGACAGACTCTCTCACTGACAGACTCTCCCACACTCTCTCACTGACTGACAGACTCTCACTGACAGACTCTAACTGACTGACAGACTCTCACTGACTGACAGACTCTCACTGACTGACAGACTCTCACTGACAGACATACTCTCACTGACAGACAGACTAACTGACTGACAGACTCTCACCGACACTCTCACTGACAGACTCTTTCACTGACAGACTCTCCCTCTCTCTCACTGACAGACTGACTGACTCACTCTCACTGACTCACTCTCACTGACAGACTCTCACAGACTCTCACTGACAGACTCTCACAGACCTCCACTGACAGACTCTGGCAGACTTTCACTGACAGACTCACTCTCACTGACAGACTCTCCCACTCTCTCTCACTGACTGACTGACTAATTCTCACTGACAGACTCTCACTGACTCATTCTCACTGACAGACTCTCACTGACTCACTCTCACTGACTGACTCACTCACTCACTCTCACTGAATGATTGACTCTTTCTCACTGACTGACTCTCTCTCACTGACTCTCTCTCAATGACTGACTCTCTGTCACTGACTGACTGACTCTCGCTAAAAGACTGACTGACTCTTGCTAAAAGATTGACTCACTCTCACTGACTAACTATCTCACTGACTCACTCTCTTTCACTCATTGACTAACTGACTCACCCGCTCACTCTCATTCACTCTCAGTGACTGACTCTCGCTGACTGACTCTCTCACTCTCACTGACTGACTGACTCTCTCACTCTTACTGACTGACTCTCTCACTGACTCTCACTCTCTCACTGACTGACTGACTCTCACTCTCTCTCTCACTGACTGAATGACTCTCTTACTCTCACTGACTGACTGACTCTTTCACTGAATGACTTTCTCTCTCTCACTGACTGACTCTCTCACTCACTCTCACTAGTTGACTGACTGACTGACTGAACTTCACCATCCTGTTATTTATGCCCCTCCATAACAAAAAAAACACAACAAGCAACCATTGGGACAGGCAGATACAAATTGCCAGCATTGAAAGGACAAAAAAAAAAACCTGAAGACATTTTTAATACTTTTTTAATATGGTCGTTCAGTTGTAGATAATGCTTTTTGGTCATATCTAGGGTAACAAAAATGCTTCTGACACTTCTTTATTATAACTTTTCAGCATGCTTCAGACTTCTGTACTGCACAGCTGAAAGACATAGGTAAAGTCAATATCTCTGGCTAAAAACTTACAAGTTCCCAAAGGTGAGACCTATTGGCTATGCCAATGCTTGATTTTTATTCCTGCAACCACCTGCTGCTTCCCTCTCATTCGCTCCGCCCATCCCATCCCCAGTTGTGGCCCCACACCGCGCAGCTCTTAACATAAAATAGTCGATTTTTTGGGAGGGCCCGTCAGCTGCCATTTGCTGCTGGGTTCCTATATACTTTATGAACAGCACTTTCAAACAAATATTTTTTTTATCGATCCAAGAGACGTTTGCCATCTTGGATCAGTAAATAAAAAATAAAAACTCAGTGGAGCACATGTCACATTGCAGGCATGAGTATGCTTGGTGATACACGTGCACATACATAATCATGCACATACATGTGCACCTACAGAATAATGCGCTAGAATCAGTGAAACCATCATTGTGCCTTTTTTCCTAATTTTTTGCCGGTGCTGCATAGCATCAGCAAAAATCATTGACAAAGCAGTAGGTCAAAATGGTTTCCCATACTGGCTTTGCCAGTGCTTTTCTGTTAAGTCAGCTGGGGATGAATGACTTGGGCAGATAATCACTGTATACCAACTTAACATATACAATGTTCCCCTTGAAGGCCATTATAGGCCAAGACTTCCTTGGCCAAACGTGCAAATCGCACCTATTGGAAGAAAACAGATTTATTCACTGTATAATTTCATTAATGGTATGAAAAGTACATTGCTTTATAAAACCGGTGCTCCAGCAAGACGGCACAGAGAAAAGTGCACAGTGACAAATGTGAATGAATGTGCGCTGGTGCTATATAAATGGATGTCATTTAGGGTCGGCAGGGGTCGCAGCTTTGACCCCTGGTATGCCCCTTGTGACCCCAGGCACTGCCTTTGCGACCCCTGGCCTCGAGGTTTCAAAATCAGTGACAGGAGCACAGTGGCAGCTCATCCTTGTGGACATCGGTTGGAGCTGCACTCTCTTTGTTTTCTCTTCGTTGTTTTATTACACTAATAATGAATAATGTTTCATTACTCACTGTTAATGTAATAAAACAAATGGAGCATAATTAATTTGAATACGACCTTCCCCTTGCAGCTGAGGTAAGTGAAAAAAATGCTTTTAAATGCATGTTGTGTGCATGCTTGCAGGTGTGTGCGTTTATGTAGGAGAGTGTGTGAACGTGTGAATGTGTAAGCATGTGTGCTTGAGTGAAACTGAAGGTCAAAGGGCGTGTGATGTCACTTCCGCTATCCCTGGCATTTTGGTGAATTGACGTTCATGTATATATAAGCATTAGTGCCAAACCAGTAAGAATATACTATATACATTATATTAATCAGTGTCCGTCCACTAGTATAGTTTGTTGACGTTTTGACCCCAGGAAAACCATTTGGAAAAGGGTCATCATCTGGACAAAAGTGTGGTTACACCCATTACTCGTGTGTGCACTGTATACCAAGCATTCAACTACACAGTGCAGTAAGGATTAGATCAACTCTAGATGACCAGTAGTGGACAAAAGTACTTACCCCAGTTATTGATGAGACAGGTGTCTTATAGAAGGTATGATCTGTTTTTATTTTTCTCATAGAAATGATTAACTAATTTTTTAAATATATATTGCGTGTGTTTGGTTATTATTTATATATATATATATATATATATATATATATATATATATATATATATATATATATATATATATATATATATATATATATATATTACTATTCTTTAAGTTTTAAAGTTTTGTCAACAAAACAAAATGTATCTCTGACTGACTGAAAGGAAAATAAATAAATAAACATCTCCTCACCCTGCAGTAACCCACTTATCTTTTGTCAGCCTAAAATACATAAGCCAAAAGGCTCACGTACAGAGGGATCTTGCGCTCACCCGCAGAATTAATATATACGTAACTGTATACCTTCCCCCAATGAACTTAGGTCTGAACTTTGAACATCTTCATAAGTAAGATAAACTCCATTTCACTTAAAAGTATATGATTCAATGTTGCTCTAATCTCGTTTGCCCTGGGATGCTGCAAATAAACCATTTCACCCAGACCATAAATCCCCAGTCGATCAATATATATTATAGAGATAAGGTACAAGGAAACTATTAAAGGAGTTTTAGCTTTATGGGTAGAGCTATGGACCTGGGAGCTTGGGCCCTTGGTTCCAATCCCGCCCACAGTGCCTGCCTCAACATTATTGTATTGGGCAAATTACCTAATCTGCCAGCACCTGAAAGCGTGGAAAATATCTGTATAATCTTCAATTGATGCACACTATCTGCCCGTTGCTGGCTCGCTTGGTGCGTGTTATACAAATATCAACCCATACGTACCAACCGTCTAGTTTGTGGTTGCCCCTTTGAGGTGATAAGGATGCCAATGTCAAAAGTGAACTATTCTTGATTTGACAGTCCCCCTCTTACTCTTTTTCTCTCCATCATGATACTTTGCCTCAAATAATTGCCCCATAATGTACACTTGACTTTCCCCAGGAGGAAGTGGACCACCGTCATCTAGTTTCATGGATGGCACTGGGGGCCCTGTCGCCCTTTCCCTACCTGATATCAGTGGTCCCAAAAGTGAACACGTACCAAACATATAACTCTGATCTGTATCACTTAGTATATTACTTTTTGCTATGTATCACTGGAGATAGTGAAGACCGTGCTGTATGTTAAGCATCACATTTATCGTGGGTAACACTGGACTGACTGACTGGCTATTTTTCCTGATAGTAAGTGTGTATTATCTACTAACTAAATTGTTCTTTGCAGTTCATTGACTAGAAAGGGTTACAGTCAATTTATACATGCGGATTAGTTCCTTCAGCACTTTTGGAGACAGCTAGAACGTCAGGCGCCGCTGCCAAACCTTTATCCTGAGGAAGACCACCTTCAATTAATTCAATAAGGGTTGAAACGTCAGCAACTGATTTTCAGACTATGTTGCTAAAGACCATTAATGGGTCACGACCTTGTGCTACTGACTTAACCCCAGTTCTTGAATTTTAAAAATTCACAACTAAAGACATTGTTCTTCACTATACAAGTCATTCACTTCATTGTTTTATGTACGTAATGTACCACTTGAGCACTGCACCACCGCCATTCAGTTTTGCATACCAAGTGCCTTGGACAAAGATGGAATAGTGGTGCTATGCCCATTACAAGCAGAGCGTTGATTCATAATGTAGGCAGGGCAGGGGTCCTTGGGTAAGTCAAAGGGCTTACCAATGGCTACGGTTTGAGAACTCTAATTGGCAAAAGGAAACTGCAGCACCATGGGCATATCTTTCCCTATTGTGCCTCTACTGTTGGCAATTTTCTCAATAAAGAGAGGGAGTCACAAAAATGTAAAAAACTGAAATTGTCCTGTATGACCTATGTGGCAGCAGGATGTTTAACTCCTCTTGATGTATGTGATATCATTTACCTTCAATTTGGAGATAACCCTGAGTGTATGATGAAGGTGTGTGATGAAGATTTGTGGAGGAGAGAACACTGAGTGTGTGTTGGAAATCTGTGAAGGCAGGAACACTGAGGATATACTGAGGATACATGGACGAGAGAAAACTAAGCGTATACTGAATATCTGTGGAAGCGAGAACATTGAGGCTAAACTGAGGATCCGTGGAGGAGAGAACACCGAGCGTACACTGAGGATCCATGGAGGGAAGAACACTGAGGCTATTCTGAGGTTCCGTGGAGGGAAGAACACTGAGGCTAATCTGAGGTTCCATGGAGGAGAGAACACTGAACCTTTACTGAGGATCTGCGGAGGCAAGAACATTGAGGCTATACTGATTACTAATGGATCAGAGAACACTGAGCGTATACTGACGTTCCATGGAGGCGAGAACACTGAGCGTATACGAGGATCAGTGGAGGAGATTTATTTGATTTGTATTGTGATTGGCTTCCTTAGACTGAATTATTTCCTTTGTGCATAGCGTTAATAGAAGGTTGGATTTTGTTTTGTGCATAGCGTTTATTTTACCTTGTGCCCCAATCCAGTTTCGATTTTGGCCTGCAGCCATTTTGTTGTTTGCTGTTGTGCCTCCCTGCCCGGACCTCCACCCCGCTACCGCCTCCCAGCTGCTCCTCCCTCGCCCCTCCCCCCTCCACTACCCACATATGACAGATGCTTTTGCGCGCAGCGGTCGCCCCCAAGCGCGCCGAAGGTGCGCCAAAGGTAAGCTCGTCTACGCCCGTCCGCGCCTGGACCGCGCCCAGCGCCAGACCCCCTGGCCCCCACAAAATCCACTCCGCCCGCATAACGTATGACGCCTCTTCCCTCTCGATTCAGAAAAGGGGGTGGTGATGGACAGAGTATCTGAATTAAGCAGACCACTCCTACCCAGTCCAAAGATCAGGGCTTGATCCATCACCGTTTTTTAGCTCACTGCACCATCCCAGCTCAGAACCTGGCTACATGCAAATTAGTCTGTCCCTGGCCCAGTGCATCATGGGAACAGGGCAGACCAAACTACCAAGCCAATTCTTTTACTGGAAAGGAAACAAGCTTCCGGGGACCAGTTTCTGGCATTACAGCCGTCTTCGGCCCGGCTTGCTTGAATCCTGATGGTGCAGTGAGCAAGGGACTCACATCTGAGCAAACCCTTCCACGCTTGTGGTGGACAAAACGATTCAGTAAAGGGGGTGGTGATGGACAGAGTATCTGAATTAAGCAGACCACTCCTACCCAGTCCAAAGATCAGGGCTTGATCCATCACAGTTTTTTAGCTCACTGCACCATCCCAGCTCAGAACCTGGCTACATGCAAATTAGTTTGTCCCTGGCCCAGTGCATCATGGGAACTGGGCAGACCAAACTACCAAGCCAATTCTTTTACTGGAAAGGAAGCAAGCTTCCGGGGACCGGTTTCTGGCATTACAGCCGTCTTCGGCCCGGCTTGCTTGAATCCTGATGGTGCAGTGAGCAAGGGATGCTCTGTCCATCACCACCCCCTTTTTCTGAATCGTTTTGTCCACCACAAGCGTGGTAGGGTATGCTCAGACATGAGTCCATTGCTCACTGCACCATCAGGATTCAAGCAAGCCGGGCCGAAGACGGCTGTAATGCCAGAAACCGGTCCCCGGAAGCTTGTTTCCTTTCCAGTAAAAGAATTGGCTTGGTAGTTTGGTCTGCCCTGTTCCCATGATGCACTGGGCCAGGGACAGACTAATTTGCATGTAGCCAGGTTCTGAGCTGGGATGGTGCAGTGAGCTAAAAAACGGTGATGGATCAAGCCCTGATCTGTTGACTGGGTACGAGTATTCTGCTTAATTCAGATGCTCTGTCCATCACCACCCCTTTTTTTCTGAATCGTTTTGTCCACCACAAGCGTGGTAGGGTATGCTCAGACATGAGTCCCTTCCTCATTGCACCATCAGGATTCAAGCAAGCCGGGCCGAAGACGGCTGTAATGCCAGAAACCGGTCCCCGGAAGCTTGTTTTCTTTCCAGTAAAAGAATTGGCTTGGTAGTTTGGTCTGCCCTGTTCCCATGATGCACTGGGCCAGGGACAGACTAATTTGCATGTAGCCAGGTTCTGAGCTGGGATGGTGCAGTGAGCTAAAAAACGGTGATGGATCAATCCCTGATCTGTTGACTGGGTACGAGTATTCTGCTTAATTCGGATGCTCTGTCCATCACCACCCCCTTTTTCTGAATCGTTTTGTCCACCACAAGCGTGGTAGGGTATGCTCAGACATGAGTCCCTTCCTCACTGCACCATCAGGATTCAAGAAAGCCGGGCCGAAGACGGCTGTAATGCCAGAAACCGGTCCCCGGAAGCTTGTTTCCTTTCCAGTAAAAGAATTGGCTTGGTAGTTTGGTCTGCCCTGTTCCCATGATGCACTGGGCCAGGGACAGACTAATTTGCATGTAGCCAGGTTCTGAGCTGGGATGGTGCAGTGAGCTAAAAAACGGTGATGGATCAAGCCCTGATCTGTTGACTGGGTACGAGTATTCTGCTTTATTCAGATGCTCTGTCCATCACCACCCCCTTTTTCTGAATCGCCTCTTCCCTCTCAGCACTTAACCCCGGCCGACTCCCAAACTGCTACCAAGCCGCCCCAGGACACACCCATGGACCCTTCACCTGCAATTCCTGCAAGTTCAACTGCATCAGGACCCACACCAAATCCACTAACTCCAAACAGAGCTCAGACAACAACCACCTAAAGTGCATCCTGCTCAACACCCGCTCGGTCCACAGACACTCCATTGAACTTTGGAACCTACTCGACACTACATCGCCGGTCATCGCCTTCCTTACAGAAACCTGGATGAACGCCTCATCAGCGCCCGACATCGCCATTGCTATCCCGGATGGCTACAAGATCATTCGAAAGGACCGCATCAACCAAACTGGAGGAGGCATAGCCATCGTTCACAAGAACACTATCCGCATCACGACCAGCTCCGACGATAACCTCGCTACCGCCGAATACCTTCACTTCCAGATCCACACTGACCCCAAGAACACACTCAGAGGCACCCTCATCTACAGACCTCCAGGACCCCGCACACAAATCAGCGAAGACATCACAGACTTCATCAGCCCACATGCCCTCCCCTCCGAGAACTACATCCTACTGGGAGACCTCAACTTCCACCTGGAAAAGAATAACAACAACAACACCACCACCCTTCTGGACAACCTGGCCAATCTCGGACTCAAACAACTTGTTGACACCCCCACCCACCTTGCCAGGCACACGCTCGACCCAATCTTTACCTCCAGCAAACAAATCTCCTTCGATCACACCACAGCCCTTCATTGGACGGACCACATCTGCGTTCACTTCAACTACAAAAAGACCACGACCCACAACCCCCCACAACCTATTCCCCGAAGAAATTGGAACAAAATCACCACCGCCCAGCTCTCCTCTTCGCTTCACCTAAACCCCCTGCCAAATCATCGGACCCAAACCAAGCAGCCACCAACCTCACTCAATGGATCACCCTCAGCGCCGACGAACTAGCACCCTTGAAAAACCATCAAATCAAGGGAGAAAAAACCCAACCACTGACAACCTGGCCACCTTCAAGAACGCCACCCGCAAACACCACCAACTGATCCGATCCACCAAGAAATCAGCATTCAAACATCGACTCGACAACAACGCCCAAAACAGCAAGGAACTATTCAACATCGTAAAAGAATTTACCAACGCCACCGTCGGCACCAACGACATCACTCCCTCCCAAGACCTCTGCGACTCTTTATCCTCTTTCTTCCACAACAAAATTGCCGACATACATAACAGCTTTGAAAACCAGTCCGAAGAACAGTCCACTCCACCCACCTCCGAACCAAAACAGCACTCTAACAACCTTTGCACCTGGAACCCAATCACTACTGAAGACACCATCCGACTGATGAACTCCATCAACTCAGGATCGCCAACCGACCCATGCCCCCACCACATTTTCCACAAAGCAGACTCCATCATCGCACCCCATCTCCGCGATGTCATCAACTGCTCCTTCAACTCCGCTACCTTCCCGGAAATCTGGAAACATGCCGAACTCAGCGCCCTTCTGAAGAAACCCACAGCAGACCCCTCTGAACTTAAGAACTACCGCCCCATCTCGCTCCTCCCATTTCCTGCCAAAGTCATTGAGAAAGCCGTCAACAATCAGCTCGCCGCCTTCCTTGAATCCAACAAATTCCTCGACACCTCACAGTCCGGCTTCCAAGCCAAACACAGCACCGAAACCGCCCTCATCGCAGCTACAGACGACATCCGAACGCTACTGGACAACGGAGAAACTGCTGCCCTCATCCTACTTGACCTCTCCGCCGCCTTCGACACAGTCTGTCATAGCACCCTCATACAACGCCTCAGCAACATCGGAATACAAGGAAAAGCTCTGGACTGGATCATCTCGTTCCTCGCCGGAAGAACCCAGAGAGTCCGCCTCCCCCCATTCAAATCAGAGGCCACCAAAGTCATCTGTGGCGTACCACAAGGATCATCACTCAGTCCCACCCTCTTCAACGTTTACATGAGTCCCCTCGCATCCATCGCGCGACAACACAACCTCAACATCATCTCCTACGCTGACGACACCCAGCTGATCCTCTCCCTCACCAAAGACCCAAACACCGCCAAAACCAATCTACACGAAGTAATGAAAGAAGTAGCGGTATGGATGAAGAACAGCCGTTTAAAACTAAACTCGGACAAAACGGAAGTCCTCATCTTAGGATCATCCCCCTCTGCCTGGGACGACTCATGGTGGCCACCGGCCCTGGGTACAGCACCCATACCTACAGATCACGCATGCAACCTGGGCTTCATCCTGGACTCCTCCCTCTCGATGACCAGACAACTCAACGCCGTCTCATCTTCATGCTTCAACATCCTACGCATGCTCAAAAAAATCTTCCGTTGGATTCCCACCGAAACAAGAAAAACGGTCACCCACGCGCTGGTCACCAGCCGACTGGATTACGGAAATACCCTTTACGTCGGAACCACAGCCAAACTACAGAATAAACTCCAACGCATCCAAAACGCCTCAGCCAGACTCATAATGGACATCCCCCGTCAAGCTCACATTTCCGGTCACCTGAAAGACCTCCACTGGCTCCCCGTCAACAAGAGAATAACGTTCCGTCTCCTCACCCATGCACACAAGGCCCTCTACGACCTAGGACCCGAATGCCTCAACACTCGACTGTCCTTCTACACACCCACCCGCCAACTACGATCATCCAATCAAGCCCTCGCCGCAATTCCGCGCATCCATAGATCCACCATGGGAGGAAGATCCTTCTCCTACTTAGCGGCCAAAACCTGGAATTCTCTCCCCACTCACCTCCGCCTTACACAGAACCACTTCTCCTTCAGAAAGCAGCTAAAAACCTGGCTATTCGATAAGTAAAGCACCCTCCCTCCCTCAAGCACCTTGAGACCCTCTGGGTGAGTAGTGCGCTATACAAATTTCTGAACTTGAACTTGAACTTGAGAGAACATTGAGCGTATGTTGAGGATCCATGGAGGAGAGAATACTGAGCGTATGCTGAGGATCCATGGAGGAGAAAACACTGAGCGTATGCTGAGGATCTATTGAGGAGAGAACATTGAGTGTATGCTGAGGATCCATATAGGAGAGAACATTGAGCATATGCTGAAGATCCATGCAGGAGAGAACACATGAGCGAATGCTGAGGATCAATGGAGGAGAGAACATTGAGCGTATGCTGAGGATCCATTGAGGAGAGAACACTGAGTGTATGTTGAGGATCCATGGAGGAGAGAACACTGAGGGTATGCTGAGGATCTATTGAGGAGAGAACATTTGAGTGTATGCTGAGGATCCATGGAGGAGAGAACATTGAGCGTATGCTGAAGATCCATGCAGGAGAGAACACATGAGCGAATTCTAAGGATCAATGGAGGATAGAACATTTTGCGTATGCTGAGGATCCATGGAGGAGAGAACACTGAGCGTATGCTGAGGATCCATGGAGGAGAGAACACTGAGTGTATGTTGAGGATCCATGGAGGAGAGAACATTGAGCGTATGTTGAGGTTCCATGGAGGAGAGAACACTGAGTGTATGCTGAGGATCCATGGAGGAGAGAACATTGAGCGTATGCTGAGGATTCATGGAGGAGAGAACACTGAGCGTATGCTGAGGATCCATGGAGGAGAAAACACTGAGTGTATGCTGGGGATCCATGGAGGACAGAACACTGAGCGTATGCTGAGGATCCATGGAGGAGAGAACACTGAGCGTATGCTGTGGATCCATGCAGGAGAGAACATTGAGCATTTGCTGAGGATCCATGGAGGAGAGAACATTGAGCGTATGCTGAGGATCCATGGAGGAGAGAACACTGAGCGTATGCTGAGGATCCATGGAGGAGAGAACATTGAGCGTATGTTGAGGATCCATGGAGGAGAGAACACTGAGGCTATACTGAGGACTCATGGAGGAGAGAGCACTGAGCGTATGGTGAGGATCCATGGAGGAGAGAACACTGAGTGTATGTTGAGGATCCATGGAGGAGAGAACACTGAGGCTATACTGAGGACTCATGGAGGAGAGAACACTGAGCGTATGCTGAGGATCCATGGAGGAGAGAACATTGAGCGTATGCTGAGGATCCATGGAGGAGAGAACATTGAGCGTATGCTGAGGATCCATGGAGTAGAGAACACTAAGCGTACACTGAGGATTCATGGAGGAGAGAACACTGAGCGTATGCTGAGGATCCATGGAGGAGAGAACATTGAGCGTATGCTGAGGATCCATGGAGGAGAGAACATTGAGCGTATGCTGAGGATCCATGGAGTAGAGAACATTGAGCGTACGCTGAGGATTCATGGAGGAGAGAACACTGAGCGTATGCTGAGAATCCATGGAGGAGAGAACACTGAGTGTATGCTGGGGATCCATGGAGGACAGAACACTGAGCGTATGCTGGGGATCCATGCAGGAGAGAACACATGAGCGAATTCTAAGGATCAATGGAGGATAGAACATTTTGCGTATGCTGAGGATCCATGGAGGAGAGAACACTGAGCGTATGCTGAGGATCCATGGAGGAGAGAACACTGAGTGTATGTTGAGGATCCATGGAGGAGAGAACATTGAGCGTATGTTGAGGTTCCATGGAGGAGAGAACACTGAGTGTATGCTGAGGATCCATGGAGGAGAGAACATTGAGCGTATGCTGAGGATTCATGGAGGAGAGAACACTGAGCGTATGCTGAGGATCCATGGAGGAGAAAACACTGAGTGTATGCTGGGGATCCATGGAGGACAGAACACTGAGCGTATGCTGAGGATCCATGGAGGAGAGAACACTGAGCGTATGCTGTGGATCCATGCAGGAGAGAACATTGAGCGTTTGCTGAGGATCCATGGAGGAGAGAACATTGAGCGTATGCTGAGGATCCATGGAGGAGAGAACACTGAGCGTATGCTGAGGATCCATGGAGGAGAGAACATTGAGCGTATGTTGAGGATCCATGGAGGAGAGAACACTGAGGCTATACTGAGGACTCATGGAGGAGAGAGCACTGAGCGTATGGTGAGGATCCATGGAGGAGAGAACACTGAGTGTATGTTGAGGATCCATGGAGGAGAGAACACTGAGGCTATACTGAGGACTCATGGAGGAGAGAACACTGAGCGTATGCTGAGGATCCATGGAGGAGAGAACATTGAGCGTATGCTGAGGATCCATGGAGGAGAGAACATTGAGCGTATGCTGAGGATCCATGGAGTAGAGAACACTAAGCGTACACTGAGGATTCATGGAGGAGAGAACACTGAGCGTATGCTGAGGATCCATGGAGGAGAGAACATTGAGCGTATGCTGAGGATCCATGGAGGAGAGAACATTGAGCGTATGCTGAGGATCCATGGAGTAGAGAACATTGAGCGTACGCTGAGGATTCATGGAGGAGAGAACACTGAGCGTATGCTGAGAATCCATGGAGGAGAGAACACTGAGTGTATGCTGGGGATCCATGGAGGACAGAACACTGAGCGTATGCTGGGGATCCATGCAGGAGAGAACATTGAGCGTATACTGAGGATCAATTGAGGAGAGAACACTGAGCGTATGCTGAGGATCCATGGAGGAGAGAACACTGAGCGTATGCTGAGGATCCATGGAGGAGAGAACATTGAGTGTATGCTGAGGAACCATGGAGGAGAGAACACTGAGCGGATGCTTAGGATCCATGGAGGAGAGAACACTGAGGGTATACTGAGGATCCATTGAGGAGAGAATACTGAGGCTATACTAAGTATCCTTGGAGGTGAGAACACTGAGTGCATGTTGAGATCTGTGGAGGAGAAAACACTGAGCTTATGCTGAAGATGCATGCTACTCTTTTCCATTTCGAGCCGAATCTGCATCTCCGTTCGATGTGTGGATACAGATGCCAATTCTTGTCAATGTTTATAATGTGACATCGACCCAGGAGGAGACAATAAAGTGAAGGGGCTTACCTCTCTGGTTTGTCAGTGAAGGGGGTTTAAATAGCATGGTGTGACGTGTTGGTTATCTCTGGGGGGTAGAGTAGTGGATGTGGTTCTGAAGGAGGAGAAGTCGGAGATCGGGGATAGAGGATCTAGTTCTTATTTTAGGTAGTTGAAGGAAGCTTAGTAGACATAGAGGAGATCTGGGCAACAGGGTTAACACAGCAGGAGAGAGCGGGGTCTTGTGGGGAGCTAGGAGATGAAGTGGTGGCTTAGCGTCTCCTGGCAAAGAGAGTTGGTGGAACTCTTCAAGGATGCAGAAATTGTCCTGACATGGGATGTGTGTTTGGTGTGGTTCTGAGAACAATTTTCCAGAGGGGAGCGGTGACACAGTCAGGGTAGGGGGGGTTATGAGTAGATAGAAGATGTAATTTTTTTAGATGTATGGAGTGTCAAGAATCAGAGATCAGAATGAGTAAGGTTAAAAAGGCTGTCCTGAATTGCAATCCTCCTCTGGAAAGCGTGTAGACAGTCTGAGCTTGTAGAGTTTGTGATAAAATAGCTCTACATATCCGGCGACAGGCAGGTGACAATGGTGTCACAAATAGTCAAAGGGCAAGGAAACTGGAGGTATAGCTACTTAACTGTCATTCACTACATGCAGAAGGTCACATTCTCATGGCTATGTCAGCACTTACACGACCGCTGGGATCAGGCAGCCTTGGTCTGGGTTCTGGTTCTCGTAGCGCTGCAGGATCTTCAGCTGGATGGGGTGGTTGCTGGTTTTCAGGCAGCAGTCCATGGCGATGTTATCGTTGCCTGGAGTGAGAGAGGAAGAAAGATGAGGGAGAAGGTCTGCAGCATAGCAAAGGTTTACAATTCAGTGCTGGTGCTCCTCTTTCTAAGGATCTGTATTGGTTTTCTAATGGGAGGAGGCATATACAAGTTACATGGCTTCCTCAGGATCACGCCTGATGGAAGCACCAAGCCATGAGAAGGACATTGAGAACTAGGACCATAATAGCTCCATGTGGATAATTTTAGATGACATTAATCTCTCTGTAGGTGATTTTGGAAGGCTGCATAATTATCCAATTTAGTGAACTGGGATTGGCTATATATGTGGAATAGATGCATTTTATATTACCTGCAATTATCACCAATGTTATATCCTACTCTTCATGTCTTTGCATTGTTGGATAACCTAATTACATTGGCTTAGTTTGCCCCCCAACAGCCTGAAGAAGCTTTCTTTTAAGCAAAACATGCAGGCTGTGGGACCAAGACAACTTGGAGCATGTCTCACTATAACATATTCACATGTCTATAGATCTATGCAATAGGAAGTCCAATGCAATAATCAGGAATATGAATAGTGGACCTGACTCCCTATAAAATTGATGTCAGTATGTACAGAAGATGCCTTTAGATACTCATATGTGTTACCATGAATTTTAATTATACATTTGTTCAAGTGAAAGAAATTATTTCTTTATATATGTATAGTTCTGTGTGTATATTCAAACCATTGTAATTAAATAACTCCCCAAGAATATGAGGTTTAATTATTTGACCAAAATATCAAGTGGATTCCTGATAATTTTGGGTAGGGGCAACACAGGGTCACACAGAACTGTATAAATCCAATTAAATGTTTGCCTGCCCATGACAAGAATTCAGATTATTAGTTGTTAATAGTAATAGTTTTAATTTTTTTTAACTATTTAATTGTGTTTTATTATTTTATAGTTTAATTTAGGTGTGTGTTGTGGATATTATTAGTGTTGAAGCAAGTGTACTCAATGAATGTTTTTTTTTATTAATTTTTTTTAAGTGATTATTAACTATATTAATTATGGAAATACAGTTAATTAAAAATGTTGAAGTGTTTTGTTAATGGTGTGGTGTTATAGGGTAGGAAATAATACAATAATGCATTTATGTTTCAATGAATTTGTTTGTTAATATTTGCTACTTTTAAATTATTGTTCATAAATGAATTTATGAATATTTGTATATATTATTTGTAGGTTTTTGCTTATTGTAATTAATATTATATGTGTTCTTTTTATATGTTTAATATATTTAATTTTAGATTTTTAAAATATTGTTTATATTTTTTTATGATTTTTCAAATGTAATATTTTTTGTTAGTGTTATTAGTAATTTTTATTTCTAGGCTATCCAAGACTTTCCCTAATGTTGTAATCACTGGAGTGGGAATAGTAATTTTTACCTCTCTGCTATTCAGCACTTTCCCTACTGTTGCATTCAGTGGAGTGGAAACAGTAATTTTTGCCCCTCCGCTATCTAACACTTTCCCTACTGTTGTACTCATTTGAGTAGGAATAGGAATTTTTAAACCTCCACTATTCAACATTTTCCCTACTGTTGCACTCACAGGAGTTGGAACAGAAAATGTAATTCCTCCGCTATCCAATACTTTCCCTACTGTTTCACTCACTGGAGTGGGAATAGTAATATTTACCCCTCCGCTATTCAACATTTTTACAACTGTTGCATGTCACTGGAGTTGGAATAGTAAATTTAATTCCTCCGCTATCCAACACTTACGATACTTTTGCACCCACTTCAGTGGGAATAGTAATTTTTACCACCCCACTGTCTAACATTTTCCCTACAGTTCTACTGTTTGGAGTGGGAATAGTAATTTTTGTCCCTCCTCTATCCAACTCTTTCCCTTCTGTTGCACTCATTGCAGTGGGAATAGTAATTTGTGTCCTTCCACTATCCAACATTTTCCCTACTGTTGCACTCACAGGAGTTGGAATAGTAAATTGAATTCCTCCGCTATCCGACATTTACCCTACTTTTGCACTCACTGGAGTGGTAATAGTAATTTTACCACTCCTCTATCCAACACTTTCCCTCCTGTTTCACTCTTTGGAGTGGGAATAGTAATGTATGCCCCTCCGCTATCCAACACTTTCCCTACTGTTGCACTGATTGGAGTGGGAATAGTAATTTTTACTCCTCTGCTATCCAACATTTCCCCTACTGTTGCACTCACTTGAGTTGGAATAGTACATTTAATTCCTCCGCTATCCAACACTTACTCTACTTTTGCACTCACTGGAGTGGGAATAGTAATTTTTGCCCCTCCGTTATCCAACACTTTCTCTACTGTTGCACTTTTTGGAGCGGGAACAGTAATTTTTTCCCCTCCACTATCCAACACTTTCCCTACTGTTGCTATAACTGGAGTGGGAATAGTAATTTGTACCCCTCCGCTATCCAACACTTTCCCTACTGTTGCACTCACTGGAGTTGGAATAGTAAATGTTATTATTCCGCTATCCAACACTTTCCCTACTGTTGCACTTATTGTATTGGAAAATGTAAGTTTAACTTTTTTTATATTTAAATGTTTTAATTTATTACAGAATGTTTTATTTTATTTTAAATTATTGATATATATATATGCCTGGCTCAGAGGGGGAAAAACCAAACCCCCGGAAGATGACAAAAAACTCGGAGGGGGGGCTGGGAGAGGAAGAGGAAGAGGCAAAGTGGCAAATTACAACACCCGGAAGAAGGGCAACAGGTGGTAGATGCCGGCGAAAATTTGACTATCATCAACCTAACTGATCAGAATTTAACAGAGGTTGAAGAAAAAACCTTGCAACTGGGCCTCACCTTTTGCCCAAATGACAAACTGGAATTTACACAAACAAGAATTGACCTCTTCAAACTTACCAGGAAAATGAAATTACATAAATTTCATAAAACAAAGCCTAGCACCTTGGACCCACGAAAAACTAAGAAAAGGATAATTGCGCAACCTACTGATGGGTTGACTGTGAAGGACCTGAATGCGGTTCAGATATTGGATGAACTCAGGGCTGAACAAACTCAAACATTGGGGAGCCCGGACATTATTGAACAAGAATCGCCCCCAACAAACTTTCAAGCACCCTCACAATTCAACCCTCAGATGCCCTATGACGCGATAGACACCTTTTCAGATGCCGTGACACAGGACTTAATCAAATTTAGAGCCAGTACTAATAAAATCAGAAACCGGAAGAGCAATAACAATCTGACTAAAGAACAAGCAGTTGCTCTATCTAACATCCAGAAAAACGAAAAGATCATTGTGAAACCTTCTGACAAACGGGGGAACATTGTCTTGCTAACCAGAGACCAGTATAGTCAAGAATCTCTCCGACAACTGGAAGATCCAGATAATTATAACATCACTAATAAAGAGGAATATGAGCACAGCAGACAAATGTATCATGATCTTTTGACCAAATGGCGAAATATGTCGATGCTGGATATGAATGAGTTCCTGTTTTTGCGCAATCCTGAACCTACCACTCCAACTTTTTATCAACTTCCGAAAGTTCATAAGGACCTGGCAAATCCTCCGGGACGACCCATTGTTTCGTCCAAAGGCGGATTGACAGAGAATTTATCAATTTACATTGACTCCTTTCTGGCTAAATTTGTTGTGGATCTTAGATCATATGTGAGAGACACAAAACATTTTATTGAACAGATTGAACACATTACATGGGACTCTTCCTTTTTGCTCATTACTCTAGACATCACCAGTCTATATACATGCATACAGCATGATAAGGGAGTTGAGGCTGTTAAATATTTTCTGGATAAGAGACCAGCCAAGTATCTGGAGCATGGCATGATGTTGACTGAAATGTTGGAGTTTTGTTTACAAAATAAAAAATTTTTGTTTCAGAACATACTCTACAAACAGACCTCAGGGACGGCGATGGGAACCTGCTTCGCCCCCAGCTACGCAAATCTTTTCGTGGGCTGGTGGGAGGAGCAGGTGGCCCTTGCCGGGGACAACATAAAATGGGCCGAGCACATTGTAGTGTGGCGTCGTTATATAGACGACTTGTTCTTGGTGTGGAGGGGCTCCTCCGCAGAAGCCAATAACTTTATTGTGGATCTCAATAAAAACAATCTACATTTAAAATTCACTGCAGACATTAGTAGTGAGCAAGTACATTATCTAGATCTGAGGGTATTTGTCAGTGAGGAGAAGTTACAAACTGCCCTTTATAGGAAACCAACGGCAGGGAACAGCATACTCCACGCCGAGAGTAGTCATCCACCCAGCCTCGTACGAAGCATACCGTACGGTGAATTACTTAGGCTAAAGAGGAACTGCTCCCGTGAAACTGACTTCATGTCAGCAGCAAAGGAGAGCATGCAGAGGTTCCGCATGAGAGGATATGATCCAGATATACTAAATAGAACCATGGAGAGAGTTGCCAGGATTCCCAGGCAACAACTATTTGATTGTGATCAGAAAAAGAAAAAAGATTCTGAGAATGAGAACAAGTTCAGTATGATCACAACGTATTCGGATGGGGCTAATATATTAAGGAGCATGCTCTCGAGAAGCTGGCACATCCTACGCACTGACCCAGTAATTGGGTGTGATGTACCTGAAAGACCACTCATTACTTTTCGAAAATCCAGATCCATAAAAGACATGGTGGTACACAGCCATCTAGCACCTACCAAACCCCCCATGAAGGGTACCTTAAAGGATATGGAAGGCTTCTTCCCATGTGGAAGATGCCGGGCGTGTGAAAACAGCAAGAGGGTTCTCTCTTACCAAATCCCAGGCCTATCCCAACCCAAAAAAATCAAGAAATTCATCACATGTACAACACCTTATGTGGTGTACTGCCTTGTATGTCCCTGTGGCCTCAAATATGTAGGCAGTACAATTAACAATGTGAAGGTGCGAGTGCTGGAACATCAACGAGCCATAATGAACAAGGATGTATCTTATCCTGTGGCCAGGCACTTCGCTCAGGTACATCATAGTAACCGGGAGTTACTCCAATACTTTGGGCTAGATCATGTACCATCCAATCCCAGAGGGGGAGATAGATTATGTCTGCGTAGATTGGAGTCGCAACATATAATAGACATGCAGACCAAACAGACGGGCGGGCTTAACATTGGGGAGGAACTCACAGTACACCTGGGGAGATAATGTGATAGGCTGGTCCCACATTGCATTCTGTGGTTACAAAGGATCAATAGAAATGTGAAACGAATCCTTACAGAGAGATGCACTGTTACTGTGATCAGTTCATTCTGCTTTCCTTTTGTTTTCCTTTTGTTTTTCTTATATCTTTATAAATTGTCTTAATTTTTCTTATAATTTTCCCTAATTTTCCCTATATTTTTATATCTTTCCTCTTTCACTTCTCTATTCTATCAATATTGGTAACGGAATACCATTGTACTTTGACCTATGTAGCGAACTAGGTTTATTAACCAACTCACCAAGATGAAATTGAAGGGGAGTTCAAGGTCAAATGTGACTTTATAAGCCGATTCACGGCTACATTATGAGATTTGGAATGGTTACATTTTATTGAAATGAGATATCAAATGGGTGTTACGTTAACACAGTGTAATTTATTTATTTGTGTAATTTATATAGCGCGCAGCTACCCCAACGGGGTGTCCCGGCGCTTCTGATGTCTGTGCTTCAGTGCTGTCTTGATACCATTACACTAGTCGGTGAAGTGCCGATACACGGCAAGATTACTTCTTTGATCACCGACAGGGGACTAAATATCCCATTAATGGGTCTAAAGCATAAATGTGCCTACCAGCGCATATAACGAGAAAAGAGCCCCGTGTAACTGATAGATGTGTTGTAAATATTTAATTTACCGTCTTAATTTCTATGCAGGTAAGTACTTAATCAATAATAACTCAATCAGAAAGAAAGAAACAGAGTCTGTGGTGTTAGAGTTCTTAGGGGTTTTATTCCTTAAAAAGGAATCGTTCCGGAACTGAATATCTGGTTCCTGGCACCACACAGGGTCCAGGAAGGGATAGAGAGCATATGCTAACATTTTATTGACAATACATAGCTTATATACTTAATTTACACCGCAGAAAGCAATACAGTAGGCGTAACAGCTGAGAGAAGACAAGATAACAGCATCCACGTGTTACTAGTACGTAATCAGAAGGCGTGAACTAGGCGTGAACTAGAGGTGTGTGCTAAAAACGTCACAGATAGGTGTCATATGTGGGTGGCACTAAACAGAAATGTTGCAATGTCAGCAGAAATCGGAAGCTTGGATGCGCGCGCAGCTGCATGACGTGTGATTGACGCGAAACTGGAGGGTGCAGGGGACTTGACATTTACACTGACGGAAAGAGACAGAAGTCTGGCGTGTCAGATCAACTTGTACTTTTATCATATCTGATATCTGATGTTTGGGAACCATATTATCTGAACGGAAAAGGTCTCTGGGGCAGAAGCTATTCTATACTGACTGTGAGTGCGTGTATAAGCGCCTAAGTGTCTGCATGAGAAGCGTGGGGGCATGGGCCTTCCATGGGAGCATGGTAACAGAGGCTATGAATTACTTGCATGGAGACAGGCCGGCCCTTTGGCTCTGCAGCTGGAGGAATGTTTACTTGAACTAGTGGGCAGGAATGCATTTTCGAGGAGCGGAACAGATAATTCGAAGGTTGTAGTCAGTCTTGGCAGGCAGCAGGCTGAGCTAAGCGCGGTGGGCCGCGCTGGAAGTAAGTCAGAGTTCACGGGTACAGAGACAACCTGGGCTGAGGCTTTCAGAGTCAGAAGCCAGAAAAAAGGCTCGATGGCAGGGATTCAGGGTCTACTTCGCCAGAGCAGGAAAACGTGTAAAGTACACTACAAAAAGACGTTGGCATAGCATACTTAGGAACGGACTATCCAACCCATTCAGGGTGGGTCTGAAAGAGGACATGTTAACGTTGGACGCAAATGTATTTGCGTCTTCATAGCTGGCACAGGAGGGAAGTTACATGCACTTTAAGCCGGTACATGGAGACGGTGGGGTACACGCTAGGGAACACAACTTGACCATAAAATTTATATTTCCTCATTCCCTCCTTGTTCCCTACGGACCCTTCATGATATATCGATTCTCATAAATCGATCAGTTTGTTCTTGTAACATCATTTGCTCATCTTTCTTTCTTTGACGTTGTGATAGAAAACTGGAATGTTCAATACATGATGTGGCACACAGTCCACAAATCGCTGGCCCACACTGTAGGCACAGGCAGCAACTGAATACTAGGACTAGGCCAATGCCTAGGAAGGATAGGATCTTCCATCCCCAAGCGGTTAACGTTGTCCAGAACCAACCGGACCAAGTCCAGGTGCCTGGATTCTGATGTATCAGATTAGCAATTTTATGAAGACGTGTAATAGCTTTGTATACAGATGGCGCGTTTTCTGGAATGAAAACACAGCAACTTGACCCGATGACCTTACAGGCTCCACCTCTATCTGCCAAGATGACGTCAATAACAAGACGATTCTGAAGGACAACAACCCGCATGGCGGACTGTTCTTCGGTTAAGTTACCTAGGGCGGAGGCAGTTTCATTCACTACTGCTTCAAGTGTTCTAGTTAATCTACGTATTAGCTTACTGTTCTGGACAGGGCCTAAAAAGAAAAAGAATCCTTTATTAAAATCGGTGTACTGTTCCCATGCCGTTTCTGTGTAGTCGACGAGCGTGATATCTCTTCTGAGTCTATTCTTTACTAGATTTGTATTTCTGTGGTAATCAGGAGGAGCTAGAAAAACAGGTGGCAGAAGGAATGCAATATAACAGGTACCATCCCAATCTGGAGGTAAACATATGTATGCGGTATGACCACAAACAAAATAAGAATGACGGGTAGCTTTAAAGGACGATTTACCATGATCACTGAATTCGACCACAGTAGTACATTTACTATGACCTAAGTGTACTGAACCTTTCTTTCTGACACATAATTCACCAGTGACTGGTAATACTGACATAGCGGGTAGAACTGGTGCAGCTTCGAATTCAACTGTAAGAATCATAAGGTTAATGGTATAATTACTTAATCCATATACTTCATTTTCTAGATCAGTTCCTATTCTAGTGGGGAGTCCCTCTTTATCAGGGTAACAGACATCGAGCAGAACTAAGTTCAAGTTTCCCCAAACCCAGCTCCCTTCGAAAACAGCAATATCAGGATCTAAGGAATTAATTATTTTAAACCATGCACCACAGGAGCCGTTGTGAGTGAACGGGTACAGAAAGAGGGGCAGAGCTCCCTTGTAATTCTGGTAGGGAGGGAGTCGGCCACATATCCAGCAATTGGTAGCATTATTAGTCTGATGGGAATGGTGAAGCATACTAATGAATGTGTTGTTGCGCAGCGCAAGTCTGTAAGAAAGTTCATGTGGAGGTAACTCGCTAAAAGAATGTTCAGCAGAAACATTGTAAGCAGATTGTTCACGCTTGAAAATAGGACAGTAGATAGGAAGCAATATACTTGCAACTATAATCAGAAGACTTAGAAAAAACATTATTAACAATGTCACTATACAGTGACTACGCAGAGATTTGCAGTATGTATGTTTCTTGAATTGTCTCTCTCTCTCTCTATCTCGATCTAGGGGATACATGTCAGAAAACTATTTAACCGATTCACCTAGGGGAGGACTTAAACAATTAAACTGTCTGACTTGGTAGATCGGAGCTTTGATCTGTACTTTTCTTGGGGAGTTTTCTCTCGGTCGGAAATCTTAAAGTCACTGGGCTCGATACAGTCTTTGGAAGGGGTGGACGAGCCTGGGTCTTGTTTCAGTTCATTGCATAGTTTGATATGGCTCGTGTGGATCCACCCCTTTCTGCCCTCCACCTTCACTGCTGTCCTTGTAGTAAGTAGAACGGTCTTCGGTGCTTTCCAGCGGGGCTCCAGCGGACTTTTCCTATCAAAGTTCCTTATTAGAATCAGGTCGCCTGGACGGACATCATGCGGCTTTACATCAGTGTTGTCAGGGAAGGCTGCGGCAACCTGTGAACGACATGATTGGAGTGCAGACATCAAGGAGGCAAGGTAATCTGTCAACATATTGCAATCAACATCAGTAATTTTCTTAGGAATGGGCGTCCCCCACATATTCGGTGGTCTGCCAAAGACCACTTCGTACGGGGATAGTCCTGATCTCGAATGGGCAACCATTCTCATATAGAACAGTGCCACTGGCAGGGCGACTATCCAGTCGACCCCTTTCTCTTGACATATTTTTCCAAGGCGGGTCTTTAATGTCTGATTATGCCTCTCTACAAGGCCTGCGGCTTCGGGATGTCGGACACAATGGAATTTCCATTGGTATCCTAGCAGCAAGGAAACTTGCTTCATTAATTCAGATGAGAATGGCTGACCGTTATCTGAGTACACGACACAAGGCATGCCGTACCGTGGGAAGAATTCACGAACCAGCTGCCTGGCAGTGGTCGGAGCAGTGTAATCTGGGACTGGATATGCTTCGGTCCAACGGGACAGTGCACAAACAATTACGAGGACATATTTGAATCCTCGACAACGGTCCATCTGGATATAATCCATCTGGAGGACTTCAAAAGGGTGATCGGGAGGATGAAATCCACCTTGCTCTACAGGGACACTTTTACCTGGATTGAACTGACAACAGATCATGCAAGTACGCACTTTCTGTTTTGCTGCTGCTCGTAAGTGTTTATTGCTCCAAAGATTTTGTAAACTGTCTAACATCGCTTTCTCTCCTAGATGTGCTGGGCTATGTGCTGTATTGATCATGACTTGAACCATAGAATCAGGGAGAAACCATGTAGATTTTCCCTTTGTCATCCAACCTTGATCTGTCTGGATCCCTCCTAGTTCAATCCATTTCTTTATTTCATCTGGGGTGGCATGTGTCTGAATATCGATAACATCTAGTGTGGGATCCCTGACTGTCATACAATTTGTCGGTCCTATTGTCTTTGTCATGTCAGTTGTTTGAGTGTGAGTCAATGCTGTATGTTTTGCTGTCTGATCTGCCAGGTCGTTACCCTGGGAAACAGAATCCGTAACTTTAGTATGTGCTTTACACTTCATGACGGATATGCCTGAAGGCAGATGTATTGCTTCTAACAGTGCTTGAATGAGGGGACCATGTTGGATCTTGGCACCATGAGAGGTCAGAAAACCTCGTTCTTGCCATAACATTCCGAAGTCGTGTACAACTCCGAAGGCATAACGGGAATCAGTGTATATGTTGACATTTCTGTTCTTGGCTAGTATACAGGCTCGGGTCAAAGCAATAAGCTCTGCCGCTTGAGCGGACAGTGTGTCAATACGATGTGTTTCTTTAACTTCGGTTTCAGTGGTCACTGCATACGCGGCCACTAATTCTCCTGTACTTGTTCTCATACATGAACCATCCACATAAAGTGTCAGGTCTGTATTTGTCAATGGAACATCTGTTAAGTCTCGTCGAGGCTTTGTTACTGCGTTAATGATCTCTATACAATCATGCGGGGCTGGATCTGTCATACTTGTAGGTAACAGTGTTGCGGGGTTCAGAATGCTGCAGCGCTTGATTTCTATGTGTGGCTGGAATAGCGTTAATTCGTAACCTGTCAGTCGTGCTATAGTCAAGTGCTGAGTCTGGGTTCTGTTTAAAAGAACCTCTACAGAATGTGGAACTTGTACTGTTAACTGATGGCCTAAAACAATTGAATCGCTCTGTCTGATTGCTAACGCTGTTGCTGCTACGGACTTTAAGCACGCAGGGAGTGCCTGGGCTACTGAATCCAATGTACTTGAAAAATAAGCGCAAGGCTTATTTGAACCTGCTTGGTCTTGAGTGAGGACAGACAATGCTGTACCATCACGTTCTGTAACAAAAAATGTAAACGGTTTGCTGTAACATGGTGTCGCTAAAACTGGTGCTTGGCATAATGCTTTCTTTAATTCCTCAAAGGCTTGTGTGTGTTCCTGAGTCCAAGGGAGGACAGTCGAAGTCGCTGCCTCCTGTGTCGTTAACTGGATGAGTGGTTTAGCTAGAAATGCATATTGAGGAATCCATTGTCTGCAGTACGAGGTGAGGCCTATAAAGGCCCGCACTTCCTTTTGTGTCTGGGGTTGCGGCATATTTACAATTAACTGAATGCGATCGGGAGTGAGCTGTCTCCCCACTTTGGACAGCAAGTGACCCAAGTACACAACTTGCTGAACACAGAATTGTAGCTTCGAAGGAGACACCTTGTGTCCCTTGTCGGCCAGAAAATGTAAAACTGTCAGTGATGCTTGTTCACATTCGGGCTCACTTCGTGCGGTGATCAGCAGATCATCGACGTATTGCAGTAAAGCGGTGTTAACTGGCATTTGAATACAATCTAGTTGTCTTTTCAGTGCTTGACTATAGATGCTGGGGCTTTCTGTGAATCCTTGAGGTGCGCGGGAAAATTTGAAACTTCGTCCATTTAAACTGAATCCGAAGAGATATTGGCTCTCTGGATCAATAGGTACACTAAAGAAAGCGTTTTTGAGGTCAATTACAGTGAAGAACGTTGCTTCTGCATCAATAGCAGTCAATAGGGAAGAGATATCAGGGACCACAGGGTACTGTGGTACAATGCATTTATTTAGCTCTCGCAGATCAATCACCAGCCGATATACTGGCGGTGCATTGGGGTCAGTACGTTTAAGAATCGGAATGATGGGTGAATTACAGATATTGGAGTCGGTCTCTACGACCACTCCTTGGGCAATAAGCTCTTCAATGATTTTCAGTAAAGCCACTACAGCATCGGGTGGTAACTTGTATTGTCTGATTCGTGGTAAAACAACTCCTGTCTTGAGTGTGACACGGTATGGTGTGATATGCATACAACCTACATCAGTTGGGCTTTTTGCCCACAAGTAATCTGGTACATTTTTCAATCTGACATCGAATTCCCGTAAAACATAATGACCCTTGAAATCCCGCAGAAAGAGTCTAACCCCCTCCGGGGAACAGCAAATTATGGCTCCTAGAGCCTTCAACGTTTTTATTCCTAACAGATTTTCTGGACATGATTTCGTAAGTAACAAGTCTGTAACTCGTGATAACGGACCCACAGCCAGAGGGACCGGTTCTGATACTTCATTTACAATAGGCTGTCCTGAAAAACCAAGGGAAACATTCTGTGAGCCTGAGAGGGGTGCCCCTGGGACTTCGCTATGGCTGATTGTCGTACGGCTTGCCCCTGTGTCAATTAAAAACTTTCTGTCTTTTCCCAATACTTGACTGTGTACATAAGGACCTTCTTGATCTACAGGAATTTCAATAAGAGGCAAACCCATCTCCCTCTCTAGGCTGTTTCATGCGTATCGTTGGTAATCGGGGTAAGCAGATTGGGCATACTGGTACATCTGCTGAGAAACTTGTTGAGTCGCGGCAATGGGCTGTGGCTGTGATACCGCTACTGTCTGTGCTGTATGAGATGAAGCATGCGTAGGCTGCGTGTTCTGCATAGGCTGTACATTCTGTGAGGTCTGTTGCTGGGCCTGATCTTGTCTTGGTGGATGCGGTCTCTCTTTAGTTTTACCTGTTGATATGTTATGTTTCAGAACTGGACATTCATGTACGTAGTGACCGGGCTGCTTGCAATAGTTGCATGTCCCTTTAACGGGAGCTGCGGCGTGACCTGTCTGGGTCGTACCCTTTCTGTGGCCGTCGGTTGGGACCGACTGGGCTACTAACATTTTCATTTTTGTGTCTTTCATACGTTTCTGTTCCTGATCCTGTTCTTCTCTAATTCTGTTCTGATGGTACTGTAACATTTGTAACA
This sequence comes from Lissotriton vulgaris, assembly GCF_964263255.1. NCBI lineage: Eukaryota > Metazoa > Chordata > Amphibia > Caudata > Salamandridae > Lissotriton > Lissotriton vulgaris. The sequence goes on from NC_141689.1 coordinate 162,622,124, forward strand.
TCTGTGATGGCGTATTTGCTTGCCATGTACTCTCAACCTTGTATACACGATTTTTGACTGCTAACAGGGAATTCTCAACTAACTTGGATACAAAAAGATGCGGGTACGACTCGCTACTTGGTTTAAGACCACTATTAATAATGAAACATTTCTCGAATCTTGAATAGAAGTCACTAGTATCTTCGTCGGGTTTCTGTTTACATGCTGAGATTGCATCCCAGTCTTCCTTTCTTGTTGCCAGCAATCTTGGCAGAACCTGTACTATCAAACCTGGTAATGCTTTAGTTTTGTCCCCAAGGCCTACCCCTGGGACACGTTTGTTTTCTTCGTCTTCTATTTCTGCCCATACAATCTTTTTGTCTCCCACCTCCCATTCTTTTTCCTTTAATTTCTCGTAGATGCCCGTGGGCAGCAGTACCTTTCACATTTTCATGATATCTTCATATGTGTAATCCCCCATCAGTAACATGTCTTTAAGTTCTCTGTGAAAACCTGCGGGGTCTTTATCATGGCACGGGACTAGTTTCTTCATTTCTAACAGTTCTAACTTAGTCAGTGGCGTGTGTACATACACACGTTTCAAGTTATGATCCTCACCCATAACTGGGTGTACTTCTCGTAAGGGGTTCTGACTTTCAATGCAACTCAGGCGTTCCATATGATACATTTTTCTTTCTGGAGGCGGAGCAGGAACATATTCGGAACTTACGAAAGTATTATATCTATGTCGTTGTTCTAGAATTATTTGTATTAACTTGGTACTTAGACCTCTCCATCTATCCATGAGTAGCGCTTCTAATGTTTCGTGTAAGGGACCAGGATCAGAATGTTGGTTTCTGTATTTTGTGAGGAGGTGCTGAATCATGTATACACCTGCTAATTTCTGCTCGTCTGGGGAAAGGTTCAGGAATGTCTGTGCTACGGTGTCATCATTGTATATATCCGGATTTTCAGTCCATAATATGGCTGACCGGGCTAGTTCTTGTTCATCCATAGAATTGAGTACATGGTACCCTACGCGGTCTCGAAGCCTTTTATCAGTTTCCTGGAACTGATGTTCAGAAGAATTCGGGTTTGTTAAGGCAGAGAGAAAAACTCTCTTGCTTTCTGGACGGATACCTTTCCTTAGGTAAGTTCCCTTACCTACATACGCTATAGTGTCTGTAATCCTTTCTGGTTCTTCAGGTTCTTCTTCCTCCTCGGAGGAAGCCTTTTCTTTCTCTTCTTTGTGTATTTCTACCACTTCTTTTCTTATTTTCCTGTACATACTGGCTATGCAATTCCCCTTGTCGTGTTTTCCTTCAGATATATTTTGACCCCACTTGTTCAGTGCATCTAATTCACTCTGATCTGTCCCAGGCCTGTCTCGTTCCCTTATTAGGCAATTTATGAAAAAACGTAGTATCTGTGCTTGAACGTCAACTTTCTGATGCTCCATGGCATCCTTAATACTGTCAGGGTCTTTACCCGTCTGAACAAACATATATATTCTATCTAGGCGCTCTTTCATTCCTGCAAATAACAGCAGGAAATCGGTAGCAGATCGTAACCGTAGTGATGCCATCATCATTCTATCGTTCTTGCCGGGTACTGGATCATATCTGCAAACTGAAAGGTTCTCTTTTAGTATGTCGAGACGGGGTGATTTGAACGTGAAAGGACTCTGCAAGTCCCTGAGCTGTACCCTATGTGTTAATGGCGGGGTCCGAAGACCCCCCATCGCACCTCCTGAGGCGGAAGCTTGAACATGATCTCTCTGTGGGGTCTGTATCTGTACTTGAACTTGTCTTTTAGTAGGATCAGGTGGGAGCGGTTTCGGCAGATCAGCTTTAAGTGCAGGAAGTGGTGGAGGTGCAGGAATGGTTGATCGAACGGGGAAACCTTGCTGCAGTTGCGGCGGATTTTGGTCTGGAGGCGGATTGCCGCCTCCGTCACCGTCAGTAGGCGGGGCGCGAACAGGCAGATTGGTGTAAGCGGGTGCTACATCCTCTAGATAGGAATTCAGAAATATGTCTTTAGTAGTTCTGTGATTTACTTTAATTGGCACCAATGGTGGTGGCAGATTTTTCGGTATTTCTGAAGTGGCTTCAGGCGAGCCCTCGGCCACGAGATACATACCATTTACGAGATTATTTTGTGCACGGTCTACTTGCTCTGTTTTTACTCGGATCCCTTCAGTAACTAATTCGTTTTCTTGGGCTTTATCTGATTCTCTAAGTCTGTCTTCTCTACGTAGTGCTTTTTCAGCACGCTTATGTGATTCCTTACGCCAAAACTCTATGGCGTCTTTCTGAGATTGTCTGGCTTTCTTTTTCCAGAGTGCTTCCTCAACCTTCATGATGCACTCGGCATCCCATGTTCCGGTAACAGGCCATCTGTGTCTCTCGTCTAGATGTTTAGTATACTCGGCCCATAAATCTAGGTATAATATGGCATCTAAGCCATGCTTGTGGTACATAAAATGTCCTGGAGTGTCTTTAGGGGGGATAGGAATTTCTTCCTCTAGTATCCCTTTCCTAGTTCCTATCTGTTTTAACTTGTTGAAAAACGGCATCTTGTTTACTTGATACTGAATGCTCAATCCTTGCTACTTAATACTGAATACAGCTAGTTATATAAGAACACAACAATGCACATTAAAACAGTCACATTCATACCACGACATTAATCACATGAAAAAACATTTAAGACATATATGACTACCCCCTATACCGGATGTACTGCTAAACAGCACAGATACACTGTCGGAGACAATGCAAAAACTTTAATAACTGATGTACTGCTAAACAGCACAGATACACTGTCTAAAACAGTGCAGACCGGACTTGTGTACCCAAACCCGTCTAGATACGTCCCAGCAATGGTACTCACCGGGAAGCACGGAAAACAGAAGGCCTCGGAAAACTCGACTGGACTGGACTCGGCTCGACACTTCGGAAAAACTTCGGAAAACTTCGGAACACTTCGGAAAACTTCGGAAAACTGGTGGGCCTCTTGACACCTCGGACCTTGCTTCTTTCGGCTAGGCTCTGGTCGGGATCCTCCGCACTCCTCACCGCCTCGTCTGGGTACTGATCGCAGTCTTCGTCACCTCCGTGGGCCAGAGGGAGATACAGGAAATCCTGCCGGTACGCGTAGGTTCCTTCTAACTGATGGCAGGGGACAGAGCTTGCAACGCACCAACCGGCGCGTGAGGTGGGGGAGGTGTCCCTCTTCGGGCGCCAAAATGTTGTAAATATTTAATTTACCGTCTTAATTTCTATGCAGGTAAGTACTTAATCAATAATAACTCAATCAGAAAGAAAGAAACAGAGTCCGTGGTGTTAGAGTTCTTAGGGGTTTTATTCCTTAAAAAGGAATCGTTCCGGAACTGAATATCTGGTTCCTGGCACCACACAGGGTCCAGGAAGGGATAGAGAGCATATGCTAACATTTTATTGACAATACATAGCTTATATACTTAATTTACACCGCAGAAAGCAATACAGTAGGCGTAACAGCTGAGAGAAGACAAGATAACAGCATCCACGTGTTACTAGTACGTAATCAGAAGGCGTGGACTAGGCGTGAACTAGAGGTGTGTGCTAAAAACGTCACAGATAGGTGTCATATGTGGGTGGCACTAAACAGAAATGTTGCAATGTCAGCAGAAATCGGAAGCTTGGATGCGCGCGCAGCTGCATGACGTGTGATTGACGCGAAACTGGAGGGTGCAGGGGACTTGACATTTACACTGACGGAAAGAGACAGAAGTCTGGCGTGTCAGATCAACTTGTACTTTTATCATATCTGATATCTGATGTTTGGGAACCATATTATCTGAACGGAAAAGGTCTCTGGGGCAGAAGCTATTCTATACTGACTGTGAGTGCGTGTATAAGCGCCTAAGTGTCTGCATGAGAAGCGTGGGGGCATGGGCCTTCCATGGGAGCATGGTAACAGAGGCTATGAATTACTTGCATGGAGACAGGCCGGCCCTTTGGCTCTGCAGCTGGAGGAATGTTTACTTGAACTAGTGGGCAGGAATGCATTTTCGAGGAGCGGAACAGATAATTCGAAGGTTGTAGTCAGTCTTGGCAGGCAGCAGGCTGAGCTAAGCGCGGTGGGCCGCGCTGGAAGTAAGTCAGAGTTCACGGGTACAGAGACAACCTGGGCTGAGGCTTTCAGAGTCAGAAGCCAGAAAAAAGGCTCGATGGCAGGGATTCAGGGTCTACTTCGCCAGAGCAGGAAAACGTGTAAAGTACACTACAAAAAGACGTTGGCATAGCATACTTAGGAACGGACTATCCAACCCATTCAGGGTGGGTCTGAAAGAGGACATGTTAACGTTGGACGCAAATGTATTTGCGTCTTCATAGCTGGCACAGGAGGGAAGTTACATGCACTTTAAGCCGGTACATGGAGACGGTGGGGTACACGCTAGGGAACACAACTTGACCATAAAATTTATATTTCCTCAGATGACTGCACTGTTCTAATATGGTATTTCTATGGTGTTGAATTTAAGTGAATCATAAAATGATTGTAGAATCGCAGTATATGGCAAAGGGTTTGCCGGTGACATGCTGATACACAGCAAGATCGAGTTTAGCCAGACTGGCAATGGTACAATATTGAAATTACACTTTAAACTGTGCTATCGTTTGTGAAGAAACCACTTCGAAATGGCCGCCAGTTGCGATGTTGTTTATGTCCGTCATTCCTTCCACCAGCAGGAAGTAAAGTGTATATAATGTGTCGGAAAGACACGGAAATGTAAACACTGACGAAGGACTTTTAGGTCTGAAACGCGTCTGTTTCTTGTCCGTGGCTGATTAAAACTATTGCTGCATAACCCCCGTGAGTGCGTTATCGTTTTTGGAAAAAGGAAAACGATTGGAGCTGCCATATATATATATATATATATATATTTCATTTGTATATAATTTTAAAGTTTAAAAACGTAAATAAATATTATAGTCAATAATTTTTTTAAGAAAATATATGTATACATTTTTATATTTGTGTGTTTATATTTTACTTATTAAGTTTATTCGTTATATTTATTTAAAATGTATATTAAATTTCATTTATTTTGTTAAAAATAATATTAATATTTAATATATTTACTATATATTATTTTATTATATATATATTTTTAAATCAATATTTTTTACATCTATATTTTTTACCTCAATAATTTTGATTTTATATTTTGGTACTTACCTATAAAGGTATTGGAGTCAATATTTTTGCAGTCAGTATTTAAAAAAATATATATTTAGAACATCAATGTTTGTTACATAGATATTCTATCAGTGAACCACCTTCACTACCACAGACCAGCCCAACTGAGGCAAGACCCTTCACTATTACAGACCAGTCCAACTGTGGCAAGACCATTCACTACCACAGACCAGCCCAACTGAGGCAAGACCCTTCACTACCGCAGAACAGCCCAACTGTGGCAAAAGCCTTCACTACCACAGACCAGTCCAGCTGTGGCAAGATCCTTCACTGCCACTGACCAGCCCAACTGTGGCAAGACCATTCACTACCACAGACCAGCCCAACTGAGGCAAGACCCTTCGCTAACACAGACCCACCCAACTGAGGCAAGAATCTTCACTACCACAGACCAGCCCAACTGTGGCAAGACCATTCACTACCACAGACCAGCCCAGCTGAGGCAAGACCCTTCACTATCACAGACCAACACCCCTGCTGAGGCAAGACCTTTACTACCACAGACCAACAACCCTGCTGAGGCAAGACTCTTCACTTCCACAGACCCTGGAAGTTCTAAATCACTTTCTGCGCCTGTCTTTTGTGAGGATAAGTTGCTTAACATTTACCACACTAAAAATATATGGGATAGGGTTTTTAGAAATAGGCTTGATGACCTTCGGTTTTAGCATGAGGCATGCACAGTAGAGGGAAATCCCAGTGCTGAGGCATTGACAGGGCTCTAGTGAGGTACCGCTATACTGCCCTGCACAGCACAGTGATATCACAATACTGAGGCATTCACAGTGCTCTGGAGAGACACATCTATATTGCACAGTACAGAGTTATCCCAGTACTGAAGCATTCACAGGGCTCTAGTGAGGCACCTCTTATACTGCCCTGCACAGTACAGTGATATCACAGTAGTGAGGCATTCACATGGCTCTCTGAAGGCCCCTCTATGTGCACATGCACAGTGTACTGATATCCCAGTACTGAGACATTGACAGGGGTCTAAAGAGTCACCTTTATATTTTCCTTCACATTACACTGATCCCATTACTGAGGCATTCAAAGATGTGTAGAGAGAGGCCTCTATGTTGACATACACAGTACACTGATACCCCAATACTGGGGCATTCAGGGGCTATAGAGGGGCACCTCTATACTGATCTGCACAGTACACTGATATCCCAGTATTGAGGCATTACCAGGGCTCTAGAGAGGAGTCGACATGCACAGTACACTGATATCCCAGTATTGAGGCATTACCAGGGCTCTAGAGAGGAGTTGACATGCACAGTACCGAGGCATTCACAGAGCTCGAGAGGCGCCTTTATATTGACATGTACCGTACACTGATATCCCAGTACCGGGGCATTCACAGGGCTGTAGAAAGGCGCATCTGTACTAACCTGCACGATATGATGATATTGCAACGTTGTCAGGGCTCTCAGCGCATCTCTCCTCTGACCCTCACCAGGGAGTGATATCTCAATAGTCAGAAGCTGCAGGGCTTGTGGGTGGCATCTCCATATGGACCCGAGTCTTGCATTAAGAATTCAGAGGCTCATTGTGATGGCGGGCGGACATCAGTCCACCCACCATCATGACAGTGTTGGGACTCCCCGCCAGTCGTGCGGCGGTCTGACCAGCCCAATTAGTATGGCGGGCGCATTCTGACCTTTTATCATTGCGGACCGTGCTGCTGGTTGCAGCACCGTCCGCAATGGTAAAAGAGCATGCAAGGCGTTTCCCTGCACCACCTGGCAGGCACCACGCGGTGCCTGCCACCTGGTGCTGGGAACACCCCCCCAGTGCACCCCCCCCCCCTCTCCCCTGAGTGGGAACGCAAAGCCAATCCCCGCCAGCCTCCTAACGATTGCCACCGGTGGAAAAGCGGCAGACGGACTTTGCATCCGCCGCCATATCCACAGCCATTCTAATATGGCGGCGGGTAATTCTCATCACGATGGTGTAACAATTGCCACCGCCGATCGTTACGCCATGGTAATGAGCCCCTCAGTTCCAAGGCAGTCACATAGCTCTGACAGTCACGTAGCTCTCACAATGCACCCTATATTGACTTGCTCATTGCACTGATATCTCCCTTCAGAGGCATTTGCAGGCTCTAGTGAGGCACCTCTGTACCGACTTACACAGTGGACTGACATCCCAGTACGAAGACGTTCACAGAGCTCCCACAATGACTCTCTCTGCTGACCTGCACTAAGCAGGGAGCGATAGCCCATACTGAGGCATACACAGGCCTATCACAAGGTATCTCTAGTCTAGTGTGCACCATGCTCTGATATTCCAGTGCTGCGGCGTTCACATGCCTCTGTACTGACTTACACAATTCACTGATAGCGCAGCACTGAGACATTCACAGGGCTCTCCTCTCATGATACACCTCTACATTGCCCTGCAACGAGCACTAATATCACACTATTGAGAGCATAGGTGGTAATGGCTCAGTGAGCTGAACATACGTTGCAGAACACTGGGCATGTGTGTGTGCGTGTGCATATGCGCGTGTGTGTGCATATATATATATATATATATATATATATATATATATATATATATATATATATATATATATATATATATATATATATATATATGTTATGTTGTGTGTGTGTATGCATCAGTGTGTGCACATGCATCAGTGTGTGTGTGTATGTGCGTGTTTGTGTGCATGCATCTCTGTATGTGTGAACATCAGTGTGTGTCTGCACATCACTGTGTGTGGGTGCTTTAATGAGTTTGTGCATGTGTGTGTGCATGTGCGTGGGCCATTATTAGTATATTTCCTTTTTCAAGGAAAAGATCCCTAAAATCTGATATATAACTATATCCTTATGTCCTTGGATTTGGGGTTGAACAGGGACTTCTAACTGTGATATCTTCAGATCAGTAACAATTAGAGAGATGGTCCAAATGGATCTAGATTAAGGGTGAATGGTCTGGGTCAGTTGGAGACAGCCCTAAAACCTACAGAAAAGCCTAGAAATGAAGAAAGGAGCTCTCAAAAAACCAGGATGAGTGCGGGACAAGTCGGGGTTGACGCTGATTCACAAGGCTGTAACTCTGGGAATGTTCCCTGTGGAGCTTGACCTTCATGAAGGTGCAGCATCTCTTAGGTTATTCCTGTTCACGTCCTGCATGTCCCTAACAACTCCTGGTTAACTCTTGACGTTCACGACGACGCAGGATCTGTTAGGTCAGTCCTGTTCGCCTGCTGCATGTTCCTAATGGCTTCTGCTGAGCTTCTTGGAGACAACCTCCGGACCAGTTTTAGAACGATGGCTTTAAATCGCGGCTTCTCTAGCCAGGGGTCTATGGTCTCCTCAAAAGGACAGTATTTCCCCCATGTGGGTCTAGAGACAATTAGCTAGAATCGGCCATTAATCCTTGAACGCGTGAATCCTTCCCTAATCTGGGACATGCACTTCTCTCTCAAATTTCAGGCTTTATGAGAAGAGGGCAGGTGCCAGGCATCACGTGGTCCATGGGAAGTGCAGAACACTCAGACTATCGCGGCCACTGCCTCGTGGTTGGTAGGTGATGCCGACCACGCGTCGGGCGGAAGGGGAGCATTGGTACTGACACTTCACAGACGAGAGCCAGACTGAATTTATATATACGTTGTTGGAGCACACGTGGACATCCACAGGATCCTTACAGCAGAACTCCATCCACACCAGTGTCATATCCACAAAAGGGGGCAAAGTTCTGGTGGAAGATCTGCCATTTTGTGAAGGCAATCAGTGTGTCTCATGCAAGATACTAAGATGTCTGTACATGATAAAGCACGCGCTGGCTGGGATCCTCAAATAGAATGTATAGATAAAAGACTGGAACATGGAGGAGGAGCCACGGCGGCGATCAAGATGGCCGCCTAAGCGCTCGGCTCCGCCGCTCGCCATCGCCTTCCAATTATCCTGACGCCCATCCTGCGTTCCAACCGTAACCCCGTGTTGCTGAGACGGTGCGGTGCCTGGCCGTGAAACTCCGGCCTAGCGGCGACCCCGGACGGCCGAGAAACGTCGTCTTGCATATCGCGGCCTGCACCGGTCCAAAGCCGGGACCCCGAGTGGTAGTGCTGCCGGAGCGGAGGTGATCAACAGCGGCCCTGACCTGACAACGGGAGCCGGTGATCCTGGTCGGAAATGGCAGCCTCCCGATTTTAATGACTGGCGCGAGCTGAGCGCGGGGCAACAACTCGGAACTTTGCCTCATCTATTTGGCTGACCCCTCAGTGGTGACTGTACCGGAGATCGGAGATCGGCGCTAAGCCCCCTGCCTGTGGCGGACATTCTTGGTTGGCTATTTGGGGTTGACCTGGGACTCAGATTGATCGCTTAACAACGGATCGGGCGGTCTGCTGAATTCCTCTTCCCTGATTGATGGGCGCTCACACACGATTTAAAGCTGTTTTTTGGTGTACTCCGCAGTACCTATTTGTGCGCCACAGACGTACTCACTACTCTCGTCTGCCTAATCTCCTCTCTAGCTGTCTGAGGGGTCCCCAAGGAAACCGGGCTCGGCTTATACCGACAACGCAGCAATGGAGCCCACGCTGGGAGATATCCTCCGGGCTATCCTGGACTTTCGCTTCTCCCTGACCTATCGAGGACTGATTCTCCGCGACTCAATGGCGGCCATCGCTCCTGGGATGATACCTGGTAAAGCAGATGAAGATGCTTTCTGCCTGGCGCGCGACCACTCTCACTCCCTAGACACCGGAGACTTTCGGAAACACACAGTTTTGGAAGATACACCTCCTAACTCTATTGGCTCGACCAGTGTGAATGCTACCCTTTATGGTTACACGTCTAACAAGCCACTCATTGCACTACAATGCCAAGCGTCTACTATGCCGGAAAATATATCCTGGAATGGGGGTGTAAACATCGTGTTGTTGTTTTTGCTCGGCGCCTGGATGGCTCACATAAGACATGACTGCTCGCTGGGCTCATCGGCTTCTGGTACTATTGAGTCAGAAAGTTTGTTTATTTCTGTTCGTACTGGCCAGGGATGAGTGCTGACTGTTTCCTGTATTGTCTGAAGGGTCTCGGTGGCGATGCAAGACTCGGACGCCATGACTTTGTGGGGTTGAAATGGATGTAATATGATACTCGCTCCTCATCCTGATGGGCTTGCACTTTCTACTATGGCGCGATGGAGGGGGTGGGATTTGGGGCCGGCGCGAGGGTCCTCCTCCTTTTCCCATCTTCGGGGTCTTTACTGGGGCGACAGGCATGCCTATGGGGGGGGGGTAGGCCGTAGCCTTCCGCTGGTATGCAGGGTGGGGGGGTGGGGCTTTAATTTCTTTTCTTTTGTTCTATGGCCTTTTTCTTCTCTTTCTCTTGCTTCTTCTCTTTTTCTCATCTATCATGGGTCAGACGGGGGGGTCCGGGTTTGGTCTTCTGGGATGCTTTTTGCGCAGTGTGGTCATGTCATTTCGCATTGTTTATTGACTCTATAGTTAAAGATATCGAATTTAATGCACAGTTACGGAATGTTTGCAAAGCCTGCTTTTCCTTCCCACCTGTACTTGGGTTGAGGGCACGTATCCTGTTTACGAATTGTTTCACGTGATGCTTGCGTTATTGTATGTCGTCAGACCCTTTCATCAATGTCATTGAGTCAACCCTCTTTCATCCTGTTATGCCATAGACAGGTTAGATCCCGACTCCTGAGATATTATCTTGATTGGGCGGGCGCTAACTGGGGCGAAATGCACTTCCGCGCTTGTATATCCTGCCTGTAATGACTTACGCCAGTATTTTAAGAACGCCGATCCACTTGTGGATACCCTTCTAGGTGGCTCGCCCTCTCCACTACCCGGTCTGACTTTAGGACGATTCGCCAAAACTATAAAACGAAGCCCTCTTGATCCTTTTCCGCAGTTCCCTGCTAATACACTGTATTGTCGATATTTCTGTCATCTATCGCAACGCTGGGGAACTTGGAATGTTCTGTGATGTCATAGCGGCCGGCCCGCAGTGGTTGTAGGCAGACGCTGTGTACTGTGTTTACAATCAATAAAGGTTTTCAAAAAAAAAAAAAAAAGACTGGAACATGTACAAATCAAGGGTGTTAAAACACTAAAACAAGCAGAAATGTGGTGATTCCAATATGTGGTTTACTTATACTCTATGTCGATGAAGGAGGCTTTGTCTTCAGGCTGCTGGAATTAAACAACATTCCTGGCTTCTCTACTACACTACTCTGTATAATCCTCTGCAAGTAACTTTACCTCATTTTCCATTTCTGCAAAGAGTGTGAGAGCTTTGAAACAAGCCAACACTGAGAACCAAACCTAATATCAAGCAGTATGATGACATCAGGTTGCCTGTGTGTTTTTTACAATGTTATAATGTGATTTGTTTTGTAGCTTGCTTTAAGGAAATTCAAATCAATGCTATACAGATATACATTTTTTTTAAAACACCAATTCTATCAATATAGTATAAAAACATTAACAAGTTATGTGGTGTCCCATGTTCACATTCGATAGCTGCTTCTTGTGCAACGACATTAAGATGCATGCAATTCCCAATCTGTCACACTTGTTCAAGTGTATATTTGTATCCTTCTATGCTACTAGGGTGCATGGTTGATAGGGTGATGGTTGTGGTACTTTGGATGTGTTATTAGGATCGATTGATGAGCTTTACCAAACTTCAGATGGTTTGTAATCGTCATTGATTCATTGCAGCTGAGATCCGCGCTGGCGCCTCTCAGCTGGTAGGTGGTCGGGTGGGCAGTTTTGTTTTCAGCAGACCCCGTCATTTATTTAAATGTGTTAGGAACTTCTGTTTTTTTCTAGTGAGGAAATTATGTAACTTAGGTGTATTTTACGAGAAGGCTATTTCAGGTGCAGCTAATGTAGGGGCACAACTTCATGTACTTGTCATCTGGGAAACGCTGAGGAGTTGTTTTTATTGCAAGGTTTTCCATTTGTCTAGCCTTGTTCACTACAGAAGCTGGGTTGTTACCGTGCGTAAAAATCGAAAATTCACAGAGGATCACAAAAATACTAGTTACTGCTTAGATTTACTTGTGAGAAAGCGTCACTCGTTGGGTAGTGAATGCCACCAATACGCACACTGAAACCACCAAAATGTCACACATTAGCAGTCTGAGAACCTGTCCTATATAATGGTCAGAGTGATATAATAATTAAACACACTCACTGCAGTGTTTGATTAGTTTATTGTCTGTCCAGCCATGTGCTGCTCGCTACAGAGGAATAAGTGTCACTAGTACCTTCTCCAATCCATATTTAAATTACTTTTAACGCGTCATGATCACGAGCATAACTAAACTGGACACTAGGTTAGTGCCCTTCCATTTCGAGTGATTTGCAGCAATTTTAAGATACACTTAGAGTTTCTGGTTGCTCAAATGGGTGTCATTTCTGATATATGTGTTTCCCTTGTCTTCATTGCTTGATTTTGCGTGCAAAAAAGTGTCACTCATAGTCGTTGAATGTCACTCATAAGTACACTGACATTATGAACATGTCACACATAAGCAATCTGAAACCTTGGCAGCTATGACTATATGACTTCTCTTTTTGATTTATCCTGCGTCAGCCTGTTTGCAAAACAACTGTACATTCTGATTACTGTAGCCTCAGATTTAATCATGGTCTCAGCAGACAATATGGCAGCCAGCACACACTTCCCAGCAAGCTCTGCACCGCTTACAGAAACCAAAGAGCAGACAAGATGGCCGTCAGCGCACACATCCCACCAACCTCTGCACCGCTCACAGAAACCAAGGAGCAGATAAGATGGCCGCCAGCGCACACTTCCCAGCATCCTCTGCAACGTTCACAGAAACCACAGAGCAGATAAGATGGCCACCAGCGCACACTTCCCAGCATCCTCTGCACCGCTCACAGAAACCAAAGAGCAGATAAGATGGCAGCCAGTGCACACTTCCCAGCAAGCTCTGTACCGCTCACAGAAAGAAACCAGAGAGCAGACAAGATGGCCGCCAGTGCATACTTCCCAGCAACCTCTGCAAGGCTCACAGAATCCAAAGCTTAGATATTCTCAACCCGCTTCTGTAAACACCAGTAGACGAAGAGCTTTTGTAAATATTTACTGCCTAAACTACCTCGCCAAGTACAACAAAACTGATCCAGCTCTGTTAGATTCTTTTCGCCAAGAATATGCTTTGTTTCTGGATTGATTTTATGAAAACGGTGGAATGTGTTTAGTTTGTGTGATTTATTTGTTTAAATCAAAGTAAAAACAAACATTCAATAGTGAAAGTTAAACTAAAGCAAACATTACTCAAAGTGCATTCTTCCCTTGACAACAGTGATAACTGTATTAGTCTGGGAAGGTAGCTTGGTAGGTTTAAACCCTGTGTCGCTTATTTGGTGCAATTTACAGACTTCAGTTTTGAATCCTAGTCGCTTAATAAAGGACAGTTAGTTTTACATTTTACTCGTGTATGGCGCTTCTTCGTTGTATGTATTTAAATTGACATATGCAATGGAAGTTAAGTTGGTCAATTTACATAAACGTTTGAGCAGTCCTTATTTTAGCTTCTGCTGGAATAATAAAGGGCACCTCCCCCCTCAGCAGCAACGTCTGATTGTATTGTCTTTTTTTCTTTTGTTTGATAAAGATGCATGTGGTTCTGCCATGTTATGCTCACAAAAACTAAAGGTAAACTCTGTCAGACTGTAGCACCTTGAAAGGGTCATGAACGCACTTATAAATAGCGCTCTACGTCACCATACGAATAGAACTATGAAACGCCACATGACAATTTAAGCAAATGTGTCTCCTGAACTTATGCTAGCGTGACTCACGTCTCAGGTAGGAAAATGCTTACAAATTCGACAAACATTAGAATAGTGTAGACGTCTTGCGGCTTTCGACATAAAGAACCGTTAAACACCTGCTGGGAGTACGTTCATGATAGGACCCAATTAAGTTGTAAAACATGGAATAATAACTAAAGGGCAAAAAGTTCAGATGAAAGGTACATAAATCGTAAAACCCGATAAGCGCTAAACCTAAATGAGGCCGTCTGGCTTTTATGGTTGTAAGGTGGTTAAGGTGAGTTCTATTTATGTTGTGAAATCAGTAACACCTACATGTTATAGTGCTTAGACGTATCCACGACTGTGTCAATAACATTTGTTAGTTATGCCATTTGTGGATGTGACACCTTTTACATGATCTGCACACCTGCCATAACCCAGCACCCACCCCCTGCCCCTTCCTAGATTCCCTCTGATTGCTTGTCTTCCTCTGGCCCTGCATAGCGCTTAGATGCCTTTCCCTTAGGGTTGAGCTAAATCAACAAACTACATCCATATGCTGTGGGTTGGAAGAGTCAGGTAGACAGCCCTCCGCCTCGGTTTTGGGCTTGAATTACACATTGGGCACAAGGCCGGGCGGAGGGGTGTCTGGGTGGGTACACCATCCCTGACTGTGCCTTGGAGCACCCTTGAATGGAAGGCCTGTTCCCAGGGTTGGCGCGGACTTAGGCCTGTTATTGGCAGACCACCTCAGGGGCGATGGGCCCGACCCTCCTCTGAAGCAGAATTAGAGATCCCCTTGCAGGCAGGTGCAGTGTATGACCCAGGACTAGGGGCCACCTGGAACCCAGGGCCCATTGCCCCAGGGGCCACCTCACCTGTGGCACACAACTAGTGCACCGCCTGACATTTTTATTTATTTATAGCTCCATGAAGAATAAACATGACGAGTGGATATCTGAGTATTCTACTTAAAGACGACACAATTGTCATGGTATGACGGCATTTACGAAGAGTGTAAGTAAATAAATAAGCACTAAGGTAAATAACGAATATATTCATCAATGTTAGTAGTTGGCCTGGTAGGAGCAATCGTCTATAAAAACTGAGGTCCTGATTTATCATCGTTTTGTGTTGCCCTTGCGTCACGCACGATACGCAAGTCAGATTTACCAAGCAAGGCAAGATCCCCTTGCGTGGCCCCGCCGCGCTTGGTAAATCTGGAGCAACACAAGTCGCTCTGCCATAGAAAGCCGCACTATGGGTGGAGCGTGGGCGCTCCCTCAAATCCACCCAGGAATGTTGGCGCACTCACCGATTTAAACCTGGGAATGCAGCAAAATGCTCCGCCTTCCCATGGAAGGCACAGCAAGGATGAATATCTTTATTTCTCCTTGTTTCCTTTTTGTTAGTGTGCCGCATTCTGTATCACACTCAGAAAAAGGAAAAAACCTTTAAGGATTGTTTTTGGGCAGGGAAAGGTCCCTTCGTGCACAAAAACAATCCTGCCTGCAATGCAAGCACACTTGCACCATAAAGCAAGATCGTCTGCGTTGAATCAACGCAGCACATTTTGCGCCAGCGCAAGGAGAGGACAGGAATGCACCATATAGTATTAAATATGGCGCATTCCTGCCCACTCTTTCACCCAGCGCAGCAAGTTGTCCTGCTGGCTTACGTTGTATGAAATATAGATACATCGGGCCCGTGGGTCTGCGAAAGAGCATCATATACTCAAGTGTCAATTTCACTCAAGTATCGTTAGTGGTTTTTATTAAAAGTTTTGCAAAGATTAGACATTGTCACAGATTAAGTCATGCCAAAATGTGCCAAGAGTGGTTAAGGCAGTGGTAGGGATTTTGCAAGTAACAGCCTGTGCCTGTAACATGGTGCAGAGTCAAAGGTCCACACCCCCATGCAATCAGGGCACACCCCTGCGCCACCATGTCAGTGCTGATTTAGTGATGACGCTTCCATATTACAGAAGGGGCCACACAAGTGTCTGCAGACCCTTCAGTAATTCCAGACTGCGCTGGGCATGCAAAAAGCAGCTGCAAACACTTGTTGCACCCCGGGGCACTTTATGATACATACTGCGTTTTATGGACGAAAATGTAAAAGTATGCACCGAAATATTAACAATAAATATCTGGGGCACATTTACTAATCTTTCCCGCAACACCCGGCAGCTCGCATAGTTGCTGCGCTGCTTCGAGTGAAAGGGAGAGAAAAGACATGCTCCATATTTACAAAGATATGCCGCATTCCTGCTCTCTCCTTGCTCTGGCGCACTGCGTGCTGCCGGGCGCCAATGCAAGCCCCTTGTACCATAGAGTAAGGGTTGCAAAGGGCGCCTGTTTGACAGCCAGGATTGGTTTAGTGCAGGAAGGAACACCTTCCTGCACAACAACCTTAGAGGTATTTTCCTCTTTCTACGTGTGCGGCAGAATGTAACAAAAATAGAAAGAGGGAGTAATGAGGAGAAATAAAGGCATTCCTCCATGTTACGCATCACTGGGGACGGCGTACCATGTTTCCCAGGTTTACTAGCTTTCGTAAATCTGGAAATTCACCAAAAACCATGGGTGGGTGCATGGGAACGCCATGCTCCTCCCATGGAGCGCCTCCCACGATGAAATGTAGAGTAACGCAGCACAAGCAGCTGCGTTACATTACATTTCTTGTAAAGCCACGCCCATCAGGCCTTGCGTGGCATTGCAAATGCCAAACAAGCTTTTGCGTTACTCTGCGTCCCTTTGTGTGACGCAAAGGCTTAGTAAATCTAGAGTCTGGAATTTCTATAGTATAGCACTATTTCCACGAATAGTTTAAGTGATTAGTGTTTATTATTGCTGGAAATTCAAAACCAGTCAGCATTGGGGCCGAATCTTTCAATGGGCGCATGTCCTGAATGTTCATAGAGCTCAAAACGGGGCCCACGTGCTGTCTCTGAACGCTCTTACTGTTTCATAGCGTGGGGAATGAGGTATCGGGATATAGGGGAATGTTCACAAGATCACACAATGCGGTGTAGTAGGACAAGTGGGATCAGTGATCAAGCCTCGTGTTTACACAAGAAGACAAAATACAAACTTTGCGTTTTCCTGCTGCAAGAGAGCACTGACCAACAACAAAAGAAATACAAAATAGCGCATCACTTACAAAATATGAAATGGAATGAATGATACTTGACAATTCTGACCAAATTAGCACCATCCCAAGCACTTCATATAATCCAGATACCAACATATACTCATTTTACCACACGTGTGCCTATATTATAGTCACCATGAGCACCAGTAGGGCTGTCCCAACATATGTATCGCATCCGTACGGAGAAGTGCAGGTTGTCTCCCTCTCAGAGGAAAGAAGTGCAGGTACTTAAAGTGCCTTTGAGGACCGACCCATTTATAGAAGAGTCTATGAACTTTAAAGATGCTAGATTTGGGGGTTTTCGTAGATTGGAGGTGGGGGTGGGGGCTAAATGCTAAATGCAGAATATAATCTCTTCCACATTTAGAGATTCCTCCATAAATCTAAAGCTGGTTGCATCAGTTTGTGAAAATACCACGCGCTGTAGTATTTTGCGTGGTGCTACCGTGTGGCGGGCGGTATTCCCACATGGAGTATTATCCCAAACCTTTAAGTACGAGGACGCCGTCAATGAATGCAGTAGCCGGAAGTCTGAGGAGATTCAGAATGTCCTCCGTGCCCGTAATGAGTGTCTTTGCAGAAACTGGACTTTTGTGAATTAAACGCAACCCAAGCGCCAAGCGCCTGAATTCTTCCAGGTTTCAGCGCTATAGAAGAAATGAGATGGGTGACGTACCTTGGACGCCGAGGGCGCAGAGCAGCGTCGCCAGGAGGGCGGCCAGGGGCACCTGCGGGGTCATGGCCGTGGGTGAACTCTCACAGCCAGCAGCTGCGGCCACCTCGCGCGCTGCCTCCAGGACGGTCTGACAGCGCCGCCGCCTCCAGCCTCTATTTAAGACGAGCCCGGCCCCTGCGTCCCCAGATCCTGGCTCCGGGCCCCGCTCCTGTCCAGGAACCGATCACTCACGCGCCGTGATTGATGCCCGGGCTCTTGTCTTCTCTGAGGGTTCACCTCGCGGCTCCTCAGAGCGCAAAGTTCATCCCACAAACCGGAAACGTGATTTTGTTTTCATCAGGGGCTGTAGTTGTGATCATAAAAAGGCTCTTTCTGGGAGTCTGGGGCAGCTGTGGCCCCCACCTCAGTCCTCGAGAGGCACCGGGAGTCTGTAATGCAGCGAGGGGGGACGAATCCTTGAAAAGTCTCCAGGTGGAGATAGATTATTCTGCAGGAAAACGAGAAATCCAGATAATGTGGCTGTTTCAGCTAAGAGGGCTGGGGCAGAGTCAGCCACATGTCAGCATCTGAATGGCTGGTAAGGTTGGGTACAAGTATATAGCAGACTGCCAATAAATAGATCAGTGCAACTTGAAGGCGAGTATGGGTGGAGCGAAGTAGGGTACATGACAGGATGTCCTGTCAATACTCTTCCATAAATTACCACCGACTGGTTAGGAAATGTAATCTGTGCACCTCCCTCCCCCCTACGCCCCCCCCCCCTCCTGCCCCCAGGCACCAATGCCGGCCTGGGCATGTCGGGAATCAATGGCAAGAGTCAAAGGTGAAATGATATACTCAAAAAGCGAGAGGTGTCATCTCACAGAGTTAAACGCTCGCTGCTCACGAAGGCAGTTATCTGAAGATCACAAGTTTTCATTCCTAACAAAGTAAACTCAGTCTTACGTCCTTCAGAGGTTGGAAATTGACTACAATAAACTGTGTGTTATAGTAACAGCGCTTAGAAACGGAGAGATTACAAAAATTGTCTCGGAGAAGACTATCATTGCGAGTGACAGCGATATGACAGTTGACCCAGCAGTAGACAGGAATGGCCCATGGACAGGCAAAATGCAAGAGACAGGGTTGTCCCTCGTGACACCATGAATGACAGAGGCCGGGTTGACCCTTGGCCTCTGACTGCCTTCATGTCTCACATCCATGGCAAATGATCCAGAATAGACCATTTCCTACTCCGTTCTCAGAATGCCATGGGTGGACTTGGCCCTTTCTGTAGGGGAAACACCCTTTACAACGCAACTTTTACAACGCAATTCATTCCAACGAATTGCACTGGAGGGCGCTCTAGGATAGGGAATAGTTTAATTACTATCCAACACCTTCGATACTATCCACAGGGACTGGAGTTAAATTAAACTATTCACTATCCAGCGCCCCCAACGCAAGTCGTTGTAACGACTTGCGTTGTAAAAGTTGCGTCGTAATGGTATGCGTTGTAAAAGCATACGTTGAAACGTCATACAACCTTCTGTAGGGCCACCCTCAAACTTTTTGCCTTCACCCTCTTATTTTCTGAACCCGTTTTTGTAGGCTTTTAGAACTCTGTGCACTTTACCGTTGCTAACCAGTGCTAGAATGCTCACTTCTTTAAACATGGCAACATTGATTTACACCCAATTGGCACAGTTCATTTAACTGTAAGTCCCTAGTAATGTGGTAAAACGTGTGCAGGGGTTTTCAATTAAATGCTGCAGGTTTGCCTGCAGCACTGATTGTGCCCCTCACTTAAGTAGCATTTTAAGCCTGTTGCAGTCCTTCAATTGCAGTCTGTAGTGCAGTTTTAATCTGCAATTTGGATTGGGCAAAATAAACATTTTGCCCGTCCCAAACTTTCCTTGTTAATACATATAAGTCACTCTTTTAAGTTAGGCCCTAAGCAGTCCGTAGCAAAGACTGTACTGGATTTAAAAAGTGGACATTTACTTTTAACCTTTACATATCTGGGTGGTAAAAAACTCTTAAATTAATTTTTCACTGCTTCAAGGCCTACATTTTTAACAGCATAACATTGGGTTACTTTACTACAATTAATAAGTTATACGTTTCCATTGGGAGCTAGTGGAAATTTTGAGTTTGGTGTCTAAAGAGTTGTAATTTAAAACATCTTAAATATGGGTTTTATTTCACCATCATGAAAATGCAGCTTTTAGAAAGTTGGCATTTTCTTGTCCTAACCATTTCAGGCCTGCAGCCTGCATCCTGGGTCACATGACTAAATGTAGCTGGCAGTTGGCCTTTGTGTATTGTTTCAAGACAGTGAGACAAAAGAGGAATAGTTGTTGGCAGGATGGGGCGTCTCTGACTTGATGAGGGGTAGGATCTGTCTCCAACCATACTTCTAAATCACAAAGGCTCTGCTTGAGTGCACTCACAAAGGGTTTGACACTTGCCTTTTGTGACCACAGACCGACTGGGGCCAGGGCATGGACGCAGGGAATTCCAATCACTGTAAGCTTCGAGAAACTTCTCTTACTTCAAAGTGGGCACCAGGTATAACCAATGTACCTTTGGTCTCAACTTTTCAGTACACCTCCAGACATGTGGAAGACTCAGAAGGACTTCTGACCTGCTCTGCAAGAAGGGCTGCTATGCTGTTGCCCTGTTGTCCTGCTTCCTGAGTGAGAAGAACTGCACCTGCATCTTGAACCCAGGACCACCAGAGTGACCCCAAGGGCTAGGTGGATGGTTTCCAGCTCAGAGCTTCAGGGACAGAAAAGGCTCCAACCACCTTGAACCCAGCACCAGCACTCTGTCAGCAGTGAGTGATGGCACCTGTGTCCTGGATCCTTGGGAGTGGGCCTGAAAGGTGCTCTGCCAGCCCAGCTGTGGTCCTGTGGGCATAACCGATGCAGTGCAATGCAGCTCCTCTCAGCTTCACTTTGGAGATGCCGCTGCATGACACATCACCAATGCAGGGTGTCTCATTGCAGCCCACAGCTCTCATAACCGCTGCTGTGCAACTCATCCTTGATGCAGGCCTTCGCATTGTATGCTCCTCTTTGGGGCATCCTCAACAACAATGCAGGACTTTGCATCTCAGCCCTGCAGCTTCCTCGGAACCACCGCTGCATGACACATCCTCGACTCAGGACGTCCCATTGCAAGCCCCTCGTCGATGACATCTTTGTCAACAACGCAGCACCGCAGCTTCCACAGAAACGTCAATGCACAACTCTTCCTAAGCGCTGGATCTTGCAATGCTCATGAAACCAGGATTTAAAGGACTTTGTTCAGCGGACCTAATCTGGTCCCTTTACCCGGCCTGTGCTTCATCGCAGTCGGCCTGAACTTTTTTTTTTTTTTAAGTTCAGGAAAATTTTATTTGATGATAATAAGAGAGAAAACCAGGTGTCAAAACAAAGTACAACGTGGTAACAAGTGAAAAAATCTGAGCAGAATAAAATAATCATACAAATGTAAGCATTATAATCAAAGAAATCTGGGTGCAAAAGTGAGAAAGAAGGGAAAGGAAAAGAGAAAACACATTAAGCATAAAATATTAAAAGCATGAGAACGTTGGAAAAAATTGGTACAATAGAGGATAAGTGGAATGTATCGAGCAATTAAGGAGGTTTAGGAACTTCCTGTTGTGGAGGCGAAGGATGAAACAGGTGTTTACTACAGGAGTCCAGATACAGTGTGACAGGAGTCCACAAGTCCATGCGCTTTGTAGCCATACATGCCGGAAAAACATGAGCAGTATCGAGTCTATGATTATGGCATACATTAAACCACCATGCTTTGAAGGAAATCTTGGAAAAGTCTTTCCAGTTGACCGTTATTTGTTGGAAGGCTGCGGCAAGTAATAGGTCAATCATCTGGGGTTTTAGATCAACGTCATCCCAACAAGGGGAGAGGCTCCCCATAAAGATATGTGTGTGAGAAAAAGGAATGGAGGTGTGGAATATTAAATTAATTTGAGCCCAAACCTGCAGCCAAAAATTACGTACATGAGTGCAAAGAAATAACATATGAAATAAATTAGCTTGCGGTGACGAACAAGACCAGCATGTGTGGGGAGTGTTAGGAAAGCGTTTGTGGAGGTCAGAGGGTGTGAAGAGAAGCCTATTGTAAATAAAAAACAGGGTCTGAGTGAGGGTTGCTGCTCTGGAAGATTTGCGGAGCTTGATCCAAATTTTGTCCCAAAAGGAAATCGACCAAGAGACAGACAGATCATGCTCCCAGGATTCTTCCACTTTAGATTTAGACCTGGGGGTCTCACCGGTGTGAAGATATTTGTAAATTGCAGCTGCTTTTGGTGCAGTACGTAAAAAGGAATGAAGTGTGGAAGTGGAGGTAGGTGAAGTAGGAGGTGAGCAGGGCTGAGAGAGGCTATTGTATTTTGTTAAGACTGCGTTTGTAAGCAAGTGGTATTTACCGGCAAAGGAGGCGGGTAAGTCATGGAGAGAGCGGAGGGTGTCAAAGGATAGGATGGAGGAGTGAGAAAAAAGTTGGGAGATCCATTGCAACCCTCGGGTATGCCAAGTTTTCCAGAAAAAGGGTCTGTCACGGATGAGTAAGGATGTATTATGCCATATAGGGGAGGAAAGGAAATCAGCGATGGTACTAGGGGGTGAGTGAGTGGAAGAGAGGAGCAGTTTAGTGGTAAACTTATGGATCGGAGTAGAAATAGAGGCGGGTTTACGAGAAAAGGAGAGGTATTCAGCAAAGGTGAAGGGAGAAAGAAGGAGGCGTTCAAACTTGGCCCATAAAGGACATGGGGCGGTAGGGTCTTGTAGCCAAAAAGAGGCCTGCCTCAACTGGAACGCCTTGTGGTAAGCTGGGAAGTCTGGGAAGTTAGCCCCCCCTTCTGATTTAGGACGAATCAGACGTGCTAGGGACATTCGTGGTTTCTTTTTATTCCAAAGAAAGGAGATTAGAATAGAGTTAATCTTTTTGAAAAATTTGGAGGGTATAGGGACTGGGATATTGGAAAGGGTGTAGAGAACAAGGGGAGACAGCATCATTTTAATGGTATCCAGGCGACCCCACCAGGATAGGTAAAGGGGATGCCACTTAGATGTGAGATCCGTTAATTTTTGAATGCATTTGGATAAACACAGGGAAACAGTATCTGAAATGGTAGGGGTAACATGCATCCCTAGGTATTTGATATTGGAGGATTTCCAAGTGAAATTAGAGGCGGCAAAATCGGGTTGGAATGTGAATTTAGTCAAGGGGAGGATCTCACATTTATCATTATTGAGTTTGTAGCCAGATATTTGGGAATAAGCCTGGACTTCAGTAAGAAAGGCAGGAATGGAAACGGAAGGGTCAGAAATAAATAGCAAAATGTCATCCGCATAGGCGGCTAGTTTGATGTGGGAATCGGACAATTGGAAACCATGAATGGAGGGATTTTGACGAAGCTTGGAGAGGAAGGGTTCCAGAGCCAAATTAAAAAGAAAGGGAGATAGGGGACAGCCTTGGCGAACCCCTCTTTTTAGGTCAAAAAAGGAAGATATCTGCCCGTTAGCACACACCGCTGCGCGTGGATTAGAGTAAAGTAGTGAAATTAAGGAAATAAAAACAGGACCAAAGCCAAACCAACGGAGGGTGTGAAATAAATAAGTCCATTCAACCCTATCAAAGGCTTTTTCGGCATCGAGGGCAATGGCCGCAAGGGGATAGGGTAATGGGCGAGATTTAGAGAGGATGTTAAAGAGAAGCCTGGTGTTGTCAGTGATAAAACGGCCTTTGACAAAGCCCGACTGTTCCTCACCCAAAAGGTCTGGGAGAAGAAGGTCGAGACGCGCTGCCAGAGATTTTGCAAAGATCTTATAGTCAATGTTGACCAAAGAAATTGGTCTGTAGTTCTTGCAGTGTTGAGGATCTTTGCCTTCCTTGGGTATGAGGCAAATATGGGCGTCAGAAAAAGAACCTGAGGAGGAACCCAAGGAGAGGAAGGTGCCAATAAGGGAATGGAGTCTAGGGATAAGGAGTTTTGAGAAGTGGAGGAAAAATTCTACTGTAAAGCCGTCCGGCCCAGGGGCCTTGTCTTTTTGGAGGGTTTGAAGCGCTTTAAGGAGTTCTTTTTGGGATATATCAAGTTCTAAGTGAGAGAGGTCAAGTGGAAAGTGAGATGGTTTTTGAATAGAGGAGAAAAAAGTGTCTAGAGCGCGGGAGGAAGGCTGAGTTTCAGAAGAGTATAAGGTCTTGTAGAAGGTAGAGAATTCGGTGAGGATGTCTGCGTCTGTGTGTTTGAGGTTTGAATTGGTGTCATAGATTGATTCAATGTTTAATTTATTATGTTTCACCTTAAGATAATTGGCTAAAATCTTGCCAGCCTTATTTTTGCCACCATAACATTTGGCACTAGATTTTAACAAGTACAAGGATGCATCATCCGTAGATTTTTTGTTAAATTTCATCTTAGCGTTAACCAAGGCGGTTAAAGTTTGCTGTGAGCGGGAGGTGAAATAAGAATGCTCCAATTTCTTAATATCCAAAAGGATAGCCTTAGTAAAAACGCGAGCAGCTCTACGTTTTTTAGCAACGAATCCAATAATGAAATCTCTCGCCGCTGCTTTAAAGGCATCCCAAATAGTGTGTTTGGGTACAGGGGAATCATCATTTAGGGAGAAGAACTCATGAGAGAAGGAAGTGAAGGAGGTGGTAAATTTAGGGTCCAGGAGGAGAGAATTATTGAAACGCCAACGCTTAGGGCCCGTTGGTTTGGGTAGGATATCCAATTGAACTAACGTAGGGGCATGGTCAGAAAGTAGAATTGGGCCAATTTCCGCGTGTGTGAGAGTTTGGGCAATGTTGTGGGTAACAAAGACGTAATCAATTCGGGATTGGGAATGGTGACATGGAGAATAAAAGGTAAATTCTTGAAGGTCTGGATTGCAAAGACGCCAGGCATCAATGAGTTTGTGTTGGGAAATAGCTTGAGAAAAGGATTTATGAGATTTGTTAGGGATAAAGTGTGCTTTAGAATTCCTATCTAGAAAGGGATCCAGGGGCTGATTGCAATCACCTGCAAGAATAAAATTATCATCGATGAACCTGGTGATGTGTTGAGAAAATGAGTGCCAAATAGTGGGATCACCAGCGGTGGGGGCATAAACATTTAGGAGAGAAATTGGAACATTCTTGACAGAGAGTTTGGCATAAATCCAACGACCTTCGGCGTCTCACTCTTGAGCAAGCAGGGTATGGGAAAGAGCCTTGTGACATAGAATAGCAACGCCATTACGTTTACCATCTCCAGGAGAGTAATAAACATCCCCCACCCAGCTTCTTTTCAATTTAGCAGATTCTTCAGCAGATAGATGCGTTTCTTGTAAAAAAGCAATGTCCACATTCAATCGTGAAAGATGAGATAAGATTCTTTGTCGTTTGATAGGGGAGTTGACGCCCTTAACATTCCATGTGAGTACTTTCAGAGACATATCATGTCAAAGAAGAAGAAGAAGTCAAAAGAGAAAAAAGGAGTGGAAAGAAGACCCAGAAGATTAAAAGTATCAAGGAGATCAGGGGAATTGATGAAAGTCAGTACAGTGCAATAATGAGCGAAAAGAGAAGTAGAGAGAAAATAGGGTAGGAAAGAGGAGAAGAAAGGCGAATAGTTTGAAGAGGAGGGTAAAGTAGTACGTGAAATAATTAGAATGATAATGAGAAGACAAGAATAGAAGAGTGTTCGAAGACCAAAAAAGAGAGACACCTGTGAAACAAAGGACACTGGGAAACTTAAAGGTGAAAAGGATACAAGAAGGAAAGTGAACAACCAGGAGAGAAGGGGAAACATACTTACGGAGGGTAGAAACGAGGAGGATTGATCACCAGGGGGAGGAAACGCGAGGAAGTGGATGAGGGGGGGACGCCAGGCAGAGGAAGCAAGCGCCAGAAGTGAACGAACCAACAGGTCGGAGGGGAAACGCCATACTTTTTGTGAGACCTGCAAGGGAAAAAAAGGGGGAAAAACCCATGGTAAGGGAGACGAATGAAAGAGGTTGAGAGCAGAACAATAATAAAGTACAATGAGATGAATGAAGAAAACAACGGTTAATCGTACTAACTAATGAACGGAGATATGAGATAAGCGACGAAAAAAAGGGGGGAAGGACAAGGAAACAGGAATGGCCAGAAAACGTGGCACAGAACAACAGTAATACGTTTAACAGTGCAAGACAAGTATGCAGCTTGATTGAGACTTCAACGCTTCTTCACGCAGAAATCATGGCGGGAAAGCTGAGGAGGAGCCAGAGAAGTCCATATCAGAGGCTTGGATTGCATTCAAAAAGCTTCGAAGACGGACAGGATCTTCATATGTCGTAGTTTTGTTGTTGTAGGTCACTCTGAATAGGCAAGGATGAAATAGGCCATATCTGGCTCCAATGGCTCGAAGTTCTGGCCGCATATCCAAGAAGGCCTTGCGACGGCTGGCTGTGGCTCTTGCATAATCCTGTGCAAAGAAAAGATTGGAGCCCATCCATTGCAACCGAGGTGATGCACGAGCCGCTGAGATAACTTTGAGAAGATCAGTGTATTCCAAGAAGTACATAATGACTCCTCTTGGTCGTGAAGAAGGAGAAGAAGTGGAGGGAAGGCGACCCAACCTATGTGCACGCTGAATGTTAAGGACAGTATCCTC
This sequence comes from Lissotriton vulgaris, assembly GCF_964263255.1. Classification (NCBI taxonomy): domain Eukaryota; kingdom Metazoa; phylum Chordata; class Amphibia; order Caudata; family Salamandridae; genus Lissotriton; species Lissotriton vulgaris. The sequence continues at coordinate 162,648,614 of NC_141689.1, forward strand.
AGGTAGATGAAGTAGCTTGGGCAGGAATGATTTGAAGAAGGCAATGGGGTCGCTCCCCTCACAATTCTCCGCCAGGCCGTAGATACGAAGGTTGTTGCGTCTGTTTCGATTCTCCAATTCTTCAACTTGCTTTTGAAGAGAGGAAAGTTGAGACTGCATGTGTGCTACTTTAGAGGAAGACTCCTGGAGAGAAGGTAGAGATTGTTCCACCTTGGTAACTCTGGCATCCATCTGGGACCAGTTGTCAGTAAGAACCTGCAGCTTAGTATTCGTTTCTTCCATGAAGGGTCTAAGGGCACGGATCTCTTCCAATAGTAACTCCATTGAGACAGTTGATGTGGATCCTGTTGGCGATGGAGGATCTTTTTTAAGGCGTTTCGTCGTGTTCTTCCCTGGAGGTTGGACGGACCGCTCCGTACTGGACTGCGACATTTGAGTGGCAAGACCTTGAGAAGCTTCGAGGTGCGCCAATGCAGTGAAGACTTTAGAGTTTTTAAGGAAGACACGACGTGGAGGTTTGTTAGTGCGTTGGAATGCCTTTTTTTCCAAAGGAGGGAAGCAGAAAAAAGTTATTGGTGAGGTCCGATAATAGTCACTGCTCGTCTAGAGGCGAGGAAGAGTGTGCGTGAAAATCTATAACTGGCTAACTGCGCAGGATGCAGGTGTACCAGGTCGTAAGGAAAATGGATGAAACAACGAGTCGTTCGCTAAAGGAAGGAGTTAACGCAGTAATGGTGGGAGCGTGAAACCACCATGGGGACGCATGTAGATAATTAGCAGGTTACGGAGCAGAGGAAGTCCATCAAGGAGAGGATAGCATGGATGCTGGGGAACATGAAAGGGAGAGCGTGCAGCAACAATGCTTAAAACTGTCCTGAGTTGTAAATAGCGCCAAACATATGCGCATGAGAGAAGATAGCAGTTTTAGCGAAGAGGCGACTGAAGGGGGAGATTTCCTCAGGGAGAAAAGTTCACTTGCTTAAAATGGCCGCCAATCAGATAAAACGTGAGTAAAACTTCGTTAGAATACGTCGAAAAGTGATATGTAGCACACACATGCAGCAGTAAAGCAGAGCAGTGGACTGTACCTCGCAAGGAAGAATCACTGATGTGTGGGGTTCCGTGGCAGACTGAGAAGCTTGCAAGGCAGAAGCGTCATATTCCTCGATGGCCGGAAAACAAAATGGCGGGCGCGACTTTCAGTTAGTCGCGTCCGCTGCAAAAGTCGGCAAAGCGGCAATTCCGCTACTTGAAAGGAACCGCATTTTGAAGCCCCTTGCCGGCGTCGGTCTCCGGTCGATGAAACGTTGCTTTGCAGGTGCAGGCAAGGTGATAGAGGCGGCGAGAGCCCTCAGCAACCCGGAGCGCTCACATCCGCGCTGCCGTCCTCGTCGGGCGCCAAGCCACGCCCCCCGGCCTGAACTTTTGACTTTGTGCCGGTCCAGCGCTTTGTTCTGCTAGGTACAATTTTTACTTAAAACTTTAACATTGCATAAGTCCAGTTCTACTGATTGGATTTTTGACGTTCTTGTTCTTGTCTTAAATTGTTTTGTTTAATTTTACTCAATTTTTCTAAAATGTGTGGCATATTCCTTGTGCTGTTTTTTCACTTATGTCGTGACCAGACAGCTGGGCACTAGGACCCACGGGGTCAAATGATATTGGGGACAGGACACCGGACACCACATTTGGTCAAGGGGGCGGGGAGCAGACCACTAGGAGCAGGGACGGAGTGAGGACTTGCATATGCAAGGCTGTAAGAGAAGATATAATAAATACATCTGTGCATCGAACCTGAGTGGCGTGTGATCCTTGCTGGGACATCAAGAAACACTACAACTGGCGAAAAAGGTTTTACAAATCCACACTTGTTGGCTGCATCGAGCTAAATCGTGAATAAAACCAGGGGCCCACCCTGGATCGCATCGCATCGCAACAAGAAACAAAGAAGACTTGGCCCTTTGATGAAGCGCAGCGATGCGGGAGCACACCCTGACCGCTGCGAGAAGGAAATCGTCTGATCCTGGTAAGTGCTGTGTGTGAGCACGTAAAGCGAAAAAAATTGGCGCGAGCTCTTGCAAGAGTCTCGGCGGCCATCTTTAAGTCAGGCGGATTAGGCCAATCAACAAGCAAGAAGGAGGAGCGGCCATTTTGAAATCAGGCAAAAGTCGATTGGTCCAGAAATCTCGCAGGAATCTCTGCAGCCATTTTGAGGTCAGGCGAATAAGCCAATAGGAAGGCAGAAAAAGCGGGCGGCCATTTTGAAACCAGGCTAAAAAAACGAAAAACGGTCCAAATAGGTCATAAAAGCACAAAAAGAAGGCGGAAAAGAAGCAAAAAGGTGGCCCGGAAGCCATATTGTGAATGATCTAGGATATCGCCTTCCATGAGGAAGGCGGACAGTTCCTCATTTAGATATTTTTCTATGATTTTAGCCGGGAACGGTATTCTAGATATCGGTATATATATAAATTTGGCTTTTTCAAGGGAGGCAATATGGAGGCTTTTTTCCGGTCAGTAGGAAAAGCTCCTGAAGTGATCATGGTGTTAAAAATGGGCCAAAGGGCAGGTCCCACGATTTCCGGGACTAGATTTTAGGAAGACAGGGTTCAAAGGGGGATCGTGACATACTAGGGAGATTAATTCAATAGGGCAATCAAGGATGATTGATGAAAACATAGATAGTATGGTGATTGGAGGACTGGCTATGTTGGTTTGGTGGGATGTATTGTCGCAATAATTTGTATCTATGAGTGCATGTGATTTGACTTGGGGGGTAAAGCTGTTGAAGACTTGGTTGACTTTAAGTTGAAAGGCATTTGCTAGTCTGTTACATAATTGCTGACTATTGCCCTGGCTTTGAATTTCAGGGAGCTTGGAGAGTTTTTTGGCCGTAGCAAAAAATTTTTTGCACAGCCATTAGATGCTTCAATATTTTCTTTAATAAAGTCCGATTTGGCTTTAAGAATGAACTGTTTATAGATTTGCATGGCCAGTTTGTGCTCGGATTTTGTATGATCATTATTGGCTTGTCCCCATTTCCTTCCTAGTTTTCTGCAGGACTGCTTTTGCTCTTTTAGGGATTTATTGAACCAAGGTTTGGAGCGCCTGGTCAGGTACCATGTTGTTGAGGGGGCTAATTGTTGCCCTGCATGGTATATCCAAGAATTATTGTTTGTAACGGCCTCATCTAGGTTTACCGGGGTACGCGAGCCTAGTAGTATCTTACTAAGTTAATCTCTCTTAATTTTATGCCAAGGCCGGAAGCTAAAAGCTTTGTTAGATAAACCTGTGGATTTTTTGAGAGGTAGGCAGATTTTAAACAGCACTGCTCTGTGATCTGACCAGATAAGTGGTAGGGCTTTATTCCATAGAAGGATGGGATGGTCTGAAAAGATTCGATCCAGGCAGTGCCCTGCCGAGAGGGTTGTTTCCTTAACCAGTTGCTTGAGCCCTACACTGGCCATATGGTTCGGGTGGGCCTATGTATCTATATCTGCAAAGTTTTCAAGATGAAACATAAAATCACCAAGGAGGGTATAGTTGGGTAGTGTTGTTTTGGATTCTAGGACCTGGCCTATGGAGTTTAAAAAATTGGCTTTGGCTAGTGGTGGACGATAGATGAGAGTGCCTTAAAAGTGTTGTGGTTGTCGAGTTTGATTTTGAAGCTGGCTACTTCCCCTTCAGTGAAGTCGGAGATTGCATTAAACTTATTATTAAGAGTATTTCTGGCTATGAGTGCGATCCCCCCCCTCTTTTCCAAGGTCTGTCTTTCCTATAGATATTAAAGCTGTTTGGGGGGCTCCCAAGAGATCAGGTTCAGATGAGGAGTCAGCCCTGGTTTCTGTAATAAAGGCTATGTGTTAGACCTGACATCATTGGCTTGAGTCTCTCCTCCATTTTTTCTGTTTGCCTCTACTGTTTTACGATGTTTTGCTGGTATATGCTTTGGGCGCCGTGTCGCTGCTGATCAGTGCCATAGCGCAAGTGCTCCCTATGTTAAAATGATGTATCTATTGTATCCATGTTTGGCTTATTTGGTTTACTGTCAGTCCCTAGTCTAGTGCACCAGGAGTGCCGGGGCTTGTAAATACAAATGCCGCTCGTGGGCTTGCAGCACGTGTTGTGCCACCCACAGGAGCGGCCTTGTAAAAGAATGTCTACGGGTCGGTCATTGCGAGACCCACGTGCAGTCCTGTACTGTCACGCCGGCTGCGCAGGTATCCCTACTTGCCAGCCCCTCCAACCTTCCCTTAACTTCATGTTAGTCACCCCTATGGTAGGCCCATGGGCAGGGTGCATTGTAAGTGTAAGGTAGGACACGCCTGACCAAGTTGGCATGTCCTGATAGTGAAGTGCCGCCATCTTCGTGCTTCACTATTGCGAGGTCGCCTGCTCTCCGTTGGATAGAATGGGCCGCCGGGATTGTTAACGCTATAATCCTAGCTGGCTCGGGGAGCACGGTGCAATGTCGAGTTTGGTATCCCTGAACTCGGGGTTTAATTACGCATCCATTGGTGTGGATGGTTTTTGGACACTGGGTTCGAAAATAGCACTTTTAGAAAGTGTCTATTTTCTTGCCTAACCATATCTGGTTTCTGCTGGTCTTGCGTGTGTGTGACGGGAGCTGGGTGGCTCCACAGGTCTGGATGAGTCAGTGTGGGATGAGTGGGATATTTACGTTGAGAGTAGGGGGAGAGTAGTTGTTGATAGCCTGCCTTGCCTGATACAATGCTGGCTCCACCTCCCGCTAAGCGACTGATGGCTCTGTGCCTGCCATGGACGATCCTAGCCCCACCTCCTGCCAGGAGGGCGATAGCTCTGCTCCTGCCAGTATCAATGCTGGCTCCACCTCCTGCGGGGCGTCTGAGGACTCAGCCCGGCTCAATGAATAGGCCAGGTGCTACTGCCTAGCTCCACCCACCACAGACCCAGGATGTTGGGAAATCCCCGGCATAGACAAAGGGATCAAAGACGAAAAGGGGTATAAGAGAAGGACCCCTGAAATAGGAAATCAGATCACTTCTGACAAGGAACCCTGTAACCAAGGACAAGAAGCCTGCTGATCTAAAGGACTGCCTACCCCTTCTGCCAGTGTGCTGTTGTTGGGGGAATCCTGCAGTGCTTCTTTATTTTTGCCAAGGAACCAGGAGAGAGGAACTGTGTGTGTACTCTCACGCTTGCTAAGAAAATCTCCAAGGACTGGAAGAGTGCCAGTCTCCTGCGGAAGTCACAGGGCTAAAGGACTTCATCTGCTAAAAGTGCTATTTGCTGGAAGTGTGAATCCAGCACCTCTGAAAGGACCAGCAATCACGACGATCGGACACTGGGCCCGACCGACGCCAGCAGCAACGCCAGTGAGTGGGAGTACGGCTCTAACTCCAGAGGACCTCGTGTCTGCCCCGCTGCTGATCGCATCAACCGTGTGCCCTTCGACACCGTGAGCGCTGCTCACTCTGTGCAACTGCATCATCGACAACGCCTGCTGAGGCCTGATCGACACCGAAGACGCGACGCCGGATTGCTCGATGCCGCTGATCATCGTGTGCTTCATTTTCCTAAGGTACTGTGTTGTTGGGGGTCCGTGTGACTCCAGGCCCGACGTAGCGCTCCTCGCGGTCGACGCCGAACCTGTGGATTATCTTTGCCCCGGCGTTGTGTAGCTCCCGTGTGAGTTACCCTGTTGCTAAGAACTGTGTTTCCAAGAAGAAGATTTGCTTGATACTAAAAGACTTTTTCGTGCTACAGAAGAAACTACCTTTGAACTATCCTTTTTCCTTCCCAAACGTATTTATTCCGATTGTGTACAGTTTTGCCGTTATTTTGGTCTTGTGCTAAGCCTTATATAAAAATACTTATTTTTACAATACTACGGTGTCGTGTCCATTTTAGCGTATTCACGGTGTTACTGTATGTGGTCATAATTGCTTAACGCACAGCCTCTGAGATAAGCCTGTTCTGCTCTGCCAAGCTACCAAGGGGGTGAGCAGGGGTTATCGAAGGGTGTGACCCCCTTGCCCTGACTAGAAAAGGAGTGTCCCTATTTGTCAGAAGTGTATACCTCTGCCAACTAGAGACATCCGGTTCTAACATTGGCAGCAGCGAGAGGATTTGGACCTTGCATTTATGACCCATGTACAGTGATTAGTGTGCGCTACGTAGTGATAGCAGACCATAACGTAGTCACAATCTAATTCGGAAGGATCCTATTTTTGTTCTCCGCTTTTCTGAAACTTGATTTTCTGAACACTGCCAGTTTTAACCATGAGTGACAACGGAGTCACTGCCCCTGCTATCGTTGTTGTAGAAGAGTTCGAGAGGAGTAAGCTAAAGAAATACAAGAAAGATGAGCTGAAACACTTTTGCAACCAGTTTGAAGTTCCTACCACCGGCCTCTCGAGAAAAGATGATTTTTATAAAGCATTGCAGGCCTGGTGGGAGTCCAGAAATCCCTCTGATGTGGTGGTGGTACCCACAGAGGAAGGGGATGAGGAGGTGCCAGTGAATGGACCTGTGCCCTCTCCCGGAAGCAGTGTTTCCTCCAAAGGTCTTTCCCCTGAAGAAAGAGAAGAAAGGGCGAAAGAGCGAGCTTACAACATGGAGATGGCAAGGCTAAAAATAAATGGGCAGTTGGAGTTAGAAAATGCAAGAGGTAGAAGGGAAGCTGATTTAGAGATCAAAAAGTTGGAGTTTGAACGAGAGAAGTTAGCTTTGGAGCGTGAAGCCAGGTTGAGGGAACTGGATATCCAAGCTAAAAAGTTAGAGTTGAATCCCTCTGGTGGCAGCATTCCATCCGAGCCTGCAGAAAGTAAGTTTTACTTCCCGAAAGATGTGATCAAAGATTACAATAAGAATGAAGATATTGGTCAATGGTTTAAAGCATATGAGTTAGCATTGTTGGCCCACCAGGTCCCTGAGAAGAATTGGGGAGCGGGGCTGTGGGGTCGCTTTGTGAATGAGGGAAGAGATACCCTGTTAGACATGCCTGTTGCGGATAGGATGTCGTATGCTCATATGAAAGATGCTTTAATGTTGCGATATGGTTTAACCCCCGAGCAGTACAGACAAGCTTTTAGAGAATGTAAGAAGTTGCCTGGTACGACGTGGGTTGAATATGTGTCTTATTTTTGCAGAGCCATGGATGGTTGGGTAAAGGGCAGCAAAGTGGAAAGTTATGAAGCTCTTTATGATTTGTTTGCGTGGGAGCACTTGTCTAATAACTGTTTTCCAGAGCTGCGCCAGCACCTGATTGATAGCAAGATATCTAACCCTAGAAAACTTGCTGAGGAGGCGGACCGCTGGGTCAGTACCAGGGTCCACAAGGGTCCAGTGGGAGACTCAGCCAAAGGTGGGCAGGGTCCCCAGCAGAAGAGTGGGGGGGACAAGGGTAAACAGAAGGAGTCTCAGAAAGGGCCCCAAAGTAATCCCCAAGGGAACCAAGGGAAAGGTTCCCAGCCTCCCCCTGAGAAGAAGCCAGGGGCCCCGACGGGTAAACCTGTTCATAGGGGCCCCCTAACCTGCTACAGTTGTGGGCAGGTGGGACACCGGTTTTATGACCCCCAGTGTCCCAAAAAGGATTCGAATGCACCGCCGCGTGCACCCCCTCGTCAGTTGGCAAGTGTAGCCTTGGGAGGGGAGGAGATGGTTGTCCATGGTGGGAGGGGTCCCGCAGAAATGTCCCTGGTCTCGCTAGGAGACATGCAAATGGTCCCTCCACCCCCTCTGCCTAGTAACACTAGTAAATATAGGCAGTGGGTGACCATTAATGGCCATAGAGTGGAAGCTCTCAGAGACACCGGAGCGAGTGTGACAGCTGTCAAGTGTCACTTGGTGTCCAGAGAGCAGGTGGTTCCCCACACATTCTATCCCGTGATAGCTGCTGATAACTCCCAGAAAGAGTGTGAGGTGGCTCAGGTTTCCTTTGAATGGGGGGGAGTTTCAGGTACTCTTCAGGTTGCTGTGAGGCCCGCCATGCCGTCGATTGTCTCCTGGGCAATGATTTGGAAGACTCCCCTTGGGCTAAGGTGGAGCGAGCGGCGCACTTGAAAATGTTGGGTGTGCCAGAGTGGGTGTGTGCAACCACTCGATCCATGACAGCGAGTAAGGGTGTTGATGGGGTCCCGGAGCCTGAAAGTACGGCCCAGGACCCAGCTGTGAAGAGAAGAGGCAGGAGGCGCGGGAAACCGGCCCCCGTTGTTCCCGTGGTCCAGGAGGAGGTAGACCCTGAGGGGGATGCCCTGGAGCCCACAGGGGAACAAATTGCCGAACTGGGAGATCTGCCCGAGCTGACCCACTGGCAGCAGGATGGTGGTCCCTCCAGGGAGGAATTCTGTGCGGAACAGAAGGTGTGCCCTTCTCTTGTGGGCATGAGGCAGCAGGCCTCAGCCCAATCCTCAGGTGATCAGTCAGGGTCACATTTTGTGTACTGGGAGAACGACCTCCTGTATAGCGAGCCTAAGGCTGCTGAGCCTGGGTCAGCCCGTGTGCTGGTGGTACCCCAGCGCTTTAGAGCCTTTCTACTGGGTTTGGCTCATGACGTACCGTTAGCTGGACATCTGGGGCAGGACAAGACCTATGACAGGCTTGTCACCCATTTTTATTGGCCTCAGATGCGTAGGGATGTAGACATCCATTGCAAGACTTGTCGCACTTGCCAGGCAAGTGGGAAAAGCGGAAGGAAGCAGAAGGCTCCCCTCCAACCTTTTCCGGTGGTCAGCACCCCCTTTGACCGGGTGGGTATTGACATTGTTGGGCCCCTGGACCCCAAGACAGCCCTGGGCAACAGGTTCATCCTGGTCTTGGTGGACCATGCCACGAGGTACCCGGAGGCCATCTCTCTCCGAACGGTGACGGCCCCCGTGGTGGGACGAGCACTGATGGGTGTTTTCTCCCGGATGGGGTTCCCCAGAGAGGTGGTGTCCGACCGAGACACCAACTTCATTTCGAACTATATGAAGTCTCTGTGGAAGGAGTGTGGGGTAACCTACAAGTTCACCACTCCTTACCACCCTCAAGGAAATGGGCTGGTTGAGAGATTCAACCGGACCCTGAAAGGCATGATTATGGGTCTTGAAGAACCAATGAGGCGGAAATGGGACGTCCTCTTGCCATGCCTGTTGTTTGCTTACCGTGAGGTGCCGCAGAAGGCTCTAGGGTTCAGCCCCTTTGAGCTCTTATACGGTCACCCGGTAAGAGGACCTTTGAGTCTGGTCAAGGAAGGCTGGGAGCAATCTCCCAGGAAACCTCCCCAGGATGTATACAGCTACATGCTGGCCTGTCGGAACCAGACTCGGCGCTTCAGAGAACTTGCTCAGGCAAATCTGGAGGCCAGCCAGGAGGAGATGAAGCGATGGTACGACCGGAATGCCACTCTGGTAGAGCTTCAGCCTGGTCAGGAAGTGTGGGTCATGTCCCCTGTGGAACCTTGTGCGCTCAAGGACAGGTGGACTGGACCGTTTAAGGTTGTGGAGAAGAAGAGCGATGTCACCTACTTGGTGGACTTGAAATCTCCCAGTAACCCCTTGCGGGTCCTGCATGTCAACCGTTTGAAGCCCCACTTAGAAAGGTCCGAAGTGGGCATGCTCCTAGCTACAGATGATGGGATGGAGGAGGAGAGTGAGCCTCTTCCTGACCTCCTGTATGCTAAAGAGCAAGACGGGTCAGTGGATGGTGTGGTCCTCTCTGACACACTGACCCTTGAGCAGAGACAGGATTGTCACCAACTGTTGGGGCAATTCCCGGATCTGTTTTCCTTGGTTCCGGGTGTCACGCATTGGTGTGTCCATGACGTTGACACCGGAGACAGCCCTCCTGTGAAGCACAAGGCTTACAGGGTGACTGACAAGGTCCGAGCGTACATTAAGGAGGAGGTCTCCAAAATGTTCGCGTTAGGGGTGATTGAGTCCTCTAGCAGTCCTTGGGCCAGCCCAGTGGTCTTGGTCCCGAAGGCTGCAGCGCCTGGTGCTTCACCGGAACTCCGGTTCTGCGTGGACTACCGAGGGCTCAATTCAGTCACGAAGACTGACGCGCACCCCATCCCCAGAGCTGATGAGCTCATCGATCGGTTGGGGGCTGCCCGGTACCTTAGTACGTTCGATTTAACGTCTGGGTACTGGCAGATCGCCTTGACTGATGGGGCAAAAGAGAGGTCAGCATTCTCCACACCAGATGGGCTATACCAGTTTCGGGTGATGCCCTTTGGGATGAAGAATGCCCCTGCCACCTTCCAGAGGTTGGTCAACCAGGTCTTGGCTGGACTGGAGGAATTCAGTGCCGCCTGCCTGGACGACATCGCAGTGTTCAGCGCCAGCTGGGAGGAACACTTGCGCCACCTCCAGGAAGTGTTGTTGGCCCCGCGCGGAGCAGGCCTCACAATCAAAGCCAGTAAGTGCCAGATTGGGCAGGGTTCTGTGGTGTACTTGGGGCACCAAGTAGGGAGCGGTAAGGTGGCCCCCCTGCAACCCAAGATTGATACCATCCTGGCTTGGGCACCGCCCACAACCCAAACGCAGGTGAGAGCCTTCTTAGGACTCACGGGTTATTACAGGAGGTTTGTCAAGGATTACGGCAACATTGTGCACCCCTTGACTTCGCTGACTTCCAGGAAGCAGCCACGAAACGTGATCTGGACTGATGCCTGTCAAACGGCCTTTGACACCCTGAAAACTGCAATGTGCACAGCACCTATACTCCAAGCACCCGATTTTTCGAAAGAATTCATTGTTCAGACGGACGCTTCAGAGCATGGCGTGGGGGCTGTTCTAGCTCAGGTGAATGAAGAGGGCCGAGACTTGCCGGTAGCCTTCATCAGTAGGAGGTTACTTCCCAGAGAAACGAGGTGGAGTGCGATAGAGAGAGAAGCATTCACTGTGGTCTGGGCGCTGAAGAAGCTAAGACCCTACCTGTTTGGGACTCACTTCCGGGTTCAGACAGACCACAGGCCCCTCAGATGGTTGATGCAAATGAGGGGTGAGAATCAAAAACTGTTGAGGTGGTCCATTGCTCTACAGGGGATGGACTTTACGGTGGAACACCGCCCTGGTACAGATCACGCCAATGCTGATGGTCTGTCCAGATTTTTCCGCCTTAGTGATGAGGACTCCCTAGGTTAAGGGTAGTTCTCCCCACATTTCAGCTGGAGGGGACACGTGTTAGACCTGACATCATTGGCTTGAGTCTCTCCTCCATTTTTTCTGTTTGCCTCTACTGTTTTACGATGTTTTGCTGGTATATGCTTTGGGCGCCGTGTCGCTGCTGATCAGTGCCATAGCGCAAGTGCTCCCTATGTTAAAATGATGTATCTATTGTATCCATGTTTGGCTTATTTGGTTTACTGTCAGTCCCTAGTCTAGTGCACCAGGAGTGCCGGGGCTTGTAAATACAAATGCCGCTCGTGGGCTTGCAGCACGTGTTGTGCCACCCACAGGAGCGGCCTTGTAAAAGAATGTCTACGGGTCGGTCATTGCGAGACCCACGTGCAGTCCTGTACTGTCACGCCGGCTGCGCAGGTATCCCTACTTGCCAGCCCCTCCAACCTTCCCTTAACTTCATGTTAGTCACCCCTATGGTAGGCCCATGGGCAGGGTGCATTGTAAGTGTAAGGTAGGACACGCCTGACCAAGTTGGCATGTCCTGATAGTGAAGTGCCGCCATCTTCGTGCTTCACTATTGCGAGGTCGCCTGCTCTCCGTTGGATAGAATGGGCCGCCGGGATTGTTAACGCTATAATCCTAGCTGGCTCGGGGAGCACGGTGCAATGTCGAGTTTGGTATCCCTGAACTCGGGGTTTAATTACGCATCCATTGGTGTGGATGGTTTTTGGACACTGGGTTCGAAAATAGCACTTTTAGAAAGTGTCTATTTTCTTGCCTAACCATATCTGGTTTCTGCTGGTCTTGCGTGTGTGTGACGGGAGCTGGGTGGCTCCACAGGTCTGGATGAGTCAGTGTGGGATGAGTGGGACATTTACGTTGAGAGTAGGGGGAGAGTAGTTGTTGATAGCCTGCCTTGCCTGATACAATGCTGGCTCCACCTCCCGCTAAGCGACTGATGGCTCTGTGCCTGCCATGGACGATCCTAGCCCCACCTCCTGCCAGGAGGGCGATAGCTCTGCTCCTGCCAGTATCAATGCTGGCTCCACCTCCTGCGGGGCGTCTGAGGACTCAGCCCGGCTCAATGAATAGGCCAGGTGCTACTGCCTAGCTCCACCCACCACAGACCCAGGATGTTGGGAAATCCCCGGCATAGACAAAGGGATCAAAGACGAAAAGGGGTATAAGAGAAGGACCCCTGAAATAGGAAATCAGATCACTTCTGACAAGGAACCCTGTAACCAAGGACAAGAAGCCTGCTGATCTAAAGGACTGCCTACCCCTTCTGCCAGTGTGCTGTTGTTGGGGGAATCCTGCAGTGCTTCTTTATTTTTGCCAAGGAACCAGGAGAGAGGAACTGTGTGTGTACTCTCACGCTTGCTAAGAAAATCTCCAAGGACTGGAAGAGTGCCAGTCTCCTGCGGAAGTCACAGGGCTAAAGGACTTCATCTGCTAAAAGTGCTATTTGCTGGAAGTGTGAATCCAGCACCTCTGAAAGGACCAGCAATCACGACGATCGGACACTGGGCCCGACCGACGCCAGCAGCAACGCCAGTGAGTGGGAGTACGGCTCTAACTCCAGAGGACCTCGTGTCTGCCCCGCTGCTGATCGCATCAACCGTGTGCCCTTCGACGCCGTGAGCGCTGCTCACTCTGTGCAACTGCATCATCGACAACGCCTGCTGAGGCCTGATCGACACCGAAGACGCGACGCCGGATTGCTCGACGCCGCTGATCATCGTGTGCTTCATTTTCCTAAGGTACTGTGTTGTTGGGGGTCCGTGTGACTCCAGGCCCGACGTAGCGCTCCTCGCGGTCGACGCCGAACCTGTGGATTATCTTTGCCCCGGCGTTGTGTAGCTCCCGTGTGAGTTACCCTGTTGCTAAGAACTGTGTTTCCAAGAAGAAGATTTGCTTGATACTAAAAGACTTTTTCGTGCTACAGAAGAAACTACCTTTGAACTATCCTTTTTCCTTCCCAAACGTATTTATTCCGATTGTGTACAGTTTTGCCGTTATTTTGGTCTTGTGCTAAGCCTTATATAAAAATACTTATTTTTACAATACTACGGTGTCGTGTCCATTTGTAGCGTATTCACGGTGTTACTGTATGTGGTCATAATTGCTTAACGCACAGCCTCTGAGATAAGCCTGTTCTGCTCTGCCAAGCTACCAAGGGGGTGAGCAGGGGTTATCGAAGGGTGTGACCCCCTTGCCCTGACTAGAAAAGGAGTGTCCCTATTTGTCAGAAGTGTATACCTCTGCCAACTAGAGACAGCCGGTTCTAACATTGGCAGCAGCGAGAGGATTTGGACCTTGCATTTATGACCCATGTACAGTGATTAGTGTGCGCTACGTAGTGATAGCAGACCATAACGTAGTCACAATCTAATTCGGAAGGATCCTATTTTTGTTCTCCGCTTTTCTGAAACTTGATTTTCTGAACACTGCCAGTTTTAACCATGAGTGACAACGGAGTCACTGCCCCTGCTATCGTTGTTGTAGAAGAGTTCGAGAGGAGTAAGCTAAAGAAATACAAGAAAGATGAGCTGAAACACTTTTGCAACCAGTTTGAAGTTCCTACCACCGGCCTCTCGAGAAAAGATGATTTTTATAAAGCATTGCAGGCCTGGTGGGAGTCCAGAAATCCCTCTGATGTGGTGGTGGTACCCACAGAGGAAGGGGATGAGGAGGTGCCAGTGAATGGACCTGTGCCCTCTCCCGGAAACAGTGTTTCCTCCAAAGGTCTTTCCCCTGAAGAAAGAGAAGAAAGGGCGAAAGAGCGAGCTTACAACATGGAGATGGCAAGGCTAAAAATAAATGGGCAGTTGGAGTTAGAAAATGCAAGAGGTAGAAGGGAAGCTGATTTAGAGATCAAAAAGTTGGAGTTTGAACGAGAGAAGTTAGCTTTGGAGCGTGAAGCCAGGTTGAGGGAACTGGATATCCAAGCTAAAAAGTTAGAGTTGAATCCCTCTGGTGGCAGCATTCCATCCGAGCCTGCAGAAAGTAAGTTTTACTTCCCGAAAGATGTGATCAAAGATTACAATAAGAATGAAGATATTGGTCAATGGTTTAAAGCATATGAGTTAGCATTGTTGGCCCACCAGGTCCCTGAGAAGAATTGGGGAGCGGGGTTGTGGGGTCGCTTTGTGAATGAGGGAAGAGATACCCTGTTAGACATGCCTGTTGCGGATAGGATGTCGTATGCTCATATGAAAGATGCTTTAATGTTGCGATATGGTTTAACCCCCGAGCAGTACAGACAAGCTTTTAGAGAATGTAAGAAGTTGCCTGGTACGACGTGGGTTGAATATGTGTCTTATTTTTGCAGAGCCATGGATGGTTGGGTAAAGGGCAGCAAAGTGGAAAGTTATGAAGCTCTTTATGATTTGTTTGCGTGGGAGCACTTGTCTAATAACTGTTTTCCAGAGCTGCGCCAGCACCTGATTGATAGCAAGATATCTAACCCTAGAAAACTTGCTGAGGAGGCGGACCGCTGGGTCAGTACCAGGGTCCACAAGGGTCCAGTGGGAGACTCAGCCAAAGGTGGGCAGGGTCCCCAGCAGAAGAGTGGGGGGGACAAGGGTAAACAGAAGGAGTCTCAGAAAGGGCCCCAAAGTAATCCCCAAGGGAACCAAGGGAAAGGTTCCCAGCCTCCCCCTGAGAAGAAGCCAGGGGCCCCGACGGGTAAACCTGTTCATAGGGGCCCCCTAACCTGCTACGGTTGTGGGCAGGTGGGACACCGGTTTTATGACCCCCAGTGTCCCAAAAAGGATTCGAATGCACCGCCGCGTGCACCCCCTCGTCAGTTGGCAAGTGTAGCCTTGGGAGGGGAGGAGATGGTTGTCCATGGTGGGAGGGGTCCCGCAGAAATGTCCCTGGTCTCGCTAGGAGACATGCAAATGGTCCCTCCACCCCCTCTGCCTAGTAACACTAGTAAATATAGGCAGTGGGTGACCATTAATGGCCATAGAGTGGAAGCTCTCAGAGACACCGGAGCGAGTGTGACAGCTGTCAAGTGTCACTTGGTGTCCAGAGAGCAGGTGGTTCCCCACGCATTCTATCCCGTGATAGCTGCTGATAACTCCCAGAAAGAGTGTGAGGTGGCTCAGGTTTCCTTTGAATGGGGGGGAGTTTCAGGTACTCTTCAGGTTGCTGTGAGGCCCGCCATGCCGTCGATTGTCTCCTGGGCAATGATTTGGAAGACTCCCCTTGGGCTAAGGTGGAGCGAGCGGCGCACTTGAAAATGTTGGGTGTGCCAGAGTGGGTGTGTGCAACCACTCGATCCATGACAGCGAGTAAGGGTGTTGATGGGGTCCCGGAGCCTGAAAGTACGGCCCAGGACCCAGCTGTGAAGAGAAGAGGCAGGAGGCGCGGGAAACCGGCCCCCGTTGTTCCCGTGGTCCAGGAGGAGGTAGACCCTGAGGGGGATGCCCTGGAGCCCACAGGGGAACAAATTGCCGAACTGGGAGATCTGCCCGAGCTGACCCACTGGCAGCAGGATGGTGGTCCCTCCAGGGAGGAATTCTGTGCGGAACAGAAGGTGTGCCCTTCTCTTGTGGGCATGAGGCAGCAGGCCTCAGCCCAATCCTCAGGTGATCAGTCAGGGTCACATTTTGTGTACTGGGAGAACGACCTCCTGTATAGCGAGCCTAAGGCTGCTGAGCCTGGGTCAGCCCGTGTGCTGGTGGTACCCCAGCGCTTCAGAGCCTTTCTACTGGGTTTGGCTCATGACGTACCGTTAGCTGGACATCTGGGGCAGGACAAGACCTATGACAGGCTTGTCACCCATTTTTATTGGCCTCAGATGCGTAGGGATGTAGACATCCATTGCAAGACTTGTCGCACTTGCCAGGCAAGTGGGAAAAGCGGAAGGAAGCAGAAGGCTCCCCTCCAACCTTTTCCGGTGGTCAGCACCCCCTTTGACCGGGTGGGTATTGACATTGTTGGGCCCCTGGACCCCAAGACAGCCCTGGGCAACAGGTTCATCCTGGTCTTGGTGGACCATGCCACGAGGTACCCGGAGGCCATCTCTCTCCGAGCGGTGACGGCCCCCGTGGTGGGACGAGCACTGATGGGTGTTTTCTCCCGGATGGGGTTCCCCAGAGAGGTGGTGTCCGACCGAGACACCAACTTCATTTCGAACTATATGAAGTCTCTGTGGAAGGAGTGTGGGGTAACCTACAAGTTCACCACTCCTTACCACCCTCAAGGAAATGGGCTGGTTGAGAGATTCAACCGGACCCTGAAAGGCATGATTATGGGTCTTGAAGAACCAATGAGGCGGAAATGGGACGTCCTCTTGCCATGCCTGTTGTTTGCTTACCGTGAGGTGCCGCAGAAGGCTCTAGGGTTCAGCCCCTTTGAGCTCTTATACGGTCACCCGGTAAGAGGACCTTTGAGTCTGGTCAAGGAAGGCTGGGAGCAATCTCCCAGGAAACCTCCCCAGGATGTATACAGCTACATGCTGGCCTGTCGGAACCAGACTCGGCGCTTCAGAGAACTTGCTCAGGCAAATCTGGAGGCCAGCCAGGAGGAGATGAAGCGATGGTACGACCGGAATGCCACTCTGGTAGAGCTTCAGCCTGGTCAGGAAGTGTGGGTCATGTCCCCTGTGGAACCTTGTGCGCTCAAGGACAGGTGGACTGGACCGTTTAAGGTTGTGGAGAAGAAGAGCGATGTCACCTACTTGGTGGACTTGAAATCTCCCAGGAACCCCTTGCGGGTCCTGCATGTCAACCGTTTGAAGCCCCACTTAGAAAGGTCCGAAGTGGGCATGCTCCTAGCTACAGATGATGGGATGGAGGAGGAGAGTGAGCCTCTTCCTGACCTCCTGTATGCTAAAGAGCAAGACGGGTCAGTGGATGGTGTGGTCCTCTCTGACACACTGACCCTTGAGCAGAGACAGGATTGTCACCAACTGTTGGGGCAATTCCCGGATCTGTTTTCCTTGGTTCCGGGTGTCACGCATTGGTGTGTCCATGACGTTGACACCGGAGACAGCCCTCCTGTGAAGCACAAGGCTTACAGGGTGACTGACAAGGTCCGAGCGTACATTAAGGAGGAGGTCTCCAAAATGTTCGCGTTAGGGGTGATTGAGTCCTCTAGCAGTCCTTGGGCCAGCCCAGTGGTCTTGGTCCCGAAGGCTGCAGCGCCTGGTGCTTCACCGGAACTCCGGTTCTGCGTGGACTACCGAGGGCTCAATTCAGTCACGAAGACTGACGCGCACCCCATCCCCAGAGCTGATGAGCTCATCGATCGGTTGGGGGCTGCCCGGTACCTTAGTACGTTCGATTTAACATCTGGGTACTGGCAGATCGCCTTGACTGATGGGGCAAAAGAGAGGTCAGCATTCTCCACACCAGATGGGCTATACCAGTTTCGGGTGATGCCCTTTGGGATGAAGAATGCCCCTGCCACCTTCCAGAGGTTGGTCAACCAGGTCTTGGCTGGACTGGAGGAATTCAGTGCCGCCTGCCTGGACGACATCGCAGTGTTCAGCGCCAGCTGGGAGGAACACTTGCGCCACCTCCAGGAAGTGTTGTTGGCCCCGCGCGGAGCAGGCCTCACAATCAAAGCCAGTAAGTGCCAGATTGGGCAGGGTTCTGTGGTGTACTTGGGGCACCAAGTAGGGAGCGGTAAGGTGGCCCCCCTGCAACCCAAGATTGATACCATCCTGGCTTGGGCACCGCCCAAAACCCAAACGCAGGTGAGAGCCTTCTTAGGACTCACGGGTTATTACAGGAGGTTTGTCAAGGATTACGGCAACATTGTGCACCCCTTGACTTCGCTGACTTCCAGGAAGCAGCCACGAAACGTGATCTGGACTGATGCCTGTCAAACGACCTTTGACACCCTGAAAACTGCAATGTGCACAGCACCTATACTCCAAGCACCCGATTTTTCGAAAGAATTTATTGTTCAGACGGACGCTTCAGAGCATGGCGTGGGGGCTGTTCTAGCTCAGGTGAATGAAGAGGGCCGAGACTTGCCGGTAGCCTTCATCAGTAGGAGGTTACTTCCCAGAGAAACGAGGTGGAGTGCGATAGAGAGAGAAGCATTCACTGTGGTCTGGGCGCTGAAGAAGCTAAGACCCTACCTGTTTGGGACTCACTTCCGGGTTCAGACAGACCACAGGCCCCTCAGATGGTTGATGCAAATGAGGGGTGAGAATCAAAAACTGTTGAGGTGGTCCATTGCTCTACAGGGGATGGACTTTACGGTGGAACACCGCCCTGGTACAGATCACGCCAATGCTGATGGTCTGTCCAGATTTTTCCGCCTTAGTGATGAGGACTCCCTAGGTTAAGGGTAGTTCTCCCCACATTTCAGCTGGAGGGGACACGTGTTAGACCTGACATCATTGGCTTGAGTCTCTCCTCCATTTTTTCTGTTTGCCTCTACTGTTTTACGATGTTTTGCTGGTATATGCTTTGGGCGCCGTGTCGCTGCTGATCAGTGCCATAGCGCAAGTGCTCCCTATGTTAAAATGATGTATCTATTGTATCCATGTTTGGCTTATTTGGTTTACTGTCAGTCCCTAGTCTAGTGCACCAGGAGTGCCGGGGCTTGTAAATACAAATGCCGCTCGTGGGCTTGCAGCACGTGTTGTGCCACCCACAGGAGCGGCCTTGTAAAAGAATTTCTACGGGTCGGTCATTGCGAGACCCACGTGCAGTCCTGTACTGTCACGCCGGCTGCGCAGGTATCCCTACTTGCCAGCCCCTCCAACCTTCCCTTAACTTCATGTTAGTCACCCCTATGGTAGGCCCATGGGCAGGGTGCATTGTAAGTGTAAGGTAGGACACGCCTGACCAAGTTGGCATGTCCTGATAGTAAAGTGCCGCCATCTTCGTGCTTCACTATTGCGAGGCCGCCTGCTCTCCGTTGGATAGAATGGGCCGCCGGGATTGTTAACGCTATAATCCTAGCTGGCTCGGGGAGCACGGTGCAATGTCGAGTTTGGTATCCCGGAACTCGGGGTTTAATTACGCATCCATTGGTGTGGATGGTTTTTGGACACTGGGTTCGAAAATAGCACTTTTAGAAAGTGTCTATTTTCTTGCCTAACCATATCTGGTTTCTGCTGGTCTTGCGTGTGTGTGACAGGAGCTGGGTGGCTCCACAGGTCTGGATGAGTCAGTGTGGGATGAGTGGGACATTTACGTTGAGAGTAGGGGGAGAGTAGTTGTTGATAGCCTGCCTTGCCTGATACAATGCTGGCTCCACCTCCCGCTAAGCGACTGATGGCTCTGTGCCTGCCATGGACGATCCTAGCCCCACCTCCTGCCAGGAGGGCTCCTGCCAGTATCAATGCTGGCTCCACCTCCTGCGGGGCGTCTGAGGACTCAGCCCGGCTCAATGAATAGGCCAGGTGCTACTGCCTAGCTCCACCCACCACAGACCCAGGATGTTGGGAAATCCCCGGCATAGACAAAGGGATCAAAGACGAAAAGGGGTATAAGAGAAGGACCCCTGAAATAGGAAATCAGATCACTTCTGACAAGGAACCCTGTAACCAAGGACAAGAAGCCTGCTGATCTAAAGGACTGCCTACCCCTTCTGCCAGTGTGCTGTTGTTGGGGGAATCCTGCAGTGCTTCTTTATTTTTGCCAAGGAACCAGGAGAGAGGAACTGTGTGTGTACTCTCACGCTTGCTAAGAAAATCTCCAAGGACTGGAAGAGTGCCAGTCTCCTGCGGAAGTCACAGGGCTAAAGGACTTCATCTGCTAAAAGTGCTATTTGCTGGAAGTGTGAATCCAGCACCTCTGAAAGGACCAGCAATCACGACGATCGGACGCTGGGCCCGACCGACGCCAGCAGCAACGCCAGTGAGTGGGAGTACGGCTCTAACTCCAGAGGACCTCGTGTCTGCCCCGCTGCTGATCGCATCAACCGTGTGCCCTTCGACGCCGTGAATGCTGCTCACTCTGTGCAACTGCATCATCGACAACACCTGCTGAGGCCTGATCGACACCGAAGACGCGACGCCGGATTGCTCAACGCCGCTGATCATCGTGTGCTTCATTTTCCTAAGGTACTGTGTTGTTGGGGGTCCGTGTGACTCCAGGCCCGACGTAGCGCTCCTCGCGGTCGACGCCGAACCTGTGGATTATCTTTGCCCCGGCGTTGTGTAGCTCCCGTGTGAGTTACCCTGTTGCTAAGAACTGTGTTTCCAAGAAGAAGATTTGCTTGATACTAAAAGACTTTTTCGTGCTACAGAAGAAACTACCTTTGAACTATCCTTTTTCCTTCCCAAACGTATTTATTCCGATTGTGTACAGTTTTGCCGTTATTTTGGTCTTGTGCTAAGCCTTATATAAAAATACTTATTTTTACAATACTACGGTGTCGTGTCCATTTGTAGCGTATTCACGGTGTTACTGTATTTGGTCATAATTGCTTAACGCACAGCCTCTGAGATAAGCCTGTTCTGCTCTGCCAAGCTACCAAGGGGGTGAGCAGGGGTTATCGAAGGGTGTGATCCCCTTGCCCTGACTAGAAAAGGAGTGTCCCTATTTGTCAGAAGTGTATACCTCTGCCAACTAGAGACAGCCGGTTCTAACACTATGTCAATAGCATGCACCTCCATGAGGTCATGGAATTCTAGGGCATTTTTGATGAGAGATATTGTATTAATGAGTAAGCAGTGAGTTGTGTTCTGATTGTTGTTAGGGTTTATGTACTATGAACGTGAAGTGCAATTCTGTTGGTTCCTGGAAAGGTGACATGATGATCAAGTACAGAGAATGTATCTGTGTGTTTTAATGAAAGAATACACTGTTAAAGTTTGGAGCAGATCCCTTTTGACTTAGAGACATCTCTGCTTACCCTATTCTTGAGAGTGTAAAGCTATATGCTAAACATTTGTTTCCCTTTTAGAGGTTTTCTACCAAAATCCTCCAATTGCTGACACCTTCCTGCTTTACCTTCCTATTTCCTGAATACTCTTTGAGATTTTCTGTTTGAACCATCCTCAATCAAAACTTAGAGCCCTGGATAGATGACTTTAAGACTTTTGCCATTGTACTCATGTGACTGTACTTGTCACACATTGATGCTATTGAACTGGATTTTTTTTGTCGACTAACGCTTCCTTTTGAATTCTGTATCTGAAAGATGCTCAATTTCTATTGATTTGAATTGATTATTAAATTGTAATAAACTAGGCTTGGGCATAAAACTCTGCTCCGCTTGTGTAGATTGCAGAACAGAATATGGGCACTCGGTGCTCCGCGGAGAAGCCCAGAGTTTCTGAATTCCACCTTTTGAGCGCGAAGTGCATTTATTTTTCCATTCACACGCTCAAGATTAGTTTTGGCACCCATTCATGAGCTCCACAATACTGTCGGACTGCTTGGGGTCATGCACAAGACTTCGTGCTCCCTTGCTCTGTTAGCGAGCTCCCCTGAGACTTTGCACTCGCTCGCACGGCTTTCGGACACAATGATGCCAATCTAGTGCCGATCGCAAATGGAGGACCTAAGCAACTTTTGGGCTCAAGATGCAGCTGAGAGGCTTTTGAAGTGGATTTTCTTCTCCATCTGGCTTTTGGAGTTTTTTTTGTGAGAGAAGCCTTTTTTAAAGTTTTTTTTCCAACAGGAAAGAAGTTCCCCAAATACTTCAACTTCCTGTTCCTGCCAAGCAGGCTCCTCCCAGTGCTTTGTCCCTCTCCTGTTCACTTTTCGTTGAGATTTGGAGCTGGAAGGATCACTCTAATTGGCTGCTGCAAACATACCCTTAGATTTAAGGACTTTATATTTGAGATTTCACAATCAAAAAACTGGTGTGTAAGGGTGTTTTTTTATTCAGGGCATGTACTAGGATTTAGTTGTACTTTTATTTGATTGTTTAAATTCATTGCGGTGGGTGGCCTGCAGTTTTAGTAGGGGCTTAGCTATTTTTTTGCATGTCATTTTTCTTCTTTTGTAAAGAAAAAATGTTGCACAGTTCCGTTCATTTTCTAAATTTTTAAAAAAGTTTGCAACATTCATTTAATTCTCTATGCGGCCTAGTCTGCCAATGGGCCTTCCAGCTAGTAGGTCCAGTACTAATCATGGGTGCATGGAACAACTGTTTCTGTGGTGTCTGTCGACTTGAAACATCATTTAGGCCATGGATGGCATTGGGTTAAATTACAAAATGTGTTTTTTGGGCTATTTCAATTTTTTTCTGCAAACAGTGTATAAGTGGGCTAATTATGTTTGATGCCTTTGGAGGGCGTGTGTTGTTGTAAAATTACTTAGCCCAGTTAATTTTAGCTTTTGGTATTTGCTGAATTAATGCTCTTTTTTTGTATTACCAATCCATGCCTACTTTGTCTGGCCAGTGTGCGAGAGTGTTTGCCATAGATCACCATTTATCTTTGTTCTCCAAGCCGTGTGGCCATGGACCATTTTATATAGTGAGTGTCCATTGGCCTGCATGTGTTCTTTGTTTGTGGCCATTGCCAGCTCCCATATTTGCAGAGCTCCAGCTCAGGAGAAGCAGAGCGGCAATTGACGACATGCCCACCTACCTCTAGTTCTTCTTCAGGCATTGACAGTGGCACAGTCAAAAAGTACTCCTCTCCAGTGGGACTTTTGTACAGTTAGCAAAGAGAGGGAGCACATTGCAGTATGAACTATTTGCCACACAAATGTTCGTAGATGTACTCCTAATTCACATTATGGTACTGGAGGACAAACAACCCATATGAAAAAAGACCAATCAATCAATCAATCAAGAGTATTTGTAAAGCGCGCTACTTAGCTGCTGGGGTCTCAAGGCGCTGGGGGGGGGGGGGGCTGCTACTGCTCGAAAAGCCAGGTCTTGAGTTACTTCCTGAAGGAGAGATGGTCCTGGATGAGTCGTAGGTGGGTGGGGAGGGTGTTCCAGGTCTTGGCCGCCAGGTAGGTGAAGGATCTTCATCCGGTGTTGGTTCTGCGGATCCGTGGGACGGTGGCGAGGGCGAGGCTGGCGGAGCGGAGCTGGCGGGTTGGCGTGTAGAACGTGAGGCGATTGTTGAGGTATTCGGGGCCTAACTCGTGGAGAGCCTTGTGTGCGTGGGTGAGGAGTCTAAACGTGATCCTTTTGCTGACGGGGAGCCAGTGCAGGTCCCTCAGGTGGGCGGAGATGTGGCTGTGTTGGGGGATGTCCAAGACGCGTCGTGCTGAGGCGTTCTGGATGCGCTGGAGTATTTTCTGTAGTTTGGCGGTGGTCTCAGCGTAGAGGGTGTTCCCGTAGTCCAGACGGCTGGTGACGAGAGCCTGGGTGACCGTTTTCCTGATTCCAGTGGGGATCCAGCGGAAGATCTTACGGAGCATGCAGAGAGTGTTGAAGCAGGAGGAGGTAACGGCGTTAACTTGCTTGGCCATCGTGAGGGAGGAGTCAAGGATGAAGCCCAGGTTGCGTGCGTGGTACGTCAGCTTGTGTGGGGGGCCCAGAGCAGGGGACCACCAGGATTCGTCCCAGGCGGAGATGGATGGGCTGAGGATGAGGACTTCCGTCTTGTCTGAGTTCAGTTTCAGGCGGCTGAGCTTCATCCAGTCTGCGATGTCTTCCATTCCATCCTGGAAGCTGGCTCTGGCAAAGGTGGGGTTCTTGCTGAGGGAGAGGATCAGTTGGGTATCGTCGGCGTAGGAGATGATGTTGAGGTTGTGCTTGCGTGCGATGGCTGCGAGGGGGCTCATGTAGACTTTGAAGAGGGTGGGGCTGAGCGAGGAGCCTTGAGGTACGCCGCAGATGATCTTGGTGGCTTCTGCGAGGAAGGGCGGGAGACGGACACTTTGGGATCAGATGTCGTCGGTGGTCGCGATGAGGGTGGTCTCGGTGCTGTGGTTCGCTCGGAATCCGGACTGCGATGGGTCGAGGGAGCCGTTCGTCTCCAGGAAGGCTGTCAGCTGTTTGTTGACGGTTTTCTCGATGACTTTTGCAGGGAAGGGGAAGAGCGAGATGGGGCGAAAGTACTTGAGGTCTGAGGGGTCTGCGGTGGGTTTCTTCAGGAGGGTGCTGATTTCTGCGTGCTTCCAGCTCTCCGGGAAGGTGGCGGATATGAAGGAGTTGTTAATGATGTCCCGAAGTTTGGGTGCGATGATGGAGTCAGCTTTGTTGAAGATGTGGTGTGGGCAGGGATTGGCTGGGGAGCCGGAGTGGATGGTGTTCATCGTGTGGGTGGTATCTTCCGTGCTGACCTGAGTCCAGGCGCGCATGTTGGTGGTGGGGGGTGTAGGTTCGGTGGTGAGGTATGTGTTCTGAGCACCGAAGCTGTCGTGTATGTCGACGATCTTACTGTGAAAAAAGGTGGCCAGAGAGTTGCAGAGGTCTTGAGAAGGCGTGATGTCGTTGTTGCTGGCGTTGGGGTTGGAGAGCTATTTCACGACGTTGAAGAGTTCCTTGCTGTTGTGGGTGTTGTCCAGTTGTTCTCTGAAGGATGACCTTTTGGTGGTGCGGATCAGCTGGTGGTGTTTGCGGGTGGCGTTCTTGAGAACTGTCATGTTGTCCGTTGACTGGTTGTGGCGCCAGGCTTTCTCGAGGTCACAGCAGGATTTCTTGGAGTCTTTGAGAACGTTGGTGAACCAGGCAGCTTTCTTCCTGTTGAGGTTGCTGGGAGGGTTTTTCAGTGGAGCAAGGGTGTTGGCGCAGTCAGTGATCCACTGTGTGAGGTTACGGGCTCCTTTGTTGGGGTCCGTGGTGTTGGTGGGAGGGTTTAGGCGCAAGGAGGTGGTGAGTTGGTCAGTGGTGATCTTGCTCCAGCATCTTCGGGGGGTTTGTTGAAGGCGGTGGTGGGTGGTTGTTTTCCTGAAGTTGAAGTGTTAGCAGCTGTGGTCAGTCCAGTGGAGCTCGGTGGTGTGGCTGAAGGAGATGTGGTTGCTGGAGGAGAAGACAGGGTCGAGCGTGTGGCCGGTGTAATGGGTGGAGGTGTTGACCAGTTGCTTGAATCAGAGGTTAGCGAGGTTGTATAGTAGGGCGGTGGTGTTGTTGTCCTGGTCATTCTCCAGGTGGAAATTACGGTCTCCTAGGAGGATGTAGTCGGGGGAGGCGAAGGCGAGTGGGCTGATGAAGTCTGCAATGGCCTCGCTGAAGTGTGAGCGTGGCCCGGGGGTCTGTAAATGAGGGTTCCTCTGAGGGTGGTCTTGGGGTCGATGTGAATCTGGAAGTGCAGGTGCTCTGCGGTGGCGAGGGTGTCGTCGGTGTTGGTCGTGATGCGGATAGTGTTTCTGTGGGTGATGGCGATGCCTCCTGATGATCTTGTAGCCGTCCGGGATGGCAATGGCGATGTCGGGGGCTAAGGAGGTGTTCATCCAGGTTTCCGTGAAGAAGGCGACATCTCGTGCCGTTTTGTCCAGGAGGTCCCATAGTTCGACGGCGTGCCTGTGGATGGAGCGGGTGTTGAGCAGGATGCACTTGAGGGCCGGGGGTTGTTGTTGGCGGCTGTCTTGGCTGGCGTGGTGCAGGACCGAGTGCAGGTGAAGTAGCAGGCATGGCAGGTGAAGGCTCCGTGGGTGCGTTTCGGGGTGACTTTGTAGCAGGCTGGATGTCAGCCGGTGTTGAGTGCCAGGAGGGTGGTGGCATCGTAGCTCAGTTGGGTTGGCTGGCTCTGGCGGGGTCCAGGGGTTCTGGTGCTGGGCGCGGTCCAGGCGCAGACCGGCGTAGACGGACTTGCCTTTGGCGCGCCTTCGGTGCGCAATTGGCGTGCCCGCTGCGCGTACACGCCGTCCCCGCCATTTATGGCAAAGTGGGAGGGAGGAGCAGCTGGGAGGCGGGAGTGGGGCGGTGAATGGGGAACGGGAGACAGGAGAAGGGGGCGGGCCGCAGGAGAGCAGCGGCGGGGAGCAGAGTGGGGGTTGGAAAGAGCGGGAAAGCAGAGCAGGGGAGAGCGAGGGTAAGCCTGGGCAAGCCTGGAGAGCGAGGGCAAGCCTGGGCAAGCCTGGGGAGTGAGGGCAAGCCTGGAGAGCAGGGGCCCTAAGGATATGCGGCAGCAAGAGGGCCAAGCAGGCAGCGGCAGCAGAATCTGGGCACACGGGGGCCGTGCGGTAGTAGAGTGACCGGGTCAAGGGTCACAGCTCACTGCCACGCGGTCCCCGCCATTTATGGCCAAGTGGGAGGGAGGAGCAGCTGGGAGGAGGGAGCAGGGGAATGGGGAGCGGGAGACAGAAGGGGGCGGGGCTGCAGGAGAGCAGCAGTGGGGAGCAGAGGGGGGGGTTGGAAAGAGCAGGAAAGCGGAGCGGGGGAGAGCGAGGGCAAGCCTGGGCAAGCCTGGAGAGCGAGGGCAAGCCTGGGCAAGCCTGGGGAGCGATGGCAAGCATGGAGAGCAGGGGCCCTAAGGAGAGGCGGCAGTAAGAGGGCCAAGCAGGCAGCGCCAGCAGAATCTGGGCACACGGGGGCCATGCGGTAGTAGAGTGACCGGGTCAAGTGGGAGGAGCACCTTAAATAAATTTCTGAACATGATCGTTATGGTGAGGAGAGCCAGGGAACATCAGCTAAAGGTCCAATCATGGTTGAAGGTAATGATGAGGAAGAAGAGGGTAACATCTTCACAATGAGCAGCCCTGTTCCCAGCAGTGCACCAGCAAATACACCAACCTCTGTGACTTCACAATGGCACACGCTTTGACATACAGTGACTGCCCCACCACAACACACATTGAGTGTACCACCACCACCTACTTCTTGAAAGACGCAGATGTCAGTCACCTGAGAAAAGAAGAAAATCCAGTCTGCTATTACAGGTCTGTTTCGGCAGGAGGGGCCCTTTGAGCGGAACCACCCAACCGCATGTTTGTACAATGGCAAGCTGGCAAAAATGTTAGAGCTGGACCTTTTCTCTTTTTTTCTTTAGTGGAAGGAGTGGTATTCTTAGAATTTTCGGCAGCCATCTGCCGGAAATGGAAGGAAACAAGTTGGACCTATTTTGCCAGAGTTGCTGTTCCAGCGATGCATCACGGTGTGCTGCAGTTGGTTGGACAAGCTTTGCTGCAAAGTGTTGTTCATGCCATCCACCTGACGACAGACTAGTGGACCAATTGTCAGGTGACTGATTACATGCGCATCACTGCATGCACACTGGATCTCTTTTGCAGGGGAAAAGCAAAAGATATGTGCAAGTCTTGGCCCTAAAGAAAGCCTTAGTAGCATTCAATGGCATGCAACATTGCCGATGTTCACCTTGGAGAAATCACATATAGCTGTAAACTTCTTGGAGGAATATAACAGCAAGGTGTATGAATAGCTGTGACCCAGAGGTATCAGAATTGGATTTGTTGCCACGGACAATGGCAGTAATACAGTCAAAGTCATGTCAGACTGAGGCTATTTCAGGGTCCTGTGTTTGGCCCATTGCTTCAACCTGGTGGTGCAAAACTTCCTCAAAGAGGAAGACATAGTCAGCAACATACTGACCACCTGCATATGAAATCTGCACTAGTTTCAGCCAATATTTTAAAGCCAAGAAGCAGTTGCGGATTATGCAGCATAATAATAGAGCACCAGTTAAAGTTGCACTAGTAAAACAGTGCTGCCTCCTCCTACTCAACAGAGACCACCTGGGGCTGCACACCTGGGTGGTGGCTCAGCCAGCAATGTAGCTACCCAGCCACTGCCACGGCACTGGGTAGGTTAAAAAAAAGGAAAAGGAAGGTAAAGGAAAGAAGAAAGAAATAAAGAAGTAAAGGGAAATAAGTAAAAAGTCACAAAAAACACAATTTGTTTTTCCAAAAATGCAAAATACATAAACACAAAGACACAAACTAATAGCCCCATCAGCTGTGGAGTCCCTCAGGGAGCCTCATTAAGCCCCACCCTTTTCAATGTCTATATGTCATCTTTTGCTGAAATTGGAAGGCATCTGCTCCTACGCGGATGACACACAGCTGATGGTGGCTCTGGACGAAAAACCAGATATTATTAAATCCAAACTGCACGACTGCCTTTCGGATTTGGCCCAGTGGATGCACTCACATTGCCTGAAACTGAACGCCGGAAAATCTGAGATCCTTCTGTTTGGCAGTGCCAAATGTGTGTGGGGTTTGACGTGGTGGCCACCCTCACTTGGTATGGCCCCCATCCCGAAACAACATGCAAGGAACCTGGGCGTCATTATGGATGATGCATTGTCCATGAAAGATCATGTGCGATCCCTTTGTGGCAAAGGCTTCTCCATCTTGAAGCTTCTTGCCAGACTATTTCCCTGGATACCCCTGGATTGCAGACGTTCCGTCACTCAAGCCTTGCTAGTTAGCCGTCTGGACTATAGCAACGCGCTGTTTGTGGGCATGAACGAGTATTTGTTCACACAAGTACTACAGACCTCGATTGCTGCCGTTGACGCCAAAGGGATCGTAGCCCTGCAGTGACTGTGATTTATTCTGGTCCTGCGGCTTTAAAATAAGCCCCCGTGTGATCCAAGATTAACGGCTATATACCTGACATCCTGCCATCCTGAGGCCATCACTCGCCGCACCTCTTTGCCAATCCAAGAACCCCTGAGACGCCGGACCTCGGCGTGCTGATTAATCACACTAATGAACCACGGCCATTCGCCGGAGATCCCACCACCGTGAGCCCCACACTTGTTGCACCCCGATTGCACAGTAATCCTGAGATGCCGGACAGCGGCACTCCAGTTCCTTTTACCCACGTGCCCCTTCAGACTTATACTCGGTCGCAATTAGCAGCCCAGCAGGCTACTCCTGCCTTCCCAGCACTGGAACTAAGCCGACAACCACGTCCTGAAGATGACCCCAAACAATTGAGGGTTGAAACGTCGTCGACTGTACAGCACATTTATTGGCGCAAATTCTACTGTGGCTATTGCTTAAATGTGAATTGAACACTTAAGTCACTGGAATTGTTCACTTCACTAAGCCACCCACTGTATGATACTTGCACTCACACCCTTCCTGCGCCGTTCACCCTGTTTTTCCTACCACTTCCGTCGCCATTTTTCACCATTGAGCACCAAGTATTTTATGGTTGTCATTCGATTTGTCTAAATACAGTGCTGCTACAACTATATGATCATGACCCTGCCTTTTTTTCCCTTTAAATACAAGAATAACAACCAATGAGTAATTGAATATTTGTCTCCTTTATTTCCTTTTGTGTAATGTTTTCAACATACATGTATATTTGTCTACCAAATATTACCTGTTGGGAAATTGTTTTTTGGTCAAACTTGTCACCCTGATCCCTAACAGGTCTATGGGTCTTACTCCTGTTTTATTTTACCAATTACCCTTCTTAGCAGCTTCTTTCTTTAATTTCTCAAAGATATGTTCTGGCTTCTTTGGTGTTAAAATTGTTACCACTTTTTCACTAGATTTTCCACCCTTATCCGAAACCATGTTGCTCTTCTTCACTTCTAGAACTTTAGATAGGCAGCCGCACAGTTCTGCATTTGCTTCACCCTTAGAAGTCGGTGTGTTGCTAGCTACACCTACAACTTCACTGCTCACATCTGTAATGGCATTTAGGTCTGAGCCGGGTTTAGCATACATAGCTATGGTGATGGAGCCGTCTTTATCAACCCCAATAGGACCAGACTTCCCAGGTTTATTCACTGGATCTTTGCTTTGCTCTTTTAACAGCTTTTTGCCTTTCTTAGGCATTGCCTGTTTTAGGAGCCAGGAGCAGTACACGCGAGCGAGAGTCTCCCTGAGGAAAGACAACAGAATTGAAGGGAGCAGGTATCCAGGCTAAGCATGGGCGGAAAATCCGTTACGCTCGTGGATTTTGCGGATTTTTGGGAAATTCGCAATCCGCGAGATTTGCAAATTTCCCGCAAAATCCGCAAATTCGCACGCAGCAGATTTTTTTTGCGGCTCGCGTCGTTGGTGATACAATTTTTGCGGCGCGCGGCGTTTATCATCGTTTGCCGAGTTGTTTTTCTCGATATTTTGCGAGTGCTGCGCCATTTTGGATCTTGCTGTGTGATCCCGCGGGAATTTGGCGAGCGCGATTACGTCATCGCGGCTTGCCAACTTGGACAGCGAGAGTTTGTCAACGCAAGTACGGCGGGATCACGTCTCGCGGTACTTCGCAATTGCGAGATTTGAGATGCGGCGAGCAGCAACAATCTCGCACAAGCGAAAATATAAAATTTGCAATTCTGCACAAGAAATCCACCAGCAAGCAGCATAAACCTTCTTGAAATGATGATTTTTATCTGAATAACTCCTTAGGTTGACCTTTGCCTGCACTTTTTTAGCGAGGAGTCCATTTTGGGGAGGGGGGGAGGGGGGTGGGAGGAAGGAAGTGCCCCACAGTCTTCAACTTCCTGTTCCTGTCCAGCAGGCTCCTCCCAGTGCTTTGTCCATCTCCTGGTCACTTTTCATTTGGATCTGGAGCTGGAAGGATTACTTTTTGTGGATGCTGCTGGATATTTGGATTTGAGGCCTTTTTGACTTTCTTTGGATCACTGTTGGATTAGAAATTTTACAAGTAAGTTTGTTTGGGGCATTACAGTTGCTGCAACTAAAATTTTGGAATTTTCGATTTTTGGGCTGTTTTGGGGCCTTTTGCCCAGGGGTACTCAGTGGTGGGTGGACTGAGTCTTTCTGTGGGTTGTCTTGAACTTAAACATCATGGAGGGCATGGATGGAATGGGATTGTGCTGATTTTTCAGTGATTTTCATTTTTTGGGGCTGTACTTGTGGCCTTTTCACCAGGGGTATTTGAGTCTAGCATGGGCCTAGTCTTTCTGTGGGCTGTCTTGAACTTAAACATCATGGAGGGCATGGATGGAATGGGATTGTGCTGATTTTTCAGTGATTTTCGTTTTTTGGGGCTGTACTTGTGGCCTTTTCACCAGGGGTATTTGAGTCTAGCATGGGCCTAGTCTTTCTGTGGGCTGTCTTGAACTTAAACATCATGGAGGGCATGGATGGAATGGGATTGTGCTGATTTTGCAGTGTTTTTCGATTTTTGGGGGTGTTCATGGGGAGGGACAGGCCATGTGGCTGGTGGCCATTTTGAGTGCTGCTACAGGCACTGGCCATGTGCTGGGAGGCAAGTGGCCATTTTGGATGCAGGCTTTGTTGTTAGGCCTGCAACCATTTTGCCTACTTTTCAACCTTTATGCCCAGGGGTAGTGAGTCTTGCATGGGCCTAGTCTTTCTGTGGGTTGTCTTGAATTTAAACATCATGGAGGGCATGGATGGATTGGGATTGTGCTGATTTTTCAGTGATTTTCGTTTTTTGGGGCTGTACTTGTGGCCTTTTCACCAGGGGTATTTGAGTCTAGCATGGGCCTAGTCTTTCTGTGGGCTGTCTTGAACTTAAACATCATGGAGGGCATGGATGGAATGGGATTGTGCTGATTTTTCAGTGATTTTAGTTTTTTGGGGCTGTACTTGTGGCCTTTTCACCAGGGGTATTTGAGTCTAGCATGGGCCTAGACTTTCTGTGGGCTGTCTTGAACTTAAACATCATGGAGGGCATGGATGGAATGGGATTGTGCTGATTTTGCAGTGTTTTCCGATTTTTGGGGGTGTTCATGGGGAGGGACAGGCCATGTGGCTGGTGGCCATTTTGAGTGCTGCTACAGGCACTGGCCATGTGCTGGGAGGAAAGTGTCCATTTTGAATGCAGGCTTTGTTGTTAGGCCTGCAGCCATTTTGCCTACTTTTAAACCTTTATGCCCAGGGGTAGTGAGTCTTGCATGGGCCTAGTCTTTCTGTAGGTTGTCTTGGATTTAAACATCATGGAGGGCATGGATGGATTGGGATTGTGCTGATTTTTCAGTGATTTTCGTTTTTTGGATCTGTACTTGTGGCCTTTTCACCAGGGGTATTTGAGTCTAGCATGGGCCTAGTCTTTCTGTGGGCTGTCTTGAACTTAAACATCATGGAGGGCATGGATGGAATGGGATTGTGCTGATTTTTCAGTGATTTTCGTTTTTTTGGGGCTGTACTTGTGGCCTTTTCACCAGGGGTATTTGAGTCTAGCATGGGCCTAGTCTTTCTGTGGGCTGTCTTGAACTTAAACATCATGGAGGGCATGGATGGAATGGGATTGTGCTGATTTTGCAGTGTTTTTCGATTTTTGGGGGTGTTCATGGGGAGGGACAGGCCATGTGGCTGGGGGCCATTTTGAGTGCTGCTACAGGCACTGGCCATGTGCTGGGAGGCAAGTGGCCATTTTGAATGCAGGCATTGTTGTTAGGCCTGCAACCATTTTGCCTACTTTTCAACCTTTATGCCCAGGGGTAGTGAGTCTTGCATGGGCCTAGTCTTTCTGTGGGTTGTCTTGAATTTAAACATCATGGAGGGCATGGATGGATTGGGATTGTGCTGTTTTTTCAGTGATTTTCGTTTTTTGGGGCTGTACTTGTGGCCTTTTCACCAGGGGTATTTTAGTCTAGCATGGGCCTAGTCTTTCTGTGCGTTGTCTTGAATTTAAACATCATGGAGGGCATGGATGGATTGGGATTGTGCTGATTTTTCAGTGATTTTCGTTTTTTGGGGCTGTACTTGTGGCCTTTTCACCAGGGGTATTTGAGTCTAGCATGGGCCTAGTCTTTCTGTGGGTTGTCTTGAATTTAAACATCATGGAGGGCATGGATGGATTGGGATTGTGCTGATTTTTCAGTGATTTTCGTTTTTTGGGGCTGTACTTGTGGCCTTTTCACCAGGGGTATTTGAGTCTAGCATGGGCCTAGTCTTTCTGTGGGGTGTCTTGAACTTAAACATCATGGAGGGCATGGATGGAATGGGATTGTGCTGATTTTTCTGTTTTTTCCCCGATTTTTTTGTGGTGTATAACTGAACTGATGTTCCTCTGTCTTCCATTGTTTTTAGGTGCACAAGACTCAAGAGAACCACCAGTGCCAGGAAGAAGTCCTGCAGCGGTGTGTGTGTGCAGCATAACGTCCCGCGACGTCACGTCTGGCCTCAGACAACTCTACAATTCGTGCAACTGTGGCCTGCTGTCTGACCTGCTCTGAAGAAGATGGCCCCAAAAAAAGTTCTCCGTAGCTCCTCTAGCAAGAAAGTTGCGAGTAAGGAGCAGAAGAAGCAAGTTACCAAGGAGGCTGGTGTGCCAACCGCCACGTTTTTTGGGAGCAAGAAAAAAAGTACGCCTGCAGCAGCAGGATCTGCTGGGGACCAAGCTGGGAGCAGCACCCCCGCTCCATTGGGTTCAGTGCCTCCACCACCACGCCAACTTAAGTCAAAGCCCTTGAGTGCTTCAGAGGCAGTCAGTGTACTTCTCCAATCACCATCGACCAGTGATGTTGGCTCATCGCAAGAAAGTAGCAGCAATGTCCCTGAATCAACACAGGTTGTTGTAACTCATCTGACAAGTGTTGAACAACCACAGCCGCAACAACAACATGTGCAAGTAGGTCAAGCCCAAGTACATGTGGAAGGAGAGGCAGCGCAAGGAGATGCGCAAGTAGAGGTGCATGGAGGGTCACAACAAGTTCCCACAATAGTTGTCCCTCCCGAAGTAGGGGCACATCAGGAAATCGACAATCAAGCTGAGGTATCATTGGAAGCCACTCCTCCTGATGATTATTCATTGTCTTCCACATCCCTAGCAAGGAAAAGATCAAGGTTGGTGTCTACATCTTCTTCAAGCCCACCGCCTTCTGATGATCTGGATGACGAATGGGTACCACCACGGCAGCCTGTGAGTGAGGCACACCATGATCTGACAAAGATACCTAAGCGTAAAAGGAAGGTCGTCGAAAAACTCATAGCTATGGAGTGTGATGATGAGGCACAACAAGAAGTGACGCATACTGCTGCTGGTGAAGCCTCTCACGATGACGACGAGCCAGTCATCATAAAGGTCACTGCAGCCCCAGCGGGCATGCAGCAAAGAGACATTTTGACCCTATCCCGAGAAGCTGTTGAGCGTGATGATGATGTCGACGAGGAGGCAATGGAAATGGAAACACAACAATCATTAGATTTGGAGTTAACTAGTACACCAACACCTACCGCTTCCATATTTCTTCCTCGCAAGAAGGTACCCACCTCGACCTCAATTCGTGGTGGTGAAAGTGCAAAACGTACTGAAGTTCGGCAATCCACATCCTCCACTTCATCTGGCATTAGCAGCAGGACCACCACCACCAGTATCGCCGCCTCCTCCGGCCCCCAAAGACATTTCAAGTCTCCAGTTTGGGACTTCTTTAGTGTTTGCCCAAAAATGGAAAACGTAGCCATTTGTAGCTTTTGTAAGCTTTGAGTTAGTCGTGGTAAGCTTGGTTCTAACTATGGTACCGGAGGCCAGAGAGGTCATCTTAGGAGAGCGCACCCTGTCCAATGGTTTCCGCACCTAGAGGCGGTCAAGGAAGCCGGAATTGCACGTAATGAAAACGTTGATTTTTCATCTGATGATGACGAGGAGGAAGAAGACGATTCAAACACTTCACTTACACCCAGTACCCCTGTCAGCAGCACACCCCATGTGAGGCACACTAAGAGTGTGGGAGAGAGTGAGACATCAATGCGGAAAAGTTCATCAGCGAGCGTAACTGGGTCGAAGATATCATCATCATCCCGTAAATCCTTGGTCCAGGGCAACATTAAAAAGATATTGTTTACAGAAGCGCAATATGAACGCAACCACCCACTGACGCGTCTGTATAACACTAAGCTGGCTAAAATGCTAGCTCTGGACCTTCTCCCTTTTTCTTTTGTAGAAGGGGTTGGTTTTCTAGAATTAGTGGCAGCGCTCTGCCCTAAATGGAAGGTTCCTAGCCGGTTCTATTTTGCCCGAGTTGCGGTTCCAGCACTACATGAAGATGTTCTGAAGGTGATTGGGGCAGCTTTGCAGAAGAGTGCTGTTCACACCATACATCTGACAACAGACATGTGGACCAGTGGCGCAGGCGCTGATTACATGTGCATCACTGCACACTGGGTCTCTTTTTCAGGGGCTAAAGCAAAGCTAAACGCAGGTGTTGACGCGGACATTGTTTTTAAAGCTGCTCGGAAACATGCAACACTAGCCATGTTTGGTTTGGAGAAACGTCACACAGCAGAAAACATTTTGGATGTCTTTAACACAAAGGTCCTTAACTGGCTGTCCCCACTAAAACACCAGGTTGGTTATGTTTCCACGGACAATGGCGCCAATATAGTTAAGGCCATGAGGGACGGTAACTATTTCAGAGTGCCGTGTTTGGCGCACTGTATAAACCTGGTTGTCCAAAAATTCTTGGGTAATAAAGGCAGTGCAGCGTACAGCGTATTGGACACCTGCCGAAAAATGTGCAAGCATTTCAGCCATTCTTTTAAGGCCCGGAAGCAGCTGAGGAGCCTGCTATATCAACGTAAAATGCCAGTGAAAGCACTCATCCAGGAGGTGGTAACACGTTGGAACTCAACCTTCTACATGCTTGAGCGTCTGTATTAGCAGTATACGGAACTCAATCAATATTTCCTTACAGAGGGTACAGAGGAGCTGAGGATGGGTGCGGCGCAATGGAACATAGTTCAAAGCCTGACACGCATGCTTCGTCCTTTTGAGTTCTTCACGCGTGCAGTCAGCAAGGAGGACTGTAATTTGGGAAAAGCTATCCCATTGTTGTACATGCTGGAGGACCAACTGAAGGAGGTGTGTTCTGTGTTTGAAAAAGATGTAAAAAACCAAGACTCTTTTCTTCTGGCTGAGAAATTATTAGAGCTCCTACAAGGTGATGAACGTCTTAAAAAGATCCACTCAGAAGAGCATTACATTTGTGCTACTATTCTGGATCCACGCTACAAAAAGGCGCTGGCAGGCCAAGCATTCTTTCCTTTTGATGATGAACATGTTCCAAAGTACAAACATTGGCTAGCCTTGTCAGCCAAGAGGTTTGAAAGAGAACGGCTGGAAATTGAAGGAAATGACAGTACATCAGCAGGCCATCCCCAGTCAAAACAATCCACTTCTGCACCTGTGGCACAAGTGACCTCTCAGCCGTTAAAGACACCGGCAACCGGATCATCTGCACGAGACACAACAGAAACATTGGAGGCTGAAGAGGATTGGCTAGCTCTGCGTGGGTTTGGTTCTCAAAAGGTCAGAGGCACAGCAAGAGCTAAGCAAAGTGGAGGAACCTTGGATGAGGACCTTGAGTCGATGGTGAAGGACTATCTGAATGACTCAACAGAGGTCTATGTTAATTCTGACCCATTGGCGTATTGGCATGGGAAAAAAGAATTGTGGCCACAGCTCACCAACCTGGTTTTAAACTACTTGTCTTGCCCACTCGCAAGCGTGTCTTCTGAACGGGTTTTCAGTGCTGCTGGTGGCATTGTAACTCCCAAACGGAGCTGCCTCTCGCCCAAAAATGTGGAGAGGTTAACAATGATCAAGATGAATCAGCACCTCATACCACCAGATTTCAGAGTACGAGAAAGCATGCCGGATGAAGAGGAGGTGGCCAGCAACATAGATGAGGGAATTTCTACTCTGTCAGGTGACACTGAGCTCACCCTGCCTGAATTCGCAGAGTATGATGACGAAGCCTTATTCTCATTCCTGGACCGTGATACCGAGCCCTGAAAATGAGACAACGAATCAATAACTTTCTTTTTCGTCCTTATTCACTTTTATTCCTGTGTATAGGCATTTATTTATATTTTATATTATGTGTGTCTGTCTTTCTTTGTTGTGCACAGTTAATATATTTCAAACTTTAATCAGATAATCACAATAACAAGCCCATCAGCAGAACTGTCTTCACTGGTTTGCTAATTGATTTGAAGTTGCCGCAATCTGCATTCCTCAGGTTCACAAGTTCAGAAGAACATGCTCCTCTATCCTCCTCCTCCAGACTCCTATTTCCATCAAACCAGATGGCTGGTTTACGCCCAATGAAGAAAGACTCAGCACTTGTGGGGGTGTTGTTGTACCTCTTTGCAGGTGAGTTGACGGCTCTGGGGCCATTGCTGGGAAGCTGTAATACCGGATAAAAGTGGTTTGGACCAAATCCCAGGCGGAATTTTTTTTGTGTTTTTGATGACTTGCTTGCCTTTGAGGTGCTTTTAGGGGGGGTTCCGTCTGTTTGTGGGTGAGTTTCGTGGTCTGGGAGCACTGCTGGGACACTCTAATCTTGATTGCATTTGCTTTTCAGGAAATCCGTGGTGGCAACCCCGACTTATGGCCTAGCTACGCAGCGCGATTGGACCGAAGGACGAGAAATATTGCAAGTATGAGATTTTGCTTTTGGCCTGTTTGGGGGTGTTATGCTTCTTGGCGGGTGGGTTGGCGGGTCTTGTGGCATTCCTGGGAAGGTCTAATACCGGGTAGAAGTGGTTGGGACAAAATCCAGGCCGATTTTTTTTTGGCTATTTCTGACATTTTGCTCAATGTAGCGTTTTCGGGGGCCTGTTTGGGGGGCTTCCTGGTGTTTGTGGGTGGGTTTCGGGGTCTGGGCGCACTGCTGTCTATATATACTTCACTTTGCAAGAGGTTTGAAGCAAATCCATGGTGGCAGAGGGGAGTTAGGGCCTAGCTGCAGAGCGCGCGCGGAGTGATTTGGGAAATTTGGGAAAAACTGACAAAGTCCCCATTTTTGTACTTTTGCTCTTTGGCTGTTTGGGGGTCTTCTACTCGTTTTCTCCTAGGTTGACGGCTCTGGGGCCATTGCTGGGAAGCTCTAATACTGGATAAAAGTGGTTTGGACCAAATCCCAGGCGGAAATTTTTTTCTGTTTTTGATGACTTGCTTGCCTTTGAGGTGCTTTGAGGTCGGGTTCCGTCTGTTTGTGGGTGAGTTTCGTGGTCTGGGAGCACTGCTGGGACACTCTAATCTTGATTGCAATTGCTTTCCAGGAAATCCGTGGTGGCAACCCCGACTTATGGCCAAGCTACGCAGCGCGTTTGGACCGAAGGCCCAGAAATATTGCAAGTATGAGATCTTGCTTTTGGCCTGTGTGGGGGTGTTATGCTTCTTGGCGGGTGGGTTGGCGGGTCATGTGGCATTCCTGGGAAGGTCTAATACCGGGTAGAAGTGGTTGGGACAAAATCCTTGCGGAAAAGCCTTTTGCCACTTTTTGTAACTTAGGGTTCGTTAGGGTTAGCCCTAGCAGCAGGATTGCATGTGTTTCGGGGTGTTCTAGATTTTTGCAACTGAGTTCTGGGGTCTTAGAGCACTCGTGAGAATGTGTAATTTTGGTTGCAAGTCATTTGAAGAAAATCCATCGTGGGAAAGGGGGGATTTGGCATAGTTAAAGAAAGCCTTTGCCACTATTCTTAACTTAGGGTTCGTTAGGGTTAGCAGTATTTCTATTGCATGTGTTTGAGTGGGGTGGATTTCGAGTCTTGGAGCGATGCTGGCTATGGATACTTTTGCTTGGTTGCTTGCAAGTGGTTTGAATGCAATCCACGGTGGGTAAGGGGTAATTAGTAAGGGGGTACTTCGGCCTACTTTTACTTTCAAAGTAAGTTTTGTCACCAGTTTTCTGCTAGGCCTCGTTTTTTGAGATTTGATTGGGGGTCTTCTACATTTTTGTGACTGGCTTTAGTAAGGGTCTGGGTGGGAGCACTGCTAGGAAGATCTAATTTTGTTCTAAAACACAGTTTACAGTACACCTAGCTTGAGGGGAAAGATCCGCTACATTAATTTGCCCCTACTTATTTATCCTCCAAAAAAGGTGACTCAGACAGAGTACGCACTTTCAAAAATATTGTACTGTCTACTA
Source organism: Lissotriton vulgaris (assembly GCF_964263255.1). Lineage (NCBI taxonomy): Eukaryota > Metazoa > Chordata > Amphibia > Caudata > Salamandridae > Lissotriton > Lissotriton vulgaris. The sequence goes on from NC_141689.1 coordinate 162,687,323, forward strand.
GGAAAATCAAATTGTGACTTTTTGCACTCCACAGCCTACATACCTTATATTTATTTATCAGTGGTGTTGTAATATTATATCACTTCCTGTTTTTCGTTGAATAATTACAGGCCGGGTTTCAGTCTCTGCAATGGGGAAAAAAGGATGGAGTCAGGCTTCACATTAGCGAGCCACAATTCAGCATCAGGCAGGCAGTGGACAGGGTGTCTTCTGGTGATCAACATTGATGGACGAAGCGTCGGCTGCAATGGAGGAGTGCCGCTAATAAGAGGATTTTTTTTCTGCAGGCAACTTACTTACCACTTCCAACAGGACAACTACAACAACATAGATACAGTATCCCTTGCCTTTTTCTCTGACTGTGACTGCATTTCTTGGATCTCTCTCTGCTTCTAAATTGATCCCTTAACACATCTCTTAGTCCACTCCACTATCACATCTGCACCACACATAGTCATTTGTAAGTGCTCCTACGTAATTCGCAAGTCGCAGCACGCCCCAGCCCGTAGAGGACTGGGATGGCCCCAATGATGAAGCATGTCACCAAGGGGCAACCCTGGTGAGTGAGGGGACACCTAGAAAAAAAGCATTTTCTCCTTTTCTATCTACTATACCTTCCAGACCAACCCCATTGAGTGTTGTTGTGAATGGATTTATAGTGACCAGCAAGGCTCTCAGGTATCTGGCTACAGAGACCTTATGTTGAATATAGTTATCAATATTTCCACCCACGCCCTGTACTGTCGCATTCTTTCTTCCACAGTTGTCGAAAGTACTACTTACTTTTCACTGACATGCATGCAGTAGTGCATGCACTTTCAAAGATTGATGGATAGGTTTGTACCCAAAGATTTGTTTATGTTCACAATTGTTTGTCCATGCTGTGCTATTTTTTCTTGTCTCCCAAAACCTTTCCCAAAAACCCCCGTACCCATCCATTTTTCAAACCCTAACCCTCTTCCCCCGGGCTGTGTGGTTTTGATTGATGTGTGACTAAATTAAAGCAATAAATCCACACACTTGCTGGGGAGGATAAGGTGATAGCAACAGGCTGGTGAAGAAATCCGAGGATATATTCTTACTCTGCTTGACAAAGACCCATGGCTAATGTCAAAGAACTTCAACCGAATTAGTTATACTTTAACATTTGTTAGGCTACAATGTGGCACTGTTCTAGTGTACTTCTGTCACCTGCTATATTCTCTATTGTACCGTTGTATTGCTCAGGAGGACAAACCAGATTTCATTTTCTTTTTTTTCATAGGCATGCAACTGCCACTGTGTCACACCACTAGTACCACCGCTATGAGGAAATTTTATCCGCCCAGGATTGCCAACCTTATTTGCTGTTTCCCGTGGAGCCAGCCCTGGGCCTAGCCCTACTTGCAAACAGAAATTACAGGTAAGATAGGCGTTTGGTTGGAGGTAGTATAATGGAGAATTAGGAGAGACGAGAGATTTGATTGACGGTAGTACTACTAACGTCCTAGGACTATTCAGGAAAACAAACTTACTGTTAAACCCCCACCCACCAGACTCAAAAGCAGTAAAAAACAGGTATGGTCAGATAAAGTTTCAAAAAGTATATTTTTATAGCCCTAACAAAAGAATCTCCCGCAAGACCCTCCCTAACCCCAACGATTGTCCTTCAAAAGTCCCCAAAAATCCCAACTCCCAATTCCCACCCCCCAAAAGTCTCTAAAAAAGGGGCAAGGGACACTATGGCAGGGGACTGTTGGAATTAGCAGCCAGGGCATCATGCTCCTTGCGGAGGGTGGCAAGTTCGAAGCGGAGGCCCTCCACCACGTTCTTATAGTTATGGACCTCCTGCTCCAGGTAGGACAGTCTGAGGGATAAGCGGCGCAGGTGTGCCTTGCAAATCCTGTGAGGGGCAGCTGCTTTCTTTGCTGTTGGGCGGTGGCGTTTGGCTTTGGTAGCCCGGCTCCGTACCGCTGGAGCACTGCGCTGGCTGGCAGCCCGCACGGAGGAGGATGCAGCTGTCCCAGTGGACGTTGTTGTACCAGACTGCGTCTCCTCCTCCTCCAGGGCCACCAGCCACCGATATTCAGCGACAGTGGCATCCAGCCTCCGTTGCCGGGCCATTCGAGCCAGCTCCTTCCTCCTTGATGGTGTCTTGGATTTGGAAGGAGCAACTACATGAAAAAAGAAAGACATAGTCTGTAACCAATGCTCCTTAAGATGAACACAAAATGATTGAGCAGAAAGTTGTCACAGTACAAGTAGCAAATTGAAAGCACAGTACATAACTATTGAGGACAGTATCTATGTAACCTCCGACTTTTTCATCCTTGCTCTAACATTAGTGGGAGTTTCAGGAACAAATTCTACGAGCACTATGGACTTCCATTACAGTCGACTATGACAGTACACCACTCTTATTCTTCTTCTTCTCTCTTGTTTAGGAAAATTGGTACGTTATCTTATGCAAGCCGGCATAATGCCAGCGCAGTGAACTTGCACCCGAGAAAAACAGACGCACACCATGGTGAGTGAGACAGACTTGCGTTACTGTACCAGTCCAGTACATGCAGGTGGTGAAGCTCTTACTTTTCTATTACGGGTGGCACTGAGAATACTCTGTTAAAAGGGCTACTGCTTAATTAATTTAGCTTTCACCCTACAGTGCAAATGAGTATTAGAAAAGGAAAATGAAGAAGCTAAATTATCTGATTATCTATCACTTCACATGGGATGTATTTGATGACATATGGGATGACTTTAGGTGCTTTGCTTATTATTGAGTGAACAGTGATACCCCCACACATGAATGACGTACTACTACTAAACTAAAGTTATTAAGGGAGGTAGGGAGTGTCCACCGTAATAACCGGATATATGCTGTGCTTGCAGTTGCAATACAAACTACTGCTACTATTCATGGTAGTCTTTGGACAACGTTACAACTTCTTTTCCTTGCCTTTCCTACACTGGAACGGACGTGCGGGTGCGGTGTTACATGCTCTTCAAAGTAACACTTAGTTCATCCAGTGACCGTCTACTCTCTCTAGATACACATATGCTATCTAAGAGTCAGATAGTACCATGAATGATCCAGGCATCCATCCATTCAAAGTATATTGCACACATACAGTTTCTGTCTCACCCACCCAGGCTGTTCTCCTTCCACCCATCCTTGCTTCATCATTCACCCAGCCATGCACCATACCATTTTCTTACCTTCCCAGCCACCTCGGGGACCAAGCAAACACATATCATTCTTCTTTGCCAGTCATCATTACATTTCTTGTGCTTCCACACTTACTTACACCCTTCTTTCGCTTTTCGTTCATCCCATCCATCAAGTTCACCTCAGATCTGATTGGGATTCTTCTCGCCAAAAACTTCACAGCTAAGTCGAAGTACATTTAGAGGAGGCTACTACCTGCTTTTTTTATAATACACCCGTGCAGAAAGCACACTCTGCAGTCTTCAATCTCAATGACTAAGGAATGTATAGCTTACCTCTGCCCGCCACCACCGTGTGAACCCTCACAGGCATGTCCTTGTCCGGCACTTGCACCGCCTCCTCCCCAGAGTTGTCCTCCTCGTCCAATGCCACCACCACCTCCGCGTTGGCCCCGTCTCCAGATGTTCCACCTACAAAGTACATTTAATAATGTTAGAATACACCACTCACTACTATATAATATTTGGTCTAGGAGGAAGAAAGAAATGTGAAAAAAGTGTACAATTTAATAATTTATGACTGTGTACTCTAGAGTAAAAATGTCCCTTTTTCCAGGGAAGGCTGTTGTCTTGCTGCACTTTTTGGCACAACTGATGAATGTTTGCTTTTTACTTTTTAACACGCACCACTTTTTCTCCTAACAGACAGAACCTTGACTTCTAAGAACACAAGCAGGATCAAGTTCAAACCAGGTGAGAGCTCGGCTCGACCACAAGAAATGTGTCCAATTAATCGTCAGCACTAAGCACTTTTACATTTTCAGTTACACGTCACTTTTATGACAAACTTGAATTTAATAAATGTGTTTACTTTTAATAAAGCTTTTAAACTTAAATAGACTCTGTGGTTTTTGGTCCTCCAGACTAGAGTGGATGAGCTAAAGGTTTTCGAATTTTTGCAAACATGAGTCCGTGCCTCTGCCATCGGTGACTTTGGGAGCTAAATGACTCTGCCACACTATCTAGTCAGTAAGGAGATTGGGGGTTCAACTACAAACTCTGTTATCACTGAGGTATGTGGAAAGTCTAACAGTTACAGCACCTATTATAATTGATAAGCTAAGCGATGCATTATTTAGTGTCCATAGTTCTGTTTGTGCAGACTTGTCCCTGCAACAGTAGTAGAATGGATTGTCCTCCTATCCAAACCAAAAGTAAAGTAGTATCTTATTCTTTCTTGGTGGTGGTCATTCACCTTTTTATTGTTGGCAATGGTCAAAGCATAAACATTTAGAATACTTGAAAAGACATTATGGACAATCCCAGAGGACTGCACTCAGTGCATAGAGCTATTGCTGACTAGAATGGGAGTCCAATGGAAATGCCAAATGTGCAATCTTAGTTAGCTACACAGACAGACTAATAAGAATAATCTAGTAATACCACACGGAGTCATAGTCGAGGCAGGATAAGAATTTAGATCCTGTCTACAAGAAGATCAAAGACGATTTAGAAAAAATCGAATGAGGAACGCTAGGAAAAAATAAGTACTCTATATTAAAATTAAAACTTACTGGGGCCAGCAAAGGAGCCCTCGACTGCCCGGTCCTGGCCTGCATCGTCAACAGCACCCTCCTCCTCCTCCTCCTGTGTCCTCCTCTTGCCCCTGGGGGAAGCTGATGTACAACATGAAAGAAAGAAAAACAGAAAACATGGATGATATTTCTCAACCAAATCAAACATTTCAAAAGAACTAACAAAGTAACAAAATATTTTTGCGAAATAGCAAATAGGGAACGACTCCACGGGATATATTATTGACCAATCTCATGTGGTCGACTACGTCATTACTTTAGTATTGCTTGATTTGCGGACCGTCGAATTGGAAACTACCCTATGTAACTCACTAAACAAAGTACTAAAAAGGTTTGCCTAGGATTGGCAGGCAGCAGTCCGCAGCACGCAAAGTGACAGCCAAAGTCCATCGTGATTGAAGATCAGCGACAACACTAAAGTTTCCTACTACATTAACCAGTCATTAAAATACTCAAACTATTAATCCACCACCACTATTTCTTCTTATCGCCATGTGTACAAAGGAAGGACTGGACTTGAGTCTGTAGGGGCTGATTTAGAAGGCCCTTGCGGCTCTTTTGCTCCATTGTTGCGTGACTTTTGTGACACAGCGACAGCACAAAAGAGGCGCAATGGTGCGGCGTATATTAACAATGTGACGCATATGGGAGATGCATCACGTTGTAAAGCCCTGCGCCAATAGGGGGCGTTCCGGCGCAAGGGAGGGCGTTCCTGCGCAGGAACGCATCCTAAAAGTGGCTGAGGGAAATCTACAAGATTTCAATCAGTCACTTTGAGGACAATGATGCGTGACTCAAACCCTGCGCCTGCTTGAAGCAGACGTACGGCTTGACGCAGCTTTGGGGAGATAGGGCACCCCAGAGCATTGATGGAGCTGCACCATCGTTGCGACGCAACTCCAGCAATGCGCCGCCTTTACGGCACAGATGCGTAACGCTTTGGTGACGTTTTGGGCCCATGGCGCGCCGCATTGTAAATACGGCGCACTATGGGTGATGGTGGCGTGACGCACAATTACTGGCGCATCCCTGCAACTTTGCAGGGATGCGCCGGTAATTAAAAATCTGAACCTTAGTGTGTAGCATTACGCAGTTCTTTCAACTACACTCATACATAATTTCACAGGCCAATGAAATGAACACAAAATCTAAAACAAATAAGCATAGTAGCAACACTACTGAGAAGAAGGAGAGCAGTGTACCTGAAATGCACAGAAGATTTTAAAATAAAATTTACCTACAATGTAATGAGCAGCATTATTGCTCTTGGTAAAAAACAAAAATATGCAATATAATAACACAGCTGGAGAAAACATAGTAGTAAAGACATAGCTACTACTACTCACCAAGCCCGGGGATCTCAAGGCCAAGGAGGTCGAGCAGATCTCGCTCACGGGTCAGGACATCCCTCCAGCGGTGGGTGGCCTGGTTGTAGGTGCGCCAGACCCGAGAGTGGTGGTAAATGGCCTGGCACACCTTCTCCCACCGCTTCCGGCGCTCCCGGGCCCCGTACCCGGCACTGATCTTGCCGCCTCCCATGATGGTCCTGGGGAGGCGGCCCTGAACATAAAAAACGAGTTGGGCCACCTCCTCCGGGGTAAAGATCTCCCGTGACATCACTAGCTCCCCCCTCAAATGCCCGCACGGGAGCCGGACACGGGGTGCGGGACCCTTCCCCTTCTCGGGATGCTTCCCGGCTCCCTTCACCATGGTCTGGGCGGAAAGGAATAAAGAAAATAGAATAGGGAAGAGAAGAAAAGAAAAGAGTTTACAAAAGTAGTTAAAAATTAACCAAAAGTAGCAGTAAACACAAAAATATAGGGCTAGAAAAATAGAGGGATAGATAATAAGTAAAATAGATAAAAAAAAACTTCAAACAAGCAAAGGATGGCAGAGATTGACAGAGGATACAAAGACCATGCCCAGAACCATAGCAATGAATGAGAAACAAGATGGCCGCGCCCGTTCACAACCGCGCGGGTAAGTTTGCGCGAGATTTTCCTTGCGAACACGCGCGAAACTGTACTGGCAAGCCGCGGACTTTGCGAGATTACACTTCGCGCCCGGAAACGGAAATACGTCAGGCAAACAAGATGGCTGCGCCCTTGAACGACCGCGAGGGTAACTCCGCGCCTTGCGCTACGAGCGGCTCGCAAAGACGCACAAAACCTTGCCAACTAACACGCCGCAAAAAAACCAAATTGCATATTCGCACGAATTTGCGGCTTCCGAATCCGATCTCGCGCGTGTTCGCGCCCCGCGAACCCCGCGGAATTGCAGAAAAACGAGTTTTTCAAAACTGAAAGCACTCGGCAGGGGCAAGAGTTCAAACTCATCATTAGTAACAATTCCCGGTAGTGCTTCCTGACTGGGGCCCCTCCAGAATTCAGTTGCTAGTTGCAACAATTGTATGACCCTGCTCTGACCCTCACAGCAGGCTCATAGAATAGCTACAAGTAGGCCACAAAGGTCCTGGGGAAAAAAAATGCACTGCAACAGAAAGCAAAATTACAGATAAGGAAGCAGGTGCCAGACTGGAATTTTAAAACAGTGACACATTAATAAACTAACCCCAAATTAATTCATCTCAGTTGAAGCAGGGCTGGTGTGCTTGCTTTTCCCCCCCCCACAATCTACAGTAATGATGAACCAGAGGGTGGCATTGATGTAACAGAGGGTTGCAGTGGTGAAACAGAGGGTGCTGGGAACCTGTGATGATGAACCAGACGTAGAAACAACATAATTCGCGACCGTTGCGCGCCGAAATGTAAGTTCGCAATTGCGAACTGGTACGAAACCCTCGCGAACTGGCAGAAATCCTTGCGAACACAAAAAAAAAAAATCCGCACATTCGCAAGAATTCGCGGATTTTGCGGATTGCGAGTTCGCAAATCCGCAAAATTCGCGAACGCGAGATTCGCAAAATTCGCCCATACTTAATCCAGGCAGTTAGGACCAGCAGGTCACTTTGTCGCAATAATGGGTGTAGATTGTGATGATAATCTGAAAGTATGGGAGAACTCGGCAGCCAGGCAGCCAGTCATGGACATTTATTATGGCAGCAATAAACTGTTTTTCAGTACATCTAAAACAACTACATGGGAGATAATATAAACAGCAAGAAGGCATGTTGTAAGCAATGAGAATAAAATGCAGATTTCTAACATGGTTAAAATGTAATCTAAAACCTAGCATCCTAACACCTTCTATGAGCAACACTAGGCGAATATGTAAAGCAGAGCAACTTGCAGCTGCATACCTTGTTGACAGCAAGAGCTGTTATTAACACTGGAGTCATGAAGACAGTGTTACTTGTGAAGGGCAAACATGGGATGTATGTCGTTACAACGCATACTTTTACAACGCCAACCTTTACAATGCATTTTTTACACCGCAACATCCATTACAACGCATTCCATTGCAACGCATGCCATTACAACAAATTCTTTGAAACTACCTTTACAACGCATTCCACTATAACGCATACTACATTTACAACCCATACCATTACAACGCATTCCATTACATAGCATGTATGGTAAGTATTGGATAGTGTAGGGGTAAAAATTACTATTCTAACTCCAGGGGGTGCAACAGTAGGGTAAGTATTGGATAGTGTAGGGGTAAAAATTACTATTCTAACTCCAGGGGGTACAACAGTAGGGTAAGTGTTGGATAGTGTGGTATGCGTTGTAATGGTATGCATTGTAATGACTGCGTTGTAATGACATGCGTTGTAGTGGTATGCGTTGTAGTGACATGCGTTGTAATGGTTGCGTTGTAATGGCATGCGTTGTAATGGATGTTGCGTTGTATAAGTTCTGTTGTAAAGGTAGTGCTTTGTAAAAGTTGCGATGTAAGTGTTGTTTCCCGCAAACATGGACTGCGGCAGGCGCCTTCCTCAAGAACTCGAGTTGATCAGAACTGAGTGAGATGAAGCATCTTCGAAGTATGCCAGGAGTAGGTGAGACCACCTTCGGGCAGAATCTTGGGCGATAATCTGGGTGAAGTACCTCCTTCACTTAAGTGGCAAAATGGCAGTCCTTATATACTGAAGCTTGTCAGAGATTGAAATTTCTGTCATAAGAGAATGTCCATTCAGACTACACTATTTTGACTAAATGTCTGTATTTGCTCTTATTTGACTGCAACACAGTGACAAGTAGACACCTGACCCAGACCGATATCGCATCAGGTGTTATATCTTTCACAGCACTTAGAAAGATGAGATCAGATCACATCTACATCAAATGACAGACATGACAATGATTGTGAATAAATTGAGAAAGATGGCGACGTCTATGTTCTAATGGCAACCTTCATTATCTAAAATGGTGACGTCCATTGTATAAAATGGGGATGGGGCCTTCTTAAAATAGAGTCAGATGAGTTGGATCTTAAGTGTTTTGCATCAAGAACTTCAAAAAAGGCCTGAAAGGGGGTAACAGAGAAAGAGTTTCAGAAAAGGGAGCAAATGGGGTGAAAAGAGAAAGGAGCTTCAGTAAAGGTTGAAGCTGGGTGAAGACAAAACTGAGTGGAGGTGATTAAATAGGGAGAAAAGAAAAGAAGAGGCAGAGCATGTGAGAGAGAAAACATTGACCAGGAGATGAGAGAGAGATAAAGGGAGAGGTGAAATGTGCGAGGGACAGCGGGAGATCCAAAGAAGCGAAGGGAAGCCTCGAGGAAAGTGAGTCGGATCCGAAAAGGCCTTGGACAGGTCAGAGAACCGCTCTCAGGTGAGTGTAGGGCTGTTCCTAGGCACTTGTGCGATTCTTTCAAGCCTGTCTGCGCCCGTCCGCGCCAGTCTGTTGCAAATCGCCAGACATGCTGCCAATTTAGATAAAATGAGGTACACCTAGGCTCGGAGTGAGCTGCTTGCTATCAGGATGCGGGTGGGCAGGTGCAAACATTCTAGTCTGTATGGTCTAGAGGTTCCCTTTGGCTGCAAATGCTGTGGCTTTGTGTCTGTCATCCCGGGTAAGCTTAGCAGCCCCCCTCTTGGTAATTCCACAACCGTTTTCCACATTAACTGCCGCTCCCTAGCCAAACACTTCGCTGATGTCCATGATCTCCTGGAAGCGGAGTCCCTCGACATCCTCTTTCTCACAGAGACCTGGCTCTCGAAGGACATGGTCGTGGAGCAAGAACTCGCACTCCCGGAAGGCCATAAGATACATACCCTCAACAGGGTAACAAGAGGCGGGGGTATTGCGGTCATTCTTAAAACCGGATACCTTTGCACTTTTATAAAGCAAACCGTTGCCGGTTGCGAATGAGCCCATTTCAAAATCACCTCAATCCCTACTACACTATGACAGGCCTACTAATCTGCTGACCCCCGGGTCCCTCAAAAGTGTTTAGAGAAACACTTATCCAGGCAGACAGTGCCCTGGTGGTCAATGCTTCTAATTTCACAGTCAAAGGAGATCTTAACCTGCATCTGGACAATCACTCTGACCCCGAAGTGAATAATTTTTTGACTGATCTTGCAGTGTGTCAGCTTGATCAACGGGTCTCAGGTCCAACGCACTCAGCTGGCCACCTATTGGACCCAGTGTTTACAACTATATCTTCCCTCACTGTCCGACCCCCTGTCCCGATGGGTTGGTCGGACCATTTTCTAGTTCCCATGTCCATTCAGGGCGTCACATCCGCACGTAATTGATTAAAAACATTTTCTCTCAAACACCCCTGGCATAAACTGAATTGGGACCAATTTGAAACCCACCTCTCCACTACCTACCCAGTGTTCTCAGCTGACCCCAATGAGGTTAACTCGGTCTTCACCAACTGCATCAGTCAGCCCTTGGATAGCCTGATTCCAGCTAAATTGTCCATGAACCATCAATCCAAATCAAACCCATGGTACAACACTAAATTAGCTGCTTTGCGTAAAGTCTGTAAAAAGCTGGAGAGAACATGGAGAAGGTATTATGATCCTACCTCTAAGGACAACTATGGGTTGCCGTAAAGAGATACCACAGGGCTATCCAGGTTTAGAGCGCAGCATTTTATGCTGAGCAAATCAGAAAGAGTACTAACCCGGCGAAGAGTATCTTCTCGATAGTCTCAGGCCATAAAACTCATAAAGATGCCGCAAGACCACTGATCACCTCTGATCAGCAGTGTGAAGAGCTTGCCGACCAATTTCAGAAAATTCTACCCACTATTGTATGTCCTTTGGAACAGGTGATCAATGGGTCCCTCAGGTCAGCAGTCGTGCGTACAGCCTGGAAACAGGCCAGGGTGATACCGCTGCTCAAAAAACCTTCCTTAGACCCAAAAAAGCCAGAAAGCTTCTGGCCAATTTACCTTTTACCCTGGGCTGCAAAGATCACGGAGGCATGCGTTAACTCTCTCCTCTCAAAACACCTAAAGTCCAACAACAGGCTCGACCCTTCCAAAATGGTTTTCGCCCTGGCCACATCACAGTCGGCACTCTTGGCCATGACTGAACATCTCTGGAAAGCTCTAGACGCTGGACAGACGTCGGCACTGATTCTTCTGGATCTTAGTGCCGCATTTGACACTGTGTCTCACGCCATTTTGCTACGACGCCTGGAGGAGGCTGGAGTCATTAGCTCAGCCTTAAAATGGCTGGCATCCTTCAGTACAGACAGGATGTTTCAGGTGATAGCTCCCTCCTTTACCTCTAACATCCTTCCTATACATCAAGGGGTACCACAGGGCTCTTCCCTGAGCCCTCTGCTTTTCAATCTTTACGTTCCAGCTCTGGCCGGAGTAGCCAAGTGCATCAGGCTGGCCATGGTCTCCTATGCTGTTGACACACAGTTGGTGGTGGCTCTCTCGAGCGACTCCAAGCCATGAAATTTCAGGGTGATCTTGCGGCAGTGGCCGAGTGGAGGACCGCCAACTGCCTCAAACTGAATGCCAACAATTCAGAGGTGTTGTGGGTGGGAAAGGACCAGGGTCTATGGAATGAGCTCTGGTGGCCCAAGTGCCTAGGCACTGTCCCCACCCCCAAGCAAGCAGTGAACAATTTAGGGGTCTGGATGGATGCCTCACTTAACTTTCAGACTCAAACTAAAAAGGTGACAGGAACCTGCTACGGTCTGTTGCAAGGACTCAAACCCACCCTGGGCTTCTTTGATGCTCCTACCAGGCAGATTATCATCCAGGCCCTGATTATGTCATTACTTGACTACGCTAGGTCACTGTACCTGGAAGTGAACAAGTCAGAAATACAGAGGCTACAGAGAGTTCAGAATGCGGCCGCAAGATCGCTCCTAGGTCTTCGTAGAGCCTACTCAGTGACAAGTGCCATTAGCAGTCTCCACTGGTTGCCTGTGGCCAGGCAAATTGAGTTTAAGGCTCTCTGATAGCCTACAAAACCCTGGAACTGGCATCTATGGAAATCCTGACTGACCTGCTGCTACCCTATGTCTCTGCCCGGCAGCTTCGCTCCATGGGACAACATCTGGTGGTGGTACCCTGAGTCAGGATGGTTTGTTCTGGAGCAGCCATCCTTTGGAATTCATTGCCCGCTCACATTCGGGGGCTCAATAATTTCCTCGAATTCAGGAAAGCCATACAAACCTTTCTTTTCCCCTCTCTGTAGGTCTTGTAGTGTAGTTCCTATTTTCCCAATAGGCCCTGCGCATTGGAATAACATAAACAATAGTATAGACGTAGAAGTTCGGATCTTCCAGGTCTCCACTGACTATGCTAAACTTAATTGGGTTTGTTACCAACTAGCTCAAAGGTCACTGGAAACTTTCTTGACTGAATAGGAATTGAGCAGCTTCCCTGGTACAGACAAGAAGGGATTCAGTTTTCCAACAACCGCATAAACATGACAACTTTGCTCCTTAGAATAAGAGTCAATCTCTAGAGTCGTGTGAAACAATAGACAGTTATTTTACTCAGTCAGTTTTGTGCAGATTACTTTCACCAATATGCAGAGAACGGAGAGACGGGCGTTTTCAATAAAAAGTATTATTTATTGAACAGTCTTTCTTCTCGTGCAAGAGAAATGAATTGCCACAATTGCAAGACTAGGTATTATAAAAAGTGCATACAGTAAAATGAGGATTGCGAAATAATACTGTAAAAGCATTGATATGGTTTCTTAGCCATACAATGGTTTAAAATGAATAAAACATATATACATTCATATATACATTAGGCTAACGTACTCAACTGGTGCTTCTAACTACGCCTACCCCAGTGTACCTGACCTAAGCCTAATACTTGGGAGGGGAGTAAGTAAGTAGCAGTATTAGTTAAGTTGGTTTTGCCAAGGTTTGCTTCAAGAATTCTCTCTAAGGGTTTAGTCAACACCATACCTCTGAAATAGAATGTTGGAGGTCTTGTATCTCCTTCCAGGACTCGATATTCCAGTCACTCGCAAGAGTAGGCTGGAAACGCCGGAGCTGGATTTTCTCGGCAGGAGAAAAGACAGCGTCTCTCTCAGCGCGTCGAGGAAGAGGAGGGGCAGCGTCCATGGGCAGCTTGCATCTGCTGGGCTCTGCAGGGGACAGCTGTTCTGCTCCTATGTGCACCACACCATCGCTATCATCGATGTCGTTGAGGCAGCGATAGCATCAGTAATAACAACAGCAGCGTTTGCTTAAGGCAACGTTGGTAATATTTATACCTGAAAGGTGCCTGGTTTGAGGTAAGTTTTTGGACATAAGACGTCAATAAAGATGTCACTAGGAAGTGATCGTCTCTCAGTGCTCATTAGAGTTCTATTACTAATCAAAACATAGCAAGCGGGGACTTCCCAGGTTGCTGAGTTTTATCTTGTTGAAGAGCTCGGAGTGTAATCTAGGAATCTTAGATAGTGGCTTCTGCTGTGTCATGTGCACTAATGAGTTGCAGAGGAAGTTGCAGAGGAAGAGATTCTGAAATGTGTCTCTGATCGTGTGAGGCCAGAGACGAGTTTCTGAAATATCACTCTTGCAGTGGCGGCTGGTGACATTTGAAAGTGTTGAGGCGGAAACTGATAATCGTACTGCACCGTAGCGAGCGAGCGTAGCGAGCGAGCGTAGCGAGCGAGGCCGAACCCCCCCAAGGAGGGTTCGGGAGGATTTCCCCCCGAGAAAATTTTGAAAAAATAGTGGAAAAATTGAGCATTTCCAAGCAAATTTGAGAAAGCAGGAAGGCTAATAAAGCAATTGTGAAAGTGCAGGTATTACATTATTAAAGAGCTGTCATATAACATACTAGGTAGCTGCTTATTCAGTATAACAACAGAGCTTCATAACAGACTTCAAGATACAATGCTGAGAACCTCACAGATTGTTTTTATTTAAACTGCAAACAACAAAACAACTTTTTTGATTTAAACTGCAAACAACAAAAGAACCAACTAAACAGGTCACAAACTATCATCATTCAACATATTTACTTTTTGTATCTAAATTCAGCACGTCTGTCTTTAAGCTCAGCAAATTTTTCAATTACTTGAACGTTAAAGTCAGCAATATTATGAACAAGCTTGCTCTTTGTAGAGAGCATTGCCAACGCATTGAGTCTTTCCTGAAGCATGGTGTTCTTCAGGAATGTCTTAATCCTCTTTAAGGCGGAAAAAGATCGTTCTGCCTCTGAGGTTGTCATAGGAGTTGTAATGACGATTTTTATTAAAGCTACTGTCTCTGTAAATGTCTTTTCCATATTAAGTTCATGAATTAAAGACAGCAAAGACCTGCCATCTTTGGCCTTCTGCTACACAGGCATTGAGTACATTACTGCCAACTCACTTTTCAGGTCCTCTTGGTTGAGCATCGGATAAGCTTCCACAGCCTCATGCAGAGCATGCTCAGGGAAGGATTCATTATATTTTTCAAAGTATTTACTTTCCAATAATGTGGCACTCCCTAAATGTTTTGTGAAAGCAAAACGCTCTTGTGCCTGCACAATTACAATGTCACAGATCTCTTTTGCACTTCGGACCAGAGTGGTGATGTTTTTCCTGTGGTTTGAAAAAGTTGAAGACTCTGGCAGTTGGCTGTCTAAATTGTCAACATCATCTCTCACTTTGTTTATGCTTGCAACAAAGTCTTGGTACATCTTTTCACAAAGACTGTATCTACGTCTCGTCCTTGCAACTGATTGTATAAAGTCTCGACATTTGTCATTATCTTTTCAAATAAAAACAGAAAGAACTGAAACTCCCTATCTTTTAGTGTTCTAGCAAAGCCACGGGCTTCACTGTGACTTTTGAAATCAAAAGTTTCATTGGCTTCTATGGCTTCAAAACATTGCACAAGGTCCTCCCTATATTGAAATATTAGTTGGACTGCACGTATGTCATAGTTCCAACGAATTGAGGCTCCTCTCGGAACCCTTTTGTCCACAATCTCCTGAAGTGCTTCCATTCTTTTTGGGGAACGTGAGAAGAATGCTGCCATGCCTCCTACATCCTGAAAGAAAATTTGTGTCTCGGAGATCTTTGATACTGCCTGTTGCATAATAAGATTAAGTTGGTGGGCGTGACAGTGCACATAATGAGCATTCGGGTAGACATCTCTAATTCTTTTCTGAACGCCACCATGGCTTCCACTCATTACGGACACACCATCATAGCTTTGTGCAATAACTTTTTTTCTTTGCTGCAGCTCTGGAAAAATAAAGTTGAGTTGACGCAGTATAGCTGCAGTAATGGTTTCTGCAATGGAGTTTTTTAAATGAGTGAAACCATAGAACCTCTCCACAACATTATAGCCATTGTCCAGGTACCGAAAGACTAATACGGACTGCGTTTGTGTGGCCACATCAGTGGTGTCATCAGCCTCAATAGCCACAAAGTCTGTGTTTTGCAACTCTTAGACAATATGGCTTCTCATTATTTCTAGCATACACTCCAGGAGTTCATTTTGTATCGTTTTAGAGGTGCCCTTAAAGACTGTAGCACTCCCTCTCTCCCTCCCCTCTCTCTCCCCTCCGTCCTTCGCTCTCGTCCTCCCCCTCTCTTCTTACCCTCCCTCTCTCCCTCTACCCTCTCTCCCTTTCTCTCTCTCCCTTTCCCTCACTTCCCTCTCCCTCTCTCCCTTTCCCTCTATTCCCTCTCCTCTCTCCCCGTCTCCCTTTCCCTCACTTCCCTCTCCCTCTCTCCCTTTCCCTCTCGTCTCTCCCCGTCTCTGTCTCTCTCTCCTCTCTCCCCCTCTCTCTCTCATCTCTCCCCTCTCTCTCCTCTCTCTCTCTCTCTTTACCCTCTCACTGCTCTCCTTTTTCTCCCTCTCCCCATCTCCCACTCAGCACCACCACAGCATCACTCAGCACCACCACAGCATCACTCAGCACCACCGCAGCACCACCCAGCATCACTCAGCACCACCGCAGTATCACTCAGCACCACCACAGCATCACTCAGCACCACCACAGCATCACTCAGCACCACCACAGCATCACTCAGCACCTCCACAGCATCACTCAGCACCACTGCGCCATCACAGCATCAATCTGTGCAACCATTCAACAACAACTGGTTCAATTATGTTCTCTCAATGTTTCAAGATTTATTACAAATGTCACAAAAAGATGTTAATATTTCACTTCTGTTCTTGGATTTTCGTCACTATAAAATACACTGAACATAATCTTCACAAAAGTTTTTTACAAAAGTTTAAGCTATTGCCATTATAAATTACAATCACTTTTATTTAAGAATTAATTACTTAAAAAATTAAAATCCATTGTTATTCGTAATATAAATACATCTAAGTGACGTAAATACAAATCATGTTGCATTACAAATGCTATAGGTGTCACATTTGCAAAAGTTATAACTATTGGCATTGTAAATGACAAAGATATTAATTTAGCTATTTTCAAAACCAAAACAAAAATAAAAAAATTGTCATTTCCAAGACCAATAGCTCCAACTTTTCTAATGCAAGACCTATTGCATTTCCAATGCTTGTTACAGGAGCACTCTACAACATACTTCTATGCTCTACTAAGAGGACAAACTCTTTATTTCAAAACCATCGGTCCATTTTACAAGGGTAAACATTAGATCACACTTGATGGAGCCCTCTGGGGAGATAGTAGCAGGATACTTATAATATGGTTGGGAGAGAAGCCCGTCATTGATATTGGATGATTGGTATCTACACTGTGTTATGGCCTGTTGCACTCACCTTTCAGCTGAGGCGCTTCACGGTGGTGGCAGACAGTGGCACATTAACATACTCAGACTCAGTTGGTTGCAATGCCACTTACACAGATTTACACAGCTAATCTGTGACAATGCCTAAGTAATACTACCCTTCCCTAGAGTATGTGAAATATTTGCTTCCCCTTTTAAAATACTCCAGTATTTAAACTCCTCCACAATATATACTTCAAGAATGTTATTATGTAAAGCTCTCTAATGTGTACTACGTCTTAGTGCATCAATATGTAATAGAAGCACACCTAGGGGGTTTATAATTAGCAATATCAAGCAAACCACACTGTGCCATTGCATTGTCTGTAGCAGCACCAGACCAGCATCACTCAAAGACCCGCTGGTCTGGTCTCTTCCCTCAGTTCACAGCCAAGGGCTTCGTACATCTTGCATGTCAGGCTTCAGTGTGACAGATTTTTTTTTCTTAGACGAATAGCCATCCTTATTTCATTTCCAAAAGGCCTGCTTTGCCACACTCACTATTTAAGTGAACGGGGTGAGCAGGGCACGGTTGTTTCACGGACTATTAACTGCTCACATAACAGTGCACTAAATTTCAGGTCCCGCCTACTGTTGGCTAATGGCAATATTTTCCTAATGGCAACACAGACTTAAGGGCAGCGTACACATAAGTGCAGATGATTTAATCATTATTCAAGTAACGCAGCATAGAGAACACATTTGTTGTGTGTGCAAGGGGATAACTACAGCACAAAGCCATGTCGACCGCATGGACAAGGGAAGGCCAGTGTGGCCTGGCACAGAATGTGGCTGACATTGGACTTCACCACTCCCATTCGATCTGCTCTTGGATTTCAGCCATTAAGTTGTGCATGGTAGAGCTTTGCTAGGATATTGTGTGAGTATAGATCCCTAAGACAGATACAAAGTTTAAGCCAACAGTTGGGCACGTTTCTTCCACCCCAATGCTTTGCAACCATTTACCAATCGTTTGGCCAGCAGCATACTACATCGGTTACAGGGCCGTTTTTTTTACATTACAACATTGTCCTTTCTGTCTGTCCTTTCCTTTCGTGGTTCCTGTGTCCCTCTCCTATCTATCTTCCTTAGCCCTCCTCCCATCGCCACTAGTCTATCCCACTCATTCCCCCTTTTCCACTCTCACCCCGTCTGTCTCCCCCTCACTTTCTTCCTGCCCCACACCCCCTTGCTCCCTCCTCTTCCCTCCCCTTTCTTCGATCCCTGTTCTCTTCTTCCATCACTCTTCCATTACTCCCGTCCTCTCTCTGCGTTTCCCTGCTCTCCCGCTCGTTGTGCCGGCCCTCAGTCAGCTCCCCCGCTCTCTTTCACTGTCCTCTCCCTGCCCCCCATCATTCTTAGAGTCCCACGTGCCACAGGCGCACCGTGTCTCAGGTGTCTCATTCGACAGATATCCCTCCCTGGGTAACCAAAGCACGCTCAGCTGGTAGAGTCCGGTGCATCACGTGACATACAAGCATCCATCTTAACATCAGCTTGCATGTGCCCTGCCCCCCGAGGGAGAGTCAGGGGGAGTTGGTGCCTTCTCTCTTCTCCTCAGCAGGTCCTACTCCAGCCCCTCCCCCAACCCCCACTAACCTGGAAATCTTAATAGACGTCTCTCTTACTTAACTGCCAAGGCTCACACGTCATTAGCAATACTTTCGACTTTTTAACCCACAGCATGTTGCATTCTGGAACTTGTAGTTTCACTGCTAACAGAGGAATCATTCTAAAAATTCCAGCATTCTAAGTGCTGCTGGCTAAAAAGCCCAGACTCACCGAAGGTGTCACACATGGCATGACGTCACTTGGCGCCCATGTCCACACTCCACGTTAAAATTATATCAGAGACAGAGCTTCGCTCCACATGGCTGCACCCTGTCCAAGTAGCAGGGACATTATCAGACAGACTCCATGGGCCTCAAGCAGCCGTTTGAATAGACTGCTGTGGCTGCAGCAAATCTCGGCTGTGCATTCCAGTCTCACCACCATAACCGCCGTCAGTGTGCGCGTGACAGCATGGCAGTATGCATGTCACATTAAAAATAATGCATTATCATACCAGGCTTATGTTATGTTATGTTATTAAAATATTTCTAAAGCGCGCTATCACCGATTGGTTTCTTGGCGCTGTGATCAGCAGTAACATGAACATAGAGGAGGGATGCGTTTAATGAAATGCTTGTCTGAAGAGCCAGGTCTTCAAGGCTTTCCGGAAAGAGAGGAGATCTTGACAATTCCGGATCTCCAGGGGGAGGGAATTCCACAAGCAGGAGGCAAGGGTAGCGAACCTACGGCCTCCTGCGCGCTTACGTTTGAAGGAGGGCGTCTGCAGGAGGCTCAGGTGGAGTGAGCGTAGGTTGCGAGAAGGGGTATATCTGGAAATCAGTTGGTTAATGAATGAGGGGCTTTTACAGTAGAGGGACTTGAAAATTATGCAACCAGTTTTAAAGGCACAGCGCTGGGTTATTGGGAGCCAATGTAATTTCCTTAGGAGGGGGGGTAGCTGCCTGACGCCTTGATTGGTTCAGGATTAGCCTTGAGGCATGGTTCTGTACCATCTGGAGTCGCTTAAGTAGGTAGTTAGGAAGACCTAGGTAGATAGCATTCGCGTAGTCCAGATGGGACAGTACAGTTGAAATCACAACCTGGGTGATTGCCTCGGGTGTAAGCAGACAACGTACCTTCCGGATTTTTTTTAGTTGGAAGAAGCACTTGGAGACCACCTGACCTACTTGCGCTTTCAGTGATAGGTCGCAGTCCACGGTGACTCCAAGTGTTTTGGCTGACAAGGAGGGAGTTGGAACTTGGCCCAGTTCAGAAGGCCAGTAGTGTGGGCCCCAGTACTTGGCGCTATCGCCGGTCAGGACTAACTCAGTTTTCCCCGGGTTTAGTTTGAGCTGGTTCTGGTCCATCCAAATTTTAATAAAGCTCATGGTAGACTGGAAGTGCAGTATGGAGTCTTCAGTGTTGTCAATGGTAAAAAGCAGTTGTAAGTCATCTGCGTAATTGAAGACTCTCACCTGTTTGTCTCTTAAGGTCTGAATCAGGGGAAGTATGTAAAGATTAAATAGGTGAGGTGACAGGGAGGAGCCTTGTGGCACTCCGCAAGTGATGGCCTGTTTAGCACCCATTAGGTCACCAAGGCGTAGTGTTTGGTTACGGTCTGTCAGAAAGGATCTCAACCAACAGGCTGCTAGGTCCCGGACGCCGGCCTGTTCGACACGGTCGACCAAGATGTTGTGGTCGACCGTGTCAAAAGCGGCCGAAAGGTCCAGGAGCACCAGGGCCTGAGGGGAGCGTCTGTCGGCGCAGTCACGCAGGGTGTCCAGAACTGTCGTGACTACTGCTTCAGTGGAGTGTGCAGGCCGAAAGCCTGCCTGGTGGGGGTCGAAGCAGGAGGATTCCTCAAGAAAGTTAGAGAGGCATTTGGCCACGTGTGCCTCCAGAACTTTTGCCAGATAGGGCAGCAGCGAGATGGGTCGAAAGTTGGCTTTACAGGCTGGGTCTGCCCCAGGTTTTTTTAGCAGCGGAATGACTATGGCTTCTTTAAACGCTGCGGGAACTAAGCCAAGAGTCAAGGAGTTGTTCAGGAGTGTAAGGGCAGGGGCTGGGTGAGTCAAGAAGCACTCTTTTAAGATGTGGGGCGGGCAACTGTCCGAGGGTGCACCGGATTTTACTCTTGACAATAGTTCCCGAAATTGGTCCTGGGTAATAGGTGGGAAGCTACTAAGGATATTGTGATTGGGCTTGATTATCATCAGTGCTAGTGCTGGAGTGGCGGCACAGGAAAAAACTTACGTGGTGGTGGTGGGTGGTGTGGCGGTCCGGACCCGTACAGTCTGTGGCACAGTCTAGAGACTCCCTCAGCTCGCACTTAGTTTACACACAACCAACCAACGACGACGAACTGGAGACTCGACTCGAGTGGAATGAACAGACTGCTGGTGGTCACTCTCTCTCTACTCACTGGTCTTGTTGTGACTAGACTCTTCGTTCGTTCGTGATTCTCTGTACTTTACTACTTTCACTTTCTTTTTTACTACTTGTTGTTGTGCCAGGCAGCAGTGCACCAAGCACGGTGACGTGACAGCGTAGAAATGGCCAATCACCTCGACATGGCTGGAATTAGCCATATGGTGATTGGCCATACAGTGCGGTCCCTAAGCAGAACAGCCAACAGCCACGAGCGCCACCATCCTGCTGCAGCAGCCAATCCTGGCGCAGCGTTAACAGCAACACTGCGCCAGGATTGGGCTACGAGCAGGATACTATCTGCCCATTAGGAGACCGGGGGCCCCGGGTCCCTGCCTGGCAGTCCCTGTGTCTCAAGTACCATAGAGGGGGGGGGAAGGGAAGGTCTACTACTATGCGCATGCGTGGGCAAGTAGAAATTTGTAAGACTCCTGGATTCCACATGCGCATTGTTGCGCTGTCTACTCGGAGTCTCCGACTGCTCTGTTGTGCACTGCCTCCTCCTGTCACTCTCTCCCTCAGCCCCGCCCCCCACTGCCCACTTCCTGTACGATGCCCGATTCTGTCGGGCTTTTACGGGCAGGTAGCGCGCAGTGCGCTACATGATTTATTTATCAGACATCGATGCATTTTTTTAAAAGCCTTTAAATGCATTTGTGGCGTGTGGGGTCGTCCATGGCTAGTGGGGCAACGCCGAACGCCCCCAATGGACGCACCGCCACTGCACTCTTGATCGTTTATGCCATTATAGGGAAATAAATGGATTATAGCCGTATAGGGGCATAAGGTCACAGTATTGATCGGGGCCCTAGATTAGAATGCGACACCCACTCCACGAATTTATGTCCATCAAATTACTAAAACTATAGCAAAATATGCATGTGTAACATTGCCCACCCCAAAATACATATATGCATTTGAAATGGCGTATTCGAAATACATGGAAAGTACTGTACGTCTTTAAGCACAGAAATCTTTCAAAATTATAGCATATGTAATAAATGAACGATTTTGCGAAAAAATTACACATGAAATATCTCTTAATACAGAAAAGAAGTGCGAGATAATTTCATCACATATAAATGCATTGCTGTAACATGTGCTAGAGGCTGGTGTAAAGTTATTATGTCTCTAGATTTATCTAAAAATAGAAGCTTCTGTTCTTTATGAATAGGTCTACTTTAAGCAAAGAATTTTTGTGCCAGAAAAAGGTAAATATCTTTTTAAAAGTGTTCAATTAAAAAAAAAGAATTCTTGTTGAACTGGGGAATAGCGTTCCAACGCTTTTCAGCAGTTTTTGTTGATCAAAACTGAAGGCCGAATTCAGAGTTTATGGGAACGCTGTGTGTCGAATGCTTTTCCAAATTATTGTTTCTGTTCAGGGGAGAACATCATATCAGACAGGCTCTCAAAGAATTGGTCTACAAAATCAGGTGACAGTTCGACCAAGTTCGATAGTGCTGTAACTTGGCAGGTGTGAGAGTGATTGCTATCATCAAAGTCAGGATCAGCAATGCTCACAGATGGTCGTACCTGGGTGATGTTGCTTTTATTTCTCGCTCCACTGTCACCACCTAGTCGTAGCACAGGAGTCTCAATGAATGCCGTCATCAGGATTGGTAGCCGCTGGGGACAACACAATGCGTGAGCCGTTATCGGACTTAGCATAGTATCGATATCCATTGGTACTGATGATGGAAGTGCAAGACAGATGTCCAACACGCACTCATCTCCGCATTGCATACATCGAAGCACAGGTAAGATGCATGTCTGCCATATAGGTCTGAATGAAAGAAACCAGGTCATGTTTAGATCTCTCAGCCTGGCCAATCCAAGGACTCTAGTTATTCTGTCCCGGTAGCGCACTGCTAGGATTGTTTCTTCCATCCTGGTGGGAGTCATGTCTGAGTTTTGGCTTGCCATATCGGAGCAGGAGGGTCAAAAATAAAATGCCTGCTACAAGTCCCAAAATCAGGGGTATGCCGCCAAGACTGAATGAACAAAATTGGGAATGATTCCCAGAATTGCTTGAAATGGTGTTAGCAGTCCCGTAAACATCGTCTTAAATATGCCTGGGATGCCTGTGGCACTAGACATGTTAAGGAGTTGGCTAAGCATTTCTGTGAAATGCACGGGGCAATTTGTTGATAAAAGGTCAT
Source organism: Lissotriton vulgaris (assembly GCF_964263255.1). Taxonomy (NCBI): domain Eukaryota; kingdom Metazoa; phylum Chordata; class Amphibia; order Caudata; family Salamandridae; genus Lissotriton; species Lissotriton vulgaris. The sequence goes on from NC_141689.1 coordinate 162,710,317, forward strand.
GAATCTCTGATGTTGTCCTTGCAACTTGGAGTTCATACGTCTCTTTTGATGACGTGATGGGCACTGTTGTCTGTAAAAGCACAGACTTCATTTTGCTTAAAGTATCAATTCGTATAGAAGAGAAATTCAGACGAGGCCAAATGGGAGTCTCTGTGTCTCCAGGGCCGTTTGGAAACAATGCTTGCATACAGCATTTGACCATGGATGTTACGCTTATGAGATATGCTTTCCCCGGCAAAAGGCCACAACAGCTGTGATCCGTTCTTAGACTGTAACTCCCATTCGCGAGTTGCATAAAGAAGGGCTCTATCTGCGTTGCAGGTGTGACATATTGGTGGCATGAAAGGTTGTTTGAATTTCCTTCACAGGCTCCGTGTAAATTAATACCCTGGCACAAAAGTATACCGCTTAGTGAATGTTTACAGTTGTTGCCACTAAGAAATACATTTTTGTTGCTGTCACTATAGCATGTGTGTGTATATGGTAATTTCCATGCTGACTTAATGTATCCTTTACCCAAACGTTCATACTAGCCAGTAGGTATGTATTCAAGGCAATTTTTAAAACGGAAAGTTGTTATCGGAATTGTGATAATCCCGTGTATTATCCATTCAATGACAGGACTTTCTGACATTGTCAAAGGTAATCTCTCAAGTTTTTCGATGCTCAGGAGTGTATAGTCTGCTCCTTTCTGTGCCAAGCTGATTTGTTTATCAGTAAGGTTAAAGATGGAAAACAATGACGTTGTGTTGATTAAACGCCAAGGCACATAGCCTGAACAAAGATTTTGCAGCGTCCAGCCTAACTGTACAATAGAACGCATTTGTGACTGGCCATGCTGTAACATTAGCAAGTCTTTGTCTATTATATCTATGGCAGATGATACAATACTGTCCTGGAGGACAGAGTCATTAACCCATTGTCCACAACAGAAAGTGATTTTCCAAATTAATACGATCAATTTCTCATATTTTTTCAGCAGTTTCAATTTGTATGACTTTCCAAGCCTCGTTGTATGCCGCATAGATGCTGGCCGCTATGAAGCATTTTTGACACTGTTTGCGTGGTCCCATAATAAAATCTCGCAAATAAGCACCATCTTTAAGTAAAGATAAGTTTTGCTTAATTTCAGCCAGTGTGGCTGATTCTAGCCATTCAAGGCACAGCTTCCCTACACTGTATGTTGTTACCATCCCTGGATGTTGTCTCTGGGAGTATCTAGGGTCTTGTCGGGACATATTTAACCCCTGTGTTTTGTTCAGGAATCTATCTTGACAGTTGTTTGTGTCAATAGGCCAGATTAACCACTTTTTCCAATCAGGATGTGTTCTGTTTAGATGTAAAATTTTAGATACGTCTATTTCAATATCTGTTGTTGCATTATCAGGCATTGGCTTTGGAATAGACGGTTTGTTAAGGTCTTTGATCTTAGCTAGGCCAAGACAGGTTGTTTGGTGAATTGTGTCATTTAAAAACATTATTTGTTCTGGGATCATGCGGGCTCGAAATAATGCTTCTAGGCCTTGTACCTGCCACTCTTTTGTACCCCAGATGGTTTTTGTTTCAATTTTATTTTTCCAATAATCAAAACCAAATGTCATCATTTTTTCATAAAATGCTTCTGAATATATCAATTTAGTATTTGTCAGCATTGTTTTCAATCCCGTTTTATCTAACAGTTTATAATAAAACGTTTCTACATCACTGGTGTTAAACCCTGAGAAGTACTTGAATTTCTCATACAATGTTTTAGAACTGCTTCTAGGTGGTGTAGCACAATGTTCCCATTGATTATACTTAAAAACATTTCTAGGCTGTGCAGATTTATGCAAGTAATGATCACCATAGTGTGTGTAGCAGAACATCTGTTCATAACTAGACGAACCTTGTAAATAATCATGATCTGTAAATCTAGCTGACATTACTAAATCCGACATCATATTATTAATACTTTCAAAGTCCCAATCATCAGAGAATGTACTAGGTTTTACAAAGTCACTTAATGAAACCTTGAATTGATGAGGATACTTCAGGATTTCGACCGGACCATAGATTTCATAATCAGTTTTGTCCCATACTACCCCCCCCCCCGGGTATTGGAATGGCTGTGACATTTACTGTTGTCAGTTCTATTTTCTTCAAGTGGGATGATCTGTGTGGTTTTAGGACTAAGTTGATGTTCTGATTTGCTGTGTCCATTGTATTGTAATAAACCTTCCTAAAATTAAAGCTAAAATTAGGCATAATAGGAGTTTAAATACCCCCGAAATAATCCAATGCTCAATTAATGGTGCATCCAGATATACTTCTTTGATTTGATGAAAGAGTTCTGTTACTTTTTCTTTAAAAGTCTTTGTTTCTGGCATCACTTCGGGGTTGCTTTGATCCTCAGAAAAGTTATCGAAGTTGATGAAGTAGCCAGAGGCAGTTCTGTCAATTGTTGGAATTGTTCTTTCAATTTGTCTTTCGGTAGCACATTCTGATGCCACATCATTGTAGACTGGTGTTTTTTGATAAACTGTTTCAATCTGTGTCTCAAGAGGCACGAGTTCCATGGCATTATTGCATAGTCCCTCTCTGTGCACTGCAGGCTGATCGAATGTGATTAGTCTTTCAGTTTGAACCTCTTGGATTGTTGCAAGTTTGGGTATTCTGTTGTTTCTCGGGAGTCCAGTGGGCCTGCTGTTGATTATAGGCCACATGCTTTTACCAGGTCGATTGATACAACTCTGTTCTCTTTTTTACCAGCAAGGGGTGGTAGTACTACTGATCTTGTTCCGTTGATTGCTAAGACAGGTACTGCTTTTCTGTAAGAAGGCCCAGATTCCTTCTTCACCGCTATTTTTTCTCTAACTAGATCCCCAATCTTTGGAATCCAGACAGGCCTTGCTGGGGCTGGTGGTGCCTCGTCAATGGTAGCTGGCTGTTGCTTTAACTTTATGTTGCTTAAGGATTTTCTTGTTTCGTTCAAGTCCTGTAAAACAGCCAAACGATCTTTGATGTCAAAGTCTGTTTTCTTATCTTCTACCACTGATACCTGACTATCTAAGTCCTGAATTCGCATTCTAGTTCCGAACAATAGTTTGTATGGGCTGAAACCTTTTAGAGAATTTCTTGGCAAGTTGTTTAGGCTTAACTGGACACTTATTAAATGTTTGACCCACCCAGCACCCGAACCTAAGACCTTCGCTGTTATAGATTGCTTTATGTCCCGATTTTTTCTTTCTACCACACTGTTCCCTTCGGGGTGTGACGGACAAGAATACCGCAAGCCAACGCCCATGCTGGCCATGGCCTCCTTATAAGCTCGAGAGCTGAAAGCAGGACCCTGGTCAGAATGGAACATGGAAATTGCGTATGTGCGGATAAAGACTCACAGATCTTTTATAACCGTTCTGGCAACAGCCGAGCGCTGGGGCCACATTTTTTAAGTGTGTTTAGCCTTAATGATTAATAGGACGCTGGATGGCATGTAGACAGCATTACGCTGTTTCTAATTGGTAGCCGGGCAACAGACTGGACCAGTTCACTACTGCGATCCCTGTCACAGTCCGGACAGTTCTTTACATATATTTAATGTTGCACGCTCATTCCCGGCCACCAGTATACTGATTGTAATTCAGTCAGAGATTCCTTGATCTTTTTATGCCTAGGACCCAATCCCATGTGTGCGTCTGCTATTAAAAATATTCTCCTGTTCATGTTTGGAGTTACTGTATCCCCCACTCCAGGGATTCGAGCAAAAGGAACGGAGTTTGCATCAATTACGTATGCATAATTGAGTGGATAGTTCACGGGTAGTGCTGCACAGTCGCCTTTTACGGACGTTTTGACTGCCAGCATGGTTTCCCGTCTATGTATTTTTATGAACGCTTTTTTGTGGCTACGGAAGCCGGTTTAGTTGCTTCCGCTGTGGCTGTATTAGCCAATGAATTCCCTGCAACGTGAACGCCATCACGTTGATGACTCTGCGCGTGTATCACGTGAGTCTTTTGTAGTTCTTTCTGTAAAAGAGCTACCTATTTCCAAAGCATTTTATGCTTTATTGTGGCACCTGTGTCATCTTTGTAATCATTTTGAATCCAGCTCTGCAACTTATTATTGTAAGAGTTGACGCAAAAATGCGAAACGCACACAATTAGTGTTGGGAATTCACGTTCTGCATTTTCAAGCGCCATCTTTAAACATCTGATTTCAGCTCTCTGAGCCGAACAGTACCTTACTGATTCAGTTTTTGTTATTTTCGGTCTGAATTTACCGCACAGCCAACGACCTTTAACAATCGCACAGGCTGCATCGTAGGATTTGTTCTCTACGTTGAAATGCTGTACAAATCTATCTGTATAGATTATACAGGCGTACTGTGGGAGAGGCAGAAGTTCGATTGGCAGAGGATATTCTTCTTAATAAGTCAAATCATTCAGTTTATTCAAGAGCGGGCCGTGATAGAATTTCACGTCTTCCGCATTTCGGATCCAGTGACACTGTAGGCAGGTTTACTGGGCTGAATAGCGCCTCGAAGGCGGATTCCGCTGTGACAACAGTGATCCTTCTGCCTTTTGCTAGTTCTCTTTCTTTAGCTATAGCTGTTTGCGCTGCTTTCACAGTATTTTCGGTGAGACTGAATGTTTTTTCTGCTTGTGTGTACAAGTGAGATTTGTCAGCTATTGGTACCATTTCTCTCTCATTAGAGGTCAGGTACGTGAATCCGTATCTTCCTGGTATTACTCGGATTACAAGATTGCGTGTGTTGTCAAGTGTATCTAATTTTGTTTTTGCTAACATGTCTGTTTGCAGTGATCTCAAAATTTCTGTGTGTTTTTGAGTCCAAGTGATTGGTTTAAAATCAGATTTTATTAGTTCATAGAGAGGTTTAACCCTCTCCGCATAATTTAGAATGTAAGTTCTTTCGAAATTCAGAAAACCTAGGATCGATTGTAAGTTATTCAGCGTTTTTGGTGCTCGGAGTACAGCGCACTTCTCTAAGAAGTTGTCCGCTAGGCTTCTTCCTTCACTTGATAATTTGTATCCTAAAAATAATACTGTCAGATGGGCAATTCGGGACTTTTTACAGTTGAATTTGTAACCCTCTGCTGCGAACCCAAGTATAATGGTGTTCACTCTTTTCAAGTGAGTCTCCAAGTCGTCGTCTGTGAGATAGATATCATCTACGTAAGATAATGCCTCATCATCATACATTTGTAGTAACTCTGTTACTCTGGCTGAGAATAGTCCTGGGCTGTTCTTGAATCCCTGTGGGAGCCTACAGAAATTTTTCTGAGACCCCATTACTGAGAAAGCGGTTAAGTATCTGCTTTCTGGTGCAATGTTTTGACAAAAGAAACCATTTGATATGTCTAATGTCGTTTTATATTTTTTCCTAACTATGTTATTCATTAGTGCAGCACTATGCAAATTTTGTACTGCAACAGTTTTGCAACATGCATTAAGGTGTCTGTAATCCAAAACTAGACAATATGAATTGTCTGGCTTGGAGACAGAAAACAAAGAATTGTTCATTTGAGAGGTGCATGTTTCAATCACCCCCTGGTATTCAAGTAGATCTAAAATCTCCCTGACTTGTTTTTTAGCTTCTTGCTTAATGGGATACTGCCTTTGGGCAGTCGGTTGATTTTTTAACTGGATTTTGTGAGGAGGAGAGTCCTCATCCCATCCTACATGATTTTTATATAATGCTGGTGCCTGGGCTACTGCCCATTTCCTTGCATAAGTATATTTTTTGTGAATCGGAATGTGATTTGAGAAGGCAGGCATAATCATTTCTTCGCCACGAGGGCACTCCCTGACAAACTCTGGGGGCCAATCTTTTTCAGCTAACAGAATGTCATAGCCTTTTGAGAGTTTATCCCAAAATAGACCCCTTATTTTCCTAGTCTTATCACCCTCTATACGCAATGGTATTTCGTATATCTTATGGGGCTCGCCAAGTCTGGTGTCGGCAGTTTCAACCTGAATTTATTCATTCGTGTCCACTGTCTCCAGATGACTCATCAGGATCTTACGAGCTATACTGATTTCAGCTGCACTGTCTAACATTGTCTGTGCCCACTCCCCGTTTTTCAACTGTGTCCTCAGTATTCTCGGCATTGTTCGATTACTCTAATACTGGCCACCTTCTTTATGGAAATTGTGATTTTTTACTTTGAGCAGGTTCCTTGTCTTTGGACTTGGTATACTCTCCTGGGTCTGATCGTCCTCTTCTTTCCGATTTCTGCGAAAAAGATCGAGAGGGACGTGTATCAATACTTTGATATCTATCAGGCTTCTTCAAATTATCCCTATTTCTAAGGTCATATCTTTTCTCAGAGGGCTCCCTCTGGGGAGACTGGTGTTCTCGAGTCGGAGTTCTTTCCCTCCGTCGAGGAGACCTTCCTCTGGACTGGAAAACTTTTTCTTTGGGAGTGGATTGTTTATTTCCATCCCAGCTCTTTTGAGTGTTAGAATTATTTTTAATAAATAATTTTACTAACTCTCTATATGCCTTTGTTAATTCTCTTATTTTAACTAAGAGTTCTTCACTTGACATTTTATCAATGTCCGGATGTGGTGTGTAGCTGGCTAGAACCGGCCACGTTGCTCCTTATCTACCTAGTAGACCGAGCCATGTAATATGATCATTATGTTTTAGGGCGCCTTTAAACCAGAGCAGGTGCTCTTGGAATTTTAATGGGATTTCAATCTCCTTGAAAGGAGCGTACTCTTCCGGTGGATCCCCTATTTTGTAATAGTGGAACTCGTTCGTAGCGGTGTTTGCCGCTGGAAATTTTATACATGAATAGAATACCTCTGTCTGCCGATATCTGCGTGCCTCTATCACGAAGACGACTGTGCCACCTTGTGTGGTCAGTCCATTTTCTATAAGTTTTGACGTTATAGATTTTCTTAAATGTGCCGGGATGATTATCGCACCCGGTTCAGTAGTACCGTTGGGACCATGCTGTCGCATTTACTGCGGGTGCAGCGGTTCCGTTTTCTCCTGGCATTGTATAAATGCAGGTTTTGCAGAGCAGGTCTCCAAGGAGACAAAGATTAGGTGCACAATATTTTGGAACACTGTATCCTTCAACGTTGAATAAACCAGATCTTTACATAGGAATCTCCTCCTACTAAGGTCGGGCGGATTTTAACCTTTCACCCACTCCAGACGCCTATTGGAGTATTTACGGGAGAAAGGGGTCTGTGTGAAAAATGCACGACTGAGTTACTCTAACGTCTTGCGTTAGTTTTATCGCCTTACCAAACGTTCGGCGCCATCTAGTGTAGTTCCTATTTTCCCAATAGGCCCTGCGCGTTGGAATAACATAAACAATAGTATAGACGTAGAAGTGCGGATCTTCCTGGTCTCCACTGACTATGCTAAACTTAATTGGGTTTGTTACCAACTAGCTCAGAGGTCCTTGGAAACTTTCTTGACTGAATAGGAAGTGATCAGCTTCCCTGGTACAGACAAGAAGGGATTCAGTTTTCCAACAACCGCATAAACATGACAACTTTGCTCCTTAGAATAAGAGTCAATCTCTAGAGTCGTGTGAAACAATAGACAGTTATTTTACTTAGTCAGTTTTGTGCAGATTACTTTCACCAATATGCAGAGAACGGAGAGACAGGCGTTTTCAATAAAAAGTATTATTTATTGAACAGTCTTTCTTCTCGTGCAAGAGAAATGAATTGCCAAAATTGCAAGACTAGTTATTATAAAAAGTGCGTACAGTAAAATGAGGATTGCGAAATAATACTGTAAAAGCATTGATATGGTTTCTTAGCCATACAATGGTTTAAAATGAATAAAACATATATACATTAGGCTAACGTACTCAACTGGTGCTTCTAACTACGCCTACCCCAGTGTACCTGACCTAAGCCTAATACTTGGGAGGGGAGTGAGTAAGTAGCAGTTTTAGTTAAGTTGGTTTTGCCAAGGTTTGCTTCAAGAATTCTCTCTAAGGGTTTAGTCAACACCATACCTCTGAAATAGAATGTTGGAGGTCTTGTATCTCCTTCCAGGACTCGATATCCCAGTCACCCCCAAGAGTAGGCTGGAAACGCCGGAGCTGGATTTTCTCGGCAGGAGAAAAGACAGCGTCTCTCTCAGCGCGTCGAGGAAGAGGAGGGGCAGAGTCCGTGGGCAGCTTGCATCTGCTGGGCTCTGCAGGGGACAGCTGTTCTGCTCCTATGTGCACCACACCATCGCTATCATCGATGTTGTTGAGGCAGCGATAGCATCAGTAATAACATCAGCAGCGTTTCCTTAAGGCAACGTTGGTAATATTTATACCTGAAAGGTGCCTGGTTTGACGTAAGTTTTTGGACATAAGACGTCAATAAAGATGTCACTAGGAAGTGATCGTCTCTCAGTGATCATTAGAGTTCTATTACTAATCAAAACATAACAAGCGGGGACTTCCCAGGTTGCTGAGTTTTATCTTGTTGAAGAACTCGGAGTGTAATCTAGGAATCTTAGATAGTGGCTTCTGCTGTGTCATTTGCACTAATGAGTTGCAGAGGAAGTTGCAGAGAAAGAGATTCTGAAATGTGGCTCTGATCGTGTGAGGCCAGAGACGAGTTTCTGAAATATCACTCTTGATCGTTTATGCCATTATAGGGGAATAAATGGATTATAGCCGTATAGAGGCATAAGGTCACAGTATTGATCGGGGTCCTAGATTAGAACGCGACAGTCTCTCTTGGCCCTTTCCGAGTTTGGTCACCTCACTGCTGTTCAGCACTGGGACGCCTCTTTGCCGGGGCAGCTGTCGCGCTCTGTAAAAACTCTGACATAACATAAAGTAAGGCCATCCCCTACTAGTTGCAAAGATATGTATCCATGTTTTGTGGCCACCACTGATCAAAAAGCGACAACCAATTTGCAGTGGTGTCTGATTCGCAAAGAAGAAGCTGGCCGGAGGATTACTGCATGTCCCTCAATGTCCTCCTAAACGAAAGCTATTTTTTTAAGCAGCAGCAAAACAAAACGTTGGCAAAAAATGAGGCCACCATCTCCGCATTCACAGCCACGGAGGGGTTGCAGATAGACTCCTGCGTAATTAATAGTTATGATGCAGGAGGGTTTTTGCTTCCAGCAATGAGGATTCTGTAATAGGACCCAATACTACTTACGTCAAAGTGCAAAATGTTGCACTGGTCACAAACCAGTCAAAGTGTCCTTCATACTTACAACTGAGATCGGTTCTGATTTGAAGCTGACGATCTCTTACTAATGACAGGTTTACACTAAGCTTTTACAAGGATGATCGTCAGCCCTCTTTATAAGTATTCCACAATGCTTACATGGCACTCATCAATTACTGAAGTGCGTAAAGGAAGCCCACATCCTGTTGTAGTCCTTGGGATGTTGAGGGCTGTGGCGGATGTCCTGTTACAGTGGTCATGGCTCTTGGGAAATAATTCTCAGAATCCTCCCTCTGAATAATTAAGGAGATAAATGTATTTCCAGTGCTTATTTTAGAACTTACATTGGCAGTCATTCACTGACTGATTGGTCTGAGATCTTCTTGCTAATGCAGGAACAGAAGATGTGTTGGATCATCAGCATCCAGCTGTTTGGCCTCTCTTGAAAAGACGAATGAAGCTCTAAACAGAAGGGACAGAACTATTCCTGCTGCACAGAGGCTGGGCCAGTCAAAAAATGAATAGGGCGAGCCGAGCCAAGACTCTGGCTTGGACCTTAGACCCTGTGCACGAGCCGAGCCCTGAAAATACGTGCTTTCTAAAACATACAAAAGACCATGCAAAATATAACAGAATCTATTCTAAATTTAAAAAGTAGGGCCCTCATTTATGAAAAGTGACGAATCGCTGCGTGAAAACAGCGATGAGTCACTTTTCATTGTGCCCTCCTTGCGACACCAATGATGCGTCATATTTACATTATAACGCATCATTGCGCAAGGAGTTACAGATACGTCAGTATTTCTGATGTATCTGTAGGCGCAAAAGTGACGCATTGCTGGAGTGTGTCACAAAAGTGGCAGGTATAATGTGGCGCAGGGGTTTACAAAGTGACGCATTTACCTAGATGCATCACTTTGTAAACATGGCGCGACAAGGCGCATTTTTTACGCCACTGGTGCGTCACAAAAAGTGACGCACCGGCAGCGTAAAAGTGACGCAAGAGCTCATAAATGAGGCCTTGTATTTCTTTAACATGTGGAAACTTTTACATTAATGGTGCATTTTACAGCATTGATATTTGATATTTGATATTTGTGGGGTATTTCTTGAGCGCGACGTTCGCTCCGGAGGGAGCATCTTGGCGCTGAGGATCCCAAATGAGCCATTCCAGAAAGAGTTAGATGGAAGCTTTAGCGGAAGCGTCAGAGAGATTAAAGATCCATGTCTTTAGATGCTTTCTAAAGGGTTTTTCCTGGGTTTGTTGTCTGAGGGTTTTAGGCAGTGTGTTCCAAGCTTTAGTTGCGAGGAAACTTCGTTTTCAGATTGTATTTGGGCGGAAGGATGAGGTTATCGTGGGTCGAACGAAGGTGACGGCTGGGCACGTAATGGGGAAAGCGTTTGGTGAGGTATTTAGGGCCTGTTTTGTTGTAGGCACGGAAGGCTATGATCAGGATTTTGAAGAGAATCCTCTTGTGAAGGGGGAGCCAGTGAAGTGAACGCAGTGCTGCAGAGATAGAGGATCTGCGTGGTAGGCCCAGGACAAGACGGGCAGCAGTGTGAAGTACGCTCTGCAGTTTTAGGATGGTGCTCTTTTTGGCACCTGCGAGCAAGCCGTTGCAGTAGTCCAGTCGCGAGATTATGAGTGCTACTGTCACTGTTTTTCTAGCATCGATAGGGAGAAAGTCGAAGAATTTTCTCAGAGATCTAATTGTTCCGTAGCATTTGCCTGCGACGGTTCTGGCATGCTGAACAAAGGAGAGATCGGAATCAAAGATTACGCCGAGATTCCTGGCAGACGACACTGTCTCGGGGGGGGGCAACAGAATTATCCGGCCACCAGAGTGCTGGACAAAAGGAGATATTTGTGCCGATCGGGAGGATCTCCGTTTTACTTGAATTGCATTTCAAGTGGTTATTTTCCATCCATCGAAATACTTCGGTCAGGCAGTGTTTCAGATTGAGTTCAGCTTTGGTGGAAAGTTTGTCCAGTGGTATAATGAGTTGTGTGTCATCGGCATACGAGGTGACAGGTATGCCGAATGACTCTATAAGATTGAGGAGAGGGATGAGGTAAATGTTAAAAAGGAGGGGGCTCAGGATGGATCCTTGCGGGACACCTGAGGGGACGAGTTTGACTTTGGAGTGGAATGAGCCCAGAGAGACAGTTTGCGAACGATCGGAGAGAAATGACTTAATCCAGGATAGGGCGGAGTCAGAGATGCCAATGTCTCTGAGTCTACTGATGAGGATGGTATGGGAGATGGTGTCAAACGCCGCCGTTAAGTCGAGAAGGATAAGGATGGAATTTTTTCTCTGATCTTGTAGGGTTTTTATAGTGTCAGATAGTTCGATGAGAGCGGTTTCTGTTGAATGCTTGGGGCGGAAACCGGATTGTTGGGGATGGAGGAGGTTGTTGTCATCTAGGTATCGTTTCAACTCATTATGGACCAGCAGTTCTGTAATTTTACCCAAGGCCGGGAGTAGCGAAATTTGGCGTAAGTTGGTTAGATCCGTCGGGGGTTTATTTGCCTTCTTCATCAGGGGTTTGACGATACCTTTTTTCCAACGGCTGGGTACTAAGCCAGAGCTAAGCGAGGAGTTGATTAAGTTGTTGATTATCGGGTTAACCTCGTCGATTAACTGGTGGAGTATCTTGGGGGGACAAGGATCAGATGGGGCGCCGGATTTGCAGGCAAGGATGGCTTTTTTCGACTGTTCTGGAGTGACAGAGGAGAAGCAACTTAGTGTGCAGCCTGGAGGGACCAGTGGGGGGGGGGTACAGAAGGAGTGACAGGGGGGGGAAAGTTGATTTGGATCGAGGCGATTTTGTCCTCGAAATAGTCAGAAATTTGGTTACAAAATTTCTGGGAGGGGGGGATTTCAGGCAAGAGTGCCTTTGGCTGTGTGAATGATTTGACTATTTCGAACAGCACCTTTTGTTTTTGGCCTGCGTTTTTTATGGCGTTGACGTAGTAGTTTTTTTTTGCCAATTTTATTTCCGAGAGGTAGTTTTTCCTTGTGGTGATATAGGAAGTACGATTTGTAGCCTCGTATGTCTTTCGCCATTTTCTTTCTGCCTTTTTACATAGCAGATGTGCATTTGCAAGTTCTGGTGTAAACCAGGGGGCGTTGGTTTTAGTTTTGCCCCGGGAGGTGCGGGGGCGTGAGGGCGGGATTCTGGATTTGATTTCTTGAGTGATCCAGTTATGGAAACGTTCGGCGTCAGTATCGACATCGCCGGAGAGGATGGGAGCTTGAGTATGCATTTTAGGATAAAGGGTGATGTTATCCTGAACCTTTTTCCAATTGATGTGAATGTCGGGGCGAGAAGCAGCTTTGTCACGATTGGGAAGGTTTTCGCTCAGGATGTGAAATGGGATCAGAGAGTGATCAGACCAGATCTGAGGCGAGGGGGGTAGTGTGATCAAGGAGGGAGAATTAGTGCAGACTCCGTCGAGGGTGTGACCTAGAGAGTGTGTGGGTGAGGTGACAAGTTGCTTAAAATCGAACATATCGAGGGTTTGTACGAAATTGATGGTTTGAACATCAGTTTTCGATTCTAGATGGAGGTTAAAATCACCAAGGAGGGTGAAGAATGGGTATCTGAGAGAGAGTTGTCCTAAGGAATCATACAGAGAGTCGAGGAACTCGGATGCGTTGCCGGGTGGGCGGTATATAAGTCCACCTGAGAACGAAGTGTGTTCGTTCAGTTTGATGGAGAAGCCTAGTCCTTCCATCTTTTTTAGAGGCTCTAGACTGAAGGTGTGGCACGGGAGAGTGTTTTTAAGGATGATTGCAACACCGCCGCCTCGACCCTTGGCTCTATCTTCCCTGAAGAGAGAATAGCCCGGGGGGAGGGCAACAGCAATATCCGGGTTACTATCTGCTGTCAGCCATGTCTCAGTTATCATGAGGCAATCGAGGTCGGACTCCAAGATGAGGTCGTGTATATCTTGGTTGTGCTTGCACATGGAACGTGCGTTGATCAGACCGCCTTTGAAGGAGGGTTGAGGGGCTTGTGGGGTATAGGCCGATGGGACAGCTGAGTGGAGTCCAGTGGACCAGTGGCAGTGTATACAACTGACTAGGCCTGAAAGTGCAGCTGGGTCGAGGATACATGGACACCGTTTAGTGACCTGTAGGTGATGGAGGTCGCTAGGTTGGTAGGTTATGTGGGAGGGAAAAAGGGCAGAGTTTCCTGCGCCTGTCGCGGTCTTGTCGCGGACGGGCGCAGACGGGCTTGCCTTAGGCACGCCTTCGGCGCGCAAACGGCGCTCCCGCTGCGCTCGTCCGCTGCGCTTCCTCCAGTGGCACATGTTTATAGTGTGGGGAGGCAGGGGGGCGTGGCCAGCGAGGGGGCGTGGCCTCGTTGCACGCCGTCAATGGCGGCGGCCAGAGGGCGTTTGTACCGAGTGAAAGGGGGTACTGCTCGTAAGCAGCAGGCTCCAGGTGAGTCAAGTGGGCACACAAGGTAAATCAGTACAATCCAATAGTTTTAAAAGGTTAAAAACAGCTTGAAACAGGAAAAATGCGGCTTCCGGCTTTTCGCCTCAGGAGTAGGGATCTGTGAGACACCAGCGCTCGTATTCAGCGCTTATGTACCCGGCGGGGGGCGTGGCCAGCGGGGGGCGTGGCCAGCGAGGGGGCGTGGCCTCGTTGCACGCCGTCAATGGCGGCGGCCAGAGGGCGTTTGTACCGAGTGAAAGGGGGCACTGCTCGTAAGCAGCAGGCTCCAGGTGAGTCAAGTGGGCACACAAGGTAAATCAGTACAATCCAATAGTTTTAAAAGGTTAAAAACAGCTTGAAACAGGAAAAATGCGGCTCCCGGCTTTTCGCCTCAGGAGTAGGGATCTGTGAGCACTGAGAAGTACTTCATAAAAGTGTTAGTTTTGTACAACTGGTAGTCTGAACTCACATATTATGCTGCTTTCAAAGGTGATATTGAAAAAAAAGGGTTTTGGTGAAGCAAAATGTTTGCCTAAGATCACCCAGTTTAAGAGCGGAAGCCGTGATTTATCAAGGTTTTCTGGTTTCACTTTGTACCAATCAGCCAGTAAAGTGGAATCTCTTTGTCTTTTTTTAAGATAAGTCTTTGTTTTTACCTTTGAGGGAACTTTATAAACATAGTGCGAGCCCGACCAGACGTTATTGGAGCGGCTTACATGAGCACCAGTTACATTACACAAGGATAAATGTATTGTTCCTAGGCACTGAGATTTAGGGGCATATTTACAATATTTGGCGTAGGGCAGCACCAAAGGCCTTCTAGCTGTGCTGCCCTATGTCGAAAGAAAAGGGTCAAAAGTGATGCACTGATGGCGTAAAAGTGCAGCAGGGGCATTATAAATATGCCCCTAAGGGGCATATTCTCAAGGAGTTATCACTGAGTTAACAGCACTTAATCACAGCCAAAGTGGCGATAGATTTATCGCCCCTTTCACAAGCTGGTGCTAACAGCCCATATCACCAGTTTTCCTGCAATAGCAGCCTCAAAAAACATCGCCACAGATGACCCCGGCAACTATCGCTAATGAGATGCAGAGTAGGCGTTCCCGTGCAAAAAGCAGCGACAACACCACTCAGCAACATTCTCAACGACCAGCCAGATCGGTGATAAGATCCCAAAACAGGCGATAAGGTGCGTTAGCAGCAGGAATTTAACACCTGCTCTGACCTGGTGTAAAGTCGGACAACAGCCTGCACTAGAAAAGGGAGCCCAGCCCAGAGCCACAGATGCCATGGAGCCACTGATCATGCAGCCTGGACACACAAGAGGGCCACAACACTCACCGCCACCATCCCCCACCCTGGACACCTACCCCCCACCACCCGGATCAACACTGAGGAAGCGCATACAAAGGCAGCGACCCTCTGAAAACGCACCAACCTCACAGACCCGACACCAGAGAATGCCATTGCCCACTACAGGCTCAAAGGGACAACCATCATCCGCATCCGGACCACCATTGCCTACAGGCTGATGGTACCAACACAGTGGACAACAAACATACCACATCAGACAAGGCTGCTGGCCGTGCTGCACATGTGTGTGTGCCACTGGTACCCTCCAACCAACAACCGCCAGAGTCAGAGGAGTATCACAGCCAGCCCAATCCAAGTTCCACACAACGGTCGTGGATGACATCATCAGCCTGGAACACCACTATCTATATTTCCCCCACACTGCGCAGGAACAGCTGGAGACCAAGCAAGGCATCTATGCCATAGCTGGCTTCCCGCACATGTGAGGGGGCAGTTGACTGCACAAATGTCCTACTCGCTAGAGGTGATTTGAATTGCCAGCAACAGCCCTTCGCTACGGGAGTAGCCCCTTTAAGCTTCCTGCTTCATTGGAATTCCATGCCCAGAACAGACCATCTTCGTGGCCGCAGAGGAGGTGAGAGGCGCGGCGCCCGGGACTGCGAGGACCAGCATTCCTGTCACCACCAACAGCTGGTTCCTCTTCCCGGCCGAGCCGCGCCCCCTCCCAGTGCCACGCCTCCAGCTTACACTTATGCAAACAAAACAGGTGATGGACCGAATGTGGATCAATGTCACACACTCACCCCAGTCGAAGATCTGGGCCCAAATCCATTGTTTTTTTGCACACCACACCACCCTGGGTTAGACAATGGCGATATGCAAATCAGCTGACCCTGTGCCCCATGGGAACAGTCCAGTCCGAACACAAAAGCCATGTCCTTCCCAGAACGGAATCAAGCATCCGAGGACCGGACCGGTTTCGAGGTAACATCAACTGTGTTTTTTGCAATTTTCACCCCGAGTGTGCTGGGTATACTCAGACGTGAGTCCCAGGCTCTCCACACCACTGGAGTCAAGCTATCCAGGCTGAATGAAGGCTGATAGCCAGAAACCGGTCCTTGGATGCTTGATTCCGGTCTGGGAAAGACATGGCTTGGTAGTTCGGACTGGACTATTCCCATAGGGCACAGGGTCAGAGCTGATTTGCATATAGCCAGTGTCTAACCCAGGGTGGTGTGGAGCGTAAAAAAACGATGGATTTAGGCCCAGATCCTTGTACTGGGGTGAATGTATGACATTGTTCTACATTCTGTCCATCAACTGTGTTTTTTGCAATTTTCACCCCAAGTGTGCTGGGTATACTCAGACGTGAGTCCCAGGCTCTCCACACCACTGGAGTCAAGCTATCCAGGCTGAATGAAGGCTGATAGCCAGAAACCGGTCCTTGGATGCTTGATTCCGGTCTGGGAAAGACATGGCTTGGTAGTTCGGACTGGACTGTTCCCATAGGGCACAGGGTCAGAGCTGATTTGCATATAGCCAGTGTCTAACCCAGGGTGGTGTGGAGTGCGAAAAAACGATGGATTTAGGCCTAGATCCTTGTACTGGGGTGAATGTATGACATTGTTCTACATTCTGTCCATCAACTGTGTTTTTTGCAATTTTCACCCCGAGTGTGCTGGGTATACTCAGACGTGAGTCCCAGGCTCTCCACACCACTGGAGTCAAGCTATCCAGGCTGAATGAAGGCTGATAGCCAGAAACCGATCCTTGAATGCTTGATTCCGGTCTGGGAAAGACATGGCTTGGTAGTTCGTACTGGACTGTTCCCATAGGGCACAGGGTCAGAGCTGATTTGCATATAGCCAGTGTCTAACCCAGGGTGGTGTGGAGTGCAAAAAAACGATGGATTTAGGCCCAGATCCTTGTACTGGGGTGAATGTATGACATTGTTCTACATTCTGTCCATCAACTGTGTTTTTTGCAATTTTCACCCTGAGTGTGCTGGGTATACTCAGACGTGAGTCCCAGGCTCTCCACACCACTGGAGTCAAGCTATCCAGGCTAAATGAAGGCTGATAGCCAGAAACCGGTCCTTGGATGCTTGATTCCGGTCTGGGAAAGACATGGCTTGGTAGTTCGGACTCGACTGTTCCCATAGGGCACAGGGTCAGAGCTGATTTGCATATAGCCAGTGTCTAACCCAGGGTGGTGTGGAGTGCAAAAAAACAATGGATTTAGGCCCAGATCCTTGTACTGGGGTGAATGTATGACATTGTTCTACATTCTGTCCATCAACTGTGTTTTTTGCAATTTCCAGCTTACACTTAAGCAGGTCAAATAACGCGGGACGCGCGCGGGTCGTAGCCCGGGCGAAGCCCGGGCCAAGGGCGAGCCCGTTGTTGCCCGTTAGTGCCCGGTAGAGACCGGACCGGGCCACCCCCTTTGGTTCTTACTGTTAGACCCTTCACTACTCAATACATTGGACTTCTCACATGTCCATCATGCCTGTAAGAACCAGAAGTAAAACCAAAACCGCACTGGCCGTAGCCCAGATTACTGGACCTATAGACCAATTCATCTCACGGACCAACGAAGCAATCGATCATAGTATATCCCTTCTGGAACGCAGAGTCTTTCTGGACCTCATTAAAGCAAAACGCTCATCGTTGGGCCTTCTAGCAACTGCGACATCTCCTATCCAGCAAGCCCCTACTATTTCTACCCTCCCCCCACCTGTGACTGTTGCTGACATCCACACAGTACCATGCTCAGTTGATTTATCAGTAACCCAATCTGAGTCTGACTCACTACTATCAGACGACTTGGAGGTTACCCCTGACCTAGAAGCCTGTCAAACATATGACAGACTGGAATCAACTATAGATAAACACCTTCGGGGAGCGAGGGAAGGAGCCATCCCCAAAAAAGGAAGCACTAACTCATGCGACAACGCAGCATTGCCTGTCACCCCTATGGAACTTGGGAGGGAATCAGGGAGGGATAGTCCCATACAGACCATACAGCTCACACAACCAACTATAAATATTCCAACAGAAAATAATTTTTTAACACCCTCTATTATCAATGAGGATACAGATAACCCATGCAAAATTTATAAAACCACATCACAATTGCTAAGTACAATCAAAGACCTTTTTTCCCAGCACCTAAAACCTATACAAATTAGTATAAGGAACCTGGAAGCCCAAATAGCAATTCTATCACAAACTCACCCTAGTGCGAAGAACTCACACTTAGTTAGCCAAGGGACGGGAAACGCTACCCAACTCTCAAAAGTTTCCCACCAGTTACAATCTGCTGTAGCAACCAAACAGTCTTCCTCGACCATCCCACCCCCTCTAAAACCTAAACATATTGTTCCATTAGCAAAACAGCAAAACTCAGCCCCAAGTGTACAAAAGGCTAAAACATCTACTGAGTTGCCTCAATCCATACCCGGAACAGGCCCCGTTAAAACAGGAAAAACAGTAAAACCTGTAAACGCAACAGTAAATACATCCATAAATAAGACTATAAGTAAACCGTCCATTACACCCTCTAAACTGTCGGTTACACAACCCCAGATGGTACCCAAAAAGACACCAAGATCTAGGCGCCCGGTGCACCTTTCACCAGAGGCAACCCCATACACAGTTATCCTTACAGGTGTTCCCAAATTAACTGAAGGTATGGTCGAAACCGCCTGGTCACACAAAAATAAGGTCCTGCAGTGGCTAAGCATAAACAGACCATTAGAACCATACCATTCCGGCGGGATTTCCACAGTCCGTAGAGTTATATGGATAGGCGAAGAACATAAGTCGATCCAAGGAGACTGCATTATAGTGACATGCAGGGATCCATCTACCGTGGACCATATTTGCTCATGGCCTTCCCTGGGGAAAAAAGGAGGAATAGATGCCCAACATCTTTCCTTCTTTTATCCACCACTGAACGCACACCAATATATTCCTATTTCGAACTGGCAGTACCCCCAGGAAGATCATTGGAACCACATGGGACATAGCTATAGCCACGGGAATAGAAACAGAAATAGAGACTGGCATAAACAGCCCTGGCAAAGCAGACCCTACTATCCACCGGAGGGCTGGCAGGGTCTTCCAACCAGAAACCGGTATGACTGCCTAGAGATGGTGGATTGAGTGTCAAGGCCCCTAAAAACCAAGAGTCAGACCGTACTTATTACGGCCTCTCCACTAAACTTTGGATTGCAGTCACGCCCACCCAAACCCCAGGGACAACCAAAACAAACCTCGCCCATTAATACAAACACTCAGCCTGGGTCTATCGTAGTCATCGGCAACATCACTTCGCATGAAGTGATGCCCAGTGTCCCGTTAACCCCTACGGATAATACCGACACAAGTCTTCACCAGTCTAATGATTTGAGTGATATTATTACTAAACCCACCACATTCTCAACAGAGTGCCTTCCTCCTAAACCCTCTGTCCCACACTTTTCTTTTGATCCTAACAACCTGAATTTTTCTATAATATACTGGAACGTCGCATGACTGACTTCCAAGTTGACACTAGAGTCATGGTCTGAAACAGTGAGGGAGCATCAGATACTCTGTTTCCATGAAACATGGTCCATTATTCCAAATCATCTAGTGGGTTATAAAACCTTCCATACCCCAGCAGCGCAAGGAGCTTTAGGCAGACCAAAGGGGGTCTTGTGATCTATGTTGCCAATACTCTTCCACCTCTATCCATTAGACTGTTGAAAGAATTCCCGACCTACCAAATTCTGCAAATGAACTTCACAAAGGATTGTACCTACGTTTTTATTAACTATTATAACAATTTAACTACAATGGATTGTCTGACAACCCTAGCTGAAATTGCCACTTTTCTAACATCCCTGCAAAATGATCATAATTTTAATATAGTTCATTTAATTTGGGGCGGTGATTTCAATCACCCACTATGTTCCAACTACAAAAATGGAAATTGCGGTTTGCAAAACGAACATGGTAGTCCCCTGCCCCATTTTGCCCACTCAAACTGTGGAAATAAGTTAAATGAGATTTTGTGTTCTCTAGATCTGGACTTTGTAAACGAGCTAGTAGAGCCTTTGAAAGATTTTTCTCCTACTTTCCATGGAAGAGGATTTCTAACCACTATAGACTTTATTCTGTCCTCCCAAACACTCAAGGGACAAGTAACCAATTTTACAACTGGGACAGATGCTACCAGTGATCATTTTCCGCTCACTGTAAGAATTAATCTAAAAATGGCTAAATCACACCCTGTTACAACGAGCCTCTTAAAGCAAAATACACTAACCATGAACAAACTAAATGGTTACACAGTCAAATGGGCCAAGGTTGACCCGGTGGAAGTAAGCGAGAGGATTCTTGAAAAATCTAAGCCCTGGATACTTGACTGTTTGTCTTCAGACTCCTCATCTCAGGTAATCGTCGATAGTTTCCAAAACATTCTGAAAACAATTGGTAACAAACTTTTTGCCAAACCTAAGAATAACAAGCCCTCTACTATGAGGTGGTTTGACACAGCTTGCCGAAAGGCCCTCACAAGCTTAACAGAATCCCTACATAGACCTATGAGGAACCAAGAGGAAATCTCCAACCTAAGGAAACTCTATAACTTAGCCAGACGGGAACGTAAAAAAGAAATTAAGAAAGATCTTTGGGCACAACTCCATGACAGCTGCCAAAGCAAGGACAGTGCTCTATTCTGGCAAGTCATAAGATCCCCCTTTCTGGCAGATAGTAAAAAGGGGCTCCATCTAGACTTCGCAGTCACGGCTGATGACTGGGTCATGCACTTTTCCAAAATCTTCGGTCATTCTCCACAAGATCCAACAGGAATAGACCACAGTGAAGCCCATATATCGAAGAATAACATCCATCCTATAAACATATATTTTCATCAAAGTGAAGTCATGAAAGCACTTAAGGCATCGAAACCAGGCAAAGCTCCTGGTCCAGACGGAGTTCCAATGGACATTTTCCTCCATAACACAGAACTATGGTCACCGATAATCACTCAGGTTCTAGCAGCAGTATCATCCGTTGGGCTTTTTAAGTCATGGTCAACATCTATCCTGCTCCCGATCTTTAAAAAGGGCGATCGAAACGACCCGGCCTGCTATAGGCCAATTTCCCTTCTGGACTCCATGGGCAAAATTGCAGGTCGTGTGCTCCTGGACCGTCTACAATCTTGGGCCCAGGAAAATAACATCATGACCGACCTGCAATATGGCTTCCAGAAGGGTCTTGGGACCGTGGAACAGGCCCTGAACCTCGTCCTCTTAACTGGGAAATATGCTGGCGCCAAAGGAGGTAACATCTTCCTCGTATATGTCGATCTCAGTGCGGCATTTGACTGCGTCCAACATGACAAACTTTGGAAAATACTCAGCGATCTTGGAGTGGATCCACCTCTAATAGCCTTCCTCCATGAACTCTATTCCAATGCCACAGGACGAGTCAGATTCGGCACCAACGGTGAGCTGTCTTGCTCCTTTCCAATAACAAAAGGAGTAAGACAGGGCTGCGTACTGGCTCCCTTCCTGTTCAACCTTTACACCAATGGGCTAGAACAGGCTATGCTGGAAGGGAGCCAGGATCTACCCCAGATAAACCACTGACCAATACCAACACTGCTATACGCAGATGACTCAGTCATCCTGGCTCGAACATTAAATCAACTTCAAAAACAACTTAACAAATACAGTAGTTTTATGGGTTCACTTGGTTTGAAAATCAACATAAAAAAGACCTTTACCATGCACATCGGCCCCAGGGTCAAAAACCCTAAACCAATATTGGTGGATAACACAAGACTGGAAAAAACCTCTGTCTATCCATACTTGGGCATCCTTGTGGATGACGCTTTGAACTGGCGACAAGCTATGGCCAGTAGAAACCTCCTTTTCCAGCGTGCAACATCGGCCCTGGTTTCTTTTTCGAGAAAGTTGGGGAAACCTGCTCCACCTGAACTCCTGAAAGTTTACTATGCTAAATGCCATAGTGTGGCTACCTATGGTGCAGGCGTGTGGGGATATGGCCAAGTAGACCCCCTACAGGTAACAGAGAACGGTTTCATCAAATACGTGCTGGCCCTACCGCAAAGCGCCCCGAACTTTGCTTCTCACAACGAGCTTGGCATGGAATATATTACAGACACGGTCTGTTCCAAACCACTTCTACTGTGGCAACGTATATGGTCCAAACCTGAGTGCCACCTAACATGATCTTTGATTTCGGACTGTTTAGCTCTAAACAATTGGCACAAGATTCCATGGCTGATCTATGTACGGAACTTTTTTAATGACCTTGGCTATAAGTCTTATTTCGATGACCCTCCTAGCATTGAAGACATCTCTAGAAAACAGTTAAAGAAAATGTGCCTGGTCCACCTGAGAGAGTTGCGTAACCAGGCGGAGATCACAAAAACTTTGAATAGTCAAATCTGCTCAATACAACCTCTCAAAGGCATCCAACCTTATCTGTCCTATTTTCTAACTAATCATGAGAAATATCTATTAACAAGATTTCGTTTCAATACCTTCTTTCGTTTAGTTTCCTTCCCTGAAGTTCAAAACTGGTCTCATACGCTCATGAACTGTCCATGTGATGGATACTCTCCACAAACAACAATCCACATTATTTTCTTTTGCAAATACTACAAATCTCCACAAAAATCTTGGATTCTTCCACTTCTCCAAACTACCGTCACAGACTGTGTCATCCCGCATTTCTTTTTTTGCAGTGTCTGGACTCCCCACATGTAGCGAAGTCTATAGTGACTTTTCTAAAGGCCACTATAAAATTACGTCAAAATTTATAACTGAGTGGAAACCTTTAAACTGTAATTAAAACATTCATGTATTTTTTAACTTTTTTTATGTTTACGCTGGTTTGTTTGTTTTCTTATCTTTTTGAATTGTGTACTTTTTATGATTATACAAGTGGTATTCGAATAAAAGCTAATGAAACTGAAATGTCCTACTTGTGCCCCTGGCAACACTGCAAACAATAACTGCAACAGAAAGCACACGTATTCCATCAATGTGCAGGCAATAGTTCACCACCCAGGAACCTCCACCAACGTCAACGCCAAGCACCCAGGCAGTGTGCATGATTCCTACATCTTCTGAAAGTACATCATCAACCAGCGCTACCAGGATGTCACCTACAGAAAAGCCCTGCGTGTTGGCAAGTACAAAATGAACACACCACACACCTCTACTCCACAAACATGCAACGCACACCCCTGGGAATGCACATGTTACAAACTCACATACAACATGCTCACCAACCAGACACAAAAACACAACTCACTGTGGGAACTTGGGCCAGCCATGTACATAAGCCAGCCACGGCTTGGCACCTCAGCCACACTATAGCAAAATTTGGGTAGAGGTGGGAACCAGGCATATGCGTAGGAGGCAACTGACCCATGAATGAGAACGTACACAATGCTAAGTGTGGCGTGGATGTGATAGCCAGAATGCAGTATGCAGACCAAACACATATTCATGTCGACACACACTGCTGGTCTTTGGAGTGTAGTGGACAGTGGACGCAACCATGTCACCCCAGCCAGTGGGGAAGCTCGCGAAAATGTAGCTTGTTACATCCCCCCATAAGCGTGAGCAGAGTGGGCTGGCCCAGCGTACGCCAGGCCAATGTAAGGGTGTGAATAAAAGGCACGTAACACTGGGTATGGTCCTCTTCTGGAATGCCCAACATCTCTACCAGGACGGCACCTCTCACCCCACCACGAGGCCGACTCTGTCGCTGTGAGCGGAGATGCCTGCCATCCTGTGCACCTGCTGCGCTCAGGCCTCAATGCCCATCTGCTGACACTGGCGTGTGTTGAAAAGGGCCCACCACGTGCCGGAGCAAGCTCCAATCCTGAGGCCCGCAACCTTGGCATCCGCCTCCAGACCCTCACGGCCTCTGTTACACAGGCCGGCAGTACTCCTTTCTCGTTGATGTACTCCACTGGCAGACACAGTGGAAGAGTAGGTCACATATTTGGAACTGAGTCTCGATTACACAATGGCAGAGAACATTAATTATAGCTAAGTTTATATCACTTTACTCCCTTCGATGTGGTGCCACCAAGTCTGTGCATAGCATTACAACCACACGTGTATGTGGGGCCACGCGGACGACGGACATCACCTTACGCTGCACTCGAGTAGGTGACACAATTGGAACTGAGTATCGATTTTTCAAAGGCAGAGTACATATCAAGATCTGGACATCAGTGGAACAAACTACTATATTCCAGGCGGCGAGTCGTCCTGCAAGAAATAGAACGAGACGTGAAGAAAGGGCTACACTGAGAGTCCATGTGGCACGCTAACTTTTCAAACAGAATTGCATCCAGGCAAATAGCAGGAGCACTGACTGCGGGTAAAACCGTGAGTTAATTGAGGAGAGTATTACATTTTGGTCTTTTCTCTTCTGTCCTAACGGTGTGGGCACGCCTTAGCATGCGTGGACCCCCGCATAACATTTTTTTTCGATTGTTATATTGGTCCTGAAGAAAGCTGAGCTTAGAAAACAATAAACAGCAGAAACATGTTGACCACTCACACCGGGTCACTGGGGTTCTAATATAAACCTCCAAGTAATCTCACTGTTTTTAATGTGAACAACTGGCCCTTTAATAAAGTTGTTGGGGTCCATCTGTGATCTTTTACCACACTATTCATTTCTCACTGATCACATATATCACGCTTTTGTAACACCTGCTCCGCTGCAATCGCAGGCGTCGAAGCACACAGGGGGGATATTCGGTCCCTCCTGTGGCGAACCCCATGATGAAGCATGTCACCACTAGGGTGAGTGAGGGTTCTTTGAGAAAATAGTTTTTTCTCTTTTCCCTTTTCTTCCAGTTTTTTGACCGCACATTCAATTTAGTCTAGTCACTGTTGTTTCCTTACTAAGGCATCATGTCTCTTAGAAATCCACAGCAGTAGGCGCTCTTTTGTTGTTATAAATAGTGATCTAGGGGTAGGAGAATGGCCTGTTATACCCTTCCTCTCTGGTTGTATATACAGAGTACATATCATTGCATGCAAGGAGAGGTGTAAGAGGATGACGTGTTGCAGTCAGGAGGAAAAAAGGATCATCGTTACGGAGGTGATCGAACACTACCAACAACTGCCCTGGTGTCACTAACTCTGTGCATCGCGATCCAACAATACGTGGCTGTGGGCCACTGCTGACCACTGCCTCCGGCCTACACTGCGATCGAGTAGGTCACACAGTTGGGACTGAGTCTTTATTCAGCAATGGTGGAGTTCATATCATTGTACCAGCATCATTGCAGACTACATCCCTCTCAGCCCCGGTGCCACTAAGTCTGTTCCCCGACATTCATGGACATTCTCTGGTAGAACTTTGGTGGTGCCTGAGTCTATGGACATCCTCATGTAGATGAAACTGAAATGGTGGTGGTAACGAGGCTGTAGCATTCCACTCCATTTGCTGCTTCCGGACGGCTACTATCCTCAGCATCATGCCCTGGAGGACACCTTCCACTGTCCTCCGTGACCCTCCTCCACAGTCCCCATGGACATCATCGAGGACCCGCTCAGTCCGCGTGGCCCTACCTCAGTGGAATGCAACTCAATGTCCCGTGGCGGTGTGCCTGTGGCAGCCGCGGTGCATCATGGGCCACTAAGCCTGTGCTGCTCAAGTCAGGGACCCTATCTGATTGTATATTGGATGGCCTCTGAGACGATGGCCTTGGGGTCATCAATGCCATGTGTCTGTGGCCCTGGACTGTCCGCTGTCTCTGGCCTCAACAGTGGTCCACCAGGCTCATACATCCAATCGAGTCCTGACCAGCCCGGACATCGCATCACCACAAGAGGCACACGCCACCATCGCCAGGACCTCCTCCAACCGCCATCTGCCAGAGTGAAAGCAATGGAACTGGCAGACTAACGGAGTTGCTCACACCTGTTTTGGATCCCATCATCTGCCTAGTACCCTACTCAGCACTCCAGGTGCCACTGACTCAGTGCACCGCAAACCATGGACCGTTACAGATTGAGTTTTCTGCATGTACACTTTGAGACCCACAACGAGGATCGTTAAAGCATCTTACAGTGCATTGAGAACTCCAGAATACCATGATAAATAAATAGACAGGTAAACTCTTCAAACGTATAAACAAAGATAAAATGTAAAGAACCTGGATTTGTAAGCGCTGTCAAAGTAAATTCCTGTCTTGTGTGCTACGTGCAAAGCACAAGGAAATAACCTGGATTGCTACATTCAATAGCCTGGTTCTTTTTCTTTTCATTACCAAAGGACATTAGAGCATATCTTTGTGTCGGCCAACTCTCAATGCTCCAGGTCACATCTGCTGCATTCCTCATGTGAAGCGGCGCTTGAGTGACATCTCAATTAAAATGCATGGTAGATTTGTAAAATTGTCCAACCTCCTCATGATCTCATTAAACAGTGAGGGCCAAAAGAACATCAAAGCCATGTGGAGGCAACCTGTGCTGTTGCCAAATGGATGCGGCCTATTCTGGTTGAAATCAGGGAAACTGAGCAGGGGCTGGAAACTAGGTCAACCTTGGTTGACAGGAGTGTTAGAAATTAAGGTCTCTAGTTGGCAGTAGTATACACCCTGTCCAAGTAGAGACTCTTCCTTCCAGTCAGGGTAAGGGAGTTACACATTCAAGATAACCCCTGCCCACCCCCTTGGTAGCTTGGCCAGAGCAGTCAGGCTTATCCCAGAGTCAGTGTGTAAATCATTTGTGCATACAACACACAGTAATACAGTGAAAACACTTCATATGGACACCTCAATAGTTTAGAAAAAAAACTATCATTATCTAAATAAAACAAGTCCCAACTGACAAAAATCCAACATGCACAACTCAAGATATCACTTTTTAAAGATTAAACAATTCTGTTCATAGAACTCCATTGATGCATTGACTTTAGCACAAAGTACCTTTGATGCATCAAAATCCAAGACAAAAAAACGGCAAAGGATGGAAGCCTTCGGAAAACACCAGGAGAATGGAGGTGTCGGTTCTGCTGCACACAGGAGAAGTGTTGCGTCGACTCCTTACAGTGAGGAGAATTGCTGCATCGAAATTCAAAGACGGTTCCATTCTGCGGAGCAATGTGCTGGAAACTTGGCGGCCAGGTGCTTTGCGTGGAAATCTGAAAGCGGTGGAGAAAACACGGTGGCGGCAAAACAGGTGCTGCATCAATTCTTCCAGCCTCGGACCGGTGATATGTTGATTCTTCCAGCCGTGGGCTGGTGATGCGTCAGGCCCTACAGCAGCACAGCAGGGCCTGCATTGAAGTCGGAGCGGGGGTCTCGGACGTTTGAGACTTAGTGCTCTGGACTTGGGCTGCATTGGTTCTTCTGGCTGCGAACAGGCGCTGTGCCATTTTTCAACAGCACCACAGCGATGCATTTGTTTTTCAACCACACGGCAAGCTTGCAGCAGGAAAAACGGTGTTGAAATGGCAGGTCGTGGATTTTGAGTCTTTGAAGCAGCCAAACCTCCTTCAAGGGCCCAGAACAGGAATTAGCGCCAACTGGCAGATCAGAACTCCCAACAGAGGAGTTCAGGAGGCTGCATATAATAATGATAATAATAATAAGGATATTTAGATATTTATAGAGCGCCTGGTTACGCCTTCCCGGCGTGTCCCCACGCTGTGGAGAAGGACTGTCAGACACAGAGCGCAACCCTTAGCATTTTTATTTATTTATTTATTTATATTTAATTTTATAGAGCGCACAGCTACCCGGAGGTTTCCCGGCGCTAAACCAGTGAGGAAAGTGTACAGTAGCAAAACTAAAGATCAAAAAGCCACGTTTTGACCTCTCTTCGGAATTTAAGATAGTTGGATTCAATCCGAATAGATAAAGGGAGAGAGTTCCACAAGGATGGGGCCAAAAAAGCAAAAGATCGACCTCCCATTCTGGCTCTCTTCGTCCTGGGGATCAGAAGTTTATGTTGACTGGATGAGCGAAGAGTGCGGGAAGGAAGGTACGGATGAATAAGAGATTTGAAATACTGGGGGGCCTTGCCAGTGTTAATTTTATGTACAAGAGCCTTGAATTTACAACGATTGTCAATGCTTAGCCAGTGAAGACTACGACGTTGCAGGGAAGTGGAGGATTTATAAGGTAGTTTACACAGGAGACAGACTGCCATGTTCTGAACCGTTTGTAATTTCCGAATAACCTCTTTGCCCGCTCCCAGAAAGAGAACATTACCATAGTCCAGGCAAGATGTTATTAACGCCTGGACTACGGTTTTCTGGGTTTCCAGAGGAAGCATCCAGGTGATTTTCCTCAACCATTTGAGGATGGTTATACAAATGGAGGAGACTCTCACGGCATGTTGTCTCATGGACAGCTGGTCATCGAATATTATTCCCAAGTTACGGGCAGTTTTTGAAGGGTTGGGAGGGGTGCCCATTTGAACAGGCCAGTGAGAGGGTCCCCATAAGGCAGGATTGTTGCCAAATAGGAGGAGTTCAGTTTTCCCTCCGTTCAGTTTTAACTTATTGTTATACATCCAAGAGGCAATATTGTTGAGACCATGACAGAGGGATAATGTAGTGGAAAGATGACTGGTGGAGAGAGAAAAGATGGTCTGTGTGTCATCTGCATATGAAAATATGGAGAGCCCTGCCTGCTCCGCAATAGCCGCCAAGGGTCTTACATATAAATTAATAAGGAGGGGGCTCAGGATGGAGCCCTGTGGGACACCATATGCAGATGTATGAATTTTAGACGTCGAGGTAGCCGAAAAGACTTGAAAAGTCCGATCGGACAGGAAGCTGATGAGCCATTCAAGGGCGGAATGAGTGATGCCAGATGTTTTTAAAGTGTTATTCAGAATGGGGTGGGAGACTGTATCAAATGCGGCACTTAAATCTAATAGAATAAGTGCCACGGTCTCCCCTCTGTCCACCAGATGATGAATGGTTTCAGAGACTCCCAGCAGAGTGGATTCTGTAGAAAAACCAGAACGAAAACCAGATTTTGAAGGGTGTACGGTATTATGAGATTCGATATTGCTAGTAAGTTGTTTATTTATATGTTTTTCCAGAATCTTGGAGTAGACTGGAAGAAGGGAAATTGGTTGGAAGTTGGCGGGATTATTTGGATCAGCATTGGCCTTTTTCAGCAATGGTACGACCATTGCATGTTTCCAGGAGTTAGGGACCTTAGACTCTCTAAGAGATGTATTCAATAGTTCCACTATAAGCTTTAGGGAGGGTGGGTCAAGGGTGAGCAAGATTTGAGGAGGGAAGGGATCCAGAGGGGAACCAGATTTAATGCTTTTCACTAAGTTAAGTAGTGTGGAAGGGGTCAAGGGGTCTCAGACCTTGATCTCCGCCACTTC
This sequence comes from Lissotriton vulgaris, assembly GCF_964263255.1. Taxonomy (NCBI): domain Eukaryota; kingdom Metazoa; phylum Chordata; class Amphibia; order Caudata; family Salamandridae; genus Lissotriton; species Lissotriton vulgaris. The sequence continues at coordinate 162,739,643 of NC_141689.1, forward strand.
CGACTGAGAGAAGTCTGAGGCAGTAGAGGCAGTAGGTTCAAAGACTGGATGAGCGTTAGATGGACCAAAGTCAGCATATATACTCTCGATTTTGGAGACAAAGAAATCTGCTAAGGAGTCACATTGTGCTTTATCTAGACATGCAGCCTTGGGTTGACTAGTGGCACCCGAGATTTCCTGCACTACCTTGAACAAGGCTTTGGGACGATTTTGAGTGTTCAGGATAGCTGAATTAACATATTCAGTTCTGGCAGTTTTGCAGAGAGAATGGTATTTAGTTAGAGCAGCTTTATAGTGTAGTTTAGCTTGTGAATCGTACTCTGAACGCCACTTCCTCTCAAGATGTTTGCAGCTGTTTTTTTCTTTTTTTAGTTGGTCATTGAACCAAGGAGCCGGGGGTGATGTATATTAAATGTCTGCTTTCGAAGTGGGAGACAAATGTCTGCAGCAGATGTGAGCCAGCGATGAATGACGTCCACTTGATCAATGCTACTGATCTCAGTAAGGGGCATAGAATCAGACAAAACAGAATTGAATTTATTGGAATCTAATTTCTTCCAGTTGCGGGTCATTCTAGGTTTAGGGGCGATTGCTAGGTGGTTGATAGATCGATCAAATGAAATGGAGAATTCTAGCACGAAGTGGTCAGACCACGGGACAGGTAAGGGAAGCTTGCAGGATACTGCATCCAAATTAGATAGAATAGGGTCAAGCAGATTGCCCGCCTTGTGGGTAGGGTCTGAATTGTATAGGGTAATATTCATGGCCGCTAGGTCAGACAGTAAATTAGTACTAATTGGGCATGTTGTATCGTTAGCAGAAACTATTGGGTGAACAGGAGAGTTTTAAGAAGACTCCTAAAACTGGTCTCCAACTTTTCCAGCCTAAGATAAGCAGGGAGTTTGTTCCAATTTTGTGCAGCTACGAAGCGAAAAGAGCGACTGCCCATTCTTGCTTTCTTAATCCTAGGGATTTCCAGCTGCCCAGTCCCATCAGATCTCAAAATTCTACCTGGCACATACCTAGTGACCAAGTTCCCGAGGTACGTCGGGAGCCTTTTGCCAGAGAATGCGGTGGCAAATTAGAAGGGATTTAAACAGGACCCTCTTCTTGACAGGGAGCCAATGGAGAGTTTCAAGCACTGACTTTGACGACGCCCGCCTGGGTAGTTTCAAAATCAGCCTTCCTGCTGCATTTTGCAGGACTTGCAGCCGTCCCAGATTCTTTTCAGACGCTCCCAAATATAATACATTCCCGTAATCCAGACGGGAAGTAATAAGAGCCTGCGTCATCGTCTGTCTAGCTTCTAGAGGGAGCAGATCCAGTGTTTTATTTAAGGTTTTTAACACACCAAAACATTTACCCACTAGTCGATGAAAATGACCTTCATAAGATAGGGCGGGGTCCACCCACACCCCTAGATTCTTAGCCTCCGTACAGGGTACAGGGGTAGGACCTCAACATTGTGGCCACCAATCCGCAGTCCAACTGGGTTTGTCTCCACCCCCCACCATCACCTCGGTTTTACCGCCATTCAACTTTAAGCAGTTCTTATTCATCCAGGCGGACAAGTCCTGCATGCATGCCTTAAAGTTGGAAGCCTCGGCCAAGGGTGCCTGGGATAGGGAGATCAGCAGCTGGGTGTCGTCTGCATATGAGACTAACTCCCCCCTGAACGCCTGTACCACCTCAGCCAGGGGAGACATGTACAGGTTGAACAGAGTGGGGCTCAGGGCAGAGCCCTGAGGCACCCCCTGCTCCAGTGCAACATCGTTGGATTGAAAAGTCCCACGTCGGACCTGGAAACTACGCCCTCTTAGAAAAGATTTCAGCCAGCCAAGAGCAGGACCCGAGACACCCCCTCTGTTCAGACACTGCAGCAAGGTGAAATGTGCCACAGTGTTGAACGCTGCACTAAGGTCTAACATTATCAGTGCCATGGTGTGCCCCGCGTCTACTTCTTGCCTGATGGTCTCCGTGGCTCTTAGCAGAGCGGTTTCTGTGGAAAATCCCGCCCGAAACCCTGATTGGGAGGGGTGAAGGAGATTAGCCACCTCCAGGTGCACCATCAATTGGGTATTGACCACTTTCTCCGCTACCTTCGCTACATAACGCAGCAGTGAAATGGGTCTTAGGTTTTCCAGAATGTCATGGCAGTGGGTTTTTTTCTGATCGGAGGACCACCACTCTTTTCCAGTTCACTGGCAAAGTATGGGATGCAAAAGAGATCTCCAAAACGTGCCTGATGTAAGACTCCAGGATCTCCAGACTCTCTCCTAGCACCTTAGGAGGGGCTGGATCCCTAGGGGAACCATATTTAATACTGAGACAAATGCTTCTTAAAGTCTCCAGAGGGGGGACTGTAAAATGTTCCAGTCTCCGACCCATCCCACTATCTCCCACCACTTCTTCTAAGTCCAGTCCACTCCTCGGGCTGCCAGTGAAAGAGGAATAGATGTTCCTCACCTTCAGGGAGAGGTATTCTGCTATTCTGTTGCACTCATCCACTGAATCACTACTGGGTGCATTCAGGCAAGCCACAGTGGAGATTTTCTTGTAAATTCTAAAAAGTTACTTTGAGGACTTCTCAGTCTGTCCAATTCTGATTTTGTAATGGGCAGCCTTAGCCCCTCTCAATAGGACTTGATATCTCCTCTGTCCTTCTCTGTATAGCCTCTTCTCCTGAGCTCTGAAACCCCTTCTCCAACTCCTTTCCAGTCGCTTGCAGTCTGCCTTGGCCTTCTGCAAGGTGGGGGTAAACCAAGGAGCGGACTTTCTTACTCTACTGTCGGATGTCTTCAGATGTAACCGTGCCACTTTGTTTAGGTCATTCAAAATGCGATCATTCAGATTTTCATTAGCACTTTTGCTGTCATACCCCCCCGGGGGCCCCCTTCCCTCAGCTCCCTATTAAAGGTGTCCTGCGAGAAGTTCTTCCACTTTCTACAGGGATAGTTGTTATTCATTCCCTTCAGTGAGTCTTCCGTAGTTATGTCAATACTAAGAGGCATCAGGAAGTGGTCCAACCAGGGAACTGGGAGCGGCGTTCCTACTTCCACACCCTCCCAGCTGGCAAACACAGGATCTAACAAGTGGCCCAGCTGATGAGTGTGGCGCAGGATTTAAGATCCAGCCGCATAGACTGCAAGTCCTGGCGCAGCTCCGCTGCCTCCTTTTGCAGAGAGTCTTCAAAATGCACATTCAGATCACCCAACACAAGAAGTTTGTTCCGCCTGATCGCCAAGTGGGTAATGCCCTCTTGAAGACTAAGCCTAAAATTCCCAAGGGCTCCGGGAGGTCTATAAATGAGGATCCCAGTAATAGAGGACTTAGGGCCTAGTTTTAACACAAAGTGTCCGGCCTCGCTGTTATTCACCAGTAAGGGTTCCAGGATGCATTCATAGGGTGTTTTCATAATAACTGCAATCCCACCCCCCCTACCCGTAGCTCTATCAATTCTGGCTATATTGTATCCAAGGGGGAGGGCCTCTATCATATCAGGGTCCGAGTTTGCCCCCAGCCAGGTCTCCGTCAGGAACAGCACATCCAGCATTTCATCCATGAGAAGCTCCGAAATCTCAACACTGTGCTTACTGAGGGATCTGCAATTCAGTAGTCCACCCACAAGCAATTTCCTGCTCGTCTGACTGTATTGCTCCCAGCTTCCCTTAAAGGAGCAAGGTTGGCAGCTCCTGAATTGCGTCGCAACCATAGAGTGTCTACAAGCCTTCGTAATGGGAGTGCAAAGCTGTATAAGTTCCTCTCTCCCATACTGAGTAAGAAGGCACTTAATTTGGGCAGAGGTTCTGGCCCCGGCCCCCGTACGACCGCGGACGGGCGCAGACGGCTTGCCTTTGGTGCGCCTGCTGCGCACCGCCAGCGCACCCGCTGCGCGCACCCGCTGCGCGCACCCGCTGCGCGCACCCGCTGCGCGCACCCGCTGCGGGGCCGCTGTCCTTCACGCATTAAATAGGGAGCGGGGCGGGGAAACTAGACTGACCTGGTTGCTGTGGGCCCGGAAGTGCTGGGCTCCTCCTCACCCTCCGCAACAAACGCCCACAATGGACGCGGCGGAACGGGGCGGACGGGCAACGCAGGTAAATCAACACTCAGGACTCGAAATTCAGCCCCTTTAATGTTTCCCACCACATATTCCCACAGATTTGTGCAGCACACTTAAAAGATTAAAAAGCAATAGTTTAAAAAAAATAGCAAAGCAATTTTCGGCCGCGCTCTAACTCAGCGCCAGCGACTGCCAGTAGTTACAGTCAAAGTAGATAGAGCCTGCCGCTGCCACCGACAAGCTCGTCTCCACAGAGTGGCCGCTGTCTTCCCTGCCTTAAGTATGGAGCGCAACAGCGAAACTAGAGCGCTGATCTGGTTGCTGTGGGCCTGGAAGTGCTGGGCTCCTCCTCACCCTCCGCAACAAACGCCCACAATGGACGCGGCGGAACGGGGCGGACGGGCAACGCAGGTAAATCAACACTCAGGACTCGAAATTCAGCCCCTTTAATGTTTCCCACCACATATTCCCACAGATTTGTGCAGCACACTTAAAAGATTAAAAAGCAATAGTTTAAAAAAAATAGCAAAGCAATTTTCGGCCGCGCTCTAACTCAGCGCCAGCGACTGCCAGTAGTTACAGTCAAAGTAGATAGAGCCTGCCGCTGCCACCGACAAGCTCGTCTCCACAGAGTGGCCGCTGTCTTCCCTGCCTTAAGTATGGAGCGCAACAGCGAAACTAGAGCGCTGATCTGGTTGCTGTGGGCCTGGAAGTGCTGGGCTCCTCCTCACCCGCCGCAACAAACACCCACAATGGACGCGGCGGAACGGGGCAGACGGGCAACACAGGTAAGTCAACAATCAGGACTCGAAATTCAGCCCCTTTAATGTTCCCCACCACAGATTCCCACAGATTTGTGCAGCACACTTAAAAGATTAAAAAACAATAGTTTTTAAAAAATAGCAAAGCAATTTTCGTCCGCGCTCTAACTCAGCGCCAGCGGCTGCCAGTAGTTACAGTCAAAGCAGATAGTGCCTGCCGCTGCCACCGGCAAGCTTGTCTCCACCATATAAAGTCATTAATGGCCCTGAGACTTCTTAACAGGAGGCAAGCACACCCAGGACCTTGGAGGATCTTCTCAAGCAGGATACAAAAGCAAAGTCCAGTCCTTGTCCTCTACCAGATAGGTGCAGCCACTGCTGGCCAACCAGCAAAGCAACAGAGCAAAGGGGCAGAACTCCTCATGACAGCTCGCCAGCTCTTCCTCTCGGCAGAGGCTCCTCTTGATCAAGAAGTGTTTTAAAAATGTGGAGTTACAGGTCCAATGCTTATACCCCTTTTAACCTTCGAAGTAGATATACTTCAAAGGAAATTCTTTGTAGTGCACAAGATCCTGCCTTGACTCAAGACACACTACAGGGGGTGGAGACAGCAATGTGAGAGGACTGACACAGCCCTATCCAGGTGTCAGTGAGAACTTATCCCACTAGTATAGCTCAGGAAGGCCCAACAGCCATTTCATTTGAACCGGACGTCACACCAACACTTTTTGGAGCTTTAATAGTCCAACTATTCAATACATCACGGTATCTATAATAGAGAGCACAACATGGAGAACATGCAGGAAACACAATTTGCATGCTTTGCCTTGAAGAAGTCCCAGTGGGATGAAACACGTTGGCTATCAATTGCATGCTGTGTTTTTAATGAATAAAGAACTATTTTTTGAAGGAAGAACGACTCATTCAAAATCAATGGGGAATAGATCACTTGTACCTGCAACCAGGGTCGGGGTGTCCTAGCCGTCAGTACTAAAAAAAACCCTCATTCACGTAGACAGGTCGTTTATCTCGATTCTCCGCTTGTATTAGATATGTGACAGCATCATCATTGGGTCTCTTTTTTATATGCTTTCTCCACCTGGAGGGAACCAATGGTTATTTCAATAGTGATCAGTAATGGGTGACAAGTGGAAGTGATCAAGTGGGGATGAGTTGGTTAAAATGTGATCCTCACACTACCTAAACTGCAACTTTATTCAGTTTGGTGCATGGGGAGCGTTTAAAAACAGCGGTGTGCAAAAAGGACCTAAACCGGCAGCGCTAGACCCTGCTAGTTCAGCAGGCTGCATGACTTGTGCGTTGCAGAGTGCCATAAAGTGTCATTAGGTTGAGTAGTGAAGAGTGCCACAGAGTGGATCACAGTGTTGTACTGTGAAGTTGCATCAAATAGAGAGTGTGGTAAGTATGGTAGAGGGGAGTGGCATACATTTGAGTGGTATGGAGTAGTGTAAAATGATGTGGCATAGAGTGCAGTAGTGGAGTAGAGTGGAGAAGTCTCTCATAGAGTAGAGTAGAGTAAAGTAGGATGGACAGAGCCAGGCTGCCTTCCGCTATTTCCAGAATATGAGTAGCTGAAAATGATGATTGGCAAGAGTTTTTGGTCTCGCTTAGACCACTGTGGCTACCTTGAATACTTTCTGCTGGTTGGCTGGGAGAAGCTGCTTCCTCTCAAACTCATGAAAGGGATGGGTACTCATAACCTCAGGGCATCCTCCTTTCTTTGACCCCCCCCTTACCGGCATGTTGGAAAGTACCAAGACAATTAAATGCCGGACAACCCTAAATGAGCAAAGCCACTTCTGTCAGCCCCCCAGCCCCCTGAGCCCTGGGAAATCAATCATGCCATAGATTGTAGAGCAGAATATAGCCAAGTGTCTATTAGAGCAAACAATTGTGAGTTTAGCCGGCTACCTGGTTTGGATCTTATCTTTGAAACATTGTAACCAAAACCTTGTATCAGTTTCTTACTGTATTCTCTGCTGGCACTGATGACATTGTGCATATGGTTTCTCCAATGGCAACCTCTCTGGAGTACAGCCTCAATCCTTCAAAGCTGACTCCCTTGCAGGAAACAAATGCTATAGCATCCTATTCCCACTGCCAGCCTTCTCCAGGCGAGATCTGCCTTGCCAAACAAGGGCTCTTCAGGTGCGAGGGACCCCACCCTCTGTCCGCACCGAGAGCCATGAGTTCTGGAACCGAAGACGTGGTGGTCGGCGGGGCCAAGGACCATCACCCGAGACACACAGACAAACATTGACCCTCTCCAGCACCCAGTCATGTCCAAGCAGCCTCCCATATGGCTGGAAGTCTGCCGACAGGCCAGATAAGCTCCCAGAGGCATTTAGTAAGTGGGGGAAATACAGACAAGTCAGTCCGTCATCATAGGAGCTACAGGAGGGGCCAGACCTCCCACCATCCCTAGTCGTGCTCAGCTGCCATCTTGATTACCCTCTTCTCTATCAGTGAGCCTGTTGAGAAGACATCAGGCATTACTATTCCTATCCCTGGTCCCATAGGGGTGGGGGTTAACTGCCAGGCTCACAGCGTACTTTAGATTATTTTAGCTCTCCACTCTCTGTCGCTCTGGTGACTCAACAAGATACTCCCAATCCTGGAACAGATGTATCTAGTCTGTCAGCAATTCAAGCCCCTGCTCCCCTCTTCCCTCCATAAACTGTAGCAAACATAAGGGAGTTTATTGTGGTAATGAGGTCCCCTGGTCCTCCAGGATCTGCATTGACAGCATAACATGGTCACTGCCACCTGCCAGTTATTGGAAGTAGAAGGACAAGACCATGGGGTTCTGTCTATGCAGTCCCTTTTAAATCCTCAGCTGTATTGTGTCGGGCAGGATTTGGTTGGTCTGTTGGGCGAAGGCCAGGAGGCCTTCTTTTCCCTTCAGACTGATCTGACAGTGGCGAGAAGGAGAATGGGGTCAAAGATGAGGAAAAAGATCAAACTGCCAAATTAGTTCTGGACGGAAAAGATGCTAGTCCGCAAAAAAGAGTTATAGAGGCCCGGATACTTTACCTTCTTCATTGATCTCCTCTAGGAGACTGAGTAAACTTTGGGGGCTGACTACTGCTCAAGTCCAGGATCTTATCTCTGTGGCCTTTGACCAAGGGTTAAGCAAGCCTGCCCCCCATTGGACGGGGGAGAAGATCTAACACGGGATCCAGAAGGGACAGGGCTGATATGACTAATCACTCTACACATACTCTGGTCCCTTTCAACACTCAATCAACTATCAATCAGCAACTTTCTGCTGATAATGATCAAAGACCAGACCCACCTCTGCAAGGATCCCGTCAAGTGGTGCAGCAACAAGATGCTCCGGAAAAAACTCAAGTTGTTCTATGAAAGATGACAAAGACCATGATATCATGCTATTTTGACTTAGGGCAGTGGAATTATCTCAGGGGGTCTCCTGAAAAGAAGGGCATGAAATGAGCTCAGTGATTACCCAACACAATACTCAACTGCCCACTCTCTCATCCAGGGTGGAAGATCTAGAAAACAGGTCTTGTAGAAACAAGTTGCGGGTCCTGGGGGTCCCTAAAGGTATGGAGGCAGATGACCCAAGAGGTTCTGTGGTCTGCCTATTCTAAGAAGTTTTTCCTAATCTCACATACTGGGACATTGACTGTTTGATCCAGAGGGCACATCTATTTCCATTTAGAAGCCATCCGGTTTTCCTAGAGCTATCCTCATCTAAATTGGGAACTTTATTCTCTGCCAGGAGATTTACCATGTTGCTACCACAAGATGCCTGCTAAAGCCTGTGAAAGCCTGTGAGGTTGATTTCTTTGTCTGCTCTTACTTCTGTCACCAAACGGTGGTGAGGCGCTGGCAGCTTCAAGAACATTTCCCAGCGTTGCTGAAGCTGGGGGCAATGGTTTCTCTTATGGAACCTGCAACTTTGTGGATATTAAAGGAGGATCAGACTTTCTATTGCAATGAAGGGTTATACGTCATGAAATTGCTAACCATGTGGCAGCCTGGTGGCTGAGATTCCTCTGGCTGCTGTTTAATCTCTTCTTTCAATTAACATGGTCCCTTCTCTTGCTTTTCTTTTTTTCTTTCACTGTAGTAAGGGATCTTACTTCTTTAGCTATGGTTTTGACCACTGTGGGAAGAATGATCTCTAATTGGGTTGATCTCTTTCCTTTCGATGGCTGGGATGGCTGAAGTGTGAGATTAAAGGTGGCAGGAAGTGTCCTTTTTGACCTTGCTTCATCTTTTGTTGTCTCTCTTTCCTCCTCTTATGTCTGTTGGTTTCCTAATTTCAAAGGGGGTATTCTTATTTCTTGTGATTATTATTGAAATTATTATTCTTTCTATCAGTCATTTACTATTAATTGCTTGGTCTGCATTCCACGGGTCTGACCATCAGCCGACCTTGGCTAAGAGCCAAAATAGATGGCAACCCTTAGTAGGGGGATGTTGCCCCTTTTTCTTTGGGCATTGCTTGGGGGGGAGTGTGTTGACTCACCATTGAGGGAACCTGGGGAGTGAGGGGACTGGGGTGGGGTGGAGGTTGTGGTTTCTAGCTAGTCCTAACTTGGATTGGTTAATAAAGCCACCGCGTAGGGGGAAGAGTAAGGACAATTTTAGTTTGAAAAACTTGGCATGTGGGGAAATAACTAGTTTTTTCAAATATGTGCATCCTTTTTATGAGTTTAGTTTTCAACTAATAGTATGTTGGAGGGGTAGAACGTGGACTCTTAGCTTTATTAATGGCAGCTGGTGAAAGTGGGTTCCTGAGATAGCAACAGTACATTGTTTTGTGGAACATTAATGGGTTCAAGTAACTTCAAAGGGGAAACTGGTACAGGAGGAGGAGAATACCCTCAAACCACAAATTGACTATCTTCAGAGAAACTCCTCTCCCAGGATAAAGGTTCCCTGTTAAAGGATCTCTGCTATAGACTTCTGTCTATGTTATGTTTCACCTCCTCACAATGGGGGGCTTCATTGCTCGTTTGGGATAGTAAATGGGCCCTGCAATGCCATACAGTCAACATGTGGGGCTGATGGCTTTTGGAGGCCATCCAGAAGGACTCTATTTGCCTCACCATCTGTTTAGTCTATGCTCCTAATATGGATAATCCAAGGATCTTTAATCTGTTGTTGAATGAGCTCCATCTTTGGACACTACCCTATATCGTGTCTGGTAATTCCAATGTGACACTATGCCCGCACAGGGATTCTTTATCTCCGATTATGGCTCCCTAAATGACCGCCTCAATACGATTCCTGGGATTAAGCTTCAATTTAGGAGGGCTTTACATGAGTTTATCACCTCATATGCCTTGTTGACCTTTGGCGCTTTGAGCGATCAAGTAATCGGGCTTTATGTGCTATTCGGCCGCACATAAATCCTTGTCACGGATTGACATGTCTTTAATTGGTAACATGCTGGTGTCATCTTTTAAGCTGTATTTATAACAACAACAAGGGGCCCCAATTAAGTCAACAGGGGACCTCGGGGAGCTTAAATCTTTCAAACAACAGTGGTCCCATGCATTCGAAAATAAAGAATTGACTATACAGAAAACGTTTGTTTGCCTTAAAAAGCCTTTTTCCTTGTTTGTAAATCTACCTTCTGTATTAAGACCTGTTAGTGTTGGGCACAGGCTTGTGTACCACACAGGTGATCAGTAGAAGGTATTTTGCTGGATTTGAAGTGTATACTCAGTAATTATAGACCTCTGTCCGGCTGGACATGTCCTTCAAAATATAGAACGGATTCTCTCTATATTCATTACTTGTTTCTTTATTTACGAATGCATGGGACCACTGTTGTTTGAAAGAATCTTTTAAGCTGTTGCTTAATCCTAGGGTCATATCTGTAAACAATGCAGATCTTGGCCCATCAGTGAAAGCAGCTATGGCGGCAGATGTCGAGGTGTGCCGAACCATTGGCATTCCAGAGTCTAATCTGGGGCGCAGTGTTATTGCCAGGGATAGGCCGTTGTGTGAGATTTTTCTTGAAACATTCTATGATCTTGCGGGCATTGTTTCGAAAGCAAATCTGGGATAGTGTGGTTAAAAACTGTCATTTCAGAAAGCTGTCCAGGTTTGAAAACAGCGAAGATGTGGGGCTTATTCTTTTCTTTAATGCCAATGCCATCCAGATGATCTGGGATGAGAACAGAGAGCTTGTGGCTGATCCAGCCACCATTAGGGATGTCTAAGCATGGGCGGGAAATCCGTTCCGCTCGCGGATTTTGCGGATTTTCGGTAAATTCGCAATCCGCGAACGCTCGGGAATTTACCGAAAATCCGCAAATTCGCACGCAGCGGTTTTTTTTTCTTGGTGATACAATTTTGCGGCGTGCGGTGTAAGTTCGCAATTGCGAACATGTAGGTGCGGCGGGCAGCAACAATCTCTCACTCGCGAAATTACAAAAATTGCAATTCTGCACAAGAAATCTACTAGCAAGCAGCATAGACCTTCTGAAAATGATGATTTTTATCAGAATAACTCCTCAGGTTGACATTTGCCTGCACTTTTTTGGATTTGAGGCCTTTTGATTTTCTTTGGATAACTTTTGGATTAGAAATCAACTTGTTTGGGGCATTACAGTTGCTGTAATGCTGTTCTGCAGAAAAACGAGTTTTGCAAAAGTGAAAGCATTCAGCAGGTTCAAAAGTTCAAACTTATCATTAGTAACCATTCCCTGTAGTGCTTCCTGACAAGGGCCCCTCCAGAGTTCAGTTGCTAGTTGCAACAATTGTATGACCCTGCTCTGACCCTCACAGCAGCTCATAGAATAGCTACAAGTAGGCCACAAAGGTCCTGGAAAAAAAATTGCACTCTAACAGAAAGCAAATTACAGATAAGGAAGCAGGTGCCAGACTGGAATTTTAAAACAGTGACACATTAATAAATCAACCCCAAATTAATTCATGTCAGTTGAAGCAGGCAGGTGTGCTTGCTTTTTCCCCCCATAATCCACAGTGATGATGAACCAGAGGGTGGCATTGATGTACCAGAGGGTGGCATGGGTGAAACAGAGGGTGGCAGGGGTGAAACAGAGGGTGCTGGGAACCTGTGATGATGAACCAGACGTCGAAACAACATAATCGTGACCGTTGCGAGCCGACATGTAAGTTCGCAATTGCGAACTGGTACAAAACCCTCGCGAACTGGCAGAAATCCTTGCGAACTGGCAGAAATCCTTGCGAACACAAAAAAAATCTGCAAATTCGCGAGAATTCGTGGATTTTGCGGATTGCGAGTTCGCAAATTCGCAAAATTCGCGAACGCCAGATTCACAAAATTCGCCCATGTTTAGGGATGTCTTTTGGCAGTTCTATCAAGCTCTTTATCAGGATGATTGTGTTGTATCTACCAATGAATTTCCTGAACCTACTGGACAGCACTTTCAACATAAACTATGCATGTGGATAGTTCATGGTTTGATGCGCCTATGACTCTAGCTGAAGTGGAAACTGCTATTGGTGTTCTGAGTGAAGGTAACGCCTCTGGCCCAACCAGATCCCAGCAGAATTTGATGCTACCTTTATGCATATTTTGGCACCGATCCTCAGGTATCTTATTAACTCTTTGATGATTCTGGTTGGGTGCCAGATTCCTGGGGTGAGACTAAGAATGCAATTTTTCCTAAAAAAGTAAAAGATCCCACGCTATGTGGGTTATGTCGCCTGATTTCTTTAATTAACTTGGACTCAAAGATTTACACATGAATACTTTCTACTCGGCTCTCTGCAGCTATTATGGGCCTAGGAGACTTAAACCAACATGTATTAATTCCAGGCTGTGACACAAAATCTCATGTTAATACGACAATAACAACTTTGGAGAAGACCTCCACCTCTGAGGAACGGTCAGTATGATCTTTCTTGTGATGCGATGGCCTTTGACCTGGTCTGTCCCTTCCTCTGGGGGAATCATAGAGAAAATGTCTAGACTCTGGTTTTATTACCAGAGTTCGACATCTCAACATTGGTTGAAAGCAAGGATTTGCCTCTCTGGCTCTATTTATGACCCTATAACTATTCCAGGGGTGCCCTCTATCCCCTCAGTTATTTGCTCTATATATAGAGCTTTTCATTCAATAGGAGGTCGGCAGAGGCGATTCAACCAATCAATTAAGCAATCAATCAATCAGGGTTCCTATGGAGCACGGTTAATCACCCGTTATGATCACAAGGAGCCAGGGGATGGACGTTCTGCTTTTCAGTCGAAGAGCCAGTTCTAGAGGCCTGTTCTGAATTGAGGCAGTGAAGGTGATTATCTGAGATGTAGAGGTAGAGAGCTCCAGGTATGATCAACTCAGATAAAGATCAAGCCTTTTTCTTACATTACCCCTGCTGCCGGTGACAAAAGATGGGTTTAGTCGGTCATATATCTAGGGGTCCCCCTATCACTTCAGATGGTGGACAATTTGGAGAATAATTATGGGAGGCTGTATCAACATTTGTATTGCACTGTTACTAACAGGAATTGTCTCCATTTAGGTCTGATGGGTCGTGTAATCTTACTAAAATGATTATCCTCCGAAGCTCGAGCTCGCCTTTCCAATAGGCGCAAAAACCCACTAACAACCCTAAGTGATCCCAGCTGTCCAGCTTCTGGTGTGATAAAAACCAGACCATCCCTCTCACTCCTCATCTACAGACTGGTAGCGGAGGGTAGGTCTGGTATGATGTCCTCGTAAGGATCATGTGAGTTACTATCCTTGCTGTATTTGTCAGTATTTGAATTATTACATTGTGTTGATTACTATGTTTTTACTTACTGATACTATGTGGTCTGTACTAGCTTTTCCTTAAACCTCTAAATCGCTGACCTCTACAAGACCTAAGGGACTTATCTTCCCTGATATCGGGGTAAGTCATGTGTAATATTTAGCCACCATTGAAGTGCCTTACCCTTGTTTTTCACTCCAATATATACATTCTTTCAAACAAATGAGATATGTTCCTAGACTCCTAAGTGTTAAGGGTAAAGTGTGTGATTCCACAACTGTGTTGTGTGTTTTACTTTCACAAAACTAAGAAATGTCACAAGAAATACTTGGGATTTGATTACGCTCCACCCCGCTCTACATCGGTTATGCTATAAACTGAACTGTGTCAGTTTGCACAAAGATCTGATGGCAGCTCCCTAATGGCCACTTACCCTCTGGGCAGCTGAGGAATGAAACATGTTGACCCCACTACATCTAATTAAAATATCCCTTTTCACACATCAGCTATCAAAGTTTATTATAAGCTTAGATAGCACCACTGTTTTTAATAAGTCAAAGGAACCAGCACCTCATTAAAAATAGAATTATGGCCTCCTGAGACCTTTTTATTTCACCTCACTCGCCACCCTATCCTTAACCCCCTCACTCACATGCATCGCACAGCCTAAATTGATCAAAAAGATCTCCGCTGAGGAGCCCACTGGCTCATCAGGCATTTCAGCGCTGGCATGACGAGGAGGGCCCAATGATGAAGCATGTGCTATGCAAACAAATGATGGTCGGAATGTTGAATAAATCATACATTCACCACCAGTCAAGAGATCTGGGTGGAATCCATTGTTTTGAGAGCAAGGGACTGTTCCCATTGGGCGCAGGTTCAAGACTGATTTGCATATGGCTGGATCCAAACAGGATTGGCATGGTGAGCAAATAAACAATGAATTTAAGCTCGGATCTCGGTACTGGGGTGAGTGTATGACATTGTTCTGCATTCTGTTCATCAATTGTTCTTTTTGCATTGATGAAGCATGACACCCCACCAGGTGTCTGAGGGCACTTTGTTTTGACCACGCGGATCCCACGCGATCTGCAGGGCGGTTACTGGTTCCACTGTAATAGGGTCCCTTTGTTCAACCCCCTTTTGATGAACTACCCCTGTGTGTTTGTCTACATGTCCTCACAAGTTGTTCACTGATGTTGCTCCATTTAATCAGCTAACTTACCTTGGTTAGAATCTCAACTTACCCTACTGTGTTCAGGATTGCTTTAATGAGAACTGGGAGAAGGCAGAACTCCTTACCCTGGCCCAATTATTTGAGGGTGGAGTTCTTTCCTCTATTGAGAATTTGCAGCAGCAAGACTCTCTTCTGATAGTAGTTTTTATAGGTATCTTCAGGCCCGACTTTACATATCTACTCTTGATGGCGATGAGTTACAAAGCCCTTATAATTCCTTGCTGGTCATGGGAGCGAAGGTTCCTGCAAAGAGAAATATTGGCTTTGTAATAAAACGAGGAATCTTCTTGGTGGGTGTATCTTTTTGTCGATCATCGCCAGTAATAAAACGAGGAATCTTCTGTAATATCCCGCAGGTTTTATTATACACCCACCAGACAGTCTCTGTCACAGCCGGACGCTAGCGCCCAAAGCTCCTACTGGGGTCAATGCGGTCCGATGCTGACATAGTTAACATTCTTAAAAAGGAACAACTAATTAAAAGGGGAAATTACAACAATTTGAGTATAAATTGGTATATCAGCATGCCGGGGACCAGATGGAGAATCCGTTCCAGGGCAGGCCCAACAGATGGAGCCGGGCCCTAAACACATAAGTTACCCCTGCTGAGTTGAGACATAGTAATGTATTAGCACAATCGGTTCTTTATGTGTCACGTGTCAAGGTGCGCAGGTGTGTTAACGACTTATATTATTCTCTGCATTGCTTCTTTGCATGAAGCTTGGGGTGAATGATCGCTGTTTCTGGTGCTCGCTCGAGTGCGCTGATTCCGCCCATATCTTGCTTTTTGTCCAGTTTTGCATATGTATTGGGATTTTGTTTTTAGTAAAAATGAATAGTATTTAAAACCTTAGTGCGGAGATTGTTCTGAACCTGATTACCCTTGGACACTCATTGGTTATATTTCCTCATACTGCCGGGATATACTTCTTCACAATTTCTCTTGCCAGGCTTGTGCTTGCATGTTTTTGGCTTTCCAGTGTGATGCCTGGAATTAGTGGCGGGACTTTCTGAATAGTAGTGTTTTGGAGATGACACTGGCAGAGAACGCACCACGCCGATTGAGGCTTTGCCAGGTTTGGGATTCAGTCTGGCTCTGGATGAGGGAAGCACTTGCTGGTCTGGACACCCCAGATCAGTCTGTTCATTTTGTTTCTTACAATGCTGCTCCCTCCGATATGGAATAACATAGTAATGTTTAAAAAAAAACAATATGGAAAAATGGCTACAGCAATTTCTCTATTTGTTTTATTTTGTGCCTTGCTTTGATAAGTATTCTGTTCGCCAATGCCGGTGTACGTAAATGTTTCTTTTATTTTCAATAAAAATAGAAAGAAGAGTAAAGTGGGGTGAAGTGGGGTAGAGAATAATGCGTAGAGTGGAGTAGAATGTTGTACAGTGATAAAGAGGAGAACATTGTTGTACAGTACTCTTGAGTGCTATTGAGTGCTATTGAGTGGGGTATAGTTTGGTAGAGTGGAGGGGCGTAGACTGTCATTGAGTGGAGTACAGTGGAATAAAGCAGAGCACAATGGAGCGGTGTGGAGTGAAGTTGGGTAGAGTGGAGTGGCGTACAGTGGAATAGCATAGAGTGGAGTGGTCTTGAGTGGAGCAGAATACACTGAAGTGCCAGAGTAAAGTGAAATCCACTGAAGTAGCACAGTCTGGAGTGGCATAGAGTAGAATGGCATGGAGTGGCATAGCATTGAGTGGAGGGGGGTAGAGTGGAGTTACAAACAGAGGAATAGCCGAAATCAACGCCCTCCTCAAGAAGCCCAAAGCAGACCCAAAGAACCTCAAGAACTTCCGGCCCATCTCCCTGCACAAGGCAAAGGTCATCGAGAAAATTGTCAACATGCAACTGGACCGCCACCTCAAAGACAACAACATCTTGGACCCTTCCCAGTCCGGATTCAGACAAAACCACAGCACCGAGACAGCCCTCATCGCCGCCACAGACAACATCAGGCGCCAACTAGACAACGGCATAACATCAGCCCTCATCCTCCTGGACCTGTCAGCCGCCTTCGACACGGTCTGCCATCGCACTCTAAAGACACGCCTCCTAGAAGCCGGAATCCAATAGAAGGCTCTTGACTGGACCACGTCCTTCCTCTCCGGCATAACCCAGAGTGTCCGCCTCCCACCTTTCCGATCCAAAGCTACCAATATCATCTGCGGAGTTCCCCAGGGCTCAGCCCAACGCTGTTCAACGTCTACATGGCCCCCCTCGCACAAGTGGCCCGCCATCACGACCTCAACATCATCTCCTACGCTGACGACACCCAGCTCATCCTCTCCCTCACCAAGGACCCACACACCGCCAAAACCAACCTCCACGAGGGAATGAAGGCCGTCACCGATTATATGAGGAGCAGCAGTCTGAAGCTGAACTCAGACAAGACGGACGTCCTCATCCTCGGACCCACCCCCTCAGCCTGGGACGACTCCTGGTGGCCGACCACACTGGGAACAGCACCAACACCCACCGACCATGCACGCAATCTAGAATTCATCCTTGATTCCTCCCTCTCCATGTCTAAGCAGGTCAACGCCGTCTCCTCCTCCTGCTACAACACCCTCCGCATGCTCCGCAGGATCTAGAAGTGGATTTTGACCGAAAGAAGAAGAACGGTGACACAGGCCCTCGTCAGCAGCAGACTGGACTACTGCAACGCACTCTATGCAGGAATCCCAGCCAAACACCTACGACGACTACAACGCATCCAAAACACCTCCGCCCGACTGATGGCGGCCGCTGTGGGGGACAGGGGAGCAAGACCCCCGACTCAATGTCAGTGAAATTGCTTTCTCCCCCCTGCAGCTCCACCATCAAGTGAGGTCTTCCCCGTAGCCCCTGCACTCTCGAGTGCTGGTGTTTCGAAGCCCTCCTCCACCCACAGGTTTTACCTGCACCTCATCCCTGGTGGTCCAGTGGTTCTCTGTCTCCTTTCTCTCCTCTCTCTCTCCGTTTTCACTGATTTAAATCTCCCCCTTTTACTTTACTTCTGTGTCTCTCTGTTCTATGGCGTTCTAGATTCCGGAAGAATTTTCCTGATTAATGTCCTTATATAGGTACAATTCATGTTGCCCTTATATGGGCGTAGAAATCAAGCCCTTATTTAGGCATAGCCCATGCTGCCCAAATACATGCATGGCTACTTCCATCCGTTCATCAAACGTCACAACGATTTCTTGGAAAACCAGACTTAAGCAGAAGGGACTTCCCCTAGCCTGGATATTTTTTTCTCCAAAAAACTCATCATTGTGCATGAACAACTATTCCTTAGGAGTTCATCCATGATGTTCATATGCCCGACTTTACGTCGAAGCTGGCATTCCTAAACACCTTCAAGGTATAAATATACCTTCACTTGCTATAGCAAAGCACGGTGTGGTTCAGTGCAGTTCGACTACCTACTTGCCCGACGCAGCTAGGTACAGCAACTGCCGAAGGAAGCCGACTCTCCAGCTGACGCACTGACAAGAAGCTGTCCTCCTCTGCTGAGAATCCAGCTACAGTGTTACTGACTCCCCTTGCGGGGTGTTGGGAAATCGAGTACGAGACAGAGATACCAACCTCGTTCATTCTAAGGTATGGAGCTGATTAGAACCTAGAGAAACCTTTGGCAATTCTTGGCAGAACTAAAACCTATGCTAAACAGCACTTACTTCTTCCCTCGTATAAGACTTAGGTTAGGTGCACTGGGGTAGGCATATTTTAGAAGCACCAGTTGAGTATTTTAGCCTGTGTTATTTATGTTTGTATTTTAATGTCTTAACACTAGACAATGCTATTACAGTATTATTTTATAATACTCTTCTCGCTGTACGCATTATACTTTTTATTCTGTCTAACGATTGTAGCAGTTCACCTCTCTTGCACAAGAAAGAAGACTGTTCAATAAATCTTTTATTGAAAATGCCCATCTCACTATTTCTCTGCGACTCTGTAGAAACGAAGCATGCACGATTGACTGAGTGAACCAATTATCTACTGTTTCCACAACTCTGAAGGTATTTGTTCCAGTTCTAGGGAAACAAAGTTGTCATGTTTATGCGGTTGTCAGAAACTAATCTCTTCTTGTTTATTTCAGAAAGTTTCTAGTGACCTCTGAGCTAGCTGGCACTTATAATTAAGTATAGTATATTTGATAGAGACATACTGACCTCAGTCCTATGTCATAACTAGAGGAAATATTATTCCAATGCGCAGAGCCTATTAGGAATATAGGAACGACACTACATTTCCTCCATTTTCTCTCGTTTTTTACTGATTTCAATCACCCCCTTTCACTCCCCCCCTGTGTCTTTCCTCTTTTTTCACTCATTTTTTACTAATTTCAGTCTCTCCCTTTCACTCCCCCTATGTGTCTTTCCTCTGTTTTCCCTTGTTTTTTACTGATTTCAATCTCCGCCTTTCACTCCCCCTCTGTGTCTCACCTCCGTTTTTACTAGTTTTTTACTGATTTCAATCTACCCTTTCACTCCCACTCTGTGTCTTTCCTCCATTTTCACTCGTTTTTCACTGATTTAATCTTTCCCTCTCACTCTCCTTCTGTGTCTTTCCCCCACTTTTCTTACACCTTTCACTGCCTCATTTTCACTTTTTCCTCTCTTTTTGCCTTTTCTGCACATTTTTCCCTGCTGCTGCTGCCCCGCTGCCCCTCCCCACCATCACGACCAACGCAATTGGCCCAATCCAGCTCCCCTCCCCGCTCCCACCAACCAGCTGTCCAGCCCTCCCAGACCCCTACTTAATGGCGGCCGCTGCTGGGACAGGCGAGCAAGACCACTGACTCATTGTCAGAGAAATTGCTTTCCCCCCCTCGCAGCTCCATTATCAAGTGAGGCCTTCCCCTGAGCCCCTGCACTCTCGAGTGCTGGTGTTCGAGGCCCATCTCCACCCGCAGGTTTTACCTGCACCTCATCCCTGGTGGTCCAGTGGATCTCTGTCTCCTTTTTTTCGCTCCGCTATCTCTCTGTTTTCACTTGTTTTTCACTGACATCAGACTCCCCCTTTACTCTCCTTCTGTGTCTTTCCTCCGTTTTCTCTCGTTTTTACAGATTTCAACCTGCCCCTTTCACTCCGCCTCTGTGTCTCTCCTCCATTTTCACCTGTATTTCACTGATTTCAATCTCCTCCTTTCACTCCCCCTGTGTGTCTTTCCTCCGTTTTCACTCATTTCTCACTGATTTAATTTCCTCTCTCACTCTCCTTCTGTGTCTTTGCCCCACTTTTGTTGCACCTTTCACTGCATTATTTCTACTCTTTCCTCTCTTTTTGCCTTTTCTGCTCGTTTTTCACTGCCGCTGCTACCCCCGCGGCCCCTCTCCCAAGCATTACCAATGCGACTGGCCCAATCCAGCGCCCCTCCCCTCTCCCACCTCCCAGCTGTCCAGTCCTCACCGACCCCTACTTAGTGGCGGCCACTGCGGGGACAGGGGAGCAAGACCACTGACTCATTGTCAGTGAAATTGCTCTCCCCCCCTCGCAGCTCCACCATCAAGTGAGGTCTTCCCTTGAGCCCTGCACTCTCGAGTGCTGGCGTTCGTGGCTGTCCTCCACCCACAGGTTTTAACTGCGCCTCATCCCTGGTGGTTCAGTGGACCTCTGTATCCTTTCTCTCATTCTGCTCTCTCTCCGGTTTCACTTGTTTATACACTGATTTCAATCTCCCCCTTTTACTCTCCTTCTGTGTCTTTCCTCCGTTTTCTCTAGTTTTTTCGAGATTTCAATCTCCCTCTTTCTCCCCCTCTCTGTCTCTCCTCCGTTTTCATCCGTTTTTCACTGATTTCAATCTCCCCCTTTCACGCCCCCTCTGTGTCTTTCCTCTTTTTTCACTCATTTTTTACTGATTTAAATCTCCCCCTTTCACTCCCCCTCTGTGTCTTTCCTCTGTTTTTACTCGTTTTTCACTGAATTTAATCTCCCCCTTTTACTCCCCCTCTGTGTCTCTCCTCCGTTTTCACTCATTTTTTACTGAATTCAATCTTCCCCTTTCACTCCCCCTCTGTGTCATTCCTCCGCTTTCCCTCGTTTTTCTGTGGACAGCATATGCACCCATGTTACCTCTTGCAGTGTGGAAAACTTTGGTTATTCAACTTTTTCTCGGTCATTGTATAAGTACATAGGTAGACACTTGATGTTTAGAGTACTGCAAGGAGAGTGTATACTGAATTTATAAGTGCTTGCGGATTGGCGGAATGATTGTATAAGTACATATGTTGGCGCAGCCTAACACCCGAGCACAGCTTGGCTCTAATTGCCTGCCCTCCATGTGCCAAAAACTGAAACTTCAACTTTGCATGGCCCTGTATTGCTATTTGCTGCAGCTGCAACACCCCACTGAATGTGCAAAAAACATTCATATCCACACAGATGTGTCATTTTGACCATCTTTCATGTGTGGAAGTATGGATGAATGTAGGGTCATTTATTCCCCGTACCTTCCATGTTGGCCACGTTCTGGGACTTGGGTCACAGAGTGACACATTGGCGCTTGTGACCCGGGTGACAGCAGCACTACATCAGGGACACCCCCTTCAGTTGATTCCTCATACAACCCAGGACGGACCCATGTCCATAGCTCCAGAGTCATTCTTCACAGCCTCACCCACCACTGGCATAAGCCAGGCCAGCCTACTCCGCTCACGCCTACAGGGATGGACAACAAGGCTACATGACCCACGTTTTCATTGCAGTGATCTGCTGGTCACAGGTCTAGCTGTCAGTTCGCCACAGCCACATCCTCACAGCTGTGTGTACACCCACACCACACCCATCCAGCACAGGCATCACAGGACACGTGACCCTGCCAATAAAAAAGACCAGGCGCATGTGGTCTACGCCAATTCAGACTTGCTGGCACTGGATGCACTGCGGCCGGCAGAGGCACACCGCCATGGAACGGTGACTTTGGCTCCACTGAGGGGGGCACCATAGTGCTGAGCAGCCTGCGATGATGCCCCATCCTGGTGGTCCGGACAGCTCAGCTTTTGTGTGCCCTGCTGTACAACAGTGTAGGCCTAAGCCATCAAACAGAGAGGGCCTACCACCACATGGCGTGGCCTTGCTGGTCACAGAGTGCCACCGGAGATCAATGGGTGTGCAGGCTGCGATGATGCATGGCCTCGATACACCATCCTAGCAATCAAGACCCCATCTAAATTGTGAGCTCAGCAAGACCACGTGTACGCCAGGGCTGAGGAGGTTGCTGCTGCACTTGGTGGACCCTCTTCCACACATGGCAGTGGCGAAAGGTGAGCAGTGAGGCCTGGGTGCGCAGGGGCTGGCAGTCACCTCTGGGCAGTGGGAGTTGATGGTGTGCAGCAGCCTGGGTGCGCAGGGACTGGACACTGATAAAAGCGTATGCAGTCATATGTACTCTGTCATTATTGATTCTATACTATGTTTCAGATGAGTGAGCTAGAGGGCGGCAGTATGTCCCGGCATGTGGTTGGAGACATATCGGTGGCGGAAAGGTAGCAGTGAGGCCTGGGTGCGCATGGATGGGCAGTCACCTCTGGGCGGTGGCAGTGGATGGTGTGGAGCATACTGGGTGCACTGGGGCGGGCACACACCTCTGAGCGGTGGGGGTGGATGGTGTGCAGCAGCCTGGGTGTGGAGGGGCAGGATAGCGATGGAGGGGTGTGCAGTCATTTGTACTATGCCATTACTGATTCTATACTATGTTTCAGATGAGTGAGCTTGACGGCTGCAGTATGTCCCGACACGTGGTTGGAGACACACTGGTGGTGGAAAGGTGAGCTGTGCGGGTTTTGTCTGGAGTGTCTGCACTCACTCTCCCTCTCCATCTCTTCCTTTCTCTCTCTCTCACACTCTTTCTCTCTTTTTCTCTCACTTCCTATCTCTCACTCTTTCTCTCTCTCTCTCTTCTCCTCTCTCACTATCTCTCTAGCTTCCTTTCTCACTCTTTCTTTCTTTGTCTCTTCCTCTCTCTTCCTCTTTCTCTCTTTCACTCTTCCTCTCTCTCTCTCTCTCTTTCTCTCTATCTTCCTCTCTCACTCTTTCTTTCTTTATCTCTCTCTTCCTCTCTCTCACTCTTTCTTTCTCTCTCCCTCTCCTTTGATGGGCACAGAACGCACAATCTTATCTAGTGTTTTGTCTTGCAGGCTGTGATTCACAGATTGGTGAACCACCACTGACACAGGCCTCCCGCCAAGTGGCGATGACTTCAGTTCCACTGAGTTAGTGCCACCAGAACATCAGCGGGTGTGCAGGCTGCAATGATGCGTGGCCTCGATACCCCATCCTAGCAATCACAACCCCATCTGAATTGTGAGCTCGGCTAGATCGCATGTACGCCACTGCTGAGGAGGTTGCTTCGGCACGTGGTGGACCCTCTTTGACACACAGTGGTGGCGAAAGGTGAGCAGTGAGGCCTGGGTGCGCAGGGGCGGGCAGTCACCTCTGGGCGGTGGGAGTGGATGGTGTGCAACAGCCTGGGTGCGCTGGGGTGTGATAAAAGCGTGTGCAGTCGTATGTACTCTGCCATTACTGATTCTATATTATGTTTCAGGAGGGCGGCAGTATGTCCCGGCACGTGGTTGGAGACACACCGGTGCCGGAAAGGTGAGCTGTGAGATTTTTGTACGCATTGTCAGAACTTACTCTCCCTCACCATCTCTTCCTCTCTCACTCTTTCTCTCTTTCTCTCTCCCTTTCTCTCTCACTCTATCTCTCTGTCTCCCTCTCTCTCTCTCACTCTCTCTCTCTTTCTTTCTCTGTTCCTCTCTCACACTCTTTCTCTCTCTCTTCCTCTCTTCCTCTCTTTCTCTCCCACTCTTTCTCTTCCTCTCTCTCTCACTCTTTCTGTCTCTCTCTTTTGATGGGCGCATAACACACAATCTTATCTTACTTTTTGTCTTGCAGGTTGTGATTTACAGATTGGCAAGGGCTGATGACACGCCATGGCTATACCTACTTTTATTTTGTTGTATTGTGTAAATAAAATGTTTATAAATGTAAATCCATAGATGACTATGATTCTCATTTGTACAACCTCACATTCATCAGACGATTTGCTACCTTACACATATCGAAAGCTTGCTATCACATTTATTTATGGGGCGTAGATGAGGGTGGGGGTCATCACTTCAAAAAAAAATTCCAACCATTATTTTCCTTAATTTTTTTTAAAAAAGGGGAAGGGAGCTGCGTGGCCCCCCTCCCAGGTCTTTTCTGGCCTCAGGGACCCCACCACCCAGGGCCTGACCTCTCTGTTGGGGACCATAGGGGCAGCCCCAATGTCCCCACGGTCCCGCCGGCTCCCTGACTCCTATGGAAAACTGCAGTGCTTTTGGGCAGCGGGAGCTGCTAACATGCAGCTTCCCTTGCCCAAAAGCAATTCTCCTTCCTTTATTGAAGCTAGACAAGGTTTTCCTCCTCTCGCTTCAACAAAGCAAACCAGGGTTTGCTATCACAGGGTGGAAGCCGTGCTCTGGCCCTGTAATAGCAAACGGAAATGTCCCTGGGATGCCCATTGCAAGAGCCGGCCCCTGGGGGGTGGTGGTCCCTAGGGCCATCAAGCGCTCCAGGAGTGGGACCACACGGCCGCCCTACCTCTTTTTTCAAAGCCGCGGGGAGGTGTTCCCCGGGGCTTCGTGGGCCCGCGAGGCCACCCTGCATATTTAATTAAAGCCCCGGAGGGTGTCGATCCCCGGGACTTGGGGTGGCCATTTAAATGAAGGGGTGAGACACCGTTCTATTTTTTGTTTCATTTTTACCATAAGGATTCGCGCAACCAACGCGCATTCAGATTTTTTTTACAAAAAATAAATAATTATTTTGAGATCTGTGGATCCTTGTGGGACCCCGTGAGCAGGACCACGGGGTCAGAATGTTTCTACTTTGCCCCCTTTTCTTCTCTTTTAATCTTTTTTCGACTGTTTTCTTGTAACTCGTTTCTACCGAGCCACAAGATGGCTGCCAACACTTCATGGTTTAGAGTGTTGGCAGCCAATCACAGTGAAGCTCGTGGTCGTGACAGCCAAACACAGTCAAGTGCGAGGTCGGGAGGGTGCGCAAACCCACCGCTGCCTCGGATATCAAAACTTTAATTTTTTTAATTTCTCAGCATCTACTAAATGGATTTACACCATTTAAAAGAAAAGACGCTTTCTGAATCATGCACTAACGTTTTGCCAAGTTTGGTGTAATTACGTTCAGCAGTTCGGGCAGTAGCCTGTAATAACATTTCCTATGGGAATTAACATGGAGAAAACACTTTTTGGGACCCCACTTTTTCTCAGCCCCCGCTTGACGAATCATCCCCAAACTTTCAGGATAGGAGCTCACCTGGATAGACCTTTTTTTTTGGAGAATTTCGTTAAGATTCGTCAAACAACGCCAAAGTTATTAGCAAACCAAAAAATGCTTTTCCTATGGAAACTAAGTTCTAACTATAACTACCTACCGGTGACTGCCAGTACGTAATATATATATATATATATATATATATATATATATATATATATATATATATATATATATATATATATACAATACCAGAAAATCGCTGCACACACCTTGATGATTTCGCAGTTTCCTTCTCTCTAAGCTACGCCAATCTCACCATGGGATGGTGGGAGAAGAGCGTGGCTTGGAGAGAAGAAAATGACCATCACATGGCCAAAGTAGCCCTTTGGCTACGTTTCATCGACGATCTCTTCCTTCTATGGAAGGGTACTGAAGCAGAATTCCTGACATTCTTCAACATCCTCAATGAGAATTTTCTTGGGTTGAAATTCACATATACCATCAGTGCGAAGGAAATAGTCTTCCTGGACACAAAGGTTTATATAGCAGATGGAAAAATCCAAACCACTGTCCATAGGAAAGAAACAGCGACCAACAGTCTTCTCCACGGCCTGAGCTTTCACCCCCAAAAGTTGAAAAAGAGCATTCCGTATGGCGAGCTCCTGCGAATGAAAAGAAATTGCTCGGAGGATGTGGAAATGGAAAAGAAATTCAAGGAAACGAAAGAACGCTTCAAGCAGAGGGGCTATAAAACCACAGACCTCAACGCATGTGAAACAAAAGCAAGATGCAAATCAAGAGAAGACACCCTCATCAACAAACAAAGCATCGTGACCGTTGCCACAGAAGAAATCACACAAAACAAAACAGAGGATCAACCCAGGATGATAAGGACTTTTAGTAAAGAAAGCTACAAGATACAAAAGGCCATGATGAAATTCTGGCACGTGCTGCGCAAAGATCCAGATATAGGAACAACCATAGGAGATCATCCTTTAATCTCCTACAGAAGGGCACCGAATCTCGCAGACCAACTAACTCAAAGTCATTTTGAAATGAAAAAACCAGAGTCTTGGCTTGATATAAGAAAACATGGATTTAATAAATGTGCAATCTGCAAAGCGTGCAAGATAGGACGGAACATCAAAAACTTAAAAGTCGCTGCTGGAAAAAACTTTGTAATTAGGACCAATATTAACTGCGAATCATCGTTTGTTGTATATATGATCCAATGTTATTGTGGAAAATCCTACATTGGAAGCACGACATGCTCGGTAAAAACACGAATACTTCAACACATCCGAGCCATCCAGAACAGTGATTACTCCTATGCAATTGCAAAACATCTAGCAAATCATGAAAACAAAACTTGGTTAGATGTAAGATATTTTGGACTTGCAAGTGTACCACAGCATGAGAGAGGAGGAAATCGCATACAAAGACTAAGACGACTTGAATCCAAGTTAATCATGAGGTTCAAAACTAAACAGCCTGCTGGCCTCAACGGCGATGAAGAACTTTATGTTCATTTATGAGGACTAAGTAATAGACCATCCTGCACAAAGCATAAACTCTTGATCAATAATCACAGAAATTGTTTCTCTGAACCAATGCTATAGTAACCTTGCTAATAACAGTCACGTCAACTGAGTTATTTTTGGTTCAACAGGACCGCCAATCATTGACAAAGTAATGAAATGTTGTGGGCAACTGCATACATTGGGGACGTAGGGCACTCAGCCCTTTAATGTCAAAAGGACCTTAAGTCCATACAGTTACGCATTATAATTAACCCTCAGGTAAACAGAGAGTTGATTATATACGCACGTGTCTTCACGAGCGTCAGCAAAGCGACATTGTCCTTGTTAACTGTGGACACGCTTTTTACATGCAGTAACAAAAACAAATGCCCCAATGTTGCAAAAACCCACGACCTTGAAATGCATAATTGAATTGGCAATACTTATTAATATAAACTACAAGTCCCAGCATGCCTTAGTTAACCATAGGGTGTGCCTACAGGCTGAATGTGTAGAAATAGTGAAGGGACTAATCACCTAAGCTACCGTGAACAGGAACTACGGTTCGAAACGCGTAGGGTGTTTGTCACGTTTGAAAATAAAGAAACTGCAAAACCATCAAGGTGTGTGCAGCGATTTTCTGGTATTGCATGAAATTGGGACACTGTCCTGGTCCCATCTCTGGCACCTACTGATCAGTGCTCCTGCTGCGACAGGACAACTCGTGAGACTATATATATACATATATATATACATATACATATTTATATATATATATATATATATATTTTTATTTTAATACCACAGTAGTTCCTAGGTACTACTGTGGTACATGTCTTTAAAGTGTATAGAGACTTATAAATAGTTTTCTCTACCTATTCCGAATTTAACAAATTATACCAGGTAGGGAAAAAAAATAACAGGTAATACTTACCTAAATCTAATGCACTAGCCCAGAACACAGCCAATGTGTACTTAAAACAAGAAGGCTGCCTTTAACTTTTGTTAAGGCAACCATTATCCAATCACATAATGCTTTGTCATCGATGAGTGCAATGGAATGTTGGTGAAACCTCGCCAACCTGGGACTCAAGCAACTGGTGTCCACCCCCACCCACCTCGCCGGACACACACTCGACGCCGTCTTCTCATCCAGCACAGACATCAACTTCAGCCACGCCACAGAGCTTCAATGGACGGACCACAGCTGCATCCACTTCACCTTCAAGAGAACGACGACCCACCAACACCAGCAACAGGCCGCCCGCAGAAGCTGGAACAAGATCACAGCAGACCAGCTAGCCACCTCCCTGAGCCAACACCCTCCTGCCAGCTCAGCGAACCCCAGCCAGGCCGCCGACAACATCACGAAGTGGATCAGCAACTGCGCGGACGAACTCGCCCCGCTGAGGACCCCGCCCAGCAGACCCGGCAGCAAGAAGGCCCCATGGTTCACCGACGAACTCAAGAGCTCCAAGAAGAACTGCCGAGCCCTCGAGAAAGTCTGGAAAAGGGACCCGACACCGGACAACAGGACCTCCTACAAACTGGCCACCCGGAAACACCACCAGCTGATCCGCGCCGCCAAGAGAACAGCATTCAAGGACCGGCTGGACAACAACGCACACAACAGCAAGGAACTCTTCAACATCGTGAAAGAGCTTTCCAACCCCAGCGCAGGAAACAACGACATCACCCCATCGCAAGACCTCTGCAACTCCCTCGCCTCATACTTCCACAACAAGATCACGGACATACACAGCAGTTTCAACAACCAACCAACGCACACCACGACCGACCTGCCACCCCCCCCCCCACCACCACCCTCCACGCCTGGACCCCGATCAGCACAGAAGACACCATCCGCACGATGAACTCCATCCACTCCGGATCACCAACCGACCCCTGCCCTCACCACGTCTTCAACAAGGCCGACGCTGTCATCGCACCCCACCTGCGAGACATCATCAACACATCCTTCGACACCGCCATCTTCCCCGAAAGCTGGAAACACGCCGAACTCAGCGCTCTACTCAAGAAACCAACAGCGGACCCCACCGACCTCAAGAACTACCGCCCCATCTCGCTTCTCCCGTTTCCAGCCAAAGTCATCGAGAAGACCGTCAACAAGCAGATGGCCGCCTTCCTCGAGACGAACGGATCCCTCGACCCCTCACAGTCCGGCTTCCGAGCCAATCACAGCACCGAGACCGCCCTCATCGCCGCCACCGATGACATCCGAGCCCTGATGGACAATGGAGAAACAGCGGCCCTCATCCTCCTAGACCTCTCCGCGGCATTCGACACGGTCTGCCACCGCACCCTAATACGGCGCCTCAGCAACATCGGAATCCGGGACAAGGCGCTGGAATGGATCATCTCCTTCCTCGACGGAAGAACACAGCGAGTCCGCCTACCACCGTACAAGTCAGAGGCCTCCGAAGTCATCTGCGGCGTCCCCCAAGGATCATCACTGAGCCCCACCCTCTTCAACGTCTACATGAGCCCCCTCGCGGCCATCGTACGCAAACACCACCTCAGCATCATCTCCTACGCCGACGACACCCAGCTGATCCTCTCCCTGACCAACAACCCCGCCGCCGCCAGAGCCAACCTGCACGAGGGGATGAAAGAGGTAGCCGAGTGGATGACGACCAGCCGCCTGAAACTGAACTCAACGACAAGACGGAGGTCCTCATCCTGGGCTCTTCACCCTCCGCCTGGGACGACTCCTGGTGGCCTCCCGCCCTGGGCACCGCACCCAAACCGACAGACCATGCACGAAACCTGGGCTTCATCCTGGACTCCTCCCTCTCCATGACCAGACAAGTCAACAGCGTCTCCTCGGCTTGCTTCAACATCCTACGCATGCTACGGAAGATCTTCTGGTGGATCCCCTCAGAGACCAGGAAGACCGTCACCCAGGCCCTCGTCACCAGCCGACTAGACTACGGCAACGCCCTCTACGCCGGGACCACCGCCAAGCTCCAGAAGAGACTCCAGCGGATCCAAAACGCCTCAGCCAGACTCATCCTCGACATCCCACGGTCCAGCCACATCTCCGGACATCTGAGAGACCTTCACTGGCTCCCCATCAACAAGAGAATCACCTTCCGCCTCCTCACCCACGCACACAAAGCCCTACACGACCAAGGCCCGAGCTACCTCAACAGCCGAGTCAACTTCTACGCTCCCAAACGCCACCTCCGATCAGCCAACCACGCCCTCGCCGCCGTCCCCCGCATCCGAAGAGCGACTACAGGAGGAAGGTCCTTCTCCTACCTGGCCGCCAAGACCTGGAACTCCCTCCCGTCCGACCTGCGCCTAACCCAAGACCACCTCTCCTTCAGGAAGAAGCTGAAGACCTGGCTGTTCGAGCAGTAGCGGCACCCCCCCTCCCCAGCGCCTTGAGACCCTACGGGTATGTAGCGCGCTTTATAAGTGTCACTGATTGATTGATTGAAATGCCATGACATTTCGTGAAATTACAGCAACATCAGATATCACTAAGTTAAAATACTTTATAACTTAAAAAGTACATACCAATTTACCTGTCCTATCCAACATAATTGTCTACACACCATAATCTATATTTCTGCCCAATTTCATTCAAATCCATTCAGCCGTTATTGTGCTATGCATGAGTACAATGTTTATGGGAAATGCATTGGTGCCAAAACATGTTTTGGGACCCCCTTTTTTACTCTGCACCCCTTGACTAATCTCCACAAAAACTTTGCATTGTCTGGCAAAAATTAGCAAAAAATAGGCATTGCGAGAGAGAAATATACAAAACCAGGTGCTTTGAGTGACTATGTGTAGAGAGTAAAAAAAGCCCCCAGGAAGAGTGAGTTCTATATTTGGCCTGAATGAAATGAAAATACAAGCTTTTTAGGGGTCTACAGAAGTTTGTCAGATTTTTATGTAGTTCAGTAGTTGAGCTGCATTGACTTTGAAGATTCTTCTGTCATAACATGGAAAGATCTTGAGGATGTGCAAAAGGACTCTATTGTGGTATTCTTAAAAGAACATGTGGGTACATAATCAGTGCCTTTGGAAAAGGAACTGAGAGATGGGGAGAAAGTTTGAAAATACTTTGAGATCTTCAGCATTTAGCAATGGCTTCTTATAAAGCCTTGTGTCTGGCGTTAATGTTAACTCCAACGACGACTCCTGAGTTTAAGGAGGATTATAAATACAATCACACAAAGGAGAGACAAACACTTTTATTTTTTGAGGGTTTTGCAGGACATAGTTTCTGAAACAAGACACACCGGACCAGGGTGAGACCTCGTTTTTGATTCTGCTGGACTTGAGTGCGGCCTTCGACACGGTCTCCCACAGGATCTTGCTTGAGCAACTGTGGGAGATCGGAGTCGGAGGGAGTGCACTGGATTGGTTTGTGTCTTTTTTATCTGACCGTTCCTTCCAGGTGCCTGCCCCACCGTACTCGTCCAGCAGGCACTCTCTGAAGTGTGGGGTCCCGCAGGGCTCTGCTCTCAGCCCCACATTGTTCAATGTGTATGTCCGCCCCCTGGCTGTGTTGGCTCGAGATCGCAAGATAAAGCTAATATCGTACGCAGACGATACACAGCTTATTTTCACTTTCTCCAAAAACACTGAGCTGGACCAATCCAAATTCCAAGAAGACATTCTGGCCATATCAAATTGGCTGTCCCAGAATTGTCTTCAGCTAAATTCCTCCAAAACTGAGGTACTCGTAGTAGGCAATGAAATTCAGAGATGGGACAGTTCCTGGTGGCCTTCCACATTAGGACCTCCACCCATCCCTAAGGATGTAGTTAAAAACCTAGGGGTGATGTTGGACAACTCAGTCTCTATGGAGGCACATGCCAAGAAAGTGGCAGGCACTTGTTATGTCCGCCTACGCTCTCTTAAACCCATTCTGGGCTTTTTCGAGCCTCTCACTCATCAGGTCTTAGTCCAGGCCTTAGTCTTATCCCATCTAGACTATTGTAATGTTCTTATGCATGGCTCTAACCTGACAGTGATAAACATGCTACAAAGAGCTCAGAATGCTGCTGCCCGTATTCTGTTCGCATTGCCAAAAACTTGTCATACTGCGCCGATTCTCCGACGCCTACACTGGCTACCAATCAAACAGCGCATTCAATTCAAAGTTCTGTGCACTACCCATAGAATTTTGTATGGCTCGGGTCCACAAATTCTGCAGGGACTTTGTGCTCTCTATGCCCCCACGCCCGCCCTCTGCTCGGCGGATCTATCGCTCGCCAGTACTATTAAGATCTGGAGAGGTAGAGCTGGTGGGCACTCCTTCAGGTACTTGGCCCCGAAGCTATGGAATTCGATCCCTCTGAAGGCTCGGGCTACCACTAACCACATGCTATTCCGGAAACAGATCAAAACCTGGTTGTTCTCTTCCATCTAACTCACTCCCACCTGCCTCTCTGTTATATCCTTGACATGTCCATAAGCGCTGGGACGCCCCGTTGCTGGGGTAGCCATGCGCTATTCAAATAAAATTAACATAACATAACATAACATAACATAACATAACATAACACCTTACACTTGACACAAACAATATAATCAATTCTGCCTCCTATGGGTTGAAAATGTGAAGGATCCACCTGGACAATTCTAACACTTATAGGTGGGAGAGATGAGATGGAGATAGAAAGTTTTCACCTTTTACATCCACATGTATTTCCTCAATGTACATTGTAAAATAATACATGTAAGTTCTCATTGAGCTCAATAGAGGGATTGGCATATGTCTTTAATAATGAGCATGCGTTAAATTCCAAAATCACCAAAAGAAATAGTGGATGCCATGAAAAAAATGCCTGTGTTAGTACTTTACCTTGTCTCTTGGCTCTGCAGTAAGCAATTGAAATTGTTTTTTTTAATACAATTACTTAAGGGAGTGGGTAAAACTGCTAATAGATATTATTAGATATGTGTAAGAAATTGGGCTATTAGTTGAGCGGGGTGAGAACCTCACTCAAGTAATAATCAACATCACTGTCAGAGTAAGCCACAAAAGTCACTAAATAAACCTATGCTTATCCTTCTGGTAGCACAAAGCTTAACTTTAGAGTCACTCAATCATTAATACAGTGAGAAAATCCTAAAGCAATTTTGGAAAATAAAGTATATTTTAATAAATAAAATGACACAAAAACAACAAA
The DNA here is from genome assembly GCF_964263255.1 of Lissotriton vulgaris. Classification (NCBI taxonomy): domain Eukaryota; kingdom Metazoa; phylum Chordata; class Amphibia; order Caudata; family Salamandridae; genus Lissotriton; species Lissotriton vulgaris. Next base: position 162,772,421 of record NC_141689.1, read on the forward strand.
AATTCAACATGTAGAACCAGAGTTTTGAATTTTTAAAGTTAAATAGTGCCAAGAAGCACAAAGCATCAATCACAGTTATTTGATCATGATTCCCTGGGTCAAAGTCAAAAGTTAAGGCTGATTGCAATGTAGTGTGGATCAGATACAGAGACCAGTTTCATGGTGCTGAAGAGTTCCTTTCTCGTGTTAAAATAAGTAGTTTCTGTTCATGTTGGCGGGCGCCATGGAGGTAATTGTTGACACGAAGAGTAAGTTGGGTGTCGCAGATGATCAATACTGTGGCAAGAACGGCCAGTCGTCGCTGGAGCTTCAGGGTGGGGGTTGTCATGTACAGTCATTCCTCGACCCAAAGAGGTTGCTTCACACTCCTAATGAGCCCAAAACATTTGTATCTTCTCTTTGAGTTCAGGAGGAGTACACTTTGATACCACCTAAGGGGTCCAGGACTTAGGGTGCAAATCTTGGGACTCAGGACTCACTCCAGTAGAGGCCAGCAGCAGTTCCAGGCAGGTCCTGTTTGTGCTGGTTAGCTGGTCAACATGGAGGCATCTGGGTGCTTTTTATGCCTCTGTATCTCAAACAGGAGGTCAGCCAATTCACCCTTGGAGTCACTTCTGGGGAGCCTGTGGTCAGGGCAAGCAGGTCTAGTCTTCCTTCTTCAGACACCAGGGCAGTCCTTCTTCTGGATCTTCCAATGTCCAAGAGTGGTCTGATGAGAGGACCTGAAGGTGCCACTTTTATACCTGCTGCTAGCTTTTGTGTGAGTAATCCACTGGCCTATCCCCAAAACTGGTTCTGGTCAGTTCTTCTGCTTCCCCTAGAGCTGCCTCCAAATTGTCTAGGGTCATAAGGCAAGGGAAGGCCTGGTGTCAGGGCAGTAGTGTGTGTGCAGCAGGCAGGGCCATTTGAAATACAATCAGGGCAGGGCACAGCTCCTCCTCAGCCTTCTTTTCAGGAAGACTCATTCCCCTCACATCTAGACCTCTTTTGTCACCATGTCTGGAAAGAATATACAACCCAGAACAAGAGAGCCATTCAAAGTCATGTGAGCCAGGACACTGGCATTAAGGCTCAGTTGGTTTGGGCATAAAATGGTGGCAACTTCTAAAAAGTCCATCAGCACCCCCTTTTGTACCGCTTTGTTCGCCATAAGTTGACAGGGTATGCTCAGACGTGAGTCCCTTGCTCACTTTGCCACTGGATTCAAGCAAGCCGGGCTGAAGACGGCTGAAATGCCGGAAACCGGTCCTCTGAAGCTTGTTTCCGGTCCAGGGAAGGCGTGGCTTGGCAGTTCGGGCTGGACTGTTCTTATGAGGCACGGGGTCAGACTGATTTGCATATGGCCATGTCTGAACTGGGGTGGCAGAGTGGGCTAAAGAACGGTGATGGGTTAAACCCAGATCTGTTGACTGCGTAAGAGTGTTTGATTGGTTCAGATGCTCCGTCCATCACCACCCACTTTTGTACTGCTTTGTTCGGCATAAGTTGGCAGGGTATGCTCAGACGTGAGTCCCATGCTCACTTTGCCACTGGATTCAAGCAAGCCGGGCTGAAGACGGCTGAAATGCCAGAAACCGGTCCTCGGAAGCGTGTTTCCAGTCCAGGGAAGGCATGGCTTGGCAGTTCGGGCTGGACTGTTCCCATGAGGCACATGGTCAGACTGATTTGCATATGGCCATGTCTGAACTGGGGTGGCAGAGTGGGTTAAAGAACTGTGAAGGATTAAACCCAGATCTGTTGACTGGGTGTGAGTGTTTGATCGGTTCAGATGCTCCGTCCATCACCACCCCCTTTTGTACCGCTTTGTTCGCCATAAGTTGGCAGGGTATGCTCAGACGTGAGTCCCTTGCTCACTTTGCCACTGGATTCAAGCAAGCCGGGCTGAAGATGGCTGAAATGCCAGAAACCGGTCATCGGAAGCTTGTTTCCGGTTCAAGGTAGGCATGGCTTGGCAGTTCGGGCTGGACTGTTCCCATGAGGCACAGGGTCGAACCGATTTGCATATGGCCATGTCTGAACTGGGGTGGCAGAGTGGGCTAAAGAACGGTGATGAATTTAATCCAGATCTGTTGAATGGATGTGAGTGTTTGATTGGTTCAGATGCTCCGTCCATCACCACCCCCTTTTGTACCGCTTTGTTCACCTTAAGTTGCCAGGGTATGCTCAGACATGAGTCCCTTGCTCACTTTGCTACTGGATTCAAGCAAGCCGGGCTGAAGACGGCTGAAATGCCAGAAACCGGTCCTCGGAAGCTTGTCTCCGGTCCAGGGAAGGCATGGCTTGGCAGTTCGGGCTGGACTGTTCCCATAAGGCACAGGGTCAGACTGATTTGCGAATGGCCATGTCTGAACTGGGGTGGCAGAGTGGGCTTAAGAACGGTGATGGATTAAACCCAGATCTGTTGACTGAGTGTCAGTGTTTGATTGGTTCAGATGCTCCGTCCATCACCACCCCCTTTTGTACCGCTTTGCTCGGCATAAGTTGGCAGGGTATGCTCAGACGTGAGTCCCTTGCTCACTTTGCCACTGGATTCAAGCAAGCCGGGCTGAAGATGGCTGAAATGCCAGAAACCGGTCCTTGGTAGCTTGTTTCCGGTCCAGGGAAGGCATGGCTTGGCAGTTCGGGCTGGACTGTTCCCATGAGGCACAGGGTCAGACTGATTTGCATATGGCATGTCTGAGCTCGGGTGGCAGAGTGGGCTAAAGAACGGTGATGAATTAAACCCAGATCTGTTGACTGGGTGTGAGTGTTTGATTGGTTCAGATGCTCCGTCCATCACCACCCCCTTTTGTACCGCTTTGTTCGCCATAAGTTGGCAGGGTATGCTCAGACGTGAGTCCTTTGCTCACTTTGCCACTGGATTCAAGCAAGCCGGGCTGCAAACGGCTGAAATGCCAGAAACCGGTCATCGGAAGCGTGTTTCCGGTCCAGGGAAGGCATGGCTTGGCAGTTCGGGCTGGACTGTTCCCATGAGGCACATGGTCAGACTGATTTGCATATGGCCATGTCTGAACTGGGGTGGCAGAGTGGGTTAAAGAACTGTGAAGTATTAAACCCAGATCTGTTGACTGGGTGTGAGTGTTTGATCGGTTCAGATGCTCCGTCCATCACCACCCCCTTTTGTACCGCTTTGTTCGCCATAAGTTGGCAGGGTATGCTCAGACGTGAGTCCCTTGCTCACTTTGCCACTGGATTCAAGCAAGCCGGGCTGAAGACGGCTGAAATGCCAGAAACCGGTCATCGGAAGCTTGTTTCTGGTTCAAGGTAGGCATGGCTTGGCAGTTCAGGCTGGACTGTTCCCATGAGGCACAGGGTCGAACTGATTTGCATATGGCCATGTCTGAACTGGGGTGGCAGAGTGGGCTAAAGAACGGTGATGAATTTAATCCAGATCTGTTGAATGGATGTGAGTGTTTGATTGGTTCAGATGCTCCGTCCATCACCACCCCTTTTTGTACCGCTTTGTTCACCTTAAGTTGCCAGGGTATGCTCAGACATGAGTCCCTTGCTCACATTGCTACTGGATTCAAGCAAGCAGGGCTGAAGACGGCTGAAATGCCAGAAACCAGTCCTCGGAAGCTTGTTTCCGGTCCAGGGAAGGCATGGCTTGGCAGTTCGGGCTGGACTGTTCCCATGAGGCACAGGGTCAGACTGATTTGCAAATGGCCATGTCTTAACTGGGGTGCCAGAGTGGGCTAAAGAACGGTGATTGATTAAACCCAGATCTGTTGACTGGGTGTGAGTGTTTGATTGGTTCAGATGCTCCGTCCATCACCACCCCCTTTTGTACCTATTTGTTCACCTTAAGTTGCCAGGGTATGCTCAGACGTGAGTCCCTTGCTCACTTTGCCACTGGATTCAAGCAAGCAGGGCTGAAGATGGCTGAAATGCCAGAAACCGGTACTCAGAAGCTTATTTCCAGTCCAGGGAAGGCATGGCTTGGCAATTCGGGCTGGACTGTTCCCATGAGGCACAGGGTCAGACTGATTTGCACATGGCCATGTCTGAACTGGGGTGGCAGAGTGGGCTAAAGAACGGTGATGGATTAAACCCAGATCTGTTGACTGGGTGTGAGTGTTTGATTGGTTCAGATGCTCCGTCCATCACCACCCCCTTTTGTACCGCTTTGTTCACCAGAAATTGGCAGGGTATGCTCAGACATGAGTCCCTTGCTCACTTTGCTACTGGATTCAAGCAAGCCGGGCTGAAGACGGCTGAAATGCCAGAAACCAGTCCTCGGAAGCTTGTTTCCGATCCAGGGAAGGCATGGCTTGTCAGTTCGGGCTGGACTGTTCCCATGAGGCACAGGGTCAGACTGATTTGCAAATGGCCATGTCTTAACTGGGGTGCCAGAGTGGGCTAAAGAACGGTGATGGATTAAACCCAGATCTGTTGACTGGGTGTGAGTGTTTGATTGGTTCAGATGCTCCGTCCATCACCACCCCCTTTTGTACAACTTTTAGAAAGTGGCATTTTCAGAATTGTAACTTAAAATCCAAGTCTACCCTTAAGGCAGATTTTAAATACCAACTCATTTGAGTGAATAGAGCATTTCTCAATCTGTTCCCAAACTGGAGCTGTCGCTTATTAAGTGTACAAAGGTAACCCATTATTGGGTTACATATAGCGTTACAGAAGTGAAAAACAACTTTAGGTGTTTTTCTCCTGTCAGGACACGTAAAACTTAAGTACACATGTCCATCACTTTAAATACTGTGCACCCTGTTGTATAAGGCTTTAGAGACTGCCTCAAGGGTGACCTATAAGTATTGAAAAGAAAGGTTTGAGCCTGGCAAAAGGTTTATTACCGGATAGAATGGCAGTTTAAAACTGCACTATAGGCTGCAATGGCATGCATGTTTTTTTTTACAATAATCTTTATTGGGTTTTTTACAAAGTGCTACTTTAGTGGATGGCACAATGAGTGCCTCAGACCACTGGTAGCATTTAATATACAGGTTCTGGGTTCAGTACATGTAGTGACATTTACTAAGGACTTATTAGTAAAGTAAATGTGCCAATTAGGTGCAGGCCAATTTTACCATGTTTTAGAAAGAGAGCACAAACAATACCACTGGATGGCAGAGGTAAAGTGCACAGAGTACTAATACCAACCAAAAGAAATTCAGCAAAGACAGGGGGTGAAGGCGAAATGTCTGGGGGAACACCACACTAAGGATGTCATGTCTAACACTGGTCATGCCAGTAAAATACTGGTCAAGTTGCAAACCGATCAGAGAGTAAGTACAAGTGTTGTGTTATGTTAGAGTAGAATCCACTGGGTTTAACTTTACACTAATAAAAAAAAGCTTAAGATAAGCACAGCATTTTTATTACACTATTGTCCTTGAATCTGTGTCCTGATAGCACTAAGCAGGGTTGGCAGGGGTTCCTGCTCTCTGCACACACAGGCTCTGGAAAGCCCCTAATCATGATTTGGACTGCCTTCCAAGGACTGAACTGAGGAACTGGCCCTAGGCCCATGCTCTCTTCCCGGCACTGAGCAGTGTGTGTATTGCCAATTGCCATCCTGGAGTGCCAGAGGAAGGCTTCAAAGCAGTTCTATTTGTTGCTGAATTGATCTTAGGAATCTTAAACTGTTCCATATTCCCAGGAGTACTCACCAACGATGGTATTTCTGCTATTATGCAGGAATTGTTGTTTTTTCTTTTCTATGAGAGACCCCCTCTCAAGCAGACCCCTTAATTCTGAAGATTTTCCCTTCCTATTTTCACTCCAAACCTTTGAACTCCTGCCCTCACTTGAGTACATGCTCAAGACTTATGATGAAACCATGGGTGCCCGACCCACCCAAACTCCCACAAACCTGACACAAGTAGTATGCTTGTTCGTTCTAAAATCCCATTTATCTATACAGAAGAGTTCTATTTAGGTCTGTAAAAAGATAATTTATTATATTCTCCCTAGGTGAGGCTCTTTCTACCTCTGTATCTCACTCATGCATACTCTTTTATCACTATTTTCCCGACTTTCTCTTCCTCCTATTTTCTCCCTTCATCTCTTTTGTTCTGGGTGAAAGTCTGATGATGAAAAGTGAATCTTGATCCTCATCAATGTGTGACGATTCCCACCGCCTGCAGAACTTAAGCACTATGGAGAGTCTGGGACATCCAAAAGCTGAGTATATCTAACTGCAGCAAACTAACCATGTATCATTGGGAAACTTGAACTTCCTACACTGTTTAAATGAGAGGACCAAAGCCTAGTTAGGGCGGGCATATACCACAGACAACAGCTCTAAAGTGGGTCAATAGATAATCATAGTATGACAGGTAAAAACCACTCTACTGAGGCCTTAAGGGGCATCTTTACAAGCCCCTATCACCAAGGGAATGTCACTTTTTATGAATTTCCTGTGGTGATAGGGGCTTCGCCTTATTTACAAGGCAGGGTTAAGCTACTTAACATAGCCTAGCGCTGCCTTGTAAATAAGGCCCCCTTTCACTCTATGTTTGCACTTGGTGTTGCTGTTGGCGTTCCACAGCAACACCCATTGATTCAGATGCTGCCCCGTATTTACAAGGGAGACGTAAATAGGAGGCAGCGCCAGAATTAAGACCAGGGAAAACCTGGACTCACCGTGGCACAACAAAGAGAAATGTTCTTTTCTCCTCGCTTTTGCTGTTTTCATGTGTGCTGCGTTGTGCTGCACACATGAAAACAGCAAAAGGCCAATGATTGTTTATGTACAGGAAGGTCCCTCTTCTTGCACATAAACAATCATTTTTTAATAATTCTGTTTTGCAACTTCTGTGATGCTGCATTGAGCAGCCCTTCTATAAGTTACGAAACAACATTTAAAGATTGTTTATGTGGACTATGGTGCAAGGGTGCCTGCGTTGGCGCAAGGCTACTAAGTGTAACGCCAGTGCAGGGGAAAACGCAGGGCTGCACCATATTCTTGTAAAGATGAAGTTGCGGAGTGAGGCGATAAGCCAGGAAGTCTAACGCCTCACTCCTCCACTTCCCTTGTAAATATGCTCCTAAGTTCTTAGGTGTATGTGTTCACCTGCTAAATCCATTTATTTTCTCCGAGTGTCAGAAGGCAATCAACGTCACAGTGCTATGCTGAACATTTGATGACTGCATGCTTTGTAATGTTTGCATCGAATCCCCGACTGCTGTTGTAGTATTCTGCAGCAAACTTCCTATGTTGTTTTTCCAATGTAGTGAGAATAGCAAGGGCATTCTATACAATACACTAAGAGGAGATTTACAACATTTTTGGTCGGGGTGCATTACTCCTGTGGCAAAGCAAGACACAAAGTGATTTTTGGCATTTAGTAAGTAATACAAAGCCACTTTGCATGGCTTAGTAAATGCAAAATAAGGTAATGCAGCACATAGCGCTGCGTTGCATTACTTTGTGTTCAATAGACGTGTTTTTCCAACGCATCCACCCGTGTTTTTTATGCAAACTCAGGTTTACAAAGGTTTGTAAACCTTGGTTTGTGCCAAAATGGTGCACCTACCTTATAGAGGCGTCACAAGGAGAAACACATTTATTTTTCCTTGTTAATTCTTCTTTCCATTTGTTCTGCATTCTGTCCCTTCCTGCACAAAAGCAATCCTGCTGATAACACAGACAACCTTGCTCAGCACAAGGAGAGAGCGGAAATGCTCCATCTCTTTACATGTAATGAGCATTTCTGCCCTCTCCCTTTCACACAACGGTAAATCCGCCCCTACATTGCACAATTGTACATGTATCACAATTCAGCATTCCAATTTGCATCGCAGCAGTACAATTGCATCATTTAAAATGACTAATCAACGGTTGTGAACCACACAAAGTGGTAATAGTTGGCTTTGTAGGCTTTAACAAGACAATCCCACAGATGATGTCCCCTTTCAAATGTAAAGAAAGGTTTGTTGATTTGGAACTTTTCATTCTGTGGTGCCAATATTTCAGGATAATTCTTTTGATTTTTTGGGACGCTGTCCCAAACGTAGTGACTCATGTGAGATACAATTCTAATGTTTTATTTTTGACTTCTAATAGGCAGTCACAATTGTAATTCCAAGCTCCTAAAAGGGAGTGATGTATGGAACTGCAGGGATGCCCTCTTGCAATTAGTTTGTTTTCAAAATGTTAGCTTAACTTAAATTTCCTGCTCTTTTACTGCAGTTGCGATAGATTCATTCAAAATTGGCTGAATGGCAAGTGGTCGCATAAGTTGAAAGGATAGTAACTACCATTTTTCAACAAAAAATCAATCAAGAAAATTAATCTTGGAATTTGAAAAATCAAGGGTAAATTTCAAATGAGTGTTTTGCGTGTTGAGCCATGCATGGAAACCTTCGAGAGCTGATGCAGGTCCTCACCAGATTAATAGTACATCATCGACATAACGGAACCATTTCCATACATTTTGCGCATATGGATTGGTAGTGTTATAAATAAAATTGTCTTCAACACCTGTTATGTAGAGTTTGGCTACGTCTGGAGCATATATTTATATTTTCCAGTGGGTAGATATAGTTAGGATCATGTTTCCACAGAAAAAGCTTTTTTTTGCTGCTAATAACTTTGGCTGCATTTGACAAATCCCCACCAAACAATCCATACAAGTGCTCTGGTTTGCCTAGTTTCCACATGGGAAGTTTCGTGGTGATCCAACAAGCGGGGGCCAAGAAAAAAAAAAGGGATATATTTATCAAAATATCACGCTGCATGATAGGTAACGGGGAGGAATGTGCTGCATTTAACATTATACATACTATCCTGTCTTTTCACTGCGCTGGTGCACAAAGTGCTGCCTAGCACCGCAGGCACTCTTGCACCATCGCGCACGGGTGCCTCGGTTGTAAGCAGGATTGGTTTTGTGCAGGAAGGGACTCTATCCTGCACAAAAACAATCCCCTGAGGCATATTTTCTTTTTCAATGAGTGTTGCAGAATGCAGCACACATATAGGAAAAAACGAGGAAACACCACCCCTGAGGATGCGTAGCATTTTGACGCATTTCAAATTCTACCACTCATGTTAAATCTGGGCATGTGCCAAAATCCATGGGTGGATGCGTGGGTACCCCACTCGCTCCACCCATAGAACGCCTCCCTGGGGCAGAGTAACACGCGGCAGCGATTTGCTCTCTGTTGCATTACTCTAGATGTATTAAGCCACTCAGGACCATGCATCTAACTTAAGAGTTGCATCACTCTTACTCTCCATTGCGGCGTGAAAGGATGACACAACTCTGATGATGTTGGCCCTTGCTTGTTATGTGGAGTTGTAGTGTTCACCGCATAGGACATAGGATCATGAGACACTTGTAAGTCTTAGCTGAGGGATTTTTATATATATGTGACCTTTCATTCATTTATTGCTATTTCCTTCTCTTGTAAAAAATATATGTAAACATGTTTTTCTGTTATTATTAAAACAATTAATTTTGTTATACGGTACCACAGAATACTCACCTATCTTTTTGCTATAACTTGATATTATTATTTCTCTATAAATTATATTCATCAATTGAGTTGCGGTGATTGGCTCTTGAATGACCAATATAAAATTTATAATAAAAATGTCTTTAAAATAATTCCTCCAGGAGGTTCTTGGTGTTCACGTTTTCAAAGGATGAACATTGGCAATTGTTGTAGAAAATGTGTAAAAAGCGCAAGCATGCCATACAGTGCTCTGACTTTTCTGCTGCATCCAAAGGACACAAGATGTGTAAAAAGATTGTCCTCTCTCTGTTTGAGCAGAGGGTTTGCAAAAGTAGTGAAAATAAAATCAAGTCAGCATGAAGTGTAGTGATAAATCTTCTGTGTGCCACACTCACCTCAATTCCTTCCAGGTTCTTCCAACCATCCGTGTTCCATTCTGGGGAAGAGTACGCAGATGTGGATGTTTCTGAGATGGAGGCCAGGGGCGGGCATTTGGCGACATGCACCCAGCTTCTAGGTGTGGTCTGTTTAGGTGAAAACTTTGTTTTTCTGAATCTAAACAAAACTGGCACCTTTTCTAAATCAGTCACACTCCAATGTAAAAGCCCTGGCCATGCTGAGCTTCCTGTTTAGTTAAAGTGAAGGATGTCCCATTTCAGAAATTGAAGACGCCAGACAAGATCACTGTTCCATCAGTTATTTCCTGTTTAAGCTGCTAGTTGCCCTATGAGAACTCCGCTTCTAGTGCTTTTCACATGGATTCCTAGATTGAGTTCTTGGCCTTTTATTGACCCTTCATGACAATAGCTAATTGGTACTTGAGAGATCACAGCTATAAGTCAGTGAAGTAACCACAGAAGTCTTGTTCTGTTAGAAATTTGATTTTTGGTCGGCCAGGGCATCTGCTAAAGTTGGGCAGAAACCATCACTCTAGTCAGGATAAGGGAGTTACACTCCTAAAATAACCCCTGCTTGGTAGCTTGGCACAAGCAGTCAGGCTTATCTTAGAGCCAGTGTGTAAAGCATTTGCACATAACTGACAGTGATACAGTGTATATTATAGATAATAGGGTTGGACACATGTAGTCAGTGGGACCTGGGTAATTAGTCGGTATACATATAAGTGGTCCCTGACCAAACACGAAAAGTTTTGAAAAAAGTCACAGTGTTTAAATTAAATTAATCCAAAAGAAAAATCAGAGTGCAAGGTGTTTTTATTTTCACCGCACTATTACAATCAATCAATGATCCAAAAAGTAATGGAAATTATTATACACAGTATATACAAAAGTTCAATGCGCCCACAAGGAAAAGGGAAGGAGTGCAAGGGAAAGGGGTACACATTTCATGATAGTTATGCATCACTAATCAAAATTTCTCATGTGCTAGAATCTACAGGTCACACCATTACAAACAATCATAGATCCCCATAGGAGGGGTCAAGCAGTGTACAGACATCAAAGAACGTTTCAAATAGAAGCTCCTAATCAGCTGTATACATCAGGCTATCCTTAGGAGTTCAGGGTTGTAGAAAGGAGTCTACGTTTCGACCCAGAGATTGTAGGACAGTAGATCCTTACTGAGCGGGTCTTCGTCAGGACGTGAGGGGAGGGAGGAAGGTAGGGTGGGGCTGTTTCCTAGACAAAATAGAAGTGAAACACGAATTTTAAAATTGGTCTCAGAAAGAGTCCCAAGATGCTGTATAACGGAAGAAACCGTTATGTTCAAGAAGCTGAGTAAATTAAATGTAAATTAGACTGACTTAAAAAAGGGGGGGGGGAAGGAGGTTATACTGAGGATAGACCCATAGGTTACACAAAATTACCTGTTGAGAGATCAAAAGGCGGCCTGAAAAAACGTGGTCCTTTTCATAGCTGTAACATATTTGTAGCGGTTGTTGTCCATATCTAGAGGACCATGAAAAAATGGTCGTCACAAAGTTTACCATCACTTATAAAAGATTTCTAAATGGAGAGCCTACCTCTGCGTTAAGGCATTGTTGGATCGTAGGAATCAATCGTTATTATCATAGGTGATCTCATCAATATTTGCGGGGTAACTTTATTGGTCCAAGAGATCGGGTAATCCCTTTGGCTAATCTGAAAAAACAAACGGTAAAAAAACCGTAAAAAACGAGTCAAGGATTACACGCGCTAGCTGCTACATCAAAAGCGGTGAAATGAACGCGGAAAAAGCCGCCCAACAGATACCGCCTATTGAACACTCCCCCTGACAGTTCTGGACGGGTTGAGGAGCGTGTGAATCGGCGTCCTACTCCGGCAGACTGGAACCAGGAAGTGCTACCCTGGTAACAGAAGGCGTTTACGGAGCTCCGTAAGGGAAGGCTTGCGTTACTATGGTTGCAGGGAACGCGGTGGAAGAAAGACTTCCGTGTTAGTGATAGGCACTCCAGCTAAATGAATTTAGAGCAATTATAATAATTGTGGGGAAAATTCTTATAATAGCGACTCATTAGCACCAGCATCACCTTTATATATAGGATAATAAAGGACCTGATAAATTAGTGTTAGAGGATACAGAAGAGACATCGAGGGTAGCGCGGACCTACCAAATTGCAAGGCGGTCAAGGCGCGCATAAAGTCCTGGGATATCTAACAGGGCAGCCCGACGATTACATTGGCCATCATTCAGAATGAATTATGCTTGCTTGCTTTTTTGCTGCAATTACGGCGAATCCGTAAGAATTGGCCGAAGGGCAAATTGTCTCGGAGTCCCCTAGGGTGATGGCTAGAGTAAAGAAGTAAGGAGTTTCTCTCCGCAGGTTTCCTGAAAAGAGTGGTCTGTAGGGTCTCATTTTCCACAAAAATTGTAAGATCCAGAAAGTCAATGGATTTTTTGTCAAATTGAATAGTGAATTGTATGTCTGGAGATCTACCATTGCCAATGGCTCAATGGTAGGACTACATGGAGCAATCCACTATATTGATGGATCGTTTACTTGAACGTGGATACCCGAGGCGTCTGGTGAAGAAAGCCAAAAAGAGAGCATGGTTCAATCCAAGGGAAGTGCTACTACAATCTGGGCCACAACAGAGCAATAATGAACAACGTCTTATTTGCGTAACCACTTTTTCAACTAAAAGTAATGCAATAAAGAAAACCATCAATAAATATTGGAATTTGGTCTCAGAGGATGTCAACTGTAGTCAGTTACCCCCTCACGCTTTCAAAAAGGCCAAGAATATTCGCGACCATGTGGTGTGTTCATTCCTGACGACTCCGAAGGAACCATCCATAACATCCATGTGGAACTTACCTCCCATTGTGGGACACTACCGCTGTGGCTCATGCAAAGCTTGTCCAGCAACACTACAAACCAAAGTCTTTTCCCACGGACAACAACAGGTCCCTTTAAAATCACACACAAACTGTAACTCCACTAACGTGATATACTGCATAATATGCCCGTGTGATTTAATATATATAGGACAGACACAACAACGAGCCAAAGTACGCTTTCTGCAACACTGCAGCCGCATAAGGTGCAAGGTCAAAGGGGCTCCCTTAGTAGATCATTGCAATGACCTCAATCACCCCCCGGGTAGCCTTAAGTGGACCATTCTGGAACAGGTTAGATTAGGCCCAAGGGGCGGCAGCAAAGAGCCCATTCTCAACGTCAGGGAGATTAAGTGGATCCGTTTCTTTGATTCTGTCCGTAGGGGGCTAAATGAGTCTGAGAGTAGTTTTGCCCAAATGGCCAACCTCTAAATTGATTGTGCGTTTAACCACCTTGTGGTAGGTTCACGCAGACTCTACAATCAGTGTGTTATTCTACTGATACCGTTTTACATGCCAACTAACTTTTGCTGATGTACCTTGCATAGGATTACAATACTTGATTCTTTTGGAATTTCGTGTGATTTTATAACGACTAACCTAATGCTTTTTTCCATATGTAGTAGTGAGAAACATCATGATTGGAGGCATTTTAAACAGTATAATCTGCAATCGTATTGCGCTCTAGACCACCATGTTGGGTAGGTCCGCGCATGTTTCATGTGATGAACCCCCCTTTTTCATTCTGAATGATGGCCAATGTAATAGTCGGGCTGCCCTGTTAGATATCCCGGGACTTTATGCGCGCCTTGACCGCCTTGCAATTTGGTAGGTCCGCGCTACCCTCAATGTCTCTTCTGTATCCTCTAACACTAATTTATCAGGTCCTTTATTATCCTATATATAAAGGTGATGCTGGTGCTAATGAGTCGCTATTATAAGAATTTTCCCCACAATTATTATAATTGCTCTAAATTCATTTAGCTGGAGTGCCTATCACTAACACGGAAGTCTTTCTTCCACCGCGTTCCCTGCAACCATAGTAACGCGAGCCTTCCCTTACGGAGCTCCATAAACGCCTTCTGTTACCAGGGTAGCACTTCCTGGTTCCAGTCTGCCGGAGTAGGACGCCGATTCACACGCTCCTCAACCTGTCCAAAACTGTCAGGGTGAGTGTTCAATAGGCGGTATCTGTTGGGCGGCTTTTTCCGCGTTCATTTCACCGCTTTTGATGTAGCAGCTAGCGCGTGTAATCCTTGACTCGTTTTTTACGGTTTTTTTACCGTTTGTTTTTTCAGATTAGCCAAAGGGATTACCCGATCTCTTGGACCAATAAAGTTACCCCGCAAATATTGATGAGATCACCTATGATAATAACGATTGATTCCTACGATCCAACAATGCCTTAACGCAGAGGTAGGCTCTCCATTTAGAAATCTTTTATAAGTGATGGTAAACTTTGTGGCGACCATTTTTTCATGGTCCTCTAGATATGGACAACAACCGCTACAAATATGTTACAGCTATGAAAAGGACCACGTTTTTTCAGGCCGCCTTTTGATCTCTCAACAGGTAATTTCGTGTAACCTATGGGTCTATCCTCAGTATAACCTCCTCCCCCCCCCCTTTTTTTAGTCAGTCTAATTTACATTTAATTTACTCCGCTTCTTGAACATAACGGTTTCTTCCGTTATACAGCATCTTGGGACTCTTTCTGAGACCAATTTTAAAATTCGTGTTTCACTTCTATTTTGTCTAGGAAACAGCCCCACCCTACCTTCCTCCCTCCCCTCACGTCCTGACGAAGACCCGCTCAGTAAGGATCTACTGTCCTACAATCTCTGGGTCGAAACGTAGACTCCTTTCTACAACCCTGAACTCCTAAGGATAGCCTGATGTATACAGCTGATTAGGAGCTTCTATTTGAAACGTTCTTTGATGTCTGTACACTGTTTGACCCCTCCTATGGGGATCTATGATTGTTTGTAATGGTGTGACCTGTAGATTCTAGCACATGAGAAATTTTGATTAGTGATGCATAACTATCATGAAATGTGTACCCCTTTCCCTTGCACTCCTTCCCTTTTCCTTGTGGGCGCATTGAACTTTTGTGTATACTGTGTATAATAATTTCCATTACTTTTTGGATCATTGATTGATTGTAATAGTGCGGTGAAAATAAAAACACCTTGCACTCTGATTTTTCTTTTGGATTAATTTAATTTAAACACTGTGACTTTTTTCAAAACTTTTCGTGTTTGGTCAGGGACCACTTATATGTATACCGAGTGATACAGTGTAAGCACTACAAAAGGACACCACACCAGTTCAGAAAAATGTCCAATATTTGTATATACTTACACAAGACCAAAAGATAAAATTCCACAATACAGTACTTAAAAATCTTCAGTTATCAAAATATGATTGAAAAACTGTTCCTTGATGTTGATAGCTCCATCCGGGGCTATCACGGCATCGTGAGCAAACAAATCCAAATAGTTCTGGCTGACCCCGGCGTCACAAGCCAGCTACGGTGTCAAGAAGACCCGCAAACAGTATTTTTTAGAAATGCAGGGAATCGGCGACCTCTTGTTCAGCTTCTGAAAGCATGGCCTCCGTCGGTGTCGGTTCCGGAGGTCGGTGCAGGAGTCGTCGGGGCCCTTGAAGTCACACGCATTGCAGATCAAACTCCTCTCTGATGAAGTCAGGAGCGCTGGTGTTGGCAGGCGTTGGGTGCTGCAGTGCGAAGTGCAACGGTGCGGGGTGCGGTGCCCTCAGGTCGCGGTGCGAGCAGTGGCTTGGTGGCGGCATCAGATGGCATCGTCAGTGAGACCAGGGTCGCCATCCAAGGTTAATGCGGTGCTTGTCACGGTGCTGGCAGGTCACAGTGCAAGCAGTGTCGTTGTCATTGCTGATGCGCTGGCGTGGGCTGACGAACTTGAGTCGTTGGTGCCGGCATTGGTAGGCCAAGGCTGCGGTGCGGGATGAG
This sequence comes from Lissotriton vulgaris, assembly GCF_964263255.1. NCBI lineage: Eukaryota > Metazoa > Chordata > Amphibia > Caudata > Salamandridae > Lissotriton > Lissotriton vulgaris. Next base: position 162,788,121 of record NC_141689.1, read on the forward strand.
GGTGGTGCGTTGTGTAACTTTACGAGTGTTGCCCTCAAACCACAGTGCAAGCAGCAGCGTAGATTTTGGCGTGGAGCGTCATCATCAGGGATACTAAGGGGACGTCATGAAATGAGACGGTGCAGACTGCGGTGCCCACAAGTCGCGGTGCGAGCAGCAGCTCAGTGGCGGTGCCAGCAGGCATCATCGGTGAGACCAGGGTCATGGTGCGGCTTTGCGGCGGTCCCTCTGCAGGGCCTTCAGGACACGGATCCAGCAGCGGCGTCGTAGACCGCATTGGGTTGCTTTTTCTTCTGTTGCAGCACAAAACACACAGTCCCCAGTGCTGAGGGCAGAAGAGCTGGACGTTTTTTCTGTTCCTGAGACTTCTTGAACAAGGGGCAAGCTCTTCCTCAAGCCCTTGGAGAAACTCACAAAAATAGATAGCAGAAAGTTCAGTCCAGTCCTTTTACTGTCCAAGAAAGTAGCAGCCACTGCAGGCCAACACAGCAAAGCACACAGCAAAATAATAGTTCCTCCTCACAGCTTCTCCAGCTCTTCTTCTTGGCAATCTTCTTGATCCAAAAGAGTTCTCAAGCTCGGGGGTCTGAGCCCCAATATTTATATCCCAAAATCCTTTGATCTCTTAGGCAGAGAGTGTCTGCGCCCAGCCAGAACCAGTTCTGCCTTCTCTGGTGTGACTTCCTGGCAGGAGGTGGAGTCGGCATTGTCAGAGGTAGACCAGGCCCTTTGAGGTGCAAGGAAATCTCCTCCCCCTTGCCCAGTTGCAGCCCAGATCTATTCAGCTCTTTCCTGACCCACCTAGACTATCTGGAGGAGCCACTCCTACTCCCCAACCTTCTGTCATCCAAAACCCAGACAGGCAATCCACCTTCCAGCAGAGGCACATGGGATGACTGAGCAAGAAAATACTTACTTTCTGGTGTTTTCAAACACAGAATGTGAAAATTACCTTCACTAAAAGATGCATCTTTAGATTCTGAGTTCAGGCATACTAAACATTATTTCCCTACCTAAATCCTCAGGCCAGTTATGTTCATAAGATGTTATAAACAAACTCATAATTTTGTCCTATGGGGAACAGGTAGCCTTGCAATAGTGAAAAACGAAATTGGCCGTCATTCACTATCAGGACATGCCACACACACCAGAGCATGTCCTACCTTTCACATTCACTGCACCCTGCCCACAGGGGTACCTGGGCCTACCTTAGGGGTGCCTGACATGTAAGAAAACGGAAGGTTAGGGACTGGTAAGTGTGTGCACTGGCCAAGTCGACATGGCAGTTACAGGAGCTTCGCCTTATACTCAACCATTAGTTATTGGAAGATTGTCCTGGCTTCTAGTGTCAATATCATGATAACAACGGGAACAGGAGATCGTTTTATCTTGGTACTATATCATTCTTATATGTTAAGAATCAAACATCAAATCATATACCCAATTCAACATAATATATCTTTCCTAATTTCAGGATTTTGACATTCAAAACATTCCCCCAAACAATGTTCTTTCAGTGTAACTCCACTTCCAAGGAGACAATTTACAACACAAGGAGTCACGATATCTTGTTGCAAATTCATCATTTATTTATTTTCTCTGTAGACAAACATTCATCAGCAGAACAGCCAAAGAGTTTCGTCCATGCGGACTTTATCAGGGTTTGGACTTTTGCAAACATCCCATATATTTCACCTCTGTCTTCATGAATGCTCAGTTATGCCCTTTGAGTTGGATTTTCGAAGGCTGCAAACACGCGTCCTGACTGGAGAACATAATGGTTTCATGTTCTAGCTGAAAGCACCAATTTAGGCGCTAGACGAAGTGGTGAATCTTTGTCACCAATTAGGATAAGAAAGAAAAAGGACTCTCAAGGACCAGATAATTCCTAAAACCATGAGCCTAATCAGATGTTTTCTGTGTAGTATTGGTTATTATCAGAACTATGAACTATTGTTGGGCCACTGCCCAGGCTTCCAAAAAATTCAATCCAAACGGGTAACATGAAGCAATGAATATTAATAGTGCCTCAAGTTGTCGCACGAACCTTCACTAGTCCAACTGGCCTATTTGGGTTAATTTTGGATTTCAGGGCAGTCAGAGGATCATCTTAAGTTCTAGAACCCCCAGCTTCCAACTATGACTTGGTGGCAGCAGAGAATATTGTTCATTATAAGGGAGGTAAACCTATTCGTACACAACATAAAGAGAGGGGTAAGGAGCGTTTGAAGTTTGTACCAGTCATCATGTCCTGTCCAGAAAACAGAACTAGGCAACAAGTAAAAATAAGTCTTACTTCTTTGTCTCTGCATTCAAAAGGGGCAAAAGTCTTGGTTTTGATGGACCATAAAAGACAACAGAAACTCCTCTGGTGCTCCATTTCCATGCAAGGTCTGGACGTCATCAATGAATGAACTTAGGGTAGGTTTGTCAGAATGCAGCTGGCTCTGTAAGAAGGCTATCCAATCAGACGGAAGAGAATTTATTTGGTCATAAGTAGGATTGTGCATGTCTGATTTGGACATGAGGCAGGGAGTAAAGTCGTGGTGCAAAAGTCGTTGATAGCCTGCTCCAGATTTAATTCTTCTGCTCGGATTAGCAGTTGTTCTTGCTCAGGGTAATATGTGAAATGAGACTCCTAAGAGGTGTTCTGCGTGTTGTTTTAGGTCTGGCCAGAGACCGCTTTAGTTGTACTGAAGCCTTATTATATTTTGGAAAATGAATACCTCATGGGCCAGATGCATCATAGTATGTTGCCCTTATGTCACACAAGGTAACACAAGGGCAAGGCAACCCTAAAGTCAGAATTGCCAAACAACGCAAGGCCACCTTGCGTGCCCCTGCGGGGCTTGCTAAATCAGTAGTAAGGCAAGTCCATGCAAGCCGCTGCCTCCCATTACTCCCCGCCAGGGAGGCGTTCAGTGGGGGGAGTGCGGGTGCGCCCACACATCGACTCATGGATTTTAGCGCATTTCCAGGATTACAATGAGTGGTGGACCTGGGAATGTGCCAAAATGCTACGTTTCCCAAGGGAGGTGTAACAAGGAGAAACATATTTATTTCTCCTTGTTTTTTACTCTTTCTACATGTGCTGCATTATGCAGTACACCTGAAAAAAGCCTCAGGGGATTTTCTTTCTGCAGGAAGGTGCCCCTTCATGCACAAAAACAATCCTGCTTGCAACGCCGGCACCATTGCACCATGGTGCAAGGGGGCCTGTGTTGGCACTAGGCAGCACATTGTGCACTAGGACAAGGATAGGACAGGAATTTGCCATATCTTTTTAAATACGCACATTCCTGCCATCTCCCTTGCACGCAGTGCAGCACAGCGCAGTGCAGCGCAGGAAGGTGTCTTGCTGCGTTGCGTCAAAGTTTGATAACTCTGGGCCCATAATTTTAGTAATACCATTTAAAAAAACGGCCTAGGCGAACTTCCTTTAGCCCTTAAACGTCTCACATGCTGGCATAACCCTTTATACTTACCAAAGTTAACTCTTTGCATTTACATTTCAAGTTATGATTTTTAAGCGGTGAGATAAGAAAAATGAAATGCAAATATAGCAAGAACATTTCCACAACTCAGAAGTCTCTGAGCAATCAGAAGATACCTGTCTATAGCGCCTAAACACTTCGGTGGAGCTTGGAACATTCATTCCGGCCAGCCACGGGCCATCTACAGCACATTTCCACGCTTGATCAAGAATTTTGCCTCAAAATAATACTTTTCATAGTAGTTCAGGTTAAATTGATACATTGAAAAGCAAAGGATATGTGTATTTCATTTTTACCATGGAATAAAACAAATATATAAGAATCATTAAGGAGATTTATAAAGCACTAGCTGCCGCTTCTGAGCGCTTAACAGATGAAACTATACCTTGATGACCGGCAGGGGAGGTCTGAGCCCAATCCACAGGGGTAAAAGACTGATTGTGACCCCCGTGCTATATTAATTTCAGTGAGAGGCGAGTCTGAATAAGTCTGTTTTCAAAGGTTTCCTGAACCTCTTGTGGCTGACTTCCGGTCTAGATAAGACATGCTAACTCATTGTTTTACAGCTCTGGGTTGTTGCGTTAGGTTGTGTCGTTAGTTCTATGAATTTTGTTAGCCTTGTTTGCATGAATTACAATTTGTTACAGTGCGCAAGAAAAGTAACATCTGCTTTGCTAAGAGGCAGAAAACTCCCGCTCACCCAGAGCACGAATGTCACATCTCAGGGTTCCAGATGAAGTTTTTTAATCGTTTAGTGTACCTGAAAAAACACTGAGATGAAAATATCCATAATTCTTATTCTCTAAACAAGACAGTATCTCAGCAGAGTTTTCTGTGATGCCCCCGTCGCAGACATGTTTTAGATTATCTTTCAAATTGTTAGTAGTGGCTTTGAAAGCAATTGACCCACAAATTAAAAATAAAACACATTTAAAGAGAGCGGGTGCTATTTAGTTTTTAGGTCGAGCCTGGGCAGCTCATGCGCAGCCCTGCGAGGCACGCTGCAGTCTGGTGTAGATTCGAAGCTCCGCCCACTCTCTACTTATCTTTTCAGTTGGTTCCTGTTGCTGTCCTTTCTAAACGGTTGCTTCTGATTCATTAATAGGCTTGTTAGCTCCTCCTTTGTAACGCCTTGTCTGCATTTGTAACCTCCCGCCTGACTGGACTTTTTACTTGTGTGGTTACACAGTACATTTATTTAGTCCATGAGCACTATTTTCTTAAATTATTTTGTCCTACTGCAGACACAACTTTCCTGCAAGGCATTTACAATGTGTGCGGGGCACCTTCAGGTTGGAGAAGGGCAGCTGCTTAATTCTTTTGTTATGCATGGCTTACCGAAATTAACACAAACTCAGTAATGGTGTACGCGGCTCGTAGCCCCTTATCTCCGTCCTGCCCCCGGGTGTCGTGCTTTACGTTTTCAGCACAGCGCCTACTTTAAGATTAACAACATGGACACCCGCTTTCACATTAACATGGGGGCCCACTTTTTCTGCCACCAATACACATGAAAATGTAGCGCTCGTGTGATTGCATTTCCACTGCCCAGCGCTACAGCACAGCAGGGACACAAGTTAAGGGCTTTGCAACATCCGGTTGAGTTGCAAAATCATTCCCGTCTCCCCCCCCTGTCATCGGACTGCCTCTCAGCGCAATTCCAGTGAGAAAGAGGGGTAGGTTAATGAAAACATGATTATGCACTGCTATAATTAAGACGTTCACTACTAACGTCTTTATTGTAGCAGTGCATAACTATAGTTTTACTTTCTCCTAACTTTCTCCGATTCCATGGTTCTTGACAACATTGCAGCCTGCAGGCTGCATGGGGTGCAAATCCAGTTACACCTTCCTTAATAGGTCTTGCATTTGCGAGAGTTTGAGCTATTGGCATTGTAAACAGTAGCGGCCCGTGGTTGGAGTGCTACTGCGCGCTGACGTGGCAGTGGGGGGCAGGGTGAGGGGTAGTAAACTACAGATTACGGCCGAATAGAGGGTAGTAAACATTTAAATAAATAAAACGAATTTCTTTGCGCACGCTGCATCGCTGTTTACTTACCTCTATTTGGCCATTTACTAACCCCCCCACCCTGCCCCTCCCCCGCCCCACATCAGCGACAGGCAGCACTCCCACCACGGGCCGCTACCGATTGTAAATAACAATGCCTTTAATTTATCAGTTTAAAAAAAACAAAATAAATAAAAGGCATTGTCATTTACAGTGCCAATAGCTGAGACCGTCGCAAATGCGAGACCTATTGCATTGCAAATGCCTGTCTATATTCACTGAGAAAGAAGGCACTAGGCAGTTAGACAGACCTGCTGAAGCCATACTCCAGGCTGTTCTGGATGGTCTGTTTCCCCAGAGTGGGCCCCTTTGTGACCTTTCTCCCCTCCAGAACCGGCCTAGATCATTGATCTCCCCAATGCACAACCCCTCCTACACACCTGCCACCCCAGGATGGGGACCCTTGTTAGCCTCCTATGGCTTTCTGTGACCCAGCCCTGCTATAGACAGCCTGTCTCCCCATCCCATGACACTTGTTACGCATCTGTCACTCCAGTCTCCCAGGAAGAGAACCTCTGATAGCCTTCTGTGACTGCATCCCTGCCTTTTAGGCAGACTATTTTCACATCTCATGCTCCTTGTTAGACAAGCAGCCTGTCTCCCCATCCCATGCTCCTTGTTAGACATCTGCCACTCCGCTTACCCCAAGAAAGAGAACCCTTGAGAACCCTTGTTAGCCTTCTGTGGCTCCTGTCTCGCCATCCCATGCCCTTTTACTGCACATCTGTCACTCCAGTCCTCAGCTGGAAAGTAACCCTTGTTAGCCTTCTGTGACCCTCAGCCATATGTAGCCTTTCTCTGCAGAGCAAGAAATCAGGAAGATGGAAACTTTGCCAGTTGAGGATTAAAAGACAGATGTTAGTTGCAGACCCTTAGATTGCTCGCTTGCGTAACAGGCAACAGAGACAGCCCATTGAATGCAACCACCAAGAGTTGGAATCGGTAGTACTTATACTGAGCACTTCACTTTTGTCAGTACTTACTTTAAACGATTGTCGTGTATCCACATCAGAATGCCCTTGAATGTCCTCTGAAAAGCTGACTGCAATTCTGAAGACTCTCTCGGATGGTAGATATGTAAAGCCAGCTGTGTGTCTTCAGCGTAAGTAAACTATGGGAAACTGCAAGCTGATGAGGGGGAATTGAGCTCTGCCTTCTGATGAACACTGCAATGTCAGCTGCTCGGCAGCTGCAACCCGTTCATTGCCCGTCACTGGCAGTCCCACCGAGTGCATGACTGATCGTTTATTCGCCATCACTGGAGGTCCGAACAGAGTGCGTGGCTAGTCATTCATTCACTGTCCCTGGAGGTCCCACCAGAAATCGTGGCTGCTCAATCATTCACCGTCACTGGAGGTCCCACCAGAGTGCGTGGCCGACCGTTCATTCACCGTCACTGTAGGCCGCACCAGAGTGTGTGGCTGGTCATTCATTCACCATCACTGGAGGTCCTACCAGGTTGCGTGGTTGCTCACTAATTCGCCGTCACTGGAGGCCCCATCAGAGTGTGTGGTTGCTCACTTATTCGCCTTCATTGGAGGTCTCACCAGAGTGCGCAGGTTGCTCACTCATATGCTGTCCCTGGAGGTCCCACCAGAGTGTGTGGTTGCTCGTTCATTCCCCTCACTGGAGGTCCCATGAGAGAGCGTGGTTGATCACTCATTCACTGTCACTGGAGGTCCCATCACAGTGCATTGCTGCTCACTCATTCGCTGTCACTGGAGGTCCCACCAGAATGTGTGGTTGCTCACTCATTCGCATTCACTAGAGGTCTCACCAGAGTGCATGGCTGCTCATTCATTCACAGTCACTGGAGCTCCCACGAGAGTGCATGGCTGCTCACTCATTCATTGTTACTGGAGGTCCCACGAGAGTGTGTGGTTGCACACTCATTCGCTGTCACTGGAGGTCTAACCAGAGTGTGTGGCTGCTCACTCGTTTGCCGTCACTGGAGGTCCCAACAGAATGCGTGGTTGCCCACTCATTCGCAGTCAATGGAGGTCTCACCAAAGTGTGTGGCTGCTTACTCATTTGCTGTCACTGGAGGTCCCACCAGGGAGCGTGGCTGCTCATTCATTACCCATCACTAGAGGTCCCAATAGAGTGCATGGCTGCTCATTCATTCACAGTCACTGGAGGTCTCAACAGAGTGCGTGGCTGCTCATTCATTCACCGTCCCGGAAGGTCCCACCAGAGGACGTGGCTGCTCACTCATTCATTGTCACTGGAGGTCCCACAAAAGTGCATGGTTGCTCACTCATTCATCGTCACTGGAGGTCCCACCAGAGTGCATTGCTGCTCATTCATTTACAGTCACTGGAGGTCCCACCAGAGTGTGTGGCTGCTCACTCATTCATTGTCACTGGAGGTCCCACCAGAGTGCGTGGTTGCTCACTCATTCGTCGTCACTAGAGGTCCCACCAGAGTGTGTAACTTCTTGTTAATACACCGTCACTGGAGGTCTCAACCAGAGTGCATGGCTGCTCATTTATACACCGTCACTGGAGATCCCGCCAGAGTGCGTGGCTGCTCATTCATTCACAGTTACTGGCGGACCCCCCAGAGTGCGTGGCTTCTCATTCATTTCCTGTCACTGGATGTCCCACCAGAGTGCTAGGCTGCTCATTCATTCACCGTCACTGGAGGTCCCGCCAGAGTGAGTGGCTGCTCGTTCATTCACTGTCACTGTAGACCCCACCAGAGTGCGTGGTTGCTCGGTCATTCACAGTTACTAGAGGTCCCACCAGAATGCGTGGCTGCTCATTCATTCACTGTCACTGGAGTCCCATCAGAGTTCATGGTTGCTCACTCATTCACCATCACTGCAGGTCCCACCAGAGAGCAAGACTGCTCACTTATTACCCGTCACTGGTGGTCTTACCAGACTGCGTGGCTGCTCATTCATTCACAGTCACTGGAGGTCCTACCAGAGTGCGTGGCTGCTCGTTCATTCGCAGTCACAGGAGGTCCCACAAGAATGTGTGGCTGCTCATTCATTCACCATCACTGGAGGTCCCACCAGAGCGCGTGGCTGGTCATTAAATCACAGTCACTGGAGGCCTCACCAGAGTGCGTGGCTGCTCATTCATTCCCGTCACGGGAAGTCCCACCAGAGTGTCCGACTGCTCACCCATTCACCATCACTGGAGGTCCCACCAGAGAGCACAACTGATCACTTATTACCCGTAACTGGAGGTCTCACCAGAGTGCGTGGCTGCTCATTCATTCACAGTCATTGGAGGTCCCACCTGAGTGCGAGGCTGCTCATTCATTCACAGTCACTGTAGACCCCAGCAGAGTGCGTGGCTGGTCATTCATTCCCCGCCACTTGAGGTCCCACCAGAGTGCATAGCTGCTCATTCATTCACCGCCACTGGAGGTCCAACCAGAGTGCATGGCTGGTCATTCATTCACCGTCACTGGAGGTCCCACCAGAGTGCAATACTGCTAACTTATTACCCATCACTGGTGGTCTTACCAGAATGCGTGGCTGCTCATTCATTCCCTGTCACTTGAGGTCCCACCAGAGTGCATAGCTGCTTATTCATTCCCCGTCACTTGAGGTCCCACCAGAGTGCGTGGCTGCTCACTAATTCACAGTCAGTGTAGACCCCACCAGAGTGCGTGGCTGCTCATTCATTCACCGTCACTGGAGGTCCCACCAGAGTGCATGGCTGGTCATTCATTCACAGTCACTGTAAGCCCCAACAGAGTGCTTGGCTGGTCACTCATTCACCATCACTGGAGGTCCAACCAGAGTGCGTGGCTGCTCATTTATTCACCGTCACTGGATGTTCTACCAGAGTGTGTGGCTGCTCACTCATTCACTATCACTGAAGACCTCACTAGAATGCGTGGCTGGTCATTCATTGACCATCACTGGAGGATCCGCCAGAGTGCGTGGCTGCTCGTTTATTCACAGTCACTGGAGGTCCCACCAGAGTTTATGGCTGGTCATTCCTTCACAGTCACTGGAGGTCTCACCAGAGTATTTTCTCGTTCATTCACAGTCACTGTGAACCCCACCAGAGTGTGTGGCTGCTCATTCATTCACAGTTACTGGAGGTCCCACCAGAGTGCGTGGCTGCTCACTCATTCAGTGTCACTGGAGGTCCCACCAAAGTGTGTTTGCTCGTTCATTCATTGTCACTGGAGGTCCCGTCAGAGTGTGTGGCTGCTCATTCATTCACCGTCACTCGAGGTCCCACCAGAGTGCACGGCTGGTCATTCATTCACAGTCACTGTAAGCTCCATCGGAGTGCGAGGCTTCTCATTCATTCACAGTCACTGTAGAACCCACCAGAGTGCATGGCTGCTCATTCATTCACCGTCACTGGAGGTCTCACCAGAGTGTATGGCTGGTCATTCATTCACAGTCACTGTAGAACCCACCAGAGTGCAAGGCTGCTCATTTATTCACCGTCACTCGAGGTCCCACCTGAGTGCGTGGTTCCTCACTCATTTGCCGTCACTGGAGGTCCCACCAGAGTGCGAGGCTGCTCATTCATTCAGGGTTACTGGAGGTCCCACCTGAGTGCGTGGTTGCTCACTCATTTGCCGTCACTGGAGGTCCCACCAGAGTGCGAGGCTGCTCATTCATTCAGGGTTACTGGAGGTCCCACCAGAGTGCGTGGCTGCTCATTCATTCCCCGTCACTGGAGGTCCCACCAGAGTGCATGGCTGCTCATTCATTCAGGGTTACTGGAGGTCCCACCAGAGTGCATGGCTGCTCATTCATTCAGGGTTACTGGAGGTCCCACCAGAGTGAGTGGTTGCTCATTCATTCACAGCCACTGTAAGCCCCACCAGAGTGCGAGGCTGCTCGTTCATTTACAGTCACTGTAGACCACACCAGAGTGCGAGGCTGCTCATTCATTCACAGTCACTGTAAACCCTACCAGAGTGCGTGGCTGCTCATTCATTCCCCATCACTTGAGGTCCACCAGAGTGCATGGCTGCTCATTCATTCACCGTCACTGGAGGTCTCACCAGAGTGTGTGGCTGCTCATTCATTCACCATCACTGGAGGTCCCACCAGAGGGCGTGGCATCTCATTCATTCACAGTCATTGGAGGTCTCACCAGAGTGCATGGCTGCTCATTTATTAACCGTCACTGGAGGTCCCACCAGAGTGTGTGGCTGCTCACTCATTACAATCGCTGTAGGCCTCACTAGAATGCGTGGGTGGTCATTCATTCACCATCACTGGAGGTTCCACCAGAGTGCGTGGCTGCTCGGTTATTCACAGTCACTGCAGGTCTCACCAGAGTGCGTGGCTGCTCATTCATTCACAGTCATTGGAGGTCCCACCTGAGTGCGAGGCTGCTCATTCATTCACAGTCACTGTAGACCCCAGCAGAGTGTGTGGCTGGTCATTCATTCCCCGCCACTTGAGGTCCCACCAGAGTGCATGGCTGGTCATTCATTCACCGTCACTGGAGGTCCCACCAGAGTGCAAGACTGCTCACTTATTACCCGTCACTGGTGGTCTTACCAGACTGCGTGGCTGCTCATTCATTCCCTGTCACTTGAGGTCCCACCAGAGTGCATAGCTGCTTATTCATTTCCCGTCACTTGAGGTCCCTCCAGAGTGCGTGGCTGCTCACTAATTCACAGTCAGTGTAGATCCCACCAGAGTGCGTGGCTGCTCATTCATTCACCGTCACTGGAGGTCCCACCAGAGTGCATGGTTGGTCATTCGTTCACAGTCACTGTAAGCCCCACCAGAGTGCATGGCTGGTCATTCATTCACAATCACTGTAAGCCCCACCAGAGTGCTTGGCTGGTCATTCATTCCCTGTCACTTGAGGTCCCACCAGAGTGCATGGCTGGTCATTCATTCACAGTCACTGGAGGTCCCATCAGAGTTCGTGGTTGCTCACTCATTCACCATCACTGGAGGTCCAACCAGAGTGCGTGGCTGCTCATTTATTCACCGTCAATGGAGGTTCCACCAGAGTGTGTGGCTGCTCACTCATTCACAATCACTGAAGACCTCACTAGAATGCGTGGCTGGTCATTCATTGACCATCACTGGAGGATCCGCCAGAGTGCGTGGCTGCTCGTTTATTCACAGTCACTGGAGGTCCCACCAGAGTGCGTGGCTGCTCATTCATTCACTGTCACTCAAGGTACCACCAGAGTTTATGGCTGGTCATTTATTCACAGTCACTGGAGGTCCCACCAGAGTGTTTTCTCGTTCATTCACAGTCACTGTGAACTCCACCAGAGTGTGTGGCTGCTCATTCATTCACAGTTACTGGAGGTCCCACCAGAGTGTGTGGCTGCTCACTCATTCAGTGTCACTGGAGGTCCCACCAAAGTGTTTTTGCTCGTTCATTCATTGTCACTGGAGGTCCTGTCAGAGTGTGTGGCTGCTCATTCATTCACCGTCACTCGAGGTCCCACCAGAGTGCACGGCTGGTCATTCATTCACAGTCACTGTAGAACCCACCAGAGTGCATGGCTGCTCATTCATTCACCGTCACTGGAGGTCTCACCAGAGTGTATTGCTGGTCATTCATTCACAGTCACTGTAGAACCCACCAGAGTGCACGGCTGCTCATTTATTCACCGTCACTGGAGGTCCCACCTGAGTGCGTGGTTGCTCACTCATTTGCCGTCACTGGAGGTCCCACCAGAGTGCGAGGTTGCTCATTCATTCAGGGTTACTGGAGGTCCCACCAGGGTGTGTGGCTGCTCATTCATTCCCCGTCACTGGAGGTCCCACCAGAGTGCGAGGCTGCTCATTCATTCAGGGTTACTGGAGGTCCCACCAGAGTGCGTGGCTGCTCATTCATTCAGGGTTACTGGAGGTCCCAACAGAGTGAGTGGTTGCTCATTCATTCACGGCCACTGTAAGCCCCACCAGAGTGCGTGGCTGCTCGTTCATTTACAGTCACTGTAGACCACACCAGAGTGCGAGGCTGCTCATTCATTCACAGTCACTGTAAACCCTACCAGAGTGCGTGGCTGCTCATTAATTCCCCATCACTTGAGGTCCCACCAGAGCGCATGGCTGCTCATTCATTCACCGTCACTGGAGGTCTCACCAGAGTGCGTGGCTGCTCATTCATTCCCTGTCACTTGAGGTCCCACCAGAATGCATGGCTGGTCATTCATTCACCGTCACTGGAGGTCCCATCAGAGTTCGTGGTTGCTCACTCATTCACCATCACTGGAGGTCCCACCAGAGGGCGTGGCTTCTCATTCATTCACAGTCATTGGAGGTCTCACCAGAGTGCATGGCTGCTAATTTATTAACCGTCACTGGAGGTCCCACCAGAGTGTGTGGCTGCTCACTCATTACAATCGCTGTAGGCCTCACTAGAATGCGTGGCTGGTCATTCATTCACCATCACTGGAGGTTCCACCAGAGTGCGTGGCTGTGCGTTTATTCACAGCCACTGCAGGTCCCACCAGAGTGCGTGGCTGCTCATTCGTTCACCATCACTCAAGGTCCCACCAGAGTTCGTGGCTGCTCATTCATTCACCGTCACTCAAGGTCTCACCAGAGTGTGTAGCTGCTCCTTCATTCACCGTCACTCAAGGTCCCACCAGAGTTCGTGGCTGCTCATTCATTCATCGTCACTCAAGGTCCCACCAGAGTTTATGGCTGGTCATTCATTCACAGTCACTGGAGGTCCCACCAGAGTGTGTTTTCGCGTTCATTCACAGCCACTGTGAGACCCACCAGAGTGCGAGGCTGCTCGTTCATTTACAGTCACTGTAGACCACACCAAAGTGCGAGGCTGCTTATTCATTCACAGTCACTGTAGACCCTGCCAAAGTACGTGGCTGCTCATTCATTCCCCGTCACTGGAGGTCCCACCAGAGTGCCTGGCTGCTCATTCATTCCCTGTCACTTGAGGTCCCACCAGAGTGCGTGGCTGCTCATTCATTCCCCTCACTGGAGGTCCCACCAGAGTGCGTGGCTGGTCATTCATTCACCGTCACTCGAGGTCCCACCGGAGTGCGTGGCTGCTCATTCATTCACCGTCACTCGAGGTCCCCCCAGAGTGCATGGCTGCTCATTCATTCACCGTCACTCGAGGTCCCACCAGAGTGCGTGGCTGCTCATTCATTCACCGTTACTCGAGGTCCCACCAGAGTGCGTGGCTGCTCATTCATTCACCGTCACTGGAGGCCCCGCCAGAGTGCGTGGCTGGTCATTCATTCACAGTTACTGGAGGTCCCACCAGAGTGCGTGACTACTCATTCATTCACCATCACTCAAGGTCCCACCAGAGTGCGTGGCTGCTCATTCATTCACCGTCACTCAAGGTCCCACCAGAGTGCGTGGCTGCTCATTCATTCACCGTCACTCGAGGTCCCACCAGAGTGCGTGGCTGCTCATTCATTCACCGTCACTTGAGATCCCACCAGAGTGCGTGGCTGGTCATTCATTCACTGTCATTGGAGGACCCACCAGAGTGAGTGGATGCTCATTCATTCACCATCACTGAAGGTCCCACCAGACTGCTTGGCTGAGAAGGGCAGATGACTGTTCATGGGTCATGGTGTCAGAGGGAAACTTTTCCTTCTGCCACACATGGCTACTATTCCTCTTCCCTTTTGTTTCAAACTTCATGAGACTTACACTTTTCGAAGGTGGTAAATGTTACCCAATTTCCGCAAGAAGTTTAACGTCATCTGGCTGTGGTTCCCCACATTCAGATCTACTCTCCTACTTGCACCTGCAAACATGCATTCACAACTTGATCCCTTTTCACCCTGGAAATGTTTGGAGATTTTCTCTCTACAGGGCTGGCATAGCTCCGCTGCCGGGCTAAGAATGGGAACAGATCACCCCCAGACTTGTTGGTGGAGCGGGAGATCATGGGATATTAAGCATCTTGGTTACCAAATCAGAGACGTTTTGCTCAACTGAAGCTCAACTTTTGGCTGAGTGACAGCAGGCAAACACTGCTCTAGCTTCTCATTGACAGCCACATGCTATCCATTCCCTGCCAGTGGAAGTCCCCAACCGTGTGCACTGCTGTTGAGTTTTGGAGCCCACTTACTGCCCTTGGCAGCAGTGGGACTTTCCCCATCATTACAGAGGAGCCTTCTTCCTGAGCCATTCTTTATTTTTAAACTCCACCACTTTTGCTCCTTGAGAATCTAGAGACATTTTAAAAAATATGCATAAAGTTATGCTGAATTGTATCTTATCAACTTTACACAGTCCTGCCCTCTAGTTGAGTGGTGGCTAGTGGCCTTTAAAAGTGGTGGGGGATAATCTTTTACTCAAATTTCAGTGAGGGACCCTGACTTCAGAGGGTCCAGAGGGAGGAGGGGAGGGTCAGTCAGTCCCACTCTGACTTACTCACTCTCATTCTCATTCTACCTTGGACTCACTCACTTAGCCTCACTCATTCTCAGTCAGTCTAACTTAGTCTCACTCAATCTCATTTATTCTCACCCAGCCCCACTCATTCTCACTCAATCTCACTCTTACTCCTCTAGTCTCACTCAGTCTCACTCTTACTCCTCTAGTCTCACTCAGTCTCACTCGATTCCACTTAGTCCACTCATTCTGACTCACTCCGTCTCACTCATTCTCTGACTCACTCAGTTCCACTTATTCTCTGACTCAAACAGATTGTGACTCATTCAGACTCATCCATTCAGTCTCATTCATTCTCAGCCAATCTTACTCTGATTCATTCAATGGCACTGGCTCCCCTAGTCTGATTCATTCTTCCTCATTCCTACTCAGCCCCAATCATTCAGACTCAGTCTGACAAAATCAGTGTCACTGATTCTCACTCTGTCTCACTCATTCTGAATAACACACATAAGAGTCACTGCCATTCTCCCTCACAGTTACACTCACTGTCATTCTCCCTCACAGTTACACCCACTGCCCTTCACTCTCACAGCAACACTCAGGCTGAGATTTATGAAACTTTAAGGTAGCACAGAAAGACACCTTGCTGTGCTGCGTGCGTGAGAGAGTACAGTGAAAAGTTGGCAGAGCAATTCTTAGGAACACACAAGGTTAAAACACATTAAACAAGAATACACCGATACAATTATGAATTTCTTGTTCAATGTTATTTAATCTTTTAATCAAATGTGGGGGGAGATGGAATGCTGATCCATTCAGTTTCCCAATTACATATGCTAATCAAAATGAGAATGGATCACTTGTCCTGCACAACCTTAGGTATGCAGGCGAAAAAGGAGGAGGGGGTGTCCCGATATAAAAGACCCTCATGCACGTGATAGGTATGTTGGTATCTAAAGCGGTATATCTTGATTCTCCGCTCTTGGTTCACGTGTGTGCATAATCATTAGGTCGATCAAGTTATGCAGCCTGCACCAGGAGGTTCTTACCCAAGGTTGATGCAGTAGTGAGCCAGTGATAAGGAGTATAAAGAAAATAAAAGGCCCGAAAATCCAAAAGGAATTTTTTTTTATTGGTCTGGTTTTAGGGTCTAGTAACTCTTGGATTAGTGCATCTTTAAACTTGGTTATGAGTAGAAGGTGCACTCAGAGTATAGAGGTCATAAATAGTGGGGGGGAAAGTTAAAAAGTGGTCGACATGTTTCTGCCTCAATTGCCTCGGTTAGGACTTACGGGCATTCATCAGGACCGTTAAGTGAATAACGTGAACAGAATATAAATAAAGTGCTCTCGAAAAGTGAAAAGAAATAGGGATGTTGACCTGTTTCTCTGTTATGAAGGTCTCAGTGTACCTGCGAAGAATAAACACAATTGTTTTGCAACACACAGACGGGAGGGGATACACGGAGACACACACCAAGCAGTAATCTGCTTAACACATCTATCCATTGATAGAGTTCTAAACAACTAAAAAATGGCAATACTTCATTGACTGGTTAGCAATCATGGCAGCGTCAACTCTCTCTTCGACACTCCATACTCATGCAGAGGACTATGGCATGCTTGCAGTTGGTGATGCATGCAAGTATTTACAACATATTCATAGGTGCACGGTGAATCTAAGCGTCATTCTGTCTCTCATAACCCCTTCGATGCTGATGACGAGCTCAGCTCGTCATCAGCCACGGGGGGCGTGTGCGGATGACGAGCTGAGCTCGTCATCTAACGCGGCTTTTGAAAAAAAGCCGCACAGCGCGAAAATAACCGCCGCAGCGATGCGGTTAATAGGTGGTTGTGCAACTGGAGTCAACTCGTTATGTATATCATCATGAACATTCACGAAAGCACCTTCCATTTAGTAACGTGTGAAAATTCAGTAACGTGAAAAAACAGTAACGTGAAAAAATTCCAGGTGACCGCTACAGCGACACATCTGACCGGGTCACCTGGGTCAGATGTGTCGCTGTAACGGTCACCTGGAATTTTTTCACGTTACTGTTTTTTCACGTTACTGAATTTTCACACGTTACTAAATGGAAGGTGCTTTCGTGAGTGTTCATGATAATATACATAACGAGTTGACTCCAGTTGCACAACCACCTATTAAGAGAGACAGAATGACGCTTAGATTCACTGTGCACCTATGAATATGTTGTAAATACTTGCATGCATCACCAACTGCAAGCATGCCATAGTCCTCTGCATGAGTATGGAGTGTCGAAGAGAGAGTTGACGCTGCCATGATTGCTAACCAGTCAATGAAGTATTGCCATTTTTTAGTTGTTTAGAACTCTATCAATGGATAGATGTGTTAAGCAGATTACTGCTTGGTGTGTGTCCCCGTGTACCCCCTCCCTTCTGTGTGTTGCAAAACAATTGTGTTTATTCTTCTCAGGTACACTGAGACCTTCGTAACAGAGAAACAGGTCAACATCCCTATTTCTTTTCACTTTTCGAGAGCACTTTATTTATATTCTGTTCACGTTATTCACTTAAAGGTCCTGATGAATGCCCGTAAGTCCTAACCGAGGCAATTGAGGCGGAAACATGTCGACCACTTTTTAACTTTCCCCCCCACTATTTATGACCTCTATACTCTGAGTGCACCTTCTACTCATAACCAAGTTTAAAGATGCACTAATCCAAGAGTTACCAGACCCTAAAACCAGACCAATAAAAAAAATGTTCCTTCTGGATTTTCGGGCCTTTTATTTTCTTTATACTCCTTATCACTGGCTGACTACTGCATCAACCTTGGGTAAGAACCTCCTGGTGGAGGCTGCATAACTTGATCGACCTAATGATTATGCACACACGTGAACCAAGAGCGGAGAATCAAGATATACCGCTTTAGATACCAACATGCCTATCACGTGCATGAGGGTCTTTTATATCGGGACACCCCCTCCTCCTTTTTCGCCTGCATACCTAAGGTTGTGCAGGACAAGTGATCCATTCTCATTTTGATTAGCATATGTAATTGGGAAACTGAATGGATCAGCATTCCATCTCCCCCCACATTTGATTAAAAGATTATAAGCAGCGCACAGCTGTGGGAGTCTTCACAAAATTCTGGTCAGCACAACCCTATTGATCGGAAGACCGTCTAAGCTATGGCGGAGAACTTGGGATTGAGTTATTCCATAGAAGAGATCGATGAGATACTCGCCAGACCGGCACCATTTATGAACAGTGACCTCACTCAGACTCTCTCCAGCTCTACAGAATGGGACGAACTTACAGAAATAAAGAAGGAACAAGTCAGAACCGCCGTCCACGGCATTATAATGACGGAATACTTAAGAGTGAATGCAGCACCCAGAGGTCTCTGGGTTACGAATGCACCGAGGATCTTCCGAAAGGACCTGGCTTTTAGAAAAGATTGGTCCGCGATTTCATGGAAGTGCACCATAGACTATTTAGTCTTGATTATTAAAACCACTACCAGATTGACAGATGAACTCACAGTGAAAATTGAGATTCTAGAAACAAAACTGAATAACACTGTGAACATCACAATATATAAAAACAGACTAGACGAAATTAATAAAGAAATGAGTGACACCCACGAATATCTGACACAAACCAAATTACAAAAATTAGCAAAAGAACTTAAAACATTTTCCATTGAAAAAGTACACCCCTATAGTAGCAAAGACTACAAGACCGATGACAATGCCTCCAATTATGGATCAAACAGCGGCGCATCGAGTACAGGATCGGACCAAGGAGGAGATGATCTTAACAACCCCAATAAAAACTATTACCAGAATAAAAGAGGGAACCGACAAGGACGCAACTTCTGGCGCCCCCCTTTTCTCCAAATGGGTAATCAAGGGATACCCTTTCAACCTTTCAACCCCCACTTTCAAGGCTGGATGAATCCTTATTTTCAAGGTCCCTAGATGATGAACCATCAGATGCAACACCAAGCAGGCCAGAATTTTCAACAACGCATTCCTTTTTTAGGGAATGGCCCAACATCACAATGAACACGGAGGAGAGGAGTAACCTGGTCCGACCAAACCAGGCAGGTACAAACAAGAAGTGTGACCAAAGCCAAGACCGGCACCACCACGAATCCCTCATCGTGAACCTTACTGAAAAAATTCTGACCAAAGACGAAGAAAATGTGCTCAATAAGGGACTGGGATACGTTCCCACACCCAAGCCAGATTTATTCAGAACCAAATGTGAAGTGGCAGAATTCTGACGAAAACTGAAATTGAAAGCCTTCTTCAAAGGAGATCAACCACCGATCAGAGAAGGAGACACAACTTTAAGGAACAAGTCATCTTTCTGCCCACTCAACTCACAAATTCCGATTGAAATACAGACCTTTGAACAGGCCATTTTCAAAGGAATTGACGAACTGGCGAGTACAGTCCAGAAACCCTTTCAGAATATCACCAGGTTGGAACAACAGGCATTGAATGCTCTGAAAGACGACCGGAACATAGTCATCAAACCCGCCGACAAAGGCGGAGGAGTGGTTCTCCTGACGGCTGAAGGATGCAACCAACAATGTATGGACCTTCTATCAAATTAAAAATTTTACAAAATCTTAACAACAGACCCTACTCCAAGATTACAGAGGACCATCTCAATGATGATAGAAGAGGCAGAGACTAACAACTGGATCTCTAAAAAAGAAGGGGAGTACTTAGGGACCACGACACCACGAACCCCCTACTTCTACTCCCTTCCTGTAGCGATTACGTGGTCTGGAATGCTAAGACAGTACCGTTTAATGAAATCTCGCTCTCAGCCTGCTTTGCGTGGAAATGGTGCGATAAGAAGAAAAAACTACAATTACCAGCATGCCTAGGGGTTGTTCTTACATAAGCACCGCCTTCACAAAGGAAAGGTGCTTGTCAATTGACATGTTTCTTTAAGGAATGGCGGATGGTGATCCCCGCCGGATTTCAGCTGGAAGATAGAAGCCCTTTGGATTCCTGGACGAATGCGGGACTGAAGTATCGGATTTATTGACTTTTGAGAGCCTTGGCTGTAAGGTATTGTGCAAGAGAAAAGCGGGATCGCTTTCTCCTCACATTTTGCTAAATGAATCACTGTTGTGCCCGTTGTGGAGCCGCGGTGCATTGAAACGCATTTTCTCGCGTTTTATAGCACCTGCGAGAAAAAAGATAACAAATCACTTTGAAAGCGTCTGACTAAGAAGACGCTTCTCGTGTGATTTGTTAAGTTAGGAGGTCGAGTTTCTTTCCTTATCCGAACTGTGTTTTAAAAAGGAATTTCGTCTCCAATTGACCTTTGGCCATTTGAGTAGCTGGTGCAGCAGAGACGCTCATTAACTTTGGACTAGCGTCTAGATATTTTATTTGTAAAATCAGAGAAAAAGAGGAAACCTTGACACTAAGAAGAAGACGTCCTCTATCCATATTTTCCTGTGTTGCGACCAGTAAATGACTGCGCTATTTGTGGTAGTTCATTCCATGTGAACTTTGAACAGGGAATACTACTTTTGGTGATTCTGCCACTTTATTGCAGCAAAATAAGTGCAGATTATTTCCGGCCTCAGGGTGTGGTTTTCTGGTGAGTAGGGGGACAAGACCTTGTGGCATATCGAGGCTGTTAAAGTTCATTAGTGTTTACACGTATGCCTTGTCATCCTCTGCAGTGAGAAATACCATTGAGGGTACCAACAAGCCTGGGACCAAGCCACTGAGGGGACCACAGAGACCACATCTTGTTTATTATTTTATACACTTCCCTTTTTCCCCCGTGGCACGAATTTACGCAGAGAGTGTATATCGTCTCTGTAGGGGGTCGTGTCTAGGAGGGACTGAGGGGCTTATCTTCAGGACATCGTCTCCGCCTGGCACAAGGACAAGGTTAGTGGCGTTTTCTATTCTTGAGCTGCTGCCAATCCCGACAGATTGACAAGCCCAAGTATATACGCCAGGCCTGGGCGATGGAAGTCGAGGCAGTGTTAGCGAATGTGCTGGAAAGTTTGGCAGCTTTACAACTAGAGGTGCAGACTTCCAGAACAGAGAACCAGGCTCTATATAAAGAAGTGGGAATATTAAGGAGAGAGGTATCAGGTATCTCGAGTAAGAAGACGGAACGGGTTTCTTACATTAAACCAGCTACACTCCCACCTCCTGGGTCAACAGTACACACCTCCACTCTTGGAGCTGAAGGGGTTGGGTATTTTGAAAATCCCCTTATCACACAGCCCCCTTCTGATCCAGCCCACACAGTACACGTTATACAAAATATGGGTATTCCATTGGCACCCCCTGAGAGATTCTATGGGGATCCCCGAAAATTCGAAACCTTTCTGAACCAGTGCCGACTGCATTTCCTATGTAAACCTGGGGTGTTTCATGCTGAATCAGCAAAGACAGCATTCATGATGTCCTACATGGGGGGGACTATACCATTACTAGAAAAGAACGACCCTGTATTACACAACTTCACAAATTTTTGTTTGGAACTAAGAACACTTTTTGATAGAAAGTCCCATATGCTGTCACTGGACAGGGAATTGATCACATTGCGTCAAGGATCCCAAGACTTGTTAGCCTACATCACGTCCTTCAATAGATTAGTAGTTGAAACTGAGTGGCCTCCCGAAAAAAGACTATCTCTGTTCTAGCAAGGACTAAGGGGAGAGCTCAAGGATGTCCTGGCGCAAGTGGTACAGCTTCCTAACACCTGTGAGGAACTCATTGATCTAACGGTTCAGTTAGACCACAGACTCCAAGAGAGAAAAGGGGATAAAAACCGAGGAGATGGACGTTATTTCTATCCCCGTTTCAAAAGTCCCATTGAAGACCAACCTAAATCCGTGGAAGGCCCTGAACCTATGCAAATAGGAGGCATCCGAGGACCCCTTTCGCAGGAGGAAAAAGATAAAAGACGAAGATTGAAACAGTGTTTGTACTGCGGAAAAGGAGGACATTTCATCAAAGAATGTAGAGCTAGAAATGCTCTCCCTGGTAGATCTTTTGTGCCCTGTGTTCAGGCTGTCTTCAAGGCGGGAGAGACGTCGGAAAACTTCTAAACCCAAATCAGGAAGAGGTCTCTGCCTTGGGTTGTTCACAATCAACAATCTCACCTTCGCTTGCCAATACATTACATCCAGCTGTAGCCCATATGAATCTTAAAGTCACTCTCTGGGTAACGAATCAGAACTCATTGAATATTGATGCATTGCTTGATTCTGGGGCTAATGGTAACTATATTGATCAGGAATACACCATGAAAGTCGGAATCACCTGTGAAAAGAAGGAAAAATCTGAGCTGGTGAAGTCCATTGACGGAACCATGCTATCGTCCGGTCCTGTGTCTTACCATACACGCTCCCTGTTAATGCAGACCAATCACAATCAGCAGGAATATATTCAGTTTGATGTTATTGATGCCCCCAGTTTCGACTAATTTTGGGCATGCCGTGGTTGACTCTTCACGATCCCAAGGTCAGTTGGGCAGCTCGTACCATTACATTGTCATCTAGTTATTGTAAGGAACATTGTCAGCAGATTGATTTGCATACCAACACCACCGACAAAACGCCTTCATTCTGTCTGGCGTTGGCATGTTCTCAAGAACATTATTGTTGTGCTACTCTTCTTCCAGAAGAATACAATGGTTATCTTTCAGTATTCGACAAACAAAGAGCTACCACCTTGCCACCCCATAGAGTGTATGACTGCCGCATTGACCTAGTACCAGGAGCAGACATCCCGTGCAGTCGAGTCTACACCTTAACAGAGACTGAATTACAGTATTTGAGATCCTACATCGATGAGAACCTTACTTCTGGTTTCATTCGTCACTCAACTTCACCAGCCTCATCCCCCATGTTTTTCATCCCTAAGAAGGACTGTGCAGAATTGAGACCATGCATCGATTGTAGGGCTATCAACAGAGTGACCATCAATAATCATTACCCGCTCCCCTTAATACCGGTCCTTATGGACCAGCTGAAAGGAGCCCGTTTTTTCACCAAGCTTGACCTTCGAGGAGCATATCATCTTGTCAGGGTCCAGAAAGGGGATGAGTGGAAGACGGCTTTTAGAACCAAATTTGGGCTATTCGAATATAGAGTGATGCCTTTTGGGCTGTGCAACGCCCCTGCTGCGTTTCAATTTTTTATGGACGAGGTGCTGCGTGGATGTCTGGAAACTTTTTGCATCGTATACATAGACGACATTTTGGTATATTCATCAACCCTCTCAGAGCATGTGGTACATGTGAAAACCATGCTTGGTAAATTGCAGCAGATTTCCCTGTATGCAAAGCTCGAGAAGTGCCTGTTCCATGCTCAGGAAGTCTCCTTTCTTGGATATGTGATTAATGCACAAGGATTCCAAATGGATACACGGAAAGTGGATGCTATCATCGGTTGGAGTAATCCTCAGAATGTCAAGGCGGTACAAAGCTTCTTAGGCTTCGCCAATTACTATCGACGTTTTATCAAGGACTTCTCTAAAATAATTCATCCGATTTCTAGCCTTCTGAGGAAAAATACTCCTTTTGTTTGGGGTAAAGAGGCAGACCTGTTGTTTCAGCTACTGAAGAAACGGTTCACACAAGCTCCGATTTTGCGTCACCCTGATTCTCAAATACCTTTTGTGTTGGAAACGGTTGCTTCACAATATGCAGTTGGAGGGGTTCTTTCTCAACATCATCCTGCGACTGGACAACTCCATCCTGTTGCCTACTTTTCAAAGAAACTTACACCCTGTGAGATCAATTACACTATCTCAGATAAAGAACTCCTAGCCATCAAAAGAGCTTGTGAGGAATGGCGCCATTATCTGCTAGGTGCAGTACACACTGTTGAAATATACAATGATCACAGGAACCTGTTATTCCTTAAGACTGCAAAAGCCCTCACTCCCCGTCAATTACGATGGACCTTGTTCTTTTCGGATTTTGATTTCATCATCAAGTACAAACCTGGCCCGCAGAATGGGAAGGCGGATGCTCTTTCTCGCATTGGTGAAATAGAAGAACAACGAACTTCAGATGACGAAGTGCCTCCTTTGATATTACAAGAAGTGTGTGAGCCGGTATTGTCACTAGCTCTGTTATCTTCACAAGCATTTTTGGAAGACATTCGAGTAGCTTTGGCGGACCAAGATGTACATGAATGGATACAGGAAGATCCTGAACATCGGTCGGAAAAAGATGATCTTGCCTATCAAGGTACGGCCTTATATGTTCCAACCGCTGCATTACAACAGAAAGTGTTAGCCTGGATCCATGATTCAACATTGGGGGGACACTTGGGAATCTATAAAATGATTGCCAGCGTGGAACGTTCAGTCTGGTGGTCTCGGATCAGAGAAGATGTCCGTCAGTACATTAAGAACTGTGCTGTTTGTGAACAAGGAAAGGCTCTTCATATTAAACCTACTGGCCTTCTCAGATCTTTGCCCATACCGCCGCAACCGTGGCATACGCTATCAATGGATTTTATAGTGGAAATGCCACCTTGCAAAGGAAATACAGTGATTCTGGTTGTGGTTGACCATTTGACCAAGATGGGGCACTTTATACCGTTGGCTGGCTTGCCAAATTCGGCTGAATTGGCAGAAGTATTTCTTCAACATATTGTAAGAGCCCATGGAATCCCTTGTGTGCTAATAACAGACCGAGGGACTCAGTTCACGTCTCGCTTTTGGAAGGCTCTTTGCAAGACTATGGATTTGATGCTCGACTGTCATCCAGTTACCATCCCCAAACAGATGGTAAAACAGAACGCTTAAATCAGACCCTTGAGCAGTACCTCAGGTGTTTTACTCTGCAAAACAATATGGACTGGGTCACCTTGTTATGGATGGCAGAATTTGTCTATAATAACGCTCAACATTCAACCTTGGGTTGTTCCCCTTTTTTTTGCTTACATGGTTTTCACCCTAATTCTCTCCCCTTTGATGTTCCTGTCCGCTCCCCTGTGCCCAGCATACATGAACACCATGCACATCTCAGGGCAGTTCTCATAGCAGCAAAGAACAATCTGGCATCTGCTCAATCCTCACAGAAAAGATTTGCGGATCGGAAACGGTCAGTAGAACCTGATTATAGGGTGGGGGATAAGGTTTGGCTCTCTACAAAGAATCTCCATCTTAGAGGGGCGAACAAGCTGAAGCCTAAATATGTGGGTCCTTACAGTATAGTTGAGGTGATCAATCCTGTGGCAATGAAACTCTTGCTGCCTGATGCTTGGCAGGTCCACCCTGTATTCCATGTTTCCTTACTTCAACCCTGCTCTCCTAGTGTACGATTGCCTGAGAGGCCTCTTCCAGTTGAGGTGGATGGGCAAGTGGAGTATGAGGTCCGGTCGCTCCTTGATTCCCGTATGGTGAGGGGTCGGGTACAGTATCTTGTGGACTGGAAGGGGTATAGGCCTGAAGAGAGGACGTGGGAACCCATACAGAGTCTGAATTGTCCAGACCTGGTGGATCTTTTCCATGTGCAGTTCCCGGGGAAGCCTGGACGACCGCCGGGTCGGCAGTCTTCGAGAGGGGGTTCTGTAGCGATTACGTGGTCTGGAATGCTAAGACAGTACCGTTTAATAGAATCTCGCTCTCAGCCTGCTTTGCGTGGAAATGGTGCGATAAGAAGAAAAAACTACAATTACCAGCATGCCTAGGGGTTGTTCTTACATAAGCACCACCTTCACAAAGGAAAGGTGCTTGTCAATTGACCTGTTTGTTTAAGGAATGGCGGATGGTGATCCCCGCCGGATTTCAGCTGGAAGATAGAAGCCCTTTGGATTCCTGGACGAATGCGGGACTGAAGTATCGGATTTATTGACTTTTGAGAGCCTTGGCTGTAAGGTATTGTGCAAGAGAAAAGCGGGATCGCTTTCTCCTCACATTTTGCTAAATTAATCACTGTTGTGCCCGTTGTGGAGCCGCGGTGCATTGAAACGCATTTTCTCGCGTTTTATAGCACCTGCGAGAAAAAAGATAACAAATCACTTTAAAAGCGTCTGACTAAGAAGACGCTTCTCGTGTGATTTGTTAATTTAGGAGGTCGAGTTTCTTTCCTTATCCGAACTGTGTTTTAAAAACTGACACTCTTCAGACTCGAACCTTCTTTAAGACCAGCAAAGAACAGCCTTCTCTCTTTCAAGAGCTTCCACCCCCGGCCGCTAAGAGAGAACCTACCATACAGCCAGTTCCTCAGGTTACGGCGAAATTGTAGCGACACCTCTGAGTACAAATTACAAGCAAACGACCTCTGCAAGAAACTAGAAGCTCGAGACTGCCCAAGGAAGGTTATCAATAAATGTAAAAAGCGTGCCAGGAATCAAAACAGAGAGGCACTCCTTGAGAATGTACCCAAAAAACCCTCTGAAGAAATCCTCACATGCGTAACCACGTATAGCCCAATGACGAACAACATAAAGAAGATCATCAATAAGAGTTGGCGAATATTAACATCAGGCAACCTCTCATGGCCAAAACCTAGGTTTGTGTCCCCATGTACCCCCTCCCTTCTGTGTGTTGCAAAACAATTGTGTTTATTCTTCGCAGGTACACTGAGACCTTCATAACAGAGAAACAGGTCAACATCCCTATTTCTTTTCACTTTTCAAGAGCACTTTATTTATATTCTGTTCACGTTATTCACTTAACGGTCTTGATGAATGCCCGTAAGTCCTAACCGAGGCAATTGAGGCAGAAACATGTCGACCACTTTTTAACTTTCCCCCCCACTATTTATGACCTCTATACTCTGAGTGCACCTTCTACTCATAACCAAGTTTAAAGATGCACTAATCCAAGAGTTACCAGACCCTAAAACCAGACCAATAAAAAAAAAATTCCTTTTGGATTTACGGGCCTTTTATTTTCTTTATACTCCTTATCACTGGCTCACTACTGCATCAACCTTGGGTAAGAACCTCCTGGTGGAGGCTGCATAACTTGATCGACCTAATGGTTATGCACACACGTGAACCAAAAGCGGAGAATCAAGATATACCGCTTTAGATACCAACATACCTATCACGTGCATGAGGGTCTTTTATATCGGGACACCCCCTCCTCCTTTTTCGCCTGCATACCTAAGGTTGTGCAGGACAAGTGATCCATTCTCAATGTTATTTAATCACATTGAATGTTTGAATGCTTGTAAATCAGCAAATGATTCAAAAAGGCTGTACACAACAAGTGCCTACACACTGGGGAAAAGCAAGGAAGGGAAGGTTGAGTGCATCAAGTGAGGGTTGTAAAAGTGTAAGGGAAAGATAGTGACTTCATATTCATCAGAAAATTAATTACAATGGAAATGGCTAGTTTAAGCCGCACACTTAAATAATAGAAAATTACATTGCCATGGTTGGGAATATATTATCACAGTGACAAATCACTGTTGATCAATCTGGCATAGGACAATAATGTAGTAGACGTTTCGACCCTCAATACAAAAGGTAGGCTACTTGGATCCTTCCGACAGGCTCTTCCTCAAGACTGAAACAAGGGGGGGCACCATAGACCACCCCTTGACTGGAGGTGGTGAAGTTATGGTGGGGCATGGAGGCTCCAAAGCACAGAGAGCGGATAGATGGCACTTGGTAAAAGGGTAAGGAGTGTAACTCTTGTGATTACTCATTAAGGGCAGAAGAAAAATTCTATTGAATCCCTATTGACTGCAAGGTTCCAATAATACTGTAGAATAAATCAAGAATGTTTATGCACAGTCAAACATCAATAAGCCCACCGTTGCTCACAGTCTACGCTCTTCAAAGTTCAACCATCTCTGCGAAGGCGTGAGAGGGCAGTAATGCACCATATTTAACATTGCATTGCTCATTCCTGACCTCTCTTTGCACTGGTGCACATTGGACTGCCTTGCACCAATGCAGGCACCCTTCTGCTATGTTGCAAAAGGGGCCTGCATTTTAGGCAGAGTTATTTTTATACAGGAAGGGACACCTTCCTGCATAAAAGCAATCCTTGGGTCTTTTTCCGCTTTCCACATGTGCTGCAGAATGCACTTAGGCATGCCAGGGTACCAAGGCCAGGGATAGTATTTCTCCAGCTCTGGTATTCCCTCTCTGAAGGCTGGTGTATGCGCCTTCATGCACCTGTGTCAGCTATTAGACAGAGACTGTAGCCGGATCCGAAGGAGGTCGGCAGTTTTTTATACCAAGAGCAAATAATAGATTATTATTCACTCTTGGTATAATGAAAACAAACAGGTCAGAATACAAGTGGGGGTGTAACCCCTCTGCCTGCCTCCTTAGACCAAGTGAACTCCCTAATCTTCTGTCTTTCTAGCCTTGTCCTGAGAAATAAATGTAAATGTGTTTGTATTTATATAGCACCTTCTACTCAGAGGTCTCAAGGCGCTGTATTCATACCGCTGTGGAACCCTTCCTGGCTTTCCTGTGAGATGTCCACTCCTAGGCACCCCCAAGGTGAAGCCAGGCATCCAAGCGCTGCTGGAGCCGTTGTGGAAATTAAGCAAGCTATTGCCCAGTGTCACAGTGTGGGACCCATGATTAGACTAGGCACCGAGGCGAGGATTATCAGGTCCGGGGAGATTGAGTCAAAGAGCCGCCAAGGGGGGAATAGAACCCTGGTCCCGGGCCAGACCTCTGCATCAGGGTCTGCCACTTTAACCATTGAGCCACGCTTCTCCAAGTTCCCAGAATTGAACAACTACGGGCCTATTTATGTTAAAGTAGCACAACCCAGCAAGTAACCATGCTCTGCTGCGTTACAGGGAAAGGGCAGGAATGCGCCATATGTATTACAATATGGTGCAGTTCTGTCCTCTCATTACATTAGTGAGCAACGGGCTGCCTAGTGGCATTGCAGGCACCCTTGCACCACAGTGCAATGGTGCCTATGTTGCATGCATGATTATTTTCGTACAGAAATGGGCATTTTCCTGCACAAAAAACAATCCTGAGAGTCATAATCCTCTTTCTATGTGTGCTGCAGAATGCGGCACACATAGAAAGAGGAAGTAATGAGGAGAATCCGCCTCCCCCTTTCACCTCGGAGCCCACGAAAACCATCTGTGGTGTCCTTCAGGGCTGGTTAAAAAATTACCTTACTGGGTACTTCGCTGCCTCCGCTGCTGGCTGGGTCCCTCTGAGGTTCCGTGAATTCTGAACCCGTTTCATAAAGGTCTTTGTTTCGTTCCGAATTTGATAATAGCGAACTGTAACCGGCGAGTGCGGCAAGTACAAGTGTTTTCGTCATGTTTGATCGATGGATTCACTACGTATTTAGGTATTTCGTTCTGAACCCTCGGGTTACATTTTGTGTATGGCAGCCATTTTGTGGTTGCCCTCACATTGGCCAATGACTACGGCCGAACGAGTCTTTGGACACGTACACGTTAGCTGACTTTTAGATGACCTGAGCGAACTGACCCTGTTGCCTGAAGCTAACCTTGATAAGCCAGTTCCTTGTTCGGTAGCTGATTGAGATTAAGATCAAAGAACAGGACATTGTTGAGTTTATTGCACACGCACACACCCCTTATCCTGTTTCACATCTGTTTCTGTTCCTTCTTTTATGGCCTGTTTATGGTATGGGTTGTGGTCCTTTATTATGGGTTTGTCCGGCCTGTCCGAGAAAGAATGTTGGGCTTTTCCCGTGTAATTGATGGTGGGCTAGACAACTGAAAAGTGGGTTTGTCGTCATGCGATACCTTTTGCAATGTTACCTATGATTGAACAATTCGTAAATAATGTGTGTTTGTCAGGAATGTGATTTTTAGCATAAAAGACGATGTCTCGCAATACGAAAATTGAGCAGTCTCTAGCAAACCTACTTGTGTCGTACTTTGTAGACTTCTGTTCTTGGTTGCAGCCAATAAATGTGATCTTTGACGTCACCGAGAAGTATCCTGTGTCTCTGTATTCTAAGACAGGAGAACCCGAAGACTTTGGGCGTGCCCCTGGCGCCGCTGGGTTCTAAAACCCGGTTCTTCACCGCGCCCGATTTTCCTGGAACAGGAAGCATACATCCTCCCTCCCCTCCCATAAGCCAATTACAACGCTTCAATGGCAACATTGTGATTGGTGCAGACAGCGCCCAGCCGGGCGCCTGGAGGGAGGCCATTTTCTCTATGTAGTCTGCATGCAGCCTACATAGAGAAAATGTAGAGTGCGCATGACTGGCTTGGTCGTCCCCAGAGGGCTGACCAAACAGTCAGGGCCCACAACAGTGAGCAAGCCACTCCTCCCCGACCCGCCCACTTGCCTGCTCCCAACCAGGCATACCCTCCTGCCCGCCCCCAAGCAGACATACTCTGCCTTCTGTTTTCTGGCAGCACGAGAAGCAGAAACATAAAATGGTATTTAAAATACCATTTTATGTTACTGCTTCTCGCACTGCAAGAAAGCATTGAGGTGATACTTCTCACCCCTAATGGAAGAGCCGCCCCTGTTCAGGGCTCAGCCCCACCATCTTCAAAACCTACATTTCCTCTAGCCAACATTGTCAGAACCCAGGACATCAACAGCATATTCTACGCCTACGACACCCAGCTCATCCTCTCGCTCTCATCAGACCCCACCACTACCAAGACCCACCATGAAATGACAGATCAACGCAGTCTCCTCTGCCTGCTCCCACACTCTCCTCATGCTCAGAAGAATCTTCAAATGGTTCCCCGTAAGCACGAGAAAAGCAGTCATTCAAGCCCTAATCATCAGCTGTCAGGACTACGGCAACTCACTGTACGTAGGCACCACCACAAACTCATGAGAAGACTCCAGACAATACAGAATTCAACTGCCAGACTGATCCTCAATCTACCCAAGCAGACCCATATCACCTACCACAGGCTCCCATTCCAGAAAAGATGCCAATTCAAAATACTGACACACACCTACAAAGCCCTCCACAGCCAAGGACCAACATACATGAACTAACACCATCCATCCAGAAACCTACACTCACCCTGTCTCGCACTTGCTCAGACACTGAGCATCCGGCGTAGCCCCAGCGGAGGCAGCTCCTACGCCCACCTTGCCGTCAAGTCCTGGAACGCCCTCCGTCTTCGTCTCCCAGCATCACCCTCGCTAACAGATTTCAGGAAGAGACTCAAGACCTGGCTTTTCGACTAACGCCCACCAACCCAGCACCTGGATACCCTCACTACTGATAAGCCATTCACTACAAGTGCAGATTGACCTATTGATTGAGAAGTAAAGATATTTCTCCTTGATACGCCTCCCATGAGAAGGTGTATCTTTTTTTGTGCTTACCCAGGTCTACCAGCAATGGTAATTCTGGGAATGCACCAAAATCTATGGAATATGCTTGGAAACACCCACACAATGCCGTGGAATGCCTTCCGAAGGCAGAGTAACACAACACGGCAATGTGTGCTTCATTGCGTTACTCCTAATTTATTAAGCCACGCAGGGCAACGCAAAACGGCCTTGCGTGCCTAGATAAATCACATTTTAGGGTTTATGTCGCGCATGCACCAAGTTGCTTGGTGCAAATGCGACACAAACTCTTGCTAAATAGGACCTGAATTTTTAAGTACCAGAGCCATTTCTGGAATTAAGGGGCAGATGTATCATCATTGTAGTTTGCGAGTCCTTACTAGCAATGTTACCGATTCGCTATTAAGGACTCGCAAAATACAATGTATGTAGGTTTTGAAATAATAATTGCGATTCCTACATATTCCTTAATTGCAAATCGCAAATTGTGATTCGCAATGAAGGAATACCTTCCCATTCATTCCTATGAGCCTAGAGGCCCGTAGGAATGAATGGGAAGACATTCACAATTTGTGAATGCAATTTCAAGGGTGCCAGGGTGACAAAAGGACACCCTGTTGCACCCCTGAATTATGCAGGTGTGTGCACCACATGGCACTTAGAAAAATGCAAAAAAGTGAATTTTTCTCAGAAATCGCAAATTGGTGGTAATTCGCAATTTCTTAAGGCCAGATCGCAAATTTTGGGTGCTTGCAAAACTGCCTTTAAAGAATCGCAATTTGCGATTCCTTAAATGCATTCACAAAATAGGGAATCGCAAATTTTGTGATTCCTTATTTTGCGATGGCCTTTTGGGATGATACATCCCAAAGGCTTTTTCCCATTTGGAAACGGGCCGATATTGGGAATTGGCCCATTTGGGAATGGGAAAACCCTTGATACATCTGGCCCTAAGATTTTTGTATAGTTTGAGATGTTGCAATACATTGTTACTCAAAGTCTCAGACGTATAATACAGGATTAGGAATTAATTGCACACAAATGCGAAAATTATACTTATATACCAACTTCTGCTTCCACACCCTCCACGTCCTACGTAAGACCTTCAAATGGATCCCCCTCGAACACAGAAAGACTGTCACTCACGCCCTGGTCACCAGCAGACTCGACTACGGCATCGCACTCTATGCCGAAATAAACAAAAACCTCACCCGCAAGCTACAGAACATCCAAAATGCTGCTGCAAGACTGGTCCTCAACCTGCCAAGTCACTGCCACGTCTCGCAGCACCTGCGCACACTTCACTGGCTCCCCATCAAAGCTAGAGTCACCTTCAAGATGCTAACCCATGCTCACAAGGCCCTCCACAACACGGGACCAACATACCTGAACAGCCGACTCGAATTCCATACACCCCAAAGGACCCTACAATCAGCCCAGCCCAGCTCTCCTATGCTGTGGTCCTTTGCACCAGAAAGACCAAATCGGGAGGCCGCTCCTTCTCCTTCCTCGTGGCAAGAGCCAGGAACGCCTTTCCGCTCCACCTCAGACAGACAACATTGCTCCTAATCTTCGCAAGAAACCTAAAAACCTGGCTCTTCGACAGACCCCCTCCTTGATGGCCCGGAACCTGGGACCCCCCCAGCGGCTCGAGACCCTTACGAGTGAGTAGTCGCGCTTAAGAAACACCTGATTGATTGATTGATTGATTGAACTTAAATATCTGTGTTTCTTCACACTTTTGCCCTTGACTGCTTCTTGGGCCTGCACCCTTTTGAATCAGAAAAGGTTTTCAGTGTTTGCCACATGTCTGTCGAACGACGATGGACTTACTAGGTCAACTGCGGCAATATTGTTAGCATTACGCTGGAATCATGACTCCATTCTTAATGACAAAAGTGTTTGAAAACAAAAAATGCTCCACCCGGCATATCCTCTCTAAATGCAGTTTTATTGTGTTGTTACTTTTTCTTTGTTGTCTTACATAAATAACACATTTGCATTGTCGCTTATACCGGATAACCTAGGGATTTTTTTTTAACTTTTTCAGTCTCGTCTACAAATGGCCAGCAGTTGGAAAAGAAAAGTCAAGACCATTACTTGATTAACAAAGAGTGAGCATAGAGGAGAACGTCTGCCACCCTGTGGTAGCTGTGGGTAAATAATGGTCTCAGGTTCAGAATTTGATACTTCAATCTTTAGCTTATATTTTCCCAAAGATAAAATAAAAATACATGAGCATAATTAGAATTTAAATATCTTTACAGCATACTTCCATAAACTCTGTAGAACAGTCTTTAACAGTCCACATGCTTTAATGAAAATGACAGAAAGGGAAGGCGCCATTATTTTTAAACAAAAGTAACAGATGTGTTTTCTCAAAAATACAAAGAAGTACACATATGTTTGAGCATATACTTTTTTTTCCTATTCACAAACATGCGCAGATTCAGGTGCAAATTTCAAGGCATAAATCTTGGAAAGTCATTTGAGTTTTTAAAAAGTTTCCCCCATGTGGATTTCTCCATAAAGGCGAAGTCATCCCATGGAGAATGAATAAATTACTGAACGGTAATTTTCATTACACTGAATCACAGTCTTCCTCATCCCAATCATTATGGTATGAGGCTTTCCTGCCTCTTCACAGAACCACTAGATGGCACCACTGACTTAAGAAAACAGCATTTTCTTTAGTCCGTTTTATATTTTCTGCTAACTCGTGAGAAACTCCCTCTCACCTCCTCCCGTGGATATCATGCTATAAAATATCCAAAGATGTGCAAATATGAGGGAGGGAGGAAGAGAGGGAGGGAAGCTAGACTGGGACAAAGAGGATTATGATTCAGGGGAATGAAGATTCAGGAAACAACCCAGGGACAGATCATGCTGATATCTTTTTGCGCCTTAGAAAGGGAAGAAGCATACAAACAGTGGCGGCCGGTGCAGATAAGAGTGGTAGGGTGAGGCGGGGAGAGGGGGAAGGGGAGACGACAAAAGATGGAATGGTATTTATATAATTTTCCCTATTCTGTCGACTTGAAGACCCGGAAGCATGGCAACCTGTTTCTTTTGATGGGTTCTTTGGTAACGCAGTACTTTTGAAGCCAGCGACCTGGGGAACCTGTCTGAATGGAATCTGATAACCATCTACGATAATCCGTTAACATCTACGGGGCATATTACCAACGAGTAGCCATATTTATCGCTAACTAGGCTTTGCAACGATTTTTTTATCGCTAAGCAGCGCCGGAAATGATCGCTGAGATAACTTGCTATTAGCAACGTTTATCTCAGAAGTGATAAAAATCCTCACGCTAACTGCCAAATGAGAGATTATCACTGGAAAACCAACGATAATCTCTCGAAGTTTGGCGTTAGCTAGATGATGGGGGCTCAAAAACTTAGCCATGATATCCACCTTCCATAGGATATAATGACTAAGTCAGGAAAATACCAGGTGTAAAAAAAATAGCGCTAACCACGGTTAGCGCTGCTTTTTTTTATCACTAACAGGGTTAGCGATATCCTTCATAATAGGAGAAATGTCGCTTAACAACATTTCTCCTATTATTTTTCTCTGGAACGCCCCCTTTGCATCTCATTAGAGATGCAAGGGGAAGCGTAGAGAAAAAGGGTGCTAACATGCGAATTTGCGTATTAGCACCCTGTTGCTGATAGGGAGATAATTTTATCTCTGCTTTCTTGGCTTTTAAAGCCAAAAAAGCAGAGATAAATCCCTTGATAATATGCCCCAGGTGTCCTGCACCTGAGCAGCCATTGACGAAAGAAATCCCTGAGACTTCCTCCTACTGCCATAGGGTATCTTCTGCTCTTTTGACTGAGAGGAACGCAGCCAGGACTTTTAATCAAACTCAGCCTCCCGGCCTCGAGCCTGGCCATGAAAAAGATGCTCACATTCCTTCTGGGCTTGGAAAATTCTCATTTGTAGAAAAGACTTCTTCCCCATTGAAAGTTGACTTTTGGACCATATCATTGAATTGATCACCAAACACTTTTGCACCAGTAAAGGGCAGCTTGTGAACCAGAGCCCTCTGTCCACCATCTATCTTCCAAGATTTCATCCATAAAAGGCATCGACCCTGGATGGCTGACCCTGCTGGGGTCGAAGCTGTCCAAAGGGAATCAAATACCACGTCTGATAGAAATTGAGCCACGAATTCCCTATTGGCCAAAACTGGGAGATGATCCTGACCTTCCTGGAGGCGGTCATTTAATGACTGACAACCCTTGGGCAGCACCAGGGATGCATACGTGTTTAAATGTATTGGCCACTTTGATGAAGCATACATGCTCTTCAGAGACCCTTCAATCTGTCTATCTGCAGCATCTGTGAGAGTGGCATCCTCTGATACTAAGTAAGAAGTAGAGGCCAGAGAGGATAGGATGGTATTCACCTTCGACACTTGCAGGAACGATTCCTGGAAATCCTCAATTAAATATCTGCTATTGAGGAGTCTTGGAATGGTGATCTTATCAATGTCTTTCCTTTCTCTCTAGTCAAAATCCCTTTAATCACATCATGCTTTTCAACAACTGTTCACTTGGAGGGCACATTATTCCTATTGCGTTGTATGCAACATTTAAGATATTAGCAGTTGCACCCTGCCTTGTGGTTCTGTAAGCCACTTATTAAGCCTGACACATTTCCCTACCACACATCACTGCAGGGATTTCAAACTACAGCCCAGTCAGAGCACAGGCGTGCTCAAAGCACCCCAGGATTTTTCCATCACATATTTGGCTTTTATTTTGAAATATAATAAATACAATTATTCTCTGCTTGGATAAATATTCCGTATATTTTTTTTGTATTTGAATAGAATAATTTTGAAACAAAAATGTCCAAATGTTTGAGGTATTCTATTACTTAGAGTTTTGCAGTTACTGAAAACCGAACAAAATAGTCTCATGAAAGTAGCATCTAGAGGGCAGTGTTGCCTCATGAACCTTCACTAGGCAGCCTGAACAGCCAGCTTGCCTCATGAGTGTTCTTTCTCAGCGGTCATCTCGTCGGTATTCAAAGTTGTTTTCTTTTGCAATCTTCAGGACTGGTCTTTAGAGAACGTGTCCACTCGCAGCCATCTTTGAACGTGTGTTCAGTCCCCGTGAGACCAGGTCAATGCACAAACGTTATGTACTTTACACAGTTAGTTTATGTCAGTTGTTCATTTTAATACAGCATTCAGTGCCTTCTTCTGCCTGGGAAAGGGGCTAGACTTTCCCCACTCATGGAGTTACCAATACAAGGGATCATGGACGTCGATTCATCAAAATGCCTGGGGTAGCGGACGTGACATCACCATAGCTGCCAAGTTTTCAGATTGCTATGTGTGACATTTTCATAATTTTAGAGTAATTATGGGGCATATTATCAAGGGGGTTTATCTCCTCCTTTTTGGCTTTAAAAGCCAAAAAAGCGGAGAAAAAATGATCTCCCTATTACCTAGCTGTCGCTAACACCAGTTAGCGACAGCTAGTAGGAGATAGCGACCATCTTGGGCCCCACTTTGCATGTCAGTGATATTTATCACGAATGACATGCAAAGTGGGCGTGCCAAGATGTTAGCGACTGAAAACAGTCGCTAACATCGCTATCTCCTATTACCAACTTTTGGAGATATTCGTGCTAAGCGGGAATATCTCCAAAAGCTAACACCTGCCCTGAGCAGTTCTTAGCCATGTTATCCAATGGGAGGTGGATAACATGGCTAAGAGCATTAGCTCGGTAATGCATGAATATCGCTGACCTTTCAGCGATATTCATGCATTGCGGCGATTTTTATCGCATTTGCGATACACCTTGGTAATACCAAGGTTTATTTGCGGTAAAAATCGCCGCAGCTCAGAGGTAAATTTTTGTCTCTAACCAAGCAATAGCGATAATTATCTTATTATTATCTTTGGTAATATGCCCCTATGAGTCACATTGCAATGACTATGAAGTGAGACTGTCTTCTGCGGAAATAAAGCAATGAAGACAAGTAAAATGTAAATAGCAGAAATTACACCCATTTGAACCACAGAAAGTTAACTGCTGCAAAGCGTTGGAAATATAAACAACTTCCATTTATCAGACTCCAGCCAAAATTGCAGCCAATAGATAAAGCACATTGAAAGACCATCATAATTTAATTCTAATCAGCTGCGTGACTCGCAGACTCACTGACAGCGACATGAGCTCTAATCACGGCTGCCTTCGAAAGCTGAGAGTGGGAGACACGCATTTAGGTCACAACTAGAATAAACCGAGCACAGCCTACGCTATTTAACAAGACGCTCAAATAAATATTCGTTCCCTATGGGAGGGGTTTGCTGTGCTGTGATAGCTAATCTTGCTGGGCCAGGCAGACTGAGAGTTTCTGAATTAACGAAGTGGAGAATCGCCCTTCATGTGCTGCTTCTGACTTTTTTCCCCTCTGCTTGTGAGGAATAGAAACCTGCGGCAGTGAAGAAACAGGGGGGGAGAGGGGGGTAGAGGGCGACTCCTTTACCAAGAAATTAAACAGGCCACAAACGGATTCAGAGACCTGCTCTACCAGGGCTCCACAGAGAGACACCGGGGGCCTCATTTATGAAAAGTGACGCATCGCTGCGTGAAAACAGCGATGCGTCACTTTTCACTGCGCCCTCCTTGCGACACCAATGATGCATCATATTTACAGTATGACGCATCATGGCGCAAGGAGTTACAGATACGTCAGTATTTCTGACGTATCTGTATGGCGCAAAAGTGACACATTGCTGGAGTGTGTCACAAAAGTGACACAACTCCAGCAATGTGTCCTTTCACATGGGGCTAACCTCATGTGAAAGGGCCTGCGTCAGTCTTACGCCTGCTGTGATGCAGGCGTAAGAAATTGACGCATTTGTGTCCTAGAAGTGGCGCAGTGAAATTTTATAGGTTTCACTGCGTCACTTCTATGACCCTTTCTTGCGTCAGAACGCCCCCCCCTGCATACATTATACTTGGCGTAGGTATAATGTAGCGCAGGGCTTTACAAAGTGACGCATCTACCTAGATGCGTTACTTTGTAAATATGGTGCAACAAGGCACATTTTTTACGCTGCTGGTGCGTCACAAAAAGTGACGCACCGGCGGCGTAAAAGTGACGCACAGCCTTATAAATGAGGCCCCGGAGGCGCAGCGGAACACAGACTATGAGGTGATAGCAATCTAAAATAAACACTGACCTGACTTGGAACACGGACACCAGCACTTGGCGGTCCCGCTGGCCACAAGCAACGTCTATGCTGAGTACCGTGGACTGGCTGGCTCAGTCCCGCTGCAATGATTCTGCTGCTCAGCCCTGATTGCACACAGGTAGCCATGATGGCGCCAGTGGGGTCGGGTCCGGGAGCAGCCGCCAAATACCGAAGGCGCGTAAACGACCAAAATGTAATGACGGAGAGTCAGCATTCTAGTGTTGCAGTATGGTGTAACCCACACTGAACACCCACCCACCACAGGCGTCATCGGTTAGATGACCCTGCTAATAAAAAGGGCTGAGCGCACGTGCTCAGGTCCAGTTAACTCAGTATCACACTGTGTCTGTGTCACCTTATTTAGCAGTATGAGGGCCTAGGGATCCAAATCACCACAATGGCGACAAGGCAGAACCTGCGCCCCACGTGCCACAGCTGAATTTCATGGAGAAAGGGGGAGGGAGCTGCCTGCCTCCAGAGCACCCCCTGTGAACGGCTCCGACTGCCGGGAGGCCTGCAGGGCATGTGCCGAGCCCCGGGCCTGCTTCAAGACCCGCACCTCTTTAGCCCGCTGTGAGCCGCCCTGCGACGAAGTGCCCCGGGGATGAAGTGCGAGCTGACCGGAGCCCACTCGCATCGGCCGCGTCAAAGTGACCCCCTGCAAGGAGGCTCACCGCCCGCCGAAAGGCCCGCAGGGCATGTGTCAAGCCCCGGGCCTCCATGCAGATAAGGAGGTGACTGGGAGCCTACCCCACACCTCATGTGCCCTCTGTGAGCCGCCCCCCCTGCGTGGAGAGCAGCCCGAGCTGACCAGAGCCTACTCACATCGGCCGCAAGGTACTGACCCGCCAGTGAGGTGATCCACGCGGAGCCCACCCGCGTGGAAGATGAGGCCCGCCGGTCGAAGGTGAGGAACTGCGGATGAGTAGCACGTGGGACGTGACCCTGCATGATCAGAAGCCAGCAGGTGCCCACCCCACTGTTTCAGCCCCCGAGACGAAGCGCAACATGCCTCAAAGTGATAGGAGGCAAGCAGGAGCCCACACCGCACTCATGGCCAAAAGAAACCCCTGACCGGTATGAGGTGCCAGCAGCCCCCTGCCCTGCAGCGCATTGAACTGAGTGGGGTGAGGCCAGGAATGTGAAAGAGGAGCGGTGCCAGCAACCCCCCCTTGTGATTCAGAGCCCGGTGAGAACTGAAGCCAGCCCCCCCCCCCCCCATGGGGAGCGAGCGTGAGGGCAAAGAGACAGTAATGAGAAGCCCGCAGCGTGGGTGAATCTGCTGGGGCTGATAGAGGCGCAGCAGTGCCTGTGAATAATTTGCAGCAAAGTGCCCCATCGTGTGTGCACAAACGGATGCATTTCCACAAAGTACACAGACACTCACCACAGCGAAGGAGAACTATTCCACAACCTGGAGGGGTCCTAGTGCATGAGTGTGAGCAAGAGCCATCAGTGAATGTGCTCTCCCACGAGGCAGTGAGCACGAACCCTGTAACGTTGTGGGAAAGCCGAGAACAGAAAAAGTGAGCCTGAGTAAAGCAGCACTGCCACCTAGTGGCCATCTCCCATTAACACACCCGCTGAAAGGAAAGTACACAGCAGCTAGAACACAGCTGCCATACAGGGACAGAATGACGGTTGAGCATAGAGATTTCCCAGAGACTAACAGAGAGCCACCTGCTGCTAAGTGGCTGCTCCTAAGGAAAAAGGAACGGAATAAAGCACACACGTCTGCAGAGACAGACACTTGCTCATGCCTGCCTGAGACTAGTGCCATGGCTGGCCAGGAGAAGGAGCCAAGCCTCACCCAGATGGCGGACAAAGACAAAACTGAACAGTGGGTGCATGGAGTGTGCGCAAGAAAACTGCCAGGCCCGAGTGGCGCCAAGTCACCACACAGCCCTTGAGGATGAAGAAGGATGGTGCAGGAACGCTCCAGGAGTGCAGGAACTCCACACAGTGGGTACACTACTCACAGTGCACAAGGACATCGAATCACAGCGCACGAGGACATCAAACAGGACATCACTGAAGGGGCAGGCAGACCCCTCAGACATTGACCACCACACTGGTCGCATGGAGGAAGAAGCCGACCACTCCGCTGGACACATGGAGGAAGAAGCCAACCACCCTGTTGGTCACATGGAGGAAGACGCCGACCACTCCGCTGGTCGCATGGAAGAAGAAGCCGGCCACCCAGTAGTTCGCAAAGGAAGAAGAAGCCGGCCACCCAGTTGGTTGCAAGAAGGAAGAAGCCGGACACCCAGTTTGGTCGCAAGGATGATGCTGACCCCCAGAAAGTCAGCGAGCGAAGAGATCTGACAAAGACATCTGCGAATAGAACAAAGGAGGAAATGTCCACGAGGAGGACCAGAAAGGAACGGACAC
The DNA here is from genome assembly GCF_964263255.1 of Lissotriton vulgaris. NCBI lineage: Eukaryota > Metazoa > Chordata > Amphibia > Caudata > Salamandridae > Lissotriton > Lissotriton vulgaris. Next base: position 162,828,835 of record NC_141689.1, read on the forward strand.
GAAGTCCCACAACATCACTTTGACATCAGAAGTATCATGTGACAGAAGGTCGCGACGGTCACGGAGCAAAATAACGTCAGTGTTGTAGTGCCGGGACACGACCAGAGGGAAACGAGCAGAGGTCCCACTGCTCGTAGAAGCCTGGTCAAGATGAGAAGGAAAGCGAGGAGACCGGACACCGTCGCAAAAGGGAAGTAGAGAAATGATGGCGAGTGAGCAATCTATCTTTGTGACGGCTGTTTAACCAATCACCATGTGGGCTTCACCCAGTGGTGGCTGGTATTTAGCTGCCGTGAGGGGGGTGAGTCGCGGGGAGGAGAGGGAGGATGAGTTGAAAATAAAAATAAAAATACACTTACCTGTCTGTTGCTGCCTCCACCTCCTCCTTCTCTCTGCCCTCTTCGCCCGCAGAGCAGGAAGCACCCGGCTCCCAGCCTCACGAAAGCCAAACACAATGTTGCAATGCAGCGTTGTGCAGAGTTGTGATTGGCCTGAGCACCGTGGATCAACACTTAGCCACAGAAGGGGAGGCTGGGCATGTTCTCCATGCAGGCTGTAATGTAGCCTGCATCATAAACATACAAAGTAAGCATGGCAAACCACTTCTCCCCTGCCCTGCTCTGTGGGCCGAGCAGCCCCGCCCCAGCTGACCAAGGACGTAAAAATAAAATGATAATTAAAATGAGTTATTATCATTTTATTTTTACCTTTTTACCTTCTCGGTAAGGCGATGCTCCTCCACCACCGTGGAGGAGCCGCCACTGGCTTCATCTCCCTGTAACCTCTGACTCTACTCCCGACTTCTTAACATCTCATTCCAATCTTCAAGATTGCACGTCTCTTCCCTGGTGGTGTATTGTGTTTATTTGTTTCATTGTGTAAATGCGAACCGCATTTTTCCTGTGGATCGAAACCACAGTTGTATTTAGAAAGAAATAAGAGAAAAGAAGCAAAACAGTGTCCCGCGGATATAATGAAGCATTCCACAAAAACGTTTACATGCAATGCTTAAGGATGATCAAAGGGAAAGAGGCCCCTAATTATTCTGTGAAATATATGTAAATAACCTTGACATGTATTTATCCTAAGTTGCACAAAGGGCCGGAGTGAAATATTCGAAACTGGGAGGCAATTAGCACACAAAAGAATTTGGCAAAGAGTTGCCTGCCTGAATCTTGACTCATGAAATCGCTGCAACAAATTTAGATTGTTACATGCAAAATAAACCAATATGACTGTTGGGTTGTCTAATAGAAATTTCTGCTTCAGTGCTACATATTTCAATGCCTGTGACATACATGCCATCACAAGAGGGAGACCTGATTTTTTAAGCCAAACATGACTTTAGTTTAGCGTCTGAAACCTAAACTTGACTCTGCCTCAATGTAAGTCAATTGATAAAATATATTTTAAAGAATTTTTTTCATATACTTCCACTTCCCTTTTCTAAAATGTTGTCATGTATGCTGTGACATCACAATATGACGCCACAGTTTCTGATTGGCTTTGAATCTGTGTCTATAGTGTTTGTCGGCTCGTATTGAAGCACTGGTCATTAACGTGCTGCACACTCGAATTTCAATAAAGATTTTTGAAAATGCACAATAGCCTACAACATAGCTTGCCTGTGATATGATGTTGTAGCATCCTCCCCAGCCCAAGAGCACATAGCAGACCATGCCACACAAGGAGATTTGGTTTGCACATGTTTATTCTTCAGCATGCAACCGTAAAATGAACATAATGCGTTTCAAACTTTAGTAACCACACCCAGCCACATCCAACGGACTATGTAATACTTGTAAGGAGTCTGCAAGGGCCACTAGAGTCTTCATTCAAAAAAATACAGGACGCAACATCTCTCCCTTTGTCAAATAAAAATTACGAACAAATACATACACATATACACATTGCAGCTCCTCGATGAGTCGTCCAGTTGCTTGCACCAACCTTCAAAATCTACTTGTATGAGATAGAGGAAGGGCGCCTTCATCTTGCATCTCTGGAAAAGAGGTGGATGATTGACTTGTGAACTCAGGTAGACTTGCCTCACTCATGAATGAATTCTGGAGCTGATGAGCATGGAGGCAATGGCTTAAAGTGTGACAAGTCTCTGGTAATGAATTTTCCATGTCAGTTTAGCAGTTACCCAATGTCTTTTGATCGCCACAACTCTTAGCAGGTCAGCATCAAATGGAGTGTCTGTCTTGTTTGTCCTCTTTTGCTTAACAAGAATTTGGTCTCCTTTAACTAAAACTGTGTCTCAAGTGCGTCAGCGCTTGTCGGCATTGGCCTTCATTTTTCATTTCCAAGAGAGATGTCAGTGACACAAATCTCCTCACAGTCTATTGACAGGCTGGTGGTCCATTGAGGTATCTTCATTCCACGAGCTCTCCCAAATAGCAAGGTGACAGGACTTACTCCTGTTGTGGAACAAGGAGTGGAACAGTAAGCATGAAGGGCTGGGTGCAGAGCAAACAAGAGGTTGATGCCCCCCAGTGCAGTGCATTGAACCACCCTTTTCAAAGTACTCATAAATCGTTCAACAATGGCAATTGCCTGTGGCCAGAGAGGTGTACTTTTCTGATGTTTTATGTTCAAACAATTAACAAAAGTCTTTGAACTCTGATATTGAAGGGTGGATCGTGGTCAGATTTGAAAATGGAGAGAACACCCCATGTTGTGAAAATGTCATCCGGCCTTTCGATGACTCTGTCATGTGTGGTTGATGATAAGTCTTCCACTAGAGGAAAACATTAGCACTCATCAACTACTACCATGAGATGATGTCCGTTGTGGAGAGGTCCGAAGAAATCAATAGGTCTGGGCATCAAATTCTGCTCCGCTCGCGGAATTTGGGCAATTTTGCATTCCACGGAGAACGGGAAATTGCCAACAATTCCGCGATCCACTGTGTAGTGGAATTATTTTCTTGTTCGCGTTTTAAAAATGCTTCCTAGTACGTGCGATAGTGACTTACTCGGATTCCTGCTTTGGCAAGCAAGTTTTCCTAACCATTCGCGTGCGCCACGAGATTTTGGTAGCCGACCACGCAATCCCGCGAGAGTTTGCGATCGTGAACACGTCATTTGCCGCACCATCTGCGGAATGTTGGTGAAGCTTGCAAAATTTTCAATCTGGAGAAGAATAATATTTTGAGCAGCATAAAACCTTCTATAAAATGATGATTTGGATGAGAAAAACTCCTCGGATTGACATTTGGCTGCCCTTTTTTGCTCAATTTTTTGGGGGGCAAGGGAGGAAGTGCCACAGAGTCTCCTACTTCCTGTTGCTGTCCAGCAGGCTCCTCCCAGTGCTTTGTCCATCTCCTGTTCATTTTTCATTTGGATTTGAGCTGGAAGGATCACTCTTTGTGTCTGCTGCATCATTATCATTGCATTTGAGGACTTTTGGATTTGAGATTTTACAAGTTGGTGTTGTTTTTTGTTTGGATGGGGCATTGCAGTTGCTGCAACTACGATTTTGGTACTTTTCATAATTTAAAAAAAAAAATTGTGGGTAGCCAGAAGGCCCAGAGCTAGTCATGGGTGGGTGCATGATGAAACAACTGTTCCTTTGCTGTGTGATGTATTTATTTATTTCAAACATCATTTAGGGCATGTACGTCATTGGATTGAATTGCAAAATGTATATTTTTGGGTGTATTTCAGTTTTTGGGTGTATGTTAAATAATTGCCTTAGTTGTGCAAAGTGTGTTGCAGATCTTGTTTAGCCCTGTGGATTTTCGTTTTTGCATTTTATTGCATTACAGGCAAAGCATTGTGGTTTAGAATGCAGCCTTTGCCTGGCTATTATAGTCCTGTTTTCAGTACATTGTTTTCCATGCCCCCTGCTTGTTGCTTGTGATTTGTGAGTGTCCATGTGGCTGGTGGCCATTTCTGGTGGGAGTTATAAGTGTGCTGCTTTTGCCGTATAGGCTTGCATGTGTTTCCTTTGTGGCCTAGGATTTTTGTTGTTTTGGGCCTGACCATGAGGCTGGTAGCCAGTTTGAAGCCAGGCAGTGTGCTTTTTGTCATAGGCCTGCATTGCCTGTCTTCAGTTTCTTGTTGTTGTGGGCCTGGCCATGAGGCTGGAGGCCATTTTGAAGCCAGGCAGTGTGCTTTTTGCCATAGGCCTGCATTGTCTGTCTTCAGTTTTTTGTTGGTGTGGGCCTGGCCTTGTGGCTATTGGCCATTTTGAAGCCCGGTAGTGTGCTTTTATCCATAGACCTACAAGCTTGTGGCCTAGTCTGCCAACAGGCCTTTCATTCAATAGGATCAGAGGTAGTCAGGGGTGCATAAAACAACTGTTTCTGTGTATTCTGTTGAATGTAAACATCATTTAGGGCATAGATGGCATTGGATTGAATTGCAAGACCCCCAGCCAGGAAAAAGAGGGTTAGTTCATCAACTTCTTCTTCAAGCCCCGCTTCTGATGATCTAGAAGCCACTTGGAAGCCACCAGCTCAGTCTGAGAGTGATGCATGCCACAAGACAAGGCTAGTGAAAAGGAAGGTTCAAGAAAGCCTTAGAGTTATGGAGGCAACAAAACCAATGCTAAGCCCTCTTGGGCGCAGCCATTGAAAGACCTTGCTGTTAAACTCTTCCAAAATGTTTGCCGCAGTATGATATTTCTCCATGGCGAGCATGGCTACAGTTGCATGTTTCCGAGTAGCATTACAAATCTCAGCTCTGTCAACAGTACCTACTTCAGATCGCTTTTCTCTAACCCCCACAAAAGAGACCCAGTGTGCAGTGATGCACATGTAGTCAGTGGCTGGGCAACTGTGCTGTTCACAATATCCACCTGACAACAGACATGTAGACCAGTTACCCAGCCACTGATTACATGTGCATCACTGCACACTGGGTCTCTTTTGTGGGGGTTAGAGAAAAGCAATCTGGAGTAGGTGCTGTTGACACAGCTGAGATTTTTAATGCTACTCAGAAACATGCAACTGTAGCCAGAGTTTAACAGCAAGGTCTTTCAATGTCTGTGCCCAAGAGGGCTTAACATTGGTTTTGTTGCCACGGATAATGGCAGTAATGTACTTAAGGCCATGGAGGTTGGTGCCTATTTCAGGGTCCTGTGTTTGGCGCACTGCATTAACATTACAGCTCAAGACTTTCTGAAAAAATAGCCAATTGTCATCAACTTACTGACCACCTGCCGCAGAATATGCACTAATTTCAGCCATTCTTATAAAGCCTGGAAGCAGCTGAGGATCATTCAACGTGACTATAGAATGCCAGTCAAAGCACTCATCCACGAGGTGGCAACACGTTGGAACGCAAAGTATGACATGCTGTTTGAGCAGTGCAGACCAATCAATGAATATGTCATACGAAGGACGGATGCTATTGTGAAAGGCATGACCCTTTAGATGGACAAATGGGGCCTAGTTAAATGCCTGACAGAGATGCTTCTTCCTTTTGAGGTCTTCACACGTGAAGTCAGCAAGGAGGACTGCACTATGGGCCAAGCTATCCCGTTGCTGCACATGCTAGAGCAACAGCTGAAGGAGGTGTCTGAAGCGTACATAGGTGTGGAGGAAAAAAGAAGCATATGAGTTGGTGGAGAGCTTATCCTGTCACTTAACTGAAAAGGGAAGGGTGCAAACTAAGATTTTGTCACAAGAACATTACATTTGTGACACAATTCTGGATCCACAGTACAAATCGGCAATGAACAGTAAAACATTACTTCCTTTTTCAGAAGTGGATGTTGCCCGTTACAAAACTTGGATAGCTGAGGCAGCCAGTAAATTGGAAAATGAACTGCTGGTAATTAAAGGCCCGCTACTCAAACCCACAAAAAGTACTGCAGCAGGGTATCCGTCGTCAAGTGCAACTTTAGAGTCTGAGGGCAGTGCGTTGGTTCACAGCTGTCACCAACACCAACACTATCAACAACATCAAGAACCGGATCATCAGCCCCAGTAAAAATGGCACAGGATTGGTATTTGCAGCAAAGACTTGCTAGGTCCAGTGCTGAGTGCATTGAGCGGATGGTCCAGGCCTATCTGGATGACCCAACAGTTGTCTACATTGATCAAAACCCATTACGGTATTGGTATAGCAAAAGGGGCCAATGGCCAGTGCTCAGCAGGCTAGCGATAAACTATGGCTTGCCCTGTCGCAAGTGTCTCTTCTGAACGTGCTTTCAGTGCTGCTCGTTCCCTTGTAAAAGTGAAAAGGACCAGTCTCTCGCCCAAAAACATGAAGAGGTTAACCATGATCAAAATGAATAAGCAATTTATACCACCAAATTACACAATACATGAATCAACACAGTAAGATGAGGACAACGGCTCAGGTGATGGAAGTAGCATGTTAGATGATGATTACCTACTTCTGGTTGAACCCCCAGAGTTTGAGACGAGCTATTCTTCCATGACAACTAGACTTCTACTTCTTACTGTCTTCCTCCCTTATTGACTTTCATTTGTGTGTCTGTCTTTCTGGTTGGAAACTTCGAATCATAACAAATCCATCACCACCGTCTTCTAGTCTGCTCCTCCATCCTCATGAATCGCCCTAAATCTATTCCGCTCAAGCCAGATGATTAGCATAGTAGAAGAAAAAAGAAAATCTTGCCTTGTTGAGTCCCTCCAAAAGAAATAGAACATGATGATGACTACTATAGCTATCCTCCTTTCCGAGCAGAGACAGACTGTCCATTAACTGAAGATGAGAAGGAACAGGTAATGAATGATGCCATGCATTGGATGCTGACTAAATGATTTGTGTTGTTGTTGTTTGTTGTGCATGAAGTTAATTCATTATGTACTATTATATAAATCTACACACTAAAAGTAACTCAAGGCAAGGTATGTTTCCCTTCTTGTTTTTTAATAACAAATTTGTACTTCTACTCTAGGCCGATCCATTGCATTTTGAATATGGAAAGGGGATTCAATCTGTACTCTGCACACTGAGTTGGGCAACACCATGATGATGACCACAATGACATAATATCTTCACAGTCACTCAGTAGGATCCGAGATGATTGATGGAATAAGTCAGGGTGTTTCATGAGTGGCATAAAAGGAAAACAAGTCAACAACAACCACTATAGAACTACATGTCTGTGTAGTGGTGGAGTAGAGTGTGGTGGTATGACTGACAGCAGTGCATTGATTTAGTCACTTAATTAGTAAAATGCTATGTTGCTGTATATGTGCTTTGTCTGCCTCTGACAAAAAATGCACGCTAAATAGAGGATGGGTCACGGGTGCCGTGGGCCTGCTCTGTCCTGTTGTTGTTAGAGGTTAATACTGGAAACAGACTAGAGTAGATGTGATGTATCCATGCCGCCTCTGAAAGTGTTCTTGTTGCACTCCACCGTAATTTATGTTTTTTTTCTCCTTGATTTTTCAATATCCCTTTTGTTTTTCCATCTACAATTACAGCGGTCCCTTACCCTGTGCTATACTGGGAAAAACAACTCACACTTACCTTATCAACGAATCTACATGTGCCAGACAGACAGTGGCGTCACCCAAGATTGATGGCCGGAGTGTCCATGGAAGGGAGGACCAAGAGTAATGCCGAGCTGCAACTCGCCATTTTGACCAGGATAACATACAGTAACAGTATCAACTTTCATCATCTTTTAAATAATTTGATTCATTTTTGGTCTTCAGTCATTACTACTGTGTGTTGTTATGTTTGTTCCCTGCTTATAATTCAAATTCATCCCTACAGCTATTTTTGAATTTTCTTTACTATCTTTAAGAGTAAACCCGGTACAACAGAACATAAACTGTATGTAAATCGGGTCTCTCTGAGGGCAGACAGGAAAGGCAAATTGCATAATATACTGCTGCCCTGTACTGTCTAATTGTCTAGTAGTAGTTAGTAAATACTACTTATCATTAACCATCAAGTTATCATCATCATGCATGTATTTCCTTTTTCTCCCTTAACAGATTTATGGATATGGTCGTCTGCCCAGATTATGTTTTGTTGTTGTCCATGATTACTGTTTTTCTTTGCCAAACATTTGCCCAAACCCCCTTCCCATCCATTCATCAAACCCTAACCCTCTTCCCCCGGGCTGTGTGACTTTTTGAGGTGTGATTAAATTAAATGTACACCAATAATTTATCACATGTTTGCTATGGCAGATGTGACAAAAGCAACACTAATTCAATTTCAAGGCAGGGCGACAATCTTCTTCTGCTTGCCCCCCCCACCTCCCCCCTCCCATGAGCAGTATATTTGCAAGGTAATATTTTTACCAAAGGAACCTTATGCCCGTTGATAAATGAGTGTTGCAGGCACAAAATGAGGCTATATCTTCTATCAAATGCCGGCATTGCCCATTTAAAATCAGTAAACAGATAGGCAACAAAGAGCGGACAAGGGGCCTCAGGGGAGGCTTGTTGAATTGTCGATCCCTCCCGAGACACGCCTTGCAAATTTGGGACCTGCTCTTAGAGGAGAGCCTTGATTTACTCTTTCTGACGGAAACATGGCTGGGGGCAGATTCCGACCCCGAGATTATCGAAGCCCTTCCACCCGGCTATAGTATAGCCAGGGTGGATCGACCGTCAGGCAGAGGAGGCGGGATTGCAGTGATCAGCAAGGCCCCCCTGGTGTGCTCCCTCGAACCTCTTGGGGTAGAGAATTGCGAGGCCGGCAAATTTGCATTGAAACTTGGCCCTCAGGACCATATCTCGGGTGTCCTCCTTTATAGACCTCCTGGGACCTTGGGAAATTTTAGGCAGAGTCTGCAAGAACACCTTGCTCACCTGGCGCTTAGGCATAGGAAGGTCCTGCTTCTGGGTGATCTAAATATTCATTTTGATGACATCCAGTTAAAGGAAGCCAAGGAGATGAGGCAGGAATTACGAAATACTGATTTGGAATTGATAAATCAAACACCCACACATACTCATGGCCATTTATTGGACCCGGTGTTTGCCAACTGGGAGGGCATAACCAAGAGTATTCCTAACCCACTTCCCTGGACAGACCATTTTTTAGTCCCTTTTGAAATTGGCACTTCAGGTAGCACTGACCCCCAGTTGGGAGGCAAAAATAGTTACCCATACCGTAAATGGAAAAATTTCTCACAACCTATCTTTAGCGAGATGCTAAGCTTAGGGGAGATGCCGGGAGGCACGGATAGTGAAAGTGCTAATCGTAACTTAGAAACCCGGATCCTTGATGCCTTGAACAGGGTAGCACCTTTATCTAAGGCCAAACAGGGGAACAGAGCTAGGAGATCGGCCCTATGGTACACGATAGATCTGCAGTCAATCAGATTAGAATGTAAAAAGCTGGAAAGACTTTGGCGCAGGGATATGAATGAGCGCAGTAAATTTCAGTATAGAACAGCCCAGAGAAATTACCAAAAGCAGGTTAGAGCTGCTAAAGCCACATATTATGGAAACAGAATTAGTGAGGCGGATTGTTCGTCTAGAGAACTGTTTAAAATTTACAAAGAAATCTCAGCCGTCTAAAATTCCAATGTTCCGGAGACTGACTCCAGCTTGGAATGCAATAAGGTGGCAGAATATTTTGCCAACAAGGTTAAAAAAATCTACAGTTCTTTCTCCAGATGTCCTGCTGAAGGAGAAACCTTCGTAGAACTGAAGGAAGTGGCACTGCTGAATTGTGAGCTGAGGTTAGAGTGTTTTACCGTACCGCCCAGTAAAGAACTTGAAACCATTTGCACCAGTATAAAATCGGGTTCTCCACGAGACCCCGCTCCCCCGAGGGTCCTGGGTGCAAGCATAGTGGCTCCAGAACCTTACATCCGCCATGTCCTTGTAACATCCTTTGACTCCCAGACCCTTCCGGTAAACTGGAAAAAGGCCATTGTGTTACCTATTAGGAAAAAACCTAATATAAGCCATGATGTCCTGGAGAACCTACGACCCATTTCTCTGCTACCCTATGCTGCGAAAATTGCAGAGAAAATTGCAAATATGCAATTGATGGCATTTGCGGAGAAGACTAATCTCCTGCACTCCTCCCAATCGGGGTTCCGAAGGGGTTTCTCTACTGAGACGGCCTTATTACGAGCCACCAAAACTCTACGTCAAGGGGCTGACGCAGGCCTAACCATGGCACTGATCATGCTAGACCTTAGTGCAGCGTTCGACACTGTAGCACATATCACCTTGCTACAGTGTCTGAACAGAGGAGGTGTGACTGATAGAGCACTCGGTTGGCTAAATTCGTTTCTGACGGGCAGAAGCTTTCAGGTCCAGCGGGGCTCGTTTCAGTCTGAGGAGATGGTATTGGAACAGGGGGTGCCACGGGGCTCATCTCTGAGTCCTACTCTTTTTAATCTATATATGGCCCCCCTGGCTGAGGTAGTCCAATCGTTCGGCGTAGAGATTGTTTCCTATGCCGACGATACGCAGCTCCTACTCACCCTCACCCAAACACCTGCAGCTGGAGCCAATAACTTCCGAGCCTGCATGCAAGCATTGGCTACTTGGATGGATAATCACTGTCTAAAACTGAATGGCTCCAAGACAGAAGTCTTGGTGGTTGGTGGTGATCAACAGCTCTGGACATGTGACTGGTGGCTAAGCTGTCTAGGCTCTATGCCTACACCCTGTCCTGAAGCTAAGAACTTAGGGATTTGGGTGGATCCCACATTCTCTTACGAGACACACATTAGTCGATTAGCGGGCAAGTGCTTTGGAGTCCTAAAGACTCTCAATAAAACCCTGGACCTCCTCCCCTTGGAGGCTCGGCGCACTATGACCCAGGCACTGATTACGTCACGCCTCGACTATGGGAATGTCCTCTTCTTGGGAGCTTCTAGTAAAAGTATAGGACGACTTCAGATACTGCAAAACGCTGCAGCTCGCCTAGTACTTAGACTCCCAAGAAGAGCCAATTCCAGAGCCGCCCTGGAGACCCTCCACTGGCTCCCAGTGAAAAAAAGAATAATGTACAAAGCCCTCCTAATATGTCATCGGATCCTTTGGCATAAAGCTCCCGGCTATTTGGCGGGTCTGGTTACCTGGTATGAGCCACGCAGACCGCTTAGGTCGGGCGGAATGGGCACGCTTGTGACCCACCGCTATAGGAGAGTAAAAATGGGAGGTCGGTCCTTTAGAGTGGCGGCGGCGATAGGCTGGAACAAACTTCCCACCAGTCTCTGCCTGGAGCCATCTGAAACCAAATTCCGCCGTCAACTGAAAACACACCTGTTCTCCTTGTAAGTCTACATTAGTGTTTCTGGCCATGTACTGACCTCTCCACTGGCGAGCTCCTTCTCTCTTTAGCGCGGGGACACGCCGGGATGGCGTAACCATAGCACTTTATAAATGTCTTCATAATTATTATTATTACATCAGCTCTAATTGCCGGCATCAATTGAATCTGTTGGTATCCTCTTACACAGCACTAACGGTTACGCTTGTGTTGAGTGTACTGTAGGCCTAGTCGAGTGACTCGACACAACTAGAGTTTGTAACTCGTTGTAGTAGGCTATCCCCGCCACCATTATGTTTTTGGGCTGGGATTTGTTCCACCTGGAGCAAAGGTCGGCAAGGGGTAGGGTTCCTAACCGGAATTTAATGTACAAAGACCGGTCCATGGCGATGGTAATTAAGTCCATGTAGGGCTCAAAGGCAACAGTGCAAACAAATTGGCAAATTAAAAGACATAATTCAAGGGAGAAAAGTAAGGAAGACACCAAACTAAATAATTAAAAAAGTATAAAGTTTCATTTAATTAATCCACAAACATTCACGTTTAAAAACAATTAATAAAATACATAAATTATACACAATAAATTTGTTACAAGAACAACTAAATAATACAGTGTTCAATATGTCCCATAAAAGAATCCTATAACATAACATATATTTTGTGGCAAACAGATGGTATAGTTCGACGCGCGTTTCGGCGTTGTTTAGAACGCCTTCTTCAGGAACCACAATATTATCTGAAAAACATATTAATGCAAGGAAAAAACAAGGATCAGATTATTTTTAATTTACATAAAACTATACATGTGTAGTCCATATACAAACACAATTATCTAAATTAATTACGGTGTCTAGTTCACTATAACTCCCTACTCATACAGCAGAATATTGCTGTACAAGGAACAAACTACAAATGTATTTTTTGAGCAGCAAAAAATTCCAAAGGGAAGGAAAAGAATTAAGGGAAGGATAAGAATGTGTGAGAATACAGTTTCTCTAAAAAGTGTCTTCAGAGTACATGTGTATGGGCATTGCTAATGTATGTATCCGGTAACCCATGAAGGATAGGGATGTATTAAGATGTTTAGACTATCCTAAACACTCCATAGGTAGTAATTACTCATATCAATCCAATAGCTCACTTACCACCAAAGTAGAAAGTAGAAAATGAGGTGGATGCTGCCCTTGTCAATCAAAAGTCTTGAAGAAACAGTAATAGTTTCTATTGAAAACAATAAGGGGATGTCAGAAATGAATATTATCACGATGTGGGTCAAAATGTTGTTAAATAATATATAAAGAGACAAATTAATACTCAGTATTATATGAATATGGGGCAGGGTAGTTAATCTAAAGCACATCAACGATGTATAAATATGGTGAACATAACTGCCTGTGCTTCACAGCAACAACATCTTTTATTAGCAAGAAGGCTGCGGTAGCTTTGCAGTGCTGCTGATTGCTGATGCGCTTCGCGAAGACCCATTCCCAGTAAAAAAAATTTAGGGACTCCTTTGGGGGGGCTGAGTGACTAAGCCAACAGGAGTCCAGACCTAGATCCCCTAAGAGATGTTTAATTTCCCGGAGCCATTTGATCTTGTGCCAACCGTCGGAGCGCATCACCTCTGCTAGTCCGTCAGCGTAGGATTTTAGCTCCGGAACCCTCCACAGGCGAGCCCAAAGCAAGAGAGGTCGGAGGCGTGCCTGGTCCCCAATTGCTTTGCAGCCTACATCCATTAGGACTGGGAGTGTCGGGCTACTCATCGGGATGGCAAGGAGGTCTTTAATGAATTTGTTCTCGGCCTTGCTCAATGAGTCCACTTTACCTAGGCCCCACAGTTCAGCTCCGTAAAGTGACGCAGATACAGCTCGGGCTTTATAAATGTCTATTAAAGGGGCAACACATTGCTTGGTTGAATTATTGTACTCCTTGAGGAGGCCCCCCCCCACCCTTTTGTGACCAATTGTCATTTTGTTGATGTGGGCGGTCCAGCTCATCGCATCACTTAAACGGATTCCCAGGTAATCGAATTCTGCCACTCTTTCAAGGGGGGTGGAGTTCAAGATAGGGGGACGGCCAAGTTTACGAGGTGGGTGCATGACTAAATACTTGGTTTTGTCCACATTGATGACTAGTCCTCTGATAGTGCAGAAGTCCTGGAAGCGGTTCAGGAGTTTCTGGAGACCTTGGGGGGTTTTCGAAATGAGGAGGGTGTCATCGGCGAACAGCAAAGTTGGGATTTTTACACCTCCCAAGGTGGGAGCGTCTGCTGGTTCGCCGAGAAGGTGCTCTACCACCCCAATAATGTAGAGGGAAAATAGGGTGGGAGCCAGGACGCAACCCTGCCGCACTCCCCTCTCGACCCTGATCTTATCGGTCTTTTCCCCATTCAAGCCCCATCTAACCTGGGCGTAGGTGTTGTTATGCAGTTTGATGAGGAGGTTTAGGATGTACGGAGGCATCCCTAGGCCATGTAACACCCTAATGAGTTCCTCCCTAGGAACCAGGTCAAAGGCAGTCTTCAGGTCGATAAAGGCCAGGTAGAGACTGCCTTTGCCTAGCTCCACCACCTTCCAGTACAATAACAGGAGCCTGAACACTTGTTCGATAGTTCCGGTACCTGAACGGAACCCGGCTTGCATATCAGACAGAATGTGGTTGTCGTCCACCCATTGTAAAATCCTCCCCAAAATGGCTTTCCCCGCCAGTTTCTGACTCGAGTCTATTAGGCTTATGGGCCTATAGTTCCCAGGTAAGTCCCGGCAGCCCTTTTTGAAAATAGGGACTACCTCTGCTCCTTTCCAGGAGTCTGGCACAGATCCTCCCTCGATGATTGCGTTAAGAAGGGCCGAGATCAGTACCCCCCATTCTTCAGAGTAGGCTCGGAGGATGTCTCCAGGGAGACCGTCCGGGCCAGCTGCTTTTAATGGCACCAAAGTTTTGATCTGCTTTGTGACATCCAGTACGGAAAACAAGTCCAGGTCTCGGTCTAAGGTGTAAGGCGGGAGGATGAAGGGATCATTGAGTGGGCCTTCAATGGCGGAATAGAGTGTTTGAAAGTGGGAAAACCATGTCTGAGCATTGATGCTACAGGTCCTCAGTGTGTCATCGGGACGGTTCCTGTTTCCCACCAAGTCCCAAAAGCCTTTGGCGTCTTTCCCACGACTGGCAGCCAAGAGGTCCTGCCAGTAATTATCCTCCCACTCCTTCTTGGCATTTTTTTGGCAGAGTGAATAGTGCTTCCTGGCCACCCTAGTCCTGGAGGGTATTTTAGACTTAACCGCTTCAATAAGAAGCAACTTCGCCTCCCTACACTTCTGGTTAAACCAGCCCTGTCTAGCCCGTGTACGGGGTTTCCTCCTGTTAGTACTAGCTGGGATTATGAAAAGGTCACTGATGGCCTGGGTTATGGTGCAGAACCTAATGGTCACCTCCAACAACCCATCCTCACAGGGGTCAAGGTTATCTAGAGCTGAGGTAAGAAGCTGCCTGATGACAGAGGTTTACTCCTCTGAGAGCGACAGCTTCGCCCACTTTAACCGACGTCCACAGTTGGAAACTGCTGTCAAGTCCGGGGCGGGATTACGAGTGGTTCTGTTCGTAGTGCCAGATAGCCACCTATGGGACAAGGTGAGCGAGAGGAGATTGTGATCACTCTCTACAGATGGTATGATCACCATGTCCTTTACCATGCTCCACAAGTTTACGTCAAGAAGAAAATAATCAATTCTTGACGTGTGTCCAGGCCTGTTGTAAGTATGGGCCCCTGCTTTATCAGAACCAGTCCTGCCATTAGCAGCCCTCAGACCAAACTCCATAGTTATGGAGTTAATCTGAAGGGCCACTTCTGTCCACTTTTTGATAGGGCTGAGTTCTAAGGACGGTATCCCCCACCTGATGTCATGTTCCTCTTGATCTTGTAAAATTTCGGAATCCAGGGGCTCAAAGGTGCAATTAAAATCGCCCGCCACCAGAGTGCAATACTTGTAAGGTGACGAACGGAGCAGGGCTTCTAGGCAAGTTATGACTGGGGATTCTCTACCCCCCTTCGTACCTCGGGCATAAATGTTAAAGATGTTTAAGATGACTCGACCCTGAGGGTTTTTCAGGGAGATGTTGAGGAGGTCCGGGCATTTAGTATCCCGCTCCACCACCCTGCAGTTGAGTTCAGAGGCCACCCAGATGAGGAGGCCGCCTGAAGGGCGACCCCTACCAGTTCCTGCGTGGACAGCTGGTAAATAGTGGGTGGAGTATCCTGCCTTGTGTAGGGGCTCCTTACTCTAGGTTTCCTGGAACGGGCATATGGAGTATTGCTCCACAAGCGAATTCCAGTCGGGCAATGCCAGCTTTCTCTCGAGGCCTGCTACATTCCAGCTGAAAACCCTAAGGGATGGGTCTGTCACAGCCGCAATGCTACAGGTCTCGACAGGAGCAAGTGAGTCCACAACACCCTCAGTTGGAAAGCCAACTAGGGGGTCAAGTGGTGCCCTCGCCTCCCCTGGTCCCCTTACAGTCTCAACAATGACCTGGTCTTGTGGTGTGGTCGGAGGGCTATGAATTTTAGCAGAAGGGGAGGACTCGATGTCGGGACTCCAAGCCACCAAAGCCTCCTCAGGAGCGTCACGGAGTCAACAGCCCCAGAAACCCCAGTTCGGTAGTGGTGGAACTGGATGGGACTGCGCTAGGGTGATTCCTGGGAAAAATTGGCCATGGACGTTGTTTTGGAAAGGGGGCCCGGGATGGATAACAGGGGTAATCGGGGCCGGCCGCGGGTAGAAGGATAGATCAACTGCATCAACTCCCGGGCCGGCCACGGTTCGCCCTTGGGAGCATATTGAATGGGCAGCTCTTATGTCTTGAAAATTGACCACCACGCAGTCTCCCTCAAAAGGTTTTTTCCCGTGTCCAATCCAGCCTACCCTGCGCACCCCAAGAATTAGGCCATCCACGCCCAATGGAAGGGGTCTATTGGTTTTCAGCCAGTGGATGACCTTATTCTTTAGCGCCTGGTGAGTTTCCTGCTGTGTATCTTTTAGGGGGGGAACTTTGGTGAGGACAACAACATACGGGTGGCATTCGGGGGGAGATTAACCGGGGGGCACTTACGTGTCGGATTCTGCGGGATGGCCACTGGGGAGGGATTTTTAGGCGAAGAGGTGGTAGGTTTAGCCTTAGAAGTTATCGCTACTCCGCTGGTTTTAGCCAGCGCAGCAGCCGCGGGTTGCAAGTTTGGACCAGCCCCTCCCTTCTGTTGTTTCTTATGGGCAGGATTAGGCGCAGGTATTATCGCTGCTGGGGGGGGAGTACCGTGCACTTGAGCTGCATGAATGGAAACACTCGGCCTTGCCTGCTTCGCACTGGCCTGGGAAGCTAAGGTTGGTGCTTTCCCGGTAGCCAGTGTCTTGGCTGGCAGTGTCGACTGGTCTCCAGATGGTTGGCTCACTGGAACCCCTTTACCAGCATTCCTGTCTGTATTGGCCACACTAGGCTTTGGCTGTAGTTTCAACAAGGTTTTCAGGGAGAAAAAATTGTCCCTGGTGACCTGTTCAAACTTGTCAAGCCTATCCCCCAGGCTCTTAACTTGGTCAAAGAGTGGAATCAGCAGGGACTTTACCAGTTTCTCGAGGGGCTCGAGTGAGGGTCCCTCGTTTGGCGGAAAAAGTATTGCCGGGACCAAGGGGGGAGGTAGCGGGGAATCGGCTGCAAGCTGGGGGGGGCTGGGATTCCCGAGAGATTCAGGCCCTCCGGAGTCTGAGTGTGGAGAACCCCTTTGAAGCTGTGTCCTAGGGCGCTTGTAGAGCGTGGAGTAGCTTCCCTTCCGGATATTGGTCCCCCTTTTCCTTTTCCTGTGGACCCGGGTAGGTCTAATCTGGGGGAATGGTTTTGGATCGGGTGAGGGAACAATAGAACCAGATTGAGACCTACTACCGGGAGAGCTAGCTATAGAATGAGCGGGGACGGAATCTACAACCGCAGTGCAAGGACTGCTGGGGGGAGAAACTGATATCAGGCTTTCTATCCTGTCTATTCCTGCCTCTAACGCTACAATATGTTGCTCCCCAGAAAGGGACCCAGGCGGAGGTGCAGTGGGGATAGAGGAAGTTGGGGACAAAACATGTGCCGCAGCTCCCAGGGAAGAGCGTTTGGATGGAAGGAGGTCAAGTGAGAGGCGGCGTTCCGTCATTGCAATCTCCTTTTCAATGACGGCGGCCACCCTGGTGATGAATTTGTCCATAGAGCCAATCATCGTGGAGCCCCCTGAAGCACTTTCTCCACCGCCCCTCAAAGCTTTGCCGGAGCGAGTAGACATGATGGCTATGGGTCCCGCAGGTGAACTCCGGGGTCTTGGACCCAAGGCAATAGATGTAAGGGGGGTGGCCCAGCCCAGCCTCTGTCAGCCCCTGACTGCCACAGACTGCCCGCCCTTTGCTCGGGCTTCGCTCGGCGTCCCGCTCGCGTCCCGCTGAGCGGTTACCAGTTGATTTTGTGCCGAGCGTTGTGGCCGGGGGGCGTGTCTTGCTGGGGGCGCGGCCGTGCACACCTGTGCAGCGCAGGGACTTCTGGTCTTGGTAGTCCCTGCAGCTCGCGCCTTCAGTTGACTCAGATGTTCCCTCCTCCTCCTTTCTCCAACCGCAGCTGATCGCACTCCAGTGGCCTCGACCCCATGCCTCACGCCGCGCAGCGGCACCCGCGAAGCGGGTGCTGCAAGCTGTTACCACACGGCGGGGCGGTCAATCCCTCCAGGGATACGGGGAGTCCAACTGGGAAGCGGAAGCAGAGTGGCGTTCCGGGCGGCAGCAACCGGTGAGTTCCTCAGCACGAGGGGTCCCGCTTTCTGTGGCGAGGCTTCCCTCTTTTGAATCCTGGTCGGCCGGGGGGTGTGTCTTGCTGGGGGCGCGGCCATGCACACCTGTGCAGCGCAGGGACTTCTGGTCTTGGTAGTCCCTGCAGCTCGCGCCTTCAGTTGACTCAGATGTTCCCTCCTCCTCCTTTCTCCAACCGCAGCTGATCGCACTCCAGTGGCCTCGACCCCACGCCTCACGCCGCGCAGCGGCACCCGTGAAGCGGGTGCTGCAAGCTGTTACCACACGGCGGGGCGGTCAATCCCTCCAGGGATACGGGGAGTCCAACTGGGAAGCGGAAGCAGAGTGGCGTTCCGGGCGGCAGCAACCGGTGAGTTCCTCAGCACGAGGGGTCCCGCTTTCTGTGGCGAGGCTTCCCTCTTTTGAATCCTGGTCGGCCGGGGGGTGTGTCTTGCTGGGGGTGCGGCCGTGCACACCTGTGCAGCGCAGGGACTTCTGGTCTTGGTAGTCCCTGCAGCTCGCGCCTTCAGTTGACTCAGATGTTCCCTCCTCCTCCTTTCTCCAACCGCAGCTGATCGCACTCCAGTGGCCTCGACCCCACGCCTCACGCCGCGCAGCGGCACCCGCAAAGCCGGTGCTGCAAGCTGTTACCACACGGCGGGGCGGTCAATCCCTCCAGGGATACGGGGAGTCCAACTGGGAAGCGGAAGCAGAGTGGCATTCCGGGCGGCAGCAACCGGTGAGTTCCTCAGCACGAGGGGTAATTAATAATGGGAATTTTTTTATTAATTCAATTTCACACACCACTTAAGTCCAGTTGCACAATGCATACAATAGGAGGAGAGACTGACAGTACTAGTAGGACAAGTCACTCAGTGAGGGGTACCGCATCTATCTCTTTGTGTCTTGCAAAGTCAGCCAATTATTTAAATCAAACACTGTCTGTGGCAGTGCTATTAAATGAAGTGCGGTGCCGGGCTGCTGCCAGACGGTGGCACCGTAACACTGGAGGGGGTTGGCTGGGGCCAGTGGCAAGGGAGGAGACTGCAGCTACTGCTGCCTCCTCCTTCGCCAGAACCACCAGCCACCGGTATTCAGTTTGTATGACCTCCAGCTTCCGGCGCCGGGCCATGACTGCCAACTCATTCCTGTCTGGTTTCCCTTTGGAAGGAGTGGCTATATCAAGAAGAAAAAACAAGACTATTGTAAAACATACTCTTAGCAAAGCAGTAAGACAAATTAATTCTACACATAGTGACGAATGGATCCCTCGACCCCTCACAGTCTGGCTTCCGAGCCAACCACAGCACCGAGACCGCCCTCATCGTGGCCACCGATGACATCCGAGCCCTGCTGGAAACAGTGGCCCTCATCCTCCTAGACCTCTCCGCGGCGTTCGACACTGTCTGCCACCGCACCCTAGTGCAGCGCCTCAGCAACATCGGAATCCAGGAGAAGGCACTGGAGTGGATCATCTCCTTCCTCGCTGGAAGGACACAGAGAGTCCGCCTACCACCGTTCAGATCTGCAGCCACGGAAGTCATCTGCGGCGTTCCTCAGGGCTCCTCGCTCAGCCCCACCCTCTTCAACGTCTACATGAGCCCCCTTGCGGCCATCGAATGCCAGCACAACCTCAACACCATCTCCTACGCCGACGACACCCAGCTGATCCTCTCCCTGACCAACGACCCCGCCGCCGCCAGAACCAACCTCCACGAAGGGATGAAAGACGTAGCCGAGTGGATGACGACCAGCCGCCTGAAACTGAACTCAGACAAGACGGAAGTCCTCATCCTTGGCTCCTCGCCCTCCGCCTGGGACGACTCCTGGTGGCACCGCACCCAAACCAACAGACCACGCACGCAACCTGGGCTTCATCCTGGACTCCTCCCTCTCCATGACCAGACAAGTCAACGCCATCTCCGCGTCCTGTTTCAACATCCTAAGCATGCTACGGAAGATCTTCCGATGGATCCCCATCGAGACCAGGAAGACGGTCACCCAGGCCCTCGTCACCAGCCGACTAGACTACGGCAACGCCCTCTACGCCGGAACCACCGCCAAGCTCCAGAAGAGACTCCAGCGGATCCAGAACGCCTCAGCCAGACTCATCCCCCGACACAGCCACATCTCCGGACACCTGAGAGACCTGCACTGGCTCCCCGTCAACAAGAGAATCACCTTCCGTCTCCTCACCCACGCACACAAAGCCCTACACGACCAAGGCCCGAGCTACCTCAACAACCTCCTCAACTTCTACGCTCCCAAACGCCGCCTTCGATCGACCAACCACGCCCTCGCCGCCGTCCCCCGCATCCGAAGAGCAACAACAGGAGGAATGTCCTTCTCCTACCTGGCCGCCAAGACCTGGAACACCCTCCCTACCGACCTCCGCCTGACCCAAGACCACCTCTCCTTCAGGAAGAAGCTCAAGACCTGGCTGTTAGAGCAGTAGCGGCACCCCACCACCTCCCCCAAGTGCCTTGAGACCCTCTGGGTAAGTAGCTCGATCTATAAATGCCTTGATTGATTGATTGATTGATAGTGGCACAGTAGCACTAGCAAGCACAGTACATAACATGTTTGGTATGTATCTATACTCCCACTTCCTAGGCCTCTAACATTTGAGGGAGTTTCAGGCACTCAACCGCCCATGCATCTGATTCCTATCAGCCACCTATGCATGCATCCCACGGATCCTTCTCTGCCATTCATACATATTAAATCTCGCCCATCCTTCCTCCTTTCACCCTTCTTTCCCTTTTCGTTCAACCCATCCATCAAGGTCATCTGATCTGACTTTTCGTCTTCTCCATAAAACTTTCACAGCTGAATTGAAGTCTGATAGAAGAGGCCATTGGTTACTCAACACTCCCGCCACTAATGCTATTGCTAAGGCTAAGTAAAGGGTGTCTTCTTCAACCGTTCACAACTTCTTACTTAATAACTCTCAACAGTACAGTATACAGTATACCCTTGCAGCGAGTGTAATGTCAGTAAGTAAGGATTAGGAATATAACTTACCACCGTCCGCCACTGTTGCTGGGGTACCCCCTGCAGCTCCTCTTGCAACTGCTGCATCTCCTCCTGCACCCTCAGTGGCTGCATTGCCCGCTGGCCCCGGCACTGGTGGTCGGTAGTACGCTTAGAAAAAACATCACACATTTTTTAGATGCCATATATACCTCCCCCTATTTTTCACTAGCAAGATTGAAAAAAAAGTTAATACATACATATACAACATACGTCACTAGTTCAAATCAGGTAGTAGAGTAGACTCTAGTAGTGTTATATGGTCTCTAGGGTCATTCTAGTCTTTGCTAAGTTAGCCTGAGCCATTCAACCATTTTAGCTTTGTGTTTTTTATTTTTGCACATGTTACCTCACAGCTTGTTTTGTAAGACACCTTGAGCCCACATGAGCTCATACTGCTACTGTCTGAGCATGGTGTACAAGGTTGTAAAACAAGCCACTTTGTTATTTAGTTCCGGTGTTAGTCCATATTGCTTATCCATAAAAATGCTACACTTTTTGGCATGACTGAGAAATGCTTGTAATATACTAAAATGCACCATTTTTCTCATAAAAGATGGAAGATTCCCTTCTACAAACCAGAGCTTTGCAGAGCTTATGATGTAACCAATTCTAAGTTCTTCTAAGGTGAGGGGTCCCCAGAATCCGCTCAGAGATCTTCATTTATAATTTTATATAAACTATATTCCTACCAAGGGGAGAGTGGTTCTTCCACCACTGTTCATTTATCCTGGTTTCGCCTTTTGTCTTCCATGGACTTATAGTTGTAAGTGTAACTAAGTGTAACAATGTTTATAGTTTAAATCTTATGCATTTTGCTGTTGGTGCTGCATTATAGAACAATGTACAGAGCTTGTCAGTTGAAAATAAACCTTTTGACTCAATGGTATTTGGTTTGGATTTATATGAGTGAGTGAGCGAAAGGGTGTACATTGCTTCCGCGGCTGAGAGGTCAGGAGTGTTAAGTTCTGGGTTGGGTATCTTGGGGGGGTTCGGAGAGCTAATGAGACACTATAACTAGTTGGTCAGGGGATTGTGGTGGGTTCTGATTGAGGTGTGAGGAAGGTCCAACCTCCCATCACCAATGTCCTATTTTCTTGCGCAAAGTTGTGTATTTGCATAATCCCTTCAACAGTAGTAGTTTGGCCTATCCTATCAAAAATAGTAAAGTCTGCTTAGGCATTTTGTTGGTGGGAATTGTCAAAAAGCCTCAAGATTAAGAAAACTAGAAGTAGTAGAAGAGGACAACCCAACGCACTGGACTCAATGGCTTGAGCTATTGTTGAATCTGAGTTTTATTTAAAACCTTTTAAATGAAGCGCGGCCAACTGGGCAAGCTTAGCAACAGATAGACTAATAGTAGTAGTACAGAGAGTTATAGCAGATAGCAGAGGCAGTTATAGGCAGGAATAACCAGAATTTAGAAACAGATAGTATAGATCTAAGATGAATTTGTAAAAAAAATAGAATTAGGAAACTGAAATAATAGTTTGGAAAAAAGTAAGGTGCAGGAAAAGTTAGGGAAATATAATTAATAATAGTACCTACTGGAAGACTTACTGCGGCCAGCAGCAGAGCCCTCAGTAGAAGAGTGGTCCTTGCCCTGGGAGGCATGTTGTTCTTGTTCCGCCGACTCGGACCCCGTCTTCTTGTCCCTGGGTGCTGATCATGTAAGATTTAATAAAGAAAGAGACAAACATTAATTATTGGTGTGAAATAAATAAAATATTTTAAAATACACTCAAAAAACTTTTGGGGGAACAACAATTGCAACAAGATTGAACTATCTAATCTGATCGACTAGTAGTATTGCGAGATTCACGAGCCGTCTAGTAAGCCTAAGTACCACCTGACTTAGCCCACCTATTCCAGACGGGCCAATTGTTCACTAAGTCTGCATTTCCATTTATTTTAGTACTCAAAAATGCATAGATGGAGGACACATCTATATATTTTTGAATACATCAAGTTGTTGGTTGGTTGCTGCTGATGTTCTGCTAGTGATGATATGCCTATTAACATTCACTAAACAAACTACAAAAGGTTCTACTAAGGACTGGGGTAAGCAGCACTCAGCAGCACATACATGACAGAGGATGCATCAAGCAGACCACTTAAAAAGTACCAACTAATACCAATAAGTAACTAAACCTACCAATCCACCACTATCTCTTCTTAGTGGCAGGAGGACAAAGGAAGGACTAGAATCTCTCTAGCATTACCTAACTTAAGTTCTCTAAAGTAAACTCTTACATAATCAGGCCAAGCGATCGCAAAGTTCCCAACAAGTAAGATGAGTAGCGCCTAGCACCTGTGTCATAACAATCACAGAAGATTTTTAAACGTAATTTACCTGTAATGTAAGCAGCAGCATTCTTGTTAGTCGGAAAAAAAATATTCGCAATATATAACACAGTGCAGAAGAACACAAAGAAGTAATATTAAATAGCTACTCACCAAGGGACCTCCACTCCTAGCAGGTCCAGCAGGTCCTGCTCCCGGTCCAGAATATCGTACCACTGATGTGTCAGCTGGTTATTGGTGCGCCGGACACCAGAGCAGCAAAACACTACCCGGCGAACCTTTCCCCACTGCTGCAGACGCTCCTGGAGCCCGTACCCAGACCCAGCCCTGCCGTTTGCTGTCAGGGCTAAGGGGAGGTGGCGCTGCACAAAAAAATCCAGTGCGGCCCCCTCCACCTCACCAAATAAGGCCCATGCCTACACCCCTTGTGGGCGCCACCATCCACAAGGAAGGTGGTCACAGCTCTGTCTACGGCTACGAGCCCTGTGGCCTTTTGCCATGGTTCTGGGTAGGCAGGGGCTGAAAAGAAAAGATAGGAATTAAAAATTAAGTACATACTCTACCCAGATAAAGCCAGCAGATCAAAGCGACGAAACCAGGAATATTGGGGGGATTATAAAGCACGAAGAGATAGGTAAGATGAGCAAGATGGACACAGAAAAGATGGAGAATATCCAAGAGAGCGTTCAGAAGGAGTTATGTGAATTACTTGATCAAAGCTTGGTCAGTGATCTAACTGTGCTTCAATTAAATACCCTGGGTGCACAATGGAATGAGGAGCTTGAACCTAATAGACCTAATGAATCTAACGAGAAAGTACAAAATGCAGACAGCGACCATACCCTGAAAACATTGCCACAAAGACGAGAAACTAGAGGGACCAAAGCAAAAGATGTAAAAAATAAGGAACGAGAACAAGATGGAGGGAAAGAGAGAGCCAAAGGCAATGAGAAAGAGAAACAGAAGGGGAAGGAGGACGACAGAGGTAATAGAAGGGGTCTAGAAAAAGATAAAGATAAAGATAAAGACAAGGACAAGGACAACGACAAAGCTAAAAGTGTCAACTATAGAGAACAACACAGGGCTAAAGAAAAATTAAAAAAGGAAAAAAAAGTGACAGACAGGCAGCAAAAGGCAATGGCGGAGAATCAGATAAAAGGAAGGAAAAAACTAAAGAGAAACGCAAGGAGAAGGAGAAAGACTATGAAGATACTGAAGAGATTGAATTAATGTTAAAGAAAGCTAAACGCTTGCAGACCATCAAAGAATTAAAAGCAAATGCAAAGATGACGGGAGAACCAACTGCATTGCAGCCTAGTATATTAAATATCTTTAGTCCAGTTCCCAAAATGGGGGCAAATAAGGGGTTGAGTCATGCGGTAATAACCCAGGTGTCAGCAAAACTGGACAGGGAAAGTGAAAGACTCAATTTAGTGACCAATGGACAAGTAAATCTAAATCCCCTACCTGATAAACTACTATTGCAAGGAAATGATACAAACTCTGAGGAGTCTGATGTAGACATGTATGAGACTGGGATTTCGACTGCTAGTGAGACGAGTGGTGTCAAAAAAAGTCGAGACCAAGAAACATCGTCCCAGGAAAATTCAGGTCGCTCTGGAACAAGGAAAGAGAGTGATCCTGGACAAGGAAGCACACCAAGGAAAAAACTGGAGAAAAGAAGAATAAGGAATAAAAGACTAAATAGATCTACCTACGATGAAACCACCGATCAAGGAAGTCACACAGAATTGACCAATCCTTGGAAAAACTTAAAACCTGAAAAATCAAGAAAAGCAACAGAGAATCAGGTAAGTGGGGAGGAATCTATTGCGGACATCTCTGAATACGATGAGGCAGAAGAAGCAAAGGATCCGTCTCTGAAAGATATATTGACTTCAATAAAGAAACTGCACAAAGATGTTAAAACAGACACACAAAAGAACCACCTCGCTATACAAAAGCTCCAAGGGGCAGTAAATAAAGTGGGTAGCACTTGTCTGGCGATTTCTGAAAGGATGATATCAGTAAAGACACAAACTGACCATCTGGAAAAAGATGTTACGTATCTGCAAAAACAAGAAAAAATACAAGAAGGCATTATACAGGACCTGATGATAAAGGTGGAGGAACAGGAAAATAGAGCCAGGCGGAATAATCTGTGATTCCTGGGGCTCCCAGAAAGTGTAGAAGGCAACGACCCAAGGGGGTACATAATTAAACTTCTTAAATCATCTATGCCCAATTGCAAACCTGGGAACTAGAGAGATAAGTTCAAAGAGCCCATCGTTTTCCTCTTACTCAGTCTAAAAAAACAGAAAATCAATCTAAATTTCCAAGGGCAATGCTGGTGTTTTTTGGAATTTTTTTACTTCGGCACTCCATATATGATTTAGCTCGCCCCACAAGTAAGAAAGAATATCATGGTAGTACATATTTTGTTAGACCAGATTTTGCCCACGCGACCGTGGAAAGGAGATGGAGGCTGAGACAGCTATTTAAACCTTTTTGAACAGATTGGTGCTAAAGTGTATTTACAAAACCCGGCAAGATTGAAAATAATATTCAGAGGATCAACTCGGGGCTTCACTAGTGAAATACAGGCTGAAAACTATCTCAAAGAAATTTCTGAGACCGTGAAAAAATTGACCGGAGATACGAGCAAGAACTCATTTCTTTCCTAAGTGAAATAAAAAATAAGTGTCATATTAAGAATCTCTCGCTGGTGAAAAATAACGGTAGAACAATATTAAGTGCTATTCACATATGAAATAATATACAAAAAACTTTACTAGAGGAGCAAAAGAAAAGAACCCTTGATTGTAAAAACCTTTTGTTTTTTGTATGGAAATGATACAGTCACGCAAGGTTGGGGGGGGAGGGCACTGAGGTGCACTGACCAACGAGCGCCCACACCTGGATCCGGCTGGACCCAGGATGCCTCAAGGGGAGGAAAGGGGAGGGGGGTGGGGGGGGCCTTTGGGGGAGTAAAGGGGGGGAAAAATCATCATCAGATAAGGAAATGTGTCATAATAAAGGGGGAGAAAGGAAGGGGGGAAAGGGAAAAAAAGAAAAAAGAAAAATGATACGCATAGTCACAATTAATGTATGTGGATTAAACTATGCAAGAAAAAGAAGGGAATTGAAAGAATATTTTAAAACACTGCAAGCTGATTTAATTTGTGTTCATGAGACACATATAGAGATTTCTCAGAAAACTTTACTGGAACAATTGGGGTATAAAGTACTGACATGTACGACTCAGGGTACGAGAACACGGGGGGTTGCAATATTAGCTCGGGGAAATAGAACTGCAGTAAAAAAACAACAGGCATATAGACACGGCAGTGGGTCTTAACGGAGTGCCAAATTCAAAGTTTTAATTTTACTTTATGTTCTATTTATGCACCAACAGATGACGACCCAGAAACTCTAATCCATAGAAATTCTCAACTATCCAACTGGCCTCTCCCCATTATACTATGTGGCGATTTAAATATAAATGGCCTTAATGGGTTGTGGAAAGATGATCATCCTGCAAGGTTTACTGGTAAAAAGAAAAAAACTCATAGAGCTCTGATTCAACTCATGCAGGACAATGGGTTGATCGATATTTGGGAACTTACAAATGGAGGGGGAGGCAGCACATACTATTCTGCCCCCCATAAAACTTTAGCTCGGTTAGATTACTTCTTGATCTCCCCCTCGCTGATACCGATGGTGAGAGTTAAAAAAATGCCCAGATTGATGTCGGATCATAATCCGCTCTCTATGGAGATCTCTATACCATATTTTCAGAAAAATATAACTAGCTGGACTT
Organism: Lissotriton vulgaris; assembly: GCF_964263255.1. Taxonomy (NCBI): domain Eukaryota; kingdom Metazoa; phylum Chordata; class Amphibia; order Caudata; family Salamandridae; genus Lissotriton; species Lissotriton vulgaris. Next base: position 162,855,978 of record NC_141689.1, read on the forward strand.
TTGGGAGAGAATTGTTACAGGATACAAATTATATTACCCACATGGACATTTGGTTAAAAGAATTCCTGGAAAACAATAGAGGTACAGCGTCACCCCAAATAGTATGGGATGCTATGAAGGTAGGTATTAGGGGGGAAACGCTAAGCTACTCTCTTAGACGGAATAAGCAGGAAAAAGAAGATCTTGAGAAGAAGATAAGCTTAGTAGCAAAGTTAGAGGAAGAATTGATAAGAAATATAAGAGAGAAAGAGGAGGTGACAAAAGTAATGCAAAAATTGGCAATGGCTAAAGCTAGAGTGGGGGAAGCATATGCTGCAAAATCAGCTGGTAAATATCTAGCGAGGAGGGAAGAGCAACATGAATACAGCGAACAGGTAGGACGAATCCTAGCGATCAGAACTCGGCAGGCGGCTACTCAGGGGCAGATAACAGAAATGACTTTGGAGGCAGGGGTGATAGTAAAAACACCAAAAGAAATTTGCTCTGTATTCCAGAAGTTTTATTAAAAAAAAATATAGTCAGGATAATGGGGAAGCAGATACAGCAGAAATTGAGCAATATTTAGAGTCTGCCTTACTAGATAAGCTAACAAAAGAGGACAACGAATCCCTTGAGAATAACTTTACCTTAGAAGAAGTACAAAGAGCCTTTAAAGATCTTCCGTCAGGGAAAGCAGTTGGACCTGATTTAATACCGCTAGAGTGCTACAAGAAGTTCTTTCTGATTTTAGAAGCAGACATTAATAGACTTATGGTTCTTATACAAAACGGTGCTGCCCCTCCGGGGTCTTGGGGAGAAGCTTCAATGGTGGTGTTTCTGAAAAAGAATAAAAGCTCTACGGATCCCGGGTCATACAGACCAATCAGCTTAATGAATAGTGATTGTAAAGCCTATTCTAAAATTTTGTCAAATAGGCTGAGCTTGATAATTGGGAAGATAGTTTCACCCTGGCAGCACAGGTTTATACCGGGGAGGAGTAACGCCGATCATATTAGAAGGGTGTTTGCGCTGCTGGATGGTACAACTGTCTCACGAGACCCTATGTCTTTAATATTGCTGGACGCCGAAAAGGCTTTTGATAGGATCTCGTGGGGTTTCCTGTGGGCAACAATGATTAAGTGCAATTTCGGGAAAAAATGTATAGGAGCATTAAAGTCCCTTTATAAAAATCCGAATATCAGACTGAGAGTAGGGGGAGAACTGAGCGAGGTAATAAAAATCGAACGTGGGACCAGGCAAGGATGCCCTTGCTCCCCTCTACTCTTCGCCTGTTATATTGATTCATTTATTAGATATATAGAAACAAATAAAAATATCAGCCCAATTATGCTGAATGGATACGAGACCAAAATATTGGGATACGCGGACGATTTAGCAATCACATCATCAACACCAATAATAGCAATTAGAGAGATCGAGGATGAAGCTAAAAAATATGGTCTTCTATCAGGGTATAAATTGAACCAAGGGAAAACGCAAATAGTTGTAAATGAATTTGTTAATATTCAGGACAAAAGAGTTATAGAGTCTGCGGTCTATTTGGGCGTTAATATAACATCCGACTTATCGAAGGTTGTGGAGGAAAATCTGACCCCAGTAATTAAAAAGGCAAAATTAGACCTAGACAGGATGGACAATTTACATTTAACAGTTATAGGTCGCTGTAATGTTATAAAAATGCTGTTCCTGCCCAAAATTTTATATTTATTCCGCACAATTCCTTTATTATTTACTAACAAGTGGTTTAAAGAAATAGAGGGGATTTGTAATCGCTTTATATGGGCAAAGGGCAGAACCCGAAGATCCATTAAGATGCTGGCACTGTCTAAAGAACGGGGGGCCTTGCAGTACCGGACTTTAAGACATATTATTTTGCTTCAGTCCTTCAGTATTGTAAAGGACTTCTCGGTGGAAATACGAAAGATATTTGGAGGGGTAATGCTGGCATTCCGGATATATATGAACTGCTGGTTTTGGATTCTAATAAGGGACTTCTTACTTTCAAGGAGCTAAACTATTATAAAAGAACGAAGTTCAAGGTGTTCGGTGCGGCTATCTCAGCTTGGTCAATTATCCGGAAGAAAATTAAATTAGGGAGAATGAATTTTTATACTCCTTTATATATGAATGAACTTCTCCCAGATGTATTCCATGATCAAGTGATGAGGCAGTGGGATAATCTTGGGGTCAGCATAATTGGAGACATTACAGATCAATCAGGGTTAATAACATTTGAAAGGGCGCAACAGCTATACAATTTGGATCGGAGAGACTTTTTCAAATACTTACAGATAAGGTCAGTCCTGCAGAGAAAACAAGCAGGCAATTGTAAATTTATTAGGGTAGACTTGATGGAATTTGTTCGAGATGAGGATGGATGCACAATCTCTCAACTATATGGTGCATTATGCCAGTATAATGAGGATGACAGAGGAAAGGTATTTGATAAATGGAGAAATAAATTAAATCTATCGGGAAATGAGGCTGAAAAATCGCTCATGTTAGGAAACACTACTTTAAAGGTTGCAAATCTGCAGGCACAATATTTTAAGACTCTATACGAATTATATTATACAACGCATAGAATAGCCAGTTGGGGGGGCACGAGTGGGATCTTCTGCCCAAGATGTCAGAGTATGGAGGCTGACACAATACATATGTTTGCAGCTTGTCCTAAACTAGATCCCTTTAAAGAAGCTATGGAGGAATTCTTTAAAGAGGGTTTGGAAATCTCAAATAAATTAACTAATGAGATTATGGTTCTTGGGGTGGCAAAGGAGGGGCAGGAGGTACCCCATCAAGAATTTTTATTTATTGCAATGACGCTGAGCCGGCTTTGTATTGCAACGGTATGGAAAGACTCTAATTCTCCTTCGTTTCAACAATGGCTTTCAAAATTATTAGCTATCTATACTCTAGAGAAAGCTTTATATGAAAAAAAAGGCGTGAAGGCAAAGCAGCTTGGGAAGCGGATATGGGCCCAGGTTGAAAAATGGAAAATTAAATTAGACGGTTAATTAAAAAGAGGGATAGACTCATGCTTATTCTTACAAGATTATAGTCGGTGGGGTCAAAACTGCTTAGCCCTCTTTGCAATTTTTCTTTTTTGTTGTTTTTGTTTTTGCTTTCATTTAAACTTTGACTTTTAAGAATATGTTGTACATTTCGTTTGGTTCTTTAAGTGACTAAGCACTAATTGAATGATTTCTGCATAACTGATATATATGTCAAAATAATCAATTGTTTACACTTTGTTTTTCTGATGATGAAATAAAAATAAAAAATAAAAAATTAAGTAAAAGAAATAAAAAAGCAGGTAATAGAAAAAGAGTGAAAAACACACAAAAAGTAGAAAAAAATTCAAAATATAGAATCAGTAAAATAGAGAGATAGATAATAAATAAAAAAGATTTTAAAAAAGTTTCCAGAAACAGAGGATTGAAAAGATAGAGGGAGGATTGAAAAACAGGGCCAGAACCATAGCAATAGAGTGAAAAACAAGATGGCCACGCCCATTGCGACCACATGGGCAAGTTTGTGCGATATTTACCCCCGAGCACGCAAAAAGCGCCACGAACACGTAATGCGCATTCCCGAACAGCAAATACTTATCGCCAACGGGCGGGAGCATGCAATACCCGACCCGGTACAGGAAATAACCATCGCGAGCGGGTGGCTCAAGTAAAAAACAAGATGGCCGCACCTATTAGCGACCGCATGAGCAAGGTAGCGATATATTTCCCAGCGAGCACACAAAAGCACATTGCAAATGGGCGGTACAAGCAACTCCGCGTCTTTGCGGAGTTTCTGCATGCTCACAGGGGTTTTTTACAATTTCACTGAGATTTACGTAACGCGACTATGCAAATTCCGCCCACCCCTAGAAATCAACAGCAATCTTCTGTAAAGATTGCTTAGAAAGATCAGACATGTTCAATGGGTGCTGTGTTTTTTTGGGAGACAGACAGTTGCATAGATGACTAGCTTTAAGCTCCCTTGTTCTTTAAGACAAATGAACCGCGCTCGATCCCTGAGGGCTCTTCTAGTTGCAGCAATGCCACGATGTTCTTCATGTGCCAGTTCAATAATTTGCTGCTTCTGACTTTAAGAGATAACATTCAGATGACCATTTAAACAGAATATCTCCATTTTTTAGTTCTCTTAGAGGGGCACTTACAGTGGCAAATTAAAAACAATACCTGGAGCAGTAGCTGGCCATGCCCAGGAAACATTGCAGTATGGTCACATCTTCTGGAGGTGCGACCTCCATGAAAAGTGTGGTGTTGAGAAAACAAAGGGGGCCCTAAATGGCCCTTTTGTGCCTCACGCCATGTGGACATTTACCTCCCCTGAGTGCATGCACACCAGTACCTGCACAGCATGAGCTGGAGCATTCCATGCTGTGCTGGAGCATTCCATGCTGTGCAGATACTGCCTTTGACGTTTCCATTGTGGTGCTATTTCATAGGCACTGTCCTGGGAACGCCAAAGAACCGCCCACTAGACAGGAGAAAGCTCCTGATCTGGTGGGCATTTCCTACATGGGCATGGGGGGGCAACATCAGGGTGGTCCCACTCCTGCACCGCCACACAAGGCCGTGAATAAGGCCCCATGTGTGAGACCTTCATCAGCAGACTGCATGCTTGTGTAAGTGCTTTGCATGTTCCTTTTGTGTAGCCCCAAACACCACTATATAATTACTATAGTTAAAAGAATGTGTGACAGGCTGAATTACTCGATGAATGACATCTTGAAAGAATTCTGCAGCTGTAAAACAAAGTATTTTACATTTGAACAAACCAATATGCATTGAAAAAGTAGTAATGTATCTATAGTTTACTTCCAGTTCTAGTTGATGGTAACCTTTGCTCGGATCAAGACGGGAGAAGGCTCTGGCGCCACTCAGCTGTGTGATCATGTCTGCAGTGGGTGGACCTGGATGTCTTTCTCTTTCGATTGCTTTGTTAGCCTGTCGCATATCAACACAAATGCACACTGAATCACCACTGTCCTTCTTTGGCACTATCGCAATGGGTAAAACTCACAATGTCGGGCCAGTAAAGCACTCTAGGATGTCATGCTTTAACAGTGTTTCTAGTTTTTTCTCAATGGCTTCCTGTAAGTGAATAGCAATTCGATGGTGTCGCTGTGCGAATATCTTCATTAATGTGAAGCTGTACTTTCAAGTTTTCCAAGTCCATGAAACTATGTCGAAAACTGGCTAACTATTTCAGAATGCACATTCAAGTTGTAGTTAACAGAAATCATTCCCATATAAGTAGCAGTGTTGAAATTTAATAAGCATGCACTTGGAGAAGTACCTGAGTACTTCTCGTTGCACTGTTGTTTTCTTGTGCCGCATGGTCGCCACAAAGGATCATTTACACTGCAAAGGTGTAGAAAGGGCCTATTTGACAGTATGAGATGTGGTATCGGAGATAGTTCTTTCTACTTTTCTGCCGGCATGATGTTTATCAACGCATCACTGTCTATGATGAAAGTTGTAGGACATCCATTCACCTTGAGTAGAATTTGAAGACATTGCCTCATGTGGTAATTCTTTTTAGACTTGTGTTTTTTCTTGCAAGCGATCAATCCTACATGTTCATGTTGATCTATGACTGAAATTACCAGCTCACATCCATTTTCCTCATCGTCACATGATGATGTCATCAATGAACTGTTGGACGATGGATTTGATAACAGTTGACTTTATTTTGTTTCCACTTGCCTTAGTTGATGTTGCTGCTTGGCCTTGTGGGAGTGGCTAGAATGCTTCTGGAACTTTCTAACGTCCAACTTCTCATCTCGTTGTTATGCACTCACTTAGTTACTCTTTCACTTTTCAAATCGTTATAAATTGGTTAGCAAGAAATTTAACTTCATGTGGAAAAGAGCAAGGACACAATTTCTTTTTCTTCAGCGACATCACTCGGTGCCTTATGTTTCAACTTACTTTTCATGCTCAATGCTGATTCATTTTGGTTTGTTCGAACTTCCATATCAGTAGCTTGTCATTCAACACATTCCTCCACTCTTGCAGCCATGAGCACTTTCTCCAAGCTGAGAGTTTCTCACAACATGCATACTCGGAATGAATCGGAGAGGCAACCATTGATAACTCTAAGACACATGGCTTCCTCATCATTGAGTTCATTGAACTTTCAGTGCTTTATAAGTGTATCAAATCTTTACAAACTCATCCATCATCTCACCAGGTTGCTATCTTGGTTGGTTGAAATTTTACCTTTTATAGTGGACATTCAGCATGAACGTGGCCTCCAACGTCTTCTTGATTTGACAGTATGATGTTTCTCCAGCTTGTGATATTTTCCTTATCACCTCTTTTATTCCATCATCTTCAAGATTCTTTAAGTATTTGATGATCTTTTTTTCATCTGCTTCATTTGTAGCACCAATGAAGTCTTTGAACATTTCAATCCAGGCAGTCCATCTAGCACCAATATCCTGCAATTTGGCGGTGTCGATGGAGGTGGTGGTTTCAGGAACACAGTGGCATCGTATTTTATGCTGTTTCCTACAGACCTCAATAGTATGTGCTTTCCAGACAGTGTTTGATTTTCAGCGTCACTTGGAACAGTGGCACCTCTGCAAGCATCAGCCTGCTCATTGGAGGTTGGGTCATCATACCCAAGCTGAGAGCAGTGGTGCCATTTTCCTCTTCATGGTGTGTAATGATTTCTTTTCTTGCATGTGTTCTTCACTGCTCTTGACATTATGCATTATACCTGGCTGTTGCTGCCTTTAGAAAGTCTTCGTACTTGGTTGTCACTGTCTTTAGCATGCCTGTTTTGTATCTGTGGTGGCTCTGTGTTATGCTGTAGCTCATTATCTCTTCTTTCCGCATTAACAATAGATTTTTGGCAGGCTCACTCACTATGCTCCTCCGTAGCTCCTTTTCCCTTCTTCAAAAGCCTTTCAAAAGCTGGAGTAGTGCTTTGACTCCACATACTCCAACTGTCAATCGCTACTTGAGGCACATGTGGCACACACAAGCAGTTTGTTGAACCACGGCAAAATCTCATTAGCATCATTTCAATAAAATGATACGAGGCCTATGACACTGCTGACCTCAAAATACTTCTGAAGGGGCTGGTAAAATGGGTTTGGCAGGAGGCTCTATCTATTCCCAGAGTCTTCCCACCTAGCAGAGCTCTCTCTTGCACCTGTACAATGGTCCCTGAAGGAGGCCCACTCTCTCTGGGCAGTGGTAGCATCTCCAGTGATAAAATACTTTACATAATTTTGAAACTAAAAGGTCCTCTCAGCAGCACATGGAGTAGACAGGAGCAGTTCTTACCTTGAAACAACGCATGTTTTCAGCATGCAAAGCAATCGACTTCTCTTTCCTCTGAAGTCACAGCAGCAGGAAGTATGTATCTCTGTCCTCGAGTATGTTTCCCATGCCATCGAGGCAGACACCCAGTGGCCGCTGTTAGAGAACGGGGTCGCGGGGCGGAGGTGTAGGGGATGGTGGGGTGGGTTTGGGGGAAAAAAACACTTACCTTTTGTCAGCCGCAGTCTCTCCTCTACTTCTGTCCCTTCTCAAACCTCCTTCTCCTGAGCTTCGGCAGAGGTAGGAAGCACACAGGCTCCCTCCCCTAAGCCACTCACAATGCTCCAATGCAGTGTTGTGATTGGTCTGAGCGCTGTAGGAATCGGAGCCTGGACATGTTCCCCACCAGGCTATAATGGACCAGCCAAACAGTCATGCACACTTAGGGAATGCAAACCACTCTTCCCCCTGTGACCCCAGACCTGCCCCCCAACCCAGCCCCGTAGTCAAAAATAAAATGATATTAATAGAGTTATTATCATTTTATTTCTCCTTTCTCCTGATCTGAGAGCGGTGGGGCGACACTCCTCCGCCTTAGCAGATGAGCCGCCCCTGCAGACACCATGTCCCTGTCTTTGGTGCTGTACTTTCTCTATTCTGGTGTACAGCGGTAAATGGGCGCAAGCCAACATATCTCTCCAATTCAAGACAGACATTTGATTTGATTAAAGTATTTCTAAAGCACAAAGGATAGCCCAAAGGCGTCTTGGCGCTACCTAGGACAGGAAGGGTACATTCACTACAAAGTCCATCTTTCTTGCAAGGTTACTTTAGTTTCCATTGACATTGAAGGCACTCCATGATGTCCACTTTCATGAGTCTTTGAACCAGGAAGTAGCCTGTGTCTGGCTGTTGGTTCTTGGACTGAACTGGACACAGCATGTGGGGCGTGAACTATGGACTTTGGCAGACACAGGTCATGGACACAAATCCTTGCGTGGGTGTCTCATGTCTCAGGCCACAGACTGGCCAGAATTGGCCGGATTGATACAGAGAAGGTGAACATAAAGTGAGCTTCCAGCTCCATTGAAGGGAATTGAATCCGAACCAGACAAATACAACTTTTATCCAATGGATGCAGCATGGAGAGGGTGAAAGAGAGACCCGTGGTGGGTGAGCTGCAAGGAATGGGAGGTAGCTGAAGGAACAGGGGGCCCAAGTCCAGCCTGGCAGTGACTGGCACATCACACCGGACCTGAGGGAAACAGAGAAGAACAAATAAAACAGAACCAAGCCTGGCACTACGATCCGCAGTTTAGGTGCTGTAATCAATCAAATTATTGAAAACATTTTTAAAAAGAAACTATTTTGGGAATACATTTGGATGAAAATAATGAGGCATCCTTTGCACAAGAAACATGTAAGCGCTGACAAAGCCAGCAAGTACCAATGGTTGTGCCTTTGGAATATTTTGAAAAGAATAAGAAATAATTCTGGCCTACAAAATAGTCCCATTAGGATAGCCCTATTCGCAGTTCTAAACCTTTCTTTAACCTTAACCCTTGCCCTAATCCCAGCCATAACTCTAATCCTGACGTTAAGCAATGCCTTTTAACTCTTTCTTTAAACCACTTTTTAAAAAATCCTACCTTTTAGTTACATTACTTGTATGCAAGAAAAGCACGAGGCAGCCTTACACATGTCAAACACGAGGACAAGTAGCAAGTACTGACAGTACACATAACAAGAACGACGGGGTGAGAACCAAACTAGAGGAGAATGGAGACGGTCAAACTACGCGCAGCAATATTCGCATTAGAGGAGTCAAACAGCAGGACAAAGCAAGCACAAGAGTACACCAGGAAAGAAAGGGGCCCTTTGCGAGACCTAAAGTCAGGGCGTTAAGTGGGCCGGGTCTTACAGGGTCTGAGCACTGGCAGTTTTTTAAAGGGGGTCTCGAAACGGGTCTCTATCAGGCTCAGTTTTGTGCCCTGGACCAGGCGGTCCGTTTTTTTATGGACTGCAGTGACAGCAGGCACATCGATGTACGCAGCTCACACTGTTCACTTTTCACACTGCTCACTTCACTAGTGGAGAAGTTACGGCATGACGTCATGCCAGGTGAGCGTTGTAGGGGAAGGGAAATCCTTTAAAGAGAGTCATTTTCTCTTTGGAGTTCCCTTCTCATTTTGAAACTCTGGAGCAGCAAGATTCTTGTGGTGTCACCTGGGCTTAAAGTGGAAGCTTTTTCAATAATATATACAAGCCAGAGTTGCTGCTTATTTATCTTATGCAACAAACAACCATTGACAATCCAATAGTCCTGACGTGTAGGTATGATGTTACTTGTATCATATATCTGGATGCAATCAGATTTTTAGTTTACGTGTATGTAAGCCACGACGACCACACCCCTTTGAGAGACCCCCCCCCCTGTTCGTTCATCCCACTTGAATAGGGTGACCAGAATTTTAAAGCCAAAAACCGGGACATTTCACTAAAAAAGAAGAAGGACTACAATTTTACTTCAAGTGATGACAGCGCTCCTTAGCAGAGAATTACAGAACAGGCAGTAAGAACATACATAAAACGCAATTTTTAAACCCAGTAGCTTGCCTGTTACTTAAATTGCTTTCTTGAAACAACTGCTAACTAGCCCTGCTTTGTAAAACATAAAAAACATCTCCCACCGTTTTCAGTCGACCTTCTTTAAAAACAGGGACATGAGCTACATTTCTTGAAATTTGCTGGGACAACTGGTTAAAAACTGGGACCGTCCTGGCAAAACGGGGACGCCTGGTCACCCTACACTTGAAGCCCTGCCTAAAGTATAACAAAAAGAAAACTGATAACAAAAACAAAAGCACACACAGCAATGACCTTACTACACTGAGCAATCTTATGTAAAGGAAATAACAGTAGTGTATAACCAAAAAACAAAGATATGCAGCACACGCCTTTGTAAAGACTTTAACCGTGCTCGGAGCAAATCAGAGTGTGTTTGTAAAGAAATTATCCGTGCACGCGTCAATTAACAGATGCACGTGCGAGCATTCCAAGCCAAACGAGCATTTAAAGCAACTGGCTGTTAATTACTCAGTGTGTAGGAGCAGATGGGGTTTTAGCTGTTTTGAGTTTGATAAGAAGCGCACGTTTTATATTTTCCACTAGAGGGCGCTGATGACCTACAGTTGGGTCTTTACAGAATCGGTAATTGCAAACTCTTTCCCGGAAACAGACCATGTTAATTGTCAATGTGGTCAATCAAGGTATAGGACTAGATTTTGGTTATGGGGGAGCATCCTGCAAATGATGCATGTACCCAACACTGTGAGCGCCACAAGGAAGAGAGCACGAGTGAAAGGAGATGGACACAGAGAAGACAATGAATACTTGAAGGATGCAAGGAAGAGTGGGATAGAGCGGAGGAGAGTCCAGGGGGAAATGGTCCCGGGAGTGGTAGAGTCGCAGCTGCTGGGCCCCCGCAGAAGCGGAACAAAAGCGAAAAGTTTGCAAAAGTATAGGTGCCAAGGGTTCAGATTGAGTATCTGTGTCATGGTTTCAGTGTACTTATGAGTGACATTCAACGACCAAATGTGTAATACTTTGAGCAACACTTTCTCGCAAGCAAAACCAAGCAGTGAAGTCCATTGTACACCAGCCACGGCCGGCAGTGGGAGTACCTGCAGGGCGGTGACGAGGGGAGGGGCAGGGTGGGGGGTAGTAATGTATGGATTACGGAGTTTTACAGGTAAGTAAACATTTAAATATATAAAACGAATTTCGTTGCACGCACTGCAATTCTTCTCTGGTCAATTTTATTGTTTCCTGAACACTGCTGGACACACAACAGAACTCTGCAGAGAGCGCTTTCCACAGCAACACCATCCTGCTCAATACCAGGTGCAGCTACCGCCGGTCATATTTGATCGCCCTTAAAAGTTGACCCCTGACCAGCACTAATAGTGCTGTTTTGCACTGCAGCTGGTGGTCTGTAGTTTAAACTACTCTCTGCACAGTAAAGTTGACTGACTGCAGTTAGACTTTCACTAATACTTACCAACATTGAACTGCAACAGTGATAGGGATCCTGGCGCTGCGCTCCAGCCTCCGTTCGTTCCGTCCACGAGTGCACACTCAAGCCGGGTCCGCCAATGAGAGTGCAGCTGCCTTCAGAGAGGTTGTGCTGTCAGAACGCGTCTGTGCTTGCCTTTTGAGCACCTGCACAAGGCTGCAGCTCACCCCGGCCCACAAGCAGCACAACGCAAAGAACACTGGCGGGGTGGTGCTACCCCCTGGATTTACCTAGGGCACTACAGAGTCTGACTCCCGGAAGATGCAATGGAAGGGTGCCCAAGTTGTCATGTGATCAGGCTGCACTAGAGCTAATAGGTGGCCTCTTTAAAATGCCTCGCAGTGTGAGACAGGCTGCTTTTCATGAGACATGAGGCCATTAGGGAAAGCACACTTTGATTCACCGAATTGCTATGCGCACCTCTTAGTGTGGTGATGCACGACATCACACTAAAATGCGTTAGTCTAACCCCTAATGCATGGTACTTGGCAGGGCTGCAAAAGTAAAACAAATACACAAAAAATACACATTGCCATAGTAGTCCCTGGTACAGAAGAGCCGGGATGATGTCCTGAGCGCATCACCTCATTAACCCCTTCCTTGCTGCCGTCGGCCATTGGCCGACGGCAGCACTACCTCCCCAGTGCTGCCGTCGGCGAATGGCCGACGCGGCCCCGCCCGTTTTGCGAAAGTGCCGCACTGCGGGAAAATCGGGGCCGCAGTAAACGGGTTAACAGGTCACTAGGTGCACACGTGAGGTGATGTGTGGCATCTGCTGGTAGCCTTTCAGGAGCCAGTGCAGGCAGCACTCAGCATCTTCTCCACACTCTACTCCAATCAGTAGTTTAAAGAACCAAGAGCGACACAAATGTCCATGTGAACATGGGTATGAAGTATAGACTTGTCACAGGCGTTCACATGGAGTTTATTTAGCGGCGCAATAAGATACAAAAGGGAATTCCTGTGCTGAATAAATCAATACTGGAGAGTCCTTAGTCTTGACAAAAAGATTATGTCGTGAGTGAATCTCTGCATGAAATTACTGAGAGTCAACCAGTATATTCATCAATTTGGCCAAATTTACGTTATTTTCAAAAGACAATTAGAAATATAAACAACAGATCGGTCAGGTAAGTAGTGAGAGAGAGTTTTTAAACAGAACCCCAAGTGAGAAGGGCCATAACCAAAAAAAAGGAAAGGAAGTGACAATAAGTAAAGAACAAGCATTGGAAATGCAATAGGTCTCGCATTAGAAAAGTTGGAGCTATTGGTCTTGTAAATGACAAATATTTTATTTATTTGTTGGTTTTCCAAATAGCTAAATTGATAGCTTTGTCATTTACAACGCCAATAGTTATAACTTTCGCGAATGTGACACCTATAGCATTTTGAATGCAACATGTTTTGTATTTACGTGACATAGATGGCAGCTCTGGTCGTTAGGCCACATCTCTAGAGAGCAGGAGAGTGCAGCAGGTGTGAGAGGGTGAGTGGGTGTGTGAGGGTGTGTGAGGGTGAGGGTGTGGGTGTGTGAGGGTGAGTGAGGGTGTTTGAGGGTGTGTGAGGGTGAGTGAGGGTGTGTGAGGTGGTGAGGGTGAGGGTTAGGGGGTGTGAGGGGGTTGTGGATGTAGGACAGTGGAAAAATGTCTGCTATATAAACTAGTGCAGCTTAACGTTGATTCGGAAGAGGGCACGAGTTGATCACAACCCCCCCCCATGGTAATAAATAATATCCCTCTCTGCGGACCTGCACACATGCTTTACGCCGTGCCGATAATTCTTCATCTTAATCCTCATTTAACATAAGCAAAAGATGCACTCTAGGGGGCAATTCGGTCAGAATAATCGAGAGGGCCTGCTGAGTAGTCTAAAAGATGCAACAATGCGATTTCATACACCGGTGGTGTGGTTCAGCGGCAACCAATGGAGCCAAGTGGACAAACACAGCATGCAGTTCTCGCAATTACCTTTATGTAATAGTCACCGGATCAGTAGGGATGGTTGGGGGGGTGGGGTGAGAATGATCGGGTTGCTTTAACGTGTGGTAGGGTTGGCGGTATCAGTGTAATGCAGGGGGCGGAGCTCCCAAATACCAGAGATAGCACAGCGGGGATTCAAGTGCCCTCCAGGGGCGTTTGAAAGTGTGCAGGTTCAGGCCACACACATGCCACGACCCGAGAGCATTGAGGTGCAGGTAGAAGGGACCAGTCCAGTGAAGTTTAAATGCGCACGGACAGCACGTGGGGCGTAGGCAGGTCCGGGTACAATTTTGGGGGAGAGGGGTGAATAATAGTAAAATAATGCATACGCGGGGCACATGAAGGCTGGGGTGCAGGGATACCGCTCATGAGGGGCAGTTTCTCGGATGGCCGGATGCTCAGTTTAGGAGTTATGAAGCAGCCAAGGTAATTGGGCTCAGGAGCACAATGTTACAGAAGAAAACAGTAGACAATAGCAGAGACTAAGGGGGAAGGGAGGTGGCCCTTATGCTCGGGCTGCCAATTTTGGATTGGGAGAATAAGGATCGAATCTCAGCGTGGCTCAACATGCTATGATCCTGGGCAAATTATTTAATCTCCCCGTGAGTACGACAAAAATGAATTTGTCCAGGTGTGATGCAACTGGTGCTCATGTATAGGCTCATATACGGTTGAGTCAGGCTATAGCAAAACAAAAAAAAAAGAAATGCGACGCGACATGGCAGGCAGGGGAGGGGGCGGAGCGGGGGTGTGGGAGGAGTGCGGGAACAGACGGCGAGGGGAGGAGAGTAGGAGGAGGAGAGTAGGGGAGCTGTGGGGAGGGGGGAGGAGAAATGCGACGCAACATGGCAGGCAGGGGAGGGGGCGGAGCGGGGGTGTGGGAGGAGTGCGGGAACAGACGGCGAGGGGAGGAGAGTAGGAGGAGGAGAGTAGGGGAGGCACGGCCTAGCGGCCGTGCAATCAAGAAGTGAGGGGGCGGGAGAGTAGGCAAGGCAGGCGGCTGGGGGCATGTGCACGCGCTTTTAAGCTCAATGCGCATGCGCATTGAGCTTAAAAGTCACGGGCACTGCAAGGAATCGCCACGATTCCTTGCAAGTTGGATAAAGAGTGGATAAGCCCACTGGGTGTGGGAGGAGTGCGGGAACAGACGGCGAGGGGAGGAGAGTAGGAGGAGGAGAGTAGGGGAGCTGTGGGGAGGGGGGAGGAGAAATGCGACGCAACATGGCAGGCAGGGGAGGGGGCGGAGCGGGGGTGTGGGAGGAGTGCGGGAACAGACGGCGAGGGGAGGAGAGTAGGAGGAGGAGAGTAGGGGAGGCACGGCCTAGCGGCCGTGCAATCAAGAAGTGAGGGGGCGGGAGAGTAGGCAAGGCAGGCGGCTGGGGGCATGTGCACGCGCTTTTAAGCTCAATGCGCATGCGCATTGAGCTTAAAAGTCACGGGCACTGCAAGGAATCGCCACGATTCCTTGCAAGTTGGATAAAGAGTGGATAAGCCCCCATAGTCTCGCTTGCTCGATGCGCATGCGCATCGACAGGCGAGACCTAAAAAGGCATATTGGTATAAGTCAAAAGACAGCCAATGATATTGCATACAAATGACAACACCATGGAAGATATCTGGTGCATTTGTGGTATCTTCAGTCTGTCTTTTGATGGTGATGGCTGGTGTTCCCCTGGTGTACCAAAAAACCCTAAATGTTTGTATATTATGTATATACATTTGCTACAATTGAATGGTCTTGGCTAATGCCAGAACTAACAAGCATTGGCAAAGCCAATAGGCTGGGCCTTAGCAGGCTATGCAATGATTGCTCTTTTACATTTGTTTTAACAAGCATAAGGGGAAAACAATAGGGATAAAAGAAAACAGGGGACTACGGAATGTAGCTGCCACATGTCTACACTAAAAAAGTATTAACTTTAATATCTTTTGCTGATGTTGCTGTTTCATTATGTTTTTAAATAACAAGCCTTTCTGTTATTGTACACACTTTACAATATAATCTATGGTAATATTATGAAGAGAGAGCCCAAACCTTTGAGGCGGGTAATCTCAGGAACCACAGCACCAATCACAACACCCAATACAGCGTTGGTAAGGGCAGTTGCAGCAGAAGGACATAGGCTATGCAGACGCCCACCATATACATTTAAAAGGCAAAAGAACTGTGCCAGCAAAGTAGTCCCTTATGGGCGTGTCTGCGTTGTGCTGTGGGCGTGTGCTGGGGGCGTGACAAACGCTGGGGGCGTGTGGTATGTTCCGTCCTTCATGCCATGTCTCATATTGCGTGCTAATCCCACCTTGCTCCCTTTAAATACCCCTGCACCCCATAATCATAACCCACCCTTACTCCTTAAAATACCCCAACACCCTTAAACACTAACTCATCTTAACCCTATAAATATACCATGTACTCCAAAACCCAAACCTATTACTAAACCCTAAAAATACCCCTTTACCTCAAATCCCAAACCTAGCCCTGAACCCTATAAATACCCCTGTACCTCAAAACCCAAACCTACCCCTAAACCCTAAAATACCCCTGTACCCCAAAACCCAAACCTAGCCCTGAACTCTTAAAATACCCCTGTATCCCAAAACCCAAACCTACACCTGAACCCTAAAAATACCCCTGTACCCCAAAACCCATACCTATCCCTAAACCCTAAAACTACCCCTGTACCCCATAACCCAAAACTATATCTGAACCCTTAAAATACCCAAACACCCCAAAACATATACCTCAGTACCCCAAAACATATACCCCTATACCCATACTTACCTTATCCAAACATTTTAAAAAAAAACATGCTTTTACCATTCATGCAATTACAACGAATTTCGTTGTAAATGTATGTGTGGTAAAAGCATATAAAATGTAATGCCATGAGTTATAAAGGCATTGCGGAGTCATGGTACTTTCGTAATGAAAGTATGCGGAGTGATGGTATGCGGAAAGAAAGTTGCGGAATTATGGGTGCTTACCCTCCCCCGGTAAGTACATTGGTGGCACGGCGGCCCACATCTCCAACAACATACACATTTTTTTTCACCACCCATTTGAAAAATGCAAAGGTCTCTCTCATTGATGGCCAGCACCGACATACACTTTTAGACACACCTCCCACCACAAGTTCTAGAATTGCGAACTTTAGAGCTGGGGAGCTACTTTCGAATCTCGGCATCAGCTCAACATCCTGTGATTCCAGGCAAATCGCTTTGTCTCCCCGTGTCTACCACAAATGAATGTGTTTTTCTGTAATGTAAATTGTGCTCATGCCATGTTGTCGAGTTTGCGCTATATAATATTGCAAGGAAAGATAAAGTAG
Organism: Lissotriton vulgaris; assembly: GCF_964263255.1. NCBI lineage: Eukaryota > Metazoa > Chordata > Amphibia > Caudata > Salamandridae > Lissotriton > Lissotriton vulgaris. The sequence continues at coordinate 162,872,659 of NC_141689.1, forward strand.
GGAAACTCGAGTTCACACACTACTGAACACGCACTCTTAAGTGCATCAGCAGTGCACTTTGAAACGGAGCGTTTCACAGGCCTGTCACAGATAAGAAATGCTATCAAAGCAAAATCCTACAAAACAATATACTACTGGCCGGCAACAATTCATACCCGGACAACGTCGGGACGGGCTGCTAGTAAACAATAAAATAAAATAAAAATAGCAATTTTTAAAGTAGCTTTGTCAGCGATAAGAAAGGAGAATATTGTAGACGGATCGGAACAATGTGCACAGGTTTTAGGCAGCCACTTAAAGTAAAGGGAGCCAGTAAGTAAAACGATTGTCCCTATGCAGTATGCTGTAGTGGGTTGAAGCAATTTTTGAATGACACAACAGTAGACCCCTGGATGAACAGGCCTGACTGAAAGTCCCTATAATTTTTATTAAAATCTAAAGGTCTTGGTTAACGCCAGACCATAAAAATACTTCAACAGTACTGTAAATTAATCAACAGGATTAATAAAATAATATTGCTGTAAACCTAATTCAGCATTGCGATCTGTGATTATCTAGTTATTGATCAGCAAGCTACTCTAGAAAAGTTCCATGCCAAAGTGTGTTTTTCAATCTTAGTAGGTGTCAAGCACTGCAGCAGTTATGTTAGAAAAGTTATAAGGGGGCGTGGCTTTGACACCGACCAGGATGGCGGCGTGATCCCAGAGGTCCGCGCCGGCACTCCAAACAAAGCTTTTTCATTGTTGGAGAGTGCCTTTATTCATCGCCAACAATGTATGTTTGTGCCTGCCCTTGCCAGCGGGAAGCATTTGCACCTTTAATTAGGAGTTTTACCTACATTTTCGGCTCCTTTGCATCCGCAACGTTTCTCTTCAAACGGCCGCCATCTTAGCTCTGCTGCACTGCGAAGATGCTTTCTCCTCAGGACTGCCTAATGTATGCATTTTAGCAGCGTTTTGCACCTGTTATTCATGCTGGGCAAGTGATTTTTTCCTTTACCTCTCTGCCTATTTCAACGTTTTTTGGCGTTTTTAAAATAGCTAATGGGATATCTCTATCAAGTGGCAGCCATTTTGTGACTCCTTCTTACCTCCTAACCAATTCCTTCTACTTTCTGAAAGCGCTTGGTGTTTGTCATCTCAACTTACATTGATGACTTCCCCTTTTACTTACTACCTACCTTGCTGCTTCCTCTATACTTTGGAAGAAATGGAGTGATAAATATGTCAACGGATGCCTTATTGTGAATATCCTCATTACTTCTCACAGTTTCTCAAAATGTTTCAATTCTCTTTTTGTGATTTTAATCTACATCTTGCTTTTTGGGTGTGCCTTTCTGTCAGCAGTACTAATGACTGTGCTCATTTTTCAGTTTTCAACGAATACATATTAGCGCTGACACCATTTTTCAAACTATTCTGAAGGTCTTTCTGCGTTTTGGCTTTCTTTTTATCTGTACATAGCTGGTATATGGGGAACTTCGATACTAAGATGGTGGCTCCTGCAATTTACTTTCAGACCTGAATCTCTTTTTTCCTCAAAAGTTACTCTTCTATGGAGAAACTAAGAAACCTTAATTTGAACACCCCCTCTAAACCTACTGCACAATCAGACTCCGACTCTGCTCTCAACGACATGGAGGACATTTCTTCTCAGAAAACTGATCTCCGGACAGGCACCATTCCAAAATCACATCTTGCAAGTAAACAACCTGCAATTTCCACCAAAAGACCAAAAAAGACCCTCCTTCTCCTGTCAACTAATCCTCAGCTTCCATGAATATAATCCTTGAAGAAATTTGCGCTTCAAAACCTTTCATAGAGGATACCAAAAAAATTTTGCAACAGCTGGATGATAAATGGTCTTTGTTAGAGTTAAGTGTGCTTGTCGTGGAACAAATGACAGACTCTCTTCAGTCCTCTTGTTCTCGTATTTCAACTCTGCAGTCTGAAATCTCTCTACTTAGGAAACAATTGGAGGATTTGGAAAAACTGCAATCACAGAAACAACTTTAGAATTTACGGTCTTCCAGAAAATATTGAAGGTTCTATCCCAACAGTGTTCTTTCAAACATTCTTGCCTAAGCTCTTGAAATTATCTTCCATTTCTTCTCTTAATATTCAACGAGCTAAGAGACTAGGTCCCAAGACTTCTGCAAAACCTTGGGAAGTCATCATGTTTTCTTACAATATACAGCCCTTATGAAAGTTCTGTCTGTAGTCAAGACTAAAAACACTATTTTTTTGGGAAGGTCATCATCTATTTTTCTCTCAGGATGTGGCTAAAGTTACAGCTGATTTTCGCAAAACATTTCTCGGTACTCGACCTGAACTACGTTTTCTAAATGCCAGATTTGGATTAATTCATCCCTGAATTTTCAAGGTCACTTATAAAGATAAGACTACAACTTTCGATGATCCAACCGTATTGCAAGAATTTCATCGTCAACATGGAGCTGTGGTATGGACGCCTCAAGTCATACTTGATATGTTTTCTTGTTTCGTTTTGTCTGACTGATTCTTGCTTATGTAATTCTTGATTGTTGTTTTGCATGTATTTTTTGTAAGCTCCCTTTATTAAGATGTTCTACCTTGTTTTCTCTTTCTCACTTGTTTTCTTTCCTTCTCATATAGGTATAGTTCTTTTCTGTCATTTGCTCCCTTGGTGGTCTCTCCTATTGTTGATGTCTTACCCCTGATTCTTCTGGAGTTCGGTGGAGTTCTGGTGGGGTCGTCGTCATCTTCTGGTGTCGTCATCCCTAACCTTAATCTTGTATTGTAGGTATGTTTTTCAGTCGTCATTTGTTTGACATTTATTGTCTTTTTGTTCTATTCTATGACTTGTACTGTCCATTGCTGACTTAAATCACATGCTATTTGACTGTCCTAATATCTCTCGGTGCTAGCACTCAATTTGGTCCCAAATTAGGAAGATTTTTAGAGTTGATGTTTCCTTTTCCTTACACAACATTTTCTTAGGTTCATTGTCACCTCAATGGCCTCAATCTCCATCAAACTTAAAGTTGTTAGATTTTTTATTAGCTGTGGCTTTCCATTTGGTAACCTCAAACTGGAAACAAGCGGATAAAGTCACTTTCAAAGCCTGGTGGAATGCTGTGTGTGTTATCACAGAGTCTATACCAATTTTGTCAGCCCTATTTTTTTAGCAATTAAAAGAGATCTTTTATGGCTTCCACTCACTAAGTATTTATCCTGGTCCGCTTCATCAACTGCTTCTACTGGTAACGTTGTAAATACATATGACGAAGTCCAGAAACAGCCTTAAATACACCATGTTGTCTTTTTCCTAAAATGTTGCTATTCATGCTTGTGTATTTATATCATAATATTTCTTTTCTTAAGCCTTAATGTGATTGCGGTGTTTAACTTCATATCTTGTTTTCTTCAATTTTTGCTATTACATACCATATTGCTTCCCCTTTTTTCCCTTCTTTCCCTTCTACTTACAGCATGGTTATTGTAATTGTTGAATCTCTCCCTTCTTTTTATAACCTCGCTGTTATCTGAGATTTATTATGTTTATTATACTGCTGTTCTTTTTCCTTTGGTTTCAATAAACTCAAACTTTTTTTAAAAAAGGAGAAAAGTCATAAGGCTAAAAGTTTACTAAAACATATTTATTTGTATTCAGACCAAGTCATTTGATGGCATTCTCTCCAGCGAGTCAATCTATTATCAGAACAGTAACAGAAAAGTATTTTACCAATGATATCAGTACGTTTGGCTACTTTGCGTTAAGAATAAACTCATTGCGTTTTCTCTAGGATGATAAAAAATGTTTACTGCATTCTCTCTTGTTCCTGAAGCGGGCAACAAAAACATACTAGCGCTTTAATTTCATTGGTATTTTCTACTAGGGATGGACAACAGTACAGAGTTCATAAAGATACAACAGAGGTGCTATGGCACCCGGGGAAGTAGCAGTGTAACATAGGTGGATTGACCCTAATGGGGACTCATCTTGCACCCTCCACCCCGTAGGACCACAACTCCCAGCGGCCTCCACTACTGGGACTAGGATTGATAATGTTTTCCTACCGTTCTCCCACCACCAGCCCTTATTACTCATCTTGAACCCCCTACCACGCATAACCACAACTCCCAGCAGCCTCCGTCACTGGGACAAGGATTGCAGATATTTTCCCACTACCAGCCCTTATTACAGGGCACCTCCTCCCGTATTGCAGGACGTGTACAGGCGGAGCCTGAGCAAAGCCTAAACTAAGGGCAGGCTTGTCCGCGCCCGTCAAAGCCCGGAGGAGGCTGGCCCGGGCCACCCCTTTTTCACCTGACCCCCATCTTCAGGTACTGTGCCTGCTCCCTATCGCTGTTCCTGCACTACCTGCTGTTCCTATCGCTTTGCTGCCTGCTGTCCTGTGCTGCCTGCTATCCCTGTCCCTGCACTGACTGCCGTCCCTGTCCCTGCACTGCCTGCAGTCCCTACGGGGACTGCAGGCAGTTTTTTTCTAAAAGAATTGAGAGAGCTAGTAACAACAGTCGGGAAATTTTCTCGATAGTGAAGAGCTTTCTCTCTCCCTGTGCTGAGCAGGTATCCATGAGTCCTTCTACTGAATGGTGTGAAAAGCTCTCCTTCTTCTTCCTAACGAAAATTGCTAATATTCAACACAGTTTGAGAACAGTTGGAGGAGGCGATAAGATGATAGATAACAACGAAACTAAGGTTCCTCCCACCATCATCATGGAGAGACTTTTCCCTCCTTCGGTCGAGGATACCCTGGCAGCAATTAAATCTTTAAAATCTGGTGCTCCCGGGGATGTCTGTCCGGCCCGGGTGTTGGCCGAAGCAGCCGAAGTTGTGGCTTCTGAAATCTCCCAAATAATAGGACTATCATTTTCCACTGCAACTGTCCCGAAAATATGGAAACAGGCTAAGCTTTTGCCATTGCTAAAGAAAACAGGCGCTGATCCAGCTGTACCGAATAACTATAGACCTATTTCTATTTTACCAGCTATGGCTAAAATTGGTGAGAAGCTGGCATTCTCTCAGCTTAATGCCTTTGTGGAAACTTCAGGGGCGTTACATCCTGCCCAATCTGGCTTTCGTGCAGCCTACAGTACAGAGACAGCGCTGGTGGAGGTTACAGAGGCGATTAGAGGGTGCTTGGACAGTGGCGGCAGAGCGGTCCTAATTTTATTGGACCTCTCTGCTGCGTTTGACACTGTTCCACACACACTTCTCTTGGCACGACTGGCCGATATCGGCATAGTGAGTTCTGCTCTGGAATGGGTGAAATCCTTTCTTACAGAAAGATCTCAGCAGGTCTGGATTCCTCCTTACTCATCCTCGATCAAATCTCTTACTACAGGAGTGCCCCAGGGCTCTACTTTGAGCCCCCTCCTTTTTAATGTATATCTCACTCCTCTTATTTTTTTAGCTGAACAAATGGGAGCAAAAATAATAGCATATGCGGATGACACGCAGCTCCTGTTTACGTGGCCAGATGCGAACACTGACACTGAGGTAGTGCGTTCATGCCTCTCCGCTGTGTTCAACTGGTTAGCAGCAGCACAGCTGAAGTGCAATGAAGATAAAACAGAAATCTTACTATATGGCCAGTTTCCGTCCAATTTCAGAGAAACTCTATGGCCTTCTGATTTTCCCCAGCCAGGCGCCGTCAATATCCCTGCTAAAAATTTGGGAGTCTGGTTTGGGGAGGATTTGCGATTCGAGGCACACATAAAAAAACTCACTGGGGTGTGCTTCGGGTCCCTAAAAGCCATGAGGAAGATTTTTCCTTATCTGCCCTCTTCAGCAAGAGAGTCGGTCGCAAGAGCCCTTATTCTATCACGACTCGATTATGCCAACTCTTTGTTGTGTGGCTCTCCGGCTTTTTTGGTCTCAAAGCTCCAGATCATCCAAAATGCGACTGTTCGCCTACTGTGCAATGTGCCATATAGAGAAAGTACTCGGACTCACATGAAGGAACTACATTGGCTGCCAGTAGCGCAGAGGATAACCTTTAAAATTCTTACTATAGCTTTTAAAGCAGTTCATGACCTTGGCCCCTCTTATCTGAGAGACAGATTTTCCCGCTATGTCCCTACTCGGGCTCTGCGTTCAGCAGATTGCAATTTTTTAAGAGTACCCCGATTTCAGCGAGTTCGCTTGGGAGGCCAATCTCTTGCTATCACCGCGGCCAGGACTTGGAATACCCTCCCCCTCCCCCTGAGATTAACTGAAAATTTTGTGACATTTAAGAAGGCACTTAAAACTTATCTTTTCAGAATGGCTTATTAATTTCTTCATTGTAAAAGAAAATTTCTGTTCTCTTCTTTCCTTCCGGCCACATACTTGTTTCTTCTTACGCGCCAGGACACTCTGGTAGTATATGAGCGCGATATAAAACAGCTAAAATAAATAAATAAATAAATAAATAAAATAAATATCCCCGCACTGACTGTCGTCCCTGTCCCTACATTGCCTGCAGTCCCTATCCCTGCACTGCCTGCTCTCCCTGTCCCTGCACTGCCTGCTGTCCCTATCCCTGCACTGCCTGCTGCCCCAGCGCTGCCTGCTGTCCCTGTCCCAGCCCAACCTACTGTCCCTATCCCTGCACTGCCTGCTGCCCCTGTGCATCCTACTGTCCCTGTCACCGCTCTGCCTGCTGTCCCTGTGTAGCCTGCTGTCTCTGTCCCAATGCTGCCTGTTGTCCCTGCACTGCCTGCTGCCCCTGCGTTGCCTGATGTCCCTGTGCTGCCTGATATCCCTGTGCTTCCTGCAGTCCCTGAACTGACTGCTGTCCCTGCGCTGCCTACTCTCCCTGTCCCTCCGCTACACACTCCAGATCTTTGCCCAGCGCTCTGGTCCACTAGGACCACCTACCAGGTCCAAAAAGGAAGGATGTCACATTACCACGCAGTGTGAGTGCTGCCAACACACCGCCGGATGGACAATGCCCAGCGCTAGAACCCCTGGCCCTCCCGCCACCCGAAGGTACTCTGCCAAGGAACTCCTGGGCCTGGACGCCGAAACAACAGCTGCATCTCATCCTCCCCACAATCCACCAAAGGGCCCTTCACCTGTTGACACTGCCATTTCTCCTGTGACTCAACCTACGAAAGATCCCACACCACTCCTGAACACGAGAATAAGAACACAGTGCAAATGCTTCAGTGTGTCCTGCTCAACGGCTGCTCACTCTGCAAACACGCCAATTAAATATGGGATACCATCACCACCCTCTCCACAGACATCACCTTCATCACCAAAACGTGGCTCAACCCCTCCTCGAACCCCGACACCACCACCGCCACTCCAGAAGGCTACAAGATGATACACTGAGACTGTGCAAACAGACAATACGGAGGAATCGCCATCATCTTCAAGGAAACTATCAGATGCACAATCACCAACGAAGACTCCATGCTGCTCATGCAACACCTCAACTTCCTATTACTAATGGACATGAAGACCACGTTAAGAGGTACCTTCGCCTGCAGACTCAGGGACCCTGAGCAGCATTCTGCAATGCCATCCCCAACCTCATTGTCCCCCTAGCAACTGACTCTCACCACTAAGTCCTACTCGGTGACCACAACTTCCACATCGACCACCGCAGTGACGCCAACTCCATTGCCCTCCTGGAGAACCTGAACAACATTGGCCTCACTCAACTGGTCTCCATAATCACACACAAAGCCGGACACACACTTGACCCCTTTTTCTCCTTCAGAGACAGAATCAAATTCAGCCACACCACAGAACTCACCTGACTGACCACACCATTGTACACTTCACCATCACTAACGCCAAGCACACCAACACCAGCCATCAGATCTCTTCCCACCGCAGCTGGAGCAAGGTCGCCAAAACTCAGTTGTCTCAGGCCTTCGCCACCTCCCAACCCGAGGCCTCAACAGACCTCAGCCAGGCCGTCCAGAACTTTGCTGCATGGATCACAAACAGAGCTGACAGAATTGCCCCACTGAAGCTTACAAAATCCAATAAGACCTCTAAACATGCCAGCTTGTACACCCAGGAACTCAGGACCACCAAAAACAACTGCCTCCAACTGGATAAATAATGGTGCGCCACCAAGAACCCGGCCGACAGAGCAACTCACAAAATAGCCCCCAGCAACTATCACTGGCACATCAAAGAAGCCAAGAAAGCAGCCATCACCACCTGCATTGACTCTGCAGCCAACCACACAAAGGAACTCTTTAAAATACCAAAGAATTCTCCAACCCGACAGCCAAATAGAGCATCATCCATCCCTCCCAAGAACTCTGCAACACCCTCTCAGGCTACTTCCACAGCAAGATCACCAACATTTACAACAATTTCAATCTCCAACCCGCCACCCTCAAGCACAATGACCATAACCAACCAGCAAACATCAGCCAAACCATTACTACCTGGTCTCCGCTCACTGCCTTGACCACCCTAGCCATCATGTCTTCCATCCACTCCGGGGCACCATGGTCCCTTGCCCCCACCATCTCTACAATCTCGCAACAAACCCAATCAGCATGCAAATTACCAGCATCCTCAACACCTCCATCTCCAAAGCAACCTTTCCGGACAAATTGAAACATGCAAATGCCAGACCCCTCCTAACTCAAGCCGCCACCGACCCCAGGGATCTCAAAAATGATCGTCTGATCTCCCTGCTCCCCTACCTGGCCAAAGTACTCAAGAAAGCCATCAACCAGCAGCTCACTGAATTCATGGGACAAAACCACCTTCTGGATGCCTCACAATCAGGATTCCATGCCAACCAGAGCACTGAAACCCCGCTGATTGCTTCCATAGATGACATCAGAACACTCCTTGACCATGGGGAGATGGTGGCCCTGATCCTCCTCAACCTCTCCATGGCATTCAACACCATTTCCCACAACACTAGTGGCATAGCTAGAACTTAAGCCGCCCATGGCAGTCACTGTGTTCGCCGCCCACGGCAGCCGCATGGAAGAGTAGGGAGTGCTAGCGAAACCTGCCTTTGCTGCTCCGCGACAGCCGCAGGTAAGAGCGGGGTGGAGGCTGCTGCCCCCAAAACACGCCAAATTCCCACAACCTCCTTTACTATGCCACTGCATAACACCCTCATTAACAGACTCTACAACATAGTCATACAGCAAGACGCCCTCAATTGGATCGTCTCCTTCCTTACAGGATGTTCACAGAGCATCTGACTCCCTCCCTTCACCTTCACAAACAAAATTTATAGAAATTATATGCTGCATACCACAAGGATCATCCCTCAGCTCCACCCTGTTCAACACCTACATGAACACCTCGCAGATGTCATCAGATCCCACAAACTCAACATAATTCTTGTGCAGATGGCACTCAACTGATCCTCTCACTTACCGAGAACCCCTCCAATGCCAAAACCAACTGCAGTGACTGCATGACTAAATGGATGAGAGACAACTGCTTCCAACTCAACTCTGACAAAACTGAAGTACTGATCTTGGGGAAGAACAATTCTGCATGGGACCACAGCTGGCGGCCTGCAGAACTCGGACCTACACTCATACTGATCGACCATACATGCAACCTCGCCATTATCCTTGACTGCCAATTTTCCATGAAATGACAATTCAACGCATTACCCTCCTTCTGCTTCCCCACACTTCACATGCTCCTCAGAATCTTCAGATGCATCCCAACAACACCAGAAAGACCTTCACTTAGGCCCTTGTCACCAACCGCCTCAACTACTGAAATGCCCCCTACCCAGCTCCTCAGAAGACTCCAGAACATACAGAAAGCTGCAGCCAGACTCATCCGGGGCCTACCCAAATGAACCCATATTGCCCCCCACCTGAGAGACCTCCACTGGCTCCCCATCTAGAAGAGATGCTAGTTCAAGATGCACATGAATGCCTACAAAGCCCTCCACCACCTAGGACCTGCCTACATCAACGATCGACTGAACTTCCTCCAACCCTCCAGACACATGCAGTCCTCTTCACTTGCCTTAACACACACTCCTGGATCTGTTGCAGTCACAGCGGTGGCTGATCCTTCTTCTACATCGCTGTCAAGACCTGGAACGACCTTCCGCTCCAGCTCCGATTAGCCCCCTCGCTGGTAGACTTCAGAAAGTGGCTCAAGACCTGGCTCTTTGACTGAGACACAGTACCCAGAAACCCCTAGGGGTGACAGTGTTGCACTTTACAAATGCTGTTTGATTGATTGATAATGTAAGCAAGCAAACTGGGCACCCTTTTCCTTTACTTGATACCACAAACCGTCAGTAATTCGGGAGCAGTAGGCTTACTAGACCTCTGGGACCGGCGCAACTTCACCTGTGGCACTATAGATAGCTTCACCCATGGTAAAGGGGTAGCAGATTCTTTCAGTGTCATCAAGCTTATAAAATGGACGTTTACTCAGTAAAGTCTGTGTCGACATAGGCCTTTATGCGGGCATCAGCAGATTTTTTTTTTTCTTCATTTTACACATTCCGAATGCAAACTGCCACCATGGTTGTTTTCAAATTAGTACCTTTGGTGTTGTGCATGCACAACAGGCTTCAATAACAATGGCATTAACATTTTTAAAGGACTTTGGTGAAGATGTGAACAGTTGGTGCCCAAGGAGGGGCATAAGGACGAGGTGGGCGAAGTTAAGAAACATAGGGCCAGATGTAGGTGAAATAGATTTACCGATTTTAAATTACCGAATTTTACCGATTTGGTCATTTAAAATCGGTAAATCTATGGGGTCGACATGTAGGTATTCCAGATGTGCTGGAATACCGAATCGGATGAATTCGGTATTTACCGATTCTGTAAATACCGAATCGGTAATGCCCATTCATTCTGATGGGCTTTGAAGCCCATAGGAATGAATGGGCATTACCGATTCGGTATTTACCGAATCGGTAAATACCGAATTTCACAAGGGTGCGGGGGGTGTCACTTTGACACCCTCTGGCACCCCCAAAACAGGCTCGGGTGCCATGTGGCAGGCATACATGCCCTAAGGGCAGGTCTGCCTGTCACATGGCATAGGTGTGCATGCACACATGTGCATGCACACCGGAATCAGTATTTTACCATCAAATTGGATTTGATGGTAAAATACAGATTCGGTAAGGCTACTGGGACTCTGAAGAGTCCCACCTACATATGGGTGGCTCAGATTCGGTAAATTTACCGAATTTTTATTTTACCGAATCGGTAACATTACCGAATCGGTAATTTTACCGATTCGGTAAAATAATGCCCCTACATGCCAATCACCTATTTACCGATCGGTAACGGCCGAAAATACCGATTTTCGGCCGTTACCGACCGACCTACATCGGGCCCCTAGAGATCAGAGTTCAACGCACAACATTCACCCTTTGCAAACAGTATAAAAGCAATGTCTGCATTCTACTGACATGCCCTACTTTTATGTGCATACGAGAAACGTAAACTTAAAGCCATTATTAAAATGATTATTGCGACAGTCAATATCATTCTACCTTAAGGTTCATGCCATTTCTAAGAATTAAAAAAAATGGAATGTTGTGCGATAGAAAACACACATTGTTTTTTCAATGCTTGTGATTTTAAATGGGGGGATGTTAAGCATAAACTTGTATTACACTATTTTCACTAATCTTCCCTGCCAGTGGATCATGTGGTACCTCTGACATTGTCCGCAAGTTTTGAATAGAAAAGTGAGTTTAGAGGAGGTGCACTTGAGGATGGGTCACTACATCAAAGCAAATCTTTTGCTGTGACTGGGCCCATCATAGAAGGGTTACTTATTTATATATATAGTGTTTTATAAAGTACTGTATGTGTCCTTGTAACCACTCCAGAGCGCTAAGAGGTAAATAGGGGGTAATAGCCGATCATACACAGTTAGAAAGACATTCCCAGTCCAACTGAATGCAATGAAAACCTCCCCACGTGACATTCTTTGACATTGCTAACAAGCTAAGGCTTTTAGGCGAATGGCTGTCTCAGCTGTTCTGCGTCAAAATGTTTCCTAATTTTTAAAAACAGAACACCAGTAAAGGGCCTTCTAAGAAAGCAGAAGAGGCAGCAAGAATTATGTTTCTAAAAGTTGCTATACAAGATTCTTAAAACAAAGATGAAAATCTTGTAACTAACCCTCCACCTGAAGAAACTCCTCTCGTGGGCTCTGTGCAGTGTGAGCACTTTGTTGGGAGGATCTTTATTAAGCTTTGTTGTTAGAGACGTGAAGTGGATGTCACTGCCCCCATTACACATAGGCACTGTGAACAAATGCCATCGCTCACCTTGTGGTTTTTTGTTCCTGCTTTCGAGGCGCCGAGCATTGGCTTCAATGAGTACAGCAAGGTGTCCTAATCTGTAAGTAGTTTATTGCTGTGCTCATTATGGTGTGTCTGGGCTTTGAATACTTGTTCCACAAGTAATCCACTACCTTCCCTTTGAAGTTTCAAGGATCACTGGTGGATCTAGTCAGTGGTGGGCAATGAAAAAGCCATGACAGGGATATAACGCAGACTCAGTGGGGCTCATTTATGAGCCCTTGCGTCACTTTTAAGCCGCTGGTGCGTCACTTTTTGTGACGCACCAGCGGAGTAAAACATGTGCCTAGTTGCACCATATTTACAAATTGACGCATCTAGGTAGATACGTCACTTTGTAAACCCCTGTGTTACATTATACCTACGCCAGGTATAATGTATGCAAGGGGGGGGCATTTTGACGCAATAAGGGTCATGGAAGTGACGCAGTGAAATCTATAAGATTTCACTGCGCCACTTCTAGGACACAAATGCGTCAATTTCTTACGCCTGCCTCACAGCAGGCGTAAAACTGACGCAGGCCCTTTCACATGGGGCTTTCCCCATGTGAAAGTACACATTGCTGGAGTTGCATCACTTTTGTGACACAATCCAGCAATGCGTCACTTTTGAGCCTACAGATACGTCAGAAATACTGATGTATCTGTAACTCCTTGCGACATGATGCTTCATACTGTAAATATGACGCATCGCTAGTGTCGCACGGAGAGCGCAGTGAAAAGTGACGCATCGCCGTTTTCACGCAGCGATGCGTCACTTTTCATAAATAAGACCCAGTATGTTTAGGCACTCATGCCTTTAGTGCCAGTAAGCATTGTGAATGCTACAGGCAGTTATATCTGATCACAGACTCTGCCTGAAGCATGTTTGATATGAAGAAGTAGAGTATAATACAGTAGGCTCGGCATGCCTACTGTATTGGCTCACTGGTTAGAGCAGGCAGACCCTGAAGCAGAGGTCAGACCCGGGATCAGGGTTCGATTCCCGACGCGGCAGGGTGTTGAGCTCAAATGTCCACGGACTCGATAATTCTCGCTTCGGTGCCTGACCTAATCATGGGTTCACACTCTGCAACTCTGGACATTAAGCTTGCCTAATCTCCACAACGGCCCCCCCCCGCGGCGGGATGCCTGGCTTTCACCTTGGGGATGCCCTGTAGGGGGGGATATCTCACAGGGGAAAACCAGGACGGGTTCCCAAGGCAAGCGCGGAGATACCCCTTCGGGGGTCGATCTGGCTCTATATAAGAATAATAATATAATAATGCCATAACCAGACATTTTATCAGCTTCCTCCACTAAGCAGCTTGCAGGGGTTGACAAATACATAAGGGAGGGAGAGGTGCATGATGACATTATAGAGTGAAGTAGATTCGAGTTGAAAATGTGAGATTTGCATAAAAAATATATTCCTACATCCTTGACAGTCTGAGACACACAGGGCAGAGGCGTGGTCAGGAGGACAGGAGTGTAGAAGTGGCCAGGGTCAGTGATGTTTTGTTTTGCTGAAATAAACCTCAACTTTAGAGGTTTGTGGTAAGAAATGAAAGACTATGAGACCTTCCACCTTAAGAAGGTGGCCAGCAACAGGATATCCTGTGGCGGCGTGACCAATCACAGGATATACGTCTCCCACTAGGAAGCCATTGATGGTTGCACAACCTGTGGGATTCAAACAGCCCACAGGATTCACTTCTATTGTAGGAAATAAGATGTACACAGCACAGTCTGAATGGAATCGAGTGGCTAAGAAGACGTACTTCTCACAAATTGAATGAATGAGTGAATTTATATCAGTTAATAAAAACCATACATAAAAACCAACGTAATGTGGATGAATTCAAATACATTTCAAGACAAAAGAGAAAGTGCGGGGCGTGGCCAAGATGGAGATCGGGAAGGACGTTCCTGAGTGAGGCTCCCGGCCTGAATCCCCTACCCTGACCACCTAATAGCCTCTACCCCCTGCAGGCGCCCTACAAACCATGGGCGCTTGCTTCCTGGGGCATAGACAGACGAATGCCGCTGTTTCCCGGACCGGTGGTGCCCCCCTACTGCCCTGAGCGGGACCTCCCCAGCAGCGAGGTCCGGCCCGCCATTTTGCCGGGCAAAAGAAGCAGCGGTTGTGGGTGGCAGCTGTGGTCCCCCCCGAGCAGGGAGAACGGACCCTGGTGTGGCGACCGACCGGAGGACGTCAGTGGGGCTGTGAACAAGTGCCCGACTCCCCGCGACTCCCCGCGACTCCCCGGCCATTGAGAAAGCGTCCGCGAGTGGGTCGCGCCGATGCTGGCTCGCGGGACTAATCGAGCCCCCGGCTGCTGGGCCTGTACCCAGGGCCCTGCCACTCCTTGAATTACCCTGCTGGGCAGGCGAAGTGATGGCCGCTGTGGGCGGCGGAGTGTCCCAGGCGCAGAGGTGAGTGGACTCCGACGCCGCGCCTGGCCGGGAGCTGAGAAGGGAGACCGGACGCCTCGTGACTCTTCAGCCGCCGGGAGAGGTGGCTAGGGGTGGGTCGCACCCAAGCCGGCCCGCGGCAAATCGAAACCCCGGCTTTTGGGCCTGGGCCCGGATCCGGCCCCGGAGCGGCAGCAGTCTCCAGAACAGAGGCGCCCTGACTATTGGTGCGGCGCGGGGACCCGAGCAGCGACGCGGAGCGAGCGGCGACGCCCGGTGAGTGAGGACTGGTCTGGACCGGGGCCCGCGTCGCCCTGCCTGTTTCATATCACCCAAGCCCCAGGCCTGCAGGCCCTGCGCTGAAGCTGTAAAGGGACACATCGGTGCCCCCCCAAATGATCGCATAGTGACACTGCAACAATGACGGCATGACATCCTGGTGCCCCCTCCGGATAGCGGCTACGACCTAGAGTTTACCTACTTGCAAGGTATAGTGGAGAAGCAAAGAACTGGGAGAGGACGGCTGAACGCCCAGGGGAGCAGGCTAGGGCTCCGCTTCCTGCTGCGCTGTGGGCACCGACGCTGTGCACTGGCACGGAACGACAAGCAAAGAAGCCTACACTGACTCCAACTTCACTGGTTGGCCTGCGGCGTGACATCGTGACCCCCCACGGACGCCCTTCTTGCGCGAGATGGCCACGGGGCAGCGCAGAACAGGGCGCACAATCCCAGATATGCTAGGGAAGTGTGCCCCCAAAGGAGACAAAAGCCCATTGCCCTCGGTGGCCCCGAAGGTCGTCGCGGGCCAAGACGATGAAGGCGCCCCCATCACTAAGTCCTTCCTGGAGACTCTTTTCAACACCCCGAGGGAGGCCTTTCAAGCTTTGAAGCAAGACGTGGCTGGGGAGGTCAGAGAAATGCTCAGAGATGTGGATGGCCTGGGAGAGCGAGTGGCTGCGGTGGAAGAGGCCAACCTGTCCAAGGGTGAGGAACTAGCGCAACTGCAACAAGAAGTGGTACGCCTCAAAGAGCAGCAGGTGGATCTCCAAGCTCACGCGGAAGACCTAGAAAACAGGTCTCGAAGAAATAACATACGGGTCCGGGGTATGCCACTCAAAACGGAGGGAACGAATGCCACTCTCTTCCTGCAGGGCCTCTTCAGGGACGTTTTGGACGAGGGAGAGGACCTCGAGGTGCGCATTGACAGGGCACATAGGGTAGGCCTGGCGCGGCGTGCGTCTGCCCCCCCACCAGACATTTTAGCATTCCTCCCAGACTTCCAGCTGAAGGAGCGCATCTTACTGGCGGCTCTCAGGAAACAGCCTCTTCAATACCAGGGCCACTCGGTGTCGCTGTTTCAGGACCTCTCGGCCATAACTCTGCAGAAAAGGAAGACTTTCAAGCCAGTCACTGCCTTCTTGCGGGACAAAGGGGTCCCATACTCATGGGGTCACCCATTCCGGATAATCTTTAAATGGAACGGGACCTTGCAGCAGCTCCGATCCCTACAGGACACATGTGCGATTTTGGGGATCACCCTGGACGATGATGCCGAGGAGGGGGTTGCCGGGAGACGGTCCTCACCCAGGTCTCCATCACGGAACTCGGACGATGGTTGGCACCGAGTAAAACACCGGAAAGGGCCCAAGGGGTCCCTGAAGCCGGATAATCAGCAGGTGGCACAGGAACAAGCAGCGGCTATCCAGGAGGTATCCAAAGACACAGCAATGGCGGAATGATACAGCAGGACACGAGGGGCGCCCTGTAGCATCGGCCTTTGCTATAATTATGCATGGGGGTTCATTTGCTTCAGGATGAGCGGGTCAGGGGGAGAGGGAGGGGGCCGATGGGATCGCCATCACCACACACTCCGCACGCAGAAGACTCTGTGGGCCTGAACTGCACTTGGATAGGCCCAGGACTATGGTAAAGTTGGAGTTTCAGTTGTTGTTGGGACTGGGGGAGGGAGGCGGAAGCGGGGGACGGGAGGGGGACCACAGTTGGGGTGAGGGGTTTGTCCTACGGGAGGGGGGGTAGAGTGGGGGACACAGGGATGTTTGCCAGGGGGTTGTTGGGGTGGGGGTGGGACAGAGGGGGGACTCAGTGTGCCAGGGGGTTCTGTGGGACTGCACCGCTTCTTGATTCTATGTCAAAACACCAGGGGTATGTGTTTCTGTTGCTGAAGCCAGGTTTGCCTTGCTACGCTTCTCTAAGGCTTGTGACGCGCTTGACCCCTGGGGATGGAGTCTAGTTTAAAGGTACTAACCCTTAATGTGAAGGGTCTGAACAACCCGATTAAACGTAGGGCTGTGCTTTCATACTTGGAGAACTCTGAGGCGGACATATGCCTCTTACAAGAGACACACCTTCTACCCAAAGATTGGCACAGGATGCGCTCACCTACCTTTCCCCAACAGTTTTTTTCCTCACTCCCCACAAAGAAAGCAGGGGTGGCCATTCTAGTTTCCAGGCGCTTCCGCTGCAGCGTAGGCGGCAAGGTGGGGGAGATCAAGGGTAGGCTACTAGCATACACCTTCCTTTTGGGGAACTAAAGCTTCACGATTGTCTCCCTCTACGCCCCGAACTAAGGGCAGGAAGTTTTCTTGAAAAACGCTATCTCAGAATCGCTCCAATCTCCTGCCTCTCTCCTGCTCATTGGGGGTGACCTTAACATTGTAATGGACACAAATGCGGACAGATCAGGTCATCGATACGGGGACACCGGTGCCATAACTGCTGCCGGTATAGACTGGCTGAAGGAAAGGGGGCTAGTGGACCTGTGGAGAGTCACCCATCCCAACACATCACACTTCACATTTTACTCACATGTCCATCACACATACGCCAGATTGGACCATTACTTAGGCTCTAACGAGCTCCTAGCCATTCTTAAAGACGTAAGCATTGTCCCAGCGGCGCTGTCTGATCATGATGCAGTGGAACTGACACTGCAGGTTCCTGCGTCCGCCCGGACCCCCGGGACATGGCGGCTGAGGGAAACCCTCCTGCAGCGGCCGGAGGTTACCGAGCAAATCCACACCTGCCTCACCGATTATTTAACTGTTAATGATGTTCCTGGAACCTCGCTGTCCGCTCTATGGGGGCCTTGAAAGCTGTGGTCCGCGGCGAACTTATTGCCATTGCATCAGCATAGGCCAAGGACCGCAAGGCAAAAAGGGATGACCTCACTGCTCAGGTCTCTGAATTGGAAAGAGTCCATAGCCGTACGGGTGCCCCACGGATTTGGAGGCAACTCAAGGCCGCCAGGGCCCAGCTAGCCAGCTTAGACACAGATCGCGCTGAACTCGCTGCATTGCGTCTACGTCACTCATACTACACAGGCGGCAACAAAACGGGCCGCTTACTAGCCAGCGCCCTGAGGGGAAGAATTCAGCGCTCCAGAATCACTAGCCTCACGGAGGATGACGGCCGGGACATCACGGGCGGCCCCCAAATCGCAGACGCATTTAGGACATTTTATGCCACCCTGTATAAGGCCGATTCGGTTTCACCGGAGGATGCTCGTACTTACCTGGACTCAGCAAACATCACGGAGTTGTCTCAGGACAACGCGCATACCCTAGACGCCCCCATTCGCGTGGACGAGGTACTCGCCGCTATTTCTCGCCTTCGCCCTCTTAAATCCCCGGGACCGAACGGCTTTTCAGCCGGTTTCTATAAGATCTTCACCTGGACGCTTGCCCCAATCCTCACTCGGCTTTTCAACTCCTTCGAGGGTCCGAGCTCCATCCCCTCGGACATGCTTGCAGCTGAGATAGTCGTGCTGCCCAAACCGGGTAAAAAACCCACGTGCTGCTCGGTGTTTCGGCCTATATCCCTACTCAACCTGGATCTGAAAATTTTCACAGGGGTCCTGGCGGCGCGCCTAGGCCCGTGCCTGCCCGGGATTCTGGAACCTGACCAGTCGGGCTTTGTTCCAAACCGCCAGTGTAGCGACAATACTAAGCGGATACTACACTTGATCGACAAGGCTCACTTCCAAGGCTCGGACTCTGCATTACTTGCGATCGACGCGGAGAAATCGTTCGATCGGGTAGATTGGACCTACCCCCAACAGGTCTTGCAACGCTTTCGGGTTGGGAATCGATTTCAGGCCTGGATTGCGAGCTGCTATCACCGTCCTCAAGCTCGGGTCTGCTTAGGGGGTCTGCGCTCGAGCCCTTTTGAGATTCAATAGGGCACTAGGCAAGGCTGCCCTTTATCACCCCTCCTGTTTGCCCTGTATATAGAACCTCTGGCGCAAAGAATCCGCGATAACCCTGCCATTCAGGGCATGTCCTTCGGCCGGGAATCTCATGTGATAGGCTCATGTGCCGACGACATCATAGTGGCTCTAGATCATCCGGATCGCTCAATCCCCGCCTTCTTGATGGAGCTGGAATCCTTTGGGGTTGTCTCCGGGTTCAAGATTAACAAAGGGAAATTCCAACAACAACTACCGCTACCTACCTATAGGGGGGGATTGTCATCGACAGAGCACCTCCCATAATTAGGAGTTACCCTTACCGTGACCACGGAATCTACGTTGACTCTCAATTATGCGACCCTATCCTCCCGGATTCAAGTAAACCTCACGCGCTGGTCCAAGCAACCTCTCTCACTGTTGGGACGCATCGCGGCAGTGAAGATGTCAGCCCTGCCTAAAATACTGTACATGTTTCAGACTCTCCCGGTGCTCCCGCCGGCTGGTACCATCGCGACTTTACAGGCTGCCTTCCACCATTCCATTTGGGGGGGGCAAACGAGCGCGCTTACACAAACGACTGTCATACAGAAGCACAGACGAAGGAGGCCTTGGGGTCCCAAACCTGTTTAAATACTTTCAGGCTGCACAGCTTCGATACCTGGTGGAATGGTTCAGACCAGAGTCTGAGAAGCGCTGGCTTTTTCACGATAGGGCAATGGCCCGCACATCCCTCTGGAAAATCCCATTCACGCCCCGACAGCATAGACCACGCTATCTCTTACACTCCCCCATCACTCGCACTGTCATGCAGATCTGGGACA
Source organism: Lissotriton vulgaris (assembly GCF_964263255.1). Lineage (NCBI taxonomy): Eukaryota > Metazoa > Chordata > Amphibia > Caudata > Salamandridae > Lissotriton > Lissotriton vulgaris. The sequence continues at coordinate 162,892,366 of NC_141689.1, forward strand.
CGGTGGCGATCAAGAAAGGGTTTATCACATTCCCTTCTCCACTCACCCCCGTTTTAGACAATCCTGACTTCCCACCTGGTAATGACCCCCGGGCGTTCCCACAATGGCGCGGCGTCAGCTGCCTCTCTGCCGGCCATTTCTTTGATCTGCAAGGCTTCCTTAACCTGCCGGATATAATTCAGGGCTACGACGTTGTCTCCCCACACTTATTTCAATATTTCCATATTAGGCACTGGCTCACACACCCAGACGTTGCTCCTCTAGTCGGCAGGCCCATGACAGTCTTTGAAAAGTGGCTAGTGACGAAGGAATCGGACAAACACCTTATTACAGAACTTTACAAAATGCTCACACCTCCAGCCCCTTCAGGCAAGACAGCAGGTCAAAAAAGGTGGGAGGCAGAACTAGGGCGGAGCCTATCACCCAACGAGTGGAGCTCTGTGTACTACAGAGCCTCTCACACCACCCCCAACACTGCAAGCAGGGAAGCAGCGACAAAACTAGCTATATACTGGCATCTCACTCCAGCCCGGCTCCATAAAGGCAACCCCACACGTAGTGCGTTGTGCTGGAGAGGTTGCGGGGAAAAAGGCACTTTAACTCACCTCCTCTGGGAATGCAGGGAAGTTCAGGAATATTGGAAGACAGTCCTGGACGACATAGACTCTACATTTGACACTGAAATCCCTAGATTCACGGCTTACACCATCCTGGGTCTACCCAACGCGCTCACCTTTCCCCTCAAATCCCCTAGAGGCCGCCAAATGGGGATTGCTATGCAGGCCGATACACAGCATGTTCTGTCCCTCTGGGGCTCCAACACCAAGCCCACCCACACGGGGTGGCTACATAAAATATGGTTCACTTTGGGGATGGAACGCATCCAAGCCACGCTCACACACTCCACAGCTGCCTTTCGGAAGGTATGGCTTCCACTACTGTCTCTTTTATCCAAAGAATTCAATGAGGTCACGTGCCCCAGATACCTTCGCATACTGCGACTCTCAGAGCATACACATGATTCCCCGAGCTCATCTGGGTGATCACACCCTTTACTATATGATCACAGCCATGTTAGTTTCATGGGTCTGGCACACTGGGTGGGGTGGGATAAGGGAGGGGGGTTGGGAGTTGGGGCGGGAGTTGTGGTTGGGTGTTTTTTTACTTATGCAATTTCATTACCTCATCACGAGAGACTTTCGCAAACCTGGCACCACGCTATTGTTAAGTCGAGCATCGGCTGTCATCTGTTTGATTTACAGAATCTATGTACATACCTGTTTCGATGACTTCTCTTGTCTGACCTGCCTTTTGTACGCTGTCAATAAAACAAATTTAAAACTAAAAGAGAAAGTGCATTGTGCGGAAGTGCTTAAAGGTTTGCCCGAATAAAGTGCATAACACGGAGACAGGCTGGAAAATTAATATAAATTATCGTTTAAAAGCCCTGAAGATTTGCTGGCCCCTAGGCAAGACAGCATTAATGATCAAGTACATGTTGACTGTAGTGGGATGGAATATAGCCACCTTCACACTGGCTTGTAGCTAGCCAAGTGATATCAAAGGGCAATATCTGAAAAATGTGTCCGCTCTATTCCGAGGCTCATTAAATCTAAGCTCTGAGGTTTCCATTCAAGTAAAAGTGCATTGTGCAAAAGTGCTTGATGGTTTGCCCAGTGAAATATCAAGCAGGATCTCAGGGCAAATATTTGACAGAAGTTTGCCTTCATGGATGTTCTTCTCTCAAAGAAATTATACCATGTGAGCAAAGCAATCGTCAGGGCTCAAACTACAAAAGGATTGTATTTCCCTCATGTCCCAGCCAACTACTGCAATCTGCCAAGAACATCTGCCAGGATGTGCCACCACCACTGGAAATCCCTGAGGAAGAACAAGTTACCAGAGTTCAAACAGCTGAAAGCATGTGACTGGAGCTCAGATCACGAAGAATATCATATATGAAGCGTGGTCTAGTGAGCTTCAAAGGGTTGAAATTATGAATTCCACTGAAAGCTCCCTGGAGGCAGATCAATTTTTCAGGACTCAAACCGGTAATAAGATATCCTTCCTGCACTGACAATCCCATACAGGTAGAGGAACCTCTCCACAGATATGAAGGTGGTCTTCCCATATACAAGGTGCAAATTGTCAGGACTCACACAAGTAGAAGGAAGTGCTTCCCCTGCTGGAAATGTAGTGGGCACAAGGTGCCACTGTTCTAACAGCCAATATTATCTATTCCCATTAGAAATCCCTTGAAACACAGAGTAATCTGTCTGCACTCAGACATCATTCACTTGCCATTTTCAAGTTGTAAGGATCTGACAAAACCTGCTGATTGGAAACACCTTGGGGTGTTGCAGGCTGTCAGGACTCAAGTTGTTAAGGGGGACTGCTCCTTCACTGCAAAATAAATTACGGCCTGGATCACAAACGTTAATGTACCCGCTTGCGTAAGTTTATTCTTTCTCGGTATTTACAAAACTTTGAGTTAGTGTTAAATGTATGACTGCATACACTCCGCAGGTGGGGCGGAAAACTGTACAACTCTGTACGTAAAAGGATGGGCTTGATAGTGCTCCACCCAGACTGAGGAGTTTACACAGTCATAAAGTTACAATTAAATCGCAGTTTTGTGAATACCAAAAAAGAGTAAACTTACACAAAAGTGTGAGATAACCTTTGTGAATCAGACCCTTGTGTTTAGCACCACCCGGGCTGTTTGTCACGGTGAAAAAGATAAAATTATTCTATTTAAATCTGATTTATAAAACAATGCCTGTCCTACTGACCTCTTGAGGCTGATAGAAAACAAAACCGGCTTGCCACAGCAAGTAGCATTTTGGAATGTGTGTTTCTAACTAACGTTTTGGACATGATATGTGTAGGAGTCGTTTTGGGGAGTCTGTGAGTCAGGAGCATCTAGGCAGTCCTTGTGAAAAGCATTGCAGCTGTCCTTGAGAAACAGGAAGCAGATTCTATTGGGAGTTCACTGAATTGCCAAGTACTACTGCTTTAAGCTTTAACTTTCAGGGAGTAATGAAGGTGAATAATGTAAGGTTACCCCATGAGAGTAAAACAGTAAACAAACGAAAATCACCCTGCCGCTGATTATTGGAAGCGGAATATCTCGCTCTCATCTGGGACAAAGGTTCCCACAGAAAGACCAAACCACACAAAAAGAAATGGAAATGATGATATGCATAAACTAATACATCAAACTATAATTGTTCAAAACAAAAATCTCTCAGTACATTAGAATTCCATATATGAATCATTTCAATAAATACAGCTTAATCAAAGCCTTTACTCAATTAATAATATAGAAAAAACAATTTTCGTCCCCCAGTCAAAAAACATTCAAAACTCATCATCCATACCATGTTTCGATGACGAGCACTATAAGGGTTACATCTTCATCAGGGCGCTCATACAATCTCTTCCAATAATTAATAGTGGTATGGAGTTTGGGGGACAAAGTGGAAGAAACGTATCTATCTACCAGATAGAGAACTGATACATTAAAAATTCGCTGGGAGGACACTACCCCCTGGGTCCATCTAGACAACGACACTCATCCTCTCAGGACAGAATTATCCTATCCTGGTCCAGTGTATGTATGTATATGTATGTATAAACCATTTTATAACGCGCTCTGTTACTTGAGAGTATCCTGGCGCGATGGGAACCAGCAGAGAAAGGACAAACGGAAATCAACTTATGCCACACTCCTGAATAGATGGGTTTTCAGATTTTTCTTAAACTGGGCTACACTTTGAGTGGAGCGCAGGTGGAGGGGGAGAGCGTTCCAGGCTCGGGCAGCCACAACAACTATGGACTGGCCCCCTAGTCTAGTTCGCTTAAAGCGAGGGAGAGTCATCTTGAATAAAGAGGATGATCTGAGGGCTCGTGTGGGGGCGTAGAGAATGAATCTCTTCTTTAGGTAGGCAGGTTCCTGATCATGGGTTGCTCTAAACGAGAGTAGCAAAGATTTGAACAGGATGCGATGAGACACTGGCAGCCAATGAAGGCTACACAGCTGGGAGCGAACGCTCTGCCATCTCGGGACATTAAATAAAAGACGGACAGCGGCTTTCTGGATCACCTGCAAATGTTTAACTAAGTAAGCGGGGATGCCGCGGAACAGAGTGTTTGCATAATCCAACCTTGCTAGAATGAGAGCTCGGGCAACAGTCTCCCTTGCTTCTCTAGGAAGCAATGGAAAGAATCTACGTAGCATTCTCAGAGTAGCAAAGCATGTCCCCGAAAGTTTCTTTATGTGGTCCTCAAATCTTAGGTCCTCTCCAAACCATATGCCAAGATTTTTTGCAGGGCCACCCATCACCTTAGGACAGGGAATATTCGGGGGCCACAGCGAGTTTTTGAAGTCGGATTTGTCCTCATTACATTTCAACTGTGCCATAGTTAGACAGCGAAAGACTGAGGACAAACATAGCTGGACTGTTGTAGTATCCAGATGGTCATCTGGCCAGGTGAACAACAGCTGTGTATCATCCGCATACCCTATAATCTTAGCCCCGTACTGTTCCGCTAGGTATACCAGGGGAGTGATATAAATGTTGAACAGTAGGGGACTAGGAGTGGATCTCTGTGGGACCCCAGTGATGAGAGGTTTGGGCTGTGAGGCATGAGGCGGCATCCAGACCTGTTGTGTTCTTGTAATGGCTGGATTTTCTGTTTAGATGGGATCAGCCCCCAGGGGCCCCTGTGACCCAGCCAAAACGTACTCACCTTCCCTCCTCAGATCGTATTCACAATGAGTAGATATACAGGTAAATATACAGATCGCACCTAAGGATGGGGAATGACAATATATGTATGTACGGATTTTCTACAATATCTTATTCACATTAGTTGGTCTCGCGGCCACCCCGACCCAGACCGTTCTACCCTAGGGCAGATCTGACACACAATCCGGTGTGTCTACACATGGGCCTGCAGAACCCAATGCTCCCTTTTCCAAACTGTTCGCAATCCTGCGAAACTACACGTTAGTTCAACCCCCTAACGTTCTCACTTACTCAAGCCACACTCCGGTGGGTATTGGCACTGGTCTCCCACCCAGTGTTGTCACTAACGCCGCATATCAACGACGACCACATTCCTATGAACCATTATTTGGGGTATTATCTCAGTGGTCTACCTGGAATAAAACTACAATAATAACTTTGAATAGGGTTCCAGATTGTATAGTGTACTCCCTGCTTTTGACATCGAAGGTCCACCCACTCCCTCCTTATTCAATCACCATTTACCTGATCGGGATTTCTCATCCGTTCACCCAAACAGTTCCTGACTAGAAGTATGGTTTACCAAGATTGAACATAAGCACCAGGTACACGATAATTCTATATGAATTAGGGTATTTATTAACAATAGACATAAATCACATTACTATGCAGCATAACATTTGCAAGAAAAAGGTAAAGATTAGAGTGCACATCCTAAATAAGTTGGGCGGGTATCACCTGGTTAGTGGGAAGTCTGGACTCGGCAGTCATCTAGGTTCCCTTCTCGTTTCTGTGTCCTGGCTCGCCTTGCAGTCACCCTCAGCCGTCACAAGTACACGTCTGCACCGCTAGGCTCAACCTCGTCTGCTTCCCCTCAGGACCTCGGAACCTTGCTGATTATTAGCTACCGTCTCTCTCTCTCTCTCTGTATCAGTGCGCTCCGCGCTACTTCTCGTTCAGTCTTTCTCAGAGAGTTTCGGTCTTAAATCTTTCTCCGACTTCAAAGATGGCGATTTGTCCACCATGAAAATGAATAATGGCAGAGATGCTAACGGCTAGATGCCGCCTACGGACTAACTAACAAACTGACTAACACCTTCGTAAAATGCCCTTATATATGTAAGACAGGGCCCCTGTCTATCGGCCTAATCCCTATGCTATGGGGGTGATAGGCTGGAGTCACTCTCCATCATTCTCCTTCTCCAAAGAGCTAGCAAAAAGACAGCCATAACATTACACCCCTTGACTCCAGTCTATTAACCACATACTAAATGGAGCTAACGTCAGTAGACGAATAATATGAAACAAAATTAACTGATCTACGACCCTTCGTAAATCTAAAAAATTGTAGCAGGGAAGGGATACACTGAAGAAAGCAACAAATAGCTATGAGGATACAGATAGCAACAATAACCCCCCCTAAAATTTGTCGTATGAAATGCATGTCAGGGAGCCAATTAAAAAGCCAGTCAAAGAAACCCTGATCTATATGTTCTCTAATTTCTGCAGTCAAGTCGTGGAGTTTGTTAATGTGGGACTGGATAGCTTTAGAATGGTCAGACAAATTAAAACAGCATAGACCTTCAAAATCAGAGCACTCATGTCCATGTTTCAACAATAAATAATCAATAGCTGCACGATTTTGTAAAATAGCTCTACGTTCACCTTGGGAATCTAATAATAAGTCTGATAAAACAGTAGACGTTTGGTTAATTGACTTTACCATCCAGCAGGCCATTTTGCCGATTGTTTTGGCATTATAAACGGCCAATGCTGGCACACCAATAATAGAAAAAGCTAAACCAAGATATTCTGATTTGGAAAAAAGATGAACAGAGGAATCACAGTCTTCATGTAATGACATTGAATCTCGGACAATACGGGAATGTGAAGAAGGATGTGAGGAAAACATTAGCAAACTTAATCTAGTGATGGCGCATGGGCCACCAGAAATATTCGCAGGAATATAGGGCCTAGATGAATTCCCACAAGAAAAGAGCCATCCAGCTGGCAATAGCATTGAACGATAATGGCTAGTGGCTACTACTAAACGTTTACAGGTCATATTATTCTTAACTGAAAGACATGAATTAGGAAGTCTCTTTGAACATAACAAACGTTGATGAAATGAAAAAGTAGTAGCGGCTTGGAGCTTCAACCGCAAACACTCAGTAATAGCTTTAGGGTTACAGGTCATCACAAAGCAAAGATCTCCAGGGGTAATATTAAAAGTAGTAATTCTGGAATTAATAGGGACATCAAGATCTGGAAGAAGAGTACATGAGGGACAAAATTCATGTGCCGCAAAATCACCCAAAATAACATTAGGTCGGGCATTAGATACATTAAAGACATGGTGAAGCGTTTCAGTGGATGCAGGAACAGCTACCAAACAGGTCGCTAAAATGTCAGTAACGCTTTTCATGGGGGTAAGGCAAAAATGCGGAGAGCTCGTCACCCGCTTCGCGAGTGTGATCCAAAAATTCGAAGACGTCTGCCACGCAGACCGCGGGGCTCTTATTATCCCATCAACCGGCGTCGGTGGATCCTCTCCTCTCCCGGCGTAGCAAGCCAAAAGGAGTCCAACGCCGACACATCCTGCAGCAGCAGTCCAAAGAATGATCTGAAAGAATACAAATACAGGCCTTAATCATTCTCGTAAGTAACATTTATCAGCTGGGACAGCTTCCCAGCCATCTTTCCCTGGCTTTATCACCAAAACGGTGTTGTCATGACCGGTCGCAATAATGTCAGCCTGTTCAGGAGGATTTTTAGGCGATTGCACCCATATTTTAGCTCCAGGAAGATCAGACGATCCGAAGCCTTTTTGTCCTCGCACAGTTAGCAACGTTGGGGCAGAGCCTTTTTTGATCTCACCACTGAAGACAGGCATAATCAATAACTGAGCAACACGGTCAGACTTTTTGATGAACAAATCCGTCTCACTGCTATTAAGCAGGAGAACCTTAATCTCTCCCTGATAATCACTGTCAATCACTCCTCCGAGTACTTGTACACCTTTTAGGGCCAGGCCAGATCTAGGGGCAATTAATCCAAAACTACCGGCAGGTATAGAGACACCAATGCCAGTTTCAACAATGATTCGATCTTTTCCTGGAAATTGTGCATCATTTAATGCATGCAGGTCAAGGCCTGCGGAACCTGGAGTTGCTCTACATGGAGCCAAAGCACCGGGGGTAATTTCCCAATACATGACAGTGTTCGCTATGGAGTTAGGTTTTGCATCAACATGTGGAGGAAACAAACGCATTAAAGGAGATTCAGCATGTAACAAAGGACGATTATTTAAAATTAACAAAGCTTGAAGTAGGACATCTCTCCACTGGCTGTAACGGTCATCAGTCAACTTGCGCAACTGTTCTTTCAACAAGCCATTCATTCTCTCAATCAATCCTGAAGCTTGTGGATAATATGGAATATGAAACACCCAATCAATATTATTTTCCGTACAGAATTCCTGCACCAATCTTCCACGAAAGTGGAATGCATTGTCTGATTGAATCTGGAATGGGACACCATAATACAGAATAATGAGCTCCAGGGTTTTAATTGTATTCACTTGGGTAGCATTCTTGCAAGGGAAAGCGACCAAAAGGCCACTATAAGTATCAACCACTGTGCAAATGTATTGACAATTTCTGCTCATAGGGAGCGGACCAATATAATCAATCTGCCAAATTTGGGCGGGCAATTTACCTCGATGTAAGTGGCCTCGAACAATTTGAGGCACCTCTTTCTTCCTAGAATGCTGGCAAATGGGACAATGTAGAATGACATCTTTAATTAAAGAAAAGGGAATATGAATTCCTCTATCGGCAGCCCACCTGCTAGTGGCTTTCTCTCCAAAATGTCCTGCTTTCTGATGGGCCCACTTCGCCAATCCCGCCAAATCAGAATCCTGCATGTCAACCACTGCCTCAGAAATTTTAGACTGTTCATCTGCAATATTATGAAAAAATTTGTCAAGGGAGTCAATTGGAGTATGAGCATCCACGTGAAAGATTGTTACAGTACTCTGCGGGAGCAATTCCCAAATTTCTTGCCACAACTCTTTACCCCATAACTCCTTGGAGTGCAATTCCCAATTATGAGAATGCCATGTTGGCAGCCACACCGCTAGTCCATTTGCAGTGGACCAGGAATCAGTGAAAATATGACATGTACCTGGTAACTCCTGTTTCAAAACTTGGTAAACCGCATAGAGTTCAGCATATTGACTACTCTTAACGTCTCCAGTTGTGCTTAACAATTTCTTTATAATCGGGTTAAAAGAGACAGCTTTCCAATGTCTTTTGTCACCAATGAACTTCGCAGAACCATCCGTAAACCACACATGTTTTCTATCCTCCGCGGACAGATCATCAAATGATTTACCCCACTTCACGGGAGACTCCTGCACTACGGGAACCGAACACTCACTTTCAGCCTCATTGGAGGGCGCCTGCGCCACTCGCTCATGTAAAACCGCCAAACCTTTCGGACCCACACGTGCCCTGTCCTGAATGTACCATTTCCATTTAATCACACTAGCCTCCTGAGCATGTCCAATTCGATGGGACTTCGGTGAACTCAAAACGCACTGCATAATGGGAATTTCAGGCCTCAAAATCACAGCATGGCCTAAGGTCAATTGCTCGGTATCCACCAGAGCCCAATAACAAGCAAGCAACTGTTTTTCAAAAGGTGAGTAACGCTCACCAGCCTCTGGTAACTTTTTGGTCCAAAAACCCAACAGCACTTTTTGTCTGCCCTGCTTTTGCCACAAACTCCAATTGGCATACAGGCCTTCCACGGACACATTCAAATCCACATCACCGTCACTCACGGGCCACAAATCCAAAGCATACTGAATAGCTTCTTTAGCCAAATTAAAAGCAGTCTGTTGAGGTTCACCCCATTCAAACGCATTCTTTTTACGAGTGACTCGATACAGTGGAGCCAAGATTTGACTCAAATGGGGAATATGCTGACGCCAAAATCCAAACAATCCAATAAAGCATTGCGCCTCTTTCCTGTTCCTGGGAACAGCAAAATCAAGTATTTTTCGTTTAACCTGTGGAATCACCTCTCTGTGACCCTCATGCCAATTAATTCCTAGAAATTTTACAGCTTGGGATGGAGTTTGTAATTTGTCAGGATTAATTTCCCAACCTTTCGCTCGCAAACAGTCAATGATCTGATCTAAATGGGACTGTACCTGGTCTTGCATTTCACCTTGAATCAAAATGTCGTCAATATAATGACAAATCTGAACTTGTGGATTCGTGGGCACTTCAGACAAATGTTCCGCCACCAGCCGGTGACAGATCGTAGGACTATGTACATAGCCTTGAGGAAGACTCCGGAACGTCATTTGACGTCCATTCCATGTGAAACTGAATTGTTCCTGACATTCGGGGGCAATCGGACTTGAAAAGAACGCATTAGCAATATCAATGGAAGCATACCACGTACCTGGATGCTTTTGAATTCTCTGAATCAGTGTAACAATGTCAGGCACTGCAACAGTCAATTTAGGTGTGTGTTTATTCAATTCTCGATAATCAACAGTCATGCGCCAAGAGTTGTAACTTTTGCGCACGGGCCAAACAGGATTATTCCAAGCAGATGTGACCGGAGTAATGACTCCCGCGTCAACCAAATCCTGAATCGTAGCGGTAATTTCTTCATGACCACCTGGAATGCGATATTGCTTCTGAGAAATCACTTTCATTGCTAAAGGGATCTTAATAGGTGGCATGCGTAAACGACCAACCCGTACGGGTCTGGTCGAAATGTACTGTCGTGTACCAAATTGATAGTATCCATCATCCAAATGCAAAGTCATACCTTTCAAAATGTCAATTCCAATAATGTATTCCAAAAGTGGCACAACCAACACAGAGTATTCTCTACGAGGAATTCTACCAATTTTAATTTCGAGTGCAGTTTGAACCGCGGGTGTCTCTTTACCACCCAGACCGGTAATTGTAAAAGACTGTCCATTAAATTTTCTCGACTTACCATGAATTAAAGTGGCCTCCGCCCCAGTATCAACCAACGCTCGGGCCCTTTGGATATTACGATGTTTCCAAAAAATCTCAATATCTACATAGGGGCTGTAATCTCTGTGGGCCCACCTGCGTACCGGAGCTTGACCTATTTCCTAGTCATTTTTCCTGCGTTCCGTCAACCAAGACAGATCAGGGTAAATGTTCTCAGTTTTCTTTGGTATTAGGATTTCTTGTTCATATCCGTCTCCAGTACGAAACGGATTAGTATCAGGTTCAAAAAGTTGTGAGTTACGTTCAGGGAGTCTGTTACGATCCTCCCTCTTTCTTATGTCAGGGGAGTAACTCCTTGCATCTCGTCGTCTGCTAGAAACACGATCATCTCTACCCCTTTCACGGTCATCCTCTCTCCCCCTCCCATCATTACGACGGGGGATCCATCACGTTCATAGCGCCGATCATCACGGCGATCAGAATTCACACGTCGCCTCTCATCACCACTGTCATCCGAACCACGATCATACTCATTCTTTCGCACACGACGGGCACCCTCCTTTCGATCCAAACCACGCTTACGAAACATGTCCCATAAGCGATTATTAGGCTCGCCATCAATGTCTTCCCTTTTGACACCATCAGCAATGAGAGCAAGAAACATGTCACGTCTAGAGAACTTATAGTCCCCACCAGTACGACCCTCAGGTCGAGATTGTCTTTCAGGTTTAAACCATTCACCCAGCTCACCAAGCTGACGAACAGACTCAAGCACAACAGACAAAGGATTGCCAGTCTGGTTAATCAATAATGTCATCATGACCTGCTTGTAAGCAACAGGAGAAGAACGGATAATGCGATTACGCACAGAAGATGTTAGAAGACCATCCAATAACTTGTCAGCAGTACTAAGGAAGATACACGTTTTCATGACTTCCTCCTTTAAACGTTGCGACGCATCGCGCAGAGTGTACCACGGTTTTTCATCAGTAGGCCAATCAGATTCAGTTGGATATTTATGATTACAGCCATCAGACGCAAGCTGGAGCAAAGAAATTTGTCCAACACCATTATAATTCCGAAAATGGTCCTGAATAGTAGAATCAGAACTCAAAGAGCAAAATCGTAAGCAATCAACAGCATCGAGCATAATACCGGCAGCGCCAAGCTCATAAAGACGCACCATCCAGGTAAGCAAGGCCTCACCAGGCCGTTGTCTAAATCGTTGCAGAATGTCACTGACCTCCTGCTGAGTAAAATCTTCAATACAATCAAGAGCTATACCACTCGGATTACCAGGGGCCTGTTGTAATTTTCGTCGAAAAATCGGGTGAGCAGAGACTGCGGGAAAAGCTTCCGAGGAAGCCCGCATCTTAGATTTAACAGCACAATCAGGGCAAGCTACGTCATCCACACGGGAAGAACGAGCACGGTCACAATCGGTAGTCAAATCAATGCATGAAGCAGATTTACAATCACGTCCGGAGCGAGAAGACTCGCGCTTGTCACCCTCCTCTGCCGAGGAGTCAGAAGTATGAGAATCCCAGATATTACCGTCCCACTCGTCGGGGTTCCAATCCATTCCAGCTTTTGCTACAACCATACGCACTTTGCGGGAAGACACACGTCCACGACGATGTTTATATTTATATCGTGCAATACGGACCGCAGCTCTTTCGGCAATGGTCTGATATGTTTCAAGTTTGTCGGCAAGCAATTTATTTTGACAACGCAACAAAGTATGCGCGTTTTGCAACTCAACACACTGTCCTTCCGAATCTTTAAACTGTTTCTGTAATTGAACAAACCTCTCATGCAATATTCTGTATGCATTAAGAACAATCCATCCTCTGCGTCCTAAAATAGGAAGCTCATCACCCTTCACTACTGGCGCTTTCTGTAGGCATGACACCACATCGGCAGGCTCCGCCTGCTCCAAGCATGAAGACCAATTTTCACTCAAACCAGTAGAATCAGCCCACTCACGGGCTAAGGCCTCGTAAGGCGTAGACTCCCAGCCGGGAATCTGGATCGGTAATTTAAAAACCGACGATGATTTTTTCGCAAACATAATTACACGCAAAAATTATATACACAATTATAAACAAAATTTTATACGTACAAGCCGAGCGCAAACCAACAAGATTAAAACAACACAATGCACACAGGCTTCGTAAACAGTTCGTGACGCCAGATGTAATGGCTGAATTTTCTGTTTAGATGGGATCAGCCCCCAGGGGCCCCTGTGACCCAGCCAAAACGTACTCACCTTCCCTCCTCAGATCGTATTCACAATGAGTAGATATACAGGTAAATATACAGATCGCACCTAAGGATGGGGAATGACAATATATGTATGTACGGATTTTCTACAATATCTTATTCACATTAGTTGGTCTCGCGGCCACCCCGACCCAGACCGTTCTACCCTAGGGCAGATCTGACACACAATCCGGTGTGTCTACACATGGGCCTGCAGAACCCAATGCTCCCTTTTCCAAACTGTTCGCAATCCTGCGAAACTACACGTTAGTTCAACCCCCTAACGTTCTCACTTACTCAAGCCACAATCCGGTGGGTATTGGCACTGGTCTCCCACCCAGTGTTGTCACTAACGCCGCATATCAACGACGACCACATTCCTATGAACCATTATTTGGGGTATTATCTCAGTGGTCTACCTGGAATAAAACTACAATAATAACTTTGAATAGGGTTCCAGATTGTATAGTGTACTCCCTGCTTTTGACATCGAAGGTCCACCCACTCCCTCCTTATTCAATCACCATTTACCTGATCGGGATTTCTCATCCGTTCACCCAAACAGTTCCTGACTAGAAGTATGGTTTACCAAGATTGAACATAAGCACCAGGTACACGATAATTCTATATGAATTAGGGTATTTATTAACAATAGACATAAATCACATTACTATGCAGCATAACATTTGCAAGAAAAAGGTAAAGATTAGAGTGCACATCCTAAATAAGTTGGGCGGGTATCACCTGGTTAGTGGGAAGTCTGGACTCGGCAGTCATCTAGGTTCCCTTCTCGTCTCTGTGTCCTGGCTCGCCTTGCAGTCACCCTCAGCCATCACAAGTAAACGTCTGCACCGCTAGGCTCAACCTCGTCTGCTTCCCCTCAGGACCTCGGAACCTTGCTGATTATTAGCTACCGTCTCTCTCTCTCTCTCTGTATCAGTGCGCTCCGCGCTACTTCTCGTTCAGTCTTTCTCAGAGAGTTTCGGTCTTAAATCTTTCTCCGACTTCAAAGATGGCGATTTGTCCACCATGAAAATGAATAATGGCAGAGATGCTAACGGCTAGATGCCGCCTACGGACTAACTAACAAACTGACTAACACCTTCGTAAAATGCCCTTATATATGTAAGACAGGGCCCCTGTCTATCGGCCTAATCCCTATGCTATGGGGGTGATAGGCTGGAGTCACTCTCCATCATTCTCCTTCTCCAAAGAGCTAGCAAAAAGACAGCCATAACAGTTCTGTCCGCTAAAAAGGAGGACAGCCAGGCCAGGGCACCACCACCAATGCCAATAGCAGACAGCCTGGCGAGGAGGAGCTTGTGGGGGACGGTATCGAATGTGGCAGAGAGGTCCAATAAAATAAGGACCGCTCTGCCGCCTCCGTCCAAGCACTCCCGAACCGACTCTGCCATCTCAACCAGTGCCGTATCTGTGCTATATGCCGCTATAGGCCGCTCTAAAGCCTGATTGAGCTGGATGTAGAGCATCGGAGGTCTCCACAAAGCTCTCCAATTGACGAAAGACCACTTTCTCACATATTTTGGCCAGCGCTGGTAAGAGGGATATTGGACGGTAATTCCCAAGAGCATTGACATCTAGCCCAGATTTTTTCAGAAGCGGCAAAAGATTTGCCTGCTTCCAGCTCAGAGGAACCTCTGCCGAAGATAGAGAGAGAGATTCACTATCTGGGTGACCTCACTGCAGACAATACTCGCCACCTCCGAGAGCACCCGAGCAGGGCAGGGGTCAGCAGGAGAGCCCGATTTAAGGGACTGAAGAAGAGGCAGTACGTTGCATTCTTCGGCTAGCGAAAATGTTACTATGGCATGATGAAGAAAAAGGACCAGCCGCTGAACAATCCGCTGGTAAGGCAGAAAGTAAGTCCTGCTGAATCTTAGCTATTTTATTAACAAAGAAATTAGATAGGTCCTCGCACCATTGCACAGATGGGGGGAGTGTGGTAGTATCAGCAACGGGGGATACAAAACTTTTCACAATAGCGAAAATCTCTCTGCTGTTATTTTCGGCTTTAGAAATTCTCCCTGCATAGTACATCCCTTTGGCTGTCTATATAGCGGCATAGTAGTCTTTCTGGGCTACGCGTAGGGCAGACTTTTTTTCCAAGCTATACCCAAGTCTCCAAGCTCGCTCCAACTTTTTACAACCCAATTTCAGTGGGAAAAAGGTTTCTCTCACATGAAAAAACGACTCTTGCCAATACTAGAATTAATAGTGAAAGTTCAAGATTGTGGCGGGTCGAGACCGGTAACAACCTCACAGATGCCACAATACGAATGTCTTCATTAGTCACTGCCGCGTCCGGGGAACAACCTTCCTGGAGGTAGAAATAGTAATGATTATATACATGAGCTAAAACATCAAGCTCTAGTTGTTTAATACAAAATTCTCTCAGTACATTAGAATTCCTTATGTAAATCCTTTCAATAAATACAGCATAATCAAAGCCAGTACTCTATGAATAATATTGAAAAAGTTCGTACCCCAGTCAAAAAACATTAAAAACTCATCCATACCTACTCCCATCTCATGTCACTCAAACCATACATACACAACTCTCACCTGTCACACTCTGCATAATGTTCTATTTGGTGTCCACAATACACATAAAAAGAAAAAGGTTACAAACAAGAGCAAATGAGAGTGCATCCGAATACTAAAGAACAGCTTAATATTTTGTAGGTGTTTAAATATTGACTGGGCACATTATTATTATATGTATTCAAATAGATCCAATCATAATACTTCAAGTGCCTTAAACGCTTCGGGCCTGGAAGTGGGGTTGCCAGGGGCTCGGATTAGGGTTTAGGGAAGTGGTCAGGGAAACCTTTGCCACGCATATGTGTTTAACATACATGTTTTTACAATTAATTTCGCTGTAAAGAAATGTGTGTAAAAGGCATATTTGTTGAAATAACATGCGTGGTAAAGATTTGCATTGTAATGGCTTTCGCCTTGTAATGCATGCGTGGTAAAGGCAGCGTAACAACGGAATGAGATGTAACGTCATACATACAACCACATGGCATAGCGTTATTACTTCATAAAAATACTTTTATTATCACTAACAGGGCTCGAGTCGGGTTACCACGTGGGTGGACGGCGTCCCCCACCTATTTTACCGGGCGGACGCCGTCCCCCTGCAAAAAAAGCTGGACAACACTCTTTGGCCTCTCTGGCAGCTGACAGCCTGGCAATTAGAGCGCCTGAGCCGCGAAATCTGCGACGTGTAATTACAGGTGAGACTTTGAATTGGGAAACAAGCCGGCAGCCTCTTCCAAACAGCGGTAATCAGTTTTTGTGTAATTGTTTGTGACGGTTTTTCAGCTGATCTGCCCTACGTTTCACCTTGGCACCAGGCCTCAGGCGTGGAGGGTGGTGTGGCAGATTCAGCCTCATCTAAAGGCATATGAATACCCCCGTGACGTCACTTCCGGTGACCGTGTCTCCCCACTTCTTTTTTCAGGACTTGTGCCCTGATCACTAAGAACCTCTACTCAGTAGACTCAGTAATTACAAGACATTTATTGGCTCTTATTTTAGTAGTAGGAAGAAAAACTGCCTCCTCCAGTGAATGGCCTGCTGCTGGAGGGAGGGACCTCTGCACGGCGCACTCTCGAGCGCACCGCGCCCTTGCAGCCGGCAGAGCGGCCGGTAATAACAGTCATTCCCTTAATGCTCTCTGGAAATCACCCAGGGAAAGCATAGCTGCAAATTCAATCTAATAGCACATGGCAAGAGGTAAATGGGAGAATTGCGCTGACCTCCCACAAGCGACGTGACTCAGAGACTGTGTCTACGCCCCCCTCCTCCCTGCTGGTCTCTGCCCTGAGATTCTGGGGACATCGTGTCTCATTAGAGCTAACGAAAAACTGCGCATCCTCTCTAGGATCAGCGCCAGATACTAAGGAGCCGAAGCCTCTAACATGGAAGATGGGCGTTCACAGGGATTCCGAGATCACCGCTGGTGGGGCTCTGCATACTGCGAATGACTTTCAATGAGCAAATATACAAATGCACTTGATACATAACAAGCTCACACACAGATACAGCCAACAGGTATAGCTTTACCACTTCATGCACTTTAATTTAATGTGTTTAGATGCACTTTTTATGCAGTCCTGGGCCAATGTTATCATTTTATTTCATCCGTTGCATACAAGGCTCAAGTCCTAAACAAGCATTGGAAATGCAATAGGTCTCGCACCATTAGAGTTAGTGCTTTTAGAATTGTTTATGGGTTTTTTTGGTAAATGTTTAGCATTTTTGTTTCCTGTAGCCACTGCTAAAGAATTACAAATAAAAAAAGCCATAAACATTTCTAAAAGCTCTAACTGAAATGGTCTGAGACCTATTGCACTGTGGGAGGGTGAGGTGTTGAGGGTGAGTGAGGGTGAGCGTGAGGGTGAGTGAGGGTGAGGTGTTGAGGGTGAGTGAGGGTGAGTGAGGGTGAGTGAGAGTGAGGGTGAGTGAGAGTGAGGGTGAGTGAGAGTGAGGGTGAGTGAGAGTGAGGGTGAGTGAGGGTGAGGGTGAGTGAGGGCGAGGGTGAGTGAGGGTGAGGGTGAGGCGTTGAGGGTGAGGTGTTGAGGGTGAGTGAGGGTGAGGGCGAGTGAGGTGTTGAGGGTGAGTGAGGGTGAGGGTGAGTTAGGGTGAGGTGTTGAGGGTGAGTGAGGGTGAGGGGGAGTAGTTGAGGCTGAGTGAGGGTGAGTGAGAGTGAGGGTGAGTGAGGGTGAGGGTGAGTTGCGACTCTGGAATCTTTAGTCGTTATAAAAGGCCCTGCATTATCATGCACGCATATAAAACACTTCTCGTCTCAACAACGGTGCCTACAGAAACAGCATCGAAAGCAGAGCACAGCTACACCTCCCCTACAGATGAAAAACATATGCATATTAAGCCAATTGTTATTACCTTCTTGAAATGGTCTCACTCGTAATGAAGGGAGAAGCGCAAAGCACATTTTGGACACAAGGAATGTAGCTTTAGTTTTCTGTAAGTGACTGCAAACAGAGGGTGAAAAAAAAGCAGGCGTTGTTTGCTCTGACCTCATGGGTAATGTGTACAGTGTGCGTGTCATGTTTCCCGAGCTGGGAATGTTACAACATTTCACGAGTACAGCAAGTCTCAGGATGTCTGCCGCTTGTGCAAGAAGTGGCTGAATTTAAGGATACCTTAGCTTAATACACCGGCTCACTTGACCCGAATGATGGTTTATCCCAGATTTCCACCTCAGCTTCACTGCTGTTGCTAAACTTTCCCGACATAAACACGAAGTAGATTACAATTGAGAGAATTACCATTTGGTGACATGGGAGTGAACTTTTCATTTGAGACTTCTGATGAGACTTCGTTTTTAAAATAATAATACTTTACAGTACTATATACGCTGTGCCCAACAAATGGTGCAAGAGCTTTTTGATGACTTAAAAAGAAGGCGTATCAGCGTTCTGAAACAAAGCATGCATAGTCTCGGAACTTGCCAATATTAAGGCACATGAGGTCTGCACTCACGACTCTCTAAGAATTCGATGAAAAGTCCATTGGCAGAGTACCCATTATGAACATGCGAGAATGGAGTGAGAGGAAAAATACATTGAGTGGAAAAGACGACAGAAAGCAAGGACTGGGCGAGAAGGGAGGGGGGAATGCCAGTAGGAAGGGAGGGGGTGACAAATGGTCAGCATTTGGAGGCTGCTTTGATGTTCTCAGAGGCCATGCGGCTCACGGAGAAGATCAAAGCGGCAGAGAGGAGGGGCTGGGGAGAGAACGGGCACAGTGAGGTGAGAGGACAGAGGGAGCCAGAGATTGGGAGGAAGGATGCCGAGGGAGGCGGGGCTGGCAGAGTGAAGCCAGAGTGGGTGCACACGCATCTATGCATCTTCCAGGGGTGTGCCTGGAAGTATGTATTCATGCGTCCACCTTGTATGAATGGATGGATAAGGGCGAAGGTTGAATATGTGCTGAGGGGTGAGCATGCAGCTGCTGAACGTGTGCAGCTGTGTGCAGTTTGTGGGCGAGTGTGCGCCTTTGTACGCTTGTGTGCTGAGATTCTGATGGTGTTGGGTACTGCTTGCAATTTCCGCATTTCTTACGCCGTCATCCAACAGTATATACATATTCGTAATGTTGTGTTTAAAGGATTTAGAAACGGGAATTAAAAGAGTCAAAAAGCATACAAAATGCTAAAGATAAGAACGATAATGCTCGACAAGTAACTAATCTCGGAGATCTGCTGCTTCTAGCTGGTCAGGCGAGGGAGGAGTTTATTTTTCGAAGACGACCGAAGATCAGGGGTCGCGTATTCCGGAGATTACTGCCAATTATACACCTGCCTATTTCCCGAAGATTACGAAGAGCAGAGGGTTGCACATATTATATTTAATACCAAATATTACTTAAAACCCACTGACTTTCTCTTCTATGCGGTGGCTCGTGCCACTCTCTATAACAGAGGGATGCCGATTGTTTTAGGAGAAGCACACGGAGCGGTGTGGGTGGGCTGTGGGCATGAAGCTGTCCCCTGTAGCATTATAGGATACAGTGGCTACAAAGATGCAGGACAGTCACATTTCCAGGAGTGGCCGAGTCCAGTGCTAACCCATAGAGAACAGCACAGAGGCAAGCCTAGACCTGCGGCAAGGGTGTGCAGCCCAGCCCGGAAAGATTGCCAGTAAATGGCGCTCAGCCTGGTGTAGACACGCAATGAGATACAAGCACACAGTGCTACCAGCTCCTTTTGCAAAACCTACAACTCAAAGCAAAAGCTGCGCGGGCATGCCAAGTACTCACTGAACGGCGCAGAGGCTTCCGGAAGAACCTAGGCACATGCAAAAGGTGGACGCTCCATTAAGCAATAACACTGCAAAGCAGAAAAATGCGCCTCGGCCGGAGCAGGGGGCGGAGCAGGGAGAGCGGGCTTTGAAATGTAATTGACACGGCCGGCCGGTCGTGAAACTGAAAGCATGGCCGGCCGGCCGTGAAAGCCTTTGATGCGGCAGGGGGAAATGCGAGACGGCGGGAAGGGGGCGGAGCGGGTAAACAAAGACGGACGTGCACGCGCTTTTAAGCTCAATGCGCATGCGCATTGAGCTTAAAAGTCACGGGCACTGCAAGGAATCGCCACGATTCCTTGCAAGTTGGATAAAGAGTCGATGAGCCCCCATAGTCTCGCTTGCTCGATGCGCATGCGCATCGACAGGCGAGACCTAAAAAAGAAGTAGGGGGACTCTCCAATTTAGGTGGTGTCACAGGAAGTGACATCACGGCAGGAAGTGACATCACAGCAGGAAGTGACATCACGGCAGGAAGTGAATACGAGTGCCACTGCACCTGCTGCAATAATGTTAGCTAAGCCCCTGGTAGAGAGATGTATTCATTTATCTTTTTAATCAAACCTGATATTTCATGTTTTACAAGACAGTTTAAGAGTATAGGTTACATTGTAAGCTTTCATGCACAGGGACGGAAGTAGCTCCCTTGAAAACACCCAGTAGCCCCAGTCTACTAAAATCTTATTTACCTTTGGAATATTTACCCTTAGGTGGTTAAACGCCAGCATAGAAATGTAAGTATTAATTGTGGTTTGTAGCTGCAATTTAAAAACCAACTTCACTAAAATAAATGGTTTTAAATTATGTCTTCATGGACACCAAACTTACTTTTCCTACATTTTTCCAATTTAAAGTTTGTTGGACCTGGGGTGACACTACACCTTACTTTTTATAAAAGTAGAAAAGCTTTATGATCTCTTTTGTTGTTAACTTCTTACTTTGTGTTCAAAGGCTAAATCAGTACCACAGTTACAATGAATTCAGTGCATTTACACTTCTCGTTTCTGTAAACTTCCTCACTCCCTCCTTCTTCAGTTACTTCTGCATTTCCGGCTTTACATTAAAACAGTTTCAACCATTAATTCACAATACACCCTGGCTTAACACCCTGGGAATACCCAGGCAAGAGGAACCTGGAATGATACCTTGGTACCCACCGTGTGACACTTTCCCTACAATCAGGTGAGTAAACCCCAGGGTTTCAGATGCCAGGTTCAATGCTGCAATCAGCTCATTTATAGCTAACTCAGGTGTTTGAATAAGGCAAGGTCAAAGTTTTTCCTCCCCTTCCACCTCTGAAAGAGAATAAAACATTAGACCACAATCCCCATCTTTATCAGCCACAGGGGTTCAGTTTTCTTCTTCAGCACAGTTGCCTTGCTTCACTTAGTTTTGTTTACTCTGATGACTTTTAGTCTCAGTCTTCCCCAAACCTGTCAGGGGTGGCCTCTCAGTTATCCAAGGTATTAGGGGGCAAGAAAGATCTCCCTTTCGGTACCACGGTTGTTCCCCAGTCATACAACAACCCCCCCGTCTCCACCTTACTTGGGGGCCAGTCGAGTAATGTGCCGTTTCAGTCAACCAGCCCTTAGTCACCAGACCTCCTCTCCCGGCGGCTCCTCCCTCGTGGGCCGGGTCAATTGTTCTCCAAACCGGCACCGAGGGGAGGCCTGCCTGGGACTAGCGGCGATTCAGCCGCTCGCGCCGTCTCCTCAGCTTCCCCGATGATCGCGCCACTGAGCAGGCGCGGGGGAGCAGTGTCTCAGCAAGGCGCCGCCTCCCTTCCTCTCCTCCGGCAGTCAGGCACACCGCTTCTGGGCCTGCGCGCTGATCGGCGCTACCTCGCTCTCCACAACAGTCGGCCGCGCTACCCCTGGGCCTGCGCACTGATCGGCGCTGCTTCGCTCTCCACCAGCAGTCGGCCCCGCTACCCCTGGGCATGCGCACTGAACGGCGCCACCTCCGCAGACACTATCCTCTCCACCAGTGACTCTTCGGGCAGCACAGGTCGCCTAACTTATTCCTGACTCCTTCTCTTGGGAACCGGTAAGGCGGATTAGCGGGGCTTGCCACAGTCAGCAGGCAGTGTCCATGAAGGCAGGGGAAAAGGGGGACCCGAGGGGGCCAGCAGGAATTACGAAACTGCTTCCCTCAGATTTCATAAACCAATGTCAGGGCTCGGTCAAGGGCTAGGGGGGGAATGTCCTCACGAAGAGGTTGTCTACCTTACAGATAAACTAACTACTTCTTGCGCGCCCACCTCCCCATGCCACTGCCTCACTCCTCAAGCTCTCTGGACTTCACAAAATGGCTACCCTGTCCCTGGCCTTTTATAGGCTGACCACCAAGGGTCCAGCAGGGTCCAGAAGATTCTGGAAGGTCCCTATTCTAACCTATGGGTCTTTCTCCTAGGGTGGCAGTTATGGCAGTTAATGGCCACCATTTTGTGTATCTCCTAGTTTTTAGTCAGGAAAGGCACCTAGGCCTCAGGAAAAAGGACTATGAGGCAAAAGAGCATCTAACCCCCAGGTCAATACCACAAAAATCCAGTGGACATAAAAAGATAAAAAGGTTTGAGGGGCCAAAAAGGGGACAAAATAAATAAATAATTAGGAGGGACTACCCAAAGGGCAGACAGGTCTAACAAAGTTACACTTGTAAAAGGTTACAGAACATCTCCAATGTCACCCTATGGGAGAAATAGGCCTTGCAGTAGCGAAATTTGAATTGAATAGTATTTCACTACCAGGACATGTAAAACCTAAGAGTACATTTCATATCTTTTAAAAACAACTCTGCCCATGGCTGTCCAGGGCCTAGGGGTGACCTATCTGTCATAAAAGGGAAGGTTTGGTCCTGGCAAGTAGGTGAAATTACCAGGTAGAAATGGCAGTTTAAAACTGAACACACAGGCTCTGCAGTGGCAGGCCTGAGACATAGTTAAAAGGCTCCTTAGGTGGGTTGCACACTAGTAGCATTTGATTTATAGGCCCTTGGCACAGGTAGTGCACTTTAGTAGGGACCTATGAGTAAACCAAATATGCCAATCATGGATGTCAATTGTCATCACATTTGAGATACAGAGCACATGCACTTTAGCACTGGTCAGCAGTGGTAAAGTGCTCAAGAGTCCTAAAGTCAGCAAAAACCAAGTCAAAAACTGGAGGTTAGAAAGCAAAAAGTCAGGGTAAACCACACCAAACGATACCAGGTTCAACACTTTCAACAATAGGATAATCTTTATGTGCTATGCATTTCATAACATATTGACTGTATTGTTCCAAGCCCCAACAAACAGATTCAAGAGCGCCATAAACAAATTACATTATTTTACCCTAAAATTGACCAAATGTGTACCCCATTGCCCGGGAGTATCAGAAAGTCACTTCACCTAGGGCACCAGAAAACGATGCATCTCTCATGCATAATGCATGCACACAATGTCACATAGGTGCAAAGATACTGAGAATTATTGGAACAAACAGGTGCATATAAGCTATTTTGTGGAGTTAACTACAGCCAATTGAGCTAATTCCGAGTGGCCCAGTGGCTCCGCACCCGGGATCACTGCGTGTGTGAACATCGAACCCAGCTTTAACAGGTGCAGCTCTGCACCTGGTAACACCTTGGGTTAAGGTGGGCAGGAGCTAATGGTGCAAGTTCAAACTGCCCGTAACTCCCACCTCTAGACAATGCTTCACCAAGAGAGACTACAGGTTTTCTTTGTCCAGGACACCCCTCCCGACCAACAATCCAAGATCTGCACTCGCTTACCACTAATATTGACAACTTTCTCAAGTTATTCCACATCCTCAATGTTATTTCTGTTTCCCAGGACAAAAACAGCTTGTGAAACTTTAGGAAAATTAGCCATCAAAAACTATCATTATGAGTTGGTTAGATTTAGCTGCAGGGGTACCGACCAGAAACCGATATTCTGAGAACCCCATATCTCTGGACCTACATCCCACCATCTCCTCTTCAGGATTCAGTTGGCTCACTTTCAGCAATACACACAAGTGATTTCTGCTTTGGTGCTTTGAAAATGCTTACGGCACCATATCGAAATTGACTTTGTCTTTTTAACATTTTGGATCCTATAGCCTGGGGTCTTCTGTTCTACTTTTGTGAGGAGAATAATACACAGTTTCAGGGGCTGCTATTTTAGTTGGTCATTGTGTTTTTAGAGGTGCTACATCCTTGTACGTTTGCTTTGGGATGAAGAAACCTGCTCAGGTAGGCTTCTGTGCATTAATGCGTAAACATGTTTGAGTGTTCTGAGCTTCAGTGGCTTCAAACAACCACACAGTGATAGTTTTGGGGTATTGATGTAAGCTGTTATTCTAAACAGTCCAATTTGGTAATTTGTTATAGGCACCCTACAGTTTAGTACAGTCTTGTCCTATAAGAACAGGTGTTGCTACCCTGCCTTGGGCAGTTCTTTTGTCCTCTGCTCTGACTTTGTATTTCCCTTTCCATTGACTTTATTAAAATGTAATTACACAAAGATAGTGTAATTGATCAGAATTCAGACTGTCAGTCTGCCATTCTGCCTGAATGGGAAGATCGTTTCATGGGTAGTTACCAGAGTGAGGTAAGCTTGAACTAAACTAAGTACACTTCTATTTTGCAGACACTGAACTTGCAGAATTGTAGCCCACTCAGTACTCCCGGCTCAAATATTGTCACCAGGTAAATTAAAACAATGTAATTGTGAATAAAACTTTATTCTGAGTCTAACAGAGGGCAGGCAGAATGGCACAAAAAAAACGAGTGGAGCCATTAAACTCGCTTACACTTACCTTAAAACTAGTGAAACTGAAGCCGAAAATGGCATGGCGCACGAGGGTGGGACTGCTGAGGTTCAGAAACACCCAGCCAGTGACGTCTGCTATGACCACTGATTGGTCGCAGACGTCTCTGTGCCACTGGTAGGTCCGAGTTCCCCGGCAAGGTTAAGAAGAGGTGAGGTGGGTTG
This sequence comes from Lissotriton vulgaris, assembly GCF_964263255.1. Taxonomy (NCBI): domain Eukaryota; kingdom Metazoa; phylum Chordata; class Amphibia; order Caudata; family Salamandridae; genus Lissotriton; species Lissotriton vulgaris. The sequence goes on from NC_141689.1 coordinate 162,917,213, forward strand.
CATGAGCTGCGATAGGCGTGGGCGTGGTGAGCAGTCCAAGGCTTCACCCGGAAATGTGTCCTTTGGTCGGTGCGCGCTGCATCGCATGGTGAAGGAGCAGGCCAATGCAGGAGGGTGGACGGCGTTTTAACAAATAAGCAGGGAGGACGAGGTCCCCCCTGGAAAATAAGTGGGGGGACGCCGTCTACCCGCGTGGCACCCCGACTCGAGCCCTGGTTGCATAGAAGCAGGACATGACCTTGGGTGCATTTTCAGTGAAACTGTGTAGACTTAGGCCCAGAATTACCAGTTTGCCACCAAAGTGATCAATTTTTAGACAGAAGCAAGGAAGAAACAGAATTAAACTGTTTATTGTTATTCTCCAAATTATTCTTTTTTACGCAACAATGTAGAATATGGCAACAGAAATACTACTACATTGACAGATATGATTGTCAGTAGTATATGGCAACTTTTGCTAGACACGTGAAAAAATAAATGTCATGTTCAGGAAAGTACTTGGCATAATACAATCATATAGAAATCAGAAGATGATACATTCATAAGCAAAACGTTATCAAGCGTGGACGTTTCGGTCCTTAGTAGGTTAAAACAATCCATAGGACCATCTTCAGGACCATACGTTGCACATATCAATCAATGACCTCCAGCCGGAAGTCCTAAGGCTTTGCACTGCAATAGTCTAATGTAGGTGAGGTCCAATAATCTTCACCTATATCGTCTTGCGTATCGATTTCAACGCGCTGCCAAGAAATGGAGCAATCACGTAACTTAATTACGTGGGGGAGAACCGTGTTGACTGCCCGCTCGACTGTAGCGATTCTACATTGTTGCGTAAAAAAGAATAATTTGGAGAATAACAATAAACAGTTTAATTCTGTTTCTTCCTTGCTTCTGTCTAAAAATTGATCACTTTGGTGGCAAACTATTAATTTAACGAATACTGATTAAATAATTCCTACAGGGACATTTGTTTTTGTTACTGATTATGCCCAGTCCCCCCGGAAATATTGGGTGGCTCGTTTTTGTGAAAACAGAATTACCAGTAGCAGCCTATCCCCTGCCAAAGTGGCGGCCGGGCCGGAGGAGGGAGCTGGGAAGGGGGGGGGGGGTTCTGGGAGTTGGGGAACAAAATAATAACCATGTAAAAAAAATTACTTACCTCATCACCACTGCCGTCTGCTGCAGAACGCTCTTCCGGGCACAGGCTCCCAGAATCCACTGCGGCCAAACATGATTTTGCAGGAAAGCAGACGCTGAGATTTACTAACAGGAAAGTGGCACAAACAGACAAAGGGGCATGTTTACAAGTCCCTAACGCCACCGAAGAATCACTTTTTCTAATGCTCCTGTGGCGTTGCACCATTCCCCTATATTTACATGGTGGTGCTGAGCCCCTTTCCGCTGCAGTCTGCTGCGGCAAAGGGGCAGGCAATGAGTGTTGCAGTCGGCATTCCACAGCAGCACCCATTGCTTTTGGACGCTGCCCCAGTTTTACAAGGCATGGGCAGTGCCAAAAATGCCAGCCAATACCTGGTCTTAGAATGACATTCTGCAGCACGCATAGAAAGAGCAAACTGTCATAATTGATTGGCTCATGTGTAGGAATGTGTCCCTTCCTGCACAGAAACAATAGCCCTGCAGCGAAAACCAAAGGCACTGTGGCAACATGGCGCAAGGGTGCCTGCGTTGGCGCTAAGTAGCTAATGTTAGTGCCAGCGCTAGGGGAAATGCAAGGCTGCACCGTATTTTTGCAAATACAGCGCATCGCTGAGTTTTGAAAATGTTGGAGAGCAGCACTGCCAAATTTGGCGAAACACAGCGCTCCAGCATTTTCCTGTAAATATCCCCCAAAGTGATATTTTGGTATTTGCTTTCTAGTGCAAAACTTGTTTTCTGCTGGAAAGTAACTCTGAAATAAGGCACTTTGCGCTACTATACACACAAGGGGTGTACAATGGGTCATACATGGGTATACCCATGCAGTCAAAAATAGTTTTTGAAGCAACCCTGTTTCTACTAAAAAAAGTTAGAGGGGGGTTTGCCTCAAAACTGACATCTCCTCAAAGCCGATATACTGTGTAAGAAAAGTGTCATTAAAATCTTTTTTAATTTGCATGTCTGTTGTAATGTAAAGCACAAATACAACGTTGGAAAACATTTTAACTATGTCTCATAGTATTTTAGATGGGAAGGGTACTCTTCAAGTTCAAAACCTATGCTTAACAGAACACACACACCCTTGCACCTGTGTGTATTGCATCAATGAGAAAGAATAATACCAAAGTGTTCGCAAAATAAAAAGTATGTGCTCATGAATAGTGCAACGTAAGTGAAAATTGAGTAAAAACAAATTGAATGCCTAGTGAACATTGAAAGGGTTGGTGAGCCAAAAATAAAACATCCAGGCATCAATTACATTTTGTATTGATGTTTCGACCCATGCTATGTTGATTCGTAGCAAAGCGGGTCTTCATCAGGACAATAGGTGGCAATAGAGAAATTTGTATAAAGTGTGTTTACAAATGCGAGTACAAGAAGTATATCATGCGAAGAGTGTTTAAATAGACTCACATCCAGTTATGATAGTGGAGACCGACTATTTGAAAAAAATCGGGCAAATAGCAGCATAAGACTGCTCTGTGGATGAAAATAGAGATTTGAGTGCTAATGCTTTCTTATATAGTGAAAGGCAGAGTAAAAACCTACTCCCCAACCAATATTAATGACATGACCTCAATTGCAGGGAAAACCGAAGAAGGCTCCTGAATTATTCTGTGATGTGATAAGCATTGCTTGTGAAAGTCATTAGACAGGAATTGCCTTCACTTCTGTTAATGTAAGAAAAATATTGTTTGTCTGAGGAAAAGCTCAAACCTAAGTTCAGTTTGACATTCATGGGTAGGTGCGATAGAGTGATAGGAAACACAATCATGCATTCGCTCGTTCAAGCATGAAGAGCAGCACCAACCCTTGATTATTAGAGGGAGTTTTTAGAGACAAAGGTTACATTCTGGGCGACATTAGTTGAGATCAGAAACACTATCTTTTGGCGTTTCCTTCTCCTAATGTCAGGATAACCTAACCCACAGGTATGGTCTTAGATTTTTGCTTATATTCTTTACTTGTTCCTTACAATTAATCTATTATAAGTAAATATTGTTTAGATTGCTGCAGATATCTGTTATTATGATGAAGCTCTGTTTTTCATTTGTTATCGCTAGCTACCTTTTAGGGCTGAACATCTGTGACCCCCCTCTCTGTACTGCAGGCGGCCTGCATCCTGACCTGGTGTCAAATGTGTTCTTGAGGGGGCTAAACATAAATAAATAAATAAAGTACCTTAATGGATAAAATTGTTGCCACATCCATCCTTTCAAATGGGATCTAGACAGTCCTCCAGAGGACACTTACGCAGGCATAATGACATCACACAGACAGTAGACTCTGTGCCATGCTCCTAAGGGTATTTGCATCCACATCTGGCCCAGCAGAGCACAAGCATGACTAGAAAAGGGCCAGGAGTCACCATAAATCTGGAAATTCAGGCCATAGTCAAAATGGTTCAGGGAAACTCATTGTGCATCTCACAAATACGGTTCACTATGGTTCACACTTATATATACACATGTGTGAGGTAATGTAACCGACCCCCTGCTCCATCAGCCGGTAACCACCGCCTTTTCATATCTTGGGACAGAGGCACAGTAAATGGTGGGGTGGAAGCAAGTAAGTGCAATCAGGTGTGATGTCAGTTCCAAAGTGACCACTTTGGATCAGGGACATAACACAAGCTGATGCAGCCCCTTCAGCCCAAGGGTCCCCTCATCTCTTCTGTGGCCCCACATTCATCCCAAAGCCTATGCATATTTGTGATGTTTTGGAGTCTCAGGGGCCCCTTTTCACATTCTGCAGGAGGGGCCCTATCATTTTGCGTTATGCCACTGCTTTGGGTCCACCTAAATATTGGGCTATGCCTGGATTGTCCATCCAGATAGCATGAGACATATTAATTGACGTGGCCCGAAGATGGGCAATGGTCCAACCCCATTGATAGTGAAAGAGAATCCCGCCCAGTGCTCTGAGCTCAGTCACCTGGGTTTGAGGCCCTAGAGTGGTGATTCACAGACTATCAACCTTTCAAAGGCTGTGCAGGAATCAGCACGCCTGGATTTCAGTGACTCCCCCCCCTTGCTCGGCTACGACTGAGGACAGGCTTTGACATGAGTGGTCTGCAGTAATCTGCTCGCTGGTGGCTCACACCAGGCATAGACACAGACTGGTCAGTCTTCCAATCCTGGTGGGATCTGGTTCATGCTCCAGAATCAGAAGAGGGCCACCTTCTCCCAGAGGATCCTCCAGTGGATCTCTTCTTTGCACTGGTCAGTCTTCCAATCCTGGTGGCATCTGGTTCATCCTCCAGAAGAGGCCCACCTCCTAAAAAAGGATCCTCAAGTGACTCTCTTCTTTGCATCTTCCACCCATGTCAGGCACAGAGGGCCAAGGGCCTAGAGGGCTGCCAGTTGTCCAATACCAGCAGAGCAATTTACTCCTGTATCCTTTGATACTGGACTCAAACAAAACATATTTGGAAATGTCTGTACCATTCATAGAATCACAGACCTGGAGAACACACCAAGACCAACTCAGCAATGAATGCTAGTCAACCTGGGATCACCCTACAGTACAACTGCTCACCTAATCCTTCTTTCAAAGGTTCCTCCTGTCCCTGCCATCCCAAGGCTGGTCGAGGGTCCTGCAGACCCTGCCATTCCAAGGTTGACGCCATCCCAAGGCAGGTTAAGGGTCCTGCAGACCCCGCCATCCCAAGACTGGTTGAGGGTCCTGCAGACCATGCCATTCCAAGGTTGGTCGAGGGTCCTGCAGACCATGCCATCCCAAGGCTGGTCGAGGGTCCTGCCAACACCACCATCCCAAGGCTGGTTGAAGGTCCTGCAGACCCCGCCATCCCAAGCCTGGTCGAGGGTCCTGCAGATCCTGCCATCCCAAGGCTGGTCGAGGATCCTGCAGACCCCGCCATCCCAAGGCTGGTCAAGGGTCGTGTAGACCCTGCCATCTCATGGCTGGTCGAGGGTCCTGCAGACCCTGCCATCCCATGGCTGGTCGCCGGTCCTGCAGACACCGCCATCCCAAGGCTGGTAGAGGGTCTTGCAGACACCGCCATCCCAAGGCTGGTCGAGGGTCCTGCAGACACCACCATCCCAAGGCTGGTCGAGGGTCCTGCAGACACCGCCATCCCATGGCTGGTCGTGGGTCCTGCAGACACCGCCATCCCAAGGCTGGCGCCATCCCAAGGCTGGTCGAGGGTCCTGCAGACACCGCCATCCCATGGCTGTTCGAGGGTCCTACAGACACCGCCATCCCATGGCTGGTCGAGGGTCCTGCAGACACCACCATCCCATGGCTGCTCGAGTGTCCTGCAGACATCGCCATCCCAAGGCTGTTCGAGGGTCCTGTAGACACCGCCATCCCAAGGCTGGTCGAGGGTCCTGCAGATCCCGCCACCCCAAGACTGACGCCATCCCAAGGCTGGTCGAGGGTCCTGCAGATCCAGCCACCCCAAGACTGACGCCATCCCAAGGCTGGTCGAGGGTCCTGCAAGTCACAGCACGTGCTGCAGCCTAACCAGCACTCCTTGACGACAGTTACATGGTACATCCCAAAACTTCATTTTAGGGTGCAATGTGGTGTAATGTATTAGGACAAATTGCACCTGTCTTTTATTTACAGTTGCAATGAGGAGACCCGTCCTTAAGTCCATCTGAAATAAAAGGTGATGCATCACTCTCCCTGTAAGAGTGTGGTGCCTGATCCGGCAAGAAATACAGCGCTTCAAACAGAAATCCAAGTCCAAAAGCTGGTGCGCTACATTCTATCAAAAACCGCAAAAGACAAAGTGCTTTCAAGGAGCACATAAAGATCAAAGTCCCCAGCCATTATGTCTTTGTGACATTAATACAGTAATTACCTGTCAGTGACTTACTTCTCATAACATGTCCAGTTATAATGTATAAGTGACATAGCTCTCATATTATAGGGCCATTGGAATTATGCGATTGTGAGGACGCAACGTTTTTCGCATGATTAAGGATTTGCCGTAATTGATATAATGCATCAACTGCAGATTTTAACACAAAAAAATGTTTCTGGCTCAAACGTTTCAAAACTTACTAAAAACACAGAGACACATGTTGTCGAGCTGGGGAAGACCCTTTGCAAAGATTGACCTGTTACCTTTCTGTTACTTATTTCTATGTATGTGTGTTAAGCAGGTACTAAACCATCAATCAATCAATCAAGCATTTGTAGAGCGCACTACTTACCCATGAGGGTCTCAAGGCGCTAAGGCAGTCTTCTGAAGGTCAGCAGGTCCTGGGTCTGTCGCAGGTGGATGGGGAGGGTGTTCCATGTCTTGGCTGCAAGGTGGGAGAATGATCTGCTGCCGCTGGTCGTTTGGTGGATGCGTGGAGCGGTGACAAGGGCGAATTCAGCGTAGCGAAGCTGATGGTTCGGGGTGTAGAAGGTGAGTCGTTTGTTGAGATATGCTGGTCCGGCTTTGTGAAGTGCTTTGTGAGCATGGGTGAGGAGCTTGAAGGTGAGCCTCTTGTTGATGGGGAGCCAGTGCAGGTCCCTCAGGTGGGCAGTGATGTGGCTGTGGCGGGGGATGCCGAGGATGAGGCGTGCGGAGGCGTTCTGTATGCGTTGAAGTCTTTTCTGGAGTTTAGCTGTGGTTCCCGCATAGAGGGTGTTGCCATAGTCCAGCCTGCTGCTGACGAGGGCCTGGGTGACCATCCTTCTGGTTCCAGTGGGGATCCATCTGTAGATTTTGCGATGCATGTGGATGGGGTTGAAGCAGGAGGAGGAGACGGCGTTGCCTTGCTGGGTCATAGATAGTGATAAGTCCAGGATGAAACCCAGGTTGCGTGCATGGTCGGTGGGTGTTGGTGCAGCTCCCAGTACAGCCGGCCAGCAGGAGTTGTTCCATGCTGATAGGGTGGAGCCGAGGGTGAGGACCTCTGTCTTGTCTGAGTTCAGTTTCAGGCGGCTGTTCTTCATCCAGTAGGCAACAACCTTCATTCTTTCATGGAGGTTGGTTTTGGCGGTGGTGGGGTCCTTGGTGAGGGAAAGGATTAGCTGGGTGTCATCGGCGTATGAGACGATGTTGAGGTCATGTGATCGGACGATGTTGGCGAGCGGTGCTATGTAGACGTTAAAAAGGGTCAGGCTGAGGAATGATCCTTGGGGTACGCCACTGGTGATCATGGTGACCTCGAATCAGAATGGGGGGAGGCGTACTCTCTGGGTCCTGCCGGTGAGGAAGGAGGTGATCCAGTCCAGGGCTTTGTCGTGGATCCCGGCGTTGTGGAGGCGTGTACGTAGGGTGTGGTGGCAGACGGTGTTGAAGGCAGCCGAGAGGTCCAGAAGGATGAGGGCCACGGTTTCGCTGTTGTCAAGCAGGGTCCTGATGTCGTCGGTGGTGGCGATGAGCGCCGTTTTGGTGCTGTGGTTGCTGCGGGATCTGGATTGGGATGAGTCCAGGTTGTTGTTCTCCTCAAGGAAGTGGGTCAGTTGCCTGTTGACAATCTTCTCGATTACTTTTGCTGGGAACGAGAGCAGGGAGATGGGCCAGAAGTTCTTGAGGTCCTTTGGGTTTGCCTTGGGTTTTTTGAGAAGGGCGTTGATCTCGGCGTGTTTCCAGCTCTCCGGGAAGGTGTCAGTCTTGAAGGCCTGTTGAGGATCTTCTGTAGTTGGGGTGCGATGATGGAGCTTGTTTTGCTGAAGATGTGATGGGGGCATGGGTCGGATGGCGAGCCGGAGTGGATGGTGTTCATGATTTTGATGGTGTCCTCGTCGTTGACATGGTTCTAGGAGAGCAGGAGGGTGGTGTGTCTGGGAGGCGGTGAGTTTGAGGTGTCGGTGGCTGTCAGGGGGTCTGGGTGTTGAAACTGTCGTGGATGTCTGTGATCATGCAGTGAAAGAAGTTGGCTAGGGAGTTGCAGAGGTCGTCCAACGATGGGATGTCGCTGGAGCTATAGCTGGGGTTGGCGAGTTCCTTCACATTGTTGAAGAGCTCTTTGCTGTTGTGCGTGTTGTTGTTGATGCGTTCCTTGAAGGAGGTCCGTTTGGCGGTTCGGATGAGTTTGTGGTGCTTGCGGCTGGCGTCCTTGAGGGCAGCATGGTTGTCCGGTGTCTGTTTGTGGCGCCACTTCTTCTCAAGTCTTCGGCTGGTCTACTTGGATGCCTGGAGGTCGGTGGTAAACCAGCTGGCTCTTCTGTCGGTGCGTCTGTTTGAGGGTTTCTTGATCAGGGAAAGAGTGTTGGCGCAGTCGTCAATCCATTGCCTGAGGTTGCGGGTGGCTGTGTCGGTGGGGTCAGTTGTTGGGTCTTGGGCGAGGGTGTTGATTAGCTGGTCTTCAGTGACTTTGTTCCAGTTGCGGTAGGGGAATCGTTGAGGGTGGTCGTGGTTTGTGTGTTTCTCGAAGGAGAAGTGGATGCAGCGGTGGTCGGTCCAGTGGAGTTCGGAGGTATGGCTGAAGGTGACGTGGTTGCTAGCAGAAAAGATTGGGTCAAGCGTGTATCCGGCGGAGTGGGTGGGTGCAACCTACCCACTGAGGCGCAACCCATGCCCAAACAGTGTTAACAAGTGTAGCAAGCATTGGCAAATCCAGTAGGTCTTGGCTATGCTAGAGCTATTGGCTTTGGCAATGTGCTTTAGCCTTGTTGCACACCAGAGTGGCTGCTGTTTAGCATGGCTAACAGTTAGTGGAATGGTGTGGGGTAGATTAGAGTGGGGGAGAATGAGGTAGACTGGAGTAGGGTGAAGTGGGGTAGATTGGGGTTGTGTGGAGTGGGGTAGATTGGGGAACAGTGGGGTAGGTTGTAGTGGAGTTGAATGCCGCACACCGGAGTGGAGTAGATTGGGGTGGAGCGGGCTGGGTAGATTGGAGTGAGTGATTTGGAGTGGGGTAGAATGGAGTGGAGTGGGGTGGACTGAAAGGATTAAAGTGGAGTGGGGTGGATCGGAGTGGGGTAGTTTTGGATTCAATTGGAGTGGATGAGGTGGGGTGGGGTGGACTGGACTGGAGTAGGAAGGATTGTAGTGGAGTGGGGTGGATTGGAGTGGAGTGAGGTGCCGTGGGGTGGACTGGAGTGGACTACGAAGGATTGGAGTGGGGTGGATTGGATTGGAGTAGGAAGAACTGGAGTGGAGTAGGAAGAATTGGAGTGGAGTGGAGAGGGGTGAATTGGATTGGATTGGAGCAGGTTGGATTGGATTGGTGTATGGTGGGTGGATTGGAATGGAGTGGGGTGGATTGGAGTGGAGTAGGAAGGACTGGAGTGGAATAGGAAGGATTGGAGTGGAGTGGGGTGGATTGAATTGGACCAGGTTGGATTGGATTGGAGTGGGGTGGGTGGATTGGAGTGGAGTGAGGTGTGGTGGGGTGGACTGGAGTGGACTAGGAAGGATTGGAGTGGGGTGTATTGGATTGGAGTAGGAAGGACTGGAGTGCAGTAAGAAGAATTGGAGTGGAGTTTGGTGAATTGGATTGGATTGGAGCAGGTTGGATTGGATTGGAGAAGGGTGGGTGGATTGGAATGGAGTGGGGTGGAGTTTGGTGGACTGGAGTGGAGTAGGAAGGATTGGAGTGGAGTGGGGTGGATTGGATTGGAGCAGGTTGGATTGGATTGGAGTGGGGTGGGTGGATTGGAGTGGAGTGGGGTGGGGTGTAGTGGACTGGAGTGAAGTAGGAAGGAGTGGAAAAGGTTGGATTGCAACAGATGTATTGGCATAGATTTGAGTGGAGTGGGGTACATTGGGGTGGGGTGAAGTACATTGGAGTGGGGTAGATTGGAGCAGGTGGAGTGGCTGGGATGAATTGGGGTAGATTGGTATGGAAATTAAACTCTTAACAGAAGAGCAGTCATCAGCTGAAACCCACGGCTTGCCTAGCAATGATCTGACAAACAGGTACAAAAAGTGAAGTAGATATGAAACAAAGTTGTTTTATTAAGACAAAACAACGCATATTAAAGAGACACTGCTATCAATTGAGACCAAAGGACCAGTGCCTAATTTGTAAAATATTAAGTGCAGGTGCTCACATTTTTTTAGGAGGCCACGCCTACTTCCCCCGGCCCCTCCCACTTCCTCCAGTGGCTCCACTCACTTTATTTATTAGCTCCACCCACCCATAAGCATCAACACATCAGAGCCGCCTCCTCACTTCTTGAGTTCCACAAGAAGCTGAAGTCCTGGCTCTTCACATAAGCACCTCAGGGGCCTCACACCTACACATCTGTCCAAGTGCCTGAATACCATCTTGCGTGATCAATACACTATACAAATCAATATAACATACCATAATATTATATATGGGAACAAGGCTGCGGTGCACCTGGTTCAGTGTATAACCGAAGGCCGAGTTGTGTGGGAAGATTGTTTGATTGATAAGTGAACGCCAACCTACCGCCCAGGAGTCTTCAGAGGTGATGGAGGCGAGGCTAAACACAAAACCTGGTGTGTTTCTTTCTTGAAACTCTCTAACACTTAGCAAATATTAACGCCAAGCTATGACGACAACGATTATATTGATGAAATATTAACTGCTATATTCAGATTTTTTTAAAGATATTGTTTCAAGTGCTGAATTGTGGTCTCAGTGATTACAAAATGCTAGTGATTATGATTTTGTGTGTCAAGCCCGGTGTGAAGACACACCTGAGTGTTCATTCATTGATGTGGCTAGAATGTCAACTTAGGTTTTGCCTAATACGTGCAAATTGTACTACATCCTTTTCATTTTCTTTTGCTAATGCATTGTGTATTTTTTAAAGGAACATAGCTATTAAGGTTTCAAAACAATCTCTCAATTCTATAGACCTGGCCCTGAGAAATAGGTGCCCGTGCTTAGCACCGGAAAGCACCAGCACAAATTAAGCACTGGTTGACTCCTTGTATTGCACCCAACTGCCACTGTTTCTGAATATAAAAGGCCCAGAGAACCTTATCACAGTTCACATCTTCTTTTGATGAAACTCTATGCAGCAAAATAGAGAAAGGATTGCCACAGAGTCAGGAAACATTGGCTACTTTTGCAGGAATAGCACAGAACATACCCCATACTGAGAAAGTGGAGGAGATAAGCTGCTTGGTGTGCTCAGAACCTTTCTTATTTCAAGATAGGAGCTCTAGATCTTCTGGTGCCCAGCTTGACCAAAGATTCCTGACCAGAGCTCTCCTATGCATCGCTCCACTTTTCCCAAACAGTGATTGTGTATGCCCTACTTCACGTGCCAGGTGAGAGTAGGGCAGAATCAGGATAATTCAGTAAACTGCTGCACCTTCTGCCGGTACAGGCCCTGAAAGATCGTAATCCATGCGCTTGTGACATTACACTAGGATTACGCAAACAGCTTATATTTGGGTCTTCCAGCATTCCTGACTCATAGACTCCAAATACAAAATGCACCAGCCAGGTTGATTAGATGGGTATCCTTTCATCACCATATCTGCCACAATCTGAAGCAGCTTGATTGGCTTCCAGTTGTTAAAAGGGTTAAGTTTAAAGCCCTGACATTGGCATTTAGAGCCATTGGGGCAAAGGGCCAAGATACCTGAGAAATAAGATTAGTCAGTACCAGTAGGTGGGAGCCTTGAGATCTAATCACCTACGACTTCTGCGCATCCCGAGGTTTGCAAAAGGTTCGCCGAGGTGGGAGGTCTTTCTCAGTATTGACGGTCAAGCTTTGGAACAATCGTAAAAATTAACACTTGGGAAACTATTAGAAAAGTGGGCCTATTGTTGTCATTTGGCAGCGATTGGGTTGCATTAGCAGAAGCCATCCTGTATTTAGAGGTTATCTTATCCGTTTTGTTGAATCCATTTTGTATTTCTGGCAGCCATCTTTTTTGCCATGTGCTACCACCTGGGTGCCATGTGCTCTGTCCTACCTTGCTGTTGTCTGCTCTTGGAATGTGCCTAGAGACAGGTTATATTTAGTTTCTTCTGCTTCGCACATGCTCAGTTGAGCTTGCAGCTGTCCATGCAGCTGCTGTTAGTCTGTAACTGTCAGGATGTGTTCACCATAATTAGCAACTGTTAGCTCCTCCCACTTGTTGACTGTGTATTTTCTGTATGACCTTACATGTACCTAAAACTTTCTTCTTGTACTTGTACTACCTTCTTTTGAGCCCCTGTGTGGGTATAAAAGGACCAAGCTCCTTCCGTTCAGTGTGCTACTTCATACACTACCGAAGGGTGTTGTGTGAATGTAGTTCCACCTCATGAGGTTTAATAAATCTTGTATTTTCTATTCCAGTTTCTGTGTCAACTTCTATTCTATGGTCTGAGGACTCTGTGCAGAGAAGGGCGAGCCCCTAACACTAGTAGGCCTTGCTGAGGCCCACTACTACACTATGAGTTAGATAAATATGCAAAGCCCAGATCGAAATTCATATGCAGAAAATGTATTAGTAAAATTAAATCATCGGTATATAATCAATAAATATATTGTTGCTAAGTTTATCTTTGCATGTTCACTTGAAAAACAAGTTATATTTACATCTACAGTACAAATTCTCTTAGCCTAAAGGCTCATTCATACTCCCACACTCATTCAGTTTCCAATTCATTTGTAGCGCTTGTATTACATGGATCAGTGCACAAAAACAAGTTTTTCCTTTCATGTACTGCTATTTTACAGGTATTTCTATTGCTCTGTATGTAGATTCTATATTTCAATGCATTTAATAATTGAGAATCCTCACTAATAAAGACTCTCAAACATTGTCTTCATTGGGTCCTGATGGCTTGCAGACCGATTGCAGAATCAGTGGGACTGGGGAATTTTATACAACATGACTAAGTGGGGTCAGAGCATATATCTATGTTGCATGGCTAAAGTAGAATATACATAACATGGCTTAAGAATTATGTCCTACGCGTGTTTCGGCTATGCAGCCTTCACCAGGAAGCCATGAAAATTGGAACTTTGCATCTGCATGTTGCGCAGAATGTTATTAGGCCGTGGTCAGAAGATCACACCGAATATAGGAAATATTGCAGTTGTTATGTATGGAAGCAGGACCTCAGGGAATGGGGAAAATGTCTGGAGACATTCCCTGAGAGTTTGTAGGGACGTGCTTATCGGCAGTCCGTGGGTGCGGCTGGTACAGTTATGAAATCTCTGCCTAACTGGGTGCCCAAGTTGCAGTCGGTGTACTGTATAAACAAATTCGGCGCCCAGTTTCCGGGAGACCAGGTAGGGTCTGCCAGGTTTCAAAAGCGTCCGTGCAGCCTCAACAAGATCATTAGTTCTTTTGTTTTGAAATTAAATGCCAGTACATACACTAGAGAACTAGTGGAAGCTTTTGAACACCTTGCTTATCCATCTTCGTATGGCCGAGTCCGAACACTGTTTCAGGAAGGATTTAAAAACCTGGCTCTTTGATCAAGTGGCCGACTCTGTTCTTCAGTCTTGCTTTTGTGCACCGGGACACCTCGGTCGATGTAGCAGTGCGCTGTACAAATGTCTCTGATTGGTGACTGAGAAAGAAGAAGCCACTATCAAATATAGGGATCATCTACAGACTCTTCCCTTCTCTCTGTGCCTGTCTTTCTCCTACAGTGTGGTGTGTGGCCCTAAATGCGCAAAACAAAACCTTGTTGTCTAATCTTGGTCTTGGATGTTGTGGTACCAGCTGCAGACGTTATACTTTTACCCTTGTGGTCAGACTTCAGACCTTTGATCACTTTTATCTGTGCTTCTCGCAACTTTTCAAATTGCATCATTATGACTACAGCTATCAAATGCCCTTGATGACATACATCCCCCTGACTTGTCGTACTCACCCCATGTGAATACAGAAATTCTTTCAGGTCTTCCTGCTGTGTTGTGCCAACCCACATATTTCCTCACTCCACACCAGATTCAAGTGCTAGAGCCACGTGGTCTTCAGTGTGCCTGATCTCCTTATGTGTGTGCATGGTCCAAAAATCGCATACTACACTTAGTCCACTCTGCTGCAGTCCTGCACATGCAAGTGATTTTAGTTGGAGGCAAATAAACAGAGAACAAGTTTTTAAATACTCCTAGTAGACATACTGCAGTAAGCACCAAACCCTGCATGTTTTCCCCATTAAAGGAACAATACTTGGAATAGGTGTTATTGATAGTACCAGATAAATTCCAAACCCTGGAATGTTGGACTTTACTAGGCATGTTAAATGCCACCTATCCATACAGGGAAACTTAAAATCAGGCACACACAAAAAGTGACGGGAGCAACGTTAGCAATGCATTTACCCATTGGCAATCATTCAGGGTAGCAGTCCAACCCAATATTCTTTTGCCCACAATGCCACCTTATATTTGACCCAGCAATATACAAAGCAGTCTTAGCCCCACTCCAGTAGGAACAGTCCGGCCCGAACTGCCAAGCCAGGTCTTCTCTGAAATTGTACACAAGCAACACAAGACCAGTTTTTGAATGATTGGGCCTCTTCAGTCAGATGTATCTTGGTTTTAGTGGCACAGTGAGCAAGGGACCGATGTCTGGGCATATCGCTGGCCACCACTGCAGATACACAAAAGGGAATGGGAAGAATGCATGTAATAAGTTTAACCACTGGCATTTGCTCAGGGTGGCTTTTACACCCAATGAACACTTGCCCCTGGTTAGACTTATTACAAGAATTCCTCCAATCACCTTTTGTGCGTTTAAGCCACAATAAGGCACAAAGGGCCATATTTATGGTTTGTGTTGCTAGTGCAGTAGTGTTGCAAACCTGAAGTCATATTTTTGAAGCCATGCAAAGACCCTTTGCTTGACTTTGCATGTCTTCAAAAATATGGAGTAATACAGCGCAAATCACTGCATTGCATTACTCTGGGCAATGGAAGAATTCAATAAGCATTGTGTGGGTGTTCCTACTCAAATCCCATGGTTTTTTATGTATTCCTAAGATATGGTAAACCTGGAAATGCTCCAAAAAGATACCCCTCCCCGGGTGAGGCGTTACAAGGAGAAATATCCATATTTCTCTTCATTTGAATGCGCTGTATTGGATAAATATGGCACATTCCTGCCCTTTTCCTGTGATGCAGGCCAGCACAGCAAGATGACTTGACATGGGTCATATATATATGGCGCTTTGTTTTAATTGGCCTCTTCTGACTGTGCTTTTCTACAAATGCACTCATGATGCTGGTGCCCTCTGGCTGCTGATTAGCATATATTCTAAACCATTATGTACAGCTCACTCTCTGGATGCTTAAAGCAGGCAGCAACCATGCTGAGTGGTGCATGATGCAATTCCAATGAAAGGAAGAGATACGAAAAACATGCTGTAAGAAAAATTAAAGATTTCTTTTTCATTTAACTGTTTCACAACAAGAAAGAACTGGTCTCCCGCCAAAGTTCAGCCTAACCTCCAATGCAGTATTCCTACAGAAGTGCAACATAAGTTAAGACGAAAAGGGCGGGGACTGCCTCCAACATATGCATTATAGACATTCCCGGGCTGCATTATGATACGTATCAAGAAATACACAACTAATTTCCTGCATGAGAAACTCCTGTGAGTGAATTAATATTAATATAAATGACGCAATGCATGCAATCCAGAATATAATCAAGGTATCATTGAAGATTACATTTGTGAGCCACGTATCCGGGGTCTATGGGACACAAGGGAAGCAAGAAAAGTCTTCTTAACAGCTTTGCCAGTTTCACGGAAACCACAACACCCAGGTGCTACTGCAAGCTCACTAAATTACCAAGGGCCTCATGGGCTTCGCCTTATTCACAAGGCACTATTAGGCCACTTAAAGTGGCTTAAGGTTGCCTTGTAAAAAAGGCCCCATTTACACAGTACTCAGTGTGTAATGGAAGGGCAATGGGCATTGTGGTGGGTGTTCCACAGCAACATCCATTGATTTTTATGCTGCCTCCTATTCACAAGGGTAGCGTAAATTTGAGGCAATGCCAAAATTAACACCAGGGAAAACCTGGTCTTAAGCAGACGAAACAAGGAGAAAAATGCTTTATTTCTCCAAATGTTTGCAGTTTCTGTGTGCTGCATTGCGCAGCACACATTGTAACAGCAACAGGCCATTTATTGTTTATGTACAGAAGGGTACCCTGATATAACCTCAGAAATAGGGATAATTTGAAAAAACCTGACAGATATCAAGATAATGATACACGTCCCTCTCGATCTTTTCATACTTCCTCACAGAAATCGGAAAGAAGAGGACAGTCAGAACATAAAGAAGAGCCCGTCAAGTCCAAAGACAAGGAACTCGCTCACCAAAGTAAAAGATCTCAATTTTCCAAAAAGAAGGTAGCAAGCATAAAGATAAAACATGCCGAGGATCCTGAGGACACAACTCAAGAACGGAGAGTGGGCCCAAACAATGCTAGACAGAGCAGCAGAAGTGACCATAGCTCGCAAGATCCTGATGAATCTTCTGGAGACAGTGGACACAAATGAGTACATTCAGGTGAAAACTGAAGACACCAGAGTTAGTGTACCCCATAAATTATATGAAATCACATTGCGTATAGAAGGGGACATAACTAGGAAAATAAGAACTTTCTTTTGGGAGAAACTATCTAAAGGCTATGATATTCTTCTAGCTGAGAAAGACTGGCCACCAGAATTTGTTAGGGAGTGCCCACATGGCAAAGAAATGATTATGCCTGCCTTCTCAAATCATATTCCAATTCATAAAAAATATACATATGCAAGAAAATGGGCAGTGGCCCAAGCCCCTGCATTATATAAAAATCATGTAGGATGGGATGAGGAATCCCCTAACCATAAAATCCAGTTAAAAAATCAACCTACTGCACAATGGCAGTATCCTGTTAAGCAAGAAGCTAAAAAACAAGTCAGGGAGATCTTAGATCAATTTGAGTGCCAGGGGGTGATTGAAACATGCACCTCACAAATGAACAATCCTTTGTTTCCTGTCTCCAAACCAGACAATTCATATCGTCTAGTATTGGACTACAGACACTTAAATCTTGTTGCAAAACATTTGCAGTACAAAATTCACACAGTGCAACACTGATGAATAACATTGTGCGCAAAAAATATAAAACAACATTAGATATTTAAAATGGTTTCTTCTGTCAAAACATTGCACCAGAAAGCAGGTATTTGACCGCTTTCTCAAGTATGGGGGCCCAGAGGCAATTTTGCCGTCTCCCCCAGGGATTCAAGAATAGCCCAGGATTATTTTCAGCCAGAGTAACAGAGTTACTACAAATGTATGATGATGAGGCATTATCTTATGTCGATGACATCTATCTAACAGACGATGATTTGGACAGGCACTTGAAAAGAGTGAGCACCATTATACCTGGGTTCGCATCTGAAGGGTACAAATTCAACTTTAAAAAATCACAGATTGTCCACCTCGCTGTCCTATTTCTAGGATATGAGTTATCAAGTGAAGGGAAAAGCCTGGCATCCAATTTCTTAGAGATAGGTGCGCTGCTCCAAGCACCAAAAACGCGGAAAAACTTACAATCAATTCTAGGGGCCCGATTCACAGAATTAACTTAAGACTCAATCCTAAACTTACTACTATTTTGGTATTCACAGAATGCACTTACTCATTTCGGTATTCACAGAATGCACTTACTCATTTTGGTATTCACAGAAGGCACTTACTCATTTCGGTATTCACAGAAGGTAGTAGTCCTAACTTTAGGACTCCTAAATGCCTTCTGTGAATACCGAAAGTCTAAAAATTAGGATTTTTCTCAATTTAGTAGTAGTAAAGTTAGGACTCCTAACTTTAGGACTCCTAAACTAAGAAAAATCCTATTTTTAAGACTTTCGGTATTCACAGCAGGCATTTAGGAGTCCTAAAGTTAGGACTACTAACTTCTGTGAATACCGAAATGAGTAAGTGCATTCTGTGAATACCAAAATAGTAGTAAGTTTAGGATTGAGTCTTAAATTTATTCTGTGAATCGGGCCCATTGTTTCCTGAATTTTGGAAGAACTTACGTTCTGAATTACGCAGAGAGGGTTAAACCTCTCTACGAATTAATGAAACCTGATTTCAAACTAACTAATTGGACTCAGAAACACACAGAAATTTTACGTTCAAACAGACATGTTAGCTAAAACATAGCTGCAAACATGCGTAAATGTACGCAACCTTGTAATCCGAGTCATCCAGGAAGATGCAGATTCACGTACCTGACCTATAACGAAGGTGAAACGGTACCAATAGCTTATAAATCACACTTGTACACACAAGCTGAAATAAAATTCACTTCAACTGAGAAAATTCTGACAGCGGTTCAAACTGCTATAGCAAAAAGAAAGAGCCCTCACACAGGGAAAACGCATATCGGTCGTAACACCTGTACCTACCCTAGAGGCAGTAACCGGAGCGAGCATTCCAAATGCTAAAGCTTTACGTCCAAGATGGATACAATGGGTTAATTCTCTTGCTGCAACAGACGTTGAATATGTTTTTGACCCTAGCTTGAAAACACAAGAATTTCTCCAATACGAGTACGAATGTCCTCTGCCGACCAAAATTCTGCCTCTTGAACATTACGGCTGTTTAATATATAAAGACGGATCAGTACAGCCCGCAATTGGGAGTAAACAAGCATATAGCGCTGCATGCGAGATTGTTAAAGGTCGCTGACGCGAAGGTAAATTCAGACCTATGGTCACTAAAACTCAATCACTCGGAGACTGTACAGCTCAGTGAGCTGAACTAAAGGCATTCAAGATGGCGCTTGAGAATACCGATCGCGAATTCCCCACACTAATAGTGTGCGATTCGTATTACTGCGTCCAGTCTTACAATGAATACTTGGAGAACTGGGTTCAAAACGGTTTCAAAGATGCGAAAGGTGGCACAATAAAGCATAAAATGCTTTGAGAACAAGTAGTTCTTTTACAGAAAGAACTACAAAAGACTCACGTGATCCATACACTGAGTCATCAACGTGATGGCGTTCACGTTGCAGGGAATTCATTGGCTGATGAAGCCGCAAAGGCAGCCGTCCACACGGCTTCCGTAGCTACAATTAAGCGTTCTAAAAAAAGAATAGACGGTGAAACGCTACTAGCAGTAAAAGCCTCAATGGAAGGCAATTATGCGGCGTTACCTCTAAACTATACACTCGGAAATACATACATAATTGATGCAAACTCTGTTCCTTTTGCACAAATCCCTGGAGTAGGGGACAGAGTAATCCCAAACAGGAAACGGAGGGCTTACTTGGTACAAGAAGCACATATCGGAGAGGGTCTGAGGCACCAAGGGATCTTAACTTCTCTAATAGAATTACAAATGAAGTACCGGTGGCCGGGAATGAGCGTGCAAATTTATAACTTTGCAATTAATTGCCAAAACTGCAACAAAGATCGCAGTTATGAACCGGACCAGGTAACTGACAAAAGAACACTCAGTCCAGCCCAGACACCTCTGTTAGATAGCATTAGACTGTCTACACCCAGGCGTCCCTACGGACGGATGCAGCCCTACAACTACTAAGACAGAGATTCATTTGGATGTGGCCCCAGCGCTCGGCTGACGCCAGAACTGTTATAAAAGATTTGCAAGTCTTTATCGGCACATACGCAATTGGCACGCTACATTCTGACCAGGGTCCTGCGTTTTGCTCTCGAGC
The DNA here is from genome assembly GCF_964263255.1 of Lissotriton vulgaris. Lineage (NCBI taxonomy): Eukaryota > Metazoa > Chordata > Amphibia > Caudata > Salamandridae > Lissotriton > Lissotriton vulgaris. The sequence goes on from NC_141689.1 coordinate 162,936,909, forward strand.
TTACAAGGAGGCCATGGCCAGCTTGGGCATTGCATTGCGGTACTCTAGTCACTTCCATCCTGAGGGTAATGCAGTAGTGGAAAGAAAAAAACGTGACATAAAGCAATCTATAACAGCGAGGGTATTAGGTTCGGGTGATGGGTGGGTCAAACATCTAATAAATGTCCAACGTAGTCTTAACAATCTGCCAAGAAATTCTCTGGGTGGAATCACTCCGTATGAACTTTTGTTTGGTACTAGAATGATAATCAAAGACCTCGATAGTCAGACTTCAGTGGTGGAACAAAAAACCTTTGATATCAAAGATCGTTTGGCTGTTTTACAGGACTTAAATGAAACAAGAAGAAGTCTGAGTAACACAAAGCAAAAGCCAACGGCCACTGAAGAAAAACCACCTGTCCCAGCAAGACCTGTCTGGATTCCAAAGATTGGGGATCTGGTCCGGTGGAACTCTTGAAGTATCCACACCAGTTCAAGGTTTCATTAAGTGACTTTGTCTCACCGAGCACTTTCTCTGATGATTGGGACTTTAAGACTATTAATAATATGATGTCTGATTTAGAAATGTCAGCAAAATTTACAGATCATGATTATTTAGAAGGTTCGTCAGATTATGAAGAAAAGTATTGCTTTAATCATTATGGGCACCACTATTTGCATAAATCTGAAAAACCTAGAAATGTTTTTACTTATAATCAATGGGAACATTGTCCAACACTGCCAAATGGCAGCTCAAAAACATTTTATGAGAAATGTCCATAATTCTCAGGGTTTAATATCACAGATCCAAAAATGTTTTATTTAAAAAATGTGAATAAGACAGGAATGAAAAATATGTTGACCAATACAAAACAGATATATTCTGCAAAATGTTATGAACAGTTGTCTGCATTTGGTTTTGAATTCTGGAAAGATAACATTGAAACAAAAACAATCTGGGGTTCAAAAGATTGGCAAGTACAGGGATTGAAATCATTATTCAGAGCCTGCATGATCCCAGACTAATAATGTTCCTGAATGACACCATTCAACAAACAACCTGTCTTGGCCTAGCTAAGATAAACGATTTAAACAACCCGTCTATACCAAAGCCTATGCCTGATAGAAATAGCACTACAGATGAGGGGTTAGACGTGTCCCATATTTTACACCAAAACAGAACTAATCCTGATTGGAAAAAATGGTTGATCTTGCCCACAGACACTAATAACTGTCAAGATAGATTCCTGGACAAAACACAGGGGTTCAAACAGAACAGGCCAGACCCAAGATATTCCCAGCGACAAAATCCAGAGATAATAACAACATACAGTGTAGGAAAACTATGCCTCGAATGGCTACAGAAATCCACGCTACCTGAAATTAAGCAACACTTGACCTTACTTAAAGAAGGTGCTGACTTGCGGGATTTCTTATTGGGACCTCGCAAACAGCGTCAAAAACGTTTCATATACGCTGGTATATTTTTGCTGCTTACAACGAAGCTTGGAAAATAACGCAAATTGAAACTGCTGAAAAAATAGGAGAAATTGATCGTATTCATTTGGGAAAATCACTGTCTGTAGTGGACAATGGGTTAACGACTCTGTCCTCCAGAATTTATTCTTTGGACAGCATTGTATCATCTGCTATTGATACAATGATATGCTAATGTGACAACATGGCCAGTCCCAATTACGTTCTATTATACAGTTAGGCTGGACGTAACAAAATCTGTGTTCAGGCTACATGCCTTGGCGTCTAATCAACACAACGTCATTATTTTCTGTCTTTAACCTTACAGATAAACAAATCTCTTTGGAACAAAAACGGAGCAGACTATACGGTGCTTAGCATTTAAAAACTTATAAGATTACCATGAACAGTTTCCGAGAGGTCTGTCATTGAATGGATAATACATGGTACCATAACAATACCAATAACGACATTCCAGTTTCAATACTGCCTACAGCATATACCAGCGGGCCTGTATGAAAGGTTGGGTAAAGGATACATTAAGTCGACCTGGAATTTACCCCACACAAATAGATGTTGGAGTGGGCACAACAAAGAAGTATTACTTAGTGGGAAAAATTGTGAAAACTCGCTAAGCGGTACACTTCTGTGTCAAGAAATTAATTTACATGGAGCCTGTGAGGGTTCATCTAATGACCTTTCTTGCCACTTGCACGGCACCCCAGCCACACAAATAGAACCTGTTTTCAGGCAGCTTTCCAACGGCAGCTACATTATGTTAAGTGACCACAGCTGTTGTGGCATGTTGCCAGGAACGGCCTATCTCGTCAGTGTTACATCCAGGGTCACTTGTTGTATGCAAGTATTGTATTCAAACAGCAAGCCAGACAAGGAGGCAAAGATTTGGCCTTCATTGAATATCTCTTCTATTTGAATTGATACATTAAGCAGAATGAAAGCCATTCTTTTACAAAAAACTGTGCCTTTGATCTCGTCTAGAGAAACGTATGATCTGCAGTTGCAAGGACCTCAGCAGAGATACATACATTATTATCAACAAACTGCCCCGTACATTTCGTAGAAATGTTAGGTCAAATTTTAAACATGTCAGATACCAGTGGCATTGCACATGTATTTAAGACAATTTTTTCGGGACTGTTAGCACCCTTTGAAGCAGTCCTGAGCATTTTCCTGAATTTTGTGCACTCTGTGTTCGGTGGTCTGCCTCCTATCTTTGGACTCGTAGCAGGAATACTATTTTTGTTCCTTCTGCTCCGATATGGCAAGTCCAGTCACCAGCGATACCCAGATTACCATGGAACAAACGATCCAGGCAATGCGGTACCGAAATAAGATAACCTTGGCTCGTCCAAGAGATCTGAATACCACATGGTTTCTATCATTCAGACCAATCTGGCAAGATTGCATCTTACCTGTTCTATGATGCCTGCTCTGCGGAGAAGAATGCGTGTTAGACATCTGTCTCTCACTTCCATCAGCACTACCTATGGATGTTGATACTTTGCTTGGTTCGGTAACGGCTCATGCAACGTGTTGTCCCCAGCGACTACCAATTCTGATGACGGCATTCGTTGAGACCTCACCATTATGACGAGGTGGCGGTGAGGTACGAGATGAAAGCGGCACACAGGTATAACTTTCTGTGAACATTGCTGATCCAGATCACGCTGACGGTAATGCATCTCACATATGCACTATTTCTACTTTTTCGGAAATGGCCCAACTTTCACGTACTGTGGTAGACAAATTCTTTGCCAGCCTATCTGAGTTAATGTTTTCTCCTAATAACGAGAATAACTTTTGAAAAACAAGCACACAGTGTTCCCTGAACTTTGATTTCGGCCTTCAGTTTTGATAAACAGGACTTCTAAAATTTGGAACTAATTTTACTACAACGAAATTATTTTTTCTCATTACCAAAATATTTACTTTTTTTTGGCACAGAGTAATCTGCTTAATGTAGAACTATTCTTAGAGAACAAGATTTGTATTTTTTAAACCTAGAGACAATATTTAAACTTAGCCTCTAGCACATGTACAGTATTATTAGGGCTCCCAGTTTTATGGTATTTATTTTTTTGCCATTTCCGTCTGTATTTATCCATATTTATTTTTTGGGCATTTTTTCTGTATTTATCCACATTTATTTTTGCTACACGCAAAAGACGACGCTACAGCTAGTATTTTTCCATATTTATTTAAAGTGACAATGCATGATTATTTTCAGTAATATATATAAATAAATGCTGCTGTGTTAAAAAAATATTGAAAACACACCTCACTATACCAAAATAATCGATGTAAACACATTTAGAATTTGGAGGAGTGTTCCTGTGCGCTCTAATGACCTGGCAAAAGAGGGCACAAAAAGCTGAAACACATGCTGGTTCCATATTAAAAAGAAATTACATGAAAACTGTAGTTAAGCACTCCTTTAAAGACATGTTCAAGGTCATTAGGGACAGACTCCAGAACAGAGCTGGCTCTATCAGGGGGCCCATGAAATATTAAAGTAAGGCAACATTTCAAATTGCTGTTTAACTGCAGGGTAAGAGGCCACAGGGATGAATGGGCATGCAGAAGATTTCGTGTGGTCTGGAACTAAGGTGCTGACCACGAGCAACCAAGGCCAATGAAAATGATAGAATAGGGAAATACCGTGTCGAAGTAAATTAGTATAATGTTTATGTATAATGGTACCAGTGTTCTCTTTTAGTAACATCTTTATTTTCCAATTTCTTTCGATAGATAATGCCTCTAAAATCAACCAGGCAGTCAAAACATTAATGTATCCCGTGGGGAGTACCAGAGGCGCAACTAGAGTAAAATTTCAGGAGGGGCTAATCAAAATTTCGGGGGGTGGTGCTGATTGTTCCAGCAATTGGCAGAGTGAAGATGCAGGGGCTCTAAGAAGGGGGGAAAGAAAAAACAAAGCCTTGTTAACATGTAAACGGTCTTCTAAAGACCTGTGAAGTACTCTGTTGCGGCTGTGAGTGAGCATTGAAAGCTGTCTCTGCCAGGCTGACAAACACAAAGGTGGGGTGGGGGAGGGGGGGGGGCTGAAGCCCTTTGAATCCAATGCTTGTTGCGCGCTCGTGGTGTACAGGGAAAAGACGAAATTCCAACCTTTCCTAAACCGTATGCAAACACCTTTTCCCCTCAGCTAAGTTCTCCATGTATAGCACACTACCTTTGTAAATCAAATACACATGCTCTGATGAACTGGGGACCCCTTGCTCTTTCCATTTTGACCCACTTCATGAGGGTGGCATTCCCGCACAATGCAACCGAGAGGTCAGAACAGAACAGACTCTGTGCCTGCACCACCAGCGGTCGTCCTTCTGATCCTGGCCGACCTACGCTGCCTCTAACATCGATTATGGCCGCTAGTGAAGAAGGAGGAAGCAGGCTGAATGGGGCCTTAGAGAAACCTGCAAGACCCCCCTCCCCCCACCTCCCCCAAGAACCTGTAGTCGGCCCCTTGCCCAGTGGAGGCCCAGAGGACGAGTCAGGTGTGAAGGCAGCCCAGTAGTGAGACATCGCAGGAGCTGGGCAGGCCCGAGAGATGAAGAACAGGTCGGGCTGCCCTCAGCGCCGGAGGTTAGACATGTGCACTAAGGAGGGCCCCGAGAGGTAGAAAGCACTGAGCAGATCGGGCTGCGGCGCCCGCCACGCAGAAGGTGAGACAGCCCTGACAGTGTAGTACAGTGGGTGGGGATGTTGTTAGTTTAGCTGTGGCACAGGGGTTGCTCAGCTGTAGTGGTGCAGGCGCTATGGCAGAGGTGGCACAGGGGACGCTGGAGTGCAAGTCTGGTGTGTTGTGTTGTGTTTGTTTGCTCCCGCCCTCCCCCTCCCCCTTTGACCTCAATGGGAGCGTGGAGAGATAACTGGATTCGAGCACGGCAGCCCTACAAAATTTGCTAGTATTTTGCCGTTTTTACATATAAATACAGACAAAGGAAACATTGTTTTCCGTCTGTATTTATATGTAAAAATCCGTTTAAACGGAAAACCGGGAGCCCTAAGTATTATATAAATCTGTGATGAAATGGTCTCGACCTTCTCTTCTGTATTAAGAGCCATTTCATAAATGTAATTTCGTGAATCATTCAGCCAGCATTTCAAATGTAAAACTATATGCATTATTCGAATGATACAACTGCTTAGAAAACGTACAGTACAATACTCATTTTTCATGTACAAACCATTTCAAATGCATTTTGTATGTATTTTGGGGTGGGATTGCAAACACATGCTTAGAAATGTTATAACTGCTTAGTATTTAGTAAGGGTGGACATTCTACGTGGAGTGGGTGTTGTAAACGTATCTAGGGCTCTAGTGTAATTTTCCCGAATTATGCCCTTATATAGGTATAACTTATCATGTCCTTATATAGGCATAAGAATCATAACAATATTTAGACACAGCCAATGCAGTCCAAATACGGCATGGCTACTTCCACTAAGCTCCTAGAGTACAACGAGTTCTTGAAGAGAACCAGCCTTCAGCAGTACGGGACTTCACCCTGCTTCAGTATTTATTTGTCCCACAACTCCTTGAGCGTGTAAAGAACTTCGAGTTCTTAGTGACGTTATTATGTCCACCCTTACGTCAAACTTCGCACCTCCCAGGTATAAATATACCCACATCTGCCCTAGCAAAGACACAGTGGTTTGGAGCAGATCGAGTAACTACTTGCCCGACGCCCTGCTGTCGCGAGTGCCGAATGAAGCCGACTCTCCAGCTGGCGCACTGAGAGAGACGCTGTCTTTTCTCCTGCCGAGAAATCCAGCTCCAGTGTTTCCCTGCTACCCTTGCGGTTTACTGGGAGATCGAGCCCTGAGAGAGAGATACAAGACCTCCTTCATTCTATAACCAAGGTACGGAGCTGATTAGACCCTTAGAGAATTCTTGGATAGAATCTTGGCAGAAACTATTCAACTAAAGCTATACCTCACTTACTTCTTCCCTTGTACTAGACTTAGGTTAAGTACACCGGGGTAGGCGTATTTAAGATGCACCAGTTGAGTACTTTCAGTCATTATTTATCATTATATGTATTTTATCTATTTTATGTATCTTATGGCTTAGAAACCATATCATGCTTTTACAGTATTATCTCATAATACTCTTTTTACTGTACGCACTTTACTTCATAGAAAGTATTACGATTGTTGCAATTAACTTCTCTTGCATGAGAAAGAAGACTGCTAAATAAATAACCTTTTTATTGAAAACGCCCGTCTCTCTATTTTTCAGCAAAATCCCTGGTGAAACGAAGCATGCACGATTGACTGAGTGAAATAGCCGTCTATTGTTTCCGCGACTATGAAGATATATTTCTTATTCTTGGGGAACAAAGTTGTCATGTTATATGGTTGTCAGAAACTAATCCCTTCTAGTTTATTCGAGAAAGTTTCTAGTGACCTCTGAGCTAGCTGGCATTCACAATTAAGTCTAACATACTCAATAGAAACCTAGTCGACTTCAGTCCTACGTCTAAACTATCGTTTATGTTATTCCAATGCGCAGAGCCTATTGGGAATATAGGAACTACACTACAGCGCATTTAGGGCAGTCTGTTCAATCAACCAATCAAACATTGCATTTCTAAAGCGCGCTACATAACCGTGAGGGTCTCAAGGCGCTGGGGGGGGACTGCTACTGATCGAAGAGCCAGGTCTTGAGAAGTCTTCTGAAGGCCAGCAGGTCTTGGGTCTATCATAGGCTGGTAGGGAGGGCGTTCCAGGACTTGGCGGCGAGGTAGGAGAAGGATCTGCCGCCGGCTGTGATTTTCCACATACGAGGAACTGTGGCGAGGGCGAGGTTGGCCGAGCAGAGGCTGCGGGTGGGGGTGTGAAAGCTGAGTCGGCCGTTGAGGTATGTAGGTCCGGTGTTGTGTAGTGCTTTGTGTGCGTGGACGAAGAGTTTGAAGGTGATCCTCTTGTTAACGGGAAGCCAGTGTAGGCCTCTCAGGTGGAGGGTGATGTGGCTGCGTCGGGGGACATCGGGGGATGTCGAGGATCAGACATGCCGAGGCGTTGTGGATTCGCTGTAGTCGTCTCAGGAGCTTGGTTTTTGTTCCTGAGTAGAGGGCATTCCCGTAGCCGAGTCTGCTGGTGATGAGGGCCTGGGTGACGGTTTTTCTCGTGTCGGGAGGGATCCATTTGAAGATCCTGCGAGCATTCTGAGGGTGTTGAAGCAGGACGCGGAGACGGCGTTGACTTGCTTGGTCATGGAGAGAGCGGAGTCGAGGATGAACCCCAGGTTGCGTGCGTGGTCGGTGGGTTCCGGGGCTGTGCCTAGCGATGTGGGCCACCAGGAGTCGTCCCAGGCTGATGGGGTGGGTCCGAGGATGAGGACCTCCGTCTTGTCTGAGTTCAGCGTCAGTCTGCTGTCCTTCATCCAGTCGGCGACGGCCTTCATTCCTCTGTGGACGTTGGCTTTGGCGGTGTGTGGGTCTTCGGTCAGGGATATGATCAGCTGGGTGTCGTCGGCGTAGGAGATGATGTTGAGGTTATGTTGTCGTGTGACGTTGGCGAGCGGTGCCATGTAGATATTGAACGGTGTCGGGCTGAGGGAGGATCCCTGTGGAATGCTGCAGATGATATCAGTGGTTTTTGAGCGGAAGGGTGGGAGGCGGACGCTCTGGGTTTGGCCGGAGAGGAAGGAGTTGGTCCAGGCAAGGGCATTCTCTTGGATTCCGGTGTCGTGGAGGCGTGCTGATAGGGTGCGGTGGCAGACTGTGTCGAAGGCTGCCGATAGGTCCAGGAGGATGAGGGCGGCTGTTTCTCCTTTGTCCATCAGGGTCCTGATGTCGTCGGTGGTGGCAAAGAGGGCGGTCTCGGTGCTGTGGCTGCTGCGGAATCTGGATTGGGATGGGTCCAGGATGTTGTTGTCTTCGAGGTAGCGGGTTAGCTGTTTGTTGACAATCTTCTCTGCTACTTTTGCCGGGAACGGGAGCAGGGAGATGGGTCGGAAGCTCTTGAGGCCCTTGGGGTCCGCCTTGGGACCCCAAGGACCTCAATTTGAGGACCTGTAACTTTTATGGAGCATCTATCACTATAGAGAAATGTACTGAATCCTTCTGAGATGTTGCCCTAATGGTATGAAGTGCATTAGCATACATACACAGCTATACTCTGTCTCCACTAACCTACCCTTTTGTTCAAGTCCACTGCAGTTTAATTTCATATTTACCTTGGAATTGCTCACATCACTTGTTTTTATTTACTTTTATTTTTTAGGTCTTGACCTTAAGACAAGTTTAGCATGTTTTGTCAGCTTCATGTTTTCCTAAAAATATCCTAACAAAAATATTTGTATATACAGGGGCTTTCGATGAACACTCTTTCACCAAATGTCTAGCAAATTATGCCCCCTCTTACCATTGGACAGAGTATTTGTCAATGGACAACCACCCCACTTCAATCACTAAATGCTTTCACTGTGAGTGACTACATTCTGCCCTTGCACATGCATAAACACACCTTAAAAAATCTTCAAAAATATACATTTTTAGGCACTTGTATTTCCCAGTGACTGCTGGTTCCTATGTATAGTAGGATGTCATCCACTATTTGCATCACAATCAATACGTTTATTGAAAGTTACAAAGTTGCCTCATCACTATAAATAAGCTTTGCTGTAATCATTTATCCCCTAGAACACAAGCTAAAGTCACTAGAGCGTCAGGAGCCGATATGCAAATTTCTAGGTTGAAGCCACACCCCCCTCAGCTGTGTGATTGAAATTCCTTCTGACTGATGAGGGTTGGCCCTCTATTAATAACTTGAGCATCTACAGCTTCCTGAAAGAATTTCTACGCTTTGGCATCTGACTCAAGAGAGACCTCTAGTAATGACTTGAGGGACAGCTGCTTTGTGAAAGATTATGAGGATTTTGCATCTGACGGGAGAGTAATCTGTAGTAGCAACTTGAGGAACTTCAGGTGTGTGAATATATATGTGTGAATATATATGTGTATGTGTGTGTGTGTGTATGTGTGTGTGTACATGTGTGTGTGTGTGTGTGTGTTTGTGCGCAATACACAATGGCAGTTGTAAATTTCCCTGGGGACCACCACTTCCCAGGGGCAGGCCCGAGAAGAACAAAGGAGGGGTGCCACATACCCCCTTTCTGGAGCCATTAATGGCCCTGGGGACCGCCTCCCTCCTGTGCGGGATCCCTATGTCCTGGGCACCCACCCCCGGAACAGAGCTGTTTGCTCTCAAGCTTTGGCAGCTCTCACCAAGTGAAAGCAAACAGTAAGTCTGCGACAAGCAGGCGGGAGTAGAAAAACTGCTCCTGCATGCTGGGAGCAGACTTTTCATCCTTTTTCCTGCCTGCTGTGAAACGGGCAGGGAAACAGATGGAGAAAGTGCTCTTACATGCAGGGAGTGACATTTTTTGCTGCTCTCTATGTATGGGAGCAATGGAGGCGGGGAGCCGGCAGGGATAGCTTGGCATTGTGGCTCCCCTGCGGTCCCCAACACTGGTGAGCTACAGGCCACCCAGCAACAAGAGGCCCAAACCCATAAATACGCTCTTGTCCTGCCATGGTGAGAGCAGAGTCCATGATTCTCTTTTGAAATTACTACAAGTATGCAAATGTACAAATCACCTCAAAGCTCTGCCCATTTGGACTCACCATATAAACCTTAGAAGTATGCAATGGTCTTCCCACCTTTTGCCAGTATGATGGGCAGCCTACCAACATGCCCCCCAGCGCATTTCCCACAAATTTTAGTGATGCGTTCTTGGTGCCAAAGATCATATGGACATCTCCATCAAACAAAGAAGTACTTAATTCATATAGTTAGGAGAAAGGACTTTGTTTGGTGGAAATTTACCTGTTTGTAGTCTTGTTATCTTCTCTTTAGGATGATTTATGTTATCACAGATTTCGGGAAGAAGACACAGGGGAACAATCACATTGCCAAAACACACACAGGGTTACTGGAGGCAGTCCTCGCAGTCCATTACGCAGCTGTAGTGTAGACTATGCACTAGACATTTACCTTAGGTAGCATTTACTAATTAACCAGTAGAAAGTACTTCAGTTGGGTAGACATTTTGTGCAAAACTGTGGATTCTCATTGGATAAAGCAGCAGGTGAGGCTCTGTTCTGGCCTATTCACTAATACATTTGCTGACACACCCACACAGACACTCAGACACCCACTCACACACCCACACAGCCACTCACATACACACTCGCACACCCAAAAATTCACTCACACAGGCACAAACCACTCACCCACCCACTCTCAGACTGATACAGCCACTCAAACACCCACTCAGGTACCCACATACCCATTTAGACAGCCACTCACATACCCATACAGCCACTCACACACCCACAAAACCACTGACAGCCCCCACTCACAGACCCATAAAGCCACTCACACACCCACTCACACACACGCAAAACTACTCACACCCACTCACACATACAAACAGCCACTTACACAGCCACTTACAGATCCATACAACCACTCACACAGCCACTCACAAACCCACTCACACAGCTACCATGCACACACTCACAGACTCATAAAGCCACCGTCACACCCACTCATTAACTCACAAATCATCCCACACACTCACACACACCCTCAAAAGTGCACAGACACTGACTCATACACCCACAGGGACACTCACATACCCCCTCACACACCCATATAGCCACTCTCACACCCAGCCATTGTCCCATACAGCTACTCACACACCTACTCACAGATCCATACAGCTACTCAAACACCCACTCACACACCCAGTCACAGACCCATACAGCCACTCACACAACCACTCATCAACCTATATAGCCACTCAAACACCCACTTTCATAGGCTACAGGTTTCCATTAGGAAATGCCATTATACAAACCATAGGAATTCACTGAAAAGGCCAAAGGTTACAGAAATGTTATAAGTAGGGAATTTGTTTTTAAAACCTTACAAATTCACTGTTAAAAACAAAGGTAACTCAGACATTATAATTAGGATATAGAGTTTAAAAAACCTTAGAAATTCACTGCAAATCAAAGGTTACAGGGACAGAGTCTGGCTAGACTTGGTGTTTCTGAAAGCCCAGTACAGTAAGCCTGGGATAGAGACAGGACATGCCCTGTTTCTGAAAGACCATTAGGCCCATGGTTGGAAAAGGACATGCTAGTGCCTCTAGCTGTTTTATAGACAGAACAGTGCCTTTGAAAGCTCTGCTAAATTGAACCATGGACAGAGAAAGAACAGGCTGGTGTCTGTAGGAACAGTAGTACTTCTGAATGGTCTGTAGGAAAGTGGCAGAGAGAGGACACTCCAGTGTATCTGAAAGAGCAGTAGGGAATGGATAGGAAAGGGGAAGGCAGGTGTTGTTGACTGTTCTGTCGGCTTGGGGCATAGACAGGCTGGGCTGGTTCCTCTGAAAGGCTGATAGAGACAGAACATAATAGTGCCTAGTAACAACACCAAGACAGAATAGACCAGCGCCTATGAACACACCAGACACAAGACAGAGACAAAACGAACTGGAGCCCCTGCATCTGTTAGGGTTTGGCTAGAGTCACTCATAAGCAAATCTAACATTTGTTTTTCAGTTTTATATAGCCCGACCAAATTACAGGAGTACCATACTACATTCTACTATATTACAAAAGGACCAGATTCCAGTTTTTTTGGTTTGGGGAGCTTGAGCAATTTGCCCAGAATCACAGGATGTTGAGCCGATGCCGGGAGTTAATCATAGTTCCCAAGTTCCAAAGTCAGTAGCTGTGACCGTTAGCGCATATCACTTTCTTCCCTTACATGAGTCTATGTTGTCCACCTGTTAGGCCATCATTTGACCTAGTGGCTTCCCGGTCCAGTCCTGCTTGTCATGGGATGAAACTCTTGCAGGCAGCTCTCAGACATGAGTAATTCTGCCTTTGTCTGCAAACTCTTTGGCCATTCCCTCTCATTTGCTTCAGAGTCTCCCGGACTATATTTTCCTGTTCTTAAAAGCCACCAGAGCTGCAGATGTTGGCTTTCTCTGGTTCCCTTTGCCATGGGGTGGCTCGTCTGGTGTCAGTGTGTTTTTCAGCACCAGCATCCCCTTTCAGATTTGTGTAGGGCATCAGTAATCTCGGCTTTGGCTCCAGACGCGATTTGCTCAGCATTCCTCTTTGAAAATGAACTTAGGGACACTAAATCCTACCTGCCTTGTTATTTTATTATTATACTCCAGCCTCTGAGTCCCCAAAGACCCACCAAACTAAGCCGTGTTTGTTAGCTGTTTGCTTTGCAGTGGGTTCTTAATAAAACATGAGAACTTAAGGAGCAACAGCTTTTTTTGTGTTGTCTTAGTATGTTATACTTATAAAAACTCCTCTCTCTTTAACTATATTTAGCCAATGTAACCATACATTATACTTCAAATTACTAAAACCCCACACCTCAGTTCACATTTTTAACCTACTGGTTTCATGCATGCGTTGACGTCTCAATGCTCATTTACTTCAGCCTTTTCCTCTGGAAAGGCTTTAGATTCAACAACTCCTATTCCAACAAAACGGTGTTCAGAAGTGCTTTACTTTTGCCTTAAATTTAAAATGTTAAAGCTCTTATTTCTATGGCAAACAACTAGCCCATCCTTTCTACATTTCCTTTCTGTTTTACAGTTTTTTTCCCAACAAGATGGCATTCAGGTGTCTTTCACTTTTGTCATTAAATCAGAATGGTTGCATTCTAATTTTTCATTAGACTCCTGTGGTGACATTTAATTAAACAAAAGGGAGTTAAATGACAGACTGCTGGTGCAGTTGGAAGTACTTGTTCCTATGCATTCAGAATGTTTTACTGACATGATGAGGAAGATATTTGAGAAATAATGAAAAATCTGTCCTCATTTTAGCTTCCTAGAGCAATAAGCAATTTTTCTATGACAAAATGAACCTGCCAAAGTTGTTAATTTCAAAATAAAATGTTTTCAGTTATACAGCTTTGACTCCGCAGCTTTGACACTGAGGAATCAACTGACATGCTGCTGCTGGTGGAAGAACATTTTAGTTGGAATATTATATTTTGTTCTCACATACCTGAGGAACATAGTGTGAAATTATAGAAAATGTGGTCTCATTCTAGTTTCTGGAGCAGCTTCCGTCACATGCTTTTCTCCCAAACATGGTTCAGAAAATACCAGCAAAGGGTCAGCGTTTTTCACAGGGTAAAATCAATTGAGAATTCACCAGAATTCCTAAAATGATTATAACACCAACAACAAATGATGTGATGACTACAATTGGTTAGAACCCTTTATATGTGCTCCTTTTTGTGACAGCCCAAACCTGGCATTCCCCACAATGCATTTCATTCTGTCATGGATGCCACAACTTATTGACCATCTTGTGGCCAGCCAATAAGGTGCGGTCCCTTTCTGACAACCTCACATGCCCCATAATTAAGGATTTTCCGCATTTCCCTCATAATCCATCATCTGCAGCATAAACTGCAGATTTCAACAACAAAAATGTGTTCCTACCTCAAACTAATCAAACGTTGCTAAGCACATCAACCCACGTGTTGTCCCCCAGTCGAAGGCCCCTCACAAAGACTGACTGCTTACTTTTCTGTTGCTTTTTTCTATATTTGGGTGTAAAAGTGGTACTGCTGAGGTGAAACCTACCCCGATAGTGTTAACAAACAATGAGGTAATACTAACATAAAATGTTGTGCATTAGGCTGCATAATCTGACTTTTCTTTCTGCATAGTTTATCTAGTTCTGCTGCATAATTTGGTCCTCCCCTGCTGCATAATTGCAGGAACTCTGCTTATATATTTAGTTATTTTATACATTTTCCGGATGCAGGAACCATGCACCATGAGTGCTGTAACGGCTGTCACAAAATACCCATATATTGAGGCATCACTAGTCCTCTTTAAACTGACCAATCTGAGTATATCTGAATACCAACATTCCAGCTATACCTAACTTATTAACCCCTTCCTGACCAACCTGAGCCTCTCTTTAAATGCTTACTTTCCAAAAAATAGTTTAAGCCAAATCATAAATAGCACGCTAATGAGTAAGGTTTTAACTTTTTAGCAAATTTGGTGTAATTCCATTCAGCTATTTTTTCTCTTTTGGAGAGCAAAGTTTCCTACAGGAAGTAACATGAGAAATCACAGTTTTGGAACCACCAAAGGGAAAATATCCATGAAGGAAACAAGGTACATAAACTGTTTTTGTAAAGTTTCATACAGATTTGTCAAATGCCACCAAAGTTATTATCAAAATAAAAAAATCTCTTCCTATGGAGAACTCTTACCTTACTATACATACACAGTGGGAATCGCCACTGTAAAATGTGTTCAGTGTATGTATGAGTTTGCTGCAAAAAACAGTCTTTATACCTTTCTAGCATGGTATGGATGGTACTGTGCTAATCCTATGAGTAAACACTCTGCTAAAAAAACAGAAATTTGAGGTTAGGAGATATGGAGGGTTGGTGGTGTTGCATTTACATTTTCCTTCTCCCGACCACAACACACAGCTTAGAGCTGTGGTCTTTAATATAAGTGACTGCAATTATTGGCACACATGTACAGTTACGTTCCAAAACCGTTTTATAAGAGTATGGTTGAAGGCGCTTTCATTTACAAACAACTACTTGGAATTTATACTAGAATGTCATCACATCATCTCAAATGTTTCATATTATTTAAGACATTTATTGAATGTTGCCAGTCTTGTGTTTTTTAAAATTATCATATTATAAATATGTACATATAAAGGGTTACTAGTGAAGCCTACATTAGGCATTGTTTCTAGGCATGGCGAAATTTTAATCATGTCAGCATAATTGGCGTACTTTTGTAATTTTGTGTAATAAAATGTAAGCAAAATTATCAAGATTAGGGCATTACGACACATTGCGTAACTTTGGGGAGGAATTTTCATGCAAGATGTACTGTTGGAGAAATTTTTGAACTAGAGTTATTTTTGACGTAGATTTGTTTTACCCGAGGAGACCGTTCGGGTATGGTGTTGAATTCTAAGCAAGCGACCGGAAATCAAGTCTAAATTACATATTCGAGTTGAAATTTTACCTGGTAGTTTTCTGATTGTAAAATGCATTTTGTGTTATTATGTATGATTTTGCCGTAATTTTGAGCAGTTACACTACAGCAAATGAAATGACGTGTTTCGCAAATGCCTAATAATTGTTACTCAAATGATCGTTCCAAACACATCACCCACAATAGGTGAGGTGATTGAGTACGTTTACTTGTAGGTACATTATAGATTGCATATTCCTATACAATCCCTATACATTCAACTAAACATAGACACCGAAGGTTAGCTCGGAATCCGTGTGCAAAATTGTCTATTTTAGACACTTGTATTTTACTAAAGAGGAGCCTTTAGTAAGAAGCTGAGGTACTGCAGGTTTGAGGAGGCTTCCATTGTGTTTGACTCAAGAACAACACCTAGTATTGGCCTGACATGACAAGAGGAACTGCGGGGTATATTATCAAGGTGGGCGATAAGAGATTATCGCTGCTTTAACGACAGTTTTTAGGTGATAGCGAGTGGTTTTGGGCCTGCTTGTGGGCGTACCCAACCTGTTAGCGACTGAAAGCAGTCGCTAACATCGCTTTCGCCTATTATCAACGCAGGTGTAGCAATGGAAATATTCACGCTAAGCGCGAATATCTCCAAAACCTAACGTCTGCTCAGACCAGTTCTTAACCAGTATATCCAATGGGAGGTGGATATTCAGTTCCTATTAGCGATAATGCCTGAATATCGCTGGATTTCCAGCGATATTCACGCATTTTGCCGCTATCGCCGGAAATTTTATCACTTCAGAGATAAACGTTGCTAATAGCACGTTATCTCTGCGATAAAATCCAGTGATGCGCTGCGATAAAAAAAAATCGCTACGCTTATTTAGTGATAAATATTGCTAGTTGTTGATAATATGCCCCTTGGTGAGCACTTACTTCATCACAAATGTGATGGATACCTTATTACAAGCACATTGCCATGTTTATAACATAGTATATGTTGGAACCAGCATTTTCTGATTGACTGAAGGGGTGCCCCCAGCTTGGCAGAACCCACAACTCCCATCATGGATGGATGATTATACTTGTTATATAACCTCTGCTCACCCTTGGGTAGCTTGGCACTGAGTAGTCAGGCTTTTCTTCAGAAGCAAAGTGCAAAGCAAAGGCACTGAATTCACTCATGATAAATACATAGAGGATCATAAACGTGACTTCACACAGGATGTATGTAAATAAAGTTTATATTCAACACACATATGTCATCATTATAACATGAACATATACTTTTCTGGAATAAAACACATTTGGAACTATTACTAGCAGTACTAGGCCCACTCGTATTTTATGGTACCAATCGTATGCACACTATGGACAATTCATAACCTAATCCCTTCCCACAGTGCGACACGCTGTACACACCAAGCCCACCCTAGCACTGCTAATATCGTCCGGCACTATTATAGGTTGACTCAGGGTAACAACAATATCAAAGATATGTACATACATGAAACAAGAACACGTTTTATCAGCACCGTGGGCCGTGGCCACTGAGAAAAAACAATGTCAAATGTACTTCTCTTTTGGAATGAAATTAACGCATAAAAGGGGCACCACCATCCAGTGTCGTGAATCACAGGCAGCCGGGCAGACTAACAGTCCCACACACACTCACTCCAGACCACTACACGGTGCACCAGGTATCAGCCTAGTCTATATAGAATGCTCTTACTCACATAAGCATTCAGCACTCTAATGTGGTGCAAGTGGTACCCAGCAGGTCACTGGATCACACCCTACAGACTCCATGGTGCCAGCCTGACTCCACCCTCTGGTTCACCCCAATTGTCCTGCATCCACAGATGAAAGATAACCAGATCACCTTCCGGATACTAGGCCACACATGGCCGAAGTCACTTAGTCTGAGTCCCCTGGAAGCATGTGGGGATAGGCACACGTTTTAATTAGGAGGTATACGTAAATAAGGGGAGTTTAGCAGCCACTCAGGAAGTTCACCCACAGGTCCCAACAGTTTCAGGAGCGTTCACTCACCCCAGTCAACCTCTCTCGCTACTACGTGGTGCCAAGATGTCTTCAGGAAGTGTCACGTTTGGAGAGGGCAGTTGGTCCGCCATGTTAAGGGTCAAAAGAGAATAACCAATAAATGGGGAGTAACATAGGGGATTCTCTCAGTAGAATAAGGCTCCCCAATCGGTACACAATGATGTGGATCGTGCGCAGGCAATCCGGGCACAGCGGCTGCTGCTTGTTGGAATGGGCAGCACCAGACATTTCAGGTCTTCAAAAATGAAGAGTTGTAAATTCCGTAACTTCCTGTAAAGGAAGAACAATGACCCATGCATGTTGAGATGGGTTGCACCAGGCAATTCTAGTCACACACAATGAAGAGTTGCAAATTCCATACCTCCCTGGAAAGAAGGCACAACGTCTGGTGCACGTAGATGCAGGTTGGAGCAGACCTGTCCAGTCACACACACAGGTGCAAGTTCAGTAGAGCTACATGAGGTAGAATGCTGTACTACTATGGGTACGCCCCCACCTCCAATGTTCGGACCCTGTGAATTGGACACAACACGCAGTGAGCATGCAGTTGGCGTTTCGCACAAGAGAGATGCGGCACAATCGACGAAGAGCGCCACGTGGATCCCGTGACTGGTGAATCCACTCACCACCAACTGAACACTTATGAGTGTCAGGGTGCTTGTGGTACAGGTACCACAAGCCTTAGATGCAGGCATGATTTCGGGGCTGCGCACCTGACAATTCGTTCTCCGCAGGTATTAAATCCTTGCTCACACCACTCCGCTACCTGATGGGATTTCATAGCCAATGTTGGCGCTTGAGAGGGTATCGCTCTCTAGATGTCACAGAGGGTGTAGGTCCCTCGTAAGAACTTTCAATTTCCCTGAGATCTCTGGGACAACAAGAGGCCTGCTGACAGACCCTTGTAGAGCACACTTCAATGCACCACACGTCAGCAGGTCTTCGGCCCAGTCCAGCCACTATTCAAAAAGGGCATGCGGTCCCCTTCACAGGCAATTATCCTTCATGGGCAAAACAAAGTCCTCAGGCAATGTGCACCACGCAGTCCGGGTTCTAAAGTCCCTGCACCGCCCACATGCAAATCTCACAATTTGCTGAAGGGTGGCACCCACAGTTGCACTGTTGTGTGTCATTGAAGTTAGGGGTGGTCTAAAGGGTTTCCCTTTGAACCAAAGATTGTAGGCCTGTCTGCCATAGAATAGAATGCAGATCTTAATCTTTAGTGGGGTGATGATCCAACCCTTAGAGTCTAAGTGTCAAAACGTTTATCTCCATCTATCCCATTCAGCCCTCAAACGGCAGAGGTTGCGGCGTTTTGATGGTATGCCCATGGTTTATGACGGTCACTGGGGAATTCACAAATGTGCTCCCCCAGTCCATGGTGTCCATTGGATCCAAGCACCATGGCACACAAGGCTTTTAAAGCATAGAAATGTCCATATTCTATAAGTAGCATTTCTAGACGAGTTATGTCAAAACCCCCTTTACGAAAGGGTGTGTTATGGCGATTCCATTGATGGGAAACATCATGAGGCTGCAACACTGCGATCTTCTATTGCAGTCTGAATAATGTCAACTATGTCCACGTGTTAACCTATGGGAAAATCAAGCCTCATTGGGAGTGAAAACACACACAGATATTCCTCACTACCTGAGCGCACGTGCGCTAAGGCACACACTGACCTACAATGGCAGGTCGGACACATTTTCCTCAGCACCAGGGGTACAAGTATGCCCGCCCGTGTCTGCAACAGCAGACTGGACACAGGTTTAACTAAATGGGTGTTAGTGTGCAGGCACCAGCCTGCGATGGCAGGTTGTACATGTACTCACAGGCACTGACGGTGAGTGTGTGCACCTACAGTGCGGCCTAAAATGGCAAGCAGCGCGTGAGTTTACTCACGATAGATGCCCATGCACATACACCACACTGCAAGGACAGGCTGGGTACCTGGGCTTACCCAGGCTCTTGCACCTTAGGTGCGAGTGCACGCACACCAACCTGTACGGACCCACCGGACACGTGTTACGCCCTTAAGGGTGTGATTGCCCACACCAGGACTGCAACAGCCGGCCTGACCCTGCTGTAAGACAAAGGGGATGCAGGTATACCCTCCCTGGCCTGCGATGGCAGACCATGCACCTATCCAAATTGCTGTAGATGCCAGGGCATATCCTGGAACCTGTAACGGGAGGTGGGACATGTATTTGAAACTGCATGAAAGTCGGTGCACACACCCACAGGTGTAAGTGCACCCTCCCTGGTCTGCTTTGGCACACTGGCCCATGTTTCTGAACGCCGTGTTAGTGTTGCTACCTAGACTGTGCAGGAAGGTGCTCGGGCCCTGAGAAGGTACTGGAGAGCCAGCAACGCTATAGGAGTATTCAATGGGAAAAGCCCAACTCCAGGGCAGGGGAAGCCCCACGTGGGGGGTTCCTCACTACCGGGGCAAAGAACATCCATGTGGACCCACCTCTCCTTCAGCCTAACACCCTCTTGCCCCCTTCAGGGCTTCCCTAGGGTGTTTCTCCCATGGCACGGGATGCCCCACACATGGCTGTCTAAGACATAAGTGATGCAAACCTTGGCAGGGGTGCAATGGCACCCTGACAGCCTGGAATGACAGGCCTGATACACAGTTGACCAGTGGGAGGCACTATTAGTCAGTACCTGCCCAGAGTATGTGGTGTACTTGTTTATGGGGTGCACTGAGGTACAGCACCCAAACCCTTCGCGTACGCACCCCATGCCCGATGCGAGTGAGGCGGTCACACACACCTTACCTCTGCAGTACAGTGGGTAGGTGCCCAGATGCCTAAGTTCATGCGGAGTGAGTCGGTAGAGACTAGGAGGAGAAAGCAAAATGTTTTGGGGTAAATTCCCCCAAGAAGGGCCATGTCTGTCCAACAGAAAACATCCTTCAGACCCCTAGTCATCTTAGCTCGACCAACAAGGACTCAGTACTATTTCAATCTCCATGAAGAGTATTGCAAAACAAACATAAATACAAAATACAAAGTATGATTTTACAGAAAAGGCAAAGAACAACAGCAGTGGGTTTAATTTCTTTTTTATGGCACATCATTGGAGTCAGCGGCGTAGCGTCGGCTGCTAGATTTGCCAGCGCCCGGGGCCAGGCAAATATCTTTCCACTTTTCTTTTAAAATTTTGCACCCCTATTCAAATGTTGTGCCCCTGAGAATGGCCTTAAGAATTTTGCAGCTGGGGTAACCGGCCCTGCGGCCCCGCCTGCGCTACCCACTGGGAAGGGTACACCAGAAGTGATCTGGAAGTTTTTAATTTCAGTAATAAATGGCAGTTGAGGAAATAACCTTCTGTGCTTTCAATCCCATCCATAAACACCCAACACACTCAGTAAGAGTCATTCTAAAACTATTGAATAACATAATCTCTTCACCCTCACTTTATAGAAGCAATTCAGGAACATAGAGAATGAATAAACAGGTATTCTGCAGACTTCTGGGCCAGACTGCCAGAAACAGCAGGTAGGGCAGCAAAATATGCCCCGGCAATGACACTATTGGAGATAATGTAAGCAAAAGACAGACTATAAAGGAACTGGTGCAAGCACTGCTGATCAGACTTTAATGTCCAACCCCGTGAATGTGCAATGTACCCTTACTGGTACTGTACTCACATGCACCCCCTCCATCAAAGGCCTCCACACGGGCAGAAATGTTATTATTATTATTATTATTATTATTATTAACGAATTTTGTACCGCGCACGGTTACCCAGAGGCATCCCAGCGCTTATAGAGAATCAGAGCAAGCTGCCTATGTGAAGCAGAACAGATTTAGAATTATTCTGGAAATAGATAAGTTTTCAAATGTTTCCTGAACCTGAGCAGGTTTGGTTCAGAGCGTAGTGAGAGTGGGAGGGAGTTCCAGGCGTGTGCAGTATGGATAGAAAAGCTCCTGCCACCTGAACGGGCTCTCCTAATTCTCTTTATCTGAAGGAGGTGTTTATTATCGGAGCGTAAGGCTCTGGTGGGCTTATAGGGCCGAATCATGTCCTTCAGAATAGCAGGTCCTTTCCCCTGAATGCTCTTGTGAGCAATACAGAGGGCTTTGAAGGTCACTCTCTCTTTGACCGGGAGCCAATGGAGTGCCTTTAGAGCGGGCCTGGCTGATTGCCTGGCCGGAACGTTCCGCAGCAGCCTGGCTGCCGCGTTCTGCACTTGTTGCAGGATTTTGAACGTTGATTCCGGTGCTCCGAGAAAGAGTGCATTACTGTAGTCCAGGCGTGAGATGATTAGACCTTGGACTAACAGCTTCCGGGAGAGTTCAGGTAAGAGGGGGAGAACCTTACGGGCCGAACGGAGCAGTCCATAACACACGCCAGCGATCTTCTTGGCGTGTGTCCTAAAGGACAGATCAGGCTCCAGCCAGACCCCCAGGCTCTTAATTTCCTTCTTTGGGTCAGGCGGAGTGCCCATACAGTTGGGCCAGCTGCTCGGCGAGAGGGCAAAGCTTGAGTGGCCCAAGATCATCAGCTCAGTTTTTGAGCCGTTCAATTTGAGCGATGACCTGGTCATCCAGTCAAACACCTCTCTTAGGCATGAATGGAGCGTTTCAGGCTGTTTCTCCAGCTGTGTCAGACCCACCACTAGCTGAGTGTCATCCGCATAGCTTATGGTCTTAAAGCCAAACGGAGACACCACACCCTCCAGGGGTGCCATATACACGTTAAATAACGTGGGGCTCAGGGATGAGCCCTGAGGCACCCCACAGTGAAGTGGAAAGGGAGGAGATTTTGCGTTGCCTTCCCAAACCTCGAAGGTACGCCCCTCCAGAAAAGAGGCCAGCCATTCCAGGGCCGCTCCTGTGACTCCTGTCTCTGCTAGGCGTTGTGTCAACACTCCATGGTTGACAGTATCGAAGGCCGCACTTAGGTCCAGGAGGATCACTGCCACTGACCCCCCTGTATCCAAAGTGCTTCTGGCCTCCTCTACAACTGCTAGCAGAGCCGTGTCGGTTCCATGACCCGGTCGGAATCCCGTCTGGGAGTCTCTCAACCGACCATTCTCCTCGAGAAAGTTGGACAGTTGGCGGTTAACCAGTTTCTCGGCAACCTTACTAATCCCTGGTAGCAAGGAGATGGGCCTGAAATTGGCTAAGTTCTGTGGATCTAAGCCAGGCTTCTTCAGAAGCGCTTTAACGACTGCGCTCTTCCAGTCTGGCGGTACCGTGCCATGAGCGAAGGAGAGATTGACCAAATCGGTCAAAGGCTCTCCTATCGATGGGGCAGCCTGCTTTAAATACCGCATTGGGACTGGGTCTCGAGGCGAGCCACTCTTCAAGCTCCCGAGGACCTTCAGTACTTCGCCTGAGGTTACGGGGCCAAAAGACGTCAATAAATTTTCCGACATGCTTAAGTCTTCAGACGGAGTCGGGGTTCCCATCACCGGAGGGCGTGACCGGGGCGCTTTAAAGAAATAAATAGCTATATTGTGTGTCAATTATTATGGTGACATTTAAATTGCAATTATCACTGGGAGAATTGCAAAGGGTCATTCATTCCCTGGAGGTGAAGGTACTTGTGCAATATGAAGTCATTATCACTACTCTGCACTAATTGGCAGCCGACAGGATGCAGGTCATGACCCTTAGCAACCCAGAGCTGTTTTATCTCATCATTAACACCCTCCGGGGCGCAGCTTGTTAACTGTTAACTAGTGCTGTGCATGTCCTTCAGTCAATCAGAGCACAGATTGGTCCCTTCACTGCAGGGCCGTCTGATGGAAATAATCCGGCCTGTGTTGTGACACGTGTGACGAAAAAGGATGACAAAGAAATGGTCTTGTCTGTGCCTGAGTCGGAAGCTCCAGGCCATCAGTGCTTGGAGACAGTGACTTGCAACATGCCTGGTGCATGTTCATTCATAACCACCAGTTCATACCTACAGATGTTTTCAAAGTGTGGCCCAGTGGTGTGCTGCAGGTGCACATGCTCTCTGTCATCTGCCACCGATTCACATCCAAGCTGGCTTCCAAAAGGGCACATGGCCACACCAAGATCACGTACATAAACCAAAGTAGCAAGGTTGTAAATCTGAGATGAAGAGCTGCTGCTGATGGAGAAAGATATGTGGGTGCCTGATGAAGTCTGCTCATTGCACAGGCAGCTGAAACATTGCAGACTTTGTCGAGGGTCTCAGGATGAGAGTCCAAGTACTGGGCCCATCTTTCCAAGTACCAGTGACATCGGTAATTCTAGCGAAGGGTTACTGGAGATTACTGGGGATTATAAAATGTACTCTGAGTATATCTTCAGAATGAGGAATTACCACGGAAAGCAGGAATATTGCATCAGATTTGTGCAGTCCCTACTCGTTCCTTTCTGCAGCAGTTGTCAATTTTCACAGGTACCTCAAGGTGCAAGTTAGGTGCAAGTTAGAATACCTTGCATTACCACATCCCAGAATTACTCACAGAATAAGACA
Organism: Lissotriton vulgaris; assembly: GCF_964263255.1. NCBI lineage: Eukaryota > Metazoa > Chordata > Amphibia > Caudata > Salamandridae > Lissotriton > Lissotriton vulgaris. Next base: position 162,960,962 of record NC_141689.1, read on the forward strand.
TTATGGATGCAGAATACTACAACAGCAACCTTGCACGAGTGTCAACATTCCTGCAACAGTGAGTGTCAGCATTCCTACACCAGTCAGGGTCAGCATTCCTGCACCAGTGAGTGTCAGCATTCTTGCAACAGTAAATGTCAGCATTCCTGCAACAGTAAGTGGCAGCATTCCTACAACAGTAAGTGGGAGCATTCATGCGCCAGAGATTGGCAGCATTCCTGAAATAGTAAGTGTCCATACTCCTGCATCAGTCAGTGTCAGCATTCCTGAAACAGTAAATGTCAGCATTCCTGCACAGGTCAGTGTCAGCATTCCTGCAACAGTAAGGGTCCACATTCTAGCAACAGTAAGTATCATCAGCATTTCTGCACCTCTAAGTGTCAGCATTCTTGCACCAGTAAGTGTCAGCATTCCTGCACCAGTGAGTGTCAGCATTCCTGTAACAGTAAATGTTGGCATTCTTGCAACAGTAAGTGTCAGCATTCCTGCACCAGTAAGTGTCAGCATTCCTGCAACAATATGGATCCGCAATCCAGCGACAGTTAGTGTCAGCATTCCTGCACCAGTGTTTGCATTCCTGCAGCAGTAAGTGTCAGCATTCCTGCACCAGTAAGTGTCAGCTTTCCTGCACCAGTGAGTGTTAGCATTCCTGCAACAGTAAGTGTCAGAATTCTTGCACCAGTGAGTGTTAGTATTCCTGCACCATTAAGTGTCAGCATTCCTGCACCAGTGAGTGTTAGCATTTCTGCACCAGTAAGTGTCAGCATTCCAGCAACAGTGTCAGCATTCCTGCACCAGTAAGGGTCAACTTTCCTGCACCAGTCAGTGTTAGTATTCCTGCAACAGTGTCAGCATTCCCGTACCAGTGAGTGTTAGCATTCATGCACCAGTGAATGTTAGCATTCCTACACCAGTGAGTGTCAGCATTCCTGCACCATTAAGTGCCAGCATTCCTGCACTAGTTAGTGTTAGCATTCCTGTACCAGTGAGTGGTAGCATTCCTGCACCAGTGAGTGGTAGCATTCCTGCACCAGTGCGTGTTTGCATTCCTGCACCAGTGAGTGTCAGCATTCCTGCACCAGTGAGTGTTAGCATTCCTGCACAAGTGAGTGTCAGCATTCCTGCACCAGTGAGTTTCAGCATTCCTGCACCATTGAGTGTCAGCATTCCTGCCCTATTAAGTGTCAGCATTCCTGAACCAGTGAGTGTTAGCATTCCTGCTCCAGTGAGTGTTAGCATTCCTGCACCAGTGAGTGTTATCATTCCTGCACCAGAGATTGTTAGCATTCCTGCACCAGTGAGTGTCAGCATTCCTGCATCAGTGAGTGTTGGCATTCCTGCACCAGTAAGTGTTAGCATTCCTGCACCAGTGAGTGTTAGCATTCCTGCACCTGAGGAAATATAAATTTTATGGTCAAGTTATGTTCCCTATCGTAGACCCCAACGTCTCCATGTACGAGTTAAAGTGCATGTAACTTCCCTCCTGTGCCAGCTATGAAGACGCAAATACATTTGCGTCCAACGTTAACATGTCCTCTTTCAGATCCGCCATGAATGGATCACTAATTCAGTTCCTAAGTATGCCGTGCCACCGTCTTTACATGGTGCACTTTCATGTTTTCATGGCTCTGGCGAAGGCCTGCCATCGAGCCTTTTCCTGATTTCTGCCATCAAGCTCATTTCTGTTTTCTGCCTCTGAAAACGGCAGCCCCCACCTGCATCTCTGAACTCTGCCTTCCTTCCTGCCAAGCAGCGCGGGGCCTGGCTCAGTCCGGCCTGCCTGCCAAGATGGTATTTTGCCTTTATGTTATCAGTTCTGCTCCGTGAATCCACATTCCTAGCTAACGAGTAGGATAAACATATCCTGCCTGCAATAGATACAGTCCAGTCTTTCCGTCTCCATGCAAGTGTATTACTGTACCAATTTCCATAGAAAACTCCAGTTACTTAAAGAAATATATGCATCTCCTAGCCTTAGTGACAAGTAACCTCTGTCCCGATAGCCTTTAGTTTCCAGCAACATGTACTCCAAACACAAGATACCAGATATGATTTAGGAACAAGTTGATCTGACCCACCAGACTTCTGTCTCTCCCCTCTAAGGCTAAATGTCAAGTCCCCTGCACCCTCCTGTTTACGTCAGTCACACGTCATGCTGCTGCGCACGCATCCTTGCTACAGATTCCTGCTGACACTGCAAGATTACATTATGTATCCACCCACTTGTGACACTTTTATGTGACGTTTCTAGTACCCACCCCGTGTACGCCCTAGTGCACGCCTTCTGATTACGTATTGCTACGCACATGTTTCCTATCTCGCTTCTCTCAGCTGTTACGCCTTCTGCATGAATGAACTATAAATATTGTACCTTGTTAATAAAGCATTGCTCTGTCCCTTCCTGAACCCCAGTGGTGAAAGGAACATGATATCCTGGTCCGGACCATACAATTCCATTTTATGGAATAAAACCCCTTAAAACTCAGATGCCACGGACTCTGTGTCTCTTATTTTGATTAAACTATTTTATTGAACTTTACTGCATAGAAATTAAGTACCAGGTAATTTTATTTACCACATAAATTGGCACCCCAGATGGGACCCTCCCCCACCTTACGCGCCGGCGGTGCGTTGCAGGCCTAGTCCCCTGCCACAGCCGGACGGACACTCATGCGCATCTGCAGGATTTCCTGTATCTCCCTCAGGCCAACGGAGGTGACTGAGACTGCGATCGACACCCAGACGAGGCGGTGAGGAGTGCGGAGGATCCCAACCCGAGTCCAGCCGAGAGTGCAAGGTCCGAGGTGTCTTGAGGCCCACCAGTTCCGAAGTTCCGAAGTATCTACGTCGCGAGTCCAGTCCAGTCCAGGGTTCAGTCCAGTCCAGTCCAGTTTCTGAGGCCTTCCGTTTTCTGTGCTTCCCGGTGAGTACCGTTGCTGAGGGAGTATCTAGACGGGTGTGTTACTATGCATCCGGTAAAGATGGGTTTGGGTACACAGATCCAGTCTGCACTGTTTAGCAGTGTATCTGCACTGTTTAGCGGTGTATCTGTACTGTTTAGCAGTATATCAAGAAGTATTTTAGTGAGTATTTTCGTTATAGAAATCAAGTATAGTCAATATATGTATAGGATTTTTGTGATTAATGTCGTGGTATGAGTGACTGTTTGATATATGTTACTGTGTTCTTTTATGTAATAATTGTGTTCAAAATTCAAGTAAAAGTCTAGTCAAAAATATTACGATGCCACTGTTCAGTAAATTAAGACAGATAGGAACTAGAAAAGGGATTCTAGAAGAAGCAGTGCCTGTTCCACCTAGGGACACTCCAGGGCACTTTATGTACCACAAACATGGCTTAGATGCCATACTGTACTTAGACTTGTGGGTGGATTACACCAAGGAGTTAGAAGAGAAATATAGATGGCCTGTTTCAGGAACATGGGATGCCGAGTGCATCATGGGAGTAGAAGAAGCTCTATGGAAAAAGAAATCAAGACCCTCACAGAAAGATGCCATTGAGTTATGGCGCAAAGAGTCACATAGGAGAACAGAGAAAGAAATTCATCAAACAGAGAGAACTAGACAAGGTCAAGGCAGAACAGGCTGATAGAAAGAAATGCCGTTGTTACTGGTCCTCTCAGAAGAACTAGCTAAAGTGACCCCCTCAGAAACACCCCGTAGGTCACGAGCGCCACCACCTGTACCCTTTAGAGTATGTAGAAAGAAGCAATTCCCCACTGTATATACGATCCAGAACCAGGAAAGGGCTCAATGCTCGTGATTTCACTAAGACTAGGAAGATTTGTGTAGTTTCTTGTAAATAGCTCCTTGTAAATATGGCTTGTGAGGAGCATATTCTCATTTAGACTTGTTGTGTTCCTTGTGCAATTTCGCCTTGGAAATATGCCTTGTGAAGAGCATGTCATTTTTGGACTTGTTGACTTTCTTGTAAATATGGCTTGTGAATAGCGCCATGTGGATATGGCTTGTACAGAGCATGATATCATTGCGTTAGTCAGGAGAGAGCTGGATCTCTTTCAAGTGCTTGGAGAAAATGTTTTGAATAAGGGTTAATTTCTTGGATTGAGAAGGCAGTATTTGTTTTGACAAGGTGTTAAGGAATTATAGCGTTTTTGGTGTTTGCGGGGGGGGGGCGTGTTTTTGAGCGGAAATTCGTACCCGTTCCAGTGGAGGGATTTGGTTGCTTTTTGGTGAGGATTTAGGGAATAGCTTGAACTACTGTGATGCAAAGTTTGAAAAGGATCCGAGCTGTGGAAGTGGTGGAAAAAGCATGTTTTGTGCGGGGGTGCGATTTGCCATGTTATCCAATGGGCGTATTCAGTTTGCAGATTGAATGGTAAAATGTTGCATGGAGGGTAAAGGAGTGTTTTTGTGAAGGGTTTTGTCTTGGAATACTTGATATAATGTGTTTAGCTCAGAAGACGGTAAAGTTGTAAATAGACCAGTCGAATTGAGATAAGGGTTTTGCACAGAGGGTGCTTAGATGTTTTCAGGGTTTACAGGATAATATAAATCAGACCCTTCATAGAATGCGTTTTTATTAGTGTAAATGAACAGTGTGTTTTTTAAATAGGAATGTTTCTACAGAATATTTTTTTCCCAATGTCTCCCCTACATTAGTTTAATTTGCATTTAGTTTTAAGACTGACCTATGTACTTTGACAGGCTGCTTCAATTGATGTGTGCAGAGAACAGTCCCCACTAAAATTAGAAAACATGGCCTTTTGAAAAAGTATGAATCCTGGCCCTCCTAATAGGTAGAATAGAAAAGTTTGCACACTTACTTATGAAAATATTGGTTACGCAATGCAGAATTAAGGAGTTCGACATGTAATTTTCAAAAAAAAAAAGAGAGTAAAATATGGTGTGTTTCCATGCCATGAATGTTTTGTTTCCCTTGCAGCTAGTAGCAGTACAGAATTATTTTTAAAATGCTAGCATGTCACTCAGTTACAGAAACATATATGTCTTTATTAATTTACTTTTTAACACGTTTTAAAGGTTTGCTTCAGTTAAAGTTAGAAAAGTTCTGGCCTGGGAAGAGATATGTTATGACGTACAAGGAATGTGTTTTTAACCTTGAGACAGTCCGTCCGAGACCGAGACCGAGATGGGCTGGTTCCCAGTGCCTGTCTTGGCCATCCTCCAATTCTTTTCCGCGGACAATTATTGGCTGTTCTCCAGCTGAGCCAGGCAGCATTTTTTCTCTATGTTTATATAAGGGAGGGGTCAAGTTGCTCTCCCTCACAGTCAGTACTAAAAGCTTCATTGACTCCAGATAAGAGCATGCTTGCAAATGAATAGATTTTCCCTCAGTAGTGTAAACAGGATTGGCAGGAAGCTTTGCTCCTGCGATGAGATCAACATTTGGCAGTCATTCAATTTTAGATCGCAATGAAGCTCGGCTGCTACTTGATTATGCTTGGATCAGATTCAAGCTCTGAGCGCGAACATAATTCTAGAGGGAGGGGCTGTTTCTCAAAGGAGTATCGAGGCTCCAGCCTTCTGTCTATGACAAGTTTAGTTTGGGTTTATTCAAATACATTACCCAAGATCTAGAGTAGGATTTATTGTAAATTTGCAGAGGTTTTGGAAAGAGGTTCCCCAATATAAAATAGTGCTTTTGAATTGAGAAGTCATTTTTATTTATTTATTTATGTTAACATAATTATTTTTGCTGGATTTATGACAGTGATCCCTAGCATTTACAGTCAGACACTACAGACAGCTAGACGGTGTTTACATGCCTACCAACATAAACGTCATTCTAACTACAGCAGGATCAGAACCAGACTGTGACATTGCATCTCTGACAGTCTTGCACTTTCTGTGTAAAGCAAGTGGTGTACAACACTTGCTTTCCAAGGAGGGTATACAGCTAACACGGTAGACAGCTAACACAAGAATCATACAGCTCATTACTAGCCTGTCACAGCCCAGAACACAGAAGGAGGTACAAGCTTTTATAGGCCTCACTTCTTACTGCAGACAATGGATCCGTCAGTATGCATTTCTAGCCAAGCCACTTATACAGTTGACAACACAGGAGGCAGCGTCATCGACTGTCCTCCCTTGGACTCAGGAACATACACAGGCTTTTGACGAATTAAGGAAAGCTTTATGTCAAGGACCAGTTTTAGCGACACCATGTTACAGCAAACCTTTTACACTTTTTGTCACAGAACGTGAGGGAACTGCATTATCAGTCCTCACTCAAGACCAAGCAGGTTCACATAAGCCTTGCGCTTATTTTTCAAGTACATTGGATTCAGTAGCCCAGGCACTCCCTGCGTGCTTGAAGTCAGTTGCAGCGACAGCCTTAGCAATCAGACAGAGCGATTCAATTGTATTAGGACATCCATTACCAGTACAAGTTCCACATTCTGTAGAGGTTCTTTTAAACAGAACTCAGACTCAGCACTTGACTATAGCACGATTGACAGGTTATGAATTGACATTATTTCAGCCACACATAGAAATCAGACGCTGTAACACATTAAATCCAGCTACACTTTTGCCATTAAATATGATAGACCCTTTGGCACATGATTGTGTTGAAGTTGTTACCATCACGACGAAACCCAGACAAGACTTGACAGACACCGCATTACCAGATCCAGACCTGACACTTTATGTGGATGGTTCATGTATGAGAACAAGTACAGGAGAGTTAGTGGCTGCATATGCAGTAACAACAGAAACTGATGTCATAGAAACACATCATATTGACACCCTGTCAGCCCAAGCAGCAGAGCTCATTGCTCTGACCCAAGCCTGTATTTTAGCTCTGTTAGAAGCAATACATTTGCCTACAGCAATAGCCATTATGAAGTGTAAAGCACATATTAAAGTCACTGACAACATTTCCCAGGGCAACGACCTGGCAGACCGAACAGCCAAGCTTACAGCACAGACTCACACACCTGACAAGACAAAGACAATAGTCCCGACGCCAACTCATTGCATGACAGTTAAGGATCCCGCCCTAGATGTAATTGACATACAGACACATACTACACCAGACGAAATCAAGAAATGGACTGAACTAGGAGGGATCCAGACAGAATAGGGATGGATGACGAAGGGAAAAGCCACATGGTTTCTCCCCGACTCTATGGTTCAAGTTATCATTAACACAGCACATAGTCCTGCACATTTAGGAGAAAAACCCATGATAGACAGTATTCAAAACCTTTGGTTCAATAAACATTTACGAGCAGCAGCAAAACAGAAAGTGCGTACTTGCCTGATCTGTTGTCAGTTCAACCCAGGTAAAGGCATTCCCGTAGAGCAAGGTGGATTTCATCCTCCTGACCATCATTTTGAAGTCCTCCAGATGGATTATATCCAAATGGACAGATGTAAAGGTTATAAGTATGTTTTAGTAGTGTGTGCACTAACCAGATGGACAGAAGCGTACCCAGTCCCAGATTATACTACAGCAAGCCTTGTAGAAAGCCATAATCAGACACTTAAGACGAAATTAGGGGTACGCCTATGCCTAAAATAAAATATCTGATGTTGACAATAACATGCTGACAGATTACCTAGCTTCCTTGATATCTGCACTACTCTCTCTTCATTCACAGGTTGCCTCCGCCCTCCCTGACAACACCCAAGTCCAGGAGCCTGCCATAATCCCTGGAGATGTTATCTATGAGCGGAACTTTGGACCGATCAAGCCCCCTTAAGCCGCATTGGAGGACGCCGAAGCCTGTGCTACACACCACAAGGACTGCTATCCGGCTCGAAGGACGAAAAGGATATTCTATGGACAATTTGGAACTTTCTCTTTGCCCGAATCTTTGATAACACCCAAAAGACTGCCTTGAAACCAGTGACTCAAAACCCCCTTTTCGAGAAAAACTCTGCATCAGGAGTATTAATCCAAATTACGGTCTAGCAAGTCAGACAGTTTAATTGTTTAAGTCCTCCCCTAGGTGAATCGGTTAAACCTGATTCTGATATGTACCCGTTAGACCCCAATAGAGAGAGAGATAGACAGAAACAGCTCAATGAATATTGTAAAACTCTCCGCAGTCACTGTATAGTGACTTTATTGATTATGTTTTTTCTGAGTCTTATGATTATTGCTGCAAGTATACTGCTACACTTGTACTATCCTATATTCAAGCGTACATATTCTTCCTCAAATGTCACTGGCGAGCACACTTTCAGTGAATTACCCCCACATGAATTGTCATACAGACTTGCGCTGCGCAACAATACATTCATTAGTATGTTACACCATTCCCATCAGACCAGCAATGCTACCAACTGTTGGATATGTGGCCCTCCCTATCAGAAGTACAAGGGAGTTCTGCCCCTCTTTCCGTACCCGTTCACACACAATGGCACCTGAGGTGCATGGTTTAGTCTAATTAATTCCGTAGATTCTGATTCCATAGTTTACCAAGGCAATTGGGTATGGGGAAATCTGAACACTGTTCTGCACAAAGTATGTTTCCCTGACAAGGAGGGTCTTCCCAAAAGGACAGGGACCGATCTAGAAAACGAAGTATAAGGATTAGGTAACTTTACACTTAACCTCATGATTCTGAATGTTCAGTCCGAAGCCGAATCAGTCCTGCCCTTTATGTCAGTATTACCAGTTAAGGGTGAATTATGTGTCAGAAAGAATGGTTCAGTACACCTGGGTCATAGTCTACCTTTAAAGCTTCACGTCATTCCTACTTCATTTGTGGTCATACTGCATATATACGCTTACCTCTAGATTGGGATGGCACCTGTTACATTGCATTCCTTCTGCCACCTGTTTTTCTAGCCCCACCTGATTATAATAGGAACTCCCACCTAGTATATACTAGACACAAGAGAGTACTCCCGATTATACTGAAACGGCATGGGAGCAATACACAGACTTTAATAGAGGATTCTTCTTCTTCATAGGTCCTATCCAGAATATTAAACTCATACGTAGATTGACCAGAACTCTTGAAGCTGTAGTGAATGAAACTACCTCTGCCCTAGGTAACGTAACAGAGGAACAGTCTGCTATGAGACTCGTAGTTCTTCAAAATCGTCCTGTCCTTGACGTCATCCTGGCCGATAGGGGCGGGGCTTGTACCGTCATCCACTCGAGATGTTGCGTTTTCATTCCAGACAACGCACCATCGGTTTACAAAGCCATCACTAGGCTTCACGAAATAGTTCATCTGATACATCAGAATCCAGGCTCTTGGACATGGTCCGGTTGGTTCTGGAATGTAATCTCTGCATGGGGATGGAAAGTACTGTCATTTCTAGGTATCATATTGCTCATAGTATTCAGTTGTTGCCTATGTCTACAATGTGGGCCGGCGATATGCGGATTGTGCGCCACATCCTGTATTCCACGTTCTAGTCCAAGTTCACGTTCTAGTTCCCGGTTAAAGAAAGAAGAACAAATGATGTTATATGAACAGATAGATGGATTAATGAACATTGATATATCATGAAGGGTCCCGTAGGGAACAAGGAGGGAATGAGGAAATATAAATTTTATGGTCAAGTTATGTTCCCTATCGTAGACCCCAACGTCTCCATGTACGAGTTAAAGTGCATGTAACTTCCCTCCTGTGCCAGCTATGAAGACGCAAATACATTTGCGTCCAACGTTAACATGTCCTCTTTCAGATCCGCCATGAATGGATCACTAATTCAGTTCCTAAGTATGCCGTGCCACCGTCTTTACATGGTGCACTTTCATGTTTTCATGGCTCTGGCGAAGGCCTGCCATCGAGCCTTTTCCTGATTTCTGCCATCAAGCTCATTTCTGTTTTCTGCCTCTGAAAACGGCAGCCCCCACCTGCATCTCTGAACTCTGCCTTCCTTCCTGCCAAGCAGCGCGGGGCCTGGCTCAGTCCGGCCTGCCTGCCAAGATGGTATTTTGCCTTTATGTTATCAGTTCTGCTCCGTGAATCCACATTCCTAGCTAACGAGTAGGATAAACATATCCTGCCTGCAATAGATACAGTCCAGTCTTTCCGTCTCCATGCAAGTGTATTACTGTACCAATTTCCATAGAAAACTCCAGTTACTTAAAGAAATATATGCATCTCCTAGCCTTAGTGACAAGTAACCTCTGTCCCGATAGCCTTTAGTTTCCAGCAACATGTACTCCAAACACAAGATACCAGATATGATTTAGGAACAAGTTGATCTGACCCACCAGACTTCTGTCTCTCCCCTCTAAGGCTAAATGTCAAGTCCCCTGCACCCTCCTGTTTACGTCAGTCACACGTCATGCTGCTGCGCACGCATCCTTGCTACAGATTCCTGCTGACACTGCAAGATTACATTATGTATCCACCCACTTGTGACACTTTTATGTGACGTTTCTAGTACCCACCCCGTGTACGCCCTAGTGCACGCCTTCTGATTACGTATTGCTACGCACATGTTTCCTATCTCGCTTCTCTCAGCTGTTACGCCTTCTGCATGAATGAACTATAAATATTGTACCTTGTTAATAAAGCATTGCTCTGTCCCTTCCTGAACCCCAGTGGTGAAAGGAACATGATATCCTGGTCCGGACCATACAATTCCATTTTATGGAATAAAACCCCTTAAAACTCAGATGCCACGGACTTTGTGTCTCTTATTTTGATTAAACTATTTTATTGAACTTTACTGCATAGAAATTAAGTACCAGGTAATTTTATTTACCACACACCAGTGAGTGTCAGCATTCCTGCACCAGTAAGTGTCAGCATTCCTGCACCAGTAAGTGTCATCATTCAAGCAACAGTAAGTGTCAGCATTCCTGCACCAGTGAGTGTTAGCATTCCTGCACCAGTGAGTGTCAGCATTCCTGCACCAGTGAATGTCAGCATTCCTGTACCAGTGAGTGTTAGCATTCCTGCACCAGTAAGTGTCAGCATTCCTGCTATTTAGGAGTAGTAAAGTTAGGACTCCTAATTAGGACTCCTAACTTTAGGACTCCTAAACTGAGAAAAATCCTAACTTTAAGACTTTCGGTATTCACAGAAGGCATTTAGGAGTCCTAAAGTTAGGACTCCTAACTTCCGTGAATACAGAAATGAGGAAGAGCCTTCTGTGAATACCAAAATGAGTAAGTGCCTTCTGTGAATACCAAAATGATAGTAAGTATAGGATTTTGTCTTAAGTTAATTATATGAATCGGGCCCGATGTTAACATGTTTACAGAAAACAAAAATCAACACGATGAGCTTATAAAAAATAGCTTGCTTCTTCCTTCTGGCTTTTGAAATTGTTTGTACTGCTACCAGAGGCCACCAGAGGCTGACCAGAGAGAGAGACTGGTACCATCTAACCAGAGTAGATTTATTTTGTTGGTATAGTTACCCTGCACCCACATCAATAACCCCATTCCTGAAAGGCTGGCCTCAGATGAAACCAGAAACAGAAAAGAGTTTAGAGTTGGAAGTGGTTTGCACTAGATTTTGCCAGAGCCCTTGCTGAAGTCAGTAGAAGAGCCTGCCTGCAGGGCAAGCCTGAGTTGAGCCCGTCATCTTATCGGCCTATCTCCTTAATAAATAGCGATGGTAAGATATACTATAAAATGTTGGCAACCAGGCTATTAGAGGTGGTTGTTCCATTAGTATCCTTGCGCCAACATGTCTTTATCCCCGGAAGGGACACAGCGGACCATGTCTGGCGTGCCATCGCCCTTCTGGATTGGGTCAAAGTCACGACCACCCCCCTCGGGTTGATCCTGTTGGACGCAGAGAAGGCGTTCAAAAGGGCCTCTTGGGGGTTCTGTGAAAGTTGAAGAAATTGATGTACATAGACAGCATTCATTCCCCTTCTTCTCCCACTCCTCTCCCTGTAAGCACCATGAATACCGTAAACTATTGACCGTACCACTCTGCCAGTAAGAGCCCATACCCCTATGCGTATGTACAGCCAGTTTAGGCACCATGGCCTTTTACCCATTGGAACCCCCCCCCTCTCCCCCTGTGCGACCCTGCTGCGAAAGGCGACTCTCCTGCTTGACCCGCACAAACCCCCCATTCCCCCTTGAAGAAGCATCCTTCGCCTTGGCTGACGTGGCCCTCCCGCTGCACCTGACTGCCCCCGCTCTCTCATGTACTGGTCATCAGATCTCTCTCTCTCTCTCTCTCTCTCTCTCTCTCTCTCTGCGTGACTCTGTCCCTGTGTCCACCCTGGTTACCCCTCCCTTCTCCTCACATGGGCAAGTCATAAACCTTCTTCTTCTGCAAGGCCCTGTCCTTGAGAGTCACGGGCTCGCCTGACCAACACCTCCTTCCCTTCCATGAATGCCCCTCTGTTGACAAGCCTTCCCTCTGCGCTCGATTGTCCACGCAGCATGAATACCACCCCTTTGATGACCCTTTCCCCCGAGTCCGGCTGACCACACATGTCCGAGGCCATCGCCTGAGCCAGGAGATACCATTTACTGCCCTTATTGTATGAAGTCACTCCTCTTCAAAGGATCCTCTATTGACCCTAGCCACCCCACCCCCTGGGCTATGATCAAGCGTACACATCCTACGAAACACTCAGCTGCGTGATTGCCCTCCCCTCTTATCAGCAGGTCAAGGGTCCCCATTGTGAACGTATGTGGAGTAGGATCACCACGAGGATTATAGGGATGTCTTTCTTTTTGCGTCATACAGTCCTGATTGTGTTATCGAGTGTACTGTAAGGTATAAAAGCAAGAGTCTCAGCTCACTTGTTAGAGCACCTCCCGAAAGACACTGTGTTTCGTGTCCGAAATGACTGGCTCTCCTCATGAGAAATAAACTCTGTTTTTTGATTCCTGCTTCCAGCGCCCGTCTCTTTATTTGGTAATTATTCAACATGGGAACTAAGAGGCGGTTTGCGCCAGCGGCCTGGGCATCGATAGGATTACGGGTTCATTTTCTACAATTGGCGTCCCAACGCGGGGTCCATCAGTGACATAAGGTTCGGTAAGAGAGATCCAGACGAAGAAGTGAACATCTAAATGATCGGGGCATGCCTGCCTTGAGAGGGCCCTCGCCCGGCTGCCGATCGACAGAACTTCACCAATTCTGAACGGACCTCTCTTGAGTGACCTATTGTCCTGACTGGAATCCCACAGGAATGCTACATGGAGTAAGAGAACGATCGGGCGCTGGAGAAGGAACTCAAAGAACTGTCCGTATGGTCCGGTCCGGGTAAGATTAAGTAGGGTGTTTTTACGCCTGATTGGTAGGGTGGTTCTATCCACCTGATTGATTGATTGTTTGTATTGAAAATCGGTATTTGTATACCGAAATTGTTGGTATTGGTTCATTTAGCTTTGAAGGCTACTTGACATATTGGTTCTCTTCTGAGAACGAGACATTCTCTGTTTGCAAACAGCGGCGAATAGGAACGTCGTCCCTCTTTGCAGATAGAGAAGGGTAGGTAATGCAGACTTTTGTCCCCGGTATTAATCCGTCATGCCTACTTTTCTCCCCACTGAATTGTTTGAAGTCGATTAATAATCGATTGTTGTTCTTTGAGATCTTCCCTGTCTACAAACTGAGACGAGTAGAAATATTCTGTCTTCCTTTTTGGATAGCGAAGGGCAGGTAATGCAGACATTTGTCCCCGTTGTAATCCGTCATGCCTGTTTTTCTCCCCACTGATTGGTTGGTTACCTGGACATTGTTGTTCCAGGAATTGTTTCGTTTGAGGTATTTTCTGCCTGCAAACAACGTGGAATAGAAATATTCTATCTAGTCTTTGCAAGTAGTAAAGGGTAGGTTATGCCCCTTTGTGAATTCGTCAGTCCTACCCACTCCCCACTGTTTGGTTATTTGGGGGGTAGCTCGCATGGTCCGCCCAGGAGACTACCCTTATGGAGGACATATGCTCCCCGCTCATGGGCCATTTAGTGGAGGTAGACCATCTGGTCCGTCCAGGAGGCTACCCTAGTAAATGGAAGTACATCGCTCGGTCTGTCCAGGATGATACCCTAATGAAGGAATATATGTTCCCCTTTTGATCGATAATCTCGTTCCACCCCGGACCATTTATTGGAGGGAACTCGTCTGGTCCGTCCAGAAGTACCCCCTAGTGAAAAGGACACATAAAAAATATGAAGTGATCACCGTTCCCTACTAACAGAAAACTTTAGCTCGAAACACGCTAAAGGAAGAGAAAGAAAAATAGAAAAAGAAATCAGGCTAAGTCAGTAACCCCCTGATGAGCTTTTGACTTCACTAAAAATAAGAAACATTAGAAATAGTTCATAATAAGAAATATAAAATGGCGAAAAGTTTGGCAGCAAAAAATAGCCACGAGGCAGCTAGGCTTCACTGCCTGTTCCTGCTCCCGACATGCCTGCCTCATTGCCCGCCACGCTCAAATAACGGTCACATGAAATAGAAACAATCCAATAGGTACCTACCCCCATTCCGGAAGCTCCCGAAGTGCAACAGGTCCGCGGTTACGCCCATCCGGAAGGCGAGGCCTCGAGGCACGAGGGGCTCGCCTGACCACGGTCGGGAGGAGATGATGTTGGGCAGGCGGTCCAAAGAATGGCAGAGACCTCTCCTTCTCTCCTCTCCTGCTGCTCTGCAGGCTACGGGGGGGGGCTGTCTTGCCTCAGCCACCGACCACCCCCCCCTTTTGTCTCTCGCCTGGTCCGACCCACGAAGAAGGCCGAAGCCGGGGGCGAGAATGGCGGCAAATCAAGTAGTCCCGCCACATGTCCAATTCCTGGATAGTTACAGGTAGTGCTGCCACATGTCGACGCCTGGACAGTTCCAGGTAGTCCCGCCACATGTCAAGAGAAAAGGGGGTGCTGTCTTGCCTCAGCCGCCGACCACCCCCCCCCCATCTTCAATAGCCAGCACGGCCAATATCGAAGCGACGGAGCCGGGGAACGGCGCGGGGTCGCTGGAAGGGGGAGGTGACGCGAACGAGCCTCCCCCACCTCCCTCCAGGTGGAGGCTTCCAGCGACACCCCAATGCTCTTACTTAAAGAGGGTCAACATCATAAAGCGGTCTTCTGCCCAGGACGGGCACACGCTCCATGCCTTCTCCCCTCAACCTTGAAGATTCTATAAGAGCCGGAGGGCACCCCGATCCCTCCGCATGGGTGCCCCCGCCCCCTTCACTGGGAACCACGACACCGGTGCAACTCCTGCCGGCACCAGCCTCGGATTGGAAATGGCTAAAAGGCAGCCGCGGCACAGACTTGTTCAGTTCCGGAGGAACACCAGGATGACCCGGTAGGAAAATTGTTGCCGCCCTCCCCACTCTTTGACTCATGGTCCATATTTGTTAAACTGTTAACCACATAGCACAAAACTTTTTGAACTGCCAACGGAAAGTTCTGGGCCAACCATGCGAGACTAGAGACACTCTGACTGTGCTGGAACTTGCCTGACCCCACCCAAAATGGCGCCGCCACAAAATGAAACGTATTTGAATAAACCTTGTTGCACCCTGATTGCGCAGCTTGTTGCCCCGAGATCTATATGCAGTTTTTGGATAATGAAAGTAGATATGAAGGATGTTGAGTATGTGTTTGGATAATGAATTGACTTAGGGTGGGTACTGATTATGATTTGGAAAATGAATTGGTGTAACTTAGATAACGAATGAGTATTGGATAATGAATTTATGAATTAATTAAAAATGAATTCTTGACATACGTCATGCTTGCTCTGTAAGGAATTTTTAATACGATTTTATTGCACTGCTGCACTTTATGTAATGAACTGCCACCAATTTCGTTTATTAAAAGTATTTTGAAAAAGAGAGCATGGTTGTAGCAGCTGCATTAATGAGTTTTGGATGCCCTACTACTGTGAGCGAAGAATAAGTATGATGAAGGATGTAGATCAAAAGGGATCAGATATTTAGCAGCTCCACTATGTGTCACAACCAGCCGGAAAAGTGTTTTAGCCGCTCTTAAATCGAGACCACAGAAATGCCACCTGACCGTCACCCTTGCACCCGATACAGAGGGTTACGACCAAGTGGCTCGTGTAGATACGCAGATCGTCAATAATTATCTATCTGACACCACTGGTCCCTCTGGGCTTAAGCGCCGAGATGGTAAAGAAATGCAGTACGCGGAGATAGGTCGAGTAGGTGGTAGGTAAAAACATTTTCGGATTTCTGCATGATGATGTGCTTTGAATGCTGCCCCCCCCACCCCTTCTTTTTCCTCCCTTCTGCAGGACACGTCAGAACGTCGGCTGAAGTATGGAAGAGCGACGATCGGACCACCGACGAAAAAGGGAAAAAGGGAATATGTGTGTAGCCGTTATAACGATAAGTTTTTAAAAGACGTAGGCTTAACATGACTGTTCCTCCTTAGGACATAGCGACCGAGAGGATGGACCGACATAGACACTGGACAGGTACTGAATGACGAAAAATTGACTAGAAATGACGTGTTAAATAATGCAACTGGACGTTTGACTAGGTAGGGAAAGGACAAAGAAAACTGTAAGGGTAAGGATTGCCTCGGCACCGCCCGCCTAGGAAGTTAGAAATGTTGCTGATGTTCAAAATGCACTACCCCCTTTCTCACACCCTTATAGATATAGCCAAGCTGTCCGACTGTTCTCCCGATCAATACTTGTCGTTGTCTCAGCCTGGAGAACTTCCCACCAGAGGAGGGAACAGAAAATGGCTTAAGATCCAACCATGGGTAACTAGCACGACCAGGTTAATTACTGATCGACCAACCAAGGTGTGAGTATTGGTAATTTGGAACGCTCGTAGGCATGACAAGCGAGAAGGGGAAGGGGGGAAGGGTAGAAAGAGCTAAGCACGTAGATAAATAGGATAGTAAAGATACGTAGGATATATATATATAAAAACAGATCTTGTAGGCTAACAATTGTTTCCTGTCTTGTCGTGACTATCTTGTATATGTGTAATACATGTGCCGTCTTCCCTGTCTGAGTTTGTGTGTGTGTAATGTACGGTTTTATGTCTTCCCTCTGTTTGTATCTGCATGTTACCTGACCTTTGCTGTTCCGTGTTGTGAGCGCACTAAATGACCTATTTTCGTACACGTCTCTCTCTCTCTCCACCCCCTTATCTCTCTCTCTCTCTCTTTTTCTCTCTCTCTCTCTACATGTCATACGTGTACCGAATGGCTCGTTTAGATTGCGGACGACTCTCAATCTCTATGAGAGTCTCCCTATGTTCTCTCCCTCTTTTTGGTAAAATTGTGCCCCACCGGCACCATACTGATTTGATACATTGAACGCGAAGGTGTTCAGCGAAATTGACCGGAACTAAAATAATTGTATCTCGCCATATTACTGCCTCTCCTTTCTGCAAAATGAATGAACTTGAATTGGCTGAGAAGGAAAGGACAGGTAAGACGACTAAAGTCCCCCAAATCTGGCCATTTAAAGGGGAACTGTATGTCAATGGCACCCTATGTCTGTTCTTCAGAGACGAACGCCAACGCCTAGATTGAACCCCCAACTCCCAGATTGCCCCACCCCCCTTTTTGCACCCAAGCGCTAGCGCCCGAAGCATCCCCGCCCCATTTTTTGATAAACCCCAATTGCTGTCCCGAATATAAACATGATGACCATGAGTAGCTGTTGACCCCCGAGAAAACCCTGTTTTGCCTGACTCTCGATAATGGCACCCCGGCCCTGTTTAAAAAGGTTAGCCAGTCCTGATGGGAAATGCTATGTAATGCTGAATATGATGTAATGCACGGTTGATGGGAATCTCATTTACCTCACTTGATTTATAAATAAGACGATGAATAGACCTGCCATGAACCCAGTAGGAATACTGACACATGCACTGCTTAGTAATGGACCTCTGACTGTGACCAATGAGCGTATCTCCCAAATGCGTAGAATTGAGGGAGGAATTCACATGCGTAGATATCTTCTTTTGCCATTTCTCTGAAACCTTGTCTTGTACCTATTCAAAGATCCACGATCACCGAAGGAGATGGGTCAGATGCGACATACAGCCTGACTGCAGATCTTGGGACACGTGTGACCTCGACCAAAGGTGGAGCCGCAGAGCAACAGGATACGGGACGAGACCGCAATTTCAACGTGGAAAAAGAAAAAACGACGGGCCGCCTCGAAGCCCCCCGCCTGCTAACCCACGTGTGCCTGGAGTCTCCGTTCCCCTTCTTTGGGCCCGATGGATGGGCCTGCCTGCTTGTTATCCTTTGCTCCCTTGGTCCCTTTTGTGTGTCCCAGGAACTCTGACCCAACTCCCCCCTCTCTCCTATTGACTATTTGAACCACACTCACCCTCATTCCCACGTGACTTTTTGCCAAAGGAAAGAACCGTATTCCACTGGGAATAGGTGCTGCCACCGAACTATGGGTGCCGAGCATAAGGCGCCACCAACCGGATTGTTTAGGGAACAGGACTGGGGTCTAACAGCAGAGGACTGACCGCACCCTGCAACGCGAAAGGAAAGGACTGAGCTGGACCTATAGTTCCACCGCCGGTGCTCAACAGCGCCAACGAAAGTACACGGACTAGAGCCTACCAGTGATGGCTCACTGATAAAAAGACACTGGGACGAAGAGATCATGTGTATTGAACTGAATTCCGCTCTCAACTACCTGGTCAAAACCGTTCATTGGTCACATTTTTAAGCTAGAAAGATTTATGCTATGTAGTGCGTTTAATTGTCAGGAACACAACGAAAATGTAATTTCCTATGTACTGCATTCTGCCCATCACCTTAACTGTCTATGATTGTACGCCAAATGTTAGTATCGACAAAAATGCTAATTCATCAATGATGCCTGTCTACCTGTAAACTCGTCAATTGCGAAAATGACTGCTGTCATGTAAAAAGGGGCGACTGTGAAAGTTGAAGAAATTGATGTACATAGACAGCATTCATTCCCCTTCTTCTCCCACTCCTCTCCCTGTAAGCACCATGAATACCGTAAACTATTGACCGTACCACTCTGCCAGTAAGAGCCCATACCCCTATGCGTATGTACAGCCAGTTTAGGCACCATGGCCTTTTACCCATTGGAACCCCCCCCCCCCTCTCCCCCTGTGCGACCCCGCTGCGAAAGGCGACTCTCCTGCTTGACCCGCACAAACCCCCCATTCCCCCTTGAAGAAGCATCCTTCGCCTTGGCTGACGTGGCCCTCCCGCTGCACCTGACTGCCCCCGCTCTCTCATGTACTGGTCATCAGATCTCTCTCTCTCTCTCTCTCTCTCTCTCTCTGCGTGACTCTGTCCCTGTGTCCACCCTGGTTACCCCTCCCTTCTCCTCACATGGGCAAGTCATAAACCTTCTTCTTCTGCAAGGCCCTGTCCTTGAGAGTCACGGGCTCGCCTGACCAACACCTCCTTCCCTTCCATGAATGCCCCTCTGTTGACAAGCCTTCCCTCTGCGCTCGATTGTCCACGCAGCATGAATACCACCCCTTTGATGACCCTTTCCCCCGAGTCCGGCTGACCACACATGTCCGAGGCCATCGCCTGAGCCAGGAGATACCATTTACTGCCCTTATTGTATGAAGTCACTCCTCTTCAAAGGATCCTCTATTGACCCTAGCCACCCCACCCCCTGGGCTATGATCAAGCGTACACATCCTACGAAACACTCAGCTGCGTGATTGCCCTCCCCTCTTATCAGCAGGTCAAGGGTCCCCATTGTGAACGTATGTGGAGTAGGATCACCACGAGGATTATAGGGATGTCTTTCTTTTTGCGTCATACAGTCCTGATTGTGTTATCGAGTGTACTGTAAGGTATAAAAGCAAGAGTCTCAGCTCACTTGTTAGAGCACCTCCCGAAAGACACTGTGTTTCGTGTCCGAAATGACTGGCTCTCCTCATGAGAAATAAACTCTGTTTTTTGATTCCTGCTTCCAGCGCCCGTCTCTTTATTTGGTAATTATTCAACATGGGAACTAAGAGGCGGTTTGCGCCAGCGGCCTGGGCATCGATAGGATTACGGGTTCATTTTCTACAGTTCCTGTGGGCTGTGCTTCGGTGGGTTTTAGCAACAGGTTAATTCAGGCAATACAGGCGTCATATACCTCTCCAGTAGCGGTGCTGCGCATTTCTGGTCAGGAGCAGGGGTACTTTGACATCAGTAGAGGCACTAGGCAAGGGTGCCCATATTCACCCTTGCTTTTTGCCCTATATATAGATCCGTTTCTGAGCAGAATAGAAGGACATCTGGGGATCCTCCCTATTAGTATTAACGGTATAGAGTATCGTGACCTGACCCCGGGACACCCCCACACCGCACGGCCCTCCAGCTGTAGGCACGTTCTCTGCCCCAGCGCCACTGGTCCGTCCCTGACCTCGGTGCCCCCTCACTGTCGCTCACTATACCTCCTCCATTGTTCTCTGCATTTTCGGCGCATTTTCGTCTTTTTGTTTTTAATTGTTTTTATTGTACTTTCTCTCTGTATATTCTCACTTTTGTGCCTATTTCTTTGGGATTGTACCCACTGGTGTGCCCCCCCCGCTCCCTGCTTCCCGCTCCCTGCCGCTGCTCCCTCGCGGCCCCGCCCCCTTTTCCTTCTGTTACCCCACTGGCCGCCCCGCTCCCGCCTCCCAGTTGCTCCTCCCTCCCACTTCGCCTCATATGGAGCCCACGCGCACGTGCAGCGTTCACGCGCGCCAAAGGCAAGCTCGTCTGCGCCTGGACCGTGCCGAGCGCCAGGACCCCTGGTCCCCAACAATGCCAGCGCACCTGACGAACTTACGACGCCGCAACCCTCCACGCACTCAACGCCGACCGGAACCCCGCCTGCTAACGAGCCACCCCGAAACGCACCCACGGACCCTTCACCTGCCAATCCTGCAAATTCACCTGCCGCAGGACCTGCACCGCACCCGACAAGCCGAGCACCAGCAACAACCACCTCAAGTGCATCCTGCTCAACACCTACTCCATCCACAGGCACGCCGTCGAACTCTGGAACCTCCTCGACACAACATCACCAGATGTTGCCTTCCTCACGGAAACCTGGATGAATGCCTCCTAAGCCCATGACATCGCCATAGCCATCCCGGAGGGCTACAAGATCAACCGGAGGTACAGCGTCAACCAAACCGGAGGAGGCATCGCCATCGTCCACAGAAACACCATCCGCATCACGACTAACTCCGACGACACCCTCACCGCCGGCGAACACCTTCACTTCCAGATCCACACAGACCCCAAGACCACCCTCAGAGGCACCCTCATCAGAGACCCCCGGGACCACGCACACAATTCAGCGAAGCCATCGCAGACTTCGTCAGTCCACACACCCTCACCTACAAAGACTACATCCTCCTGGGGAACCTCAACTTCCACCTGGAGAACAACAAGGACTGCAACACCACCACCGCCCTGCTGGACAACCTCGCCAACCTCGGACTCAAGCAACTGGTGAGCACCCCCACCCACTACGCCGGACACACGATTGACCCCGTCTTCTCCTCCAGCAAGCACATCTCCTCCAGCCACTCCACCAGACTACACTGGACAGATCACAGCTGCGTCCACTTCAACTTCAGGGGAACCACGACCCACCACCACCCACAACAGGCACCCAGCAGAAGCTGGAGCAAGATCTCTGCCGACCAGCTCCCCACCACCCTCAGCCAGAACCCGCCCACCAACATGACGGACCCCGACTAAGCAGCCCGCAACTTCGCATAGGGGCTTACCAACTGCGCTGACGAACTCGCACCACTGAAAAATCCTCCCAGCAGACCCGGAAGCAGGAAAGCCTCATGGTTTACCAACGACCTAAAAAACTCCAAGAAAACCTGGCGCCACGACCAGACAGCAGAAAACATGACAGCCCTCAAGAACGCCACCCGCAAACACCACCAGCTGATCCGCACCACCAAGAAGACTACATTCAAAGAACGACTGGACAACCACACACACAAAAACAAAGAATTCTTCAGCATCGTCAAAGAGCTCTCCAACCCCAGCGCCTGCAACAATGACATCACACCGTCGCAAGACCTCTGCGACTCACTCGCCTCGTTCTTTTACACCAAAATCGCCGACATACACAACAGCTTCGGAGCACCGACCACGCACCCAACCACTGAACCAGCGCCCCCCACCACCACCCTCTGCACCTGGACCCCTGTCAGCACCGAAGACACCACCAGCATGATAAACACCATCCACTCCGGCTTCCCCACCAACCCCTGCCCACACCAAATCTTCAACAAAGCTGACTCCATCATCGCACCCCATCTCCGGAACATCATCAACAGCTCCTTCTCATCCGCCACCTTACCGGAGAGCTGGAATCATGCTGAGCTGAGCTCCCTCCTGAAGACACCCACTGCGGACCCCATGGACCTGAAGAACTTCCCCCCCATCTCGCTCCTTCCCTTTCCAGCCAAAGTCATCGAGAAGACCGTCAACAGACAACTTTCTGCCTTCCTTGAGACCAACAGATCCCTCGACTCCTTACAGTCCGGCTTCCGAGCAAACCACAGCACCGAGACCGCCCTCATTGCAGCCACCGACGACATCAGGTCCCTGCTCGACAACGGGGAAACTGCTGCCCTCATCCTCCTAGACCTCTCAGCAGCCTTGGACACCGTATGCCACCACACCCTGATACAGCGCCTCAGCAACACCGGAATCCAAGGAGCAGCGCTGGAGTGGATCATCTCGTTCCTCGCCGGAAGAACCCAGAGAGTCCGCCTGCCCCCGTTCCGTTCCGCGGCCACCAAAGTCATCTGCGACGTCCCGCAAGGATCCTCACTCAGCCCCACCCTCTTCAACATCTACATGAGCCCCCTCGCAGCCATCGCCCGCCAATACAACCTCAACATCGTCTCCTACCCCGACGACACCCAACTGATCCTCTCCCTCACCAACGACCCCGCCACCACCAGAGCCAACCTCCAGGAAGGAATGAAAGACATTGCAGAATGGATGAAGATCAGCCGTCTGAAACTGAACTCAGACAAGACGGAAGTCCTCATCCTCGGACCATCTCCCTCCGCCTGGGATGACTCCTGGTGGCCCCCTGCCCTGGGCAGCGCACCCAAACCAACGGACCACGCACACAACCTGGGCTTCATCCTGGACTCCTCCCTAACGATGACCAAGCAAATCAACGCCGTCTCGTCATCCTGCTTCAACACCCTGCGCCCGTTCCGAAAGATCTTCCGATGGATCCCCACCGAAACCAGGAAGACGGTCACCCAGGCCCTCGTCACCAGCCGTCTGGACTACGGGAACACCCTCTACACTGGAGCCACAGCCAAACTACAATAAAGACTCCAGCGCATCCAGACCGCCTCAGCACGACTCATCCTGGACATCCCTCGTTGCAACTACATCTCTGCCCACCTGAAAGTCCTTCACTGGCTCCCCGTCAACAAGAGGATCACGTTCACACTCCTCACCCACGCACGCAAGGCTCTCCATGACATGGGCCTGAAATAACTTAACAGCCGCCTCACATTCTACACACCCACCCGCCAGCTCGAATCTGCCAGCCTCGCCCTCGCCTCCGTCCCACGCTTTCGGAAATCCATCATCAGAGGTAGTGAGGTTCCGTGACGATTTGAACCCGTGTTTTCAACATTGTCGTAAATACATAATTTTGGTATCAGTGAACCACAAATGATCCATTTAGCATATCCTGGTGTTTTCGCTATGCTACGAGCAAGAGCACTCCTGTTATGAACACATTTCTGATCTACCCATGGCATCCATCTTAGATTACGGAAGCCATTTTGTGTTTCTTGCCCTCACGTAGACAATGGACACGCAGTGACCCCTTTCACCTAAGGACACGTAAGCTTTAGCCAGAGATTCACCTTGCTAGTGACACGTGCACCTTAGGACAGAACACGCCATGGCCGCATGACTCGACAGAAGCTGCCTCCTCTGCCTGAGGCCAGTCCTGCTATACTGGTTCTCGTGTTCGTTGGCCTGATCATGATTAGGCGGCCGAAGCTGGTAGCCTTGCCCATTTACGACCCACAAACATCTCTTATCCTGCTTTTCTATCTTCTGCACCTGGCTCTGCTCCTTTCCTTCTGGGCCTTTATTAGGGGGAGGTAACGAAATTTACGATGAGGCGGTCCGGGTCTTGAATGAAAAGTTGACATGGGATTATGATGAAACAGTGGGAACCCCTCGTTCGTAATGTTTTGACATCAGATATTGTTGACGATTCCTGTGCAACGCCAAATATTTATTGTTTAGGACACAAAGGTTTTGGAATGTACTAACATGTAAAGAATTTGCCCGAAGCCCAATATTCAGTATATAAGGAGCAACCCTTTTTGTACAAATGGAACAGGCTCCTAGATTCTGCCCGTGTGTAGTTTCTGTGACTTCTGTGTCCCTGCAGTAATAAACCTTTGGTCTTTGACGCCACCATCGAGAAGCCCGTGTTTCTGTTTATTTGTGCACCGAGACAGGTAGAACTCCGGGGTCTTTGGGTGTTATCCCTGACACCTCTGGACGGAACCAAAAAGTCCAGAACTCCAATTCGCGCCCAACGTGGGGCGACGTCATTCGGTACCGGTCCAAAAGCCTGAAGAGTTCGAGAAGCTTCGTGTGAAGATTCCTGAGGGAGGCGCCCCACTTCATCGATCCCGGCATATCGCAAAAGTGGCCCGACGATCTCTTCCACGAGGGTTCCCGTTCGGACGGCTGCAGTGGTCCGTTGCCTTGACCGTCGCCCTGTCTTGGACCCGAGGTGCAGTCCTTAGTACGGCGAGACGTGACAGGTTTCTCCTTGGTGACGTCTTCAGTGCCTCAGTTAAGTATTAAGTGGTTGCTAGTTGGTTATCTCGTAAGGGTTGTTCCTGTTAGGATAAAATCCTTTTAGTTCTTGGTTTGGTTTGGTTTCGTAAGATTATCACTGGTTGTTCTAGTTACGATAATCATTTGGTTTAGTTTTGGGTATCGATACATTTGTTCGCTTTGGTAGGCCTAAGTTCTTGGTTCGAGTGCGCACCTTTGTTCGTGTTTTTGTCTGTTCTGTGTTCCGGATTATAAAATGGTAAGTCGGAAAAATTGTATGTTGTCGTGTTTTGGTTGCAACAGTGATTCCCAGTTGGAGGACTCATGTCTGGTTCCTCCGATTGGAACTCCTCTTTATGATCTGTATTGTAAGTTTGGAGTGGGTCCTATATCTTATAATGAGGTGTGGGTCCGATATACGGAGAAAGACGGTGTCCTTAGTTGGCCACTGCATGGTAGTTTTGAACCCCAAGTTATTGACAATTTAGAAACGAAATTGTTCAAGAAGAAAGCCCGGCCGGCAATGTTTGATTCTCTTCGTTATTGGCGAAAAGAATCTAAACAGAGAGAAATTAAAAAGTTGAAGAAAGAACAGAAAGAGCAAGAGTTGACTTTAGAACAGTCTGCTAAGCAGCTGCAACTCAACGAGTCTGAGAAAGCAATGGAGGTGACCAATAGAGAGCGTAATCTAGCGATAGACATGTGCTATCCTGCCTTGCCATCGAGTACAGCTAAGATAGTAGAGGACCCCGAATATGATCCTCTGTTGTCTTACTTGTTACGGTCACCCCCACCGTATGCACAGGGTGCTACGGCTCCACCTTTACCGGTTGCTGGACAGCCTGGTATTCCTGCTCCTGCTCCTCAGAATGAAGCTCCTGTACCTCCTGTGGTCAATATTAATGTTCCTTCGGCACCCCCTCTTCCAGGGTTGCCGGCTTCTTTACCTATACCTGTATCGCTTACTCCTGCTAGTTCACAGGCTACTCTGCCTGCTACTCCTACTGTTCGTGTTCTATCTGTTCCGACTGCTACTTTATTCTCTGCTTCTGCTAGTGTTATGACTCCACTTTCTGTTCATCAGAGAATCACTGATTCTGTCTCTAATATTCTATCTCCCTTCTATAAAACTCTAATTAAGACTCCTACCTCTGACTCTGTGCAGAGACGTAGTCAGCTTCCTAGTACTGAAGAACGGGGAATATTAGATTCCACAGCTCTTAGATGGATTTCGAAAAGTGGAAGATATAGTACTAGAGATGTATTAGATACATTTATGCAGTGGAAGGAACCGACACAAAGATATGTGTTCAACGAAATGTGCTCCCTTTTGCGTGAGGAATTGGAAGAGGATGACTCTGAATCAAATTTAGAAGAATTAATTAATGTTCAGAAAGAATTTGCTGCAGGTATGATAGTTGGTCAAAATATAAAAGAAGCGATGGAACTGATTTTAAGTTATAGGAAGGATCCATCACTTCGTTCACCGAGGGAGTTAGAGAAACGTAGTACGAAGCAGAATCGCCAATATCCAATGAGGGAGGTTCCTCCAATTTGGCGCGAAGCTGTACAAGCTGACGTACCGAATGGTATTGCTGCCGCTCCGGCCCAGTTCCAGAGAGTGTGGATACACATTCCGTGGAAGCGAGCCGAAGTGTTAGCGGTGAAACAAGCATTGCCCGATCCGCGTAAGAATCCAGCCGGATATTACAAGGAGTTAGCGCAGACAGTAGAAGCTTGTGTGATGAATCTAGCGGACATTGACATGTTATTTGGGAATGTAGTTCCGCAACCAATTTGGGCTAAAATTCGTAAAGAGAATCATCCAGTTGCCCTAGGAGGTGATTGGGCAGCTATAATTGCAGCGGATGGTCAGCAAATAGGTGGTTCCAAACCCGAACCTCTAATTGCTAATTTACCCGGTAGAATAATTGACTTAATGAAGACTCTGATGCCAGCATTGCGCGTTAATTGGGACAAGTTGTCCGCATGCAGGCAAAAGAAAGACGAAAGTGTTTCCGACTTTTTCACAAGGTTTGAAGAGACTTTCGTGGATCATAGTGGTCAGGATATGAGCACAGAAGGAGGACAGAGACTATTCGTTGATAAATTTGTACATAATTTGTTGCCAGAACTTAGTAATACATTGAAAGATTCCGAAAGTGCGTGGGCTGTCTCTACGACTGCGCAAATACTTGCGACTGCCCAGTACTATGAAAATAGGGATAAAGAGGAGAAGGAAAAATCAGAGAAGAAAACGAAAGATTTAAAAACTAAAGTTCTTCTACAGCAAGCATATCCGCCTCGCACGAATCAGACTAATACACAGCAAGGGTCATATCAAAGGACAGATTATGGTTCTCAGAGACCGCAATACCAGTGGAATCAGTGTGCATATTGTAAGAAAGAAGGTCATTATAAAAATGAATGTCCTGTTTTAGCGCAGAATAACGCTGCAGCAGCTCAGAGAGGTCGTGGTGGTTTTGTGCAAAATTCTAGGGGTCGAGGACGAGGTGCTATGCCTCCACAAACGAATGATCGCCCTTCTAATCATTTTGATCAGCGAAATGGTCAGTCTGCTCAACAAAATAGATCTCAGCAGTATCATGTTGAAGACTATTGTGAAACTGGCGAAGTCTTTCAGCAAAATGAGTACTAGGACAGCCAAGGACAAAGAGAGGGAGTAGTATCAGTTCCAGTAGATCAGAGTGGGCCTTATGTCGCAGTAGCAACATCAGGTGTAGTCGAACCGTTTCTGTTGGATACTGGTGCAGCAAAAAGTTCAATTATACATGAGAAACTCCCTGGCGCACCTTTGTCTGGCTTAACAAATGTTTCTGTAGGTTTTTCAGGCGCCCCTGTTTACAACCCCGTATCTGGTCCTTTGTCTATTTCTATTGGACCCCGTCAATTGAGAGCACCCTTGATTTTGACGACAGGTTGTAATGAAAATCTGCTTGGTTTAGACTTGTTAAAACGACTATATGCGACATTGTACTGTTCTCCGGAAGGAGTACAGCTTACGTTGGGTAAAAGAATCACCTCTCCGATGTACTTGTCGATGGATGCGCTCCCACCAGAGCTGCGTTCTCTCCCTGATACTCTTTGGGCGACTGGTCCTAACGATGTAGGTCTTTTAGAAATTCCACCATATGTAGTCACTTTGAAAGCGAATGTAAAATTTCCACGAATTCCACAATACAGAATCTCTAGTGAAGGTGAACGCGCACTTTTATTAATTGTGCAAGATTTGATCGAGAAAGGTGTAGTAGAAGAAACTAGAGGAAATGTCTGTAACAGTCCTGTCTTGCCAATTCTGAAACGTACTGATCCCTCAAAACCTCCAGTATATAGGTTTGTAATAGATCTTAGGGAGGTTAACAAGATTGTGATTCCACAGTTTCCTGTGGTTCCAGACATAACTGCATTGTTAACGTTGATTCCAGCTACAGCCACATGGTTTTCAGTTATCGACTTGAAGAATGCCTTTTTCAGCATTCTGATAGCCGAGGAAAGCAGAGATATTTTCGGCTTCACTTTAGGAGGTCGAAGCTTCAGGTTTAAACGTGCTCCACAAGGGTATTGTGAGAGTCCGTCCATTTACAGTCAGGCATTAAAAAGTCAGTTAGATTCCTTTGTACTTCCTCCTGGTTCTGCTTTAGTGCAGTATGTAGATGATCTTCTAGTGGCTGCCGATGACAAGGAAACTTGCAAAGCAGCTACAATTTCCCTATTGCATCATTTGTCTAATTTGAATCACAAGGTGTCACCTTCGAAAATGCAATACTGTTGCCAAGAAGTGACCTACCTAGGTCATCTCTTGTCAAAGGAGGGAAGAAAGTTGACCCCAGAGAGAATAAAAGCAATTACGCAGATGAATGTTCCTAGCACACAGAGAGAAGTACGTGCCTTTTTAGGTATTACCTCATACTGTAGGCAGTGGATCCCAAATTTTTCTCTTTTGGCAAAACCGTTGGTAGCTTTGACTGGGAAAAATGTTCCGAGTCCAGTGCCATGGTCTGCCGACACAAACTCGGCAACAAGAAGGCCTCATGGTTCAACGATGATCTCAAGAAGTCCAAGAAACTGTGCCGCTCCCTTGAAAAGGCCTGGAAAAAAGACCCATCCACCAGCAACAAGGACGCCTTCAAAAGCGCCACCCGTTCTCACCACCAACTGATCCGAAAAGCCAAGAAAACAGCATTCAAGGATCGACTTGACCACAACGCCCACAACAGCAAGGAACTTTTCAACATCGTCAAGGAATTTTCCAATCCATCGGCCAACTCCAACGACATCACCCCCTCTCAAACCCTCTGCGACTCCCTAGCCTCTTTTTTCCACAACAAGATTGCTGACATCCACAACAGCTTTGACAACCATCCCGGAAGCCAACCCACCCTACCATCTGCTGACCATCTTCCCCCCATAAACACCCTTAACGCCTGGAACCCAATCTCCACTGAGGACACCATCCGCCTGATGAATTCCATCCACTCTGGATCCCCCACAGACCCATGCCCTCACCACATCCTCAACAAAGCAGACTCCGTCATTGCTCCGCACCTCCGAGACGTCATCAACTGCTCCTTCAACTCCGCTACCTTCCCAGAAGAGTGGAAACACGCTGAACTCACCGCCCTTCTGAAAAAACCAACAGCAGACCCCACCGAACTCAAAAACTACCGCCCCATCTCGCTTCTTCCATTCTCGGCCAAAGTCATCGAGAAAGCCGTCAACAACCAGCTCACCGCCTTCCTCGAAGCCAACAAATCACTCGACCCCTCACAATCTGGCTTCCGAGCCAAACACAGCACTGAGACCGCCCTCATCGCAGCAACAGACGACATTCGAACTCTACTGGACAATGGAGACACAGTCGCCCTCATCCTCCTCGACCTCTCTGCAGCCTTCGACACAGTCTGCCACAGTACCCTTTTACAACGCCTCAGAAACATCGGAATACAAGGAAAAGCACTTGAATGTATCACCTCACCGGAAGAACCCAGAGAGTCCGCCTCCCACCATTCAAGTCCGAGGCCTCTGAAATCATCTGCGGCGTACCTCAAGGATCCTCACTCAGTCCCACCCTCTTCAACGTATACATGAGCCCCCTTGCGGCCATCGCCCGCCAACACAACCTCAACATCATCTCTTACGCGGATGACACTCAACTGATCCTCTCTCTCACCAAGGACCCCAGCACCGCCAAAACTAACTTACACGAAGGAATGAAAGAAGTCGCCGAATGGATGAAACAAAGCCGTCTGAAACTGAATTCAGACAAAACAGAAGTGCTCATCTTAGGTACATCCCCCTCTGCATGGGACGACTCCTGGTGGCCAGAAGCCCTCGGAAAAGCACCCATCCCGACAGACCACGCACGGAACCTTGGCGTCATCCTGGATTCTTCACTCTCAATGAACAGAAATGTCAGCGCCGTATCCTCTTCCTGCTTTAACATTCTTCGCATGCTCAGAAAAACATTTCGCTGGATCCCTTCTGAAACTAGGAAAACAGTCACCCACGCTCTAGTCACGAGCCGACTGGACTACGGAAACACCCTCTACGCAGGTACCACCGCCAAACTCCAGAAGAAACTACAACGAATCCAAAACGCCTCAGCCAGGCTCATATTAGACATCCCACGCAACGAACACATCTCTGGTCACCTTAAAGACCTCCACTGGCTACCCGTCAATAAGAGGATCACCTTCCGACTGCTTACCCACGCACACAAATCACTCTACGACATCGGACCAGATTGCCTCAACTCTCAACTGTCCTTCTACACCCCCTCCCGCCAACTTCGCTCTTCCAACCAAGCCTTCGCCACTGTACCTCGCATCAACAAGACCACCATGGGAGGCAGATCCTTTTCATACCTGGCTGCCAAAACATGGAACTCACTCCCCGCTTACCTTCGCCTCACCCAGAATCACCTAGCGTTCAGAAAGCAACTTAAAACGTGGATATTTGACAAATAATCCTCCTCCCCTTCCTAAAGCGCCTTGAAACCCTCTGGGTATGTAGTGCGCTATACAAATTTTATGACTTGACTTGACTTGACTTGACTACAGTAAGCCATTCACGCTCTATGTTCACGAGAGAGAAGGTTGTGCGTTGAGTGTTCTGACACAGAGATTTGGTGATAAACAACGCCCTTGTGCGTATTTTTCATCAACATTAGATCCAGTAGCTAGAGCGTTGCCTAGTTGTTTGAGAGCTACAGCGGCAGCTGCGGCTTCCATTCGACAATCTGCTGGTTTGGTGATGAATAACATGCTAGTGGTCATGATTCCTCATGCTGTGGACACACTCATGAACCGAACCAAGACGCAACACCTTACCAGTGCTAGATTATCAGGCTACGAGCTGACACTGCTAGCGAGTCATATTCAGACCAAAAGATGCAATGTATTAAATCCAGCAACATTGTTGCCGACTAGTCAAGAGTCGAGCGATTCCGAACCTCATGACTGTTGCTTCAGAACCGAGGAGGAGACAAAAGGACAAATTGATCTTAAAGACACCCCGTTGTCAGATCCAGATGGCACGTTGTATGTTGATGGGTCTTGCTTTAAGTTGGAGAATGGTGATGTGACTGCTGCCTATGCAGTAATGACTTTGAGTACGGTTGTGGAGACTGCAAGAGTGAGTCAGAATTCTGCCCAAGCTGCGGAATTAATTGCGCTAACGAGAGCGTGTGTTTTAGCTAAGGGAAAGAGAGTGAATGTGTTCACAGATAGTCAGTACGCGTTCGGCGTGGCCCATAGTTTTGGCCGTTTGTGGAAAGAAAGGGGTTTCATTACGTCCCATGGGACTAAGATTCAACATGGTCAGCTAGTTAACGACCTGTTGGAATCTCTAACCTTGCCGACTGAAGTTGCGATTGTGAAGTGCAGCGCTCATAAAGCAATCACGGATGATGTTGGTCGTGGGAATGCTTTTGCTGATGAGACTGCTAAACAGACAGCTAGAAATATGATGAGTAGAATGTATGTTGCTATGTCTGCAAGATGGATTTCTGAGTCTGGAATGTGTGAGGACACAGTGGAAAGCGTGAAAGAAATTCAGAAGGAGGCGACTGAGGAGGAAAAGCTTGCATGGAAAGAGAGTACGGGTAAATTGGACTCGAGTGGGTGTTGGATTGATTTGTCGGAACAACAGCGTTGGATGTTGCCTGATGCGTATGTGCTTGCAGTAGTAACGATGGCGCATGGAGCAGCGCATATCAGTTCTAAAGGGATTTGTAAGATGTTGTCTCCAGTCTGGAAGAATGATGGGATTAGTAAATGTGCAGAGAGAGTGGTGAGAAATTGCATGGTATGCCTGATGCATAATCCTGGCAAGGGAATCCCCACACCCGCTGGTCACTTCGCTCCTCCTTCTTGCCCCTTTGAAGTGATTCAGTTAGACTTCATTCACATGGATCGTTGCAACAATCTAAAGTACGTCCTAGTGGTAGTTTGTGCTTTCTCCAGATGGATCGAAGCATATCCACTGAAGGACAATACTGCCTTGTCCACTGCCAAAATCCTTCTCAAAGAATATTTCCCTAGATATGGCATGCCACGGATTGTATGGTCAGATAACGGAAGTGAGTTCGTAGGGAAAGTTATGCAGAGTGTGTGTGCCGGTTTAGGGATCAAACAAAAGTTCCACAGTGCGAACCATCCCCAGTCTGCTGGTTTAGTTGAGGGCTATAATGGCACCCTCAAGCTGAAACTTGCTAAAATACAAGCATCCACGGGTTTGTCCTGGCCAGATGCACTACCCTTGGCTTTGTTATCAACGAGAGCAACTGTACATTCTAGAGTAGGGCTTAGTCCATACGAAATAGTTTTTGGTCGTCCCGCCAATGTTTGGGGAGTGCCAAGGCCAAAAGAATTCTGTTCTCTGGAATATCAATCAATCAATCAATCAATCAGTGACACTTATAAAGCGTGCTACATACCCGTAGGGTCTCAAGGCGCTGGGGGGGGGGGGGGGGGGGGCAGGGGTGCCGCTACTGCTCGAACAGCCAGGTCTTCAGCTTCTTCCTGAAGGAGAGGTGGTCTTGGGTCAGGCGCAGGTCGGGAGGGAGGGAGTTCCAGGTCTTGGCGGCCAGGTAGGAGAAGGACCTTCCTCCTGTAGTCGCTCTTCGGATGCGGGGGACGGCGGCGAGGGCGTGGTTGGCTGATCGGAGGTGGCGTTTGGGAGCGTAGAAGTTGACTCGGCTGTTGAGGTAGCTCGGGCCTTGGTCGTGTAGGGCTTTGTGTGCGTGGGTGAGGAGGCGGAAGGTGATTCTTTTGTTGACGGGGAGCCAGTGAAGGTCTGTCAGATGTCCGGAGATGTGGCTGGTTCGTGGGATGTCGAGGATGAGTCTGGCTGAGGCGTTCTGGATCCGCTGGAGTCTCTTCTGGAGCTTGGCGGTGGTACCGGCGTAGAGGGCGTTGCCGTAGTCCAGTCGGCTGGTGACGAGGGCCTGGGTGACGGTCTTCCTGGTCTCGGTGGGGATCCACCAGAAGATCTTCCGTAGCATGCGTAGGATGTTGAAGCATGCCGAGGAGACGTTGTTGACTTGCCTGGTCATGGAGAGGGAGGAGTCCAGGATGAAGCCCAGGTTGCGTGCGTGGTCTGTCGGTTTGGGTGCGGTGCCCAGGGCGGGAGGCCACCAGGAGTCGTCCCAGGCGGAGGGCGAGGAGCCCAGGATGAGGACCTCCGTCTTGTCCGAGTTCAGTTTCAGGCAGCTGGTCGTATCCAATGTTGATTGATTACCTTTTCGACTTGACTGCTAAATTGAGTCTTATTCACCAACCGGTTTTCGATGCATTGCCAAACCCACCGGATAGTCCAGGTCATCAGCTGAAACCTGGAGATCAAGTCGTCATTCGAAATTTTGCAAGGACGAAAAATCTTCAACCCAGATTCGTCGGCCCATACCAGGTGCTGCTAGCAACGAGAACTGCTATTCGAGTGGCTGGACGAAAGAACTGGATACACACGACACACGTCAAACGTGTGCCCCTGCCACTTCCTTACGACAGCTGGGTGAAGAAGGGAATTGGTGCCTCTGAAACAGAACAAATACCCAGGTTTATCCCTTTCAGCGATGCAGAACTAATCACGGATACATCGAACTCTGACTCTCCTCCTGAAACTGCTCTTTTGAACTCTGAACATTTGCCATCTGCAACAAAAGAACATTTGAGTTCTGCGAACCTGAACATTGCAACGTCTGCTGAAAATACACTGTTTCCAGATCAAACAGCTCCTGCTAAACTGAGATACAACTTACGATCTCGAAATATGGACAAATAAAGAAGGAAACTGCCTATTTTACACATTTAAATTTTCATACATTGCCTCCAGCCAGGAAGTTTGCTATTGTTTTCTTGTTTTAAAATTGCCTTGACGTCTGGGTAGCCGTAGGGTCGTGGCTGTGTGCCTAGTTGAATCTGCGGGGGTCAGACACAAGGTCGATCTTTCTGTTAGTTCTGGGAACTCCCAGGGCTGATAGAGGCATTTTCATCTACGTACACATCATCAGTGGTCGCGAGCGGATTGTAGAAGATGGAGCTTCCTGAGCTGCAACGAGAGAATGTAATTTATGTTCGCAGAAACAGACTGTACAGAATTCTTCACAGCAAATGCTTTCTAATGCAATGTGCCGTTACGTTTTTGATTGTTTTAATAATGTTGGTGGGTGGAATCGTCTTTGGTGTGCATTTGATTTTTATGCCGGTAACTACAGTACCTCCCCTTGATCCTGCTACTTCTACTGTTTCTTCTATGCATTCTTTTCACTCGTTTCCTGAACATGAGCAAGCTCGACGCTCAGAATTTATCAATAACACTTTTGTACAGCTCTTGCATCAACACCAACTGGTAGTTAACACTACAGACTGCTGGGTGTGTGGCTTGATACCCCACACTATGGATAAAGGCATTCCCTATCTAGTCTTGCCTTTTAGCTATAATGGATCATTTCAGGCCTTTCAGACCATTTTTGCCTATGCCCTCGAGACCTATCCTCCGCGTCCACCACGTTCCACTAAATACAACTCAGCCAACAAAGCTTTAGTCCAGGGAATTATTGACATGATTAAAGACGTCAATAATACTCCATCTTACCCTAGAGATGAATTAAGGGTATATTTGAGTTGGAACTCTACAGAGTATCGCCTTAGTTTGGGAGAAAGCAAGCGTAAAAGCTCCACTCCAGTCTGGGTCGTGCCTCACCGAGGTCAGGTCTGTCTGCAAGGAAATGGGAGAAATCCGAGAGCTCAGCTAGGGAGGAGTGAGTGCGTTGAGACTTACGTGTTTCAGTCTAACTCTTCCCCTGCCTTCCTTACTGCTAGGGGTACCTACTTCATCTGTCAAGACAGAGCATATACATGGCTGCCTGCTGACTTCTCAGGTTCATGTTATATTGCTCGATTGTTGCCTCCGACATACACTGCTTCTTCAGATTATCACAAGACCAGAGTAGCAAGAGGTGTTTTCAGCAAGGAAGATACCGCTGGTCAGGAAGCTGGAGACTTCTTCTAAGGTTTCCTTCCGTTTTGGGGGCCTATGGCCAATAGTAGAAATCTACGTCAGCTAACACGGGTAGTTGAATCTACTATTACAGAAACTGCTGGTGCCCTTAGTAACTTGACAGCTGAGCTTCAGGCGGATCGACTCATGACGTTGCAGAACCGTATGGTTCTAGACGTAATACTTGCAGATCGAGGTGGGGTATGCAGAATGATCCAATCGAGCTGCTGTGTTTTTATTCCCAATAATGCTCCGACTGTCTATGAGGCGATCTCTAAGCTGCACAAGATTTCCGACTCTATACACGTAGACAAGGGAAACTGGTCCTTCATGGAGTGGTTTTGGACTCTGATATCAGCGTGGGGATGGAAGGTTCTGATGGTCATTGGTGTCATCCTAGTATTTCTATTCTCATGCTGCCTGATTATCCAGTGTGGTCCCGCTTTGTGTAGTCTTTGTGCTGCAACTAAGCATGGGCGAATTTTGCGAATCTCGCGTTCGCGAATTTTGCGGATTTGCGAACTCGCAATCCGCAAAATCCGCGAATTCCCACGAATTTGCGGCTTTTTTTTTTTTGTGTTCGCGCGTGTTTCTGCCAGTTCGCGAGGGTTTTTACAATTTCGCAATTTGCGAACTTACCTGTCGGGTCGCAAGTTTTTGCGAACTTGTTGTTTCTACGTGTCCAGCCTGTTTGGGACACTCTTCTTCATCACTGCCACTCTCTGTCACCACTGCCACTCTCTGACTACTCATGCCACCCTCTGGCCCACCCATGCCACCCTCTGTTTCATCACCACACCCTCTGGTTGTCCAGTGTACATTATTTTTGGCAAAGCAAAGCACACCTTCCCTGCCTCAAGTGACCTGAATTAATTTGGGGCTGATTAATGTGTCACAGAATATTTTTTTAGCTGGCACCTGCTTCCTTAGTGCTTCCTGATTAGTGATCTTTTGCACTTGCTAAGTGCTTTCATTGTTGCAAAATTAGTTACAACACCTGCCCTGCCCCAACTGACAATAATGAATTAAGGGCTGATTAATGGATTTTAACTTCCAGCCTGGCTCCTGCTTGTCTCCCTTAGCTGTAATTCAGGACCTTTGTGGCATATGTGTAACTATTCTGAGGTTCAGAGCAGGGTCACATAATAGTTGCAACTGGCAACTGAACTCTGGAGGGGCCCCTCAGGAAGCACTACAGGAAATGGCTACTAATGATGAGCCTGAACTTTTGAACCTGGTAAGTAGTTTCAGTTTTGCTAAGATCGTATTTCTGCAATTTAGCACTTACTCGCGGGGTGCGAAGTTGTACTGGCAA
The DNA here is from genome assembly GCF_964263255.1 of Lissotriton vulgaris. Lineage (NCBI taxonomy): Eukaryota > Metazoa > Chordata > Amphibia > Caudata > Salamandridae > Lissotriton > Lissotriton vulgaris. The sequence continues at coordinate 162,997,500 of NC_141689.1, forward strand.
GCCGCGAACTCACGCGAACAGTGCGAGCAAGCCATAAAATCCGCTGCTCGCGGATTTGCGGATTTTGCGGGAGATTCGCGGATCTCGCAGATTGCGAATTTACCGAAAATCCGCAAAATCCGCGAGCGAAACGGATTTTCCGCCCATGCTTAGCTGCAACATGTTTCAGAAAACCACCTGCGTTTGGAGAAAAGGCGCGAGAAAGAATGATGATGCAACAACATGTCACTGACCTGATGAGCATAGAGATAGACTCGGACATAGAGTAATTGCCTACGTTAGGGCAAAAGGAGGGTCTGAGGTTCCGTGACGATTTGAACCCGTGTTTTCAACATTGTCGTAAATACATAATTTTGGTATCAGTGAACCGCAAATGATCCATTTAGCATATCCTGGTGTTTTCGCTATGCTAAGAGCAAGAGCACTCCTGTTATGAACACATTTCTGATCTACCCATGGCATCCATCTTAGATCACGGAAGCCATTTTGTGTTTCTTGCCCTCACGTAGACAATGGACACGCAGTGACCCCTTTCACCTAAGGACACGTAAGCTTTAGCCAGAGATTCACCTTGCTAGTGACACGTGCACCTTAGGACAGAACACGCCATGGCCGCATGACTCGACAGAAGCTGCCTCCTCTGCCTGAGGCCAGTCCTGCTATACTGGTTCTCGTGTTCGTTGGCCTGATCATGATTAGGCGGCCGAAGCTGGTAGCCTTGCCCATTTACGACCCACAAACATCTCTTATCCTGCTTTTCTATCTTCTGCACCTGGCTCTGCTCCTTTCCTTCTGGGCCTTTATTAGGGGGAGGTAACGAAATTTACGATGAGGCGGTCCGGGTCTTGAATGGAAAGTTGACATGGGATTATGATGGAACAGTGGGAACCCCTCGTTCGTAATGTTTTGACATCAGATATTGTTGACGATTCCTGTGCAACGCCAAATATTTATTGTTTAGGACACAAAGGTTTTGGAATGTACTAACATGTAAAGAATTTGCCCGAAGCCCAATATTCAGTATATAAGGAGCAACCCTTTTTGTACAAATGGAACAGGCTCCTAGATTCTGCCCGTGTGTAGTTTCTGTGACTTCTGTGTCCCTGCAGTAATAAACCTTTGGTCTTTGACGCCACCATCGAGAAGCCCGTGTTTCTGTTTATTTGTGCACCGAGACAGGTAGAACTCCGGGGTCTTCGGGTGTTATCCCTGACACCTCTGGACGGAACCAAAAAGTCCAGAACTCCAGTAGATCCTTCTCCTACCTGGCAGCAAAGACGTGGAACTCCCCACTCACCTACGGCTGACCCGGGACCATCTCCCCTTCAGGAAACAACTCAAGACCTGGCTGTTCGAGCAGTAGCGACCCCCCTCCCCCCCCCGCAGCACCTTGAGACCCTTACGGGTGAGTAGCGCACTATACAAAATATGCTGATTTGATTTGATTTGATCGTGCACTAGCGTACGCTGACGACATTGTTGTCATAACATCAGACGTCCCTTCTGCATTTCTGGCTCTCAAAGCAGCTGCGAAGCAATTTGGATTAGTATTGGGATATAAGCTTAATGTAGCAAAAACTCAGGAAATATAAACACCAAATATGCCGTACTCCGATGCCCCAGTAGTCAGCGATGCAGTCTATTTGGGAGTTAAAATTACTGGCGCTGTAGAGACCATTCCGGAATTAAACATCTTACCGGTGGTCGAGGCTGTGAATACCAAGTTAGAACGGTTAAATGTAAATGTAAATGTTGTAGTACTTGTATAGCACCCGATTCACCCCACATGGGGTCTCTCCGGCGCTTGTACGCATACCGCTGTGGAACCCTTCCTGGCTTTCCCTGTTTGGCGCCCACTCCTGGGCACCCCCAAGGTGCCGCCAGACATCCTAGCGCTGTTGGGGCCGTTGTGGAGATTAAGCAAGCTATTGCATCCCTCTCTCTATGGTCGTTGTAATGTCCTCAAAATGTTGGTGCTCCCAAAATTCTTGTACCTCTTCCGGACAATTCCTCTAGAGCTATCGTATAAAAGCCTTGTAAAGGCCAATAGGATTTACCACAGGTTTCTCTGGGGCTAACGTTGGTCCCGTAGAGCGGCAAAGTGGATGTGTCTCCCGCGTGATGGGGGCAGCTGGGCAGTAACTGACTTGGTATTTTACTACTGGTCTGTGATTTTGCAATCATTGGTAGTACCATTGTTTGGGGATAGGGTGGAGGTTCAACCATGTAATAGGCCTACTATCTATGAGCTGAGCCTCGGCTCAGGAGCCAAGGGCATTTTAACACAAGTTTTAGAGCCGAGCTACTTTAAAAAGACCAGGTTCAAGGTGGCCATCTCTATGTTTTCAATATGGCAAAAGATTAGGCGGAAACTATCTATCCCTAACGTAAATATTTACACGCCATTTACATCTGCCAGGCTCCTGCCGGGTATATTTCAAGATCAAACTATTTTTAGATGGCAGGCACTCGGTATCCATGTCATAGGGGACTTAGTTGGGGCCGGATAAGTACTTTCCTATTCGTCTCTAAGGGATAAATTTCAGCTGAACGCTCATGAATTCTTCAAATACTTACAGCTTAGAGGTTATATTCTTAACCTCATGCGCGCTAGCAGAATTCCGCTCGCACGCTGAGATTTTTTAAATCGCATGTTACGTGATGAGCTGGGCTTGTCATCAGCGTGCGAGGAGGCTACGCCATGACGAGCCCAGCTCGTCATCAGCGTGGAAGGGGTTAAACGTCTCAGGGTATCCCCTTTTATGTTAGACAACTACCCGATCTTTGAGTTGATTCAAAAATAGGCCAGAATAGGAACTATTTATCAATACTTATTATCTAGTCTCCCGGACGATCTTGAGACGCAGAATCTTAAATGGGAAGGTAAACTTGGTAAGACCGGGGTAGATGTGAGACCAGCATTGGAGCTAGCTAGCAAGGTGCTAGTCTCTGGAAGCCTCCAAACTCAAAGCTACATGGCAGTATTTGATTTATATTACACGCCTGCAAAAATAGCTAAATGAGGCTGCAGAAAGGGTGATCACTGTGCAAAGTGTGGCATGCATGCAGCAAACGCACTACACATGTTTTATTCCTGTCCGAGTCTTCGCGATTTTTTGTCTGAGGTTGAACGATTTATTAACTTAAGGCTCCATGTTCCGTGCTCATTATCCCCAGAGATGGTGGTAATGGGGGTTGAAGACTCCGCGGTGCCTTGAAACTCTTGGTATTTGTCTGCCTTTCTGTTCATAGTTCTGTCCACGATTCGTCTTTGCATCACGTCACAATGGTTTAGCCTTGAAGCTCCTACATTCATTAAATTAATACTCTGGATTGTTTTGTTGCTCCATAAACTATACTTTTCTTTTCTTCTTCGATTCCCTAGCCCTAGTGCCCCCATTATACTGTCAATCATGATGTATTTATTGTTGTTTGTTTTTCCTTTTCTTTTTTCATGCTGCTGTTCATTGTTTATGAAATCTGTACTTCGTATTCGTATTTGTATTTATTGCCATGACCACACTGTCTGATCTGTTTTCTTTCTCTTTCACAATAAAAAAAAAGGAAGAGCCTGCCTGCAACTGATGAACTGTTGCCTGGTCCTTACAGCCCTCAGCTGTTTGGGAGCTGTTCGACCAGGCCCTTTCTACCGAGTCACCTCAGATGTTTGCCTTCCCTTGCTGATCCCATCTTTGTTGGTTTTTAATACTGCACACTTTACTCCAGCTAACCAGTGGAAAGGTGCTTGTGCTCTGCCTCTTAAACACTGTAAAATTGGGATACTCCTGATTGGTACATTTAATTTACTTGTAAGACCCTGGTATATGGTACTAATTGTACCCAGGGCCTGTAGATTGAATGCTACTTGAGGGCTGCAGCACTGTTATGTTATGTTATGTTATGTTATGTTATGTCAATCTTTTTCTTCTATAGCGCTCGGCTACTCCATGGAGCATCCCGGCGCTTTGGCGAAGAGTATCTACAGGTAGAAAGGCAACATAACAGCTGAAACACAGACTAAGAAAGACACAACAAAAAAAAACTATTTAGTGAAAAGCCACGTTTTCAAGCCCTTCCTGAAAGCAAGGAGGCTGGAAGCCTGTCTTAGGGATAGTGGTAGCTCGTTCCAAGCCCGCGGGGCCAGGTAGCGAAACGACCGGCCTCCTATTTTAGCACGCCTAATGACAAGAACCGTCATTTTAGACAGAGAAGTTGACCTCAGGGTTCTACTGGGTTGGTAAAAGGAAAGGCGTTTTCCGATATACTTGGGACCTATGCCATGTAGAGCTTTGAAGGCCAGTGTCAGGCTTTTGAAAAGGATCCTCTTTGGAGTAGGTAGTCAATGTAAGGTGTTCAGTAATACAGTGGCACCTGCTCTTCTCGGGAGTCCATAAATGGCTCGGGCTGCCGAGTTCTGCACTACTTGCAAACGGGTCAAAAGATACTTCGGTAGACCGAGAAAAAGAGCGTTTGCGTAGTCTAATCGTGATCCAATCAGAGCCTGAACAATTATTTTCCTATGGTGAAGTGACACCAAAGGAAGGAATTTTCTCAGCATCCACAAAATGCCGAAGCACTTCCCTGAAAGGCACGAGATATGTGGCCCAAAGGAGAGATCACTGTCCACTATCACTCCAAGGTTCTTGGCCTTGAAGGACACATTGTCAGGGGGAAACATATCCTGTGGCCACCAGGATTTCCAATTTGGCTCGGGAGTGCATCCAAAGAAGAGCAGGTCAGACTTATCGGAGTTGCACTTCAGGCCATGACATCTAAACCACTCAAAAACCGCACCAAGACATTACCTAATCTGTATGCCATCAAACACCCCGCCCCTGTCGCATGTGAACAGGAGCTGGGTATCGTCAGCGTAAGATATGATCTGGGCGCCAAAGGACTCCGCTACCACCGCCAGAGGGGCCATAAAGATGTTAAAAAGCATGGGGCTAAGAATGGAACCCTGTGGAACCCCCACCTCTAGCGGTGTCATATCAGCGGAGAAAGGGGGCGCCCAGATCGTTTGCCGGCGGCTGGCCAGAAAGGATTTGAACCAGTTCCACACCGTTCCACGAAGGCCACATTCCCAGAGTCTTAAAAGGAGGCTCTCTTGGGGAACGGTGTCGAAAGCCGCCGACAAATCTAGCATGACTAACATGGCCTTTCCCCCAGAATCGAGCACCTCCCTGATGGCATCAGTGACCTCGAATAAGGCCGTCTCCGTGCTAAAATTGGCACGGAAACCAGATTGTGATGTGTGCAAAAGGTCGTTTCCTTCGATGAAACTGGAAATCGACCTATGCACGTATCTCTCGGTCACTTTCGCCAATACAGGGAGGAGGGAGATTGGCCTATAGTTGGCATGGATGAGGGGATCTAGGGCAGGTTTTTTGAGCAGTGGTAGAATCATGGCGCGCTTCCATGCCTGCGGAACCACACCTGTAGACAAGGAAGAGTTCAAAAGAGGGTTCAGCAAAGCATTTAGGGCTGGTGCCACTTTTCCCAGACATTAACCCGGGCATGGGTCCAATGGTGAGCCAGATTTCAAGCCTGACAGAAGATCCAAGGATGTGTTAAGGCACATAGGGGGAAATTCATAAAGAAAAGGGCCCTGACCCTCCGGAGAGGAAGAAGAGGGTAGGAGATAGGCATGGGCGGAAAATCCGTTCCGCTCGCGGATTTTGCGGATTTTCGGGAAATCCGCAATCCGCGAGATTTGCGAATTTCCCGCAAAATCCGCAAATCCGCGAGCAGCGGATTTTGCTCGCACTGCTCGCACTGTTCGCGTGAGTTCGCGCCCCGCGAATAAGTGCAAAATTGCAGAAATACGATCTTAGCAAAACTGAAAGTAACTACTTACCAGGTTCAAAAGTTCAGGCTCATCATTAGTAGCCATTTCCTGTAGTGCTTCCTGAGGGGCCCCTCCAGAGTTCAGTTGCCAGTTGAAACTATTATGTGACCCTGCTCTGAACCTCAGAATAGTTACACATATGCCACAAAGGTCCTGAATTACAGCTAAGGGAGACAAGCAGGAGCCAGGCTGGAAGTTAAAATCCATTAATCAGCCCCTAATTCATTATTGTCAGTTGGGGCAGGGCAGGTGTTGTAACTAATTTTGCAACAATGAAAGCACTTAGCAAGTGCAAAAGATCACTAATCAGGGCGCACTAAGGAAGCAGGTGCCAGCTAAAAAAATATTCTGTGACACATTAATCAGCCCCAAATTAATTCAGGTCACTTGAGGCAGGGAAGGTGTGCTTTGCTTTGCCGAAAATAATGTACACTGGACAACCAGAGGGTGTGGTGATGAAACAGAGGGTGGCATGGGTGGGCCAGAGGGTGGCATGAGTAGTCAGAGAGTGGCAGTGGTGACAGAGAGTGGCAGTGATGAAGAAGATTGTCCCAAACAGGCTGGACACGTAGAAACAACAAGTTCGCGAAACTTGCGACCCGACAGGTAAGTTCGCAATTTGCGAAAGTGTACAAAACCCTCGCGAACTGGCAGAAACACGGGCAAACACAAAAAAAAAAAAATCCGCAAATTCGCGGGAATTCGCGGATTTTGCGGATTGCGAATCCGCAAATCCGCAAAATTCGCGAACGCGAGATCCGCAAAATTCGCTCATGCTTAGTAGGAGACTCAAATCCAACTGTGGGCAAGAATAAGAAAGAGAGGCCTGAATGGTTGTAATTTTATTGACAAAGAAAGTGGCTAGTTGTTTTATCCAGGGTTCTGAATGTGTATGAGTGGGAGTACACATAACAGGAGATGTAAAATCCTGAACCACTTTAAAAATCTCTTTGCAAGTGTTCTCAGCCTCATCAATTCGGCGCTCAAGATAGATCTTTTTTTCTTCCCAAATTGACTTATGGTAAGCTCTGGTTAACGCTCTAAATTTCAGTCTTTCTGTTGGGTCGTAGACCCGCCTCCAAGCTCTCTCAGCCTTCTTACAATCCTGCCGTAGCGTCCTCAACTGGGGGGTAAACCACGGAGCCGACGCCCTTCTCTCACCTAGTTTAGGCTTCTTCTCAGGGACTAAGGTCTCAAATCTGGCCATAAGCCATTTATGGAAGAGTGCAAGATTCTCCTCCAGGTTACCCGAAAGTGGACAGGGGAAAGTAGTCAGAACCTCAGACAGCATATCCGCCGTGAGCAGATGAAAGGGCCGCGAGGCCCGCGAGGCAACCGTTGTAGGTCTCACCCGTATAAGGGCGGTGGCAAACAAAGAGAAGGTAATTAAAAAATGGTCAGACCATTATACTGGTTGTAAAGAGAGTACACTAATAGGTTTCGTTGAAAAAACCTGATCCAAGGTATGGCCTTTATTGTGGGTTGACCCTTGTATGAACGGAAACAGCCCTAGCGGAGCCGTAATATCAGCGAGTTTAATGGCGTCAGTGTCAAGTTTGTTGTCCATGTGAACATTGAAATCCCCAAGTAGGATACAGTGTTCTGATCTAAGACAGGGAACTGAAAGTGCTACTTGTAGTTCATCAAAAAAAGGCCCAGTGGGTCCCGGTGCTCTATATAAAAGAATCCCGGTACAAGCCTGAAGAGGAGAGAGGTGAAGGGTGAAACCAAGAGCTTCACATCCCTGAATATTCTCTACCGGGAGTCGAGCAGGGAATAATTTTGTTCACAATAAGCGCTACTCCTCCTCCTCTGCCCGATATTCTATCCTTCATGAAGATGTTGTATTCAGGAGGGATGGCATTAGCCAAGTCAGGGGCAGAATAGTCGCCCAGCCAGGTCTCTGTGAGGAATAAGCATGATACATTGGAGTTATGCAACAGATTCCAGATATTAAAAGAGTAGCAGTTCAGAGACCTGGTGTTAAGAAGGAGACACTGAAAGTGGGCAGATGTATTAGCCTGCAAGGGTCCATTGGGGTCCGGAAGACGCCAACCACACTCCGAGCAGCCTTTCCTAAGCGCCCGACCACCAGGGAAAATATGATGGCAAAGGCCTCGAGGGAGGTGTAGAGTGAGAAGATCTGCCGCAGTATAGGTAATCATACTTACATAGCAGCACAGAAGCGCGACCAAAAGAGAAGAAGCCAGTCGTCCTGCCCCGTCAGCCACGGAGACGCTGACGAGCGCAGACCGGCAGGACTCTGGCGCGACTCAGGCGCAGGGAAGGCGCATCCCCTGCGCGTCACCACTGCACGTTGAAGAAAGTGGAGCTTTAAGTAGGCCGGCGCTGCCTGTAGATCCAAGCGCCGAGACCCGCACCAAGATGGCGGCATCTGGCTTCGAAGAGCTGTGCCACCCACTACATTAACACTGTAAAGCATGTCTCAGCCCTGCCTCTGCCCCCTGTAGTGTAGATTTAAACTGCCTTTTAGACTCCCATTAATAAACCCTTTGTCAAGCCTAAACCTTCCTTTGTAATAGCTATCAGTCAGCCCTAGGGTAGGCCCTAAATGCTCATAGGGCCGGGTATATGGTGTTTGAAAAGAAGGACGTCTATTTAAGTTTTACACGTCGCAACAGTGAAAAACTCTAGCGGAGGAGCTGTTTGGCAACATCTTTCTGATAGAACCAGGAATAGCATCAGAGAGGGGGTTTTGAGGTTGTACCTTGGGTATGGTCTCCAGAAGCTCTAACTCTGATACTAGGTGGAAATTGAACCAGGACCACTGCGGTTTGTATGTTATTGTTGACTATACGGTCTGATTTTGAAAGACAAGATAGGCCAATGGCCTTTGTTTTTTGTCAAATAACTCTTGAGTCATCACACATGATTTCAGGAGTTTTGGACATGAACATAGATGTAGGGTTGTTGGACTTCTAAATAACCTCGAATAAGTCTTTTCTTAGAAGCATCAAGAAAAGATATTAGTGAAGTTCACTTTGAAAATTTGGTCTTGGTAGGTTCCTGTTGCTAGACTTGTTGGAGATGGTGATTGTCTCCGTTCTTTCTCAAGCCTAGCAAGATATTTCTTCACTCATGTAGGTCTTTTGAGAACCATGGCAAAGATGGATTGAAACTATTCTGCCTGCTGTTTAGAAGTGCCAGTTCTTCCGTCTGGACTTCCATGCAGTTGTTAAATGTGTTCCAGGCATGCATAAGCATTTGTTTTGTTGTGATTTGTGTCCCTGATCCAGAGTTTATCCTCTTTTTTGGTTAGCTCAAGGTTTTGAGACAGGTAAAGGATTTGTGAAGTGGATTTGAAGGTGATAGGACCAATCAACTGGATGGAGCCCTCAGGTGTCAGGAGAGGATCGGATCCAGAGTGGAGCCTGTACAGTGGGTGGGATTTGCTCAGTGTTGCAAGAAGTCACTGTTGCGTTAAAAGGGATAGAAGGATTCATTGGTTTTCTGCCCTTGTCACCCCACTGCAGATTGAAGTGCCCAAGGAAGATAATGTTCTCTGAGATAATTAATTGGCATGTAATAAACCCAATGCATTCTTCAAAGAATGTGTTGATTTCACTGGGTAAATTACATTCAGTCTAAGACTGGAGGCCTTGAGGGACATTCACTAGCAGGACTGCTATTCCCCCACCTGTATCCCCTAGGACTGTCATGCCAGTCTCATCTTCAATTCAATCTTAGCTTTATTCGATTTCTATATAAGAATCATAAAAGCAACAGCAGTACATAAATATACACCAGTACATTTCATCAAAATTAAAATAAATCAAATCGATAAAATAAATCGGCTAAACATTCTAGGGCGAGATAATGAGTCAAATTGATCAGACGTGGAGATGAATACAGCCACTTGGTACAAGACCACTCCTGCCCATCAAGTAGTTGTCTGTGGTTTTTGACATTTCAACTAGACATATAATGATCTAGGGTAGAAGTCCCTTATGCTCCTGATAGATATAGGACCATCTCCTATTTGAGGCTGCCAAGATTGGAGAAAAGGAACAACGTATTTAGTCCTGAATTTGACAAGTACCAGATCGAACGCCAAGTCCTTGCGCAGAGGTCCTAGACAACCCACCCTTCTGACACTTAGTATGGTGCCATCGATGTTGGGTGGCAGAGGTCTATTTTTGGTTAGCCAAAACGTAACCTTGTTTCTTAAGTCCATATGGCTTTCGTGTTTCCCCCTTATAAGTTCAGGCATTCCCGAGAGGACGCACACAAAGGGGGGCGGCCTCTGGAGGCAAATGTAGATGATTGGTTTTGAGCAACATATTGTTGTGATTGACCACTGTTCCCTTATTTGATGTCAAATGTTTGTTTAGCCCTACTCTAGGTCGAGAGCTCCGTACAGTTGTGACAGGGGGATTAAAAATGTTCACATGTGGAGTTACTAGTTGGTTATGAATGGTCTTGCTTTGTATGGAGGTTTCAGGCATTTCTGTGGCGGCTGAGCGCTGTGATTGGATGGATACTGCCATTGTTTTTACAAGTAAAGAATTGGCCTTAATGGCTTCCTCAACACCCGTGAGCCTGTCCCCTAAACTAGCCATTTTATCCATCAACGGGGATATTATAGTCTCAATCATGTTCTCGATCGTAGCCATTAAAGAAGCATGGATAGGTGCATTCGATATAACAATATTGGGAGTGTTGGGCGGTACGGGATAAGGATTTAGTTTCTGATGCTTGGCCTGACTCCCCAATTGTTTGACCCCATCTCTCTTCCTTTTAGCGATAGTGAGCTGAGGGGTCAATGCCGGATGCGAGTTTTCTTTTGGTCGTCTTAAAGGGGGTGCATCCTGTATACTGTGAATTGGTTGAGGTTGACTGCAAGGCCGAGGGCTAGTAGTTGCTATGTCGCAGATAGGGGAATTAATTTGCACATTGTCTGATTCCACAGGGGCGTACGTGGATTTACACATATTGTTTAGTTCCTCCAGTAAAGATATCTCTGGAGCAACATCAGCAGTCTGTAAAGGCGAGCACATAGTAGGCGAACTATCCAGGGCTGGGGATCTCTCTATTCGCTCTAGTTCTCTGACAATGGGGAGCGTTACCCTCTTTAAATAGTGGTCCATCGTTCTTCTGAACAAGTCACTGTGGGCGGAGATATTTCTGGTACCCCCCTTGCAGGTCATATCAGCAGCCATCTTCCAATGAAACCAGTTCAACAGTACCACTATGATGGCGAATGGGAAGGGAAAGACCTATTAGTAAGAGGGGGATAGATAAAGGGTAGCAGTACCTTTAATACTATTTCTTCTTCTCCTCCTTCAGAACCAAGGGGAATGGCCCCGTCCCGGCCTCCTATGGCCTCTGATGGCCGCAGATGGCCCCGTCCTTGTCCTGGGCTTCTCCCGCGCGCGATCCCGCGGCGCGGAAGAAGCAGCGTCCTCTTGTGCGCCTCCCGGCGTGAAAATCAGGTGGTGGGCGGCGTCCCGGTCCGGCAAGGACTGCTGGTAGTTGGAGTCCTGCTCTCTCCGCTCGGCAGCCGCGATGACCAGAGCGGTAGCGGTGGAGAGCAGCGGAGACTGTAGGGCTCAGGTGAGTCTCATCTGAGAAAGGAGTAAAGAGGAGGCAGATGATAATATACTAGTTTGTTGAGGAGTCATTAAGCAGGCATTCTGTGAGAATCATGAAGTCCAGGTTGAAGCTTGTGTGGTCATTCTGAAATCTCAAGGTGGCATTTAACTGCAGAGCTGCAATGGGGAAGCCGTCATCCTAGGGTGGAATTGGTGGGTTTGGAGACAGGTTGTTTGGGGAGTTTGATGAACACTTGAATGAGGTTAGCATGATTTATCTTAGGAGGGAAATGCATCAGTGGTCTGCAGTTCCTTAATTTTACCATTGATACGTTGCTCTGATCCTAGTTGTGGATGGCTTGTGTGATGGGGAGGACAGATTAGGAGATATGCCAGCAGGTAAGGAAGCGTCGAGCGAGGTGTAGGTGTCGGTGAGAAGTAGTTTGAGTAATAGTTTGAGTAGGGAACAAGGGTTGGGGGCCAATTGAGAGGGTGTCCGAGGACTGGGACAAATAAGCTCAAACAGAATGAAGATGGTGGTGATGAATGTGTGGTGGGGGAGTGAAGAATATGGAAGGGTAGCAATATGGCTCATGGTCTTATGTGGAATGGAACTGTGTGGGTTAAGAGCAGAAAGTGCAGAATTTGGTTGGGTGACACCCAGTGGGAGAGAGTAGTGAGTCAGCACAGGTGGGACTCAGAATAGGAAAAAACTGGTTGAGAAGAGCTTGGGTCATGCCAATGGCATGAAAAATGATTTTGCTGTTCTTAAAGATGGAAATCGAAAGTCTAGTATTGAAGGAGAGAAAGGGTGTATATTTAAACTTGCATCTGAAGGGAATGATAGTCATTGAGGGGATTTACAGGTTCTCCTGCAGGAAGCTAGACCATAGGTCACTGTTGTTGGGAAGAGGAGATCTGTTTTGTGGTGCATTTAAGTGGTATTGGTGGCGAACAGGGTTTCTGGGAATTCTTTCAAAATGTTGAGTGTTACGGATTTATCGCAGATTTCAAGAGATTTGGGGTAGGTGATCCTAATTTCATTGATTCCTAATTTAGTGATATGTTTTGAGAGAGGGAGGTAAGAACAGAGTCGCCCATCTTCATTGTTTAGGATCAAGACTAGAGTCTTAAATCAGAAGTACATGGAAGACTAGTCAAAGTACCTTGGGCGTCTGAGATACAGAATTTTAATTCAACTGGTGAGATGAATATGCGAGAGGGATGTAGTTGATGAGTATAGACCATCTGGAGTGAAAACTCTTAAAACAGGGCGTATATTTAAATTTAGAGAGCAAACGTTTGTTGATTAATGGCCAGGTAGCATATTCAGGTGCAACAGAATGAGACCTTTTTCTATGTTGTTGGCAATGTATGCACTTGCAACGGAATATATCCTTCATCAATATTTAAGGTCAGGCATCTGTTGTCAATTGCCAGGTGATGTACACAGGTGCAGATGTATAAACTGGGGTGGCAGAGTGAGCAAAAGATTGATGGATTTAACCCAGATCTCTTGACTGGGGGTAAATGTTTTGATTTGTTCTGCATTCCGTCCATCAATTTTGTGTCTTTTGCTTTCCCACCCTAAGTGCGCCAGGTATGCCCAGACGTGGGTCCTGGGCTCATTGTGCCACTGGAACCAAGCTATCCTGGCTTGAAGAGGGGTGAAACCCCAAAACTGGTCCTATGATGCTTGTTTCCATTCCAGGTAGGACCTGGCTTGGCAGTTCGGGCTGGACTGTTCCCATGAGGCACAGGATCAAGAATGCTTTGCATATGGCAGGGTCCAATTTGGAATGGCATGGTGAGCAAAAAAACGAGGGATTTAGGTCTAGATCTCTGTACTGGGGAGAATGTATTTTTTTAAAAGAACGGGCCCCCGAATTTAGGATACAGCCCTAACGGGGAAATAACTGCTGTGAAAATACAAGGACAACGGGCACAGTGTAATCTACCCCAGGACAACATGTTCACTCTAGACTAACAAAAAATACATATGCTCTGAATGCAAATATTTACTGCACAATAAATATTTATGTAAATGGTTTATTATTTTTTTCTTTTTACTTTGATATTCACATATCATTTTTTTACATAGAAAAATATTTAGCATGCACATTGTTCTTGTCTTATATTTCTTCTGTTCAATTTATGAATTCGATCCAAAGCTGAAAATTCATGTGTCGCAAATGGCTATTTGTACAGAGACTGGCAGCTTGTTTTAATTGAGAATTGAAAATTGAAATCTATTTATTGTCTAAGCAAGAGAGTACATGTGGTTTTTAGAAGATTACCAGTTTTGTACAAGTTGTATATCATTTTTTAACTAATTTACAAAAAATATTTTTCTATGTCAAAAAAAAGATATGTGAATATCAAAGTAAAAAGAAAAAATAATAAACCATTTATATAATAATTTATCATGCAGTAAATATTTGCATTCAGAGCATATGCATTTTTTGTTAGTCTAGAGTGAACATGTCGTCCTAAGGTAGAACACACTGTGCCCGGTGTCCTTGTATTTTCACAGCTGGGGTGAATGTATGACATTGTTCTGCATTCTGTCCATCAACTGTTGTTTTTGCATTGTGTTTGAAGGGCAGACAAGGTGAAAAATGGAGAAAGGGGGAGGACAGACGGAGTATCCAGAAGATGTTTCTTTCCTGAGGGACATGATGAGGTGACAGCAGCTGAAATAAATGATGATGATTCACCTTTAATATTCCTTTTACGGGGAAGGCAGGATGTCTTCCTAGAGAAACAACAAATGATGGACGGAAGGCTGAATAAATCATACATTCACCCCCAGTCAAGAGATCTGCGTTAAATCCATTGTTCTTTTGCTCACCATGCCATCCCAGTTTAGACCGGAAACAAGCATCCTGGGACCGGTTTCTGGGTATTACCCTTCATCAGCCAGGCCAGCTTGAATCCAGTGGCGCAGTCAGCAAGGGACCCACGTCTGGGCATACTAATCCCACTTAGGGTGAAAAGTGCTACGTAAACAAATGATGGACGGAATGCTGAATAAATCATACATTCACCCCCAGTCAAGGGACCTGGGTTAAATCCATCGTTCTTTTGCTCACCATGCAACCCCGGTTTAGACCCAGTCATATGCAAATCAGTCTTGACCCTGTGCCTCATGGGAACAGTCCCCAGACCAAACTGCCAAGCCAGGTTCTCCCTGGACCGGAAACAAACCCGGAAATCGGTCCTAGGATGCTTGTTTCCAGTCCAGGGAGGACCTGGCTTGGCAGTTCGGACTGGACTGTTCCGATGAGGCACAGGATCAAGGCCGATTTGCATATGGCTGGGTTCAAACTGGAATGGCATGGTGAGCAAAAGAACGATGAATTTAGACCCAGATCTCTGTACTGGGGTGAATGTATGAGATTGTTCTGCATTCTGTCCATCAACTGTTGTTTTTGTATTGTGTTTGAAGGGCAGACAAGATGAAAAATGGAGAAAGGGGAAAGACAGACAAAGTAACTCCAGAAGATATTTCTTTCCTGAGGCATACGATGAGGTGCCATCAGCAGAAATAAATGATGATGATACAACTTTAATATTCCCTTTCTGGGGAAGGCTGGATGCCTTCCTAGAGAGACGACAAATCTCACTATGGAAACTCCCTGTACCTGGGCAGCCCAAAGTTGGTCATTAAAAGACTAGAAGTTATTCAAAACCCTGCAGCTCATATATTGCTGAAAATGTCTAGATGTAATTTTGGAACTGGGGACATGGCTAACCTGCACTGGTTACAAGTGACTAAAAGAATCCATTTTAAGGCACTGTGCATGGCTCATCGAGTGATGTACCAAAAGGGTCACAGACTGATTTAGACATTTTTCACCCCTTACAACCCTACTAGATTGCTTCACTCCACTAGCCATCAATTGTTCAAAGTTCCCTGGATTAGGAAATCCAGGAGTGGGGTGCACTTGTTTGTGTTCCTGGTCCCCAAGCTCTCCCTGACAATGTAAGGAAAACTGAGTCAAAATCAAAACTCTGAAAGGTATTAAAATTAGTTATTTTCTAGTTTTCTGAAAGTAGCATCCTTTTTTGCTGTTAGCTCTGGGAGGCCCTTATGGGTAGCCATGCGCTCTACAAATCCAAAAGAATGGAATAAAATATTCCTTTACTGCATTGGGCATCTTCTGGGGTCAGAGGGATGGAAGGAGGGTGAGATGGTTGTTTACCTGGGCAAGAGTCCTACTTTCATTTATTTTACTGGAGGAGGGAGAAAATCTATAGGTGATGGGTGTTGTTTTTAATCGATGAAGACCTGTATCCGTCTACTTTAATTGTTCTTACTCCCTCAACCAATAACAAGGAGATGGGCCTTGTAATTGGTTGATGAAGGCAAATATCTGCACAGATGGAGGCAGCTTAAGATGGCCGACACTAAGACAGGATTGTAAGCCATGATACGACCTGCGGTAGCCCCTACAATGGGGTGCTCATTTGTACCACCGTAGAATAGAACTGAAGTGATGGAGGTACAGACAATTTGTGACAGCGCACTCTCTGGGAGGCCAAATGGGCAAAGGCACTCAAGTGTCCTGTGCACGTGGAGCACAAAGACTATGATTACTTAGGACTCAAAATGCCCTCCATCTGGCTCGGCTTGTTTGTGCAAGCTAACACAGTGTCTGCCGGAGGCAACACTTCCCGAAGTAGGACCAGAAGTGGGCCACTGGCGGCTCTGCAGCGTCAGCAAGATGCAAGTAGAATGGGGACTGCCCACTAGACCTTTACTTTTGTTACACAGGATACCCTCCCCCCACCCGCACCTTGAGACCCTCACGGGTGAGTTGTGCACTCTACAAATGTACTGATTGATTGATTGATTGATGAATAAAGCAGGTATGATATTCATAGTGTCTTTTGTAACACAGCCTGGAGTTACTGAGGAACTAGTCTACATAGCTCATCAAGGTTGTCAGGGGCCAGCATCTTCCTGTTCTGCATCCTGTGTGGCACAATGGCAAAAAGTGAAATATTAAATTAAAAAACACTCTTCTTATGAGGCTATGTTGCCAACATTGACTGGCTTCTTTTGCCACCGGGCGCACTGCCACCATGCTTACACTGCGGAGCCGCGAGTGACCCACTTCCGGGTCTCTGCTTGCTTCGGTAAGAGCCACCTCGGCTCCAGACTCTGACATCAGGGCACAAGTCCTAAAAAAAGAAGTGGGGGGACGCTGTCATCGGAAGTGACGTCACGACAGGAAGTGATGTCAGGAAATGTGGCTTGCACCATCGGGCTCATTGCCTCCCCTCGCTCACCCCTTAGATGCGATTGCATCTTAAAAGTCAGCGCGTGAGCAATGTGCTGTGAGCTCCGATCTCGTCCCAGAAAGGCCAAAGAGGGAAGTCCAGCTGTTTGGCAGGGGGGACGGCGTCCACCCGGTAAAATAAGTGGGGGGACGCCGTCCACCCGCGTGGTACCCCGACTCGAGCCCTGCCTGACATTGTAGGCGAGCACCTATCTTTTCTTGGGCTTCTTGTACTAGTACCGACAGCAGCCTCCCTCACATCTAACTCAGTTGAAAGCTCAAGCCCTGACTTGTCACTTCCGCCCTAAAATCAACCAATCTTTTCACGTGACAACGTTTGGTGACGTCAGCAAAGCACACACTCACAGAACCAGCATCTATTGGGAATATAAAGCATGTTGGTGTTGGTGAAACACATGAAAAAAACAACTATAAACACAAACATAAAATATGGGAAAACACCCTACAAATGGACACATTCAATAAACGGGTGCTGCTTTACAAGACTACTCCAGAACCAGAGTTTAGATTCCCGAGTGCAAATTAAATTTGTGCTGGGTGTCCAGCAGTAATCCCCCGCCCCCACCCCCATTTAAGCGATTGCTGTGAGCAATGCTGAAGACGAGGCGCACACATTTTTCGTCCGTGCGTTCAACGCACGTTAAATGTTAATTTCCACCCTCTCCCAGCACCTGCCAAAACAAATGGGCGCAGCTAATGTAAGATGCTCTTAATCATCGCATCGAGGTTTGTAGAGATAGTATACACTGTTTCTTTGATACAAAATTATCTGATATAACAAAGACAAACGTATTTTTAATTGCACATTCCGTCGCCAAACGTATTTTTAATTGCACATCTAGTCAACTACTATGAAGTTTATCTGTCTTTTTTCCATTTCGACACCTCCTACTTTCAGCGTGGCTTTGCATTTTTTAGCGGCTGATTATGCTGTCGAATGGCCTTTATATCGCGTGAGAAGGACGCAAGCTGATAGAAAGCTGCGGCCCTATTTCCTATTAATTAGCACAGCTGACGTTAATACCGTTTGGCACGTGCTGCAGCAATATTTTTGCAATGAGTGATGAAACTTTAATTGCGATGAAATATTTATAAACGGTTTGGAAAGGGGACGGATCCCGTGTGAAATGCGTGAGGGTGTTGCTCCCCCTCTCCCCCGCTGTCGATGTTAATACAATCTGTGTTGTGTGCAGGGCTCCTCGGCACCGTGTTTTATTTAACTCTGTTATTTATTGTATTTCTTATTTTGTAAAAACACATCTGGTGAGTGATCCAGTTGTGGCTTTCACTAGGGTGCCCTGTTTTAAGCACCCACAGAACGTATTAAAGAGATGCCCAGGGGGCACCAGCACACCCACCTTTGTGAGCCTTCCCACAAGGCCCATGAGCACCTACACTACAGCAACACATGAACAGCAATCCACTCATCTGTACTCGACCCATCAGGGCTTCCTGAGAGAGCCCATGGAGGCTTCGCAAAGAGGCGATGTAGTCGCAAACTACATCCCATGTTTTAGTGCACTGCCCACTTCCAAGCAGGGGCGTAGCTTAATCAGTGAGATATTGGGGAGGATGGGGAGGGTGAATCTCAAATTTACCAACTAAAAAAAGCAGTGGGCTGCAGGGTGAATGGGTGAGAGGGTGAAGGTTCTGTATGAATCGTTCCCGTGAGGAGCAGGGTCAGTTCTGATAGGTACTCTGTTACACTGGCGACTGAGTAGCCTGTTCGCCAAACTCAAGTTTCACACCAAGGGAGTAACATTTCTTGCATTGGTTTAAAAGTTCCTCCAACAGAGTAGGCTCTGTCTTAGGTAAGGCATCCAACTGTGTACCCTATTTAGAGTGGACAGTCGAAAGGCTTTTATTTACTCTCTGTCACTGCCAAGCATATCTTGGCGGTGATAAAGATTAAACAAAGAACATGACCCCCACACCATGGGAGAAAACTTCCATGGAGCATGGAAAATTCGTTTTGAAAACGTTTGACAGCCAGCCATCATTTTTAGGTCTCGCCTGCCAATGCGCTTGCGTATTGCTGGCGAGATTATAGTAGGGGCAAAGAAAAGTCTACCAAAACGGTGGATTAGACACAGTTCATGTGAGACAGGCGCGTCACACACCACCATTTGTCTGTGCCTCGCATCAGACTTCAAAGGCTGCCACTCCCCCGCCCCCTGCATCAGACTTCAAAAGAATGCGCTCGCGCTCCCCTGCCCCCCCGCCACAGCAATGCCGAGAGCTTGTTTGGTGTTCCCTCCCATCTACTTTGCAATCCATAGCTCACCCAATACACGGCCGCTACACTTGTATCAAATATCCCTAAAGATATCAGTGTAACAGCACATGTTATGTTATGTTATGTTATGTTACTATTTGTTTTGTAGAGCGCTCAGCTGCTCCAAAGAGCGTCCCGGCGCTAAAGATCATCACACCAAAATACCAGCAACTAACATAACGTCATAGCGGCACCATGATTAACCAGAACAGCAATTACAGGGCAAAAAAATAAGTTTTAAGTCCCTTCCTAAAAACAGCGAGATCGGTGCACATCCTCAGACTCAGAGGCAGTGTGTTCCAGAGACAGGGTGCAAGGTAACTAAAGGAACGGCCTCCACAGCGAGCACGCTTCACTGTTGGGACGATAGCCTTGGCCTGGGCCGCAGATCTCAGAGGTCTAGATGGGAGATAGAAATGGACCCTTCTTTGCAGATATTCCGCGCCGAAATTGTGAAGCGCCCTAAAAGCTGTAATTAAGGTCTTAAAAAAGATGCGCTTACGAATCGGCAGCCAATGCAGAGAGACAAGGAGATTGCTGGCCCTGGCTCTTCTAGTTAGACCAAAGATTGCTCTGGCTGCAGAATTTTGAACTATCTGCAGACGAGTCAGCAGATATTGAGGCAGACCTAAGTAAAGGATGTTGGTGTAGTCTAGTCGCGAGCCTATTAGTGCTTGCACCGTGATCTTCTTATGCTCAAACGATAGATAGGGCAAAAACTTACGCAACATCCTTAAGATGGCAAAGCACTTCCCAGTCAAGCCAACAACCTGGGCCTTGAAGGAAAGGGTGTTATCAACCATCATACCTAAATTCTTAGCTGTGGCCGAATCGCTGGCAGGGGGAAACATGGCCGAAGGCCACCATTGCTTCCATCTTGGGTCTGCAGAACAGCCAAAGAACAGTATTTCGGATTTGTCGGAGTTGCATTTGAGGCCATTTTTCCCGAACCATTCAAACACAAACTCCAAACACTTCCGAATAGCTGCTCCATCGAAGTCACATCCCCTGTCACAAAGTGAACAGGAGTTGTGTATCATCCGCATAGGATATGATGTGGGCCCCTAGCTCCTCCACCCGTGCCGCCAGAGGCGTAAGGAAGACATTAAAGAGGGAGGGACTAAGTATGGAGCCCTGCGGGACCCCAACTTCAAGCTGCGGCATCAGGGCGGAGAAAGGGGGAGCCCAGATCGTTTGTCTCCGGTCGGCCAAGAAAGACTGAAACCATGCAAACACCGTTCCCCGCATCCCAATCTCCCAGAGTCTAGTTAGGAGGAGGTCGTGGGGAACGGTGTCGAAGGCCGCCGACAAATCGAGCATGATAAGCAGGGCCTTTCCACCCCTGTCGAGGGTTTCCTTCACAGCCTCGGTAACCTCAAGAAGAGCGGTTTCGGTGCTCAGGTTGGACCTAAAACCAGACTGTGACTGATGTAATAGGGCGTTACCCTCTAAAAAGTTGGTAAGGGTGGTGTGCACATATTTTTCAGTAACCTTGGCCAGGGCAGGAAGCAGCGAGATTGGCCTGTAGTTCGAATGCAGTTTGGCATCTGCATTCGTTTTTTTAATGAGGGGAAGAACCAGGGCCTGTTTCCAGGAGGAGAGGACTTTGCCCGAATTCAGAGAAGCATTAATGAGAGGATTGATGATCGGGTTAAGGGCAGGCGCCAGGGTCGCAAGACACTTGGCGGGACAAGGGTCCAGTGGAGATCCAGATTTCAGGCTAGACAGAAGGTCAAGCGAAGCCTGAAGCTCTAAAGGGGGAAAACAGTGCAGGGTGGGGCCCCTATGCGTTGCCGTCGGGCATAACCAAGGGTAGGAGGGGCCGTCGATCGCTGAGCCCATACTCGAGATGTTTTGAGTTCCTTGCAAAGCTGACTGAATAGTGCGGATTTTATTAGTAAAAAATGCTGCAAGCTCCATGATCCAAGGTTCCGAGAAAGCAGACGCAGGAGTACAGCAGGAGGGAGATGTGAATTCTTTAACAATCTTAAAGATCTCTTTACAGGAGCTATCTGCTTCATCGATCCTTTTAGCTAAAAAGGATTTTTTCTCTGAAACGATCTCCCTGTGATATTCTTTCACTGCTAGTCTGTAGGACTGCTTAGCAGATGTATCATAGTGCCTCCTCCAAATTCTCTCCAGCCTCTTGCAATGCCTTCTCTTAGCCGCCAAGGCAGCAGAGAACCACAGGGCTGATGCTCTTGCCAGTTCAGATCTAACCTGGCGTGGTGGTGCCCAGGCTTCCAGACGTGTAGTGAGCCAGTTCTGAAAACATACCACATCGTCCTCCAAACTACCCGTGAAAGCACAAGGATGGGTTTCTAAAGCCTGGGTGAGCACGGCCGGGGTGACTTTGTGGAAAGCTCTAGAGCTGCGCGCAGCTAGCCGCTGCGAAATGCGAGCGGCCCCTGGCTGATGTACTAACGTGAAGTCCGCTAGGAAATGGTCAGACCAGAGTACTGGGGCAAGGGAGGAAAGGGCCACCGGAACGGTTGAAAAGATTTGATCTAGAGTATGCCCCTTCTCATGTGTAGGTGACTGCAGGTACCCATGAAGTCCCACTGACGACGTCATATCCAAGAATTTTTGCACTTCAGGATCCTCACCCTTATCCATGTGGATGTTAAAGTCCCCGAGTATTAGGCAATGTTTTGCCCTAAGACTCAGTGTGGAAATAATCAATAGCAAATCCTCCGTGAAGGAGCCAAGAGGAACGGGTGGTCTGTAGAGCAAAAGCCCCAAACAAGATTGATGTGGGGATAGGGCCAGAGAGAAGGCAAGGGTTTCACAGCCAGGCAAATCATCCGTCGACAAGATGGTGCACGGGATGTGCCTCTTAATGATAAGTGCCACTCCACCTCCCCTTCCCTTGCATCTATCTCGGCGGAAAATAGCCTATGAAGGAGGGATGGCAATAGCCAGATCAGGTTCCGAACCCTCACCGAGCCATGTTTCTGTAAGAAAGAGACAATCTAAGTCATCTTGTGTTAAGAGATTATGGATGTCGAGAGCGTGCTGAGGAAGGGACCTGGTGTTTAACAATGCGCATTTACTACCTACTGAAGGGAGCTCGCCCGAACAGGAATTAATAGGGACCGGCACCGACCCACACGTGGGGCACGTAGTAATATCTCCAGCAGAGTAGGGGATAGCTCGCTGGCATGGAGTCGTGTGTACATTGTAAGACAGAACGTCATCTCTAGTGTACATGAAGCCGAGAACTAAATGTCAAAAACCGAACTCGCTCCTGAGCGCCTCCGGGACGCTGACGGGCGCAGACGGGCTGACTCAGGCGAGACTCCGGCGCAGGGACGGCGCCTCCGCAAGCGCGACCGCTAGCGCAGTACACCGCTGTTTCCTTATATCTGGTACACTAGAGCACTCCCACCACTCTAGTCCCCACTCAAGATGGCCGCCGAGTGCAGGAAAGCCTGACCCCGGTTTGAAGGTCTAACGGCAGCTATCGCCGTGATAAATGAGCGAAAATGCGTGCAAATGTGCCCAGAGTATGCTGAGTGCAATTACAAATGAAAATTATACAGTTTTAAACAGTTTTAAAATTCGGTAAAAATCAGCAAAAACGATCCGTTTTGTTCACGGAGCGCAGAATACACTACACGTGCTGTGTGCTACCCCAATGTCAATTCTAGCTGGTACAAAGGTTAGGTCTCGCGAGCGCAGCTACAGGGCTCCTTATATTGGGTACACTAGAGCGCTCCCACCACTCTAGTCCCCACTCAAGATGGCAGCCGAGTGCAGGAAAGCCTGACCCCGGTTTGAAGGTCTAACGGCAGCTATCGCCGTGATAAATGAGCGAAAATGCGTGCAAATGTGCCCAGAGTATGCTGAGTGCAATTACAAATGAAAATTATACAGTTTTAAACAGTTTTAAAATTCGGTAAAAATCAGCAAAAACGATCCGTTTTGTTCACGGAGCGCAGAATACACTACACGTGCTCTGTGCTACCCCAATGTCAATTCTAGCTGGTACAAAGGTTAGGTCTCGCGAGCGCAGCTACAGGGCTCCTTATATTGGGTACACTAGAGCGCTCCCACCACTCTAGTCCCCACTCAAGATGGCCGCCGAGTGCAGGAAAGCCTGACCCCGGTTTGAAGGTCTAACGGCAGCTATCGCCGTGATAAATGAGCGAAAATGCGTGCAAATGTGCCCAGAGTATGCTGAGTGCAATTACAAATGAAAATTATACAGTTTTAAACAGTTTTAAAATTCGGTAAAAATCAGCAAAAACGATCCGTTTTGTTCACGGAGCGCAGAATACACTACACGTGCTCTGTGCTACCCCAATGTCAATTCTAGCTGGTACAAAGGTTAGGTCTCGCGAGCGCAGCTACAGGGCTCCTTATATTGGGTACACTAGAGCGCTCCCACCACTCTAGTCCCCACTCAAGATGGCCGCCGAATGCAGGAAAGCCTGACCCCGGTTTGAAGGTCTAACGGCAGCTATCGCCGTGATAAATGAGCGAAAATGCGTGCAAATGTGCCCAGAGTATGCTGAGTGCAATTACAAATGAAAATTATACAGTTTTAAACAGTTTTAAAATTCGGTAAAAATCAGCAAAAACGATCCGTTTTGTTCACGGAGCGCAGAATACACTACACGTGCTCTGTGCTACCCCAATGTCAATTCTAGCTGGTACAAAGGTTAGGTCTCGCGAGCGCAGCTACAGGGCTCCTTATATTGGGTACACTAGAGCGCTCCCACCACTCTAGTAGTCCCCACTCAAGATGGCCGCCGAGTGCAGGAAAGCCTGACCCCGGTTTGAAGGTCTAACGGCAGCTATCGCCGTGATAAATGAGCGAAAATGCGTGCAAATGTGCCCAGAGTATGCTGAGTGCAATTACAAATGAAAATTATACAGTTTTAAACAGTTTTAAAATTCGGTAAAAATCAGCAAAAACGATCCGTTTTGTTCACGGAGCGCAGAATACACTACACGTGCTCTGTGCTACCCCAATGTCAATTCTAGCTGGTACAAACGTCTTCACTGGTTTCCAGTACACAAAACCCTTGAAGGCATTCTTTTTCTGTCATAAGACTTTCTTTTCGGCTACATGTAAAAACTACTTATCTCTGGGGGTTTCCAGGTATTTATCACCCAGATTGCTTTCCGATTCAGCTTCTCATTTGGTCTGTTTTACACGGTATCATGAATCTCATCTTAGAGGAGGTGCATTTTCTTCAATCACTGCTCAGGTCTGGAACAGCTTTCCTCTCGTGGTCTGTTCCAAATCAAATATTTTTCAGTTTTTGTAAATTTCTAAAAAGTCATCTTTCTCAATAATGTCCGAGCTTGGTAATTTACAGATTTCAGCACCAGGACACCTACGGGATCAGATAGTGGTTTGCTTTACAAAACCAAAAACACAAACCAATCCTATTGTACCCCAAGCCTTCCACTACACTGCACCACCACAGCATCACTCAGCGCCATCAGAGCATCACTCAGCACCACCACAGCATCACTCAGCACCCCCACAGCATCACTCAGCACCACCACAGCATTACTCAGCACACAACAATATCACTCAGGACCACCACAGCATCACTCAGCAAAACCACAGCATTACTCAGCACACAACAATATCGCTCAGGACCACCACAGCATCACTCAGCAACAGCATCACTCAGCACCACAACAGCATTACTCAGCACCACCACAGCATTACTCAGCACACAACAATATCGCTCAGGACCAACACAGCATCACTCAGCAAAACCACAGCATCACTCAGCACCACCACAGCAACACTCACCACCACCACAGCATCACTCAGCACAACCACAGTATCACTCCGCAACACCACATCATTACTCAGGGCCAATAATGCATCACTCAACAACACCACAGGATCACTCAGCGCCACCACAGCATCACTCAGCAGCACCACAGCATCCCTCAGCACTACCATAGCACCACCACAGCATCACTCAGCACCACCACAGCATCATTCAGCACCACCACAGAATTACTCAGCACGACCACAGCATCACTCAGGGCCAAGAATGCATCACTCAACAACACCACAGGATCACTCAGCACCACCACAGGATCACTTAGCATCACCACAGCATCACTCTGCAGCACCTGAGCACCACCACAGCATCACTCAGCACCACCACAGCATCACTCAGGGCCAAGAATGCATCACTCAACAACACCACAGGATCACTCAGCACCACCACAGGATCACTCAGCACCACCACAGCAGCACTCAGCACAACCACAGCATCACTCAGCAACATCACATCATCACTCAGGGTTAAGAATGCATCACTCAACAACCAGCAACACCACAGGATCACTCAGCACCACCACGGGATCACTTAGCACCACCACAGCATCACTCAGCACCACCACAGCATCACTCAGCACCACCACAGCATCCATCACTCAGCATCACCACAGAATCACTAAGGGCCAATAATGCATCACTCAACAACACCACAGGATCACTCAGTACCACCACAGGATCACTCAGCACCCCCATAGCATCACTCAGCACCACCACAGCATCACCACAGCATCACTCCGCACCACCACAGCATCACTCTGCACCACCACAGCATCAGTTTGCACCACCACAGCACCACCACAGCATCACTCTGCACCACCACAGCACCACCACAGCACCACCCCTGCATCGCTCAGCACCACAACAGCATCACTCAGCACCACCACAGCATCACTCAGGGCCAAGAATGCATCACTCAACAATACCACAGGATCACTCAGCACCACCACTGGATCACTTAGCACCACCACAGCATCACTCTGCACCAGCACAGCATCACTCAGCACCAGCACAGCATCACTCAGCATCACCACAGAATCACTCAGGGCCAAGAATGCATCACTCAACAACAACAAAGGATCACTCAGTACCAACACAGGATCACTCAGCACCACCATGGCATCACTCAGCACCACCACAGCATCACCACAGCATCACTCCGCACCACAATAACATCACTATGCACCACCACAGCATCACTCTGCACCACCACAGCATCACTCTGCACCATCACAGCATCACTCTGCACCACCACAGCACCACCACAGCCTCACTCAGCACCACCACAGCACCACCACAGCATCACTCAGCACCACCACAGGATCACTCAGCACCACCACAGGATCAATCAGCACCACCACAGCATCACTCTGCAAAACTACAGCATCGCTCAGCACCACCACAGCATCACCCAGCAACACCACAGCATCACTCAGCACCACCACAGCATCACTCAGCACCACCCAGCAACACCACATCATCACTCAGGGCCAAGAATGCATCACACGACAACACCACAGGATCACTCAGCACTACCACAGGATTACTCAGCACAACCAAAGCATCACTCAGCACCACCACAGCATCACTCAGCACCATCACAGCATCACTCAGCAACACCACAGCATCACTCAGGGCCAAGAATGTATCACTCAACAACACCACAGGATCAATCAGCACCACCACAGGATCACTCAGCAGCACTCAGCACAACCACAGCATCACTCAGCAACATCACATCATCACTCAGGGCCAAGAATGCATCACTCAACAACACCACAGGATCACTCAGCACCACCACAGGATCACTCAGCACCACCACAGCATCACTCTGCATGACTACAGCATCGCTCAGCACCACCACAGCATCACTCAGCAACACCACAGCATCACTCAGCACCACCACAGAATCACTCAGCACCACCCAGCAACACCACATCATCACTCAGGGCCAAGAATGCATCACACGACAACACCACAGGATCACTCAGCACTACCACAGGATCACTCAGCACAACCAAAGCATCACTCAGCACCACCACAGCATCACTCAGCACCATCACAGCATCACTCAGAAACACCACAGCATCACTCAGGGCCAAGAATGTATCACTCAACAACACCACAGGATCAATCAGCACCACCACAGGATCACTCAGCACCACCACAGCAGCACTCAGCACAACCACAGCATCACTCAGCAACATCACATCATCACTCAGGGCCAAGAATGCATCACTCAACAACACCACAGGATCACTCAGCACCACCACAGGATCACTTAGCACCACCACAGCATCACTCTGCTCCACCACAGCATCAGTCAGCACCACCACAGCATCACTCTGCACCATCATAGCATCACTCAGCACCACCACAGCACCACACAGCACCACCCCAGCCTCACTCAGCACCACCATGGCATCACTCAGCACCACTACAGCATCACTCAGCACCACCACAGCATCACTCAGGGCCAAGAATGCATCACTCCGCACCACCACAGGATCACTCAGCACCACCACAGGATCACTCAGCACCACAACAGCATCAGTCAGCACCACCACAGCATCGCTCAGCACCACCCCTGCATCACTCAGCACCACCACAGCATCACTCAGCATCACCACAGCATCACTCAGCACCACCCAGCAATACCATATCATCACTCAGGGCCAAGAATGCATCACTCAACAACACCACAGGATCATTCAGCACCACCACAGGATCACTTAGCACCACCACAGCATCACTCAGCACTACCACAGCATCACTCAGCACCACCACAGCATCACTCAGCACCACCACAGCATCACTCAGCATCACCACAGCATCACTCAGCACCACCCAGCAATACCACATCATCACTCAGGGCCAAGAATGCATCACTCAACAACACCACAGGATCATTCAGCACCACCACAGGATCACTTAGCACCACCACAGCATCACTCAGCACCACCACAGCATCACTCAGCACCACCACAGCATCACTCAGCACCACCACAGCATCACTCAGGGCCAAGAAGGCATCACTCAACAACACCACAGGATCACTCAGCACCACCACAGGATCACTCAGCACCACCACAGGATCACTCAGCACCACCACAGCAGTACTCAGCACAACCACAGCATCACTCAGAAACATCACATCCTCACTCAGGGCCAAGAATGCATCACTCAACAATACCACAGGATCACTCAGCACCACCACTGGATCACTTAGCACCACCACAGCATCACTCAGTACCACCACAGCATCAATCCGCACCACCACAGCATCCCTCAGCATCACCACAGAATCACTCAGGGCCAAGAATGCATCACTCAACAACACCACAGGATCACTCAGTACCACCACAGGATCACTCAACACCACCGCAGCATCCCTCAGCACCACCACAGCATCACCTCAGCATCACTCCGCACCATCACAACATCACTCTGCACCACCACAGCATCACTCAGCACCAGCACAGCATCACTCTGCATCACAACAGCATCACTCTGCACCACCACTTCACCTCCACAGCACCACTCAGCACCACCCCAGCATCACTCAGCACCACCACAGCATCACTCAGCACCACCACAGCATCACTCAGCATCACTCAGCATCACCACAGCATCACTCAGCACCACCCAGCAATACCATATCATCACTCAGGGCCAAGAATGCATCACTCAACAACACCACAGGATCATTCAGCACCACCACAGGATCACTTAGCACCACCACAGCATCACTCAGCACTACCACAGCATCACTCAGCACCACCACAGCATCACTCAGCACCACCACAGCATCACTCAGCATCACCACAGCATCACTCAGCACCACCCAGCAATACCACATCATCACTCAGGGCCAAGAATGCATCACTCAACAACACCACAGGATCATTCAGCACCACCACAGGATCACTTAGCACCACCACAGCATCACTCAGCACCACCACAGCATCACTCAGCACCACCACAGCATCACTCAGCACCACTACAGCATCACTCAGGGCCAAGAATGCATCACACCACAGGATCACTCAGCACCACCACAGGATCACTCAGCACCACCACAGCAGCACTCAGCACAACCACAGCATCACTCAGAAACATCACATCCTCACTCAGGGCCAAGAATGCATCACTCAACAACACCACAGGATCACTCAGCACCACCACTGGATCACTTAGCACCACCACAGCATCACTCAGTACCACCACAGCATCAATCAGCACCACCACAGCATCCCTCAGCATCACCACAGAATCACTCAGGGCCAAGAATGCATCACTCAACAACACCACAGGATCACTCAGTACCACCACAGGATCACTCAACACCACCGCAGCATCCCTCAGCACCACCACAGCATCACCTCAGCATCACTCCGCACCACCACAACATCACTCTGCACCATCACAGCATCACTCTGCACCAGCACAGCATCACTCTGCACCACAACAGCATCACTCTGCACCACCACTTCACCTCCACAGCACCACTCAGCACCACCCCAGCATCACTCAGCACCACCACAGCATCACTCAGCACCACCACAGCATCACTCAGCACCACCACAGGATCACTCAGCACCACCACAGTATCACTCAGCACCACCACAGCATCACTCAGCACCACCACAGCATCGCTCAGCACCACCAAAGCATCACTCAGCACCACCACAGCATCACTCAGCACCGCCACAGCATCACTCAGCACCACCCAGCAACACCACATCATACCTCAGGGCCAATAATGCATCAAGCAACAACACCACAGGATCACTCAGCACCACCACAGGATCACTCAGCACCACCATAGCATCACTTAGCACCACCATAGCTTCACTCAGCACCACCACAGCATCACTCAGCACCACCACAACATCACTCTGCACCACCACAGCATCACTCTGCACCACCACAGCATCATTCTGCACCACCACAGCATCACTCTGAACCACCACATCGTCACTCAGCGACACCACAGCGTCAGTCAGCGCCACCACCGCATTACTCAACTACAAAAATGTCCCCTAAGGAATTGTTTCTCAATTATTCGAATTCATAAATAGTCACAATAAGTGAACATATGTCAAATACTGCATGGGATTATCATCAAGTATCATTATTTTTATTCAAGATTCAGACAACATAATATGGCAACAATCATACTACTAACATTCTAGATCTTATTGTAAGTAGTATACAACATCTTTTGCTCCATTGTATGAACAAACAAAATATCATACAACACACATTTTTCAAAACATAATGTGATAATTTCAAATTAGCACAAAGGTCCGTTTTTGAGCAAATCGATGTTAGACGTCGACGTTTCGGTCCCCTGTTGGTTTAAACATTCCCCAGGACCATCTTCAGGACGAAAACGTTGCACATGTGTATTTCACAACATCTAGAAACAATGAAAACATACTCAATAACCCCGCATCTCAGGTATCGTCTACTCACCCCAAAAGACAAAAATCACCGGAAGTGAATAATCAGAGTAGGTGGTCTGAATCCTCAGAAACTAGAACAAATTAACCCAATAAGAGCCTAGTGTTTTAAAACATGAGCAACCAAACCCAGGACAAACACAAAAAAGTTAAAAGTCTTACCTAATGAAGAAAAGAAGTCCTGAAATGTAGGGCTTTTTATGACCACGAACTGGCCGGTTCACACCAAGATCTTGCCATCCATGCTACCCACCAATGCGAAGCTTCGGTGAACCTGACTTTTCGCGCTACAGCAACTGCCAGCATCGCAAGATTTGCACTTTGCCCTACAGCATTAACAGCCTGCAGTGACCACCAACGCTAAGCTCCATCAATGACCAACCACAATGCCCAATAAGATAATTGTACTACAGAGACGACCATCTGCAACGCTATCCCTGATCCTCGAGTCCTCCCACACCATGAACCAAACTGTTTGGACTGGACTTTAAAGGCAACTTTTTCAGCATGGCTAACCTGATCCCTGCATCTGTCCCAGCTCCATTGCGTTTGTCCTGAACTTGGGACTTTCACCCGCTCTTGCAAGACCAGATGACCGTGAGCGGCACCACCACAGGATCACTCAGCACCACCACAGGATCACTCAGCACCACCACAGCATCACTCTGCACCACTACAGCATTGCTCAGCACCACCACAGCATCACTCAGCACCACCACAGCATCACTCAGCACCACCCAGCAACACCACATCATCAGTCAGAGCCAAGAATGCATCACACAAGAACACCACAGGATCACTCGGGACCACCACAGGATCACTCAGCACCACCCAAGCATCACTCAGCACCACCACAGCATCACTCAGCACCACCACAGCATCACCCAGGGCCAAGAATGTATCACTCAACAACACCACAGGATCACCCAGCACCACCACAGGATCACTTAGCACCACCACAGCATCACTCATCACCACCACATCATCACTCTGCACCACCACAGCATCACTCTGCACCACCACAGCATCACTCTACACCACCAAAGCAACACCACAGCATCACTCAGCACCACCACAGCACCACTCAGCACCACCCCAGCTTCACTCAGCACCACTACAGCATCCCTCAGCACCACCACAGCATCACTCAGGGCCAAGAATGCATCACTCAGCAGCACCACAGGATCACTCAGCACCACCACAGCATCAGTCAGCACCACCACAGCATCGCTCAGCAACACCACAGCATCACTCAGCACCACCACAGCATCACTCAGCATCACCACAGCATCACTCAGCACCACCCAGCAATACCACATCATCACTCAGGGCCAAGAATGCATCACTCAACAACACCACAGGATCACTCAGCACCACCTCAACATCACTCATCACCACCACATCATCACTCTGCACCACCACAGCATCACTCTGCACCACCACAGCATCACTCTACACCACCAAAGCAACACCACAGCATCACTCAGCACCACCACAGCATCACTCAGGGCCAAGAATGCATCACTCAGCACCACCACAGGATCACTCAGCACCACCACAGGATCACTCAGCACCACCACAGCTTCAGTCAGCACCACCACAGCATCGCTCAGCACCACCACAGCATCACTCAGCACCACCACAGCGTCACTCAGCATCACCACAGCATCACTCAGCACCACCCAGCAATACCACATCATCACTCAGGGCCAAGAATGCATCACTCAACAACACCACAGGATCACTCAGCACCACCACAGGATCACTCAGCACCACCACAGCAGCACTCAGCACAACCACGGCATCACTCAGAAACATCACATCCTCACTCAGGGCCAAGAATGCATCACTCAACACCACCACAGGATCACTCAGCACCACCACTGGATCACTTAGCACCACCACAGCATCACTCAGTACCACCACAGCATCAATCAGCATCACCACAGCATCCCTCAACATCACCACAGAATCACTCAGGGCCAAGAATGCATCACTCAACAACACCACAGGATCACTCAGTACCACCACAGGATCACTCAGCACCACCGCAGCATCCCTCAGCACCACCACAGCATCACCTCAGCATCACTCCGCACCACCACAACATCACTCTGCACCACTACAGCATCACTCTGCACCAGCACAGCATCACTCTGCACCACAACAGCATCACTCTGCACCACCACTTCACCTCCACAGCACCACTCAGCACCACCCCAGCATCACTCAGCACCACCACAGCATCACTCAGCACCACCACAGCATCACTCAGCACCACCACAGCATCACTCAGCACCACCACAGCATCACTCAGCACCACCCAGCAACACCACATCATCCCTCAGGGCCAATAATGCATCAAGCAACAACACCACAGGATCACTCAGCACCACCACAGGATCACTCAGCACCACCATAGCATCACTCAGCACCACCATAGCTTCACTCAGCACCACCACAGCATCACTCAGCACCACCAGAGCATCATTCTGCACCACCACAGCATCACTCTGAACCACCACATCGTCACTCAGCGACACCACAGCGTCAGTCAGCGCCACCACAGCATTACTCAACTACAAAAATGTCCCCATAGGAATTGTTTCTCAATTATTCGAATTCATAAATAGTCACAATAAGTGAACATATGTCAAATACTGCATGGGATTATCATCAAGTATCATTATTTTTATTCAAGATTCAAACAACATAATATGGCAACAATCATACTACTAACATTCTAGATCTTATTGTAAGTAGTATAGAACATCTTTTGCTCCATTGTATGAACAAACAAAATATCATACAACACAAATTTTTCAAAACATAATGTGATAATTTCAAATTAGCACAAAGGTCCGTTTTTGAGCAAATCGATGTTAGACGTCGACGTTTCGGTCCCCTGTTGGTTTAAACATTCCCCAGGACCATCTTCAGGACGAAAACGTTGCACATGTGTATTTCACAACATCTAGAAACAATGAAAACATACTCAATAACCCCGCATCTCAGGTATCGTCTACTCACCCCAAAAGACAAAAATCACCGGAAGTGAATAATCAGAGTAGGTGGTCTGAATCCTCAGAAACTAGAACAAATTAACCCAATAAGAGCCTAGTGTTTTAAAAAATGAGCAACCAAACCCAGGACAAACACAAAAAAGTTAAAAGTCTTACCTAATGAAGAAAAGAAGTCCTGAAATGTAGGGCTTTTTATGACCACGAACTGACCGGTTCACACCAAGATCTTGCCATCCATGCTACCCACCAATGCGAAGCTTCGGTGAACCTGACTTTTCGCGCTACAGCAACTGCCAGCAACGCAAGATTTGCACTTTGCCCTACAGCATTAACAGCCTGCAGTGACCACCAACGCTAAGCTCCATCATTGACCAACCACAATGCCCAATAAGATAATTGTACTACAGAGACGACCATCTGCAACGCTATCCCTGATCCTCGAGTCCTCCCACACCATGAACCAAACTGTTTGGACTGGACTTTAAAGGCAACTTTTTCAGCATGGCTAAACTGATCCCTGCATCTGTCCCGGCTCCATTGCGTTTGTCCTGAACTTGGGACTTTCACCCGCTCTTGCAAGACCAGATGACCGTGAGCGGCACCACCACAGGATCACTCAGCACCACCACAGGATGACTCAGCACACCACAGCATCACTCTGCACCACTACAGCATTGCTCAGCACCACCACAGCATCACTCAGCACCACCACAGCATCACTCAGCACCACCCAGCAACACCACATCATCACTCAGGGCCAAGAATGCATCACACAAGAACACCACAGGATCACTCGGGACCACCACAGGATCACTCAGCACCACCAAAGCATCACTCAGCACCACCACAGCATCACTCAGCACCATCACATCATCACTCAGCACCACCACAGCATCACCCAGCACCACCACAGGATCACTTAGCACCACCACAGCATCACTCATCACCACCACATCATCACTCTGCACCACCACAGCATCACTCTGCACCACCACAGCATCACTCTACACCACCAAAGCAACACCACAGCATCACTCAGCACCACCACAGCACCACTCAGCACCACCCCAGCCTCACTCAGCACCACCATGGCATCACTCAGCACCACTACAGCATCCCTCAGCACCACCACAGCATCACTCAGGGCCAAGAATGCATCACTCAGCACCACCACAGGATCACTCAGCACCACCACAGGATCACTCAGCACCACCACAGCATCAGTCAGCACCACCACAGCATCGCTCAGCACCACCACAGCATCACTCAGCACCACCACAGCATCACTCAGCATCACCACAGCATCACTCAGCACCACCCAGCAATACTACATCATCACTCAGGGCCAAGAATGCATCACTCAACAACACCACAGGATCATTCAGCACCACCACAGCATCACTCAGCACCACCACAGCATCACTCAGCACCACCACAGCATCACCCAGGGCCAAGAATGCATCACTCAACAACACCACAGGATCACTCAGCACCACCACAGGATCACTCAGCACCACCACAGCAGCACTCAGCACAACCACAGCATCACTCAGCAACATCACATCATCACTCAGTGCCAAGAATGCATCACTCAACAACACCACGGGATCACTCAGCACCACCACAGGATCACTTAGCACCACGACAGCATCACTCAGCACCACCACAGCATCACTCAGCACCACCACAGCATCACTCAGCATCACCACAGAATCACTCAGGGCCTAGAATGCATCACTCAACAACACCACAGTATCACTCAGTACCACCACAGGATCACTCAGCACCACCATAGCATCACTCGGCACCACCACAGCATCACCACAACATCACTCCGCACCACCACAGGATCACTCAGCACCACCACAGCAGCACTCAGCACAGCCACAGCATCACTCAGCAACATCACATCATCACTCAGGGCCAAGAATGCATCACTCAACAACACCACAGGATCACTCAGCACCACCACAGGATCACTTAGCACCACCACAGCATCACTCAGCACCACCACAGCATCACTCAACAACACCACAGGATCACTCAGTACGCCCACAGGATCACTCAGCACCACCATAGCATCACTCAGCACCACCACAGGATCACTCAGCACCACCATAGGATCACTCAGCACCACCACAGCAGCACTCAGCACAACCACAGCATCACTCAGCAACATCACATCATCACTCAGGGCCAATAATGCATCACTCAACAACACCACAGGATCACTCAGCACCACCACAGGATCACTCAGCACCACCACAGCATCACTCAGCACCACCATAGCATCACTCAGCACCACCACAGCATCACTCAGCACCACCACAGCATCACTCTGCACCACCACAGCATCACTCTGCACCTCCACAGCATCACTCTGCACCACCACAGCATCACTCTGCACCACCAGAGCATCACCCTGCATCACCAAAGCACCACCACAGCATCACTCAGCACCACCACAGCACCACTCAGCATCACCCCCGCATCACTCAGCAGCACCACAGCATCACTCAGCACCATCACAGCATCACTCAGCACCACCACAGGATCACTCAGCACCACCATAGGATCACTCAGCGCTACCACAGCAGCACTCAGCACAACCACAGCATCACTCAGCAACATCACATCATCACTCAGGGCCAAGAATACATCACTCAACAACACCACAGGATCACTCAGCACCACCACAGGATCAATCAGCACCACCATAGCATCACTCAGCACCACCATAGCATCACTCAGCACCACCAGAGCATCACTCAGCACCACCACAGCATCACTCTGCACCACCACAGCATCACTCTGCACCTCCACAGCATCACTCTGCACCACCACAGCATCACTCTGCACCACCACAGCATCACTCTGCATCACCAAAGCACCACCACAGCATCACTCAGCACCACCACAGCACCACTCAGCATCACCCCAGCATCACTCAGCACCACCACAGCATCACTCAGCACCATCACATCATCACTCAGAACCACCACAGCATCACTCAGGGCCAAGAATGCATCACTCAGCACCACCACAGGATCACTCAGCACCACCACAGTATCACTCAGCACAACCACAGCATCACTCAGCACCACCCAGCAACACCACATCATCCCTCAGGGCCAAGAATGCATCAAGCAACAACACCACAGGATCACTCAGCACCACCACAGGATCACTCAGCACCACCATAGCATCACTCAGCACCACCACAGCATCACTCAGCACCACCACAGCATCTTTCTGCACCACCACAGCATCACTCTGCACCTCCACAGCATCACTCTGCGCCACCACAGCATCACTCTGCACCACCACAGCACCACCACAGCATCACTCTGCACCATCACAGCATCACTCTGCACCACCACATCGTCACTCAGCGACACCACAGCGTCACTCAGCGACACCACAGCATCACTCAACTTCAAAAATGTCCCCATAGGAATTGTTTCTCAATTAATTCGAATTTATAAATAGTCACATTAAGTGAACATATGCCAAATACTGCATGGGATTATCATCAAGTATCATTATTTTTATTCAAGATTCAGACAACATAATATGGCAACAATCATACTACTAACATTCTAGATCTTATTGTAAGTAGTATAGAACATCTTTTGCTCCATTGTATGAACAAACAAAATATCATACAACACAAATTTTTCAAAACATAATGTGATAATTTCAAATCAGCACAAAGGTCCGTTTTTGAGCAAATCGATGTTAGACGTCGACGTTTCGGTCCCCTGTTGGTTTAAACATTCCCCAGGACCATCTTCGGGACGAAAACGTTGCACATGCGTATTTCACAACATCTAGAAACAATGAAAACATACTCAATAACCCCGCATCTCAGGTATCGTCTACTCACCCCAAAAGACAAAAATCACCGGAAGTGAATAATCAGAGTAGGTGGTCTGAATCCTCAGAAACTAGAACAAATTAACCCAATAAGAGCCTAGTGTTTTAAGAAATGAGCTACCAAACCCAGGACAAACACAAAAAAGTTAAAAGTCTTACTTAATGAAGAAAAGAAGTCCTGAAATGTAGGGCTTTTTATGACCACGAACTGGCCGGTTCACACCAAGATCTTGCCTCCCATGCCACCCACCAATGCAAAGGTTCGTTGAACCTGACTTTTCGCGCTACAGCAACTGCCAGCAATGCAAGGTTTGCACTTCGCCCTACAGCATTAACAGCCTGCAGTGACCACCAACGCTAAGCTCCATCAATGACCAACCACAATGCCCAATAAGATAATTGTCAGTCAGTCAGTCAGTCAGTCAAAGTACTTTATTTCGGTAACATACCATATAAAGGCCAAACATACAAAATAAACACAGCACAGTGCCAAAGGATAAAACAAATAAAACCATGTATAAAAATCACATACAAACAGTTCCTGCACTATTAAAAGACATCGGAAATTACATCGAAATATCAATATAAGAAGATCTAAAATTAGATAAAAATTAGATTAAAAAAAGTGACACCTCCTAAAAATAGCCCTTAGTGTGAAATATGAGCTTCCAGCTTTAGTATTGCACATCTCTTGTATCACATAGATTGAAGAAATCTTGCTGTGGCAAAAACTATCAGGGGGAAGTATCGTATTTGAGAATCCTGAAAACTTCCCTATAATCCCTAAAGCCCCTATCACTACACAGCTGCAAAATCCATTTCTCCCTAACCCTAGTGTAAATGGGGCAGAAGAGCAGAACGTGCAGATCTGTCTCACTGCCGCTCGAACACCCCGGGCAGGTACTTACCATTGAGATGGCGTTCCGCCATTTATGCGTTACCACCTTCAATGGCAACGCTCTGTGTCTGAACTGTATATAAAGTTTCTTAACCAAAGGGGGCTGGATATCATCCAGAAAGACTTTGAAGCGTGGATAAGCCTTAATGTTCAGGAAAGTATCTGTTAGCCTACCCGTTAAGAGATGGCTTGTAGTTGACTCCATGTGGTACCTTCTAAGAGCTACATTCAGTAGTTTTTTTAGAAAGCAGAGGACAGGGATCTTGGGGAAACGACCAAATGTCTCCTCTGTCTAAAGCATGGCAGAGGTGCTTGATGTAATTTAACCAGGGTATTTTCCCCGAGGTCCCCCTCTGCAGAATGTCTCTCAGGTTATCCCTATAGCTCAAAAGCTCAGGGGTAGCCCAAAGGCGCCTCCAGTACAGGAGAGGGCGATTTGCTACGATCTCCTGGATTGGGACCATGCCCAGATCCAACCTCAAAGGGATCAAAGGCGAGCTCACAGGGAGAATGAGCAGACGCCTAATAAAACTGTTTTCCATGAGCATCAGGGGGGCAGCTGGTGTATGGCCCCAGAGCTCTACGCCATAAAGTGTGCCCCCTCTTGCTTGGGCCTTATAGATCTCCAGAGGCGGGCTCAGGAGTTTTAGTGAGGTGTCATTAAAAACCTTTAAAATGCCACCCGAAGATTGCGCCAGCTTTAAATTTGCCCTGGCCTTATGAGACCCCCAGTCCATCTTGTCATTCAGTGTGACCCCCAGATACTCGAAGATGGACACACGGTCCAACACTGTTCCATTCATATATGGGCGGGGGCAATTGGCCGATTTATAGTTAAAGACCATAAACTTTGTTTTCGAGATGTTGATCTCCAAATTTCTCAGATGGCAAAAGGAGCAGAATGCCTCTAGTGTGCGCTGTATACCTCCTGACGATTTTGACACCAGGAGAGTATCATCGGCAAACATTAGGGCCGGTATCCATCGCCCCGCTAAACTAGGAGAGTCCAAATCTTTTGCCCCCGAGAGATGTTCTATTAGCCCATTGAGGAAGAGGGAGAAGAGGGTAGGAGCCAGAACGCACCCCTGCATTACTCCCCTCTCCACCGGGAAGGAGGCAGACAGCTCCCCACTCCTCCCATTAGATAATTGTACTACAGAGATGCCCATCTGTGACGCTATCCCTGGTCCTCGAGTCCTCCCACACCATGAACCAAACTCTTCGGACTGGACTTTAAAGGCAACTTTTTCAGCTTGACTAACCTTGTCCCTGCATCTGGCCAGGCTCTTGTGCGTTTGTCCTGAACTTGGGACTTTCACCCGCTCTTGCAAGTCCAGATGACCGTGAGCGGCGCTTTGTGCTTTTAGGTGCTATACTTACCATAAATCTTTAAAATTGCATTTCACTGGTTCTACTGATAGAATTTTTTTAATTTTGGTGTCAAACAATTTATTGAATTGTACTCTATTGTACTCTATTTTTACAAATTAGAATGGGATTTTTCTTGTATTGTGTTTTCACCTTATTAATGTTTGTGTGCTGCATAAATACTTTACACAGTGCCTGTAAGTTGAGCCTGACTGCTTTTGTGCCAAGCTAACTGAGGGTTGAGCACAGGTTAATTTAATGATTTTTGTGATTCACCCTGACAAGGATTGTGGCTGTTTCTTGAGAAGGACTCCTCCCTCCTCCCTCCCCCCAATTAACAACCAATTTCTCACAAGAAACATCATTCTTTCTTCTTACATATACATGCATTTAGCTGGTTCTACTATTGCTGATTGAGAGGCTGGAACTTTGATTTTTTTCTCACACAGGAGACCATGGTTTCGCATCCAGAACCAGGGTTCGCTTCTAGGAGTCTTGTTCTGGATATCAGATTTTGGATTGCATTTTTCCAGACAACACAGATCCATTGCACCCCACATTACGAGTGAAATATTCAAATGAGCTATTCTTCCTCTCGATAAGTAGAGGTTGTGAGCTGGATGGGGCTGCCTCTGAATGAAGGCGGGGCCTTCATTCAGAGCCACCTCTCTCCATTAAGAGAGATGCTGGCACGATGGAGCTAGTCATGATTCCCTTCCACCCCCCATTGGTTGGAAAAACATAAGTTCAGTGGCCCTTTGGCGCCTGCTGTTGGCGCTGTCTAATCCCGAACACCAGGTTTTGTTGCATCTCGTGCCTGTTTTTCCCCCACCCTACTCTTCCTGTCTCCTTATCTCACTCTTGCAGGTTCTGTTTTGTCCCGGTAGTCTCCCATAGTCACTGCTTCCTCAGTGTTTCCCTACATGTCTTTTCTCCACTTCTCAATCCTCTCTTCTGTCTTGCTCAAAAACAAGTCCTGGTCACCAAAAGTGAGTGACGGCACTTGCAAACACCGGCACAAATTAAGCACTGCCCCCTCAATCTCCTACATAGGCAGCCCAGGACATCCTAAAGTCCCAACCCCTAAACCTACTACCCCACATAAATCTGTGTCTTTTTCCAGCCTGCAGCCCCGGCATTTAAGTCTAGACAATTTCCTTTGAAGTTGTTTTTTTGTAACTTCACATGCGGTTCTTTGTTTAAAACATCTCGGGTGCTGCAGACTTAGTTTCGAGTGAGTAAAACTGCTTTTTAAATGAGCTCTTCCTTATGCTTCAGTGTCCTTCTTTCGTCTGCAGCTCCAAGCGCCTCTCCTAAACCTCACTTTTCTCACTTACAGAATCATTGGTCTGAGTGTTGTATAACCGAGTCCCGGACGGAGATGCTGCCCCCCTCCGTCATGCAAGACTCCACCTCCATTTCAACACACCCTTTTCCACTCTGCAGGTTCCAATTAATTGGTTTCCGAGTCCAGAAGGTGTCGTGTCTGCAGGGTTCACCGGTCCGCGCATCCCTGGGCCGATAGCGCAGGCTCGGCTGTCAATCACGGCGGCGGTCAGCGCTCTAGTTGCTAGGGAACGTCCTGCCCGGCCTGTCTGATTCGCCTCAGTGTTTATTACTAATAAAGCCGGCAGCGAGCATCCTGCCGCACGCACGGACGGCTGCTCCAAAGCGCCCTGATTAAATCTGCCGCATCTTGAAGGCGCAGTGAGCAGGGCTGAGACGAGCCGGGCGTCACGGCCCCTGGAAGGGCAGGCCTGCTTCCTGTCATTACCGTCCGCTGCCAGCAAGGCAGCCCCGGCAGATTCATCAAGGCTGCGGGCAAGAGGACCTCGGTTGCTTGTTAGCCTTTCAGCGCGCTAATTGATGCAATCTTTAACAGTTCAGGTCTCCGGAAAGAGCGCGTCGCCCTTCTCAGGTGGAATGAATGCAGTACAGTTTATGCAGGCGTGCTTTTATGTATATGTAACCATCTTCGGATTCCCTTATTAGCTTTATGTGCGGCTTTGTAAGTATTTCCATTTTTTACATCCTTAAGATGCCACAATAGACAAAGCAGTCAGAGTAACATCATTTTGTTATTGCATTATTTGATAACAGCCAGGCACAGAACATGTGGATTGCATGTGCTGCTGCAGCAGACGCAGCTGTGTGCCGCCTACTCCGGAAATACAATTTAATGTCTGTCTCATGTGTGCATGTCTAGAAAAACACGTCGAATAAGTTGCATTGCTTGTTCTCACTCAATCTTCACATAACTCTCAAGTTTTCCAGGGCCAGGCTTGAGTAGCTCATCATCCAGGCCAGGATTTTGTTTTGCTTTCTGGGACTTGTAGTCCTTAACCCTTTGTATGCTGATGACGGAACCGCTCCGTCATCAGCTGCGGTGGCGCTGTGCTGATGACGGAGCGGTTCCGACATGGCCCTGCCGCCGCGCCTGCGCGGCGCGGATTCCGCGTCTGTGCTGGGCGTTCTATTGAACGGGCGGGGCCATGACGGAACCGTTCAGTCATGAGCACAGCCCAACCGCGGCTGATGACGGAGCGGTTCCGTCACCAGCATGCGGCCTCCCCGCCCCCTTAGCACTGCGGCGAAATAGCCGCCGCAGTGAAGGGGTTAATATGTAATGGCATAAACAGGACTACAAGTCCAGGAAAACGAAGACAAAATCAGGACTGCAGGAGCTACTCGCACATGAATCTGATCTGAGAGCTCTGTCCTTATATGGTAATGTTTTCCCAAGGAGGTCTACAAAATATTAATTCCATCCTACGGTCAATTAATTGTACCTAGTAAAAATGTAAAATCTCACACAAAAGTTATGGCAAGTTTACAAGTTGCGACTAGTCCATGTCGTTGGTGACGCTAACACAAAATTATTGTCCTGTTTACCACTTAATAATATACATCAGTGTCGCAACGAAACTTGAGGGGGCCCCTTGAACGGTACATGGAGGGCCCCCCTCCTGGCTCAATCAGGAGCTCTCAGGCCAGTGTACTGTGCTCAGGACTCCAGCGTCCCCCTGTACCGTGAGGGCTGTGGGGTGCCCATGCTACACCACTGATTTACTTATTTCTAATATACCTCACACAATGGAATTGTAGACTAGGGACCCAAATCCAAATTCTAAATTCCCTGATTCCAGGAGTGGGAAGGAAAAATTTCATGTTCATGCCCTTCCACGCTCTTCCAAGTTTCCCAGGTACACGCATTACTAGCTGCTCCAATCCAGCTTATTTTTTTTTAATTCTAGAACTTGTAGTCATGTTTATTTCATTATAAAACCTGGACCACAAGCCCCAGATTTCAAAGAAAAAAACTTGGATTGGAACTGTTAATCGTGCATGGATCTGTGAAAAATGGCAGCTGTGCCTTCCAATGACCTCTATTACTTTTAAAATGTAATTGCGATTCTCCTATTAACATGACCTGAGAATCTGGATTTCATTAAAGACACGGAGGCTAACATTATGCATTAATCCTTTAATGCATCTCACAAACAGCCGCTTACATCACAAAGACTAAGAACAAGAATAAAGTGACATCATGGTAACAATATAAGGCATGTGCCAGAGAAGATCTGCCTCTTTCAAATGCATTCGAACATCAGATCAAGCTGCGAACGAAGAATTAATCTGTAATCTGGAACGAGGGATTAGTGAACGGTGAAAAGAAAGAGGCAAAATTCATGGAGATTCATCAATTCGAATTGTCTGAAAACAAAATAGAGAAAATCAAGAAAGGAACACAATATCCATTTAAAAAAGGTAGAACAACAAGAGTTGGATAACATGAGATAAAAAAGGCATAAAACATTGTAAACCAAATCAATCCTAGAAATAAAGCTTACATTTTTTTTTTCTCCAGGGAGGGACGGGAGGGATAATGTTAGCCTCCGTGTCTTTAATGAAATCCAGATTCTCTGGTCATGTTAATAGGAGAATCGCAAATTCTTTACAAGACAGGAGGCTACATTATGCATGTTGGTAGCCTTGAATAACAACGTCAGAAACATGTTCAATTGGTTTACAATAATGATGGGCAAAGGTAGAGGCATTTGACCAATCAG
This sequence comes from Lissotriton vulgaris, assembly GCF_964263255.1. Lineage (NCBI taxonomy): Eukaryota > Metazoa > Chordata > Amphibia > Caudata > Salamandridae > Lissotriton > Lissotriton vulgaris. The sequence continues at coordinate 163,040,996 of NC_141689.1, forward strand.
CAGCCTTAAGGATAACATCCAACTTACCACCAGACCAGTATGACTTGTTGGCCATAGCGCTTCTCAGAGAATGAGCTTGAAATTTAGACAGGTCGATACCAGCAAAGTTCATAGCCAATTTAACCCACCTTTGCGATAGAGCAGGATGAGATGGGTTTAAAGGGTTTGACATAGGAAACAAGAAGTTGATTGGCATCAGGAGGACGAAGATTCGACATCCTGGAATCGTATTCCTTCATGCAATCAACAACACAGAGTTTTTTGCAGAAATCAAAACGTGGATGAAAGATAGAGACGGACATGGTTTTAGTTCTCCTAAAGATTTCAAAATTTTACACCAAACATGTCATAACATCTATTAGAGACGTCCAGAGCTTTGACATCCGAAACTCTGCAGCAAGAAACTAGGCACAAGAGAGAGGCAAGCTTAATAGAAAGACATTTCCTGTTAAGGAGAGAATTGTCAGACCATGAACAAAAAAGGTCAAGCAAAAGTTTAACATCCCAAACAGATTGGTATTTAGGGCGAGGAGGCCTTTTGAGCCTGATACTTTTAAGAACTCTACAAATTATAACATTCTTACCTATCGTCTTACCATTGACGAAAGAATGTCCTGCTGAAATTGCAGATCTAAAGCAAATAATTGATCTATAGGAGAGACCGCTGTCGAAGAGTTCTACCAAAAAAATTACTATATTAACGATAGGAGCCTCCACGGGATCCAGATTCCTCTCCAAGCACCAACGATACCATTTTTTCCAGATGTTATTATATCTGTAGTGGGTTCCTGGTGCCCACGATTCTCCAAGGAGAGTGAGAGCAGAAGACGAAAGTCCATACAATTGGTTAGATTGCCTGACACTTTCCAGGCAAGAAGGTTCAAACTCCCTGAAAGAACCAGGTGTTGATCCTCTCCGTTTGCATTTATAAGGAGGCCTTGAGTTGCGGGAATCAGGAAGGGAACATCGCAAGAAAGTTCCAGAGCTGTGGGGAACCAGGCTTGAGACGGCCAGAAAGGAGTTATCAGGATTAGAGAGCACTGTTCCTGCCTCACTTTCTGCAGAACCCGCTGGATCATTGCGAACGGCGGAAAGACATAAGGGCGGTGAGCAGTCCAAGACTGGAGAAAAGCGTTCACGGCCAGAGCACCCGGGTCTGGCAAACAAACTGTAATACTGAGGGAGTTGGAAGGTCAGCCGGCTGGCGAAAAGGTCCACGTCGAAAGGTCCCCAGAAATGAGCCAGGGAATTGAAAACGATCACATTGAGTTTCCAATCGCTGAAATCTTGAAGGAATCTCGAGTTCCAATCTGCTGAGAGATTGGATTTCCCTGGAAGATATTCTGCCCTCAAAGAAATCTGGTGTTCCAAACAGAACATCCAGAGTTTCTTTGCCAAATCTGATAAGTCCGCAGATCTCGTACCACCAAGTAGGTTGATATAAGAGACTGCCGATACGTTGTCCATTTTCAGAAGAACGGATCTGCCCTGAAGAGAGTGTCTGAAACTCATTAAGGCATAGAGACCGGCCATCATTTCTAAGAAGGTTATATGGTGGGAAGACTCTGAATGGGTACATACTCCACCAGTGTCTTGGTCGAGGAGACGCGCTCTCCAACCGTGAAGGCTGGCGTCTGACTCTAAAACAACATCCGGAGTCGAGCCGAAGATAGCCTTTCCATTCCAGGCGTCCAAATTGTCCAGCCACCAATTGAGTTCCAGTCTCGCTTGTTGATCTAATAAAACATGGTCCCCGTACCAAAGACCGGACCTGAGTGCATTGGCGTTCACTCTCTGAAGAGAATGGTAGTTCAGAGGGCCTGGGAAGATAGCTTGGATTGAAGAAGAAAGTAGACCTAAGAGTCTGGCCAATTCTCGGAGAGAGAGGGATTGCCGTCTCTAGCAAACCTGATGTCTTTCCGAATTTTTGCAATTTTCTTATTGGGGAGTAAGAGGAGATAACTGGAGGTGTCCACAGTGAAAGCTAGGAACTCTAGATATTTGGAGGGGGAAAGAATGGATTTCTCCCTGTTTATAATGAAGCCGAGGTCCTCTATCAGGTTCATGGAGATTTTGAGATCTTCCAATATTTGGGAATGAGTTTGAGACATGATGAGGATGTCGTCTAAGTAGATAATGAGACGAAAACCTCTCACTCTCAGGATGGACACGATCGTTCTCATGACCTTGGTGAAACACCAAGGGGCGGATGAGGGACCGAAGGGGAGTGCCTGAAATTGAAAGAGGTGTCTGTCCTAAATTAATTGTTGAAAGGGTTGATGTACTGTGGCCATAGGGATGGTAAAATAGGCGTCCAATTTGACCAGCCAATCTCCTTGAAGGAGAAGGTCCCTGAGAAGATGGATCCCTTCCATTTTGAAGTGACGATAAACAAGGTATTTGTTTACCTCCTGAAGGTTTATCACTGGTCTCCAACCTTTGTCCTTCTTCTAGACTAAGAAGAGGGTACTTACAAATTTTCTTTGGGACCAAGGAACCTCGATAATGGCACCTTTCTTGAGCATAGAGGAAACGTCCTCTTTGACAATTGCTAGATGTTCTAATGGAAGATCCAGAGGTCTGGGTGTAATGGTCTGGTAAGGAATGTCTATAAAGTCTATTTTGAAGCCCCGGACGGTCTCTAGAACCCACGGGTCCTGTGTAAATCTATTCCTGACATGAAAAAAGAGTTGGAGTCTCCCCCCGACCCTGTGAGGGGAATGATAAGTAAATGCACTTACTTTGAGTGTTGTTGGTTGATGCTCCACGGGAGGAGAAGCCTCTGCCACGCGAACTTCGTCCTCTCTGAGGGTAAAATTGTCTGTTGGAAGGGTAGAAGCCTCAACCAGTGGTACCTCTTTCTCTACTGGATGAGAAGGGCCGGAAGTTTTTTTCTCATGTTGTTCTGGGTCTTATCCAAAGCGGTGAAGGTGGCAACATATTTTCCGATCGTCTTGATCATGTCCTCTCCGAAGAGTAGGGCTTTGGGTTTATTTGAGGGTTCTTTCTCTGCTAGGTCACCAAGTTTTGGGTTAATCCTGTTAAGGATAGTCTTTCTTCTCTCTATATTAAGCCCTGAATTTGTGTTGCCTAGGAGAACAATCGTCCTCTGGCTCCAGCCTCTAATTATATTAACTTTGATGGGGTATTTGAAATATGTGATTCCTCCGCTAGGTCGAGGATTCTGGTAAGGGGCCGAGGATATCCAGAAGGCGATCTTGGCACGACTTAAGTGCCCTTTCAAGTCCTTTCCTGGGATCCTTTCCCAATTTGAATACAAATTTAATTAGGTCCGGATCGAGGTTGGGGGTCTGGCAGACCTTATCATCGATACATGGCCTAGGGCATTCAGACCGCATGGTATTGCGTGTATCTCTCTCTCTCTCAAGAGTTCCTTAGCCATTTGGTAACGAACTTAGCAACATGCTCGTGAGGGAACCATCTCGAGCTGTTAGGACGGGAAATGTTGTTAGGGGAGAACATCTCACCGCCCATGGGATCAAGAATTGCGTCTTTTGAAGAAGGGGAGGAGTCAGACTCAGAGAGGGCATTTAGATCCATGTCGTCTAAGTCGTTGTCATTAAGGTCAAGTACGAACTTGTCGTAAGGCTCATCATAGACTTCTTCATCTGAGTCAACAACACGTGCACTTTGATCAGTTGTGCCGCTGTGGGCACCCGCCAAAACTGTCCCGCTAGGGGCACCCATCCTGTTTGAGCCGCGAGGGGGGCCAATAGCTTTTGAGGCGCGATGGCCTCCCAAACTGCCAAACTGCGCGAGGTGCTAGGACCTCCCAAGTCAAGTGGGTTAACACCCGCAGTAGTGCCTTCGTTGTATTTGACCTTCTTAGGAGCTTTTGAGTATGAAGGTTCATGATCACGAGGAGTGTCGCCATCGTTAATCAGTGCTCTTTTGTGGGACATCACCTCTTTAAGTGTATCTAGCATGCATGACCTCATTTCTTTTTTCAGAAAGTTTTTTAAAAGAATCACTAGTGTGGCTAGGGGAGCTAGCGACTGCGTCGTCGGACTCCATGTCGGACTCCATGTCAATATATGTCTGTTTAGATAGAGCAAATGAATTAATAATTATTTCTTGTAAATTATTAAAAAAGGGAAATAAGACTGTTGATTCCCCGTGTTATAGTGTCCAGAATTCAATTAAGTAACATATTCAAATGATAATTATCAATTATCAATTGTCTATGTGAAATATCAAATTAACTCCTTTTTTAAAAATATTTTTGATGAAGGTGACAAATTAGAGGTTTCAAAAATAAAGTACGCCAGATGATCCTACAATTCAGTCCCAGAAGTATTGTTTTGGTGATTAAAACGATTAGAGGGGAAGAAAACAGCTGATCGTCGCGTCCGAAATGCTCAACAGACGTGCTCGAGCCACAATCTCAAAAGGGTAGTGGAATGACCCTTAGAAGGCACGGGGCGTTGCGTCGCCGTTGCCGATGGTCATTCCTCTAATGCGGGGCGATGAGGAGTACGAACGACGCGCTCGCGGTCGGAAAGGTAGCGCGTCTAAAATAAATGTGCATGTGATGCGCTCGCAGATGTAAAGCGAGCGCGTCAAGGTAAACCGAAGGGGGAAGCTTGAAAGCTTTAGGTGTCCCAACGCTTGGATCCCCGAGCGAGCGTGAAATTCTGAATCGAAATGTCAAAATGATGGGAAACAGAGGTGTTCCAGAATTGGACATTGGGTGAGAAGAAGTGGGGGGGGCGAAAATGGGTGAAGACTACCGTAAATTGGAAGTCTTAAGGGAGGGGTTACGATAAGGGTAAACTGAAAGAAAACATTCAGAGCAAGTGGCTTGAGCTACAGACAGAGAAGGGTTGTAACCATGGAAACAGTTTAAGTAACAATCACTTCAACAACTATATTCTAAGTTATCAAGTATAAACAAGATAAGCAGTACCAATAAAATCAGTATCAATGACAGCATCAGAGATAGTAAGGAAGACAACTTATCTGTTTGAGAGCCACATTTAAAAGAGGCAGATCTTCTCTGGCACATGCCTTATATTGTTAGTCTTTGTGATGAAAGCGGCTGTTTGTGAGCTGCATTAAAGGATTAATGCATAATGTAGCCTCCAGTCTTGTAATGAAATCTACTACTTCTCAAATTTAAAAAGAACCTTTGCATTGACTGATCAATCAACACAGAAAAATATGGCTGCATTCTTTGCATAAAAGCAGATGCACATAAAAAAGTGCAATATACTTGATCTGTAATTACTAGCAAAGCGTTCTCTATTAATTACTTCCTTCGCCTAATTTTTATAAGGAGTGGGCCTAACTCGCGGAGTGTTACTCCATGGAATTCCATTAAGTTACCTAAAAATTCAACAGTATTCTGCAGAGTTCCTTGAGTGGCCAAATTTTGGTCCGTCATGATGCTCGTACTGATTTTTAGGTCTCGGCCTGCGTAGGCTGCGCTTCCGCAGTCTCGCTGGCGAGAAAGTTTGTTTTTCAGTATGGGGGCTTGTTAGGTCTCGGCCTGCGTAGGCTGCGCTTGCGCAGTCTCTCTGGTGAGAAATTTAGTTTTTCAGTATGGGGGCTTGAACCCGCCCCTCTTCTCTATTGGATGGCTTCCTAAACAGAGGCCAGCCATTGGAGGAGAGGGGCGTCACTACGTTAAAGCCCAGTTTCGGGGGGGGGGGGGTTTAGGTTCTTTCTGTTTTCTTTCTCTCCTCTTCCCATTTGCGGGAATTTTACATTCCAGCCAATGGGAAGAGGAGAGAAAGAAAACACGCCTGAATCCAAAAATGACGCTGCGTTTCTCCGAGGCATTCTTGCTTCGCCTTGGAGAAATGTGGTGGTGTTTCCACCACCTCGGCTCCTTTCTCCCGGTTGCCTGTTCGGACCCCTTTCTCTTGTTTAATATTTAACTCCCCGCTCCTCCCCACCATCCCCCCTGATGTCCCCCCGCGATTCCCCCCTAAACATAATTGCTGTAGAACATCACTCATGTATTCCCGCACCCAGCCACTCCAGAGGGGAAAGATGTGTCCACTGGCGGGAGAACCCACCACCCTGTCCTCAAGGCGCAACTCCCAGCTGCAGCGACCGCAGCAAGGCTGGGCTCTGGGGCTAGCAGTCCACCATTTTGAGCTCGCGGGCTAGATCTTTGCTCCTGGGCCACCGCAAACTCAGCGATAGTCACAGATCTCACCCAGCGGCCGTGGGCACAGGTTGAAGCCGAAGGGGTTGATGCTGGGTCGCCTCTCGATATCATTCCGGACCTCCGCTAGAATCTTCAGCTGGAAAAGGGCCGTACTGCCTTTACTCGGCAGCTGCGATTCCTCGCCTCACCCGCAACTCTGGACGGCACCGATCGATTCTCTGGAGGTAGGCAAAGTAGGTGAGCTGTGAGTTTCCCTCGGATTGTCCACCAAACCCTCGTTGTGCTTGCTTACGATTGGCTATTGAAACCCAAATTAGTTTTCCATTGGCTGCGTCTTCCGGCAAGTGCAGGGTATTGTACAGTGTCTCAATTGATTCCTGTTCTCGCCTTATGTTAGTGGACTAATATAGTAATATGTGCAATGATGTTGCCTTTTTCTGGGTGACCGCGTCTACTTGTCTGTCTTGTGACCCAGTATAACTAGAGTCTATGTCATCATTAAAGGTTGATTACATTTGCATAGTTTACAGTTTTGCCAGTATGTTTATTTCCTTTTTGCCCTTCTTCGGTTTCTGACAACTAGGTTTGAGTGGCCGGAGGTACACATTACCCGCAGCGTTCCTAAAGGAAGTGCTGGTGCCCCTCAGTACGTCAATGTGTACTGCCTGAGCTCGAGTAGAGGCCATCGTTTCCCGTCTCGGAGATGGCAGTGCTTCCTCCGGCGAGGGGACTCTGAAGTCGCTGCAGTATGCCATGAAGCTGACTAATAGCGCTGTCGAGCTGGACGCTGGATCCCGAGATAAGGTGACAACCCAATAACCCAACAGTGGGAGACCGGGTGGAGGGCAGGTGCGCAGGACCAGGGATTGTTGTATTAGCGAGAGCATGGCGTATCGACAGGCAACGGTGTGCTCTGAGAGGCTTACTCAGTTTTATATAGCGCGGTCATTACCCGACAGCTTTAGAGTCCTTTACCAAAGAAATATATTGCATCACATAAGGCACATAGATAAACGTCATACATAATGAATAACAGAATAAAAGCCCAGGTGCAAGGCTAGGAAGGTGCTCCATAATATTGAGCTAAAGAGGTATGTCTCAGGGCAACGATCACTGTGGGCATTGCCGAGATGTTAGGGCGCTTTACAGTAGAAACCGAATATTACGTTAGGCACATACATTAAACAGTCATAAATGTTGTGCAAGGGAATTATAATAGACATAAATATTGAGTAACGCAATGAAAAGTGTAAGGCTAACCCTGGAGCGCTTCGCTTTAAAATATTGCTGGATGGTATGATGGTATCATACCGAGTGGTAGTCTTAAAATCTAAGGGTAACAGAGAATAAAATTGCACACCTTCTCTCCAATATGTCAATTGGCAGTGAAGCACTATTATAAATCCCATTGCAAAGATAGGCACACTGCTTTATGTTATCCCTTGACTCGGAAAAAGTCGACTAATGCCCTCATAAAGAATTCATGTTCAACAGTTGAAACACATTGTTCTACTAAAAGTCTTAGCTCAGTGTCAAGACTTGGTGGCGTCTACCAGGGAATAAATCTCTTCCGTGATAAATATGGGATCTTAAAGGCCTGCACCTGTAACACAGCATGCAGTTTCTTAGCTCTTAGTAAGACTCTCCCAGCTCGAGCCATCTTATGCACCAAGATGCTCATTCCTTCCTCAATCAGACTTCCGGTCTCACGACCTTCCTTTAGCCTTTTGATCAGACTAGCAGCTTCGTTATTCCGCTATTGCTTTTATTGGAAGTGCAGTATGCATAGGAAATGCAAAGCTACACGGCTGTGTGTGTGTGTGGCGCTATGTGTGTGTGTGGCACTCTGTGTGTGTGTGTGTGGTGCTCTGTGTGTGTGGCGCTCTCTGTGTGTGTGTGGCGTTCTGTGTGTGTGTGTGTCGCTCTGTGTGTGTGTGGCACTCTGTGTTTGTGTGTGGTGATCTGTGTGTGTGTGTGGCGCTCTGTGTGTGTGTGTGGCGCTCTGTATGTGTGTGTGGGGCTTTGTGTGGGTCTGTGTGTTTGTGTGTGGCATTTGCGAGAGATTAAGCTATTGGCATTGTAAATGACAATGCCATTTTTCAAGCCCAACACATAAATAAAAATGTTGTCATTAACAATGCCAATAGCTCTAACTTTTGCAAAGCGCGACCGTTGCATTGTAAATGCTTGTTAGCACTGGGAGCTGGTCCAGTGCTGTAAAATCAGCACAAACGGTACCACGCGGCACACTAGAGGGCACTGCTGCTTTCTGCAACTCGCAATAGCCACCTGCTGTGACTACCCCTGTTGAGAAATCTCGCTGGGAGGAGGTCTAGCACTGTTTTATTTCACTCACCAACGTAATATTGGTGAGCCGTGAGTGAATACAACTCTGCTACAGTACAGTTGGCGGAGTTTTTGTTGACTGGGCAAAATGCCTTGAACTCCACCGGCGGAGCAGATTTTACTGCCCACCCATATGGTAGCTCAGCAAAAGTATTTTTGGAGTGCATATTTAAATATTTTTTTAAATTCTGGAAAAGCATTAAACTCCTTCTCAACATAGTCTCTCCAAGGTTTTGGAGCTGCAAATTTAGAGAGGACCCCATCTGATTTAACTTCTACAGCATTATATTTTACGCCAATCAATTACGTTAGATGACCATAGTGTGTGGGCCCATCAACCGCATGGAATTGTATAGGTACATGGCATATACTGCACTTGAGGCCCCAGTGCACTAATGCAGCCACTCCAGGAATCTGTTTGATCTTGTGTCATACATGGTGGAGAAGCGTGGCTCAATGGTTAGAGCAGCAGACCCTGATGCAGAGGTCTGGCCCAGGACCAGGGTTCAATTCCTGCCTTGGCGGCTCTTGGAATCAATCTCCCTGGACCTGATAATTCACGCCTCGGTGCCTAGTCTAATCATGGGTCCCACTCTGTGACTCTGGGCAATAGCTTGCTAAATCTCCACAACGGCCCAAGCAGCGCTTAGATGCCTGGCTTCACCTTGGAGGTGCCCGGGAGTGGACATCTCACAGGAAAGCCAGGATGGGTTCCACAGCGGTATGAATACAGCGCTACGAGACCTCAGGGTAGAAGTGTGCTATATAAATACAAACACATTTACATACATTAAAATCCTGATGGGTGCACCCACCCATTCATGCTTCCAAGATGAATAATATTAGTACCTGTGTTGTTCATCACCAAGATGCCTAAGGGGTGCATATGTGTTTTACAAATATACATGTTATGTTATGCATCTTCTTCTGATCTGCATTTGCATCATGGTCACAGCCTTTCTCTTGACCTTCTCTTTCTTGGGAGCACCCCTTTCTTCCCTGGCGATGGGCCTGTTGTTAGTCAGTGCCTCCTCAGCTGCTTGTGACTGCTAACTCTACAAAACACCTTCCAGAAAGACTTCTTGGAGGGTTGAACTTTGAGTTTATAACGTATGACCAGTCACTTAGGGGCCTCAGTAGTCCTCGAAGGGGGCTGCACTCATGGCAGGAGTTCTGCAATGGGTAACTGTGGTATGGAGGTCATGCCACAAGCCTCTGCCGCAAGTTCATAATCCCTTTGTGAATCGGGCACAAAGTGTCAATATCATATAGCCAGACACACACATCGCTCCAGCTGCATACATGCATGTGAATGGATAAATCCCATAAGCAATTGACTGATACCATCTCAGCTTCTGTTGAACAAAACATTGCTTTTTCAGTAGTGAATATTTTATATGCATCTGCTACGACGCAGAGAACGGGCCATGTTTTTCTATGTTGATTGGTCTTCAATGCAAAGGTTCCTTTTAAATTTGAGAAGTGGTGGATTACTTTAAAAATGTAATCGGTGTGCAGTGGCGTCACCTCCTCTGTGGCTGAGGAGTGTTGCCTCACTGCTTTCTTGCAGGGCGAGAAGCAGAAACATAAAATGGTAATACATTTTAGTAGTGGGCAGGGCTACTCTGCGAGCAGCCAGGGTAGGGGAGGAGTGGTGTACCCACTCCTGAGTGTGCAAAGACTGTTTGGTTGACCCTCTTGGGCGGCCCAACCCAGTCATGCGCACCTTGCCCTTCTCCATGCTGGCTGCAATTCAGCCTGTATGGGGAACATGCCCACCCCATTAGCCCCTGGCTGGGCGCCTTTCCGACCTATCACAAGGCATGCAGTGTTGTGATTGACTTAGGGGAGGGAGCCTGGCTGCCTGCTTCCTGTTCCTGTCGGAGGCAGGAGAGTAGGAGCCCAGAAGAAGCGGGACCCGACCTCATGGTAAGTAAAACATTTTTATTAAACCACCCTGCATGACCTCTCCCACGACACCCTTACCTGCGTGCCCCCTCCCCACCCGTGGGCTATGCCGGCCGCGACTGTAGGGTTGAATAGGTAGGCACAGCTGCCAAGTTTTCCAAGTCCATGCTTGATGAGATCCTCCAGTCCAGTATTATTTTAGGAAATTTAGAGGTAGAGTGTGAGAGATTGAAATTAGGTAGGTAACTAGATGCAGACACATGCAGATATAAAGTAGAATGGTGTAAATTGGAAGAAAGTGAAGAAGGGATAATCAATAAAAAGGATTTGAGTGATGCAGGAGATAAAATGGAAAGGCTAAATACAGTATAGGATGGAACATAAATGGAGAACAGTTAAGGCGAGAGGAGACAGCATATAGAAAATAAAAGATGGAGTGTGTTACAAAGAGGAAGCAAGAGGAGTGGAGCACGGAGATATAGAAGGAATGATGTATACACATGGAAGAATGGAGAAGAATATGGAGAAGTGAAGCCATGAGAGGCAAAGAAGCGAGCATCAAAAAGACAAGAGAAGAGAAAAGAGGAATGGAAATATGAATGGAGGTAGGAGCGGAAGTGAAAGTAAAATCAAAGTGCTATGCAAGAAAAAGCCAGACAGGAATAGTTGAAGATGTTCATGAAGGATGCAGTGATAAGAGGGTGAGGAGGTACATGGAAGTATGGATTTAGCTATCAATAGTACATTAGGTGCAGAGCCACTGGGGATTGGTGGGGCGTCTGAATAACAAGAGCAGCTGCTCTTAACCAAGACCCTTGCTCATGGGCGTAGGAAGTGTGGGGGACGCGGGGGACATATCCCCCCCAGATTTTCTAGTGGGGGGACAAGGGTGGGGGGTACGAGGTGACGAAATAACTTGCCCTCTCTCTCCTATTAGTTGCTGGGCCATTGACACGTAAAAATCACTAGTGCTTTGACGTGCCAATGGCCTTGTACTTAACCTGTGTGACTTTACCTTTTGTGTGCTGCAAAGCTCCAGGAATCATTTCACACCTCGTTCTCACTACCCGGCTGCCTGCAGTCTGCACTTCAGGACAAAGGGAGAGAAGTCGTTTGTTTATTGCTGCCTGCATCCTGCCCTTCCCCAGCAGCGACCTGGCCTTATTCACGATACCCGCGCAATTCATTCACTCAAAGGCTACTGTTCTGCTTAAATGTTTATTTTAAGCAGTTGAAACTCACCCTGGAGCATTAAAACAAATTAGCATTAGTCGTAGTCTAAGCACGCATCTGGGTTACGTTGTGACAGATGTGTTAGTCTGTCCTAATACTTACACAAATAATTGAAATACCACTATTTTGTCTTATTTTTTTTTATAGCGCTACTCAACCCCATCCCGGGTGTTGGAGCGCTGTACATCACTCATACACATTATACTTTAACAATAAAACATATGTGTAAATCCTTTTACAGGATGTGTTCCATAAGATAGTGAGCGTTAAAAGGTGTAGGAGTCACATGTGCTTTAATTAATACGTTACGGTGCAATATTCGAAAGATTACAATGTATGAAACGCAAGCACTTAAAGGATCTCTTTGTTAAATGCAGTTCCCCACTTACCCAGCGACATAAAAAAAATCTATCATCTGTGTGTCACATGATGTGCTCTGTGGGAGACATATTAACCCTCTATGCCACTCTGATTAAAAACTGGAACTAGACAAAATCCTTGTCTCTCCAGCAAGTGCATTAACCTACAGAATTATCTCACCATTATTTCCACAGATTTACTGGATACATATTGATCTCAGCAGCAGGTCCCTTAGCCCCATGAGATATTTTAAAATGCAAACTTAGTAACCAATTAAGCAGAACAGATTTACTGCCACATTTCTCCTTGTTGTCGATTTCTTTCTGGCAGAGTTTGAATTAATAAATGTCTAAGTGGAGGCCAAGATCTTGCGGCGGTGTTGCATCACTTTTTTTGACCCAGCTCCAACGCAAAATCTTATTTGTTAAATATTGTAATGCGCTCACATGTACTCATGATAGAACCACTTAACGTATGAGAGGTCATAGAATCTGATGTCATTTTTTGTGATATCACTTCCTGCGAGGTCATGTGCCATGTCACACACTGTGATGTCACTTACAATGACACATAAAAATCCTTCAAAAAAATCAGGTAAGTAGCACAAATATACACTGGTTTCCATGGGGAGACCAAACCATAAACTAAGAAAGTGGAATGCGAACTACAAAGGACAACAGAACTTGAATCCGAAGACTCAGAGTTGCTAGGTAGACAAGGAACCACCCAAGGTAAGTACCCAGGAACCCCACAGAGGTTGTGGGCAAAGTGAAAACACAGCTGCATGCCCAATGGAAGTCAATGGAGAAGTCGCAGTTGCAATTTTAAAGAAGGACCCTTCCCAGAGGACCCCGGAGAGACCCTTTGTAAGACTGGCGGTTGGAGATGCCCCGGGAACCAGGTTACTTGCACCAGAAAAGCCGGGTAAATAGGGGTGATGTGACGTTGGAACCTGCCTTAGACAAAAATGGAAGACTCCGAAGAAGATACCTCTGGGGAGGCCTATGAAGGAGTCCAGTGGAATCCAAGAGTGGATTTTTGAGGATGAGAACCTGCAACTAGAGGTGAGAGTCTATGCCACTCAGAAGTGACCAGGAGTCACAGAAGCACAAGGCCCACCGATGACGGGAGGTTGAAGAGTGAAGACTGTGACATTGTTGCTGCAGCTATGAGAACCAGGCAGCATTGAGGAAGACCAGGAGCCAAGCACGAGCTGTCCCATATCAGGTTTTGGTGTTCAGGTGGTCGGAGTCCAGTGGGAGCAGCAAAATGCCTTAGTAGCCGCAACTAGCGTGGTGAGCAAAAAGATGCAAACATTGGGACCAGCAAGGTCCAAGGGACTCAACAAGTGTAGGAGAGTCAGAGCAGGCCAGTGCAATCAGGGGAGCCCCCTGAAGGAAAGGAATATCCTCAAGAGGACCCACAGGCCAAAGGCACAGAAGTTGCAAGAGGACCTCAGGCAGCTCACCAAAGATGGAGATCCACGGTGCAGAGGATGCAGTGAGGATGCTGATTTTTAAGGGATGAGGTGCTAGAAGCTGGTGCCTCTTATAGCCTGAAGATTTCTAGATTGCAGAGCCAACAATCCTTGGCAATGGAAAGTCAACATGGTGCACAGGGGTCTGGTCCCAGCAGCTTTAACAAGGGATAATGTCCCCACAATTTCAGAGAACACAGTTCAGACCTCTAGGGAGCTGCAGACCCACCACCTGTGTTGCTGGACCTTGGGAAGTCTGCAGCATGACCGGTCAGCTTCGTTGCGGTGCCTGCAGATGTAGGGAAGTGACTTCTTCACTCCAAGGGAGATCACTTTGGATGTCCTTGATGCCCACAGGCCTTCTGGAGAACCTGGATGAAGCACAGAGACAGAAGACGCAGAAGACTTGAAGAACCGGGAAACAAGGAGCAGCAAGAGTCTTCCTTGATGCACTCTCAGTTCCAGTCAAAGTCCGAAAAAGTCCAAGCGTCCAGATGTTCGAAGAATGTTTTGGTTTCAGAAGTGAGTCTTGTTCCATGACGAATCTGAGGATCCACCCACAGGGGAGCCCCTTGGGAAAGAGTTGGTACAACTTTGTGGTTCCTCCCAGAAGAGAGGCTGGACAGAGGGGAGGATACTCCCCTGTCCTTTTTCGAGTTTCGCACCAGAGCGAGAACCAAAGGTTCCTGATTTGGCTAAAACTGGAGTATGCATGGAAGGCATCAAATCTGCCCTTCAAAGCAATCTGTTGGCCCTGGAGGGCACACCCATCCCAGCCCAATACACTAAGTTCTGTCTAGGAGGTGGTCATACCGCCCAGTGACAGAAAACCTATTGTTCAACCTTTCCCTGCTCAAGCTAAGCTCAGCAGCAGGAGGGCAAAATCATGTCTGTGGTCGACAGAAGCACAAGCTTGCTGGCAGACCCTGAAATGCTATTATCAGGAGTCTGTCCCTTAAGGAGTCCCCCAGTACATGGGATCATACTTCCAGCACTGGAATTGGTTGCTGGGGTATGATTCCATGATGTTTGATTACTCTAGGTAATGTCTTTTTAGAGGAACAGCATCCACATTTTCTTGATTGATCTGGCTGGGCACTGCTGTTGGACCTCTTCAAAAAGTCCTCTAGTCCCCTCCTTTGATAAACTGATACCAAATATGACCAGGTTCAGTGCAGCAGTATATAGTTAGATATCTTGTAATAACTGATGTCCACTATATACCTTAAAATGGCTGACCACACTTACAAAGCCTGCAAAATCGTCTCTGGGATTTGTATTGGTGTCCTGCTCATCCTCAAATTTGTAACCAAGCACCCTGCCTTCCATAGGGGTGACTTAAGTGCAGTGACCTCAGATATAGAGAAACTTATATCTGTCATGAGAGGTGCAAGCAACATCTCACAAAGGCTGCAATGGCAGGCATGTAGCTGGAGTTTAAGTGGCCTCTCATAGGTGGCACATGCCGCAGCCCACGAGAGCACCCTAGTGTACCCATGCCCTGGGTACCTTAGTACCATACACTAGCAACCTACCAGGGTACACCAGTAGCCAATTGTGAATTTACCATAGTACTTACCAGAGCCAATTTTTTGGGAGAGAGCACAGTTGCTGGGGTCCCGATTAGCAGGATCCCAGCAGACTACAGTCAAAACACGCTTACACCAGGCAAAAATTGGGGTTAACGATGGAAGCAGATCCTACTTACCTACAAAACCCCCCACCAAATGTAAGGACATGAGATAGCCTTGCCCAGTTGAGCCTTCTTTTTCTAAGTAGAAATATCTGGAAAGTCCATCTGCATTGGCATGGTTACACCAAGGTCTATGTTCCACTGTATAGTCAATCCCTTGTAGAGAAATAGACCACCTCAAAAGTTTAGGGTTTTCATCCTTCATCTGTTTAAGCCATAAGAAGGGATTGTGGTCTGTCCGAACAATGAAGTGAGTGCCAAAGAGGTATGGTCTCAACTTCTTCAAGGTCCAGACCATAGCAAAGGCCTCCTGCTCAAGAGCTGACCAACGCTGGTCCCGGGAAGTCAACCTTCTGCTTATAAACGCTACTGGTTGATCATGGCCCTCTGCATTAAGCTATGACAACACTGCACCTACCCATATATCAGAAGCATCTGTATGGACAATGAATGGTTCGGAGTGGGACCTACTAACATTCCCTGCTTTCTCAGCAGTAGCTTGCTGTCTGAGTTGTTCAAAAAGGGACAGGCCTTCTGCTCCAGACTCAAGGCTTCCCTGGAAGGAACCTTGACCCAGTAGCTCTGCCTTATCAGGACTAAGCTCCTCTGTGACAAGGTTCTGAGATCCAGCCCCCTCATGAGGCTGATTCTCACTAGGAGACTTAGAGGAGGATAAATATTTACCCTTCCTGCTCCTTCTTTTGGGAGCAGGCTGGTCCATTATTCTCAAGATCCAGGGCTCCCCTAGTGTCTAACGTCTTGGACTGAGCTCAACTGACACACAGACTGAATTTCTCATAAATTCTGCATGAGTCAATTACTCCCCGTCAGACCAAGCTGACGTTTCCCAATCTTTGCCCAGTAGGCAATCCACAGGTAGGTCTGAGGATACCACAACTCTCTTTGGACCAGTTACCCTTCTCCAGATGAGATTAACAACTGCCATGGAATGATCTGTCCTGCCCATTGATGAGAGGCTGTTGTCTGCACTTGCCCAAGTTAGTGGGACTTACAATAAGGGTGGCAAGCTCAGTGCCACCATCACAGACTACATCAGTCTGAGTGCCTGTTCTGACTAGGCCAGAACCCACTTCAGTACCCAAGGTTAACTCAGCTAAACGTTTGGGGGCACTACTACTACCAGTGGTATTACTAGGGGCACTAGAAGGTTGAGGGGTAGTAGTAGCTTTATTGGTGCTAGACTTAAAGCAATTGGCATCACTTGCCCTGTGGCCTTTTTCCTTACACAAATAGCACCAAGGTTATGTGTTAGAGGAGGAAGAGGAATGGGTACTACCCCCAGAGGAAGATTTTTGGGGACCTTCAGAAGACTCTTTTTTTTTTTAGATTTCTCCCCACCTTTCGCCTGGGCCTTAGAAGCACCTTGCCTCTTCTGACCACGACCACCATGAGACTTTTGTTTCACCCTGGTACAGACCCACATGTCTGCCATCTTTCCCAATTCTTGGGTAGAGGTCAGATCCGAGTCCACTTGGTACTGGTGCAGGTGCTGATTTTAAAAGACACACAGATGATGGACGGAATGCAGAGCAAATCAAACATTCAACCCCAGTCAATAGATCTGGGGTAAATCCATCATTCTTTTGCTCACCATGCCACCTCAGTTTAGACCTGGCCATATGATAATCAGGCTTGACTCTGTGCCTCATGGGACCAGTCTAGCCCAAACCACCAAGCTAGTCCTCCTTGGACTGGAAGCAAGCATCCTAGGACCAGATTCAGGGCATAACCCCTCATCAGCCAGTAACACAGTGAGCAGGTGCTGATTTTAACAGTTATTAAGGATAGCTCACTAACAAGTAAATTGTTCAGTCCCTCATAATCATGCACATTACTTCCCTGAAGCAGCCTTCTAGAGCCTTAATAACTATCTACAAAACCTACCCAGTCTTGAGTGAGTACCTTCTGTGTGTCCCTAAACTTAACCCAGTATTGCTCAGTGGTTAACCCAAACCCATCTATGAGGGCAGTCTTCAAGACTTTGTAATTGTCTGTATATTCTTCCTTTACAGTCAAGAGTGTGTCCCTACATTTGTTAGTAAAGGAGAACCACAGGATAGCTGCCCTCTGCCTTTGAGGAACCTTCTGAACTTTACAGGCCTTTTATAAAGCAGTAATCCACTTATGAATGTCATCACCCTCGTGGTAAGGAGGGACTATCCAGCTCAAGTTCCCAGTGTCAAAGGATTGTTCCCTAACTCTAGGTGTACTAGTGCCAACACCATGGGATTCTAATCCCAAATTTTTCCCAGCCCTCTGGACTTTTAGGGTTTCCTTGTCTTGGGCGAACTGTTCCTACTTGATTCTGAGGAGGTAGTATTCCCTTTCTGAAGAATCTTCCCTCTTGCTATAGATGGAGGTCCATATTGAAGTGACAGAGGAAGTAGAATTAACTGAGGAGGACCTGGACCTCCCCTGACCCCTTTGTACCCTCCCAGGAGGAATAAAGAGGTCCTACCGCTAAGGCATCCCTCTAGGTCAAAATAAATATTCCCTGAGGGACTAGAGTTCTCCAGTAAGGGGTCTTCAGAATCCTCCAGGACATGCTCAGAAGCAGAGGCATGCGTGTTGGACACCCCTGGCTCATCTTCTGGAGCGTCACCACCTATATCCCGTTATCCAAGTTATCCTGCCATATGACCTTTTTTCTTGGTAGCAATACCTATTCCCCAAAGATTGCTTCACTGTTAATACGTAACTCTCCAAATGTCATTTGTAAATAAATCATCATAGTCTTGAGCAAGGCCTCCACACCTTCAATCATTGTTTCGATTAAATGCTTTTTTTTTGGGTTTGAATAATCCTAGCATGAGGCACATTTGCTAGTTTTGAGTATTTTTTTTATAGTTTTTGTGAGCCTACCATATAACAAAGTTTGTAACCTTCCACCCACTGTATTCATTTGTAAGCTTTACACACAAACACTATTGTTCTTGTGTTCAGTACTAACAACTCATATCTGAGCTTTGCCATACACCTCATCCTGCTTATCTTACTATATCTATCTTCTGTGAGCATCTCATATGTGTCTCGCCTCACAATGCATGGTTTCTTTTACATTGGGAAGCATCTTCCACACAAACACAGTACATCTATTTTTTTTTAGCATCCCACACAAGGTTAATTCTTATTGCAAATGTATCTCATGGGGCTTCTTATACGTTTGTGCAAGATCATGTGGTTTGAGTACACTCTACACTCATAACATACATCTGCAATAAAGCTTCTCATAGATTAGACAACAAAAGTTTTGGTATTGTGTTGTATGTTTTGCAATGCATTATGGTTTTCTCCACCCTCCAGCCTCAGGAATGCAGGCGATAAACTTCCACTGTTTTAGAAACCATTCTCGCTCTCCTTCTTGCGCCCTGCTAAACCAGAGTTTTCCAAAATGTATCTGACTGAATTCAATATTCAAACAGACAAACAAAATCCTATACAATACTATTAGACCTGTCAGCCTTAGGGTGGTCTTCCTCCAAACTTTTTGGCTGCTTACCTCCTTTTTCTGCTGATTATTTTTGTTAGCCATAGGACTCTGAGTAACTTATCATTGCTGACCAGTGTTATATTGCATGTTCTTCTCCCCTAAACATGGTAGCATTGTGTATACACAACTGGCAAATTTTATTTACTTGTAAGTACATTGTGCAGTGGTATACCATATAGTATACCCAGGGCTGTAAATTAATGCTACTAGTGGGTCTGGAGCACTGATTGTGCAACACACACAAGTAGCTCTTTAAACATGTCTCCGGTCTGCCATTGAAGAGCCATCACCCCCTCCCAAGCCCTCTGCGACTCCCTAGCTTCCTTCTTCCACAACAAAATCGCAGACATACACAACAGCTTCGACAACCGACCCGGACACCAACCCACCCAACCTTCTGCAGGACCTTCACCCCCCTTGAACATCCTTAACGACTGGAACCCAATCTCCACTGAGGACACCATCCGCCTGATGAACTCCATCCACTCAGGATCCCCAATGGACCCATGCCCTCACCACGTCTTCAACAAAGCAGACTCCATCATAGCACCACACCTCCGAGATGTCATCAACTGCTCCCTCAACTCCGCCACCTTCCCGGAAAGCTGGAAACACGCAGAACTCAGCGCTCTTCTGAAAAAACCCACAGCTGACCCCACCGAACTCAAAAACTACCGCCCCATCTCGCTTCTTCCATTCCCGGCCAAAGTCATCGAGAAAGCTGTCAACAACCAGCTCGCCACCTTCCTCGAAACCAACAAATCCCTCGACCCCTCACAGTCCGGCTTCCGAGCCAAACACAGCACTGAGACCGCACTCATCGCAGCAACAGATGACATTCGAACTCTACTGGACAATGGAGACACAGTCGCCCTCATCCTCCTCGACCTCTCCGCTGCCTTCGACACAGTCTGTCATAGCACCCTTCTACAGCGCCTCAGAAACGTCGGAATCCAAGGAAAAGCACTGGAATGGATCACCTCGTTCCTCACCGGAAGAACCCAGAGAGTCCGCCTCCCACCATTCAAGTCAGAGGCCTCTGAAGTCATCTGCGGCGTGCCACAAGGATCGTCACTCAGCCCCACCCTCTTCAACGTATACATGAGCCCCCTTGCCCTCCTACGCTGACGACACTCAACTGATCCTCTCACTCACCAAAGACCCTAACACCGCCAAAACCAACTTACACGAAGGAATGAAAGAAGTAGCCGAGTGGATGAAGCACAGCCGTCTGAAACTGAACTCAGACAAAACAGAAGTCCTCATCTTAGGCACCTCCCCCTCCGCCTGGGATGACTCTTGGTGGCCAGAGGCCCTTGGAAAAGCACCCATCCCGACGGACCACGCACGGAACCTGGGCGTCATCCTGGACTCCTCACTCTCGATGACCAGACAAGTCAATGCCGTTTCATCATCTTGCTTCAACATTCTTCGCATGCTCAAAAAAACATTTCACTGGATCCCCACCGAAACTAGAAAAACGGTCATCCACGCACTGGTCACGAGCCGCCTGGACTACGGAAACACCCTATACGCCGGTACCACCGCAAAAATCCAGAAAAAACTCCAACGCATCCAGAACGCTTCAGCCAGGCTCATACTAGACATCCCGCGTAAAGAACACATCTCTGGTCACCTGAGAAACCTCCACTGGCTCCCCGTAAATAAGAGGATTACTTTCCGTCTCCTAACCCACGCACACAAAGCACTTTACGAACTTGGACCCGAATGCCTCAACACACGACTGTTCTTCTACACCCCCTCCCGTCAGCTACGATCCTCCAACCAAGCCCTTGCGACTGTACCTCGCATCAACAAAACCACCATGGGAGGTAGATCCTTCTCCTACCTGGCAGCTAAAACCTGGAATTCACTTCCCACTCACCTTCGCCTTACTCAGAATCACCTAGCATTCAGAAAGCAACTTAAAACTTGGATATTCGACAAGTAATTCCACACCCTTCCTCAAGCCCCTTGAGACCCTATGGGTATGTAGCGCGCTATATAAATCTCCTGACTTGACTTGACTTAGTTTTACTGCCATGTCGACTTGGTATTAAAAACTCCTTCCCAAGCCTTAAACTTCTCTTTTATTACACATACATCACTTCTAAAGTAGGCCCTTGATAGCCCATAGGGCAGTTTGCTATGTTACTAAAAGGTAAGACATGTACTTTTAGGTTTTGCATGCCTGTGTAGTGAAAAACACCTACATTCATTTTTCACTACTGTGAAGTATAGTCCTCTCATAGATTAACATTGGGAATTCCTAAATACTTTCTTTTAAGCTGTAATTCATGGTTAGAAAGGAGTAGCTGTGCCATGTTTACATCTTTGGAATCGCAATGATAAATCCTCTCTACTGGTAAGGCTGGATTTCATATTACTATTTTAGACATGCTACTTTTACAAGGTGGGCATTTCTCTGCTCTTACAGCTGTGTGTGCTTGTAGCTTGTCTCCAATAAACTCCAATATTATTCCAATTGCATTTTGAGGTTTAGAAATGTCACAAAGAGTATTTAGTGTATTCTTCCTTTTTTTCGTCCCATCTTTGTTGCTTGGTGCATTCAAATGTAAGGTTCAAAAACAGGTTTTTCACATTTGGTCTAATTACTTTGTGAATGTAAATAATAATTAAAGCATACTTGCAAACTGTGACTACATGCCTGCCTTTATCAATGCTTCACTACAAAACCATGCAATTGTATTGGTTTAACCGAGCGTATGGCTCCTAGACAATGAGCAATTTGTATAGGGTCACTGGGAAGTCCAAAAAAATTGTCTTTGTCCCCCCCAGAAATTTAGTGTCTCCTACGCCCCTGCCCTTGCTACAACACTGAGTGCACATTGCCTGTTCTCCAGACATGAGACAAGAGGTCATGGGGTCACCTGCTCCGAACAGCTGATGGCTTAAAGGTGGCGAGCTGCAGCATCAGCAGCTTAATAGGAGATGGAGGGAAACCAATGGCAACAAAAGACCTTTAGAAGGACTCCCAAACTGGGCTTGGGTGGAGTTTGTGTATGTTTACTCCACGAAACTCTGCAAAATGCCGAAAAAAAACAGCCGCACTCCACAGAGTTCCACAAGCAGCGGAGTCTGTTAACTCGCGCTGCCTGCACTCATTTTTAGCACCACAAGTTTGTCCTGTGCGGTAAAATCATTGCTGACGGCACTATGGCCCAGATGTAGGTAAAATAGATTTACCGAATTATAATTACCGAATTCTACCGATTCGGTAATTAAAAATCGGTAAATCTTAGGGGTGGATATGTAGGAACATCCAGATGTTCCTTTTACCGAATCGGTAAATATCTGTATTTACCGATTCGGTAAATACCGACCGGTAATGCCCCATTCATTCCTATGGGCTTTGAAGCCCATAGGAATGAATGGGGCATTACCGGTCGGTATTTACCGAATCGGTAAATACCGATTTTGACAAGGGTGCAGGGGGTGTCACTTTGACACCCTCTAGCACCCCCAAAAAAGATTTGGGGGGCCATGTGGCAGGCGTGCCTGCCCTAAGGGCAGGTCTGCCTGTCATATGGGCCAGGTGTGCATGCACACATGTGCATGCACACCGGAATCGGTATTTTACCATGAAGTTGGATTTCATGGTAAAATACCGATTCTGTAAGGCCTCTGGGACTCAGAAGAGTCCCACCTACATCTCATTGTTACAGAATCGGTAAAAATACCGATTCGGTATTTTACAGATTCGGTAAATTTACCGATCGGTAAATTTACCGAATCTGTAAAATATGTGGGCCTACATACCATTTTGTGAATCTCGGTCGGTAACGGCCGAAAATACCGATTTTCGGCCGTTACCAACCGACCTACATCCGGCCCTATGTGTTGCGGCAGAGGGTGTTGCTGCTTTCTGCTGCTCGAGTAGACTCGAGCGGCATCTTCCTTAAGATGGGGAGAGGCCACGTGTGTATGATTCACTGGTGTGCTTGTTATCAGCATGCAAAGGTCTGAAATCAAATAGCTAGTGAAGCAGTTTCTGTTCGCGCCTCTCAGCATAGGGTACCATCATGGTGGATGGAGTCCGGAGACTGAAGCCCAGATTTACTGAAAGTTGCGCAGGCAAGAGTGGCACAATAATGCCCCACGTAATGGACCTTTTTATTGGCTCATCAATAAATGCTTTGCATCCCTATGCATTATATGTGGTCCTATGTGAAACATGAGGTAGCGTTATCCTTGCCCATGCACAACACAAACAGTAAATGGAATGGGATAAAACTAATTTCTCAGCTGTTGTGGACGCTGCACACTACAATGCAAGTGTTGATGACTGGATCTTCATTTGATGTTGGTGGGAGATGATAGCCATCCAAGCCACTTCACCCATTCAGGAGTGGGTGCTAATGCCAACTTGGCTGGTAGTAGATATGTCTCTGCTCCACGGTTGACCTGCCCCATCCTTGTCAGTTGCACCACATAGTGCTACTGACGTCAGAAGTTGGTGTTAAGCCCAGAAGGCGGTGGCTGGGAGTCTACCACTCCTGTCTCCTTGCAGCAGGCTCTAGTACATCTGACACCACCTCGACCAGCCTGGGAACCCCTGTGCATGTGCCGCACAGCAGCTGGAAGCACATGCACAGGGGCAGATCAGCTTCCTACAGAGGCAGGCAGGCAAAGGCTGGAGATTTGGGATGTACTTTGCAGTTCAGTGGCGTGAGGTGTCCCCAGCTGGAGTCCTCCCAGCCACCTGGTGGGGCAGGTCATCACGAAGCCTCCTTTTCTCAGTATACATGGGCAGCCTCGCTCTCAAGGCAGCAACTAAAGGACCCCTGTAACAAGGTCTGAACCCGGTATCACCCATGCAGCACCTCAACACTGAACATAGGAACTGAATGCAACAGCGTGACTGCAGATGCACTAACAGCATAGAGAGGAGAACTACCATATCATGTGTTTGTAACCATGGAAACATTAAAGAAATAATCTTGCACAATGTAAACAGACGCCCTATGGATGCATTCTGGCAGGATATGACTTTATTATGCCACACAATTTCACATCAAATGTGTGTGGGACACGAATCATGATATATATCTGGCGTTAACTTAGAGAGGAGAAGGTTAATGACAATGGTGTGTGTTTATTATACAGCGATCCCTGATGCACAGAGGCCCAACTGGCAGCCTCCAAGACTACAGGAAAGTGAACACGAAGAGAGATACACTTCAACCATCCGACAACTAGGTCCTGCAAACATATGTCCTCTTCACATGGTCCCATTCATCACCTCCACGCCCGGTGTGACCCCAGGAGCTCTCTCACTTTCATGCACAAGCTTCCTGGTCAGGATATGGATAAACCATTCTCGGAGGAGGGAGGGGTTTATACCTTTAACATATCATGTGGGGCTCTTTTCACTACCCAGGGAGTTCTGCACACAAAGTAGTTTTGGTACAAGGGGGCCTAGTGAGTGGATGTAGCCAGGTCTACCAGCATTGGTTCAATCCTAAGGTACCTGGGAAGTCAGGGATAAGCCATAGATGGCACAGGGTTCAAGACCACCGTCCCCTGGACAATGGACTGTAGTTTCACTTTAACATTCGAACTCACTTGGGCGGCTAGCTGTATATGGAGAGCCATCACACGTGCACGCTGCTGAGTCACTGCCTTGTGTCGAGTCTGAAGGGTTTGTGGCCGCCATCTTCAGAATCATTGACAAGTCCATGGCGAGCAGAGGAGACCCCTGGGGAACCTCCCACCGGTGACTCATGCCAGCCTAGTGCTGTCCATGCATTCCTTCAGATCCTAACTGCCCCTCCCCCTCAGTTCTGGGGGAGGAGCTCTCCTCCACCAGAGGCTCCTCCCCTCTGGCTCAGCACGACTGCCTCCAATTGCGCACCCGCGCCATTTTCCTCGACACAATCGCCTTTGCACAGTTAGGTTGCCACAGGGACTCCCTGTCACACGCTGTCACTCACCGCTGTATGTCCCTCCCTCCATGGGTAAACTAGCTATGGCCTCTCCTGAAGGTCTCAGGGGCACACGTCACTTTCACAAATACATGTGTGCATCAACCCTAGGAATTAAAATAGTCAGATTGCATTACTGAGTGTAGGCTGAGCTCTTCTTCAACCTTCAATATATGATAAACAGCTGTAAGGAAGATTCTTAATCCACACTTTATTGTAATGCGGTCAGAAAATCGGAATGCCATTTAAATGTCCTATTTTATGATTTCTTGCCAGGCTGGCTTCGATTTGCTGGTCTCACCGCAGGTTTTCAGAGCATTGATTACAGCCGACAGGCGCGGGAGCTCCGCCTGGGTTGCATTACAGATGTATGTGGCTTCCTTCGCAGAGTGAAAAGCCTTGCGACAGGCGGCGATCAATGCGCTAAATGTGAAAGTAGACGGGGTGTCTATTGAGAGATGTAATTGAAAAGTACCTCATTCTGAAATGGGTACCACTCCATTCAACTCCCTCCGCCCTCCGGCTACCTCACAACTCTTCTCCCGTATGCATAATCATCAGGGAGAGAGGGAAGTAGAGGAAATATCTGGTACAGGTGTTGAAAAGATGGGGGAAGTGGAAGAGGTGTGGCGCAGCGGCCAGGGCGACAGACGCCGGACTCTGGGGATCACGGTTCGATCCCTGGCACCGGTGGCAGGGGTCTGCCCAGCACATGCGACTCTGGGCAATATCTTGCTTAATCTTCCCGACGGCCCCCAGCGCCGGGAAACCTATGGGTAACTGTGCGCCTTACATAGTGCCCACACCGCCATCGCTCGCTCCACTTGTACCTTGTACCCAATACATTCACAACCAAGAAGACTCATGAGACATAATTGTGGGAAAACGGTGGTGCAGGTTTATTTGCATACAAATAGCAGATAGGTGGGTCATCTTACAGGCGATCCAAGACGGCAGCCCCTCGCTGACCCGCCTGCCTAATTAGCCAATTTGCACGGTAAGTCGATGCTCTTGACGGTGCAATACTTTTAATCGTTATCTCGTTTACTCCCGCCCCCCCTGTCGGGGCGGAGCGATGAGGCACACCCCCGGTCGGTTTAGGCCCCCCGACCGCCCGAAGGACTAACGGGGCGCCGACGTTGTTTCCTGGAACCCCCTCGGCTCCAGGTTCTTGGCTCGGGCACCCCTACTGTGCCAGGCAGAGGTATTGCTGTCTCCTTCTGCCGCAGAGGTACCCTTACTGTCCATCTGCTTCCAGATCGCCCTGTACTCCGCCACAGCTCTGGAGGAGGCCCCCGTCGATGACAGAGCCCCCCACCCACTTAGCTACTTCATTTCGCTCTCTTTCGCTCCACTTATACTTCCGAGAGGGACATGTTCACCCCAACCCCGACAAGTATACCCAACCTAAGGGCATTCTTACAACGCGGGAAAGCCTCTCTTAATTCCCTGTGGAACCTTTGCCACGGTATTTCGCCTCCAATTGTCCTTTGTTACTCATGTAGCCTGCCCCTTGTCACTCCCTTCTGAATGCACTGTTAGCTACCTCATGTATTTGTTCACCCAATGGCGTTGCTTATCCCCGCACATCACATTCAGGATCTTCTTCCAGAGGCACCCGTCACCTTGGACCCACCCTTGCCGTTGTAACCCTTAATTACCCCTTATGCAGCTGCTAGAGCCTGACAGTGACCATTGCATTTGGGTGATTGAATTAGTCTCTCCTCCCTACTAAGCCTTTGGGTACACCTCTCTCATAGTTCCCATTCACCACACCGCTATGGAGATCTTGTACGGTTCTTAGGACACGCCCCTAGTTGTAACGCCGCACCTCTGATGGGGATTGCTAAGGTACGGTTCTCAGGCCACACCCTTAGCTACAAAACCACACCTCTTAATGAGATTCCTCGGCGGTCAGTTGTTTCGTCTGATATTTGTCCCAACAAGGAGGGCTTGTGAAGACCTGTCCAGTGCTGCAATAATCATGACCGTGCATGTCCTATCAACTCACTGCAAGGTTTTACCTCATGTGACTTAACGTCTGCTTGTTAGCAAAAGTTGACCTCGAGCAAGAAAGACTGCCTCATACAGGATGACGTGCTTGTTAACCCTGCATTGCATAATGATTTATATCGTGGGCCAGGACAGGGGGCTGTGCCGCCTGCACAAGCACTTGGTGTTCAGAATCTTTACTATCATCTTTGAATATATGTGCATAAAACCAGAAGGTGGCGATGGTGAGCCATTGCAGTTGTTCATCATCCTTGTCGGAAATGTATTGCTTCCTTGATGAAACATGCTCATGGGCGGGTTCGACTGGCGTCCTAATGACAGTTCTAATTTGCCATAATTACAGCTCTGCCTGAGCCTGACCTGCTACCTAACGTACCCCTCACTGTGCCTCGATGTCACCTGCTGCACACTCTGCCATGTATGTCCCACCAGCTTGCTCCTAATGGATGCATTCTCAATGTATACATAAACTCGTGCTTTCAGGGGCATAGGACCCGGACTAAAATCAGGGCAAAATATACTTTAAGGGGAGTGCTATCTCGGACTGCTGCCCGTATGGTTGAATGACATTGCATTAACATGTCAAAACGTCCAGGGTGTACACCTGAGGAGTGTAGTGGGTTACTGCCTAATCCAGCCGTGCCTCTTAGGATACATGTGCTATTTTAGACACATTCGGATTTGTACTTGCATATAACCTCGTGCCCAAGCCTTGAGGTGATTGCAAGATAAGTGCTTTTATCTAATTAATTGGTTCCAGACATCTGCCCATCCCCCACTCCTTCGTCCCTGCTGCCCTCGCTCTGGACTGAATAGAGAGCACCGTTGTGCCTATCTAGTAGGATCAATGACCCCCATTGGTGGTAATTTAAACCAAGTTGTACGCACGTATTTTTGACCACTGATTAGTACAAAACGATACTGGAGTTTCCTTCCAGGATACCTGCGTTTGTCAGTTGCAAGAGAAAACTCTCAAACTGGCGCTTTGCAAACTGCCTGAAGATTCCTAGAAGACGGCAAGGCAACAAATGACCCTAACATGATTCTCTCGAGTGCATTTGTATAGGACTGAAGGAACGCCGAAAAATGTCTCCAATGGGTAAGTCAACTTTACACATTACCTTTAAGTTTACCAAGCTACCACTGGGTGAGCACAGGTTAATTGAGGGTTCGCGTTTGGAAGGACCCAACGAAAATGGTCACACTAAGCTGGTCCTGATGTGTTTCCTCACACATTATCTACGGCAATCTCTGAGACCACCAAGACAGCACAATTCTCGAGCTGCGGTGGTTAGTTAAGGTAATAATTAAATTGAAACCACCCCTTCATGGATAATCATGTCTGGTCCCCCAAGCTGTGCGGTCCAATGGTTTCCCAAATTAGAGGCTGCAATTGTCGGTGAATTTCCTCTCTGGACACACGTTTAGTGCATACTTACGCAGGAGCGGCTACACATACAAGCATTATACTAGAGAATAGAGCTACACTTTAATTTGACAGGGAAGGGGTTGTTAGAAAATTTAAATCCGGTAAGAAGGGTACCATAGCCCATAACTTACAATGTTTACCCCACCTGATCTGAAGTGCCTTCCATTGAAAAAGGTGTCCTGTCATGTGCTTGGAGTGTATCGCACCGTAACATGGCATGTACATATTGGGTAAAATATTCATTCACCAACAGATCGCAACCTTTGCTATCACTATGCCATAGCAGTGACCTCATTGTAATGAATAATTACTTACCTCTGCAAGTGTCCTGCAGAGTATTCGTGCAATACGCGTGCACCCGGTATAAGTTAGCGGCACCGCTGTGCCGGTAAGCATCTCGTACTGAGCAACCGTGGGTCACCTAGGAATTGTTATCAGAGCATACACCTTGTATAGCGCCCGTTCACTTCACCTAATCCTAGCCCCCTGATCTCAGTTCGCCCTTTCACCTCCTGTTCACGCCCGGCGCAGTCACGTGATTCCCCGCGTTCTCTAAAGGCGCTCACGTATTTATTTATAGCTTGGCATCTGAGTCCATTCTACTGTCAGTGGAATCAGTGCCACGTACATATGGCGATCGCATTGTGTATAAGCTTTATATGGGGTGAGCGACGTTGTACATAGCATTATAATTGAGGACAGTGACAGCTCCATCCTTTGGACAAAGCGAAGGCCGGAACATCGCAGCATTCAGACTTCACCCCTTAAATTGCTACCATCCATTGCTCGGGAAGCTAAAACCCACTACCGGCTACCTCACAACTCTTCTCCCGTATGCATAATCATCAGGGAGAGAGGGAAGTAGAGGAAATATCTGGTACAGGTGTTGAAAAGATGGGGGAAGTGGAAGAGGTGTGGCGCAGCGGCCAGGGCGACAGACGCCGGACTCTGGGGATCACGGTTCGATCCCTGGCACCGGTGGCAGGGGTCTGCCCAGCACATGCGACTCTGGGCAATATCTTGCTTAATCTTCCCGACGGCCCCCAGCGCCGGGAAACCTATGGGTAACTGTGCGCCTTACATAGTGCCCACACCGCCATCGCTCGCTCCACTTGTACCTTGTACCCAATACATTCACAACCAAGAAGACTCATGAGACATAATTGTGGGAAAACGGTGGTGCAGGTTTATTTGCATACAAATAGCAGATAGGTGGGTCATCTTACAGGCGATCCAAGACGGCAGCCCCTCGCTGACCCGCCTGCCTAATTAGCCAATTTGCACGGTAAGTCGATGCTCTTGACGGTGCAATACTTTTAATCGTTATCTCGTTTACTCCCGCCCCCCCTGTCGGGGCGGAGCGATGAGGCACACCCCCGGTCGGTTTAGGCCCCCCGACCGCCCGAAGGACTAACGGGGCGCCGACGTTGTTTCCTGGAACCCCCTCGGCTCCAGGTTCTTGGCTCGGGCACCCCTACTGTGCCAGGCAGAGGTATTGCTGTCTCCTTCTGCCGCAGAGGTACCCTTACTGTCCATCTGCTTCCAGATCGCCCTGTACTCCGCCACAGCTCTGGAGGAGGCCCCCGTCGATGACAGAGCCCCCCACCCACTTAGCTACTTCATTTCGCTCTCTTTCGCTCCACTTATACTTCCGAGAGGGACATGTTCACCCCAACCCCGACAAGTATACCCAACCTAAGGGCATTCTTACAACGCGGGAAAGCCTCTCTTAATTCCCTGTGGAACCTTTGCCACGGTATTTCGCCTCCAATTGTCCTTTGTTACTCATGTAGCCTGCCCCTTGTCACTCCCTTCTGAATGCACTGTTAGCTACCTCATGTATTTGTTCACCCAATGGCGTTGCTTATCCCCGCACATCACATTCAGGATCTTCTTCCAGAGGCACCCGTCACCTTGGACCCACCCTTGCCGTTGTAACCCTTAATTACCCCTTATGCAGCTGCTAGAGCCTGACAGTGACCATTGCATTTGGGTGATTGAATTAGTCTCTCCTCCCTACTAAGCCTTTGGGTACACCTCTCTCATAGTTCCCATTCACCACACCGCTATGGAGATCTTGTACGGTTCTTAGGACACGCCCCTAGTTGTAACGCCGCACCTCTGATGGGGATTGCTAAGGTACGGTTCTCAGGCCACACCCTTAGCTACAAAACCACACCTCTTAATGAGATTCCTCGGCGGTCAGTTGTTTCGTCTGATATTTGTCCCAACAAGGAGGGCTTGTGAAGACCTGTCCAGTGCTGCAATAATCATGACCGTGCATGTCCTATCAACTCACTGCAAGGTTTTACCTCATGTGACTTAACGTCTGCTTGTTAGCAAAAGTTGACCTCGAGCAAGAAAGACTGCCTCATACAGGATGACGTGCTTGTTAACCCTGCATTGCATAATGATTTATATCGTGGGCCAGGACAGGGGGCTGTGCCGCCTGCACAAGCACTTGGTGTTCAGAATCTTTACTATCATCTTTGAATATATGTGCATAAAACCAGAAGGTGGCGATGGTGAGCCATTGCAGTTGTTCATCATCCTTGTCGGAAATGTATTGCTTCCTTGATGAAACATGCTCATGGGCGGGTTCGACTGGCGTCCTAATGACAGTTCTAATTTGCCATAATTACAGCTCTGCCTGAGCCTGACCTGCTACCTAACGTACCCCTCACTGTGCCTCGATGTCACCTGCTGCACACTCTGCCATGTATGTCCCACCAGCTTGCTCCTAATGGATGCATTCTCAATGTATACATAAACTCGTGCTTTCAGGGGCATAGGACCCGGACTAAAATCAGGGCAAAATATACTTTAAGGGGAGTGCTATCTCGGACTGCTGCCCGTATGGTTGAATGACATTGCATTAACATGTCAAAACGTCCAGGGTGTACACCTGAGGAGTGTAGTGGGTTACTGCCTAATCCAGCCGTGCCTCTTAGGATACATGTGCTATTTTAGACACATTCGGATTTGTACTTGCATATAACCTCGTGCCCAAGCCTTGAGGTGATTGCAAGATAAGTGCTTTTATCTAATTAATTGGTTCCAGACATCTGCCCATCCCCCACTCCTTCGTCCCTGCTGCCCTCGCTCTGGACTGAATAGAGAGCACCGTTGTGCCTATCTAGTAGGATCAATGACCCCCATTGGTGGTAATTTAAACCAAGTTGTACGCACGTATTTTTGACCACTGATTAGTACAAAACGATACTGGAGTTTCCTTCCAGGATACCTGCGTTTGTCAGTTGCAAGAGAAAACTCTCAAACTGGCGCTTTGCAAACTGCCTGAAGATTCCTAGAAGACGGCAAGGCAACAAATGACCCTAACATGATTCTCTCGAGTGCATTTGTATAGGACTGAAGGAACGCCGAAAAATGTCTCCAATGGGTAAGTCAACTTTACACATTACCTTTAAGTTTACCAAGCTACCACTGGGTGAGCACAGGTTAATTGAGGGTTCGCGTTTGGAAGGACCCAACGAAAATGGTCACACTAAGCTGGTCCTGATGTGTTTCCTCACACATTATCTACGGCAATCTCTGAGACCACCAAGACAGCACAATTCTCGAGCTGCGGTGGTTAGTTAAGGTAATAATTAAATTGAAACCACCCCTTCATGGATAATCATGTCTGGTCCCCCAAGCTGTGCGGTCCAATGGTTTCCCAAATTAGAGGCTGCAATTGTCGGTGAATTTCCTCTCTGGACACACGTTTAGTGCATACTTACGCAGGAGCGGCTACACATACAAGCATTATACTAGAGAATAGAGCTACACTTTAATTTGACAGGGAAGGGGTTGTTAGAAAATTTAAATCCGGTAAGAAGGGTACCATAGCCCATAACTTACAATGTTTACCCCACCTGATCTGAAGTGCCTTCCATTGAAAAAGGTGTCCTGTCATGTGCTTGGAGTGTATCGCACCGTAACATGGCATGTACATATTGGGTAAAATATTCATTCACCAACAGATCGCAACCTTTGCTATCACTATGCCATAGCAGTGACCTCATTGTAATGAATAATTACTTACCTCTGCAAGTGTCCTGCAGAGTATTCGTGCAATACGCGTGCACCCGGTATAAGTTAGCGGCACCGCTGTGCCGGTAAGCATCTCGTACTGAGCAACCGTGGGTCACCTAGGAATTGTTATCAGAGCATACACCTTGTATAGCGCCCGTTCACTTCACCTAATCCTAGCCCCCTGATCTCAGTTCGCCCTTTCACCTCCTGTTCACGCCCGGCGCAGTCACGTGATTCCCCGCGTTCTCTAAAGGCGCTCACGTATTTATTTATAGCTTGGCATCTGAGTCCATTCTACTGTCAGTGGAATCAGTGCCACGTACATATGGCGATCGCATTGTGTATAAGCTTTATATGGGGTGAGCGACGTTGTACATAGCATTATAATTGAGGACAGTGACAGCTCCATCCTTTGGACAAAGCGAAGGCCGGAACATCGCAGCATTCAGACTTCACCCCTTAAATTGCTACCATCCATTGCTCGGGAAGCTAAAACCCACTCCATCGAGATTTCCATTTCTTACGCAAGTACCAGCAACAGAATTTAAACACGCACGCAAACATCGAGACCGACGCATGTAGCCAAGCACGTGCACTAATATTTTCGGGGAACGATAGGATATTTCATCTTCTGACCCTTTCCTGCCGTTGTCGGCGCGGTGGCATACCAGCACAGAGCTTTGGGTACTGTGCACGCTCACAGATAGCGCCGTATCTGAACCTTTCACACACCGCTTTTGGCCGCGCGGCAGAGAAGCGTGCCTGTTAAAAGTCATTTACCTACTGCACAGGCTGCCATGGTCATGTTTCTTCCAGTGGGCAGCATTGCAACAAACTGAAATTTACCATGCATTACTGAATCGCCATGTACATTGCTTATGGCAACTTGGCACTACGATGCTAGGCTGTGTGCGTTGTTGGGGAATGCCTAAAAGCCAGAGATCAACACTTGGCCTGCTCCCTGCTCTCATACGAGGTGAAGCAGCTGATAGTTACTTGAACCAGACACATCGTGTGTTTATAAGGGAATTAACCGTTATACTCCGCGGGCACTAGTAACGGCCTTTTGCTGGGCACAAAACCTATTTTGTGAGCAATCAAACGGTGGATCTGTTAGTCCGACAGCGCACCTACTAAGGGCCTTGTGCACAACATACCCTACGTTGCAAAAGAAAGGAAATGCTTAGGACCCGTATCGATATGTTTGTTTGGAGTCGGTGGGTGTCTTTCATGGTATTCACAAAGAAGCACCGGCTGGAAATCTAGGACAGCCATATTCTTCCAGGAGCAGTCTCATTCACATTTACTCATGTAGAGTTTCAATTAGGTGGAACATTTTGCTGCGGAATAAATGTTCACTCTCACTTTTCCCTCCGCAGAAAACACTTTATTTCCACAGAAAATTATTTTTTCCTGTGGCCAAAACTCATGACCTTGCGCGCTAGCGATTGGCAGCTGGGCTCATGTCACGGAATCTGTCGGCTGGAAGGAAGCTGAGTCATCTGCGTCTGCAGCTTCAAATCCCCGCGAGCTAGCTCACCTGGTTATGTGCCTGCTGCAGCGATCTGTGTGTGAACGCGGGTGGGGGGGGGGGGGGGGGGGGGGGTGATCCCTGAAAGTGCGGGCGCCCCTTACTGCGTGAGCCTCGGAACTCGATTCCCCAGAAAAGTACAAAGCGCCTGCAGAGGACCCCGAACACCCGCGCTCCTAACATAATAGAACTATTGAACGGTAGTCAAGCCCATCTGGCTACAATACCGTAACCGTGAAACTGGCTATAGTTCAGCGGGATTATTGCAGATCATCACAGGAATTTACCAATCAAGACCATTGTATAAAAGTAACACAAGTTACGGGTCTGCTATGCATTGCCTCGCTGCACCCAGTGGTCCGAAGAGACAGACTGGCTCCAATCATTGGCAGGGTCTCCCTCAACTTCCAAAGATTCATATTAAACGTGAACCCGCAAACAACAGCACTACAGTCATGCAAAGCCACAAGGACATATTTCGAATGACAGTTTTAACGTTTAGCCCTCTGGAGTAATGAAGCTCCTTATGCTCTGTGCACAGGAACAATGTCCAGTTTAAAAGCGCCGCGTGCAAAGACCTGAATTCCCGTAGCCAAACTTTAACTGCTAAAGGATCACGGCTTTGCCGCACGCAATGTGACATTAATAAAACCAAGCCGTACGGAGTGTAGATGGACGTGTGTAGTCTGCGCGATCACCCACACGCTCGATCCTAAAGATTAAACTGCCATATGAGGGTAAGCAGCTATGAATAAACGGAAATGAAGTGGGTCGGGTGCCACTAACGTGTTCCTTAACTTTCCCGGAACGCCAGTTTAGCAAAGAGCTAAAGCTGGACCTCATGACCCTGCGCTATCGTGACAACTACTGATAAGGGTCTTGTGAAAGAAACCACTCAAGATTTTTACCCATACAACTCGGTTCCACCGCGCATTTCACACAGTGCTTGTTGATTTGAGATGTCTCTGCAGTGGTCATACACGATAGGGTTGAGATGCCTCACTATGCTGTTATAAAGTGTTTGTCATGCACAGTGCTTGTTGATCTGAGATGCCTCTGCAGTGCTCATACAGGCAGCATTTGAGTCCCCTGGGTTGTGCTGATTACTAAGGGCGTTTGAGATGCTTCCACCATTGCTAACAGAAACGGTATGAGACGCCGGGCCCTCGCTGATATAGACAGGATTTAAGATGCCGGGGATTTGCTGACAAAAAAGGTTTTTTTTGACTGGAATGCCCTTTCATGCAGCAGAGAAGGGTTGAAAGAGGGTGGCACCGTGGAACAAGATCCCAGGGGCCACCCAGCTTTATTCTTGCCATGTTTGCCTCAACAGATTTAAGCAAAAATAATGGCGACCCAGACAGACAAAGGGGAGAATGCGGCTTTTTTTCCAGCAATGTAAAGAAGGCTTTTCGTGCAGCCATTCAGGCCAGCCTGTGCGTCCTCCCTTCTGCGGTATAACTCATCATTCGGGGATTGTATGTACTGTGGAACGGTGCAGTAGGTTAAGTTTATGTAAATGCTGTGGTGAGAACGGACACATTTATATCCAGGCCTTTAGAACTCGCCTATTTTTTAATCGTCAATATTTTCATTAGCGACGAGTTTATACAGCTTCTGAGAAGACACCATACCTGTACTGCATTGCCTTTCTGGCGCACACCCCTCAAACATGCACACAAGCTCATGATGTATGGCATTTAAAGACCTCACCACTTTCACATACAGACATACTGTCACGCTCGTTACTCTGACAATCCCCAATCTCCCGCGACTAACAATAAGTGTGTCCTTGTCCTACTACAGCGCATTTAGACCTACGCGCTCTATAAATCTCAAAGAACATGGTGCTGTCATCGCCACCATTAATGCATCTACTGTTGGTAATAAAATATAAAATGTCTCAATGGCCGCCAAAGGAGAACGCCCAACACTGCTAGGCTGCAAATCAGTGAAGGGGACACGGATGCCTACGGATTACAAAACACTATGCGGGCCAGCCAAGGGCATGAATGCTGGTAGTCCGAGGGCCAGCATGCCGATACCCTCGTGCAAGTGGTGGAATAAGAGAATGCCTCCTCGCTGCCAAGAAGTTATACTGTAGAAATAACGAGTTAAAGTGGCTTGCCGATTTGCGGTCGCATAACCCTACATCAATGCCTTTCTGAAATACATCCTAACAAATCGAGGCTCATAAATGCAGAGCAGGAAATCTTTCTTGTTGGCAGGGTTTTTCATTTTCCCCGCGCGCATCCCCGAGCGACTGGCTGCCCAGCACACCACCGCGGCAGCAGAAAAGAGGGAACACGGATTCAGCAGGACGAGCACACATTATCAGCCAATAAACCAATAATCCATTAGTGACCAAGGCTGCTGAATAATACAGGCCTCTCATATTGCTGTAATTTATGCGGCCGGCTCGAGAATAGACAAGATTATTAGAGTGAAGGTTACTGGATGGCACATGATGCATGACCGAGCAGCATTGATCTTCACACAACAGGAAGGTGTCTAGACTCGCGAGATGTATGGCCCTAGCATTCGGAGCAAGGCATATTTCACTGGAAGAACCCTGAAGTATAGTAACACCGAGGTTACTAGACGATAACCGGTCACTGAAGAACCAAGCCCCGGGCATCCGAAGTATCGTGACAAAGGACTGCCGATGGCTGCGGCCCTGAATTTGGCGCCATTCGAACTGCGGCTACCTCAGTGGTCATTTCCTAGCCTCTAAATCTGCGCACCGGACTAAATGCACCGAGGTTACTAGACGATAACCGGTTACTGACGAACCGAGCCCCGGGCATCCGAAGGGCCGTGAACAAAGGACTGCTGATGGCGGCGGCCCTGAATTTGGCGCCACTCGAACTGCGGCTACTGCGCACCGGACTAAGTGCTGCGCGCTTGAATGCCCTCCTCTAATGTGCCGGACGGCGAAATAGCTAATAGGCTGATACCGAACCCGACAACAGTAGCCTTACTTTAACCAGCATTCTGCAGTGTGCCACGGAGTTTTTCCATCTGCTCTCTCCCCGCGTGTGCTCATGGCGAGTGCACAGAGTGCCCGCGCAGCTCGACGGATACCACGCACAATACCCACGGCTCATCCGCCCGCCTGCCCATGCGGTCAGCCCGCAATTTAGCCACGTCTCTCTCCCCCGTGGTATCGCAACCACAGGCCCCTGTGCAACCTGGGCTTGACCCAGGGACGGGGCGGGGGGGAGTAAAGAGCATGGCACTCACCTACAGACGACGAGACCGAACCGAACGAAGACGTGCAGCAAGCAGGCAAACAGCGCAGAGTAGTCCCGACGACACGCGGCGGAAAAGAGGAAGTACTAAACCAGGCTGGCCTAGATAAAGGCCCTAGGACCGCCCACCACCAACATGCTCGCCCTGCATTGGCCACCCCCTAAAGGGGGCGGCACCCTGCTGTCGCGCTGCTGCGTTTTGTTCGCGAGGCATGTGTCACTAAGACGCTGTCTCGCGTTATCTCCCCTTCGCGTCGCGCGGCCAGCGGCAAATACAGGATTATTATTATTAAGTGGTGGAGCCCTCATGGAAGCAGCTGCGTGCAATATAAATTATATTTCATTCAATAATTTATTCATCCATTCATTCATTCCCTCCACATGAGTATCTATCCTTTCCCTCTTCTGGGTATTTGCTTTTAGTTACTTTTTTTGTCTTTATAGGTATGAATTAAGGATTGTCAATAACATTTATAAGGTAATATCACTTGTCTATACCCAGTGCCACTAGAATTGTGCGGCAGGAGAGGGCCAAATTATGTGGCAGGGTTGAGTAAACTGTGCAACAAGAAAAGTCAAATCATGCGTCTTAATGTAGCACATCATAGAAATAGTTTTACTTTATTATGTCATCATTTGTAAACTTGGTAATACTGTATGAGCATTGACTGCACCTCATTAGTACGAGTTTAATACCCAAACATAGCCATACATAGCCAGAAAGGACACCAGTCCAGCTTTGCAAAGGACCTTTCACATCGGGACAACACGTGTTGCTGTATGTTTAGTAACGTTTGTTTGGTTTGAGCTAGAAACGAATTTTATTTTTTGTTAAAATCTGCAGATTAGGCGGCAGATGGTGGATTATGTGGCAAATAGCTGGTACCAAACTCATTACAGAACTTTCTGCCTATGTGGAATTGCACGCTTTGCAATCTGTTGGAAGCATTCAGGTCACACATATCATTACCTAACAGCAACATGGTACAAGTCTCTTACCATTTCTACCACCAAGTTATTGTTACATGAAATTTATTTGGCAAATTGTCTGAATCATAAAGAGGAAATGTATATATTTTTTCTTTTTTTCACCAGTTGTCCATTTGCCTAGTTGACAATTGGTCATTACGGTGTATGAGACTGTCAACCGGATCTGGCTTCGTGGTCAGCATCATATTTACCTCCAAAACCTACTCCCGGAATAACTGTGTCACCCTGGGCTCCACCCACCGCCCCCCTCCCCTGTCTTTTCAACAGCTATCTCACCTCTTTACTAAGACTGATTCACACCTTCTGATCTGTTGGCTACCAATATGTTGATGAAACTCAGATTATTATTAACATATAACATAACATAACATTCTCAAATCCAGAAAACCCCATATATAAACCACAAGGGGTGCAAATTGAGATGGACAGCTACTTCTGCTCTTGAAACTCTAGGGGCCACATCACCTTGCCCCAGACCTCAGTTCACAGGGCTTTGCCTCAAGCCAGATTTGTAGCACTGCCTATGTCACTGGGAGCACCCAGTGTAATCACGCAGACGTTGTTATGACTCAACACACTCCTACAGCGACAAGTAGCATGCTGCAACAAGAATGAACACAGGTGGCGCTCTACCTCATTCCAAGCCAGCAAAGTGTGGTGCTCCCTGCCCGACCAGATAAGGAAACTGCAGAAGTACCTTGCAAATTTAAGATCATTGCCCTAAGTGATGCATAAGCAACTGCAAGAAAACAACAATAGACCACAGAACTAGTGGGCCACAATGCAAACAAGTATAATAATTTCCAGCCTGAACTCAACAACACTTAAGCAGTGGGGGCTCCTCCCAGTGGTAGAGGAGCGTCGTTCCACTGCCTGGCACGGAGCCAGCAAACGAAAAATAAAACCATGCTCTAGCATCATTTTGTTCTTCTTTCCAGGCTCTGAGCCGTCTTGTGTATGGAGGGGTGGGGCATGGGAGGTGGGAGGAGAAGTGCTTGTGCACTCCCTAAGTATGCACATATGTGTTTAGCCAGATGTCTCAGGCCGACCAAAACACATATGTGTAATGATGGGGGCCCTGGGCCCTCATGCTGGAAAGGACTGATGCAGACACAGTCAGCTACATGGTACAACTGGCCCAGAGCACGTGCGCTCGGCCACTTTTATTAAAGCTGTGTCACCTGACCAGTGACATCAGTGGTGGGTGGGTGTTTAGTGTAGGGCATACAAAACACTAGACTGCTGACTGTGACTCTGGGTCACTACATCCCTCCCAAACTTGGGGGAAAATGAAAACAAACGAAAGTCCAACCTGTTGGAGAAAAAGTGCAGTTCGCAAACCCCACGACAAAGTTCAACCTGTGGGAAAGAAAATGTACATACAATATAAGACTGGACTCTATAATTTGAAGTGAGTCTCTTTGGTGGATTGCAGGTCGCAGATGGTGTAGTTACTGTATCCAGGACTCATGAGTCACTGTGGCATGGTTTGCCGTTGTTCGGCGGGTCCTATCTTCTGTCTGCGCCGCCTGGACATTGTCCTTTGCCTTGTCTTTGCTTCACACCACTGGTGACAGTTGGTAGCTAGATAGAAGGGTGACGTGATCCGAGTATTGTTTGTCTTCGCGGTTCTCCTCTTCAGTCCTGGTCCTTGGTGATGTCTCGGGCAGGCTTCAAAGTATTTCTGGGCAGATGAAAGGAGTAGGTGCATACATCCCTCTCACTAGGATGCCCCTCTCGCCGGTATTCCTCTCTCACAAGATGTCCGGGAGGACCTCTTTGCCAGGTTTCCACTGGACTGGTGTTTTCGGTCATGTTGCTCCACCATAGCCTTCGGGCCGTGAGCGGGGCGCTCCACGATCTTCACCGTTTGCTTCTTGGGCTGCCACGGGTTGGTGTGGAGTGGTCAGTTCCTCAGCCGGATGTGTGAGCACTCTCGCCATCCAATCTTCCGCTCAACCCCAAAGTTAGATTGTTGTCAACCGTCCAAACTTGCCCTCTTCTGCGATTGCCACATGGATGAATGGCTTGTAGGTGGATATCTTTGACTTGTGACGCCGGTGTTCCTGCCAGGCCTTGTTCTCCACTGCACTCCAGTGTTCTGGTGCATGTCGCCATCTTCTCCTGATGTTTGTGTGAGTTGGCTGGTCACACCTCTTCTCTTCTTGTGATCTTCTAGTGGCACCGTGGCACTCGCTTCCCTTCTTCTCCTCCTTTCCTTTCACGACGTGGCCGGTCCCTTTTCTTTTCTTCAACCACCCAGGCCATCTCCGTGTGGCGTGCACTCCACACGTGTCTCCCTGGTTGCGTCCTACCCTTAGGACACGCCTTCTTTTCTTCCAATGACCAAAACCAGGCATCGCACCTTTCTTCCTGTCGCTCCTCCTTTACTTCGGGTCGGTGTTATCAGACCTCTTCTGGGTCCCGTCCATGGACCTCTTCTTGAACTTCACGTCGGTCTTCATGTCAGAATATTCAGTTACTTTAGCTTTTACCTTCTGGCAAGTCTTCACAGTCGTGACCTGGCAGGTCATCTTCTCCTTTTCTTTCTGGGTGACCATCTGACTGGTCATCTTCTCCCTTTCTTTCCGGGCGACCATCTGACTGGTCATCTTCTCCTTTTCTTTCCGGGCGACCATCTGACTGGTCATCTTCTCCTTTTCTTTCCGGGCGACCATCTGTCTGGTCATCTTCTCCTTTTCTTTCCGGGCGACCATCTGTCTGGTCATCTTCTCCTTTTCTTTCCGGGCGACCATCTGTCTGGTCAGCTTCTTCCTTTCCTTTCGGGCGACCAACTGACTGGTCCGCATCTTCTTTCCTTTTCTTTTCGGGCGACCATCTGACTGGTCCGCGTCTGGCGGTGACTTTCTGGCAAGTCATCTTCGCTGTGACCAACAACAATAGAAGGGGGCTCCCCGTAGGGTTTCTCAATGATATACAGGCAGGCCAAGGGGGGACAAAACCACTGAGAGAAGAACAAGGAAAGAACCCTGCCACTTGATAAGATGAGGTCCTAGTAAAAGGATCCTATTTCGATAAAGAAAGGGGGTGATTAACACAGTGGTTGAAGCTACACACAGCAAAATTATGTCATTCCAAGAAGAATCAACAACATATTATGAAAAAATATATCTTTTTTTTAATTATTATTCTTATTTTTCTCCTTTAAATATATTCAAATCACATACATATAAAAATTTATACAT
Source organism: Lissotriton vulgaris (assembly GCF_964263255.1). Classification (NCBI taxonomy): domain Eukaryota; kingdom Metazoa; phylum Chordata; class Amphibia; order Caudata; family Salamandridae; genus Lissotriton; species Lissotriton vulgaris. The sequence goes on from NC_141689.1 coordinate 163,082,060, forward strand.
TAACTGGTTATTGAAAAAAGCACACGAACAAAATTTCATTTCAGAATTAGAAACTGCCCATACTTCATACACACTACCACAGTCATTCATACAGGGGTTTTCCTAACTAAGGTAAAGACATTCAGCTCTCATTAATCCATTTCTCTAGTCCTGGTATAGACAACAATAGGTCTTAATTTGGTTGTCCAACGCGGGAGATTGTTTAAATCCAGGTAGATGTTATTAATACGGGTCCCGATGTGATTGGAGAGGGTTGCCGTATTCCTGGGACAATGTGCTTCGCTGTGACCCACTGACAGGTCTCCGAGGACGCGATCCCTGCGTCACTCAGTCGTGGTGGCGTGGAGTTCCTTCACTCCGTGCGCATTCCTGCGCAGTGCTGTTGGGTCCTGAGGTGTGGAGTTCCTTCACTTCTTGCGCAGTGCTGTTCGGTCCTGAGGTGTGGAGTTCCTTCACTGCTTGCGGGTTCCTGCGCAGTGCTGTTCTGTCCTGAGGTGTGGAGTTCCTTCACTCCTTGCGCGTTCCTGTGCAGTGCTGTGCTGTCCTGAGGTGTGGAGTTCCTTCACTCCTTGCGCTGTCCTTCGCAATGCTTTGCTTCTGGCGCGTTCCTGCGCCGTCTCTTGATGTGTCCCTTGCGCTTCTGGCGCGTCCCGGCGCCGTCTCCTTGCGTGTTCCTGGAGTTTTCTGGTGCGTTCCTGCGCTGTCTCCTGGCGCGTTTCTTGAATTTCTCTGGGTGCACTTGGGGCATGCTTGCTTACACAGGAGTCCCTTCCTTGGCTTGTGGCGCAGTCCTATTCTTCAGGCGCGTTCTTGCGCAGTGCTGCGTTGTCCCCTCGAGTTCCCTTCAGAGTTGACGTGTAGACACCACTGTTCTTTTCTTCCGTGTCTTGCTGTGGTTCTTGTTGTCCACCATTCCTTCTGATTCCTGGTGGTGGCGGCACCACACCTAGCAGACGTGGATGTGACTTATCCCCTTGCCTCCGTGGCAATTAGTTTGAGCAATGCTTGCTTCTGTGGTGTGTGTGTGTGGGTGCAACGGTGCTAGATGGCCACTAGATGGCTCTGCAAGCCAGGCAGCTCCCTGATTGATGCTGGTTTTGCTCATCCCGGCAGGGAGGCGAGGAGCAGGCTCTGGAGCAAAAAGGCAGGCCTGCCCAGGCCACGGGACCAGAGTTACCCAGGCAAGTGGAAAAGGGTCCTTAACGGTTGTGGAGGTGCTGGCGCACCTGTGGACACTCTGGGGGAAAGTGTTCGCTGCGCGACAGTCTTCTTTGTGTTGGTGGCGGGGCCGGCGTCTCAGTAGCCTGGCCCTGTTGGCGCATTGGTCCTCACGGCACTACAGGCGGGCATCTGGAGCAGGAGCCTGGAGCTGCTTGCTCCACTAGGGCAGTCTGTTCCTTGGCCGGCCAGGCGGGGGGGCTAGGGCATAGCTTCGTCTGCGCTGTTCTGACCAGCCACGGGTGGGCTCTGCACCGGCTTGGCCTACTTGGGGGTGCTGTGGCTAGCACCCATGCTCGCTAGTGCAGGCGGGGCATGGTTCTCCCTTGCTGCGGGTGGGCTCGCTGTGGCTGACTCGGCGGGTGAGCTCCGCTCAGTCGTTCTCTCGCCCGGCAGGTCACTGCACGCTGCAGGCGCTCCAGTTCATTCACCCCGCTGCCGCAGCCTCAGGGCATACACGCTGCGCGGCGGGGGACAGACAACGCTGCTGCAGGCAGGCCGCGGGTGGGCTCCGCTGGCGCTGCTTTATTTGAAATTTAATGTGGCTGCAATTACGCCCGGCAAGGCGCGCTGGTCATGCGGGTGGGCTCCGGTTATGATACAGTCACGGGGGTCGCTTTAGGCTTGCGCGGCCCCCTCCGCTCACCTTCGGCTGGCTGGCTGGCTTCCTTCCTTCACGCGGGTGGGCTCCTCGGAGGTCGTAGCGTTTGGCTACCAGTCCTGGCTCGGTGGCGGCCGATGCAGGTGGGCTCTGCACGGCTCTCTCTTCACCCCAGGTAGGGGGCTCAATCGCGGCCGACGCGGGTGGGCTCCGGTCGGTCGCTCCTCTTCACCCCACCCAGGGGCTGTGCAGGCTTTGCTCACAAGGTGTGGGGGTAGGCTCCCGGTCACCTTCTTGTCTGCAGGCAGGCCCGGGGCTCAGCTTCCGCCCTGCAGGCCTCTCGGCGGCCGGCGCCGCTTGCCCGGAGGGGTGTCCTCCACATGGGCAGTCCCCTTCTTCTTTACGGGGTTTTTTTTTTCTGTTATATGCGGCACGCGTGGCTAGCGTCCGCCCTCCTCATCGCCAATGTAATGATGGGGGCCCTGGGCCCTCATGCTGGAAAGGACTGACGCAGACACAGTCAGCTACATGGTACAACTGGCCCTGAGCACGTGCGCTCGGCCACTTTTATTACAGCTGTGTCATATGACCAGTGACATCAGTGGTGGGTGGGTGTTTAGTGTAGGGCATACAAAACACCAGACTGCTGACTGTGACTCTGGGTCACTACAATATGCACACTTATGTTTCACCAGCTCAGCTGCATTCAGTAGCTGGACCCGGAGAAACCCCACAGACTCCATGACCTGACCAGAGCATCCTTCCTGCCCGCTCAGGCCAATGCCCGCGCTGCTCTGCAGCACAGGGATTGGATGGGAGTCTGTCCCATGGGCTGCTATGACTAGGAAGCGGCCAGCAGGAGTGACACGATGCCGGAGGAGGCTGGCGGCGGCAGGTACGTTTTTTTATTTATTATTTTTAACATGCCCCAACCCATGCACACTCTCTTCCTTGCGCTCCCCCCATCTGCTCCACCACTGTTTGTTAATGGCAGCTGCCACTGCACTTAAGACAATTACAACTGCATAAATCTTGGTCTGTCTTTTCACATGTGTTTCAAACATACGCACAGACACAAACAGTACTACGTTCACACCTCAATCAACCTGTTTCCAGGACCACATATGCCTCAACCACCGTTTTCCACATAGATAATGTTACAAATACACAGTAGATACACATCTCTGCCTGTACTTGCTGCAGACAGCTGCAGCTCCGCAATTCTGGGCTAATAACAGCCGTGTGATATATCAGCGCCGGATAATAGAACATGACTTAACATTCTGAAACATACAGTTTCGACTTTTACATTATAACTGTGAGGATCTTATTCTGGACATAGAAACGCAGGCAGGGATGGACTGGCCGTAGCGGGCACCGGGCATTTGCAAGGTGGGCTGGAGGGGTGGGGGCTGATTTTGTGCCTATGGGGGCCGGTTTTGTCACTTGGGGCCTGTTTTGCAATATCGGCCCCCTGTAACAACCTGTAACAACGTAACAAAAGCCGGATCGGTGCTTTTTGCCACCCACCTTATCCCCGCTCCCAGGGCCAGTCGAGCAGCAGTCTGCCAGGGCTGGTTGCTGACCCTAGTTCGGCCCTGAAGGCGGGGGCCAAAAGGCATTCCAAAAGACAGAAGACTATGGGTGCCTAGCAACCAGTGGTCCAGGTACTGTAAAGCTGTCTTCATTCAGCGTCCATCACGCTCTGGGTAGACATGGAGGAATAGTCGCTGCTTACGTCAAGGAAGGTGTTGTAAGGCAAATCTATCTCAGTGCGACACAATAATCACAGGTCCATTAAATATGTGCATACCCAACCCTGCATGTGTGGTGACATTCGATAATATCCTAACAGTACAAAATCGCAAGAAAGGTAGAAATGATACAATACTACAATGAAAATGTTAATGCAACAAAGTAGCAGTGAAACCAAGGGCCCTGGCTGAGCAACTAAATGATCACAAACAACCAGTGCTTGTGGTAGCTCAGAGCACTGGAAATGTATAGGCATGGTACCAAAAGCAATGCGGTGTGAGTGAAGTAAACAGTGTTTACAAGCACTGAAGAATTTGCAATCAGGACACTGAAATAAAGCATCAAATCTCTTTGGCAAGCAGATTACTTGTAGCAAGTTTGTAAAATGTAAAGTTCAGGGCACTCCATGCTAGTGAACATCTGAAACAAGCAAAAGAAATGCAAATGAGTTGCAATGTACCCAATGACATGCAAAGAAAGGGGTCAGTGAATTAGATGTGAAAGAGTGAGTTTACTCGTTCTGGGACGGTCGGTTACTACCTACGCGTCGGGTTAGTGAGGGGTATATCACCTGCAGTGAAGGTATCTTTATGCATCGGGACCCTAGAGATTCTGGGTGATTGACTCCTCGCTTTAGGGGGACTGGCAAAGTGTAGGCCATAACAGTAGGTGCAAGCTCAAGGCACAACGGGCTGTCACCGGCTATGAAGGACTCTCTCAGTCCAGCTAGCCGGCTAGCTACCTGGGTGCAGGACCACCATGAACCATAAGTGGTGCAAAGGAGTGACGGCACTCAGTCAGTAAGTATACTTTATTGTGGCAGTTAATTAAACCTATATAAAATCAAAAATGCATATTAATAAAATTAGTAAAAATGTAATAATCAATGTTATCCTGGGCAAATTCTAATAGAATTTTAGAAAGTATTAAAGTAAATCATTCCTCTTAATCAAAGGTGGAAGTTCTTTATTTTTGCACGATTAGTCAAAATCTTTGCAAATCATTCAATAAAATGAATGGAAAGAGATGCAGCAGCAGCATACAGAGAGAAAATGGCGTAGCCTGGGGCAGCCGGCCGCACCAATTAAAAACGCGGCGGTGGAGAGGGAGGCTGCCTGCCACGCCGCCTTCCTGATGACGTGCTGCCTGCAGGACTTGAACTAGAACGGCGGGAGTCGGGACGGAGTCTCCGGACGGTAAGTTACTTTTATTTTATATATATTTTGTTTTGTTTCCAATCCTTATCCAAACCACTCCCGCCTCCCCTCTGGTCGTCGCTAGTGTGACCCCATATCTAAACCCTCCCCCCACCCGCAATGCCGGGCGCGACTGAAGCAGGTATTTTCTGTACTTTGTTTTTCATTAAAGTGAACGGGACTCCTTAATAAAATGCATTTTAATATTCACATTTACCATAAATGCGTTTTTATATCATTTAAAAGTTTCCTGGCTGTTGAAAGGAGCGATGTAAGCTGGCCCCTCATGTTCTTGTATGTTGTTGGATTGGATGAAAACTGAACGCCTTTGCACGTTACCAGAGAGACGGCAGTGCTGTTTGCCAAGTTCAGCGCCGGATGTGCAGACTGTTATTTGAAATGTAAATAGCAGAAATGCAAAGCAGTCAGTTTACCTATTTAGCTGCCCGTGCGCCGTGCTTTCTCTCAGAGCTGCTTCACAATTCCGGTCCGCATTTGTTTATATTAAATACGTTAACACATGTGAAGCACATCATTTTCCAATTAAGTTAATTGGAAAATGATGTGCTTCACATGTGTTGAAATGTACAGCATTGTGTTCAGACGCCCTCATTGTATGGTCTACTCTTTTACTGGTACACGTTGTAGACTGTCATACTTTTTATATTAGTGCCCGCTAAAAATATTCAAAAAGACCCCAGTGCGCCAGAGCTCTCTTCTTAGGTACAGGGTGGGGTCTAGAATGTTATCTGCTTGGAAAAGGGGCTGGAAATTCACCACCAGAGCTGTATTCCAAGAAGTTCACTGTTGTTTATTAAAGCCTCATTAATGGCGCTTCTCGCTGATTGATAATGTTTGTTGGGAAACTTTCAGCCTATCGGTAGCCTGGATACAGCTGCTATTCTCTTCCCAATGAAGCAAGCATGAGGCAGTTCTAGTGAGGTTGATGTCGAATTGCTTTATTACCCTTCCTGCTTCCTCAAATTTGCTTAAAAATTCACCATTTGTCCACTCTTTTTAAAAATCAATTCTTGGTGGAAGAACTCCCCCCCTAAACCCCCTGTGGGTTGTTCAAGCTCACTTGCTACACTCGCTCGCCACAGTGCGACAAAAATGTTCGCCAACCACTTTCCAATGTCACCAGCCGCCACTGGTGATGGCACAACCTTTTAAATACATTTTTCCTACCTTGTTCTACTTAACCTCTCTGATGCTGACCTTTCAACCTAGTGAAGTGTTGAATAAATGTTGTGTGGCTTTTTTCTAAAACGAGCCTAATTTATTATGCAGGAGGACCCTGTGTCACAGCAGGATTACCATCTTCTGCATACTAACTCTGTACAAGAGTCACCATTATCGTGATCCTTGGCCGACAGGCCCACAGTACCATGACACATCTAGGTAGAACCCCTAAGGGTACCTTTTGGGTATATAAGTCCCACATCTTCACTGAGCAAACCGGAAGAGAAAATTCTCCATGCTGACACGCTGACACAAGGGACTGAAGACCCTACCCGCAAAAACTTAAGAACGCAGTGATCTGACATCCTTTGTGGGGTGTCCAACTCAAGACCAAGACGGGGTCCTTCATTCTCTCCCATCAGGTAATGGTGTTGGCTCTTTCCTAGGGGGATTCTTGGCTATACACCTATATACATGCTAGGTACACTTAGGTGCATCTCGTTAGGGTTTGCATCTTAGGAGTACTCATGATAACTGCTATGTATACACATGCTTGCATATAATAGCTGTTTTAGCACCATGGTAGAATTCTACATTTTATTCACTCTGTTGGTGCTTATAACCGTATACTTCTGTTTCTGTCTAATGGTTGTTGCCGAACACGTATTTTATACTAGGATGACGCTGGTTCAATAACTGCTTATTGAAAACATTCCCTCTGTTTATTCTGAATATCTCTCTGAGAACAAGTGAGCACGAGTGACTGAGCGAAATGTACTGTACTGTTTCTACGATCCCTGAGGGGTCAGGGTTGTCATGTTCGGTAGTTGCCAGTAACTATTCCCTCCTTGGTAAGGTTGTTGGGCGTATAGTGGCACTGCGAGCCAGCTGGTCTACAGACTGACATATCCTTTACGGGTGTCTGGAATCATCCTAGACACCAATCTCTTAGTTTATGTTGTCTAAACGTGCAGATCCTATATAGATTGTCTCCAACATGCGGTAGAGAGGGTGTCAAGGTGCAGTGACCATGTCTCTGGACCCCGGCCAGCTGATGTTTCCATTGACACAAGATCAGCAGCAGAAGGGGTGGCCAGTAAAGCTTCACAAGGGGTATCCAGGCCTATTTCCAGTCACAAGGGAGTGGGAAGAACGTTGATCCACTTTCCCAAATCAGAGGCAACTGGATTCATTGTGGTCCAGATGCAAATCATTTTCAGTGAGTTGGATGGGAGTTTCAGTTTCTATTCCCTAAGTTAAGTAGATGGGCAACAGCCCACAAGCAATCAGTGTCTAGTAGATTTCATTACAAGACCGGAGGCTACCATTATGCATAACCTTTTAATTGCCACACACATGCAGCGCCTCTAAAGTTTACATCATAAAGAACAATTCCAAAAATAGAATCCTAACAATCCATAACTAGTAGAACAGCAAAACACTCTTCCTCTTTTAATTGCTGCACCTGTTCAGATAAGTAATTTAAGTTTGTTTAGGTCATATTGGATATGGTTGGTTGATATGGTAACAGTTTCAGCCAATGAGGCTGGGTCTTGATTTTCCTTCTCTGAGATAAGTCTGGGAAGGTATTTTTTCCAAAATGCACTGCCCAGATAACTGCCAATTTGCATGTGTCCATCTCCACCTTTGGAGGAGCTGTTCTGGTGGGAACTTTGGTGCATATTATCAAGATAGGGCCTTACATTATCGCCGCTTTTATCGGTAAGAAACTGCTGATAAAGCGGCGATAATGGGCTTGATAATTTGCTGTATGAATTCCAATTGAAGCCCATGTTACATGTCTTCACATCTAACATAGGCTTCGATTGGAATTCATAGAGCATATTATCAAGCCCATTATTGCAGCTTTATCAGCAGTTTCCTGCCGATAAAAGCGGCGATAATGTAAAGCCCTTTCTTGATAATATGCCCCTTTGTGTTTTCCACCTAGACAGTCGCTATACAGCAGAGGAAGAAGCGTTTTGATAATGCCTTTCTGACCAAAAATTTAATTTTAGCAGTGCTAGTCGCTAATTATAATGAGAGTGACAGTGTTGCACAGGTGCCTTTTAGTGTACTCATTTGTTTTATTGTTCACAAAGGGCATGGCAGTGTGGCTGCCCATATTGTTTGTGAACATCACATTTATTTAAATACAAAACAAAAACAATTAACACAAAAGGCCCAGCCAGCTCTGCCCAAAGCCGCTGGGCTCAATTTACATAAAGAAGCTCCCTTGGGTCCAACAATGCACCCTATAAGCAAGAATAAGCTGCCATTAGCTAAGACATATGTGGATGATTTCAAGGGGTAATCTGATCTTTTCCTTCTGCACAGCACCAAGGTTTTCTTTGTGGCTCGGATGTAATCTGGATGAACTTTAAATGATCATAGATGAAGGAGGATCAAATGCTCTGAAACAGAGCACCTATCCTGAGGCATTTGGCCCACAGTTTCAAACCGTTGTTTCTATCTACCTACATCAAGTAGGCGCCCAGGACAGTTCAATAGACTGCATTTAGTCATATCCTAAAGCATATTCACAAGCTGTTCACCACCACCCTTTTCCGTCTACTTTCACGAAAGTACCTCATGGGTACCACCGAGCTCTTCTCTCTCCCCACTCAGTTTAATGCATATGTGTCTTCCTTCTCAAAATTATCGGCACTGACTATCTTACAGACAACAACTTCTAGTTTTATAGCTACCTCACAAAGATCCTTGCTTTAATGAGTTTCTACTCTGTAAGACTCAGCACTAACAGGACCAAGTTTTTGGTCATTGGTGGCGAGTCTTCCTCCTGGATTCCTCAATTGTCAATCGTCGTCAGTCTGCACCATCGCCTGTTCTTTAAACTCCGGATTTAGGCTTCTTCTTTGATCATTCACTGACTTAATCAACTCAAATCAGCAAGGTATCTTCATCTTATTTCTTATGTATCTGTTTCTTTGGCAACTCATCCCTTATCTTCCTTTCCCAAACTGATGGACAGTGGTCCAAGTAATAAATATGTTGCACCTGCTGTATGTGTCTTTTTCTAGGTCTACCACCCTATCTTCTTATACAGCTGCAGAGAGTCCAAAATGCAGAAGCCGGGCTCATTTATATTCTGCCACATTACTCTTACATCTCTCTTTCTCTCTCTTCTTTACATTGTCTTCTGATTATCCAGCATAATATTTTTAAAACACTTCCCTTTGTCCATCACGTTTTTTAAAATTCTGGCCAACTTACTTTTCATTCCCTCTCTTGTCTCATGCTCTGTCTCACTCACTCAGATCTTCTTTCCTTCGCCTTTTTGCCCTTTCTTTTTTCCTTTCAAGGGAAAGACTAGGGCTGATAGCTGCTCTTCTGTTATCTCAGAGCCATGCACTGCAAGGAACTTCCTCCTTCCCAGCATCTTATTGACAACTACATGGCCTTCCACAAAACTGTGTGGACCAGTAATTATCACATTAGTGTATCTATAACCTGATCCAGCCATGTTTTTCTGCAGACACAAACAATGCCCACTGGAATTGGCCATCTCTGATGTTTACCTGTGCCGACTTCTTGGTTCCCAAGATGGTAAAACTAAGAATAGGTAGCTCAGCCAAAAGGTTTGCACATTACTGTTACTATCTCAAGGCTATTTTCCCTGTTCTTTGGATCTCAGCCTCAGCACCTGCTGCAAATTCTTTAAGAATCAGCCACATGGCTATATTCCAAAATTATGATTGCTGTGTGTGCATAAATACATAAAATATTTTCGAAAGACCCCATTGATTCTCCCTGGTTCATGACCAAGTTGTTTATCATACATGTGCATACAATAAAGCGCAATTTGGATTCTAAATGATCAGAGAACCAAGAGAGACATATGTCGATGTTTCAACCTCTTATATGTGAACGAGTCTCCTCGGAACCAAGTCACCTGGCTCAGTATCTCTGATGTTAATTTCCTTCACATCCGTTCAAAGTACTATCCACTTGTGCCATCCAAGAGAAACGACTTAAAAAAACTGTGGTTAACGAGAATTCTAGATCAGTCCTCTACCACAGGCCAGAGACCTGCTAAATGCTGTACCCATTGTGCTGCTCTAGCTCTCTCAGTGGCTTTCAACGGCATCTCCCACCACACCCTGATCAAAAGGTTCCATCAGATCAGCATCCAATACAATGCACTCAAATGGATTACATCCTTCCTCTCTGGAAGAACTCAGAGAGTCCACCTACCTCCCTTCACCTCGGAGCCAAAGAACATCATCTGCGACGTCACTCAAGGTTCATGCCTCAGCCCCACCCTTTTCACACCTACATGACTCCCCTGGCGAACATCATCAGAAACCACGGACCGAACCTCATCTCCTACGTGGATGACACCCAGCTCGTCCACCCACTCTCCGAAGACCCCCTCCACCATGAAAGCAAACTTCCACCACTGCATGACCGGCGTTGCCAACTTGATGCAAGACACCACCTCAAATTCAATACAGATAAGATGGAAGGTACAATCATCGGGAGCATCACCTCGCCTTGGGAAGTCTTCTGGTGGCTCACCGACCTGGGACACCCTCCCACTCCCATGGACCAAGTCTGGAACCGCGGAATCATCCTGGACAGCAAATTCACTATGAGGTGCCAGATCAACAGAGTCTCCTCCGTCTGCTCTCTCACCTTCCACATGGTATGCAAGATCTTCATATGGCTCCCTGTATCAACCAGAAATAGCATCACCCAAGCCCTTGTCACCAGCTGCCTGGACTACGGCAACACTCTCTACAACGGAATCACTTCACACCTCTTGAAGTGACTTCAGATCATTCAGATCTCAGCGGCCAGACTTATCCTCGCCATCAGCAGATGGACCCACATCACTCCCCACCTGAAGAAACTCCACTGGCTCCCCGTACGTAAGAGATATCCATTCAAGATCCTGACACATGCCTACAAGGCCCTTCCCAACCACGGACCAGCATCCATCAACCTCCACCTGAACTTCCACAGACCCTCCAGACACCTGTGCTCTGCCTCTCTCTCCCTTACCCACACACCCCTGCATCTACCTCAGCGGCAATTGAGGTTACTCCTTCCGCCTCACCGCAAAATCCTGGAACAGCCTCTCCACCCATCTAAAGACATCTCCCCCCCTCCAGAAATTCAGACGGGGACTCAAGACCTGGTTCTTTTGGCTGAGTCCCTGAGCAGCCTGGACCGCGCATGGATACCCTCTGAGTGATTAGTGTACTGTACACAGTCAGCTCATTGACTGATTGACTGTCTTGTCAAGCTCCAGACCTGAGGAGAGTTGATTAGAGACGGAGGGCTTTGGTGATGGCAGTAAACATTGTTCTTTTCTTGCTCTGTGAGATAGTGTACTTATCACCCTCTTGCAAAAGGTCTAATAATGAAAAGGCCCAATGAATGCATGAGTACTTAAATCGAGGACATTTTATAGGGAGTGATTGGGTTTATCAAAAGAGCTCCACAGAGAACGTATCAATATGACAGGTGCATCGTTTTGGTTAAGATAAAATTGTCTAGTGGAAGTTCCGCAGAAGTGCAAGCACTGAGAGATAAGTGTCTGCTGCGGGGGAGCATAGAAGTTCATTGTGAGAGCTTGGTGGATATCTCCCTACTGTTGTAGCAGCGCTTGGTGCGGATCAGGACCGAGGTGCACTGTACGAGCTCTGGATAGATGTGATGTTTGAAACGTTTCTCTCTACATTTCTGCACCATAATACCAGCTCATGTTATCAATGAGGGCAGAAAGGACAGTCCTACAGATATCCCACTCCAGTTGTAATGGTGTATAATGCAACCAGTGGTGAGCTCTGCAGACATGTTACATTGTTATGTTACACAGCATTTGTAAAGCGCACATACACAATGCTGGTATCATGGCGCTGGATAAAAGGAGGTAACAACAAGATCAAGAGTCTAGCCATACACTTGTCTGTAGAGCACTTTGACCCCAGCACATTATATGCATCTGGATAGAAGTCCACCTGAGATCCCTTGCAGATGTTTCAGTTCTGGGTTAATAGTGTGTGACCATCATGACAGTGTTGTGCAGCTGTTTTGACAAATGTATAGTCAGCTTAGGACTCACAAGCATATTCCCATACTCTGAACAATTGAGAGCCCTTTAGTGGCCCTATCATTGAGGATGTCACAGAATGATTTATAACCCAATCAGATGTCATCCAACTCAAAACATTCCATAACCTCTGTTGTTGGTGATTGTTGATGATGGAAGATTGTGCTAGTGAATAGGATTTTTACATTTCATTAAATGGCCACATTAACACTTTTTTTCAGAACTGTCTCGCAGAATTCCATTTCATGTCCCCAACTTCATTTTTTCTCCAGTGCCTTCCATCTGGGAGGCATTTCAGCAGTACACTGAGAGGGTTGGCAAATGTATTCTCTGCTGAGCGCCGCTTTCCCGGGCATCAGTAAATGGAAAGCATCAACTCTTTTACTAAAATGATAAAGAAGGCAGAGGTGCTTGCATGCTCCTCCCTTTTGTCCTCGGGTCTTGGTCATCATCAGTCTCCTCCACACCATCTGTGCTTCATCTTACAGGCTGGTTTACTCTTTCTGGGACTTGGAGGGATGGAAGGTGGTGCTTATCACTGAAGGAGCCCCCACTAATGTCTCAGAAGGGTATACACACTAGCAGCCTTAGCGAACATATACTTCTACATCACATGCATTTATAACGCATGCGATTACAATGCGGTCATTACAACGACTGCGTTGCTACATCGCAGTATCATTATTATGCAAGTTATTATAATGACTTGCTGTAGGGGGCACTGGGTGTTGAAATAGTGTAATTTACTATTTCAACTCCAGTGTGTGCAGCAGTTGGGAAGTTGTTGGAATAGTAAATTATACTATTCCTTATCTTAGAGCGCCCCCTACAGCAAGTCATTGTAACGACTTGCGTAGTAATGGTACTGTGATGTAACAACACAGTTGTTGTAACAACCGTGCTGTAATCGCATGCGTTGTTATGCATGCGATGTAATGGCTGTTTCCCGCCTTAGCAAACCTGTCCAGCTGTGGCTGTGTGTCCCCCGGTATCCTCTGAAATATAAGGTGTGCCCCAAGGGCTTTGGTAGAAGTGCAAGAAATGAAGGGAATCCAGCAGGATCTGGCAGTTAATATTGAACCGGATCTGGGATCCAGACTAACCCCAGTGAAATATGCTAAATTTGTCCCAGGTATTTTGCCCTCACCAGAACACATTCAGCAGTCCCGTTGGGAGCAGCAGCCTTCAGGGGGTGATGGAGATTTCTCCTTTTCACTTACCTAAAGGCACATCAGCCCTCCTTTTACTGGAGTCCCATCCGGACTGGGTGCCATCTATCAGCCTGCAGTGGGCGGAGGAAGGTTTCTTGTTTTCACTCACTTAAAGGCACATCAGCCCTCTCTTTATTGGAGTCCCATCCGGACTGGGTGCCATCTATCAGCCTGCAGTACGTGAGGGAGGTTTCTTGTTTTCACTCACTTAAAGGCCCATCAACCCTCCTTTTACAGGAATCTCATGCTTGCTGGGCGCTATCTACCAGCCTACAGTGGTCGAGGGAGGTTTCTTCTTTTCACTCACGTAAAGGCCCATCAACCCTTCATTTACAGGACTCTCATCCTGGCTGGGCGCTATCTACCAGCCTGCAGTGGCCAAGGGAGATTTATTCTTTTCACTTACTTAAAGGTCAATCAACCTTCCTTTTATTTGAATCTCATCCAGGCGTGGCGCAGTCTACCAGCCTGCAGTGGGCGATGGAGATTTCTTTTTTTCACTCACTTAAAGGTCCATCAGCCCTGTTTTTATTGGAATCTCATCCTGGCTGGGCGCTATCTACCAGCCTTCAGTGGACGGAGAAAGGTTTCTTCTTTTCACTCACTTAAAGGCCCATCAACCCTCCTTTTATTGGAACCTCATCCTGGCTGGGTGCTATCTACCAGCCAACAGTGGGTAAGGGAGGTTTCTTTTTGCACTCACTTAAAGGCTCATCAACCCTTTTTTTATTGGAACCTCCTCCTGGCTGGGCAATATCTACCAGCCTGTAGTGGTTGAGGGAGGTTTCTTCTTTTCATTCACATAAAGGCCCATCAGCCCTTCTTCTATTAGAGTCTCATCCTGGCTGGGTGCTGTCTAGAGCCTTGTACCTAGGTGCCAGTGCAAAGGAGGGAAACACGTGTACTCAGCTTGTCATCACTAGACAAGTGCAAAACACAAATGATAATTTGGAGGCACCTTTTGTTTCACCCCTGTATGTAGGAGGCAGGCATGCACTGTAAGAATGCCAGATGTGTCTGTCTGTATGAGTGATTGCATTATTTAAATGGCACTAATTTATTTTTTATTTTGTTTTGTAGCACTGCTCATCCCAATGTAGGATGTCACAGCACTTTTCATCACCAACACATATATACATGGACCATGAATCATGCAAGCATGTAAGTCAATGTACAGAAAGTGTTAGATATGACTTTGAAATTTGGAAGCCATAAGAGTCGCATGTCATCCAGACTCGTAAGCGTCATATGTTAAGAGTGCTTGGTCTTGAGATACACAAAATCAGGATTTAGAACTGAAAGTAATAGTTGGGGATGTCTTTGCAAAAAAAAGACTTTATTACTAGTGAAAGGAAACCTTTTGAAAACTTAAAATAACAAATGATTGTGAAAAATATACAATAAGGATCTAAACCTATGCCATAATGGTTGAGTGCAGGTCCTTGATGCCAATTCATAGCTCACTGTGCTACATTAAAAGGGTTGGAACTTATGAGCAGCAAGTAAGAAAGGATTTTTCTGACAAAATCAGTAACTACCTGAGTTAGCCACATAAAATATAAATGTGATCTGCATACCATCAAATGGACTTTGCAGCAGGGACATTACCCCCTGAAACTTTCTGGGCACGAAAATATCTCTGCAGCTGGTGCCTTGACCCTGTACGATATTTCAAAATACAACCTGCCTGTGACCACCTAAGCCAGATCATATTTACGGCAAAATCTGTCATTGTTACCAATTTATTTGCTGAAGAATTAAAAAAAACAAATGTAAGCATCAAACTCCGCTTTTTGGAATTGTTCTTCCACTTTATGAGTGCTGTGAGTAGATGTTTATCTTATCCAGCCATGCACGTCAATTCACCAAAACGTGTGGGGTAGCGGAAGTGAAATTTCTCGCCCTTTAACCTACACTGACTCACACCAGACATGCTTACACATACACACACATTCACACTTACACACACATGCTCACATAAACGCACTCTCACTGGCAAGAACACAACATACATTTAGAAGCATTTTTTATATACCTCAGCTCCCAGAGATGTTTATATTTCCGATATATATATTTTCACTGAAAAAAACGTAGGTTTCCTGTCATATATAGTTAGGAATTAGCATTTAAAAAAACCATTGAAATTGCTCCTATATAGTTAGTTGTACTAACTATATTTCGCGCACCCGCAATCCACTGCTGATGATGTCACATATTACATCATTCATGACATGGTCAGTGACATCACTGATGACATCACTGATGACATCTCAAATAACATCACTGATGACATCACTGATGACATCTCAATTGACTTCACTGATCACATAACTGATGATATCATTCATGTGATAATACGATGCACCTCCTCACACTCTAATATAACCTTTGATACACCCAGTGTTAAACACTGACTACCATTCTTGAAACCATTGACACACCAATACCTGTTACTACATACGTACACACTGATTGTTAGGTCTATACACACATTCAATCATTTACCCATAGAATCACTCATACATACAGTCACTCATCAATACATCCCTATCATCTGCACTCAAACACCTATACAGACACTAACACTCTGCCACTCATCCATGGAGTTACTCACACATCTAGTCAGTCATGCAAAGAATCAATCACACTTTCATTTCCTCAACTATACAGTTATACACACAACACCTTACTTATTCAAACATATACTAACACATACTTACTTTGTTATGCAATTACTGATACAAGTACACAATGATCCATACAACCACTCGCACAATCAGTTGCTCCTATGTATAGTAATTTATGTATGCCAGCTACCCACACACACACTCAGTCTCCCATACAAATACTCGGGCAACCAATCAATAACACATATTGCCACTCATATAGCTACTGATCAACACATGCAGTAGCTTACACAACAACAGACATACTGATGCACACATTCAGACAGTTTAGTCACTAACCCAGGCATTCAGTAAGACACATTTAATCACTCACTCATACATTCAGTCATGTACCTACTAAATCCTTCATCCAGACACTTATACATCCACTCATTTTTCAATATGTAAAACATATTTAAACTTTACAAAAACACACAGTCACTGGATGATGTCATCAGTGATGTCATTTGAGATGTCATCAGTGATGTCATCAGTGATGTCACTGACCATGTCATGAATGATGTAATATGTGACATCATCAGCAGTGGATTGCGGGTGCGCGAAATATAGTTAGTACAACTAACTATATAGGAGCAATTTCAATGGTTTTTTAAATGCTAATTCCTAACTATATATGACCTGAAACCTATGGTTTTTCAGTGAATTTGCAAGGTTTTTTAAATGCTAATTCCTAACTATATATGACCTGAAACCTATGGTTTTTTCAGTGAATTTGCAAGGTTTTTTAAATGCTAATACCTAACTATGTAGGGCTTGAAACCTATGGTTTTTTCAGTGAATATATATATTTAATATAATATATATGTATAATTTTTATTTTCAAGTTTTTTTTATATGATTACAGGGTCCGCGCTCTGTGAACACTCTGAGCTCTTACCCCAACAAAATGTTTTTTAAGTTTCTAAAACATAATATCTACGTTTTTAACGAAGATTTTAAAGGTAGACAATATCTGCTTTAATGTGGAAAATGTTTTTTTAAACTTTTAACAACAGTATTTTACTTTTTGAAGTAGTAACAAATCTCTCGAGGGTAGGTCACACGTGCACGCAATGTAAGAGCTCCGTCCGCGAACCGTAAACGCTCCGAGCTCTTACCTCCGAAAGTTTTATAAACTTTAAATCGTTATATCTACGTATTCATTACACAATATAAAGGTACACATTATGTGGGATAATAAATAACATGTTAATTTAAACTTTTAAAGACCATATATAACTTTAATTAAGCAATTATAAATCTCGCGAGGGTGCGTCCTACGTAAATGCATCGTAAGATTACGATAGCGTTCCGTAAATAGAGCGTGAACGCAATGTATGCTTACGTAAGCGCTCCGTAAACGCAACGTAAGCGCTCCGTAAGCTTACGTCCAACCATGTGACCTTAAACCAAAAGATATAATACTTCCTACTCCAAATATTGAAAAACCCCTCTCATGTTCATCATTCTTCTTTGGCTTTCAGAGAAGCAACATCTTTTTTCTACAGCTCCTAGCTACAGAAAAATACTTCCAAATGGCTGAACATCAAGAGTCTGACCATTCTTCTAATGATGACTTTGTTGAAGAGGAACCTCGCCCAACTAAGAAGAAGAAGTCCATAGTCTGGAAATTTTTCAGCTTTCCAGAACATCAGAAGAAGGTAAATGCACCACTGGTCACCTGCAAGATCTGTGACACAGTGTTATCAAGAGGAAATCCAAATAAGAAATATTCATTTGGAACCCACACCATGGAACGCCATGTAAAAAATATACACCCCACCAATTGGAGTAGAGCTGTGGTGCAAATATCTCAGGAGGAGGACTCTTTTCCTAGTACATCTACAGGAAGAACCGGAGATCCACCAATGCCATCTTCAATGGTGGCGAACATTCAGCCAGAACTGAAAAATTTAATGATGCAATGCATACATTGCAGTAAATTAGTAGCCTTCTGACAACAGTCCATTGAAGTAATTTTACAGAAGAACAGGAACCACAGATACAGCAAATATTTTTTTTCTTTCAATTTCATAGTTTGTTCCTGTTGAACAATTATTTTGTGTGAAAAGTTCATTTTTCTGCGTTTTTCAAGCAAAAAAAAAACCCCCAAAAAACCCAGTTCTTTTTAGAACTACCTCTACTGGTTAAAGGAAGAACTAAATTTCTATGTTTGTATGTAAAAGTTTGTCATAGTGAATGTGAAACTGCAAAATTATAAGAATGTGGTACAGCATAAACCTATAAGGTGTTTACCTATAGTATACTGTACTAGTTCCAAAGCACTGAAATGTAACATATGTATATAAATATGTTACAAATCAATGGGCCAGATGTACGTAATCTCGATTTACCTACTCATAAATACAGAGGGCCCGATATAGGTAATCCCAGATTACCACTTCTTAAATACCGAATGATACCGATTTGGTATTTAAGAACTAGCAATGGGAATGTAGGTATTTTTACCAAATTAATTACCGATTCCGTAAAATTCGGTAATTACCGATTCGATAATTACCGAATCTGTATTTGCCATTGATTCCTATGGACCTTGAAGCCCATAGGAATAAATGGCAAATATCGATTCAGTAATTACCGAATCAGTAAATACCGAATTCTGCCAGGGGCAACAGGGTGTCACTTTGACAACCTGTAGCACCCCTGTTTTTGGCTTGTGTGCAATGTGACACACATACATGCCCTTAGGGCATGCATGTGTGCCACATGGCACAGGTGTACATGCACAGATGTGCATGTACACAAGAATTCCTTATTTACCACCCAATTGTATTGGGTGGTAAATAACAAATTCTTAGATGCCTCTAGCACTGTCAACAGTGCTACCTACATTAGAATTTACAGATTTGGTATTTTTACCGAATCTGTATTTACCAATTCGGTAATTTTATCAATTCGGTAAATACAGAATCGGTAAAAATACCAAATCTGTAAATAAATGCCTCCTACATAGGAAAAGGCATTCTGCCATTACCGACCGGTAAATGCCTACCTACATTGGGCCCTAAATCATACCACTTCAATATTTAAGAGTATGTAAATGGGATATACGTAATTTCTCTTTTGAAAATATTGAATCTGTATAATTCAGTCATTTTACCGAATCGGTATTTACCGATTTGGTAATTGCCATTGAGTCCTATAGGCCTTGAGACCAATAGGAATCAATGGCAATTACCGAATGAGTAAATACCGATTCGGTAAAATAACCGAATTGTCAAGGAGGACAGGTTGTCACTTTGACAGCCTGTTGCACTCCTGATTCTGACTTGTGTGCCATGTCACACACATATATGGTCTTACGACATGTATGTGTGCCACATGGCACAAATGTACATGCACAGATGTGCATGTACACAGGAATTCATTATTTACCCCCAAAAGTTTTATCGTTATATCTACATATTCATTGTACAACATAAAAGTACACATTATCTGGGATAATAAAGAACATGTTTATTTTAAACTTTTAAACAACATATGTAACTTTATTTAAGCAACTTTTAAATAACATATATAACTTTATCTAAGCAATTACAAATCTCGCAAGGGTGCGTACCAAACAGTTCTTTTTACAACTACCTCTACTGTTTAAAAAAAGAACTACATTTCTATGTGTGTATGTAAAAGTTTGTCATACTGAATGTAAAAGTGCAAAACTATAAGGATGTGGTACAGCATAAAGCTATTAGGTGTTTACCTATAGTATACTGTACTACTTCCAAACACTGAAATGTAACATATGTATATAAATATGTTACAACTCAATAGGCCAGATGTACGTAATCTCAATTTACCTACTCATAAATACCAAATCATACCACTTCAATATTTAAGAATAGGTAATTCAGATGTAGGTGATTTCTCTTTTGAAATTACCGATTCTGTATAATTCAGTAATTTTACCGAATTGGTATTTACCGATTTGGTAATTGCCATTGATTTCTATAAATCTTGAGACCAATAGGAATCAATGGCAATTACTGAATCAGTAAATACCGAATCGATAAAATTACTGAATTGTCAAGGGAGACAGGTTCTCACTTTGATACCCTGTAGCACCCTTGATTCTGATTTGTGTGCCATGTCACACACAACCATGCATTTAGGGCATGTATGTGTGCCACGTGGCACAAATGTACATGCACAGATATAAATGAACACAGGAACTCATTATTTACCTCCGAAAGTTTTATATACTTTAAATCGTTATATCTACGTATTCATTGAACAATAGAAAGGAACACATTACCTGGGATAATAAAGAACATGTATATTTTAAACTTTTAAACAACTTATATAACTTTATTTAAACAACTATAAATATCACAAGGGTGCTAAATCATTTTATCTACATATTCATTGTACAATATAAAGGAACATATTAACTGGGAAAATAAAGAACATGTTTATTTTAAACTTTTAAAGAACATATATACCTTTATTTAAACAATTATAAATCTCACCAGGGTGTGTACCACGGAGGCACATCATAAGATGACGTAAGCACTCAGTAAATAAAACGTAAATGCAACATAAGCTTACGTAAGCACTCCGTAAGCGCTCCATAAGCGCTCCGTGAGCTTACGTCCAACCATGTGACCTTAAAACAAAATTTTTAATTAGTTTATAATACTTCCTAATCCAATTGTTAAAAGACCCCTCCCATGTTCATAATTCTTCTTTGGATTTCAAAGAAGCAACACCTTTTTTCTACAGCTCCTAGCTACAGAAAAATACTTCAAAATGGCTGAACATCCAGAGTCTGACCATTCTTCTAATGAAGACTTTGTTGAAGAGGATCCTCACCCCAAGTAAGAAGAAGGAGTCCATAGTCTGGAAGTTTTTCAACTTTCCAGAACATCAGAAGAAAGTAAATGCACCACTGGTCATCTGTAAGATCTGTGATACAGTGTTATCTAGAGGAAATCCTAATAAGAAATATTCATTCAGAACCCACAGCATGGAACACCATGTAAAAAATATACACCCCAACAATTGGAGTAGAGCTGTGGTGCAAAGATCTCAGGAGCAGGACTCTTCTCCTAGTAAATCTACAGCAAGAACCGGAATACCACCAATGCCATCTTCAATGGTGGCGAACGTTTAGCCAGAACTGAAAAATTTAATGATGCAATGCATACATTGCAATAAATTAGTAGCCTTCGGACAACAGTCCATTGTAATTTTGCAGAAGAACAGGAACCACAGATGCAACAATTGTTTTGTGTAAAAAGTTCATTCTTCTACTTCATCTTCGGAAGAGTTTGTTCCTGAAACCCCTAGAACACAGAGAGAGTCCATAGTACTGAAATTTTTAAAAAAAAACAGAAAGAGAGAAAAAGGTAAATGCGCCTTTTGTCACATGTAAAATCTGTCACACAGTACTTTCAAGAGGGAATCCACAGAAACAGTACAGCTTTGAAACTTATAGTATGGAATGCCATGTCCGGAATATACACCCAAACAATTGGAGTAAAGCTGTAATAAAAAGATCATCAGCGGAGCAGGGCTCTGCTCCCAGCACTTCTTCTAAAGCAACAGCACCACCAATGCAAGCATCAATGGTTGCAAATATCCAACCTGAACTTAAGAATTTCATGATGCAATGCATTCGTTGCCAGAAACTAATAACCTTTGCACAAGAGTCCATTCAAGTTATCCTGCAAAAAAACAGGAAGCACAGGTGCATTACCAGGAGCATTTTTTCTTTTCTCTGAAGATTGTCTTCTGGATGAATCTTCTAATTCAGTCCTCTTGATTGATAAAGTTTGCTTATAAACTCTTTGTTTGTGGTTCTTGGTAGGCATAATCTATTATGACTTTTCAGATATTTACAATCTGTTGAAAAGAAAAATATGACATATTATAGACCACTACTAACATAGCACATAGCAATTACATTAACTAAACAATATAAACACTAGTTCACATCTTTCTTAGTGTGTCTCATATCACTCTCTGCCTGCACCATCTCCCTCTTTGTATGCTTCATCTCACTCTCTCCTTCCACCATCTCTCTGTTTGTATGTGTGTGTCATCTCAATCTCTACCTACACCATCTGTCTGTTTGTGTGTGTGTGTCTCACCTCACTCTCTGTGTCTAAAACAATATGGCTGAGATACCCGCCACCCCCTCTCAACACAATCCCCAAGGATGGGAAACCGGAAACAGTTCTGAAGTTTTTGGAAGACGGGAGGGAGTGACCCTCCCGGCTGTATTTATTAAAATATGAAACAAAATTAAAACATTAAATCAACAGTTTCATATTATGTACAATTTCATTACCACATTGCGATGTTTGGCTAACCTTAACATATTCTCTAATACAAAGGTTCTCCTAGCCGAACTAAGATCCTACAAAACATTTACTTGAAATTTTGAAATTGTACATCCTAACGTTTAAGGGCCAACGGCAAGGTCGTAACCGGTGTCAAGATCCCTAACCCAGAAATATCCCCCTCACTTGTGAGGGGCGACCACACAGAGGCGTACCTCAAGTGCAACTACCAATTTCCCTTGACTTGACGGGGGCCCCAATAAAACTCGACGCCACTTAAAGGTCGTACGAGGACTCGTGTGAGGTATCTAGAAGGTAGCGTAGACCCCCCCCAAACCCCACACAACTTACCACATCTGCCGTCGCAGACGTCCTGGCCCCGGGAAATTCCCCAGGAGGGGGCTGTAACCCCTCCTACCCAGGAAGGGGCCTTGACCGCCTTTCCTTTCCTTTCGGCGACCCATCCTTAGAAGGGACCGCCTCCCCGTTGAGGGGCCAATGGCCACCTCCCCCGAGCGCTCCCATCCGTGCTGGGTGACGCCCACTCATAGGGATCTTCCAATTAGTGCTCACCGATCATGACCTTACCGCCCGACCAAAATAAATACGACAATGCTAACTAAATTACTAAATGACTAAATTATGAAAGACAGTAGCAACAACAACTTTATGAACAGTATGCTTACTGATGAACACTAAAGCCGAATTACTTTATTTGCAAAACATAACACAAATTGACCATTCTTTATTGCATACTCAAAGTCATCACGATAATAACCACAACCTGTAAACGACAATCAGAGTTATCCATCAAACATTATTCAAACTTTATTCAAAACCACTTGCTGTCTTCAGGGGCTGGTGGGTGGGTCAAAATTGGCTCTTCGTTCCGTCTCGAGCTCACGTGCAGCGAGGAGGTGCAGCTTCAGAGCATAGGAACAAGAGGATGCTTTCTTGGCTTGTTGCTCCTTTTATCCGTCTTCAGGGCGGGCGTAACCCCGCCCCTGCCTGCCCCAAGGGCGTGGCCGGCCGCGTCAGTGTCTAGGCCAACCCACTCTAGGGCGGGAAAAGGCGCGCCCCGGCTACGCCGCTTCGGGCATACCAGCCGAGACTCGCCTCCCGCCCAAGATGGCTTCCCGGGGGGATCGTGGTACTCCGCCATACGTTCGGGGGGACCGAATGGTCGCCCCTTTCCATATGGCTGAGATACCCGCCACCCCCTCTCAACACAATCCCCAAGGATGGGAAACCGGAAACAGTTCTGAAGTTTTTGGAAGACGGGAGGGAGTGACCCTCCCGGCCGTATTTATTAAAATATGAAACAAAATTAAAACATTAAATCAACAGTTTCATATTATGTACAATTTCATTACCACATTGCGATGTTTGGCTAACCTTAACATATTCTCTAATACAAAGGTTCTCCTAGCCGAACTAAGATCCTACAAAACATTTACTTGAAATTTTGAAATTGTACATCCTAACGTTTAAGGGCCAACGGCAAGGTCGTAACCGGTGTCAAGATCCCTAACCCAGAAATATCCCCCTCACTTGTGAGGGGCGACCGCACAGAGGCGTACCTCAAGTGCAACTACCAATTTCCCTTGACTTGACGGGGGCCCCAATAAAACTCGACACCACTTAAAGGTCGTACGAGGACTCGTGTGAGGTATCTAGAAGGTAGCGTAGACCCCCCCCAAACCCCACACAACTTACCACATCTGCCGTCGCAGACGTCCTGGCCCCAGGAAATTCCCCAGGAGGGGGCTGTAACCCCTCCTACCCAGGAAGGGGCCTTGACCGCCTTTCCTTTCCTTTCGGCGACCCATCCTTAGAAGGGACCGCCTCCCCGTTGAGGGGCCAATGGCCACCTCCCCCGAGCGCTCCCATCCGTGCTGGGTGACGCCCACTCATAGGGATCTTCCAATTAGTGCTCACCGATCATGACCTTACCGCCACAGGCCGGATAGTTGACCGGCTATCCGGACCCCCCACAAAACTCCTACCTAAAGGTCATGTTATAACGCCTTTAACCATGCGAAGAAGTCTCCTATGAGTAACTCGTTCCCCACCCGAGACAAATGCACACCATCCCCCAAATACATACTGTCATCATTAATACACCCATGCGAAATAGAATGCAGTGTCTTGGAACGGAACAACCTACTCACTTTGTTATTAAGCTTTCTAACAGAATGATTCAAAGCAGGAACAGAAATAGCCCCCCGCCACACCTTTCGTGGGATCATATGGGACCACGCAATTGTGCACCCTGGAACTCTCCTCGCTAACCAACTTACAGTGGAAAGCATCGCCTCAAGGAGAAGTCGTCTACCAGTGGTAACCAACTCATTGCCCCCAAGATGTACTATGACTACAGACGGCGGTGACCTCGTCCGCCCTAACAAACCCTCGAAAAATGATTGAAACTGGTCAATACAGAGACCGCCTCTTCCGTAGAAGGACACCCTGTACCCGTATTCCCCAGCTATGTGAATCATGTCACCTGCCTTGAATACGTCCGCGGCACGCCTCACGTATGAGTGGCCCACGACCCACACCTCCTTTTTCACAGCCGGTGATGCCTGACCGCTGGCCCGGTGTTGGGTCGACTGCATAGTCCGCCCCGCCTCGTAGGCTTGCGCAACTGAAAACCAAACAAAAACAAGAAGCGTGAGTACATCGTTACAGCTTCACAACATGTGCAACCGCACATACCTTTTATAACAATTGGAGGACCAACGCCCCACCCGTTTAACTTGTTCCACATTCAGACCCCTGGCTGTAGCTTCTGTAGCAGCCCCTATCCGAAAGGAATGGGTCCCAAACTCGCCCGGGTTCAAGCCCGCAGCGGCAATCGACATCGCAAGCACCCGCTGAAACTGAAACCTTGTCAGTGGGGTGGCGTCAGCGTGTCTCAACAAGGTCCCCCCCCATGATGCCACCCTTCGTGCTAAGTAATCTTCTAAACACTTTACCGGACACATGGAGGACCCGGGAATCCTGCGTATGATTATGCAGTCACCCATCCCACTTTGATCGGTCTTGGACCTGACAAATGAGACAGTCATTGTCTCCCCTCTGATCTGAACGTGCTCCTGGCACAAACCTCCTGTCACATCCTGCTTGTTCCTCGCCACAAGTTCGCTTACCCGCATTGCCCCATGAAATGCCAGCGTAAAAGCGGCTCGGAATAACACTGTCTCAAACTGAGATGAACATGTAGCAGGGAGTGTGGATAACAACTGGGCCAACCTATCCAAACCTATCGGGCGCCTCTCATCTACTCTGCGACCCTCCAGGCGTTGCCACCCACGTAGCGCTTTTTGTACAACGAAAGACGCTGTCGGGTCCTGGATCCCATGAGCCCTAGCAACAAAGGAAATGGCAGCCCGATGCCTCAGGGCCGTGGCCACCGATTTCCCTGCCAGATGTAAAGACATCAGAAAGTTCACTACCCGTTCCTCCTGGCCCCAAAGCTCCTCTCCAGCAGTCCCCAAAAAGGCTAAATAGGACCGGAACGCCCCTTCATATCCCTTCCTTGTCCTGGGTGCTAAACTCTCTCCCACAAGGTTACGAAGTTCTGGGCACCGAGAGACCAGAGAGCTTCGGGAAAGGGTGCCGGCTCCGGGTCCGCTGTGGGAAGAAAACCCCAGAAAGCCTGCATACGAAAACGAGACAGTGCATCAGCTGCCTGGTTCATTACCCCTGGGACATGTCTTGCTTTGAATAACACATTTAATTGCATACACAGTAAAACAATTTCCTTGAGCAGTCTCAAAATCCATTTGCATCGTGCTGCCTGGCTATTGATACACTCGACCACGGTCATATTGTCCGACCAGAATACCACAGAGTGATCTTTGAACCCCTCGGGCCAAGTTCTCAGGGCCACTAAAATGGGAAAAAGTTCTAGGAAAGCAATGTTACTTGTCAGTCCACTGTCATGCCACCATGTCGGCCACTTTTGTGCAGACCATCTTGTGCCGAAGATGGCACCAAAACCTATGCTCCCTGCCGAATCCGTCCACAGCCCCAGCTCCTCAGAGGACACGGCTGGTTTGTTCCAGACGACTCGACCATTGAAATCCGCCAGAAATGCCAACCAAATGCGCATGTCCTGGCGGACCTCAGCCGAGAGCCTTGTGCGATGATGGCCCTCTTTCAGGCCGACCATGGCTTGAGCAATCGAACGAGAAAAGGGGCGGGCCATTGGTATAACCCTCATGGCAAAATTCAACTGGCCAACTAGCTGCTGTAACTGATGCAGCTTGACCTTAGATCCATTTATACATATTTGCAGGGATGTCCTGAACTTTGACACTTTTTCAGCTGGTAAACGAAAACAACCTTCTTCGGAGTCTAACTCGATCCCCAGAAACTCGAGGCAAGTAGAAGGCCCCACAGTCTTACCTGGTGCCAATGGCACGCCAAACTGATTCATTAACACACAAAATTGAGCCAAAGCCTGACCACATTCCGGATCCCCAGCTGGCCCCAGAAACAAAAAATCATCAAGGTAATGCATCACATGTTGGAAACCCGCCTTCCTTGTGAAGACCCATTGTAGAAAACTACTGAATTTTTCGAAATATGCACAAGATATCGAGCACCCCATTGGCATACACCTATCCATGTAATAATGACCCTGAAACATGAAACCTAGGAGCCGCTGATCGGCTGAATGTACCGGGAGCAACCGGAACGCTGACTCGATATCAGATTTTGCCATCAGCGCCCCGGGCCCCAGGCGATTCAAAATGGCTACGGCCTCATCGAAGGATGCGTACCGCACCGAACACACTTCCGGGTCTATCGCTTCGTTCACGGAAAGACCACGTGGGGCTGATAAATTATGTATCAGCCGAAACTCACCCGGGTCCTTCTTTGGGACCACACCTAAAGGGGAACAAACAAAGTTAAGAACCGGGGGTACACTAAACGGACCGGCGACTCGACCTCGAGTAACCTCCTTCCGGATTTTATCCTGTACCACGGTCGTATGCTGTAAGACCGATAGCTGATTTTTACATTTCTCTACACCTTGAAAGTCCCCCACTGGGATGCGGAAACCATACGAAAACCCGTTCCGCAACACCCCAGCAGAAGTACGATCCGGGTATTCACTGAGCCAGGGAATCATTGCCAAGGTATCAATCGGGGTAGGTAGAGGCGCCCCTCGGACTATGTTAGACCTGTTTGGCGCCTCCCCTCCCCCCATTATCACCCGTTTTGGCTCTGCACTTGGACTCCGGATGGGATGATTGCCCACACCCACTACATTCGTGTCTAAATTTGCACGATCCCTGGGGCCTAGTACATTTCCCTCTGTTGAAGTTCCAACAAACCCCCTTTTTTCCTGTACTGCCGGCAGGCCTCGAGTAATTGTCGGTACCCGCACCCGATCGAAAGGGCGTCCCCGTATACTGGCGGGAGGATTCGCCAACGTTACTCCCTACTAATGGCACATTTAACATACCAGTCTCCTTCATTTTGGACCATGACACAGAATCATAACAGTCCCAAGTTAAGTCTTTATCATGTTCTTTAGCCTTTCTAAACAGATTATCATAGCAGAACCAATGGTTACCCTCATGTGATACCGAGTACCCCATGATTCGTGACTGATAAATCGGCAATTCGCGTAGCAGATCGGGCCTTCGTTCGCCCAAGATCGATGTAAAAACCCCCCACGCTTTGCCCCAATTGCCAATGTTTTCATTTACCTTAAAGGCGGCCATTTTTGCGCGCCAAACACTCGGATGCATGAGATCCTTCTGGCCTTTAACATGCTCCATCTCATAGTGATCGGTCAGCAACGAGAAGATGTTCACATACTCCCCCGCCCATATCTTCTCTTTAATAGCCAAAGGCACATGCTGACCCACCCGTTCCCTACGGGAAGGTGCTGACTCATCCCTCACAATCGGCAATGGCCGCTTACCTGAACCGGACGGTGTCTCTGCGACTGAAACTGTCCCCTGTGGCTTCCCTACTGCCGCAGCCGGCGTGGATACCTTCGCTGCTTCCCGTGACTCACGCAGTTGCTTCATCAGCCCCTGCGCGTCGATAGTCGTGGCGCCCTCACTATCTTTACCCAACCACGCTGTTAATTGTGCTGCCAGCTCGGGCGGCATATCGTCCCCGGACACGGGGGTAACCACAACGGGAATCGGATTCCCTTCCTCTGGCACGGGGGTGGGTGCCTCTAGCGGGGCACTGGGACCCGGGATGTCTCCCCCAGCTCTCCCTCTCCTGGGCCTCTTGTTTTTTCCCCCCGGGGCTGCTCCCGCCAAAGGACGTTTCGGTCCCCCTTCCTCGTTTTCATCCATTCGCCTCTTTAACTCGGTCATCTCTTTCATGAGAACGCGCAGCATCTGGTCAGTAGTCATGCGCTTTCCCGCCTTCTTCGGCATTCTCCAACAGAGTATCTGGAAAACAAACAAGAACGATTACAACGCTCAAAATTGGCTCTTCGTTCCGTCTCGAGCTCACGTGCAGCGAGGAGGTGCAGCTTCAGAGCATAGGAACAAGAGGATGCTTTCTTGGCTTGTTGCTCCTTTTATCCGTCTTCAGGGCGGGCGTAACCCCGCCCCTGCCTGCCCCAAGGGCGTGGCCGGCCGCGTCAGTGTCTAGGCCAACCCACTCTAGGGCGGGAAAAGGCGCGCCCCGGCTACGCCGCTTCGGGCATACCAGCCGAGACTCGCCTCCCGCCCAAGATGGCTTCCCGGGGGGATCGTGGTACTCCGCCATACGTTCGGGGGGACCGAATGGTCGCCCCTTTCCATTTACCATTCTAAATGTTTTTTGGTTGAAATGTCAGGCTTTCATTTTTTTGACAAGGAACACACTGAGTGGGTATGTGAATTAAGGAATTATATGTTCATCTTTTTCCATAATATTAGCTGTGTGTGCACACAATTTGTATCTTTTAGCTTACAGGGTACACTTCTTTTTAAAGTGTTTCTCATGCTTGGATTCAATGCTGGTATAGAGATAGTGCTAATAGTTTAATTTGGCTTGTAAATATGCTCCTTTTTTACAAGCGCCTTGCGCAACCTTTAACATGGGTGCAAGCAGTGAATATATGGAGAGGGATAGGAATAGCAGATAAAAAACAATATGAAATGGTGTGGGGGATGCATAAAGAATTTCACAAATGGCATCAATTGAGATGGAATGTACCATACAAAGGGACATATTTACAAGCCCCTTGCACAATGCTTAACATGGGTACAAGCAGTAAATGCATGCAGAGTGATAGAATTGGCACACAGACAAGAATATGAAATGCTGTGAGAGATGCGTAAAGGATTTCACTAATGGCATAAGTTGAGATGCAAAATACAAAAAAGAGAGGCATATTTACAAGCCCCTTGCACAATGTTTGACATGAGTGCAACCAGAAAATGCATGCAGAGTAATAAAATTGGCACATAGACAAGAATATGAAATGCCTTGAGAGATGTGTAACGGATTTTACTAATGGCATAAATTGAGATAGAATATACAAAAAAGAGGCATATTTACAAGCCCCTTGCGCAATGTTTAACATTAATGCTGGTATACCGATAGTGTAATGGTTTCATTGGCATATACATAAAATAAGACACAATCCAAATTAAAATAATACCATATTAGCTAAGAGATGCAAACTGTCAGAAAATACAGTTAGCATTATGGAAAAAGGTGAAAATATAATTCCTTAATTCACCCAGACACTCACTGTGATCCTTGACAAAAATCTTTGAGCCACACATTTTATGAAAAAACATTTAGCATGGTAAATCATTTTACACACAGAGCATAACCCATTTAAATATGCACTAAAATATAAAAATATAATTCCTTAATTCACATACACACACAGAGTGACCCTTTTGAAAAATATTATATCCTCACATTTCAGCATAAATCATTTAACATGGTAAATCAATTTAGACACAGAACACAGCTCATTTCAATACGCACTACATTACATTGCTGAAATCTAACTCATTTCTTATTACTCTGCATGCATTTACTACTTGTACCCCTGTGAAACATTGGGCAAGGGGCTTGTAAATATGCCTTTCTTTTTTGTAGATTGTATCTCAATTTATGCCATTAGTAAAATCCTTTACTCACCTCTCACACCATTTCATATTCTTGTCTGTGTGCCAATTGTAACACTCTGCATGCATTTACTGCTTGTACCCATGTGAAACATTGCACAAGGGGCTTGTAAATATGCCTTTCTTTTTTGTATATTCTATCTCAATTTATGCCATTAGTAAAATCCTTTACACATCTCTCACACCATTTCATATTCTTGTCTGTGTGCCAATTTTAACAATCTGCATGCATTTACTGCTTGTACCCATGCTAAACATTGCACAAGGGGCTTGGGGGGTATTTTTAGAGCGCAGCGTTCGCTCAGAAGGGAGCATACCCCTGTGAAACATTGGGCAAGGGGCTTGTAAATATGCCTTTCTTTTTTGTAGATTGTATCTCAATTTATGCCATTAGTAAAATCCTTTACTCACCTCTCACACCATTTCATATTCTTGTCTGTGTGCCAATTGTAACACTCTGCATGCATTTACTGCTTGTACCCATGTGAAACATTGCACAAGGGGCTTGTAAATATGCCTTTCTTTTTTGTATATTCTATCTCAATTTATGCCATTAGTAAAATCCTTTACGCATCTCTCATACCATTTCATATTCTTGTCTGTGTGCCAATTTTAACACTCTGCATGCATTTACTGCTTGTACCCATGTTAAACATTGCGCAAGGGGCTTGTAAATATGTCTTTCTTTTTTGTATATTCTATCTCAATTTATGCCATTAGTAAAGTCCTTTACGCATCTCTCACACCATTTCATATTCTTGTCTGTGTGCCAATTTTATTACTCTGCATGCATTTTCTGCTGGTACCCATGTTAAACATTGCGCAATGGGCTTGTAAATATGCCTTTCTTTTTTGTATATTCTATCTTAAATTATGCCATTAGTAAAATCCTTTACGCATCTCTCACACAATTTCATATTCTTGTCTGTGTGCTTATTTTAACACTCTGCATGCATTTACTGCTTGTACCCATGTTAAACATTGCGCAAGGGGCTTGTAAATATGCCTTTCTTTATTGTATATTCTATCTCAATTTATGCCATTAGTAAAATCCTTTACGCATCTCTCACACCATTTCATATTCTTCTCTGTGTGCCAAATTTATTATTCTGCATGCATTTACTGCTTGTACCCATGTGAAACATTGCGCAAGGAGCTTGTAATTATGCCTTTCATTTTTGTATATTCTATCTCAATTTATGCCATTAGTAAAATCCTTTACGCATATCTCACACCATTTCATATTCTTCTCTGTGTGCCAAATTTATTATTCTGCATGCATTTACTGCTTGTACCCATGTTAAACATTGCGCAAGGAGCTTGTAATTATGTCTTTCATTTTTGTATATTCTATCTCAATTTATGCCATTAGTAAAATCCTTTACGCATATCTCACACCATTTCATATTCTTGTCTGTGTACTAATTTTAACACTCTGCATGCATTTACTGCTTGTACCCATGTTAAACATTGCGCATGGGGCTTGTAAATATGCCTTTCTTTTTTGTATATTCGATCTCAATTTATGCCATTAGTAAAATCCTTTACGCATCTCTTATACCATTTCATATTCTTGTCAGTGTGCCAAATTTATTACTCTGCTTGCATTTTCTGCTTGTACTCATGTCAAACATTGCGCAAAGGGCTTGTAAATATGCCTCTCTTTTTTGTATATTCTATCTCAATTTATGCCATTAGTAAAATCCTTTACACATTTCTCAAGGCATTTCATATTCTTGCCTCAGTACCAATTTTATCACTCTGCATGCATTTACTGCTTGTACCTATGTTAAACATTGTGCAAGGGGCTTGTAAATATGCCTTTCTTCTTTGTATATTCTTTCTCAACTTATCCCATTAGTAAAATCCTTTACGCATCTCTCACACCATTTCATATTCTTGTCTGTGTGCCAATTTTAACACTCTGCATGGATTTACTACTTGTACTCATGTGAAACATTGCACAAGGGGCTTGTAAATATGCCTTTCTTTTTTGTATATTCTATCTCAATTTATGCCATTAGTAAAATCCTTTACACATCTCTCAAACCATTTCATATTCTTGTCTGTGTACTAATTT
Organism: Lissotriton vulgaris; assembly: GCF_964263255.1. NCBI lineage: Eukaryota > Metazoa > Chordata > Amphibia > Caudata > Salamandridae > Lissotriton > Lissotriton vulgaris. The sequence goes on from NC_141689.1 coordinate 163,114,464, forward strand.
TAACACTCTGCATGCATTTACTGCTTGTACCCATGTTAAACATTGCGCATGGGGCTTGTAAATATGCCTTTCTTTTTTGTATATTCGATCTCACTTTATGCCATTAGTAAAATCCTTTACGCATCTCTTATACCATTTCATATTCTTGGCTGTGTGTCAATTTTATTACTCTGCATGCATTTACTGCTTGTACCCATGTTAAACATTGCGCAAGGGGCTTGTAAATTTGCCTTTCTTTTTTGTATATTCTATCTCAATTTATGCCATTAGTAAAGTCCTTTACGCATCTCTCACACCATTTCATATTCTTGTCTGTGTGCCAATTTTATTACTCTGCATGCATTTTCTGCTTGTACCCATGTTAAACATTGCGCTAGGGGCTTGTAAATATGCCTTTCTTTTTTGTATATTCTATCTCAATTTATGCCATTAGTAAAATCCTTAACGCATCTCTCACACCATTTCATATTCTTGTCTATGTGCGAATTTTAACACTCTGTATGCATTTACTGCTTGTACCCATGTTAAACATTGCGCAAGGGGCTTGTAAATATGCCTTTCTTTTTTGTATATTCTATCTTAAATTATGCTATTAGTAAAATCCTTTACGCATCTCTCACACAATTTCATATTCTTGTCTGTGTGCCAATTTTAACACTATGCATGCATTTACTGCTTGTACCCATGTTAAACATTGCGCAAGGGGCTTGTAAATATGCCTTTCTTTTTTGTATATTCTATCTTAAATTATGCTATTAGTAAAATCCTTTACGCATCTCTCACACCATTTCATATTCTTGTCTGTGTGCCAATTTTATTACTCTGCATGCATTTTCTGTTTGTACCCATGTTAAACATTGTGCAAGGGGCTTGTAAACATGCCTCTCTTTATCTTATATTCCATCTCAATTAATGCCATTAGTGAAATCCATTATGCATCTCCCACACCTTTTCATATTGTTTTCTATCTGCTATTCCTATCCCTCTCCATACATTCACTGCTTGCACCCATGTTAAAGGTTGCGCAAAGCGCGTGTAAAAAAGAAGTATATTTACAAGTCCAATGAAAACATTACACTATCTCCATACCAGCATTGAATCCAAACATGAAAAACTATTTTAAAAGAAGTCTACCCTATAAATTAAAAGATACAAACTGTAAGCACACACAGCTAACATTATGAAAAAGATGAAAATATAATTCCTTAATTCACATACACACACAGTGTGACCCTTGTGAAAAATATTATAACCACACATTTCAGCAAAACTCATTTAACATGGTAAATCGATTTAGACACAGAACACAGCCCATTTCAATATGCACTACATTACATTGCTGAAACCTAACTCATTTCAAAATGTCATTTCTAATATGCACCCTTCAGTTAACTTTATGGAAAAAGGTGAAAATATAATTCCTTAATTCACACAGACACTCATTGTGATCCTTGTCAAAAATCTTTAAGCCACACATTTTATCAAAAAACATTTAGCATACTAAATCATTTTACACACAGAGCACAACCCATTTAATTGAGCACTACACTACAATGCAGAAAGCTGACTCATTTTCAAAATACAACAGTAAAGAAGCCCAATATGCTTGTTATGCTTCCCAATACTGCAATCAGCACTCTTTCTATATTACTCACCTTTAAAATCGCTTTTGAAAATGTACAACAGTGTGAAACACACATCAGATTTCCTTAAGCAGAATCCCTGAACTGCAGCTCAGACACTGGAAACAGAAATGGCAGTTTCCCACTAATTCTTCTCACTTATTTCTGCTCATAACCAATGAAATGTCTTCCCACGCTATTTCAAAACTAAACTAACATTTCAATTGGTTCTACATTTCCACACTTTCAAACTCACATAATATTCACCCATCCCCCTACTGCTCATTCAACCTGTTACAATGGTAACTCCCACCTAAGGAAGAACAGAGTTCAAAAGTTAATCATACTATGTTGCAAATGAATCTAGCAAGGTTGTTAGAGCTTTCAATATAACAGCTAATCTAATCATGTGCAATGTTCCTTTCAATGACCCTTTCTGAACCATTAGAATTGCTTCTTTTAAAAAACAAAACTATGCACCCTAATATGCTCTTTTGCATTTTCAGAAAGCACCAATCATTTCTTAAGCTTCGAGTGCAGTGAATGTCCTCTTTTTTTTATAAACTGCAAGCTTTTCAACTGCCATTCCATTTACAGCCCTCATCTGAGTACAACCAGATCTGCCTTGAACATGCTTTCAGTATGGTTTGTGGGACACAGTTTTGTATTCTGGTCTAAAAGGTATGCATCAAACAGAGAAATATTAAACCTTGATTTACCAAATGTGGATATTTTATGGATTGGCCAGAGAGGATTGAGATGTCACCAATTGATACCATTGGTGAAATCCTTCATGCATCTCCCACACCCTGACCTCATAATTGTGCACTGTGGTGGAAATAACTTATGCACTTTGACTGGGGTTGGTCTGGAAATGCTATTGAAGGACATCTTTGGACAATTGATGTCACTTTTTCCTCAAAATGCCTTTGTCTATTCCAATATATGCCAAAGGCAAAAATAGAATTGGTCCAATCAATTTTGTCCGCAGATTGAGAAAGCAAGGAAACATGTAAATAAATCTGTTTCTGCATACATGAGAGACTATGGAATGGGTTGTATATACCACAACAACTTGCGTTACAACATGCAAGGCATCTATAGGACAGATGGTGTACATTTCACTGATGAAGGGAACAGAGTCTATCTCTGTAACATCAGACTCTGCATTGGTACTTACTTGTAGGTAACAAAAAGAACACAATGAACACAATGAACACAACCTCTTACTAAGGAACAAGCCACGAAATTATTTCTGGATTGCAAATCAGGCTCACCCCTAGACCCTGCCCCAGCCTTAATCCTGAATGATATTGCTCCTTTAATTATCGACTCCCTACTCGAAATCTGGAACTCCTCCCTTTCCACCAGTGTTGTCCCTGCAGCCTGGAAACATGCATTACTTATCCCTATCAAAAAAAAAGTAGGCATGGACCCTCTTTGTCTGAGTAATTACCGTCCGATTTCACTTCTGCCCAAACCCGCCAAAGTACTAGAGAAGGCAGTTCAACTACAACTATCAGACTACCTGGAATCCAACTCCTTGTTTCATGACACCCAGTCTGGTTTCAGACCAGACTTTAGTACCGAGTCTGCACTACTTGAAGTCTCTGAGTCAATTAGAGAATGCACGGACAGGGGAGAGGAGGCCATGTTAGTCCTCCTCGACCTGTCCGCTGCATTCGACACTATCTCGCACGACATACTAATGACTCGCTTACAAGAGACAGGGATTGGCGGCCCTCCCCTCCTGTGGGTAAAATCATGTTTAAAAAACAGAACCCAACAAGTGATGCTGGGATCGTTTCTCTCCGCCAAAAAACCACTGACTTGGGGAGTCCCACAGGGCTCCGCCCTAAGCCCTCTCCTCTTCAATGTGTACCTTAAACCATTAGCAAAGATTGTCGAATCGTGTGGAGTCAAGGTGACTTTCTACGCCGACGACACCCAACTGGTGTTCTCCTTCAAAGACCACGCTGAAAAATCATTTGACAACTTCTGCCACTGCATGTTAGAGTCGCCTCATGGATGTCTGAAAACAATTTAAAACTCAACACTGATAAGACTGAAGTCTTATTTTTTAATCAAAAATCTCCTTTACCCCCTAATATCTGGTGGCCGTCCGAACTAAACCCTCCCCCAGTGCCGGTCCCAGCGGCCCAAAACCTAGGATTTAAATTCGACACTTCTCTCTCCTGTAAAACCCAAATCAGCAAAGTAACCTCTGCTTGCTTTGGGAAGCTACGTATGTTAAAAAAAATCATTCCCTACCTACCACTTGACTCCCGAAAAACAGTAGTCCATGCCTTGATAACCTCCCATCTAGACTACGCGAATAGCCTGTATGTAGGGGCCCCATCCTATCTCATCAACCAGCTACAGAGAGTCCAGAATGCAGCGGCCAGGTTAATCAACAATATCCCTTTTCGTCACTCCATCTCACCCCACCTTATTAAACTCCACTGGCTCCCAATAAAAATGCGGATCCAATTCAAAGCCCTAACCTTGGCTTTCAGAGCCCTTAATGACCGTGGCCCTGCATACCTCCGGCGCAGACTGAGGTTCTCTCAGTCACAGCGTAACCTCAGATCCAATCATCTACGTTTAATCATAACCCCCCGGTTTCGTCTCACACGAACGGGTGGAAGGGCTTTTGCCGTTGTCACCTCTTAACTCTGGAACCAGCTAACTACAGAGTTAAGATTCACCACCTCAGAACCCCTTTTCCGAAAAAAATTAAAGACCTGGTTCTTCTCCCAGATCTAAACTCCCCCCTTTCTTCCTTTCCCGCTTTTTCCCTTCTGAGATAAGGTCTTCAGCGCCGGGACACCTCCGTCGGAGGTAGCTGTGCGCTCTACAAAATACAAAATAAATAAATAAATAAACGGCTCTTTTTAGAGCCAACTAACATGTAAACACTCAAATATGGTTTTTAACTTTATTTTTTTAATACATTTTTACCGATGTCCGCGCACCGAGCACTCACCGAGCACTCCCTGTGCGCGGACATATTGTGGGACATATCGTGTTTTCTGGTATTTTCTTAAAAATAAACATTATTTTTAACGTTAGGAGTCCTTGAAGGACCCCCTGAGAAGGCCTAAGGGGTCAGGGACACGCTACCCTACCCCCTTCACACGTTTTTAAGTTATATTTTTCACTCTCTTCTGAAACCACAAAATGGCCGCGATAGGGTTCGCGCACCGTGCATTTACCGAGCACTCACGATGCGCGGACCTTTAGGATTTAAAAAAAAAAGAAAACTACATGGAAATGGACATCGTCTCTTCTGTAGATACCTTGTATGTTGTAATGCAAGTTATTGTGGTATATTGAATCTATACTGTAGTCTTTCAGGAAAGCAGAAACAGATTTGTTCACATCATTCCTTCCTTTCTCAATGTGTGGTCAGAATTGGCGTAGGGAGTCATGAGTTCCTACTCTGGTGAAACACACTTGCTGTTCTATATACTTACTTATGTTGTAAACTAATGCATCAGAGACAGTCAGTGAGAGAAAGGATGCAGGACATGAAGAACACAACATTGTATCACGTTGCTAGTACCTCATAAATTAAATTTAAATAAGTATAATTTTCAAAACAATTTTTCTTTACTAAATTAAAATTTATTTTTCAGAATTTTCATAATCTAAAAGAACTTGTAGGATTTCTTCATCAGGAATTTCATTCGTCAAAGTCTCTGAACATGATTGGTCTACACATTCCATTAATTCCATATCTACTGTTTCATCAAAAAAATCTTCCACGATATCTCCTTCATGTTTTTCATGATTGGTTTCATCTACAGGATCAATAAACACCACAGAACAAGTTGCCTCAATAAACGTTGCTGTTATTTCAAAAAAGATGTTGGTAGGCTTCTCATTTTCATTCATCATTTTATGTTAGTATACTATTAAAAGAAAGAGAATTAACGCTTACTGCATGATCATCCTCAATAACAGTCACAAAAATTTCTATAACGATGTCAAATGACTCTTCATTTTCAGCCATTATTGATGTTAATATACTATTAAAAGAAAGAGAAAGACAGTGAGATGGTGCAGGGGAAGAGTGAGATAGGGCAGAGAAAAACTATTAAATTCTATTAGAAGAGTCACTACTGTGTAAATCTTACACCACAAATTGAACACCAACATTTCCTCACAAAACTACCTCAGACACTATAGTCTAGATGTGAAATTCTTTGTGAAACAGGGAAAGTTACAAACGTCTGTTGAAAAAACCCACCTCTGGAAATTCCACACTTCCTGTGGATAGATTTCACCAGAACATCTAAATGCTAGCCTCCATTTTGGTGAGCTCCTTAGGCTTAAAAGCAATGTTCTGTTTCATATAGGTACTCCAATATAGGCTCAGGTAGTCATCTAACCTTCCCCCTACATTTTACCCTTCCATTACACCACATAATTGTTCTTGGGACTGACCTTTTACCTAGTTACGGTACTGCTTACAGGAAGTACGGTTTTCCCTGAAAACTAGCCTCATCCATTATGCATGAGTATTCTAGGGAACCCAGCAGAACTACCATCTCCTGCATAATAACTATGTAGAAGGGTCATTTCTTCTGTCATCGTAAGCCCGACATGACACAGCTTCGTAGAACCCCTGAGGGTACAACTTTGGGCATAAAAACACCATATCTAGCTAGGGTAAGGCAGAAGAGAAAAGGACTTCCATGTTGACACACTGACACAAGACGCTGAGGTTCCTGCACGCAGACACAGCTTGCAGTGGTCTGACATCCTGAAGAACCAGGTTTTAAACCCAGCGGCGCCAGGGGCATGCCCAAAGTCTTCGGATTCATCTGTCTTGGTATACAGAGACACGGAATACTTCTGGGTGGCGTCAGAGACCAAATTTATTAGCTGCAGCTAGTAACAGAAGTCCTAGAAATACAACACGGTGTACAACTCAGGAGACTGTTCAATTTTGTAAGGCAAGACATCCCTTTTTATGCCAAAATTCACATTACGAATGCACACCCACTGCGCAAAATTCTAGCCAATAAGGTGCATTCTCAAACAAAGTATCATATAGCAAAAACCTTAGTTTACATTGCCCCAACCCACAAGTTAATTATTAGGAATGTCCCAAATCCAATCTCCACAAGCCGGACAAACCCATAATTGAAAGCACAAAGCATGTAATGAAAGAGCATAGAAAAAAAACAATGACGGATAGCGAGCAAGATAATGCATGTGTAAAGAACCTAAAAGTTAACGATGTCCTGAACATTGATTGGCAATCTCAGACAACAATCAACCAAGGAAATTGGCTTAGCGAGGTCGGTTTCTTACAGTTCACTCAAGAGTCAAGAAGAGGCCTAGTTAATAAGTGCATGAACAACGAAACCCATGCAACTTCGTTCGTTCGGTTACTTCCACGGGCCCACGGGCCTACGTGATGGTAACACAAAATGGATGCACGGACAAAATGGAACCCATATTCGAAACAAAGTCTCTGAATACGTAATGAACTCGCTAGTTAACGTGACAAATTCACTCCATATTAGCCGCACTTACTAAATACGGTACAACATCACCAAAATCGTGACGGAACCATAACCTCACGAGACAAGACAAAATTTCACAGAACCTCAATCCCTTGCTGGGTGTCCATCTCGAGACCAAGACAGGTTCCCACAGTCTCTCACTTCAGGTAATGGGGTTGACTTTATCCTAGAGGGATTCTTGGCTACACACCTTAGGTACATCTAGTTAGTGTTGCATCGTAGGAGTACACATTTTTACTGTCATGTATTTTAATAAGTGTCTTTATTCAATTCATTGTTTTATCACTATGGTAGAAATCTACCATCCTTTTACTCTGTTGGTGCTTATAATCATTTATATCTGTTTCTGTCTGATGGTTGTTTCAGCCCACCTATTTTGCACTAGAATGACTCTGGTTCAATAAATGCTTACTGGAAAACATCCCCACCATTTATTCTGTGTATCTCTCTGAGACAAAGTGAGCCCAAGTATCTGAGCGAAAAATGCTGTACTGTTTACCCAATCCCTGATGGCACAGAGTTGTCATGTTTGATAATTGCCAAAAACTATTCTCTGCTTGGTAAAATGGGTTTCTAGTGGCACTGTGAGCTAGCTGGTATACAGGCAAACATACCCAGTGGGGGTGTCTTGAATTACTCTGGGCACCAACCCCACAGTCTATGTTGTCTAAACACGCATATCCTACATAGGTTTATAGGAACTACACAACAAAAACACCAGCCTAATCGAAGATTGGCATGGGGCAAAGATGAGATGTTAGAACATTTTAAGGAACAAGGTTATTCTTCGCAAACTCTAACATCAGCTTTCGAAAAGGTGTAAGCCAAAGAAAGGAAAACCATTCTCTTCCAACAAACAGCAGAGACAAAAAGACTGAACAACCAATCAGAATGATAACAAGAGGGAAACATTAGAAAAATCATGCAACAACAACAACAACAACAAAGATATTCTGAACATCTGAGCTTCAGGAAGAAGCTCAAAACATTCCTGTTTCAGAACTAATCTGCTATCCATTGACTGCTTGACCATGCTTCTGGTGTTTTGGGCGCAGAGATACTCCGGTAGGAGTCAATTCAAGCGCGATATAAACCCGCAAATAAAATAAATAAATGGCTTCTAAGGAGAGGGGATGCCATGTTAGGGTCTCTTATGCCAAACTCACCACAATTTACACTCAGGAGATCGTTCTCCATGAAAGATGCTCTAGTACACTAAAGCCCTGAATCAGTCACATCTGGAACATGGCTGCAACAGAGCCATGGCTTCTGAAAATGCCATTTGTGCAAAGAATGCCAACAGGGCAAAAACAGGAGTGAGTACACAACACCATTCAGTGCTAAACCCCATGAGATAAAAAGCGCATTCAACTGCAAAACTAAATTTGCAGTATATGTCCTTACGTGTAAATGTGGACTTGCACATGTAGAAAGTATAATTCTACAAATATATTGTCGCACTTGTCAGCATCTCAGAGCAGTCAAAAACAAAGACTGGTCATATCCGGTAGCTAGACATGTACATGATATGCACAATAATTATGTAACCTCTCTCACATACAATGTAATTGATGCAATCTTAAATTTCCCTCGGGAAGGAGACAGAGAAAAATAGTGGAGGCAGTTAAAATGCAAATATATAGTAAACCTGGATACTAAGTCCCCCATTAGGATGACGGGCGGAATTTGTCCGCCCACCACCATATCGGTAAACGGGAACGCCCGCCATAAGGGCGGGGGTCCTGTGGGGGCAATTAGGATGCGCCCACCCCAGTAGCGTTTGCATCCTGCATTCCTGACATTGTGGCATGCGGTGCACTCAGCACCGCCCGCCACAATGCCAGGGAGGCATGTTGTGCACTTCCATGCACAACATGGCACGCAACGCGCGGTGCCTGCCATGTTGTGCATGGAACTGCAGGGGGTACCATAGGTACCCCCCATGTGCACCCCACACCCCGCAACAGGCCCCCAATGTCTAACACCGCATGCCTTTCCGTGGTGGCAACGCCACCACGGAAAGGCATGTCCTGCCGGCATAGTAATATGGATGGCAATGTCTAACAGACACCACCACCATATTAAACCCTTTTCCACCCGGTCAACTCGTTGACCGGGCGGAAAAGCGGCGGACAGTCTTTCCGTTCACCGCATATTACTATGCCGGGGGAATTGGGTGGCGGGCGAGGGGAGGATCACAGGCGAATCGCCACCGCCAAGCGGGCGGTGGCGATCCGCCGTGATCCTAATGTGCCCCTAAGTTCCCAAATCGGTTGAATGTCAAAGAAGAGCTATATGCATTTCTATAATTAAGCTCTAACTTAAACCTTCCTACCTAAGGTGCTATGAACTTTATTTTTTTAAAGCATATTTTATGAGGACTTAATTGTAAGTTCCTTATATGTATGTATCACCAGAAGTTAACAATGTCTGTTCAAGAACGATATCAAACTAAACTGGCTAAAAGGATTATATATTGCATTGATGCCCATATATATTTTTGGGAAAGATTATAACAGACATACCCAGTCCAAACAGCATTGTTCTTATGTGTATTTTTTGATACACAATTTTTTTATAGACACATGGGGGCCCATTAGGATGGCAGGCGGATTGCCCCCGCCAGGCTGGGGGTAGCCACCGCTCGCCTGGCGGGGGCAATCCGCCTGACATCCGCACTGAAATGACCCCCCGCCACATTAGGATGGCTGGGGGGTCCGTGGCGGACGGAAAGACCGTCCGCTGCTTTTCCGCCCCGATCGCCTTGCGGCCAGGGCGGAAAAAGTTTAATATGGTGGCGGTGTCTAATATATTATGATGTGCCAAAACAGATGCCTTTCCGTGGTGGCGATGCCCCCAAAGTGAAGGAGAGGTGGGAGGTGCACACGGGGGGTACTCCCCTGCATTTGCATTAACAAAGCGGCAGGCACCGCGCGGTGCCTGCCGCTTTGTTAATGCAAATGCATTCCTGCATTTTTAGCATTGTGGCGGGCGGTGCTGACAGCACCGCCCGCCACAATGCTAAAAATGCAGGATGCGCCCGCCACAGTGGTGGGCGCATCCTAATGCCCCCCACTGGACCTTTTGACATGACGATATTTCAGATTGTGGAGGAGATTAAACCTGAAATGCAGGTGATATAATTCCATTTTATCTCTATATTTCTCACTAATCTAACAGCAGTAGCAACATTGAGGTCCTGATGAATGCATTGGCACTTTCCATCTATGCAGAAACATGTTGACCACTATTTGCTGAACAGATATTTTGTTAAATCTGTTTATTCACTATTGTTTTTATTCTTGGGGAGCTGAGAGAAACCATTAAAATTTACACTTCTACTCAGCCTGATCCAATTTTATTCTATCACCAGTCATACAATTGCACTGCTTTTTTTTCAGTTGTCCTCTCACACTTACACCGCCCACTGGGTTTAAACAAGGATTTTCCAGCTTTCACAGTCCATTTACATCTTTGTGACTATGACTGCACTAACTCCTGGGTAAGGAGAACCCATATGATGTAAAAGTGGCGGTACAGATCGACAACTGATGGTAATATTTTCACCTACCCTTAGGTTTATTTTTCCCAGTTGATTAATCACGTGAATTTTTGCTATATCTTATCACGTGGTGTTATCTAATGATTTATTTCACAATACTTGTTTATGTCATGTCAAGGATTTTTGATGAATTGAGTTCTTTTTTTCTCTGTCTGACTCCTAGATACTCCATATGTAGTTTTGTCTTTGTTAGGGGCGCATATCTAGTTGTGAGTCTTTAAACTAGCCCTAGGACCCTCTTCTATGTAGTGTGTATTATGGTGTTGAGTGCAGCCGAGGCTGCGGGTCCCGTTGTTGTATCACAATAGGCCAGTCGAAATTCTGGCTTGCCCATCTGTTTGAATTTAATTATTGTTTGGTTTATGGTCCATGAATGTGAGTCCTATCGGAGTGATATTTTCCTACAGAAAATTCAACACTCTTGTGTTCAAGTTTGCCCGGAGAATACATAGAAGTCTTAGAAAAACCGATACTCCCTTTCTGATCCAAAGAAGATGGCCACAAACTGTGGTCTAGCTTTTGAGGATGCAGAAGTACAGAATATTCTTGATGAGAACCCTAGCATATTAGAATGCATTCCCATTGTAGTGAGCAATAATGCAGATGGGTGGAATAAGGTCCTACTGCTAAAGAAATCACATTCCAGGACTATAGTCCCCGGCATAACTATGGCTGAATATTTACTATTTACGTGGTAATTGTGCACCATCAGGGATTATTGTGACCAATGCACCAAGACTGTTCTTGGACGACAAGGAGTTCCTCAAGGAATGGTCAATGATCGCCTGGCGGTGCACAAGGGACTGGTTAGTCCTAATTATCAAAACCGTGAAACGAGCTGCAGATAAAATACTAATAGAAATACAGCTCCTTGAAGGGAAAATTAAAACAACTATTAAATCTACACTGTTTAAGAGTGGTCAAGACGAGAGCAACAAAAAGAGCAATGAACTTAAAGACTCAATCCTGTTCTCTAAACTTGAGAAATTCAAAAAAGACTTGGCTAAATTCTCTACCGAGAAGGTCTACCCTTACACTAGCGACACTTATGTTGCACCATCATTCAATCGCAATGGACGTCGAGGGGGCTCCACATATGCTACTTCGAGATCTGATGAAATTTCAAGCGATTTGGATACATCACAGAACAGCAATACCTCTACCCCGAATAGGGGACGAGGTAATAGAAGAAGAGGAAGAGGGAATTATTTCAATTACAACCAAAACCATTTCCAGCCCTTTTGGCAGCCGGGTCCCTGGATGTATGGCCCTAATTTTCCACCTCAAATGGGTCCTTCTTTCTTTCCCCAACAAATGCAACAAGCCTCAGGAGTCATGCCTTTTTTAGGATTTGGCCCCAGGGTGAACAGGGGCAGAAGAAGACAAGGGCAGGGGCCACAGGTGCGCTGGGCGACACCGGTACAACAATCCACAATGGACCTGAGGAACGGGAAAAGGATACCACAGGAGAATGCAGGAACGAGCAGCGGGACAAACCAGACAGCCTTGTGATAAATTTGAGTTCCTACTCCCTAACGACAGATGAAGAGAGTCTTCTGAACCGAGGGCTGGGTTTTGTAGCCACTAACATTGGAGACCCTTTTACAGCACAAGTAGAACTAGCCAAGTTCTTTAGAAAGATCAGGTTGCATTATTCCTTTGCCAAACAAGACAAGACAGAAATCAAACAGGCAAACATGAACACCGGCCTAAAAAAACCATCTACTTTTAATCCCTTGACCATTGGTCTACCGGCAAGGGTCCAGACTTTCGAGGAGGCATTTGAGAATGATATTAACACACTTTTCAAGACCAAATCACCCAACTCTTATGTGAACTTACCCAAAAGAGAAAAACAGGCTTTGCGTTCCTTAACATCAAACGAGAACATCACAATAAAGCCCACGGATAAAGGCGGTGCTGATAGAGCGCGCAGGTCACCCGGGTCACTAGATTACCAATTTTCCACGCACTGGGCCCTGGCGTGCATATTGCGACTATTGTTTACATGAACCGGGTGAGCCTTTACACGCTACTATGAGTAATTCGGGGGGGTGACTTTTCTCACCACTTTTGTTCATGTACCTGACTTACCACAAGTACATTTCTCCTGATGGATCAGGAGCTATCAGGGAACAGGTGACAAGATTTCCTAAATTGAGTTAAAATACCTCACACATTCAATGCCTTTAATGACACTGGTGACGTATAATGACCACAGACACCTGATGGGTTTTCAAAGTTTTATAAGGAAGTTTATAATGAGTATGCCATGATTACAATGCAAATACAAATTAGGACATCAATAATCAGGATTAAAGCCAAAATGTAACTATGGATTAAGGCAAGCACCATAGATTACTATGGAACACTACAGGTCATGAGCATTAGGGAACATGCTATTCAGTACGAATTTAAAACTAAGATAGGGGACGTGAGAGGGACCTAATATGTGTACTAATATTCTAAACTTATTCCTAAACCTTATGCTATTCTTACTAAGTTCACAGCAACCTTACTAAAGGGAAGGGGAAAAAAATGGAGCAAGCTATAATAAGCAGTCAGTTGTAATAATATCCTAAAGGTAGGGGAAAAAGTGGAACATCACTAATAAATCATTGCATGAAAATCATTTCAATAGGTGATAGGGAGATATCACAGGCAAGAGTGCTTTATTAAGAAGAAGAAAAGTATGGGTAAAGTTAGACGGACATCCACACAGAATATTTACCTAGGACGGGAATGAGAACCAACCCTGGCCACGGGTCAGCTTGGGAAAGGCGAGGACAAGGACCCTCAAGGACTCAGAATGCCAGTAGGCGAGCAGGTACAGCTCATGGACAGTCAGGACAGGATACCCCTCAGGTTCTGGGACAGGACTGGGCTCATCAAAGGGCACGACCAACACCTGCAGCTTCGGATGGAACGCCTGCGTTACCCCCTCTCTGCACGGAATCCGCCAGTAACCCCGATTGGGTTTTCGAATCTCCCAGCAAAGTGCTTCGCTAGCACTTAGGACTATTTCCACCCCTTGGAGTTTGTGGAAAGTACGGACAGAGTGCTCCGCAGCTCTCTGTATCAATCACCTATAGAGTTCGTAGGGTCAGTGACAGGTCAGCTATTCGGACAAGTCGGACAATTTCTCTACGCTAAACTAGGCTAGTTATACTGTTTTGGGACCCCTAGACCACCCACAAATGTTGCAAGTGACAAGGTCCCGATTTATGATTGGTCCGGAGAGGTGGTTAGGTCATTTGTCACCTCCTAAATTCTGTGTTCCCACAATTAATATTTATTTTTCAGTACCCACCCCTTACATTCCAGTTCCCAGGCATACGTGTAGAAGAGTACAATAGCATACACAGTAGAGAGAAACAATTGTATCGATTAAGGTGAAATTCAGCTTCTCCTCTCTGGGTTATGGGGCAGGTTCCAGGAGCATCTCAGCTTTGGTAGCCAGCTGGCTGATTTCCACTGATGCAAGGCCCGGTCCTCAGGTCAGGTGACCAGGTCCACATGGGCTTCTAAAATGGCGCCGCTCCCCAACTCCCAGGCCCACAGATACGTGGTACATGAAAAGTAAGCGAAAACAAATTAGAAACACAGAAAAAATGAATACACTGTACACCATGAAAAGCTTCACTGCACCCCTTACTTTGTAATATCTATAGCATTGAGGGTTAATGCGGGAAAGACAGATATGCAAAAGCAGCAATAGCTAGCAGAGAGCATGGTTAAAGACAAGCGGCCATTTTTAGCAACAATGCGCATGAGCGAAAACATCCCTCTAATTTGCGAGTGCGTCACATCACGTGGGTATGACCGACGCATGCGCAGACTGGATTTCTGCGAAGCGGCCATTCAGTAGTGCAAGCATCATTACTATTAATAAACATAGATGCGAGCCTCTCTCGGGCACCCGCGTGTATTGGAAAAAGTGAACATTAAGACGGACAGGATTGGTTAATGCTTATTAAAGGTTAGACGAGGTTCATGAATGAGAGCAAGTCGCTTTACGTGCGAATCCTTGCTCCATCAATCCCCTCTTTGATGATATTTACTATCTTCACTATAAATGGAAACAGATGCCAACTTTTATTCTTGCATGTCATTCATTTCAATCTCCACAAACTTGTTGTTGAGCTTTCTTCCTGCATCCTTATTAGGGTGAAAGCTTTTAGCTCTCTTGTAAATTTCGTTTTTCAATTCTTCTAATTCTAGCTCATCAACATTTCTCTTCACTCCTCTTTTGTTCACTGTATACTTCTTTTTACATTTTTGACATTTACAGCAGATAAATATAATCAGTGCAACCATACCTATTCCAGCTATTGGCATCAGTATTTTCCATAAAAGACTTTTACCCAAGTTAGAAAACCAACTACCTACAGAGGAGAGACCATTAGTCAGTCTCGTCCAGGCACTATCAACCTCCAATGGTTTGAGTTCTTTTTCCAAATTAGTAATGTTTCTTACATATTTCTTTATTTCAATGCTTTTATCAGGAATGTAAGTGCAACAATGTTGCGCCTTCAACATCCTGCAGACTCCGCCTTCTTTTGCCAATAAGGTGTCAAGAGCAAGGCGATTCTGTAAAACCATTGATCTGATCGCAACCATTTCAGTATTGACCAGCAGGAATCCAGCAGCAGTGTCAGTTGATAACCTATCCACTACTGTAGACAATTTGCAGATACGGTGAGTATTCAGAACTACCCCCATTCCAGGTATCAGTGCACTAAATATATCTCCTATAATTTCTCCTACACTTTCACGTTTACTACGCACTAAGCCATTAGTATCTTCATTGCTTCCAGCAGCATTGTTCACATGGTATATTTTCGGAAAAACAATGCCAAAGTAGCAGCTTCCATACCAGTGATCCGGCAATTTGAAATAAGCCTTGTTTCCACATATATAATAAATTCCGGGAAACACATGTTCTGACCCATTTTTGAAACCCCAACCTCCAATTACCTTGTAATTACGTTCACACTCGCTGGAACCGATGAATACATTGTTATAATAACTAGTCTTTTCTCTATGAAGACAGAGTTTCCCTTTCCGTTCAAAATCCAGTAACAATGCAGGACTAGCTTCGCCTTCTGAGGTGCTTTCCATATTTCTGCCCATCTAGGGATTCTATCTTTTTCATCATCGGCCTTTTTCTGAAATTTCTCCCTCCTTCTTTCTGCCATTTTCAGGAACATCTTTTCCTGCTCTTGTAAGGAGCAGGTCAGATTATTTTCTCTAGCTTCATTTAAGTCTATGTCACCTATGGTCAGGAAATATTCTCCCATGTAACGGGTTACCTCGCTTCTAATATGTACAATGTTTAGGTTTCCCCGAACAGGAAGTTCTGAAAAGATTATGTCAGTGTTTGAGTAGTAGTACTGTAAAGTACTTCTATAGAACAAGCTTGCTAATATACTACAGGAAATTCCGTAGGTCAGGGGTAAATGGTGATATGTCACGCTCTCAGCTACAGAAGTAGGTAGCTTCATACATACGTAACAATCTTCTATTTCCATAGCTTCTACATAATGCACTAAAAGATTTGCAAAGACATTTAACTGTGTTCTGTTTTTCATTTTGTGAAAATGTAGTCCACCCTCATCTGATGCATCTAAGTCCGTTCTTTTTCGTTTTAGTACAGCAGAGTTGTCACGTCTTTCTACACTTTGTGGTGTTTCTTCAGTCTGTACAGTTTCAGTGTCTAGGGTCTCTGGGTTAGTGGGGTACAAGTTAGGGTCTCTACTTATCATAAAAGGTATAAAAACTGTTAGTCCTATCCATATTATTATCAGTACGGCTATACTACAAAAACATATTTTACAGCAGGTTTTACAACAACTAAATTTGGATCTTCCATTTACACTTGAATCAGATATTGTGGCTTACAGGTGGTTTTTTTTCCAACCCCTCTTTGTTTCTTTATACCAGAGGCTTACTCAGGCTTGTCTCACGGAGGGTCTTCGTCAGAGCTCCGATCAGTAATTGACTCTTCGTCACTTTTGTCACTGTTGTTGGGTTCGTCAATTTCTTCCAACACCAAGTAAGTCCATTCAGGGCTCCGATACAGTTTGTTTTGTTTCTTTACTCGTGAGCTTCGTCGGTTGGACTGGACTTGGGCTTCTTTTCTGTCACTGGCAGCCCTTTTTCGGTCTGCTAGTTTTTCTTCAACTGTCTTGATTCTTAGTCTCAGTCTTTTTATGTATCGGGGTTCACTCTTCTTCTTGAGCCCTCTAGTGGTCGAGGAAACTTGGCCTTCCTCGTGAACTCTCTTGTTTTCGCTTCGTTGTGGCACTATTGTTTCAGCAGTGTCTATTTCCCTTCCTGTCTGACTAGTTCCAGGTCTTTCATTAGTTTCTTCTGCCTGGTTTCTAAGCTGGCCTAGTTCAGGTCTATTTTGTATTTGGTCTTTAGTTTCAGGTGATCTGGATTCTACTTCCTGAACACGTTCGTCTATTTCTATCTGTTCCTGTTCATGCACTTCGATCCCTTGATTTTCTTCCGCATGAACTTCAGCTTTTACCACTATCTGTCCCTTTTCAGTTTCTGAAGTTCCAGGAGGAGTGTCGATGACTTGGTCTGTCCCTACTTGGCCTATTTCCTGATCAGGTTTGTTGTGAGTTTCGATGGCCTGACCTTCTTCTTCTAATTCTGTCTCACCTTCACTATCCCACTCACTATCTAGGTAAGAATATTTTCGGGTTCTTATTGGATCAAGAACTTGGTCATCAGCAGAGAACCACTGAACATCTTGACTTGAGCTCGGTAGTTCGATGTCAGCGGGATCTGGACTCTCTTCTGGAGTCTCCTCAGCTGCGCTACCTTCAGCTTCAGTCGCGTTTTCTCCTGTCACTGGCTTCGTATGGCTGGCATGGATCCACTTCGGTACGCCCGCACACTTTACAGCAGTTGTGGTTACAAGGATCACTTGCCTCGGCTTTCCCCACTTTGGTTTAAGGCAACTCTTCCGGGTGTGTTTCTTTAACACCACCCAATCACCAGGCCTCAAGTTATGTGTTGGAGATGTAGGCCATTCGACAGCAGTCTCTCCAATCTGGTGAGAGATAGAACGCACTTGGTCACCCAGCTGCCTGCAGTATTCTAGCACTAAATCATCAGAAATACTTAGCAGTTTGTGTCAAGGTACCCATGCCTGTCGCATTACTCTTCCCATTAGCACTTCATGGGGACTTAGGCCTGTTTTTCGGTTCGGAACACTTCTCAAACTCATCAGCACAAGGGGCAAAGCTTCTATCCAGTTCATTTTGGTGGAATCACACACTTTTGCCAGTCTGGACTTGATGGTGCCATTCACTTGTTCAACTATTCCAGAAGCCTCTGGATGATATGCACAGTGCAACCTTTGCTTCATTTTAAATGCTGTACAGAGTTCCTTGAGGACTTCGTTAGAAAAAGGCCCACCTTGGTCTGTTTCAATAGTCTCTGGAATTCCAAATCTAGGTATCAACTCCCTAAGTAATAGTTTGGCTACAGTTATGGCATCATTTTTCTTTGCTGGGTAGGCCTCCACCCATCTAGAAAACAGACAAACTATGACCAGGACGTATCTGTATCCCTTGCACATGGGCAACTGAATAAAGTCCGCCTGCATCCTGACAAAGGGACCTTCTGCCCTCCCAATCGTACTTTGTTCCACTACTGTCCTCTTTCCTGCGTTGAACTGCTGGCACACTAAGCACCTCTGGCAAAGCTTTTCCGCAGTGCCCCTGAACTTTGTGTTACGGAATACCTTGTCAAACATACGGCACATTGCATCTCTCCCAATGTGTGTGTCCTCATGTATGATCCTAGCCATTGGGGCTACCAAACTATCTGGCAATACAGGCACACCAGTTTTGTAAACCATGACACCATCCTCATCTCTCGGTGTACATTCATCCTTCTCCCACCTTTTTTTCTCCTTTTGGTCTGTTGCCTGTTGTATGTCTCTTAATTCCTCCCAGGTAGACACACCTTCAAACACCATAAGTTGGCAGCTGCTTCCACCTCCCCATAATTTGATGTTGAGGGACATTTTGTATCGGGAGCAATATTGGGCAATTTGGTAAGCATATCGGTTTCTGGCTGTCACATCATCATTTCCAGATCTGTGAGCCGCACACTTGACCACAGCCAATTCTTGGGGTAATTGAATCGCTTCCAGTAAGTTCTGTACCACCTTTCCATTTCTGATAGGGGTACCTGAGGAAGTCATGAATTCTCTTTGCAACCATAGTTGGCCGAAGTCATGAACAACCCCATAACAGTACTGGCTGTCAGTATAAACAGATATCCTTTTGCCTTTTCCCAGTTTACAGGCTCTTGTCAATGCGATTAATTCTGCTACTTGTGCAGATTTTACATCGCACAGGTAAGATGATTCCAAGATTGTTTCCAACGTTACTACAGCATATGCAGCACTCAGGCCTCCATCCTCATGTCTTAAACATGAGCCATCTACAAACATCATTAGATCCTCATCAAGCAAGGCTATTTCTTTGATATCAGGACGTGGCTTGGTGCTAAACTCAGTTAGGTCCATGCAGTTATGCTCAACTTCATCTTCTTCAATATCTAGGGGAATGGGCAACAGTGTTGCGGGGTTTAAAATATTACACCTGGAGATGATTACATTCTCAGCACCTATTAGAATCCTTTCATACTTAGTCAGCCGACTAGGGGTGAGATACTGGGTCTTTGTTCGGGTCAGTAAGATCACAACAGAATGTGGAACATATACGGTGACAGGATGTCCCATGACAATGGTTTCACTCTGTTCTAGACTTGCACAGGTAGCAGCTACGGCTTTCAGGCATCCGGGTAATCCAGCAGCCACTGGATCCAATGTGGCCGAGAAGTAGGCCACGGGACGCCTATTCAGCCCATGTTCTTGGGTTAGGACTGAGAGTGCACAATTGTCTCTTGTATCACAGAATAGTTCGAAGTTCTTGGAATAATCAGGCATTCCTAAGGCAGGGGCTGAGCAGAGGCAATTTCGCAATTTTACCCAAGCGTTCATGCTTTCATCGTCCCAACTGACTGGGTCTTCCACTCCCTTCTTGGTCATTTTTATCAAAGGTTTGGCCAAAGCTGCGAATCCCACAATCCATTGCCTGCAGTACCCTACAACTCCTAGGAACATTTTTACTTCTTTCTGGGTCCTGGGTAGTTCCATTGCTCGAATTATTTTGATCCTTTCTGTAGTAACTTTCCGGATCCCTTTCTCTATCTGGTGCCCCAGATATTTCACTGAGTTTTTACAGAACTGTAATTTGTCTGGCGACACTTTATGTCCTCCCTTGCCTAGGTGATTCAATAAGGCAATGGTATCAATGACACAGTCGGTTTGACTTTTGGACGCCACCAGAAGGTCATCTATGTACTGTACCAAAACAGACTCCTTTGGCAGTGCTAGAGATTCAAGGCATTTCTTTAGGATCTGGTTGAAAATCGAAGGACTTTCGGTGTACCCCTGGGGGACACGATTCCAGACATAGACATGGCTGTCAAATTCAAAACTAAAAAGGAATTTGCTTTCGGGATGCAATGGGATGGAAAAGAATGCATGACACAAGTCAATGACAGTGAACCATTCCGCATTCCAAGGAATCTGATACAGTATCACTGCGGGGTTGGGCACAATGGGACAGCAAGGTACAACAATTTGGTTTACCTTGCGCAGGTCCTGCACTACCCGGTACTTTCCGCTAGGCTTTTTAATTCTAATTATGGGCGAATTACAGGGACTGCTCATTACTTCCTGTATAATGTTTGCCTCGAGCAGTCGGTTTACTTCAATTGCGACTCCCGCTTTTACTTCTGCACTCATTTTGTACTGTCTTGTTCTGGGGTAAACAGCATTTGATTTTATTGCTATTTTAACCGGGTCTACATTTGCCATTAAGCCAACATCTTTCCCAGTGAAATCTCATACTTCAGGTACCACTTTTAGCTGTAGTTCTTCAGGTAAGTCTTCAATGGACAGGAGTTTAATTTCTGTGTCTGGTTTTAGTAACATCAATTTGTACAGGCTATCTTCATCTGGGGTCTGAATTTCGACACCGTTTGGTGTGCAAAAGATGGTACAGTTCATTTTGCACAACAAATCTCGTCCTAGCAGGTTCACGGGACTGGAGTCACAGACCACAAATCTGTGCATTTCCTTGAAATTTCCAATGGAAATCTCCATGGGTTCAGTTACTGGAGTACTGATTATTTGATTTGAAACACCCACTACTTGGATAGCTTCTCCCGAGAGGGGTAGGTTAGGAACATCCACAGTTCTCACAGTGGAACGGGTAGCACCAGTGTCCAATAGAAAGGTGACGTCTTTTCCCTCAACCTTTCCTTCAATGTATGGTCCTGTCTGGTCTACCGGTAAGGAGGCGCCAAGTACGCACTCCTTGTCCTCCCCCCTCAGGCCCCGTCAGTATTGATCATCAGAAAGGAAAGAATCGTTTAACAAAAATTGTGAAGCGGCTGCATTCCTTTCATTCTCTCCTTCCCACACCTCGGCCCTTTCATTCTGCTGAGCCTGATTTTTATAATTCTGTCTAGGAGCGCGAGGCAACCGAGGCTGCTTTACCTGTGGTTGGTTCTTCCGTGTCCCCTCTTTCTGCACCTGTGGATTTAAACCATTTACGGGGGCATTACCAGCCAGCAAATGTGGACACTCATCCCTCCAATGCCCTATCTGACCGCACCCGTGACAGGGGAACTTTTTCATAGCCTCCTCCCGACTCATTTTTACCCGGGGTTTCCCTCCTCCCCCAGCAGTGGGATTCTGTGCATTAGTATTAGTCAATCTACTTAACTGTTTCTCTTGCTGTTCTGCCAATTTCACTTGTGCCCACATAACCTTTTCTTTAAGGGCTTTCTTTTTGTTCTCTATTTCATCTTCGCAATACTTGGCATATTTTAGGACATCATCTATGGGCTTACCTTGCCAACTGATCTTATTGTCTCTAATCCACTGGGATATTTCAGGTCTTAATCCTAACACGAATCGGTAACTGAAATGGGTCATATCCTTCATGTCCACATTATCAATTCCGCTGTAAGTTTTGAACACCTGCAGTAACCTTTCATAGAAGGAGTGGACGGTTTCATCTCGCTCTTGGGTAGTTCTATCTATCCTGGTCCAATCAGTTTCCTTTGTGGGCACCTTTTTCTTCAGGTATTGTATGACTTGATCATACTTCCTCATTACCTCAGGTGAGGGTGCTCCGGTTTTGGGGTCTCTCGCATATTCATCATTGGGCCAATTAATTTCAATTTTGCATTCAGTCCACAAATCTACGGGTACCACAATATCGAAAAACCCGTCCAGGTCTTTCAGAAGACATTTTTGAACCTTTATGAAACGTTCAACCTGTCTGTACCAGTCGACTGGTTTCTCTCACAGTTTTGGGAAATCATTTGTAAATGACACAATATCTTGCCGGGACCATGGGACATGGACATATTTTCCCCCAGGGACCTCCCTCATGGGACACAATTTCTCTGCGGGACCTACTTCTTTGAGTACATATTCTGAAGTCTGGGGTGTTTAGCCCTACTGTCTTCCTTTTTCTTTGCCCACCGGGTTTTCCATTTTTCTACATTCCCCCATTTCTGTAGGATTTTCAGTAATTCTTTTATTTGGGTTTGTTTTCCTGACACGTTCATGTTTTCTAAGTCCTTGTCAGAAAAATCTGCTCTGTAAGGTTTCTGAAGGACTTTGGAACGACTAACATCAATTCCCATATCAGCGGCAGTGTCCATTAATCTCTCATGGAGCAATCTAGTGTTACGGATAAGGTTTTTGCTGATAAACAGTAATTCGTCTTCACTAAAGGAGTTTAACCTGTCCAATCCTACATTACCGGCCATTAGTTCTTCTATTTCTATCCTTAGTTTATAGATTTCTAAGGGTTTGGGTTAAAGGTTGTGGGTTGAGGGGAGTCCCTTGGGGTGTCCTTTTCTAACTCTTTGGTCCATCTATCTAATTCTTCTGAAGTTACTACAGTGGCACTCCTGACCCCTGAAGTGGTTTCAATCAGGACCTCCTTTGCTCTAGCTTGACTCCTTGCCCTTGGCACACTTGTTCCAGGTTCCCTTATGGGCAGATCCATTAAGGAAATCTCAGACTCACATTCACTTTCTTGATCATCGACAATGAGCGGCTCTTTTCTTGGGGGAGGAATAATAGGGGTTGGTACAATTGGAGTTATAATAGGAGTCCTTGGACTACTCAGTCTATCCCCATAAAGAGGTATAGCAGGACCAATAGTTACTGGAATAGTCAATGAATCCGGACTGGGATTTATCTGGGCTATGGTCTGAATTAAATCAATTCGCTGCCTGTTCAGGACTTCCTTCTCTCGCTCACGCAAAACCCTTTCTGAAGAATTGTCATGCATCACTTGGGGTACCAATGTAGGGTAAATATTTGGGGCAGTCGGAAGGACCAAACTTGGTCGGTCTTCTCCGAAAGGACGATAATTTGGGACTGCGGTGCTAGGTCTGCAAAACCCATCACTATCACTGGCTTTACTTTCCGTACCAGTTGCGTCTGTCTCACTGGCCCTTTGACATCTAGGATATTTAGAAAACGGGTTTTGAGAACTCAAAGAGTCTGTCTCTGCAACATAGGGGGGTGGATTTTTCATCAATAAATCCTCTAGGTGCTCCTCTTCTGAGTCCCCCATAGCCATGAGGTGTCGGCTTTTCTCCGTACACTTCCCTTTCCCCTCTTCGAGTACCCCAAACATGGGAGACAGTCCCTCAACCATCATATTCTGTCTCCACTGTTGCATCTTTTTCTCTTTAGTTTCTTTTTGGACCTTTGGATACCACTTACTCACTCCTTTATCCATTCGGGGTCTGTCTCGTTCTAGAGCTTCAATTTCCCACTCCTCTAATGCTTCGTATTGAGTTAATCTAGGTCGGGGATGCAATTCATTCATTCGGGTTCTTAAGTAGAACAGGATCCTACCATTAAAAGTACCATTAAGGGGAAATGCTAAGACTTCATCGTCTTCTGTATACTTCACCCAATTTTCCAACCATACACAGGTATGATACCCTTTATCAAACATCATGAAGGAGGCGGGAGTATTTGGCGGTGGAATGATCACACCCTCCCTAGTTCGTATGGGTTTGTCTTTCTTGAAATAATTTTTAATCCTGTCGGCAAGGGACATTTTTCTCTTAACTCCATACATTATGCGCGGTCTACCTCGTAATGTCTGTTCCTTACGGAAGCCTAAGTACTGTGGATTAGGTATAAATTCAGGATACCACATACACCTTTCCAGACTAGCTTCTAACTCGGCTTGATCAATTTTGTTTACCTTTGTGCTTCCAATGCTAGCGCGACTTTTATTTCGCGACAACCAATCAACACAGAGAATACAAAAGCCCTTGTCCAATGGGTGCGCGGCCTTTCGCAAGACGTGGTCTCACGCTCCGGCACTCACCCCTCCCTTACAATTTCAGCTTCACCACACGCCCGCTGTCTTGACCAATACCAGCGCGGCACGGAGTGACGTCAGAGCAGCCTTCCGACTGACTCCCTCCTTCACAAGGTAACGGAAACTTTTAATTTTTCTTAAAGTGCAAATGCTAAACTTAGTCAACAACACGTAACGTTCGCCGCTGTGTCGGAGTGTCCTAAACAGAAAGAAAGTTTTTCTCTTGCTACAAGTAAACCACTTCTGTCTACTTTTCATTCACTTTGGGTAGACTTCTCTGCCTAACCCCTCACGCGAGCAATATAGAACCTGCTACTCTCCTGACTTATCCACTTTTCTCCGGGATATATACTAAGTCAGGCTTTCACCAGCGGACTACCTTGCTTACCATGCAAGCTTTGGAGACCCTGTTACTCCTTCCTAATGTGACCCTTACTAGATGATATCACAGTGGAAGTTTTACACAATAGGACTCTAGGCTATCATTTATTCAAATACAAAAGATCCTAATTAGCGCTTCCAGTTCTACCTAACCATGCACTAATTTTTTTTCCTCTCCTGACAAGCGACCTCTGCACGAAATGGATTCTACTCACCACCCGCTATACAATTCCCCGGGGATTTCAGACAATATAAAACACTTTTACGTACAGTTCTGTTAATATTACATATAATATTTATAGCAGCAATACAAAATCATTTAAACTTAAAAAATTCTTTTTAAAACATTTCGCAATATTTCAAACAATACAATCAATATTGAAACTTTTAGCAGCACTTTTTTGTTTTCACGGTTTATTTATTTACTATCTTGTCTACCTATTTTAACTAGTCCTAACCATAGCTCTGCTACCAGAAAATTACTGATAGAGCGCGCAGGTCACCCGGGTCACTAGATTACCAATTTTCCATGCACTGGGCCCTGGCGTGCATATTGCGACTATTGTTTACATGAACCGGGTGAGCCTTTACACGCTACTATGAGTAATTCGGGGGGGTGACTTTTCTCACCACTTTTGTTCATGTACCTGACTTACCACAAGTACATTTCTCCTGATGGATCAGGAGCTATCAGGGAACAGGTGACAAGATTTCCTAAATTGAGTTAAAATACCTCACGCATTCAATACCTTTAATGACACTAGTGACGTATAATGACCACAGACACCTGATGGGTTTTCAAAGTTTTATAAGGAAGTTTAGAATGAGTATGCCATGATTACAATGCAAATACAAATTAGGACATCAATAATCAGGATTAAAGCCAAAATGTAACTATGGATTAAGGCAAGCACCATAGATTACTATGGAACACTACAGGTCATGAGCATTAGGGAACATGCTATTCAGTACGAATTTAAAACTAAGATAGGGGACGTGAGAGGGACCTAATATGTGTACTAATATTCTAAACTTATTCCTAAACCTTATGCTATTCTTACTAAGTTCACAGCAACCTTACTAAAGGGAAGGGGAAAAAAATGGAACAAGCTATAATAAGCAGTCAGTTGTCATAATATCCTAAAGGTAGGGGAAAAAGTGGAACATCACTAATAAATCATTGCATGAAAATCATTTCAATAGGTGATAGGGAGATATCACAGGCAAGAGTGCTTTATTAAGAAGAAGAAAAGTATGGGTAAAGTTAGACGGACATCCACACAGAATACTTACCTAGGACAGGAATGAGAACCAACCCTGGCCACG
This sequence comes from Lissotriton vulgaris, assembly GCF_964263255.1. Classification (NCBI taxonomy): domain Eukaryota; kingdom Metazoa; phylum Chordata; class Amphibia; order Caudata; family Salamandridae; genus Lissotriton; species Lissotriton vulgaris. The sequence goes on from NC_141689.1 coordinate 163,140,358, forward strand.
GGTCAGCTTGGGAAAGGCGAGGACAAGGACCCTCAAGGACTCAGAATGCCAGTAGGCGAGCAGGTACAGCTCATGGACAGTCAGGACAGGATACCCTTCAGGTTCTGGGACAGGACTGGGCTCATCAAAGGGCACGACCAACACCTGCAGCTTCGGATGGAACGCCTGCGTTACCCCCTCTCTGCACGCAATCCGCCAGTAACCCCGATTGGGTTTTCGAATCTCCCAGCAAAGTGCTTCGCTAGCACTTAGGACTATTTCCACCCCTTGGAGTTTGTGGAAAGTACGGACAGAGTGCTCCGCAGCTCTCTGTATCAATCACCTATAGAGTTCGTAGGGTCAGTGACAGGTCAGCTATTCGGACAAGTCGGACAATTTCTCTACTCTAAACTAGGCTAGTTATACTGTTTTGGGACCCCTAGACCACCCACAAATGTTGCAAGTGACAAGGTCCCGATTTATGATTGGTCCGGAGAGGTGGTTAGGTCATTTGTCACCTCCTAAATTCTGAGTTCCCACAATTAATATTTATTTTTCAGTACCCACCCCTTACATTCCAGTTCCCAGGCATACGTGTAGAAGAGTACAATAGCATACACAGTAGAGAGAAACAATTGTATCGATTAAGGTGAAATTCAGCTTCTCCTCTCTGGGTTATGGGGCAGGTTCCCAGGAGCATCTCAGCTTTGGTAGCCAGCTGGCTGATTTCCACGGATGCAAGGCCCGGTCCTCAGGTCAGGTGACCAGGTCCACATGGGCTTCTAAAATGGCGCCGCTCCCCAACTCCCAGGCCCCCAGATACGTGGTACATGAAAAGTAAGCGAAAACAAATTAGAAACACAGAAAAAATGAATACACTGTACACCATGAAAAGCTTCACTGCACCCCTTACTTTGTAATATCTATAGCATTGAGGGTTCATGCGGGAAAGACAGATATGCAAAAGCAGCAATAGCTAGCAGAGAGCATGGTTAAAGACAAGTGGCCATTTTTAGCAACAATGCGCATGAGCGAAAACATCCCTCCAATTTGCGAGTGCGTCACATCACGTGGGTATGACCGACGCATGCGCAGACTGGATTTCTGCGAAGCGGCCATTCAGTAGTGCAAGCATCATTACTATTAATAAACATAGATGCGAGCCTCTCTCGGGCACCCGCGTGTATTGGAAAAAGTGAACATTAAGACGGACAGGATTGGTTAATGCTTATTAAAGGTTAGACGAGGTTCATGAATGAGAGCAAGTCGCTTTACGTGCGAATCCTTGCTCCATCAGTGCGATTGTCATACTGGACACTGAATCCTATCGGACGGAATGTTTAAGGCAGCTCCATGATCGCAAATCTTACCTTCCCTTGAAAGAAGACCCCACAGAGAAATTACAACCCAAGATTGGTCAAATAGTGGAAGAGGCAACAGCGGAAGGATGGATCACTCCACCAGAAGGCCAATATCTATGTACCACCCACCCGTCGATTCCATATTTTTACTGTCTCCCAAAGGTCCATAAACAACAGAGACCACCACCTGGGAGACCAATAATCTCGGGAATCGGTTCAGTGCTAGAACCATTATCCACTTTTGTGGATTATTTTTTGAATCCGATGGTAAGGGAAATGCCTACTTATCTGAAGGTATCTGCGGATCCTTCCCGAGATCGAGTTTGACATTGCAACTGATCTACTCATCTCATTCGATGTAGAATCACTTTATACATCGATACCCCAGGCAGAGACTCTTGAGGTCATCAATACTCTTTTACAGGATAGAGACTTACAGTCTGTAACACCTGTTCCATTCATCATGGCCCTGGCTGAACTAGCAATGAAGGAGAACTATTTTAAATTTGAAGACACTACCTACCTTCAAACATCTGGTACTAGTATGGGTAGTGTCTTCGCTCCCAGTCTCGCGAACCTACGTTCATGTATTTGAACAGACTAAGGTCCTCAACCATGACAACCTCTACTATGTATCGCTCCGAGTTTGGAAGCGATACATAGATGACATCTTTGTGGTATGGCGCAGTTCGTAATCAGACCTCATGGAGTTACAACAGTGGTTGAACTCACGCAACATCTACCTCAAGTTCACGGTTGAATCCAGCAAAACCCATGTACCTTTTTTAGACCTTACCATCTTGGCTAGTGCAGAGGGTCTGGGTTCAGAACTGTATAGGAAGCCTATGTCACGGAATGCACTCCTCAGTTATGAGAGTTGTCATCCTAGAGCACTCAGAAACAACTTGCCCTTCGGTCAATTTCTTAGGGTCAAAAGGAATTGCTTTACGAAAGAGGGATTCGAGGCACATTCAGCTAAACTGTCGGAACAACTACGGGAGAAAAAGTATCCCAATAAGATAATACGTCAATCCAAGAAAGGGGCATTCAATAACAACCGCGAAGCCCTTCTGGATGAAGCAAGACCTAGAGAGAAGACAGACAGGATAACTTTTGTCAATACCTTCCACACTAAGTCTAATCAGGTCCAAAAGATTGTGAAGAAACATTGGTCTATTTTAAATACTAGTGGTGACAAATTGCCTCTGCCTCTTTTTGGTTTTAAAAGAGGCCAGAAAATAAAAGACCAGTTGGTACATACCAGACCCAAAAACAAAACCGGCAGACAGGTGGGGACACTGTGGGATCTCCCACCTGTAGAAGGACATCACCCTTGTGGAAATTGTTCAGTCTGTCCGCAAACAACTAAATCCACTACGGGTAATATCGGGACAAGTCGACTCTGGCAGCAGCGGAAATTTACAAACTGTAACAGCGAGAATACCATCTACCTCATAACTTGCCAATGCCTAAAGAGGTATGTAGGCACGACGACAAGAAAGGTAAGAACCCGGATCTGTGAACACAAAAGTACAGTACGGTGTTGTAAGCAAGCAACTCGCCTAACATCGCACTTCCTAGAGGCAGGACGATTTCACCTGGACAGTGCTGGAACAACCCACCATTCCGGAGCATTGCCCCGATGTGAGTACATTTTTATTAAAAAAAGAACAAAAGTGGGTTTATAAGCTTAACAGCGATAAAGAGGGTCTGAATGAACCAATACCGTGGATGTCACTGTAGATCAGTAGAGTGAACACTGTAGAAGGGTCGGTCCTAAATTGATGATTGACCTTTCAAATTAACATATACTGTTCTGCTGCAAACATTAGCTGACGCACTACGAATCCACAATGTAGTGTAAACACTGATAAAGAGTATTGTCTAAGTGTAGTGGTCACATACAATGAACGGATGTACCATGTTACAACGCATACCGTTACAACTACCTACTATTACAACGCGACCATTACAACGCATACCATTACAACGCATAGCGCTTTGAGGTGCTGGATAGTGGTAAGTATAATTTACTATTCTAACTCCAGTCCCCGTGGACCCTAGGGAAGGTGTTGGATAGTAAATTAGACTTATTCCCTATCCTAGAGCGCCCCCCAGCGCAATGCGTTGTAATGGTATGCGTTGTAAAAGTCGCGTTGTAATGGTAGTGCGTTGTAACAAATGCGTTGTAACAGGTGTATACCACAATGAACTAACACCTCTTTGTTCGTAGAGATAAAGTAGTCCACGGTGTAAGAAGAACCGTTCATATGTGTAGTCATAGCAATGACCTTGTAATCGGTTCACACATTAGGAATCCACACTGGGGATTTGTAAATCTGCTAACTTGCTATTGTCAGCCGTGATAATATTTGTATCGGTGTGCGAGATTACAGCTTTCTGGATTTTTGGACGCGGAACTAGTTATGTCAGAGTGAACGTCCATCTATTACTAATAATTTTCAAAACTAATGCCGTAATTCCCGACTTAATATGTACATTTTGAGAGGGGCTGTAGTTGAGGTCACATGATTTACCTCAATCCAGAATCCAACTCGTGAATTGATGCGAGTTAGAAGGTAGAATAAAATAGTCTCCACGTTGACAGTGCGGCGCACTCACACATGACACTTCAGCACGCACATAAAACATCATGAGTTGTTTAACTCGTTAATTTATGCGACTTAGAAGGTTATAAAAGAGCCTCGGTGATAGTGCGGTGCATTAATACTTCTATTTGTGCATTTATAAACTGACGCTTTCGCGCACACATAAAACGCCATGATTTTTCTGGGCAATAGAGAACTTTACGAGTGTTTCTTTCACATTATTTACACTATTGCCGGTACCAACTACAATATCCAGCATCCTTTGCGCGATCACGTGAGCGCATAGGCGGATGCACAAACAAATAGTCCTCTTGTCTTCAGTTCGCTGCCTCCCCAGTTAGCGCAGAGGAACGCCGGGAGATACCGACGGAGAGGTAAGCGAGAGCAACGGGCGCTTTTTAACACATAACGGAACCCCGCCAGATACCTAGTATACGCCTTGATTGCGGGTCGCTGTAAGAACACGATCTGTGCGACTTAAATGGGCAATCTTTGAAAATATGTGTAAGCAAATCTGCTGAGTGATGGGTGTTTCTTACTATATATCGGAACCCCACCTCGAATGTGCTCAGGATTGCTGGTCGTTATAAACATACGATCTGTGCGACTCTATGGGCATATTTCGACAAGACATGTACGAGTAACTTGGCTTCACTATGCCCAGCCTTAGCCTATATTTGAGATCTTATAGGCATAACACGGAAGGTGTGATCTGGGTGTATGCGCATGACGTTGGTAAGATTTGTCTACATTTAATAATAGACTTATTTCCGACAAACGAAATGATGTAGTCTGGCATAACGAAATACAGAAAAGACACCCTATGTAAAGAACATATACCCCGGGGGGCTTCTAATTGATTTCAAAATACTTTTCAGATAGGATGTTTTTCACACCTACATGGGACGAACAATGGAATATTTACAAATGTATTTCAAAACAGAGCGGTGCTCCTCATTACCTGAGTTGCTGCCAGTTGAGGTGAGGCGCTATCCCCACACATATTGGGTGAGTGGCAATATGCTGATATATACACATGTTGTTATAGACTAATACTGATTCACGAGAATTTGTTAATGAATTACAACTACTGATGAGTGTATTGTGATAACGTGTGTCTCTTTTCATTCTTTTCCTTTTGACATGACGATATTTTAGATTGTGGAGGAGTTTAAACCTGAAATGCAGGTGATATAATTCCATTTTATCTCTACATTTCTCACTAATCTAACAGCAGTAGCAACATCTAGGTCCTGATGAATGCATTGGCACTTTCCATCTATGCAGAAACATGTTGACCACTACTTGCTGAACAGATATTTTGTTCTTTTTATTCACTATTGTTTTTATTCTTGGGGAGCTAAGAGAAACCATTAAAATTTACACTTCTACTCAGCCTGATCCAATTTTATTCTATCACCAGTCATACAATTGCACTGCTTTTTTTCAGTTGTCCTCTCACACTTACACCGCCCACTGGGTTTAAACAAGGGTTTTTCAGCTTTCACAGTCCATTTACATCTTTGTGACTATGACTGCACTAACTCCTGGGTAAGGAGAACCCATATGATGTAAAAGTGGCGGTACAGATCGACAACTGATGGGAATATTTTCACCTACCCTTGGGTTTGTTTTTCCCAGTTGATTAATCACGTGCATTTTTGCTATATCTTATCACATGGTGTTATCTAATGATTAATTTCACAATACTTGTTTATGTCATGTCAAGGGTTTTTGATGAATTGAGTTCTTTTTTCTCTGTCTGACTCCTAGATACTCCATATGTAGTTTTAACAGACACCACCACCATATTAAACCCTTTTCCGCCCGGTCAACTCGTTGACCGGGCGGAAAAGCGGCGGACAGTCTTTCCGTCCACCGCATATTACTATGCCGGGGGGAATTGGGTGGCGGGCGAGGGGAGGATCATGGGCGAATCGCCACCGCCAAGCGGGCGGTGGCGATCCGCCGTGATCCTAATGTGCCCCTAAGTTCCCAAATCGGTTGAATGTCAAAGAAGAGCTATATGCATTTCTATAATTAAGCTCTAACTTAAACCTCCCTGCCTAAGGTGCTATAAACTTTATTTTTTTTAAAGCATATTTTATGAGGATTTAATTGTAAGTTCCTTATATGTATGTATCACCCGAAGATAACAATATCTGTTCAAGAACGATATCAAACTAAACCGGCTAAAAGGATTATATATTGCATTGATGCTCATATATATTTTTGGGAAAGATTATAACAGACATACTCAGTCCAAACAGCATTGTTCTTATGTGTATTTTTTGATACACAATTTTTTATTGACACATGGGGGCCCATCAGAATGGCAGGCGGATTGCCCCCGCCAGGCTGACGGTAACCACTGCTCGCCTGGCGGGGGCAGTCCGCCCGCCATCCGCACTGAAATGACCCCCCGCCACATTAGGACGGCTGGGGGGTCCATGGCGGACGGAAAGACCGCCCGCTGCTTTTCCGCCCCGATCGCCTTGCGGCCGGGGCGGAAAAGGTTTAATATGGTGGCGGTGTCTAATATATTGTGATGTGCCAAAACAGATGCTGACAGCACCGCCCGCCACAATGCTAAAAATGCAGTATGCGCCCGCCACAGTGGCTCTTATGGCTGGTGGTCCCAATCACCGATGGTATGGCGGGCGGACTAAGTCCGCCCACCATCCTAATGACCACCATGGAATTTATGTTCAGGATTTTAATTGACTTAGTTAGCTGCAGAACTAATCAGGATTTATGCAGAAATAAGCTAGGAGCTGTTATGAGTAACAATTTAGGGTGCATACATACTTCAAAAGCATGTATGATTTCTTACAATTATTGTATTTAAACAGTAGATTAATTTACCTGTTTAAAAATGACTAAGCAATCGTGACAGTTAATGAAATCATTGACTGGCTGAACTAATAGCTAAAATATGTGTTGGTTAAACTGTTTTTACTATTTAGATCACAAATGTTTAATTTTTTTTCAAGCTGAGTCCTAATATTGATCAGCAGAGTCTTTCTTTTGGGTAGTGACACGTAGAGATATTTAAATGCCACTTAATTGCCGCACGTTGTTCGAGCAATGGTCACTGTGTTTTGACCAAAACCTGTTACGGCAGAGTGGTGAAATAAAGATAACAGTGGAAGAGCTGCTGTCTGTGCCTGGTCGATATTGGCAGAATCAAGACAGGAGGTGGTATATATATATATATAACAGTGGATGATAATATATATATTTTATCATCCACTGTTAGTGTAATAGATTAATTGACAGAAAATAAAGGGAGTGCACTCCTGACTGATGTCTGTAACATTCTAGTGTTTCTGTTCCCCTCCGGGCTGAGCCCCGGAAGCACCCCTAAACATTGTAACCCAAAGGAACCCAAAGTCAAATTCATGCTCCTCTGCTTTGAAAAGAAGTCCAACCACTGTATAACAGCAAGGTGTCTATTAGAATTAAGTGATCCAGGCAGGCAGCAGCTTTCCTCTTCATCATCCCCAGGCGCCCCTGGCTCTGTCATATCAAATGCACCTCATGCTGTGTTTGAGGACATGAGCCGCATACTCTACATTTCCCTGCATTCCCCTTATGAAAGTACTGTTAAACTACAAGATGTTCTGGTTTTTTTTTCAGGGCCAGACAGGTATTCCTCCGGTGGGTTGGGCTATTGGAGGACAGTTTTGTTCTCCCAGGGTCGCTCTTGGGCCCTCTGCTCCTCCAGGTGAATCTCAGCAAGCATAGAAGATTTTCAGAGATTGAAAGCAAGGGATAGGGGAGGCAGAGAGAAAGTGATCAGAGAGAAACAGGACAGGAAGAGAGCGAGCGAGAGAATGAACGCAAGGGGAGACTGAATGAAGGGACAATGCGAGCGGGCAGGTTTGAGCATTTTCAGCAGGCTGCCTTGGTTTCCGAGTCCGAACCTGTTCTCTTCTGACTACCTGCCCAAGATTACATGCATCTCTAAGCATTAGGCCTTTTTAAAAACAATATTTGTCCTAATATTCTGTGCGCTTCCTGTGACCCTTAATCAATTTCAATTTCAAAATGCTTTATTCGGTATGTATGAATACAACCATGTAGCAACAGGCATAAAAATAAATACAGCGTACATTTGTGTCAGTTTTGGTTTGCCGGATACCTTCATTACTCGGGTAAGGTATACATTTAGCAACACATTTCTGGCAATCTTAAAGTGCTTTTTAGTACATTTGTCTACTAATATGTGTGCAAGTTAGCAGTATAAAGTGCAAAATTCACGATACCATCCTTACCAATTCTACAATTTACATTGAGCAGCAAATTTCCTACATTAATAAGGTGCCTATTTGCTGCATACTTCTACTAGTACATGTGCAAAGTAACAAAATAAAGTGCAAAGTGGCTATACCGTCCTTCCTGAGGTAAGATATACATTTAGCAGCACATGTCCGGACGCTCTAAGAATGTTTCTCACTGCATTCTACTAATAGAACGTGTGCAAATTCGCAATGTAAAGTGCTATAAGTGGTAGAGGTACTCAATTTCTACACATATATAAAGGTTGACTATGCTAAACAATTTGATCAAGTGCAAAACCGTCAATAAAATGCATCATTGGTTGAGTTCATACGATAATTGATTTCAGTGCAAAAATACATTTTAAAATATAAGTGGCCACATGGAAACATACATCTGGGGTCTCTAAATTAAATATCAGTTGCATCGCTGTTTTTGTACTACGCATATTATATTTTAAAAAGATGGGTTTCAGATAAAATTTCCTAAAAGAAGTATAAAAGTTACAAAATAGCAAAAAGTGACAACTACTCTGTTTGAATTTACCATCACATGGACAAAGACATGTCCCGGGTTTCTTAATTGTAGGTAATGCCACTAGGTGATGCACAATTCCCAACCGTAAACGGGTTAGTACAAAACGGTGGGAACTGATACTTACTAAATTCATGCTCCTCTGCTTTGAAAAGAAGTCCAACCACTGTATAACAGCAAGGTGTCTATTAGAATTAAGTGATCCAGGCAGGCAGCAGCTTTCCTCTTCATCATCCCCAGGCGCCCCTGGCTCTGTCATATCAAATGCACCTCATGCTGTGTTTGAGGACATGAGCATACTCTACATTTCCCTGCATTCCCCTTATGAAAGTACTGTTAAACTACAAGATGTTCTGGTTTTTTTTTCAGGGCCAGACAGGTATTCCTCCGGTGGGTTGGGCTATTGGAGGACAGTTTTGTTCTCCCAGGGTCGCTCTTGGGCCCTCTGCTCCTCCAGGTGAATCTCAGCAAGCATAGAAGATTTTCAGAGATTGAAAGCAAGGGATAGGGGAGGCAGAGAGAAAGTGATCAGAGAGAAACAGGACAGGAAGAGAGCGAGCGAGAGAATGAACGCAAGGGGAGACTGAATGAAGGGACAATGCGAGCGGGCAGGTTTGAGCATTTTCAGCAGGCTGCCTTGGTTTCCGAGTCCGAACCTGTTCTCTTCTGACTACCTGCCCAAGATTACATGCATCTCTAAGCATTAGGCCTTTTTAAAAACAATATTTGTCCTAATATTCTGTGCGCTTCCTGTGACCCTTAATCAACTCGGCAGGAAAATGCCTATTTTTGCACGATGACCTCAATTTTGTTTTTGGACTGATGCTGCTGGCATTTTAGACTCTGTGCACTGGGACTTCGTTTACAAGGCACAGTGGATGTACCATAACCCCTACAACACGTTTAAATAGCCTTGACTTCAAATTGGCATATTGAACTTACTTACCCATAAGTCTCTGCTATATTCTACAAAGTGTACCTAGGCCCTGTAAGTTAAATTCCACTAGCAGACTGAAGCACATATTGTGACACCACTAGTGTGACGATGCAAAGCCTGACTGCAAGCCTGCCACCAGTGACTTGGCTGCGCAGGTGTAAACTGCAAATTTCGCCAGTCCACATATCCCCTTTTGACAGGTCTAAACACTCCTTTTAAATATTAGTAAGTAACTCCTAATTAGTAATTACGTGTTAATACTTATTGTCATGTAAAAGTTTAAGGATAAACATGGCCCTATGGTGAAAATGCTCTAAAAGCTATTTCCACTGTCGCAGTGTTAGCTATTCCGTAGGAAAGCATTGGAATACTTTATTAAAGTAATAAACTTATCTCTGCTTGTGGCCTAATAACCAGATAAAAAGCTACAATATTTACACCAATTCCAATTCATTGGTAAAGTTAGATTTCTAACAAATATTTTACTAGAGGTACCTTTAGCCAGAGGCTTAAAGCCTCTAAAAGCCTTTTTGCCTGAGCTTCCAGCTGTCACCCAGAAGCTGAATAGCTCCTTGATGAGATGTGAATTAGTTTCCAGAGCTGAGACAAAAGCCTTGGAAGTGGGAAGAAGTTCCTATTCCTCTGACAGGATGGCCTTGGGGTAGTATCCAGGCCCTCCATATCTTTTGTCTACCTAGCCAGCCAAACACCAGTGGAACACGAGCTGCCTCCAAAACCTATTTTGAGTGGACACAGGGGAAGGTCTGCTCCTTACCTAACCACATCTCAACATAAAGGAGAAATGCTCAAGGGAGGAAAGGTTCTGCCATGTTGGATTTAGGTAGAGAGGGGCACTGTGGGGTTGTCTGCATTAGGGCCCACATACGCCACTACAAAAGTGGGTTGGGTTACCCCAGGAAACATTTTCCCTATTGGCCAGAGAGGGTCCAGGAGTCACCCCTACCCACAGGCTAGTGTTAAGCTTGAATGTGGCACTCCTGGGTAGCTTCTTCCGAACACTATGAGACCTGTGGAAGACAGAAGAAGGACTGCACCTGCTGTTTAAACCCGTGAGAACCCTAAGGCTGGACATCTTCCACTTATACCCAGGACAAAGAAATATACTCCAAAGGGTCAGTTGGCTGACCTGTTAAGCTACAGGGACAATCAAGCTGCAAGAAGACCACTTTCCTGAAAGACCCCAGCTGACCAGTTGCAACTGGGCTTTTCTAGGACCCTGCTAAGGGCTTCTTTTGAAGTGAGTCCTGACCCCCAAGTGCTGTTCCTGAGGTCCTGGAACGCTTACCTAGTGTTAGATTGTACTCCCCAAACTGCAAAAGCTTAGAAAAAGAAGCTTTTTGCCAACTGTAAGAAATTAGGTTATTGATTAAGGAGAGGTGAAACCCTACTCAAGTATCAATCACAATCCTTGTCAGGGTGAAGTCACAAGCAAACCCCAAATTAACATGTGCTCAACCCTTCGATAGATAAGCACAGAGCAGTCAGGCTTAACTTAGAGACAATGGAACAGAATTATGAGCCCCGTGCGCCACATTTGCGCCCCCTTGCATCATTTCTGTGATGCAGCGGATACGTAAACCATGCGCCACGTTGCACCCTATTTACAACGTGACGCATCTAGGGAGATGCGTCACGTTGTAAAGCCCTACACCACATGAAACCTGCGTCAGGTTTCATGTGGGGGTTCCGTCGCAGAGGGAGGCGTTCCGTCGCAGGAACGCCTCGGAAAAGTGAATGAGTGAAATCTACAAGGTTTCACTCAGTCAATTTTCCAACGCCGCTGCATTGAAACCTTGCGCACTGCTTGAAGCAGGTGTAAGGCTTGACGCACCATGTTGAGGATAGGCCAGGTTGGAACAGTGCTGGAGTTGCGTCGTGCCCGCGACACAACTCAAGCACTGCGCCAGCCTTACGCCGGCAGATGCAACACGCATCTGTTTGTCCTTGCGCCATGATGTGCCAAATTGTGAATGCGGCGCATCTGTGTTGGCACAAGGGTAAACTTGCACCAGCAAACGTAAATAAGCCCCAATGAGTAAATTATTTGTGCAACACTTCAAACAGCAATAACCTGAAAATGCCACACATCAAGGATTCCACATGCAATCTTAAAGTTTTTAGTGAAAATAGCGCCAAAAAGCACGAAGCGCCTACTGTGGATATCTAATTGCGCTGGACCGGGACAAGGTTGCCTAGTGTTGAGATGATTCGTCATGCACCAGCAATTCCTAGGAGCTGTGATGCAAGGTTGTGCATCATAGTCCAGGATGCCATTAAAGAGGGGCTTGCATTGTAAAATCCTGTTTCGAGATACGTCACACACCAATTGGTTTCAAAGAAACAGCGTGTCTGGTGATGCAGACTCATGCGTTGACGTTGAGGGTTCTTTTGATGAGGAGCTTGTGATGCAAATCCTTGAGTCGAGGATGCGTCATGCAACTGCAGTTACTGCTAGGTGGTGGGCAGCAATACGAAGTCCTGTGCTGGAGACATACCACACAGTGGTCCCGATGAGAAGTTTGATGAGGCACTACGTTGCGCAGTGGCTCCAGTGCGGAATTTCCAGTCAGCGATGCATCATGCTGTGGCTCCGGTGGTAGGATTCACAGCAGGCAGAGTCCAGGTGCTGAGTTCAAGGTGGTAGGAGCCTACTGCTGCTGAGGCTCTAGTCAAAATGTCTGCCCTTGGAGTCCTTCTGGTGGTCCTGAGTTCATATAGAAGTTCCTATCCTTCACTCAGGCATCAGGGCAGCAGAGTGGCGTTCCTTCTTGTAGAGCAGTCTTTTTTTCTGAGTTTCCCCACATGTCCAGAGGTGAACTGAATAGTTGAGTTTAAGGCTCCAATATTTATACCTGAGGCCCACTTTGAAGTAGAGGAAGCTTCTAGAGGTCACACCCAAGGTGTCAGTGATTCCTTTCCTCTCTGCCCTAGCCCCAGGTTGTCTGGGGTCACAAGAGACCAGTGTCAAACCCTTTGTCAGAGTGCTGAGGCAGAGCCTTTGTGAAGTGCGGTAGGTGAAAGCTCCTCCCCCTCATTAACTCAGAGTGGCCCATCCTGCCAACACCTATCTTCCCTTTGTCTCACTGTCTGGGAGCAATACACAAAGACTGACTGCCAGCTACATACATTAATGCAAGCAAGGATCAGGCTGCAGGTATCAAATTGTTAGAGCAAGAAAAAGGCAGCTTCCTATTAGTGGCATTTTCAGAATTGTGATTACAAAAAATGGACTTTAACTTTATAGAGGGCTTTTTTTTAAAATGTTTTTATTAATAAAGGTTCGTGGTAGACAGGTAAACAGCAATTACATATAGTATTCACAAGTTGCGTTCAACACTGTACGCGTTACAGAGGTCGAGAAACAGACCTATTTAAACAGTTACATCTCCGTCCCTCGTTCTTCGCATTTCCAATTCCACCATGGTTGATATACAAATCTCCCCTCTGTGAGTGTTCCACTTCAGCCATTTTTATCCCATTTCCTCTGCACCCTCTGGTTATGAAGACTTCTTTTTCCACTACCATGCACCTGTCTAACTCTTTCAGCCACACTGACACCTTGGGCGGCGCCACTCCACCCCATCCCCTTGTCAGTTCCCTCTTCACTAACGTGTATCCCAGCATCACCAATTATTGTTCAATTTCAGTCAGGTCTGTATCCTCTCATATGTTGAGCAAACCCAGGCGGGGCATCAGGTTCACCGCCTTCCCCAATGCAGACTGCATATGAGTCGTGGCCCTCTCCCAAAGATCCTGTACCAGCGGGCATTCCCACAGTGTATGATAGAAAGTAGCTGGTTGCCTGCATCCTTTCAAACCTAGGTCATCTTGCCTAGACCCTATTTTGGCCAGTGTTATCCCGGTCAGATAGGAGCAGTGCAGAATCCTGAGTTTTATTAGTCTAAATCTAAGCGTGCTAGCCGCCTCTCTAGGTGACATAAGAGCCAGTCGCCAATCCTCTGCGTCGATCGGTCCTAGGTCTCTCTCCCATTGCTCCTTGAGCTTTCCGAAGGCATCTGGCAAATTATGACTACGTTTTTTATAGGTCACGGAGATCACCTTAGACTGCAGTGGCCCATCTAGCAAACGATCAACCAGAGGCGATGAGTCCAGTATGTCCTCACAGCTCGGGAAGGCCGCCAATAAGGTATGTCTGATTTGCATGTATCTAAAAACCTCCCCCGGGGCCAAATGGTAGCTCAACTGGAGAACTTCAAATTTGAGTATTGCTCCTTTTTTAACCAAATCTTTCACTGTTGAGATGCCTATTACATCCCACCTATCAAATCCTGGTTGATAGCACAGGATGCCTAACTTCTGAGTGTACCACAGCGGTGTTGCCTTTGTGAGGACACCAGCCCAGCCCAGCCGCGAGTTAGCCAGCCGCCAAAATTGCACCATGTGCAGTGTAGGGCCAATATACCTTTGCTTCTTGGTGCGGGAATACAGGGCACCCAGATATCCTGAGCGATCCATCTGGTACCTATCTAAGACGTAGGCCTGGCCCATTGGTAGGACATAGAGCCAATGATTCACAGCCGCCAACTGAGAGGCCCAGTTGTACAACCTGATGTCGGGCAACGCTATCCCCCCGTCGTACCACCCCTTCGTAAGTTTCTGAAGAGCAATCCTAGGGGCCTTACTGTCCCATAACCGTGTACGTATCTCCCCTTCAACCGCTACAAAGTACGCATCTGGAATCCGATGTGGGCAGCTCTGGAGAATACATAAAAATTGCAGGAGTGCTAACATTTTAAACAAGCATTTACAATGCAATAGGTCTCCCAGCTTTAAAGTTTGAGCTATTGGCATTGTATATTACAATGTGTTACATTAATTTGTTATCAAACTCTGAATTGTTGTATAAAGATGGTAAATGCTGCAAGAAAAAGTAGCACTGAAATTGATAGCTTTCGCAATCGCTATTGTAATGAAGCTGAACAGGCAGTCATAACAATCGATTTAAAAAATAAATGAAAAAAACACTCACTGAAAGTCTGCTTTCGATTCTGCGACTGTCCGCAAACCCAAAACAACGGCCTCCTCCTCCCCCTAGGGCACCTCACCACGCACAAGTACAAAAACAAGCATTTGCAGTGCAATAGATCTCGGAGCATTAAAGTTTGAGTTATTGACATTCCGCCTGGGAACATCACGCGAGCCCGAGGAGGTGTAGGCCGTGCCACGAGGCAACCTGCGGCCTGGTGTGCCCATCGGGTGAAGTCGGAGCTGCTCGCTGAGGTTGGTGTTTCTCCCCCCCACCCCCCCGTGGGGCACAGAGACCTACCCGCAAGCCCTGAAAGAACTGCCCAGGGTGCCGATTGCAAATTCGGTCCGAACTGGTAGATGGAGCACGAAGCTAGCTGAGGCCTACTCTGCAAAGGAGGTGAGAAGTGGCGGCCGCTAGGCGTGTGGAGAGAGACATAAAGCGAGGCAAGCTACCGCGAGTGGGTTGGGCACTCACTACTCTGCACTCACTACTCTGCACTCACTACTCTGCACTCACTACTCTGCACTCACTACTCTGCACACTCACTACTCTGCACTCACTACTCTGCACTCACTACTCTGCACTCACTACTCTGCACTCACTACTCTGCACTCACTACTCACTACTCTGCACTCACTACTCTGCACACTCACTACTCACTACTCTGCACTCACTACTCACTACTCTGCACTCACTACTCTGCACTCACTACTCACTACTCTGCACTCACTACTCTGCACTCACTACTCTGCACTCACTACTCTGCACTCACTACTCTGCACTCACTACTCACTACTTTGCACTCACTACTCTGCACTCACTACTCTGCACTCACTACTCTGCACTTACTACTCTGCACTCACTACTCTGCACTCACTACTCTACACTCACTACTCTGCACTCACTACTCTGCACTCACTACTCTGCACTCAGCACTCACTACTCTGCACTCACTACTCTGCACTCACTACTCTGCACTCACTACTCTGCACTCACTTCTCTGCACTCACTTCTCTGCACTCACTTCTCTGCACTCACTTCTCTGCACTCACTACTCTGCACTCACTACTCTGCATTACCACTCTGCACTCACTACTCTGCACTCACTCTGCACTCACTACTCTGCACTCACTACTCTGCACTCACTACTCTGCACTCACTACACTGCACTCACTACTCTGCACTCACTACACTGCACTCTGCACTCACTACTCTGCACTCACTACTCTGCACTCACTACTCTGCACTCACTACTCTGCACTCACTACTCTGCATTACCACTCTGCACTCACTACTCTGCACTCACTACTCTGCACTCACTACTCTGCACTCACTACTCTGCACTCACTACTCTGCACTCACTACTCTGCATTACCACTCTGCACTCACTACTCTGCATTACCACTCTGCATTACCACTCTGCACTCACTACTCTGCACTCACTACTCTGCACTCACTACTCTGCACTCACTACTCTGCACTCACTACTCTGCACTCACTACTCTACACTCACTACTCACTACTCTGCATTACCACTCTGCATTACCACTCTGCACTCACTACTCTGCACTCACTACTCTGCACTCACTACTCTGCACTCACTACTCTGCATTACCACTCTGCACTCACTACTCTGCACTCACTACTCTGCATTACCACTCTGCACTCACTACTCTGCATTACCACTCTGCATTACCACTCTGCACTCACTACTCTGCACTCACTACTCTGCACTCACTACTCTGCACTCACTACTCTGCACTCACTACTCACTACTCTGCATTACCACTCTGCACTCACTACTCTGCATTACCACTCTGCATTACCACTCTGCATTACCACTCTGCACTCACTCTGCACTCACTACTCTGCACTCACTACTCTGCACTCACTACTCTGCACTCACTACTCTGCACTCACTACTCTGCACTCACTACTCTGCACTCACTACTCTGCACTCACTACTCTGCACTCACTACTCTGCACTCACTACTCTGCACTCACTACTCACTACTCTGCATTACCACTCTGCACTCACTACTCTGCATTACCACTCTGCATTACCACTCTGCACTCACTACTCTGCACTCACTACTCACTACTCTGCACTCACTACTCTGCACTCACTACTCTGCACTCACTACTCTGCACTCACTACTCTGCACTCACTACACTGCACTCACTACTCTGCACTCACTACTCTGCACTCACTACTCTGCACTCACTACTCTGCACTCACTACTCTGCACTCTGCACTCACTACTCTGCACTCACTACTCTGCACTCACTACTCTGCACTCACTACTCTGCACTCACTACTCTGCACTCACTACTCTGCACTCTGCACTCACTACTCTGCACTCACTACTCTGTACTCACTACTCTGCACTCACTACTCTGCACTCACTACACTGCACTCTGCACTCACTACTCTGCACTCACTACTCTGCACTCACTACTCTGCACTCACTACTCTGCACTCACTACACTGCACTTACTACACTGCACTCAGCACTCTGCACTCACTACTCTGCACTCACTACTCTGCACTCACTACTCTGCACTCTGCACTCACTACTCTGCACTCACTACTCTGCACTCACTACTCTGCACTCACTACTCTGCACTCTGCACTCACTGCTCTGCACTCACTACTCTGCACTCACTACTCTGCACTCACTACTCTGCACTCAGCACTCACTACTCTGCACTCACTACTCTGCATTACCACTCTGCACTCACTACTCACTATTCTGCATTACAACTCTGCACTCACTCTGCACTCATTTAATAGGTCTCACCGTTTTCTGCATACTTTTGTGAGAGACTGTTCTATTTCCTTGTTAAATACTTCTGCATCAAACTGGGAAAAGGCAAGGGAGTCTGGCACTGGGGCTGCATTGCTTTCAGCTTTCAGCACACCCCTTCCCTGTCTCCGCAGCACCAGACAGGACAGCCAGGCAGCCCCTGATCCTTCTGCAGAACGACTTAAAGTGCCCCTTTCACTTAAACTTTCATCAACCTAACATGTTTTCAAAGGAACCGGAAACACGACGAGATGTGCAGTTTGACATTGTCTGTGCAGGAAGGGGAAATGTCTCTCGGTTAATGATCAGGGCGTAAATATTTCTCTGTTGCTATTGAGTGTGGGCCGTAAGGGTGAGCTTCTTGGGGCTTTATCATAGTCAGTGAGTTCTTATAGGGTGCTTAAAGGGGGTGCTTCTAATTCCCAATTGATGATTGTAGTGGGCGGTATGGGGGGGATGTTGTTTTCCTGTGGATATTCACCATGCGCTCAAAAGGAGGCTGTTGTCAACCTCTAGAAAATCAGTGTGTGGACTGAGGGGCGCTTATATTCCCATTTGCAAATGTTTCTCTGCAATAAAAACGTCTCGCAAAACATAATTTCAGGCCGCCTGTCACATTACACAGTAGGAGGCACTTTTAATATAGAATCGAGTATGCCCCCGGAATGCCGCCGCGGCCGCCCCGGAAGTCAGGCACGGTCGCCTGTGACGGGGGCGGAGCCACGTTCAGAGCGGAAGAGGAGGCAGGCGGAGTCGTTGCGTCTCGCGGCCCGGGGCCCCTGTGAGCGGTGTGGAGCCCCGGGGCCGCGCCAGCAGGAGGTTGGGCGCCGCGTGCTGAGCAGAGTCCCCGACATTGGCCAGGTAAGTTCAAAAAAAGGCTGGGGGGGGCTTGGTGCACTTGTGTGTGTGTGTGCGTGTATGCTCGTGTGTGTATGTATGCGTGCGACGGTGACGGCGGGGGAGGGAGGGAGGGAGGGGGGGGCCTCGGTGCACGTGTGTGTGTGTGTGCGCGCGTGTGTGTATGTGTCAGGGGGGGTGTCTCTGTATGTATGTATGTGCGTGCGTGCGTGCATGGGCGCTTGTGTGTGTGTATGCGCATGCGTGTGGGGTGCTTCCGCTTCCCAGGAGACAGCGCCTGGCCACAGCGCGCGTTCCAGTTACAAATCGCCTGGAAGGATGCGCGTGGCCAGGACTGTCTCCTGGGAATGATAGTCGCTGACAAAAGATCTCCTGGCGGACACAGCGCTGACGCGCTGTTAAACGCCAGGAGACCTAAAAAGCAGCACGGCCCACCAAAGACAGAGGCAGCGGCCTCCAGTGTTTAACGTCTGTTTGCAATCTAGCCAACGGGGTCGCCAAATTGCAGCTGTAAAAGAGAGCCGGGTCTGACGTTATAAAGACTTCTAGATACTTAAACCTGTCTGCTGGGACCATTAACGTGCAATCTCTGGGGATACTTGGGAGTCTGTCCATATAAAACAAATATCACAGATTTATCCCAGTTAATTGCGTATCCCGAGTACTTCCCAAAGTTTGTAAACATATTGAGAACCATGTGGATAGACTTGTATGGGGAAGTAAGGTATAGCAATATGTCATCGGCGTACAGGGATATTCTGTCCTCACACTCCAATGACCATCTGAAACCCGCACCATCACAGCATGACGGATCCAGGACGCCAGTGGCTCCAGCATAAGGGAAAACAGCATCGGGGACAGTGGGGACCCCTGTCTGGTGCCTCTCCGTAGCGTCAACATTCGGGACGTATAGTTGTTAACTCTCACCTGCCCCTGGATGTCAGTATTTAGCAGCTTCACTCATCATATAAATTTAGGGCCCAGCCCAACTCTCACGAGAACTTCAAAATGATATGGCCACTCGATCTAATCAAATGCCATGGAGGCATCCAGGGACAATATAGCTGCATCTTCTATCAAAAAAATCCCTTTGTGTCATTACGTTGTGCAGCTGCGTATGTTAAGAGCCGTGTGTCTCCCAGGCATGAAGCCAGATTGATCTGGGTGCACCAGGGAGGTAATTACTGTCCCAAGTCGCATGGCAAGAACATTTGCCAGGATGTTTGACTCTACATTTATCAATGAGATTGGCCTGTACGAGCTACAGTCATCTGCCGGCTTTCCCGCTTTGTGAATAACAACAGTACTAGCAAGACGCTGGTCCGCTGGCAGAACTCCCCTCTCACAGCTTTCTTCATACATTGCTCGCAGATGTGGGACATTCTGAGAGACCATCACCTTGAGGAACTCAATGGGGGTGCCATTCGGCCCCATCGCCTTCCCGGACTTAATTTGGCCAATGGCTTTATGGATTTCTTCACCTGCCAGATCTTCATACAATACATCTCTGTCCAGCTCCGAGAGAGTTGGCACATCACTATCCGCTAGAAGCTGACGCGAGTCCTCCGCTGTATACGTAGTGGAGGGAGAATACACTCTTTCAAAGTAGTCTGCAAACGCCTCCACAATATCCTTGGGGCGATGGAGGACCTCTCCGCTAGGCAACGTTAGCCGAGGTACCCACCTCGTACCCTGTTCCCTCCTTTCCAACCAGGCTATTGCCTTCCCTACCCTATCACCCAGCTCATACAGCCTATGCTGGCTGGCACTCTACTTGGCCATGATGTGGGCACATGCCTTGAGCCTGTACTCATCTTGCTTCAATATCAAACTACGTAATGTATCTTCTGAGGGATTATGTGCGTGGTCTGCCTCAAGTCCCCGAAGCTCCTTTTCTAATTGAACCAGGATCTCACGCCTTCTGGCAACTGTTAGAAACGGGACCCTGGCCGGCCAAGACTCGCGTCAAGGTCAGTCAGGGATCACCATCTCTAAAGTCAGGGCAGGGGAGTCACACACCAAGGCAACCCCCACTCGCCCTCTAGGTAACGTGGCGCGAGCAGTCTAGGCTAAACTTGGAGGCGGTATGAGTTAAGTATTTGCGCACGCACCCCAGCAACAACACCCAAGGCCCACCACAAAGAAAGACTCCACACAAGGATATATAAAAAATAGCCTTTGTATTATAATAAACAAAACACATTAGATAACACACGCAAACTGTACAATGTGCCAGGGGCACGGGCAGAATTTACAAGGGGAATTATGTACAGGACAGGGCCACATGGACCACTGTCAGGGGTAGGCAGTGGCACTTGTCAGAAAATAATACTGGTAGATATACACTTATGTCGTAAACATAGAATGATTAGCACCAAAATTATAAATGCAACACAGATCCAGTAATCACTGGAACAGAGTCAAGACCTCCTACGCAACCCTAAAATACTGTAGGTAATCACGCAGGTAACTAGGACCTTATCAGCAGGACCTAAGGAAGGAATACCAACACCTAAGCAATTCACTCTTAGCAAAGGGAAGGAAACCTAAACATAAAATGGGACATCAACAATCTACTATGCAGGTCACATTTAGCATAATGGATAAACATAAAATGGGACATCAACAATCCTCTATGCAGGTCACTCTTAGCAAAGGGGATAAACATGAAATACCTAATCAGGTCACTTTTAGAAAAGGTAAGCGGACATAAACAATTGCACATGAGGCATTAAACACAGAGGTGCAGATTAGAACACATGCGCAAGAATTACATAGCAAGAAATTACAATGCGCGGGGTGCACAAAGCACAACACTCAAAAAGGTCCCTCAGGCCAACTGGCCTCGAAAGGGGCAGAATGCCCTGAGTCTCAGTGTCAGGGAGGTCTGCGCAGGCAGCACAGACACAAAGCCTAAATGTGGCAACTGTCCACTAAGTGCTGGACAGTTGTTAAATACAGATGCACAACGTTGGAGCCAGGAGGGCTCAAGAACAAAGTGGGCAAGGAGCCTCTCAGGGGCTCACCAAGCAAAATGCGCAAATAGAGCTTCAGCGCTCTCAGGATAATATGCCCCCAGAGCCTCTCTCAGGGCTCTAAACGATGTGGGCAAGGAGCCTCGCTGGGCTCGGCAACAACCGCGGCTTCTGGAGCCTCTCGGGGCTTGAAACGGACCAATGGGGCGGGTGGAGCCTCTCGGGCTCAAAGATACAGTTAGGGCAATGAGCCTCTCGGGCTCTAAATAAACAAATGGCCCCCAGGAGCCTTGCAGGCTCGACAACACAAATGGGGGCGTCGGAGTCCCTCACGTGGGACTCATAATCAATAAAAATGCCCCACGGAACCTCGGGCTCGAACAAATGCCCTCAGGAGCCTCGGGGCTCCACAAAGAAATACAGCAGCGTTGGAGCGGCCCTCTGCCAATCGGGGCCGCTCGAAGACCAAAGGACCCTGTCCCCGCACTCACCGGTACCTCGCTGGTGCTGCGGGGGCAGGAACACTGCCGGCTCTCCTCCTCACTCGGCGCGGGTCTCCCTTTCACTCTGGGAGTCCCGAGGACAGGACCGGCTGCTTCCTTTCGCGCTGCTGGGCTGCGGGGCGGGACTTCCGGTCGGCCTCGAAGGGGCCGCGCAGTGATTGGCCGGTCGGCCAAGTACTTCCGGGTCGCTGCAGGCAGCGCAGCGGCCCGGCAACAGCTTCCAGTGCTCCCGGGCTGCGGCGGTGATCACGGGCAATGCTGGTTGGGCACCGGCTTCAATCAATGAAATCTCCACGGGGCAATGCCGGGTGGCACCGGCCTTCAAATTAAAAATAAAGCGAGGTGGGCACTCGCTCGCTCAAAAATCGGCACTATCGGTCCCAATGCCGGGTGGCACCGGCAATGCCAATAAAGCGCTCCCAAGCGCTCTGGGAGCAAGGCACAGCGCTCTCAAGCACCAGGGGAAGCGCGCTCGGCGCTTCAAGGAACCAAAGCGCGCCTAGCGCTATAAATCAAGGTCAGAGCGCCTCCAGGCACAGGAAAGCTCCAGCAGGGTCTGGAGGCAGGCAGAGGGGCAAGGCAGGGCCAGAGCCAGCACACTGGGTCTCCAGGCAGGGAGACAGCCAAGTGGCGGTCCTCTTGGCCCCTGCAGCAGCAGCAGCCCCCTCTGTCAAGATCCTAGGCAGAACCAAGAACAGAACAAATTGTATGGGGACACAGCCCCTTCTTATACAGAAAAACCCTTTGTCTCAAGGGTGCAGGGTGGGGGAAAACCAGTCGCAGCTGGTTCTGAAGTACTCTGTTTACCTCAACCACCCTCTCTATTCACTGGCAGGGCTAGGGCCATCAGTCGCACTACAGGGGGTGGAGCCAGCATTGTCCGGGGAAAGTCCAGGCCCATCAGGGACCAGGGGCACTCCTTTCAAGCCATCAAGCATGCTGATCTCACATTCACCACCGGGCAGACCGATCCAGCCTTCCTGGAGCCAGGCTCACCAGCCAGCTCCAGCCAATCACACGGCAGACATATTTTACAGTAATATGCCAAGTCCTAGAAATGGCATTTCTACTCATGACACACACATGCCACATACACCATTGCAAAGCATTCATTCCCACGAACACGCACATACCAAATTCGAGCATGCACTCCCCACACATCAGGAACTACTAGGGACACAGACATTCCCCATGCATCCCTATGGGAGAGCAGGCCAGCCTAACTACATGCACGCACTTTACTCTGGGACACAGAGAAAAAGTGCGCACAGACCAGAAAATCATCCACGCATATCACAGATCTAAAGCAAAAGGATTAGGGGTGAACCTGCCTTAAAGGCCAAGTCCAACAGCAACATATTTTGTTTTCAGTGACAGGGCGTAACCTTTTAAGACCACCTTATATGCCTCCCATATAGTCTGTGCCGAATCTACCGACCATACATTTTCTGTAGGAAAGTTCCCAGTTTGCACACAGAGAGTCCGAGGGAGTCGACTACCGTGTACACTGGAAAAGTATGTATATTTGGATCCCCTGCTTGCAGCTCCTGCCCCACATCTGAGAGGCCCAGTGCCGCAGTGAATTCTGCCATAAGTTTGTTTGGTCTGGCCCCTTGTCTCTGCTGATATCTGTCAACCGTATCGTCCATAGTCATATTATAATCACCGCCCTGTATCAATGGACCATCGGGGAGTTTGGTCAACACTTGGCCTAGATCCGCTAAGACATCCCTACCCAGTGCTGGCGGCAGGTAAACAGAAACTACATTAGGGCCCACCCCACCCATTGGGCTTCAGCCACAGCAAACTGTCCCTGTGGGTCTGTCAATGTTTTGTGTGCAATCAATGGTGTGCCTTTTTTGACCAGAATACACGTACCTTTAGACCCGGTGGGATAGTCGGCATGTACCAAGAGCCGGTATCCCCATCTACTAATAGCCTTACTTTTGTTACCCACCAAGTGAGTGTCCTGCAATAGAACAAGATCTGGGGACTGTCTCTTCCGATACTGTTGGACAATACCTCTCTTTATTTTGTCACCCAAGCCGTTGACGTTCCAAGAAAGGACAGAGATCACTAATTCCTTATCAACCCCCATCCCATAGCACAGTGGTATCTACAGGCTGATACGTCAACAATGCGGCAAATACGACATGACGGAACCTGCAAGTAAAAGCAACACTCTCACCTCTTTGTTTGTCAGGTTCAAAACGAACATGGAAATCAATGCATAGCAAAACAGTACATCTACATTATAACTCATCACAAAGGCGCATGCTTGTCAGCCTGTCCATCTCGTATCTTAGGACCTCGCAACCACTTTGAAAACAAGAAACTACAAAACACCCCCTGCCCCTAACCCCCATCCCAGCCCCCCTCCCTGCCCCCCTGCCCGTGGATTTAGAACTACCCACACCCAAACATGGCAGAGTGCCTCTCTCACCCCTGATATGCTAAAGATTCACGGGGTGAACTGACCCTCCCTCCTGTAGGTACACATTAGGTGTGGGCGGAAAATCCGTTACGCTCGCGGATTTTGCGGATTTTTGGGAAATTCGCAATCCGCGAGATTTGCGAATTTCCCGCAAAATCCGCAAATTCGCACGCAGCGGATTTTTTTTGCGGCGCGCGGCGTTGGTGATACAATTTTTGAGGCGCGCGGCGTTTATCATCGTTTGCCGAGTAGTTTTTTTCGATAGTTTGCGAGTGCTGCGCCATTTTGGATCTTGCTGTGTGATCCCGCGGGAATTGGCGAGCGCGATTACGTCATCGCGGCTTGCCAGCGATAGTTTGTCAACGCGAGTACGGCGCGATCACGTCTCGCGGTACTTCGCAATTGCGAGATTTAAGATGCGGCGAGCGAAAATATAAATTTGCAATTCTGCACAAGAAATCCACCAGCAAGCAGCATAAACCTTCTAGAAATGATGATTTTTATCTGAATAACTCCTTAGTTTGACATTTGCCTGCACTTTTTTAGCGAGGAGTCCATTTTGGGGAGGGGGGCAGGGGGGTGGGAGGAAGGAAGTGCCCCACAGTCTTCAACTTCCTGTTCCTGTTCAGCAGGCTCCTCCCAGTGCTTTGTCCATCTCCTGGTCACTTTTCATTTGGGTCTGGAGCTGGAAGGATTACTTTTTGTGGATGCTGCTGGATATTTGGATTTGAGGCCTTTTTGACTTTCTTCGGATCACTGTTGGATTAGAAATTTTACAAGTAAGTTTGTTTGGGGCATTACAGTTGCTGCAATTAAAATTTTGGAATTTTCGATTTTTGGGCTGTTTTGGGGCCTTTTGCCCAGGGGTACTCAGTGGTGGGTGGACTGAGTCTTTCTGTGGGGTGTCTTGAATTTAAACATCATGGAGGGGCTGGATGGCTTGGGATTGTGCTTATTTTTCAGTGATTTTCGTTTTTTTGGGCTGTACTTGTGGCCTTTTCACCAGGGGTAGTGAGTGTTGCATGGGCCTAGTCTTTCTGTGGGGTGTCTTGAATTTAAACATCATGGAGGGCATGGATGGAATGGGATTGTGCTGATTTTTCTGTGTTTTTCGATTTTTGACCTATTGTTGGGGCCTTGACCAGGGGTAGTGAGTGGTGCATGGGCCTAGTCTTTCTGTGGGCTGTCTTGAACTTTAACATCATGGAGGGCATGTATGGAATGGGATTGTGCTGATTTTGCAGTGTTTTTCGATTTTGGGGGTGTTCATGGGGAGGGACATGCCATGTGGCTGGTGGCCATTTTGAGTGCAGCTACAGGCACTGGCCATGTGCTGGCAGGCAAGTGGCCATTTTGAATGCAGGCTTTGTTGTTAGGCCTCCAACCATTTTGCCTACTTTTCAACCTTTATTTATGCCCAGGGGTAGTGAGTCTTGCATGGGCCTAGTCTTTCTGTGGGTTGTCTTGAATTTAAACATCATGGAGGCCATGGATGGAATGGGATTGTGCTGATTTTGCAGTGTTTTTCGATTTTTGGGGGTGTTCATGGGGAGGGACATGCCATGTGGCTGGTGGCCATTTTGAGTGCAGCTACAGGCACTGGCCATGTGCTGGCAGGCAAGTGGCCATTTTGAATGCAGGCTTTGTTGTTAGGCCTCCAACCATTTTGCCTACTTTTCAACCTTTATTTATGCCCAGGGGTAGTGAGTCTTGCATGGGCCTAGTCTTTCTGTGGGTTGTCTTGAATTTAAACATCATGGAGGCCATGGATGGAATGGGATTGTGCAGATTTTTCAGTGATTTTCGTTTTTTGGGCCTGTACTTGTGGCCTTTTCACCAGGGGTTTTTGAGTCTAGCATGGGCCTAGTCTTTCTGTGGGCTGTCTTGAACTTAAACATCATGGAGGGCATGGATGGAATGGGATTGTGCTGATTTTTCTGTGTTTTTCAATTTTTGACCTGTTGTTGGGGCCTTGACCAGGGGTAGTGAGTGGTGCATGGGCCTAGTCTTTCTGTGGGGTGTCTTGAATTTAAACATCATGGAGGGCATGGATGGAATGGGATTGTGCTGATTTTGCAGTGTTTTTCGATTTTTGGGGGTGTTCATGGGGACAGGCCATGTGGGTGGGGGCCATTTTGAGTGCTGGTACAGGCAGGCCCTGGCCATGTGCTAGGAGGCAAGTGGCCATTTTGAATGCAGGCTTTGTTGTTAGGCCTCCAACCATTTTGCCTACTTTTCAACCTTTATTTATTCCCAGGGGTAGTGAGTCTTGCATGGGCCTAGTCTTTCTGTGGGTTGTCTTGAATTTAAACATCATGGAGGGCATGGATGGAATGGGATTGTGCAGATTTTTCAGTGTTTTTCGATTTTTGGGGGTGTTCATGGGGAGGGACATGCCATGTGGCTGGTGGCCATTTTGAGTGCAGCTACAGGCACTGGCCATGTGCTGGCAGGCAAGTGGCCATTTTGAATGCAGGCTTTGTTGTTAGGCCTCCAACCATTTTGCCTACTTTTCAACCTTTATTTATGCCCAGGGGTAGTGAGTCTTGCATGGGCCTAGTCTTTCTGTGGGTTGTCTTGAATTTAAACATCATGGAGGCCATGGATGGAATGGGATTGTGCAGATTTTTCAGTGATTTTCGTTTTTTGGGCCTGTACTTGTGGCCTTTTCACCAGGGGTTTTTGAGTCTAGCATGGGCCTAGTCTTTCTGTGGGCTGTCTTGAACTTAAACATCATGGAGGGCATGGATGGAATGGGATTGTGCTGATTTTTCTGTGTTTTTCGATTTTTGACCTGTTGTTGGGGCCTTGACCAGGGGTAGTGAGTGGTGCATGGGCCTAGTCTTTCTGTGGGGTGTCTTGAATTTAAACATCATGGAGGGCATGGATGGAATGGGATTGTGCTGATTTTGCAGTGTTTTTCGATTTTTGGGGGTGTTCATGGGGACAGGCCATGTGGGTGGGGGCCATTTTGAGTGCTGGTACAGGCAGGCCCTGGCCATGTGCTAGGAGGCAAGTGGCCATTTTGAATGCAGGCTTTGTTGTTAGGCCTCCAACCATTTTGCCTACTTTTCAACCTTTATTTATGCCCAGGGGTAGTGAGTCTTGCATGGGCCTAGTCTTTCTGTGGGTTGTCTTGAATTTAAACATCATGGAGGGCATGGATGGAATGGGATTGTGCAGATTTTTCAGTGTTTTTCGATTTTTGGGGGTGTTCATGGGGAGGGACATGCCATGTGGCTGGTGGCCATTTTGAGTGCAGCTACAGGCACTGGCCATGTGCTGGCAGGCAAGTGGCCATTTTGAATGCAGGCTTTGTTGTTAGGCCTCCAACCATTTTGCCTACTTTTCAACCTTTATTTATGCCCAGGGGTAGTGAGTCTTGCATGGGCCTAGTCTTTCTGTGGGTTGTCTTGAATTTAAACATCATGGAGGCCATGGATGGGATGGGATTGTGCAGATTTTTCAGTGATTTTCGTTTTTTGGGCCTGTACTTGTGGCCTTTTCACCAGGGGTATTTGAGTCTAGCATGGGCCTAGTCTTTCTGTGGGCTGTCTTGAACTTAAACATCATGGAGGGCATGGATTGAATGGGATTGTGCTGATTTTTCTGTGTTTTTCGATTTTTGACCTGTTGTTGGGGCCTTGACCAGGGGTAGTGAGTGGTGCATGGGCCTAGTCTTTCTGTGGGGTGTCTTGAATTTAAACATCATGGAGGGCATGGATGGAATGGGATTGTGCTGATTTTGCAGTGTTTTTCGATTTTTGGGGGTGTTCATGGGGACAGGCCATGTGGGTGGGGGCCATTTTGAGTGCTGGTACAGGCAGGCCCTGGCCATGTGCTAGGAGGCAAGTGGCCATTTTGAATGCAGGCTTTGTTGTTAGGCCTCCAACCATTTTGCCTACTTTTCAACCTTTATTTATGCCCAGGGGTAGTGAGTCTTGCATGGGCCTAGTCTTTCTGTGGGTTGTCTTGAATTTAAACATTATGGAGGGCATGGATGGATTGGGATTGTGCTGATTTTGCAGTGTTTTTCGATTTTTTTGTGCTCTATAACTGAACTGATGTTCCTCTGTCTTCCATTTTTTTTAGGTGCACAAGACTCAAGAGAACCACCAGTGCCAGGAAGAAGTCCTGCAGCGGTGTGTGTGTGCAGCATAACGTCACGCGACGTCACGTCTGGCCTCAGACAACTCTACAATTCGTGCAACTGCGGCCTGCTGTCTGACCTGCTCTGAAGAAGATGGCCCCGCCCCCAAAGAAAGTTCTCCGTAGCTCCTCTAGCAAGAAAGTTGCTAGTAAGGAGCAGAAGAAGCAAGTTACCAAGGAGGCTGGTGTGCCACCCGCCACGTTTTTTGGGAGCAAAAAAAAAGTACGCCTGCAGCAGCAGGATCTGCTGGGGACCAAGCTGGGAGCAGCACCCCTGCTCCATTGGGTTCAGTGCCTCCACCACCACGCCAACTTAAGTCAAAGCCCTTGAGTGCTTCAGAGGCAGTCAGTGTACTTCTCCAATCACCATCGACCAGTGATGTTGGCTCATCGCAAGAAAGTAGCAGCAATGTCCCTGAATCAACACAGGTTGTTGTAACTCATCTGACAAGTGTTGAACAACCACAGCCGCAACAACAACACCATGTGCAAGTACACGCCCAAGTACATGTGGAAGGAGAGGCAGCAAAAGGAGATGCGCAAGCAAAGGTGCATGGAGGTTCACAAGTGCCCACAATAGTTGTTCCTCCCGAAGTAGGGGCACATCAGGAAATCGACAATGAAGCCGAGGTATCATTGGAAGCCACTCCTCCTGATGATCATTCATTGTCTTCCACATCCCTAGCAAGGAAAAGATCAAGGGGGGTGTCTACATCTTCTTCAAGCCCACCTCGTTCTGATGCAAGTGATCTGTCTTGGGAACCACAACTGCGGTCTGACAGTGAGGCACACCATGATCTGACACCGGTACCTAAGCGTAAAAGGAAGGTCGTCCAAAAACTCAAACCTATGGAGTGTGATGAGGCTCAACAAGAAGTGACAGATACTGCTGGTGATGAAGCCTCTCACGATGACGACGAGCCAGTCATCACAAAGGTCACTGCAGCCCCACCGGGCATGCAGCAAAGAGACATTTTGACCCTATCCCGAGAAGCTGCTGAGCGTGATGATGATGTCGGCGAGGAGGCAATGGAAATGGAATCATTAGATTTGGAGTTAAGTAGTACACCAAAACCTACCGCTTCCATATTTCTTCCTCGCAAGAAGGTACCCACCTCGTCCTCGACCTCAATTCGTGGTGGTGAAAGTGCAAAACGTACTGAAGTTCGGCAATCCACATCCTCCACTTCATCTGGCATTAGCAGCAGGACCACCACCACCAGTATCGCCGCCTCCTCCGGCCGCCCAAGACATTTCAAGTCTCCAGTTTGGGACTTCTTTAGTGTTTGCCCAAAAAAGGAAAACGTAGCCATTTGTAGCATTTGTAAGCTACGAGTTAGTCATGGTAAGTTGGGTTCCAACTATGGTACCGGAGGCCAGAGAGGTCATCTTAGGAGAACGCACGATGTCCAATGGTTTGCGCACCTACACGCGATCAAGGAAGCCCGAATTGCACGCAATGAAAACGTTGATTTTTCATCTGATGATGACGCGGAGGTAGAAGACGATTCAAAAACTTCACTTACACCCAGTTCCCCTGTCAGCAGCACACCCCATGGGAGCCACACTAAGAGTGTGGGAGAGAGTGAGACATCAATGCGGAAAAGTTCAGCAGCGAGCGTAACTGGGTCGAAGAGATCATCATCATCCCGTAAATCCTTGGTCCAGGGCAACATTAAAAAGATGTTGTTTACAGAAGCGCAATATGAACGCAACCACCCAATGACCCGTCTGTATAACACTAAGCTGGCTAAAATGCTAGCTCTGGACCTTCTCCCTTTTTCTTTTGTAGAAGGGGTTGGTTTTCTAGAATTAGTGACAGCGCTCTGCCCTAAATGGAAGGTTCCTAGCCGGTTCTATTTTGCCCGAGTTGCGGTTCCAGCACTACATGAAGATGTTCTGAAGGTGATTGGGGCAGCTTTGCAGAAGAGTGCTGTTCAGACTATACATCTGACAACAGACATGTGGACCAGTGGCGCAGGCGCTGATTACATGTGCATCACTGCACACTGGGTCTCTTTTTCAGGGGCTAAAGCAAAGCTAAACGCAGGTGTTGACACGAACATTGTTTTTAAAGGTTCTCGGAAACATGCAACACTAGCCATGTTTGGTTTGGAGAAACGTCACACAGCAGAAAACATTTTGGATGTCTTTAACACAAAGGTCCTTAACTGGCTGTCCCCACTAAAACGCAAGGTTGGTTATGTTTCCACGGACAATGGCGCCAATATAGTTAAGGCCATGAGGGACGGTTACTATTTCAGAGTGCCGTGTTTGGCGCACTGTATAAACCTGGTTGTCCAAAAATTCTTGGGTAATAAAGGCAGTGCAGCGTACAGTGTATTGGAGACCTGCCGAAAAATGTGCAAGCATTTCAGGCATTCTTTTAAGGCCCGGAAGCAGCTGAGGAGCCTGCTATATCAACGTCAAATGCCAGTGAAAGCACTCATCCAGGAGGTGGTAACACGTTGGAACTCAACCTTCTACATGCTTGAGCGTCTGTATGAGCAGTATACGGAACTCGATCAATATTTCCTTAAAGAGGGTACAGAGGAGCTGAGGATGGGTGGGCCGCAATGGAACATAGTTGAAAGCCTGACACGCATGCTTCGTCCTTTTGAGTTCTTCACGCGTGCAGTCAGCAAGGAGGACTCTAATTTGGGAAAAGCTATCCCATTGTTGTACATGCTGGAGGACCAACTGAAGGAGGTGTGTTCTGTGTTTGGAAAAGATGACAAAAACCAAGACTCTTTGCTTCTGGCTGAGCAATTATTAGAGCTCCTACAAGGTGATGAACGTCTTAAAAAGATCCACTCAGAACAGCATTACATTTGTGCTACTATTCTGGATCCACGCTACAAAAAGGCGCTGGCAGGCCAAGCATTCTTTCCTTTTGATGATGAACATGTTCCAAAGTACAAACGTTGGCTAGCCTTGTCAGCCAAGAAGTTTGAAACAGAACGGCTGGAAATTGAAGGAAATGGCAGTACATCAGCAGGCCATCCCCAGTCAAAACAATCCACTTCTGCACCTGTGGCTGTGGCACAAGTGACCTCTCAGCCGTTAAAGACACCGGCAACCGGATCATCTGCACGAAAGACAACAGAAACATTGGAGGCTGAAGAGGATTGGCTAGCTCTGCGTGGGTTTGGTTCTCAAAAGGTCAGAGGCACAGCAAGAGCTAAGCAAAGTGGAGGAACCTTGGATGAGGACCTTGAGTCGATGGTGAAGGACTATCTGAATGACTCAACAGAGGTCTATGTTAATTCTGACCCATTGGCGTATTGGCATGGGAAAAAAGAATTGTGGCCACAGCTCACCAACCTGGCTTTAAACTACTTGTCTTGCCCACTCGCAAGCGTGTCTTCTGAACGGGTTTTCAGTGCGGCTGGTGGGATTGTAACTCCCAAACGGAGCCGCCTCTCGCCCAAAAATGTGGAGAGGTTAACAATGATCAAGATGAATCAGCACCTCATACCACCAGATTTCAGAGTACGAGAGAGCGTGCCGGATGAAGAGGAGGTGGCCAGCAACATAGATGAGGGAATTTCTACTCTGTCAGGTGACACTGAGCTCACCCTGCCTGAATTCGCAGAGTATGATGACGAAGCCTTATTCTTATTCCTGGACCGTGATACCGAGCCCTGAAAATGAGACAACGAATCAATAACTTTCTTTTTCATCCTTATTCACTTTTATTCCTGTGTGTCTGTCTTTCTTTGTTGTGCACAGTTAATATAATTCAAACTTTAATCAGATAATCACAAAAACAAGCCCATCACCAGAACTGTCTTCACTTGTTTGCTAATTGATTTGAAGGTGCCGCAGTCTGCATTGCTCAGGTTCACAAGTTCAGAAGAACATGCTCCTCTATCCTCCTCCTCCAGACTCCTATTTCCATCAAAGCAGAGGGCTGGTTTACGCCCAATGAAGAAAGACTCAGCACTTGTGGGGGTGTTGTTCTACCTCTCTGCAGGTGAGTTGACGGGTCTGGGGCCATTGCTGGGAAGCACTAAAAGTGGTTTGGACCAAATCCGAGGCGGAAAATTTTTTGTGTTTTTGATGACTTGCTTGCCTTTGAGGTGCTCTTAGGGGGGGTTCCGTCCGTTTGTGGGTGAGTTTCGTGGTCTGGGAGCACTGCTGGGACACTCTAATCTTGATTGCATTTGCTTTTCAGGAAATCCGTCGTGGCAACCCCGACTTATGGCCTAGCTACGCAGTGCGTTTGGACCGAAGGCCCAGAAATATTGCAAGTATGAGATTTTGCTTTTGGCCTGTTTGGGGGTGTTATGCTTCTTGGCGGGTGGGTTGGCGCCGCGGGTCTTGGGGCATTCCTGGGAAAGGTCTAATACCGGGTAGAAGTGGTTGGGACAAAATCCAGGCCGATTTTTTTTTGGCTATTTCTGACATTTTGCTCTATGTAGCGTTTTCGGGGGCCTGTTTGGGGGGCTTCCTGGTGTTTGTGGGTGAGTTTCGTGGTCTGGGAGCACTGCTGGGACACTCTAATCTTGATTGCATTTGCTTTTCAGGAAATCCGTCGTGCCAACCCCGACTTATGGCCTAGCTACGCAGCGCGTTTGGACCGAAGGCCCAGAAATATTGCAAGTATGAGATTTTGCTTTTGGCCTGTTTGGGGGAGTTATGCTTCTTGGCGGGTGGGTTGCCGGGTCTTGGGGCATTCCTGGGAAGGTCTAATACCGGGTAGAAGTGGTTGGGACAAAATCCAGGCCGATTTTTTTTTTGGCTATTTCTGACATTTTGCTCTATGTAGCGTTTTCGGGGGCCTGTTTGGGGGGCTTCCTGGTGTTTGTGGGTGAGTTTCGTGGTCTGGGAGCACTGCTGGGACACTCTTATCTTGATTGCATTTGCTTTTCAGGAAATCCGTCGTGCCAACCCCGACTTATGGCCTAGCTACGCAGCGCGTTTGGACCGAAGGCCCAGAAATATTGCAAGTATGAGATTTTGCTTTTGGCCTGTTTGGGGGTGTTATGCTTCTTGGCGGGTGGGTTGCCGGGTCTTGGGGCATTCCTGGGAAGGTCTAATACCGGGTAGAAGTGGTTGGGACAAAATCCAGGCCGATTTTTTTTTGGCTATTTCTGACATTTTGCTCTATGTAGCGTTTTCGGGGGCCTGTTTGGGGGGCTTCCTGGTGTTTGTGGGTGAGTTTCGTGGTCTGGGAGCACTGCTGGCTATATATACTTTACTTTGCAAGAGGTTTGAAGCAAATCCATGGTGGCAGAGGGGACTTAGGGCCTAGCTGCAGAGCGCGCGCGGAGTGATTTGGGAAATTTGTGAAAAATTGACTAAGTCCCCATTTTTGTACTTTTGCTCTTTGGCTGTTTGGGGGTCTTCTACTCGTTTTCTCCTGGGTTGACGGCTCTGGGGCCATTGCTGGGAAGCTCTAATACCGGATAAAAGTGTTTTGGACCAAATCCCAGGCGGAATTTTTTTTGTGTTTTGATGACTTGCTTGCCTTTGAGGTGCTCTTAGGGGGGGTTCCGTCTGTTTGTGGGTGAGTTTCGTGGTCTGGGAGCATTGCTGGGACACTCTAATCTTGATTGCATTTGCTTTTCAGGAAATCCGTCGTGCCAACCCCGACTTATGGCCTAGCTACGCAGCGCGTTTGGACCGAAGGCCCAGAAATATTGCAAGTATGAGATTTTGCTTTTGGCCTGTTTGGGGGTGTTATGCTTATTGGCGGGTGGGTTGCCGGGTCTTGGGGCATTCCTGGGAAGGTCTAATACCGGGTAGAAGTGGTTGGGACAAAATCCAGGCCGATTTTTTTTTTGGCTATTTCTGACATTTTGCTCTATGTAGCGTTTTCGGGGGCCTGTTTGGGGGGCTTCCTGGTGTTTGTGGGTGAGTTTCGTGGTCTGGGAGCACTGCTGGCTATATATACTTTACTTTACAAGAGGTTTGAAGCAAATCCATGGTGGCAGAGGGGACTTAGGGCCTAGCTGCAGAGCGCGCGCGGAGTGATTTGGGAAATTTGTGAAAAATTGACTAAGTCCCCATTTTTGTACTTTTGCTCTTTGGCTGTTTGGGGGTCTTCTACTCGTTTTCTCCTGGGTTGACGGCTCTGGGGCCATTGCTGGGAAGCTCTAATACCGGATAAAAGTGTTTTGGACCAAATCCCAGGCGGAATTTTTTTTGTGTTTTGATGACTTGCTTGCCTTTGAGGTGCTCCTAGGGGGGGTTCCGTCTGTTTGTGGGTGAGTTTCGTGGTCTGGGAGCACTGCTGGGACACTCTAATCTTGATTACATTTGCTTTTCAGGAAATCCGTCGTGCCAACCCCGACTTATGGCCTAGCTACGCAGCGCGTTTGGACCGAAGGCCCAGAAATATTGCAAGTATGAGATTTTGCTTTTGGCCTGTTTGGGGGTGTTATGCTTCTTGGCGGGTGGGTTGCCGGGTCTTGGGGCATTCCTGGGAAGGTCTAATACCGGGTAGCAGTGGTTGGGACAAAATCCTTTAGTTTTGGCACTTTTTGTAACTTAGGGTTCGTTAGGGTTAGCCCTAGCAGCAGGATTGCATGTGTTTCGGGGTGTTCTAGATTTTTCCAACTGAGTTCTGGGGTCTTAGAGCACTCGTGAGAATGTGTAATTTTGGTTGCAAGTCATTTGAAGAAAATCCTGTGTGGGAAAGGGGGGATTTGGCATAGTTAAAGAAAGCCTTTGCCACTATTCTTAACTTAGGGTTCGTTAGGGTTAGCAGTATTTCTATTGCATGTGTTTGAGTGGGGGGGATTTCGAGTCTTGGAGCGATGCTGGCTATGGCTACTTTTGCTTGGTTGCTTGCAAGTGGTTTGAATGCAATCCACGGTGGGTAATGGGTAATTAGGAAGGGGGTACTTCAGCCTACTTTTACTTTCAAAGTAAGTTTTGTCACCAGTTTTCTGCTAGGCCTCGTTTTTTGAGATTTGATTGGGGGTCTTCTACATTTTTGCGACTGGCTTTAGTAAGGGTCTGGGTGGGAGCACTGCCTTGACGCCCATTGGGCTATGTTTGCGCATGATAAGACCCCTTTTATTTATTTATTATTTAGGAAGATCTAATTTTGTTCTAAAACACAGTTTACAGTACACCTAGCTTGAGGGGCAAGATCCGCTACATTAATTTGCCCATACTTGTTTATCCTTCAAAAGGTGACTCAGAGTACGCACTTTCAAAAATATTGTACTGTCTACTAGGAGAATCAAATTGTGACTTTTTGCACTCCACAGCCTACATACCTTATATTTATTTATCAGTGGTGTTGTAATATTATATCACTTCCTGTTTTTCGTTGAATAACTACAGGCCGGGTTTCAGTCTCTGCAATGGGGAAAAAAGGATGGAGTCAGGCTTCACAGTAGCGAGCCACAATTCAGCATCAGGCAGGCAGTGGACAGGGTGTTTTCTGGTGACCAACATCGATGGACGAAGCGTCGGCTGCAATGGAGGAGTGCCGCTAATAGGAGGATTTTTTTTCTGCAGGCAACTTGCTTACCACTTCCAACAGGACCACTACAACCACATAGATACAGTATCCCTTGCCTTTTTCTCTGACTGTGACTGCATTTCTTGGATCTCTCTCTGCTTCTAAATTGATCCCTTAACACATCACTTAGTCCACTCCACTATCACATCTGCACCACACATAGTCATTTGTAAGTGCTCCTACGTAATTCGCAAGTCGCAGCACGCCCCAGGCCGTAGAGGACTGGGATGGCCCCAATGATGAAGCATGTCACCAAGGGGCAACCCTGGTGAGTGAGGGGACACCTAGAAAACAAGCAATTTCTCCTTTTCTATCTACTATACCTTCCAGACCAACCCCACTGAGTGTTGTTGTGAATGCATTTATAGTGACCAGCAAGGCTCTCGCTCGGGTATCTGGCTAAGTACAGAGACCTTATGTTGAATATCGTTATCAATAATTCCACACAGGCCCTGTACTGTCGCATTCTTTCTTCCACTGTTGTTGAATGTACTACTTACTTTTCACTGACATGCATGCAGTAGTGCATGCACTTTCAAAGATTGATGGATAGGTTTGTACCCAAAGAATTGTTTATGTTCCATTCTTTGTCTATGCTGTGCTTTTTTTTACAGGGTGTCTTCTGGTGACCAACATCGATGGACGAAGCGTCGGCTGCAAAGGAGGAGTGACGCTAAAAAGGAGGATTTTTTTTCTGCAGGCAACTTACTTACCACTTCCAACAGGACCACTACAACCACATAGATACAGTATCCCTTGCCTTTTTCTCTGACTGTGACTGCATTTCTTGGATCTCTCTCTGCTTCTAAATTGATCCCTTAACACATCACTTAGTCCACTCCACTATCACATCTGCACCACACATAGTCATTTGTAAGTGCTCCTACGTAATTCGCAAGTCGCAGCATGCCCCAGGCCGTAGAGGACTGGGATGGCCCCAATGATGAAGCATGTCACCAAGGGGCAACCCTGGTGAGTGAGGGGACACCTAGAAAACAAGCAATTTCTCCTTTTCTATCTACTATACCTTCCAGACCAACCCCACTGAGTGTTGTTGTGAATGCATTTATAGTGACCAGCAAGGCTCTCGCTCGGGTATCTGGCTAAGTACAGAGACCTTATGTTGAATATCGTTATCAATAATTCCACACAGGCCCTGTACTGTCGCATTCTTTCTATTCTTCCACAGTTGTCGAATGTACTACTTACTTTTCACTGACATGTATGCAGTAGTGCATGCACTTTCAAAGATTGATGGATAGGTTTGTACCCAAAGATTTGTTTATGTTCACAATTGTTTGTCTATGCTGTGCTATTTTTTCTTGTCTCCCAAAACCTTTCCCAAAAACCCCCGTACCCATCCATTTTTCAAACCCTAACCCTCTTCCCCCGGGCTGTGTGGTTTTGATTGATGTGTGACTAAATGACAGCAATAAATCCACACACTTGCTGGGGAGGATAAGGTGATAGCAACAGGCTGGTGAAGAAATCCGAGGATATATTCTTACTCTGCTTGACAAAGAACCATTGCTAATGTGAAAGAACTTCAACCGAATTAGTAGTTATACTTTACCATTTGTTAGGCTACAATGTGGCACTGTTCTACTGTACTTCTGTCACCTGCTATATTCTCAGTTGTACCGTTGAATTGCTCAGGAGGACAAACCAGATTTCATTTTCTTTTTTTTCATAGGCATGCAACTGCCACTGTGTCACACCACTAGTAACCACCGCTATGAGGAAATTTTATCCGACCAAGATTGCCAACCATATTCGCTGTCTCCCGTGGAGCCAGCCCTGGGTTTAGCCCTACTTTCAAACACAAATTACAGGTAAGATAAGCGTTTGGTGGTTTGGGGGTATAATGGAGTATTAGTACGAGAGACGAGAGACTGAAGGTAGTACTACTAAAGTCCTAGGACTCTTGGATTCACTTCGTCTGTGAGAGGCACTTAGTGTTGAAAACATTTGGGCATTTACACTTAAAGGAAGAAAATGGAACTAAACTTTCAGGAAAACAAAGTCAACGTTAAACCCCCACCCACCAGGCAAGCAGTAAGAAACGGGTATGCTCAGATAAAGTTTGAAAAAGTATATTTATATCCCTAACAAAATAATCTCCCGCAAGACCCTCCCTAACCCCAACGATTGTCCTTCAAAAGTCCCCAAAAACCCAACTCCCAATTCCCACCCCCCAAAAGTCTCTAAAAAAGGGGCAAGGGACACTATGGGCGGATGCTGTCAACTTTTTGGGCCAGGGCATCATGCTCCTGGCGGAGCAAGGCGTGCTCTACGCGGAGCCCCTCCAACTGGTTGGAAAAGTGGTGGAGCTCCTGCTGGAGGCGGGACACCATCAGGGTACTGCGGCGCAGGCGTGCCTTCAATGCCTTGTAGGTGCAACGGCTGTGAGAGGAAGCTGTAGCTGTTGTCCTTGCTACTCGGCGGTGGCGTTTGGCTTTGGCAGCCCGGCTCAGTCTGGGTGGACCACTGTGCTGGGTGGCACTGGCAGCCCGTGGGGGAACGGAGGCCGATGCAGACGACGTAGTTGTTGTGGTCGACTGCACACTTTCTTCGTCCTCCAGGGCCACCAGCCGCCGATATTCGGCCACAGTGGCATCGATCCTCCGTTGCCGGGCCGCTCTAGCCAGCTCCTTCCTCCTTGTTCGTTTGGAAGGAGAACCTATATGAAGAAAGAAAGACATAGTCTGTAACCAATGCTCCTTAAGATTAACTCAATCATTCAGCAGAAATTTGTGTTGCACTACAACTAGCAACTTGCAAACTCATTACATAACTATTGAGGCCAGTATCTATCTAACCTCACACTTCTTCATCCTTGCTCTAACATTAGTGGGAGTTTAAGGAACAAATTCAACGAGCACTATGGACTTCCATTAGAGTCGACTATGAAAGTACACCAGTCTTATTCTTCTTCTTGTCTCTTGTTTTGGAAAATTGGTACGTTATCTTCTGCAAGCCGGCATAATGCCAGCGCAGTAAACTTGCACCCGAGAAAAAGAGACGCACGCCATGAGGAGTGATCTAGACTTGCGTTGCCTTACTGTACCCGTCCAGTACATGCAGGTGGTGAAGCTCTTACTTTTCTATTACGGGTGGCACTGAGAATACTCTGTTACAACTCAAGGGCTACGTCTTAATTAATTTAACTTTCACCCTACAGTGGAAATGAGTACTAGAAATGGAAAATTGAAGAAGATAAATAATCTGATTATCTATCACTTCAAATGGGATGTTTTTGCTTATATATGGGATGACTTTTGGTGCTTTGCTTTTTATTGAGTGACCAGTGATACATCCACACATGAATGACTGAGTACTACTAAACTTATTAAGAGAGGTAGGGAGTGGCCACCGTAATAACCGGATCTATGCAGTGCTTGCAATACAAACTACTGCTACTATTGATGGTAGTATTTGGACAAAATTAAAAGTTATTTTCCTTGCCTTTCCTACACTGGAACGGACGTGCAGGTGCAGTGTTACATGCTCTTCAAAGTTACACTTAGTTCATCCACTGACCGTCTACTCTCTCTAGATCATGGGTACTCACAAACTTTCTCTCAGGGGCTACATTTACAGTATAGTTTGGGGCCGAGGGCCGCACTGGTGGGGGCGGAGTCAGAGGGGGCGGGGCTAAAGCAAAACGATAACTTGTGACCATGAGGTTGCACACAGGTCCCTGCAGCAGATGCCCTCACCCACTGAGCCACCAGACCCAGCATTTACATACATCTCTCTCCCTCCTGCCCTCCCTCTCCATCTCTCTCTCCCTCCTGCCCTCCCTCTACCTCCCCCTCTGTCATCTCACTGTGTGTGTGTCTATCTGTGTCAGCCTTCAGCCCGGGTTGAGACCGCTTCCTCAACGCGCACACACAGACAACAACACCAAAGTACTTAACAGGTCTTTAAAAGACCATTAACATATTATTGAGGCTTTGTTTGTTGTAGCGCCCCTGCTTCTCCACCCTGACAATCACTGCTTGCCCGGCCCCACAGAGGCTTTGTTCTATTTCACCTCTTTGTGGCCTTGCATCTCCACTCTGCTCTGTGGGGGCCGGGGGAGCAGTGATTGTCTGCAAGGTCTGCGCACCGCCAAGGAAGGCTTGCCGGGCCACCACCGGCCCGCGGGCCGTACTATGAGTACCCCTGCTCTAGATACACATATGCTATCTAAGAGTCAGATAGTAGCATGATCCAGGTATATGGACACATACAGTTTCTGTGTCACCCACCCAGGCTGTTGTCCTTCCACCCATCATTGCTTCATCATTCACCCAGCCATGCATCTCATATTCTTGCCTTCCCAGCTAGTCTTCAATCTCAATAAGTAAGGAATATATAAGAGCTTACCTCTGGCCGCCACCACCACCGTCTCAACTCTCACAGCCGCCGCCTCCTCCCCTGAAGAATCGCCCTCCGCCTCCGTGTCGAGCACCACCACCTCCACACTGGCCCCGCCACCAGATGTTCCACCTACAAAGTACATTTAAGAATGTTAGAATAAAGCACTCACTAGTCTTTGGTCTAGGAATGAAGACATGTGAAAACAATGTAATTTGTGACTGTCTACGTTAAAGTTAAAAAAAATGTCCCTTTTTCCAGGGAAGGTTGTCTTGCTGCACTTTTTGGCACAACTGATGAAGGCTGTTTTTTTAACACGCACCATTTTTCTCCACACAGACAGAAGATGGACTTCTAACAACAAGATCAAGTTGAAACCAGGTGAGAGCTCGGCTCGACCACAAGAAATGTCTTCAATTAATCGTCAGCACTAACCACTTTTCCATTATCAGTTAAACGTTTAGTTTTATTATGACTTCATTTTAATAAATGTGTTTACTTTTAATAAAGCTTTTAAACTTAAATACAATCTGTGTATTTTGGTCCAGACTAGAGTGACTGAGCGAAAGGTTTTGCAATTTTTGCAAGCATGAGTCCAGATAGAACACTTCAAAAGACATTATGGACAATCCCAGAGGACTGCACTAAGTTGATAGAGCTATTGCTGACTAGAATCATGGGAGTTTCGCCAACCGTGCAATCTTAGTTAGCTACACAGACAGACTAATAAGAATAATCTAGTAATACCACAGGGAGTCATAGTAGAGGCAGGATAAGAATTTAGATACAGTCTACAAGAAGAGCAAAGACAATTTTGAAAAAAGTCAAATGAGGAACGCTAGGAAAAATAGGTACTTGTCTAAAATGAAAACTTACTGGGGCCAGCAGAGGAGCCCTCGCCTGCCCGATCCTGGCCCTGTTGAACAGCATCCGCCGCCTGCTGCTCCTGTGTCCTCCTCTCGCCCCTGGGGGGAGCTGACGTACAACATGAAAGAAAGAACAGAAAACATGGATGATTGTTGCTTGTCAATGTCAACCAAATCAAACATTTCAAAAGAACAATAACAAAATATTTCCGCGAATTTATATTGATTAAGGTTAGTTTTCATTTATTTGCGGACCTGTGACTTGGAAAGTCACGTAACTCACTAAACAAAGTACTGAAACGTTCACCTAGGACTGGCAGGCAGCAGTCCGCAGGCAAGACGCAAAGTGACAGACAAACTCCATTGTGATTTCAGTCAGATCAGTGACAACACTAACAGTTGCCTGCTACATTACCAGTCATTGAAATAGTCAAACTATCAATCCACCGCCACTATTTTTCTTATTGTCAGGGGTACAAAGGAAGGGGCAGATTTAAGTCCTTTGCGGCTCTTTTGCGCCGTTCTTGCGTGACTTTTGTGACGCAGCAGCTAAACAAAAAAGGGCGCCATGGTGCGGCGTATAATATTATAGGAACGTGACGCATTTGGGAGATGCATCCCGTTATAAAGCCCTGCGCCATCAGGGGGCGTTCCGGCGCAAGGGAGGGCATTCCTGCGCTGGAACACATCCTAATAGTGGCTGAGGGAAATTTACAAAATTTCAATCAGTCACCTTTAGGACAATGATGCGTCACACAAACCCTGCACCTGCTTGAAGCAGACGTACGGCTTGACCCAGCATTGGGAAGATAGGGTACCCCAGAGCATTGCTGGAGCTGCGCCATCGTTGTGACGCAACTCCAGCAGTAAAGCTTCGGTGACGTTTTGGGCCCATGGTGCGCCGCATTGCAAATACGGCGCACCATGTTTGGTGGTGGTAGCGGGCCGCACAATTAATGGCGCATCCCTGCTACTTTGCAGGGATGCGACGGTAATTGCAATTCTGCCCCTTAGGGGCATACTTACTTACGCGTTCTGGCGCATCTCCAGAGATGCGCCAGATCAAATGCGTCACGCAAAACTACCCTTGCGACACGGCAGATGCGCCTCATTTACAATGCGGCGCGCCCTGGCGCAAGGGTAGGCACTTGCGTGACGCATCTCGTCACATAAGAGCGGCGCATCGCTGGAGTCACGTCGCCAACGCAATGCAACTCCAGTAATGCTCAGGGCCACCCAATACTTAACATGCTGTGTCAGTCCTTTAGCCTGCTTCGAGCAGACATAAGGAATTGAATTGACGTAGCAGCGTCGCAGAAGTGCCTGCGTTAAATCTTGTAGATTTCACGCAGGCAATTTTGCGAGGCGCACAGCCGCCGGACCGCCCACCCTGCGTACTAGGAACGCACCCATTGTGGTGCAGGCCCATGGCTTTATAACGTGACGCATCTCCCTAGATGCGTCATGCTGTAAATGACTCGCAGGGATGCGGCACGTTTACGCCGCTGTTGCGTCACGGAAGGCAACGTAAACGTGGCAACATAAACGTGGCGCAAGGGGCTTGTAAATGTAATCTGCCCCCTAGTGTCTAGCATTACGCAGTTCTGTAAAGTACACTCATACATAATAGTTACTCAGGCCAATGAGACCACGAAATAGAAAACAAATAAGCATAGTAGCAACGCCACTGAGAAGGAGAGCAGTGCACCTGAAATGCACAGAAGATTTTGAAATATAATTTAACTACAATGTAATCGTCATCAGCGGCATTATTGGCTTGCTCCATGTAAAAAACAAATATTTGCAATACAACAACACAGAGCAGGAGAAAACATCATAGTAGTGAGTGATTAAATGGCTACTACTACTCACCAAGCCCGGGGATCTCCAAGCCGAGCTGGTCCAGCAGGTCGCGCTCACGGTCCAGGAGGTCTGTCCAGCGATGGGTGACCTGGCTGTAGGTGCGCTGGACCCCGTAGAGGTGGGATATGGCCCAGCACACCTTCTCCCACCGCTTCCGACGCTCCCGCATGTTGTAGCCGCCGGCCGCGATCCTGCCGCCTCCCGCGATGGTCCTGGGCAGGCGGCGCTGGACGAAGTAGACCAGCGCGCCCACTTCCTCCGGGCTGAATATCTCCCGTCGAGTCACCTGCTCCCCCCTCAATCTCCTGCATGCTGTCCTGGCACTGGGTCCAGCACTACTCCCCGCCGCCGCTGCGGCCCTCAAGTGCCTGGGCAGCTTCACGGCGCCTGGCTTGACCATGGTCTGGGCAGGCAAGGTAGGAAGAAGTTGAAAATTAAGAAAGAATAGGATAGGGAAGAAGAAAAGAAAAGAGTTTAAAAAAGTAGTTTAAAAGTAAAGAAAAATAGCAGAAAAGACAAAAATATACAGCTAGGAAAAGAGAGGGATAGATAAGAAGCAAAATCGTAAAAAAAAAACTGAAAATAAGCAAAGGATGGCAAAGATACCAAGAGGATTAAACACCATGCCCAGACACAGGAAATGAATGAAAAACAAGATGGCCGGCGCCCGTTCACGAGCGCGAAAGTAAGTTCGCGCGAGATTTTCCTCGCGATCTCGTGCGAACCTCTAGATTTCCCGCGCGATCTCGTGCGAACCTCTACTCGCAATGCGCTTACTGCGCGAGATTATACATAGCGGGCGGAAACGGAAATACGTCACGCAAACAAAATGGCCGCGCCCGTACTCGACCTTGGGGTAAATTCGCGTGTTGCGCTGCAAGCGGCTCGCGAATACTGCAAAAAAACTCGCGAAACAACAAGCCGCAAAAAAATAAAATGCTCATTCGCACGAATTGGCGGCTTCCGCGGTCGGTTTCGCACGACGCCGCGCCCCGCGAATAGCGCAAAAAAAACCGAAAAACGATTTCAGCAAAAGCAAACGCAATGAGCAGGTGCAAAAGGTCAACCTCATGATTTGTAACGATTCTTTGTAGTGCTTCCTGAGGGGGCCCTCCAGAATTCGGTTGCCTGCTTGCAACTATTGTGTGACCCTGCTCTGACCTTAACTGTATGCCACAAAGGTCCTGATTTACAGCTAAAGGAGCAGACAAGCAGGTGCCAGGCTGGAACTTGAAATTCTTTCAGTGACACATTAATTAGCCCCTAATTCATTATTGTCAGTTGGGGCAGGGCAGGTGTTGTTAATAAACTAACCCCAAATTAATTCATGTCAGTTCAAGCAGGGCAGGTGGGCTTGCTTTTCCCCCCCATCTTCTACAGTGATGATGAACCAGAGGGTGGCATTGATGTAACAGAGGGTGGCATGGGTCAAAGAGAGGGTGCCAGTGGTGAAACAGAGGGTGCTGGGAGGCGGTGATGATGAACCAGACGTAGAAACAACATAGTCGCGACCGTTGCGAGCCGACAAGTAAGTTCGCAATTGCGAACTAGTACCAAATCCTCGCGAACTGGCAGAAACAATTGCGAACACACAAAAAAAAAATCCGCAAATTCGCGGGAATTCGCTGATTTTGCGGATTGCGAGTTCGCAAATCCGCAAAATTCGCGAACGCAAGATCCGCAAAATTCGCCCATGGTTAGTACACATCCCAATTAACTTATAGTTTAGCCATCCATACTTAACG
This sequence comes from Lissotriton vulgaris, assembly GCF_964263255.1. Lineage (NCBI taxonomy): Eukaryota > Metazoa > Chordata > Amphibia > Caudata > Salamandridae > Lissotriton > Lissotriton vulgaris. Next base: position 163,185,112 of record NC_141689.1, read on the forward strand.
GCATCTAAACGTTTTCATATCACAACAGTAAAATCCATCAGTCTGTATCATATCAGTAGGCCCCCAAGTTTAAGACAGTCTCATAGCGATGGGCATTTATACCCCCCTCCGAGCCCCTCTACTTGCTCTTTCAGCTGAATTTGTACTCTCCAGTCTCGTATCCAAGGCGATCAGTCCTTCTCCTTCAGCTGACTGTCTTTCTCAGCTGAACCATTGTTCATCACCTCCATGCGGACACCCCTTTGCTGGCCAGGTCTACCCACCGTGCTCCAGCCTTCCATCCAATCCCAGACTGCCTCCGGTGAGTCAAAAAACCACGACTCGCCATCCGACTCCACTCGCAACCGCACAGGGAAAAGCATCGCATGTTTCACCTCCCAATCTCTCAGTTCCTTCTTCACCGCTTGGAAGCTAGTGCGCTGAGCCTGAACCTTGGCTGTGAAATCCGGAAAGAACGCCGCCTCATAGTTATCTATCTTCAATGGAGGATTGGATCGAGCAGTCTGCAGGATTATGTCCCTGCCCCGATAGTTGAACACCTGGGCGATAAGGGGCCTCAGATGTGCACCTGGTTTTGGTCTGCCGCCTGGTACTCTGTGGGCTCTTTCAATAGAGAAATAGCTGGACAGAGTCTTAGGTTTTAGATGTTTCGTAATGAGATCCTCCACATATAAGTCAGCCCCCGGCCCCTCCGTTCTCTCCGGAACTCCTAGAATGCGAATGTTATTGCAACGGGCCTGCCCTTGGTAGTCATCAAGCTGTTGCAACATTCTCTCCTGCTTCTTCTGCATTTCCAGCATTTGCATTTGAAGTTCCGATGTATCCGTCTGAAGGGCGCTAGTAACTATCTTCAGTTCCTTGACTTTCTGGTCCATTTTTCTGAAGTCAGCTCGGAGTAGAGAGACCTCCACGGTGACAGAGTCCACTGAAGCACGTACGCCACCAATTGTTGCCATGACATCATGAAGAGTTAGCTCTGGGCCCGTGTAGGGGCAGCTGCCCCCCCTTCCTTCTCTGAGTGCGGCGATTCGCCTTTTTCTCCTGTTTTTGACCAAGCGAATTTCGCCAACTGTTTCTGAGCGTTAGCCTTGGGGCCTTTCCCACCCGTCGCCATGGCTGCGTAGCACCAGATAGTCCACTGGGTGAGGGCAGACGGCCGCTCCGTAGGATGTAACCCGTCGTGCCTACTTATTCTCCCCATTGATTGTTTGATTGACCGAACATTGACTGTTCGATATTGGTTCTTTTGAGGTATTCTCTGCTTGCAAATAACAAAGAATAGAAATATTCTGTCTAGTCTTTGCAAGCAGTGATAAGATAGGTAGTGCAGACTTTTGTCCCCGTTGTAATCCGTTATGCCTATCTTCTCCCCACTGATTGGTAGTTTGTTCAGCCCGGACCGCTTATTAGAGATGAACCATCCGGCTCCACTGGAAGGCACCCCTAATAAGGACATGTTCATGAAGCATGGATTGATCACCATAGCCTATAGCAAGCTGTGGCATAAATATACGAAGAAGGATCAAAAAGTCAGTGGCCACTGATAGGATCCTTCGATGAAGATAAAATAAGCGCGCTAGAAACAGCCCTTGGTAACAATAAGACAACGCCCACTATGCTTGATAGTCTCGGCATGTGGCGCAAAGAAACAGAACAACGTAAAAAGAGAAATGAAATTAGGCTAGAGAAAGAGCTACGGAAAGCAGCCCACCTAGCTGCTAGGAAATTAGAAGAAGAGATTAAGGAGAGAGAGGAAGCTAGACAGAAGCAAGAGTCAGAGACATCAAACCAGTGTCCGGTTAGAACACCCTCTACGCTCTATCCTGAATTACCCTCGAAACAGCGAGCCAAAGATGATCTTTTGTTAGGTCCTCCGATCATCTACACGCCCCCTCCATATGCCCCTTCCCAACCTTTAGCACAGCACCCGTCCCCCCCAAGCACCAGCGAAAGTAGTATCAGAGCTTCGGTCCCCATGGCCTCCGCGCCGGCCGAACCTCTTGTACTAGATACAGCACAAGCAACAATGTTAGATGACCCTGAGGCCCGAAAGACAGATCCCGCAAGAACAAACAGGTTGAGCAAAGATGAACAAGCAGGGATTGACAAGATAGTAAGGACACTAGTAGAGAGAAAAGAGAGTGAAGAACACATCACGGATATGTTCAACTCATATGCTGGGAGCCACAGACGGCACTTTGCCGTACGATTATGTTATCATGCCCTGAATGGGTATGAGGACTGATATCGAGACAAAGGTCCCGAGAGCCTAACGACTCGGTATAGAAAGGTCGATATCGGGGATGAGGGCGAGTGTGACGTGACGGACCTCCTTATGCGTACGCTTGAGGTTTTCCACCATCTCACTGAACAAGAATCTGAAGCTAAACCTACAACACCTGTAGCGACCGCACCATGAACTGAACAAGCTAGCACCATGATGCCAATAAGAGAGGCTGCCCCCTACTGGGTACCCCCACGAGGTCTGGGAACACACGATGATGTCAACCACCAAGATGCAAGAGGGAGGGTAGTGTACAACTGGGTCTACCAGCCATGGGATCGGCAAGATATTCTGACGTTCCGGAAATCTCTGCCCGATTTACGTAAAAACCCCACTGCCTTCTATACCGAACTAGGTACAGCCTTAGGTTCAACGATTATGACCCTAGCTGACATTGATTTGTTTTTCGGGTTATGTCTGCCAGCTGATGTGTGGAAGCAAATCCGGAAAGTCGACCACCTTGAGCTGTTTGAACATACCTGGTCACAACTCGATGGAATAGATAGACAACAAGAACCTGGACAGAAGCCTTTGAAATCCATCTTAGAACTCCCAGACAAAATTGTGCAGAAACTGAAGACCCTTATCCCAGAAAAGAAAGTGGACTGGTCATAGTAACGGCCTGTCGTCAGAAACCCCAGGAAGACGTATCAGAATACTTCTCCCGGTTCGAAATGGTGTTCTCCGATTACAGCGGCCAGGACATGACCACTGCAACCGGACACCATCTGTTTGTCCAGAATTATGTAAAGGGTCTGTCACAGGAGGTCTCTCAGAAACTGCAGGCCAGCGAGAGTAGTTGGGCAGCCTCCAAACCTGCGGCTATCCTCCAGATGGCCCAATATTATGAGCATCAGAAAAATTAAAACGATAGAGCGACAGAGAAAAAAAAGAAAGACTTAAACGAGAGGGTGATGATTGCACAGTTGCAAGGGGTGACTATAGGATGAGAGCAATACAAAGGGAACTACCAGACAAATGCCCCTGGGAACGCACCCCCTAAAGACCGCACGCCGACACCCCATGTTGGACGTAGAGACATTAGCGAGGACCAGTGTGCATTCTGCAAGGGATTCGGCCATTGGAAATCCCAGTGTCCGGTTCTGTTGGAGATGAACAGGAATAGGGACCTCAAAGACGTAGCGGGTGGACCGAGAAATAGAGGACGGCAACGGGGATTCACGAACGATACGAATAACGACAGACCAAGCAGACCGAATACATTTGACCGTCCCCGACAGAACCAGTACCAGCAGTCTGACTGCGACGATGCCCGCGACTTCGCATAGGACTGCCTAGGGCAAGGGAGGGATCCAGTCGAGCTCTATGTTGACCAGCAAGGTCCTTATGTCACCACTAAGGTCCTAGGTACGAAGTCTCCATTTCTGGTAGACACTGGCGCGACACGTAGTGCGTTATCTAAACGACTGATTCCAAGGGCACCCTTGTCTGACTCGCTTGTAACATCGATAGGTTTCGATGGAACGCCCTCCACTAACCCTTTGTCCACACCGATCTCCTTTGACCTAGAGAACAACACCACTGACACAACGTTTTTGCTTTCTTCCAAAACCCCTGACGCCATTATGGGACTTGACTTGCTAAAACATTTCCGAGCCACCATTAGATGTTCACAAGACGGAGTTCGAGTCTTTCTGTATGACAACCCGGTTCTGCTCAGACATTGTCCTTCCCGACGCATGTTTTCCATCACTGACACCGACTCGTCCCTACTTGACGCTCTGCCTCCGTATCTGTGGGCCAAGACAGATTCGGACGTAGGACGCATGATGATTGACCCAGTGCACATCACTGTTCGACAGGACGCAATACTCCCGAAACTTCCACAATATCGGATATCGCCCGAGGGCGAGAAGGCATTGGCGAAGATTATTCAGTCCCTGATAGACGCAGGAGTGGTAGAAGAAGTGGTTAGCAATGTTTGCAACAGCCCTATCTTACCCATCATAAAGAAACAAGGAGAAGGAGATGAGAAAGCGTACCGCTTCATCATCGACCTTCGAGAAGTCAACAAAGTAGTTGTACCTCAGTACCCCGTGGTCTCGGACATTACCACTATTCTGACTTTGATTCCTTCTACTGCCACCACCTTCACTGTCATTGACCTCAAAAATGCTTTCTTCTCTATCCCCATCCATCCAGACAGCCGATACCTCTTTGGCTTCACCCTAAAAGCCCGCTCATATAGATTCTGTCGAGCACCCCAAGGCTACACAGAAAGCCCCAGCATCTACAGTCAGGCCCTCAAGAGACAACTGTTACCCGATGGAGTGGTATTGATACAATACGCGATGACATCCTTTTGGCGGCCGATACCACTCCACTTGCAGTCACAGCCACCATCCAACTCCTGCACTTCCTTGCGGAAAATGGCCACAAGGTCTCCAAAAAGAAGCTGCAATTCTGCCAACCCCAGGTCACTTACTTAGGCCACCTCTTGTCCAAAGACGGAAGGAAACTTACTCCCGATCGAATCCAAACCATTCTAGAGACCCCCGTCCCTAAGACTCAGTAACAAGTCCGCTCCCTACTAGGCCTCACTTCCTTCTGCCGACAGTGGTTACCGAATTTCAGCCTCATCGTGAAACCGCTGCTTTCCCTACTAGCTAAAGATGTCCCCTTCCCACTCCCTTGGACCCCTGAATGCCAATCCTCCTTCATAGAACTACGAGATGCCCTTTGTTCAGCCCCTGTCCTAGGAACCCCCGATTACATGAAGCCCTTCTCCCTCTACACTCACGAAAGGGAGGGATGTGCTTTGTCTGTCTTGACCCAGTCCATTGGCCCAAAGCAACGACCATGCGCTTACTTCTCTGCCACTCTTGACCCAGTAGCCAGAGCATTGCCTGCCTGCCTTCGAGCTGTAGCTGCCGCTGCTATCTCTATCCGACAAAGTGAGGGGATCGTGCTCTCGAATTCCCTCACGGTGTTAGTACCCCATGCGGTTGACACCCTCCTGAACCAGACTAAGACGCAACACCTGACGAGTGCACGACTGACTGGATACGAATTGACTCTGCTTGAACCTCACATCACCCTGAAAAGATGCACCACACTGAACCCGGCAACTTTGTTGCCCCTACCAGAGAATGATCCCAATGTGCCCTCTGTACATGACTGTGTGACCCTCACGGACGAACAGACCAGGAGTAGGGTTGACCTCAGAGACACGGCTTTTCCTGACCCTGACGGAGAGCTGTGGGTGGACTGCTCTTGCATCAAACTCCCCGATGGCACCACCTCAGCTGCTTATGCGGTCACCGCAGCCCGAACTGAAGTAGAGACAGCCCGCATCACACAAAGTTCTGCAGAGGGAGCAGAACTAATTGCCCTCACACGAGCATGTATCCTGGCAGCAGGAACCACAGCAAACATTTACACCGACAGCCAGTATGCCTTCGGGGTGGTTCACCATTTTGGGCTCCTTTGGAAGGAGAGGGGATTCTTGACCTCGCATGGCACCCCCATCTTGCACGGAAATGAAATGAATGAAACTTATATAGCGCACGACTTACCCTGGGGCATCTCAGCGCTTGCTTAGGGAACCCATCCTGGTATTCCCCTGTGAGATACCCTGGCAGGGTATCCACAAGGTGAAAGCCAGGCATCCCACCGCGAGGGGCCGTTGTGGAAATTAAGCAAGCTATTGCCCAGAGTCGCAGAGTATGAACCCGTGAGTCGAGAAGGCACTGGAGCGAGAATTAACGAGTCCGTGGAATTTTTGAGCCCAAGACCCGCCGAGGCGGGGAATTGAACCCTGGTCCCGGGCCGAACTCAAGCTCCAGGTCTGCCGCCTCTAACCCCTGAGCCACACTTCTCCACTAAACTGACCTAGTCTCCGCCCTAACTGAAGCAGTCCTTCTTCCCAAGCAACTTGCAGTAATAAAATGCCAAGCACACAAAAGGGTGACGGACATCATTGGACAGGGGAATGCGCTAGCCGACATGACTGCCCGAACCACAGCTGAGAATAGGACGACAACACGCATGTACGTGACCAGGTCACAAGCCGTAAAATGGACAGACGCTAGGGAAACTATTAGGGACATCCAAATGGCCAGCTCGCAACACGAATTGACTGAACGGGCACGGGTGGGACTGAAAGACGATGAAGGCTGCTGGCGAACAAAAGACACAAACAAATGGTTGCTACCTGACTCATGCCTGATTCCCATACTGACTATGGCACACTCCCCTGCACACATAGGATCAGCCCCCATGATCGAACTTGTCTCCAGAGTTTGGCACAACGATAAAATCACAGACTCCGCCAAACGTCTGGTCCAACAATGCTTGATATGTTTGCAACATAACCCTGGGAAAGGAACTGTAGTACCCCGGGGAGGGTTTGGGGTTCCCAATTACCCGTTTGAAGTCCTGCAGATGGACTACATCCAGCTAGAAAGATGCCAAGGCCTGAAGTACGTACTTGTTGTGGTGTGCGCATTTAGCAAGTGGGTGGAAGCCTATCCAACCCGTGACAACACTGCCGTCGCCACCGCAAAGGTACTACTAAAGGAATTCTTCCCTCGTTACGGCCTTTGTCGAATTTTATGGAGCGACAATGGCCCCCACTTCGTAGCCGAAGTTATCCAACTCATCTTGAAGGGGTTGGGTGTAAAACAGAAGTTCCACGCAGTCTTCCACCCCCAATATGCTGAACTCGTTGAACGACACAATGCCACTCTAAAACTAAAACTGGCTAAGATAGTGGCTACCACAGGACTGAAGTGGCCAGATGCTCTCCCACTAGCATTGCTATCGATGCGTTCCACCCCCGCCAAACACCACTTGACACCTTACGAGGTCGTTTTCGGCCGACCCATGAGCGTCTGGTCTGCACCAAAACCGACTTCCATTCATGACGTGCCGGACGTCCTAATGTCCGATTACTTGTATAAATTGACTGAAACACTGTCTGTTATTCACCAACAGGTGCTGCATGCCATCCCTGACGCTTCCAGGGGTCCCGGACACAACCTGCAACCCGGGGATTACATCCTAATCCGAAATTTCCAGCGTGCCAAGAGTCTGGAACCCCGGTGGACGGGCCCCTGGCAAGTCCTGCTCACCACCCGAACAGCTCTTCGAGTGGAAGGAAAGCGCAATTGGGTGCATGCACACCATTGCAAGAAGATCTCCTTGACCCTGACAACGACCGAAGATGTGACCACCCAGGAAGAGCTCCTGAACAAAGACCGACCGTCACTGAACTGCTATCCTGATACAGAGACACTTGAAGTAGCAAAATTCCCCGATCCTACTGTGCCGTCCAGAGAAGGGTATAACCTGCGACGAAAGGAGGGAATTTCGGCTAAGCAGACCATTGACTAAGTCATAATTCTCAGATCGGTGGCCTAACACTACAAAGGCTGTCAGGAGAGAAAGCCAGACAAAGGTTTTGGTTCTGCCCGCTACCGAGCTCCCTTGAAGATGATGGAAGCGCCCGATAAGAAGATGATGGAAGCACCCGATAAGAAGATGATGGAAGCAACCGGACATCCGAAGATCCGCTACAGAAATCCAAAGACTGACAAAATCCACAGTTCAAAGACCATTGCACTTTTTATTGCCCTCCTCTTTTGCCTCCTCCTTATGACCACCCTCTGGATTGTGGAAGAAAGCGCACCTGCTCATGAGACATTCCTGACCACTGCACAGCCTACCGAACATAGAACAAGAGACGTAACCCCGCCAAATGATATGGTGGTCCTAACAATAGGATCCCAATATATATGGGGTGATAAACCTAGGAGTTAGCACTGCACATGACAAAATTAAGTCAATCCAATTATACTCAAGAGAGAGTTTTTAGCAAATATATATGTATTTTTATTTTTTTTATATACTCTTAGACCTGATGTAGAAAAAACTTACATACATAAATAACATTTTGAGTCCACATAATTTTCTTTAGAATATCAAACAACATACATAGGAAAATGAAGGAGGATAAAAATAACAGAAATTCATCCTACTTTGGAGCCTACCCAGTAACAATTCACACTTCAGTCATACTCTCATACTCTCAAATTTTCAAAAAAAAAATTTTCTACCTAAAATTCTATCATTCCACTTTCATTCTTCCATACATTCCTATCGTTCTGGTGTATGCAACACATAGATGGTAAATATGTAGCATAGATCAGAGTATTGTTCCAGATAGACAATCTTAATACGGCTCCTAATTAATATAGCACAATGTGCCGTATTTCTGGAGACACAAGCCGACGCGCGTTTCGGTGACAGGCCGGGTGGGCCACACCTTCGTCAGTGCTGGGGGTTGTTGACTGGGAAGGGAGGAGATAATGATCTGGAAATAAAACACAATGTCTTAGTTTTTATCGTTCTATATAACAATTAAAATTGTCAAAACATATATATATACTTTTTTACTGTCTAATACATTTTTTAACAGAGGTAAACAATGATTGTTATTATTCGTCTGATGTTTATATGGTTGACATTTTGAGGCTGTGCAGTACCAAGCTACCCAGAGACACTCCCTGAAACAGACTCCCGGTTAGGTGAGATCTGTAAGAGGCACAAAGATAACCTGAACTAAGTAATCAATCGAGAAAACAATATCAAATCTTTCATATATCACATTATAATGTACATTCATTCTGGGGCACATATTGACCAAGAGCAGGAAAGTTATTGCATATCATATTAACAGTCAGGGGCTAAGATATTAGAGAGCCCAGCTTTCAGCTGAAGTCATTTATTCTCAGATGTATTTCAAATCTTGTTAAATCGAGTGCTGGTATAAAAACTTCATTTAAATTATAGGTCCTCCATCGTAGTACTCGGCGTGAATGAAATTAGAAAACATCTTCCAACACATGCAGGACATCCGGTTCTGAGCTTCTATGTCATTTCTGACTAGAAATCCATAATAGGTAAAACTTGACTCAACACCTTGTATCTTTGGCTTAACACTGCTTGGTAAAAATAAACAGGATACTATCTAGTACTACCACAGTTTGACCTAATATATACTGCACACACCCCTACTGTCTTTCAAAGTCTAATAACAACTAAAAATCCTTTCCTATATTATGCCCAACCATCCTCCTGCTACATCTGAGAATAAATGACTTCAGCTGAAAGCTGGGCTCTGTAATATCTTAGCCCCTGGTTGTTAATATGATATGCAATAACTTTCCTGCTCTTGGTCAATATGTGCCCCAGAATGAATGTACATTATAATGTGATATATGAAAGATGTGATATTGTTTTCTCGATTGATTACTTAGTTCAGGTTATCTTTGTGCCTCTTACAGATCTCACCTAACCGGGAGTCTGTTTCAGGGAGTGTCTCTGGGTAGCTTGGTACTGCACAGCCTCAAAATGTCAACCATATAAACATCAGACGAATAATAACAATCATTGTTTACCTCTGTTAAAAAATGTATTAGACAGTAAAAAAGTATATATATATGTTTTGACAATTTTAATTGTTATATAGAACGATAAAAACTAAGACATTGTGTTTTATTTCCAGATCATTATCTCCTCCCCTCCCAGTCAACAACCCCCAGCCCTGACGAAGGTGTGGCCCACCCGGCCTGTCACCGAAACGCGTGTCGGCTTGTGTCTCCAGAAATACGGCACATTGTGCTATATTAATTAGGAGCCGTATTAAAATTGTCTATCTGGAACAATACTCTGATCTATGCTACATATTTACCATCTATGTGTTGCATACACCAGAACGATAGGAATGTATGGAAGAATGAAAGTGGAATGATAGAATTTTAGGTAGAATTTTTTTTTTTTGAAAATTTGAGAGTATGAGAGTATGACCGAAGTGTGAATTGTTACTGGGTAGGCTCCAAAGTAGGATGAATTTCTGTTATTTTTATCCTCCTTCATTTTCCTATGTATGTTGTTTGATATTCTAAAGAAAATTATGTGGACTCAAAATGTTATTTATGTATGTACGTTTTTTCTACATCAGGTCTAAGAGTATATAAAAAAAATAAAAATACATATATATTTGCTAAAAACTCTCTCTTGAGTATAATTGGATTGACTTAATTTTGTCATGTGCAGTGCTAACTCTTAGGTTTATCACCCCATATATATTGGGATCCTATTGTTAGGACCACCACATCATTTGGCGGGGTTACGTCTCTTGTTCTATGTTCAGTTTTCTTCCCCTTACGACCTGCCTACATCCCTAAAAGCCCACTGGGGAACCCCCTTCTTTCACTATTTCACTGCACAGCCTACCACCATGAAGGAACATTATCTGATTTCTCTTTCACCCCAACTCAGAGAAAGGCGAAAGGAGTTTTGGAACAACTCCTTTGTGCAACTGCTGCACCAACACAACCTCGCTACCAACGCCACCAACTGCTGGATCTGTGGGTTGCTACCCCACACCACTGGACATTCAATACCCTTCATCCCTTCACCTTTCTCAATTCACGGCTCCTGCCTTGCTTGGCTGATTCTCTTGCAAGAGAGCTATAGGGATAATGCCACCTCCAGCAAAACGATGTCACATTTCTTTCATGAGGTCTGGCAGAACAAGACGAAGAAAGCTGCTACACACTTCTGCCCACAGACCTCCAACGACTCTATCCACATGGACATCCCTGTCAAAGAACGAATTGAAATGCAGGTGTTTAACAATCCGACCAGACCCACCTTCTCCTACCTCCGGAAATGAACAGCTGCCACCCTGACCGTGGCCCTATCCGTCATCAACGTCACAGGCCTTATGTGTATCGAAGGGCTTGGAACACAGCTGGTGGGCTGCAGCGCTTGCCGCATCACCAGAACTTTGGACTCCACCGATCCACCCTCTTTTGTCTCCTCTCCGAACATGTACTTTGTTTGTGGCACAAAGGCCTACACCTGGCTCCCCAAAGGCTGGGGGGGGGGCATCCGTTTTATCTCCTTCATCCTTCCTCCGACCTATGTGGCTCCAGCGAATCACCATAGACAGAAACGAGCCAAGGACATTGAGCAAGCCGACTCCACCGGAGCACAGTTCCTCGATGCAATGAAGGGACTTGTTCCACTCTAAGGCCCGATGGCGAACAGCCGTGCCATCCGACATTTGACCCAGTCAGTCGAGACAACGATGAACATCACAGCTGGCATCCTTGCAAACAATACAGCCGAGCTTCAAGCGGTCCGCAAGGTGGCTCTCCAGAACCGCCTTGTTCTAGATGTGGTTCTAGCGGATCGTGGTGGAGCGTGCCGCATCATTGGGTCCAGCTGCTGAACATATATACCGGACAATTCACTCTCAGTGTACAAAGCCATCGAACATCTCCACAGACTCTCCTCAGAAGTTCACCAGGAGCAAGAAGAATGGTCACTTGCTGGATGGTTCTGGAGTACTGTTAAGAACTGGGGGTGGAGATTGTTTACGATTATCCTGATTCCTGTTGTTGTAATATGTGGGTTCTGCTTAGGAATCCAATGCCAGCCGCCTCTGTGTTCACTATGTGCAAATTGTATCTGCCCTAAGACTGTGGACTTTGAAAAAGAACGCATGAGAGCATTGTATGATGTTGAGGTTGGGAATCTGATGAAGATAGACATCGATCAGACAAGCTGGCTAGATATGTTGAAAAGGGAGGACTGTTAAAATCTAGTTTGCAGCGTCAACATTATCGGCGCCAACTTGTCCCTTTTTAGGCCCATTCGTGCGCGTAAGCGGCAGCCTTACTGAATGCCATGGCCTCTCTGCCCACCGCCGATAGCCAGCGCGTCTCTCTCTCTCTCTCCTGACCTCGCAGGCATCCCCCCGCACGCTGACAGTCCCCGCTCTCACATGCTTGGGCCATAAACCCCTCTTCAGCGCAACCCTGCCCCGGAACCCCATCCTGTTCCCAACTCAACACCTCCCTCCATTCCTTTCATGATCCCGTGTCCTTTGATAAAACCCCCCTTTCCTCTGTGCCCGATTGTCTTGCTCGTTCCCAGGCCGCCACCTGGCCCTGCGGATGCTGTTTATTGCCCCCATACAGTAGGAAGTTTCCCCCATCAAAGGACCCACGAGCTGAACAAAGCCCTCACCCCATGAGATCCGATCGACCACATGCATTCCGGGAATCGGCGGAATGCCCAGCTGCGGGACAATCGTCACCTGTTGTGACTGGGGTGGGGACTTCTACTGTAAATGTGTGTGGGAACGGGCTTGAAGCGGGGATTCCGAGGATGCCTTTCCGTACTTCAAAGTGTTTGCAAGAATGTGCCACATGCAATAAACTGTAATAAAGACCATAAACCTGTGTATAAGAGGCCAGGCCTCAGGGATGCTGCTAGAGCACCTCGAGAAGATACCCTGTTGTCTGAGTTGACGTGTTCTGCTCCGTCTAAATAAACTTCTGTTTCCTGCCTTCCAGTCTCCAGCGCCTGCCTCTTTGTTTGACAAACTTGAGTGGTATTAGAGGCGGTTAGCGCCGGGCAACTCTGAAAAAGGTCATCGGCCCTACCTTTTTCCACAGCTTCACAAAAGGTTTATTTTAAGAGGTCGGAATGCCAGTTTTAAAACTGCACATATCGGCTGCAATGGTAGGCCTGGAACTTGTTTAAAAAGATACTCAAGTGGATCACACAATGAGGGCCGTTAAGGCTTCATGAAGACCTGTTAGCCTTTAGACAGGCTTTTAAAACCTGGCTCTTTAAGCAAGCTTACCCTTAGTTAACTCCGTTTCTTTCTGTTACATGTTATGTTTTGCCAGTCTTCCACAGCGCCATGAAGCCTAAGGGCGTACGTGCGCTTAATAAATTTTATTTAACATAACATAACATAACAGGGCTGAAGGCCTACTAGTAGCATTTCATTTATAGGCTCTGAGTACATGTAGTACCCCGTTATTAGAGACTTACAAGTAAATTACATTTGCAAATTGGGTGTAAGCCAATTTGACCATGGTTAAAGGAGAGAGCTCAAGCACTTTAACACTGGTTATCAGTTTTTAAGTGCATCAAGTTCTAAAGGCTAACAAAAATGGGTTCAGGAAACAGGAGACTTAAGGCAAAATGATAAAGGATAACCCTGCAGAAAGGGTCAATTCATCACCAACTTCCTGCCTGGAGAACCAACTGGGGTCACCATCGAAGCTGTTTATGTTGCATTCCCGATCAGCCTCAACCTGCCAGCTTGGCCTTCTTAAAGAGATCGGATTTCCAGAAAAATTTCCAAGCCTGAACATAAAGGACCTTTCTGGGACTGACACAAGCAGCATCTGATTAGTATTGAAGCTTTCTCACATTCATAGACAACCAAACCAGGATCCCACACTTTAGTAACCTGCTGTGATCATGCTCTGCTTCGGACCAGGCTTGCAGTTTGCCTTGCTGATCACTTTTATCCAAAGAAGTGTCTAAGTCAGAAGGTAATAATGAGTGCTTCCAACTGACTTAGTTGCATCCCCCTTAGGGCACTCCTTATGTATCCAACAGGATTTTAAATAATTGAAATCAAGTCTTTCATCTTGTTTTCATGAATTTATTTATTCAATATCGTTATTCAATCTTTTTTTCTTTTGTTTGAATTTCAATTTTTCTCAATGTGGCATATGTTAATTCTACTTAACATGTCATGTATCTGATATACTCCAATGCATTTCGAGCTTGGCAGGTCTTCATCGGGGAGTAAAATCTACAATACAAATTACATCAACAATGCATCATGATACTAGGACTTTATACTGATTATACTTCATTTGAGTTAAATATCATGCATTTTGTTGTGCTCATTCGTGCAATGGTGTATACATGAGTTGCGGTACCCAAAGTGTAAACATGCTTATTGTGTGACACACTGTGTAATTTATGGATAATTCTTTTTTACACAGTTATCCGTGAAACATTTCATAGTGAGCCTTACATGTGAGTAAATATCCAACCCATAAATTACACCGTGTGTCATACAACAAGGGGGATGCAACCAAGTCAGTTGAAAGCACTCATCAATATTTAATTTAACGACGTTACATCATTGGGACGGAAATGTCACCCCTGGGAGCAACCTATAAAACGTTATGAAATACACATAAAATATAGAAATCATCACAGAAAGTTTCTTTAAAAGCAGTGGATGTGCGCAAGCAATCTACATTAAAATATAAGTCAGAAGGTAAACTTTCTCCCGGGACGAACCTGGTGCATATATCTCAATGGTGATCCATTTTGGTCAAATTTAACATTTTACTTTGACCCAGTCTGGCATGATTAGGTGCCTGTGATTGGCTCTTTGCAGTGCTATTTTGATTTAAAACCCTTAAAAAAATCTTATATTTGGTTCCCCTGTTTGGACTCCAATGGCTAATTGGTGGCCTCCTGACTAGAGTCTCAAAGGTAGAAGGCTCTAACAACCTTGAACCCAGCACCTGAACTCTACCACCTTTGACTCCTACCCCGCCAAGTGGTGCCACTCTAATCCTGGACCCTTGGAAGAGGGCATGAAGGTGGTCTGCAAGCTCATCAGCAGACCCAACAGTGCTGATGCATCTCCTCTGCTGTGCAACACAAACCTGAGTGGAATAGATGCATCACCTCTGCTGCAGCAGTTCTCCCAGAGCAAAGAGTCTGCATCAACCTCGCAGACTGCATCAGAACTGCTGCTGTACGAAGCTTCACCAACGAAGAACTTCACATTGCAAATTTGTCATTGACAGTATCTTCGACATCGACACAAGTCCTTGTATCAGTCACGTAGCACTTTGCAACCAATTCAAATCCTCGACTGTGTGCCACAGCCTCGACACGGCCTTGGCATCGCAAGCTCGAGTGACAGGATCCTCGACAACAACACAGGACCTCGCATCGCAGCTTTGAAGCTCCTCGAAACCCACACATTGCCTTGGCTGTGCAACGCACCCTCAACGAGGGACTATGCAATGCACTGCAACCAGGATTTGGGCACTCATGTTCCGTGGCCCCATCTGGGTCCCTGTGGCCAGTCCATGCTCCATCGCGGTCAGCTTTAGCATGTGACTTTGTCCCAGACTGGAACAGCAGATATCCGCAGTTGGCATTTTTTGGTGCTATTTTCATATTTGCATATTTCCGGTTCTACTGATTGGATGTTTATCATTTTAGTTTTGTTTTATTTATTAAAATGCACTATAGTTTTCTAAATTGGTGTGGGTGTTTTGTTGTGTTGTGTTTTTACTTTTTTACTGTTTGAAGTGCTGAATAAATACTTTACACATTGCTACTAAGGTAAGCCTGACTTTTCTGGGCTAAGCTACCTGAGGGGTGAGCACACTTTAATTTGGGGCCTCCTTGTGCCTTGCCCTGAGTAGGATTGTGGTTTCTGCTTGAGTAGAGTTTCACCCCCTCAACCAGTAACCCTATTTCTCACAGTGTTCTACCATCCACCCCAACCAATAATCCACTTTCTCACAATCTCCTGCACAAAACTGCTTGACCTCTATCCTACTTTCTATACTTTCCATACTTTCCTACTTTTATATGTCCTTGTGTGAGATGCCTACTTACTGTCCTTAGCCAATAACCCCTTCCTTTCTTAGTAACTGGTAATCACTCATTCGCAATGAATCAATGCCTAATATTTGTCTACATTATGTACTCACCCCATCAATCATTCCAATGAAGCAACATACCTGCCCCTTAGCTCCCGCACGCCCCCTTCCCCAGTGATCTCATCTAATTCCAGGGGCGGCTCCTCCATGTGGGCGGAGGAGCATCGCCCACTACTTTCTCAAAATGCGGGAAACATAAACATAAAATGGTATTATGAATCCCATTATTTGTTCCTGCTTCTGGCACTGCGAGAAAGCAGAAGGGTTTGGTTGGGGACAGGCAGGTGGGCAGTCATGCTCCAGGCAGGGAAGGAGTGGCTTGCCCACTGTTGTGGGTGCTGACTGTTTGGTCGGCCCCAGGGCCGACCAAACCAGTCATGCGCACTCTCCATTTTCTTCAAGTAGGCTGCATGCAGCCTGCATGGAGAAAATGGCCTCCCCAGAGACGCCGGTGCGGTCGGCGTCCCAGCCAATCACAATGCTGCCATTGCAGCATTGTGATTGGCTTAGGGAAGGGGAGGGAAGCTGCCAGCTTGGCTGCTTTCTGTGTTGAGGAGAGGACGCAGGAAGATGCCAGATCAGACGGGAACAGGCCGCAAGGTAAGTAACAATTTTTTTAAACATTATTCAAAACGAACCCCCCTGCGCGACTCCCACCCTGCACGACCCCCTACCACCCACCTGCGAGTCATGCCGGCCACAACTGTATAATTCTCTTGGATTCCTTCACTGTAGACTGGGGTAAAGGATGGAATCCCATTCCTGAAAACACAAGACTAAACCCACTAAATAAAACCAGGTAAGGAAATCACTATCCTTGGATTCCATAGGAGTGTGAAACTAACCATGTGTCGCAGTTAAACGCATCATCAGGGCAGTAATCTCTTGGAAATGCAATTGCAATGCAATGTGGCACACAGCACACTTCATAATTGCACCCCCAAAGGGTACTTCTTTAGTCATTCTCCAAATCCCACACCTTCCTGCTCACCGAAGATGTCTCAAGTAAGCATGGGCGAATTTTGCGAATCTCGCGTTCGCGAATTTTGCGGATTTGCGAACTCGCAATCCGCAAAATCCGCGAATTCCCGCGAATTTGCGGATTTTTTTTTTTTTGTGTTCGCGCGTGTTTCTGTTAGTTCGCGAGGGTTTTTACAATTTCGCAATTTGCGAACTTACCTGTCGGGTCGCAAGTTTTGCGAACTTGTTGTTTCTACGTGTCCAGCCTGTTTGGGACACTCTTCTTCATCACTGCCACTCTCTCTCACCACTGCCACTCTCTGACTACTCATGCCACCCTCTGGCCCACCCATGCCACCCTCTGTTTCATCACCACACCCTCTGGTTGTCCAGTGTACATTATTTTCGGCAAAGCAAAGCACACCTTCCCTGCCTCAAGTGACCTGAATTAATTTGGGGCTGATTAATGTGTCACAGAATATTTTTTTAGCTGGCACCTGCTTCCTTAGTGCTTCCTGATTAGTGATCTTTTGCACTTGCTAAGTGCTTTCATTGTTGCAAAATTAGTTACAACACCTGCCCTGCCCCAACTGACAATAATGAATTAGGGGCTGATTAATGGATTTTAACTTCCAGCCTGGCTCCTGCTTGTCTCCCTTAGCTGTAATTCAGGACCTTTGTGGCATATGTGTAACTATTCTGAGGTTCAGAGCAGGGTCACATAATAGTTGCAACTGGCAACTGAACTCTGGAGAGGCCCCTCAGGAAGCACTACAGGAAATGGCTACTAATGATGAGCCTGAACTTTTGAACCTGGTAAGTAGTTTCAGTTTTGCTAAGATCGTATTTCTGCAATTTAGCACTTACTCGCGGGGTGCGAAGTTGTACTGGCAAGCCGCGAACAGTGCGAGCAAGCCATAAAATCCGCTGCTCGCGGATTTGCGGATTTCACGGGAAATTCGCAAATCTCGCGGATTGCGAATTTACCGAAAATCCGCAAAATCCGCGAGCGAAACGGATTTTCCGCCCATACTTAGTCTCAAGCTGATAAGAGATCTGAAATGACGTCACTGCAAGTTCACTGGTTCCCTTGCTACCTTGGTATTCCATCGAGGCTGTGTATAGCTGTGCAGAAACCCAGCAGCTCCAAAGGGCTCGGAAGCATCAGTGCCAGAATCCGCAGTAAGCAGAAGTCATTTCCAGGCTCCATGTTTGCTAATGCTGTTGCCAATTTCCGTTTCCCGCATCTCGGTTTTCATACTCAGCATCTTCCGCTCTGCGTTGGTACCCAGGGCTGAGGATGCCTGGCTGCATCCACTGATGCGCGTCCTCGCCTGGCTTGTTCTGCCGCCCCACCGGCCCCTGAGGCGTGAAGGGACCAGGGGCTGCAGCTGGCGCGGGAGATAAACCGCACATCAAGAAAACCATCTTATTCCCTCATATCAGAAGAAGGCAGACTCGCACGCGCTCCCAGGGCCTCTCTAATTGGGCAGCGAGAGACCTTTGTTGATAACAGCGCCTAGATAATTGTCTAAATCCCAAACAGCCTGAACGCTACAAAACTTGCTCGGAGCCTTTCCTCAGCTGGAAGGCGCACACTTACCTCCTTAAAACATAGCCTGTCAGAGACGCAATTACCCCATCACACTGGCCCAGTGTCTCCAACACATGCGCTCATGTATATTTCATTCTAACATTTCAGGGGTGTAAGAGCGCTTACCACGGGGGCTGATTGTGGTTCAAGCTCATCTTCCACGGAAAGGACCATTTTTGTAACTTTTATTACTTTCTTCATTTTTGAGAAACCTGCTAAAAATATTGCAAACAAGCACTGGCAAAGCCCAGAGTTCTGGCCTTGGCTAGCTGATACGATGGGTATACCTTTTTTATTTTTATTCCCAGTGTGTGCCACAAAAATAAAAAGCAAGGAGAAAAGTGTGGCTGCCTAAACATGCCAGCTATATGCGTGCAATCATTTTATTTTATTTTTTAAATACCCTGATTTTTAATTTCATTGGAACAACAAGGGTGCTTCCTGGTAGGCAGGTATACTTAGAACAGGTGTAGAAACAAGGGTGTACAAAATTCACATAATTTGCTTTCACATTATTTTTCACAAGTTTAGCAAAATTTCACGTAATTATGTGAAATACAAATTCTTCATTTTGCACTATATATTAGCTTCAAATGCTTCCATGCATCAATTTTTGATGCAAGGTCACATTTTGCAGTAAAACAAGTGCAAAAAACGGAATCTCTGCGAATAAAAGCTGCTTGCTTTCTGATTTTCTTCTGCATTTACTGTACATTTTTACTGTGCATACGTGTTACATTTTTATTCAGAATTGCATGTAATTACATGAAGTAGCATAAGTTATACAAGTAACCCCTTTCAAAAAAATCACTCACCTACACATACACACACACCAATGAATCTACGCGGCAAAAGCCTATGTGATTGAAGACGCACACATTTACATACATGTGAAGAAACATGCACACAGACACATATGCAGTGACTTGCATATTTATTTGCACATGCAGACACTACCCTACTGTTCTGCCACTGCTGGTATTGGCTTTACAAAGGCGATCAACTTTTATCAAGCCAACATTAGCAGCAGAAACTGGGGTATTGACGGTGCCTTGTATGCTAGTTGAGGTTAGGATGAAATGTGAATGTTTTCTGAATACCTTCTGTAAAACTAGGAATGGGCAGGCATGATATCCCTTTGTTTGTTCCAAGCAGTTTGGAACCTTAGACTAAATAAAGTGCTGGACTATTTACTTCCCGGTCTTCTGCCTACTTTTCAACACTGGCAATGAGGAGCTTGGAACTGGTGGCAATGATGATTTCTACACACCGCCACACTAGTGTCTGAAGGTTTGAGGGTGGTTTGTGTGTTTCAAAAAGTCTGGCAGTGTTGCTGGACCATCCAAACAAAGCATTTAAAGTCAGCAGGGGAGCAGTGCCAGACACTGAACAGCTCTTACTGTGAGGAGTAATTTCCACCTAGCAAGCCCTGTGGAACCACTACAGTGTTGGCCATGTTATAACAAGCTGTCCTAGAATGCATTGCCACATGAATGATTACTGCATTTGTCATCACCAGCCCTGGCACACCCAGTGCATTTTACTAGGGACTTCGTGGTGATACAAATATGCCAATCATGTATATCCAATCATGATAACAATTTACATAGGGAGCACTTACACTGATCAGCAGTGGCAGAGTGTCCAAAGCATCTAAACCAGCAAAAACGAAATCCAGCACAGCATCAACAATACAGGAGACAGAGGCAAAAAGATAGGGGGAAACCACGCCAAAGATGCCAGGTCTAACAGCCATGTTATAACATGCTGTCCTAGAATGCATTGCCACATGATTGCTTGCTCTTTCAATATTACTACAATATGAGGCAGAACCCTATCATACATGTTTGCTGGCCTACGTGCATTATCTATTTGCACTGTCCAGTACTGCCTGTATTAGGCCGGTGCTTGATACTCAGCCTTTCCACACCACAAGTAATTTGCAGGACATGCAACGAGCAGTGAATTGGGAAACCCAAGGTGTTCCTAAACATTTATTCTATACACACAAATGTGAGGTACTTACTACCTTTCATGCTCTGGTCTAACAGTGGATGTGATCGATATTTCCAGTGATTCTCATTGTTAAGCACAATTCATGGTAAGGCATTTGTCACGATAATGATATCATTGATTTACTTGCTTCACTTTTTGAAAATCAGTTCATAGATGATACTGACCACTTTCTTTGTGCTAGTTTTTTGTGTTTGTGTAGCAAGATGGGTTTCACCGATTTCACTTCCTGTATATTTTTGCTTTTGTACTCACCGGTTTTGGACTTTTACTGTGAGTGAGTGAGTTACTCACTGTAAATTCTGTATGTGCACACATGTGCGGGCTGATTATGTGATACAGCCGCCAGCACACCCCTCTATCTGTGCACAGGAAGCTTGTTGCAGAATGGACCCTTTAGGGATTAGTGCTGACATGAGGCTCTATTATGCATTGTGATTGTTTGCTCCCGGCGCACCCTTTAAAAGGTGCGCTGGGTGCAAACAATCACAATGCGCCCTATTATGATGTAGGGGAGCTGCAAACTCGCGCTGCCTAGGGGGCAGTGCTTGCATGTGAAAACATGGAGCAGCTGCTCTGTGTTTTCACAGTGCAGGCAGCACCGGCCTGCACTTTTACAGGGTATTAGAGATCACCTTGCAGAAGGGTTCAGTCAGCGACTGAACCCGCCTGCAAGGGGATGTCGGGGTGGGGGGGGCGGGAGGGGGGTTCATGGGACCCCCTTTACCACCTACAGAGGGCTGCTCTCTGGAGGCGCACTGACAATGCGCCACCTTTTAAATGGCGCACTATCAGTGCACATCCTGGGAGCTGCTTTGACTCTGCGCCCGCGCCTGTAATATGGCGCCTGTAATATGGCGCGCGGGCAGTCAAAGGAATTCCCTCATTTGCATAGGGCACGCCCCTATGCAAATGAGGGAACACTCTCTGAAGGTAGCGCTGGCACTTTAAGTGAGCCAGCGCTATTGGCATGGGCGTCGGCAGGGGGGGCCAAGGGGGATCGCTTGCCTCACCCCCCCCCGGATCGCCGGTCTGTCCAGTGCTAGCCCAGTTACACTGTGGTAATTACAGCAGGCTGTGCTGTTTCCCTGTGAAAAGCCCCAGGAGCTGAAAAGTTCTCTCACTTGGGGTCTCTCGCATTCTCTCTGGACTCTAGAGGCTGCAGCAGCCCCTCCCTAATCTCGTGCAGACTGTGGCGTGGCCCATTGTCATTCTGTCTGCTGCAATGGGTCATCTGCCTCTAAGGTGCCTTGCAGACATTCTACCTGTGTTTTATTTTTTATTTTTTAATAAATAGTGTCAGCAAACACTGATGCAGCAGTGCTGCCAGACACTCTGCTCTATGGGGGCAGGGCGATTCACAACTTAGTCTCATTAACAAGTAACTGGTCTTTTAAAGACTCCCTGTCTGTATGCCTCCCTCCCTCACTCTTTGTGATCTGTCAGGCCAGGTGTCGCAAAGGCAGTGTTATGGGTTGAAAGGCACGAGCCAGGGGTCGCAGCCACGGTCCCTGATGACCCCTAAATGACGTCCATAGTATTGTGGCAGGATGCAGTGTGCAGAAACGCAGACCTGATGGAACAAGGGAATGCTGCAGAAGGGTCTTGAAGTGGCCATGTTATGTGCCTGCATTAAGCGGTGGGGGGAGGGGGGATTCACTGGCATGCTTCACTGCAGTGGCAGCATCCACATGGGTTCAGGGTGTGGGCAATGCACAGACCGCACAGCATCCTTACACAGAAGCAGGCCGGAGCCTTCCAAGTCACCTTCCTTTTGTTCTTTCGGGGCCCTTTTCTCTAATTAAAAAGACCAATTTGTTGATCAGATCTGCTCTTCTTTAACATAAAACACTTTTATAGGTGAAGGATTATGAAAAATGCATCCAGTGATTTATTAATGTACTAGGAACATGTTTTATGAATAGGTCCTGAAGTAAATGGCTTCTGTGTAATGATTGAATGGGCTTCAGAGCAGCAGTTGATTTACTGCGAGACAGAGGGAGGGAGACACAGGGCGACAGACAGAGGGAGGGGGCGACGGAGGGAGGGAGACAGACAGGGAGACAGAGGGTGAGAGACAGTTAGAGGAAGGGAGACAGAACGAGAGGGAAAGAGAGGGAGAAAGAGAGAGAGGGAGACACAGAGAGGGAGACAGGGAGGGAGACAGAGGGAGAGAGACAGAGGAAGGGAGGCAGAGGGAGGGAGACAGACAGAGGGAGAGAGAGGGAGGGAGACAGAGAGAGGAAGACAGAGAGAGAGGGAGACGGACAGAGTGAGTGAGACAGAGGGAGACAGAGGGAGAAAGAGAGAGGGAGACAGAGGGAGGGAGAAAGATAGAGACAGAGAGAGATGGAGGCAGAGACAGGGGCAGACAGGCAGAGGGAGACTGAGAGGGAGACAGAGGGAGGCAAAAAGGGACAGACAGGTACAGAAAGAGACAGGGACAGGGACAGACAGATAGAGGCAGGTACTAAGACAGACAGAGAAGGAGACGGAGACGGAGGGATAATTAGAGAGGGAGGGAGACAGAGGGTGACAGAGGAAGGGAGAGGGAGGGAGACAGAGACAGATACAGAGACAGGGAGAGAGAGAGAGAGAGAGAGAGAGAGGGAGACAGGTGGAGGGAGAGAGAAGGAGAGCAGAGAGATAGAGGGAGGGAGAGATGAAAGAGGGAGAGAAGAGACATAGATAGAGGGAGGAAGATACAGAGAGAGAGGGGGAGGGAGACAGAGATAGAGAGAGGGAGAAAAGAGAGATAGATAGAGGGAAGGAGACAGAGAGAGAGAGGGGGGAGGGAGACAGACAGAGGGAGAGAAGAGAGATAGATAGAGTGAGGGAAACAGAGATAGATAGAGGGAGAGCAGACAGATAGATAGAGGGAGGGAGACAGAGAGAGGGAGAGAGAAGAGATAGATAGAGTGAGGGAGACAGAGATAGATAGAGGGAGAGAAGAGAGATAGATAGAGGGAGGGAGACAGAGAGAGGGAGAGAAGAGAGATAGACAGAGGGAGGGAGACAGAGAGAAAGGGGAGGAAGACAGAGAGAGAGAGAGAGGGAGAAATAGAGAGACGGAGACAGACAGACAAAGATGGAGAGGAAGGGGGAGAGGCAAGGGGAGGGGGAGGGAGAGGGAGAGGGGGAAGTAGAGGGGGAGGAAGAGGGAAAGGGGAGGAAGAGGGAGAGGGGTAGGGGGAAGGGGGGAGGGAGGAGGAGAGCCGATGAGCAGCAGCTGCACGAAATTCCGTGGAATACCGGTCTCCAGCCTGCTTCTTTTTTTTCGTGATTTTTTTATTTATTTTGAGGGGGGAGAGAGAGAGGGAGAGGGAGAGGGGGAGGGTGGGAGGGAGAGGGGGAGGGTGGGAGGGAGGGAGAGGGAGAGGGAGGAGAGAGATGGAGAGGGAGACGGAGCGATGAAGAGGCAGAGAGAGAGAGGGAGAGATGGAGAGGGAGAGATGGAGAGGGAGGAGAGAGAGGGGGAAAGAGATGGAGAGGGAGAGGTGGAGAGGGAGAGAGAGAGATGGAGAGGGGGAGAGAGAGATGGAGGGAGAGGGAGAGAGAGAGAGAGAGAGAGGGAGAGAGAGAGAGAGAGAAATGTGTGTATGCCGGGTCTGGTGGCTCAGTGGATGAAGGTGTCCCCTGCAGGGGCCTGTGTTCAACCTCATGGTCATAGTTTATTTGTTGCTCTAGCCCCAACCCCTTCCCCCACTGACCCCGTCCCCACCGGTGCGGCCCTCGGCCACAAACCACACTGTAAACTTGCCCCCAAGAGAAAGTTTGTGAGTACCCATGCTCTAGAACCCCAGCAACCTGATATAGAATTTTTTTGTTTTTTCTGGACATTTTTAGTTTTTCCCTCTGTTTTATTGTAGTTGCCAGGTTGTCTGCTGTGGCGCCTCACAAGATTTTTCTGTTCCCCCTATGGGTTTCTTTGTTTATGTAAGCTCTTTGTCTTATTAGATTTTTATTAAATGTATTTAATACCTTTGCTCAATCATGTTGGAGGATGGTGATGAAGTTAAAATGTTGCCCCCCCCGCCGGAAAAATTTCTGCGGATGCCTAGCAGGGGACGCACAAGCATCTGCACCCCCTTCTATAATACCAAAGTGCACCAGGGGCGTGCAAAGCAGGAGCAAACGCACATTGTGCCCCAAGGGCGCTTATTGTAATACGGCCCCTGGTGTGGGCCTTATAATGTGAGGGGGCACTCATAGTGTACATCTGAAGTGAAACAGGTGCTTCACCTGATTATTAATCTGTCCCAGAGTACAATTGTGCCCTAGTTAGAGCTAGAGACACAGGTCGATCCTAGAGGACCCAATCCCAGACCAAAACTGTAGTCCGAGTGCAGATCCTAAGTTACTTTTGTAATATCAAAACACCTTATGGCAATTGAGGATTTGTCATATTTTCTGACTGATGTCATAGTAAAGTTCAAGACCTTTGTTTCACCTACGGGTCCAACTTAATTACTTTGCTGGACAGCAGGAGAATCAGAGGTCATCCAACACAATAGGGCCATTTACCAGTGCTTACACCTGCTTACGGGAAAGGAACGGGTGGGAAAGAATCTGCATGTTCTAATTAGCTCTTCACATTTCAGCTTCCCTGGGCAAAACACCTGGAATCAAACACAGGAGAACCCCCTTTGAAAATTTGGACAGAAAGGATCAGGCAGCTGTGACAGATTGGGATGGTGCTAAGTCTGCCAGGTAAGTTCTTTCAACAGACCTCTTCAAACCCCCATGTTGAAATGCCCCAGGATGCTGTGCATGGGATTGGGGCGCGGGTGGAGAGATGGTGTGTCAGAGTAGGATTGGGCAGATGGGCCTACCCTCTAAAACATTTCACCCCAACATAAACCCTTCTGCACAAGGGAGTGACTGCTGCAAACTTGCTGGACCTGGGAGTGATGACTCTGGAGGGAACGAGAAGCCACCTGACACCACTGCAATGATGAACTTAAGGACATTTGGACGCCAGCTGGCACTGGACTAGGAAGATTTCTTCAGGATCAGGCCTCCTTACACCTTCAGAGAAACAGCTATGGCACTCACTTTCTGGAGGGACCCTGGAGGGTTCAGCTGGTACTTCGAGAGACTTGTCCTGGAGATGGGTGGCCTCCGACCTGAGGGGCCAGTGACTTAGCTGCTGACACACAGGTGCCCTGCATGACTGCCAGAGCCATACGGAGTGGGGCTATGAGGGACTTCGGCAGATGGGCTACGGAGGAGCTGTTGAGGAAGTCTCAGGTAAGGGCAGGTGCAAGAAGCGTAGGTAATGATAGGTCCAGCATCAGTAGCTTAAGGGCAGACCTTGGTTAGTCCCTCACCCGAGGGAGAGAAGTGAAACTATGTTCCATGAAGAAAAATTATGTTCATAGGCCACAAGGTCTTGCAAAAATACTCCTGGTGGATAGGGCTTGTTGCCAGAGTAAAACGATACCAAGATAGTTAAAATAGGCTGTAAGTGGCCAGAAAAATGGAGCTGAAAAGTTTGGTCCCTCTGACTGCATTGGCAGGAATTGGAATGCATAGTGCACTGCTGCATTTCTTCAAATACCCCCTGGGAGGGACAGGGTAATGGGGGTCGGTGCAATTTAGAAAGAATTGGAGGGGATATACATAGGGACCCCTTCCTGATGGAGATTTTCATCACTGGGGACCTCATCTTCAAAAATAAAAATGTTTTGCAAAGAGCCCCAAGTCAAAACAAAACCAAGAAGGAACTGTGGTTAATATTATATGGATGCCTAAAGCTAAAGGAAACCCCCAGACTGCTATATCACAGAAATTTGCACCTCTGCTTTTGGTGATGCCCCAGAGAGGACAGGGGCACCACCAGCAGTTTTGTAGAGTGTCTGCACTCACAGAGACGTGGGCATATATGTCACCCTAATTCTTCTAGGCCCACACGTGTGCACACAAAACAAATACTCAAAGTACTAAGGATTTTGGGGCGAGATGTACGGCCATTTAATTTAGCGCCTCGCAATTGGCGACACATTGTGAGTGGCAAATTGCGAGTTGCTAAATGAAATGTACAAGTGTGTTTAAAACTGTTTGAGATTCACAATGGGGTCGCAAATTGCGAGGTTCATTAATATTAATGAGCCTCTCGCAATTTGCAAGCCCATTGGGAATGCCAGCCCTCCCAGCGATGGTGGCCTGCTGGGCTCTGCAGGCCACCATGTCTCGGACTGCTTTTAAATAAAGCAGTTAAAAAAAAAATGCAGCCTGTTTACCATGCATTAAAAAAAAAAGCAAAATGAAACGTTTTTGTTTCATTTCCTAAGGGCAGGCAGAGGTCCCTGGGACCACTGCCTGCCGTAAAAAATAATTTTGCATGCATTTGCAAATGGGAAGGGGTCCTCGGGGGACTCCTTCCCATTTGCGAATGCATTACCATCTACTTGAAGTAGGTAGTAATTGTGACTGTTTAGCCACCGCAAAACATTTGTACATGGTTTTGAGACTCGCTATTTGGAAGGCAATGCCCCTTACAAATAGCAAGTTGCAAAACCTATTTAGAGAGTCGCAAACAAATTGTGACTCGCGAAATAGGCCATGTACATGGTCCAATAGGTTTTTGCATGCGCAAACGGGTTCGCGAACCCGTTCGCGCATATAAAAACAGATCGTACATCTGGCCCTTAGTATTTTATATTGAAGTAAAAGCCCCTCTGTCACATGTATTTCATTTGTTTTATAGCATCTCTCATAACATTGTAGGATGTCAGAGCACTTTACATCACACACATATAGAGACATTAAATCCTACATGTAAATCAGTGCGTATATAAAATGTTTAAAGAGTGCTTGGTCTGGAAAAGCACAAACTCAGGATTCAGAACATAACACAGTGGCTAGCATTGACTTTAACATTAAAAATGTATTTCCACCCAAATATATCTTTTTAGCAGCATCAGGATAATGAATAACTGGGACAAAATATAAGTTACTAACTAGTACCATGCAGTTTGCAAGCAGCTCTTTGATGACAGTTTATAGGTCCCTCTGCTAGATTACGATTGTCACTTATGAAGTGCACAGTAACAAAAGAATCCCTGTGACAAAAGCAGTAACCACGAACCTAGGCACATAAAAAACTGCTTTTTAAGATGCATGTTACACGTTCTTTGCAGTAGGCACATTAGCCCTCTGTGCTACATTAGTTAAATCAAAGTTGCCACTGAACAAAACTCTCCTCAGCTCCAGCAGGTACATTAATCACTGGCATTCTCCTGACACTTTTATTGTTGCTGGAAAGCTGCTAATTATACAAGAAACGTTTCTGTGCTTTTAAAACTGTTGCCTGCGGACCCCCTGGGAATGTGTCAATATTCATTCACAATGACCAATTTAAAAATCGATTATTATATGTTAATTGGTGACCCCTGACAAAACCAGTTGCCCGGCCTTTTGATACCGACATCCTCTTATGTATAGTGTATGGGAAGTGTACTGTGGTCGTAAGGTTCAGGGCTTGCTAGGGGTATGTGCTTCGTCACTATAGGTGTTTCCATCTTCCTACTTTTAGCCATTTATAAATTAAGGTATTTTATTCAGTAGCATATGCGCAATTAAGTACGTAGCTTTATTATGAGTAAAAGCACTGACTGGACAATGATTTACTGGGTGTTATTTGTTTTGAAGCAGGGAACGAAGGGGCATATTATCAAGGGGGTTTATCTCCGCTTTTTTGGCTTTAAAACCAAAGAAAGCAGAGATAAAATTATCTCCCTATTACCTAGCTGTCGCTAACACCAGTTAGCGATAGCTAGTAGGAGATAGCGACCATCTTGGGCCCCGCTTTGCATGTCAGTGATATTTATCACTAATGACATGCAAAGTGGGCGTGCCAAGATGTTAGCGACTGGAAACAGTCGCTAACATCGCTATCTCCTATTACCAACTTTTGGAGATATTCGCGCTAAGCGCGAATATCTCCAAAAGCTAACACCTGCCCCTGAGCAGTTGTTAGCCATGTTATCCAATGGTAGGTGGATAACATGGCTAAGAGCATTAGCTCGGTCATGCATGAATATCGCTGACTTTACAGCGATATTCATGCATTTCGGCCGATTTTTATCGCTTTTGAGAGAAACCTTGATAATAGCAAGGCTCCTAAGCGATAAAAATCGCTGCAGCTCGGCGATAAAAATATCGCTGCTAAACCAACATAGCGATAATTATCGCTAGTTGTTGGTAATATGCCCCTAAGATACTAGCCTACTCCACCTCCCCTGAGTATGACTTAGACTACTCTGCTTTGTTACCCTGAGAAGCAAGTGCTACTGAGAGAAGACTCCATAAGATTGACATACAGGTATCCGCTCTTTAATGTATTTTTTCATTCCTCATGGGAAAAATGCAGAGAGTAAGGTTGCCACCTTTCACATCAGAGACCAAGAAATTGACTTGCAGAGTCCCACAAGGATTGTCCCTCAGTCTCAACCTTTTCAACATCTACATGACACCGATTGCCAACAGCATCCAATTACAAGATGCCACTGACTTCTCCTACGCCGATGGCACCCAATGCAGCCTCTCCGTGATGGACAAGAATAAATATACCAATAAATAATAAAAACCCTAACAACTACAGGCCGTTCTCTTGATTACCTTTTCCGGCCAAGAATGTTGAGAAGGCTATGAACATAGAACTAACCCAGTTCATTAAAGATAACAATCTCCTTGATAGCACTCAATACGGGTTTAGAAGTCAACATAGTACTAAGTTGGCCCTGATTAATGTGTCGGAGGAAATTAGAGCGGTCCTGACAAAGGCGGTAAGATTGCCTTGGTCATGCTGGACCTGTCGTCAGCCTTTGATACGGTTGATCACAATCTTCTCATTGATCGACTCTTTGTCTTAAGTATTATAGGTAGGGCACAGGAATTACTGAAGCCTTTTCTAATAGATAGGGAGCAACGGGTGGAACTTGGCGGGTTCAGGTCCTCCTTATTTTCTTTTCCCTGTGGGGTGCCGCAGGGCTCCTCACTGAGTCCGACCCTTTTTAATCGTTATGTCACCCCTCTCTGTTCACTTAAGTCATTCCGATTTACGAAGGTGTCATACGTCAACGACACACAAATCGTCGCCTTTGCTGGCGACCCAAAGGACACGGTTTCTAGATTTCATAGCTGTATTCAGAAAATTGAGAAATGAATGTCCAAAATCTGTCTGAAGTTGAATACTGAGTTGCTTCTGTTTGGGCGTGATACCCCCATTCTGGACACCAAGTTGGTGGTCGCAGGACCTGGGAGAACCTCCCAATCCCGTAACCAAGATAAAAAATGTAGGAGTCTATTTCGATACTTTCGATACCAAACTGTCTTTCAAAGAGCAAATTATTGCTATCACATCGTCCTGCTTTTTTATTATTAATAATCTCAGGATAGTGCTACCATTGTTCCTTTGGAGCTTCAAAAAGCTGTGGTTTCAGCACTTATCTTGTCAAAGATTGACTTTTGCATTGGTCTCTTTCTAAATATCCAATCAAGATTCCTAAACAAAATGCAGGTTCTTCAAAATGCAGCAGCATGCCTGCTGCTCGCCATTCCGAAACATTGATCAGTGGCCCATGTGTCTTTTAACTGGCCCAATCCCGAAACATAGATCAGTGGCCCATACGCCTTTTAACTGGCAACCAATGCAGTGTTGGCAATGCATGATTACCAACACTGCATTGGTTGCCAGTTAAAAGACGAATTGAATGTAAGTCCCTTTTAACGCCTTTAAAGCTCTACATGGGCTTGGTCCCAATTATCTGACACACAGATTCAGATGGTATGTCACAGAAAGGCAGCTTCTTTTGGACACATCCTTTAATCCTGTAATCCCATGCGCAAAACATGCTTCCTGGGGGCACGGGGGAGGGAGAAGTTTCATGGCAGGCACAGTCAGCTTGTGGAATTCTTTACTTCTGGCACATAAAAAAGAAAGCAATCTTTTTGCTTTTCGCAAACTTCTAAAAACCTGCTTGTTTTATTAGCTTGATCACAGACCACACAGGAAATCTAGGGATCATTCTAGATGACAAGATAAACATGACGGCTCAAGGCAACCCATTGTGCACCTCCTGCTTCTGCATCCTATGCATGCTATGAAAGATCTTCAAATGGTTGCCCAGAACACTAGAAGGATTGTCATGCAAGTACCCACCACCAGTAGGGTGGACTATGGAAACACTCTCCATGCTGAAATCTCCAAACAACTCCGACAAAGGATTCAGACCATCCAGAACACTGCTGCAAGACTCATACTTGACCTCCCACACTGCACCTACATCACACCATACCTCAAAAAGCTTCACTGGCTCCCCATTAACAATCACAGCCAATACAAACTTCGTATGCACACATACATAGCCCTACAGAACACAGGACCACAATACCTGAACAGCCGCATACACTTTCACCAGCCCACCAGACACATGCTCTGCCTCACTCCCACACATTTCCAGCTTACTCAAAATGAAAAAAATAAATCCTACACCACACCCAAGACGTGGAGCCTCCTCCCATAACATATCAGAGCCTCCTCCTCTCTTCTTGAATTCCCCAAGAAGCTGAAGACCTGGCTCCTCGTATAAGCACCTTGGGGACTAGACATCTACACACCTGCCCAAGCGACTGGATACCCTCTTGGTTGATTAGTGCACTCTACAAATCAATATAACATAACAAAGCAAAAGTAGACAGAAGGTTGTGTTCTGTACATTTGATTATTTATCTATTTATTTATATTTTTAAGCATTGAAAATATTTTTATTCATTTAACACAGTTTCCTATGAGGTTTTATTTTTAGGTGTGGCGGTGAACTTCGCTCCGTTTGCTGAGTTTGCGTAGTTTCTGCAATCTGCGGAACTTGCGGAGTGCAGAAAACTCCACATCGCTATGTGCAGCGGAGTTTTTTCCCCGCTCGCGATCGTGAACTGTAAGTTTGTGCTCAGTAGGTTCTCGAGAGCAAGCTGCCGCTCGGGTAGAATTTCTACCTGAGCGGCAGGAATACCAGCACAAACTACTGTTTGCACTGCACTCCGCCACTCGTGGAACTTCGTGGAGTTCCGCGTAGCAAAATTCTGTGAGCTACTGCCAGGCCCATTTATTTTCAGACCCTACCTCCCTTATTTTCTATTGGAGGGTATTGCAGTACCAGTGGTTGGCCATGTGTGCTGCAGGATATACTTCAGATTTTAGCTGGTGTAATTTACTACTATGTTTGGGTCATTTGGGTGTAGTAGCTTTAGAAGTGCAGTTTATTAATAGCATTGATCTTTTGTGGGTGGTTGCCTGCCCCTTGCTAATCCTCCCTTAACACCTCCTAACTACTCTATAATCCCCTCAACTCCACTTTAGATGTAAGCCACTCCATTTATGAGGTTTTGATGTAGAGCAGCGCGGCAAGGAATCATGCTGTGCTGCCCTCTGTCAAAACAGAAGGGCAGGAATGCACCGTATCTATGTCCAGAAATGGACACTTCCCTGCACAAAATCAATAAATTCAGGTGATTTCCTTTTTCTAAGTGTGCGGCAGAAAAAATTGAAAAAGGAAAACAAGAGGAGACATTAAAACATTTCTCCTTGTTACCCTAACACCACCCGTGGGGTGGCGTTAGGTTGTGACCCATTCCCAGGTTTACGATTTCTCGTGAATCTGTGAATGTGTCCGGTTCCATGTGTGTTGAGTGGGAACCCCCACAGCAACATCCATGGAATACCCCTTTTGCACAGTTTTCTGCGTGAAAGAGGCACATATTTATGAGGCCATGAAAAGCCACATAAAGTGGCTTTACGTGGCCTTATAAATATGCGGTGGCACATTGTGCCACTGGAATGTCAAAAAAGGGACATTTTGGTGGTGCAAAAGTGCCAGTAGGGCCTCATAAATGAGGCCCATATTTCTGAGTTCTGGGACTCCGCTGTTGGGCGGATATCTCCATACAAAAAAAGATTTGAGAGGCAGAGGCTTAATCTACTAAATACTGTTTGTGAATAGGCCCGCTAGTCTTCAATGATAAAAATTGTAAATTTAAATACAAAATATGTGACGTAAAGAAAATGGGTCCTATCCATAAAGCAATGGCTGCTCCTCTGCTAAGGTGGAGGAGTGTCACCCCTCTGCACTTTGAGCAGTGGAAAAAGGAAAAAGAAAATGATAATAACAAGAATGTTACTATCATTTAACTAGCAGCCCGTCCCGACGTTGTCTGGGTATGAATTGCTGCCGGCCAGTAGTATATTGTTTTGTAGGATTTCATTTTGATAGCATTTCTTATCTGTGACAGGGCTGTTAAACACTCAGATTCACAGTGCACTGCTGATGCACTTAAGAGTGTGCGTTCAGTAGTGTATGAACTCGAGTTTCCCTACTTTATTTTACCTTGCAATATTATATAGCGCAAACTCGACAACATGGCATGAGCATAATTCACATTACAGAAGAACACATTCATTTGTGGTAGGCACGGGAAGACAAAGCGATTTGCCTGGAATCACAGGATGTTGAGCTGATGCAGAGATTTGAAACACCCGCTACACCTCTGACACATGACCAGCAACACGCCGAGTGCCCCTCTACCATAGAGAAGGTGACTCACCAAAACACCCCGGGTATGCCGGCGGAGCGCAGCAAATAACACTAGATTGAGGTCATTGGTGGTCCTGCTGCAGCTGGGACCTACACCAAGCCTCCATTCCCTGAGCCGCACTGTTTCCTCCAAGCTGCAGCCAGAGGAAGTCAGTAAAAAATACAATTGGAGTCGGCTATGGACAAGGAATCCATGGTACACCACACCACCACGCCCCAGGTGCACTGGGCGTGACAAAACCCCCCAGCGCCTTGACCCTCACGGGTATGTAGTGCGCTTTACAAATGATTGATTGATTGATTGATTGAAAACCCTCTCACAATACCCTACTCTCTGCACAGACAGAGCACTCAGCAGTCCCGCTACAGCAGGGACTTAATCAAACAAAAAAATGGCAGCTGAAGCAAACTGTTCACACTAACCAAGTATACACTACAGTTCCAGCCAGACTACAGATCTGCAAAAGAAAAAAAATTATGATGAAAGGCAAGGTCGGGGGTTATGTGCCACAGGAAGTGGGCGTGGTCTGGAGGGTAGGGATGGGAGCAGGAGAATTTCCGCTTGGGATGTCTTTGGGGAGGAGCTATCGCTCATGTGTGCAAGGACTGTGACAGTGAGGTCTGCCGAGGAGGTAATGTTCAGTGTGAATTTCGGATTGATGGTCAGGGATGATTCAAGCTTTGCATCGACCAACCATAATTTAATTACATTCTCAAACTATTCAAATTGTACTGTCCTGCTGAAACTGATGCATCCATCACTGATCCTGCTCACAAAGTGAATATTTATCTCAGAGTCTGAGAGCTATAATATTTAATCAAATCAGTGTTCTGGCTTTCTATCCACCTTATGAAGCGCCCTTGGGAGACACTGAACTATAAATGCAATATGTACTTACTGACTCTCCTGCTATTCACTGATTCCCTGGTGAATCGTCAAGCAGTTGCTCTGTGCTCAGAAAAATATATTGGATTTGAGCCGGTCATAATTCATAAACTAGACAGCAGTGATGCCAACATGGAATAGCACGCGCTGCCGACACTTAACAAAATACGTATTAAAGAAACAACATGCAAATGTGACGGTAAAGTAGAAGTTATCAGGTTCACTTCTGTTTATCATTGCTACTTAATGAAAAAACCTGTCTCAACTGTCATCAGTTATCAGATGGTGAAATTCGCAGAAAAATGCAGGTCAACACTCGAGCAAACCTTTCCCATCTTAACCGTTTTCCTAAATGTA
Organism: Lissotriton vulgaris; assembly: GCF_964263255.1. Taxonomy (NCBI): domain Eukaryota; kingdom Metazoa; phylum Chordata; class Amphibia; order Caudata; family Salamandridae; genus Lissotriton; species Lissotriton vulgaris. The sequence continues at coordinate 163,219,340 of NC_141689.1, forward strand.
TTTTATATATTGTTTATTCACACAGGATTATTTACTCCAGGACAGGGCCACATGGGCCACTGTCAGAATCAACACTTAGAAGAAAAAGCACTTCTCGAACTTAAAATAAGTGTAGCACAAAATAACAATTATAGACCACAACCAGTAACCACTGGTAACAGGTAGGTATACACTACGCAATGCTTATAACCATAGGCATAGATCACGCATGGGCACATAACCTCTCTAGTATAACATACTAGGCAAAGCAAACTTCTAAGGCATGAGCACCTTTAGAAGTATAACACACGCATAAAGGCAAAGCACATTACACAGCAATCATATTTAGGCCTAAACAGTATAACTACAGTAGGCAATCTCTCACTAGTCTAAATACATTAGAATCTGCCTCCTAAGAATAAATCAAATTTAGGGGCGTAACTCACAGTGAGGTAAACTCTCACTAACATTAACCTACATAGGTAAAATAAGCTCATAATCATAGTAACATCACATTGAGCAGAAATCACATTAGGCAATTACCATTATAAACATAGTAAAATCACATTGCGCAAAAATCATATTAGGGCCTTGCGACCTACCCACATACTGGCCCCCTGGCCAACTGGCCATCCCAAAAAGGGGCTCAAATGCCCTGTGTCCAGAATGCCAGGGGGCGCTGCCAACGCAGCGCCATTCAGGGGTGCGCCACCGGCGCAAACCCAAACATTGCAGCTGGCCACTACTTGCTGGGCAGCTGGGACAAATCACAAATGCCTAAACGGTGCAGCTGCCCACTACTTGCTGAGCAGCTGAAAACTCAAAACTGCAACATGGGCCCTCACTGGCCCTCGGGAGCAAGAGACTGCGCCAAAACTTTGGAGCCCTCTGGTTCTAGAACAATACTGTGCAGAACAGTGGAGCCCTCTGGCTCTAACAGGAACATGTCCATTTTGGGGGAGCTCTCTAGGCTCTGAACAAATCTGCGCCCACACATTGGAGCTCTCAGGCTCTGAAGAAGCAAGTGCCCCCTTTTTGAACCTCGGGGGCTCTAGAACAAACAATGGGGCCCTCACGAGGCTCGCAGGCTCTTGAACAACAATGTGCCCCGTTGTTGGAGTCCCTCCTCTGGGGACTCAAAGTCAATGCGGCACTCAAGAGCCTATCAGGGCTAGTAAAACAAATATGCCCCCTAAAGCCTCGTGGGCTCTGAACAAATGCCCCACTCGTGGGCTCTGAACAAATGCCCCACTTGTCGTTGGAGCGGCCGTCACAAGGAGAGCACCCTGGGAGGGGCGGGCACCGGCAATGTGCCCCGACACCCCCCCTCTACAAATACAACCACCGGGCCCCACTCACCGGTCTCCGGTCAGGCAGCTGGTAGCGGGGCTCGCCCTCACGCTGGGGAGCTCCGCTCCCTGCTTCAAACAAGGCCTCTGCTCCTCTCCGCCTGCAGCTGCGGGCGGACTCAGGTAATCCTCTGCACCACTTCCTGCATCCACACTTTCCTGATGGCGGCTCCTTCACGGATGGGGCACAAGCGCAGGACCAATCCATGCGCAGCTCACCAGACGAGCCCCTCGTAACGCGGCAGCTTCTTCCAGGGGACCCGCCAATCAGAGCGCGGCTCCACAGGACCAGCCCCAAACAGCGGCCCAATCAGAGCGCGGGCCTTCGGTTCTCCGTCCGTGGTCCCAGGCTCAGGACGGCGATTTCTCTAGTGATTTTAGGCCCCGGGCAGCGGCGGTGATATGCAACCCGGGCTAAATGAGGGGTAGGCTCCCTCGCAATCAAATATAATGTAGGCGGCCATGATGCGGGACGGCACCCGCAAATCAAATATACATAGCACGGCCAAAACGCAGGGTGGGCACCTGCATTGCACATGCAGGCAAGTTAAAATAAACCTCTTTCACAGGCACCAAGGGGGCATAGAGACTACCAAGCCCCCAGAAAGGACCCTTACAGCAAAAAGCGGGTCCCAGCAACAAGGTCCAAGAGAAGTCCTGAAGGACAAGTCCATCAGGTACCCAGGGGCTGGGCAGGGCCCAGGGAGGCAAGCCTTCCCCTGGGCCCAAGCAGCAGCATGCCCCTGGCAGGATTCAAGTGGTATTCCGGACTAGTACGAACCCCTCCAAAACTATTTTTAAGGTGTTGAAAGATCTTACCGCCAAAAGGGTGACTGCGACTTACCAGAGCTCCTTGGAGCACTGTGAAACTTTAGCGGGTTTCTTTTTGGAAAAGGTCAATGCCATCTATCGTGCCTTTCCATCGGTTACGCCGTCCGCTGACATACCTGTTGAGCCTCTGGTCTCGGAGGAGCTACACTCCTTTCCGAGCCTAACACCAGAAAGCCTCAGTAAACTGGCTCAACAAGTGAACTCGGGGTCCCCGGCTGATCCGCTGTGTCCGGCTTTATTTAAAGATCTAGCCGCACACGACACCTCTCCGCTTTGCTTACTGATTAATACGTCACTTACATCTGGCGTAGTTCCACGGAGGTGGAAACAGGCCGTGGTTAGGCCTATTCTTAAGAAGCCTAACTTGGATGGCAGCAAGCCTGAGAATTATCGGCCTATCTCACTCTTGCCCCGGCCTGCCAAGGTGACTGAGGCGTACGTCAACTCTGTCCTCTCGGAACATCTACTTCAAGCTGACGTTCTTGATATGACGCAGAATGGGTTTCGGGCTGGGCATAGCACGGAAATGACACTACTGTATATGGTGGAGCACTTACGTTCCGTGCTGGATGCGGGTCAAACGGCGGCGCTGGTGCTATTAGATCTGAGCGCCGCCTTTGACACCATATCGCACCCTATCCTTCTGCGTCGTCTGGAGGAGGTTGGCGTCACTGTCCCTGCTTTCTTGGTCCTTTTTAGCCAATCGTGCCTTTAGCGTGACCGTCCCGCCGTATCAGTCCAAATTCCACCCTCTGGACCTGGGAGTCCCCCAAGGCTCCTCGCTGAGTCCTACGTTGTTTAATCTATACGTAAGGCCGCTAGCTGAGGTTGTCAGGCAATGGGGTATGACCATGGTGTCGTACGCCGATGACACCCAGCTAGCGGTCACGATCAGCGGGGATGCCGAGGTGGATGCCCCCAGATTCCAACAAGGACTGCGGGCGGTCGCCGGCTGGATGACGTCCAACTGTCTCCAGCTGAAAGCTAGTAAGACCAAGGTCATGATTTTTGGCAAACAACCGGAACTCTGGAGAGAGAGATGGTGGCCTGCGGACTTGGGCCCTACACCTACTCCAGTCTCTGAGCTTAAAAACCTCGGGGTCTGGCTGGATCCTTCTCTTGCGTTTGTCTGTCACACCAAACGTACGGCAGCCTGTTGTTTTGGCATCTTGCGGGGACTTCGCCCCGTGCTTAAGTTCTTTGATGCCCGCACCAGGCAACTCGTGATCCAAGCCACAGTCATCTCTAGGCTGGATTACGCGAGTTCCCTTCTAGTGGGTCTCAATCAAGCAGAAGTTGGACGCCTTCAGCGCATCCAGAATGCCGCAGCAAGAGCGGTGGTAGGATTACCTAGATCATGTTCCACCACAACTACATTGCGATCGCTGCACTGGCTTCCGATGGCACAGCGGATCCGGTTTAAGGTCCTCTGTGTTGCCTATAAAATTCTTAAGGGATCTCCGGCTGCAATTCTCTCCAAGCTCTTGGTCCGTTACACCCCGGCCCGACCATTAAGATCCTCTGATTTAGAATTGGCTGTTGTCCCCCGCTTTAAGCTCAGCAGGGCTGGTGGACGCTCCTTTCAAGTCCGTGCTGCGGTGCTTTGGAACTCCCTTCCCCCTGCAATTTGTGCCCTTAGGGATTTGCTTTCCTTTCGTCGTGCGGTGAAAACTTTTTTATTCATTTAGTATTCTGATCCCCGGGTCTCTGTGTTCAGTTATGTTGTGCTGCTGCCTTGTCGGGCGCCAGGACGCTCCTTCGCTGGAGCATCTGTGCGCCTAATAAAAACGCATAACATAACATAACATAACAAAACAAGAACATTTTGTAAGGGGACACAGCCCATTTTTATACAGTCCAAACCCTTGTCTATAGGTGCAGGGTGGGGGCAAAACCAGGCGCAGCTGGTTTGTGAGCACTCTTGATGAGCTCAGCCTTCCCTCCCATTCACTAGTCAGGCTAGGGTCATCAGTCGCACCACATGGGGCTGAGCCAGCATTGTGTGGGGAAAGCCCAGCCCTATTCAGGTCCCAGGTGCACCCCTCCCCTCACATCAGCATGCTAATCTCTCCACTCACCACCGGGGCAGACCCATCCAGACTCTTGGAGCCAGGCTCACCAGCCAGCTCCAGCCAATTACGTGCCAGCACACTCACTACGCACCCATGTCTAGAAGTGGCACTTCCACACTAGATAAATCATGCCGCATACATCATTGCGCAACATTCAATCTCACGAGTTCGCACATACCAAACTCGACCCTACACTCCCCACACATCAGGAACTACCATGGTCACACATATTCCCAATGCATTCCTATGGGAGGGCAGGTCACTCTCACCACACACACACAGAGCTCAGGCACTTTACACTGGACCACAGTGAAAAAGTGCGCAGAGATCTAAAATCACCAACACCAGGTTACAGAAACAGGCTAGGCAAAAGCAAAAAGTTTCGGGGTGAACCTGCCAAAAAGGGCCGGGTCCAACAGTGTGGAAAGGCTGAGCGGCAAGGAGGCTTCTCCAGGTGGGGCATAGCATGAAGCATAACTTGGATCTTATCTGAAGAATAAAACTGTGATCCTGAACCACACCTCCGGACTACTTATGTTTCTTTCAACCGTAACACTGGCGACGATTTCAAAGAACCTGCGTGCTACTTCAATGGAAATGGACTTTTGAATCTGAAAAACTAAAGGAACTAAAGGAACTTCAAGTAATTGAATTACAACTCATGTATTTGAAGAAACTTGGCACCCCTAATGCCCCACCAGTGACCGTGTCATCGGTCGCCCACAACTTAAGTGTGCCAGTTTCTGTTTGCCTGCCTGCTTTTCCCAACATTGGTCTGCTGTAACCTACCTCAACCTGCATTGTGTTGCCTGCACTAGAGTGCCAATTCCTGCTGGATTAGAGGCGTCTTTGAAATGCTGCTTTCTGTGATCTGTCTGCCTTACACACAACTTTGTCTCCCTGCCCGTGTGCATTCCGCAGTAATTCATGAATTGGTTTTGGGTGAGGGGAAGTGCCTGTCACCGTCGTGTTGGAGATCATTCCCTCCCTGTTGAGTCCACTGCGGTGATGTCACTGGAAATTGTGCTAGGACTGAATTTTGCTGCAATGCTGTGTTTATTCACAGTGTGGAACTTGGGCCCCCATTAGGATGGCGGGTGGACTTTGCCCACCCGCCACCTTTGCAGAAAACGGGACCGCCCACCTTCAGGGTGGGGGTCCCGACGTTAGCATTAGGATGCACCCGCCACAGGGGTAGGCGCATCCCTCATTTCTAACATTGTGGCGGGCGGTGCTCACTGCACAGCCCGCCACAATGTCAGAAATGCATGCATGCATTTGCATACACGAAGCGGCAGGCATCGCGGGGTGCCTGCTGCTTCGTGTATGCAAATGTTGGGGGGTACCACAGGTACCCTCCGTGTGCAACCCCCACCCCTCCTTTACTCTGGGGCCCCCCAGATTGAAGACCGCATGCCTTTCCGTTGTGGCATCGCCGCCACGGAAAGGCATCTGAATTGGCCCATCGTAATATGGCTGGCGGTGTCTATTAGACACCGCCACCATATTAATCCTTTTCCGCCCCGGCCGCAAGGCGACCGGGGCGGAAAATCGGCGGACGGTCTTTCACTTGCGAATGTCGGGCAGATTGCCCCCGCCAGGCTGGCGGTGACTACCGCCAGCCTGGCGGGGGCAATCCGCCCGACATCCTAATGGGCCCCTAAGTGTGCAGACATTATTTGGGACAGATTTATACTTTGCCTTTGTGCCCCGATGCTGCAGCGTTGCCTAACGAACGCCGTCGTTTTAAATTTAAAAAAGAAGCCTGTGACAAGTAATACACACGCTTACCAGTGAGTAGGCTTGAATCGCATGCATGTTTCTCGTCACTCATGGAATTTTCTCTGTGACTTACTCTTCCTTTCGTCCACTGTGATGCTTTCTGGCACTTTGAAGCATGCTGGGGTTGTGAGCCACTTGGCACGGCGTGTCACAGAGGTCCGCCATTTTGAAATTGGCTGTGTTTTCCGTAGTTCATTTCGCCAACCAAGTTCCATGCGCCAGCACCCATGTGAGTTTGGTAGCGTGGGAGAGCATTTCGGACACGGCTCATGTGTCTGAGTAACAAGGTGTTCTGCTTCCTGGATGTCTTCGCAAGAACAGAGGGGCATATTATCAAGCCTGGGCGATAACATTATCTCCGCTTTATCGGCAGGATACTGCCGATAAAGTGGCGATAATGGGCTTGATAATATGCTCTATGAAATTCCAATCAAAGCTCATGTTAAATGTGAAGGACATCTAACATGAGCTTCGATTGGAATTCCATAGAGCATATTATCAAGCCCATTATCGCCACTTTATCTGCAGTTTCCTGCCGATAAAGCGGCAATAATTTTATCGCCCAGGCTTGATAATATGCCCCAGAGTTTCTTCTAGCAGAACTTGTTGGGAATTGTCGTTGGCATTTTTCTTTAGCGATAATATTGGAGGAACTAGTTTCAGGACTCAATTGGTGTAGCGCTGATCTTCTGTCACTGGCATATTTCATGCACAGTCCTCTGCATGTTAAGGTATGGTGCACACTAGATTTAGAGCTCTGCATCACACATGGAAGAATTTATGTCGAGCAAAATTACAAATCTCAAGCTGTTTGGATGGTGACCCTCAGGTCAGAAGTCACTCACCGGTAATTTTAACTGTTGTGTTAAACTTCTCAAATGTAAAGTCTATTTTTTTGCCTTAATGTCTAATGCCATACTGTTGAAAAGTCATCCTGTGCCCTGGGCACCCCCAACTTTTTGCTGAATGGAACTGGTGTTAACTGACTCTGACTGACCCTGGGCTCTGTTTAACCATGCCCAATAACACAACCCATTCACCAATAGCAAGGGGTTCATTTCGGTCTATCACGCCGATAGTCTATGAACCTGGCACAGTTAGTATAAAAACAGTGAGGCTCCTTTAAGTGCAATCTGGAGTTGTAGGATCACGTGACCGCTAGTCACGCGAGCCGCGCCCTCCCCGTACTTCCGCATTCCCCTTCCAAATAAACCCGCCGCCGCATTGCCTCTAGGATGTATCGGGCGGCGGACGTGGCTGAAGCAGGTTCACAGGCGGGGAGTCGCTTAGGAGCAAGTAAGTTTCCGAGCTTTTCTTTAATCACCGCTAGCAACCTTTGTGACTTTAGCTACGCGTAGGCAGAGGGGATTCATATTGTGATAATCTCCCTGTCTTCTGCTATCAGATAGACCGAGCGTGAAGGTTTCCGCCTGCCGCCAGCCCATGATGTTTGACAACGGACATTTTCAAGTGAGTTGGCCCCTCTCTGACACGACATGCTATTTGATTCCTCCCTGTTCGAGGGGTGTACTTGCATTCAAAAAAACTCCAACATTTGGTTGGTTTTACATTTTGACGAGCACTTTCTGTGATTAAGTATCTACCCTCTAAACATGCATAAACAATGTGTCTTGCTTGTTTTTTGATAGGCTGATAAACAGCGAACACTGGTTTGTGAACTCAAATATTGAGAAAGCCTTTTTTGCTTCTGGTCATTGTATCCTTTATTTTAACCATAACAGAATAATTCTCTGTATTAATTCTATAACTTGGAATACACGTGCACGGTTGTTTAGACAAATTAAATATTGGGAATTGCATAACAGCTATATACAAAACAGATTTGTTTGTTTCTTTTATATTTCAGATTTTCTGTCTCCATTAATGAGGCGAGACCTTTGGATATTATCCTTCATAGGAACTCTTACAAAATCAGGTTGTATTAGTTCACCTTTTTTTCCTTTTCTACACCTTAGGATAGGATACCTTAGTGAGTGTCCACCAAGGAGTATGAATGATTGTTCTGGTCCTGACGAATGCTGAGCTGACTTTAGGCTCCAAAGCAGAAACATGTTGACCATCTTTGTTTACTTGTCACCACTGTGAGGACTTATTGGTTCAAACTAACCCAACCAATCACCAGTCCATCCTTTTTCACCGTTTTTAATAGAGTTTGAGCTACCTTCTCAATAAAATGAATTGCTTGATGAGTAGCCCACACTCTTTTCCATCACTATTTCAGTTTCCTTTCTAACTATCAGGGACCCAATGAAGACAACTGGCTACCAACTTTTAGTTGGGGCCTGAGGGTCCTTTTTCCACACTAAGCACGTGAACTCTATTTCTTTACTAACTTGAGAACTTATAGTCGGTGTTAATCTCTACACTGACTACTTGCACATCTGACTTTGCGTTCTCTGCTCTGATGTTTTGTTTCCTTTGTTTGACACTCTTATGTTGATTGATATAAATTTATTTGCAAGGGGTAAAAGAGTGGTCCTAAAAACCCTTTCTCTCCTGTTGTTTCAATTAATTTAACCATGCCCAGTGCCAAGCTAAAAGGAACTGATTAGAATACAGTTAAGACACCCAACATACACTAGGGTACACTATGGTATTGGGGGGTACCCCTGTAATTGGCATGACCTACCCCATTAGCCCCTGGTATGTAATGGGGCAGGGGATTGAAACTACCTAGAAGTCCCCAGTATCCTGGGGCATGGCAGTATAGAGGCCAGCAGATTCTCTGCACCAGCATGTGTGCAGTGCTGAAGCCTGAGGTCAGTTTAAAAGCATCCCTGGTGACCAGGACAACTTTTAAACATTAAATTGTGCCTAAACTCGACTTTGGGGGTAGAGGCCCTTAAAAATGAAAAACCTACCATGTTTTTGCATATTAGGGACCCCCAGGGTCACCCCTAGGTATCCCAGGGGTGGGGGGACAGTTATCTATAAGGAGCGCCCATATAAAATGAGTTTTTATATGCCTGGGTAAAGTGAAATTTTACATTTCACTCCCTACATTGTATTAAAGAGCTGCTCAAATTCGACTTTGATGCTAGTAGAATTGGGTAAGGATGATCTGCAATATTTCTGCAGATTCAGAACCCCTGAAGTCTCCCCTAGTTGCACAGGGGGTGGGGGTCCTGTAGCAATTAGGGAAATACTTATTAAATATGGTTTTATAAGCCCTGGTTCTTGAAAAGTGGCCCAGGTCATTTTCCCCATTGCAAACCCCATGGCCCATAGGTTAATATGGTAGGAAGTGATTGATTAATAAATATTGATAGGAGAGGATTAGCCGGACCATTCAAAGACTTCCCAGAATGGTAGTAGTAAATCCAACAATATTATATTGTTGAATTTCTCCTAAAGTGTACATACAGTAAGTTGTGGGACTTTCTTGATTGTAAGTCAAAATTCAGCCTTTCAGTGATCTGCCCTGATTAGTCAGAGTTAAGTGGATTAGCCAGGTTGCTCGGAGTGCAGTGTGCTGTTCTATAGGAATGCCAGGCCAGGAGGTGGCGTCGTAAACTATGCCCTTCAAAGGCAGAGGGGAGGCCTGGGTTTCAGTCCAGAGTCAGGGCTAGGCTTAAGGAAGATATGTGCAAATGGTAGGGAGAGAGTCCAAGGAAATAAGACATCCCAGGGTGTGTGTTTAGCCAGCTCTTACCTCCTTGCTGGAAAATCTGCCATTATGGATTTGGAAGAATTATGCACTCTGGGACAAACTAATGCCACATTCCACAGGATGTGGTCATAACTATGAGGAGTTGCCCTGCTCTCATTGGTCAGCGGTGACCTAGTGCTTGACCAAGAGATTTTTGAATAAGTATCTCAGAGGGGCAGAGCCCTCCAGATCTGCTGCTTGAAACTGACCGAAGCAAGAAGTGCCCTCCCGATGATTTTGCTGTGCAGGGAACTCCAAGGCCTGACCTCTGGAGACTGCACCAAGTGAAACTGCAGCCCTGTGGATTACATTGCTGTCAAGAGTGGAAACTTCCTGCAAGCTACAGTTTAACCGAGCTCACCTGGACAGCGCATACAAAGAATAAAGAATTCAAAGCCTGGAGTACCAGTGGGTTGGTAAGGGTTTTGTTCAAGTGGATTGAGGAATTGAAGTGTCACACTTTCAAGGACCCTCTTGGAGATTCCAGAACCTTGGATTGTGTGTTGGATACGTTGGGACCCGCAAGCAGAACTCCAGGAAGGTGTTCTAACTGTACCCAGCTTGCTGAAGAAGGCGGCCCACTACAGTGGTGAGAATTCTTCAGAACAATTTATAAAGGTGTGTCCCTGACAGAGAAAACAAAATGACTTAAAGGGCGCTGTTGGTTTCAAAGCACTAGAAAGTGACTAATATTTAAAAATTCATATCTCTGGTTCCCTAAGTGGATTATTTTCGTTTTGGTGTCATTTAAAAGATAAAAATATGACCTATTTTTATAAATTGGTGTTGGTATTTTATTTTTTGTTGTGTCTTAATTATTTACTGAAATTGTGTTTTTAAATGCTTTACATACATGTCTTTGAAGTTAAGCCTGTCTGCTCGCAGCCACATTACCAAGGGTTGAGCAAAGGAATACTTTTCTTAGACCTATGCTGAGTCCTATCATGTGTCAGTGGCCTTATTTCCAGTGGCAGACCTACATTTGCCCCTACCAATAACCCACTTTCCAACACATACTTATACATTCTTTTATTGTTTCCCATGCCTATGAAGCTTTACTATGTTGTGTTAAAAGTATTCAAAGTAATGAGTGAATGTAATCATATGTATGCCATCAGCAGTATAAGGTGCAAGACTGTGGAACAGGAGCCCATATTGCTATCGATGCCCAGGCTGCTGGCGCAAGTCGCCTCTCAGTTCCCATTCTGAATAGTTACCAAATAAAGAGACGGGCGCTGGAAGCTGGAATCACAAGAACAGAGTTTTATTTCTCATGAGGAGAGCCTGTCATTTCGGACACGAAACACAGTGTCTTTCGGGAGGTGCTCTAACAAGTGAGCTGAAAGATCGTCTTTTATACCTTACAGAACACTTAGCATTACAATCACAACATTGTGAAACACGGAAAAGACATCCCCATGATCCTCGTGTCAATCCTACCCCACATGTGTTCACAATAGGGACCCTTGACCTGCTGATAAGAGGGGAGGGCAATCACGCAGCTGAGTGTTCCGTCAACTTGTTAGGATGTGTGCGCCTGATCATAGCCCAGGGGGTGGGGTGGCCAGGATCAATAGTGGGTCCTTTGAAGAGGAGTGATTCCATACAATAAGCAGTAAACAGTATCTCCTGGCTTAGGCGATGACCTCAGACACGTGTGGACAGTCAATCGTGGAGGGAGGGTTTACTAACAGAGGGGTTATTCATGCAAGGAAAGGAGGTGCTGGTCAGGCGCGGCCGTGACTCCCAAGGACAGGGTCTTGCAGAAGAAGAAGGTTTATGGCTTGCCCGTGTGAGGGAGAAGGGAGGGGGAGCCAGGGTGTGCACAGGGACAGAGTCGCACAGAGAGAGAGAGGTCTTATGACTCATGCGTGAGGGAGCGGGGGGCTATCAGGTGCAGCTGGGGAGGGCTATGTCAGCTAAGGCGAAGGATGCCTCTTCAAGAGGGAACGGGGGGGTTTGCGTGGGTCAAGCAGGAGGGTTGCCTTTCAGGGCAGGGTCGCGCAGAGGGAGAGGGTTTCATAGTCTATGCATGTGAGAGAGGGGGGGGTTCAGATACGCGCAGAAGGGAAGCCGGTGATTCTAATGAGCGGGCAAAAAGGGCCAGGGTGCCTAGAATGGCTGTCATGTACATATGGGTACGGGCTCTTACTGGCAGAGTGATGCGTCAATAATTTATGGTATTCATGGTGCTCACAGGGAGAGGAGTGGGAAAAAGGGAAATGAACGCTGTTTATGTACATCAATTTCTTCAATTTCCACAAGACCTGTAATTGTATTCAGTAGTGGGATTAAGTAGGTAGTATCCTAAGTCCTCCAGTTTATGCAGTAGAGGTAATGTGTTGTCTTCCTAGTCCTGCAAGTTGTGCAGTAGATGGTGTATGTTTTGTCCCTAGTCCTGCAAGTGTGTGCACCACAGTCTTGTGTACGCAAGTGTATGCAGCGCTGTTTTGTAGTGCAAGTGTGTGCAGTAGGGGGAGTTCTGTAGTTTCCTTACTCCTGCAAGCATATGCAGTAGAGGGTTTGTTCCTAGTTCTGCCACTGTTTTGTAGTTTTCCTAGTTTTGGAAGCATATGCAGTAGAGGGTTTGTTCCTAGTCCTGCCGCTGTTTTGTAGTTTCCCTAGTTTTGCAAGCATAAGCAGTAGAGTGTTCATCACTAGTCCTGCAAGTGTACGCAGAAGGGGGAGTATGTTGTGTCCCTAGTCCTGCTGTGTGCAGTAGAGGGTTTACCTCTAGTCCTGCAAGTGTACGCAGAAGGACGAGTATGTTGTCTCCCTAGTCTTGCTAGTGTGTGCAGTAGAGGGTTTATCTCTAGTCCTGCAAGCATATGCAGAAGAGGGAGTTATCTCTAGTCCTGCCGCCGTTCTTGGTTGTGGGTTGACATAGGTCCGTCACCCTGTAGGCAATGGGTGTCTTTACCCCGTGTGGTTGTTATAAGAGTATACGTTCTCACACTGTTTGGGAATATGAGAAGACTCTGAAGCTTCTCTGGATTTACAGTTGTTTTTGGTTGGGGTTTACATAGTACCCTGTGTTTAGGGGTTGTAAAATTACCCTTAGAGTGTTACGTCTTGGAGAATTAGCTGTGCATTTTGAAGAATTCCACACTTATGTGTTTCTCTCATCTTTTCTAGATGAGATGTGGATGTGGTGTTTGACGATGTTCTTGAAGATTGATGGTATTCTTGAAGCTTTATGTTATTTTAGAAACTCCTTGACATTTTGTATGTGCATATGTCCACCTCCGCACATTTAATTATTGTCTGTCATATTGCATGTATGTACTATGATCTCGCATGCTTGTATTTTTACAATTTTGATGGGGGGGTTGTGTTATAATCTAGTAAGGGATTAAGGAATCCTCTCTATTGTTGCCCTTTGCCTTGCTGCTCAGACTATGTAACGTCATCAGAATGTTGAGAGTGTTTGTGTGGAAGAAGGGATCAGTTGGTTTGGAAGGGCTGAGTGGCAAGGAGGCTGCTCCTGATGGGGCATAGCATGAAGCATAACTTGTATCTTATCTGAAGAATGAAGCTGTGATCCTGAACTACACCTCTGGACTATGTATCTTTCTTTCAACCGTAACACTGACCTCAATAACTTCCGCCCTATCTAAAACATACACACCCTAGCCAAACTTCTAGAAAAATGCCTACAATCCTAACTTTGTGCTCTCATATAGAATTACCAACTCCTAGACCAGGATCAATCCGGCTTTCGGATGGGGCACAGCACCAAACTGGCTCTCACTCACGTTATGGATGACATTTTAAAAATGCTTGACCAAAATGAATCCTGCCTGCTGATCCTCCTGGACCTCTCCTTCACATTCAAAATGGTTAACCATGGGAACCTCCTATCCATTCTGAAGAACAGGATGTGTTTCTCTGGTCAGGTGTTACAATGGTTCTCGTCCTTCCTCCACCACAGATCACAAAGAGTCAAGGCAAAACACTCCCATTCTCAGGCCTCTCCAGTACTCATGGGTGTCCCACAAGGGTCAACCCTATCTCCTATCCTCTTCAACCTTTTCTTGGAACCATTAGCTAATTCACTAAATTCCTCAAACATTCTCTTCCATATGTATGCAGACGATACGCAACTCTTTTTGAAAATCTCATCCCCTGATAAAATCATCTGACTCAACAGTACCATAACGTCTACTCAAAATTGGTTAACTGAGAACCATCTCCTGCTCAACACCTCCAAAACTGAATTCCTGCTCATCTCTCCTTCGAACCACATCCCAAGCTAGACCTTTGGTTGAATCATCTCACTACTTTCAACTGCACCCCCTCATCATAGACTCAGCCAAATCTCTCAGAATCACCCTAACAAGCACCTGAATATGAAAAATCATATCAGCAATGTGTGTAAGGGAGCTAACCACTTGATGGGGCCACTTAGAAACATCAAACCATTTCTCCCACAAACTGACTTCAAGCAGATGGTCCAAGCGCTTGTCTTGCCGAGGCTTGACTACGGCAGCGCTACGCTCTGTGGCCTTCCCAAATACACCCTGGCTCCACTAAGGGCATCACTGAACGCCGCGGCCAGACTGGTTACAGGCACCAAGCAAAATGAGCACATATCCCCAGTCCTAAAATCTCTTAAATGGTTGCCCTACGAAGCTCAAGTTCAGTTATAAATTGCTGTTTTCTTGCTCACAAAGCCCTTAATTTCAAAACTAACAAGGTACCTAGCTTAAAAGCTTGAATTATCCTGTGGTGGTAGAGCCCCAAGAAGCGCTAACATTTTCCTCTAGAAATCACTCATCCTTAGCAAAAATAGAACTTATCACAGAGCCTTCTCCGGCGCTGCCCCAAAGATATGGAACACTGTTCCACCGGAAGTATGCAGAATCTCATCACGACTGCTTTCAAACTGGACGCCAAAATATTCCTAATGAATACATTCTTACCTTAATTGGGCTAGGTTCACTTGCTCTAAGTCATTGATAGAGAATACCCACAACTAGACCACAAAAAAAATCTACATTCTATTCCTGACATTAGATCTGCAAGCATAAAAAATAGATCATATCAGCAAAATATCCCTGTGCATAAATGTTATTTACGTACATTGAAACCATTCTGTTTCTTTGAATGAGGACTAGATATTTCCATTGATCAACTGTGGGAACTTGTAATACACTGATACATTATATATTCAATGTCAAGTAACATTAGGAGAAGAACTCAAGTCAAAATACAATAATATTAATGCTTAATGATTTTTTAAGAACAAAATCACATTAAAGATGCAAAATTAGGTGCAACATCAGAAAGAGCGTAGAAAATTATTTAGGGAAACAAAATAGACTGAGAGAAAAAACACATTTAGATGTAAAATCACTCTTGGTGCGACATCAAAAGTATTGCGAAAACCTGTGTATGAGCAAAAATTAAATTTAAGGGCAAAAAACGCATTTGTGTTCATAAATCACCCCTGGTACAACATCAGCATGTGTGTGCACATATCTTTTGACTCAATAACAGATTTAGGACAAAAACATGTAGCTGCAAACTCATCCTTTTTATTTTATAAACTTAGACTTCAGGCCTAAAATTAGAGTTCAGGCCTAAAGTTGGAGCTCAGGTCTAAAATTAGACTCCAGATGTAATGTTAGACTTCAGGTCAAATGTTAGACTTCAGGTCTTAACTTAGACTTTAGGTGTTGTGTTAGACTCCAGGTCTAAAGTTAGACTTCAGGTCTAAGTTTACCTTTGTGAATGGGACCCTGTGTGTCTGAGAGTGAAGTCATAGCGCTGACAGGCGCTCTGCTGGCTAACATGACCGTATGCTGTGCTTTTTGTATGCCCAGTCCTGCCATGCATAGGACAAAACAACGTTGCTGATGCTCTGATAAAAATATCCCATCCATGAGGGACATTTATTTTTTGTTTTTGTAAAGCATTCCTATGAAAGACAAAGTCCCACAGGATGAAATTGAAATTGCAAAGTCCTAGGACGACTCAAACATAATCAATAATGTGACAATAATTCATAACTAGAACATGAAGGGACAAAGAACATAAGATTATAAACAAATACAAAAATTGAGTTTATTGAGGCGGTGCAATACATATGAATAATAAGAACAATAAAACAATCCTCAGACCAACTACAATCGTGTCAGCATTCACTCTAACATCATAGTGTGCAGTAAAGACAGAAAATACATAGACAATATCAATAACAAAATATACAGAAAGGTGTCTATTGATTTCTCATTTATAAAGATATTCGATCCTAATGATCTTATCTGCCACCATGACATATGACATCACTATGAATGGCAGGAAGCCATATGGCACAATCATTCAATCTGATAAATAATCTGAAAATCGTTTCAGCAACAATCAGTGGCTGCGACCGAGATGGTATCTACGCGCGTTTCGGCAGAGAAGTGCCTTCGTCAGGAAAAGCCACATACCTTTCCACATGATCAGTTTATGTCTATAAGAATTGAATTCCAAGGTGCAAGGTTTACATATGACATAAATATCTAAATGGGCGGGAGTCACTTAAGCAATTTAATGGAGAGGTAACTGGTCCTCTCGAATACACAGTAGGAGGATTTGTCTAAGAAATAACTTGTGTGTCTTCACATCATATCTGGTTGTTAGGTAAATATGCTTGTGATCATTATCACTTTTTCAATCCCTTTAGAATAGGAATAGAAAGTGGTGCAAGGGGCTTGTAAATCTGCCCCATGTTTCTATTCCTATTTTGTAGGGATTGAAAAAGTGATAATGATCACGAGCATATGTATCTAACAACCAGATGTAATGTGAAGTCACACAAGACTGCAGTTCAAGGAAAGACAACGTTTAATTAAACTCACCTCACCCACAACAAGCATTGGCTCCTCCTCCTCCAAGGTCAATTGAATATTCTAGTAGGTGAAAATAAACGAGGAACAAAGAACAGGCCATTCCCCGAGTCATCATCAGGAGAAGGGAAGCAATTAAGGAAGCAATCACAATACACATGCTTTATTTTTGCAAAAAAATAAATAAATGTGTCCTAGCAATGCAGCCATGGCATGATGGGTTCGCCGAAACTGCCCATGCACATTCGACAAAATAAATCTGCTGACCCTGTGGGATTCACAAAATAAGTGACCTGCTGGACCAGCAGAGGCAATGACTCCGAATACCTCTCCGCCCCCGTTTCTGATAATCACACTGTGGATAATTTTACACATTAGTAAGGCCTAGCTAAGCAGAATAGTACTTTTGGCAATCATGTATTTGAATGCATTTTTAAAAGGTTTAACATAACTGTAATGTTTAAATAAGTCTAGACATATTTAAACATTGCAAATTGAATAGAATAATTGTGAAACATTCTTGTGGGGGGAGGGGCATTATTTTCTTTTTAACTATGGGGATGTGGCATTAAAAAGTTGAAGACCACTGTGTCAGGGAGTGTGGGTCTCAGATTCCCCAACATGCAACATGGTGAACCCAGCAACTAAGAATATTGGGCAGTTTGAGGCAGTGGGATGATACTGAGGGGACTTAAGGGCAGTTTTCTTGGTATCATATATATGTATGCTCAGTTAAAAACCTCAAGAATGTACCCCAGTACTCCGACTGTCAAAATGTAGTATTCTATGGGAAGAATGTACCAAGAGGTACCAATTTATGCTGTTTATAAGAATCACCAAAGGGGATGATGGACGTACTGGGGTGAATGTATGATATTGTTCTGCAATCAGTCCATCAACTGTTGTTTTTGCATGTGTCACCCCGAGTGGGACGGGTATGCACTCTGGTGAAACTAAGAATGCACATCTGACTGAGTGAAATAGCTGTCTATTGTTTTCACACGACTCTAGAGATTTACTCTTATTCTGAAGGAGCAAAGTTGTCATGTTATATGGTTGTCGGAAGCTGAATCCCTTCTTGTCTGAGCCAAGGAAGCTGATCCCTTCCTATCCATTCAAGAAAGTTTCCAGTGACCTCTGAGCTAGCTGGCGCAAACCTAAATTAGGTCTAACATAGTCAGTAGAGACCTAGATGACCTCAGTCCTACGTCTACACTGCTGTTTATGTTATTCCAAGGTGCAGTGCCTATTGGGAAAATAGGAACTACACTACACTCCATGGGGCGTGGCCAAGCTGCCGACCACCATGGCTGTGCAGGCGTGAAGCTCCGCTGCTGATCCAAGGCGCTACACCCTCCCGGGGGGGCGTTACAGATGACTGTCGGGTGCAGGATAGGCCTTGGAGGTGTGTGGACGGCTCCTACACCCTTCGGTGTGCTCCAGTGGGCGGTGTTGTAGAATTGCACTGTCGGGGACCGATGAGGCTTGTGAGGCCTCCACGCACCCTGGTCTCTGCTATCACCAATATTCTCCCCACCATTCTGGACTTGTTTAACACCTCCCTTTCCACAGGCATTGTCCCACCTCCTTGGAAGCGAGCTACGGTCAAAGCCCTTCTCACAAAACCAAATTTAGACCCAGATAATCTCAGCAATTATCACCCGATCTCCCTGCTACCCTGGGTGAGCAAAATCTTGGAGAAACATGTCAATAAGGTCCTGACAGAGTTCCTCGAGATCAACCACCTACTCAATCCCTCCCAGACGGGTTTCCGTCCCATGCACGAGACCGAAACCGCCCTGGTTGCAGTAACGGAGGAAGCCAGGAGGATCTTGCATCGGGGAGGATCGGTGGCAATCATCCTCCTCGATCTAAGTGCTGCCTTCGACACTGTGAACCACAAAATTCTACTGCACCGACTCACCAGCTTAGCAGTCTCAGGGACAGCAATTGCCTGGCTTGAATCCTTTCTGGATGATCATTCATTCCAGGTTTTTGAGGGAGACACCACCTCTCCCAGCAAGCCCCTTGGATGTGGGGTGCCGCAGGGCTCTTCTTTGAGCCCTACGCTATTCAATATACACATGAATCCACTAGCTGAGATAGTCCGTCCGTTCGGGATAAAAATCATCACATATGCCGACGACACTCAGCTAGTGGTGGCCCTCAATCAGTCAGATACACACAAAGCACAGGCCAACCTTAGGGGTTGTCTAGAAGAAGTCAGGAATTGGATGACCTCCTCATGTCTTAAGTTAAACGGAGACAAAACTTAGCTAATGCTCCTAGGCAACCCCCCTGCTTCTACAATCAACTCACTCTGGCCCGCCTGCCTTGGCTCCCCCCCCATACCCAAAGATACTACAAAGAGCCTTGGCATCTGGCTGGACAAATCACTCAGCTTCAATTGCCAGGCAGCTAAACTATCAGCCATTTGCTTCAGGCTTCTCAGGCTGCTTCGGAAGATCCTTCCCCTCCTGCCCTTTTGGGGAAGGCAGATCATAGTCCAAGGTCTAATTCTGTCCCGTCTTGATTTAGGTAGTGCCCTTTGCTTAGGAGCCCCCCAAACTACCCTACGGAAGCTTCAGATTATACAAAACTGTGCTGCTCAAACATTGCTTCAGATCCCCCGTCGCCTTCCAGCCAAGCCCCGTCTAAAAAGCCTTCATTGGCTTCCAGTCAGGGAGAGAATCAACTTCAAGACCCTCTGTATCTCCCACCGAGTGTTCTGGAAAATGGGGGCTGCCATCAATCACTCCCTAATTATCCCCTACCACCCAACCAAACAACTCCGATCAGCACTCTCCTTCCTCGCCACAGCCCCTAGGATTAAGAGATCCATATGCGGGGGCCGGTCATTTTCATATAACGCAGCCAAACTCTGGAACTCCCTCGCTCTCCATCTGAGATCCGAGCCCAACCTACTTTTGTTCCGCAAACATCTGAAAACCTTCTTTTTTAAGAAGCCCGAATAAAATCTCTTTTTAGCAGTCTTACCTGAAAGCATCGCTCATTTAGCGCTAGGACGCCTGAGGGCAGCTATCGCGCTTTATAAACTCTCTTTTCATTCATTGAGAGGAATGGAGCAGGGGCCTCGCGTGGCTGAAACTGCGGTACCTCGCACGGATCCGGGACCGGAGACGGCTGGCATGGACACAGCTGAAAAGTGGGGGTAAGGAGTAGAGGTGGGGCTGCCAAAGCGCGTTGCTTCCCTGTTGCTTGGCACACATGCACATGCACTCCTCCAGATGCCCCGCGGCGACAGGGGCCTCGGGCGAGCCTGGGGACCGGCCACCGGGCCCTGTCCTGCAGGGACCTATCTGGCAGCCTCCCCTATCTCCTCCCTCACATGCAGGAACGGCGCACATCATCTACAGGGCACCGCACACCCATAGAGCATGCTGGCAGCTCCCCCTGGGACACCAGAGTGAATGTGAGGCCTCGCGGTCCCCCACATAGCTCCATATGCACAGTGACTCGGCAAGCTGTGTGGCGGCGATGGGATTACGCTTGGCATTGATGTGGCGGTGCTGAAGAGCTGCAGATGCAAGCTGCTTACTTTGCATACAGATGAGTGGGCGCATCCCTAGTGGTTACGGGTGCACCTATGGCCCAGGCGGATGGTTTGGTGCAGCATGTGGAGCCTGGTGATCCCCTCAGCTCCCCCTTCATTGCCCGGTACGGCCATATTTGGTGCTGGTGGGGCTGATGCTGCCTTCTTCGCTACCTCTTTGGCGGCCATTCTCCCCTCCTCTTGTTGAAGCAGCGTTGGGTTTGAGTGCCCCCATGTATACCCTACCTGCAGAACCCCTAGTTGAGAGGTCCCGGGAGCCAGGGGCTGTGCAGGCCCACAGCACAGGATTTGTGGGGCCTAGTGACTGGGGCATGGGTTGCAAGGATCCAAAACAAAGCACCCCCTCCTTTAAGCCGCCTGGAAGTACGAATGCCACTAAACAAACAAATATGGCGGAGGGGGGTGGTCCTTCCACTGTTGAAGCGGGGGCCTGATGCCATCCTTACTGAGCTGAGGTCTGGGTTTGGGGCCCTGGATACACACTTTGATAGTCTGGATAAGAAGATGGAGGTGATGGGGGCCTGGCTTGATAACCAAGAGGGGTGCTTAATCATAGCAGAAGGAAGAATATCGGATTTGGAGGATGGCACCGCTCAGACCACCAGGCGACTGGAACATGTGGAGAAGCTCCTTAAGGCCGTCGCAGTAAAAATGATGACTTGGAAGCCAGGGGGCGCCGCAATAATGTTTGCATCGTAGGTGTGCCCGAATCTACAAATACAGGCCGGCTGGACCTATTCGTGGAAACCTTGGGGAAGATTTACAAGCCCGGTACGACACATTTGCGCCCTTCGTTGCGTCACTTTTGTGACGCAGCTGAGGCGCAAAGCCAGTGCCATGCTGCAGGGTATTTCCAACGTGACGCATCTAGGGAGATACGTGAGACCAGAGAACCTCTGGTGTCATCCCTAGTTGGCACACTCAATGTTTGCATTTCCTTGGTAAAAAGAAATCTGCTTCCATTCAATGTTCATTTTACTTCATTTATTTCATGAATTTGATGATGGTTTATACCGATGCGTTTCACATTACTTCATGGTTTGTTGTCAATAAACATAATCAGGCAATATCATTACGTGTCCAATGCATTTCGGGCATTCAAAAACATGCCCTTCATCAGGGAATGACACTAAAAATAATAATATAAGTGAACGTTAATCCAAGCAAATCATGTGCATGTAATTATAGTCAACAAAATGATGCAAAAGACATTTAGTCAAAAAAACGATGCCGAAGACATTAGTTTGTCAGTTAACATAACGTTCAATGTGCTGCATGCATCTGTACAAATACGTTATAGTGTGGGGTAATTGGAGGTGGGGGATAAGAGAGTATGTTTCGAAAATACACTTACATGCCTGTGTTCTGAACAGTGGGTCGGGATCTAAAGGTAAGTAAATATGAAAAGGTTCGTCAGACCTGGTGCGCGAAAAAAGGATTTGCCTATGCGTTAAATGCAAGGCTTAGTCTTGTGTGAAACTGACCTTAGTAGTTTAAGGATGACGCGTTGTATCCGCAGTTCATCTCCTTGAAACGCCGGTGAAAACAAAGGTTTCCCGCGTTGATAATATTCAAAGTAACAGTGGTCATGTGATTGATCACGTGTTCACGAAAAATAGAAAAAAGACTGTAAGTCGCGATACAAGTTGAGACGTCCGATCGGCGGGTTGTGCCAAGCTAAAATTAGCTTGTTTGTAAAGAATTAAAGAGTGAATAAGTGTGAATTATTTACGAGAGTGTATTACGAGAGGAGTAAATATGAAAGGAAAAAATATAATTGTACAATTATATTTTTTCCTTTCATTTTTTCCTTTCATTTTTTCCTTTCATATTTTTTCCTTTCATATTTACTCCTCTCGTAATACACTCTCGTAAATAATTCACACTTATTCACTCTTTAATTCTTTACAAACAAGCTAATTTTAGCTTGGCACAACCCGCCGATCGGACGTCTCAACTTGTATCGCGACTTGCAGTCTTTTTTCTATTTTTCGTGAACACGTGATCAATCACATGACCACTGTTACTTTGAATATTATCAACGCGGGAAACCTTTGTTTTCACCGGCGTTTCAAGGAGATGAACTGCGGATACAACGCGTCATCCTTAAACTACTAAGGTCAGTTTCACACAAGACTAAGCCTTGCATTTAACGCATAGGCAAATCCTTTTTTCGCGCACCAGGTCTGACGAACCTTTTCATATTTACTTACCTTTAGATCCCGACCCACTGTTCAGAACACAGGCATGTAAGTGTATTTTCGAAACATACTCTCTTATCCCCCACCTCCAATTACCCCACACTATAACGTATTTGTACAGATGCATGCAGCACATTGAACGTTATGTTAACTGACAAACTAATGTCTTCGGCATCGTTTTTTTGACTAAATGTCTTTTGCATCATTTTGTTGACTATAATTACATGCACATGATTTGCTTGGATTAACGTTCACTTATATTATTATTTTTAGTGTCATTCCCTGATGAAGGGCATGTTTTTGAATGCCCGAAATGCATTGGACACGTAATGATATTGCCTGATTATGTTTATTGACAACAAACCATGAAGTAATGTGAAACGCATCGGTATAAACCATCATCAAATTCATGAAATAAATGAAGTAAAATGAACATTGAATGGAAGCAGATTTCTTTTTACCAAGGAAATGCAAACATTGAGTGTGCCAACTAGGGATGACACCAGAGGTTCTCTGGTCTCACGTATCTAACAAACAATCAGACGTCGTAGGGCACTCGACGCCTCCTTATTGAGCACCTCTAAAATCCACAAAAAATATCTACCCAGATAAACTGATCGAAGATAACACAAGCTGTGCAGCTCCACAACCATCATTGCATCTAGGGAGATGCCTCACGATGTAAAGCCCTGCACCACATGGGGGCGTTCTGGCACGGGAAGGGGCGTTCCGGCTCAGGAGAGCCTCCTAAAAGTGGCTGAGTGAAATCTACACGATTTCACTCAGTCACTTTGATGGCATTGCTGCGTCAAAACCCTGCGCCTGCTTGAAGCAGGCGTAAGGATTGACGCAGCATGTTAGGCATAGGGGCACCGAGAGCCTTACTGGAGCTGCGTCGTGCTTGCGACGCAACTCCAGCAATGCGTTACCTTTACGGCAGGATATGGTCACGCATCTGTCTATTCTTGCCCCATGGTGCACCGCATTGTAAATGCGGCACATGCATGGTGGCGCAAGAGGTGTCTGCCATGACGCAAAATAACTGCTGCATCCCTTTTGATATGCAGAGATGCGCCAGTTATTGTAAATCTGCCCCCTTGTTTACCAACATGTTTGGGGCAGAGTCCTTCGCCTCTACCTATGTGGTGGAGCGCGCACACCATATACTTGGGCCCTGACCTAACCCTGGCTTCCCACCGAGAACGATCATTGCACGCCTGCTTAATTTCAGAGACAGAGACACAGTTTTGAGAATGGTGCAAGAGAAGGGCAACTTGGAGTGGCAGGGCTCTGTCATCTCCTTATATTCAGACTATATGGCGATGGTGCAGGAGGCGAGGAGGAAATACGCCTGAGTTAAAGCGAGTCTTCGCAAAATGGGCCTGCGGTATGGGATGCTGTATCCTGGGCGTCTCAATGTGGATGTGGATGGACGATCCAATATCTTTGATTTGCCTCATGAGGCCCAGGAATTTTGCCAGAACTACTCTAAGTCGGGCGGCAGCGTAATACTCCCTCCCTGTCGCAATCGCAGAGTGTCGATAGCTCTCGTACCAGCGCAGATCTCTTTAATGCTAGCTGAATCCATGACCTTTTATAGATCTCCCAGAAGTTTCATGCTGAGCAATGCCTGACCCTAAAATGGCGACAGTTGAAGACATCGCCCTTCAGTGCCTGACTTCAAAATGGTGGTGCTACACAGTCCTCATGATTACTTCTTGATTATCCTCTCACAGAACCTCATACTGGGCAATGCCTGACTCTAAAATAGCAACGGTGTTAAGCATACAATCGCCCTACAGTGCCTGACTTCATAATAGCATTTTTACAGTGGATTCACGATTACTTCATGACTATCTTCTCCATTTATAATAAATGTGGCACTCCAGGCTTGGTTCTTGCGCATTTAAGACCTGACTGCTAATACTAGGTACAATGGAGTCAGCTGTATTGCTTGTGTAGTTGAAACGTTGATGCATGCCCGAGATGCTACTCCACCAGAATGATTGAGGAGGTTCATTCCGGAGGTATCCCACTGTGCCTTTGCTGCGCAGAACGACCTATCCAACCCCTGCAAAAACACCTGGGCCTCTGCCCCAACGCTCCAACAGCCTGCTCTTTCAAGACAGCCTGCCACGGGATACACCACTTTCCTCAATGTTGCAGTGATTTGGTTACCCTACCTCTCCACCCTTAAGAAACCAGCTAAGTCATTATAGTTCCTACACGCTTTGGTACCTGGAGACTCATCCCCTCTGCTGCTTAACTGATCCTCTCCCCTACTACAGTGGTCCACCCTAACCAGAATGGCAGGTCTTGGCCTGACCGCGACTAAGGAAAACTCATATACTCTGGCCTACTCCCCCCAACCTTTCCAAAACCACGGCAAAATCATTCAAGCACTCCACCCTAAAATGTCACCCTGAGACATTGATCTCTGACCTGCGCTACACGGCGGACAATGGCATAGTCATTAATAAACTCATTTTCTACTCCAGAAGAACCGCCTCTTGGTGCAAAACCTTTGCGCACCGCATTAATGTATGCGCAACCAGGAACATTCCATACGGTAGTAAGCTTCCAATAGCGCCCTCCTCAACCCTGCAAGCTGACATCTCCATCACACTCTACAAAAACGGCATCGTCTTGATCCAATCCTTAACCAACCCTCAACCAAAAACCTTAATACATTTGTGGACCTTTTCACTTTCCTCAGAAACCATGTGCACAACACCGGTGGAGCCACTTACACCAATCCTGATGACCGTCTGACCAGCCTGTCCTTCGTGCCTAGCCACCCACAAACCACCCCTCCATGGGTTTCCAACGCAGATCATCCCAACCCCTCTTACAGGCCTCCCAGCCTTGCCCACAGAAATATCCCTGGACACATGGTCTCCTCCCCCCTAGCTCCTCCAAGGACCCACGATACAGGTGAAGATATCCCTACTAGCCCACAAAGTACCCCTCCAAGGTTTTCCAACACAGATCAATCTAACCCCAACAGCACATTTTGCGGCCTTGCCAACAGAATTGTCTCCAGTCCTTTGGTCCCTTACCAGCTAGCTCCCCACTCTGACTGCAAGATTGGTATGCCTCCCAAGACCTACGATACTGGTCGAGCCAGCCCCCCACCCCACCACCTAGACATACAGACAGAACGGCTCCTGCAACATTGCCCCCATGTCCTATAGTGCCTCCCTGTTATATGGATTTCACAACTCTGCCCTCCAGAGCTGCCAAATTAACTCAGAGCACCCATATCTCCATCCTAGATCTTATGCACTTCCTTCACCTCTCCGAACTCTCCCTCGCTAACCTCAAGCCCCTGCTGAACCCCACCCCCTCATCTCTCAGAGGTACCCAAGCACCCACTACCGTTATCCCTGAGACACCTTTGCACTCTCAAGCAACCTTGCTACCTCCCGGAAGAGGAAACCCTAGCTCGCGTCCTCCCCTACCACTCCACCATTGCAACCTCCAAGTCCACTTTACCTCCCTGAAAAGGAAATCCTTTCCGCCCTCCAGGACTACAACCCTGCCCCAGCTACCCCTGGACTACTAGAGGTTGAGTGCAGAACAGACCATTTGCACGGTCACTATCAACCCAAACAGATCAGCTACCCTCCATAACAGAAGTGTGGTTAAAACCAATCTAGCGCCTGTACACCTGTCTGTACCGACTCCCAACACTCCCTCCAACCCCTCTCTGTCCGGTCTCTTAATCAACTGCCGATCTGTGGTTAAGCAGGCTGCAGATATTGCTGATCTCTTCCTAAACAATTATTTCGACTTAGCGATTCTTACAGTATCATAGCTCAACGAATACTCTTCTCCATGCCTGGACCTCTTAGTCCCTCGAAACTATAACATTACAAGGCTTGACAGACAATCTAGCAAGAAAGGAGGAGGCATCGCCTGCATCTACTGCTCTTACACCCTTGTCACAGAACTCATGGCGGATACCACCGACTCCTGCAAATACCTTGCCGTCTCCATTTGCAGCAACTCCACCCATCTGTGCAACCTACACATCTTTTACCACTCCCCAGGGAAGAACAATTCCTTCACTAACCACCTCATGGAAATCATCACAGCTGAGACTTCCTCCAACGCTAAAGATATTTTTCTTGGTGATTTTAACCTGAACTGGAACAACCCCAAGGATCCTCATGTCAACGCCATCAAAAACCTCCAGCCCTGACCCAAGCCTGTGCACTCCCTACTCACTCAAAAGGGGTAATTCTTGACTGGATCATCTCTAAGGAACAGTCAAGCTCATCTCTATAGACCCTTTCGACTGGTCTGACCACCACACCATCGCCTTCCTATTATCTGGCACCCTCAAGACAAAGGCATCGCAACCGGTGATTCCCAAACACTGGATCAGAGACACCAGGAACCTAGACCACAGGGAACTGGAGGCTCATTGCAAATCTGCCCCCCCTCGCTTACTACTATGGTTAGTGACCTCAATGATCACTATTCTACGACTTTATCGAACATTTTGGATGATCTAGCACCACTAAAACTAAAAAGAACCCAAATTAAAGAAAGAAACCCCTGGTTCACTGGATCCCTCAACAATGAAAGGAGATCCCTCCGGCAAGCCGAAAGAATCTGGAGACAACACCCCTCTGCTGCTCATCTAAAACTACTCCGCCAGGCCAGAAATGCCTACAACAAGAACATCCTCAACTCAAAAGAATTATTCTTTAGCAGTGGCGTAGCTGGGGGGCGTGGGGGGTGGCTGCGGCTGCGCAGCACTGGTGGCCCATGGCTGCGGCCTTTATAAATTATTTGGGGACACTCACTGACACTACTATCAGTTACAACAGTGTACCCAAATAAATTATAAAGGCCGCCACCATGGGCCACTAAACAGTGCCGCACGGCCACCGTATGAAATGCAACCGCACCTGCTTCTAAGCTTTCTGCAGTGCACGCTTCACCACCTAGCTCGTCCCAGGACCGTCAATCTTGTAGCGGGCAAAAGCGCTACCAATGACGGCCCTGTAAATGGTGCTGTCCTGCCCCCAAGAGGGTTTGAGCCGAATTTGGCACAATTTGCAACAACAAGGAAAGGCCCTAGCTTTCTCTTATCCATTGACGGCTGCGCAATAATGTGTGTGTGAATCGGCACCTGGAGTTTGTAGCAGCTCTCCCTTGCGCGGCAAAATGCAGGAGTGCTTCAAGGCGCAGGCTGGAAGTGGTTAAAATTCAACATTCGATGAGGATGAGAGAGTCTCTGGCCGGGCAGTGGGCGGGGCCACGAGTGACAACTTCATTAGAAGGTTAATTGGATCAGGCCAAGGTAAAAAAAATAAAAAATAAAAATCCTCATAACGAATATTGTATTTCCATTTCTATTACGCTTTCCATACATCTGGCAAGGCCTAATTCACTTGCGAAACCCTTAGTAGCCCTGAAAAGGTCATAGAAATGCTCCAGTTCTCATTGAGTTTCTGGGCTCGGAGATAGGGAAAGCTCAGATTCTCCCCCTAGAAAACCACTGAGAGTAAAAAGTTCATTTGAAGTTTCTGAAGTCACTCTCTGTCCAAAACAGGGAAAAAGAAAGTGGACATGTGTTCCAAAACTTGGAGCCGCCGTGAAGTTGTCCTATCCAGAAGAAAAAGGCTTAAATCTGAATTTAAGCTTAATTGGGAGAGCTTGGGCCACCCATGAATATTTAGCAATTCTAAGTGGTTATCCATCTGGGTGCGCCAATTCCGACCTGCACACCCAAGTCTCTCCTCCAATGATACATGCAGTGCTTTTTTGCCTCTAATCTTCAGCTCAATCACCACAATGCTTGTGTGTGCAGTGCTCGCCTCTGCCTGTGGCCGGGTGTCCCAGCACCTGCTGCGTGGTGGGGGACGTGCGAGGCTGTGTGGACCAAATAAGAGAGTCACAGCTGCCGTCACCACTTCCACGTTGAGGTAGGTTCGAGGCAGCAGGGGCACGGTGAAACCATCCTTCTTGGTTACTGGTTAATTATTACACGTCTTCAGAGGCACAATGGCCTGCCTCCTTCTGAGTGATATGACCCTCTACACTTGGAAG
The DNA here is from genome assembly GCF_964263255.1 of Lissotriton vulgaris. Taxonomy (NCBI): domain Eukaryota; kingdom Metazoa; phylum Chordata; class Amphibia; order Caudata; family Salamandridae; genus Lissotriton; species Lissotriton vulgaris. The sequence goes on from NC_141689.1 coordinate 163,247,697, forward strand.
CTGTGACAGGGAGACCTGGACACTGGCCAGGCCTAGGGCAGATAGTTGGACCTGGACACCTGGAAAGAAGCACAATCCTACGAGCAGACATCCAGGTACTGTAGTTTGATACCGCCGTGAGAGCACAATGAGAAAGTGTGGTGTTTTGATTGTATAAGGATGTACTTAGATGCTATCGTGATATTATGTGGTTACACCAAAATAGTGTGCCTCGAGGTTACTCCGATGTATTGTTGAATTATGATGATAGAAACGCATACTGGCAATTTGACATAAATTACATTCACTATTCGGCTATGATCCGCATTGAGGTTTTGTGCTAATATTAGGCAACCAGGGTACGCTGAGCTATGTGCCATTATGATTCCTTGAGAAGACGCAGATATATTATGCTATTGTTAGGCAAAGAGGGTGAACTGATATTCTGTGCTGTTATGATACTGTGACTGACATATTTTGCAGTTATGATGAGTGTAATGTTATGGCAATGCCGTGTAGGTAAACTGTGGGGCAGTTTTACTAAAATCACGCGCATCATTACAGCTCAGTAGGCAAGAAAGCAAAAGAAGAAGAGAACAGGAGAGCGCCATATTGAAAGAAATATGGCTCATATGAGAAATATTTGTGCCCGAAATTTGACAGTGAGGTGAGATTCAAAATTCGAGTCCGAGACTTAACCTCATACAATTACAGGACTGCGGATGCCATGGGTAGCAATCTGAGGAATAGCCCCGGGCGCCACAAGCTCTAGCTACGCCTCTGTTCTTCAGATCTGACCTGTGGAACGCCATGAACAGGCCCCACAAGCTCTTCGTACTGATTAGACACCAATTCAATAAACTGGCCTAAACATCTAAAGAAACCCCCAAGTCTCTAATCTCATCCGAGGAATTCTCCTCTTTCTTCACTGACAAAATCACAGCCTTAGGAAAAGAACTCAGTTCTGCCACATACTCCCATCCCCTTACTGACCTACCTCCTCCTTCCACACTGCCCCCTTCAGCTTCAACTAAAAATCAAGCACACTGGAATGACTTTAAATTTCTATGAAGAAGACTCTGTCTCAAAAATCCTATCCACCTTAAACCCTAATAACCTTTCCAACTGCCAAGTTGCCGTCGCCCAATCAATTATTCCTAGCTGGACTGCAATAAGTAATGCCTCTCTCCGGCATGGATCAATTCCCAATTCTTTGAAAGCCGACCAAGTCCTGCCAATTTTGAAAACACCTTTGCTGGATCCAGCCTCCCCTGACAACTTCAAACCTATCTCTAACATCCCTCTCTTAGCCAAAGTGTTGGAGAAGTGTGTGCAACAACAGCCAAGTCAACACATCAGCAACTTCCACCTACTAGATGACTTCCAATCCGGGTTCAGAACTGGGCACAGCACTGAAACCACCATGCTTCACATCGTTGATGATACCCTTCACGCCCTGGACCAAGGCAAAACCTGTCTCCTAATCCTCCTAGATCTATCCTCAGCTTTCCACACGGTTAACCACGAAAAACTACTTGAACGCCTCAAACTCAGGATGGGATTGGATGTCTCTGTTCTAGAATTGTTTAGATCAGAGCCTTCCAAACTGTGTGTCCCGACACAGTACTGTGTCGCCTGCAAAGGGTGAGTGTGTCGCGGGGTGACACCGGTATTAATGGGTACTTAGCAAATAACTGCTGCTAATTAAGAGGCATTCCTTTGAAAGAGTGTCAGCAAACACCGCCGCAGCAGCGCGGGCTCCCTAACACTCTGCTCTATGGGGGCTGGGAGATTCACAACAAAGCAGTAACTGGTCTTTTAAAGACCTCCGAAGTCCTGGGGTGGGGCTGTGTGTGTCTCCAGGAAGCTGTCTCCGCCCAGGCTGAAACACACGTGCGGGGTGAGGGGACAGAGGGTGACAGACAGAGGGAGACCGTCAGAGGGAGATAGAGGGAGGAAGACAGAGGGAGGGAGACAGAGGGAGACAGAGGGAGGGAGACAGAGAAAGAAACAGAGAGGGAGAGAAGGGAAGAGAGGGAGGGAGACAGAGGGATGGAGACAGAGGGAGACAGAGAGAGACAGAGGGTGACAGACAGAAAGAGAGGGAGACAGAGAGAGAGAGGGAGACAGAGGGCGGCAGACAGAGAGAGAGGGAGAAAGACAGAGGGAGATAGAGGGAGAGAGAGAGGGAGACAGAGGGACAGAGTTAGAGGGACAGAGACAGAGGGCAACAGACAGAGGGCGACAGACAGAGGGAGACAGACAGACAGAGGGAGGAGGGCAACAGAGGGAGGAGGTCGACAGAGGGATGGAGACAGATGGGGGAGACAGATGGAGGGAGACAGATGGAGGGAGACAGACAAGAGGGAGACATAGGGATACAGACAAGAGGGAGACAGACGGAGACAGACAGAGAGAGGAGGGAGACAGAGAGAGAGAGAGAGAGGGAGGGAGGGAGACAGAGAGAGGGAGACAGAAAGAGAGAGAGAGTGAGACAGAGGGAGTGAGACAGAGGGAGACAAAGAGAGAGAGAGAGAGCGAGAGAGAGAGACGAAGAGAGATAAAGAGAGGAAGGAAGACAGAGAGAGGGAGGGAGGGAGACAGAGAGAGAGAGGAAGGGAGACAGAGAGAGGGAGACAGAGGGAGACAGAGAGAGAGGGAGACAGATAGAGTGAGACAGAGGGAGACAGTCAGGGTGAGACAGAGGGAAGGAGAGGGAGACAGACAGAGGGAGACAGAGAGAGAGAGAGAGAGAGACAGAGGGAGAGGGAGAAAGAGAGAGACAGAGGGTGGGAGACAGAGGGTGGGAGACAGAGGGTGGGAGACAGAGGGAGGGAGAAAGAGGGAGGGAGACAGAGGGAGGGAGACAGAGGGAGGGAGACAGAGGGAGGGAGATAGAGGGTGACAGACAGAGGGAGAGGGAGACAGAGGCAGAGGGAGACAGAGGGAGAGAGAGGAGAGGGAGGAGACAGAGGGAGGTAAGGGCAACAGAGGGAGGGAGACAGAGGGAGCGAGACAGACAGAGAGAAACAGAGGAAGGTAGACAGACAGAGGGAGACAGAGGGAGACAGACAGAGGGAGGCAGAGGGATGGAGACAGAGGGAGGGAGACAGAGAGCGAGAGACAGAGGGAGGGAGGAGGGCAACAGAGGGAGGAGGGCGACAGAGGGAGGGAGGCAGAGAGCGGGAGACAGACTGAGAGAGACAGAGGGAGGTAGACAGACAGAGGGAGACAGAGGGAGACAGACAGAGGGAGACAGAGGGAGGGAGACAGAGGGAGGGAGGCAGTGGGAGACAGTCAGGGGGAGACAGGAGGAAGGAGAGGGAGGGAGGGAGACAGAGGGAGACAGAGAGAGACAGAGAGAGAGGGAGAGATCGAGGGATACAGAGAGGGAGACAGAGGGAGGGAGACAGAGGGAGGGAGACAGAGGGAGAGAGACAGTTGGAGACAGACAGAGGGAGACGGCGGGAGACAGAGGGGGAGAGGGAGAGAGAGAGGGAGAGGGAAGGTGATGGAAGAATGGAGACAGAGGAATGGAAACAGAGGGAGGGAGACAGAGGGACGGAAACTAAGGGAGACATATAGAGGGAGACAGAGAGCGGTAGACAGAGGGAGATAGACAGTGGGAGGAGGGTGACAGGGAGCGAGACAGAGAGAGACAGAGGGAGGTAGAGAGACAGAGGGAGACAGACGGAGACAGACAGAGGGAGACAGAGGGAGAGAGAGGGAGGGATACAGAGGGAGTGATAGGGAGGGAGACAGAGTGAGGGAGACAGTTAGAGAGAGAGAGAGAGAGAGAGAGAGATAGAGGGAGACAGACAGAGTGAGTGAGAACCCCCCGAACACCCTTAGGTGGTTTGGGCTCGCTCGCTACGATCGCTCGCTACACTGTCTTACTTTGTCACAAAATGATGTCTCTCGAAAAAGTGTGTCACCAACATGAAAAGTTTGGAAAGCTGTGGTTTAGATCCTTCGTACAAAACCGATCACAGCGATTCCTAATTAACGGTAACCTGTCTGCTCCCTCTCCAGTCACGGTCAGGGTCCCACATGGATCAACCCTGTCCCCCACCCTCTTCAACCTTTACCTAGAACCGCTTGTCGATGTTTTATGCACCACAAATATCTCCTACCATATGTATGCTGACGATACCCAGATCTACATCAAAGCCTCTTCACTCGAGGAGATTCTCTCCCTGAATGAGGCCCTGAAATTGACCAATGGCTTGCCTCCGATCAACTTAAACTCAACGCAAAGAAAACAGAATTTTTCCTAATTTCCCCTACAAATACCAACCCTGAGCTTCAGTTATGGATAAAGTCTATCACAGCCTTAAACTGCCCACCGACCATCGTGGAATCAGTCAAATCTCTGGGAGTAACCCTGGACTGCAATCTAAACATGCAACTCGATGGGCAAATCAGCCGGGTTCCACCTGAGCTACCTAAGGAAACTGAAACCCTTCCTTGACGTTCCTGACCTAAAAATGGCAGTCCAAGCACTTGTCATCTCTTGACTGGACTATGGCTCTTCCACCCTCTCTGGGTTACCCATGACCTCCCTGGCATCTTTGAAAGTGTGCCTCAACGCGGACCCCAGACTACTTACCGGCACAAGAAAGTTCGACAACATTTCTCCACACCTGAAAGCTCTGAAACTGGCTTCCTCTCGAGGCCAAAATACAGCTGAAACTGGCATGCATCATGCACAAGGCGCTATAAGCAAACTCCCTGGCATATTTTGCACAGAAACTTGTGATATCTGGAGGAAGCAGAATATCCCGGACCGCCAGAGACCTCCTTCTTCAACCTGCACGTTTTCGGTTAAAAAAACGTACAATCGAGCCTTCTCCCGGGCCGCACCAAGAATATGGAACTCTCTCCCACCCGCCATTAGAAGAAATTCCACATTTAACCTCTGCCATCAGCCACCACTGAGACCTTGTTTAACGTACGGCTTTGGCCTCCCCCCTGACTACCTAGTCTCCCCCCCAAGATACCTGGGGCCCTGTCTTGTGCAATTGTAAATGTAAACTGTACATACGTGTCCTCTATCCATCATATTTCCAGCACTGTATGAATACTATGTGATGCTAAGCCTTTTGTATAACTCTATGTCTGCTGTGAAGCGCTCTGATACCCTAACGGGTCAAGTTCGTGCTCTATAAAGCACTAAATAAATAAAATAAATAAAAATACAATGTCCCAAGCATAATGACAGTGGACCAGACATATGTGCTCGCTGCAATACCAGGCATAAACAGTGCTTTTTAAAATTGTTCTTCATTATTATCCCCCCCGGGAAGGGATGTTAGGTTTGGTTTTCTACAGTCTTTCTTACCCCATATCGTGTTGCTGTGGCTTGGCGTTGCCACCCCCTGTGTGCGTACGTACTCCTTAAATTGGCGTTGTATTGTTGTTATTATTAATGTGTTTTACATGCTTCATCTGAGTTGATTGGGGTTGGGTCTTTCCCTGTAAGTTTGCTATGGGAGATGGGTGGTGAGAGGCGGGGGAGGTGGTTCTTTCCAAAGATTGCTGTCTTTATGGCTTAATGGCTTTGTTAAAAAAAATAAAGAGAGAAACTCAGCTGCTCCATAGGTCTTCAACCCTCCCATCTCCAGAAGGGCACCGTTAGGCTTCCAGGAAAGTTGATAGGTTTCACTCGATATGTGTTGTAGAGAAATTAGTTTAGCAGGGTCACACGTGAGTTTCGTGAGTGTGTCCTCCCACTGGGTGAGCCAAAAGGCTGCTCCCTCCCTTCCCTGATGACAGCTCGCCCAACTGCTGTATGATCCCAGGAGCTCACCGTCCCACACCAAATCACCAACACTCTCTGTCAGCAATCCTCAATACCATGTTCAACCAGGACAGGCAAAACAAAAAAGAGCATCAGAAAAAGTTCTGTTTTTGGAGACATCCTACTGTTTTGAGAAAAGTGTGAATGAACCTGCCATGGTGCTACAGCCGCATGCCTGAGAAAGAAGGGAATTTAAAATCATCCTTCTGAAGTCCTCCTAATGCTTTGTAATGGATGCCTCCCTTGCCAGCTACTGGGGCTGCTGACATTACTGAATATATTCCAACATGAGATATTAGTGAGGTTAAAGCTAGACACAGTGCTCAGAATCACTTGTTTATTTCATTTTGTTTATTCCCGAATGTCAGTTGGATAAGTCCTAACATAATTTCCTCTGATCTGGTCTGTGTCAGGTGATGTGTTCTTGCTGGGATGAATCACTGGTAATGAGGCTACATAATCTCATTGCATGTAATGCAACATTATGTTAGTTGGAGTTTTTTAAGTAAAAAATATAAGACCTAATTTATGGAGATTTGGCGTAGGACAGCGTTGCAAGTCATCTTCCTGCGCTGCCCTACGCCTAAGTGAAAGGGCGGGAATGCACCGCTGCCCTACATCAAAGTGAAAGGGCAGGAATGCAATGTATTTATCTAATACAGTGCATTCCTGTCCTTTCCCCACCCGTACTGGCACCATTTGGGCATCCTAGTGCCAACGCACCCCCCATGCATAATCAGCAGGATTGTTTTGCGCAGGGAGAGGCACCTTCCTGCCAGCCGTGGCTGCTCCAGCTAAGAGCAGTGGGGCCGGCTAGGGGGGATTTCGAGAGACGCCCACGCTGGAAAATTAATTATTTATTTAATTTTCCCTGTGGTTGTCTCTCAAACTCTCTCCCCCCACCGGCCCCACCACTCTTACCTGCAGTGGGTGCGGCTGCTTCCCAAAATAATCCTGGGATCTTTCCATGTGTGCTGCAGAAATAAAGGTGTAATAAAGTTATTTCTCATTGTTGCGCCACCCCCAGGGAGGCGTAAGGTTTTGGGACATTCCTTGGTTTACATGTTTTTTTAAATTTGGTGAAGCATCAAAATCCATGGGTGGTGCGTGATAACAACCACGCAACACCCATGAAATGCCTCCCTAGTTCACAGTAAGGCAATGCAGCAAATTGCTCTGCCTTTGCACATGCCTATGAGACCATTCAAAGCCAAGCAAGTTAGTTTTCCATGACCTCATAAATATGATTTTGTAGTTTGCGCCCCTGGAGCGTCACTAAAAGTGACGCTCCGGCAGCGCAAGTGACTCATAAATATGCTCCATAGTATCAACCTCCTTTGCTCATATAATTTTGGCAAGTATAGACACACACATATTTACAACTTCTCTAACATACACAAACACATACTCTCTAACAGCATACCCAAATCAAGAATGCATGAATAATATCTCTCAGGTCCTCATCCACTGGCACTGGAGATGTCATGTGATGGAAAGCCTTGATACATTATTCATACACGCATAGTCTGAAGAGAAATAACAACAGGAAGCAGACATGGGACCAGGCTAAGCTAGAAAGATGGGAGGTGCTGAATATAGCACTCAAAATAAAGTGAAAAGAGGAAGCAGGGGAAAGAACTAATAAGAGTGTCCTCAATCTAATTTATGACTTAGTTTGAGAGCCACTCCTTTGCTGCACTTCAACAGGATAAAATAAACCATATGAACTAGACCACTAACTACCACCCACTGCTTAAACATGTAGACAAGCACCGACCACACTTTGGGCATGTTTGCACTGAGTTCTGTGGCAGCACAATCAGTTGCTTCTCTTCCATTTTCCAAAGGAAAAAGTAGAGGGAGTTCAGGAAAAAGGCAGAGCTAGGCTGGGAAAGGAACCTAACCAGTTGGCACTAGAATCTTGTCTGTGAGTTATTTTACTACTAACCTATTATATATCACAAAACAAACCAATTTTTGGCACCTCGAGAAGTTTTATTGTCCCCCAATAGAGCCATATGTATTAACCTCAGATAAACCATCAAGGAGCCAGAGAATGCCCTGCTTGTTGCACAGCAATCAGCACTGGGTTCATGTCTCAAGGGATTTTATCAGGCCCTTCACTTGAGCCTCACAGATTACACAAGAATCTATGCACCACAATATTTGATTATTGAGCGTTCTTACTTGTAAGACAAGTGTTTGACAAGCATTACAGGTGAGCAGGTAAATTAAACCTACAAGTTATTCTTTTTTTTTGTTGAATAATTTTTATTGATGTAATTATAAAAGTACCAGAGGTACAATTGAACATACGAAGAAGTAATTTGATAATATAATGTATAACAACAAAAAATATTATAATGAAAAGCAATCTAATTCAGAGATAATAAACAGAAGGGAAGGGAGATCATCTTAATGTTGAAAAAGGAATAAGAAGAATAAGGGTCCTTATTAAGAGAAATGAAGCTAGAAGTGAAGTTTTAAAAATAGGGTATAAGAAAGGGGAGACAGAGAGAGAAGAAAAAGAAAACAAAAAGAGAAAACGTAAAAGAGAGGAAAAGGGAAAAAAGGAAAGAAATTAGAAACGGAAAATGGAAGGGTGAGATGATAAATAAAAAGTGAATGGAATCCAAAATAAATCAGATTTGATTTTCTGAGATAAGGTTGATGATGGGACAGTGGAAATTCTATGTTCATTACAAATAGGGTTCCACCACATTTATGTATAAACTTTGGAGTTATCTTTCCAACAGTTTAGAATCACTTTAAAAGCAAGGGAAATGTAAAGGTCAAACAATTTCAAACTTGGTGTAACATTATGAAAATCAGACATAGATCCAAGAAATAAATTTTGTCTTGATAATGGTATATTACAATTAAATATCTTGGAAGATATGGACCAAATGGATGTCCAAAATTTAAGAACGTTAGTGCAATAACATATTAAATGTAATGATATGTCATCCCAGGAGAGACAAGACCAACAAAGGGAAGAGGAAGAGGGATTAATCTTATGAATATAAATAGGAGTGCAAACAGCTCTATTATAGAGAAAAAATAAAGATTGAGTAATGCTAGCAGCTTTTGAAGTAGTGAAATTTTTTTGCCATAATTTCTTCCACCTGTTAGTAGAAAGGGATAGAGAAAGGTTATGTTCCCAGGCTAATTCAACAGTGGATTTTGGCCTATCAGATGTAGGGGTGGACTGAAGGTTGTATATGATAGAGGCTTTGGGATTGGAGTCAGGTTTTAAGGTGGCTAAAGGGGTCAATGGTGTAAATGGTTTAGATTGGATGGTATCATTAGAGGAAAATTTGGATGACAGCAATGGTTGTAGGAAATTGAATATTTGTAAGTATTGGAAGGAGTAGGATAGAGGTAAATTATAACGTTCATTTAATGCGGTAAAGGGTATGACAGAGTTATGGGATACAAGTTCATGAACATAAAAGATACCCTTTTCTTTCCAATGTTTGAAGTAAAATGATTTGTGTTGGAATTTAATGAATTTATTATACCAAATGGAGGATGTAAGGAACTCTTGTTGAAAGGAGGTACCTTCTTTGAATAATTAGTGCAGCAAGTGTTGGGAGTATTTTAAAATGGGATAATGGGCAATAAAGGAACAATTAGACATAAAACAGATGTCAAAAAAGGAAAAGTTGTGTAACAAAGAGCACTGAAAATCAATCCAAGTAGTCACTGGTGAGTTGTGAGACTGTTTATTTAGAACATAGATTTGTTTGAGCAAAAAATCGGTATGGTAGGATGTATGATGTTACAACGCATGCTTTTACCACGCATGCCTTTACAACGCGGTTTTTACAATGCATGCCTTTACAATGCATAGTGCTTTGGGGCGCTGGATAGTGAATAGTTTAATTTACTATTCCAACTCCAGTCCCTGTGGATAGTAGGGAAGGTGTTGGATAGTAAATTAAACCTATTCCCTATCCTAGAGCGCCCCCCAGCGCAATGCGTTGTAATGGTTTGCGTTGTAAAAGTTGCGTCGTAAAGGCACTGCGTGGTAAAAGTTGCGTTGTAAAGGTTGTGTACCGGTATGGTATAGTTTAAAATTAGGAAATCTTACACCTCATTTTTAGGTTTAATTAATTTGGATAAAGCAATAAGAGAAGGTTTATTATTCCATAAGTTAAGAGAATTACTTTGTTTAAAATAGTAATTGGGGATCTTGAACGGTACCATGGAAAGCAAAAAAAGAATGAGAGGAACACTCATCATTTTAATAGAGTCCAGTCTACCCCACCAAGAAAGAAAGAGAGGGGACCAGGAATTAAGAGATGTTTGAAGTTTGAGTTTTAGTGCAATAAAGTTATGTAAGAGTATATGAGGGATATTAGAGCTGAGCCATATATCCAAATATTTAATTTTGGAGGGACACCATTTGAAATTGGTGCTGGAACAGGTGGAATTTAAAGGTAATACTTCAGTTTTAGAGAAATTTAATTTATAACCAGAAACTTTTGAGTAAAATTCAATTTCCTGTAGGAATCGAGGTAAAGCGATGGAGGGGTTAGAGAGATATATCATAGCGCCGTGATATCCCTAGGGATGAGTGTCGCGCTCTACAAATACCGCAAATAAATAAATAAATATATCAAAATATCATCTGCATAAGCAGATAGTTTTTTTTAATGAGATTTATGTTTAAAACCAGTTATTACGGGGTTATGTTGGATGCGTTGAAGGAAAGGTTCAAGACATAAAGAAAATAAAAGTGGGGAAAGTGGACAGCCTTGCGTAGTACCTCTATGTAATTTAAAAAAGGGGGATAGAAGGCCATTAATAGCAATGGATGCACAGGACTGAAAATATAACAACTTAATAAATTAAATAAATGTAGGGCCAAACCTAAACCAGTGAAGAGTTTTGAACATGAATGGCCAATTTACACGATCAAATGCTTTCTCAGCATCGAGAAATAATGCGGCAAGAGGGTCAGGATAATCCTTCCCTAATGCAATTACATTAGATAACATCCTAGCATTATCAGAAGTAAGCCGGCATCTGACAAAACTGGATTGGTCAGGTTTGATTAGCAGGGGTATAACAGTATCTAATCTAGAAGCAAGAATTTTCGCAAAACTTTTGCAATCATACTTAATTAATGAGATTGGGCGATAATTTTGGCATAGTGTATGGTCTTTATGAGGTTTAGGGATGATTATAATAAGGGCATCTAAAAAGGATCCCTCAGGTTTAGATTTATTGATGAAGGAATTAAAAAGTTCAAGGAGAAGAGGGGCAAAATAGAGAGAAATTATAGATTAGCTCAATAGAAAAACCATCAGGACCAGGAGCCCTGGCCCTTCTTAAGGATTTAATGACATCAAGGATCCCCTGAAGAGATATATCTTTTTTAAGAAGGGACATTTCATCAAGTAATGATGGGGGAGAGGGAAGATCATCAAAGAAAGATTGAGTATCACTAGCGGAAGGAGAAGTATCATCCATTTATAGAAAATGATAGCAGAATTGGAAAGCATTAACAATTTCAAAATCAGAATGAAATAATTTATTAGTATTAGTGTTACGGATAGGGCCAATGGTTTTCTTTTCCATTTTGATTTTTAAATAGTTAGCCAACATTTTACCTGCTTTATTTTGACCCCCGTGGTATTTGGATTTTATTTTAAGTAGCTAATTTATTTAACCCCTTCCATGCTCATGACAAGCTCAGCTCGTCATGAGGCACACTGGAGCTGTGCTTATGACGAGCTGAGCTCGTCATGAACTCAGGCATTTTCAATTTTTCAGCATACAGCGGGAAAACCCTTAGCAGTCAAGGTGTTAAGACAGTTTTTGCCTTAATGAGGTCACGAAGGTGTGAAGGAGAGTTAGATGTAAAGAAAGAGTGTTCTAGGGGTTTAAGGTGTTTGAGGGCAGAGAGATATTTGGAGTTTAGTAATTTCCTCTTCTTGGCCGTGTATGTAATGGTAAAAACCCTAAAAGATGCCTTAAAAGCATCCCAATTATTATGGATAGAAGTATCACTGGCTTTGTTTAACTGAAAGAATTCATTTATAAAAGAGGAGGCTTCAGATATATAGGATTGGTTGGATAGGAGAAAGTTGTTGAATCTCCATCTGGCATGTCAGAATTGGTAAGGGAGAGATCAAATGATGAAGAAACAGGGGCATGGTAAGGAAACAAAAATGGATCCAATTTCTGAGGCTTGAACAGAGGGTAGAAGGGATTTTGAAACCAAAATGTAATCAAAATGTGACATTGTATGATGAACATTAGAGAAAAAAGTAAATTCATATTGATCTGGATTGCAGGTTTTCCATAAATCAAAAAGTGGATGAGAGGCAACAGTAGCTTGACAGCTTGAAATGATTTATGGGATTTGTCCAGTTTAAATTTGCATTTAGATTTTCTATTGGAAAAAGGATCAAGCCAATTAAAAAAGTCTCCAGCAACAATAATATTGGGGTTGGAAATGAAAGATAATTCAAGTGTAATCGTATTCCAAAAGTCAGGGTCAGGTTTAACAGGTCCATAAATATTGAAGAAATTGATCACTTTATCATGGACCTTGTCCTTCAATATTGATCAACGTCTACTTGTATCATATCATTTTCAGTAAAAAAAATGTGAATTTGTAAAGATTTATGGCAGAGAATTGCAACCCCACCCTTGCGGTTAATCGCAGGTGAAACAGCAACTTGGCCCACCCATTGATGTTTAAGTTTAAAAGATTCAACATCGTTACAATGGGTTTCCTGTAAAAAAGCAATTTTGCAATTTAACTTGATTAAGTGGGAGAGTACCTTCTGGCGCTTGACAGGGCGACCCAGATCACGAACGTTCCACGAAACAACATTAAGCATGTATTACTTTAGAGATAAGGGTCCAGGAATGATGATGACCTGCTGCAGAGACAATAATGGGAGGAGAAATGGCACTGTTTAACAATAATGAAGTAATAATGAGGCAATGGACAGAACAAAAAAGCAGTAATCATAAAGACAAACAGACACCATGTCTCAGTAAAGAGCAATACAAAAAATAGCAAAAAATGATGAATGATATAGAGTCGCGTGCAATAAAAGAGATGACACAAAAATAAGAATAAGAAGTATTCATAAAATATAGGAAACATAGATGTAGTAACCATGAATACAAAAAGACACCATTTATCAGTAAAAAAACAATACAGAAAATAGCTAAAAGTAATGAATGATACAGAGTCATTTGGAATAAAGGGGATGACACAAAAATACAAAAAGGAAGTATTCATATGTTTTGAAGAAAAATTGAAGAGAGGTAAAGAAAAAGAGATAGCCAGCGTTATCACTCCATGTTCAACATTGCTTATCCCGAAGACTGACATTTTAAAGTAATTTTGGAAGACCCGCGGGAAAGCGCGCTCGTGGCGTATTGTTTGATTAGTGCTGTCCGCAGCTCTTCCTATTAGACAAAGGAATCTGTTTCATTACAGTGTGGTTTAGCTGCTTGTCACACGGATATAAATACCATATGTGTTTTAATCTTTCAAATGGGTGTGCTTTAAAAGATGGTCTATGACAGTTTAAAGTGTGAAATTATCAAAGGGAGCTGGAGGAACAGTTTAGCTTCAGAACATAATGTCCTTAACTTTCAGAGGTGCCTGCGAGAACTCATTTAAGATGAACTATCATGCCTGAGAAAGATGAAGCGGAGCAGCGGCGGTGCAGGCGCGAGCGTCGATTGATGTGTTTGGCCTTGTTGGAGAAAAGCTTTGCAAGTCTGACTGCTGACACACAAGCAGGCGCGGACATGCACGGATGCACGCACACAACACACATGAGCACATGCACATTTGCGCACAAGCACATGCACCAATGCTTCACTATTGGATTACAAAAACAAACAAGCATTGGCTTAGCCTATAGGTCTCGCCTTTGTGACCTTATAAGTGTTTAGCCATGCAACAGTTGATGTTGTTGCACCAAGGATATTGTGCTGCATAACTAAATACCTATAAGGTCCCAAAAGCGAGACCTATTGGCTATGCCAATGCTTGTTGTATGTGTGCTGTATAGTGCAGCACACTAACAAAGTTGTAAAAGGAAAGAGAAATTAAAGCATTTCTCCTTCCTTGTGCCCACTTCAAAGGTCGCAGTTTTCTGACGCTAAACCCTGTCTACTTTATTTAGTAAATAGGGTTTAGAGTCAGATACCTTGGGTGGTTGCATGCTACACCCATGGTACAATCTCTTGGCGCTAAGTAATGCAATACTTTCACGCTATTTCTATCGCTAAGTAAATCGGCAAAAAATATTTTGTGCCAATTTGCATCACTTTTGTGACGCAAACACGGCTTAAAATCCTAGTAAATCTCCCCCTGGATATGTAACACCCACTCAGCCTTTCATCATTCCTAGGTCAATAAAATGGGTTTAAAACAAGTACAACCTAGAAGTCTGTGGGCGTTTTTTTACACATTCATTGAACTGAAACCAGCAATTAAAATGTATTTCTGATCTAACACTTAGGGCCTGATTAGAACTCCGCGGACGGGTTACTCCGTCACAAGGGTGACGGAAATCCCATTTCATCCTCTGGATATCCACCGAGTTCTACATGAGGCTATTCTTCTTGTTGCAGGTTCAAATGTTGTATCATATTTTCTTACATTTGTGCAGTCTAATGTGCATTTACTGGCAAATCTCTTGCAGCTGGAAATCAGTTACCAGGACAGAGTTACGAAGACTTTATGGAAGAAGAATATACCTTTACATACACAAGTTCCAGCTAAAGAAATTATTAAATCAAACATGTGAAGTATTAAGTTTTGAGAGATATAAAGGTAAACACAAAAATGTTGGTGGGTACCAGACACTTATTCTGCAAAGTTATTGGCTTCATTAGATACACGAGTGTGTGAAAGATTCTTGTGCTTTAGTATCAGGCACGTCATAGTGTGCGCACATCGTGACATTCCCTCCTCCCCAAATTCCTTCACCTTACTGCCCGCTAAGCCCAACAACTCTCGGAATCATGATATGTTGTCCACGTCGTAGCCTTTTTATTCACATCAATCCAAGTGAATCATCATAGACCATTACCAAGGGAAAGTAACCTTCCTGGATATATAAGAACAATTCACAGCATCACACTTTATCTGCATCAACATGTCAACAGCAGTAAGTGAATTAGGTACGACATTACATTTAACTCGGCCGTACACTCGAACAACTTGGCCGTACATTTCGAGCTTACCCTTTATCTTTTAACTCGGCCATACACAGGAACTTGACCATACATTTGAACTTTACCGTCTAGGTCGCCAATTTCCCTCTGTGCTGCTCACATTGCGCCGTCAGGCCCCAACGCGCTACAGACAACAGTTGCATTATTTGACATCCAGGGCACCGCATACCGCACCGGCCCTCCGAGGTACCTGAAAGACAGGCATCTTCCTCAAGATTGTACTCAGTCCATACATGGTGGGTTAGGGCAGTAGAGTCCGGGACTACCGTGAGGTCAGTCCCTCTTCCCTGCCTATCCACTGCACTCGTGGAATCTACCCCTTACAGGGGTCCCTCGAATGGCTGCACCTCCATTGTTGTGCATCCCCCTTTGTTGTAAACTGTCAGCGCTCCGCCTTCGTGAAACCTTGGCCTTCTGCCGGGTGGGTGGGTGGTCGACGACGTGCCTGCAGCCAGGCTGTGGTCCGAGGGGACAAAGAGAACGAAACCCCTGGATCACAGCCATAAATACCTCTGGTAAGTTTCGTTTCCAATACCTCTGGTAAGTTTCGTTAGCTATAAGTTTTGTTTCCCTTGCAGCCAGCCATTCTTTATCTGCCAGCCCCACCTCCTTCTCTGGCTCCCGGAGGAGGCTCAGTCCCGCGGCGCAACTAAGGGCGCCCCTCCCCTAGTCGTGGGGGGCGCCTGTTCAGTTTATGATCTCTCCCCTCGATATTCATAAGATTTGCATAATTTATAGATGTTGCACGATTGATAGAATGTGTTGCACAAATTGTAGTTTGTGTTGCACGATTTGTAGACGTTGCATGATTTATAGATTGTGTTACATGATTTGTAGATTGTGTTGCGCAATTTGTATATGTTTCACGATTTGTAGATTGAGTTGCATTATTTGTAGATTGTGTTGCACGATTTGTAGATTGTGTTGCACAATTTGTAGATGTTGCATGATTTGTAGATTGTGTTGCACGATTTATAGAATGTATCGCGCGATTTGTAGATTGGGTTGCACGATTTGTATATTGTGTTTCTGAACAAGAAGGACTTGGACCATGTTTTTTGTGTGTGTTTCCAAGTTTAACTGTTCCACAAATACGATTTTCAAAATCTGTTTTTAATTAATTCTGGACAACATTAATCTGTCTTCAAATGAATACTTCGGTCTAGGTTTCGTTAACAAAATCTGTGCATATGTAATGTGTGTTTTTCGAAAGCTTAGCAAATGCAGGCATTGTATTTTAGCTGCATTTTATACAGGATTTATGGCGATTCATTTGCTTTTTAGTTTTTGTATATAGATACTATTGACTTCCCTTTTTCGGTTTGAACATATTAGGGTTTCCTGTTTATTATAGTGTTGTTACAAAAGCTAAATTTTCTCATCACTGCTAAGATAAGTTGCAGCCTCAATACTGCAAATAAAGAATGTGAGCTGGGGATCACAGAGTTAGGTTATAATAAACACCTTCTTTCATCGACAAGATGGCCCAATCGGAGACTATGCTCTTTATAAATACAATGTATTTTATATTGTGCTCATTGCAACATTTTAGCCGCTTTAGTACTATATAAAATATTTCATTTCTCAAGCACCGTCAGGCGTTCAGGAATATTGGGGAAGCATGCACCCTGGAAGCCATGGAACCACCCATCAGTGCCAGCTGTCAGAGGTGCCATTTCAAAGTAAGTCGAAGCATGCTGCTGGACAGTTGATTGGAGGTTTAAGAGCTTGCTCTTGGGTTGCAGATTTGAATTCTGAAAATATTGCCTCAGTCTTTCAGGTTTCAGGTTTGACACTTTATTCGGAAGGTTTTCCTTCCATAAAAGTGACATACATTTAACAATTAACATATCATCCATATACGATCATAAATTAATATTATCAGAAGGAATTATAAATAACAGAAAATTGTTACAAATAAGTGCCACGTGCCGTGTCAAGGATTTACAGATACCTCAGTATTTCTGATGTATCTGGAAGCGCAAAAGTGACGCATTGCTGGAGTATGTCACAAAAGTGACGCAACTCCCGCAATGCGTCCTTTCACATGGGGCAAGCCCCATGTGACAGGGCCTGCTGTGAGGCAGGCGCAAGATTTTGATGCAACGGCGTCCTAAAAATGATGCAGTGAAATCTCATAGATTTCACTGCGTCACTTCTACGATATTTCCAGCGTCAATACGCCCCCCTTGCATACATTATACCTGGCGCAGGTATAATGTGGCGCAGGGGTTTACAAAGTGACGCATCTACCTAGATGCGTCACTTTGTAAATATGGCACAACAAGGCGCATTTTTTACGCCACTGGTGTGCCACAAAAAGTGATGCACCGGCAGCGTAAAAGTGAGGCAAGGGCTCATAAATGAGGCCCAAGGTTCTACACTGCCTAACATCATGGTGTTTCTTTTTGAAAAGTGACAACAAAAAATGCCTTGTGTACTATTCATAAACTTTACAAAACAATAAATAGTGTAACATGGTTTGACCCGACTTCTTATTACATGGGCAGGGAGTAGCAGCGAGGTTTGGTTGGTACCCAAGGGGAAAGCATAGTAAGTATTTAACTATATCAGTTCGAAACCTAAATAGCAAAGAGCGCTCCCATCTCCCGCAAGGCTTCTCTAAATGGACAGGGGGTGACAGCGAGATGCTCAAAGACAAATATCTGGTTATCATCATTGGTTTTGCTCTGATCTTTTAAGGGGACTTTTCTGTGCTAATTCATTAAAAGCTAAGGTTACTTCTTTTTTATTAAAAGTAGGACATAGCTCCTTCTCTATACTGGCCCTCTGCCTGCCAATTTTTCCAAATTCCCATTTGATGAATGCCAACCACAGAATTCGGAGACCGTTATCGCAGGAGAGGCAGTCAATTATTATATCTCTTGTAAGTACTGTCTTCTCATTACTCCAATAGATAACCAGAATAATAGAGGCCTCACTCTAATGAAGTCAATTATATACAACAGCTCTTTTTGACAGATAATATGGGAGTAGGAAATCAGTACTCCGAGTAGTCGACTGCAGAACCTATTTTCTTCTAATTGTAAGGTTTTGCAGTTTGCGACCTCCAAGATTGCAGAGCTATACGTGGCAATTGAGACACATTGGGATTTATACATTTGCAGCATGGCGTTCAGTTGCCCCCACGCCACTGGGTTGAGAAAGGGAGAACAGCGAAGCAATTGCCTTTGAGAATAGCATTCTAAGGTGTGCAATACTAGGTGACCACGCAGAGAACATAACTCCTAGATATGGAAAAGTCTTAACACTGGTTAGGGAGTTATCGCCCACTTTCATACTGGACAGTTGAATGATGTGTGGGCTGCATGCCGTAATATGTGATTTTGTAAACATTAGTTTGAAGATCGAAATAGGATATAATGAATGCAAATACTAGGAGGGAGAGTGCATTGGGAGTCCGAGCCATTAACACTGCATCATCTGCGTATTAAAGTGTGGTTAGGGAGTTAGAGGCGGCAGACCCGGAAGCTGAGATCGGTCCTGGACCAGGGTTCATTTCCCCGCCTCGGCCGGTCTTGGGCTCAAAAATTCCATGGACTCGATAATTCTCGTTCCGGTGCCTACTCGACTCACGGGTTCACAGTCTGTGACTCTGGGCAACAGCTTGCTTAATCTCCACTACGGCCCCTCGCGGCGGGATGCCTAGCTTTCACCTTGTGGATACCCTGCTGGGGCTATCTCACAGGGGAATTCCAGGACGGGTTCCCAAGGCAAGCGCCTTGATGCCTTCGGGTGATAATTGCGCTATATAAATCGCAATACATACATACATACAATACATTCCCTTTGACAGATGGGATGTTGCTGGTTATGAGGGCTAGAGCCGGGTGGAGATCATTAATGTATAGTATGAACAGGAGCGAGGCTAGCACACAACCCTGTCGGACTCCCCTGCCAATCTCACTGTCTTTAGACACATTCCCATTATCACGTAATCTGACTCTGGCTCTCATGCCTCTATGGAGAGGTGCAAGAAACTGGAAATGGGAGGCATCCAGGGGCATATTATCAAGGGGGTTTATCTCCGCTTTTTTGGCTTTAAAAGCCAAGAAAGCAGAGATAAAATTATCTCCCTATTACCTAGCTGTCGCTAACACCAGTCAGCGACAGCTAATAGGAGATAGCAACCATCTTGGGCCCCGCTTTGCATGTCAGTAACATGCAAAGTGGGCGTGCCAAGATGTTAGCGACTGGAAACAGTCGCTAACATCGCTATCTCCTATTACCAACTTATGGAGATATTCGTGCTAAGCGCGAATATCTCCAAAAGCTAACACCTGCCCTGAGCAGTTCTTAGCCATGTTATCCAATGGGAGGTGGATAACATGGCTAAGAGCCTTAGCTCGGTAATGCATGAATATTGCTGACTTTTCAGCGATATTCATGCATTGCGGCGATTTTTATCGCATTTGCGATAAACCTTGTTAATACCAAAGTTTATTTGAGGTAAAAATCGCCGCAGCGCAGCGTTAAATGTTTGTCTCTAACCAAGCAATAGCGATAATTATCGCTATTGCTTGGAAATATGCCCCCTAGACCCTTAAGCAGCAGCATGTGCCATAATTCTGTTCAGTTTACTCAGTCGAAGGCGGTACTTAGATCCAAAAAGGCCATATATAAGTGCATAGGCATTGCGACTCTGCGTTTACCTATTAATAAATTCAAATTGGCTCATTGCTCAATAGTCCAAACCTTGCTTCTAAATCCGTGCTGGGAAGGGTGTAAAATGGACTTTGCTTGGGCCCACTCCTGAATTGTATTATATTACCCATCCCAGGACTTTTACAGTTGTATCGATCAAAGAAATTGGTCTATAACAACTGGGCTCAGCCTTTCATTATTCTGAGGTCGAGAAAACGAGCACCAATGTCGTCTCGTTAATATTAATCGTATTTAAAAATGTTCGATAAATATCACATTGGATAAAATTCCTTTATAAGTAACAGCGTATTATGATTATAATGCTAAAATACAAATACTCTTGAAAGCGAAATGTATGCATGCGGCTTTTATGTGCCGTAAGCATTGTTCTATGCATCCACATTCGTTGTGACAGGGCCTGCCATGGGGGCCTCTATTTATAATTAATATTCCAAGCTGCAGCGCTAATTACCTTCTAATTTGCCTGGTTGCAATAACATGTCCCTGTAGATGGCTTCTGTCGCGGGGGGAGGGGAGTGGTCAGTCCAGACGGACTCTGACAGTGAATGAGTCTGCTTCAGGAAGCTGCTAATGAGGGCAGAAGACAGTAATTAAGCATCTCATTAATCTGGTGACACTCCGTCAATGCCGGCGAACAGATGGGACGTCACAATGTTGTTCGATGCCAGATTTTGGAAGGCGGCTGCCTGTTGCGAGCTGATGCAGCCCTGCGCGTGCTGAGCAGGAAGACATCTCAGCGCCGGCCCCCATCAAAAAACAAATCGTTTCACGACTCGCTGCAAAGACAACAGCTTGGTCTTCCTATTGAGAACTTACTGGGGGGAGAAGGTTCATGTACAATTCCGGTCACTCTTGTCGTGAAGATGTCTGTTTGGCAGTCCACAGGGCCAGGCAGAATTAAGCTGGCTGGGCACTCTGTCGTTGATTGTCGTGGTAGCAAGTCATGGGGGCGTGCGGGTGTGGGGAGGAGAGGGGTTGAAACAGGTTTGTCTTTGCTTGCCCTCGAGCTACAGTGCTGGGATTGGAAAGTCACTTGAGGCCATATTATCAAGAAAGGGCGATACATTATCGCCGCTTTTATCGGCAGGAAACTGCCGCTAAAGTGGCGATAATACGCTCTTGTTAATTCCCATAGAAGATCAAGTTAACACCAGAACCTGGGCTTCTATGGGAATTCACAAAGGCATATTATCAAGCCTATTATCGCCGCTTTAGCAGCAGTTTCCTGTAGATAAAAGTGGCGATAATGTATCGCCCTGTCTTGATAATATGGCCCTTGGTTTGAAGCAACAAGAGCCATTCCATGAAGGATTGTGGGTAGCTGGAGTCCGACACTCCAAACCCTTTAGTCCAATGAATTAAACTGTTTAGACCTTGCACCACAGAGTAAACCTAAGAATTAAAAAAAAAGCCATAAACATTTCTAAAAGCTCTAACTCAAATGCTCCGAGACCTATTGCACTGTGTGAGGGTGAGGGGTTGAGGGTGAGTGAGGGTGAGTGAGGGTGAGGGTGGGTGAGGGTGAGTGAGGGTGAGTGAGGGGTTGAGGGTGAGTGAGGGTGAGGGGTTGAGGGTGAGTGAGAGTGAGGGTGAGTGAGGGTGAGTGAGGGTGAGTGAGGGTGAGAGTGGGTGAGGGTGAGGGAGGGTGAGGGTGAGTGAGGGTGAGTGAGGGTGAGGGTGGGTGAGGGTGAGTGAGGGTGAGTGAGGGTGGGTGAGGGTGAGGGTGAGTGAGGGTGAGTGAGGGTGAGGGTGAGTGAGGGTGAGGGGTTGATGTTGAGGGGTTGAGGGTGAGAGGGTGAGTGAGGGGTTGAGGGTGAGTGAGGGTGAGGGTGAGTTAGGGTGAGGGGTTGAGGGTGAGGGGTTGAGGGTGAGTGAGGGTGAGGGGTTGAGGGTGAGTGAGGATGAGTGAGAGTGAGGGTGAGTGAGGGGTTGAGGGTGAGTGAGGGTGAGTGAGGGTGAGTGAGGGTGAGTGAGGGTGAGGGTGAGGGGTTGAGGGTGAGTGAGGGTGGGTGAGGGTGAGTGAGGGTGAGTGAGGGTGAGGGGT
The DNA here is from genome assembly GCF_964263255.1 of Lissotriton vulgaris. Lineage (NCBI taxonomy): Eukaryota > Metazoa > Chordata > Amphibia > Caudata > Salamandridae > Lissotriton > Lissotriton vulgaris. The sequence continues at coordinate 163,269,428 of NC_141689.1, forward strand.
TGAGGGTGAGTGAGGATGAGTGAGAGTGAGGGTGAGTGAGGGTGAGTGAGGGTGAGTGAGGGTGAGTGAGGGTGAGTGAGGGTGAGTGAGGGTGAGTGAGGGTGAGAGTGAGGGTGAGGGGTTGAGGGTGAGTGAGGGTGAGGGGTTGAGTGAGAGTGAGGGTGAGTGAGGGGTTGAGGGTGAGTGAGGGGTTGAGGGTGAGTGAGGGGTTGAGGGTGAGTGATGGTCAGGGTGAGTGAGGGTGGGTGAGGGGTTGAGGGTGAGTGAGGGTGAGTGAGGGTGAGTTTGAGGGGTTGAGGGTGAGGGTGAGTGAGGGTGAGGGGTTTTGGGTGAGTGAGGGTGAGGGGGAGTAGTTGAGGCTGAGTGAGGGTGAGTGAGAGTGAGGGTGAGTGAGGGGTTGAGGGTGAGGGGTTGAGGGTGAGGGGTTGAGGGTGAGGGGTTGAGGGTGAGGGGTTGAGGGTGGGTGAGGGTGAGTGAGGGTGAGAGGTTGAGGGTGAGTGAGGATGAGTGAGAGTGAGGGTGAGTGAGGATGAGTGAGAGTGAGGGTGAGTGAGGGGTTGAGGGTGAGGGGTTGAGGGTGAGGGGTTGAGGGTGAGTGAGGGGTTGAGGGTGAGTGATGGTCAGGGTGAGTGAGGGTGGGTGAGGGGTTGAGGGTGAGTGAGGGTGAGTGAGGGTGAGTTTGAGGGGTTGAGGGTGAGTGAGGGTGAGGGTGAGTGAGGGTGAGGGGTTTTGGGTGAGTGAGGGGGAGTAGTTGAGGCTGAGTGAGGGTGAGTGAGGGTGAGTGAGGTGTTGAGGGTGAGGGGTTGAGGGTGAGGGGTTGAGGGTGAGGCAGGGTGAGTGAGGGTGAGGGTGAGGGGTTGAGGGTTTTACTTGTTAGGTTCACAAGATAAAGTATATGTAAATGTTAAAAACTTTTTGGTGCTCACCCAGCTTACCTGGGGACTGGACCTCACCTCACCTGGACCGTGTTCAGGATTTTAAGAGGCCCGCTCTGTAAAAGGTAAGGAGGAAGAGGGAACTATAGAGTAGAGAAATACAGAGCTGCAAATCAAACAGTCCCTCCATTCCCTCAATACGCTATGTCACTCCACACTAACTCTTCCTCTACAGAGGGCAGTAAAATAAAAGACAGTTACTGGTGCCTTATCAAACACCCAGTGTATCACAGCAAAAACACTCAATACTCAAATGTATAGATAAAATCATCATCTTAGATAGATCAGCCCCTCATATGGTGTATATATGTGAGGGTTTGTGTATCCATGCATCATACGTATCTCATTATAGCTTAGCCACACTCTTCAAGCAGTCTCTCTCATTAGCTTGATAAAGTCCTGCAAATGTGGAAAGTTACTTCAATGCTAGCCTAGTCATAAAAACAGAATAAACCTCTTGTTATCTGCAGTTCAAACGCCCAATTGACAGGTCCTAACTCAGCCAAAGTGTTCACTATTCCTAAGAAACAACTCCGGTTATTGGGTTAGCCCACCGCCTACCTGTCCGTCGTTGCCTCAAGACTGACCTTAGTCTTGGGGGAGGCAACGATAGGGACAGGAGGCTCGTATAAGTACAGCGCGTTGTGGACTACTTTCCTACCACGCTTACTTAATAAGCATACCAAGTACAAAATGCTCCTTACTTTACACTGGGTCTGCCTGCAAAGGCGTAGGTAGCTCAGCCCCGGTTGTTAGGAATAGTTAAGCAACATCTTCGTGCTTGCAGCATATATTCCAACTTGCTAATCGCTGCTGCGATTGCTCTGGCATTCCCGGACTACAACATTACATCATCAAAATGGCGCTGGTAGTTCTATGTTGCAATAACGTGTGTAATGTGTAGAATAGAATCGTGTATGTCATTATTCTACTGTGAACTTATCCAGCATATACGTCTTGATTAAACAACATCTGCAGGCTTACACAATAGATTCCAACTCGCTGCCGCGATTACTCCTGCGTTCGCGGACTACAAAATGGCATCATCAACATGGCGCCGTTAGTTTTATGTTACAATACTAAGTGTGATGTGTTGAACAAAATCGTATAGGTCATTATTCTGACCTGAACCTATCCAGCATATGCGCAAATGAGTATGTGAGTACATGCGTCAGGTATTCGATTACAATTCACCAACTTATTCAGATAAACCATAAACTACAAAATGCCTTGGAGGCCCTTGGACGCAGTCTTCAGGGATCGCTTCCTTGTCTTACCCTCAGTGGTGGGAGACTCTGCGTTCTAGCAGTGCAGGAAGAGCGGAGCTGCTGAGAGATGCTGGGACTGGTGCTGGGAAACATTTGTGCAGAGCAAGGCTGGCCCATGATGTCCGGGGGCGAGGCGATCCACAGGATGCGTCACGGCGGGCAGGGGAGGGGGCGGGCAGGGGAGGGGGCGGAGAGGGGAGAGGTGCGACACGGCAGGCAGGCAGGGGAGGAGAGTAGGAGGAGGAGGGGGGAGGAGAGTAGGTGAGGCACGGCCTAGCGGCAGGCAGGCAGGGGAGGAGAGGAGGAGGGGGGAGGAGAGTAGGGGAGGCACGGCCTAGCGGCCGTGCAATCAAGTAGTGAGGGGGCGGAGCTGGGGGAGGCTGTGGAAGAGAGTAGGCAAGGCGACACGGCGGGAGGGGGCGGAGCGGGTAAACAAAGACGGACATGCACGCGCCCGTGACTTTTAAGGTCAATGCGCATGCGCATAAGCTTAATGCGCATGCGCATTGACCTTAAAAGTCACGGGCACTGCAAGGAATCGCCACGATTCCTTGCAGTGTAGATAAAGAGTGGATAACTCGCAATACTCTCGCCTTGCTCGATGCGCATGCGCATCGACAGGCGAGACCTAAAAAGACAAATGCTATACATTAAAAAAGAAAACCAGTGTGCTTTTTCTCAGCAAGAGGGCATAGACATTAGTTGAAACAGAAAATGAATACCAAAGGGACATTCTTAAATTTATATCTAAATGAGAATCATATACTGTCAGAGAAGAACTTACATTTGGAGTACAGAACCCAGAAGGAAAGCTCCATCCAGGTGCGTGTTCATCGCTTGGCGTCCAATCCTTGGCCAGGATTCCAGCACATCCACCTGTAGGTGTGTTCACCAAAGGCAGGGGATAGGTTGCACTATTTCTCTTTCACTAACAGCATTTATATGTTTCTATTCTGTGGTTTATGGTAGAGCTGTCTCATAACAAGGACTTTCACACTGCTTCTGCCCATCAGCCTGACTTCAGAAGAGGGATGTGTCATATCAGCTTGGAAGCAGGAATGTTAAAGTTGCTTGTGGAATGTCAAGAACTATGCCTTGTTTTTTCAAAACGTCCGGGACAGATTTCAAAATTTCCGAGTCAATTATTAGAGGGCTCTGCTTCTATTTCTCTGAAACTATACCCAGGGCCCCTCAGCTTAGCTTGATCCTGGGATGGGAGTACTTTATTTCATCTATCTGGCAGAGAGGTGAGCATACACATCTTGCTTTGTGGAGTGCCATAGAGGGATTGGTAATGTGTCAGCGTTTGTGATGACTCGCCACAGAAACATCTTCAACCAATCCAGGCTATTTTCCAAGACAAGCTAGAGGGGCCAACTACAGAGATTTGTTTAAAAAAAGGACGACCTCCTCGGTCCCAGCTAGCATCCATTCAGGGTCTGCAGCCTCTTGAGAAATCTGAACCAAACCAGTCTTCAACTCAAGCACCAAAGAAAATGAAGGGCCGCAATACAAACACAGATTATTAACCTGTGGAAACTGTGATGGCCTTTCCTGCAAGCTCATGGGTCGAATAACAGGTTTCCCGCTGGTGAAACCTCTGCCTTGGAAAAGGCATGTTCTCCAAGCCTTGGCAATAAATCCTTCACTCCCGAAACAACTCCCTGGTAATTACTAAGTGATTCTCTTCTGATCACAGCTCATGGTTTGTGACATGTATTGTGTTCAGGGTCTTCTTCATCAGTAGAGGTGAGGTCAGACATTGGAAAACTGGCTGCGATGTTAATGTATTGCTGTGTTTTGACCGCATTGTTAAGGTCGTTTCCCCTCTGCACTAGGCATCCAATGCCTTAAGTACTGATTCCACCTTATCCAGACCTGGATGTCTAACACCGACCTGAATATTAACCCTTTGAAAACTAAGGGCCTCACATACAACATTTTCGCGCAGGGCAGTGCCGCAAGGCTTCTTGCTGTGCTGCCCTGCGTAAAAAAAGGGCAGGAAGACGGCGTATCAATGTGATACGGTGTGTTCCTGTCATCTTTCACAGCACTGACTGCTATGCTCCAATGCATGCATCCTTCCATCTTTCCATCCAGGAGCAAGGGTGCCTGTGCTGAAATCGGGTTGTGTTTGTGCAGGAAGGGACACCCACCTTCACAAAAACAAATGGTGCACCTGCGCTGCGCAGGTACATGGTTTTGATGCATTCCCAGATGTCCGCTATGTTGTAAATCTGGGAATGTGTCAAAAACCATGGGCGTTGAGAGGGAACACCCACCGCAATTGACATGGCACACGTCCCCCACGCAGGCTGAGGCAATGCAGTGACTAGCACAAAATTGCCTTACAACATATCTACGCTGTCATAAAAAACCATGCAGGGTGGCATTTTGTGGCCTCGCAGATATGGGTAAGCCCAATGCTCCACTGGAACGTGAAGGAACCCACTTATACCCCTGCCTATCTCCCTAAAATGTCTACCGTTTTAGGTGACTTTAGGCACATCCACACTCCTACAGCCATGAAGGACATCATAAGACATGAGATGGCCCAGTGGAAGAAAGAAAAAAACGAAACTTAAGACATACCATGTAAACGAATACTATATTAAAGCACTGTAAATTGCGTCCCTCCACTCTCAAAATCCAGCACTCCTCACCTATATTCACTGTTTGTATTTCTGATTTCAACTAGTACAGAACTTACTGCCTTTTAGTCAGGGCCAGACTATAAAAAGACTAGACAGAACCCCTAGCTTTTATCAATTTCGTAATTTGCTATTTCCCCGCAAAATGTATAAAGTTAGGAAGATGCCTGTGATTTGCATTCCAGGAACGGCTAAAATATGACATTTCCAGAACATCATTCATGTTTTGTTATTGATGAATCACTGTTGGCTGCCTGCACAAAGCATGTAATAATGTGCCCATGCATGCATCTGTGCTGCAGACGAAAGGGAAGTTTTGTGTTTGGTCCCTGTGGAAGTAGGTCATCCATCTGAGGGGCTGTTTGCAACGTGGTTTGGAAAGTATCCAAATGGGATTCAGAATCTCAGAATCCGATTCGGAACTTATGTTTCCAATCCAATCTTAGACATTTCCAAATGACTGATTCGGTTCTGAAAGGCATTCGGACCGCCTGAGTCTTTCTGAGCCGAATCGTACAGCTCTATGGACATGGTTTCTTAGTAAGCAATTACGATGACTGATTCGGACAGCCGTTCCAATTCGGTCTGCCCAACACAAAATGGCTATCAAAATCGGATTTTGGAGGCCCGTTGCAGGCCCCCCTTCACCCTGAGGCCTTCAGTTGAGCCCTGTGGGGGTACCTCTCCTTCCAAACGTGCACAATGTGGCAGGCACCATGGGGTGCCCACCACAGAGTGCAAGGTTTTCCCCAAACGCTCATTTTTTCAATGGGAGGCTGTGTTCTCGTTCGGAACACAAGCTCCCATTGACGTAAATTCAAGTCCGACCGAACGATGTTTGGAAGCATCGTAATAGGTCGGTTGGACTCGCAGAACCAAATTCGGTCGGACGAGTTTCCGAACGACATTGTAAAAGGCCCCTGAGTGTCCTTCTGAAGCGATGTTTATGCTTCTGATGAGGACTGACTTTTTCAAAGATCTCTTGAATGCATTGGACCTAGTGCTTAATTTGAGCCAGTGATTTTGACAGTCTGCTACAGGGTGGCACTGTCTGGCTAATTTATAGATGACCACAACAACAGTTAAATATTATTTGAATATACATAAAAAAATACTATTACCTGCCGCCCAAGCAATTCTTATAGCTTTGGATGCCCGAAATAGTCTGAATTGTCACACTTGTAGGAGTGTGATGGTTAGAAGGTGTTTTGTAATATCATTGGCAGTGATGGCAGGGGCAATGTATGGTGCTAGCTTCAGTGGCCTCCTGACGAGAGCCAAGACACATTTTTTTCCTCACAAATTAAGCACTGCCTGGACTGGCTTAGTGCATCCTGCAGGTATATGTGGAGGCTTGGCGGGTGAGATGTGAGCTGCCTCCCCTCTCCCTCCCTGATAGGTGTTGTCAGTGGGTAGAACACGAGGACTCTTCTTATCTGTCTAGCATATTTTGGTGAGTCACTGGAATGTGCTGCACAGGTACATTAAATTCATCTGTTTTAATGTCATGCTCCAGCAGTTTACTGGCATGACTGCAGCTGTGAAAGTGCAGAATAAAAAGTACTGTAATTGATCCTGTGAACAATGGCTAATATGGCAGTGGATGGAGCCGGGCCAGACACCAAGGCAAAAAGAACAAAATATTCTATACCTATTTTGTCAACGTTTCACTCACGACTAACTGTATGTTACGTAATGCACACACCTTAAATGAAAATAGTAGCAAATTAAACTTATCTGTATTATTTGTTCTGCTAGGAAAGCTCAGTTGGTTAATGCAATCTCTTCAGACCGTGTGTGTATAGCCAAACGCCACTGAATCGAACCCTGGTTGATGTACTGGGGAATAGTAACATACTTACAGTACAATGAGGTCCCAGCCTGTGACAGAAAGCACTCTGAATATGTATGTCATGAGTTTTAACAGTGAATTATGCCCAGTATAGGATACACTGCCACCACTGCTTAATTTGAGCCAGTGGTTGCAGGTGGGATCCACCGGTACTCATTTCTAGAAATCGGGTCTTATTTTTTCTCATCAGACTTTGACCCAGAGCAAGAGAGAGAAAATGAAAAAATGGGTAATGAAGGCGGGAAGGACAGAGCAAGAGAGAGAAAATGAAACAAGGGGTAATGAAGGCGGGAAGGACAGAGCAAGAGAGAGAAAATGACACAAGGGGTAATGAAGGCGGGAAGGACAGAACACCTGTGAGAAAGGGAGTACCCATGGATGGAAATGAACCACAAAAGTAAGATACAGGGGTACTTTAAGTGGTGGATTAAAGATGCATGAGGTGGAATCCAGGGGCGGCCGACTGTGGGGGAAACATCTGGCAGGGGGGAGGGGGTTAATGCAAAAAAACACATTTAAATCACTTACCTGGTGCTGACGCCCACTTCGGACTCCTCTGCTTCAGTTCCTGTCCCAGGAGTACCTGGAAAAGCATTACGACTCCCATCCAATCCCCATGCTGCTCTCATGCTGCATGAGAGCAGCATGGGGATTGGCCTGAGCAAGCTGGTTTGATGCTCCACTAAGGATGGGGAGCCTGTCCTGTTTCTCCAGGCTGGCTGTTCAATACAGCTGCTTTGGAGAAACCGAAGTGCGTATGTGTGTTTGGCCGGCCTGAGATGGCCGGGCAAACACACATGCTCACTTAGAAGTGCATAAACCAGTCCTCCTCCCCCCTCCCATGCCCCAACCCTTCCCTGCACGCGCTGGCATAGACCCAGCAGCTAAAAAATAAAATGATAGTAAGATATTGTTTTATTTTTTAGCTGCAGCCTCTGAGCCATTGGGGTGACGCTCCTATGCCATTGCGGAGGAACTGCTGCTGGTGAAATCGAGACTACGCAGCCTTTGTATTTAGCACACAGATAATCTAGAACCAGCTGGAAACCTCTGAGAAAAAAGGGCCCTGGCACTTATTCTTTTACAGATTAAGCACCGGCGGCCTCAGTTTAAAGCATGCATTTCATACAGGTTAAGACAGGCTGCATTGAGGATATAAAAGGTTGTCAAAAAATATGTAAATATGCGTATTTAATACGGCCGCCTGCCTCTTTTTTGTTTTTGTTGTTTTTGTTTTTTTGTTGTTAGTATGTTGATGTTAATACTCCTTTTTGACCGCACAATCCTTATAGTGCATTATTACCCGGGACCAGGGTTCAATTCCCCGCCTCGGCGGGACTTGGGCTCAAAAATTCCCCGGACCTGATAATTCTCGCCTCGGTGCCTATTCCAATCATGGAGTCCCACTCTGCAACTCTGGGCAATAGCTTGCTTAATCTCCACAACGGCCCCCACAACGCTAAGGATGCCTGGCCTCCACCTTGGGGGTGCCCAGGAGTGGACGCCTCACAGGGAAAGCCAGGAAGGGTTCCACAGCGGTATTCGTACAAGCGCCTTGAGACCCTTGCGGGTGAGTAGTGCGCTATGAAGTATCAATTTACATTTTTTTGTGAAAATCATACATAAAATTTCAAAAAAAACCAAAAAATTGTAAATAGATTCAGTGTTTGGTTTGAATGGTTAGAGTGCGTACAAAAATTATATTTCGGTGACCAAAGAGGATGGCGACGACAGAGGAGGGAGAGGGATGGCAGAGGGAGGTGAGGACAAGGTAGGCCAATGACCGCAGTGAAGTGATGGCAGAGAAAATGGGGGATGGTGGCAGAGGAAGCGGTGGGGGGGGTCCATGGCAGAGGAGGAGGCATACCAGTGATTGCACAGAAAGGTGATGGCATGAGGGTGTGGGCAGAAGAAGAGAAGATCAGAGAGGGTGATGGCAGGACAGGTTGATATTGGGAGCACCTGGATACCCTCGTGGGAGATTAGCCTCGCTCTTCAAATCCGAGTTGATTGATTGATTGATTCAATCAATCAACCAATCAATTTGATCTTTATTCATGTACAAAAGTATCCATTAAAACACAATAAAAATCACATTCAATTACAATATAACACATAAATATTTAAAACATTCAATTTTGATTGATTGATTGATTGATCGATTGATGGTTTCGGGGCTTTAAACTAGGATACCTCAAGGAATATTGGTAAAATAATAACAATGTAAAATTGCCGCAAACATAACTTTATGTTGCAAAATGTCCCTTTTGGTGAGCTACAGTTTCCATGTGTTGCTGCTGCAAACTCCTGGGGGTCTGCCTGCATACAGTTACAGCCATCCAGAGACAAAGTGTGCCATCGTTTCCAGGAACCTGTTTGCAAGCTTTGCTGGGCCCCCACAGGACCCGCAGGACCAAGGTAGGTTCCTGCAGTCTTCGCTGCTCTGGCTTTCCTGTTTGCAAGCTCTGCTGGGTCCCCGCAGGACCAAGGCAGGCTCCTGCAGTCTTCGCTGCTCTGGCTTTCCTGTTTGCAAGCTTTGCTGGGTCACCACAGGGCCGAGCAGGCTCCTGCAGTCTCCGTTGCTCTGGCTTTCCTGTTTGCAAGCTCTGCTGGGTCCCCGCAGGACCAAGGCAGGCTCCTGCAGTCTTCGCTGCTCTGGCTTTCCTGTTTGCAAGCTCTGCTGGGTCCCCGCAGGACCAAGGCAGGCTCCTGCAGTCTTCGCTGCTCTGGCTTTCCTGTTTGCAAGCTTTGCTGGGTCACCACAGGGCCGAGCAGGCTCCTGCAGTCTCCGTTGCTCTGGCTTTCCTGTTTGCAACCTTTGCTGGGTCCCCGTAGGACCCACAGGGCCAAGGCAGTCTCCGTTGCTCCGGCGTTCCTGTGTGCAAGCTTTGCTGGGTAACCACAGGGCCAAGCAGGCTCCTGCGCTCTCCGTTGCTCTGGCTTTCCTGTTTTCAAGCTTTACTGGGTCCCCGCTGGAACGAGCAGGCTCCTGCAGTCTCTGCTGCTCTGGCTTTCCTGTTTGCAAGCTTTGCTGGGTCCCCGTAGCACCCACAGGGCCGAGCAGGCTCCTGCAGTCTCTGTTGCTCTGGCTTTCCTGTTTGCAAGCTCTGCTGGGTCCCCGCAGGACCAAGGCAGGCTCCTGCAGTCTTCGCTGCTCTGGCTTTCCTGTTTGCAAGCTCTGCTGGGTCCCCGCAGGACCAAGGCAGGCTCCTGCAGTCTTCGCTGCTCTGGCTTTCCTGTTTGCAAGCTTTGCTGGGTCACCACAGGGCCGAGCAGGCTCCTGCAGTCTCCGTTGCTCTGGCTTTCCTGTTTGCAAGCTTTGCTGGGTCACCACAGGGCCGAGCAGGCTCCTGCAGTCTCTGTTTCTGTGGCTTTCCTGTGTGCACGCTTTGCTGGGTCCCCGTAGGACCCACAGGGTCGAGCAGGCTCCTGCAGTCTCCGTTGCTCTGGCTTTCCTGTTTGCAAGCTTTGCTGGGTCACCACAGGGCCGAGCAGGCTCCTGCATTCTCCGCTGCTCTGGCTTTCCTGTGTGCAAGCTTTGCTGGGTCACCACTGGGCCGAGCAGGCTCCTTCAGTCTCTGTTTCTGTGGCTTTCCTGTGTGCACGCTTTGCTGGGTCACCACAGGGCCGGGCAGGCTCCTGCAGTCTCTGTTTCTCTGGCTTTCCTGCGTGCAAGCTTTGCTGGGTCACCACAGGGCCGAGCAGGCTCCTTCAGTCTCTGTTTATGTGGCTTTCCTGTGTGCACGCTTTGCTGGGTCACCACAGGGCCGAGTAGGCTCCTGCAGTCTCTGTTTCTGTGGCTTTCCTGTGTGCACGCTTTGCTGGGTCACCACAGGGCCGAGCAGGCTCCTTCAGTCTCTGTTTCTGTGGTTTTCCTGTGTGCACGCTTTGCTGGGTCACCACAGGGCCGAGGCAGGCTCCTGCAGTCTCTGTTTCTGTGGCTTTCCTGTGTGCACGCTTTGCTGGGTCACCACAGGGCCGAGCAGGCTCCTGCAGTCTCTGTTTCTGTGGCTTTCCTGTGTGCACGCTTTGCTGGGTCACCACAGGGCCGAGCAGGCTCCTGCAGTCTCTGTTTCTGTGGCTTTCCTGTGTGCAAGCTTTGCTGGGTCACCACAGGGCCGAGCAGGCTCCTGCAGTCTCTGTTTCTGTGGCTTTCCTGTGTGCACGCTTTGCTGGGTCACCACAGGGTCGAGCAGGCTCCTGCAGTCTCTGTTTCTGTGGCTTTCCTGTGTGCACGCTTTGCTGGGTCACCACAGGGCCGAGCAGGCTCCTGCAGTCTCTGTTTCTGTGGCTTTCCTGTGTGCACGCTTTGCTGGGTCACCACAGGGCCGAGTAGGCTCCTGCAGTCTCTGTTTCTGTGGCTTTCCTGTGTGCACGCTTTGCTGGGTCACCACAGGGCCGAGTAGGCTCCTGCAGTCTCTGTTTCTGTGGCTTTCCTGTGTGCACGCTTTGCTGGGTCACCACAGGGCCGGGCAGGCTCCTGCAGTCTCTGTTTCTCTGGCTTTCCTGCGTGCAAGCTTTGCTGGGTCACCACAGGGCCGAGCAGGCTCCTTCAGTCTCTGTTTATGTGGCTTTCCTGTGTGCACGCTTTGCTGGGTCACCACAGGGCCGAGTAGGCTCCTGCAGTCTCTGTTTCTGTGGCTTTCCTGTGTGCACGCTTTGCTGGGTCACCACAGGGCCGAGTAGGCTCCTGCAGTCTCTGTTTCTGTGGCTTTCCTGTGTGCACGCTTTGCTGGGTCACCACAGGGCCGAGGCAGGCTCCTGCAGTCTCTGTTTCTGTGGCTTTCCTGTGTGCACGCTTTGCTGGGTCACCACAGGGCTGAGCAGTCTCCTTCAGTCTCTGTTTCTGTGGCTTTCCTGTGTGCACGCTTTGCTGGGTCCCCACAGAACCCACAGCACCGAGCAGGCTCCTGCAGTCTCAGCAGCTCTGGTTTACGGAGATAATTAACAGACTCTGCAGCTCACTGGGGAGGACGGCTGTTTGTTAGCATGCTTTTGTCCTGTGACCGGCCCAGGATAAGCAGACATTTCAAAGCAAACCTGCAAATGTTTTTACTGCTGACAAAGGAGAGCGCGGATCAGAGTCATTAATAAAAGAACCTTGAAGGACAGCCATAGCAGGGGAGGGTTGGATGGGGAGGCCATGTTAGAGCAAAGCTGTGGAGACAGACTTTGGGCTCGCCATTGTAGTAGTCACAACAGGCCTAACAAAGAAAGCACTTGTTAGGACTGTAGAAAGAATGAGGCTTTGACGTCACGCTATTGTCTGCTTGTTGATGCATAAGAAGTGTGCCACTCTCTCCTGGCCCACACCAGGATATGACTCAGGCCTGTGTTTTGTATTTCTTTGATGCCAGGCTTGAGTCCAGGGGCATCTATGGAAGGCCGTGGGGCTGGAACAATCTCTGAAGTGGGGGTGCTGCCTCTCGACATCAATTGACGTAAGTGCCTTGACAGTAGTTTCACAGCCTCTGTTATATATTTTGAGATATTTGTACCTGGCTTCGTAAAGTAAGAACCACTTTATTCATGTACGTGAACCTCTGGAACACTGTGGCCTCCTCTTTTCACCTGTATCCCAGCACAGTGTTACTAACATACAATGTCACACTAAGGGCCTGATTTAGCGTTTCCAAAGGCCAGTTCCTTCACCACAAATGTGACGGCTATCTGCAGTATTACAAGTTCCATTGTGATGGCTATCCCATCCGCAGCATTACAAGCGCCATTATGATGGCTATCCCATCCTCAGTATTATATGTGCCATTGTGACGGCTATCCCATCCTCAGTATTATGTGTGCCATTGTGACGGCTATCCCATCTGCAGTATTACAAGCGCCATTATGACGGCTATCCCATCCTCAGTATTATATGTGCCATTGTGACGGCTATCCCATCCTCAGTATTATATGTGCCATTGTGACGGCTATCCCATCCTCAGTATTACAAGTGCCATTGTGACGGCTATCCCATCCTCAGTATTATATGTGCCATTGTGACGGCTATCCCATCCTCCGTATTATATGTGCCATTGTGACGGCTATCCCATCCTCAGTATTATATGTGCCATTGTGACTGCTATCCCATCCTCAGTATTACAAGTGCCATTGTGACGGCTATCCCATCCTCAGTATTATATGTGCCATTGTGACGGCTATCCCATCCTCAGTATTACAAGTGCCATTGAGAGGGCTAACCCATCCGCAGTATTACAAGTGCTATTGTGAGGGCTATCCCATCCTCAGCATTATATGTGCCATTGTGACGGCTATCCCATCTGCAGTATTACAAGCGCCATTATGACGGCTATCCCATCCTCAGTATTATATGTGCCATTGTGACGGCTATCCCATTCTCAGTATTATATGTGCCATTGTGACGGCTATCCCATCCTCAGTATTACAAGTGCCATTGTGACGGCTATCCCATCCTCAGTATTATATGTGCCATTGTGACGGCTATCCCATCCTCAGTATTATATGTGCCATTGTGACGGCTATCCCATCCTCAGTATTACAAGTGCCATTGTGACGGCTATCCCATCCTCAGTATTATATGTGCCATTGTGACGGCTATCCCATCCTCAGTATTACAAGTGCCATTGTGACGGCTATCCCATCCTCAGTATTACAAGTGCCATTGTGACGGCTATCCCATCCTCAGTATTATATGTGCCATTGTGACGGCTATCCCATCCTCAGTATTACAAGTGCTATTGTGAGGGCTATCCCATCCTCAGCATTATATGTGCCATTGTCACCGCTATCCCATCTGCATTATTACAAGTGCCATTGTGATGAATATCCCATCCTCAGTGTTACAAGTGCCATTGAGAGGACTACCCCATCCGCAGTATTACAAGTGCTATTGTGAGGGCTATCCCATCCTCTGCATTATATGTGCCATTGTCACGGATATCCCATCTGCATTATTACCAGTGCCATTGTGATGAATATCCCATCCTCAGTATTACAAGTGCCATTGTGACGGCTATTCCATCCTCAGTATTACAAGTGCCATTGTGACGGCTATCCCATCGGCAGCATTACAAGTGCCATTATGATGGCCTTGAGACCCTAACAGGAATGTAGTGCACATTACAAAGGCTATGATTGATTGACTGATTGATTGATTGATGATGGCTATCCCATTGGGAGCATTACAAGTATCATTGTGATGGCTATCCCATCCACAGTATTACCAGCGCCATTGTGATGGCTATCCCATCCACAGTATTACAAGTGCCATTGTGATGGCTATCCCATCTGCAGTATTACAAGCGCCATTGAGAGGGCTACCCCATCCGCAGTATTACAAGTCCATTGTGACGGCTATCCCATCTGCAGTATTACAAGCGCCATTGAGAGGGCTACCCCATCCGCAGTATTACAAGTGCCATTGTGACGGCTATCCCATCTGCAGTATTACAAACGCCATTATGACGGCTATCCCATCCTCAGTATTACAAGTGCCATTGAGAGGGCTTCCCCATCCGCAGTATTACAAGTGCTATTGTGAGGGCTATCCCATCCTCAGCATTATATGTGCCATTGTCACGGCAAACCCATCTGCATTATTACAAGTGCCATTGTGATGAATAACCCATCCTCAGTATTACAAGTGCCATTGTGACGGCTATCCCATCCTCAGTATTACAAGTGCCATTGTGACGGCTATCCCATTGGCAGCATTACAAGTGCCATTATGATGGCCTTGAGACCTCACAGGAATGTAATGCGCATTACAAAGGCTATGATTGATTGACTGATTGATTGATTGATGATGGCTATCCCATTGGGAGCATTACAAATATCATTGTGATGGCTATCCCATCCACAGTATTACAAGTGCCATTGTGATGGCTATCTTATTGGCAGTATTACAAGTATCATTGTGATTGCTATCCCATCCACAGCATTATAAGTGCCATTGTGATGGCTCTCCTATCCGCAGTATTACACGTACCATTGGATATATTGGAATATCCGTCACGTTTGTGACAGAGTATTCGTCGACCAAAGTTACTATATCCTTAGAGCGGCTCTACCGGCCATTAAAGGCCCGCTCCAGCATTAAAGGGCCTTTAGCAAGGGAGAAGGCCTTTAACAGCCAGTAGAGCCTGCTAAGGTGGGTTCTAAGGCTATTAGAACATTTCGCCTCTAGAGGGCAGAATGTTCTAATTTGTAAAATAAAGTCCTCATGGATTGAAATCCCCTCAGGCTCCATGATGCCTTTTGTTCAAAGTAACAAGAAACATTGGAATATTGGAGCTCCGGGCTTCTACCGGCCATTAGAAGACCACTGCACTCCATTGTCTTCAACAGAGCGCTCAACATTTCAATGTTCTAATTGTCATGAGACAGTTTGTACTTGAAACCACAACAACAGCTTTAGACCTAATAAAGGTCTCAACATTGTTTATGTTCCATCTAACCTCCATCCAGAATTCATGGGGAGGTTGCAGCATCCCCAAAAATTCCTATGTCCAGCGCCACTGATAGAGCGTGCATGATGCCCAATAGTAAAGCGTGATTATGAAGCTCAGCAGGTTCCTGCATGAGACCCTGAGCCACTAATGGGGGAGGCACAGAGGCATGATCTGGAATTTAAAGTTTTAAACCTTAACCCAAGAGCAGAAATAATCCATATATGGTCCAGGGAAAGCCTGAAATCTGAATGGTTCTTGTTGGGCTATTGGTGAAATCCAAGCAAAAGACACACAATTGATGGACGAAAAGCAGAATAAATCAAAACATTCACCCCCAGTCAGGAGATCTGGGTTATTCATTGTTTACCTATTGCTGGCACTTATCGACGTTAGTGGCTTTGTTGAGGCGTAACATGGGGAAAAGGAAAACTATGGAAGTTGCTGGGGGTAGTGGGGTAAGCTAGGCAACAAAAGGGAAAAGGGCTAGGAAGAATTTAAAACATCCTGGCAGTAACTGTGTCCTCGACACAATAGACACCTTGATTAACGAGTGAGAGGAAATCCCAGAGGACAGCCAGATAGACTCCCCAGCCAATAGATCTTCCTCAAGCCTGAGATCAAACTGCCCCCAACTATTCCTGCAATGTTTCAAAAACCTACCTGTGGGAGGGCGGGTTTGATAAACAGTCGGGGAGGCTGTATGTATTTATGACAAGGAAGGTTTTTATTGTCAACAGTGGAAGCGATATGTGGTTCAGGTTGTATTTCCTCCTGTTCTTCTCCCGAAGTGTCTTGGGTTGAACTTGAGCTTGACGGGTATTCCAAAGGTGATGTTTTTGGCTCCTCCTCCTTGGTGTCAAGGTGATCGACCTGGAGACTCATAAGAGGGAAAAAGAGGAAGCCGTCAGATATGGATTCTGTTTATGTAGGATGGACTTATACCCGTCACCACACCTTTTTGTGTTGGGTTGGTTTCTCTTGTGCTGGTTTTTAGGGTAGTGAAGGGGGCTATTTAGTGCCCAGGGATCTTTGGGGAGTGCTCAGGGGGCTTTTAACCAATGGTCCCAAACAAATTTATGAGTTTGGAGCAAAAAAGGACTCTTAGGTAATTATCCAAATTAAATCAAGAGTTTCCGTTAGGGTAATGAAATTATGCTGCGCCGCGAGTACTTTGGGCAAATAAGGAATTTCCCTCCCCTTACCCATTGCCCGCCCTGTTTCCACCACCCGCTTCCCACAACCCCACTCCATGGTCCCTCGAGCCGCTTTCACTCACCGGCTCCGCCGCAACTCTCCAGAGTTACGGCCGCTCCCCAGCATCCTCCGGAGGACACCACCAGTCCTTACACCAGCTCTCGTCAGGTTCCCCGGCTTCTCCTTTTGGGCCCGCGTCTTGTCCTTCGGGTACCGCGTCTTCTCTGTCTTCAGTGTCCTTGCTCCCGGATCCGCTTCCCGTTGTCCATGCACAGGGTCCGTCCTCACTCCTCTGCTCACTCGACTTCCTTCCTGTCGCCAGCGCACCACCGGTCTCAGACACATCTTCCCTGGAAATCGGCCTCCTTTCATTGGATTGTAAGGAGTGCATCCTGAGTCATTCTTTGTCACTTCCGGGTTCCCCTCGATGTCGGTGTCTCGCTGAGTCCGGGACGTTGCGCACAACCTGTTTCCGCAAGTCCTCTCACGGCAACACAACCCGTTGAGTCCTTCCTGTGCTTCCTGCTCTTTCTCACACTCCCATTAAAAAGACATCTACAAATTCAAAAAAGCCTCCACCAACAGCCCAGGATACACCCCAACCCCTTGTTTTGTCTACACTTTGTACTAGCAATAGTAATTCTCAGAAAGAAAAAGGGTAAGAAATTGCCATCCCTTGCTCAAATAGATTTTTATAGGGATGAACTTAGCAATAGCCATCACCATCTCCTACAGTAGAACGCGACATCGCAGTGCACTCAAAAAAAGACAAGACAGAGCCCTTGGACATCCACTCTACTGTGAACATATTAGGAGCTGAGATTGGCGTACTAAAAAACATGATAGAAAGCCTTACCACCATAGTGCAAACATTAGCTAAGGCAGATCCGCCTTTCAAATGGCAAGACATTTCCATACAGAGTCGCCACCCACTTGCCAACAATAACAATTTTATGCCATGAGAACCAGTGTTTCCTAGTAAAGCTAGTATTCCCCAGAACCCCGACCCACACCAACTAGGTATCCCTATTCTTTTACTAGCAAGCAAGCCACAAATACATAATCTGCTTGGGAATCTAACAGATCCAACATTAATATCCAAGAGAAGCTCAAAAGGCTAGCAGCTCCACAGAATCTTACAATTAGCCATGGGGCTGCACGACCACAGCAAGCTCAACTTTTACATGACCAATGTCCCAAAAATTAACACCAAGAATGCCTACAAGAGTTAGGAATCCCTGATAAACAAGGTGACTCATTGAATTCGCCATGTCAGGGGTTGTCGATCAGTGCTTAGAGACAACATTCTACAAGCATGGAGGTCTTCCTCCCCAACCTACCATCTAGATAATATCGAGATTCCCCTCAAGGGAACCGATTTGGCGAAAAACCTCCTTGCTCTGGAGTTTCGTACTTGTCCCCCCGATGGGTCCTCTATCCAACTTAGGCATTTCCCTACACATAAGCAGGACGGGTCAACAACCCCACAGCCATCGATACACCTGGTAGGCACCTCTTCTCTCAAGGCCATTGATCGACTAAAGGACCCGGTACTCCACTATTATGCCTTACCAATTGTAGAGCCTAGTTCCAATCATATAGCTAGCTCCCTTGCTACTTTGGTCTTTCCTAAGCTCCAAACCCACATCATGGATGGTACAGACAAAAAACTAGCCGCCGACACTCCTATACACTTACGTTTGCAAGTACCAGTCGACACACAAACGGACCCCTACACTTCTGCGCCAAACGCCAATATTGATTCTGCGGCCAAACATCAGCTGAACATTGTGTCGTGGAACGTGGCGGGCTTAAATAGTAAAATCCAGCTCTCCCATTGGAACAAATTTGTGGGTGACTTTGACGCCTGGCTCTTTCAGGAGAAAAGGAGTCTGGTCCCACTATACAAGGCAGGTTACACCTGCTTTCATATACCTGCAATTTCCACTGTAAGAGGGCGCCCATCTGGAGGTTTGATTGTCTGGATAAGTATAGCTTTAGATTGTCGAATCACCCCACAAACCAGCGGGCCCTGACATTTTGTGGCTAAGCATCAGGGGACCTGGGGCAGACTCCAAATAGAACTTTTTAATATTTACGCAAGACAGCAACCAACTCAGCATTAGACAAATGCCTAGCTAATTGCTCTTTCCAAGCACGAGTAGTAGTTGTGGGAGATCTTAACTGCACCTATGAACCACTGGTTATAGAGGATCTATCGGGAGCAGAAGATCAAGATAGCAAATGGGCAGTACCCCAACTTCACCTCCACATAGTAAAAGGATGGACACAATAAGTGCTCCAACTTAATGCTATTGCTATGGAGTATGGACTGAGGGCAACTAAGGAAGGTCTCCATCTAACAAGCAGGGCACTAACACTTTTAAAAGAGTCAGCTGCCCATCCCGGATCGACTACATACTCTTAGATGTTCAATTGTAGGGGAATGTGGTCGATATGCTAGCAGGCTCGACAACAGAGAGCGACCACAACCCCTGTGTCTGACTCTGAAGTCCCTGTGGGAGTCGAATAATACACCTCTGACAGCTACCAGAGACATAGCCCCATCTAATTGCAGAAAATTCTTGAAATGGAAGAAGGTCATTTTAAGTAATGCCAAGACCGCTGGTATCAAATATGAGCTTAACTGAGGCATAGCTAAGCTCCAATCTGTAGCTAATAGCGCAACAAGATTAAAAGACACCTCAAGGGCCCACGCGCACACTGTTGCCCAAATAAGCACACATCTCCAAGTCGAAGACACAAACAAAAAATCTAGCAGCATCACCAAGGATCCTTACTCCTGGTACAATAAAGATTGTAGGGCTAACAGATCAATTCTGGCCAAAGCCATCAAAGAGAAAAACCAGCTGCATATAAAATCTGCCAGAAAATCCTACCAAGTAGCCCTGCACAAGGCAAAGGCAAGTTGGGACGAATCACGCTGAGCACAACTGAAAGATGCTTGCTTAACTAAATACAATAATTTGTTTAGAAAATTAGTAACCTTGGGTAGCTATATAGGTTCCCATTCACCCTCAAACTATATTACCAGCCAGGTTTGGTATGACCAATTTAAAGGCCTTTATTCAGCAGTGGAGGCAAATACGGAAGGGGTATCAGACGGAGTAAATGGGTGCACGACAGAGGAGGAAAGCTTTACCCTTCTGGAGGCAGAAGCTTCAATAAGCAAAATCGTTCCCTCAAAAGCTGCAGGTCCTGATGGCTTGCCAGGTGATTTCTTCTTGGCTTATCCCAGTAACTGGGCTCGACACATCTTACTCCTAGCAAATGCCATAGTTGAGGGTCTGCAAGTCCCAGTGTCCTGAAAGAGCGCCAAATTGGTCCCCCCATATAAAAAGGGTGCAAGGGATGACCCTGCCAACTACAGACCAATTAGTCTGATAGATGACATGCAGAAGGTCTTTGACAGAATACAGACATGGTTCGAAGATGAGAATATCCTTTGCCAGTATCAGGCAGGATTCCCATCAAAGACTGGGACAATGGACCAAGTATTTCGATTGCTCCTCATTTATTGGAAGATAGCTGTGCTGGGCAAGGGCTGTCTTTATCTTGCATTTATCGATCTGAAGACTGCCTTTCTAATCCCTAGATTTAAACTGTGGACAGCGCTTGACGGGATGGGTATGACCCCCGTTCATCCTTAAATTACTGATTCGATTCCAGAAGGGAAAGGTCGCCCAGGTCAGGTGGGGGGAGCAGGGACAAACAACAGAGCGCATCCCTGTTAACAGAGGGGTGTGACAGGAATGCACCCTGGCCCCAACCCTGTTCTCCATATATATGAACAGGGTAGTCGTCTTCCTCCTCGAGGAGCCTGCCGACTCGCCCAAGATACCAACCCTGTTATCTGCAGACGATACCCTGCTGATATCCAAGACTCCTGCAGGGTTACAGCGTCTTATCAATAGATTTAAACTTTTCTCTGACAACATGGGATTGGTTATAGACAGCTCCAAAACCAAATTAATGGCCTTTAATTGCCGCAGGTAATACAAAAGTGGCCCCCTGCTAGGTGGTGTCCCCCTTGAAAAAGGCGATCTGGGCGTAAGATTTTCTGACAAGAAGTCCTGGGGACCACACATAGCGAAGATGTTGTTGGTACATAAAAGAACAACTGGAGTAATTGGAAAACATCACCTTTCACATACTAGTCCTGTAGGTCCAGCACTCCAAATCTATGAACTAAAAGCAGCCAGTTCCACCCTTTTCGGAGAAGCGCGGGGGTTCGACAAACTCGATGAGCTTTTCAGGTCAGAATATATGTTTCTGAAAAACTTGGTCATGGCACCCAAAAATGTCCCCCATTCCCCTTTATTGTTAGGTATGGGTAGGCGGTCATTGGGTGACATAGCTAGGTTGCGCCCTGTGCTTTCTTGGGCTCGGATTAGGCGGACCCCTGAGCTCTCTTCCTACAGAGAAGCTATGACTGAGATTATTAGCCTAGATACTGGCGGGAAAATAGGCTGAATTGCCAATATCAAAAGAACGCTGACAGCTATAATTCTCCAGGGCCGCTGGGCTAGTCAGGAACCCCAGAGGAGAGAGGAACTCAAACTCCTACACTGGGAATTGGTTGATTTAAGAGAGACCCGTAACCCTAAAGTGGGCAAATTAACACCAGAATTCTATTCTCACAAGCAAATCAGATACTTTGAGCCCTTCCTGAACACAATTAAATTACCAAGAGATAGAACACTCTACATCCATTTTAGGCTCGGAACTCTGC
Source organism: Lissotriton vulgaris (assembly GCF_964263255.1). Classification (NCBI taxonomy): domain Eukaryota; kingdom Metazoa; phylum Chordata; class Amphibia; order Caudata; family Salamandridae; genus Lissotriton; species Lissotriton vulgaris. The sequence goes on from NC_141689.1 coordinate 163,290,510, forward strand.
CAGTCCGTCAGGCAACAATAAAGTGGGGCCTAATCAAGGAGAAAAACTGCACATGTTGCAAGGCTCCAATTGAAAGCATTGGCCATTTAATGATTGCTTGCCAGGCGTATGAATCATCACAGGCAAAATGGCTGAAACCGCTTTGTTGACAACTGGGCTCATGAGATTACTATACAGCAATACGCATTCTTAGGTCCAATCCCATGCCGTTTTACACATGCTGTGTAGCAACATTTCTGGGACAAGCATGGCTTGTAAGGTGTAAGGGGCTCACAAGAAAGACATAGCCTTAATTGAAAGCAGATTGGCGGGCCCCACAACAGCAAAGGTGCACCACAACATTTAACATGTAATCTATAGTGTTCAATGAGTCACGAAGGATGATATTCCTCAATTAAATATCTTTTATTTCAAAAACACGGTTGAAGCACCATACAGCCGATGCGTTTCATCCCAACTTGGGACTTCTTCAGGGCTTCTGCAATTGATGTTAACTTCCGTGATGGTAAGAACACGAAGTTGATAAAAAACTGGCACCGTGAATGGCGAGAAATATGTCTCAGGGAGTAATAAATCAAAAAAGTCCCGCAAGTGTATCCGATGTACTTCAAAATATACTTCTAATGTGTCCAATCAAGATTCCATCTGATGCTATTAAATAAGAGAGTCTATCTAAAATCAGAATGTAGTTATCAAGTCCAATATATCGTAAAAACGAAAAAGTGCAGATATACATTCGCTGCCACAATCGATCTGCGATAGGACCGCTCGGCAAATTCCATAGAGGTTCCTCCTGACGACCGCGATGCGTCCTCCGGTGGTGTATTGGCGTGGACCTTAAAGCCCTATTATATAAGCTGTTGAATCCACTATGCACAAGCACTTTATTCACTAAAACTTTCTCCGTTAGCCAAAGAAAATTGAATGTCCTCCTGAATTCTTTTTATATTTCATTGTGACAACGAGAATTACATGATTTTATCTTAGCTTTTAATGATGATATGCACTAAATAACGTGAATTAAACTGTGTATATATTAATTGTTTCTCTGTTTTAAAGTTTTAATTTTCTAACTTTTTGGATATGAGATTTGCATCATTGTATTACGAGCTTAATTGATCATTGTGTTGCAGTAACATCTACACAAACCAACGATTATGTCAGTCTGTACTCTGCTTTTTTAAAGAACAGCAATTTGCCTTTATTGTAATCGTAGCTTTTATGACATCTCTGTCAAAATAAAGTATCAAATGTATGTAATGTATGTATGATATTCTGACACTAAGTCTGGTTGCAGTATGGCTGTTGTGCCTTTTTCTGTATGTTCAGGTAAATGAGTTAAACATGGAGAAAAGCACGGTTGAAGTCTACTAACCCCCTCCAGGATATTATTGAATGGATTTAAAAAGTTTGTGGCACAAAAAACGGATCTTTTGTGGCAAACCTTTTGTGTTTTTTGCGCAGCTCCTTATTGGATAGTGGACTTGGCAGGTGGTTACATTCTATAAATGATGATGGACGGGTGACACGTTAGTACAACCATCACCTGTGAGCAACACACTTCCATTGACAAGCTTTTCAAAACAATACAAATTCCTAAGAAGGGTGAAAAAAATAACTGTCACCAATGTGCCATCCATCGATACATGACCTATCAAAATTCTTTGTGAACTATGATGCTTACAATATATCATCCAACGGAGATGATGGACGAGCTGGACGAAGCGCTGAAACTTTTCAGGCTCTCACCCCAATCACAGATCTGGGCTAAATCCCTCAACATTCTTTAGCTCACTTCGCCACCTAAGTACAGACACAGCGATTTGCAAATCAGTCTTGACCCTGTGCCTCATGGGAACAGTCCAGCACAAACTGCCAAGCCAGGTCTTCCCTGAACCGTAAACAAGCATCCTGGGCCCGGTTTCGGGGTAACACCCCTCATCAGCCAGGCTAGCTTGAACACAGTGGCAAAGTGAGCAAGGGACCCATGTCTGGGCATACCCAGCCAAATTAGGGCGAAAAAACACAAACACAAGGAGATGATGGACGGGGCCTGAAACTTTTCAGACCCTCACCCCCTGTCACAGATCGGAGTAAAATCCCTCATCATTCTTTAGCTCACTGTGCCACCTCAGTACAGACAAAGCTATATGCAAATCAGTCTTTACCCTGTGCCTCATGTAACAGTTCCGGCCCGAACGGCCAAGCCATGTCTTCCCTGGACTGGAAACAAGCATCCTGGGACTGATTTCGGGTTAACACCCCTCATCAGCCAGGCCTCGCTTGAATCCAGTGGCAAAGCGAGCAAGGGACTGGACAGCAGCACATGCACAGAATATCAAACAATGCCTGCTCTGGTTGCAGGTCATTCGTGAGCTCACCTTCAGCAGGAACACAAAGTCAGGAATCATGTGCTTGACATTCCATGATGCCAAATGTTGGCTTCTTATAAAACAAATAAACAAACACCCAATACATATCACTCTTGCCGCACAGCAGTATTCACAGTTGCCTACTATGCAGCAGGATACCAAGGGCCTAATTGGAAGTTTGGTGGACAGGTATACTTCTTTACATCGTGATGGATATCCCATCCACCTTATTGGATAAAATAAAATGCACTTTTAATAATATGGAAGAAACGACCACCCGCCAAACTTGAAATCAGTGCTTATATCCTTTACTCCATAATCATTTATTTTGTATCGACATTTGACATTCACACTGACACTGACAGGAGTAAAACTCAGGCGTAAGCTAAATCTGTATGCGTGCGCTTTGAGGCTGTGGTTAAGATGGCTTGTTTACACTCTATTGATAGTAAACAACAAACAAAAAATTATCATCAAGTCGACAGGTGAACTCTGCCTTGACATTGCACTCAAGAAAGCACAAAGAAACAGCTTACAGCATAATGTATTTTTTTGACTGCAGTGCAATATGTTTTTCGGATTACAGCGTAATTTATTTTTCTGATTACAGCGTAATATATTTTTCTGATTACAGCGGCATATGTTTTCCTGATTACAGCGTCATATGTTTTCCTGATTACAGCATCATATGTTTCTCCGATAGTCTTTCTTTATGCATTCTTTTAGTCAAACACATTATGCTCATTGTGCAAATGCCAGGAGGCTGCCTTTGTGGCTGGACCCTTTCAGACATCAAGGCTTCTTTTCCTAGTGGATCTTTGGCTGACCTTCTCCAACAATGGCTTCTCACACCTTGAATTACATCAACTAACAATGCCCTTTAATGTGTGTCCTTGGTAATTGTTAATGCTGGATCCAGTAAATGTCATTCTGCTCAGTTCTGTCCCCATCTGCTAGGTTTCTTCCAAGGAAGAACTATTTTCTATCAAGTGTTATTATTTCACGCGTAGAAAGATATAAATAATTCATTGGGGCTCAGCACTTTGGGAAAAAATTGTATGTCATATGGTTGCCACCCACAGTCATTACCATCCTTCACCCACTTGAAGTTGACGACCCTGCCCCTACCATTGCCTACTTCACCTGCTACTGGCACTCCAAACTTCCAACGCCCCTGTATTTGTTTGAGTGATCTGCAACAATTTTGTCCCTTTTCTAAACATAACTTCTTTGGTGGGCCAGCTGTGGTGTAGAGTTATTAGCAGCTTCCTAGCTAGGATGGTGCAACAATATAGAAACCTAAACACATGCATTGAATGATTATGTTTGTCTGAAAGACAGTTATACATAGAAAAAAGGGCTCTGCATCCACCTCGTTAGCTATTGCTCAGTCGTATTGTAATTCACATGCTGGACCAGCCCACACCGCTTCAGGGCACATACAAAGTTCAGTTCTCTATGGTCATTGCCTGTGTGGGAAGCCACTGTGTGTCTGTATTTCTATTTTTTTTTTAAAATAATTTTTGTATTAAAAGAATGAACACAGAGTTGAAACATTACATATCTCCGAGGATATCTAGCAGATATACAAAGGATAGTATAATCTATTTGATAGTAGAGAATCTATTTTGTAGATAGGTTGAAGTATTGCATTTCAGGGTTTTAAGATCTTAAAGATGAGCCTTTTCCTAAAAAGTAACCAGTGCAGAGAGTGTAGTATTGGGGAAGAAGGAGAACCAGACCTGAGATTACACACCAGTCTGGCTGCAGTGTTCTGCACCACCTGCAATTCAGACAGTAAGGTTTCATTTGCACCTGCAAGTAAAGCTTTCCCATTATTGAGACAACTTGTAATTAAGGCTTGAACTAGGGTTTTCCTTGAGGTGCGAGCTTGGGGCAAGATGGCGGCCGCTTGAGTGGCCGGTGCAGAGCGGCAGTGAGGACACTGACTTGAATGAAGCCCAAAGTTTAGCGCATATCGGAGTCTGTCGGTTTATAACCTGCAGATGGTAACGTACCCGTGTATCGAGGTTTTTGAAGTGCTGGATCGGGTGCAATGCTGGTGGCTTTCGCCCGTCACGGCTCAGCGAGGCTGATACTAAGGGCGGTTCTGCAGGCGCTGGAGGCTTTCGTTCCCGGCCGCTACGCTTCGGGAGGAGGGCGGAGCCTGCAACTGAATCGTACGCGGAACTCGACACGGTGCCGACGGAGCAGCGGGAGTTGCAGGAGTGAGGTGAAGCTGCGCACAGAGTTTGCCGGGGATCGTAGCCGATCTGCATATCGGCAGAGGAAGTGGTCCCAGTGGTCCCAGTGCAGAATGACAACTAATTAGAATCTGGGCTCGAAAACGAGCAATACAAGGAAAAAAGCACCAAGAGAGGAAGTCGAAAATGCAGCTTCAGATGCTACACGAGGGGAAGAATATCCCCAGCAGGATCAGCAGAAAAAGAGGCAACAAGGAGCTCCCAAGACCCGGCTGCCAAATGCCTCCGTTTTGGACATGCTGGTCAAAGCGGGTAAGGAGAAGGGCTCTAAGGATTTGGGAGAGGGTAATACTACAGATGAGGCTCATGAACAGGGGACTCATTCCATACCCCCCTGACTCCAGTACCTGGAGAAATAACTTTGACTGTAGTTGATAGCGTAATAGAAGCTGTAAAGCCTGCAGCCACTAGCAATGAGAACTTGGAGTCTACGGTGCCCCCCCCCAGGGTTGGAGCAGCCCGCTAACGTCTCGTACTTACTGGCTAAATGCACTGGGGAGGATAACATCGCTGTTAAAGCAGAAACAGCCGGCTCATTAGAGTCTCCAGTAGCTGAAGTAGAAGCATCTTAGACGGGGCAACAGGTGGAGGTGGATGTGAAAAAGAGAACGATCCAAGTGATGCCTTCTTCTCCGTCTTGGATGGAGGGGCAGAGTGGTCCGAAGAGGATGAGGAGTATAGCTCTTGTGTGGGGTCAGATACTGAACCCGAGGATGATCTGCCGGCCACCACCGTGAAATCAAAAAAGGCTGTCTGGGGTCAAGAGCAGGTGCAACTAAGCTGGGACCATTCTTCAGACCAGCCCCTCCTAGGTAGCCCTTTGATGGAACAGGCACAAATGTCCCTGCTCGAGACGATACACCAAGAGATTCTAGCACATAGGGAAGAAACGCGCCAAGACAGTCGGAAATCACAGGCTGCGATGAGAAAAATGCGGGGAGTGGTGCGGAAACTCTCTAAGGCATGTGCCACCACGGGGGACAGAGTGTCAAATTTGGAAGAGCGGTGGTGGCAACTGAAACCGAGATGGCAGAGGCTGTGTCCAAGGTCGATGCTCAATGCTCCCAAGTGACAGATATACAGTGGAAGCTGGAGGAGATGGAAAATAGGCTTCGAAGAAACAACCTGAGAGTTTTAGGAATTCCGGAGGGAGCTGAAGGATCAGACATCAGAGCCTATATCATCAAACTTTTCCAGCAAGCTTTCCCTGAGCTGTCGAGTTTGGATTGGCCAAAGGAGCAACAAAGAGTGCACCGTACCCCGTTTAAATTAAGAAGGAACGCTAAGGAAGGGGACAAACCCAGGGCGGTGCTGATATTTCTGGGCAATTTTGTACTACGACAGGCGATCGCTGAGAGGGCAAGACCGGACGCCAGGAGAAACTGCGATGGGGTGTTGTTTTTCGTCCGTCCGGACTTTTGCCACGTGACTGTGGAAAGACGCTGGCGTCTTAGGGGGTTGATAAAGCCCTTTCAGGACAGGAAACTCCAAGCATATTTAATAAATCCAGCACAGTTAAAAATCATCAATGAAGGGAAAACAATGTACTTTTCATCTGAAGTCAAGGCCAAGGAGTATCTTGATAGCCTGGGCAAATAGACCCAGATAATAGGTCTATCTCTAGGGGTTATCCTGAATGGTATAAACAGCTGGAAATATGTTATTGGACAGGGGCTTCGAGTGCGTGAATACTTTGCTTGCTTTCTTTTTTCTCTTTATATGGGCTTTTTAGTTGCTAAAGAGTTGTTCTTGTGCTGTCCTCACCGCAAATACTGCACGTCCGTCACATGCACAGACAAGATCTGTGCGCCTCACAGAGTGAGGGGTTGGTGAGTAGGGGGGTAGGGTGGAGGGGTGGGGGGGTGTGAAAAGATGAAAATTGAAAAAGGGAGTTTAAAGTGCATCACAGTGGTTTTGAGTGTATTCGGACATAACGAGTATTTGATAATAACTAATAGGCTTAAGTTGCAGGGCATGCTGGTACATCAAATCAAAAGTCAGGATGTCAGACATCAGAATCTGTACAGTAAATGTGGGGGGGTGGCTAAATGACTGGAGGAAGAGACAAAGACTGGCTCATTTTGTTAAATTTAATAAGATCGATGTTCTTTGTCTCCAGGAGACGCACCTCCCCTGGGCAAAGAGGAACCTTCTGTTTTTAAATGGGTTTGACTTGGCTGCCTGCTCATCACAATCCTCAATGATCAGAGGGGTCGCTATTTTGGTTAGGAAGTCTCTGGGAGGTGTTAAAAGGGTGAAGGCAGACAGTTGTGGCAGATGGGTGATCTCAGAGTTGGAAATGGGCTTTACCCTAAGCGTAATTTATGGCTCTAACGGGGACGACCCAGAGATTTTCAATCTTTTGGAGGTTGAATTAGTTGGTTAGCTGGCACCTGTAATAGTATGTGGAGATTTAAATATCTCAGCCAACTGGGTTGATAATGTAAATTATGTTGGTCGGAAGCCCCGGGTCTTTAGGGCGATAAAAGCACTGATGGAATCACTGGGTTTAGTGGACGTTTGGGGTACTAAGGAGCCCCAAAACCCTGGTTTTACTTACTTTTCAAACCCAGCTCAGAAGCACTCCAAGTTGGATTATCTGTTTATTTCCACTTTGGAAATTAATAGAGATGTCATATCTAGGTTACCGAGGGTGCTCTCGGATCACAATCCCTTGGTAATTACATATCAAAGGATTTGTGGGGAAAGGGTAGGATCCTCCTGGTCTTTTGAGAGGAGATTATTGGAGGATGCTAGATTTGTTACCCAGATTAAGAGCTGGTCTGATGATTTTTTCTCTGCCAATAGGTATAGCTCATCCCGTATTATAGTATGGGAATCGTTCAAAGCGACTTTGAGAGGTGAAACTGTTAGCTTTTCAGCTAAATTGAGGAAAGAAGACAGGTTGGCTGAATTGCAATAATTGGAGAGGCTAACAATTATTGAAGAAGAGCATGTTAAGGCTATCGCTTCAGAAGAGAGGATGGTAGTAATAGCCACAATGCGCTTATGGCCATTAAGGAAGATCTACAGAAAGTGGTTACTCAGAAGGTGATCGGGGAATATCAGGCTACAAGAACCAACCGGTATGAAACTGGAGAACACGCCGGTAGAGCCCTGGCTCTCCGCCTTAGGCAAGAGAAGTCTAAAAATGTAATTACAAAGATAGTTGAAAGGGGTAGGGAATATACAGAAGCTAAGGAGATTTTACATGTTTTTAGAGACTTCTATCAGAGACTGTATGATGAGGAGGCAAGGGACGGAGGACAGCAGGTTAATATGGGCGACACAGGTCCGCGCCTTGATGTCTCACTTCAAGAAAAACTCGATAGAGACATTACCGAAATGGAGGTAAAGGCTGCCCTTCAGGAGTTAGCCTCAGGGAAGGCCGCCGGTCCCGACGGCATTCCCTTGGAGGTATACAAGCGCATTGAATCAGAAATCATTGTTTTGTTAGTAGATCTTTTTAATGGGATTGTTTGTACTGGGCTGACCCCGGATTTGTGGAAAGAGACGAACATTATAATATTTCATAAAAAAGAAAACCCAGGGAGAACCCGGGTAAGCATGGGCGGAAAATCCGTTTCGCTCGCGGATTTTGCGGATTTTCGGGAAATTCGCAATCCGCGAGATTCGCGAATCTCCCGCAAAATCCGCAAATCCGCGAGCAGCGGATTTTGCTTGCACTGCTCACACTGTTCGCGTGAGTTCGCGGCTTCCCAGTACAACTTCGCGCCCCGCGAATAAGTGCTAAATTGCAGAAATACGATCTTAGCAAAACTGAAACTACTTACCAGGTTCAAAAGTTCAGGCTCATCATTAGTAGCCATTTCCTGTAGTGCTTCCTGAGGGGCCCCTCCAGAGTTCAGTTGCCAGTTGCAACTATTATGTGACCCTGCTCTGAACCTCAGAATAGTTACACATATGCCACAAAGGTCCTGAATTACAGCTAAGGGAGACAAGCAGGAGCCAGGCTGGAAGTTAAAATCCATTAATCAGCCCCTAATTCATTATTGTCAGTTGGGGCAGGGCAGGTGTTGTAACTAATTTTGCAACAATGAAAGCACTTAGCAAGTGCAAAAGATCACTAATCAGGGCGCACTAAGGAAGCAGGTGCCAGCTAAAAAAATATTCTGTGACACATTAATCAGCCCCAAATTAATTCAGGTCACTTGAGGCAGGGAAGGTGTGCTTTGCTTTGCCGAAAATAATGTACACTGGACAACCAGAGGGTGTGGTGATGAAACAGAGGGTGGCATGGGTGGGCCAGAGGGTGGCATGAGTAGTCAGAGAGTGGCAGTGGTGACAGAGAGTGGCAGTGATGAAGAAGAGTGTCCCAAACAGGCTGGACACGTAGAAACAACAAGTTCGCAAAACTTGCGACCCGACAGGTAAGTTCGCAAATTGCGAAATTGTAAAAACCCTCGCGAACTGGCAGAAACACGGGCGAACACAAAAAAAAAAAAATCCGCAAATTCGCGGGAATTAGCGGATTTTGCGGATTGCGAGTTCGCAAATCCGCAAAATTCGCGAACGCGAGATTCGCAAAATTCGCCCATGCTTAAACCCGGGGTCTTACCGACCAATTTCATTGATCAACTCTGACACCAAGTTGTATTATAAGATTTGGGCTTTGAGGCTGGGCAGGATTATTGGCAGTCTCGTCTCCCCTTGGCAGCATGGGTTTGTCCCTGGCCGTGGCACGACGGATCATACCAGCAGAGCAATAGCTCTATTTGACGCCCATCTGCCACGGGAGAACGGATGGCCATGATCCTGCTCGACGCAGAGAAAGCTTTCGACTGTGTGGTCTGGAGCTTTCTCTGGGGTATTTTGGCAGGAAGAGGGTTTGGGCAGAAAACCATTAGAGCGCTCAGAGCGATGTATCAAGATCCTGTTGCTAGAGTTACGGTCATGGGCGAGAAATCGGATCTGTTTTCTATAAAGAGAGGAACCCGTCAAGGGTGCCTGTGCTCCCCGATTCTTTGCTCTCTTTATATTGATCCTCTTATCCAGGCCATATTAGGGTGTCCTAGACTAAGACCAGTGGTTAATAATGGGTACGAAAACAAAATTTTAACATACGCGGATGATCTCGCTGTATTTTCATCTGATCCCCAGCAGGCAATGATCATCCTGTCCGAGTTGACAAAACAATTTGGTGCTAGCTCTGGGTACTTATTAAATGAAGCAAAGACCCAGATTATCTGCACGAAAAACATAGTTAAATCAGATTCAAGATATGTGGATGCAGCTGTATACTTAGGGGTGACAATTAATGCTGCAGTAGAGAAAATAGTGGAAGGAAATTTTAAACCGCTCATTAAATCAATATAGACCGATTTGAGAAGGTGGGACGGGCTACATCTCTCATTGATTGGAAGGGTAAATGCGGTCAAGATGACGATGTTCCCTAAGATATTATACCTCTTCAGGGCCATACCACTATTTCTGGAGGAGAAAATAATTTTGAATTTAGAATCTATATTTATTAAATTTATTTGGCAATTTGGGAAGGTAAGGCGGTCCACAAACCTTCTGTCTCTCCCAAAAGAAAGGGGTGGACTGGCTTTGCCTAATTTAAGATTATATCATTGGACATGTCTTTTGACTCAAATGACCGTGCTCTTCCAGCCAGTGGCTTCTCATAATGATTTAAGCCCCGAAGTTCAGCAGCCCCCTTCTATATTTGAGCTGTTGTTAGGAAGGAAGGCGATGGGCTTAATGCTTTGCGAAGGTGAACGAAGATTTTATAAAATAGCGAGATATAAGATTATTGACTGTGTCTGGAGGGTATGGAAGGCCTGTAGAAACCTGTGTAAAATCCCCAAAGTTACTCCATATATTCACATTTACAATTCTAGCCTATTCTCAGGGTTAGGTGCAGATAGGACCCTTAAAGTTTGGAGAGGGCTGGGCATTAAGACTTTGTGGGAATTATTGGATGAAGAAGGGATTGTAAGTTTCGAGGCCCTACAAAACGTTTTTGGAATCCCAGGTAATCATTGGTTTGTATATGTCCAACTGGCTCACTCCCAGAAGGCTATGAAACCAAAACTGCCACCTCCCGATAACAGCCCTCTTCTGGATGCATTGACTAGAGATTGTAAAAAAATGTAAGACCCTTTATAACATCCTTATCCTAGAGATCCAAGATGATGTTGATAAGACCGAGGTAGCTTGGTCTTGTCAGGTGCCCCACAAGTCTTACCTTTGCTTGTGACGCAATTCCGCAGAGACGACAAGAGCACCCGTCCCTGTACCCACCTGACCCTCGTGGAAGGCAATACCCAGCAGGGATGAGATGGACGCAGGGATGGGAGCCAGGGTGTAGGGTAAAAAAGGGTAGCGTGGAGCTGGCGGGACGTCCCGGTGTCAACTGGAAACCAAGAAATAGCAAGATCAGAAACAGAGTCAGACCCGAAAAGGAACCACCCCCTACATACACACACAGGCCTTGTAACACTCGGAGGACTCACCAATGCGTCCGAGACGGAAGGTCCCCCAATGGTTTCAGCTTCAGTTATGAATAGCGGTAAGGCGCTCCTGCGCGCTTCACCCAAGTTCAAACAAACAGAAAACGCTCCTGCGCGTGTCACCCAAGTTCAAACCAAAAGAAAGCGCTCCTGCGCGTGTCACCCAAGTTCAAACCAAAAGAAAGCACTCCTGCGCGTGTAGCTAACAACGGTGAGTCATCACTCACCCAGTGGCATCCCTAAAGTAACCCCAAGCCTGTTGGCTGAGTTGTTTCCCTTATAGCGCTCCTGCGCGGTCGGAAACCGATGAGTACAAAACCCAAAACAAATCTTCAGGTTCACAAAACACCCTCAAGGCGCTCCTGCGCGTCGAGGGTTACAGAAACAAAATAGGCACTGTCCTGGAACCCCCAGGAGAAAGGAACAAACAAGCGCTCCTGAATGGAGCAGACGTGAGGCAGTGTTGCGCTCCAGCGCGGCTTCTCCGTGGTGGCAGACGAGTCTTTCAGGAAGCGCTCCGACGTGTGGCTGACGTGACAGCTGAGGAGCGCTCCAGCGCGGCTCGTCTCGCACCAGGCAAGCAGGTCTCAGGAAGCGGGATCCCCAGCAAGGAATCCGAAGCACCGAGCCGGCGGGAAAAGTGAAGTTTAAACGTTTCCCCCGGAAGTGCATCAGTGCTCCCAGGCCACTGCCCGGGACTAGACCGGGAACTCAACTTCCGGACGGAAGTGAGTATTCCGGCTTTCCATGTGTGTATGCGGGGATGGCCGGCCGCGGCAACGCCGCAAACCGTGACAGGTCTAGAAAACTGGGAAATCCAGATATAGATGTCGACTTGGCCCTTTTATTGAATAAAAAGATCTTTAGAGCCACAAACTTAAGAGCCCAGCACTACAAAACGGTGTTCAATCTGTACTATATCCCGGCAAAATTATTTGCATGGGGGTCAGAGCTGATGATACGTGTCCAAGATGTGGGGATGGAAAAGCAGACTTATTGCACATGTTTTTCAATTGCAGACTCCTGACCCAGTAAAGAATGAGATCAAAACATTTTGGGAGGGGCTGCTAGGTCATAAGATCGATTTATCCCCTACCCTGATGATCTTGGGCACCGATTCTAATTTAAATCTGGGGAAAGAGGACGAAGCCTTGGTGTTTATATCTGTGGCTGTGCTCAGGATTTTGATATCAGCGGGTTGGAAGGATGTTGGTGCCCCGTCATTTCAAATGTGGCTCTCTAGGCTTCTTGGAATTCATAATATTGAGTCATGTCTGTACGAGCGAAAGGGGTGAAAACACGGGATTTTGGAAGAAGGATTTGGGCCCCGGTTACAAATTGGAGGCAGACTAAGATGTAATTGCTTGAGATGCAACTTTGCACTTTATTTGTTTTATCTCACGTTTTTTTAAAGATCCCGTTTTATGAATTGTGAATAAGATGAATTAGGCCCTATACAATTGGCCTTCGGAGTTCTTATGCATTTTGTAGTATCTGTGTAAAGTATTTATTTATTGAGTCTGTTGATCAATTGATGTTTTTATGTCCGGACTAATTCAAAAATGTTTTTTATCTTTGTGATGCATTCCAATTCCCAATAAAAATATTTTTTTTTAAAAAAAGGGTTTTCCTTGTGGTAGAAAGAAGCCAAGAAAATGCTTTTTTCATTAGAAGCATGGTGGCAAAACAAGTTCCACAGAGGGTTGAAACATGTTCTCCTGTACTCGATTTTTGCCACTTTTTCTTTGCATCTGCTACTTTGGTAATTCTGCATGTTTGCTCTTCATTCCCCTCAGGTCTTTTTCCCGCCCCTTCACTCACACTGCCTTTTCGTGCACTCCCTACCTCAATCCTGCCTTTCCCACGTTTCTGCACTGCTGCCTCCCGCACCCCTTTCAGCCTAATGGTGTGTTGATGGCACACAAAAAACAAACACTCAGTGCCAAGAACCCTGGTCCTCCCACACACCAACTGCTACCCTCTGTGGGCCCTCTCAACCCATCCATAGCTCAGGACAGTGCTTTGGTACAGCACCACATAACAGCAAAGGGGCATTCACGTAAACCGCCTCCAAGATATCATGCACTATCCCACACTCACTGCTCAAAACTCCAGATTCTACAGCACCCAACACCCCATTCTCTCTCACTCAAGAGACACCAATCACGCCACACTCCACACTCTTATGCATGCTCCTCAACACATGCTCACTCCTCAAAAATTCCACAGAAATATGGGACATGATACACGAACAGACCAGGCCTGCTCTTCCTCCTCGAGATGTGGCTGAACCTCACATTGGCCCCCAACATCACCACAGCTATCCCTCCCGGCAACAAGATCACCAGGCAGGAAAGGCAGAACAAACTGAGGGAGAATTTCCATTATCTTCAAAGACGCCATTAGGTGCACAACTTCCATGGACACATTCACCAGCAACATGGAAAACCTGACGTTCAAACTCCATATTACAGCCAACTCACCCCTGAGTGGCACCCTCATCTACAGACCACCAGGGCCAAGCACACAATTCACTGACATCATTTCAGATTTCGTTACTCCCCTCATTTCAAACTCCAGCACCTAAATCCATCTCAGATACTTGAACTCCCACCCGAAAGACAGTGATGACCCTAACTCAAAAGCACTACTTGAAGATCTTGGGATCCTTGACATCATTCAACATGTGAAAGGACCCATGCACATAACTGGGCACTTTCTGAATCAAATCTTCAACACTGAAAAGCCCACACTGATCACCTGGATTGACCATGACCTAGTCAAGTCCAGCATTCTCATCCCACACAAACTCGACCAAAGATCAACCAGCACAAGACCAATCCATCAAAAGGCGTCAATCGGCCATTGACCTGGATCCTGGCTTGTGGCCCTATATATGGGGCCATAATCCTGGTGATCATCTGCGGGCCCAGACCAAACTTGCGAAGGGTCGCCTTGAGAAAGGTCCAGTCCACCCGGCCAAACGCCTTCTCAGCGTCCAGTGACAGAAGGCATGCCGGGATTTTCCAGTGGTGGACCTTCCCCAAGAGATGCGCAAGCTTGCGAACATTATCCGCTACTTGTCGGCCATGAATGAACCCAGTCTGGTCAGGGTCTACAAGTCCCGGCATGTAAGGGTCCATGCATTTGGCGAGAAGTTTGGTGTAAATTTTAAGGTCCGAATTCAGTAGAGCAATAGGGCGATAGGACGCACACATCGTGGGGTCCTTCCCGGGCTTTGGGATCAGCGCGATTTCGGCCATTTCCACATCAGGGGACGGACCTACGTCATCCGTGAAGGAGTTGAACAGGCTCAAGAGGTAGGGCCGAAGCTGGGCCTCAAAAGTGCGATAGAAAGATAGGGGCAGACAATCCGGCCCTGGTGTTTTCCCCAAGGGGAGGTCCCTAATTGCCGCCGTAATCTCCTCCGCAGTGATAGCGCCCTCTAGCTCCGCTGCACAGGCCGGAGGCAATGGGGTGCCCTCGTAGTTATCAAGGACAGTCGCTAGCGCAGCTGCCGAGATGGGTACCTTCTCATACAGGGTGGTGTAGTACCCCAGGAATGCATCCTGTTTAGCATTCTCCGAGACAGCTCTGGTACCCTCTGGGAGCTGGACGTTAGAAATGTGGGCCTTGGCCGCCCGCACTCGGAGCCTCCCCGCCAGCAACCGCCCCACCTTGTCTCCGCCCTCGTAATATCTCTGCTTTAGCGCCAGCAGAGAGTGTTCTGCCTTGTTGGTGCGTAGAAGCCGAAGCTGCCCCCTGAGGTTGGCCAGCCGCCTCCTAGACTCTAGCGTGGAATTTATTATTTATTTTATTTTTTTTATTTATAAGGCGCAACAGCTACCCAAAAAGGGTTTCCCGGCGCCGAGACACAGCATAATGATGGTAGGGAATTACTGGTTATTCTAGTTATTGTTCGAATAGCCAAGTCTTAACGTGCCTTCTAAATCTAGCATGGTTTTCCTCCTTTCGAATGAAGGGAGGGAGTGCGTTCCAGAGGGATGGTCCAAGGTGGGCAAAAGATCTGCCTCCCATTCTTGCCAGTTTGAATCTTGGTACGCAGAAGTTGGCAGCTGATTGCGAACAAAGGTTTTGCTTGGGAGTGTAAGGATAAGCCAACGCTAGAAGGTATTTGGGTGCAATGCCATCTTTGATTCTGAACATGTAGTTCAGGGCTTTGAAACGGATTCTGCTTTCTACCCTGAGCCAGTGGAGTTCACGGCGGTAGCTCGAGACTCCGGAATTTTTGGGGATTCTGCACAGTAGTCGAGCAGCTGCATTTTGGACAAGCTGTAGTCTACTGACTACCGCTTTGTTGGAACCAAGGTACAGAATATTGCCGTAGTCAAGCCGTGATGTTATGAGGGCATTGACAACGTTTTTTTGAGTGGAGGAGGGCAGCATCCAAAGGATTTTCCTCAGCCATTTGAAAATGGTAAGGCATAGGCCGACAACTTTGCTAGCCTGTTGATTCATGGAGAGGGAGCTATCCATGATGACTCCCAAATTACGTACTTGAGTAACTGGGGTGGGAAAATTTCCCATCTGGCTGGGCCAGTGTGAGAGATTCCAAAGTTCTCGTTGTTGCCCTAAGAGAAGAATCTCTGTTTTGTCTCCGTTAAGCTTTAATTGATTTCTTGTCATCCAATTAAGGATGTTTTGAAGCCCTAATTTATGGAGAGACAGAGATGATGGACAAGATTCAGATAGGGAGAAAATAATTTGGGAATCGTCGGTGTAGGTCATGAGGGTAAATCCAGATCTTTCCGCTAGGCCGGCCAGGGGTCTGAGGTAAAGATTAAAAAACAGGGGGCTCAAAATAGATCCCTGTGGCACTCCATGAGGGGCTTTAAAGGTGTTGGAGCAGGCCAAGGAGGATTTAATTTGGAATGTCCGTTGAGCCAAGAAGGACCGGATCCATTCGAGCGCTTTCCCACGGACACCGTTTCTGTATAACGCCTTGATGAGTGTTTCGTGGGATATGGTGTCAAAGGCCGCGCTCAGGTCTAAAAGCACGAGCGCGACCGTTTGACCATTATCAAGGAGGTTCCGGATGTGTTCCGTAACTCCTAGGAGGGTGGTTACTGTCGAGAAACCAGCCCGAAAACCCGATTGCGAAGGGTGCAAGAGCGAATTGTTTTCAGCAAAGGTGGATAAGACCGAGTGGACGTGTCTCTCCAAGCATTTGGAGAAAGCAGGGAGCAAAGATATAGGTCTATATTTAGCCGGGAGTTCCGGATTTGCTGTGGGCTTCTTTAGCAATGGCGTTATCATGGCGTATTTCCAGAGAGCCGGAACTCCGGATCTTGCACCTCAGCCCTTTTGATGTCCTTCGTCAGGTCTACTTCCAGCTTACCAGCTTCACGCCTCCGCGCTATCGTCAGAGAGGTAATATGACCCCGGATTGTGGCCTTGAAGGCATCCCAGATCACAGGGTAGGGGGTTTCCAGAATGTCGTTACAAGCAAAATAGGAGTCTATGGCCTCCCGGATGCTGTCGACATCTGCGGCGTCTCGAAGGATGCCCGGCGGCAGGTACCAACGTGTCTCATGACAGGCACACACATTTGGGTCCCGTAGCATGAGCGTGATCAGACAGGGAGATGTCCGATATAGAGGCCCCCACCATGTCACGCACTAGATCCAGCGAGGAAATTAAAAAGTCGATGCCAGAGTACGACCGATGGGCGTGCGAGTAGAATGAATAATCCCGCAGTCCTGGGCAATGGTAGCGCCACGCATCTATTAGCCCTAGCTCCGAGATCTGCCTACCTAACGCAGAAGACATAGCCCCAGTGCTGTTTAACGTGGCGTCGCTACGATCCATGTCCGGGTCCCAGACTAGATTGAAATCCCCTCCCAGGATCAAGGCAGGGTCCCCGCACGGGATCTGTTCCCGCAGAAGCGTCTGGAGGTATCTGTCTTGCATCTGGTTGGGTGCATAAAGGTTGCACAGGGTAAACTGGCGCCTCCCCAATTGCACTTTAGCTTTGAGAAAGCGCCCATCCCCACCCTTAAATGGCCCAGTGTCTCCCCACCTGAAGCCAGCCCTGCACAATATTGCCACCCCCACCGTTTTAGTGTCTGCAGCGGCCCAGAATTGGATAGGATACTTGGGGTACGCCATATGTTTCGTGTCCGCTTGCCGCAGATGCGTTTCCTGCAGGAATATAATGTCAGGGCAATGCTGGAGAAGGTAACGCCATACCTGCCTACGCTTATTAGGGGAGTTTAAACCTTTAACATTGAGCGTCAAGACCTTCAGGGCCCCAGGGGAGTTCGCAGCAATTGCGTGCAGCAACTAAAGTTCGCCCATGCCCCCACTCCAGCCGCTCCAGAAAGAGGATATGTTTGGGCATCTCTACACCCCGTCCCACCCAAGAAGCTGCAACCACCCATGTCCTGCCCCGTCACACACGAAGAGAGGCTGGAGAAAAAGAGAGAAAGCCAGAAAGGGGAGAGGAAAGGAGATAGCTGTAAGAAGTTCCATAAACAGCCGAGTAGGCCGTCTAACAAAAGAGGTCAACGAAGGCCAACAGGGCCATAGTGAACTGTCCCTGTCACCAGGCATCCTCTACCCAAGGGTTCGGAAGCACTCAGGAATGTCCCTTCCTAAGGGACAGTATGGGGGAGTACCTACAGAAAACCCAGGAGACAGCAACCCCTGGGCCCCACTACCCCTGCCGTCCGATCGGGAAAGGGGGGCTGTCATACATTTGCATACTCCAGGGGAATGTGACACTGTTCATCATAGACCACACGGAGCGGCCCGGTCAGGACAACTAAATTGGACTCTCCGTGGGACCAGGGGCGCCCCGAGAGCTATATAAGAAGAGCCAATCCTCTGTGGCTTGCAGTGCCGCATCGTCGTCAAAAAAGGGGTGCCACACGCATCAGAGGTCACAGGACATTCGCACAGCAAGGGAGTCGCTCCCTGCAGTGGCGGTAAGAGTCATGCGTCATAGCAATTCCGGGAAAGCATCCTATCCAACGTCTGAGGTGTGGACAGTCTGGCTCAATAAGGGTGATCATAGAAGCCGTACATCTCGCCGCCGGGCCCAGGGGGCAGAGGGGGCGTCCGCAGCGTCAGAGCCGTTGAGGCATTGGTTCCTGCTGATCCCCAAGTCACGGGGTAGATGGATGCGACACCGAGAGATCGAATGTGCGCTATAATGTCTTGCTTGGCCTGCGATGCAGATCTCTCATCCACCGGGGGGGGAGCGGCGTCAGCGCTGTACCATGGTCCACGCCGGGCGGGCCGGGACCCTCTCCTGGTGCCTCGGCCTAGAGGGGCTGCGCGCCGGCGACTCCGACAGCTTAAGCAGCTGCGCCGCTTCATGGTAAGACCGTATGACCCTGCGCTTGTCCTCCCAGTGAAAGATGAGGGCGAAGGGATGGCCCCACTAGTAAGCGATGGTAAGAGCCCGCAACTTCTCCGTCACCGGTCTGAAAGCCCTCCTCCTGCGCAGGGTGTTGGGGGCCAGGTCCTGGAAAATTTGGATCTTGTGGCCTCCGTAACTGAGGTCTGGCTTGTCCCTCGCCGCTTTCAACATGGCCTCCTTCTCAGTGAAGTAGTGCACTCGCGTCAGAATGTCCGGGAGTAGGCCCGCTCTTCCCATGGTCCAGAGACCCGGTGGGCACGATCCAAGGTCGGCAGCGAGGCGTCCTCATCCCCCAGACATCGTGGAGGAGTTGCACGACGTAGGTCATGATATCGTTTCCCTCCGCTTCAAGCGGAACGCCCAGGATGCGGAGGTTGTTCCGGCGGCTTCTGTTTTCAAGGTCCTCCTGCCTGACCTGTAGTTCAATGTTCTGTTCCTCCAGCGCTGCCACTCTCTGCCACAGCTGCTCTTGGTCTTCCGTGCACGCATCAACCAGTTTCTCAAGCCCATCTACCCTATCTCCCAGCTCGGTGACCTCCTTACCTCCTTTCGCAGTTCTTTGACACGTGACTGCATTTCAGAGCGAAGGGAGCCTATCTCCGTTTTGAGCTCGGACATGAAGGAGGCCATAAAGGCCTGAGTCACCGGCGGCGAGTCTGCAGCAGACTGTGAGGGAGTCTCAGTTGATGCCGCCGCTCCAGCCTTGCCCCACATGGCTACCACCGAGGTGTCCCTGGATGGCGCCGCCGAGTCCACTTTGCCCCCCTTGGGCCGCGTCATTGCCAGGTCTGCGGCCTAGGCCCGGCAGCGTGCTCCGCACAGTACAGGCAGCACCGTAGACCCAAAAAAGCAGAGGGGAGGGGGATTCCGCCCCAGGTCGTACCTCCTCAGAGCCCCTCGCCTCTCCCGTGGTAGTCCCAGACTGCAGCTTCGATGAGGCAAGCAACAGCAATATACAGTCCGCCCAATCAGCCAGGCCCCACTGAATCCCCCAGGCAGCTACAGCACAAACAGCAGAGACAGGGGCTCCCAGGTCCACCCCGCATCAGCGCTGAGGAATGCTTCGGGGGCACACAGTCACATCACAACCACTGAAGAGAGCCACTCAGGGCAGGGTTCCATCTGCAGCACAGGGGGACAGGGGGCCAGCGAGCAGGGACCCAGGGGACAGCAGCACGTGACGCCCAGAGCTCCGAACCACCAGGCAGAGTGCTGCGTCCGCGGGCAAAGTCAGGGTGAGGCTCACGTTCTCCGCCAAGGGCCCGGGCCCGCGCCGCGCCGCGCCTCACCTCCAAGAAGCTCGTAGCAGCCCGCCTCCCCTCGCCGCTCACAACGCTTCTGGCTCTGTCTCCGTGTCAGGCTCCCAGGGCCTCAGCCCCCCCACACCACCAGTTCACGGGCTCTCTCCAGTCAGCCAGGGCCCAACTTCCAAGCTGCTGCACCGGGGCCCCAGACCAGCAAGCAGAGCACCACTGCCAATAGCGCCTCTGCCCGCCACCATTCAGCGTCTGCAAGCCAGGCAAGGCCCACCTCCACCATTAAGGGCAAAGATCCGCGCCGCGCCTCTCTCCGGGGGGCCCGCACAGTCCACTGTCTCTCGCTGCTCACCTCTGCATCGGGCCCGTGGCCCCCGACAGTCACCACTCACCACAACCTCTCTGCCCCCACGCCAGCTCCTCTCAGCCCCTCCGCGCAACCCAAGGCCGGTGCCGCTCTCCTCCGCTGGCAGGTCGCCCGCTTCAAGCTCCTCCGCTGCAGTAGGGGGCACAAAATGGCAGGCACGGCTAGTTACCGAGCTGCCGGCGTGCAGGACAGCCCACCCCGCGACTCCTCCGCCACGGCCTCCAGGCAGGCCACCAGCAATCCAGCCGAGGGCCTCCGTTCTCCAGGAGCTTCCCGGCAATCTCAGGAGGCCGCAGCTCCAGACTCGCTCACCCGGCCGGTTCCCAGGGTCCAAGGCGACTGCAGTCCGTGGTCTCCACAGGCCACACCGGGCCTCGCGACCTACGCCCGGGCACCCGAATCCGCCGGGCTAACTCTGTGTTTTCTCCGGCGATGTTGCACTCCGGCGCCCTCCTCCGCTGATTGGCTTCCAGTTGGCACCCACTGCTAGCCCACGGCCAGGACCTGGGCGCAAGGGACTAGCACCAGACAATCACCCAAAATGGCGGGCGCGGCAGCCTCCACGGTCCCCGCTAGGCACCACCAGCTCCCCCGGTAGGGCAATCGACTGCCCTCTGCACTCCGCAGGTGCCCCTACACTTCAGGGGTCCCCACTGGTCTCAGGGTCACCGTTCTGCCCCCCAAATCCTCCAAAGATTGCTAAAATGGGCAGTGGGGCACCGGAGCTCGCAGCAGGCACGTCCTAGCACATCTCCTCTGAAGCCACGCCCCAATATTTTATTTTTTAAATTACATTACATATTTTTAATATAAATTGAAAAAAAAGTTTTAAAAATATTGAAATTGTAATTTTTTTTTATTTTATATTTTCTTTATTTATATATATTTTATATAGCAGGCAATGATATCCTATAAAAAAGAAATTCAAGTTACTGGTAAGTTCAGTTAAATTTACTTTTCAAGAATAGTAGTGAGCTGAAAGATGCAGCACTGTGGTCTCTCCAGATAACAGGTGAGTAAATCGGAAATCGTAGTTCCGTTGATTTTTGAGGAATTTTTTTAAGTTCCAAAACTCCACACGTAAAAAAAATTCCAAGTGAAACCAGTCAATGCTAGCCTATGGAAGGAAATTCAAATTACTGTAAGTATGGTTAGAATTACTTTTCAGGATCAGTAGTGGGCTGAAAGAAGCAGCACTTAGGTCTCTCCTGATAACAGGTGAGTAAATCTGAATTCGTAGTTCGGCTGATTTTAGAGGAATTTTTTAAAGTTCCAAAACACCACACTACGAAGAATTTCCAAGTGAAACCAGTCAATGTTAGCCTATGGAAGGAAATTCAAGTTACTGTAAGTATGGTTAGAATCACTTTTCAGGATCAGTACTGGGCTGAAAGATGCAGCACTGAGGTCCCTCCTGATAACAGGTGAGTAAATCAGAATTCGTAGTTCGGCTAATTTTAGAGGAATATTTTGCTCAATAGTGAAGGAAGGGGGGGGCCTGAGGTGACATGTGTGCAAACACGCCCTGTGGCGCGTTTTAGTTTGGGGAATTAATTCCTCTTCAATTCTTAGGTCCCCTGTGAGCCAACTAGCCCACCAGGTACCTCCAGTATGCACCAGGGAGCTGCGTTGCAGAGAGGTGTAATGAGGCCACGCCCCTTTCTACACCTCTCTGCAACGCAGCCCCCTGGCGCGTTTGTAGAGGGGGAAATAATTCCCCTTGCATTCTGGGGGTCCCTGGGGGCCAACTAGCCCACCAGGAACCTTCAGTATGAGCTCGGGAAGGTACAGAGTACGGTACAGAGTACAGAACAGAATACAGTACAGAGTACCGTGCAGAGTACTGTACTTCGCAACCCACGATTTAATAAAAAAAAAAAAATATTGGGGCCTTGCTGAGCAGGCCTAGGGGGTCAGGGTATTTCTACCCTGCCCCCTTTGCGTGTTTTGCAGGTTTGTGTCACTGCTTTCTTGTGCCTCGCTTTTACCGAGGCACAAGATGGCTGCCAACACTTCCTGGTTTGGAATGTTGACAGCCAATTAGCATGAAGCCCGTGCTCGGCATGGTACAGAGTACAGTACAGAGTACAGAGTATCAAAAATTGATACAAGTATCAATTTACAAGTATCAATTTTTTACTTCATCTATAGATATATCCATGATTTTACTTTTGACTTTCTCAGGAACTACTGAACGGATTTACACCATTTAAAAAAAGGGTAATCTGCGAACCGAACTCTACCTTTTTGCCAAATTTGGTGTAATTCCGTTCAGCCGTTCGGGCTGTAGCCCTGGCTAAAGGTCCCTATGGAAAATTGCATGGGGAAAACACGTTTTGGGACCCCCCCTTTTTCTCAGCCCCTGCTTCACGAATCACCCCCAAACTTTCAGGGAAGGAGAGGAGCGGAGCAGGCCATTTTCTTGGAGAATTTCGCATGTATTCGTCGACCGGCGCCAAAGTTATTCTAAATAGAATGTTGCGGATTTCCTATGGAAGCTAGGTCCTAACTACAACTACCTACTGGCGACCGCGATAATGCACTGGGATAGGCTAGAATTTAGCCAGACTATTACATTTAACTACAAAGCCCAGAATGTTTCATTGTGAGCTAATATGGTGACTCTGTACTAATAATTGAAACTAAGAATGGACTAATGTTTGCTACCATGACCAGGGACCGTTTGGTCTGAAACGCGTAGGTGGAAGACAACAGGTCAATAAAATAAGTACCTATAAACTTCAAAGGGAGTGCTGTGTCTTCGTAATAGAAGGTTTTTGCTGTTGAAAAAAAAAAAAATATATATATATATATATATATATATATATATATACATATATATATATATATATATATATATATACATACATATATATACATATATATATATATATATATATATATATATATATATATATATATATATATATATATATATATATATATATATATATATATATATATATATATATATATATATATATATATATATATATATATATATATATATATATATATATATATATATATATATATATATATATATATATATCTTAACACCTTCCCTGACTGGGAAAGAATGAGTCGCACTAATTCACAGGAAATTTCATTTTTAATTCAAGGTTTGCAAATTAATAGTCCCAATGCATTTCGGCCATTCAATCGGCCTTCTTCGGGGGAAAGAGTTCTTCAGACAGCAGCCGGTTCCGCCTCTTTGTACCAGGTGATTAAATGTTCCTTTAATTATTTCATTCCTCCGGTGGGCGTTAAATAAATTAACTATTTGCAAGGCTTCCTGGTATTTGTAGGCTGCAAACCAATTGAAGTGGATGATGTCTGTGCCTTGAACTGATGCCGTGGTTTCCCCGCACGCCGCTTTCATGCGCGATGGGGAC
This sequence comes from Lissotriton vulgaris, assembly GCF_964263255.1. Lineage (NCBI taxonomy): Eukaryota > Metazoa > Chordata > Amphibia > Caudata > Salamandridae > Lissotriton > Lissotriton vulgaris. Next base: position 163,314,024 of record NC_141689.1, read on the forward strand.
TCAGACCAGAATCAGGTTTCTGGTGGCAGCGCTGCCCTAAAAGCTTTCAACTGGTTTCACGATCGTCCTTTGTCGGGCAGGTATGTATATATATATATATATAGTTCCAACAAATGTTCACTCTCACAGCAGGCTCAAGACCGGTGCTAGTCTGTGGAAAGGGATAATAATAATAATAATAATAATAATCCACATTTGTAAAGCGCACAATCACCCGTAAGGGTCTCTAGGCGCTGGGGACCGTCGGGAAGATTAAGCAAGCTATTGCCCAGAGTCACATGGTGCTGGGCTAATCTGCCGCCGGCCCTGGGGATCGAACCGTGATCCCCAGATTCCGGAGTCAGTCACCCTGGCCGCGGCGCCAGGGTGACTGACTCTGTAATTCCACTGTAATTTTTACCACCAAAGAAGATTGACTAGCACTCCAGGTATTTCAATTGAAAGGCTTATTTAATCCAGTTAATCACCATCTCCAGTCACAACCAACGCGTTTTGACCAGATTCATCTTGTTCACGGTTAGCATTAGTACATCTTTCAACCCAACCTCCCAATTTGCCCAAAATGAGGCATTATGGGATACGTAGTTCTGTTAATTCTTGTCACTCCAAACCATTGAGAGGTTTTATATTCTTGAAAGATTATATACATATTTTCAAATTTACAATAATCCTTTAATCCATTAGTGGTTTTTAGATCGTACACGGTTGTATTACACTGTGTGTTGATGGCCTCTTATGGGGTCAGTGCCCTATAGTTTCCTATAGATTTTCATAGGCAATATTTTTCAATGCAAGTGGTTTTTGGAATGTAATGTTACCTCTAGGTCAGTCCTTTTTTCTGAACCACTTTTGTATCTTCGTTTTTCCATTGGATAGATGTAGTGGCTCATGCAACTGGCTATGTGCCACCTATATGTTGACAGATGGAATTCCCTTCTTGTGATGCGCACTAGCCATGGTGTATTTTCTGATTGTATATTGTATTCTTTATCAGCCAATTGCATCTTCATTTTTTGTCTTCATGTTTTTAATTTGATTTTCCTTAGGGTTGTTTTTCATGGAACGTTCTACTTTTTGATTACTTATAGATGAGTATAAAGCTCTTCATCCCCATTAAGATCATATGGTAGCTTCGTTCCGGAATTTGATTATCAGCCTGGACTCCAGTCGTCGTAGTTTCATTGTCCTATCCCTGACCCTCTCAATGACGGGGATTGTTGCTAGGCCCTAATATTTCATCTGTTGCCAATCCTGAGTTGCATCTGTGTGCATGTGCTTTGTCATGGCGTAATTGGTGTTGTCATTTTGTATTGCACGGATGTGCTCAAGAATCCTTTTCTTTAATTGGCACACAGTGCTGCCAAAGTACTTTTTGCCACAATTGCACTCCAACATGTATACAACATAGGTGCTGTCGCAATTAATTTTTTGATTAGTATGGAAACTTTTTCCTTTTGAATCCCTCATTTCTTTCATGTTCTTTCCAATGCTACCAGTTTTGTATTTGTCGCATTCGCTGAAGCCTTTTTGGAGTTCCATAAGCCAAGAATTGGGTTGTGATCTTGTGTAGTGGCTGTGTACTAATTTGTCCCTGATTGACGGTGCCTTACTGTACGTTACATTGGGTTGGTTGCCTAGGATTTGTTTTCATATCTGGGTCTTTTAAAAGGACATTCCAGTGTTTGTTCATAATCTGAAATATTTCATGATGTTCTTTATTTTAGGTCAAAATCTGTCTGATTTCTGAGTCCTTTTCCTTCTCAGATTTTTTTGTCTAGCTCCTTTTTTGTCATTAATGTTTGTTCTTCTGCCTTTTTCATGCCTGCCCAGATGAATGCTGGTTTATATCCTCTTTCTTTGAATTTACGAGCGGTTTCTTTAGAATTAGTTTCCAATTCTTTTGCATCCGAGCAATTCTGTTTCATTCTAAGAAATTCGCCGTGGGTATGTTTTTGATCAGGGATGTGGGGTGAAAATTGGAACCATGTAGGATACTATTTGTCGCAGTTGGTTTGTGATAAGTTGTTGTTTTAATTATCCTGTGGTCCACATATACTTGTATGACCAGAAATTGTATTTAGGTGGCACTCGCGTTATACGTGATTTGCGGCCTGTTTCGTTGTTGTATAAAATTCTTGACTTAAAGAAAGATTTTACTATAACACTCCCCCAGATGCAAAGCACCCAGACCATATGTGACAGAGCTGAGCAAACTAGGAAATGCTGCCAGGAATCAAGACGAAGTAACAGGTACTTTCATATAGTGACTCTAGTCTTCATGCCCCAGAAGACCCACCCCGTAACCTGGAATTTAAAGGGTCCCACTCTTCAGAATCACTAGGCTTGGCCTCTCCTAATCTTGTGCTGCAGGTGAAATATCCAGTACCCTAACTTCTTTCCTGTTCCTCACACCCATTCACAAGTGTATTAATTACTAAGTGCAAAGGCCAAATCTGAGTTTATTTGTGCTGCGCAGCAACAATGGCATGAGAAAAACACCTTTTTACTTCCTTACTGATTGCTTGTAATATATAATTTACACAAGGCAGCAACCCTCCTAATAGTCACAACCTCTCTTCAATATGATCTTATCATACAGCACAAATTTAAGCAGTGGCGGCTGGTAATTTTATTAGTGAGAGGACGGGGGAACCACACGTCCATATACAAACGTACTCACACCCATGCATTCACACTCGCACACACACCCATTCACAACACTCACTCACTGAAATACACTCATGTACGCACCAAACAGCAAAAAAAACAAAACTTATCTTCACTGTAGCTTTCCGTAAGGGGAGTCTTGGTGGAGCCAGGACGGTTGGGGCTGCTGCCTTTCCTCATTATATCAACTCAATGAAGGAGAAAGAGGGAACAATCCTACTTTGACCTCCACTATCAATCACAAAACACACCAAAGAAGTAGGAGTATGAAAAAAGTATTTGAAAAAATCTTTAACGCTAAAGGTGTAAGTGGCAAACATTGCTGGTTTGAAAAACTGCCCTCAACCACAATTTTGTGGCATGCTTCATCATAGGGCTTCCTAGACACACCCCTGCGCAGACCAACACCTGGGGTGGAGCAAAAGGGAGGGGGAAGACAACACAAACATTCAATAGTGAGGATCAAAAGAAAAAAAGTAAATGGAGAATGTAGAGCTTACAACTGACCCAGGAATGTCCTTTCTACTACTTTATTCCTGGACTACCTGCTCAGGATTAAAAAGAAAGATTGTAGGATGGTGGTGATAGGGCTGATTAGTGGCCCTTCACCAATCGTATATGCATGTCTGTCAACATGTTAGAGCCATTTCCTGTGTCTTTACGGCTTTCAAGGACCAACCGATAACCCTTTAGTAACCCTCCTTTCCTACCTGTCTCTTGTAGCATGAGGTCAGACCTATTCAGGTCTCAAAAGGTGCTTAGTACCTGGTAGCCAGTTTTATCTGATCATTTCACTATTGCTATACTTTTTTGCGCTGCGCATCTCACCTAATCTAGTTTGCTACTCATCATTGGTGGATTTAGTATATCCCAAACTAGAAACAAAAACATCCCTGAGCTCCTCCCTCTCAGAGAGGGGGTTGTTGCCTGTGGCCTGGCGAGGCATCCCATCACGAGGAGAATCCCAATGATGAAGCATGCCACCTATGGTGGGTGAGGGGTTTCGTCCTAATGTCGGGACACCCCAAGGGACGCTAAAGGCTTTCTCTGGATTACCCCTCTTACACTTGCTCTTAGTTCAGACCCAAGGGGTTCTATATTGTGTTATTATCAGCCAAATCTCTGCCACATCTGAAGTCTTAAGCCTTGGTGGCCACAGTAGATTTCACCTTCTTTGACTGGCTAAAATCTCGGCTAAATATGGAATTAGTGCCTTGCCCTATGCTGATGATACCCAGCTAGTAGTCTCTCTGACCCAAGCTCGGGCAGATGCTGCCTCCAACTTTGTAGCTTGCCTCCAAGAACTGGCTGACTGGATGGCAAATAATTGCTTAAGGTTGAACGGCAGCAAGACCGAGGTGTTGGTGATTGGGAAGGCTCCTTCTGTTTGGTCTTCGGCATGGTGGCCCCAGTCTCTGGGCTAAGATTCTTGGGGTCTGGGTGGATAAAAAGCTGTCTTTCGACTACCACACCAGGCGGGTGGCAGGTGCATGTTTTGGTATATTGAAGAGACTGCGGAAAACCCTTGACGCCCTTCCCACTGCATCTAGAAAGATCCTGGTCCACGCCATGGTAACATCTCGCCTGGACTATGGCAACCTTTTATATTTGGGCGCAACGCAAGATGCCTGCAGCGCCTACAGTGCATTAAGAATGCAGCGGCAAGACTAGTTCTCAGGCTCTCTAAAAGGGCCTCAGCGACTGGTGTGCTGTCTTCTCTGCACTGGCTCCCCATTAGGGAGAGGGTTAAGTTCAAGGCCTTGTGCGTGAGCCATCGGATCTTACAAAGAAAGGGCCCTTCATATCTTCACAATTTTCTAATACCCAATGTACCTACCAGACTTTTAATGTCCAACGGGAAAGGTACTGTACAGGTCCCCTAAATTAAGAGAGCCAGGATGGGTGGGCGATCGTTTCGATACTTGGTTGCCCAATTGTGGAACTCGCTCCCGCAGACACTCCGTTTGGAGCACTCCGAAACGATCTTTCATGAAGGTACGAAGACCTACCTTTTCCCTGCGTCCTAATCCTGTGTGATAGGTGCTACTGTTCTTTACTGCCACTGCAGCGCGGGGACACACTGGCTCAGTGTAACCAGGCGCTTTATAAATGTAACTATTATTATTATTATTATTATTTGACGTTGTTATAAAGTTCCCTCTCCAGATCCCTGTCTCCAGCAGCCACCCAGCACATCCATCGGGAAAACAACAGAGGCCGCTCCTTTTCCCACCTGGTGGCTAAGACTTAGAACATCCTCCCCCCTACACCTCAGAGCAGCTACGCCGTTCCGACAGTTCAGGAAGAACCTCAAGACCTGGATGTTCAACCAATAGGAACGGGCAGCGGAATCCCACAGCATGTCCCCATAGCACCTTCAGACCCTTACGGATGAAGCAGCCGCGCTATACAAATCCTGATTGATTGATTGAGTAGACCATGGCCGTACAGCATATCATTCACACTGTGGTCATCATCATCTTGAATTTGCCGCGCACTGACGGAGGTCAGCGTTCTAGTCCTTGCACGATCACCGGCCCTGTTACTACTTAAGGGGCTTGGTTTGGTTGGGCGTGCTGTTTAACTGAAGCTTCGCTGCTGATATCAGAATCTGTAATTTGGGAATTTAAGCTTTGGGGGGACTGTGAATCGCTATTAGTATAATTTGCTGCATACATCTTTTAAAATAACTTTTTGCAGATAACCAATTGTAGTGGTTTTTAACACTGTTTTTTACTAGGTGGAGCAAACCTCTGTCACTATTGAATAGCACCTCACTTGGCGCTTAGATCTCTTGTGGGAATCGTTTTCGTCCCGGTCGGCCAGCTTGAATTTGCAGCGCGCTGACGGAGGTCAGCATTCTAGTCCTTGCACGATCACCTGCACTGTAACTACTTAAGAGCCATGGTCCTGACGCGCAGCGGTTTCGCGCAGCGGTCACGCCAATGTCGCGACGAAGCCGCGACAAAGGCAAGACCGTCTGCGATTGTCCGAGACCGACCGGGACCAGGGGCCAGGACCCATGCCCAAATTTCCCCCTCCCAAAATCAACCCTACATTACTCGGCAGATTACTTGCTTAGCTTGCAGGGTAGGAAGGGTGATGATTGTAAGCTACTATGTCCACTAGAGGCCTACTCTCGGTGCAGTGGTTGCAGATTTGGTTTTAATAACCCTAGCTTAAACAACATGTACCGCACGCGGAACAAAACTTACAATTTTTGGAGCATTAATTGCCGCTCCCTTCCAAAACACAAGGAGGATGTTTTTAATCTGTTACATAGAGAAGGACCTGACGCGATCTTTCTAACTGAAACGTGGTTGAATGATAGTTCAGGACCTGATGTGGCATGTGCCCTCCCTGATAATTACACAATAATAAGGAGAGACAGAAGTCCCAGGAAGGGTGGTGGGATTGCGATCATTTATAAAAAGAGCTATTCATGCAAATCTGAGGATTTTCCTCTACAGGAGTGTGAAGCTGCCCTGTTTAAAACGTATGCTTTCACCCCAACTTACTCTATCTGGGGCCTTGATTTATCGTCCCCCAGGACCAGCTTGTGCCTGGGTGCCCCAGTTGTCAGACCGGCTGGCTCCTTGGCTACTTAAACTAGCCAATTTTACGGTTTTAGGAGATTTGAATCTTCATTTGGAGAACATTGATTGCCCAGCAAGCAGGGCGCTCATTGCGGACCTTTCTGCACTGAATCTTCCTCTTTGCAATGATGGCCCCACTCACAGAGCTGGTCACTTGCTGGACCCTATTTTTTCTAACCTGCCTGGCATTAAATGTCCACCTCCATTGCCACTGAGTTGGGCAGACCATTATGCCGTTAAATCCAATATAGTAGCTTATCGAACCTGCCCCCTCGGCTTCCCGAATTATCAGGCCGTTGGGGAAAATTGGACACAGCTAAATTTAATCAAATTCTGTTAAACAATGCCCCGCCGCAGGATTCAATTTCTCTAGCTTCTTTGAATAGTATTTATAATTGGATTGCCTCCGTGGCCAATGCGTGCCTGCCATTGTCGATTAAAAAATGTAATGACCATCACCCCCCTGCCCTGTGGTTTAAGGAGCAGCTAAAAACCGAAAAAAGCAGTGTAAAGCGGTGGAAAGAAGTTGGAGAAGGAACTATGCTCCTGAGGCCAAACAGATTAATAAAGCCTCACTGAAAAAATATCATGTATTGTGTAAAAAGGCACGTGCTGACTACGTTTCCTCGCCTATTTTGGGGGCAAAAAATTGCTCGCGGACTCTGTTTTCCATGGTTAAAAAGCTGGCAGGTTCTGGGACTGAGCCTAGTCCGCCTGTTCTTGATGAACCTCAATGTGATTCCCTTGCCAAGTTCTTCATAAACAAAGTTGAACAGATCTATCAGAAACTAGGGGGAATTAATGCGTCAACCCCGGCCCTGCAGAACACTGCCCGGATGTATGCCGGGTCAGAAGTCTCGCGGCTAAAATTGGGGCAGTGGGATCTTTTGGATACAGGCTCCCTATTAAAATTTTTAACTAGTATTAAATCGGGTTCTCCATGTGATCTGCTTCCAGCCACAGTGCTTCTTCAGATGGAACAACCCGCTCTTGGAGTAGTGATGGGGCTACTAAACGCTTCTCTTAGAGAAGCACAGATGCCCACAGTCTGGAAACATGCAACGGTCAGATGTATGACGTTAGCACGCATACTATTACCACGCATACCTTTACAACGCGGTATTTACAATGAATACCGTTACAACGCATAGCGCTTAGAGGTGCTGGATAGTGGTAAGTATAATTTTATATTCCAACTCCAGTCCCCGTGGACACTAGGGAAGGTGTTGGATATAAAATTATACTTATTCCCTATCCTAGAGCGCCCCCCAGCGCAATGCGTTGTAATGGTATGCGTGGTAATGCCTGCGTTCTAATGGTAGTGCGTTGTAACAAATGCGTGCTAAACGTTGTACACCGCAACGGTCTTACCTCTGTTAAAAAAGCCAAATGCAGATCCGACCATGCCATCTAATTTTAGACCCATTTCCCTGCTCCCGACTTTCTCGAAGGTCTTGGAGAAACACGTTAATGGCCAGTTATCTTTGTTCGTGGAAGCATCACAATTTTTGCACAACTCGCAATCAGGATTCAGAGCAGGGTTCTCTACAGAGACCACATTGCTAGGCGTTACTGAGATGCTTGGACTCCGGCGACACAGTTGCCCTTATTTTTTTAGATCTAAGTACCGCTTTTGATACGGTTTCTCATATCGTATTACTTGAATCTTTACAGGCACTGGGTATTGCTGGGACTGCGCTTGGCTGGGTGTCTTCCTTTCTAGCGGAACGAACATTCCAGGTGTTCTCCACCAGGGCCTCTTCAAAGTCTTATTCTTCCCTGTATGGTGTGCCACAGGGCTCTATTTTTGTGCAACCAATAGCAATGATTGCGGAAGCGGCAGGGCGTGCATTGTTTTCCTATGCTGATGATACACAAATCATCTTTTCATTATCAGCAGTGGGGAAACAGGACTCTTCCAATCTGCAATTAGGCTTGCGCAAGATTGCAGCATGATGCAACTCAATTTGTTCAAGCTAAACGGGGAAAAGACGGAAGGACTAATTTTTGGGAAAGAGTCTGAACGTTGGGGCCCCCAACATTGGCCAACTGAAATGGGACCTCTACCTACGCCCTCCTCTCAGGCAAGCAATCTAGGCTTTATTATCGACAATAAATTGTCAATGAAACAACAGGCAGTTCAGACAGCAGCCACCTGTTATACCATCTTAAAATGGCTAAAAAAAACAATCTGGATGCTCCCTGTTAACACCCAAAGAACAGTCGTCCATGCTCTAGTAACATCTCGCCTGGACTACGGTAACATTCTCTTTCAGGGGTCTAACAGAGAGGTACTACGTAAGCTTCAGGTGGTGCAAAATTCTGCAGCCAGATTGCTCTGTGGCTTTCCCAGAATGTCCAGCATGGGAAATGCCCTGAGAGAACTGCATTGGCTTAAGGTAGAACATAGCATACAATTTAAAGCATTATGCTATATGTTCAGAATAAAGATCGGCTCTGCCCCCAAATATCTACAAGATCTGGTTCATGAGTACCATCCCCGGCGCCTACTTCGCTCTGCATCAGGAGAACTGTTTGAAATCCCGAGATTTAAATTGTCGAAAATGGGAGGCCCCTCCTTTTCTCTTCTTGGGCCAACCTTATGGAATTCCTTACCTGATGGGATGAGGAGGGAGAAGCTGTTTTCCATCTTTCGGAAACAATTAAAACCCTGTTTTTTTAACCAACATTGCTAATTCCGATATCGCCTAGCTTCTGTTATGGCTTGCGCTGGGAAACCCTTGTTGGGTTGCTGTGCGCAATACAAAATAAAAATAACATAACATAACATCATTCACTTTATGTGTCATCCAAGTTGTTCACCATGATTGGAATGAGTCCAGCTATTACCTTTTTTGGAAGGCAATGATTGGCTGCATGTGGCAGATGGAGGCCTTCAAAGGATGCTTACCTTCATAGAGGCTGCGGAAAAACTATTTTATTTACCATTGTAACAATATCTTTCTTAAAATAAATCCCATTATAAACAGAGGATGCTAACAGCACAATCACATAATCATTATTAATGTAGAAAAATAGAATGATGAGCGTCACACCTCTTCTGGTCCTTAAGGTAGTATTTTATTGTGTACTCTCACTTGTTTATCCTTCCCAGCTTACATTATGTTTGCCTATCGCACTAGTTTACACTGTTACAGCCTCACAAGTATTACATCGTTGTTTGCTTGTATGTAGACAAGGTCAATGGTCTATCATTCTAGTCCATCTTTACATATTTGTACACATTGAATTGGACGTTCTTCTACCCCCATTTCATCAGTCGTACTCTTTCCATATACATTGTTTTTGCAAACCGGCTTCTCATTCTACAACATCTCATGGGACAGCAGTGTATCATGGAAAGGTAGGTCCTCCGATTCCATTTTAAATTAGTACAACCCATTTGGTTGATTGAAATAGGCAATTTAATCCTTTGGTCCAGCCAGTAGTGTCTAAACGTGTGCTTACAGTACAACGCAGAGGTGCCCACCCCGCCTTTTACATTCCACAATATCTGATCATGATTGTTCTATGTGAAAATATAGACTTAAAATATATAGACTACATTCCCTAATACAAAATTAAGACTTCTGTAACATCAACACACCAAAGTATGTATCTACCAAATAATGTCATGTAAAAACATTCCAAATTCCAGCCAAATAATGACTTTAAAATATTATTGTAACTAGAGGTAGTCCACAGGGTTAAAGTCGCTAGTTGTGATAGGAGAGTGATAAGAGAGTGAGTATGGGTGGCTGATGGTGCATGTAAGCGTGGGTAGAAAGAAAGGAAAAGAGGTACAATGGGTAGGATATGAGTCTGAGCACATATCTGTTTAAAGTGTGATGGAGAGAAATCTGACTGAAATGATTATGGTCTGTTGGTGAGCTTTGAGAATGAGATCTACCCCAAGAGAAATGTTTACATGTGTTTGCATTCCCCAATTTGTTTATTTCATTTCAAGGTTTCTATATTTTAAAGTCTATATTTTCAGAACATAACTTAAAGATACCTGTTCCCCTGGCAGTTCCTTGGCAAACTATTCTCCTTCCTGATATTGTTTTAACATTTTCCAAACAATCATGCTATTAGATGTTTTTGAAAGATGTCCATATGTGAGTGAAAACAATAGTAGTCCTGTAAACAAAGTACATAATAAATACATATACAGCAGTTTGTTTATAATAAATACACTTCAGAGTAAGGTTGTACTAGAGGAGATGCATGACTACCTCTATCATAAAATAAAATGTAATCACTACCTCCATCATTAAGTAAAATTCAATCACTACCTCTATCATAAAATAAACTGCAATCACACCCTCTATCATAAAATAAAATGCAATCCATGGCCTAACCTGGTCAGAATTACCAGGGTTTGGCAACCGTATGAAGAAGGTTTTAATTTGACAGTCCTGTTTGTGGCAGCCATTTTGTCTATTTTATGGTTACTGAAATACAGTTAAATAATAAATGAGTTGGATGAGATCCAGGATGTCGTGAGATGCACCTGTGGAGTGAGATAGTCTCATCACTCCTCACCTTAAACAGCCCTCAGGGTGCCATACACGCTGTGGGTGATGTGCCGCAGCACAACATCCTTACAGCACAACAGTTTTCCCTGCATCACAAGAGTGCTTCCCGAAGTACTTTGTGTGAGTACAGCTTTGTATACAGTATCATATTCTATGAAAAAGTCATGGTGGCGCTCAATAATGCTTCAACGAAAAAGTGCAAAAAATAATTCTCAATACATAAATAAAATAAATAATTGTATAAATATAAACATTTGAAGAGGAAAGCTTGTTTTACAGCCATAAACATACATGTGAGCTAAAGGATAACAAGGAGTTTAGTAAATATAGAATATTAACCAATTTCTTTGAAAAAAGGTAACTGCAGTGCTTAATTTGAGCCGGTGTGTTCTGGTGCTCTGCATCGGCCCATTATTCTTAGCACTGGCACTAATTTAAGTAAACCACATGGTGGTGCTGTCTGTCTACTCTTCAGATGAGCACACCCACAGTATCTGAAATGAAATATACATTAAAATTACATTTCAGACTATTCCACACTGTTGTTATTGTTTTGGGTGTCCTGGAATTGTCTGAATTGTCAGACTTCTAGGAGTGGGCTGGTTAACAGTTGTATTGGTAGTTTTATTGGTACCACTGTCAGGGGCAATGGGTGATGCAAGTTGCTGTGGCTTCCAGAGAGGGGCCCTGGTACTTAATGTTTTACAAATTAAGTAATGGATGATTTGATCTAGAATTTTTTTTCATTTATATGATGTTAGAATACTAGGAGACCAGTGGCTGAGAAGGAAGCACCATGTTGGAGACTGAATGTCTTCAACACTTATTCTTTTGGAAACAGGTTTTGGATAAGACTGGGGTGTAAATCAAAAGCATAGCAGCGTACACATTTATGAGCTAAGAAACCACAAGATCATGGTCTGCTTGTGTGGCAGGGATGGCAAGACATTCTATATAGCCCGCTTACATACAATAATCCCCATAGACAGGTCCATTAGTTTTTCAGGTGACAGACAATGCGTGAACCGTCATATCCACTTTGAATGTCTTGAAAGCAAGAAGATGGTGTTCTCAGGAGAAATGAGATGCACTCTCTGCCTCAAAAAACATGGACAAATTTGTGATTGGTATTGGAATACCATTTAGTGACAGACTTGCAGTACCAACACATAGCTACTGTTAGTTAATTTACAATGCCATGCTACATTCTAACCACTGATTTACAGTCAACATGTTTACCACATGTATTTAGGTATTTTAAATGATATGCAATATGTACCTCTACGTTCCTCATGATTTCATTCTGGATGTGAGCAGATTTATGTTGTTTGTTAAGCATAAAAATACAAGTTTGTTTGTAAAGAGGAGAATATTAGACGGTTTTGAGTGAACTGAGTTAGCAATAAAATGATAACAAATATATTGAAGTCAATTGAGCTGGGAAGGAGACTGCTAATGCTGTGAAGATGTTGTTGTGATTTAAACTTACTTTGATAACCCATCTCCTTAAATTATTAATTTACCTATAGACTACGTGATTAGTCTATAAACTTCGATATCCTAACACTAGCATAAAAACAGAAATGTAATTTAGCTCCACCTCACAAGCATCACTTGGTGTTTTACCAAGTCTGGGGATTTATTAGGACACAGCATATGGCTTAGATTGCACGTTTACCCTTTGTATAAGAGGGCTCTTTCCTGTGATCTGGCCTCATAGCAGTGAGTAGGTTTTGTGTCCAAAAAACACATTATTTCCAAAACAGCAGGCCCATAAAGATGCAGGTCTGCAGCCAGCTCAGAAACATTTACTTGCACAGTGTTTCCCTGGCTTTGCTTATTGTGGCAGCAAAGGTCAACGTTGTACAAAGATATCATGGAAAAAAACATACTTTTGCTGTTACAAAACAGCAACTGTAACAAACACAACTGGAACAGAGGAGTACATGCTATCAAGTTATGATATTGTGCTAAATAGCAAGTTATCCTTAATTTGAGCCATCTGTATCCTAAATTGAATGGCAGATCATGTCTTCTTTGTGCAGACTGCCTAGCTCTGGGACTTCATCTCAGTTCATCTCAAGACACGTCAAGATAGATTGCTGTCCTATAAAGATCTAAAATGTTTGTCTTCTCCAAAATACACATGTCCTAGCTCGCTGTGCTGTCTCCCAGTCGGGTGGCAGTGTCAAACGCCACTGGTAATAGTGATAAATGGTCTCTAACAAAAGGACATTAGCAGAATTGTCTTTCTTTTTACTACCTTAGTGATGTTGGCCAGCAACAAACAGCAGTTTTCTTATGTTGTTAATATAGACAAAACCAATACGTATATATTTCTAATGCAAGAACAGCACTGAATGCCGACAATAAGAAAAGAATCAGAGAAGCATCTTATGAGGTCTACATATCTGATAAAAACTGATGTGATGGGACCATAGTTCATAAGTAGAGCCTTCCTGGGTTTGTTGTAGGCCCTAAATGGTGTATGTAAGAGGCTGATGAGGAATACCCGGTGGCTGCCCTATGGATCGGTTTGGTTATCAATAGTTAGCTTTCAGACTAACTATAACAGTATGTCAGTTTAACATTGGTTATAGGAGGACATTTATTGTGGTATAATGACATATGAGTACATAAGTGTTTAACATTAGAATAGCTGAATGGTGTGATTTGCATCAGCTGTGGATGTCTCAAATGGAGTTCTTTTAAACATATTTCCGTTTGCATATGATTGCAAATTGTGCTTTTGGTCGCCTCAAATAATGTCTGTGTACCATTGTTGATACTGCTAGGTAGAGTGGGGGGATAATAGATGTGATGCTTCTTTTGATCACATGTAAGATGTACATGCTCCTTGCATCTCTCCAAGGTTACTGACAAGCATTCACTCTCACTTGCATGAGTGTCTAGTGACTGAGCAATAGGTCACAGATAGGGAAGTGAGCTAGCTCAAGGTGGAAGGGGCTGGCCCAGAACTTGGAACCTTATTCAATGAGCCCTACTCTAGTGGTGTTATGCTTAGAGCACCTCTTGGGTACTTACAACATTCTACCTTTCGGAATGTGTTACCGTTACATGACAATGAGTATATATTAAGCCAGATAATGAATTGCAACGAGCGAGAAAACGCCACAAGCGCCAACACAGCCACGTCAATTCGCTGAGTGGAAGGTCGAACCCTATGTGTACGTTGAAGAATGTGCACTCCGTGTCCATTCAGTATGTGGCAGGCCACAGTCTTATGCTAATTTTGAAAGAACAACTCTCTATTTTTTCCAAACAGGAACAGCCTTACCATTCCTTGAATGTACAATGTGTTCATGTTTCTGACACTGTCCATCTCTGGGTCAAAGAAATACACTTTGTTGACAGCAGCGTTGGTGACACGAGATGGTAGTTCAGCTGCCCAGGATCTACGTAAGCTGGGAAGAGGGATGGGGAGTTGAAAGTTCATCTCAGATGGTTTCGGCAAGTACAATCTTTAAGGGACCAAATGGTTTTTGGGACAAAGAGGGATGCTGCAGGATACTGTCATGAATATAGTAGTCTCACCACAGAACCAAAGTCTACGAAGCAATTTCACTGACCCTAATTTCAGAGCATCTACAAAACATTGGTGCCGTTGCCTGGGAATTCACGGAAGCTCCCGCTTCTGACTGCTACATAGTCCATCGGATGAAGCCAGTCTCCACAACTGAAATCAACGTTAAGTAGGCTCAATCAAGCCATGCTTCTTTCTTGCCAGCAATAGCAGAAGTGTCCAATGGGCAATTGACACAGGAGATCCAAAGGAGCTGAGTGTTTTTATGGTCCATTTTCCATCAGTCAATACACTTAGCACTAAAGCGATTGGTTGGAGACATCAGAGGGCAAGCACACAGGAGAGTGCAGCGCCTTGTCGTTAAACTCAGAAGAAGAGGAAATTGAGAGGCTGCAAATTCCTGGCTAACAACCCGTAGATGGTGGGATTTTCCAGCTCTAAAGTTGATGTCCCCAAACACCCGCTTCATATTCTTTCTCAACTTCATGCATTGGGTCGGATGGAGTTTGTAGTCTTTCTATTCCACAATCCCTCCATGGACTTCTGATAGCCTCTATACTGGTGGTCGCAGGTGGATACACGCACTGTTTGGGCGAGCAGCAAGGATGAAGATGGCATTTTCCTTTAAGAATGTGTTCCAGTCCACTTGTCTGCTGAAGAAACACAAAATATGATTACAAACTATACTCTCTAAAAAAAAAATACTCATTTGAATAGTTTTTTTCTTATTGTTTCTGCCTTCCACCTTTTTATCTTTATGCATTGGCAAAGACAATAGACGGGCTCTTGCCTGCAGAGATATTGGTTTCACCAATGCTCATTTCCTTTGCTGTACTTCAATATTAATAATTAGGCACTTTGAAACAGTAAAGTAATTCTAATATTTAGCAAAATGTATTGGAAGGTGGACAACTATCCATTCCTGCATGTGCAGATGCATGTGTATGCAAGTCCACTGGTGGGCAGCCATTTTGCAAAGATTTTTTCTTTATTAAAGAATCCAAAAAGGTTGATTGTTCATGTGGGCACAAAGGCAGACATCTTGGAATTGTTTTTATATGTAATTAAAACCCTTCTAAGATAGCCACACTGTATATGAACACACAAGCACGAGTTGTATGGCGTTTTTGGAATGCTTTTTTAAAATAGTTTATTATTATTTTGCTATTCAAGAGGTCTCCTAGCAATTTTGGTAGGGTAAAATACTAATACAGTAAGTAAAGTGCGATGCACACATTAAAATGAGCAAGAAGCCCAAAGGCAGTCTGGGGTAGATGCTGGGCCCTAGCAAATAAAAATGTTTAAACACATTTATAAATAGAAATTTGGTCCCATGAGCTCAGATAATGATATGCACTACTTCGGGGCTGATTATGATGTCTGGCGGAATCACTTCCCCGGTTCCGACCGACTGATATTAATGCAACTGAATACAGTTCAATCGCATGGACCCTTTTTCTCAATGGAATCTTGTGTTACCGCCGTAAACCGTCCATACCACAAGCTCTCATTGAGGAAAGGGTGGTGCAGTTCATTCCTGCTGCCCGGGGCAGGCACCTCAACGTGCCTGCCACAAGGTGGAGGGATTATTAGGCAGGGCACCACAGGTGCCTCCTTGGCCACCAACCGGAGGTCGTGCACCAAAGTGGTTCTGCTGTGGACCTGCAAACATGCTTTCCGACATGGTTTCCATGTCGGACAGGCCGGCGTGGAAACCATGTCCAAAACCGTGCATTGTAATTCCGCCCTTGAGATTACAGGCCGGATGAGGACGAGCCCGTCGGAAGTCAGCTGGAATGACCGATTGGTTTACTTTACGACCGCCTCCAACATAATGAGGCGGTCGGAAAGTAAACCGACCGGCCCATTACAATGCGACCCTAAACGGCTGCATCGTAATCGGCTCCTTAATGTAGGGATGACCACATTGTGCACAGGCAACATTTGTCACTTACAGCAAGGGGAGCCAACGAGTGCAGTGGGCGACCAGCTGCCCTATGCTGTACGCAGTACATTATGGTGTGCAGAACCATATATGAATGACACCACGCAACACCAATAGACGAAGAGACCTGACTACAAGACCCTCTTTGTCTGCATATGTATGTATGCATTTTATAAGATTTTTGGTTGAAAAACAAACAAAAATGAAAGATATACAGTGAACAAAGTACACTTATCAACACATCATAACTTGTAACAATGCTTTTGAACCTTATTGCTTGCGCATTCCCTGTGGTTTGGGTATTGATGAGTGATTATCAGGGGTTGGTATAGCAGGAAAAATAGGTGAGATGTCTTAATCAAGATGTTATTCAGACTGTCGACGACGCCAAACAAGGGTCAGTCTCAGAAGGTCCCAAGGTATGTAATCTATAAATTAAAATGTGTCGTTTTTCTAAATTAAGGACTCAATCTCTAAGGCATATTATCATATGTAATCTATATAATAAAATGTGTTGATGTTGGTCTAAATTAAGCTCTCAATATCTAATTATCAAGCGGCACCCCAAAGCTGACTGGGACAAAATACAACGTGATGCTGTTCCTTTCTTATGTTCAGTTCTACTACATATTTTAGTCAATGAAATGGGTTAAGCGCCTAGAAAGAAAAGTTTCTGCTGACAGAGAGCGTTTTATGATGAAACACATCCTTTCTGTAAGAAGCTCTGGAATGTCCTAATGGCCCCCACAAGCTGTGGCCAGGTTTTACTGAATAAACTGCAAGATGGGATGGCGTTCAAGTTATCTTAAAAGAAGTGGTGCCCAAAATAAATAAAAACATATACAGCGTCATAAAACATGCGTGTAATCAAATCTTCAAAACAAAATCCGTTTATATGTGAGAGGTTTACCATTGCAAATATAAGTATGAAGCCCTTTCTTCATTTCAAAACTGAATTTAGGCCGTACACAGAAACTTTACCCTATATACTTTGTGGTATGCTTGTGTTGTAGAGTGTGTGTGCTTTTCTGTGTGGTGTGCAGGGCCTTTGCACACCTCCTTTCTATGTGTGTATGTTATATTCTCTCTAGACTGCTGTGTGTGGTATTGTTGGCACAGTTTGTGTCTCGCCCATTCTTTTTCATACTTCTCTTTGCAGAACTCGTGCGTAAAACAGCTGCTATGAGCCAGGCAGCCAAGGAGGACCTATAATAAAACCGTGGGATCGAGTGTAAACAAGCAGTGCACCTCTGGCCAGAGCAGGCCCTAAGAGCGGGACACCCCCCCCCCCCACACACACACACACCAGCACCCCCCACACGGCCTTCGCCTCACCTGGTCTCCTCGGGGTCCAGCAGGGCCTTCTCCTGGCTCTTGCCGCTGCCGCTGCTGGCCGGGCTGCTCTCGGACATGGGTCCCACGTGACTTATGCTGTGGCAATGAGAAAACAAACAGAAGGCTTCACAATGAGTATTCAGATCAGATGCTGAGCGGAGCTCCCCTCTGGCTACAATTCATTAGTGAAGGTTTCAGGCTTCTTTTCTGCTCCCATTAGGTTTGCAGTGTCTGATTTTTTAAATGTGGCTTTCATTTTCCTGTGTGGAGTTTATTAATTTATTTTTGAGTTTCATATAGTGCTATCTAGACCCGAAGGCATCCGGGTGCTTTATTTGATATCGCTTTTGTCCTAAACAACTAGAAGAACCTCAAAGAAACCTCACAAAGCACCCTATAAACGTATTCTCTCTTGGGCTGCCAGGCAAGGCAGATAGCCAGTGCTGGGATCTACAGTCACACTGGCCTCATTGGCTACACAGATTGCAATGTGAAGTCGCCCTCTGTGACACAGGGCTGAGGTTTCAGAAATGGAATCATTGGTTCTAACCTGGAGGGCACAAAGTCACAACTTTAAGGGAAACATTGTAGTAATGCCAAAATGTGAGTTGTATTCATTGAAAGAAATACCCTTTTCCATAAAACACTGGTTCTATTATAAGTAAAAATTAAAATAATAAGCAGAATAACACAAACACTTGTTACAAGTACATGCTTATAACTATATTATGAAACATACTATCATCACATTTTTTTTTAACTATCTGGTTCGAAAGGTAAGCTGGAGCACCTAATTCATATTGTAGTATTTTAACTAAATGGAGAAACTACAGTTTGTAACAGCTGAACTTACAGTAGTTATTGCTCATGGGCACAGTCCCAGTCAAAGTGGCCATGTTGAGGATGGGCAAGGAGACATTTAGAATTTAATAGGAGTAGGCTTTGGGAACCGTTATGATATGTTAGAGGTATTTGTAAAGTGTTTTACATACACCATTGTCTCTTTGGGCTAAAATGAGATAAGACTAGGATGAAACATTGAATGCAGAGGGGATGCTAGGAGCAAAGAAAGGATGTAATGGCCAGGGCACAATTCACATAACTTGTGTAAAATTTGTTTTTTTTATTGAGGATGGTGGAAAACCTTCTCAAGCATTAACCACAATCCTTGGGGTGAACCACAAAGTCACTAAATTAACCTGAGCTCAATTCACGATTAGCTTCGCACATAAGCAGTCTTGGCTTAACTTAGTGGCAATGTGTAAAGTGTTTATGCAGAACACAAACAGTAATAAAGTGAAACATAACACAAGCAAAATCTCCCAGTTAAGAAAAATACATTGGAATGTAATAAATAATTTGAGACCAAAATTACAAAAATCCAATCGGTAGAACTGGAGATATTGATTTTTAAGGTTAAGGTAAAAGTAGTGCCAAAAGGCCCAAAACGCCAACTGAGGTGATCTGGCCATGCTTGACCAGGACAAAGCCATATGTTCAGGCCCACCACAATGGAGGGCAGGCTGGGCTCAGGAATAAATTTGGCCTGCTAAGGATTGTACCTTGCGTCCTCGAAACACAGTCTGTGCAGCGTTGCTTTCCGATGCTTCAAGTTGTCCGGTGTCAGTTCCGATCATGCTGTGCTGTGAGACTTTGTGTGACTTTGCGTTGTTTGGTTTTGGTTCTGATGAAGTTTTCTGCTGTGCGGAGAGGTTTTGGCGTCGTTTGGCATCGCTGGGTGTTGGTTCCAATGAAGCTTGCAGCTGTGCTGCCAGGCTTTACAGGGCTTTTTGTCGGATTTGATGGAAACTTTAGTTAGAACAAAGGAGAACCCTGCCAACATTTTATTTACATAAGTCCCTGTATAGGGTCCTGGATATTTATCAAGACAACGGAACCACCCATGATGCTCCTTGACCTGCTCATGGGTGGTTCCGTTGTCTTGATATATATCCAGGACCCTATGCAGGGCCTTATGTAAAAAAAAAAATTGGCAGGGCTCTCCTTTGTTCTTATTGATTGTTTGGTTTTTTCCCCCTTGAACCTGCCTACATCCCTTTTGGGGGGGGGCCTTCTGTTCGGGAAACTTTAGTTAGGCCAGGAGCAGTGCTCTCTGACTCCAGCCGAGGGTCCGGGCTCTGGGGGGATACCTCTTGGTGATGAGGGGCTCACTCCAGCAGAGGCCAGCAGGGCTCAGGCAGGTCCAGGCAGATCCAGAGTATCGGGTCCAGTAGGCATGTGCAGGCAGGCCTCTGGAGCGTGTTGTGAGACTGTAGCTCAAAAATGGAGGTAAGACAACTAACTCATATTTTGAGTTACTCAGCATTGGGATCAAGGAAGCAGGTCCAGTCTCTCTTCTCACAGAGCAGTGCAGGCATCAAGTAGCAGGGAAATCTTCTGGCAGCAGGGCAGTCCTTCTTCTGTAGTGTCCATAGGTCTAGGAGTGTGCTCAAGAGTGAGTCTGAGGGTCCTATTTTTATAGGCGGTGCCAACTTTGAAGTGGAAGAAACTTCTAGAGTTTTCCCCACATAGATGATTCTGGAATTTCGTTCTTCCCTGCCCAGGCTCCGAGAGGTCTGAGGTGACAATAGGCTGGTGTAAAGTACTTTGTGAGTGTGCTGGAGGCAGCCCCTTTGAAATGTAATTGGGGCAGGGAACAGCTCCTCCACTCCCCTCCTGGAAAGATGGCCCATCCATCCTCCTAACTGCTAGTCCCACGGGGGTCACTGTCTTGGAAAAATACACAAAGCCACCTGCCAACTACACCCAGACATGTGACCCAGAAGACACCCTGGTTAGGACAAAAAAATGCCAACTTTATAAACGTGGCATGTCTAGAAAGGTGACTTACAATCCAACGTTACCATTATAAATGGTTTTACATTACAATTCATTTAAGTGTAAAAATGACATTCATACTATCTCTAGATCAAAACATTAGCACTTATTAAATGTAAAAAGGTAACCCGTAGTTATTCAATAGGAGAATTTAGGAGTTTTTCAATACCAGGACATTTAAAACTTAAACATACATATCCAGCTTTTTAAATACACTGCATCCTGCCCGATGGGTTGCTTAGGGGCTACTCTAGGGGTGATACATATGTTTTAATAAGGAAGGATTGGCCTGAAAAAGGTCTTACCAGGTCGCCATGGCAGTTTAAAACTGCACCCAGGCTTAAGTGGCAGGTCTAAGACATGTTTTTAAAGGGCTAATTAAGTGGGTGTTTACAGTATGTGCTGCACTCCCACTTGAAGCTTTTAATGTACAGGCAATGGGTACATGTAGTTTCACTTTACTATGGACTTATAAATAAATTGAATGTGTCTACTGGGTGTAGGTCAATTCTACCATGTTTTAAGAAGAGAGCACAAGTGCTTTAGCACTTCTTAGCAGTGTTAAACTGCACAGAGTTCTAAAAGCCAGGAGTGACGCTGCAGATAAGGCCAAAACAAGCATAACATGAACTTACTCCATTATTCCACATCAAACACCAGTTTGCGGCAAAATTATATAGTGGGAACAAGAATGTGATTGGCTGGTAATGATTTAGCCCCAATTATGTCCTTGTTTCAAAAATTGATGCAAGGACACATTCTTCACTAAAATATAAGGCTACATGACTGATTTGCATTTAGCTGTATTAGGTGTATGCCAATTATGTGATTTTCACACACCCCTAGTTAAAAAAAAAGATCTTAATGAGAAGTTGTGAAGAAATGCTTTTTATCACTAATGCATGGTTGTTCTGGGGAAGAGTCAAGTCAAGTCAAGTCAATAAATTTGTATAGCGCGCTACATACCCAGAGGGTCTCAAGGCGCTTGAGGAAGGGTGGGGAGTTACTTGTCAAATATCCACGTTTTAAGTTGCTTTCTGAATGCTAGGTGGTTCTGAGTAAGGCGAAGATGAGTGGGAAGTGAGTTCCAGATTTTAGCTGCCAGGTAGGAGAAGGATCTACCTCCCATGGTGGTTTTGTTGATGCGAGGTACAGTGGCAAGGGCTTGGTTGGAGGATCGTAGCTGGCGGGAGGGGGTGTAGAAGGACAGTCGTGTGTTGAGGCATTCGGGTCCGATTTCGTAGAGTGCTTTGTGTGCGTGGGTTAGGAGCCGGAAAGTAATCCTCTTATTGACGGGGAGCCAGTGGAGGTTTTTCAGGTGACCAGAGATGTGGTCTTTACGTGGGATGTCTAGTATGAGTCTGGCTGAAGCGTTCTGGATGCATTGGAGTTTTTTCTGGATTTTTGCGGTGGTACCGGCGTAGAGGGTGTTTCCGTAGTCCAGTTGGCTCGTGACCAGAGCGTGAGTGACTGTTTTTCTAGTTTCGGTGGGGATCCAGTGAAATGTTTTTTTGAGCATGCGAAGAATGTTGAAGCAAGATGAAGAAACGGCGTTGACTTGTCTGTTCATCGAGAGTGAGGAATCCAGGATGACGCCCAGGTTGCCTGCGTGGTCCGTCGGGATAGGTGCTTTTCCAAGGGCCTCTGGCCACCAAGAGTCATCCCAGGTGGAGGGGGAGGTGCCTAGGATGAGGACTTCTGTTTTGTCTGAGTTCAGTTTCAGACGGCTGTGCTTCATCCATTCGGCTACTTCTTTCATTCCTTCATGCAGGTTGGTTTTGGCCGTGTTCGGGTCTTTGGTGAGTGATAGGATCAGTTGAGTGTCGTCGGCGTAGGAGATGATGTTGAGGTTGTGTTGGCGTGCGATGGCCGTGAGGGGGCTCATGTATACGTTGAAGAGGGTGGGGCTGAGTGAGGACCCTTGGGGTACGCCGCAGATGACTTCAGTGGCCTCTGACTTGAATGGTGGGAGGAGGACTCTCTGGGTTCTTCCAGTAAGGAACGAGGTGATCCATTCCAGTGCTTTTCCATGGATTCCGACGTTTCTGTGTCGTTGTAAAAGGGTGCTATGACAGACCGTGTCGAAGGCTGCGGAGAGGTCGAGGAGGATGAGGGCGACTGTGTATCCATTGTCCAGTAGAGTTCGAATGTCGTCTGTTGCTGCGATGAGGGCGGTTTCAGTGCTGTGCTTGGCTCGGAAGCCGGATTGTGAGGAGTCGAGGGATTTGTTGGTTTCGAGGAATGCGGCGAGCTGGTTGTTGACCGCTTTCTCGATGACTTTGGCCGGGAATGGAAGGAGTGAGATAGGGCGGTAGTTTTTGAGTTCGGTGGGGTCAGCTGTGGGTTTCTTCAGGAGGGCGCTGAGTTCGGCATGTTTCCAGCTTTCCGGGAAGGTTGCGGAGTTGAGGGAGCAGTTGATGACGTCTCGGAGGTGCGGTGCTATAATGGAGTCTGCTTTGTTAAAGATGTGGTGAGGGCATGGTTCTGTGGGGGATCCTGAGTGGATAGAGTTCATCAGACGGATGGTGTCCTCAGTGGAGATTGGCTTCCAGTCATTGAGGATGTTCAAGGGGAGTGGGGGTCCTGTAGGGGGTTGGGTGGGTTGGTCTTCGGGTCGGTTGTCAAAGCTGTTGTGGATGTCTGCAATTTTGTTGTGGAAGAATGAGGCTAGGGAGTCGCAGAGGGCTTGAGAGGGGGTGATGTCGTTGGAGTTGGCCGAGGGGTTGGTAAATTCCTTGACGATGCTGAATAATTCCTTGCTGTTGTGGGCGTTGTTATCTAGTCGGTCCTTGAAAGCGGCTTTCTTGGCATTCCGGATCAGTTGGTGGTGTATGCGGGTGGCGTTTCTGAAGGCGTCCTTGGTGCTGGTTGTAGGGTCTTTTTTCCAGGCCTTCTCAAGGGAGCGACACAGTTTCTTGGATTTCTTAAGATCATCGTTGAACCAGGAGGCCTTCTTGCTGCCTAGTTTGATTTGTCGTTTTTTCAGTGGTGCTAAGATGTCGGCGCTGTTGGATAACCATTGGGTGAGGTTGGTGGCTGCTTGGTCTGGGTTTGAGGAGTGGGCTGGGGGGTTTTGAAGAAGCGATGAGGAGATCTGGTCGATGGTGATTTTGTTCCAGTTTCTTTGCAGAGTGGGTTGGGGGTGGTTGTTGGAAGTGGGCTTGTTGTAGGTGAAGTGAACGCAGCTGTGGTCAGTCCAAAGGAGAGCTGTGGTGTGGCTGAAGGAGACATGTTTGCTGGAGGTGAAGATAGGGTCAAGTGTGTGACCTGCGATGTGGGTGGAGGTGGTGACAAGTTGTTTAAGTCCGAGGTTGGCGAGGTTGTCCAAAAGGGTGGTGGTGTTGCGGTCGTTGTTCTTTTCAAGGTGAAAGTTGAGGTCTCCCAAAAGGATGTAATCCTTGGAGGGGAGCGCGTGTGGAGTGATGAAGTCCGTGATGTCTTCACTAAACTGTGCGCGGGGTCCTGGAGGGTGCCTCTGAGTGTGGTTTTGGGGTCGATGTGGATCTGGAAGTGAAGGTGTTCAGAGTTGGCGAGATTGACGTCTGAGCTGGTTGAGATGCGGATTGATTTCTTATGGACGATAGCGATACCTCCCCCTGTGTGGCCGGTACGGTCCTTGCGTATGATCTTATAGTCTTCCGGGATGGCAATGGTGATGTCTGGGGCTGATGTGGCGTTCATCCATGTTTCTGATAGGAAGGCGACGTCTGGAGAGATGGTGGATAGTAGATTCCAGAGGTCAATGGCGTGCCTGTGGACTGATCGGGTGTTGAGCATGATGCATTGTAGGTGGTTGGGGTCGGATATCTGTTGTGTGATCGTAGATGAGGAGTTGTTCTTGGTGCCGTCGAACTTGCAGGAGTTGCAGGAAAAGGGTCCATGGGTGTGTCCAGGGGCGGCTTGGGCGCAGTTGAGGGAACGACCGGAGTTGAGGGCTAGTAGGGTGGTGGCATCGTAAGTAATGTGGGAGGGGTGGACATTACGAGAACCAGGGGCTCTGGCGCTGGGCGCGGTCCAGGCGCGGACGGACGTAGACGGGCTTACCTTTGGCGCACCTTCGGCGCGGCCGTAGCGCGTGGACGCTGCACGTGGGGACATTGGCCAAAAATGGATGGTGGAGGGGCGGAGCGTGGGAGGGGGAGCTGGGAGGCGTTAGCGAAGGGGGAGGGACGGGCTGCAGGCACAACAAAATGGAGGGCTCCCAAACAACAACACGGCGCTATGCGAGGGCTAATTAAATAAACAACAACTAATGCGAGCACAACTAATGCGAGCAGCAGCGCTATGCACACAGGTGACAGATAATATTAAAGCCTGAGATGGACAACTGCAGTGACAGCGCAATACACGAAGCACAATATATGCAATTAGCTGAAATAAACTACGCAAATGCGGAGCGCTACGCTGGGGGCTGGGTGCTTAATCACGAGTGAGTGAAATGCCAATTAAAAGATACTGCCAGTAAATAGTCAGCGCTACGATACCACAGTGGCGCTTGTAGGTCGGTCGGGAGGTGGGCAGGAGCAACCGCTTCACTAGGAGCTCAGCTGGTCACAGGGGCTCCTCAGCCGAGTAGTTCCAAGTGCTTCGTGGGTGGGAGGGGGAGCTGGGAGGCGTTAGCGAAGGGGGAGGGACGGGCTGCAGGCACAACAAAATGGAGGGCTCCCAAACAACAACACGGCGCTATGCGAGGGCTAATTAAATGCACAACAACTAATGCGAGCACAACTAATGCGAGCAGCAGCGCTATGCACACAGGTGGCAGATAATATTAAAGGCTGAGATGGACAACTGCAGTGACAGCGCAATACACGTAGCACAATATATGCAATTAGCTGAAATAAACTACGCAAATGCGGAGCGCTACGCTGGGGGCTGGGCGCTTAACCACGAGTGAGTGAAATGCCAATTAAAAGATACTGCCAGTAAATAGTCAGCGCTACGATACCACAGTGGCGCTTGTAGGTCGGTCAGGAGGTGGGCAGGAGCAACCGCTTCACTAGGAGTTCAGCTGGTCACAGGGGCTCCTCAGCCGAGTAGTTCCAAGTGCTTCGTGGGTGGGAGGGGGAGCTGGGAGGCGTTAGCGAAGGGGGAGGGACGGGCTGCAGGCACAACAAAATGGAGGGCTCCCAAACAACAACACGGCGCTATGCGAGGGCTAATTAAATGCACAACAACTAATGCGAGCACAACTAATGCGAGCAGCAGCGCTATGCACACAGGTGGCAGATAATATTAAAGGCTGAGATGGACAACTGCAGTGACAGCGCAATACACGTAGCACAATATATACAATTAGCTGAAATAAACTACGGAAATGCGGAGCGCTACGCTGGGGGCTGGGCGCTTAATCACGAGTGAGTGAAATGCCAATTAAAAGATACTGCCAGTAAATAGTCAGCGCTACGATAGATCAGGGGAAAGAAGACTTTATCTCTGAAGGATGATTTCTGAAGGGAGATTGCACAAGCAAATGTGCTTAGGATGATCAAAGAGAACTGGTAGCAGGACTGCATCCATCGATGTTGGCTTTTAGAGAATCTGGGTCATTTCCATGTAATCACTTGTTGAACAACAGAGAGTTTGGAAATATATCCTACTCTAGATGGAGCTAAAACAGGAGACAAAAGTGGCTAGTCTAGCTGCTTGATTTTGGATTGAATGTAGTTTCTAAAGAGGATTTCAGAGGCCTAATCTAAATCACATGCCTGCCATTAATATTACTTTTCTACTTTCCACAGGGTAGGGCCATACTAAGACTCAGTTTGCTCTGACAGGATGAGGCAGCTGCAGCTACCTGGCTGTTCAACTAATTTCTAAATCTGGTGTAATTCTAAGTTTTTTAATGTATCAAATAGGCACAGGAAAAGGACCAAAGGTGGTAGGCCGGAGATAAAGGGAGACCAGGCAAAGGGATCATTTCCAACTTTTAGGGTATCAGTTATTCCAATGTTAATTTTTCAACAGTTCTGGTCCATCCGACTCTTTACGCTACATAAGCAATCTTGAGTATGAAAGGGATGGCGTTAGTTCAATTGAGTTGAAAATAGGTTGAGTATCATCAGTGTGAGTGTAGAATTTACAGACAAAAAGACCGAGCTCGCGTGGCCACCAGCTGTCACCCCACAGATGAATTTGTTTCCCCACAATGAGCACCTCGGTTTTTTTAGCATTCAATTGTAGGAAATTATCATTCATCCAGTGGGCCACAGATATGAGTCCCTCACGGAACTTGGCTGCCTCGAGATCGGAAGCCCCACTAATCGCAACCGCAAGCTGCGTGTCGTCTGCGTAGGACACGATGGAGAGGTTCCCACGCATGGCGACATCAGCCAGTGGCTGGACATAAAGATTAAAAAGAGTGGGGCTTAAGGCCGATCCCTGGGGGACGCCCTGGGCAATCGCATGAGGTTTGGATTCAAAGGGGGGAGTGATGACCCTGAAGGAGCGATCAGATAGAAAAGATCTGAACCATTCAAGGGCCAGCTTATCCACCCCTGCCTCAACCAGACGTTGGAGTAGAATGTCATGGGAGACAGTGTGGAAGGCGGCACTTAGATCGAGGAGCACAAGTGCCGCCGTGTGACCTGAATCCTCTAACATGCGAAGATGTTCAGCCATATACAGGAGCGCCGTCTCGGTGCTATGGCCGGGCCTGAACCCATTCTGCGAGGGATCTAAAATATTCGCAGAATGGAGATGTTTTGCTAGAATAGTATTAACATGGGCCTCAGTCAGCTTAGCAGCCCACGGGAGGAGAGAGATGGGGCGATAGTGTTCAGCTTTTTTAGGGTCCAAAGCAGGTTTTTTCAGGATAGGAATTACCTGCGCCTGTTTCCAGGCAACTGGTACAGAGCCAGAGGACAGTGATAGATTAATAAGTTTACAGAGCGGAGGAAGGCAGACGGAGGATTCTCTAAATTGTGAGGGCCGCAAGGGATCTTTCGGGGAACCCGATTTCACCCTAATCGCGAGTTTGTCAAACTCCTCCGTAGAAAGCTCCGGAAGATAAGACAGCGAGAGAGTAGTTTTAGAAGTGGCTGTGATACGCTGCCGGGAACCTGTAGAGCTGGGAAAGGCTCGATAAATTCCTTCCACTTTATTGATAAAAAAAGCGGCCAAATCCTCACAGTGGGAGGCAGAGCAGATCTCAGCGGTAGAGGCTCTACAGGCAGTAAGATCTTTCAGTGCTTTAAAGATAAGTTTGCTAGGGTTGGAACTAGCACTGAATTCACGTGAGAAGTAGGCGGCCCTGGCCCTGCAGATGGCTCTATGATAGGTCTTGATGGTGGCGAGGTACAGAGCTTTCCTAGCCGGGTCATAAGACTTGCGCCAGGCTCTTTCGGCTTGTTTGCAAGATTTTTTTAAAAGTCGAAGAGCATCATCATACCAAGGACTGGGATGGCTGCGCTGTTGTTTAGTCAAGGCATGAGGAATGAGCTTGTCCAACGCATTAGTGAGCCAGCGGCAGTATAGATTATAGCCGGACTCCACATCCGTGAAAGGAGCCAGAGGGGCTTCAGCTAAAAGCAGATGGAAATCATTGAGTTTCAACTTTTTCCACGGGCGCCTAGAAATAATAGGAGTAGGGGCAGCTGCAGGAGGATCTTCAAGTGAGAGATGACATTCAATTAGGTGGTGGTCAGTCCAAGCCATAGGTCTAGGAGGCAGGACTTTGACCGATGTAAGAGAAGTAAAAAAAGGGTCAAGGGTATGACCACCAATATGTGTGTCATGAAGAACTAGTTGAGAAAGTTGGAGAGCCTCCAGATCAGCACAAGTGCTACTGGCCGCAGAGGGACAGGGGGAATCAAAATGGAGATTGAGATCCCCTATTATGTTGAAATTGGCCGTCTTTAGGGCCAGGGAACTGACTGCCTCCGGAAGAGCAGCCCTGAAAGCAGCATCAGGGCCCGGGGGTCGGTAGATAAGTAAGCCAGAAAAAGAAAAATGCGGGTCCTACCCCTACCCCTGTCACTGAAGTCAAAAACCTCGGGGTATGGTTTGACTCCCAACTGAGCTTTTCCACTCACACTAAAAAGACCGCGGCATCTTGCTTTGGAATCTTGCGTCAGCTTCGGTCCACCTTCAAATACTTTGACGCTCCTACACGTCAACTTATTGTGCAAGCTTTGATTCTGTCTAAATTAGACTATGCCAGCTCTCTTTTTCTTGAAATCAATCAGGCTGAGCTCTCCCGTCTCCAATGCGTCCAGAACGCTGCCGCCAGGGCTCTGGTTGGTTTGCCTAAATTTTGTTCAGCTAGGAGAACCATTTTTAATCTTCATTGGCTCCCGGTGGCACAGAGAATAAAGTTTAAATCTTTGATTTTGACATTCAAAATCCTTAAGCTTTCCTCTCCTCAGATTCTGCAGCAACTCATTTCTCCTTATGTTCCAGCTCGTTCTCTGCGGTCTTCTGTTCTCCACCTTGCCACTGTTCCCCGTTTCAAGAGATCCAGGATTGGCGGCCGCTCCTTCCGAGTCCTTGCCGCCAAACTGTGGAATTCCTTGCCCGTCCACATCCGTGCCATCGATGAGCTCCTGGCTTTTAGGAAGGCGGTTAAAACTTTTCTTTTCCCCTTAGCCCCTTAGTTCTTGTTGCCGTCGTGTTGTGTTTCCCACCTCCTGTCCGGTTTTGTTCTGCACTAGCGCCAGGACGCCCCTTTGCTGGGGCAGCTGTGCGCTCAATAAATCAGGATAACATAACATAACATAACATAACATCAGTTGCAAAAGTGGAAGAAGGGAAAAAATGAACCCTGTGTAACAACTATGAGTATTGGGAAGAAAGCTGCTGTCCAAAAGGACTCTTCAAAAGAGTTCAACAAGGCTAGCAAGGTGCTGTACCTGCCGAAACCTTTTAGTTGGGAATTAATATGGAATGGTCAAGTGTCTATAGCTGCTTATATATTGAATAAAATGAGAGCAGCGGTATTGTTTCAAACGGCAGCTGTCTGCAAGTCATGAAAGACCAACAGCAGAACAGATTCAATACTTCTACTTGGGGGAAGTCTACTTGAGAGCCGCTGAGTGACATGTCTTGAAATGGAACAAATTATGTACTTTAAGCTCAGTAGAAAATTGGTGTAATTTCAGAAAATATTGAACTTTAACTCTGAGATTTTAAAAGATGGGCAAACATCCAATTACTGGGGAACTCAGAGGTATTTCTTATTCCACTACTTTAGGAGAAGATGAAATGATATCCAACTGTCCCACCTCTGTCTGTTTATAGACTTATTAGATCTTAGGAAAAAAGATAGCCTTCTTCAGCACAAATAAATTCAACAAAGTCTGCAATATAGGATGAATTAGAAACACACAGGTAAAAGCTACATCAAAAATATTTTTGGCAAAAATATCTATAATGAGTTGTTCACATTAAACTTAAAAGCATAAATGCCTAGTCAACAATAGTTGTCCAGAGGTATCATTTGACTGTAGCTCTGATATGCATCCCCTATAGTCTGTAAAAAGCAAAACTGTGCTCATAGACTATCCGAAGGACTAGATTAGTATAGAAGGACCATCAGTGGTGGCCCCTCTGCTAAGACGGAGGAGCTTTGCCTCACTGATATATGAGCTGTGCAAAAATAAAAATAAAATGATAATAAGACTTTATTATCTTTTTATTTTTCTGTGAGGGACTGGAACCAGGTCGGGACGGGATGAGCAAATTGAGGAGTGGTTTGCACTCCCTACGTAAGCATTAAAGGTTCGCTGGCCCTCTTGGGCCGGGCAAAACATTCTAGCACACTTAGCATGTTCGCCAACTGGCAGTGCTGCACAGCCCGATGGAGAACATGCCCAGGCTCCCAGGCACTGCCTGTGTGGCCAAATAGGCTGCTCCGACCAATCATGATGCGGCTCATGCACCGTCGTGGTTGGCTAGTATTGTCGGCTTCGGGTGCTGCCAGTGCAGACAAAGAGGATGGAGGGGAGGCGTATGGCAGGGAAGGGAAGGTAAGTTTACTTTTTTAAACAATTTTTTCCATTCCCACCCCCCAACACACACCACCCCTCAAGGCAGCCACTGCTGGGATCAATCACAAGCATACTCATTCAACCTAGGAACACAGATATTAAATGTGGTAATGACAATTTAGTTAATGAGAAAACAAAGAAAAATTATACATAGATGGAACTGAAGATAGAATGCAAGGGTCCTGTCCAATAGCGAAGGAAACCTTTGTCACTATTTGCAGCACTTCAGGCAAGTGACTGAATAGATGCACTTATCATTGGAAGCAGCTACCAAGAACTCTAAGTTTCTATACTTACATTTTGCGTCACACTAATGGAAGTAAGAAGAAAGGTCGGTCGGTCAGTGGCGTAGCAAAGGGATAACGAAGGGGGCGGTATGAGTTTTTGGGGTGCTCTTACCTGTGGCTGTTGCGGGGATCAAACATAGGAATCGCCAGCACCCTCTGCGCTCTTGCATGCGGCCGCCGCGGGGCGGCAAGCGAAGGAACTGCCACGGGCGGCCAAAGGTCTAGCTACGCCTCTGAATTTGGTGCCCTGCACTGAACACTAATTCTATTCTGCCTCTGACTGAGCTGCTACAAATTCAAATGAGTTTACCCTTCACTACTGGGTGAGTGCCTGAGTAAAAAACACAATTTTGACTCATGATGCTTAAGAGAGATCTTCTTGCCAAAACTGATCCCCAAATTTGAACTTACAAGATCACTTGTGCTGTCACTCCTAGAGAACTGCAATCTATTTTGCATTGGCACGTCCTTGTCAGAGAAAATAACAGAAATAAGAAAATGTAAAGGGGCAGATTCACAAACGCATTTATGAGTACAGGGATTAGTACAATTGAAGTAATTGCTATATTCTCTAAATTGCCTTTGTGAATCATCCCCGAAATATCCAATTCCCTTTTAGTAAAAGTGCAAAGAGGGCACTGGCCTTCATAGCTGTCCTAACTTTGCATGAATGTTGCATGAATACATCTGTTTTATTCAAATTTTTTGATATTCTGAGACCAGCTCACAAAGGCCGGTAAAATGACGTAAAAAAGCACTACACTACTTACTTCACAACACTTTTGTGAAAAGGCTCCATTGAGTATTCCTGACATACCTAAATATTAGAAAGTCAATGTCACCTTTCAAACAATGCCCTGCCCTAGTTAAAGAACGAGCCAATCTTGATATACTTGCAAAAAGGAATCCCTAGCTGTTACTTATTACAGTTCACTGAGCCCATTAGCAATAACAGTGACCTGAATAAACACATTAAGCCAGAAGGAGGTTTAAGGCAGCACAAAAAGCCTGCAGAGAGAAAATGTCATGAAGAAGAACTCTAATGGAAGATCACATGAAGGAAAAGAGAGTGAATCAGGGATAATGAAAAAGATCTACCTTTAAGGAGCCATTCAGAGGAAAATCTAATAAGTGCCCGCACCCAAGGTTTCTCAGAGGCCGCACTGAACCCAGAGAATTGAGAGCGACATGTTCTATCATCAGCAAGCGTTTGACTAATAGAAAATGTATTTCCATCAGGTGTCACTCTTGTTACTATATATTAAAGAAATATGTTCCTATAGGATCAATGTACTTATGCTGGTTTTTTGCTGTTTCTTGTCTTTTCAGCTCCTCATATCTTCAACTTCCTGTTACCTTTCTCTATGAACACGTATTTGATTCTCTTTCATCTGATTTTATTTTGAACATTCTTCTGAGCTGGAAAATAATTGTATGTATTCATAAAGACAACTTGGGCCTATGTTGGACCTGGCCTCGTGGTGTGGCCCCACTCCTCCCGCATGACGGGTCCCGGACTACCTCGACCCCTGTTCCCCGGCCAAGAGCATCACCATCCTCCCTCCATGAGTGCCGCCCCTCCGGGCCGCCCCCAGCTCTTCCCCGGTGGAACTCGACCTCCTCTCCTCAACCCACTCGGCTGGCCCGGACCCTTTCCTGGATCACCGTCTCCGGCCCAGCCACCATCTTGGACCCTCCACGACCAGGCCTCGTGGCCTCGGCCCGACCCCAGCCACAGACCCAGCGAAGCCCCGACATCGAGGCACCACGATCCAACCAGGGGGTAAAGAGACCACTTGACGAGTCAATGGGGGAAGGAGTTTCGATGGTCCCCCATCCGCCTGGTTTCGATCGCCCCCCAGCCTCCCTGGGCGCTGGCTCCACCCCTCTGCTGGGTGTCTGGACTCGCACATCCCGGACCCTCCGACCTCCAAGTGCGAGGGTCCGGACATCAAAGGGCACCAGACCTATAACTGGGGCAGCTCCAGAGCAGGTCGGCAGTTGTATCCTGGAGTCGAGAGACACCGAGACAAACTCATCTTCGTGCAACTATCCTTGGGGTCCTGCTGGCGCTGCCGCGCCCATCTTTGTGAAACTATCCTTGGAGTCCTGCTGGCTCTGCCGCGGCCCATCTTCGTGAAACCATCTGTGGAGTCCTGCTGGCGCTGCCATGGCCCACCTTCGTGAAACCATCCTTGGAGCCCTGCTGCCGCTGCCGCGGCCCATCTTCATGAAGCCATCCTTGGAGTCCTGCTGGCGCTGCCGCGGCCCACCTTCGTGAAACCATCCTTGGAGCCCTGCTGGCGCTGCCGCGGCCCATATTCGTGAGACCATCCCTGGGGTCCTGCTGGTGCTGCCGCGGCCCATACTGAAGAACTCCCCAGCTCGAGGATTGAGAGCTGTGCGCAAGATATCCCTGTACCAGACTGGTACCAAGACTGTCCCGCTACCCCCTTTCCACAAGAGACTAAGTTTAAGAGGATCCCTGAATCCTGTTCCTTCTGTATCGTTACGATAACCTGCCTAAAAGTACTGATAAAAGTGTTAAGAACCTATCCTTGTGTGGCGTCCATCTGTAGGGGGGTGGTTGCTCGGCTGTACGATCTTAGGAGAGGGCCCTCGCCCAGAGGCCTCTCCCCCTTGCTCGGCCGACCCTCAGATTTCCCTTCTAACAGCCTATTCCTGTTATTTTTGCTTCTCGTCGGACACATGTCTCTGGGATTTCAGCTATAGACTAATTAACGGCTCTATGTAAAAATGTTACCAACAAAAACGTAGAAATAGTGATTAAAAGTTTGTCGCTCGTATGATCAAATTTTTCATATTCTATATGCAAGGCCAACAGCTAGGTTACAACTGGGCAAAGAATAGTTGCTCACACAGATATGAAATGTCACTGTTTTAAGGAAGAATTTGTGACAATAAAGATAGTAATGCCTACAAAAAATATGCAAAAAGAACAATTGATGAATGGAATGATGATCAATATCAAACACTCACTCCCAGTTAGAGATCTGGACCTAAATCCATAGTTTTTTGTTCCCCACGCCACCACAGTTTGTACCAAGCCATATGCAAATCAGTCTTGACCCTGCTCCCCATGGGAACAGTCCAGCCCGAACTGCAAAGCCTCATCTTCCCTGGACCAGAAACAAGTACCTGGGAACGGTTTCCTGGTATCACTCCTCATCAAGCAGGCTTGCTTGCATCCAGGGGCATGGTGAGCACGGTACCCACGTATGGTCATCCACGTCCCACTTGGGGTGACAAATGCAAAAATATGACCATTTATTTTCTCATCAGTACTGCATAGTAGGTCTGAACAAACGTTTTTGTTTGACCCCTAAGCATACAAAACAAATATATATATATATATATATATCAATCCCATAAAAAAAACATTTTATTCCTAAAAGATTCTTGAGGACAAACAAGATCAAAAAACAATTTTCTCCATCATAAAATCCTTCACCGATCCCAAGGCACTGCAGAAAGAAATCCCGCCCTCCCAGAGCTTATGCAATCAGATCTCACTCTTGTTTGAGGAAAACATCCTCTATATCCAAAAGAAATTTCCTACGCCACACGGGGATAGCCTGATTGTTGATCCAGAGGCTAACCCAGACGGTACCATCCATTCACTTCAAACTTTTAATCCAGCCTCACTAGGGCAAACTCAAACCGCCTGTAAATCAGATTCTCCCCTGAATTACTGTTCCCCAAAGATACTACACCGGATTAAAGATATCATTAAACCAGTAGTCAACAAAATAGTCAATTCCTGGCTAAACTCTGGCATAGTCCCTGACGAATAGAAACTGGCTATAGTTGAAAAAAAAAACATTGACTCATCTAATCTCGCCAATTTCTGCCCCAATATCTCTTCTTCCTACAATGGGAAAAATTACGGAAAGATTAGTCCACAAGGAACTTTTGTTCACCCCCGGCAGTCCTGCTTCCGTCACAAACACTCCACAGAATCTGTCCTCCTGGAAATATCTGATACTCTTAAAATCATAGCGGATGAAGACAGGAAGGCAGTACTGATTTTGCTCGACCTGTCCGCCGCCTTTGATACCATCTCACATAGTGTTCTCCTTGCACAGCTCAAATCCATTGGCATCTTCAACACTGTTTTGGCATGGATTGAGTCCTTCCTCACCAATCGAAATCAAGCAGTGTCACTCGGAACGTTTCTCTCCACCGAACGTCCCATTAAAACCGGAGTGCCGCAGGTCTCATCCCTCAGCCCGCTGTTGTTCAATATATACATGATCCCACTAATTTCCCAGAGACCTGCATTTGAGATAGAAGTAACGTCTTACGCAGTTGACACACAACTAATTATTTCCCTGGACTAAGACTCTACTGATGCGGGACTCAATTTTAAATTCTGCCTAGCCGAGGTCATTCAATGTATGAGGAACAACCACCTCAGGTGAAACACCGACAATGCGGAGATTCTTTTAATTGGAAAAGACAATCCCTTCCAACCGAATGTCTGGTGGCCTGAGGGTACGACGCCACCTCCTACCACTGTTAAAGTGGCAAAAAAACAAGGAGTACAGTTTGATACCTATCTCTCCTGACTGTAGCAGGAACCTGCTTCAGCCTCATCAAGTCATTGACTTCATCCCCCTAATGGCCAGTAAAACAGTAGCAGCGACTACAGGTGTTACAGTATGCAGCAGCATGTCTAGTCCTTAAACTACCACGAAGGTCATCAGCATCCGCAGCACTTAAAACTCTCCATTGGCTCCTACTGCACAAGAGAATCCTGTTTAAGATCCTCCTGATCACTTTCTCAGCCACGCAAAACCTCGGGCCAACGTATCCCTCAGCCAGATTCATGCCTTACACCACATCCAGAACTTTGAGATCATCATCAGCAAACCTCCTCAAACCTCCCAACTTCAAGTACAAAACAAAGGGTGGCAAAACAGTAACCACATTAGGAACAAAAGCCTGGAACCTTTTGCCAACACACCTAAGGATGTTAAAAACCGAGACACACTTCAGGAAAGCACTGAAACCTGGAACTTTGTAGCTTCAGACAAACTCTGCCTATCCCTGATATAGAGTCCTCATGGCTTCCACCTCTTCCCTGCCTCCCCTTAATGCCAGAATGCTCCTTATGGAGTGACAGCATGCGCTCTACAAATGCAATAATCAAATCAAATCAAATCAATGCACATATTTAGGTGATTACCTTTCCAAGGTTTACTGGGCTCAATTCAACTGCAATTTATTCCTATTTCTTTGGGCTTCTTTCACTCACTATCTATTTATTTTTATGACTGGCCTTTGAGAACAGCTTTATCTACATCACCAACCTATTATTAGCCCAAAATCATAATGCTATAAACATGGAGATGTGTTTGGTAGGAAGGCTTCATCCATTGGTCTGTTGATCTGTCATTCTCTTTTAGCTTCCTCCCACCATAGCATTCAGCATGAAGCAATTGGCCAGTCCACTTTACCCTTTAGCTCCCTTGACAGTGAGTAAATACAAAGTTGTACACATTATTCACACCTGTGAAAAATAGTTATTTTCTCTTCTGTTACAAAGCTCTTTCAGAGTGTGATTTTTAATTTTGTGTATTATCTGTGAACAAACGGCTACTTACTTTAACTGAACTTTGGGTGGCCAGTTATATGCTGATTTACATCCTGTCTCCTTTTAAAAGTTGCAGATATATAGTGCTTAAGTGACATTGTGACACTGTCGCTGCTCACAATTTGAGTGCTTGGTTGGATGATGATGATGTCTTCTTGTTGCCTCCTCAACTAATAGTAGAATGAATTAAAGTGACCCCTGAGCAACCCAATGTCCAGAATAATAGTTCATGAGTACAGTAGCGTTTTTTTGTTCTTCGTCTCTTTATGTTCCTTCTTCTTCATAATGCATGAGGTATCCTTGATACATTCTGTAGTCACTCTGTAAATTCCAGTAGCCAATCTAATAAACTTCATCTTCAGTCCTTCCTTTTGTCTGGGGTTACCTCGGGTCACAGCTTTGTCGACTGTCACTCCAGCACTAAGGTTTTAAACAAATCTTCCAATATCTTATCCCTGTTCTTCCTGTCCTTCCTAATTGATCTCCCAATTATAATATCACTAGTTTTGTCAGGAAAAATAGCTGCTTCAAAACTCAGGGGTCACATTAATTCATTTGAGTTTGGGATTCTCCTCATCTAAGTTGAGAGTGTTGTTGGCCACTCTTTTCCCCTTGGACCACCAAATAAAATGTTTAGATTATTTTGGGAATACTATAGGTTTGCAGAAACAATAACCTGCCACAGTGACTCTTTTTTTTCAGATTGGGTTGTGCAGCACCTATTTTTCCTGACAACACTAGTGATATTACAATTGGGATATCATCATCAATACTAGAATGCTTGGCACAGCTGAAAGGGGATTTTAAACATCAACATAAGTGAATGTTTTTAAAATTTCCTTTTTGTATTGTAAGTATATCGTGGTCACCGTTAGATGGCAGCAATGTTCAAATTTTTGCATTTGCTTGCAACTAATTGAAAGATAATAATCGTTACACCAGCATGCCAAGGCCAGACCTATCAGATGTGCCAATGATTTACTTACTTTTTTTGGAAGCTGAATCCACCAGGGTATTGTGGGTCTTTTTTATAGACTTGACCAGGGAAAGTAGATTGCAGCAGGGCCACCCTCCATCTCCTTGTTACTCCTCCACCCCCCCTCACTGATGCCTTTACCTTAGATCATGTGTTAGATATGATAAAAGGACAAGAGTCCTTTTTATATCTCGCCTATGCAGCACGCATTCGCTACATAGGCAAAAAGACCTTTATCTATCGCTTTGGCTTTTCAGCCAAAAACGTGTTCACGTTCCATTGCCTGCGATTCACTTGCGGGAGCGAGCGCCGCCATATGGTAGCAATTATCGCTCTCGCAAGGGAATCGCACAGCCCCCCTCCTCCCTCCTGCTGCCGTGCGAGGTGCGCATGCGCCTGCCCCTGCTGCAGGCAGCCTGCCGCGCATGTGCTTGTTTAAGTATGATTTGGCCAGAATCATAGAATGTTTCTGCCTCTCGCCATACTCGAACCTGGCTCCTCAGCTTCCAAGTTGGCCACTGTAGCCGTTAACTCACACGTCGGTAAACTGAACTCGCCGACCGGTATTCTAAAATCCACCTCAATGCACGTTTATTTAGCTTTCCTACGTCTGTATGCGTGTAACCATAGACAACAATACGGCATCATTTGGATCGCTGAATACCTGCTCTTCAAGCTAGTCCTGGAGGATTGCTCAATTAGCGTGTAAACAAAGAGGTTTATCACATTTCAGATCTAGAAAGAGAAGTTGGTTTACCCTTGGGCATAGGTTAAACGAACTACCATCTTGGAAAACCTCATTCGCAGTCAACAAGAAAAAATATTTCAAAAAAATGCACAGTAGTAGAGTAGAATTTTAAAATAATTTTTGCATTATGTGCTCAAATTTCATAATATATTTAACGTGAAATGTTTTTGTAAGAAATGTCATTTGCACTAATTACAGACTTGTAAAATATGGGTTTTATTTTGTCTTACCACTTTGATTTAAACATTTCCTTTTATGTTCGAAAACATGCTGGATTAAAATTAAAGTCCAGATAAAAAAAATGACAACAATGAGCCGAGGTTTTATTTGCGCCGTCCTACTTCTATCTCTGGCAGCAGCTTTCCCCTCCCTCCTATTATGCTGCGTGACGGTTCAGAGCAATGAAAGCGCTGTAGCTTCCTTTTCGAGAATCTCCTCTGGAGAAACGTGTTCAGCCGGAAGCATGTCTACCTCGATCCACGACATAGTGCCTGAGAATTTTGCATATGTAATTTTTACGTTTTGGTATAGACAAATTATGTTGTTTTACCTGTCAAGTCAGGTAATGCAGGGAAGGAAGAAATACGATGTCAAGGTAGGTGCTGCGTGTTTATTCGAAAATGAATAGTTAAAGTATGTTTTCTTCTGTCTTTCACTCAGAAAGTTTTAAAATATATTGTAAGTGGGGAAGTTCTGTGCTAAAGTTTTACTTTTTAATTCTACTGCATATTTTGTATTAGACTAATTTCATTTGTTGTTTAAGTATCTATCTGTAATTCGGTATTTACAGAAATGCTGAGATTACACCAAACAGTATTTAGGATTAGCATTGATGCACAAAACCGAGTGTTAATTTGTCTGTACATACGTGACTGCTACACATGTCCGCTAGAAACCCATATCTGAACTTTGAATAACTTGTATGGACACACAGCCAACCTCGCTTGTGTCTCAGCCAATACTATTATATATCAAATTGCCCTGGAGTTATTAGGCAACCTGTTTTAGTCCTTCAAAAAATGTAACAAGTAAAATAGATCAATGTTTAAATGCTTCAAGCTGCGGTTAAAGTCGATGTGGTGTACAGCCTATACATTGAAAGTTTGAAAAGGGGACAGGCACTGATCACATTACAGCATTATATTACAGTTGTATGTAGTGCTTCGCACCCCTTACGAAGCGCATTTGTAAACAGATTACACTCCACTGCAGGGGCTTGCGCTCAAACGAGGTACTAGTGTTTTAATGCTCTGCACAAGGACCAAAGCTTGACTCCTAGTTTGCTTTTATTGTCAAGTCTTGGCGTGTGGCCAAGCTAAAAGGTGTGCAAGATAAAACGCGCAGTCTTATAAGGTGCTAGGGCATCAGTGGAAAGTGTCCAACTGCCTGGCTGGCCCATGCGGGAAGTGTTTAAATCTGTCAAAAGAAAACATGGGTTGATTACAAAAACAAGCATTGGCATAGCCAATAGGTCTCGCCTTTGGGACCTTATAAGTGTTTAGCCATGCAACAGTTGATGTTGTTGCATGCATATTGTGCTGCATAACTAAATACTTATAAGGTCCCAAAAGTGAGACCTATTGGCTATGCCAATGCCTGTTATCCTATGTTATGGACATAATAAAAAAACTTGTTTTTGCAGTGCATAAGACAGCCTTTTAATTATGTGTGTAGCACGGGCGACATTACGGGGGGGTGGGGGTGGTTCTATCTTCTGTTTCCTCCTGTGGATACCTACCTTCTCCTACAGGTTGCACACATACGCTATTACAGTGTCGTAGGAGTGACTGTAAGTCCCTACCAATTATTTGTATATAATGTGTTTAAGTGAGGACGAACGGTAAGCTTAGCCATCAAGCTAGGCTCACATGAACAGAAGAAACAACTTTAATATAAAAATACATACATCAATGTATACTTAATGGGGCCCATGGATCAGCCTTCTTCATCCACTGTATATCCGGCTGCAATTTACATGTGCCCTGCCCCCCGCAGCATACAGCATGGGTCCACTTATTTCAGCCAATGGCTCTCTTACACTGTGACAGCATAATTCTTGATTTCACGTACCTATCCCTGAATAGAAGTGCACGTCAACGCCAAGGCTGGTGGGTCAATACTTTACTTTGCCAATGCTACTTTTATTTGCATTCTTTAGTCTTTGCAAGTTTTTTTTTTAGTAACCTTGTGTGTTTTAACTCTGCAAACCCAAAAGTACCTTTTATTTGCGCTAATAAGAATAATAGTTTCCTGTGATGTGTGTTAAAATGAAAGGTGAGTTCTATGTCTGTTGTAAGTATACCTGCCCGCTAGGAAGCTTTGGTACTGGTTTATTAAAACTATTAAAATTATGAGAGTGCTCTTTTTTTATTACAATATTTATTGTGACTATATAGCCATCATTATTAGGTTGTGGCATATCTTCTTTTTGTCTTTTTATACCATATACTTGGAATAAAATAAATGGCACCAGCTTGCTAAGAACAGACCTATTGCCTTTGTCAATATTTGGTTTAAACATGTCCAACTAACATAGAAAACAGGGATATAAATGAATAGGTGGTGTAGCAAGAGTCAATTGCTGTATTTATTTTGGCCTAATAATAGAAATGTGTGCCTGTGGGAAGAAAGAATCTGCACCTGAAACGTGAATATGAG
This sequence comes from Lissotriton vulgaris, assembly GCF_964263255.1. Taxonomy (NCBI): domain Eukaryota; kingdom Metazoa; phylum Chordata; class Amphibia; order Caudata; family Salamandridae; genus Lissotriton; species Lissotriton vulgaris. The sequence continues at coordinate 163,354,759 of NC_141689.1, forward strand.
GATAAAGGTGCCCTTGCTTTATTAAAAGATCAAATTAGTCTGCGTTTGTTCCTTACAACATTTGTAAACATTTCTTTTTTTTATTTCTATGAAGATGCACTTTCAACTTTATTAGAAAGGAACAACAAATGGTGACCGTGTTGGCCCTATTTAATTCAAAGCTGGACTATGTAAACGCCCTGTATCTAGGGCTACCACATTATCACATCATATGACATGATTGCAGGTTGTTCAGAACATGCTAACAACTCTTAGCTAGGGATTTTAAAATTAGTCCAATTGACAGAGGTTAATTCAACAGCACACACTGTCCTTAGCTAGAACACTTAGCTTCTCGTTTCAAAGTCTAAATCCAAGTTGATGCGAGAGTATGCTTCCTCCCTTTCTCAAAGAGCAATGTCAGCCATCTGTTCACGTTTGAAGATTCTGCAAAGGTCTGGACATGCTTCTTAAGAAGTACTTTATAAGCAGTCATATGTATTAATTTTTAACATGCCCTTTCTGTCTTCGTTTACTTGAATTTTTAGTCAGGGGTCATTAGGGCAGCTGCAGAACACATTTTTAAGAGTTCCTTCTAATATTTACTGTTTAAAGTATGAACTGATACTGATAAGGGATACAAATACCGACTTTAGGTAATTATTATAATTTTGTGCCGGGAGGGACATGAAACTACTGGCCGTGCCAGTATAAAACTGTCCGGGTGGCAAATCTAGGAGAGAGAGAAGGATGTCAGGAAACTTCCCAAAATTATTTTCCTCCATAAGCCAATCAAGGCATCCTTGTTGATGCAGAAAGCTTTAATTGGTCAAATTCTTTAGTGGCTATCAATTATTACCTCTACATTATTATATCGCTGCACACTTCTCTTCCTCCATAAGGCACGATTTAAGAAGATTTCCTCTCCTTCGTGGCAACATTGTAGGAAATATTAACTTTCTGCATGTTCTTCCCTGAATTTTCACCTATTTTTGCTAATGTACGACTCTTTTATTACTTCATATCTGCACCTGAGAAAATGCGAGGGTGATTTAACATTATTTTCACTTAATTTTAAAAATTTTATTCGAAGGTAAAAGTAGAATTTCATAAACTTTTGGGGAAAAGTAACTTTAAGAAGGTATACTTTGTGCTGCCTGACCGTAAACTAGTTTAAAACGGGTTTGCATCTCAGCCGTGTTAGGAAGCCAAATATCATCCTTGACTGGGTTGATAAGAACCCTTTTCCTGGAAAACAAAGTCTTGACTTCTGGGAGCAGTAATATACGGATGTTGTCAGCCAGTTTTCATGTCTCTTCCTTTGAATTAAGAGTGTCAAGTGGGTTTGCAAGTAACTGCTAGCAAAGACGTACAAAGCCACCCTGAACTTTCTGGCTCCGTCCCCAGCAGGAAGGAAACCCCCTTCCAGGGAAAGAGCCTTTGCTCCTACAGGTGAAGGATGGTGCGAGCCATTTTTCCAGGGTCTCTGTGGAGGTTTACAGTAAACAAAAAAATTTAGCAGAGAATCAGGAGGTGGGGAACCTGCAAGGGCATAGTCAAGACTGGGTGTAGGGACTTTCCCAATCCCTGGTTAGTTCACGGGATAAGACTGGCCCTCAGCACTACCTGCTCAGAACATTACCTGGGAAGGAATTGTGTTTCAAGAGAAAGAATCTGCCTGAAATCTAAAAGAAAGGGAGCCCTTACTACTGGGTCGGGCTGGCACCCAGGGAGTGGGCCTGCTCTCTAGTGGTCAAGTAGTTGCCTTGTGTTATTAGCAACAGAAACACAAAAAGCTGCTAACTCTGAGACAGCCCAGCTGATCACTGAGGACTGGACCATGTAGAAGCATTGGCTTGGGAGAGACCTGCTGCTTAGAAGCCTGGCCTTAGTAAAAAGTGTCCAACTCTAGAAGAATGCGGATATTTCTCTGGGATGGCACAATCTTGGCATGCGAGAAAAGCTGATTTGTTTCACTCTGACCTCTTCTGCAGCGCTAAAAACTTGTGTAGCAGACCTTTGTGGTAAGAGGTTTTGGCCCTGTGAAGCCCTGCCAGGCTAAAGTTTCCAGCTGTGCCTCACTGGTGTGTTTTAAGAACCAAAAAAATGACTAGATCCGGAGCTAACAGCTTGGACTGGCGGCGAGACAGCAAATTTATCCCAGCAGCAAAGCGACTACCGCAGCAATGGAATCCAGCTGTCTCCCACCGGAGCTATTGGCACCAGAATCAATGGCTTCAGCAGGAGTTAGACTTCAAGCTACCTTAGATGGATTCAGCCTGTGACTTAGCATCGCTGGGGGACCCTGAGCTCCAAAATGTGGAGTAAAAGTAGATTAAAAGTGCTTTATTAGTGGACAAAACAGGGAACAACTCCCTCCTATGGTCCTCTACTAACTGAGCTGTACCTCAAGGCTCTATCTTAGCCCTGGTACTATTTAAACTCTGCTTAAACCCATTATTGGATATTCTTAAATAGTTCAACATTTGCATACATGAATATGCTAATGATATTCAGCTTTAAAGTAAGACTTCATGCCAGAAAGACATCCACATCATAAAGTCCTGACTCCTAGGAGCACAGCGTTGGATGTCACTGTCTTCCTCCATCTAAACCTGCAAAATATTGATTCCTTACTCATCTCTCAAAGAAGCGAAACTAACTAGGCCTAACCCTACTAAGTGAACTCTGATGAACTCCCTTCCTATCGTCTCACCTACAATAAAAACCCTGAGCTTTTTCATCAACAGAGATCGATCTCTTATTCCTCATATCAATAAAGCAGCCCAATCAGCTAATTACTTTGTTTGTGACTTGAAAAAAATAAAGTATCTACTTACCCCAACGAACCAAGACCTGCACCCATAGTCTATTCATCTCCCACCCTGAGTAGGACGATGCAGTTCTTACAGATCTCCCAAAGGCTGCTAGTGCCTCATCACAGTGGTCCTTGGTGCAATTGCTTGGCTCGTCTCCTCCAGTCCTGAGCAAACTCCACTGGACCCACATTCCTACCAGAATTTAAGTTAAAACCACAAGGACATCCATCTCAAATCCCCTTTCTACCTCATAGTTATCTTCACAATCTCTGGTGTAAAGGGAGTGCTTTGGAGAAAAAATTCTCTCTTTTTGAAACTCCTACCTTGAACATGTATGTAGGAGTATAAGCAGTCTATCTCTTGAGCTGTGACCAGTTTCTCAAGTTCCATCCCTCCGTCCTTCTGAACCCAATCTGATGTACTCACCTTTCGGAAACTTCTGAAACCTTATGTTTTTTGCATTCACCTCAACTAATCATTACAATCGCCACTGTCAGTCATCACTTCTTTCACCTGCAATATCTAGTATTCTCTCATTGTTCTCTCCTCCGTGGCAATATGTTGTACTGGTTTTTCTGTATTTTATCTGGGATTTGACATTTTCATCTTTCTAGTTATTTCGTAAATGGTGCTTATACATTCCTGGTAAAGTGGCGCTATAGGAAATGGTAAATAGATACAAAGAAAAAACCACTTGGTGCATCCGTCCTCTTCTCCATCGTGGTTGGCATAAAACTGCCCATAGACCTCGGACAACTAAAAACTGATACTTTTGATTGGCGTGTTGTATTTTCTATGTTATGTTATTAGGATTTATACACCGTACAAATACCAAACGGTGTCTTGGTGCTAACAGTTCCAGAAAGCAGGCAGGTGAACTATTTATGGAATAAAAAAGTCTTTAGGGCCGTACGAAAGGATGTAAGAGATGGAAGATTTTTGATAGAAAAGGGGAGGGCGTTCCAGAGTTTCGTGGCTCCTACAGTAAAACTTCTGCCGCCCCAGTTAGCCTTACAGAATCTTTGAGAGATCATTATTTTAACTCCTTTGGACCTAAGACATCTGTTTGGGAAGTATAGAGTGCCCTATACTTGACACATAAGTCCTTAAACTTAATGCGACCCTTTACTGGAAGCCAATGCAGTCTCCTACGGTGATTACCTATCGATTGAAACTTAAGGATCCCCAGCAGAAGTCTAGCAGCTGCATTCTGGATCATCTGCAATCTATGAGTCTGCTTCACGGGCATTCCGAGATCGAGCCCATTGCAGTAGTCCAATTTGGCCACAACTACAGAGGTTATCACTGTTTTCCTGCTATCTATTGGGATTATAGGTAAGAATTTCTTGATTTTCTTGAGTAGAAAGAAACTAGCTGATGATACTGCCTTGACTTTTGCTTCAAAATTTAGTCTCTGGTCTATGAGTACTCCTAAATGTTTTGCTTTGGCGACCGGGGTGGGTGCTACTCCCAATTCATCAAACCACCAGATCTGTGACCAGTTAGGTGAAAAAATCCAAAATAGAATCACCTCTGTCTTTCCTGAATTCAGCTTGAGGCAGTGCGAACTCATCCATGCGTTGACTGCCAACGTACAGTCTCTAAATCTATTTACTGGTGAGATGGCGCCTCTGCAAATAGACAGGATAATTTGTGTGTCACCCCCGTAGGATGTTGGTGCCATCCCAGAAGATCCAATTAATACAACCAGTTCAGATTCATATACATTGAAGAGTGTAGGACTCAGAGAAGAGCACTGAGGTACCCCTCAAGGGAGAATGAAAGACGGGGAAACATAGTTACCCAATGCCACTGATTGTATCCTGTTGGATAAAAACAAAGAGATCAGAGCTACAGCGTTGTCCGCAACACCCAGCACATTTAGGCGAGTGAGTAGCAATTGATGGTCGACCGCGTCGAACGCCGCCGAAAGGTCGAGCAGGATAAGAGTCGCAGCGCCACCTGCATCCAGGACTGCTCTGATTACATCAAGGCTGTCTCTACGCTGTGCTCTGCCCTAAAGCTAAATTGGGATTCACCCAGAATATTATGATCCTGTAAATATTGTGTAATTTGTTTATTCATACCTTTCTCCACCAATTTGGCAGGAAGTGGAAGACGTGAAAGGGGTCTGTAATTATTAGTATCAGTTTTATCCAGATTTGATTTTTTGAAAAGAGTCGAAGCCCTCTTCCATATAGAGGGACAAACACACTGCTCAAACATAGAGTTAAAGATTGAGGTTAGACTTGGGGCGAGAATCTCAGGAGCTTGTTTAAAAATCATCATGGGGAGAGGATCATAGGGAGAGCCAGATTTAGCCTGACTGATGTAGGTGGTGACCACATCCACTGTTACAGCTCTAAATTCTTTAAAGGTTGGAGCATTAGAAAGTGGCGTGAATGCTAAGTCTCTAATCTCAGGCCTTGCCCCATTGTCAAAGGTGGTATACATTGTTCCACTTTGCTTTGAAAATGTCGTGCTAGTGAATTACAAAAGTCCTGAGAGTGACTATTCAGTTTTACTTGGTAAGGTAGATAGATTAGATACCACTCTGAACAGCTCTTTGTTAGAGTTTTCCGCCTCCTTGATTAGTTTAGAAAAATAAGACCGTTTAGACAGAATTGGATTTTTGTAATCAGTTAATACTGTCTTATACTTGGCGAGATCCTGATCAATATAATGTAGTTTCCAACATCTCTCTAGACATGTTTGTTGATTTTCCAAAACTTTAAAAATACATGTCTGTAGTTCTCTTTACCTGATTTTAATCATTTCGGTGTCTTTGTGCTCATTAAATATTTCAGGGTCAGTTTGGGATTTTTTTCCTCGTTTTTTTGATTTTAAAATTGTTGACTTGAACACGCATGTTTTTGGGGAATGGCCTGCTGGTCGTGCCACAGCTACCAGGAGCTGACTTGAGCAAAGCTCTCTTAGACCTATTTGGAGAACTAACCAGACCATGTTTAGTAAGTCAGTAAGAGTACTCCGCCCAAAACTAATAACCCACTTTCTGACAAACAGGTATTCCCAAATCACTAATTAGTTATACATAGAGTATTTAGATAATATCAACAAACAGTGCCACATAACTGAACCTAGATGTGCAGGAATAGTCAAATATCAAATAAACAGCATCCTATTAAAAACAAAAAAAGACAACAACTGCAAAAGCAACTGGTCAGTCAGAGGAAGCAATAATTCAAAAGCTATGAAGAGAGCACACAAACCACTCTTTAAAGTTACTTGTAAATGATATTTCCTTTCCATAAACTCACATGGGATAGATTCTGGGAGTTTTGTTTATATAGAGAGAGGCATCATTAAAGACAGTGGATAGGTTTCCACAGGTACATCAATAAAGAGACTCTTCAGAAAGGGATCAGGTACCTGACATTGCAGGATGGGGCCTCCTTGGGGTGCTTCCGGAACCACGCAGCCTGGGCTCTCCTGCACTCGCCACCGCTGATGAGTCCGTCGTTGTCCTGGTCGAGCAACGAGAAGGCAGTCCGTGCTTTTTCCCGCTCTTTGGCTGACAGCAATCTCAACAACGAATTCTGAGGGGAGGAAACAGCACAAAGGTGAGTGTTCTGCTCAAAACAGTCCTTTGTACAAGGCTGGGCTGCTTCTGAAAACTAGAGAAACACTGAGATTTCTTGTGTATTATCTGTACAGCTTAGTTCCAGTTACACACTGTACATACGTCTGGACATACCCATCCAATTTAGAGTGACACACTAAAGTACACAAAAAAGTGATGAATTGAATGTTGGAATTAATCTCAACCACTGGTACATACTCAGGGCCACAACCCAATCCATCGTTCTCCCCTCCCATCGACAGCATCCTCGATGACGATACAGGACCGCGCATCGCACCCATGCAGCTTTATCAGAACCACCGCTGCGTGATGCCTCTTTGGCGTAAGATCTCGCAACAGTCAGCGACCAGGATTTAAGGTACTTTATTTAGAGGGCCTAAATTGGTCTGTGTATCCAGCCCACGCTCCATCATGGTCAGCCTGAACCTCTCACTTTGAGCCGGTCCGGCGCGACCAGATAACCACAGTTGGTGCTTGGAGTTTTTAGCCAATGTTCTCGCTTAAATCTTAAAAACGGCATATCTCCATTTCTACCGATTGTATTTTTGTTATTTTGTTATCAAATAATTTTTAAATGTTACTGTATTTTTTGTGTGCTGGGTTACTATCTGAAGTGCTGCATGAATACTTTACACACTGCCTCTAAGTAAAGCCTGATTGCTTTTGTGCCAAGCTACCAGAGTTCAGCACAGGTTTTTTTCAGGTTTGCATGTGACTTCACTCTGACAAGAATAATGGTTGCTGCTTGAGTAGGGCTTCACCTCCCACATCCACTAACCCAATTTCCTACACATGAGTAGTTCCCTACCCTTTTACAGAAGATGTAATACTGCATAAATGTAGTGATTATGTAATTGGTGTTGTTTGGAATGTATTCACAGGTCATGCATAGAATGTATTGCTTGGCATAGAATGTATTGCTTTGATTGTGGGGAGCCTTCTGAAATCAGGGGTTCGATGGACTTGGTCAGTTGCTTGTCGGACTCCGGGCTGATGAGGCGCTCCCTCTGTGGTTGAAACCTTTGGAATAAACGTACTTGTTTTATCCACATTGAAATTCTTGGATTATTAAGACCAATTGGTCTTCTACGAAAATTGCCGGTAAATAACAGAGTGAAGCCAACATATAAGCCCCATAAGGGGGGAGTCAATTGGCATGTTATTTTGGTAAAGGGTGCAAAGTTACCTAAAATGGTAGCCTCAAAATGGGTGCTGATCCCCAAACTAGCTACCTCAAAACCTACTGCTGGCAAGACTAAAATAGCAGCCTCTTGATCAGGGTCTTACTCCTCAAGATACAGTTTCACCAAAGGCCTTTTATCCCTTGGGTTGGGTCATCTGCCGAAAAGTACGTGAGTCAAGGGAGGGAAGAGTTATTGTCAAAAGGAGACAGGACATGACAGGAGGTGTTTGTGTAGCAGCCACTTTTGCAGTATCATCAATCGATGAATAGTAGGGTTTCTCTAAGCGTGTCTGCTACCTTCTACATCTAGTGACGATTTGCTATTTCTATGTTAGCTGCATTCTGCAGCACACACAGGAGTAACAAATCCCCATAATGGATTGTTTATGTGCAGGAAGGGACACCTTCCTTTACATAAACAATCATTCCCTGCAACATAGGCACCCTTGCACTATGGTGCAAGGGAGCCTGCGTTGGTGCTAGGCAGCTAATTCTAGCACCAGTGCTAGAGAAAACATTGGGGTGCGCTGTATTGTTTGAAGTAGGGTGCGTCCCTGCATGTTGGAAATGTCGCAGCACAGCGCTGCCAGATTTTTAGCAGCTCTGCACTCTGGCATTTCATTGTAAATAAGCCCCTTTAAGAATACATAGCAAAGGGAACAAATCTATGTGTGGGAGCGAGATATAATACCTAAGATAGAAAGGCTGCAAATAGACTTAGCATACTCATTCCTGTTGCCCCCATCCCTATTGGGCAGAGCGGCAATGTTAAAAAATTATGACCCTTCCCTACTTTTATATCAACTTCAAATTTATTGATATGGAATCCTGAAAAAGCTCTGTTTATGCCTCTACTCACTGATTTGGAGGGGATTTGTGAAGAGGGCAGGATTGCTATGACCAAATGCTATAAATCCTCTAATGATGTAGAGATAGGAGCAGCAGTTATTATGTCATATTACTATGATTCCAGAATGATAATCATTAATGGCTTAGTGACACACAAGCAGATACCACACATGCAACTTGAAGGTGGTGATTCCATACAGATAATTTTGAAGTGGAGAGGCTCTACGATTTGTTCCAGGCATAACCTTAAGTGTCACCCAACAGTTCTGGCGGTGGAGTAGGGCACGGGGAATAAACCCTTTCATCCCCTTCCTGTGCCCCTGATCAGCTTTGGCTCCCCTCACCTCCTGGCCCAACGGCCAAGCTGTCATAACTCTCACTAGATCTTCCCTTCGCTGTTCCCCTATCACTGTTGGCGTCTCGAAAATTCGGGTTGCGACGGCCTTCGTCTCAACAGCCATCGAGGCTTCTCCAATCAGCCTATTCCCTCATATACACCAGTCTTCTCATCCTCAGTAGTCACCAGCGAGTTTCCCACGTTCCCAGGTGGCTTTGCTCATTCTCACTTTTTTTGTTGTTGAGCAAAACGTACTCCAGACCTAACAAGAGAAGTTTGTGCAGGATCCACCTTGATAGCCCCCAGACCACACCCTCCAGGCATATACGTCTTAACTATCCCCACTTCGAGAATGTTAATCCCCCATCATACTACCTGCAAGTAAAATGCCTCCTTGAGATCACCTGCACACTATACATAATCACCTTTCGAACATTGTTTCAGCCTTACTGAGCTCAAGCATCAGAAACACTCAACTTCCCCTTCCTTGAAGACTCAGCTCATTGAGATATTGCTATATTTATGTTTGTTTGTATAACACAGAATGACGGCAATGGCTTTCAAATCCTTGGCTTAGAGTTTAACCATGATACCGGGTGGTAGAAGCCTCCCTAAAGTCATTACTACCCAATCACCAAATATAAAACATGGTAGAGGAAGGAATACTGCGAGTGAGATGGTGGTATCCACACCTCTGCCAACACCAGTAGCCAGTCATATCCCACCATGTAAAAGGTTGAGCACTTACGGATCATTTCAAGTCACAAGTCCACCAAGATCCAGCAGGACAGGGATTGCCTTTAGAATCGGGTCCCGGTCTTGGAATTAAAGGGCGCACTCCCATCGACCCAACACCACTCTCTGACGAGGCACATCAGGTGACCGAACACAGGGTTATCACAGCCGTTACAAAGGCTAGACAAGATGGAGCGCTAGGTCCTAACGGCCTCCCACAAAACTTGTTTAAATCGGACATAACTTTTTGGTCTGGATTGTTAACTAATCTTTTTAATTATGCATTGAGAACCGCAACAATCCCAGACTCGTGGCGGGGTGCAATTATTCATCCGATTTATAAGTCAGGCTCGCGAGCTGTCCCTAACAACTATAGACTTATAGCCCTGTTGGACATTGAGGCGAAACATTACGCAGGGCCTGGAGGACCTGAGGCAATGGGCAAATGATCACAATAGGGTGCCAATGAACCAAACCGGGTTCACTGCCAACTCGGGGACCATGACCAACCTATTAGTGGTGTCATCCATTGTCGACAAAGCCCTTTTAACATCTAGGTTTGCGTTTTGCTGCTTTGTCGCCTTTAAAGCCGCTTTTGACAGGGTCCCCAGGGAGGCCCTATGGGAAAAGCTGAGGAAGTGGGGAATCCCTGACAAATTACTGAATGCAATTATCCAACTGCACTCACGCACTTGGGTTCGAGTGAAGTTGGGGTCCGGCACGCATCTCTCACGAAAAATCTTCACAACGAGAGGGGTCAAGCAGGGATGCGTGCTGCCCCCCTCCTATTCAACCTGTTCATTGCTGATTTGTCTAGTACCCTGGACGGCATAAATAGCCACTCACCAAAAGTAGGAAGTACGGCCTTTAGCAATCTTTTATACGCCGATGATCTGGCTTTGTTTAGCCTCACCAGCGTGGGGTTGCAAAGACTGCTTGACACACTGCTGCAATACACGATCAAGAACCAATGAGAAGTCAATCTGAAGAAGACTCAGGTTGTCCCATTCGGGAAGAAGCGATACACCGGTGGCGGATGGTCCTTTAATAGAACAGCCTCGCCATTGGCCAGTCGTACAAATACCTGGGGATCCACCTGGACTCCAGTGGCAACCTTATAAAGCAGCGCAAAGAGATTGCGGTTACAGCAACGACGCTTGCGGTGTCATTGACTAAGCTTTCAAGAAACCTTTCAGGTCCCACGCTGTCTCTTCTTTTGGGAGTCTTGAAAGCGAAAATTCGCCCCACTCTGTCGTATGGCATAAAGATCTTTAAGGGAAAACTGAACAGTGCTCTAAATCAGCACACTATTAAAATTTATAAAAAGGTTCTCCACTTGCCATACTCCGCATCCCCTTCACAGATCGATTAGAGATGGGGTTATTGAATTATGACGTTTCCTGTATTGGGGTATTTCTTAACCTCTGCCACAAACTACGACAATCCAACCCAGGCACACTAGAGTCCCTAGTTTGGCAAGAAATAACTGAGAAAGGGAGGAACATTTGGTCGACTTTTTAAGGACTATACCCAACAAATTTCAGCAGATGGCCTCTGGGCCCTCAATCCTAGTCAGTCTGCATTTAAGCTTGCTATCAAAAAATGTGTAAGATCGCTATCACTCATTACTGACAAAGCACTGTTTTCAAAACAAAGCCATGCGTGGGCAGTTATCAATTCCTACAATCGGCTAACCCCTGCCACTTACTTTTCCAGTCCATATTCACTGTACTTAAAACGCAGTTTCATCACTATTAGAATGGGCAACTGGCGATTCTTGCAAAATTTACCCCCCTGGCGTCGCATGGAGGAGGACACAACTTGCAGAGGGTGTGGCGAAGTAGCAGAAACGCTACTGCATGTGGTCTGCATCTGTCCTGCCTTCGACCTCCAACGCAGGCTTAGGCTGAGGGGGGAATGCAATCGGCTGGGTGTTCGGACCTGTAGGCAAGCCATTATTGCAGCACTGAGCCCAGATAACACAGACTTAAACATAAGACTGATAAATCCGATCCAGCGTGCTTATCATAATTTTAAACAAAAACAGCCTGTCACTGCTTTATCCCTACCTGTTTTAAATTAATCGATGTATTTTAAATAACCCCAAAGTACTGGGCAAACAATGCTAACAATGGTTTAAATAGTAGTTCACGTGAATGGGGTTGTTTTATGTATGGACTCGCAGCTCAGGGGAGCAGTTTTAACAATTGATTGCTTGTACCATTTTATTGTTATGAATAATGTGAAGCTGAAATTCTCTTTTAAAGATATTTGTTTTATATCTAAATAAAGATTTTTTATTTATTTATTTATTTATTTATTTATTTATTTTGTCACGTGATTTGCACATGGCCTGCTGTAGAGGATGGGTGTTGACAGGGTGGTGGTTAGCATCAACATGTCCAAGCTGATGGTACTTTATAGTCTCCCTAATCACAACTCAGGAAATACTAAGGCATGGGCGGTTTTTCATGCAATGCAAGTCATGATAGGCCCACACCAATTCACCCCAACTATCATGATAATTCATAAGATTACCTTTCCTGAGGTGAGCAAGTACCTCCTCAACAAGTGGTATTCACCTGTTACAACGCATTTTTTACTCCGCACTACCACTACAACGCGGGCATTACAACGCATACCGTTACAACGCATTGCGCTGGGGGGCGCTCTAGGATAAGAGGTAAGTTTAATTTACTATCCAACACCTTCCCTAGGGTCCACGGGGACTGGAGTTAGAATAGTAAATTATACTTACCACTATCCAGCACCCCAAAGCGCTATGCGTTGTAGCGGTATGCGTTGTAAATACCGCGTTGTAATGGTACGCGGAGTAAAAGTATGCGTTGTAACGACATACATCCCAACAAGTACCCCCTCAAAGAAAAGTAGAATCCTGAGAATTTACTTGTTGATACCACATGGGTCTTGTATTACACACAGAAGTGTAGTGGGGTGTGTTATTGAGTAAAGAAGTTAATGGTGATAATGGGTGGTGTGGAGTGGATGGGTGTGGTGAAAAGTTGTGTTTTAAGTAGAGAATGGTGTAGAGGTGTGAAGTATGGAGTAGTGAAGCACGGTGTGATTAGATGTGGTGCGATTGAGTGTGTGATGGGGCTCAGTGTGGTGGGCTCTACCATGAAAGGCTTATAAAATTGATTTGATTCATTTGACAGCTTCAGGCAGGGAGAAACTGATGCAATCTGAAGCCATAGTCTTTACTGTAACAATAGGATCCAGTTGTATGATATGATTCCCAGTCCCAAATGGTCAACTGTGGCAGTACCATTGTTAATGTATACGCATGCCAGGCGTAGTAGTACTTGTCTGATGACCTGCCTCTCAAACTAACCGATTTCCTTGGATACCACAGTTACTCCCACCAATTACCAAAGAAAACCTCCACTTCCCAGAACCCATTTGTCCTTCCTTCCCTGCTTTAGAGAACTCTAGTAACAATGGAAAATTAGTCTTAGTCTTGTGGCTTTCTTTTCACAGGGATGTTTTACCTTGATTTGTAGGAGCAAGTTCATATTCCCTTCCTTGCAGAATCATGTGTGTGGCCTGACCTAGCAACTGGGGAGGTTGGTGCTACAATGAGGTGTGAGTAGCAGCCGCAGGAATGGGAACAGCTTTTTTTCTAAAAACTGCTGATAACTTACAAGCATGTAATAATAAAAATGTGAAACATGGATGAAGTGACTGCTGCCTTGCTGGATTGCTGCCCTACTGTCCTCCTGCCTGAACCAGAGGGATTTGGGCCAGCCTTTGAACTCAGGACTTCCAGAGTGACTTCAAGGGCTAGTCTGCAGGACTCCTGTTCAGACCCGCAAAGACATAACAGGCTCACAACTACCGAGCAAGCACCCAGATCCAGCCAGCCCTTAACCTCCAAGTGGTGCCCCTCTGGACTTGGATCCTTGGTGTGGGCTCAGAGAGGCTGAATTGAAGTTAGTTTCTGAGCTCTTTGCAAATGCGTACAAGCCCATTAGTGCCAAACCCTTGTCACTTGCACAGCCTGCCAATGTGAAGTTTCATCAGCCCCACGCTTCGTGCCACGGATCTGACTATTCACTACGACAACAGGATCTTTGTGCTACTGCGACGCCATCCGTAATGACAGGCCTGCACTTTGCTCTACATCAAAGACCATCCATGGTCCGTCCTCGGAGCACCATCCACAGCTCTCTACTTTGGACTGAGTAGGTAAGATTTTAGCAGTTCTAATATGGTTGTTGTGTCTGTCTGCGCACCCTTGCAGTTGTTCTGAACTTGTGACTTTCTCATGGCCTCATATGCCCAGATTGCTGCGAGTGGTACATTGGGCTTTTTGGTGCTCTTTTCATCTAAATCTTTAAAATGCATACCTTCCGTTCTACTGATTGGATTTTTGTTGCTTGGGTCTGAAATCCTTTATTACATTTTAATCTATTTTTCAAAATAGGTGTGGGATTTTTCTTGTGTTGTGTTTTCACTTTATTACTGTTTGAAGTGCTGCTTAAATACTTTACACATTGCCCCTAAGTTAAGCCTGTCTGCTCTGTGCCAAGATACCAGAGGGTTGAGCTCAGGTTAATTTGGGTTTTTTCTCACCCTGACAAGGATTGTGATTGCTGCTTGAGTAGGGGTTCACTCCCTCAGCCAGTAACCCAATTTCTCACATACATCCATTCAGCTGGGAGGTCATTCCACTCTTTAAACTCATCCCTCTTGAAGTTATTCCATCTGACTTGCCTCCTTGAGACAAACTTTGTAAAACACAGAAAAGGACAGTCTGTTGAGCTTATGAACTTGGATGATAGTTGGCTACCTACATGTTCCTGCAGACTATGGGCCTGATTAGGTCTTGGCGAACGAGTTACTCCGTCACAACGGTGCCGGATATCCTGTCCGCTGAAATATGAATCCCATAGGATATAATGGGATTTATATTTCGCCCGATGGGATATCTAACGGCATTGGGACGGAGATACCCGTCCGCCAAGATGGAAATCAGGCCCTATGTCTTCTTCCACCCCAGCTGTGTCCCCAACCCTGATAAGTGTGCGGTATTTTGAAGCACTTGCAAGGGAGCTTGTGCATTATGCGCAGACATCAAAGACAATAAAATAAAGTAGTTTGCAAAATGGTTTTCATTTCCCCCCACCCTCTGAGCCAAAGAAGAGAGAACAGCCAAGGACATATTGATGACTTCAGACGACTAAGCTCCCAGAGCCTGGTCTGCTGCCAGCAGAATGTCACCCTTCGTGCACTCACTTGACTGACAGCAAGGAGAGACACAGGCATTTACCTCTGATCACAGCACAAGGCAGCGAGTTTTACCTCGCTTACAAATCCCTCTGAAGCCTGATATCTGAGGATAAAAGAATTAGTGTGAAGCGAGCCCCGGTGAAGAGCTGCAGCTTCTCCTAAGCTCCTTCTGCAGGCTTCAAGAAAGGCAAACCCAGCATCCAGAAAGGTGAAGAAGCAGCCATTATAATTACAGGAAGGATACTTAGCTTTCCTCACCTGCAGATGCTAAATTACTGGGTACCACTGGAGACGATTATGATGATGTGCAAAGTACTGGCAGATTAAGCACCCCACAGTGATGATCAGTATTTTTTTTCTTTCAATGGCTGGGAGCGTACCATGTAATATATGCTTCAAGGTGTAATTGCACAGTTAGGTGCCCTCTGAACCACCGTATTCCTTGAGTATGCAGGACAAGTGGCAGAGGTGGGCAGGTGTGTGATGCATCAGCCGTACATGCCTGGACTACTGCATGACTGCCCCAGCAAGTGCAGAAACCACATGAGAACTTGAGTACAGACGCCCATTTGTTCTGCACATACCTTAAGCACTTATTGTGGGAGAGGTCACAAGTGCGAGATAAGGAACGCCTTAATTGTATACAAGGGTTGTGGAAGTGTGGGGGCAGGGGGTCGGTGCTTCTTCTAACTGTCCAGGTAATTATCTCGCAAGCCTAAGTTAGTTAAGGAAATGTTTATGAGACTTGTTTTACACACATTGATCATGGAAGCTCCATTTTTTAATGATTTTTCGAAATGCCATTAAAGCGCATCTCATGTCTGTTGTCTAGAGTAGAGGCCCAGAAAAAGAAGATAATTCCCTTGCTCACAATAATAACTCATGCATTCAATGTTTACCTAGTACAATAATTTCAAAATACAATCAACCAGTATAGAATACTGTAAAACAGAAAATCATTTCTAAAAAGACGTTTATCTTTATTGATCATCCTTAAATGAGTACAAACATTTTTTTCCTTTAAAAACAACATATATTTAGTCAATGTGTGCTGAGCACATTAAAAAACTTATCGCAAAAATATACATTAAAACATTCCTATCTTGTGAATCAACATGTGCATATTTAATATACAATAATTATGACCTGCATAATCGGGACAAATGTAAATGTAAATGTAAATGCAAATGTATGAAGCTTATATAGCGCATGACTTACCCTGGGGCATCTCCGCGCTTGCTTAGGGAACCCGTCCTAGTATTCCCCTGTGAGATAACCCCGGCAGGGTATCCACAAGGTGAAAGCCAGGCATCCCACCGCGAGGGGCCGATGTGGAGATTAAGCAAGCTATTGCCCAGAGTCGCAGAGTGTGAACCCGTGAGTCGAGAAGGCACCGGAGCGAGAATTAACGAGTCCGTGGAATTATTGAGCCCAAGACCCGCCGAGGCGGGGAATTGAACCCTGGTCCAGGGCCGAACTCAAGCTCCAGGTCTGCCGCCTCTAACCCTTGAGCCACACTTCTTCAAAAGACCTATAAAATTTATCTAATTATGTTGTACATCGATTAAGAAAGCCCAAAGGCCAATACTCTTGGTTTGTATTTGCACCCTTCTTAACCCCTTGGGCGCGGCCGCGATTCTGCGCCTGTGCGGCAGAAACGCGAGTGGGCGGGTTTATGACGGCCCCCGGCTGTCATCAGCACACGCCCACTGTAGTGCATGACGGTTGGGGGCCGTCATCTGCATCGAAGGGGTTAAAGCTGTCTGTTTCGTTTATACTCTCCTGTGGCGTCAACGCGTTTCGTTGGACTATCTTAACTCAAAACCACCTTTTTCAAGACAAATAACTTTTAAGCTGTCCCGATACACTCTTATAGTTTTTTCTCTCTCCTGCCGTAGGAAGCTGTGTCGCTCCACTACCGGATAGCCTGTTTGGGAAGCCACTGCCACCTCGGCAGTTAGTATAGGTTATTTATTGCATTGAAATCCCTTGCTGATGTTTTTTGTGGGGGAGCTCTCTTTTTGTTTATTAACTCTTAGGTAAACTGTTACGGTAATCCCCTTCTACATAGATATAGTTGAAACGGTATAATTGCTGTATCAACGCTAATCCGTTAAATATTTTCCGTTTCTCTGGATGAGCTTCAGTGCAATGTCGTAGATATCTTGTTGCCTGCAGGGGCGGCCTTAGGCATGTGCAAGCTGTGCACCTGCACAGGGCCACCAAACCCCAGGGGCCACCACGCCAATATATATTCTTAATATAATAACCCTCTGAGGATGGATACATATTTGCGTGGTGGCCCCTGGCAGGGATTTGGCAGCCACCGGCTCTGTTCCACTTCCAAATACCCTGACCCCCCGCCCTCTCTCTCCACTGGCCTCTGCGCTCTGCCCCGCGCGGACCCCCTCTTCCGGAGCCCCCTACCTACTCTCCCTGCCCAGGGCCGCCATGAGCCTAGAGCCGCCCCTGTTGCCTGTTTCTTTTGCGGCCGTATTCTTTATTAAAACTACGCTGTATGTTCCGGACTCCCAAGTTAGGTTATCTTGCTCTCAGTTGGAGCGATGGTGCGCCGAAACGCCAACTCTCGAGTACCTGCCTCTTTCCTCGATGTGAGAGTAGAAGCTTAAACAATATGTTCCATTGTCCATACCTCTGCTGCGCCCTGTGATTTTTAACCACTCCCTCTGGCTCAATATAGAGTGTAAATGCAGGCAAAATGCTGGCTCGGCTCGGACCCTTCCATTCAGTGACTGCACAGTGTAAGAAGGAGGGTAGGATAAGCTGTGAGGGTGAAGGAGGGAGCAAGACGGAGTCAATGCAGAACTCTGTGCCCAGTCGAATAGAAGTGGTTGGCATCTAAACACAGAGATAGAGTAGAGAGGGGAAGAAAGACACAGGGCCAGATTCACAGAACTAACTTAAGACAAAATCCTAAACTTACTACCATTTTGGTATTCACAGAAGTCCCTTACTCATTTTGGTATTCACAGAAGGCACTTACTCATTTTGGTATTCACAGAAGGCACTTACTCATTTCGGAATTCACAGAAGTTAGGAGCCTAACTTTAGGACTCGTAAATGCCTTCTGTTTATACGGAAAGTCTTAAAGTTAGGATTCTCCTCAGTTTGGGAGTCCTAAATTGAGAAAAATCATAACTTTAAGACTTTCGGTATTCACAGAAGGCATTTAGGAGTCCTAAAGTTAGGAGTCCTAACTTCTGTGAATTCCGAAATGAGTAAGTGCCTTCTGTGAATTCCAAAATGGTAGTAAGTTTAGGATTTTGTCATAAGGTGGTTCTGTGAATCGGGCCCAGTGGGTAGAAAGCTGTGAACCAACCCCGTTGTTTGCTTTCCTGTCATTCTACTCTGGCCACCCAACTCTTCTCTCTTGCGCTCTCTCTCTCTCTCTTTTTCTCTCTCACCCTCTTTCTTTCTCTCCCTCTTTCTTTATCTCTCTCTTCCTCTCTCTCTCTCTCTCATTTTCTCTCTCCCTCTTTCTTTATCTCTCTTTCTCTCTCTCTCTCTCTCTATCTCTCTCTCGCCCTCTTTCTTTATCTCCCTCTTTCTTTCTCTCTCTTTCTCTCTCATTCTCTCTCTCTCCCTCTCTCTCTTTCCTACTCTCTCTCTCTATTTTTTTCTCATCCTCTTTCTTTATCGCCCTCTTTCTTTCTCTCTCTCTTTTTCTGTCTCTCTTTCTCTCTCTCTCTCTCTCTTCCTCTCTCTCTCGTATTCTCTCGCCCTCTTACTTTCTTTCTCTCCCTCTTTCTTTCTCTCTCTCGCTTCTCCTCTCTCTCGTTTTCTCTTGCCCTCTTTCTTTCTCCCCCTCTTTTTTATCTCTCTCTTTCTCTCTCTCCCTCTCTCTCTTCCTCACTCTCTCTCGTTATCTCTCACCCTCTTTCTTTATCTCCCTCTTTCTTTCTCTCCCTTTCTCTTTTTCTCTCTCTCCCTCTTTCTTTCTTTCTCTCCCTCTTTCTTTATCTCTCTCTTTCTCTCTATCTTCCTCTCTCTCTCGTTTTCTCTCACCCTCTTTCTTTCTCTCCCTCTTTCTTTCTCTTTCTCTCTCTCTTCCTCTCTCGTTCTTTCTCTCTCTCCCTCTTTCTTTCTCTCCCTCTTTCTTTCTCTCTCTCTCCCTTTTTCTTTCTCTCTCTCCCTCCCCTGTGCTTCTGTTGGGTGTGACTCCACCTCTCCAGCTCCACGGGAGCAGTTCATGTTTCTTCAATATCCTGCTGGGCATCCATCGCTTGATCCTGCACCCTCAGCATCAGATTTCTACCATCTGTCTGCGCGCCCTGTCACCCCGTTTTTGCCCCTCTGGCCATAAGAAACCTCTCTTACTTTCCAGCCCTTAGCCCCAGGTCTGTCTTTCAAGTTACTCATCCAGGAATTGGTAAGTCTAGGTCCAAACCTCGTCCCAATACAGGGGTTCACTCCAATCCTGCCTGCCATAACTCCTTGTACCACTCTGCTGACCACCAGGTGTACAGTACCTCCCAGCCAGCAGTACTGGAGAGACACCGCGCCCCCTTGTTGTCCACTCATCCCTCAGTCCCTTCCTGCTGGCCTCCATCAGTGGCCCCACAAGGACTGCAGCACTGAGCCTGCTTCCCCATCAAAGCTGTTTGTTTTCAGGGAAACACATGTTTACCTCCACAGGAGAACAAATAGCAGTTCAGTTCCATTATAACTTGACTACAACTAAAGACATACTGATATCAGTAAAGTTACTGAAACCACAACCCAGAACCTTGCTGGAAACAAATGGTTTACACCAGACATGACTGAAAGTCATTCAGTCCAATTGGAAGATTTGCAGGGGCCTTCGACAGTCCGTCAAAACTATATTAAAATTACAATTTTTTGTATTTTTATAACCAGGATATGGAAGTAGAACCAAACGGGTGAACCTTTCAGACATGATGACGCCACATTCTAACCAAAATGCATCATTGGAGCTCTGGTAAAAAGTACAATCTCTCTTTAGAAACGTAAGAGATTAGTTTGAGGTACTCTTGTTTAACCCCAAAACGAAAACAAGTCCCTAGTAACTCACCTACAAACTTTACAAAGGCGTTTTCTACCTCTTTAGTCTGTCTCTTTAAAGTGTTAACCCTGTGAGATCTCTTGACCTTCCCCGTGCACAACAGTACTCTATAAAAAAACTATAATACTACTGCACCTGCAATCAAAGACGCAATAAACGGCTGCACAGGTTACCTCCTCAGAACATCTCAACCCATGCCTCAGTCATGTCCCCACTTGGATGCATTCAAACTCCCTAAAGTTGAATGGTGACAAGACGGAGCTAATGGTGCTGGGCAGAAACCCCCAACTCTGGGGGGCCCCAACATTGGCCCTCCTCATTTGGAACTCCTCGTGTACCCACTCACAAGGTGAAGAACCGGGGTTTCTGTTGAGGCTCTAATCTCTTCATGAAGCACCAAGTAACCAAGGACCTCCTCATGCTTTGCCACCATGAGGTGGCTTAAAGAGATCCTGTGGGTACTTCCCTTCTCAGCCCAGAGAACTGTCATACAGGTCATGGTTGCGTCCAGGCTGTACTAAGGAAATATCCTATAGCTGGGTGCAGATACGACAGTGATCAGACGCTTTCAGGTGGTTCAGAATTCTACCCCCAGACTGTTGGTCTGTGTCCCGCCTTCATCATGATCTCCACTGGCTTACAGTGGACAAGCGCTTTGAGTTTAAGGCACTGTGCTGTATGGACGACCACTCATGCTCAGGGCCTCATTATCTGCAAAACCTTGTCACCCTCTATCATCCTTCCCACACTCTGTGCTCAAGCAATTACTCTCTTTTTAAAGTTCCAAAAGCCAACCGAGGACGGATGGGCGTCCGCTCCTTCTCACCACAAAGTCCCAGATTGTGGAACACTCTGTCGGAATCCATTCAATGATGTTCCTTCCTACATGCCTTCCGCAGGAGGCTAAAAACATGGCTATTGCAATCCTCCACTTCATGCTGAAGTGCCTAAAACCTGGATAACTCCAGTACCACGCATGAATATGTTTAGTCTTCCACCTAAGCACTGGGAAACCCTATGGGCAGCTAAGCGCTATATACGACTACAATAATAATAATACTAAACGTCTGGAAGAAGGATAACACCTACAGCATTACATTTTAGTCCATTTATTAGGAATCAGAAATTCTCCTTGTTACACCCAAGTACATATTACCTAAATTAACCTATTAAATCTTGAGCTTCTCTTCTTACCTGTAATTCTTAAACAGTAGGAACACACTGCAACATCTCACTTGATTGCGTCTTCATGGAATAAGTGAGCATCTTTGTGACCCTTCAGGATCCAGGCATCATCGACATTCAGCAATACTAGTTAAAGGCATTAAATGATGAACACCTGTTTTACATTGGTGACCTTAGACAACAAAGGTACTGGTATCTTAATGAAGAGTTATTAACTGCTTGGAGCTTGAAGGTACATCATTGGCTTGGTCTGGGCCCTTGCTGATGTGAAGATCGCTGCAAGTCGGACTACACCTCAACTAGCATGTTGGGTGCCATCTTGACATTCCTTTTTCATGTGCAGATGGAACCGCTGATCAGGGGCCACTCCTCTGTTAGGGGGAGGAGCGTCGCCCCACTGCTTTCTCTGCGCTGCGAGAAAGCAGAAGGCCGGGTATGCCTGGTTGGGGTTGGGCGGGTGGACAGGTTGGGGAGGGTTGGCTTGCCCACTGTTGTGGGCCCTGACTGTTTGGTCGGCCCTCTGGAACCAACCAAACCAGTCATGCGCACTCTACATTTTCTGTATGTACGCTGTATGCAGCCTACATAGAGAAAAGGGCCTCCCTATAGACACCCGGCTGGGCACTGTCCGCATCAAGCACAACGCTGCCATGGCTGCATTGTGATTGGCTTACTGGAGGAGAGGGACCATGCATGCTTCCTGTTCCAGCAGCGGTGGCGGTGCGCGACCTGGTAAGGTACGTTTGTTTTTGTTTTTTTAATTTTTTTTATTTTAACCCCCGCGAGAACCTAAGCAAAGTGCCCCACCTGCCCCCGGGGGCCACCCGTGAGTATTGCGAGCTGTGATTGCCAATGATAGTGTTGGTAAATGGATTAGGACTCTGGATTTATACCATGTCACCTAGTTGATGACATGGTTTGATGGAGACGATCAACTATCTTTGTTTGAAAGCTTGGATGAGTGTCATTTGGCTTATAATATGTCATTCTCCTAGATCTTGTCTCCCTGATCATCAGCTGTGACAGCTACCCTTAGATCAGTGAATAATGTATGCACCCTGCTTCTATTATCAAAAGAAGGCTGGTATCTCTGTCGCAGTGCACACTGATTCTCAAGCAATGCAAGTGCCATTTAAATTCTCTCTGAAGTCACCTTGCCTCAAGGCACCCCAGAGAATGTTAAGACTGAAGACCAACGAGAACCCACAACCTGATCATTGGCTCTCATTCCCATAGGGAGTGCAGTTTGCAGTGGCCTCTCTAATACAATGATCATGTTGGAGCCACCTACTTTCACACCTCAACTACCAAGAATAAACAGCCCATATCTGTTTATAAACTTTTAACCCCTTCCACGCTGGGCTCGTCATGGCGTCGCCTCCTCGCACGCTGATGACGAGCCCAGCTCGTCACGTAACATGCGTTTTTAAAAATCTCAGCGCAGGAGCTAGAGCCTACGTGCTTGTGCTCTGTGACACCACTGCCAACCAGAGCCTACGTGCTTGTTCTCTGTGACACTTCCAACCAGAGCCTAAGTGCTTGTGCTCTGTGACACCACTGCCAGCCAGAGCCTAAGTGCTTGTGCTCTGTGACACCACTGCCAGCCAGAGCCTAAGTGCTTGTGCTCTGTGACACTTCCAACCAGAGCCTAAGTGATTGTGCTCTGTGACACCACTACCAACCAGAGTGTAAGTGTTTGTGCTCTGTGACACCACTGCCGACCAGAGCATAAGTGTTTGTGCTCTGTGACACTGCCAATCAGAGCCTAAGTGTTTTTGCTCTGTGACACCACTGCCAACCAGAGCCTACCTCGTAATGCTTTGTGACACCACTGACAACCAGAGACTATGTGCTTATGCTCTGAGACACTGCCAACCACAGCCTAGGTGATTGTGCTCTGTGACACCACTGCCAAGCAGAGCCTAAGTACTTGTTCTCTGTGACATCACTGCCAACCAGAGCCTAAGTGCTTGTGGTCTGTGACATCCCTGCCAACCACAACCTAAGTGCTTGTGCTCTGTGAAACCAGTGCCAACCAGAGCCTCAGTGCTTGTGCTCTATGATACATCCAATCAGAGCCTAAATGCTTGTGCTCTGTGACATTGCTAACCAGAACCTAGGTGCTTGTGCTCTGTGACACCCCTGCCAAGCAGAGCCTAAGTACTTGGGCTCTGTGACACTGCCAACCACAGCCTAAGTGCTTGTGCTCTGTGACACGGTGACCCCTGCCAAGCAGAGCCTAAGTACTTGGGCTCTGTGACACTGCCAACCACAGCCTAAGTGCTTGTGCTCTGTGAAACCAGTGCCAACCAGAGCCTCAGTGCTTGTGCTCTATGATACATCCAATCAGAGCCTAAATGCTTGTGCTCTGTGACATTGCTAACCAGAACCTAGGTGCTTGTGCTCTGTGACACCCCTGCCAAGCAGAGCCTAAGTACTTGGGCTCTGTGACACTGCCAACCACAGCCTAAGTGCTTGTGCTCTGTGACACGGTGACCCCTGCCAAGCAGAGCCTAAGTACTTGGGCTCTGTGACACTGCCAACCACAGCCTAAGTGCTTGTGCTCTGTGACACCCCTGCTAAGCAGAGCCTAAGTACTTGTGCTCTGTGACATCACTGCCAATTAGAGCCTAAGTTCTTTTGGTCTGCGACATCCCTGCAAACCAGAGCCTACGTGCTTGTGCTCTGTGAAACCACTGCCAACCAGAGCTTCAGTGCTTGTGCTCTATAATACTTCCAATCAGAGCCTAAATGATTGTACTCTGCTGCTGAAATGGTTTCACTCAACTGGTGTGTTAGAGCAGGTTAATTCATTTACATTTGCTTGTTTAACTATGTGTGTTTCCGTTAGCATAACTAAGTTTTCAGTGGTATAATACTAACATTTGTACTCTGACTTGAAATACAATCTAATAAAACATTTTATATATATATATATATATATATATATATATATATATATATATATATATATATATATATATATATATATATATATATTCACTGAAAAAACCATAGGTTTCACACCAGTTATAGTTAGGTGGAAATTTTACTCGCATAAAACCATTGAAATTCCCACGTTATAGTTAGTTGGACTCACTATAACTTGCGCGTGCAATGCACTGCTGATGACGTCACATATTACATCACTCATTACATGGTCAGTGACATCACTCATGACATCACTGATGACATCTCATCTCATCTATTTTGTTTTCTCACTACTGTGAGACCTACTCCTCTCATAGGCTAACATTGGGAATCCCCTTACATGTGTTTAAGTGGTAATTCCTGATCTGAAAGGAGTAGCATTGCCATGTTTGGTATTTTTTGAAAGGTAGTGAAAACTCTTGCTCACTGTGCAGGTGGATTTTATTAATATTATGTTAGAAATGCCACTTTAGAAAGTGAGAATTTCTCTGTGATTATAACTCTAGTGTTTTGCAGCCTGACTCCAATCCACGTCTAGGGCAGAGTGACAGCTACACTTTGTGCACACTTTCCAGACACCCATCAAACAGGAGGGACAGGTTCATCTGCAGTCTGAGTGGTTTTCCTGGACTGGGAGAAAGGGAGGCGGGGAGCACTTATATCTGTATAGGCTGTGCTCTGCCCTCACACAAAGGACTCTGTTACCCCCTAATGATGTCCGGAGACAAGACAGGGGAGGAAGGAAACTCCTGGAACTTCATAGGTCTTGCTGGAAACTTCTCCTACCTTTTAGAGCAGGTATAATTACAGGGGCTCTGACCCCATATGGCAGAGCACTTTTAGAACTGTGACTGAACATCTGTAAGATGGACTGCTGCACTGCTCAAATGAATCATCTGGACTATTGTTCTGTGGTTGCCCTGCTGCCTACTATGTGCTGGGTAGGCAAATGACTCACTGGATTGCTTTCTGCTTGTTGACCTGATACCAGCTGCTCCCTGGCTTTAATTTTACTAGGCACTACTGGCTTGCCAGGAGGAACCGCCATATAGCCACTTGCTTCATTACACTGGCCTGCCTGCCCCTTCATGCCACCCAGGTGCCCAATCAAAAGCCCTAGCATGAGGTGAGCATTGTTGCTGCTCCTGGCCTCTGTTCTCTCCCCAGCGTGTGGTGAGCGCTATTTTTAGAGCTCAGGGCGTGTTCTGTGCTTCGAGAGGCCATAGAAGTAGTGTGTTTGTTTGACTCCTGCCCACACTGTACAGACATCGCAACCCCCTTGATGGAACCCCCTTCTGTGAGGCCCAGCCACTGGAAAGCCCTATGCCTCCCCATGAGTCTGTCTGCATCATGCACTGTTTTGCGCGACGTAGACCACCTATCAATGCTACCAACATTGTAGCGCAGATCTGCCAACCCTCCAGGGCTCCTGGGAGGGTGGAGCCCAGCTCGCCTTCGAGCACCCTGGGCCCTGTGCCAGAGGCCTGCAACAGCCAGAGTGGGGATCTCAACTCTCAAGTACTAGCTCGAGAGGAGCGTTGCTGTCTGCTCAGTCCCAGTATGCGCGTACTACTAGAAATGCTTTGCAGACCCTGGACTGTTGTTGTGGTACTTGGTTGCCTGTGGTCCCGAGAGACCCTAACCGCACAGCCAGAGAGAGTTGGGGCTGTGTGGATTTGTCCCAGGCACGGGTCACACCGGTTTGTTTAAGATCGCTGTAACTCCCTAAAAGGGAGCACCCACATCACTTTAGAATTGTGTTTCACTTACTCCGGCCCCCACAAAAGCACTGTAAATGCTCTGAAATGTGCAGTGCATTTGCTAACTTGAATGACAATTCCACACCCCGGGATGAAACATCGACAGAGGCCATGGTGAATTCTTGCATCGAGGGAATCCATTTACTGACCGTAGTATATGGAGTAGGAGCGCAAGTATTCCTGTTGCCTACGTTTACACCAGCAATCTATCTTTCTCACCAGGGCTCACACAAATTACTGTAACGTCGCTGATAGGGGAGCAGGGGTTCATTTGCCTACATGGGCTTAATATAGATGACGTATTGATGGTGTTATTTTGTCATATCGGTACCTCTAGAGATTTTGTGATTTGTGTGGTTTCCCTACCCTAATCAGCTGCATTTCATGCCCTGATGTATGGTGTACATCTTTATACACCTTGCATTGTCAGCATAACAAGTATTGTCTCAGGATTGCATATTATGCACAGTATTTTATGATTCATGTCGTTTGGTCTATATTTTATGTACAATATATACAATCTTTTTATATAATCCAGTGTTGAGTCTCTTTTGTGGTGTATTTATTGTGTTAGTGGTGTGAGCTTGTTGAGCAAAACCTTCAAGCATTGCACACTGCCTCTGGGATAAGCTTGACTGCTCTTGCCAAGCTACCGCAGAGTGAGAACAGGATTTCTCTGGTGCGTAACTTATTGCCCTG
The DNA here is from genome assembly GCF_964263255.1 of Lissotriton vulgaris. NCBI lineage: Eukaryota > Metazoa > Chordata > Amphibia > Caudata > Salamandridae > Lissotriton > Lissotriton vulgaris. The sequence goes on from NC_141689.1 coordinate 163,381,131, forward strand.
ACTAGAGTGGTGGGTTCTGCCTGTGTAGGTGCATACCCTAGCCAACCAGACACTCCATTTCTAACAATGTGGCCCTAAGTGCATTCCAGACTTTCACTATTTTCCAGGAGCACCACAGGAGAATATTGGTTTTACAACTTCAATTGAGTGTAAAACAAAGGTCTAGCCCTAAGTGGTGGTGTAGTGCATTTTAGCAATTCATGTCCAAGAGCATCTTATTCATGAATTTTCTATAACAACATAAAATCTGTGTATATTGTATTGATCAATTAATGTTAGGTGGCAGCTTTTGCATTTAGTAAGAGCCACATACATAATCAAACTGTATTCATTTTATTTTCTTGCGCTAGCTGGCTTCATAGGTCACCGTCTTTTTCTCGTGGATGGCATGATTTTGGACCAGGCCTCAGTCACTCAAGTTGTTTTTTAAATAAATGCATTGCAAGTTTCATGTTTTCTCTTCCATGCAGATGACTTATCGAGGCGTGCTCATTAGTAAGAATATAGTCATTGTTTATTGTAGAGAACTGTGAGATTTAACTTGCCTAATTACATTCTGGCCGTGGGCATGAAGCAAGTAGGGATGGGAGCCTCCTGTGTCAGGCAAGACTGATTGTTACAACTTCAAGGCCCTACTGCTGTTGTTCAACTCTGGAAACCTGGGGACTTTACCTGCCCCCAGAAAACATTATATTCTGAAGGACCGTCCAGAGGGAGTAGGTGGTATGGAGCTACAAGAACTGTCTACTGCTATGTATTAAGGCGCCTATTAGGATGGCGGACAGACCTGCGTCCGTCCGCCACCCCCGAGGTGGAGGGACCGTCCGCAGGGGCAGCGGCAGTCCCTCCATTGGAATTAGGATGTGACCACCACCCTGGCGGTCACATCCTGTATATTTAACATTGCGGCGGGTGCTGCTTTAAGCAAATTGCGACCTGCCGTCCGCCGCTGATCCCACCACCATCATAATATGGCGGTGGGTGTTTTGAAGGTCCGCAGCGGTGATTCCACATTCTCCGGGACGGCGGTGGCTTCCACCGGCCTGGAAAATGCGGAATCACCGCAATCATAATCGACCCCTAAGTTTGTGGTTTCTTAGAATAGTTGCCAGATCTGGTCTTCGTCAAGAGAAGAACTTTCTCTCAACTGCGGTTCCCCCGTCCAGGGTATTGAGCCTCATGTTTGAATACCTGTTTCATCCATGAAAAGTAACCTAAATTGGCATAATTACACATTTAGATTGCATAAGTATATGTCTATGTACTACCTTTGTATGCATTGACTTAACTAATTGACAGCTGTTGTAATCTACCTAAACTTTGCTAATAAACCCTTACAGTGTAGACACCATTCTCTCTGTCATTATTGTGGAATCAAATTGGTTTCACTGCAATTGAAATGTTTTGCTGATGTTAGTTCCTTTCGTACGTTTTCAGCTGACCACCAAAGGTCCATAGGACCAGTCGAGGATCCTGCATGATGAACGTATGAGAATTTTCAGGTTCAGGAAAATCCGACCCATCAGTGGTCCACAGTGCTCAATGTTGACAAAGGGATGCTAAACAAGACATCCAGATGTGTGGCTGTGATGATTTTCCCATCCTCATCACTGGCTATGAGTTTCCCTAATAGATGTTGACCAACTAGAAGTTAATACAAATTCAGTGTTTTTCAAAAAGATAGAATGCCAATTATTAGTTCTCTTTAGACTTTTTTCAATGCACTTGCTTAATTGCGTGATGTCCACAGTATTGCATTATGTAAATTAAGCTACATGTAAAATACCTCAGTGAGAGATTTTGCACAATATGTTGCTGCAGAGGACTGGTTTGAGCAGAAAATATTATGCAAGAGACCGGTTCAAGGAGAAGTAGTATCACAAGAGATAGTTTATTCATTAGCTATTCCCTTTGTTGGTATCTCTAGTGTTGGTAACTCGCGCTATGTACTCGCACACAATTTTGACTCGATATACTCCAGTGTGCGTTCCTTGTAACTTGTACTTAAGTTTACCAACATTTCACTTAAATTAAGGAAGAAAATATGCACACTTGTACTATTCACTTTTTCCGCACAGTGAGTCGACTTGTAAGTGTATCTGGACATGTGGGTTATATTACCAGATAGATCTTTAGAGGGCTGTCCGGTCATTCCACCTGCCTAGAAGTCTCTCAGACTGACCTGTGTGCGGAGTTTTTGAAGCAGCTGGATGGACTCGTGGGAGAGGAAGTCTGTCCACTCGGCCTGCCCCTTCTTGTCGGGGTCCAGAGCAGAGAACTGCAGCACAACCTGCTCTTCCTCCTCCTCGCTCATCTGCTTGTCCAAGAGTTGCTTGTGCACTTGATGTTTGTAATGCAAGAAGTCGTCTAATGACATGCAGGACTCTGAAAGGAAGCAGAAGGAGTGTTACACCTTTGACTAAAACAATTGATGGGAACACATTTTGTTAAAGTCGGTTCCAAATAATACTGTTTTAACCCCTTCCATGCTCATGACGGAACGGTTCTGTCATGAGCGTCGGTTGAGCTGTGCTCATGACGGAACCGTTCCGTCATGAGCCGATAGGCTCATTAGAACCTTCAGCACAGCTCGAAAATTCGCGCCGCGCTGAAGGGGTTAAGCTGCGAATCAACTATTTGGTAAAACCTCAACAAAGATCCCACTCTCCTCTCATCCTGGTTCTATATTCAATGTTTACTTTGCAAATTCACTTTTATTTTCGAGTATTCAATTTGACTTTTCCCCTTCTGTCTTGCTAACCCCATCATGCTTTGACTCGCTCAGCTCCCTTCAGACTGTGCAGAATATCACCCATATTGTGCGTTGTGTCCAAATGTCTTATACGTATTAGGGCGGTGCCAGAAATGGGCTTTTTATTTTGGGAGGAGTACCCCTACGACCTTAGGGGCATATTATCAACAACTATCGATATTTAGCGCTAAATAAGCTTAGCGATATTTTTTTTATCGCCGCGCATCGCCGGATTTTATCATAGAGATAACGTGCTATTAGCAACGTTTATCTCCAAATCGATAAAATATCCGGCCATAGCGGCGAAATGCGTGAATATCGCTGGAAATTCAGTGATATTCAGGCATTATCGCTAATAGGGACTTAACCTGAATATCCACCTCCTAATGGATATACAGGTTAGAAGTGGTCTGAGCAGGCGTTAGGATTTGGCAATATATTTGCGCTTAGCATGAAAATTTTAATCGCTACGCCTGCGTTGATAATAGGCGATAGCGATGTTAGCGACTGCTTTCAGTCTCTAACAGGTTGGGTACGCCCACTTTGCATGTCATTAGCGATAAATATCGCTGACATGCAAAGCGGGCCCCAAAACGCTCGCCATCACCTAAAAGCTGTCGCTAACTGATGTTAGCGATAGCTTGCTAATAGGGCGATGAAATTATCGCTGCTTTGCGGCCGAAAACAGCCACAAATGAGGCAATAACTTCATTTCGCCTGCCTTGGTAATATGCCCCCCAGTAAACTCACGATGGGTAGGCCAAAACACAGTTCTGTGAGAATCTCTGCTGATCCCAAAGTAGCTATGGTACAAGCAGCAGGCAATCACCAGATAAGCGTGTGCTACATTCGAACAGCATCAACAACTTAATAGTAAACAACACATCAGAATAAAATTCTCAAACAAATTTAGAAAACCAGAAACAATTTTAATGAGTAATAAGACATCAGGACCAACAGAAAAGATTAAGGGGAAACAGTGATATCAATTTTTTAGTTTTAGGGCAAAAGGCACTTAGAAAAGTTCAAGCACAAAGGAAAAACAATAGTTTGCGATAAACCAGGACCTAGGCGTATTTTCAGGCCAACTGCGATGGAGCGGAGATTAGATACTTGAAAGAGGTAGTCCTGGTTAAATGTTTCACCATCACACTTAGGGGTCCATTAGGATGGCGGGCAGATCGCCCCCGCTAGGCCAGCAGTAGCCACCACCAGCCTGGCTGGGGCGATCCACCCGCCATCCTTGCAGGAAAGACCCCCCGCCATATTATTATGGCTGGGGGGTCCGCGGCGGAGGGAAAGACAGTCCGCTGCATTTCCGTCTCGGTCGCCTTGCGACAGGGGTGGAAAAGTCTGCAATATGGTGGCGGTATCTGTTTGACACAGCCAGCCATATTACAATGTGCGCTGGGGAATGCATGCGGAGTCTACCTGCGGGGGCCCGTTGCAGGCCCCCAGGTACTCCGGTGGGTGCACATGGGGGGTACCTCTGCGCGGTGCCTGTCACATTGTGCTTTGAAATGCACAACATGTATTCTTAGCATTGCGGCGGGTGCTGCTCTTAGCACCGCCCGCCGCAATGTTAAAAATACAGGATGCGCCCGCCACTGTGACGGGCGCATCCTAATTTCCCCCACGGGACCCCCGCCCTTATGGTGGGCAGTCCCTTTCTACGATGGGATGGCGGGCGGACAAATTTCGCCCATCATCCTAATGGGCCCCTTAGTCTCCAAATCCTGGGAAAGCTTCTTCTGGTCAGTCTTGCAGCCCCTAGCTACTTGAAATGCTAGACCTCTCTCCAGTCAGATCTTCTCCACAGTCTCAAATTCTTTAGTCAGTTAGACTTTCTTGGAGTCTGGAGTCCATCTGCATTTTGTGTCTCTCTACATTTCAGGCTTTGTTAGCCAGCAGAGTTCATGAGTTCTTGAGTCTTTGTGTGAGTCTTCTTCCAGCAAGTGTCAGGAGTTGTAAATCAGGATTCTTTTTCCAGTAGGACCCTCTTCTTCAGACAGTCTTCCAAAGTCCAGTAGTATACAAAAGTGGTGGTTGAGGTGCCAGATTTTCGTGTGCACTAGTCAGTGATTGGAAATAATCTACCACCCAAATTTAAAAATAATCTCATATACCACCTTTCCTTTTGCCGGATTTATGCCTTGCCTTACTGTAAAATGGTCTTTGATCCCTTGTTTTACCAGGTATGTCTTTCGTTCGCTTCTTGGCCACTCTCTACTTGACACGGTCAAAACTACCTCCCCTGTCACCCCCACTGTGGCTGGAGGCAGACTGTCCACGAGGGTCCTGGGATTGAACAGTAGAATCCCTCCCTGGCATCTCCAAGTCGAAAGAGGTAGTGCTATTGCTGCCCTTGGCTCTGACAACTGTTACTGTTTGTAGAGAGGTGTGGCTCACTGGTTAGAGGCGGCAGACCCGAGTGCAGAGAACGGCCCGGGACCAGGGTTCGATTCCCGACGCGGCAGGGTCTTGGACCAGGATCAGCGGACTGATAATTCTCGCATCGGTGCCCACTCCGACCGGGGAGCACACTCGGCAACTCTGGGCATTAGCTTGCCTCATCTCTACAACGGCCCCCACAGACGCCAGGGATGCCTGGTTTCACCCTGGAGATACCCAAAAAGGGACCATCTCACAGGGAAAGCCAGGACGGGTTCCCCAGCAGTCTACAGCGCCGGGACACTCGGGTAGAGTAACTGTGCGCTATACAAGTATCCCACATTTACATTTACATTTACATTTACTGTCCACTCCCAGATACTTAATCCCTGGTAGGTGTTCACACCATTGGCCTTTATCTGGCTCAGAGGCAGGACATTTTTCTCTGAGCCAGGGTTGTTAACTTTCCCAGCCAAAGCTGTATATTCCTGCTCTTGTGGTGTGATGGGTGGCAGAATAGGTGTGAAGTCAGTGCTAGCTTAGGCAGTGTTAGAACTGGCATCCTTGGCCTGGTTTTCCCATTATGTTTTTTGGCTCTGCCTCCTGAATTTATGCTGTGTGTTGAATTTTATTTTTGCTGGTCTAGATGCTATGGATACTTTGTCATTGCTGATCAATGCTAAAGTGCAAGTGCTCCCTCTGTAAATTATGAATATGGATTGGTGTTTAATGATTGGCTTGTTTGACTTACTACTAACTCCCCGGTACAGTGTACTGTGTGTGCCCAGGGCTTGTAAGTCAAAGGATGCTAGTGGGCCTGTAGCACTGATTGTGCCACCCACACAAGCAGCCTTGCAAATGGTTCTCAGACCTGCCACTACAATATCGGTGCGCAGTCTCTACTGCCATTTTGACCTGCCAAGTGCACCCACTTTCCAGACTCTAACCTTCTCTTTTCTTACATGTGAGTCATCCCCAGGGTAGACCCAAGGTGCCCCTGTGGGCAGGGTGCAGTGATATGTGAAAGGTAGAACTTGTACTAATGTGTGTACCATGTCCTGATAGTGAACTACAGTGAATTCAGTTTTTCACTATTGAAAGGCTATCTGTCCCACAGGATAGAATAGTAGTTTATTTATAATAGACTAAAAAGATAACTTCCCATTTGGACAAGATAGGAAGTTAAAGTTTAGTATGGCTGAACTCAGAATATAAAGATGCATCTTTTAGTAAGGATGATTTTTACATTCAGTGTTTGAAAATACCACTTTTAGTAAGTGGGCTTTTTCTTGCTTAGTCATCCTGTGTGCCTCTGCTGGGTTGTGGATTGACTGTCTGGCTTTGGAATGACATGGGCTGGGGATGTGCATTCACTGTAGACAGCCACTGGGGGTGGTCGAGGTGTGTCCTGCCTTTCCCGGATGAGTCAGGGCTGGGCTGAATAGACCTGGGCTGCATTTAGAGTAGGGGAAGGAGCTTTCCTTTCACCTTAATGGGCCTGGTCTGCCTTACACAATGCTGTCTCCACCTCCTGCCAGGAAGTTGGACCATGGAGGACAGAACTGGTTTTGACTGAGCACAGAGCCTGTACCGCAAGAGATCAAAAGGAAATGCTGTATAAATATTGGGACCAAGACCCCAGAACTTTAAATTACTTCTGGACTCAAGAGGAACTTCTACCAAGGAGAGGAGCTGGGAAAGCTGGAGGAGAAGTGCTGCACCTTTTCTGTGTGCTGTTTGGTGTTGGCCTGCAGTAGCTGTTTCTGTCATGGAGGGGACAAACACTTTGCTGTGTGCTGTGTATCCTGCTTGAGGAAGATCTCCAAGGGCTTGAAGTAGAGCTTACCGCCTGTTCTGAAGTCTCAGGGACAACCCTCCAGAACTTCATTGCTGGGGGATCTGAACTGCCAAAATGGTGCCTGTTGTTAAGTTGGGACTCTGAAGGTTGTTCCTGCTGTTGGGAGCTGGAAAAGAGATGCAACTATGAGAAGCGTGATGCATCTGCACCTCTTTCCAATGCATCACTGTCGCGCAGGAATAATTTCCAAGCATCGCGCCGCTGAAGAAACCGACGCAGAGCCTGCCCGCGGCTAGAGAAATTGCTGCATGCTGAATCGCATGCACCGATTTACGCAGTCTGAGATCACCACACTGATTCCGACTCAGGCCATGCTGTTTGGCTGCAAGAACCAATGCATTGTGGGACCGTGGCTGGCTCCACCGCATCGAGAACCGACGTATCCTGATCCCCACACATGCACCAGGGCGCCAAATCTATAAGGACACCGGGTCCACAGTAAGAAAACGATGCATCGACCTCTCCTTCAGTAAGGAACCGACGCATCACCTCCCCTGCGTGGCAGTAAGGAACCAACGCATCACCTTACCTGTGACTGTTTTGGTTTATGATTGTGACACACACAAGGTACTTTGTGCTGAAAGTGTCGCATCTATAGTTTGCTATGGACAGAACTGTTTTCACCTTGTAAGAAGTACATTTTGATTACTGTATTGTAGATTTTTGTCGTTTTGGTCTTGTTTGGTTTAGATAAAGAATATGTATTTTTCTAAACTGGTGTGGTGTCCATTTGTAGTGTTTTCACTGCATTACTGTATGTGTGCACACATTCTTTGCACACTGCCTCTGAGATAAGCCTGTCTGCTCATGCCAACTACCAAGGGGCTGAGCAGGGGTTATTTTAGAAGTGCATACCCCTTACTCTGACTAGGTCCCTTCTTGGACAAAGGTGCAAACAATTGCCACAAGAGACCATTTCTAACAGGCAACCTAGAGTACATTTATAAAAAATAATTCTGCTTAAGTTACCAAACCTCTGATTTCAGTAGTAAATATACAGAGTTTAAAAACTAAGCAGTAAATCATTTTGGAGAATTTTTTTAGCTCTATCCTAAGCAGCTTTTAATTCCAACTAAGTCTATTTCACAGTGAGGACACAGTAACGCCAAATGTAGTGCACCCTATTTATGGATTACCACCCTACTCTATAGGGTTACAAGGCACACTTTAGGGATGGCGTATCAATATAAAATAGGCTTTTCTATCATGGCATGTCACTGTCACTGCAATGTATTTCAACTGCAGCCTCCTCAGAGCACAGAGGGGCTCCTGGCAGAAGTATATTTTTGTCAAATGTGTGGGTGGTGGATAAGTATACCCTGCACTCCTCATTTGACCTTTAACTTTCCATGCCATAAGTGCACTGTACAATCGATTCAGAGAGAAGTTAACTAGGTCAAAGAGTGAGTTCCAAATGTACAGCACATGTTTTAGAGGGGCAGCATTGGCAATTTACTACTGTTTAGAAGTGATAAAGTGATCAGAGACCTAAAGTCACCACAAAATGGTCCAGAAACTGGCAAACAATGTTGGGTGACCATGCAAAAAAGATGCATTCGCTATTGGCAGCTTCTGTTGCCACAACCATTCCTGGCAGTTAAAGCACAACCACTCACTGAAGGTGAGCAGACATCAGCACAAGTTAGAAAAATCACTCCGAAGACTGAATATACTTTACAAAAGAAAGAAGCTATACATTGAAGCGTAGGGATAAGGACTCTATACCCACATGACATAAAAATGGAGGGAACATGTGTAAGTGCTTTTGCGTAAAACCATTCTTGTGAAAAAGTTTCAGACCCATTTTACTGAAGAGCAAACCTTATCAATGCAGTGAAGCCTGCTTAGACAGATAGAGTGGTTAACAATGTTAAATGCTGATGAGTGATCAAGCAAAAACAGAATACCAACACCTGCTCCAGCTGAGCTGACAACAATCTTATGCAATTGAGCACTGCAGCAATCAGTGATTCCATTACATGAATGTTGGCCTGTACTGGTTGCGGACGCCCATTGTTCTTGACCTAGCATAAAAGCTCCAGGTTTGCCTCGTGCAATATAAGTTCAGGTAGGTGCGTAACATTTGACATTAATTTGAAATTTAACACATCAGGACGATCCACTTGCGACTCCTTGAATGTTCCTCTACTACAGCTTCCTTTAAGGACTTTGGAACACATTATACTGTGTATAGTGGACTGTGGATAGGAAGAGGTGAGGAAACTGGATGATAAGGTTAGTGTTTTCAGACAGAGGGCTCCTCAGGATGCTGCAGGTTCTACCTACCTTAAGGTGACCTGGGCCTCTCTCTTTTCAACCTGACCAGAAATATGCCAGGGCTTAGTTTGCGAAAAAATGAGTCACAGAGCCCAAAACTCTGCTCAGAAGCCCAGGGCCACTACAATTAAATGTCCGGGTTACCGAAGTTGCTTATTCAGTGCCTCTTTAATTCACTACAATACCTTGTCGGTCTCTTTAATTCACTAAGGCAGTTGCCAGCTTTCCCCCTTTTTGACAGTTTTCACGTCATTCTCTTCCTCCTTTCTCGTCGGTGTATTTTCTCTCTTGCTTTGCGTAAATATCCTATAAGGAAAAATAAGTGACTGTCTCCAAAAATCTGTGCTGGTGAGCCCGAACCGTCAACCACCGGCGCAAATTAAGCAAGGCTGCACCCAAAAGAGGCCTTGGGTTCATATTTGGGATCCTGGTGTGCCAGCAGAGTGTAACATGTCTCTACCCGCTTCCATCTTGGCTTTCAAGATCTTGGGGGGCTAGCGGTAAACTCCCCTTGAGGTGTGTGAGAGCTGTCATGGTGCTGCCTTTTGCAGAGATTAATATTTGCTCTCTCTTAGCAGGAGTTTGTTATATGTTAAATGTCAGTCATTCAGACACCTTACACGTAACATTAGTTAAAAAAGGAGCCATAATAAAGACATCCCTTAATGACAATTCCAAAATGAGGACATGTAAAGATAGAAATTATGTAAAGGCAATGATAAAAGAAAAAATATAGAAATTTGGAACACGGTTATTCGTCAATATTTGTGGAACTAGCAATGCAGCATTAACTAAAATGGTATAAGGACTGAAGCTAGTGTGATGCTAAGGGTTAAAAAAAGACCAGGGCCTAGATGTATCAAGCCTTTTGCGATTCCTTAAGGCCGAAATTCTGCGAATTTCGGCCTTAAGGAATCGCAAACGGACATTTTGCATTTTTTGAGATGTATGTAAAATTAGCAAAATAAGGAATCGCAAAAAATTGCGATTCCTTATTTTGCTTAAGCATTTAAGGAATCGCAAATTTGCGATTCCTTAAATGCCATGTATGAAGCATTTTTTTCTTGCGAATTCAGGTTAAGGAATCCCAAATTAACACGAACTTGAGGTTCGTGTTAATTTGCGAATTCCTTTACAAAAGCAAAATGTGCCAATTTTGAGTGTGCCATGTGACACACATACATGCCCACAGGGCATGTATGTGCGCCATATGCACACACATGTAAGTTTGAGGGGTGCAGCAGGGTGTCCATGAGACACCCCTGCACCCTTGCAATAATTCTCAAATTGCGATTAGCAAATAGCGAAATCGCAATTTGAGAATTTTTTCAAAATCAATCCTATGGGCCTCCTGGCCCATAGGAATGAATGGAAAATTATTCCTAATTTGCGAATTCGCAACGTGCAAATTCGCAAATTAGGAATCATAAGGAATCGCAAAAAAAAAGCGATTTTCTACATACATCCCATTTTGCTAATTCTTAATAGCGATTCGGTAAAAATCGCTATTAAGAATTCGCAAATGAGAACGATGATACATCTAGGCCCAGGTCTAGGATCAGAGGTTGGGATTTGGTTGGGGTTGTGACTTAGGACCACATTTATCAGCCTATGCTGCATTCTCAAATCGCTTTATTTGACCGTTTGCAACTGCGAAACAGTCTTTCAAGATGTATGAAAGGCTTTGGCAGTGCATTTCAAGTAATCACAGTTTTTTGCGATTACCTAAAATTGTGACTACAAATAGGAAATTGCAATTTGCGATTCTCTAAGCACATGTACCAATCATATTCTAAAAGCAAACTGTGCATTTAGAAAACGCTAATACCATCGACTTCAAGTTGATGGTAGCCATGTGCAATTTTTGAAAATGCATAAAAAGTGAATTTTTTCAATTGCCATGTAGCACACACACATCAATAGGCAATGTGTGCTCTTTACATATGCACAGTTTTTTAGGGGGTGCTTCAGGGTGGCCTTAGGCCCCCGGGCACCCTTGGTTTTTCGATTACCAATTGGGTAATGCCTAACAATTAGCACCTATCGCACTTTGGACCAATAGGAAGGAATGGAGTAGTTTTGCCTAGTAGCGGCTACCTAATTGCGATTGCGCTCTGTAGGAATCGTCATTAAGGAATCGCTATTTCCTTACATAACATTTTGCGTTCCTTAAATAGCGATTGCATTAAACTCACTATTTAGGGAATGCGAAGTGGATTTTTTATGTGTGTGGCCCAAAGTGTTAAGTTGAAGGAAAGCATTAGTGATAGAGTTAAGTAGAGGGTTAGAGTAAGGTTTACTACAAGAGTTATGTTGACGAATAAGGTAGGTACCGATGCCATACCTTCATTGTTGTGATATTCCTTTTTATGGGTCTGCCATTATTACAAACTAATGTGAAATGTTAAATTCCTATTAAACATTCTAGATTTTGCATGGATTTAATCCGCAGAGGAATGCAGAGATACTACTTCAGTAGTGTAGGTGCGATAAAACCATGGTCATGGGATCTAGCTGTCAGGAAACCTACTTAAGGGGAGGTTTTGCCAGAGAAGGAAAGGCTGGTGGTCACTGCAGAGTGTTGAAGATGTCTAGGCAGAGGCTGAAGAAGCCAGTATGAGACAGCCTCCCAACAACAAATTATGTTTCCCTGAAGTCCATGAACTCTCACGTATTCGCAATAAGCAGTGACTAATTTGGACTTCTGGGTATAACGTCCCTTGTGGCATCTTTGTTAGGCATCCGTGATACAGTGTTGCTGCACCCAGGATCTTGCTAGGTGGGTCCAGAATTTTCTAAACTAAGGATCACTTTCTTCCTTTTTATTGTATTGCTGGACATAATGAATACAAGAAATGTTTGTTGAAGTCGTTTTTGTTTATAACGTTCAACTATTATTTGTAAAAGCGGAAGCAGATGAGCAGAAGCAAAGCGAAAGTGGAAGCAGAAGCAAACGCAGGAAAGTGATCGTGGAGTCTAAGTGATGGGCTCGGTGACCGGGCGGCTCCGAGCAGCATAGTTTGGAGCTTCGTGTTTCTCCTATACTCCACTCCACAGATGGTTGGTTTCTTTCTTTGCCCCGTTGGTCTCGCAGACTGGAAGGGGAGGCCAGCTGTTCGGGAGACCGCGAGAGACCACGGGTGCTGGAGAGGAGTGGAGCCTGAGGCTGACTGGACGCTGCGCAGGAGACGGCTGGCGTCTGAGCTGGTGTTGGGACTGTTGAAGGTTGCGCGGTGCCGGGCCCCGGGGGAAGCACAGTCGCAGACTAGACTTCCCCCGGGGTCATTCGCGCAAGATCAGGCTAGCTAGGGGCAAAGGGTGGAGTTAGGGGGAGGTTATAAAGTGCAGGGGAGGAAGGAAACTTCCTCTTCCTGCGCTCAGCACCATCGAGAGGGTTTATCGAAAGGCCACCCACCCACCCTGCAGTTCATTGTGTTTGGGGCATAGGTTGGCTTAGGGTGCCAGTGTTGGCCAGGGCTGCGGATAGGCGGTACTTTGGAGGGATAGAGGGGTCAAGAGCGGGTGCACCCGTCACTTGGGGGGGGGGGGGGAGTTTGAATGATGTGGGGAGCTGGAGGCATGACTAGAATGTCAGAGGTATTGGGGTAGGAGGCTTGGTGATTTGTGGATATGGATGAGGTACGGTATGGGCATGGAATGGTTGGAGACATGAGGCAGAGTGGGCGAAGAGTGTGAGGCATGAAGAGTTGATATGGGGGTTGCTGTTATTAATGTTGATGTTTTTGGTTATTGTTTAGTTGTGCAGCCTGGTCTAATAAATGGCCTTTTACGCTTTAACACCTGCGTGGTCTGTTTATTGCGCAATGGTGAGTTCCACACCTGTACTTAGTCCCACTTTTGAAGCAGCGAAGCAGTCGAAGCTGCAGTGGGGACACCATTGTGATATAGAGAGGATTTCGAGGATGCTCCCTCTAGGTGAAGATTCATTCATTCTGTTTTGTGCAGAGACTGCATGCGTCAAGCTGGTGTGACTTGTGAAACGGCTTTTGTAACAGAATATTGCCCACCCTGCCCAGAGACATTGAGCTCCTCAGACTGTGCCTCAAAACTGCGCTGTATCGTTGTGTTCTCAGAGTTCGTTCTTTGCTTGATTCCCCTTTGATTATCTACCCCATACCATCCGACTGCCTTCCTGTTTTCCTGGTGAGAGGGGTCTTTAACGCATATAGCTAGTGAAGTAAAACTAGCATGAGTATAGTACTATAAGCAAGAGTATAGTGCTATAAGGAAGGAATCAAGAGAAAGGAATGACAAAAAATAATAACCCTGAAACCCCTAAAATTGTTTTCTAGGCAACATAACCCCTGTAAGTGGTGGAAGTAAAGCAACGGTATTAAAATAAGCCTGTTAAGCAACTACATAAGGCTTTAATTAGGTGAAGGAGGATGCCCCCATGAAGAAAAAAAGCAGTAAAAGAGAAGAAGGAAGTAAAGAAGAAGAAGGAGGAACAATTGAGTAAATTGAGTAAAGATGTCGCACCCTCACCTTCTCCTAATAGCCTTCCAGGAGGGTCGTCGGTATCTCCAGACTTAGGGGGACCCAAAGCTTATCCTTCAGCCAAATCGTTGGCAGTCTCCATTAACCGCATGCGCGATAGCGGGTTTTCCCGCTGTGCGCTGAAATGTCAAAAACGAGCCATACATGACAAAGCCAGCTCGTCATGCGCGCAGCGCAGGTAACGCCCATGACGAGCTGGCTTTGTCACCAGCATCGAAGGGGTTAAAGACTTTGTGGGGAAGCACTTTGTGTCTGTGGTAGTGGATGGTATAAACACTGGACAAGCAACTGCATCGGGGGAGACTCCAGTGGAGGCATTGGCTACTTGTGTGGAAGATCCTCATGAATTGACTGGGATCTTGGGTGGGATCCTTCCGAGGTTCTCCTCCTAGCTGTGCCTCTTTCTACCCTCGGAGTTCAGCTTCCCATGCGCTGGAGAAGAGTCAGAGCCAGGGTCAGGCTCTGGAGTGGCGAGCATAGAGGGAGTAACATTAGAAGGTCTCTTGATGAGGGAACCACTAGGATATCCTAAAATATCTACAGGAGGCTTGTGTGGAGGAAACCGAGATACCCCAGGATCTCCGGGGAAAGCTTAGACTCTCTATTGTCAGGGCCCTGTCCAATGTTGGATGTCCTTTTGCTGATGCAGAAAACACTGCATGTACTATTTGAAGCATCACTAGCCACAAATGAGACACTGAGAGCAGAGGCTGGAGTTTTAAAGGACAATTTATCAGAATTAAAAGAAATAAATGCTTGTATGCCCTCACTTGTAAGACCGATAATTGCCCAACAAGGACCTAATGTGCAGCTGTTAGGTCCAGAAGAATGTGAACAAACAACAGTTTATGTGTCCAAATGGCCCATGTTGGTGAGGAGGAGGAGTAGTGGCTGGTCAAAGAACTGGCATTAGATAAATCGAAATGGAGGAAAGGGAGGCGGGTCTAAAAGTAAAACCTCTCTTAAAAAAGCAGAGGCATAACCAAAATTGTTTGCCAGCTACACCATCTGTGCCCAACATGTCAAAGCGTCATCAAGGTTTGAGAGGGACAGGGGAGGATGTATTGTTAAAGGGAATTAAAGACGGGTGACAAGTTAGACCAGTTAACAGTTGGGATGGCATTAGGCCAAAGAGAAGTGTACACCCAAATAAAAGCCCCAATGAAAATAGACCCTGGGATAAGAGAAAATTGGAAAATTTAGACCATGTTTTTATTATGTGTAGACCATCACAAACAAAATATGTGTATCTGGAAGTGAACAGGTCAAGCATCCTGTCACTATTCTCACACTGCAAGGCACTGGAGGCGGTAACAACAAATGATATAGAATACATATCGTTCACTCAATCTGAATTAGAGAGAGAGGTACCAAAACTTTGCTTTACATTACCAGTATTTGTGGACCTGGTCATAGAAGCTTGTGCTGAGTTAAACAACTTAGGCCTAAGACAAGTACAAGAAGCGGAGGTGGAAATTTACCACTTAAAACCACCTGTGTTGTCAAACCATGCGGGCCTTAGCCAAGCACAGCAAGATTTGGTGACTGGGAGAGAAATGAACGATCCGCGGAGGGTGGAGATAAACTGTGGATCCCTAAAAGTTACTATCTTATGCCAGGAAAGAGAGTGTTTTCCGATCCGATCCTAGTTCGCAATAGGTTTGCGCACCTACTCGCTGATGGGGAGTCAACTCTCTCCTGTGATGAAGAGAAAGACTAGGGAATAGACAGACCCGCCGGCCTGGGGGTTGTCTCCTGGAATGTACATGGACTAAAGAATTTATTAAGAACAGCTGATCTTGTAGAGTTATGGGAGGGGAACAAGATAATTTGCTTCTAGGAGACATGGCTTGGAGTGTGAGGATTTCAATCAAAATGGGTTCATGAACTTTAGGACAGACGGAATCAAATCGGGTACGGGGAGGGTGAAAGGAGGTCTAATGACTCTGGTATCTACCAGATCTAGTAAAGGGGCAAAAAAAGTTGAAACTAATAGTGTTTGGGTCTTGGCATGTCTATTGGATCTCTATGCCGGGGGCCCGCAACAAAATAAACTAATAGTTGTGAATGTAGGGGATTACAATATGCATTTAGATCCGAGGAGGGCTGACTCTGTAATCCCAGATATCCTAGAGTGTTATAGTATTTCGACCGCCTATTTTCCAAAATGTGTTCAGTCAAATCTTGATAGGACTATGGTGAGCTTTTTGGCAGAACTAGGGTTTGTATGCCAAATGTCAGTTTCAAAGAGGACGACCCGGCAGACCAAACGTTTTTATATGGGAAACAACAATGCCCCATTGACTACGTGTTTATAGAGGCATGGAATTTTAACCTCTTCAGGGGATTTATGGTGCTATGACTAAAGGGAAGCGATCTTTGGGGGCTAAAATTAGATATAGCGACAGCTCCATTAGCGAGAGATCAAGCTACCTAATGGCATTAGATCTCCCCAAACGTTTAACTACAAGAATTGATGGGAGATATATTGAGGAGTTAATGCAATTTCAATCAATGAATTATATGAACCAGGATTGGACCACGGGAGACCCCAATTCTGCTTGGTATGTAACTATTATTGCAGATGCTGTAAAGAGATTGATACCAGTTGTAAGGGTAGGTAATAAGAGGGGGGAAAGAGATCAGCTGGGCCAAGCTTTAAACCGATAAAGAGTATGCTGTAGTCAGGAAAGAATTAAGGAAAATAGGAAGGGCAAGCCGATCAAATAATCAAGCAAAGCTAGTTGAAATTTACTGCGATAAGAAAAGGGAATATGAAGCTCTAACAAGGAGGAAGAAGTGAGCTTTATTTGAGTTGAATTAATTAATTTATTTATTTATTTATTTATTTCTATATTTATAGAGCGCCTGGTTACACCCACTGGTGTGTCCCCGCTCAATTTGTACTCACTGCAAACTCCGGGAATCATTACATCTAAAGACCAGTAACAAACCCTCTCTATTGTGTAAAGAGCCATGTTTTAATTGTTTTACGGAAAAGACTGTCTGATGGTTCTTCACGGAGGGACAAGGGTAGGGAGTTCCAGCTTTTTGCTGTCAAGTAGCCAAAAGAGCGGGCACCCATTTGTGCTCTCTTTATCCTCAGGACTGTCATCAGATGGGTCCCGGTGGATCTTAGATGCCTTTCTGTATTGTAGGGGGTCATAAGATTATGCAGGTACAAAGGGCATTGTCCCTGCAAGATACGATGGCCGAGGCATGGTGCCTTGAATGTAATTTGTTTCTGAACGGGCAGCCAGTGTAATTTATCCAGTGCATTCTATGAGGATACCTGTCTTGGCAGATTTAAAACTAAGAGGGCTGCTGCATTCTGGATGGATGGCAACTTCTGGAGTCCCTTTTTTGTTGCACCTAGGTACATCACATTTTTGTAATCTACTCTTGCTGTGACAAGAGCATGGGTCAGGGTTTTCCTCACCGCCATAGGTAAAATGTCTAGAGTTTTCCTTAATATTTTAAGGATTCCAAGACACCTGCCTGCAGCTCTCTTAATCTGAGTCTCAAAGGAAAGTTTGCAGTCTATCCATACTCCCAAGTTCTTTACTTCCATCTTAGGGGTGGGGACCGCTCCTAAGCTTGTTGGCGACCAGGCCGAGGACCAAATGGATGGAGTGTTCCCTACTATCAGTATTTCTGTCTTATTGCCATTTAGTCTCAGGCAGTTATCTATCATCCACCCAGCCAGATCTCTCAGGCAGTCCGAAAAGCTACTGGTAGCTGATGCCGAATTCGGAGCCAAGGTGACCACAAGCTGTGTGTCGTCAGTGTACGATACTATCGTAACACCATGTTTTTCTACAATTCCAGCGACAAATAGATTAACACCTTGGCAGCTATGGGGTTTTACCCTCCTGTGCTGCATTCATTCAATCACCATTGTTCATGACAAGGTCAGCTCGTCAAACGAACAGCGCAGGTAACACCCATGACGAGCTGACCTTGTCATGAGCATGGAAGGGGTTAAACAGGGTAGGGCTCAAGGTTGAGCCCTGCGGCATCCCAGCGCTAAATTACAGTGTTTAGAAGTATACGCAGATTGTTACACCTGAAAGCTGCGGCCATGCATTGGGGTGTGATGATCAGAACACTCCAGAAAACGGATATAAGAAAATTCTGGAAATTGGTCTAGAAGGGATGTGGCATAGATTTCTCTCCAGCAAAATGTATGGTGCCAGAAGCAGAATGGGTACCCTTCTTAAACAATATTTATAATCCAATTGGGACAGTGAAGAAGGCCTGGCCAAATGTGGGTGTGGAGACATTGGAGTCATTCTCTATTCAATCAATAGAGAAGTTGATAAGTTCCTTAAAATTAACAAAGGCAGCGGGTCCAGATAAACTGTCAGCAATTATAATTAAGTCAAACCACTTGTGGGGGGCTGGATTCTTCTCCAAAGTTTTTATCCACATAACTAAAACCGGGAGAATGCCTCTGAGTTGCAACGGTGCAATAATTAAACCCATACATAAGAAAGGGTCTAAGGAAGACCCAGGGAATTACCGGTTAATAAGCCTGTTGGACGTATGTGCAAAGCTGTACTCCAAAGTAAAACTTCTCCATTAACAGAAATTCTGTAGGAATTGCATATTGGGAACTGGGCCCAAGTAGAACTTGATATAGGCGGGCCCTCTTGGAGAAAATACCCTTGGGAAATGGATTAAGGCAGGGATGTATCCTGGCTCCAACATTGTTCTCCCTATTTTTATCTGATCTACCGGGAGGAGTTAGCAGCGACACATTTGTTCTCCCCGAAAATGGGAGGAAGACATGTGTCGAGCCTACTCTATGCAGATGATTTGGCAATTCTGGATGTGACGCAAGTAGGTCTGAAGAGGAAGCTAAAAAAGTTTAATCACTCTTGCGAGGCTAACAAATTAAAGATAAACATGGGAAAAACAAAGATAATTACGTTTGGGGAAAAAATTAAACTGTATTAATGGTAGCTAGGCAATAGTAGAATAGAGGTTGTATTGTATTGTATTGTATTGCGTATTTGTAAAGTGCACAGCTACTCAATCGAGTGTCCCGGCGCTAAGCAGAACAGAACGCAACCGAAAAACAGGATCGACTCTCAAGATAAAAATTATTGCTGGAATAAGCAGGTTTTGAGTTGTTTCCTACACAGCCATGCATCTGTCAGTTGTCTTATTGTATTTGGTAGCTTATTCCAATGATTAGCCACCTGTACTTGAAAGGAATGACCACCTCTGTCGGAGTGTGCAAATTTAGGCACGCTCATCAAATACTGTTGGGATGATCTCAAGGGTCTACCGGGCGTGTAAAAAGACACTTGTCTACTAATATAGTAAGCTCCGGTATCATACAAGGCATTAAAGGCCAGTGTCAATGACTTAAACTGGATTCTGCAGCGAATGGGCAGCCAGTGTAGTTTTATTTAGTGGGTAGAAATCCGAGTTCTGGGGCCCAGCGTAAGAATGGATCTTGCTGCAACATTTTGAATGACTTGATGTTTCTTCAGTAAACACTCCGAAAGGCCCAGATATAGGACATTAGCGTAGTCCAGCCTTGAAGTAATGAGAGCTTGGACCACCGTCCTTCTATGAGAAAGTGATCGAAGAGGCAAAAATCTCCGGAGCATTTTCAGAATGCCATAGCAGGTTCGTGCTACCGATTGAACTTGTTTCTTCATGTCTAGTGAGTCGTCCAATTTTACCTCCAGGTTTTTCACACCAGCAGAAGTCTGCAGGGGTGACATATCTGAAGGGCACCACTGCCCCCAAGCGTCTGGGGCATAAGATCCAAAGAGGATCACTTCAGACTACTCAGGATTGCACTGAAGCTGATTACATCTGAACCAAGAAAAGACCGTTCTTAAACAGATGCTATTCTTTTATGGGGGGCATACAGGAGGAAAAGGGAGGAGTCCAAACCTCCTGACTTCTGCCATCAAGAAAGGAGGAGAACCATTCCAACACCGTGCCCCCCACTCACTCAGTCTCAGTCGGATTCAATCATGGGGCACAGTGTCAAAAGTGGCCGAAAGATCTAACAATATCATAGCCGCTCTCCCACCCACATCGAGAGTCTCTATGATGGATTCCGAGATCTCAAGTAGAGCTGTCTCCATACTGAAATTAGAGCAGAAGCCAGATTGACTCCTGTGGAGGAGGTTGTTTGTTTCAATGAATTTGGAGGTCACAGAATTCACATATTTTTCAATCGTCCTAGCAAAAAAAGGCAGGAGCGAAATGGGTCTGTAGTTGCATGCTAATAGAGTGTCATCAGTAGGCTTCTTAAGCAGGGGCAATATTTTGGCCCTTTTCCAAATAGATGGTACCTGGCCGCTGATTAATGACAGATTCAAAACTGCATTGACCTCTGGTTTGATGATATCGGCCACGTTCGCAAGTGTTTTGGCAGGGCAAAGATCCAAAGGCGATCCCGATTTAAAATTCTTCATTATGTTGAGAGATTGTTCAAAAGTCATAGTGGGAAACTGAAGGAGGCAAGCTTTACATATCGGATTGAAGCTGTGGAGCGGCAGATTAGCCAATGAACCAGACAAAGGAACTAAAGATGTCTGAATGTCAGCTATTTTCTTGTCAAAATAAGAAGCTAACTGACATGTCCAAGTATCAGATACATCGCGCTGAATGATGCCTGCTGAGAGCACCGTACATTGCTTCACAATATTAAAATCCTCCTATAAGTATCAGGGCATGACATTTACCATGAGTTGGACCTTACGTAAAGAATTAGTGGAGGCAAGGGCATTAGCTACGACAGGGGGACTTGTCCGCTTCAAAAAGACTTATGATGGCACCTTCTGGTCTCCCCTCTTAACCGCTTATAACGCTTATAACGCAATGATCCCCGCGTAATGCCTCTATGGGGACGAGCTGTTAGCCATCAATATGGAGGGAAGTTGGGATGGGTGCGAAAACAAATGTCCAAAAAACTATTGGCCTTCCCCAATGGTGCAATGTACCAGGCAATAAGATCAGAAGCTAATTTGCAAGTCTGGAACTTCATAGCGTATAAATCAACTCTGCGTTTTTGTGATAAATTATTGGCCCCAAATACTCAGAAGATAATAGCCTGCTGTGCCCCTGAAATAGAAAGAAGTGATTTACAGTGGGCAAGCAAGGCAAAGAAAAGATTGGAAGACATTGCAGAATTAAAATTAGCACAAAAAAAAGAATCTAGACTGGCGGACTTGAAATATGTAAGGAACAAACCCGCTGCAAAGTACATGTTAGATTCATGAGAATATATTCCCATATTTATCTGCATTAACAGATGCTTGGTTATGATAATTACTGTTAAAGTTTCGGGCAGGATTTTAATGTGCGTTATGTAAGAGCTGAGAAATGTGAAGCCCTTTTCGAGCAAGAGAATAACTGCACATGTGGACTGCCATTTCATAATCTCAATGTTCATGTTTTAATTGATTGTTGTCATTTTTATAGGCCACCGTGCTGGAATTTAAAACCGCCTTTAAAAAAAAATAATATCAATTGTCGGAATGATGCACTGGAACTTCTCTTAAGGATGGAACTTTTTGATGTGACTTGTGCACTGGCTAAGTTCCTTGAATGCTGTTTGGATTAGTGTCTTTTAGTGTAAATAGTAGGCGTTTGGAGCTTTTAGTGTATTATGATGAATTGGTATTAATATCGGATAATCATATAAAATATTTTATTGTTTTTAACTCCTTTCATGCTAGTGACGGAACCACTCCGTCACGAGCCACGGGCGAGCTGTGCTTATGACGGAGTGGTTCCGTCACGCTGCGGGCGCTCCGCCCACGCGGCACTGATTCCCCGCCTGTGCTGGCGATTTAGTGAGTGGGCGGAGCCGTGACGGAACCACTCCGTCATAAGCACAGCGCACCCGTGGCTCGTGACTGAGTGGTTCCGTCACAAGCATGACGGCAACGCGCGACCCCCCCCTTCCCCTCCAGCGCCGTGGCGGTAAGTTTTAAAGATGTATGTTTTAAAGAGGGTGTCTAAACATTCATAAAGAATTGGATGTAACTATTATTTGAAGATTGTGAAATATGGACCTAATGCATTTCTCTGGGAGTTTCCTCTGATAGAAGAAGGACTATTATGCGAGTGCTACGTACTCATGTGTAAGTGTCTAAGCATACGTTTTTGGAGTTAAAGTGGTGTGTAATTGCTACAGAAACAATAACAGAATATTTAACGATTGTGAAATATCTTTTGCCGTGTTGGCTGAGTTAAATAGAAATTGTCAATTATCTTCCACTAAGAGTCCAAATCGCCCTGCACAGCGACTCCTAGGGAGAGATAGTCTTGGGTGTATCTGGACTTCTTACATAGTAGACAAGGGCACGTCAAAGCACGCTGTTTAAAAGACTTCCGCTGGAGTATAAATCCACATTCCGGCATTGTTACCACACAATCTTCGTGCAGTTTTCGTCCAGAGTTTTTTGTAAGGATTTTATATTTTTAGAGGATGCAAATATATAAGCACTTGACAAGAAACACCAATTTGGGGTTTGTTAGTAACAGCAGTTGAAAGAAATCCAGGGTATAGGAACACAGAAAATACTTCCCAAAAGGCCACCAATATTTGAAACTCCCCCTACGGTGGCTCTGATGAGTCATATCTACCCTATCCTCAGATACATTTACAAATACACTGGAATACTTCCAAGTGAGTTTTTCAAGACCATTGCCTTTGTATCAAAAAATATTGGACTGGTGTGGCATTATTTCTTACCTTGAGATGGGTGGAACTGTGAAATGACATAACATCTGGTCTTAGGAGTTGGGAAGTATGGATAAGAATACACAATTAATTGTTCTGACGCCACCCTAGATTCATCGGTACCTCTATCTCAGGAACATTTATTGTGCAGCAAGATTGCTCTATTATTTGTATTGTGTTTTGGAGAACAAGCTGCAAGCCTTAACCCTATGTTTTATGTCACACTTTTTAGCGCCCATAATAATCCTACAAACTTCAATCAGCAGCCATGCAGGTTGTAACTTTTATAGTGAATACATTCTCTTTCTATGTCAAAAAGTAAACCAACCATCAAATCAACTACTTGCTTTCATTATTGGCCAAGATTACAAACTGTAATCATGCAGAGGAAAAGTAATCTGTTTTCAAATTAGCAAGAGATGGATGTAGAGAACACGCCCATAATCCCATGTTGGAGACTCAGGGCCTGATTTATAGTTTGGCCGAGAGGGCACACCATCGCAAGATTGACAATGTACCATCTCTGCCAAATCAAAGGTCCACCCACCTCATTTAGAGCCCGCAAACCTACATTATGTCAACGGAGAAGACAACTCTGTCTCTGCCACCAAAATAACACTCCAAAGGCCCTCAG
The DNA here is from genome assembly GCF_964263255.1 of Lissotriton vulgaris. Lineage (NCBI taxonomy): Eukaryota > Metazoa > Chordata > Amphibia > Caudata > Salamandridae > Lissotriton > Lissotriton vulgaris. The sequence continues at coordinate 163,404,280 of NC_141689.1, forward strand.
AGTAAGAGCCATCACAGGATTGGCCCTGTTTCTGTTCACCCAATTTAGAGTGGGCAAACACATGGCCAGTAAGGTACAGTGTAAACTGCAAATGCCCCCCCACCAAGGGTACGTAGATTTTCTTTTATTTTCCAAAGCACAATCTCACGGTGTTTTTTTTTTGGTGCAAAATAAAGAAAAGCATTGCAAATTTGTTATCCATCGATTTACACTGCATTGAAAAGAACTGCCATGATGGCAGATCCTACTTGTGCTACAGATGTCCGAAGGGCTGGGGAACATCTCAAAATTTGGCAGGCAGAGAATTCATCGAGGTGGCAGAGTACTTTACTATATCGCCCTAATGAAGTAAAACCCCATCCGCCAAAATCTAAATCAAGTTCTCAATTTCTATCTTATCCCCAATTGTAAAATTTTGAGGTGTTTTCTTGATCTAGACGTCTCTGTTATGATTGGCCTGTTGGGATACCTCATGTACAGGAAAACACAACTTACCCTTCAAGAGGTGGCATCCTGAGCCAGGCAAATGACAACAGATACGCAGACCAAGTCATTTTCCAAAGTGGTGCAGGACTATGTCAGGCTTGTAGGACACAAAGAAGCTCAAACCCCACGTCACAATGGCTCTGCGAATGGTTTAATTCAATGGTGTAATTCAATCAGAAAACAATACTCCATCAATTGTTTCTCTAACCTTCTCCCTTCCTCCAAACATTGCACAAGGTCTATCAAGTGTCTCCTGCTTCATTTCACCTCCCACCACCCTACAGCTACAGCACTTTGTTACTCTCACACCTAGCTTTGCATCATACAAATACCCAATGCCATATAACAAATACAGTACTAAGAATAAGTACTGCAGCCTGATAATTGCCCAGATTGGTACAAGAATTGGTTTCTATAGTTCATCCTAATAAGTAATGTTTGTGAAATTGCATAGACCACCTTTGACTTCCCGGCTGACCACCCAAACTAAGGTCACATATATTAAATTTATATCAAACTGTTTGACAGAGAGGAAAGCCTTCTCCCCTCGCCTCCTTCCTCCACACCTTCTCATTTTACGCTGTTCTACTAACCTGGAATGATTTTGCATTGGCGGAAGGTTTCCATGAGGCTGTACATCTCCTCCTCGGTCAGCAGAAGGTTCAGGTTGTCCTGTGGAGTGGGGAACACAGAGAGTGAGTTTGGAGGTAGCAGTGGTAAAAACACACAGAAAGTACAACCAGATCACATTGTGCGGCTTACTCTAAGTGTTTCCACATGTGCCACAACATCTGGCAGTAGGAAATCAGGGCAGGTTCATTGATTACCAATCATATTTTCCATTCACTAATAGGCACCTTTGTCCCATATTTAATACTTTTTACAATAAAAGGTGATAATTCTGCAGTGCTGACTTGTGCTTCAGGTAAAGGTTCATAAAATAAGCTCATTCTGTACCTCCTCGTGATACATTCCACGTTGTGTGTAATCTGCAGGAGGTGATTAACATCATAAAGATCCCTACTGAATCATCTCTCATTTTAATAATGCCTGGCAGTAATACCTCCATAGAGAACACTTGCAAAGCAATTTTAATTTTACTATCCTCAGCTCCATGTCTCTGAAGGCAGCAAACTCAGTTTTTACTGCAGTTATTTATTCTTCCCTTAGCCTCAACTAGACATTCAGAACTTTGGAAAGTTGTTCCAAGTCTTAAGGGAAAATACAGATCACAAAACGCAATGATTGTAAATGTGCTCTTTTCAGGGACAGATGGATATTTGGCCACTCTATTATTGTAGGCGTTTGAGGTCAGATCTGATAGGTGGGATAACGTTTTTCATGAATGCTTTTGCGAAGGAGAGATTGGAGGCTTTCGTTTCCTTGGCCAGTTATGTCACTTCCTCCTCTGATAGGGAAAAGAAGCAGTGACAAGATGATTGGCAGACTGGGGCACCAATAGCTGAAACGGAGATAGCACTGAGTAGCTGGAGAATGATTAGGGATTTTCAAGATCTTAGCTTTAATGAAATATAACATAGCTTCACAATGTTGCTTGGTAATATATGGAATTGTTGAAAAATGGGGTGGCGTGGCGAGCATAAAAAACAATGGTAAACCCAAGATCTGTGACTGGGGTGAATGCTTGTATTTTGCAGTATTCCGTCCATCAGCTGTTCTTTTTGATGCTGTCAACTACTAGTTAAACATTTTCTGATAACCCAAGATATATAATCTATATCTGCTTCAGGAATTAGCCTCTCTTTATTTATTGCCAATCAGGAATGTTATTGGTGTTGAAGTAATGTTTTGGCTGACCCATATCTTTCATCAGGTGAATACAATTTCACATATAATGTAATCAAGAATACAGGAACAAGTCGAATTTGTGCTGACTACTGAGGGGTTGGGAACAAGTCACTATAGAAAAGTTTAATTATTCCATATCTGAAATGGGTAGAATTTTGCTGAGGCCTATTAAGATAAAAAATGTTTTGATTGAGGACAAAATTAAAGTATTCAAAACGAAATGTGCACCTGACACATTATTTTTTGGAAGAAGAGCGAACAAGCATCTATATGAAATGAAGGCACTTCAGCTGGTGATTTTTATCTAGTTAGACGAAATGGCAACTCATTTGCAAACATGCCAGCTCTACAGGCAAGTGCGTGTCAATGTAATCACACATAGTGAGCATGTTATGAATACTTTGAGAAGTGATTCTGCAGCTGTCTGCCCTGAACAAACTGATCAAAAGTAAAAAGGGACAAAGTAGTAGAAGAATCCAAGTTGGTATTGTAAAGGTTGGAGCTAACATCTCAGATGCCAAAAAGTGGCCTCAATTAGAATGGGAGGACACCGGTTTCATAATAGTATAGCATCCAGCTGCTCAACCATCAGGAAAACCTTTCTAGCTTCCCAAATACTCCTGGAGAAATGATGTGGAAAGGCTTGCCTCATTATGGCTTACTTTAGGACTCAATGTCAAAGGGCCTTTCTGCTGTCCTCAACCGCCATGAGGACCTTAATATTTCTGGACTGTAAAGAATGTAAATGTCACTTTCATAGGAGTCAAAATATCAACATGCTAACAGCTGCCCAGAAACCAGTGTGGAAGGACTCAGCCTAGAGCCCTATTTGAAGTACTTCTGGGTTATGAATGCTAAGCAATGCTCTGCTCCCTTCCAGTGAAGCCCATGTGCTTGTCAATATTGAAGGACTAACTGACAGCCATATGCATCTTGCCAACCACAATATGGCGGCTTACTATGGGCATCTTGCTGAACATGAATGCATCAAACTACATAAGCTCTACTGTGGTGGTGTCGCCAGCCACACGCCCAGCATCACGTATACATCATACACCATCTCTATGCAACTCTGTTGTGCCAGACTTGTAGAGCTGTCAACGCAGATTTCTTTACATTGCGACAGTGAAGAAGACATTTTTGATACATCATGACTTACAGTGTATTCACTTATAATGGCTTTCATGTTGTCTGATCCAAACTGTAAATGACTTTTGAAGCCAGAAGCAGCTGAGAGGAGCTGCCCACGCTCTCTTTCTGTATTGAGTTCATAACATCTGACAGGCAGCTGTCTCTGCCAGACCTACAACAGATTCAGAGCAATGACAGGGGAAGTGTCTGCCCCTCTCATGCTAAGTCAGTGACAAGTACTTTACATCCAGTCCTACTTGACACAGTCAGCTGCTTTCTGCTGGTTTCGGCTATCAGGCTGCTGGGCGACTCATATTCGTTCTGGCACAATTTACGTGCAGTGGATGCGTGCAGCTGACGCGCTGCTGGTGTGCCGATGGCGTACCTGGGGCGAACCCATCTGCGCCCATCCACACCTTGATGGTACCAGGTGCAATGTACACTGTACCCCTTAACCCTCAGAGGTTAGTGTACCCCCTCATGAACTCCTTGCTTTTCGGACCTCTTCACAGCATGGTTGCAGGCATAGGTGGGCGCCCAATAGGACCTTCTTTCAGTTGTACGACCTACAGCCTTGAGATCAGTCTTCCTGTGCCCACGACTAGTCTGTCCCCTCCTCCCCCAGTCTACAGAATATACGTTTTTAGTCTGAAATATCATTAAATGGTCAAAAACCATGCTGAGGTCTTTGATTTTACTCAAGACAATTCTCCAGATATTCTGTTTCTTACAGAAACCTGCTTGACTCAAACCTTGGTAGATGAACCTGCTCTAGTGCCTCACCCCACGCCCCCTCCGGCTATTACTTGAAGATTTTTAATAGAACCAGTGGTAGAGGAGGCGGCATTGCTGTGATTTACAGAGACAAATATACCTGTAACTAGACCCTCCGTAATATTCCAGACTGTGAATGCAGCCTTTTTAAAATTGATTTTAATAGCAATTTTACTTTATCAGGAATTTTAATTTGTTGCTCCCTGGGTCCTTATAAAAATTTTAAGAAGGCACTGATTGATCTTCCTGCATCACTAATCATTAAATTAGCCAATATCAATATCTTGGGTGATCCCAAACTTCATCTTAACCTTAATTCCAGTAACAATGGGCCAGATGTAGGTAGCCTAATACCGGTTGGTAACGGCCAAAATTACCGAATTTCAGCCGTTACCGACCGGTATTAGGCTTTTGAGATGTAGGTGGCAAATTTACAGATTCAGTAATTTACCGAATCGGTATTTTAAGGAATCGGTAAAATACTGATTCCTTAAAATACCGAATCGGTAAATTACCGAATCTGCAATGTAGAGAGCACTCAAATGAGTGTATTGCATAGTTAAGGATTCCGTATTTACCACCGACTAGAAGTTGGTGGTAAATATCGAAAACTTTTGGAAAAGCATTTTTGTGCATTTCCAAAAGTGCCTTGTGGCACACATACATGCCGTTAGGGCATGTATGTGTGCCACATGGGCACACATGCACAATTCAGGGGTGTAACAGGGTGTCAATATGACACCCTGCCATCCTTGAATGTGTTCCCCCATTAACGAATCAGTATTTACTGATTCGTTAAATCCCATTCATTCCTATGGGCCTCCAAGCCCATAGGAATGGATGGGAATTACCGAATCGGTAAATACCGATTCGGTAAATACCGAATCGGTACTTACTGAATTTTTTCCTACATAGCATTTACAGATTCTAAAACACCGTATCGATAAAATTCGGTATTTTAGAATCTGTAAATTAGGATTACCTACATCTGGCCCAATATTGTTAATTTTATTGATGACCTTGCTTCAGGTTCCACAGGCAGTTATTGGTGCCACACACTCAGCTGGCCACCTTCTAGATTACATTTTTTTGAATGTATGTTCAATTAGGGTCGCAGCTCCTCTCCCTGTGCCTTGGACTGATCATGTTGTGATACCCACATCCATCTACCTTCCCCGCCAAATGCAGATAACCACTTCCGTTCCTATCATCAGACGCTCATGGCATTTGATCGACCTCCAAAAACTTAGGAACTTCATTCTACATCAGAGCTGACCTCTAATGTAGAGGCAGCGAATAACATCTTGCAATCTTGGTTTACCTCAACCTTAGATGTCTTTATCCCTGGTAAACTGGATCGCGGTAAGAAAGAGCACACTGCTCCCTGGTTGAATGAAACCTTGATCTCTGCTAGAAAGCACTGTAAGGCCAAAGTATACAATTGGAGGAAATTATACAACTTCTTCTTAAAAATACGATATAGAATATTGATTCGGAAATCTAGAGCAGCATACTTCATGTCATATGGTCCTTTTTGATCCCTTTCCTTTCTACAGTCAGTTTAAAGGGGACCAGCAGATGGTCAGTCCAGGTCTGGATACGGGGGGAGTCAACTTTCATGGATTTAGTATTGGTGCAGATGCAGTCTAAGATGTGCCCCGCTTTGTGAGTGGGTTCTTTAGTCAGTATTGTGAGTCCCAGGACACTAGTTAGGTCTCTCAGCCATACTGCGTTAGGGTCCTCAGCCTCGTCAAGATGGAGATTTAGGTCACCTAGTAAAGTAAAATTAGCAAATTTGAGAGTGAGGTTGCTGAGTGCTTCCCCAAGACTTTCCAGGAAGATATTCTGTGATCTCGGTGGACGATAAATTAGAGCTCCTGTAAAGGTAGTCTCCTCGTTTATCTGAATGCAGAAACCCATGCTTTCTGCCCCCTTAATGTCCGAGAGTTCAAACATGGTGCATTTAATAGAATTGAGGTAAATGATGGCAAGACCACCCCCTCTCTCTTCCTGTCTGTCCACTCTTTGAATAAGATAGCCTTGAGGAACTGTTAGGGCTATTACCGGGTTACACCAGGCTTTAAGCCATGTTTCTGTCACAAAGAGCATGTCGAGATCAGTCTCCGTAGTTAAATCATGAATATGCGCCCCATTTTTGCACATAGATCTCGCATTGATCAGTCCTCCTCGAAGGAGGATTTCTTGTCCCGTGTTGGGTGGCCACGGCTCTGGGGTAAGATAAGTTCTACACTTGCAACAGCAAATTGGTCCTAGCCAGTTTTTAACGTTTATGGATTTGTGGCAGTATTCAGACTGGGAGTTTAAAGAGAGAATCTCTTCCCTGGTAAGAGTCGGAGTCTTCGCTATGGTGGACGAGGGTTGGACAGCGTGGCTAGCCCTAGTCCAGGCCGCGGCACGGACGGGCACAGACGGGCTTGCCTTAGGCGCGCCTTCGGCGCGCAAACGGCGCGCCCGCTGCGCTCGCCCGCTGCGTGTTCGGAAAAGGCACATATTTATGGGGGTAGGGTATCGCCTAGAGAGGGCGTGGCCTCAGAAAAGGGGCGTGGCCGTGGTTCGCGCCGGTAATGGTGGGAATGAGTTTTCTTGTTTTCCTTCCCGCGGCAAAGCTATGATCCGCTGCGCGGGTGATGCGAGGAGCGTGAGATGCGGGTAAGAGAGGTCTATTGTTTTAAAATTACACACAGTGATATTCGTGACAGTCAAATTTTAAAATGCGGCTATAAAGCTCCCGGCTTCTACCTCAGGAGACACAGTATCTTAAATGTCGGTCGTATTCAGCGGCGCTTAAGTAGCGGCAAGGCGGTGGGCATGGCCTCAGAAAAGGGGCATGGCCGTGGTTCGCGCCGGTAATGGCGGGAATGAGTTTTCTTGTTTTCCTTCCCGCTGTGTTCATGCAAATAATAATATATATGTGCCAAGTAGATTTTGCTATACCTGATCACATTATCAATCAATGGAATACAATTATGCATAATCAGAAACATCAACTGGTTTAACAAAATGGTGGTTAAACAAGATACTTCAAGAATCAGCAAAGAAGGAGGCATTGAAGACAAAGGCAAAATGGTTGTCGCCGCATGGCCGATAAGGAAGGAGGTATGGATGACAAAGGCAAAATGACCACCTATGACACACACACACACACACATACACATGCAGGTTGTACAAAGGACTGTCATTGCATAGTTGGCCAGGAAGGTGGCAATGAAAACAAACACTAAATGGATGCCTATCACACACGGAGTCCACAAAATGGCCATCACCACACCAAAAAATACACAAAGACCACTGCTGCCTTACCCTGGTGGGAGTCCCTTCCTCCACCTCCATCAACAAAAACTTGCAGAATTTCACAGAAAAGAATGCACCCGACCAGCTCACTGCCATTGGGAGCAATGCCCTGGAAATTGAGCCGCTACACACCTAGGCAGAAATTTTTATGAGTTGGTGGGAACAACCATGCATCTTGAAACAATATCTCAAGGCAGCTTTGTGCCAGTAAATCCAGTATGTAAGTGTTGAAATCTGGGCAGACCACAATACTGAACCATTGAGTAGGTGGGCTTAATCATCGGATATTTGGGGGGCGGGGAAACCCAAGAAGGCAAAAAAAGAACTTCACTTCCACTCTGTCAAAAATTTTCAAAATGTGAGGTTCTGGACTGTACATGATCTTTTCAAGTCTACCTTGAAGGTTTCATAAAGTGAGGTTAGCCATGCCGAGTGAGTGGGAGGGGTGGTGTCCGCCCAATGCATGCATATCTGCCGTCTTGCCAACAGGATGGCATAGAATATAAAGGACCGTCCTGCCCCAGTGATGTTCTGGTCAAAACCAAGGATGACAAATGGTAAAGTTAAGGAAATGTTGGTCTTAATAATTGAATCTAAAGTTACTTTGATCTCCATCCAGTAAGTAGATATGTGGGGGCAGTCCCAGAACATGTGTATATCGGAGGATGCTAACAATTGGCATTTATTACAGCATTTCCCCTCTTGATATTTGGATAAATGTAAAGGGGTGAGATATGCCCGGTGTAAAGTAAACAGGTGGATTCGTCTAAGCCAAGCGGGTTTAACCAATTTATACAGAAGGGAAAAGGATTCTGTCCACCAGTCCTCATCTAATGCCGCAATTTCTCTACCCCATAGCTCCATTGGGAGATGAAAGTCCCCATCTATCTCTTCCAGTATGGACCAATACCAAAGAGCCACCTCCTTGCCTCCTATCTGTTTTTCGACTAGCTGTTGTTCTAGAGGACTAATTCTCCCGGTATTAGGGTCTTTCCTGATTAATTCTCTGGCCCAGCTACTAATTTGTGTGTATTTAAATCTTGACAGTGTCGGCCCTACTTTCTCCCTGAGGACTTCCCACCGTATCAAGATGCCTCCATATAACAATTCACCCCATCTAGAAAGCCCAGCTGTAATTAGAGGGGTTGCCAGAGAATCTTGCAGGCACAATGGAAGACCAGGAGAGTCCCAAATTTGAGCGTGATTAGAATAGTACGCCAACCCCACTTTACGTTTAATTTGTACCCATGACTTCAGTTGTGTTAGTAGAGTCTTCAGCCTCACCTTCTTGAAAAACTTTCGATCTCCAAACTTGAATAAAAACCCATCTAATGGGAGGTTTGCCCCTACCAGCATTGCTTTAAATAGCTTCCCATTTGAAGTGAGATCTGGTGACTTCAAGAGCATTCATGAGTGGGAAAGCTGGAATGCCCAAGAGTAGTACTGCAAGTCTGGGAGGGCCAATCCACCTTTTTCCCTCCTCCTCCTCAGTTTTTTCCAAGCCAACCTCGTGGCTTTATAGCCCCAAATGAAGGAATTGTTTTCTTGTTGGCACTTAAGAAGTTGCTTAGAGTCAAAAGCAAGGGGAATTGTGTTAAAAAAAAAAGTCAGTTTCGGAAGGATAGACATCTTTACGATGTTAACTTTCCCAAAAATTGATAATCTAAGACCCACCCAGGATCTCAAAAGTGCCCTACACTCTCTAGCGACCAGGTCTAGGTTTGCTTTTGCTAAGGCTTCAATATCTTGTGTTATTTTAACTCCGAGGTAAAGCATTGAACGGATTGAGGGCGTCACCCCAACACCCGGATTGGCAATATTCCATGTCATTAGCTCAGTCTTATCAGCATTGATGTCATAGCCTGAAATACTTCCGAATTCCTTGGCCTTTTCAACCACTATGGGAAAAGCATTTGCTGGATCGCTGGTGTAGATTACAATATCATCAGCGTATAGCCCTACTTTCCTTTCCCATCCGCCGAAATTAAATGAAGAAATTCTTGAATCGTCCCTAAAAAATTGTGCAAGTGGCTCAATGTATATGTTAAAAAGTAAAAGGGACAGGGGACACCCCTGTCTTGTTCCCCTAGTAATCAGAAAGGGCTGGGTACATACACCATTGACCATAATGCTTGCACTAGGATTTGCATATAAGAGTCCAATTGAAAATTTGGACCGAATGCGAATTTCTTCATGGTTTCAGCTAGGTATACCCAATTTACTCGATCGAACGCTTTGGTAGCGTCGAGGGTCATAATGGCCAAAGGAAGAAAGAACGTAGAGGCTATATCCACTGCCCCAATTAGGTCATACGTAAGGTCTGAGAGTTGTCTACCCTTTATGAAGCCTTTTTGGTCAGTATGAATTATTGAGCCAACCTCGCGTCCTAACCGGTTTGCCAACACAGCTGCAAAGAGCTTATAATCGCTGTTTAGAAGCGAGATTGGCCTATAGGAGCCACACTTGGCTGGGTCTTTCCCGGGTTTCCGAATCAGGACAATAATCGCCTCGCCCCATGATTTAGGAGGGGTCACACCGTTTATTAAGATGTTGTTAAAAAGTCTTGTCAGCACCGAAACTATTTCGGGTGCTAGAACGCGTAATAGTTCGCCAGGGAGACCATCAGGGCCAGTTGCCTTACCCCTCTTCACCTTTTTAATACTTGTCCTCACTTCTTCCTCTGAAATAGGCCTGTCAAGACGATCTCTTTGTTCAGAGCTAAGAATGGGCAGAGTAATCTTCTCCAACAATCTGGATTTTGATATCGGGTCCTCCAAGGTCTCTTCCTTATATATTTGCTGGAAAAACTCCAAAAATGCTTCTCCAATATCTTTGATGGACGATCTTTCAAGTGTCTCGTCCTCTACAATGATATGCTTTATATGTTTTTTTGCCTGCTCAGATTTAATTTTCCAAGCGAGGACCTTACCCGCGGACTCACCGTATTCAAAGTTGGAGAGCTTACTTACTTCCCATCTCCGTGCAACCCTCTCCTGAAGAATATTATCCAGCTTCTCTTTTAAGTCTTTACGCTGTTCTTGTTCCATGTTAGTCCCATTTCCGAAACCAATACGTTGATCCAATAATGCAATATCCCTTTCGATATTGGCTATCTTTGCCCTATATATTTTCCCTCAATAGGAGGCCCTGTTAGTTATGTAACCTCTCAAATAGGCTTTATAGGCCTCCCATACTATATTTAACTGAGTAGAGTTTATGTTGGTAGCCATGAAAAATGTTGTTTCTTGGATGAGGAGGTCAGTTTCTTCATCCTCTAAAAGAATGCATAACTATACACCTCAAATTGTGATTGCGCCTATCTCTGGGCCTCGTACACCACCAGTAAAGCAACAACAATCCATTTAACAGCACAGCAAAATGGAAACATTGGGAAAAGTTTCAAGTAAACTTTACACAAACAGCACAAGGTGACAATTGTCACAGCTAAATATGAATAAAAGTTGACAAAACCAATTAATCAACCATCTTACGCAAACAGACACACATAAAAATGTTGGGCAAACACATGGGTAAAAGGGTCAAGGTGTCTACTCGATCCTTTTCCCTGTAAGGAAGGTATTGTTGGCTTCTGTCTTTTGCTGGATTTAAAGAGGGTGAACTTGCTTGTCCCCCATGTTAAGTTTAAGATGTTGACTTTGCAGGAGATCCTTCGTTTGCTGGTTCAGGCAAATGTGGTAGCTTCCTTGGATTTGCTGAATGCCTATTTGCACATGCCAATTCATCTAGTATCTCAGCAGTTCCTCAGGTTCTGTGTGGGACCCCAGCATTTTCAGTTCCAGTTACTACCCTTTGGTTTGTCTTCAGCCCGAGGGTCTTTACAAAAGTCTTGGCTCTATTGGTTGGGCTCATCAATAGGGAGGGGATTCAGGTGTTTCCGTACCTTGATGACTAGCTGATTTCTGCATTTTCTTTTTCCAAGGGGACTCCTCACGTCCAGAGGGTCTGCAAGATTCTAGAGGTCCACGCCATCCTGATCATCTACAAGAAGTCACATCTGGTTCCCACCCAGGACTTAGTATTCATTGGGGTCACCTAGACATGGCCAAGGGACTGATATTTTTGCCGGCGGAGAGGAGAGGAACCTTGTGGAGGGACCTTGGTTGTCTGCTCACCCTGGATTCAGTCCCAGTACATCTGTGGTTCAGGTTATAGGGTGTAATGTCTGCGGCGATCAATGTGTCACCCTTTGGTGAACGATCTCCTGTCCCTTTGGTCCCATTGTCCTGCCATTTACGATCTTCAGATGGTGGTGTCACCTCAAATTCAGATAGGCGTCCTCCTCCCGGGTGGTGACAATCGATGCCAGCAAGCTAGGCTGGGTGGTGACTTTGGATTCCTAGTCTGGGCAGGGTCTATGGGATCGCCTAAAGGTTTGTTGTACTTCCAACCTCCAGAAACTGAAGGCGGTTCAAATGGCTTGTCTGGAATTTGCATCAGCCCTCTCTGGGCATCATGTTCTTGTCCGGACGACAACCAGGTTGTGATGGATTATCAAATTCACCAGGGGTGTTGCAGTGTTTGGTCCTTGTGGCTCCTGGCTCTGGAGATTCTGACCTAGCCGGAGAGTACTGTGTTGTCTCTGAGGGTGGTGCATCTACTGGGAAGGGAGAATTGTGTCACAGACCACCTGATCAGGGTTCCTCCCCCCATCAATTTGATCTCTTTGTGCAGACAAGATTTGGGTGTCCGACGGTGAACTTATTTGCGGCCAAGGACAATGCTCTACTGCCCCACTCCTGCACGATTAATCCCTGTCCGGAGATGTGGCGAGTGTATGCAATGTCGTTCTGGTGGCCAGCCGGCCTGCTTTATGCTTTCCCTCTGATCCCCTTGATTGCCAGGGTGAAGTGCAAAATTTGCATGGAGAAGGCTTTTGTTCTGTTGATTGTTCCGGACTGGGTCCGCTGCCTCTGGTATCCTCATTTGAGGTACCTGGCGGTTCAGGATTGTTGAGCGATCCTGACCATCTGTATCCTCTGCGGGGTTACCCTCTACCTGCGGGGTTCTGAGGTGGCTCCATCTACAGGCCTGGCTAATGAAAGGGTGAGTCTGTTGTTCCATGGCTGCTCAGTGGAGGTGGTAGATATGCTTCAGATTTCCAGACATCAGGCGACTCTTCGGTCTTATTCCCGGCTTTGGAGGTCATTTTCTAGGTGGCGTGTGACTAAGGGGCTGAACTCTAGTTCAGTGGATCTTGTTAGGGTACAGGATTTTCTATTGGATGATTTTTCGTTGGGCCTAGCTCCGTCTACGCTTCGGGCACAGTGGACAGCTTTGCGGGTTTTCCATAGTTCACATTTGGATGAACTGGATCCTTTGCTGGCCAGGTTGACACGTGTTTTTTTTTCTTTAGCGTCCATGGGAACTTGTCCTGCCCTGTCCTGGGATATTCCGTTGATGTTGCAGGCGCTGAAGGCTGCTTCTTAGGAACCATTGGGGTCAGTGGACGTGAATTTCTTGACCATAAAGGTCATTTTTTTGGTGGCCATTGTGTCCGCTGGTAGGATTGGGGAGTTAGCATCCTTTTTGATGTCACCTCCATCTTGCAATTGTTGCTGAATCAAATTGTTCTGCACCCTGATCCTAAGTTTTTGCCCAACATCCCCTCCCTTACCAGTAGTTCCAGGAAGGTTGTTCTGCCCACATTATCTCATGTGCCTGGTTCTGGGGAGGATGCTGGTCACCTGCTGTTGGATGACAGAAGAGCGACACTGTTGTATCTTGAGAGGACCTTGGCATTTTGTGAATGTGATAGTTTGTTTTTCACTTTTGGCCTGGGAAGGTCTGGACATAAGACTTTTCTTTCCACTTTGAGTAGGTGGATTAAACTACTGTTCCTTCTGGCTTTCGGGCAACAGAAGTTAGAGGTGTCTGCCAGGATACAGGGAAGGTCCACCAATTGTATTTCTCCTGGGCTTCTTTCAAGGATGTCTCAATTAAGGACATTTGTAAGGCTGCGACGTGTGCCTTTCCTCACACACTCATAGACCACTATTGGGTGGTTTTGGGTGGTTCATCTGCTGGGGGTTTTGCTGAGACTGTTCTGCAGGCTGACTCTGCCTGCGATTGACTGCCACCCACCTGCTGGGCATCTGTTTGTTTTTCCTCTGTTTGATGTTAGGATTAGATTTTATTTTTGCCTCGCATTTTTGCTTCTGTTGTTGTTTTGGTGGCCATGAAGCCGCAATGACTTTGGTATATGCGCACTACGTTAGTCATGTGGCGAGGAAGACTTACAAGGAGGTAATGCCCCAAGTGTAATCTCACTGACCACATGACGGCTTCATGTTGTTTGAGTGCTGAGTCTTGGTAATTGAACAGGAAGTGGGGTGGGTCATGCGCCTCTTATACTAGGTCAGGGGTGAAGGAAGACAGCCATATTAGGGAGGGATGGGAGGACTAGAGCGCTAGTTTGTTTGGAGGGGAACTGAAGCTCACTACGTTAGTCATGTGGCGAGGAAGACTACACTCGTAGTAATAAAAGTTACCGGTAAGTAGTCGGGGTATTTCACTAGCTGGAGTGCTCCTCACACACAGAAAGAAATAAGTTTCTCGGTCACTTGGAACCCTCAGTAGATGGAGCCTTGCTCCTGACACCTTACCTTTCTGTAAGAGCTGCCTGCCTGGCATGCCACAACTTTAGTTCCATTTTGTTCAACATCATTTAAATCACCAGGAGTTCAGTAGATGAAAATAAAACAGGTGCAGTCATAATTCCCAGAATTCAAAGCAGTTCTGCAGTCCTGGGGGTTTCTCCGATAGAACAGTGACAAAACAGCAGGTGTGGATGTGAAAATACTTTCTGAGACGCAGATCGATTTTCGTAGAAACCCTTTTCAGAACTTGTAAACGATGCCACTTTAAATGCAGCTCTTTCCACCGAGGAGCTTTCAGAGGCCCACACCTGCTGCTTTATGTCTTCATATTGGTATAAATTCTCGTCATAAAGGCTGAAATTGTGTATGTGCACTGTGAATATCAAACAGGTGCGGACTGACTGCCTGCAATAATAAACCAGTGTGGTGCTACGTTGCTGCCTTCGACTCCAGCCATGCCAAAAATTCAGGATAACTGCTTTGGGAAATGCATACGCAATTGCTCTAAATGGCAGTCATTTACAGCGTAAGTGGTTGGTCAGAAAACCTGGAATGGATCAGTGACTCCTCAACAGAAGTCAGACAAATGTGGTAAACAAATATTGGCAAAGCAAATAGGTCTGGCATACATTTCGAGTCTTGTCTAAAACATTTTTTTTAAAACGCTGCAGTGAAAAAACTAAATAAAAAATGATTGTTTATGAATACAATTTATCTATGAAATAAACAATTGAATGTGTGATAAGTTAGAGGAGTTTTGATATGTAATGCTTTGTAATACAAGTGATCCATAAGAGGCAGAAATATACGCAGAATAGCCAATACCGTGAGTTAAGAGAGATCTATCCCTTAGGGTGGACCCAAATCAGCTCTATATATATTTTATAGAATTAATAACAACATGTCATCCAAACAGCTGCAGTGTCAAGTCAAACTCAGTAAACTCTAACAACAGCGGCCGCCATTTTGTGTCCTCCTTGTGGCCTCGATTTGCCTCCCATTATTTTTAGAGGCATCCCTTCAATTCAATCAGTGAGAGATCTGGCTGTGACTTTCCCCTGATTTTTACTTACAGACATGTTCTTGGTTCCTATTTCTTCACTCTGTATCATTCTACATCTTGTCACCCTCTATCTCATCGCACCCTGTTGCCTCCCTCAGAGCTTTAGGCTTTAAGTTCACCATCACTACCAAAGGTGCCCTGTGGTACCAAGTTACCTAGACAGTGATAGGAACAAGGGTTGCTTGAGTAGCGCTACTTGCCTTGAAGCGCTCCCTTGTAGCTGCGATCCAATAAAGAGCTGATTGAGAGAAGATGGGGGGGGGGGGAATGGATAAGTACAACATGAAGGCAGGAGCAGGGCAATGGCTGGATAAGAGTGGGGTAAAGGAGAAAGTGCAGAAATCAATGCCGGGGGTGGGAGGATGTTGAAATGAGGCTTTTGGGAATCAGGGACTAAAGGAACTAGCTGCAGCTAGGGGCAGGGGTGGGCGTTAAGGGACATACTGAAGGGTGAAAGGGTGAGGCAAGTACATTGGAGGGTAAAGGGGTGGAGGGGGAAGCAGAGGAGGCGAACGCAGAAGACAAGAGCATGGTGGCAATTGAATGTATAGAAAACAATGAGGCGAAAGGGCAGGAGAGGAGTGCAGAGAGAGGAGATGGGGTAACAGAATTAAAGACTGGATTAGGAATGGAAAACAAAAGGGAAAAAGAGGACACAGAGACGCGGTAGGAATAGAAGGAGGGGGGCTGATGGATGGCAGCTTAAAAAGGAATGCGGAAGACAGAAGAAGAGGCAGAGTAGGAATGGCAGAGGAAATAGAGAATTGGTAGCCTGGAAGCAGAGAGGTAGTACTAGAGGCTACAGAAGAGGAGAGGGCAGACAGAGAAAGGGAGAGGAAAGGGGGAGGGAAGGAGAGGAGAGGACATATAGAGAACCTTTCAGGAAGTAGGAATGTCAGAAAAAGAATGATAGGGGAAGGAAAAATAGAAAGGGCAAACTAAAGAGTACAGATGGAATGAGCATTAGGAAGACAGGTGAGCGGAAAGGATAATGTCAGAAAAAGAGGGAGGGTAGACCGGAATGAGAGAGGAACACGTGATGGGATGGGGCACTGATAGAATGTTGTTGAGGTAGCGAGGGTAGCAAAGGAATAAAATAGAAAGTGGAAGGGTAGAGAAGGAACCAGGAGAGGGACTTAGTCGAGAGCAATGGGGAGACTGCAGACTAGGGGAGATGGCAGATAGTGATCAGGGCAGGAAGGAGGGAGAGTTGAGAAGAAAAGAGGGAGTAGAAAGGGCATGTGAGAGAAATCAGGTAGAGGGGAAGGCGTTTCGTACATTTGAGCCAGGGCAAGTAAGAGAAAAGGAAAACAAGCATTAGAAATGCAATCGGTCTTGCATTTTTTTTTTAGTTAGAGCTATTGGCATAGCTCAACAGCTACCAGACAGAAATCGCCACTTTGCAGGTGCCGAACAAAGCATTGCTCTGTGATACAACCTGAAAGCCTAAAATGATGTTGATAGCCTACAAAATAAAAAGGCAGATCAGGATGACCAGGAGGAACCGCAGACCTATTGGGATGGCCAACGCAAACAAACAATGAGTGAAATCACTTGAGCGTGACCCAAGCACACAAAAGCGGGAGAATCAGACCCAATGCACCAAAAAAAAAAACGTATTTCTAAATGGCACAACAATGAACAAATGGCAGTTTATGGGCATACCCGAAGCCGATAGAGGCGATAACAACAGGTCTTGCAGACAGCGCATGCACGCTGCCTAGGCTTGACCTAAAAAGGAATGTGAGAAAATGGCAAGAGGGCATAGAATGAATGGGAGAAGAGGGAGAGAAGTGTAGAGAGGTATCAGAGAGACAAAGAGAGACGGGAAACTAGGAGGGAAGAAGGTCACTAGTGAAGGAGAGAAGCAGAAAAGACAGAAGCAGGGAGTAGAAGGAGGATATGGAAGAAAGAGGGGAGGATTGAGAAAAAATAATACAAGAAGGTAGAAGGACAGAAAAGGATATGTAAGAATAGCAGAATGGGGGGAAGATTGGGCAAGAGAAGAGGCATCATATAGAACAGGCATCTGCAATGCCAGCAGGTCAGGTTTATGAATGTGCTGTCAAGCCAGACCAAAAATTCCATGTACGTTAATGACTGTATCTGCCTATCTTTGCTGCTACCAGATAAAACCCCACAAATTATATATTTATCAAAGACACTTTAATAGCATTAGAATGCCATGTGTGTGCTCCTGAAAGTTACCACTCAGGCATCGGGAAAAATAAACAAAATGATCACAGCTGTGGAGGGCACGCACTTTTTTTGTGGAAGCATACAACTTCTGTCCAATCAAAACATGTACTCCTGACTCCCGACATGTGGGCAGAGCTAAAGACCTTCTTATGGTGATTCTCACATAATTGTCTGGCGACAGCTGTGCTTTCAGGCCAGACCATAAAAATAGCAATTTTCCAGTGCTCTATATGTATTGTCACGCCTGTCTCCTTCTTCATTCCGCCTTTGTCTTTATCTCTGGATAGTGCCTGTTCCCCGTCTATGTTTTCACCACCTGCCATCTCCTGCTTCCACTGGTGTTGCATGGGTGTTGTAATTCAAGTAATGTGAGGTAGTGTCTGACAGTGTGAGATTTGTGCACAGAGGGCCATGGTGCCACTGGAAATTCTGCACTAATGAGTTATTTTCCCATCCATGTAGCACCTACGCAGTGACATCTTGATTCAGGTACCTCATCTTGGTGGTGCACTCACACCTCAACTGGAGGTGAATGCTCCAGCAACCAGCGGGCTGAGGCCAGGCGGTGCTCCATCATCGAGTGCACTGTGCCCTGTTGCTCCTGCATCTCACCTGCATATGTTGTGCTTGTTTGACTGCCTCCCACCTCCTTCCCTCCCAAGCCACCACGTGTACTGGTCCATCCCTGCTTCTCACAGGTCCACTACAGACTCTTCTGTATCTATATTTGATGGTCTCACTTCATACCTTTTTATTTTCAGTTGCTGTTGAGCTGCAACATGAACTCCAGGCCCCATCCACCCCTGCGTGTGAATCAATTGTGCGCTTATTACTGGTGATCGGGTTTTTGAAACATGCAACTCTTGTACCATCGAAAATATTGCACTGCTATTTTGACCCTTCAGTTGCTTAGAGCAGCAGGGAGCTGTCTCCATCCTCAAGATGCATTGTTGATCTCAGGAGTGACGTATCTCCTCTGTACGCAGGATTACCTTTAGGATCAAATAGAAAAGTCCTACTCAGCTTAGTTATGTGTGGCCTGTTATGCTTACTACATCTCAGAACCTGTGAAGGTTTCCTGTATAGCCCATCTCAATTTCCATTAGGGCATAATTCTGCTAGGTCTCAGTTACTTTTCAACCATGTGCGTTCCTCATCCGGGCAAGAGGAGTCTGTCGCGGGCACCAAGAGAAGCCGAGACGCTGCTGCTAATGAAGAAAAAGACAAATACCCCCAAATTTCTGGTTCCTACAGATACATTGAGGTTGTGAGATCAACATGTTGGTTTCATTTCTTTTCTATATCAATTTATGCCACTGGACTCTTGGTTTAGGAATAACTCCAATGTTCTCTTTACGGCTAGCTCATACATTGCATGCAAAACAAAAAGGTATTAGCAATTTAGAGGATCTTACCTTTAATTTATATTTGGTACTGGGGTGGAGTATTTTTTTGACAATAATCATCATATTTATTTTGAGGTCAGTTATGTAGAATGACTAAGGAGTATTACACTGCTTCTTAAACCAAAATTAAGAGTAGGTATATTTCCCATTGAGCCAGCTGTGTAAATGCCTTTTAATCAACTATTTCCTCAAGTACTTCAGATTGACGCTGAAAGAAGATGGGGCCAAACATTACCTGAGTCACAATATTTTTGCACATTTAACTTCAACTTTAGAATGCAACTGCGGTCCATCTGCAGTCGCAATTAGCTGACCTTCCATTTGGGAATTAGTAAGAAGTATTCGATCATGATTACACCACCACAATTTTCCTAATAGATTTCAACAGGAGAAAACCTGGCTAAATGTATTGATGAAATTACATGTTCCATATGGAAAATATTATTAAATTGATTCCTCATGTTATGCCTCACTCCTACTTGAAAAATTTAAAATAGAAGAAATGTAATGGGCCCCGTACATATCCCACCCTGAGGTAGCAAACTCATTAGGTGCTGTAAATGTCGCACCTATTCCGCACTCATAGCCGTCGAGGGTTCATCGGAACATACTGCATAGAAAATCAGTCACTCCAGAGAATTTTCCACCCTATTAATTTAGAGAAAGACTTGTGAACATGGGAAAGTCCAGGACAGTGTAAGGGGTCATTTGGAAGGAAGCAAATATTGACCCGGCAGTGATGCTTGTCAGCTGGGGAAGAAGGTTGAAGCGACGTTTTGGATGCAATAAATTGACTCTCGAACCAGGTAGCAAATGTATAGCTGTCTACAGAGGTGTGTATGGGGTATGGTGTCTGCACCTGGCCGCACTTTTGGGAAGGTGACCTGTGGGCTGTCATTGGCTGGAATTGGGCTGACGATGAAGCTCTTCATCTTGCCCTGTGGTAAACACTTTTGGTAGTGGCCTTTAGTGGCCTTTTCTCTTTTTTTGTAGTGTTTTTAGCTGCGTACACTTAGTTCTCGGACTGACAATTTTGCAGTACCAGTGAGTAACGAGTGACCTATAAAGGCTCAACGTAGAGGATGTGTCCTGGATACATTCCGTTCACGGTCAGACCATTGGACTCCCTCATTAGCGGCTTGTTGCTAAGAAACAGAAAATGATAAAGTGTGGAGATGTCATGGACAGGCTGCACAATGACAGATCAGGTACCAGAGGTACTGGGATGACTATAACTTCAATCTCAGGTTGACAGGGCTTTTAAAGTGTCTCAGACACACCTTGTTCATTGTACTGGGTTCGCATCGGAGAGTTTCACCACAGGTCCTCATAGACTGCGTCCATCAATTGTATTGTATCCAGCTTTACCAGTTCCTTGTTGACACTGCTGAGCCATTGCCTGTGCCAGAGGGTATGTTGAATGTGGATTTTGGGTACAGTCAAGAGGAAAATGAATTAGATGACACCTTAAAACCAAATCATGGACCGGGCTGATGTACAACCTCTTCAACAGTATGACCAACTGTGCAATTTCACATAGATCTGGGAAATTCTTGCAATTTAGGTCTAGATATTACCCAGTAGTGGTCCATGCTCCTACTCCAGATGATGGGTTTAGGATGTTGGTGAAGAGTAAAAAGTACATTTCTCAAAGGTCGCTGAACATACAGGATAAAGTGAAGGGTGTGAATACATTTTATACAAAACTAACTGGGCAGGGTATTCCTTGCACAGTGGTGCCTATATGTTACAACCACTGAGGTAAAAATGGGTTGCGATGAATATGCTCTCTAATTAGAAAGAAGCAGAACAGAGGGTACAAAGCGAAAGATGTAGATGAGGAAAGAGGTTTTAGGTGCACTGGTACCGGATAGCAACCAAGGAGCCTTTTAAAATATGGACAAATGAGGCAGATTTTCATTTGCAAAAGTTCAATAAAAGTATATACAACAAGAGTTTGCATTTGAGGTGAACCCAGTTGCTACTGGAATGGGAGAATGTAGCACGAAAGATCCTGGAGTGATTAGCATAAGATTTGCAAAGTAAATCATTAAAGCTGCGTCAAGAGACACAATGGGTTTGAAGGTCCTTCGCTTAGAGGTACTGGTTCATCGGGAGGAAGCCCAAGGACCCAGATCAAGCATAGTATAATCACTTTGAGACCATTCTATTCAAGCAGATCCACGCTTAGCCAACAGGATAAAAGCGGCATCTGCCATTTTGTGGTAGATGGAAAGGAGCAATGGTGTGATGAGGTTATGCCAAAGAACATTGGCGCATAAAGAGTAGTTGAGAGTCAAGCATTTGGGGAGGTGGCAAACTGGCTTTTGGAATTCAGAAGAACTCTCATCTACCAATAGACAGAAAATCCTAGACCGAGAACTTCGAATTCAGTGGGAAGGTGGATAGGAGCTGGGGGAAGGGAGATGGGGGCAGCTACTTATGTAAAATAGAATAGGCAATTACAGAGAGATCTGTTAGAATTGGTTGGTGGGTCAGCACAAGTAGATGAGCATAGGCGCTCCAGGGTGGAGCGAGAGATTCCTACATCTGTTGTAACTGATAATGGTTCCTGCTAATTGGACAAAGCAATTTTTCAATAAGACACTGGAGAAGCATCACTGAGACAAGCAAAGGCAGAACAGAATATGAAGCAGAGCTGAAATGAGATTAGGCATTAATAAAGAATAGAAAAACAAGCCTATTACAGTTATTTGATATGAAGCCTGAAATCCCACAGCAATAGGAATGTGTACAAAGTGCTCTACTGAAGGCACTGAACGTGATGACTGAGGGTTTGCTAATACTGTTACTCTTACTCCTGTAGCTTCTGTGTTGAGGGGATTTTTCAAATCAGTTAGTCACTTACAGGAGTTATTTCAAATAGAGTTTTTAAACACTGTTATTTAGTGATGCCGAATACATACTAGTCAATGTCAAAATCCTGGATTTGGCTAAAATAATCCAGAGAGGCAAGTCTTACAAATACCCCAAGCAAGAGAGATCTGACCCTGAGGAACTTAATTGTTTATGTAATTTATAGTGATTTCGAACAAGGGTTTAAACAAAAAGGGCAGGGAAGTATTTCCCTTAGAGAAAGAGACAGTCTATTTATGAATACAGCAGATAGTCTATTTGTAGCAGGTTTGCCTGAGAGGAATTACTGAAGGATACAGTGTCCTAAACTATGTAACCTGAAGAATGTTGAACGGATCAGAAGTTGACCAAGACTTTGGACATATCTTGTCAAATTACGTTTTAACTATCAATATGTGGCTGAATGACGTCTTGGTCCTGGAGAGTTATCAAACATCCTCAAGGCTATTCTAAGACAGGCATTGCTTCCTTCTCAAGATGGCCACCCTAAAAAGATCTGTTTACAGTGCCTTCAAAGAGTCTGTGGCCTGTACCATCAAACCCCAAAAACATGCCAATCAATTCAGAACATAATGTACAGATTTGTTCTGAACTTTGCCAGTTTGAGCCAGGATAGCATCATGAGATTACAGTTGTGAGGACTTTTATGATTGCAAAAAAATGTCTTCTCTCAACAGCTTGTTTTCATCCTCAGTTGCGATTAAACATTCCTCCTTCCCTCTCCCCATTTGACTTACACAATAGTTGCAGCTCCAGCCGGTCTCAGTGTGCGCTGTTTCTGTCACCTCCAGCGTGTTATCGTCGCGCAGGTAGCCCATGCGCCGGAGGCAGCCATCATGGAACACCCGCGGGCAGACCCGGCATGGGAAGAGATGCTCCGCTGTCCAGACCTCACAGATCTCACACATCTCATCGTTCGTGACCTGGAAGAGTGCAAGGTGGACAGAGGTCAGGCCAGCAAAAGATAGCTCAGGACATATTATCAGCTGATCTCACAAGCACATTTTGGTCAATGCTTTCTCTGGATTTAGTGCAACCTTAAAAGCTCATAGAGATGCAAACAGGCCTTTCTAGGATAGGTAATGCCAGGTGTGGTCAGATCCAGAGTGTACATTTTCCTAGAAGTATAAAACAAATTCCTATTTGAGCATTACAACTCAAGTGTCTTTTGGATAACTCTGATAATGTGAAATCTACTCTTAGAACGGACTAAAAAAAATCTTCTATAGTTAGCATTAGTTACTTTTTGAAAGACAAAACCTTCTATTTGTTTCAATAGAAAGGTTATCCGCAAGCACTTCTTCATATGGAGATGGTTTTTCCAGCTTTGGGTCTCCAAATATTTTCTGCCTCTCTTTTATGTGCTTTATATATTTAGTGGTGCTGGCCTGTAGTGGTAAAGATCAGAAGGTCTCACTTTATCACTGCTGTAAGAATCCACGATGTACTTCTCTTACGATGAAAGTGTTCATATCACAGTGTTAATGTAAAGGAATTTGGGGTTAGAGCACCACTTGTGTGCTTCTCAGTGAGTTTGGACCAACATCTTGAACCTTTAGCATACCTAGTCATTGGTTCTAATAGTGTTACACTCTGCCTGAGTTATCATAAGAATGGGTGGAGTCATTCCCATCCATCATTTCAATCTTTATTAGTACAGCCATGTTCACATTTCTGGCTCAATGTACACTAAGTCCATGTGAAATTTTATTACATTTGTAAAACTTGTGATTTTCATGCTACTAAAAATTTTATAAATTCCATGAATTTCACACCATTTGGTTTGACAGGAGATTGGTTTGAGCAAAATATGTATTTTGGGAGCAGAAAGTGTATTGACGCCATGTGAATTTCGAATATAAGAAATACCCTCACATTCAAATATAAAACAAGATACCCCAAAGGTAATTTCAGAAAATGTACTATTACTTTGTAAATTGTTCACAAACTTTCATGAAATGTTGGAAAATGTGATTTTGTAGTCTCCTGGTGTACTATAATCCATTTTTATTTTACTGGACTTCAGTTACTCACATCTGGTCTGCAGCAGTGCATTTCATTAGGTGCTAAACATGTTACATAATTTTCCTCCCGCCCAAACCTCTTTATATAATGGTTTCATAGCTACATTGGTTTGTCTTGTAATATCTCCCTTTCAGTGCAGAGGCGGCACCTAGCAATGTTTTACAGGGCATCCCTTCACATTAAAGGGATTGCTTTGAGTTTGTCTTCAACAGTTTAACACTGTGGGAGTTCATAAATCAACACTGATTCACTATAAAGCATTAAAAACACGTCATCTAATATTTCTTTCCTCCTATTTCCCTGATCCAAGTGTGGGTTCTTCAATTTGCAGAACAGCTTTCTTCTCAGTCATATGTGAGTCCCTTTAATGTCCCTTTAATGTCATTAATTCTATGAGTACTGGGTTAAATGGTGCCTTTATCCAAAAGGAAAGGCTACTCCCATAACTTCTAGATTGTGTAAGGATGCAAAGCTCTCTCTTCCAGCGGAAATGCAGCTCAGTATTTCTGGAGAGAATGTTTTCCATAATACAGGGGTTACCTGAGGGTCATGAGGGCTCTGCTTTTCATTTCACCAACATATTGTTCCCCTCATGGACCATTGAGACCTCATTTACTCATACAATCATCCATTCAAACGTGTCAGTAAGCAGGTATGTGGCTATGTTTTGTTATGCATATTTGTGAACAGCGGTTTCACCTGCGAGGGTATCCTGACACTGAGCAGGTGTGCCTAGCCCTGCCTCTGGCAGGCTGGTTAATAGTAAAATCAGGTCTTCCACTTTTTGCTGAATTCAAGAAGAGAGGAGGAGGCTCTGAAGTGGAGTGGGAAAATGTTCAACGCTTTAGGAGCGATGCAAGAGAATGCCTGGCCTCCTGATCTGGTTCTGTGCATGCATGAGATGTATAGCGAGTAGAAGTCCTACAGAATAGAGATATCTGCATGGTTGGTGGTGTTCAGGTAGGTTGGGCCTACAGTGTGTAGTGCCTTGAATATGTGTGTAAAAGTTTTGAATGGGAGCATTTGTTTATCTGGAGCCAGTGAAGCTCCCGGAGGTGTGATGTATGGTGAGTTCTGTATGGGAGGTTGAGGATGAGTCGAGCTGCTGAGCTCTGGAAGTTTTGTAGTTTTCTAGTGAGTTGCTTGGTGATCCCAGCAAAGAGGGTGTTCCCGTACTCTAATTTGCAGGTGACTAGCATGTGACAGCTCTCCCAGAGTTGCTTGGGAGCCATTTAAAGATCTTTCTCAGCATTGTCAAGGTGCAGAAGCAGGGTGCAGTGATGGCATTGACTTGTGTGGTCATGTCCTGCTGTCAATGATTATTCAGAGGTTCCTGGTGTGGGGGGTGGGGGTGGTTGTGGGTCTGCGTTTAGCCTGCCACAAATTGGAGTACCATTATGAAGTGTTATTACCAAAGACAACAATATATGCAACGTAACACTCCCAGGCATACACCTAAAGTAATGGCACAATGGACTAGGCAAACAAAACTAGTTCGGTTTAGAAAATATACATTTTTAATTTGATTAAAAAAGAATCCTGATATTAAAAAGGGACCCTAAGGCAAAAGGGCGTTGTTTAAAAATGGTCCGAATACTTCCTGCTGGCGGATAAAGTTTTCAGATCAAACAACCGGTTGTTTGATCTGAAAACTGACCCGCCAGCAGTGTATCCTGAACCGTTAAACCCTCGTGGACTTTTCTCGATGTAGCGTGCACACAGCTGCAAAAGAAAATATAATATATCGTAAAGAACGACACGCCGCCGCCGCATACGCTTAATTCAAGCCACGAGGAAGTATTCGGACCATTTTTAAACAACGCCCTTTTGCCTTAGGGTCCCTTTTTAATATCAGGATACCGCTGTGATGTCTCTCACGTAACAGAAACCCAGAGAAAAATAGTTTCCCGAATTTTTGGGGTAATTGTCGTTTAAAGGATCCAAATAAATCCGTGATTTGACTACTATAATTGAAATTTACAACAGATATAGAACCATCTTATGTAAGAAAATTTAAAACAAAACATCCAGATAGCCGTGTTACATAAGAGCGGTACTGCTGTTGTACATGAGTACAGCTAGAAACTCGATGGTAATTAGTCCTGATGAAGGCATAGTCTTTATGTCGAAACGCGTCAACAGGATACCATCTAATCTCTTTTTTAATCTCTTTTGTGAATACACATGTATCAATATAATGTTATTTTATCAATTTTGATCACTGTACTGATTTTTATTATTCTTTTTTAATCAAATTAAAAATGTATATTTTCTAAACCGAACTAGTTTTGTTTGCCTAGTCTATTGTGCCATTACTTTAGGTGTATGCCTGGGAGTGTTACGTTGCATATATTATTTACCCTGTCCCAGGATATCGATCCATATCAGGGGGTCCTTGTTGTTTACACAATTACCAAAGACAACTACTTTTGTCTTGTCAGAGTTGAAATCGAGGCAGTTGGCTTCCAGTCACTTATTGTCTTCAAACATGCAGGCGGTGAATTTTTTCCTTTGTTGGTGGCTGAAACTCAACTAGGATAAAACAGAAGTCTTCATCCCTTGGCTCCACCCCCTCTGCATGGGACGACACCTGGTGGCCCCCCACTCTCTGCAACCAGCCCACCCCAACGGACCATGCATGCAACCTCGGCATCATACTGGACTCATCACTTACCATGAATCGCAAGATCAACGCCATCTCCTCTGCATACTTCAACACTCTCCGCATACTCCGCAAGAAGTTCAAGTGGATCCCCCCCCCGCAACCCCAGAAAAACCATCCCTCTCACACTCATCACCAGCAGACAAGACTACGGCAACACCATCTACGCCTGAATCAACAAACAGCTCCTTTGAAAACTCCAGACCATCCAGAACCCCACAGCTAGACTAATCCTCAATATCTCATGGCACAACCACATCATACAGCACCTCAGAGACCTCCACTGACTCCCTATCGAAAGGACAATAACTTTCAAGTTGCTCACGCAAACCTACAAGGCCCTCCACAACACTTGACCCTAAAACCTCAACAACCGAATCTCCTTCCACGCCCCCTAGAGAAATATCTGCTCAGCTGACCTCTCCCTAGCCACCGTCCAAACGCTTCAACAGGACTATAGCAGATGGGAGATCCTTCTCTTTGCAGCCAAGACCTGGAACAAACTCCCCCTTCACCTCTGATGAAGCTCGACACTGCACCAATTCAGGAAGGACCTCAAGACCTGGCTCGTTGAATGACCCTAAATGAACTGCCCACATGCACCCCTAGTGCCTTGAGACCCTCACTGGTGAGTAGTGCGCTTTACAAATCCCTAATTGTTTGATTGTCCGAGAGGGAGAGAATGCGTTGCGCATTGTCAGTGTAGTAGAGCATGTTGATGTGTTGTGTGCGGATGATGCTGGCCAGAGGGATCATGCATATGTTGAAGAGGGTGGGGCTGAGTGATGAACCTTGAGATGCTCCACTGATTAGTTTGCGCTCTTCCAATGAGAAAGGTGCCAGGATAACAGATTGTGTTCTATACATTCAGAAGGAGCAGATCCAATGGAGTGCAGGTCCTTGGATGCCAATCTTGTGCAGGAGCCTGATGAGGATGGAGTCTGAGACCATGTGCAATGCTGCAGAGAAGTCCAGGAGAATGATAACTCCTGTGTCTCTCTCTGTCAAGGATAATGTGGCAGTCGTCTATGTCTGCAATGATTCTGTTTCTGTTCTGTGGTTGGGCCTGAATCCAAACTGCATGGCATCGATGTGCTGGTGGTTGCTGAGGTGGTTAGTGAGAAATTGGTTGATTAGTTCTCCAAGACCTTTACTGAGAATGGTAGAAGGGAGAAGGTTCTGCAGTTTGAGCTGTAGCAGTCATCAATCTGTTCTCGTTATGACAGTGGCCCTTACACAGATCCTAGTAACTCAACTTTTCTTCTAAGATTGAAGGATTTACGTCTTACCTACAGTCTTCCATGATTCAGAAGAGTGTCTGTACTTGATTTTGATAGGTACCAGGTGCCTGGCACTCCCCCACCCCAGTGGCGTCACTAGGGCTGGTGTCACCCGGTGCGGGTAACTTATGGTGTCACCCCCTCACGACTTACCCCATGAATCCATGTTGGACCTCCTCCGAGTCCGCCAGTGCCAAATAACGGGACCATGCAGAATGGTTTCAGTGCTAACTCCCCCATTGTCCCATCCCTTGCCACCCCCAGTCCACGCCTCTTATTTGCCCCGACTGGTTATGCTATTTTCAAGACGGTCTTTAACAACATTTTGCTGTGTTCTTGATCTGTTCTAACAATGCTGTAGGTTCAATGTAACTGTGTTCTAGTTCTGCTCTACTTTGATGTGGCAGCCATCCAAAGTTGATCCTACTGTGTTCTTGATCAACTATCAATTACGTTTGGTACCATTCCTGCTGCTGTCTTGACATATTCTGGTTGTAGTCTGCTTGTCTACATGTAATGTTCTAGGGGCATATTACCAAGCAATAGCGATAATTATCGCTATTGCTTGGTTAGAGACAAAAATTTACCGCTGAGCTGCGGCGATTTTTATCGCAGATAAACCTTGGTATTACCAAGGTTTATCGCAAATGCGATAAAAATCGGCCGCAATGCATGAATATCGCTGAAAAGTCAGCGATATTCATGCATTACCGAGCTAATGCTCTTAGGCATGTTATCCACCTCCCATTGATTAACATGGCTAAGAACTGCTCAGGGCAGGTGTTAGCTTTTGGAGATATTCGCGCTTAGCGCGAATATCTCCAAAAGTTGGTAATAGGAGATAGCGATGTTAGCGACTGTTTCCAGTCGCTAACATCTTGGCACGCCCACTTTGCATGTCATTAGTGATAAATATCACTGACATGCAAAGTGGGGCCCAAGATGGTCGCTATCTCCTACTAGCTGTCGCTAACTGGTGTTAGCGACAGCTAGGTAATAGGGAGATAATTTTATCTCCGCTTTCTTGGCTTTTAAAGCCAAAAAAGCAGAGATAAACCCCCTTGATAATATGCCCCTCGTTATTTCTCTGTCTGTGCTCTGGTTCTGTTTGAGTTCAATGCTTTTTGTGCACTTTTGTATAACTCATTGTGCCTGTGGTCTGAATTTAATTTAGCTCTACTCTAAGTTTTCTCTGATTTCATTACTGGTTTGTTCTAGTTTTATTTTGCCTGTATTTTTCTGCTCTAGTCAGTGTTCTGTTGTAGTTCCTTTGTGATTTTCTTTCTTTGTTGTAATTCTGTTTCTTTTATGCTGCGGTTTCGTAAATTTTTTCTAATTCTGGTCTTGTTGTGTTATTGGTCAAATCCATATTCTGCTTCTATTAATCTTTCCATTATCTTTCCTTATTTTCTTCTACCTTCATTCTGGTTCTCTTCTGTTCTCTTATGTGCAAGTTCTGAATCTGGACTGAATCTGAATCTGGACTGGTTTTGCGTTTTAGGCTATTTCAATTGTGATCATGTTCATCTTCTGGTCTGGGTATTTTCTGAGTATATTTTATTTGTTATAATAGTCCAGTTGGATTCTGGAACTGTTCGAGTTCAAACATGTATATATTTGGGTTATGTTCTGGTCTGTTTCTAGTGCTTTAGTTATTCATAGTTCTGCGCAAGCTTTGTTCTGGATCGGTTCACCTTCACTAACTTGTAGTCTGCTATGGATATAAACTAGCTGCACTCTGCTTTGTAATGTTCCAGATCTATTCTGTTTACAGAATGTTTTAATTGTAGTCTGGCTGTGTCTTGGCTCTGCTTTAGTTCTATTCTGGACCCCCTTTATTTAAATTATTGTTATATTCTGAGTCAAATTGAGAGTTCAATTATGTGCTTGTTCTCAGTTTTTTTGTT
The DNA here is from genome assembly GCF_964263255.1 of Lissotriton vulgaris. Lineage (NCBI taxonomy): Eukaryota > Metazoa > Chordata > Amphibia > Caudata > Salamandridae > Lissotriton > Lissotriton vulgaris. Next base: position 163,433,828 of record NC_141689.1, read on the forward strand.
AGATGTGTGCTATTTTCCCGCTGCATTACGTCTACTTCTGATTCTTTTCTTTTGACTGTGTTCTGTGTATGTGTTATTTCTATTCTGGTGAAATTATCGCTGAGCCTTAAAGTCTCTTCTGATTCTTTTCTGGCTCTGCTCGGACTGTGTTGTAGTTTTTTAGTGGTACTTATGACTGTGCAACAATTATAGCAACGGACAGAAAAATCACATTGCTCCGTCTCCGAGGAATGTTTCTTTGTCCCTGAATGCACGCCTGCATGGTACTGCCACGAGTCAGTGCCCCCGGCCAGGGAAGTGAGCGCTGCTTATCTCAACAGGCAGAGGCTTTGGGGCGGGGAAGCCACAAGATGACACGGGGCCAGCCTCCTCACAACTCCCAGCTCACTCACGGTGTCACCCCCATGTGAAGGTGTCACCCGGTGCGGTCCGCACCCCCCCCCCCCCCGCACCCCCCTAGTGACGCCACTGCCCCACCCCACATGCTTAACCATGAATGACATGCCAGCTAGAGCTGTAAGGAAAGAACTACCCTGGACTTTATGTTCCTAGGTTCTTTAGGAGAACATGGTGGAGCAACATGCCCATTCACCCAGCTTAATTCCATCCCAGACTCCAACACCAAATTGACTCACCCTCTTCTCCAGAGAGAGAAAAACCAGGAGAAACCATCCTTAACATTCCACTACAGCATCATGGGTCCTAGAGTAATGGCTGGGTCAGATGATCAGCTCATTGACAAGGAAGATGCTACACATTCATACCCAGTTACAAATCTATGAATTACCAATAAGCATTGCAGGGATAGACCAGCTCCCACTTAAGCAACATATTCCGTAACTGAAATCAATCCCTGGCTACACTAGTGCAGCTCAAGACTGTTCATTTGTAAAGCACTGCTTAGTGTGAAAGGGATCATGAGACCCACAGATGTAAACAGCACTTCTCAAATATCAACATGGGCGTTCTGATATAGGAATGTATGAAAAATTGCTAAAGTACTAACAGCTGCACACATCTAGATGTCCTGGTGCTAGAGAGTGGACTTCCCAGAGACTAAGGGAAGAAGAATAGCCTGTCAGGTGGAATTAAACAACCAGGTTTTGGGAACTTTGTGGAAATTGTACACTATTGGGGCAGGCCTCAGCTCAAAAGGGAGCTTGTTCCAGAGATTGAAGGCTAAAACATCTAAGGATTTGCCTCCTCATCTACTCCTGACAAAATGTAGGGGGCGGTGTAGTGATCAAGTTAGCCGAAGAGGAATATAGCTGACACAAGAGCTCATAAGGTTGAAACAGTTTATGAAGAAAAGCTGGACGTTGCTTTCTTTGAGCGAAGTGATAACAGGCAATTTGAATTGAGTTATTTTATCATGAGTAGCCAATAGAACCTTCGTAGAGAGCAGAGATATGCTGTCAATATAAAATGTGCAGACTGATGTTGGAGCCACATTTTGAGCGAGAAGAAGTTTCGGTAGAAGGTGTTTGGTTGTCCCCAGACACAGCACATTACTATAGTTCAAACATGAGATAATGAGTGCATGTCCCACTTGTTTGCATGAAGCATGGGTAAGCATGATTAGCGGCTTTCTGAGGGCACGTAGCAGGGTGAAACAGTAAGCTGAGACTTCAGAAATATGGGGGCAAAATAAGAGATCAGTGTTAAATCGGACACCGAGAATTCTAACTGACCTCAAAGGGACTGGGGTATCTCCAAATTCAGAGAGCCACCAAGCAATGCACTAGATGAATTGATCTTTTTTGAAGATGATGCTTTCAGTCTTAGTGGTATTAAGTTGTAAGCAATGTTTCTTCATCCAGTTAGATAAGGCAATCAGACAGGATTTGAAGGATCTCTGAGTGAGCATAGGGTTTTCTAAAATACTAATGATGAGCTGAGTGCTGTCAGCATAAGAAATTATTTAAACACCAAAGATGGTCTAGTGTGGCCAGAGAAGACATCCAGACATTGAATAGGGCGGTGCGGCTCAAGGATGAGCCCTGAGGTACTCTGTGCTGAAGAGAGAGTAAAGCAGAAGTAAAGAGTGGAAGAGAGACAGCTTGAGACTGGTCCCTAAGAAATCAATAGGTCCACTGTAGCGCATCACCATGCACTCCACCACTATTTAGCCTCAGTTACAAGATAGCATGAAAGATGGTGTCAAATGATGGTGACAGCTTTAGGAAATAAGTGTTGCAGTGCCCCCAGAATCAAGGGTCCAGGGCAGATGTTCAGACACAGCTCAGGGGGCTGATTCAGTGCTGCGATGGGTACAAACCAATGACTGACTTGGACTCAAAGCTGGTATTGACAAACTTCTCAAGCTTCTTCGACGGGGCTGGCAAAAAAGAGAGGGGTCAGTAAATAGACAATGTAGAGGGGTTTGTCAAAGGTTTTTTAATCAATGGGTAAACCCGTGCCTGTATCCAAACAGAGGAGAGCGAGCCAGAAGAAAGCGAACTATTAAGAAGTTGAGTAAGCTTTCAACAAATAACTTTGGATTTTTCCAACTTCAGTGGCTGAAAGCGTCTTTCGATTTCTGACTTTAGAAGGAGGAAAATGAAGGAGAAGCTTTCATCTTTTCAGGATTGCATTCATGTAACGTCTTGTACCTAGGCGTGTGCAAAGTGGGGCTGCCAACGTTTCAGGTGCTGCAGAAAGCAGCGATTCATTTGATATTCAGACTTGGAGGAAAGGAATATATAGCTGCATTGAGATATAAACTACATTGGCCACCTGGTGAGAAAAAGATCTTATTTAACTACCAGTGGATGGTCCATCAGGCAACCCACAACAGGGGACCACAGTAGCTGCAGGAACAATGTCTGCAGCATACCATTAACTGCCCTCTTCACTCAGCCCACTTTTATAATCTGGTGATTCCCCAGGTTTAAAAATCACTCTCTGGAGCAGAGCTTTAGCTGCATAGCAGGAGAACCCTGGAAGGCCTTTCAGTGTAACCTACAAGAGAACTCGCCACACCTTCCTTTTAGAAAAGCTCTTCAAGCTATGCATTGTACTTAACAATGATTCAGAATTAGTGTTGTGCAGTGACCTTTTTAGCTCTCGGCACCAGAATGCGCTTTACGACGAGTAGTGTGCACTCTACAAGAATCACTTACATAACATAATTTATCACAACATATTGTATTTGTAAAGTGCTTCTTCACCGCAAAATGTATCTCGGTGTTAAAACAGTCATTTGTCATTACCTAAGACAATGGTGCTCATTCAATGAACCTCGGAAGGATGAAAAGCTAAGTCGTACCGGTCAGGGTTAGATAGGATTGCAGTAGATGCATCGATTCACTGGGCCACCAAGGCTGGCTTGAATAAACCTTGATGTATATATTCCATGTCCTCTTGAGAATAAATTGAGCAGACTTGCAGAGGTTTGGATATCACAAGTAGTTTTTCCAGCCATGACAGCAGTATACAAATGTAGCATTTCTCTGATAGCTCTGCGACAACAGGCCAAGCATGTGCCGACATTCATTACAGCGAAACCTCATATTCTATCTCAGTCACTCTTGGCCAGATGTATCAGAGGGTTTTGCCCATTCTGTGTCTATAGGGAAATGTGTTGATACATATGGCCCCAAATCTCTTGCTCTCAACTTCCAATACAACTTCTGAGGCACTCTTATTGCCATAAACATGTCCGGCATGAATGCAGACACACACTGCTTTCTCAATGAAAAGTCCCGCCAGTGGTCCTGATGCTGTTTCTATTCACAAAAATGGCCAGGATGGACTGTGTCTTCAAAGAACAATACATAAATCAAGCCTTTAGGACTCAAGCCAAAAGGTGATTTTTTTTTTTTAAATCTGAGGCACTGTGGGTTGCCCATCAACGAGAAAGAGATGATTATGGAGTCAGTAGGGAAGAGGTTGAGTTATATCACATACTGTAGCCCACACATACCTGGCATGTTTCCTCCTGGTGTAGTGTACATCACATGGCTGACTAGCATCAGAAATCAATTTCCACATACTGCAACCTGTAGCAGGTACACTGATATGCAAAGCATACAGACTGCCAGGGGATGGGGACCTTCATATTTCAGGATATTTTGCATCTCAAATTTCCATGCCTGCAGCTTCAACAGACAGCGTAGGTGACATCACATTTTCCACCTTGTCCTCGGCTACAGTGTCCTGTTACAAGTTGGTAATAATTCCCCATCACATGCCCTACAAATATCTAGTTTCCTTTTGCTGTGTTGAAGATCTGTTATCCCTGCTGTCACTGTAAGACGGGTTTCGCTTTTTTTTGCTTTCTATAATTACCACTTCCTATGTATGCATAGGTTTTAGATTTTGTCACTATATGGATATTTTTCTACCTAGCTTATCGTTATTGAAATGTGAAAACTACTTGACGGTGTTTTTGACTCACCATCCACCTGTTGTGTGGGAGTTTCTTTCCTGTGTCACACGATGAGTGAATTTTCTTTCAAAAGCTACTTTTCTAATTTTAATTTTCCCATCTGTTTCAACATTTTTAAGATTTGTTTTTTTGCTAATTATTCTTTATTTCAGAATTTGAATTGCTAAATGTTTCCCTATTCACCATAAACCCTTGTCAATAGGGTTGCTAAACAACCAAAAATGGTTGCACTGAACAATCCTAGTAGTGAAAATAGAAAATTCTGCATATTAGACAATTCACCAGCACCTCAGGCCAGGAGGATTTTTAGAACCAATTTGCACCGGCAAAAATCCAACAGCAAAGAGAGTAAATGCTCACTCGGGACACATCCAATGAAGTAAAGGATTTTTACTGCTTAAAAACTCATGATGCGTTTCGACCAACTTACAGATGTAAGTTTATATGATCAAGAACACGAGTCGGTTGAAATGCGTCATGAGTTTTTGAGCAGTAAAAGACCGTTATTTTATTTGATGTGTCCCGAGTGAGTGTTTACTCTTAGAATACCTACTAGCGGTCACCAGTAGGTAGTTATATTTAGGACCTAGTTTTCATAGAAAAAGTATTATTTTACTTACTTATGACTTTGGCGCCATCTGACAAATCTTCACATGTTTACTAAAAAGTGGCACAGTATGTCTAGTTCTGCATGGAAAGTTTCGGACCTATCCTTCAAGCTGAGAAAAAGGGGGGGTCATAAAAATGTGCGATTCCTCTTCAATTTCCCATAGGGTTTTGAACACCGCTACAGCCTGAACTACTGGACGCAATGCCACTGAATTTGGCAGAGACCTAGCTCTTGGTTCAGAAAGTGCCCTTTTTGTGATTTGGTGTAAATCCGTTCAGTAGTTGCAGAGTTATTAAAGAAAAAGCAAAATTGTACATCCTGGGACTTGGGACCCCCAGCGGATTCCCTGTGGTTCACGAAGTCACGCACCACCAGCAATGCCTTGATTGGCTGACCACAACCTGACTGGTAGATTTGTGCCGCCATTTAAAGTATTGGGGAATAGTCCCAGAGACGTAAACTTTTTCTGGAAAATGATTAGAGGGATCAGGGTAGAGGTACCCTGACCACATGGGTGTGTTAGAGAAGTGTATATTGGGTGCAACATTGAGTTATATTGTACTTTTCTTCCACTTTGAGAATCCATTGATCAGCTGCGAGGCTCAGCGTGGCCCCTTGTGACCACAGATCCACAAGAGATCAGTTGGGCAGAGCGGCGGTGTCTGGTGGGTACGTGGAATAAGAGGTTCAGATATGCTGGTCCTGCGTCGTGGAGGGCTTTGTGGGCATGTGTGAGGAGCTTGAAAGTGATTATTTTGTTGACTGGGAGCCAGTGGAATTCTCAAAGTTGTTTGTTGTTGTGACAGCAACGGGGGAGGTTGAGGACCAGTCTGGCTGCGGCATTTTAAACGTTCTGTAGTTTTCTGAGGAGTTTCTGGGTAATGCTGGCGTAGAGTGTGTTGGGGTAGTCTAGTCTGCTGCTGATGAGAGTGTGGGCGACAGTCTTTCTTGACTCAGTGGGGATCCATCTGAATGTCTTATGAAGTAGGCGAAGCATGTTTAAGCAAGATGAGGATACGGCGTTGATCTGGTGGTTCATTTTGAGTGAGGAATCTAGTATGATGCCGAGGTTTTGGTAACACAGAACTTTAATGTCACAACAAAATGGTGCGCCGTTGCGCACCATTCAAGCTGCACAGCACTAAAGACATAAATTTCATTGTTCAAGAAACAATAATCCATAGTAATCCAAATGTTTTGCAGTATTTTGTTGGTGTGTGTTGGGACAGTATCAAATCGCAGCACTCCTCCTTCCCCTCAAGGTCTATCTTCAGCATTCATCATTTCACCCAGTCATTGCACACGGCTGACGTCGCTTGCAGTCACCGGCCTGGTTTCATGTTGAATCAGCACATGGCATCATTGCTCTCTTCCTCCCAGTGCTTGCAGACATGTTGAGTTCCCATATCAAATGCCCGATGAGATATGTAATCTTGTTTTTAAATGAGCCAATTGGATCAACACACCTGATAACAATAATATGCAAAAGTAAAGTTCAGAAATTAAAAAGTGGTGTCTTAGGAACAAGGAGCTGCCTGGTCCCGCTACTTATGCATCTATGGTGCAATGGTCTCACGGGCTTTACAATATGCACCATCAGCTCCAGCTCCCACATCATAGGTATAGTTGAGAGGAAGAAATAATAGTTAATTTCCATCCCACCTGACATCTCTTCTGTAAATACTGGAATGTTCTGCAATGGCACCAATGCTTGTTTTAATAGCACCACATATGTTTCAATGCATACCAACACATCTATTCCATTTTCCTTTTCTTACATAGTTCTGCAAGTCGTCTTCCTCTTTTCCACACCAAAATAGATTGAACGTTGTCTTTACTAAGATGCTGAGAAATTACTTTCATGACTTCATTTCCTAACATGAAACGGAGTCACTGCATTAGGACCAACCTGTAACTGCCAAGCTGAACCCCCCACCCCGCCTTTACAATCCATTCTAGAACATAAACACTAGACGTCCAGCTAAATGGTACAAAATGCTACAATGCTGTAGAGAGACAGGCACCCATAAGTGAGGAGCAGATGCTTTCAGGACATATTTTGTATGCTTAGATATATAGGGCCAAATGTATTAGCATTTTATTTTGAGAGTCCCTAATAGTGAACTTTACCGATTCACTATTATAGACTCGCAAAATGCAATGTATGTAGGTTTCGCAAATAAAATTGCGAATCCCACGCATTCCTTATTTGCGACTCACAAATTGCGAGTTGCATAAAAAGAATGGCTTCCCATTCATTTCTACGGGCATAGAGGCCCATAGGAATGAATTGGAATTGCATGCGCAATTTGCGAGTACCCAATTGAGACTCGCAAATTGTGCTTGCAATTTCAAGGGTGCAAGGGTTCCAAAAGGACACCCTGTTGCACCCCTGAAATGTGCATCTATGCAATTGTGGCACAAATACATGACCGAAGGGAATGTATGTACGCCACATGGCACTTAGAAAAATGCAAAAATGTGCATTTTTCTAAGGATTTGCAAAATTGCGATTCCTTAAAGCAGGGTCGCAATTTGAAAAGCGCTTCCTGCATTGCTTTTAGAGAATCGCAAATTGTTATTCTCTAAATGCATTCGCAAAATAGGTCATCACAAAAATTGTGATACCCTATTTTGCGAATGCCTTTTGGGATGTATCATCCCAAAAGGCTTTTTCCCATTCGCAAACAGGCCAATTCGCCAATTGCGAACGGGAAAACGCTTGATACATCTGGTCCGTAATCTTTATTATCCTGGGCTGTGCTTTAGTGAAAAAGGACAACAACGTAGAAGGTTGAGTCTTTAATCTCAATGCTTTCTTTCAATCCATTATCCTCAGAGACAAGGAAAGCAAAGTCAAACAAAACAAATTTCGTTTGGACAAATGACCCAGCCAGTGGTGTCCAACCAGTGCTTAATTTGTAATACAAATTAAATGCCAGGTCTCTGACAGGTGGCCACCACAGATTGCACCAAACATTGCCCCTGCCAGCACTGCCAATGACAGTACCATAGCTACTAACCATCACACTTCTACAAGTGTAACATTTCACACTGTTCAAGGCCTCCAAAGCTATAAGAATGGCTTGGGCGTCAGGTGTTAGCTGTTTTTACTATTTATTGAGTTAATAAACCACTGTTGTCTGCTCACCTTTCAATTGCCCAAACAGTGCCACCATGTGGCAGGCTGTCATAAGTGTCGGTGTTGTCAATTAAGTGCTGGTGCCGAGCATTGGCTCATATTATGCACTTAGTCCAATGTTTGCCAATGATGGAAGGACCAATTTACAAACAAATCCATAACACTCTTCAAGACGTGATGTCGAACATGGGCCTACGTTTACACATTTCAGGAAATCACAGAACTTTCCCAGGCTACGTACTCTTAAATGCCTTTGTGAAATGGCCCCAAAACATCTAAAAGTTAATAAAATGACTAATGATTAAAAGTGTGGCTAAGTGACTACCCTTACCGTCTCCACCTTCAGCCCGATGATCCAGGTCTGCTGGTGGATCCAAGGAAAGCACAAATACAGCATAGTGTTCTGCTATGTTTGTGGTGATTTTGCTATCACTGCCTTCTAAATAAGTTGCAGGTTTTTAAGATGATGTAGGTACACCAGGGAAGCCACTGAGGGCTATAAGAGGTAGGACTGATGTGGCTGAGTTTCCATTGGTTACAACTGGCAGGAGGTGGTTGGAGGTTGCTCGTGTAAGGTCCACTTTGCCGGTGAGGAAAGAGTTGCTGTTGTCTACGCGGGAGAGGTACTGGCCTCGAAGGTCCACAGGGAGATCAGACACTGGTAGTTACAGCTGTACTTCGCAGAGCAGAGAAAGCTGATGCTATCTTCTTTATAGGGTTTGCGTTTTGGTTCATGAAGTACAGGATATTGCCAAAAATGTGTAGGATTTGACGAGGTTGCAAGCTGGGGTGGAATCCTTCCAGTTTCATGGATATCACTGGAGTGCAGGCGAGAGGGACCTGTGGTGTTGAATATCTGATTCATTTTCAGTAAGATTGTGCTCTGCGTAGAATTCATAAGACAGTGTCAGATCCAGCCAGGTATGGTGGCTCAGTGGACTAAAACACTGCTTGGGCCTGTGTTTGACCCTATGGTCACAGGTTCAAAATCTGGTGGGTCCACTCAGCCTCTCAGCATTCTGAGGTCGATAAGATGAGTACCATTGGGTTGGTAACAACAAACATCTGATCTTCAGCGTCAAGATGCCCATGGCTGAATGTGCACTTTACAAATAGACGTTATATTCTTGAGGTGCTCAATGTCATTGCAGAACAACACTTTCATACTGTTGGGTGTCATGGTCATGCTGTTTAATGTTGAATCTGTGAGTGGACATGATGATTCCAAACTCTCCATCAGTGCTTAGATTATAAAAGAATGCGTGCTGGTAACCAAAGCTCTGCTCAGAAGCCATGGCCGGTGATATCAAATGTTGCCCACTGAATACCAACACTGCATAGTGTTGAACCCACCTCAGGCCTCTTTTAATCCACTGCCAGACAGGGGTGTGACAAAGGTCCCGACAGCCCCGCGGTGTGGAGTACACCCAGGGTTTCTTGTTTTGTAAGGGGCCCCTCACCCTCTAAGCCATGCCACCTCATGCCTTGCAGAATGCGTGCACTAGCATGGAATAAGAAATAGTTAAACGCTTGGGAAACGCACTACCAACCATTCGGGGGACCCCCATTTATCCCATTCTGCAGGGGGGCATCATTTTGCATTACACCACTGCTGCCAGACACTCTCTGTCCTGTAGCTCCCTCCTGTAGCTCCCTTTCTTTGTCCCTGTGTAATGTTTTTTTTCTGTCGGTCTCTTCCTCCTCCTGTCCCCTGTGGTTGTGTTTTCTCTCTCTTTCTTCTGTGAAATGTCTGATGAGGAAAAATAAGTGCTGGTCCCCAAAAAAGAATGCTGGTGAGCCCCATCGATAACCACTAGCAATCTCAAAGTAAGCACTGTGCTCTGAGTAGAGGTTTCTAATACTGGGGAGAGATGAATTTCAGCAGGATCTCACATGTGACTCACAGGGGTTCTGACCCACTGGGTTCCACGTGGATGAACTGATGCCCAATGCTCAGTTAGGAGGTAAACCACAAGGAGCTTTATCAGCAAATCAGAAGGTGAGGATGCTGATGCGCGCCTTTAGATCAACCTCATCAAAGCCATCTGGGAGTTTAGTAGCACTAACAAGAGAAGAGGGGCTGCTGTCCATAGCTTGCAGGGGCATCCACAGCTTGAAAGCGGATGTTTTTGTGCAATATTGAGGGCAGAAACTTGATTGATCGGTGCAGCAAGCGTGAGTTGAAAGAATCAACCAATCAATCAGGGGAATTGTAAGAGCACTACTCACTTGTGAGGATCTCAAGGCGCTGCGGGAGGGGGGGTAGCAGCTCCGTTCAGTCGAAGAGCCAGGTCTTGATTGTCTTCTTAAAGATGTTCAGGGAGGGTGCACGTCAGATGTCAATCGGGAGCTCGTTCCAGGTCTTGACCGTGACGTAGAAGAAGGCTTTTCTGCCTGTTCTGGGTCTGCGGATGCACAGGGTTTTGGCGAGGGAGAGGTCAGCCGATCTGAGGTTTCTTTTGGATAGGTGGAAGGAGATTCTTGCATTGAGGTATTGGGGTCCGGTGTTGTGGAGGCATTTGTAGGCATATCTTTAAGGTGACTCTCTTCTCGATGGGGAGCCAATGGAGGTTTCGTAGGTGTTGGGTGATGTGTTTGTGTCGCGGGATGCCCAGTATAAGTCTCGCAGCAGTGTTTTGTGTGATCCGGAACATGTGGAGAAGAGACCTTTTGATCCCAGCATAAAGGGCGTTGCCATAGTCGAGTCTGATGGTTATGAGTGTGTAGGTGACGGTCTTTCTTGATTCGGGGGATCCATTTGAAGGTGTTTCAGAGGATGCGGAGGGTGTTGAAACAGCTGCAGACAATGGTGTTGACCTGTCGAATCATGGAGAGGGAGGAGTCGAGAATGATGCTGAGGTTCAGGGCATGGTCAGTGGCAGTGGGCGGACTAGCGAGGGCAGTGGACCACCAGGAGTTGTCCCATGCAGAGGGGGAGGGTCCGAGGATGAGGACCTCTCTCTTCTAAGAGTTGAATTTCAGGCAGCTGTTGCTCATCCAGGATGCAACGTCCTTCATTCCTTCCTGGAAGTTGAGTCTGGTGGTGGTGGGTTCCTTGGTGTGGAAGAGGATGAGCGGAGTGTCGTCGGCATAGGATACTATGCTGAGTCCGTGCTGTCTAACAATGGCAGCAAGGGGGGTTGAGCAATGCTTCTTGGGGTACTCCACAGTTGATTTCCGAGGGTTCGGAGAGGAAGGGAGGTAGTCTGATTCTTTGGGTTTTTCAATGAGGAAAGTCAAGGGCTGTTCCTTGTATGTTATGTTATGTTCTGTTATTTTAATTTATAGACCGCGCATATACCCGTTGATGTCTTGGCGCTATGGACAGCAGGGGGGGGGGGTCTGCACTGCCGGTTAGTTCTGAAATAGCCAGGTCTTCAGGCCCTCCCTAAAGGCGATGAGAGAGGGGGCGTTTCTGAGCTCGATAGGAAGAGAGTTCCAGAGCTTTGAGGTGTAGAAGTGGAAACTGCGCCTGCCCCATTGCACAGTGCGGATTTTTGGTACCTGCAGAAGTTTTGTGCCAGAGGAATGGAGGTTTCTGGGAGGATCGTACCAAGAAAGCAGTTTCTGAAGAAAGATCAGCCCTTTTTGTTCAGGGCTTTGTAGGCTAAAGACAGTGCCTTGAATTTGATCCATTGCTCCACTGGGAGCCAATGCAGCTTACGAACTTCGGTGGTGACTGAGTTGTTTCTGGGGATATTGAGTAGAAGTCGTGCCACTGAGTTTTGCACACTTTGGAGTTTTTTTAGGCATTGTTTCTGTGCATTTCCCAATAATCTGTTGCAATAGTCCAGCTTAGACTGGATTGATGATGTTACTACCGTTTTTTTCTAGATCCTGCTGGAATGTATGGAAGAATCTTCCTGATTTTTTTGATGAGAAAATGACTGGCTGACACAGAAGCATTGGTGTGTTGAGTAAGAGAAAGTTTAGGATCCAGCCACACCCCCAGTTCTTGACTTTCGTCTCCGGTTTTGGGGGTTCACCCATCTCCACTGGCCACCAAAGGTTGCCCCAGCACAGTAGAACGTTGCCAAAGATCAAGGTTTCTGTTTTATCAGAGTTTAATTTGTGAGTGAGTGTTCATCCAATGGTGGATCGTACGCATGGAGTTTTGGAATTGCACAGTTGGAGAAGTCTCATTTTTATGTACTGTTACGGCAATCTGAGTGTCGTCGGCATAAGACGTGAGGCAGAAGCCAAAGCTCTGAATTAATGGGGCCGGCTCTGAGACATAAACGTTGAAGAGTGAAGGGCTTAGGGAAGAGCCCTGGAGCACTCCACAGGGAAGGGTGTACGTGTCTGAACGGAAGGCGTCCATCTCGACCGTGAGTCTTCTATCTTTAAGGAAGGAGGATACCAAAGCCAGTGCTACGCCCCCGATCCCTAGTCTCTCGAGCCGCTCATGCAAGAGAGAATGGTCAACCGTATCAAAAGCGGCTGACAGATCGAGGAGTATAAGCACCGCTGTGCCGCCCCGATCCATCACCATCCTAATCTCTTCTGTAGCTTTGATCAGAGCCGTCTCAGTGCTATGTTCGCTGCGAAAGCCGAACTGAGAGGAGTCCAGCAGGTCGTTGTCATTAATGAATTGGGTCAATTGGGAATTCATAATTTTATCAAATATTTTGGCTGGTAGAGGTAGCCGAGCGATGGGACGATAATTATTAGGTTCCGCAGGCCCCAGCGAAGGTTTTTTTAGTAAAGGTAAGATGGAGGTATATTTCTTTAAGAATTTTTGGCGGGCAGGGGTCAGTAGGGATCCTGATTTAGAATCTTGGATCTATCTGGCTACGGTATCAGAAGAGATGGGTGAGAAAGCGAGCAGCATATTGGCGTTATGCTGTCTACAAGTGGATTCTGTCGGGGATGAAGGAATGGAATCCTGAAAGTTGTTAAAGATATTCAACACTTTTGTTTTAAAGGCTGCTGCAATGTTGTCGCATAACTCTTGGTCACACTTGATCCCGGGACTCTTTGCCGAGGTAAGTATGTTAACCACTCGGAAAAGTTCCTTGGATGAGTTTTTTGCTTCCTCGATCTGTTTAGAATAAAACTCTTTTTACAGGCTATTAGGTGGTCTTTGTATTGTGATAGGGCTGTTTTATAGATAATTTTCTAGTTTGGGCAATAGTTGGCCCGCCAGCGTCTTTCTAGTTGCCGGCAGAGCTGTTTTTCTTTCCGAAGATCTTCGGTAAACCAGGGTGCTGAGGGGTTTCGCCTATTTCCTGATGTTTTCTTTATAGGGGCGTCGTTTAGCCATTTAAGATATTTCAGGGCTGAGATTTCAAGGGGCCCTAGAAGTAGGGGACGGGACACTTCTAGCAGGGAGCGGAGGGACTGTTAATCCATACGCTCCCATTTTCTTTTTTTTGTGGCAGAGGTTTTCGATGCCTCGGACGGCCCTAGGGGGGTGAAAGGAAGTGTGAATTGAATAAGTGCGTGATCAGACCAGGTTAATACCAGGGTTTCAATAGGGGCAAGGTTATTAACTGAGGAGAAAAAGCCATCTAGCGTATGGCCAGCCTCGTGGGTGGGGGTCTGAACTTTTTGCTTGAGACCTACTGCTTCCAGGGTCTCCAATAGTTCTTCAGTCTCCCTGTTGTTTCTGTCTTCGAGATAGAAGTTGAAATCTCCTAAAATAGTGAATTCATCATTTTGTAAAGTGGTTTCTAAGAGGCTGTCTATGTTGAAGATAAAATGGCTCTTGAACCCAGGGGGCGGATATAGGAAAATACCCTTAAAAGTCTGTTTAGTATTCAGCTCGATTATAAAGAGGAAGGACTCGTAAAAGGGTGTGGAGGTCGGGTAAAATCTAACCGGAAAGTGGTCCCTAAGGATAATGGCCACCCCTCCCCGCGTTTGAAAGGTCTGTCTCCCTTAACGTCTGGTAACCTGCCGAGGTCGCGGTTGCAAAGTCTGGGTCAGATGCTGAGTCGGGAGATTTCATACTTATGTCTGGCTAGTGATCTGACATTTACTAGTCCTCCCTGTAAGGTGGTGCTCTTGCTAGAAGGGGAGGCTTGCTGTTTCCGGGCTATCTGAAAAGCCCTGGTATTCTGAGGTTCCGAAAGGGAAAAACCGCATATACAGGCTGTTTTTATGTTGCCTGGTATTAGCTTACAGCAGTTGAGGTCCGGCGTCGTGGAGTCTGGCGATGAATGAGGGGCGGGGGACGGTGTTGCATGCTGCCGAGAGGTCGAGTAGTATCAGGGATGCGGTGTGTCCTTCGTCGAGCAAAGAATAGCAAAACGCTTACAAATATTTGGGCCATTATTATGTCATGGTGTCACATATGTGCAAAGTCACTTGTGATGTAATTAAATAATCAAGTCTTCCCAGCCAGTTCTTGCTTCACCTGAACATGTAGGCAAGTGCCAGGTCAGGTGAGTAGTTTCTTTGGCAGCGTGCAGGTAGCCGTGGGTGAAACTCTCTGTTACAAACCTCCACATTGGATACTGGAAGTTTCTTAATTTCTTCATTTTTCGCCCACAGAGCAACACATAGGCTGCAAGAGAAGGGAAGGGAAGGGTAGGGAAGGGAAGGGAAGGGGAGGGAAGGGAAGGGGAGGGGAGGGTAAGGGAGGGGAGGGGAGGGGAAGGGAGGGAAAGAAAAGGGGAGATGAGAATGGAGGAAAGACGGGAAGGAAGGAAGGAAGGAAGGAAGGAAGGAAGGAAGGAAGGAAGGAAGGAAGGAAGGAAGGAAGGAAGGAAGGAAATAAGGAAGGAAGGAAGGAAGGAAGGAAGGAAGGAAGGAAGGAAGGAAGGAAGGAAGGAAGGAAGGAAGGAAGGAAGGAAGGAAGGAAGGAAGGAAGGAAGGAAGGAAGGAAGGAAGGAAATGAGGAAGGAAGGAAGGAAGGAAGCAAGCAAGGAAGGAAGGAAGGAAGGAAGATTGATAGAATATATGCACTAACAAGGTACATGTCACAACATAAAACAAATACATCCCAAAATGAGGCACTGTGCTAATGCTCTCTCAACGAGGATATATCATTTTTTCCCAAGATTTCCTGCAGATTTCCACCTTCTACGAATTAAATCCACCTCCCTTGCCCCCTACGGCCGTTTGATGTTTCCCCTTCTGCACTCAGTTGCTGTTTCCACGAAATGCAATCTTTGCCTGGCCCCCGGAGTCCATGCTGTACTAAATACCTCTTTATGCGCATATATTTCAACACTTGTTTAATCGAGCCAGCAATGCCTTTTTCACCTGGCCATTTTACATTCCTCTTTACCACAGAGCCTTTACGATCTGCAATAAATCTTTGAGACACAGAAGGGTGCCTGGGAAGATGTGCACAGCTCGTGTCCTCCCACGTGGAGCAAACACTGCAATCAGAATGATGTTCCTTGTACTGCGATTTCCATCTGTACTTCTCTTGATGACATAATTGCAAATATGCCGTTCGCGCAGGCACATGCCACCTCCCAACACCATTTTAATGGCTCATATCAGTTCTCTCCAGTGAAGTGCACTGATTTAATGAAAATGTAATTAAATGTGTTGCAACTGAAGGTTATGTTATCCCCTGCAAGCATGCGCATGAATAGTCAATCTCACCCATTTACCAACCGTGCGGCCGAGTAAGGGCAGTTTCAGAAAGTTCAGGTTGAAACCTTCTGTGACTTGTCTTTGCACAGCTAGAGTGACAAAGAATCCATGGGGCACCCCTAAACGCCGACGCCGCTCAAATATTCTTAATGCAGGCAAAAACAAGGCCAAAGAGCATCGAAGATCTTTCCTCTCTCATACAAAATGTTATTAATCCTTGACCCTGGATTATTCTGCAAGAAACGAACGATCTCTCTTACTTAAAAAAAGAGTGCTTGTCTTTCACATTCGTAGGGGTCGCATAAAGCTCTTTCAGAAATATCAAATCTTAATAAATTGGGAGGAAAAAACTTAAATTGCGCTTTTATTTTAAGAGCATTGAACATGTTTTCATGTCGGTTAAAAGCTCGCTTTTTTAATGATTTTCCTTCCCTCTGATCCTTTATGCTAGCTTATTAACATGCTTGATTTTCATGTTTTTCAGTCACGGTGTGTGATTGATACTTTGTTATAAAACGATAAATAGAAAAAATGCTTCCCAGTTCACCCCCAGTTTATTATGCATGAGCCCTGACCCTCTAGAGGCATGTCCCATGTCCATGGCTATGCCACAACCCACAATGTGAGGCTTTGAGGGGGAAAGGCTCTTCAGCTTTGGACAACAGTCTACTCTAACCTCAGGATCTGAGATGGATCCATTTTTTGCTCGGTTTATAAAACTTCAGGAGTCTCTTGTACACATATTATTAACTCTCCTATGGAATCAATTTGTTGACTGTGGATGATTTGAGAAGCTTTGACCCAATCTTAAATTTCACATTCCATACTACGCTGTTGTATCCATGCTAATGAACCAGGCGCTTGTGGAAAAGATGGCTGTTCGTTAGTTCTTGTCATGTTGCTGATTGGCGTATTTGAGAATGCGCGATTGGGTACACTTCACAAGGCTTGGTGCATATTGGATAGTCGGTACAGTGGTAGGAGGTGTCCAAGGAGGTTTTCACAGATCCACATTTGTCGATAGTTGGCTTCAAAGCTTATAGACTTACTCGTAGTTTCGTGGTTTCACCTGGTGGACATCATCTGAAGGCAATGATGGGAGTAATAGGTCTCTACCCTTGAGCAGGTTTCTCTCAGCCGCCGGACTCACATTGACGATAGCGGTGAATCTGCGTAACAGGGAAATTAGGATGGGGGTCTTGTTGACTTACTCATGAGCCATAGCACAGCATGGGGACCTGCCTAAATTGTAGCAGTGTGATAGTTTCTATTTGGGACCTCACTTGGGTTCGAGATCTCAGGTAACCAAAACATGGTTTATCTAGATTCTTTAAGAGGCACTACTACGATACATCATAAATTTCAAGCTACTATTGAGTGTGATACTGAGAGCCTTAAACTATAAAATACAAAGCCAAATAAAGAAAAATACCTGGCATTGTACAAAAGCAAACCACCAGATTCCTACTTTATTTTTAGGATGTGCCCAAGCCTAGACACCTCTAGCCTCTGCCTTGTTAGAAGTCACAGCCAATGTGCAAAGGGAAAAATGTAGTGTTCAGCCTTTGTATATTGTCCCACCATTGCAACCCTACTCTTTAGCCGATAGCAAAACACAATGACTTTCAAAACCGTTTTATACTTAAATGTGTGAATAGACAGTATTTGGGAAGTGAATATGTTCATTTCTAGAGATCTTCACGAAACACGGATTAAGAAAAGGACAAATCTTGCAATGGGATTGCTTCTTCCTAAAGCGCCATGTTCAAACTATTGCTAATCAAAGCATGAATAATGCCATAATTAATATTCATATATATATATATATATAAACACATAACGACAGCATCATTAACCAACATGTTTTTGCAACACAAGAAATAATTAAAAAAACATCTATTTCATGGCACCCTACCAATGAGTTCAAAGGTAATACATCAAAACTTTAAAAATCTGCAAATGCCTGTTTTATTGAATGTTGATAACAGATCTAAGACCTTGTTCTGCCAATAGCATTTAAGCGGTGGATGGAGAACAACTTGTTGATAGTTAATCTAGACAAAACCTGAGTGAGAGAGCGTGATTGGTCACCAAAGAAGAAGGATCAGACTGGGTGTGAACTCTTATGAGGGTCATCATCCTCCCACTCCTAATGTCCCATGGAGTTATTTAAGCCATACAAGTTATGAGATGAAATTTTAGTGGAACAATGTCCCGTCTGTCATATATTATAAGAATATTGCAAGCCACTGAGGAGTTCCATGACTATACAGAGGACGAGGACATAGGTGATCTGCAGTATTTTTCCACTATGGCAGAAAATATTTAATTCCTTATAATCAGTGTTTTAAATGGGCTGGTACTCACCAGGACTCAGCACCCGCACTTCTCAGTTTTCTCCCTGTGTCAAGAGAGTACTGGTACTCCAATAGGCAAGCTGGGGTCTGGCACTGGGGTATGGTTACCTGCAGCGCAGGTGCTGCTTAATACGACACTTTCAGGGGGAGCAAGTCCGTAAGGCGCTCTGACAGTCAACAGTAAGCGTATTCTAGCACTACTTTGCGGCTACAGCCTTACACTCTGACAGCGCAACAGGAATACGGGGATTTGGTCTGGCTGCTAGGGCTCGTGACATTGGAACTGTTGCGCTGTTAGTTAGAGTGTAAGCTTGCAGTGTAGTGCTGGAATACACTCCCCATTGACTTTCAGATCGCCTAACGCCTTCCGGACAAGTTTGGTTCAAGTGTAGAGTACGCAATTGGTATTTTTTTGCAGTAATATATATCGCACACTAGGCACGAGGGCATTAAAGCACTTTAAATAAGAAGCACAATGTTACCTTAAAGCATACTTTATATTATGTTTATGGCAAGTGGAGTGGAGGTAAAATCCCAGTGTAAGCTAAACATCCTGTGATTCCTAGCAAATCACTTAATCTTCCTGTGCCATGAAAACAAAACAGTATACTTTCATATAAAACATCTGCTTCTCAGGTAAAAAGATTATGGGCCATATGTATCAACACATGTCCCCATAGACATAGAATGGGCAAAACCCTTTGATACATCTGGCCCTTAATACTCTCTGGCCAAGGTCGCACTTCATAAAACTTAAAAAAATATCAATTACACGCTGCACATATGAGTCAAACTTGGCTGAAGGACACTAGGATGCTTTGTATTGACTAAGAAAATGCTGATATTGTTAAATGCCTGCCTCGAAGCCATATCCACAAACACACCCCTACTAGACCTTAAAGACCCATCCCAAACAATTTGGTGAGCACCAGCATTTCTCTTTTTCTATTTAAAGCTCTGCTCATAATGCAAGGTCAACTCATTACCCTGCTCCCGAAAGGTTTCTTGTTCCTCCATATGAGCAAGGTTAGTTGTGAGTAGATTCTGTAGTGTGAAATTATACATACCAATCTAAATATAGTAATCTGGTGCAAGAATATATAATAGTTTAATGTATATCATTAAACAAAACTAGCCACAGCTCTTTGTGTGTGGTAGGATGCTGAGAGATAACTTTATGTATAATAAATTACAAACCTACAAAAATATAAAATTGCTGCCATAAATGGTTTATTTCTGCTAAAACTTCAGAAAAACAGTGGAGCTGAAAAGCAATTTCTACTTTTCATTGTTTAAGTAGCAATTGTAATTCTGTTCTATGAACTGCCTTTCACGCTATTATCTGGCTCTGCAAGGAACCTTGGTCACAATCATCTGTTCTACAATAATTTAATACAGTTAAACATGTGTTCCATCCTCTTGTGGTTAGTGATATTATAACCAGCCTGCAATAAAGAAATTCAAGACAGGCTTTTACACAAGGATTGCAGACTCCCGTGTATTATAACTAAGGCTCCCTATTATCAGTTTTTACTGATTTTTACAGATCGATACAGACAGAATTTTTTTTATTTCCTTGTCTATATTTATTTTTAAATCTGGATAAAATTAGAAATTAGATTGCTTTTTGAGTGATTCTAAATACTGTCTACCATGACAGCCAGGCTAATCAAGGTATAATTGATAGGTATGGAGGTTACAAACAAAAATAATTTTAGTAAAGAGGCTTAAAGAGCAGTAAATGTGCACAAGGTTGATACTGAAATTTGCATATTTTCATATAAGTGATTTTTCTTATGCGGGTGTTCATAGCATTGAAAACTGGCAGGCATTCATGCCCGCGTGCATATTCATCGGTTAAAAAAACGGGGAAATATACTAATTTCAGCTTCATTTTTTCACGGAACCCAAAATAAATACGGACAAATCCAGATAAAAGTACAAAAAATAAATATGGATAAATACAGATGGAAATGTCCAAAATAGAAGTACCATAAAACTACGAGCCCAAATTATAACCCAGTCCCAAGTGGCTCAACATATGAATGTATCCATCTTATCGTCCTGGTTAGGGTGCCTTTCCTAGTCTTGAAAGGTGAGCCCTACTCAGAAAACAGAAATGTAATAAACTTATATTAAAACGAAATGATATGCACTGGCGGTTTAAAGCTGGCATCTATGTATACCTCTGTATAGCTTGCTCTAGTTCCTCTGTGAGTGTGGTCTGGCGGAAGAGGCATTGACGTGCCAAAAATGTAGAATATTAGTGCAAGCGGCATTTGCACATATTTTGCATGCATTTTTTCTGCAGGTTTCTGTTTTTTGCTTTGTGTTCAAACAATGCGCATCTCAATAGGCGCGTGGCCCTCAAACAGCACTAGTGCAAAAATGAGTGCAAACACCACTTGCATCTGTTTTACCCCCATGACTGATGCTAAAACTAAGCCATTGCCCCAGCTCTACCTTTACTACTTCTTGAGCAGGGTTTAAGTTTCTCCAATGACATTCCCAGGGATCTCTTCAGCCCTTTACACCAACACCTTCTTTTGGGGAGTACAGGGAGGGTGGCTTCACAAGCATGATCTGCTATTTTGCACAACAGCTCAAATAAGCCATAAATGAAATAATGCTCCAGGCCCTGATGGCATTCCTGATTATTTGTTCCTGTATGATAGCTACAATTGGTCGGTTTATGTCTGGACTTTGGCCAATGCCATTGCAAGGGATGCCCCAATTCTTCAGTCATGGAAGGGAGCAGATGTGATCCTATATACAAAAAGGTGACAGGTCATTACCCAGTAATTAGAGCAGCATTGGTCTTATAGACTCTAATCAAAAAGTGGTCCTGGTCAAGATAAATGATTGGATGGGTAAGAACAAAATCTTAACTCCCTTTCAAGATGGTTTTATAGACAAGATGGGAACAATAGGCCTGGTCTTCGAACTTTCT
Source organism: Lissotriton vulgaris (assembly GCF_964263255.1). Classification (NCBI taxonomy): domain Eukaryota; kingdom Metazoa; phylum Chordata; class Amphibia; order Caudata; family Salamandridae; genus Lissotriton; species Lissotriton vulgaris. The sequence goes on from NC_141689.1 coordinate 163,454,828, forward strand.
CCTCCTCTTCAGGAAGACTGTGGTCATTGGCTGGGGCAGTTTTATGTGGCTCTCAGCGATCTAAACACTGCCTTTGACCTCGTCCCCAGACAGGAACTGTGGCAAGTCTTAACAGAATATGGGTTCGCCACCAAGGATTTTATCTCTAGTCACCCACTTCCATGATGCAAATTTCTCCAAAGTCCAATGGGATGACCAAGGCCAGCTCACTGATCCAATTGATATTAGCAGGGCCGTCCACTAAAGGTGTGTTTTGGCTTCCACACTCGTTTCGCTCTATATGAACAACGTTGTGTAGTATTTACAGCAGGTGCCAGCTGATGCACCTGTGGTGGGGAGAGGAAAGATTGTGACGCTCCTGTTTGTGGATGATACCTTGCTGGTGTCAAAAACTCCATGGGGGCTACAGATACTGCTAAACCGATTCAATGACGTTTGCACCTTGCATGGTCCCGAAATTAATACTTTAAAAACTAAATTCTTGTCAATCCATTCACACAAATCTTATAAGGGAAGACCAACTCTGGGATAGACTCTGCTTGAGGAAGTTAGCACATTTAAATTGGGTATAACTCTAGCTGAAGATATGTCCTGGAAGTCTCAGGTGGCCAAGTTGACTCTGAAGCTCATGCAAACAGCAGTGGCCTTCAGTAAAGAGCATAGTACTTCCTACAGCAAATCAGTGGCAGCGGCACTGCACATATATGAATCTAAAGCAGTGAGTTCAGCCATAAATAGGACAGAGTTGTGGGGCTTCAAAAGGGTGGACGATCTTTCCAGAGACGAGAATACATTTTTGAGGAGAATAGTCCAGTTACCTTAGAATATGCCCCTCCATTCCGTACAACACGGAAGTTTGCTGCTGCGTGCGAGGAGACGAACTGAGAGTCTTCTATATCACCTCGTAAGGAGGAAGAGAGTCGCGAGAAAGTGCATATTCAATAGCAAGTAAATTAAGCGACCTCTTGGACACGGTAGTGGGCGCCGAAGTTTTGTGTCCCATTAGGGACACGTAGAACGTGCACCGACAGGGATACCGTCCCGCCATTATGGACTGAAGTGTGCCCTTTTGAACCTATCTTGAAGTACCCTTGTCCTGATGAAGCCATAAGAGACGACTGGCTGCAACGCGACCGCGTCAACATCTTTTTGATAAGGATCCCTATGAATGTTTAAATTATTTCACATCTCATTTCAAATTCCTTGATAAATAATTTTGAAAGGAGTCATACCTCTGGCGTTTTTAGGACTTCCTTTGATGTGTATCACTTTGAGTTAAGAGTGGATACCTTGATAATTTTGTGTATTTCTTTAGGGTACATATGTTGTGTGTATGTAGTGTATATAATGTACATATGATGTATATATTTTGTATATTGTATTGTATATAGAAATTAATGCTAGCTAGGTTGTTTTTATGTTTGTACAGCCCTTAATGTAGATGTAGCAATTGTTTATATTTAATTTGCCTTGTTTGCACCTTGTCATTTGACACGTATATATGTTTATAACTTGTGAATATTAATGATTTTAAAAAGTATTCTTTTGACCAACAGGGTAATTAATTATATCTTGTTTGCAAATAAATGTTGAATTGATTCCTCCGTACCAATTTCTGTTTCTTTTACATCATTTGATGTCCCTTGCTCAGGTATAGGAGGGTGATTTGGGCATAACCCCTACTATTTTTTCTAGTACCTCCATCCCTTAAGGCTACACTTGGGGACGGAAAATGATTGCAGACAAGGCTAAGCTACAACCACTGCTGCTTTGGCAGAGGATCAGGTCCACCTCTGAGTTATGCTTATACGTCAAGGCCTTCGAGGAAATTATCTCCCTAGATAAACAGAATAAGATAGGTTGGCTGAGGAACGTAAAACGCCTATTAGTCAACATAGGGCTGGAGGGTCACTGGGATACTAGGGACCCAACATCACTCCCTTAAAGATTACATCAAAACGCAGTACTGTGGCTGGGAAGCTCAGTCTGCAGTCGTTAACTCTAGTGGGGGGCTGGCTAGCCTCCGAATTTATGGATTTTAAATCCGTTGGCTCCTTGGAACCTTGTTCGGACATAATTTCGGCACCCACTGATAGGAAATTATGTATGCTTCCTCTCAATGTCTTCACCAGCTCCTGGCACATTAGCCCAGCCTCATCTTAGTTCTGCTCAATATGTACTGCTCTTACAGAAACACGACACAATTAATTTGCATACATTGTTATTTATTCACAATGTAGGTATATCTTGAATTGCATAAAAATGCATTTATAAATAATTTACAAAATATTTACAAGTGCCCCTGGGGAGGAAGGAAGTGGTATAGTGATGGGAAGTGTGGATAGAGGATAGTGACATATAACACGGCCAAGCGGCCTCACTGTATTATGTAAATATAGTCAAATACAGACAAAACGAACATCAGTTCAAATAATTCTGAAAAACACCATGCTCCACTTATTACAACAAATGTCAAATGTTATGAGGTGGAGCTGAAGTGAAACCAAAGCTGTCGACGTTTCGACCCCTTAGAAAATGGCAGGTACTAATTATTCCCTTGTGGCGGGGTCTTCATCAGGACGGGGGACGGGGCAGGACACCTAATTGGTAAGTAATGAATATTTATTTTAATAAATAGCCTAAATCAGGATGGATTCATTAAAAGTGTATAGCACACAACCGATAATAGACAAGACATACCCAAATGACGAAGAACTTTTTTATTTTCAATAACCAATTTTTCCTCCAGAATAAAGGTGTAGCCATGGGGGCTACATTTGCTCCTGATGTAGCGATTATATACATGTCTACATTTGAGGGCAATGTCATCTTGAACAGCTTCAACCCATTCAGAGACCATCTCGGTCTCTGGATGAGGTATATAGATGATGTACTACTGATATGGGACGGCGACCATACTGACCTGACATCTTTCCATTCATGGCTCAATCAGCAATCACCCCATTTGAATTTCACTATGCACTCAGACAGCAAAAAAGTTGATTTCTTGGACATTACCATCTATGAAGAATCTGGTATTCTTCAAACAACTCTACATCGTAAACCGGCGGAGAGGAACTCACTCCTACAATATAACAGTCATCATTCCAGAGCCCTGCCGAACAATTTGCCCTTTGGACAGTTCCTACGAATTCGTAGGAACTGTTCAAATAAAGAAGATTATATGAATGAATCTCGGGATTTGTGTGACCGCTTCTACAACGTGGCTACCCTAAAAGAATTGTCAAACGGGCTAAAAAACGTGCATGGTATAGTCCTCGTGAGCATTTACTGTCTCCGAAAGAAAAAACAGACCAACAGGAACAAAGACTTGTGTGCGTTACCACGTTCTCAACAAAAAGTAACAAAATAAAACGTGTTATCAATAAACATTGGAAATTGATTGTGGAGGATGTAGGGCAAGAGAGTACACCCCTACATGCCTTTAAAAAAGCGAAAAGTGTGAAAGATCATGTGGTGAGATCTTTTTTGCAACCTAAGGAGGAACAAACACTTTTAACTATGTGGAATCTCCCACACGTGGTAGGTCATCACAGATGTGGACAATGCAATGCATGTGATACTACGGTACAAACCAAGGAGTTTCATCACAATCAACACAAAGTGCAATTGAAATCACATTCCAACTGTAGCACAACTAACATCATCTACGCCATAGTGTGCCCTTGCAACCATATATATATCGGTCAAACGCAACAAAAGGCTAAAGTCAGAATCCTGCAGCATACCAGTCGTATACGTTGTGAAGTACAAGGTGCACCGCTGGTCGAGCATTTTCTATCTGCCCAGCTGATAGCTTCAAATGGGTAATCCTTGAAAAGTTCACATTGGGGCCCCGAGGTGGTAACATTTCCAACATCCTCAACATACGGGAACAAAAATGGATGTTTTTCTTTGATTCCATTCATAATGGCTTAAATGAGCATGACAGTTCCTTTTCGCAACTGGCAACGTTAAATTAATGGGGTCCGCAGTCCTTATATAAAGCTCCCTTTCGTATCTCATTTGATCACCTACCACCTATCACTATGGGGTTCTACATGCATGGTAGAAGTAGTGTGTTGAATTCTGAATTTCCTGGTTGCCAAACATACCTTTTTACATTACCATTGACTGTATTGACTGGTATTATGCAATTTGAATATGTCTTTATTTTTCATTGATGTGCATACGCTTTCATTAACATTGTCTTCATTGGTTAGCGACTATATCAATATTTCACATGCATGATGCAAGTTTTTTGTTAAATATTGAAATTCCTGGTTGCCAAACTAACCCTTTTTACATTACCATTGACTATATTGACTGGTATTATGCAATTGGAATATGTCTCTGTTTTCAATGATGTGTATATGATTTTAGAAACATTGTCTACATTGATTGGTGATCATAACAAAATTTCAGGTATTCCTTTCATATATTTACATAAGTATATGATTTTGCTAATTGTCTGGGATCGCACTGTCCTAGACTGAGAACTGGTTATTACTCATTTCCCGTAATTCAATCGTAAGACCCTGACAGTCCTGTTTCTTTGTCTGTTATGGGAGCGCGTAGACCGGTGTCACGTGTTTTGGTTACCATGGTTATAGAATAACCAGGAAGAAGTCGGTCTCCATTACTGACCACGCTTCGAACCGGGATGGATTAATTCTACATACTTTTGGTGAGCATCTGTCCCGCAGGTTTAGACGTTTTTTGTCTGTCCCTAATTGTGCTAATATAAATATAATTTGGGCCCGATTCTTACAGAGGTAGTGATACATCACGACGATCTACGCCGTAGCGGTTTTCACCGCAAGGTGCCCGACCCCCCCGGGCGGACCCTGAAGTTTCTTGCGACCTGAACTCCACATTGAAGGTCCATACATGGATGGATTAATTCTACCCACCTCTGGTAAGCACCAGTCCTGCGGGGTAAGACGTGCTTTGTTTGTCCCTACTTGTGGCATCATTAATATAACGGGGGCCGCTTTTTGCAGACGTTGTATCGCATCATGACGATCCACGCCGCAGCGGTTCTTACCGCGAGGTGCCCGACCTTCTCGGGCGGACCCTGAACTTGTTTGGGACCTGAACTTCATATTGATGGTCGATTTGTTGCCACGAATTGAGTAAGTGCCTGTTTTGATAACTTCTCAGCTTTTAGTGCCATGACCTCTCCTGTAACTGGACTGTCAATTATACTCTTTATGATCTTGTAGGATCCTGAATTTCCTCTCATCGAGAGCGTTTGGCCTCTCTTCCAACTCCACCCAAGACAAGCGACCGTTGGGTATGTCTTGCCTATTATCTGTTGTGTGCTATAAACTTTTAATGAATCCATCCAGATTTAGGCTATTTATTAAAATAAATATTCATTATTTACCAATTAGGTGGCCTGCCCCGTCCCCCGTCCTGATGAAGACCCCGCTGCAAGGGAATAATTAGTACCTGCCATTTTCTAAGGGGTCGAAATGTCGACAGCTTTGGTTTCACTTCAGCTCCACCCTACAAAATTTGACATTTATTGTAATAAGTGGAGCATGATGTTTTGATTCAGAATTATTTGAACTGATGTTCGTTTTGTCTGTATTTGACTAAATTTACATAATACAGTGAGGCCGCTTGGCCGTGTTATATGTCACTATTCTCTAACCACACTTCCCATCACTATACCACTTCCCTCCTCCCCAGGGGCACTTGTAAATATTTTGTAAATTATTTATAAATGCATTTTTATGCAATTCAAGATATACCTACATTGTGATTAAATAACAATGTATGCGAATTAATTGTGTCATTATTCTTTGTCATTTTTGTATATATTATGTTTTCGCTTGCTGGGACCCCCTCTCTCAGTATTACAGAAACATCAGCGCATGCACTGTTTGCTTGCCCAGCCTGTTTACACCCGAGAGCTTAGTGGCTTACACCTGTATGCAAGCAGTTGGAGACAAGCAATCATTCTGAAGCTCTGTGAAGAATGAGATCGGACCCAAGACTAGAGGCAGTTGTGTAGTTCTTTAGCCACATGTGAGGCATAAGGAGGAAGCTGCTGCAAGTAGGATACGAAGAATGTTGTATTTATACTTGTTTTTAACCGGTTTAAGCAACAGCAATATGGCATTTTATTGTGTACGAATCCATGGTCTGTATTGTTTGCAGGACAAACGAACAACAGCAATATAGCGGACCCTGTGAGAAGATTATGGCTTCTTTGGGGTTTCTTTTGTTATAGTCTCATTTGTACTAGATAGAGGGTTGTTTAGCACGCAAACCACAAACCTGGCTCTAATCCCACATGGCTCGATGTTTCTGTTATGGAATGTATGTTTTAATTCATTCTTAATCTTGATTGCACCTCAATGCCGAGCTATGTAACGCATGTCTTATCTCAATTTTAAATCTTTTAGGCATGAGCCTATCTGTACCTCATACTTTTATGGTCGTATGACCGAAATCAAGTTTTGGTTACAGGATATGTAACACTGACGTGTTTGGCAGGCTATATTCTTCTCACTCCATTTGCATTTCATTATGCGCTGCAGTGCGGAGGAGTCTTTTCAAAGTGCTTTCAAATAGAAAGAAAAAGCAGGCTGTGGGGAAGCCCACACTTCATCGATCACAGCAGGAACAGTCCTAGAAATCCCTTCAATTCTCTCAGGGTGAATCATGCCAGGCCAGCGTTCACGCTCCAGTGGGGGAAACCACTTCACAGCACAAAGGCCCGCTCTGCTGTGGGCTATTAGCGGGCCAATGGTTTGTCTCGCTGAAGTGGACCCGTGTGTAGACAACGCGGCTCATGCTATTGTGGACACGCGGAGCATGCCATGTACTTGAACAGTTGGATTGAGCCTTCAATCCAATCAGGCTCTGGCTTGCCAGAGCATGGAAGGATGGGGAAGCCCGTTGCACCCGGCGCCTGTCGGTACGCATCAGAGCATCACCGAGCACATGCAACCCGCGGCTTAGAGCCTGGTGTCGGCGAGTGAGGTCAGAATGACATATCTAACAGGGATAGGAAGAGTGAGGGAGGCAGGGCTGTCTTGTTTATGCCAAGCCAAAAATAGGTCAGCCGTGTCGCAATACCAGTTGTCAGCCAGTAGGGTTACCAGATGACTTTAGGCCTGAACTAGAGATGCGTTATAGTAGGAAATTCTCTGATTTGTGGAGGATGTGATAATTAGGGTGGATATATGTTGTGATGTTATTTCACTTCTTCTTGCTTTCTTTAACCCTGTTGTTCAGCCTGCTTGTGAATGGAATGTTATGACCTCATATAATGTTGGGAGCATGATCTCGGTCAGTTGGTGTCAGCAGGCTGAGCAGCTAGGAGGCTGCTCCTGGTGGGCGTACATTCTTGCCTAATTATCATCTTGGCTATACCGAAAGCTTCTGTAATTGGAATTTAAATAACGTTACAACTTGGAACCTACTACCTGGCTTGCTGTTAAGATTCTCACTTCAAAACAATAGCAACATCACTATGCTGCATTTCCATTCGCACAGCCAATCCAAAAATTGTTAGCAAAACTTTGTGTTTTTAAATCCTTGTTTATGAATTTTTTTCCATAGTTTATCACTTTTATCTCCACTATTCATGATAAGGCTGATTGTAATCCCAATTTTTTCAAATGATGCAGTTATGCCAACAGGACTTTGACTACATCACGTGGGCAACTTTATTCATAATAGGCAGCTAAAACTTGTCATGTCCTAATGCATTTCGAGCTTTTTTTTTGGTCCTTCATCAGGGGTAGCTGTTAAATTAGAAAAATCCTCCATTAGTCTATCATATAAACAAGCTGCGTGATTTATACACAAATGCATACAATAATAAAATCATATTACATTGCAATAATAATAAGTAAATTACCAACACCCTTTTCACCTAATAATTCCTGACTCAAACGTTGTCCACAACCCAACAAAAATGACATCCATGTGTTCATTGTGCTAACACCTTAGTGAGTGCTCACTGAACGCGGTACCCTCCCCCACATCCATCCACGATCTCATAACTGCCTTGGTACCCGCGTTACCAAGCGAATCCTCAACTACCCTTCTTCTTTAAAGGAACTTTCCACCTACGAGTGTGTAGGTCCACATCTCAGTATCACCTAAAGTCTAACTACATCTGTGTATCACATGCCCCCATCTCGTCGGTGTAATGATGTATGACATCATAATGTGAGATGTAAAAGAATGTCAAAGATAAAAGTATGTTCAGAGGGGATTAATTAATTATATGTATTGGGTCTAATGGATTTCTTTACAGTCGGCTCACTGTTTCCTGCTCTAACAAACCCTAAGTCCGTTGTAAACCACATAGCTGCTTTTCCTCCATTATTCATCCTAACGTCTCTTGTCTTCATTATCGTTACACCAAACCCAGATTCAAACACCTAACTCCTCCCTCACTCTCAATTTAAACTCCACACGGCACGTGGAGTCCACCAAGCACCTAATTCTGATTACCTTCGCTCCGTTTAAACTACAAGACCCACAATCCTTTATTTAAGAAACCTGACTCCACGCTCGTTGTTCCAGTTCAAACTGTTCCCTCATCATTCCGATTCAAACGCATCCCTTGACATGGCTCAAACTCGTTACTGTGTCCTAATTCCCCCGTGTTACACAACCCACTCTCACTTACGAAGAAACCTTCACCCCTCCTATGCACTGCTATATAAATCATCAAAAACAAAAAGGCCTGAAAGTACCTTCTCGTGTGTCTGCTAATTAACTTTTGCAAAATAAAAACGTTAAAAAATGAACAGTATCCATAACATAACCAAAACAATGTATACATTTAGTTCCGCTATTTTTTAATAAAATAGACTCAAGAAGACGATCCCCAGATGACATTATGGGGCATATTATCAAGAGGGTTTATCTCCGCTTTTTTGGCTTTAAAAGCCAAGAAAGCGGAGATAAAATTATCTCCCTATTACCTAGCTGTCGCTAACACCAGTTAGCGACAGCTAGTAGGAGATAGCGACCATCTTAGGCCCCGCTTTGCATGTCAGTGATATTTATCACTAATGACATGCAAAGTGGGCGTGCCAAGATGTTAGCGACTGGAAACAGTCGCTAACATCGCTATCTCCTATTACCAACTTTTGGAGATATTTGTGCTAAGCGCGAATATCTCCAAAAGCTAACACCTGCCCTGAGCAGTTCTTAGCCATGTTATCCAATGGGAGGTGGATAACATGGCTAAGAGCATTAGCTCGCTAATGCATGAATATCGCGGACTTTTCAGCAATATTCATGCATTTCGGACGATTTTTATTGCTTAGGAGATAAACCTTGATAATATCAAGGTTCCTAAGCCATAAAAATCGCCGCAGCTCGGCGATAAAAATATCGCCGCTAAACCCACATAGCGATAATTATCGCTAGTTGTTGGTAATATGCCCCTATATTTCCTTATCATGAATTATCTCAGCCTCATTTGTGATGATGATGATGATATATGAGCTCTGTGGTCGTTCCAGCTTAACATTCTTATGATGGGTGCCAAAACTGCCAGGGAGGCAAGAACAAATCAATGAATGCACTTTAGAGAAGCAGCATGCACACCTTGCGTTTTTTTTAAATGTACTCCATGTTAGTCACTTTTTCCATATTAGTCATTTTTGTGTTCCATGCTTGCGTGCCGACTGGAGCCGCGCCTCGCCTCAACGCACGTATGTGAAACTCCAGAACAATAGCAGCATCACTATGCTGCATTTCCAACCGCACAGCCAATTCAAAAATTGTTACCAAAACTTTGTGTTTTTCAATCCTTGTTTATTCAATTTTTTGCATAGTTTATCACTTTTATCTCTACTATTTACGCTAAGGCTGATCGTTATCCCAATTTTTTCAAATGATGTGTTTGAGTCAGGAATTATTAGGTGAAAAGGGTGTAGGTAATTTACTTATTATTATTGCAATGTAATATGATTTTATTATTGTATGCATTTGAATAGTAGAGATAAAAGTGACAAACTATGGATAAAATTGAATTAACAAAGATTGAAAAACACAAAGTTTTGGTAACACCAAAGGTGGGTAACACCAGGTGGGTTCCACTACTCATCATGACATGCCCTGCCGGCGCCTTTTGCTAGGGCTGATGCCCATAATGTTGCCCTTGCCAAACTCACACGGCGGTAACGTAGCAGTTAAGGTGTTAGCATTTAAGTGCAGTACAGCCTGTGCAGCACTTCAATGCAAAGTGATCCAACTGGATGTGCTGGTGGGAGATGAGCCCAGTGACAAAGGTGGAATTACAGCCAGCCATTTTCATCTCTAGGCGATGAGGCGGGAAAAAGGCACATACGCACTTTCAGTTTGATCTTCATGTGCAGCGCCTTACTGAAAACTTTGTCTTATGCTTGCACTGTCCAACTGCCTCGCCGTAGCTCAGCCAAAATTTTCAAATTAGAATGACAAAAATTAATTAATGATGCCTGGCTTGATGAGAGGCAACCGTGCTGACATCACTAACAGGATGATGCACATTGAACGTGCCTGGACCCTCAGTGGGCCAGCCGTCTGTGAAAACATACCAGCAGCCACCCGAAGGACAGGTAGATTGATTTTTTAATAATTATCAGTCCCACTGCCAATGGGAGAACATTTTTATAGCCCTGGCTGAGCACCAGAAACCACCGGCACAAATTAAGCACTAATGAGGGTTTGTATTTATGTCCAAAGCAACAGTCCAGAAATAAGCAATTTGGTGGTGAAATTGCATATGTTCCGAAGCACTGAGTTTAGAATGACCAGGTTCGTCATTGTACGTCAGAATGTGGTGTTTTTCAAGTTACCCGTAATATGTTTCAGTACTAGATACTGACACAGTCATATTGCATAATCTTGATATGACCATGCGACATCCAATATTACTTGCGTATGCCTGGCTAGGTGGAATTTAGGAGATCCCATATTGCTGAATCATGATAGCTCAGCAGTGATGGCGAATGCCCTCCCCCAGACACTATAATAACCAGTCCAGAACTCACCATTGATGTTCCGAGTGATCTAGAGGACATGAGCCTCATGGTTCTTCCCACTATTCAAACCAATCAGCCTACATCATTGCAGAACACAGAGATAGCTCCAACTGTAGAACCAAATAGTGATTGTAACAAGGGATCTAGAGAGGAGGCCATTCCAAAAAAGAAGTATGGGCCACAAAACTTAGAAGAATCTAGGTCCAAAACTCCCAAATCTAAACAAGTTAGAGGTAAGGGGAGGAAAGTAGCCGCTCTTGGCCCCGTGGCGGAGAGATCGGGAACGCTAACCACCTCTAGACCACCCAATTTAACCCCATTCTCACAATCCAATGATAACGCGCAAGCAGACACCTCCTCAGATGATATCACACTAGGGGATATAGGCACGTTGCTTAGGTCCCTACTAAGTCCCCTGGAGGCGAGACTGATTAAGATAGAAGCAAGATTAGTCAGTATTGAAAAGGCAACTGTGCAACTCGCCGATGCTAGGAAAACTGACACTAGCGGGACCAAAACAGCAAAGGAGGGTCTTGGCTCCAAACCTACTAAAGGTAATAGTCTTCAGGCAGTAACTAACAATAAAATCTCAGACTCAAAACCTAAACCCACACAACCTCCAAAAATCAATGCAGTTGTAAACAAGGCCCCGACACCCATACAGCAACCAAATACCGTTACCCCTAAACCAGCTCCCCCATCTAAATCAAATCCCACGCCGTTGACAAAAGTCAAGCATGATCCCCCACTTGATGGAGAGAAACCATACACTAAACGAAAATTACAGTTTGTAAACCTCCCACCAGAAGCCGCTCCTTACACCGTAGTTCTGGCTGGGGTTCCTGAACTCGACCCCCCCACATTCTAATCATATACTTCACTCAAGAATAAAGTGATAAATTGGCTCTCGGTTAATAGACCACTCCCGAGAGGAACAGCGAGTGATATTTCTACGACCAAGAGAGTAGCATGGGTGGGGCACACTAGGAAATCCATAAGAGGAGATTGCATCCTGGTCTCCTTTAGAGACCCCAACACAGCCGCATATATTTGCTCTAGTGCTTCAGACGAGGATTTTGGTAATACCATCCAAACACTTCCCCTTTCCTTTTTTTACCCCTCCAATTTATATAACTCAGAGGATTATAGATGGGGCCACCATCAAGAGCTATTGGAGGGTTGGGAAACCTGCCCCAGGGAGATCAATAATTACCCGTCACACAGGGGAAGAACAATTGACTACTTCTCCGGTTATGGGGATGAGGCAGGCTGGGAAACCTCCACTAGGAGGAGGAGGGGGGGTGGTGGCTACAAGAGGGGAATTCCCGGTCCATATAGAACTCACTATCCTGCTTATCTATCCACACAGAATCGATATAGTAGCCTAGAAACGGTAGATTGACAGGTGGCTGAAATGGGGAATGATGCTCGTGCAACTTCCCCAATTGATACCGACATATCTAAACCTGATATTAATACATTTAGGCCGTCCGATTCATGTTCTTCGGTAGTCAGCCCAGTCGAACCGAGCCAGGCTCTAAGCATGTCATACCCCCCTTCACCCCTTGCTATTAGTCCATTGGGTACAATCCACCCTGCCCCAAATCAAAGGGCCCACCCCGAGTCTATCGATACCAATGTGAGCCTACCTCACAATCGATTATTAGACATTACAGTAATCTCTTGGAATGTGGCAGGCCTCTCTAGTAAAATAGATTGTTTAGAGTGGGGCGACTATGTTAGATCTAAAAATTTAATACTTCTACAAGAAACCTGGGCGCGAGAAGAAATAGAACTACCTGGCTTTGCGTCTTTCTCCAAACCAGCCAAATGGGGGGGAAGGGGGAGGCCATCGGGGGGATTAATGATAGGGGTAGCAACGGATTTAGGTTGCCAAGCCACCCACTTGGAGACCGCTTCCGACGATTTGCTGGCTGTCTTACTTGAATGGCCAGACTCTTCAAAGCTACTAGTCATTAGCATCTACTCTAGGCCGACCCAAATGCACAAAGAGTTGACCACTGTAGACGAGTTAGCTAGGTTTCTAGAGGGCACCCCTTGTGAACTCGCCTGTTTGGTTGGGGGCGATTTTAATTCTCATTACGAACCCCTGCCTGGACTACGTGATGGTCCTTCCCTAGACGAAGATTCTTGCTGGTTTATACCTGAGACGGCGGCACCACCCCCAAGGGCCTGGACTCCTCTATCCCTGCAGATAAATGCCCTCACTCTTAATCTGGGCCTTAGGGCATGCAACGGCCGTTGTAAATCGGACATACCTAGCCATCTCACTTACAACAAACCTGGCAGTGAATCCAGACTTGATTACATTATGGTTAAAACCTTTATGTGGCCAGCAATAGTTGACTTTAAAGTTTGCCCAAGAACAGATAGCGATCATAATTCCCTGGAACTGACTTATTCCCTCCCTGCGAGTGAAGATACATTGCAGGGACATGGCAAAGATAAGACGGGCCTCCTACTTGAAAACAACCGTAGGAAAGTCAAGTGGGAGAAGCTGGCTAATAATAAGGACAGAATACCCCGCCTATATGAAAGGTTAATTCCATCATTGGAGAATGCCTTTCATCTAGGCACTAAAGACCAAGATGAGGATATTAGAGGAGAGTTAGCACAAATCCATAAAAACATCATTGGCTCTTTGGAACAAGATTTGTTCACTACTGCAGGGAAAAAGAGTGGCCACAAGCCGAAGACATCTTGGTATAATGGCACGTGTAGGGAGGCTAAGGCTCATTTGTTAGCTGCCATTAAGGGACACCTTAGCAAGGATGAAATCCGTGCTAGGAGAAAAACGTATAAATCCCTCTTAGTGAACGCTAGGGAGGAATGGGACCACGACTATTGGGAGAATCTCGTCAAAGCACTATCAACCAGAGACTCACGCAAATTCTGGCGTGTAGTAGCGAATGGTACGGACGAGTTATCCTCCGCAATAGAGCCCAACATAGCCCCTCTAGTATGGCAGGCCCATTTTGAAACGCTGTACGCGGAGGGAGGTGGGGATCCCAATAGTGATGGACCTCCAAACATATCTAGCCTCCCTGGGGTCCCCTTCACTGAAAAGGAGGTGAGGGAGGCCATCAAAGGCCTAGCTGTGGGAAAAGCCCCGGGTTTAAATGGGGTCCCGGGGGACCTGTTCAAACAGGAACCAGGGATATGGGCACCGTACCTCACACTAATATTTAACGCCATTTTGGGGGGAATGACTGTGCCCGATACTTGGATGGGAGCAGAGGTAGTCCCAATTTATAAAAAGGGATCCCCCCTGCTCCCTTCCAACTATCGACCTATCAGTCTAATAGACATATCCCAAAAACTTTTCGGCAGACTGATCTTAAATCGTTTGCAAGCGTGGACTGAAGAAATGGATATCCTGTCCCAATACCAGGCAGGATTTCGGGAGGGTGTATCCACCACAGATCAAATATTCAGGCTACACCTGCTCTACTGGAGAACAGCAGTAATCGAGGGCGGCAGTCTATACACCATCTTTATAGACCAACGTGCCGCCTTCGATTTGGTTCCTAGGGCAAGGTTGTGGAGAATCATGGAAGAGCTGAATGTCCCTGCAGATATTTTGGCAATCCTGATGAGGCTTCATTCCAACAACTATGCCCGCGTTAGGTGCGGCAAAGGTGGCAAACTAACCGAAAGGTTCCCCGTTTGCAGAGGTGTGAGACAGGGTTGTGTGCTCGCACCCACCCTCTTTTGCATCTTTGTGAACGGGGTTGTTGCCCACCTAAACAGGATTCCCAATTCCAATGCCCCAAAGTTGACTGGCAACAGGGTGCCAGCAATCATGTTTGCAGATGACACCCTGTTGCTGTCTAAATCCCCGATGGGGATCCAACGTATTTTGGATGGGTTTCTAGACTTCTGCTCTGACCGGGGACTGGCACAGTCCAATTAGAACGGGTGCATAACATTGAATACTACGAACATCTAACTTGGACGTCGCACCAGGCCAAAGTGACCATCAAACTGGCTCAGTTGGCGGGTGGCACTTTGCGCCTAGCAACAAAATCACGCTACCGACCACTTACCCCAATTATTCACATATACAAAACACAAGCCAGGGCAGGGGTTACATATGGGGGCGAGCTGTGGGGTCACACTCACCATTCTAAGCTTCAGTCTACTGAAAATAAATTCCTGAGACAGGTAGCTGCCCTCCCCCAGAGTACTCCATTATTACCCCTCAGACTAGACCTGGGAATCAAACCAATAACAGAGGAGCTAGGTCTTAAACCTTTAACATTCTGGAGGCGTCTGTGGTCTAGCCCAGACCTTGTATCCTATAGAGAGGAACTACAGGAATTCCTGGAACTACGGAATATAAAGAGGATTCCTTGGCTGATTTACGTCAAGGGAAGGTTCGAGGAAATGGGCTTTCCGGAACTATGGACAGACCCGTCTAACTCATGTACCAAGATTTCAAAAAAGTAACTCGCGAGTGCATACTACGCTCTGATGCTCACCAGAGCCACCAATGACACTCGAGAGGGGTCCTTGAAAAGCTTATTCCTGAAAGTGAAGGATACCTACTGCCTCGAAAAAACTTTAGACGAGATCTCCCCCCACTAACGAGGAAATTGTTTCTACAATGGCCCTATGGATGCCTTCCTCTAGCTTCGTTCACAGCGTCCTGGACATCGTGCTCCACCGTACCATCTTGCCCAATGTGTGCACACCCGAAGGAGGATGACCTGCACGTGGTTTTCTTCTGCAAGGGCTACGAGCGGAGCAGGAAATACTGGCTAGTCCCGCTACTCAGGAACTTGGGATTTAGATCTCATCAAACCGCCTACAGAGTTTTAAAATCAGACCTCTCTCCCCCAGTAGTTTTTGCACTCTCAAAATTTCTAACTTCACTGTGGTTTATCCGCAGCCGAGTGATGAAAAGACTGGTATAACGGATCCTACCAAAGTGATTTCCCTTTATTGTTTTTTTGACATTTAAACTAAAATATTTTAATATCGGATCACACTATGTTTAATAACTTTTTAACTGTATATATTGTTCTGTATCTTTTATGATCTGTGATCGAAATAAAGATTTTTGAAATGAAATGAAAACATACCAGCAGCCACCCGAAGGACAGGTAGATTGATTTTTTAATAATTATCAGTCCCACTGCCAATGGGAGAACATTTTTATAGCCCTGGCTGAGCACCAGAAACCACCGGCACAAATTAAGCACTAATGAGGGTTTGTATTTATGTCCAAAGCAACAGTCCAGAAATAAGCGATTTGGTGGTGAAATTGCATATGTTCCGAAGCACTGAGTTTAGAATGACCAGGTTCGTCATTGTACGTCAGAATGTGGTGTTTTTCAAGTTACCCGTAATATGTTTCAGTACTAGATACTGACACAGTCATATTGCATAATCTTGATATGACCATGCGACATCCAATATTACTTGCGTATGCCTGGCTAGGTGGAATTTAGGAGATCCCATATGGCTGAATCATGATAGCTCAGCAGTGATGGCGAATGTTGCGTACCGAAGGCATGTTTCAGCATAGTTAATACCAGAATTCTGTATCACGGGACCCAATCAAATGTTTTTCTTGTGCACCTTATTTCAGCAAGATGCAAAAAGAAACATCTGCAGTCACTAATGGCAGATCCTGACTCTAGTATTCAGAATCGAGAACATTTATGCTTGCAGAGGGATTCCAGAGCCATGGAAATTTGCTGGTACCACCATTTTTTAACGAATCTGTGAATCTATATGGAAGTACGACACATTCTCTGCAGCCTCAAGAAGTCCCTCCTTTATATTATGACATTCTCTTCCCCAAACACATGGGGCAGGGAAGGGAAGGCATCAAACTAGCTCGAAAGTGAATCCCCCTGATGCACTGGGATTTTATTTGACCTTTATATCCTGACAAGGACCATCATGCTGTGGCCAGGAATAACGCTGCAGAGGGGGCTGAAATAAGCATTCATTTAGGGAGGATCTCTCCACTAGGAAAACATATTCTAAGTCAAAGATAAATATACAAATACATTTTGATGTGCAAATGTAAATTTCTTGACCCCGTGGGACAAACGTGGACATATGAAATCTACGTTTGTGTAGATGTATACGAGTCTTGGGGAGATTTTTGTGTTCACTGAAAATATAAGCACAATTTGGTGTCATGGATTGATAACTGTGAGAAATTGGGTTGTTGGTTACCTGGGGTGGGAAGTATGGTCAAACAGCAACTACAATCCTTGACAGCGTGAGGCACAGGCGAACCCAAAATAAACCTGTGCTCAACCCTCTGGTTACTTGCGCGAGACTAGTCAGGCTTAACTTAGAAGCAATGTGTAAGGTATTTGTGCAATACTTCAAACAGTAAAATGAAAACGCAACACCCCTCACCAATTTACACAAGTAGAGTACAATTTAATACATAAAACAAGACCAACACAACTAAAATCCAATCAGTTCAACCGGAGATATGTAAGTTTAGAGGTTTTAGGCAAAATAGAGCCAAAGAACACAAGACTGTGGTTATCTGGTTGCGCCATACTAGGACAAAGTCGCCAGTGAAGTGAAGTGCAAGCCAGCCAGCGACAGGGACCAAGTTAGGCCCGCTGAACAAAGTTTCTCAAATACTGGTGAGTGGTCTGCATGGCATTGCTTTGCGAGGTTTCAAGTCATCTGACATCGGTTCCAAGGAAGCTGTGCGACGAGGCTTTGTGGGGCTTGGCATCACTTTGCATCAGTTCCGGGGGTCTGTGCGTGAAGCTTGGCAGGGCTTTGCGTTGCTTGCCGTCAGTTCCAAGAAGTTGTGCGGTGAAGCTTTGTGGTGCTTGGCTTCACTTTGCATCAGTTCCGGAGAACTGTGTGCGAAGCGTGGCAGGGCTTTGCGTTGCTTGGCGTCGGATCCAATGAAGTTGAGAGGCGAGGCTTTACAGGGCGTTGTGCTACTCAGCATCGATTCTGAAGAGGCTGGCATTTAAATGTTGAGTGCTCCACTGAACACAATGAAGCAGTTCAGGGCTAATTATGATTGGTATAGACCTTCTGCTCCAGCATTCCACTACTTGTCTTTCTGTTGCGGGTAGTTGCGTCATAAGGAAATCAATAAAAACGGATATAGTTTCATTCAATAAACCTCTATTTCCACTTCTCTTTTCCCTCTCTTGTATCTCATTATTCATCAAAATAAACTTCTCCCGTACATGCATGTTCTCATTTGTAAATTTATGTATTTATGTATATAAAGTTTTGTATAGCGAAAACAAGACCCGAGTGGGTATCAGAGCGCTTTACATGACGAGGAGTAGGGTATCAGTTGGACCGATAAACAAAAGATACATGTATGTTTGACAAATATAAATGAATGTACATAGAATAAAAAGATTGATCTCAATGAAAGTCAGTAATAAGATGATCAATCATCATAGAGAAGTTAATATGGTTACATTTCCAAAGGCACAGATAAATTGTCGTAGGGTAAAAACTTACAGGCACATGCATCAAGCTAAATTGTGCTCACAAAATTTGTGAATCGCAAAAAAAGCCTGTTTGAGAGCACAATTTAGCTACTCCCAATGTATGAACCCAAAGCAGCGAAAAACCATGAAAATCGCTAAAATTAGGAATCGCTGAATTTACGAACCCCAATTTATCGATTCCTTATCTGCGAATGCCTTAATTGCGAATACCAAAACGCGATTCGTAATTAAGGACTCGCAAAACATGCATGAAAAATCGCAAATAGCGATTCCTACGAAATTTGCAATTTTGCAAGTGCAAGTTAAAGAGGATCACAATCAGGTGGTAACCATGAGTAAAAAAGCCCTACAGGTGCTAATCCTTAGAAACCTATTTAAACTGACCCAGGATGTCTCAGAATCTTTCACAATGGCAGCGCTCTATGTGATGGTGAGGAGGATGAGGCTTAATGCAGCAGCCCAGCGAAGAAGGAGAATTCAGGAGCGCATTTTCACATTGTTGGGACAAACAGATGATGAAATATATGACAAGTAAATGTAAATTGATACTTGTACAGCACACTACTCACCCGCAAGAGTCTCAAGGGGCTTGTACGAATACCGCTGTGGAACCCATCCTGGCTTTCCCTGTGAGGCGTCCACTCCTGGTCACCCCCAAGGTGGAGGCCAGGCATCCTTAGCGTTGTGGGGGCCGTTGTGGAGATTAAGCAAGCTATTTCCCAGAGTTGCAGAGTGGGACTCCATGTTTGGAATAGGCACCGAGGCGAGAATTATCAGGTCCGTGGAATTTTGAGCCCAAGACCTGCCGAGGCTGGGAATTGAACTTTGGTTCCGGGCTAGACCTCTGCATCAGGGTCTGTCGCTCTAATCATTGAGCCACACTTCTCCACATGTACAGGCTTAATGGTGTCTTGATCTTATTGCAGAATTGGGACCCCTAATGCAGCGCCAGACTGGTAGGACCCATGCGTCAGGCAGTTTCCAAGGGGAAGTAGCTGTAGCTGGAGGGGTGTCACAAAGCTCCCTTTCAGGTTTCTTTAAATCTTTCCTGAACACCATGATGACAAGGATCCACAACCACATTTCCTTCCCCACAACCCACAGGAATTGAATAAGACCAAACTGGACTTCTACCAGGTAGCCCAGTTTCCATATGTAATAGGTTGCATAGATTGTATGTATGTTGTCATTTGTACACCAGCAGTGAATAAATACATTTTTAGGAACCGTAAATCCTATCATTCGATCATTATACAAGTAGTCTGTAATGCTAACTATATCATAACAGACATTGTGGCTCAAAACCCTTGAAGCACACATGACTCCTATATATTTCGACACAGTGGCATATACACCCGTCTGCTCAGGGGTGATTTTGGAGAAGGACATCTGCTTGGTAAACATATATAATGATTCCTCTCAAACAATGGCCAAATGCCAATGCATAACTGTCACTAACCCTTTGCTCACTACCCTGTAGGTGACAGTGCATACGCCATGCGGAACTACATATTGACGCCATACCTCAACCCAGCCACCCCAAATGAGCAGAGGTATAATGCAGCGCAAATCGCCACATGAAATGTCATCAAACACACCTATGAGCTGATGAGAAGTCGCTTTCGCTGACTCCACAAGACTGGCGGAGCATTGCAGTACCGGCCCGAGACCTGCTGCAGGATTGTGGCTGCATGTGCCATGTTGCACAATATTGGTACGAGGAAAGGCATACCCATTGAACTGTCCGACAGTGAGCCTGAGGAGGACAACCAGCAAGGACCACAACTACGTCCAGCACATGGGGCAAGCTCAGCAGAAGGGCGAAGGAGACGTGCAGATATTGCACAACATTATTTCTGAAGTGAGCAATGATGAGACACAACACAGCATGTTTGAACTGTACTGTATTTACTTGCATTAAACC
Source organism: Lissotriton vulgaris (assembly GCF_964263255.1). Classification (NCBI taxonomy): domain Eukaryota; kingdom Metazoa; phylum Chordata; class Amphibia; order Caudata; family Salamandridae; genus Lissotriton; species Lissotriton vulgaris. The sequence continues at coordinate 163,475,245 of NC_141689.1, forward strand.
ATGTAGTTGTGTTCAAGCACACATAACCGGTGCAAAGTAGCACCTCATTTTCAGACTTGGATCTCAGTCACTAGTATGGTGTTGTTAATAGTTACTTCACCATGGTTGAATTGTTCTGCCCAGGTCAGTCTATTTCTTCCTACCATGCACCCCCAAACGCCTTTCGCCGGCATCATCTTCATCCCTCATGGAGGCTCCGGAAGGTGTTGTGCTCTGACTGGTGCACCTCCTGCAAGTGGGGACTGGCACTGACAGGCTACATTGCTGCCCGTAGCAGTAGCAGCCTGGATTTGTTCCACGGTATCAGTTACCCGGACCAGTGCCTTGGACACATCCCCACAACAATGGCTCATTTCTATCTGCATGGCCACGGACGGATGGGACAGCAGTGCAGTGTTGATGCTCAGGTGATTGTTAGATTTAGTAAAGTCTTCTAAGCACATCACTAACTGGCGATGCCTTCTTCTCTGTGTCACCTGGCCCTCCTGCATCACCCTGCTCAGCTCCTGCATGGCCACATTGGACTGCCTGTTGCCTTCCACTGCAGCTGTTGTGAGTTCTCTCACACAATCGCTCATGACTACAATGTTGGTTGCATTTTGCTGAGTTGTGCCTGCATTGACATCATATGTTTTGTCTGCAGGCGCTGCACCCTCAGCATCTGGCTCTCCAGCCCACCCCAGACATTTTGACTGTGGTCCTCCTGCGATGTGATGCGTGCCCTTGACCTGGGCCACCGCCTTTGGACTGTGCTGTGCCGGACCTGTGACTGGGGTGTCGTTGTGGCGATACCTCGAGGCTGGCTTGTCTCTGGAGCTGGTTCACGCTCCTCCTCATGTTCCATGGGCTGCAGTGGTGGTACTGGGGCCCTGCGTATAATGGGGGCAGGGGCTGGGCTTTGTGGGGCCACAGGTGTTTCCACGTCTGCCTCAGCCAGAGTCTCCTGTGTGTCTATGCATTCACTTTCCTTTAGACTCTCCTTCTGCTGCATCTGTGATATTAAACAGTGCAATGTTAATTTGTTGTAAGGGTAATGTCGTGTCACATTAAGCATACTTTGGGTCTCATTAAATTACTATCTGTCACACAGTGTTCACGTGTTTAACTTTCTTATAGTGTGTTTGCCTACCAACTTGCCTAACCTGCCTGTAACTCCCATAATGCATTTGGGTGTTGTAGGGAAATGTGGACTGGAGTTAGTATCTGTACACTAGAGCTGAACTGAGGTGATGTTCATATTTTGATTTGTCGCTTGAAATGGAAACTTGCATGCATCTTACCTTGTGCAGTACTGGCTGCTCCGGGTGTATCCAACTGGGTCACTCCCACCACAGCTTCAGGCTGGAGTGTGCATTCAACCAGGTCCTCCAGGGGTGTATTTCCAGGCAGTGTTGCTGGTCCCCCTCCAGTCTTCTTAGCCTCCTTCAGCCTGTCCGCAATCCTCTCCTTGGCCCGGCGGCGCAGTTCGTACCACCTTTTTTTCAGGTCGTCTATTGTGCTGTGGGGGACCACCACTGCATTCACTTTATACAGGATCCTGAGCCATATTTTTCTCTTCTCTTCCTCCGGTACCTTGAGAAACAGATTCCCAAAAAGCTTTTTGTTGCTCCTCACGACCTCCTCTATGAGGTTTTCAAGTGAACTTGAGCTTGTGTTTCCTGGTTAATGCACTCTCCCTGGATTCTGATGATTCCATTATTTTGCACTGAACAGGTTCTGTAAGCCAAGAAGTTGCTTGTCCTGCTCTCCTCCCGTAATCAGCCTCCTTCTCTCACTCTCTCTGGGCACTGAATGAAGCGCAGGCTAGATGACTTCCTAGTTGTATAGTTATTTCGGTATGTGGGCGTCGCAATTGTATTATCGATATTTGCGATAGCGATTTTTAGCGATTTGGTAAATATTTGCTAAAACTGTCATGCATTGGAGACAGCAAATTCTAAATAGCGAATCTTTGAAATTCGCTATTTACGATTCGCTATTTCTAAGTTTGATGCATGTGCCCCTTAGTCATCAAAAATTTTGCTTCTTTATTTAAAGCGTCGGTAGAGGAGATTAGGCGAACATCCGAAGGTAAAGAGTTCTTTCATCGTTAGAGTGACAACCGAGAATGCTCTTTCAACTGTTTTCTTTTTGTTGGGTTGTTCGAGTTTCAGAAGCAGGGTGTGCGAACTTTGCGAGGGTCTGCAGCCCCCTGATTTATCTAGCTTTTGAGACAGATATATGGGGGTATTGAAATGTAGCGCTTTATGTTTCAAGCATGCAATTTTTAATTGGATTCTTGCTTGGTATGGCAGCCAGTTCAGGGATTTTAGGATCGGGGAGATGTGTGTACTACATTTTGTTCTGGAGACAAGTCTGGCTGCCACATTGAGGGAGGCTCCTAGAGGGGTCAACTTGTATCGAGGTAGGCAACATAATATAGCACTACCGTAGTCCAGTCTGGGCAATAAAGGGACTTGGACCACTTGTTTTAGGTCTTCATGTGAGGTAGGGTTTAAGTTTCCGTAGAATGCTCAGTTGGTAATTCGCTCCTTTGGTGGCAGCATTAATGTGTTCCTGAATATTCTAGCAGAATCTATGATGTGAGGGGAGCAGTTAAGGGCTGAATGATGATGTTTCAACAAAAGCTCGATCTTAGGGGTGTTATTCGGCAGTGAGATGAGAAGGAATTCTGTTTTGTGTGTTTTGCAGGATGAGATTGAGAGATATGATGTCCTCAGGGGAGGCGATTCTGAGATACATCTGAGTGCCAACACCGCACATATAATAATAGATGTTAACAGATTTTAAGTGATTTGCTAGTGGTTCCAGGAATAGATTGAAAAGAACAGGGGAGAGGGAAGATCCCGGTGGAACATCCAGAGTGGTTGCGTGGGGCTTAAACAGCGATTGGTTCATTTTGGCTCTCTGGGCTCTGTTTAGGAGGAATGAGGAAAACCATTGCAATACAACCCCTGGTAGGCTCATCCTGTTTTTTCCAGTAGTTTCAGTAGACTATCATGTTTGACAGTGTCAAAGGCTGCCGACAGGGCAAGCAGTATCAGAAGGCATGACTCATTTCGATCCAGCATTTTTAGAATGTCCTTGACAACATGAGTAAGTGCAGATTCAGTGCTGTGACCTTGACAGAAACCTGATTGGTGTTGGTCAAGGAGTTGATAGTTGTCTCTGTGATCACAGAGTTGGATCTGGACACATTTTTCCAAGAGCTTTGCAAGAGTAGGGATGTTGGAGATGGGTCTGAAGGTATTAGGCTCAGAGCGATACCAAAGGGGATGATGGATGGAGCGTTTAAGGAAATCAAACACTCACCCCTAATCAACTGATCTGGGTTTAATCCATCATCATTCTTTAGCTCACTCCACCACCCCAGTTCAGACATGGCCATTTCCAAATCAGTCTGACCCGGTACCTCATGGGAACAGTCCAGCCCGAACTGCCAATCCATGTCTTCCCTCGACCCGAAACAAGCATCGTGGTACCGGTTTTGGGTTTATAACCCTCATCAGCCAGGCTATCTTGAATCCAGTGGCAAAGTGAGCAATTTAGGATCAGAGCAGTCTGCGTGTTTTTTTTTAAAGTGGGGTTACTTGTCCTGCTTTTAGGCAATCAGGGATAATACCTTGATGTAGTGAGGCATTTACAATCTTAGTCCAAAGTGGAAGAATACATGTTTTGATCTCTTTGAATATAGCCGGGGGTAGCAGGTAAGCAAAGTGATTAGATGGGTTTAGTGATGGAGTGAGGATGTAGCCTTATGGCTAGAGCGGTCGATGTCGAAGCTGGGGAACCGGGTTCAAGTATCGGCAATGACGCTCAACAACCTGTGATTCTGGGCAAATCACTTAATCTCCCTTTGCCTAACAAAAATGAATGTGTCCTCACGTAGGGTATCTGCTGCTATGTAAAGCGCTCTGATACCCGATGTCTTCGGGTGTAGTTCATGCTATGTAAAACTCAAAAAAAAAAAAGAATGTTGTAGATGTCTCTTTTACTGATTGTTGAGAAGGTGTCCCAGGAGGCAATGTTTTTGTAGGGGTGCCTGGATGGAACGCTCACTTGACTGCACTGGGAGGAGTAAGAGAAACTAGGGGGAATATTATCAAGGGATTTATCTCCGCTTTTTTGGCTTTGAAAGCCCAGAAAGCGGAGATAAAATCATCTCCCTATCAGCAACAGGGTGCTAACACGCAAATTCGCATGTTAGCACCCTTTTTCTCTACGCTTCCCCTTGCATCTCTAATGAGATGCATAGGGGGCGTTCCAGAGAAAAATAATAGGAGAAATGTTGTTAAGCTACATTTCTCCTATTATCAAGGATTTAGCTAACCCTGTTAGTGATAAAAAAGCAGCGCTAACCGCGGTTAGCACTGCTTTTTTTACACCTGGTATTTTCCTCACTTAGCCATGCTATCCTATGGAAGGTGGATATCATGGCTAAGTTTGTGAGCCCCTATCACCAAGCTAACGCCAAACTTCGAGAGATTATCGTTGGTTTTCCAGCAATAATCTCTCAATTGGCAGTTAGCGCGAGGATTTTTATCACTTCTGAGATAAACCTTGCTAATAGCAAGTTATCTCTGCGATAATTTCCGCCGATGCTTAGCGTTAACCTCATCGCTGCTATTCTTATTTTTCCCCTGTGCTGGGCCCCAATGATAACGGGTGTGGTCATGACGGAACCATTCCGTCATCAGCACAGCTCAACCGTGTCTGATGACGGAATGGTTCCGTCACCAGCATCAAAGGGGTTAAAAAATTTGTTGCTAAGCATCGTTAGCGATAAATATCGCTAAACGTTGTTAATATGCCCCTAGATGAGGCAGCAGATAGCAGTTTGTTCGCTAGTTGTAGTTAGTTCTCTATCTTTGTAGTTTTTTCTATGAAGAAGGTGGCTAGTTCTTGGAAGGGTGCTGGATTGGTGGTCTAATGGATTTGATGCGTTAAGTGTTTGCTGCTTGACTATTTCGAATCGTTTTTTGGGCCTATTTCTGGCTTGGCCAAGCTGTGCTCTGTGGAAATTAGCTTTTATTTGTCTTATTCTTCTGTTGTATGTGTTCCTGGTTGCTCTTAAGCGTTTTAGAAGTTCCAAGGATGGGGAATGTCTCCAGGCTCTTTCTGCTATTCGTAGGTTGCGTCTTTCGGTGTTCAAGTTGTTGTTGAACCAGGGCTTTGATTTTTTATAGGATATGTTTTTTTGTTGGAGGGTAGCGACAGAGTCCATGACTTTCAATATGAAAGTGTTATAGAAATCTGTAAGGTCCTTGACATCATCTATATTGGTCTGTGAAATCAAGGTATTATTGCAAAGGGTAGTTAATTTATTGTGGTTTATATTACTAAAATTCCCTTTTCAATTTTCTTCGGTTGCCCTTGCATCAGGGTCATCCTTGAATTGATAAGGAAGGTGATGCAATAATGGTCTGTCCAGTCACAGGGGCTAATGGACTCCAATGGCCTTCATCCTTTCTTTATTCTCTTTTCCATATGTGTGTCTCTGATCATAATTAATGAAGGCTTCTATTTCAAAATGGCTCATGTTAGTTGCCACTTTGCTTTGTGACATGTGAACATCTATTTTCTAGTCAAACAGATGAAGCAAAATTGAAAAAGTGCGATGCGTATTTTCCTCATTTATGGCGAAGAAAATAATATTTTGTTCTTTGAGATTGTGGTGGAATTTTATAATTGCATGTGGGCTTTTTAGTTACAGCTGTGAGTGCCGGCAGCCAGTAAATCTTATATGCTCTTTTGAAGGTCACTGTTGAAACTTGCTTGTAACAAAGTTTTGTATATTTTAACGAGACTGAACTTGCTTCTTTTTTTTTGTCTTCACTTGATTGGTTGACTGTTTGAGAAATTACATGTTATAGATAAAGTTAGAATTCTGTTGTTTTAAGAACGTGTTTGCAGCTTTATATTCAGTTTCCCTTCAGACTCTCTTTTCCTCACACTAGAGTTTCAGGTCCCTTTCACTTGCCTCTAGAATCAGATGCTTTATTTCTGCCTTTAAATTCAGATTCCCTTTTTCGCTCATAGAGCATAGGTTTGCTGCAGCTTTTCAAAGGCTGTCTGGCACAAAACAACTACCTGTACCTTTCTTAAGCTTTCTCTACCTTTCCCTAGCTTAGCAGTTTTGGTAGTTCCCCTTTATTTGATACAACTTTATAAAAGTTATTGGCATATTACCAAGAACGGCGTTAAAATTATCGCCGGGTTAGCAGCAGAAAACTGCTGCTAAAGCGGCGATAATGGCCTTGATAATATGCAATGGAGAATTCCAATAGAAGCCCATGTTCACACCAGAACATGGACTTCTATTGGAATAGTTATGACTTATTAAATGTAATCTGGCAACCCAATGTTATTCTATGGGAGAGGTAGGCCTTGCAGTAGGGAAAAACACATTTAAGAGTGTTTCACTACCACGAACATGTAAAAATGTAAAAGTACATATCCCACTTTTTAAATACACTGCACCTTGCCCTGTGGGGTTTTTAGGGCCTGCCCTCTGGGTGACTTTTCTGTTTTAAAAAGGAAGGTTTATGCCAGGCAGGAGTTTTAATTTTGACAGGTGGAAATAGCAATTAAAAACCAAGAACACAGGCTGCAGTGGCAGACCTGAGACATGATATAGTACTAATTTACTGGGGACTTAAAAGTAAATTAAATATGCCAATTGGGTGGCAGACAATTTCACAGTGTTTTAAGGAGAGAGTACAAGCACTTTAGCACTGGTTAGCTATGAAGTCCTAAGGCCAGCAAAAACGAGATCAGCAAAACAGGAGGAATGAGGCAAAATGTTTGCATGGAAGACCACCTTAAGGCTGACAGGTCTAACACTTTTATCTTCTCACTCACGCTCAGCCAATTTCACCCACACATGTTCATGTTTATTTTTCTTCATGTTCACCCCAATAAAGTTAGTGCTGTCTTTGTGGCTTGCAGTGGTATATTTGCACTCAGTGCAGCCCTTAAGTGCCAAGGATTCCATGACAGTGTCAACTCTATCATTATCGAGGCATGCTAACGATCTCTGAGTTTCAGCGTGATTAACCAATTTCATTACTAACTATAAAGCATGCAGTGGGTAAAAAAACGCTAGCATAATTGTCCAATGTGAATGGCATGCGTATACCTCTAGTGGAAATTAATCCGCTGGGTGACGCCCGCTCTTTAGGGAGTTAAAGTGAGCGTTGCGCAGAGGCGGCATGGTTGCCGTTTAAAGAGGTGTGCCCGTTTATCTAGAATATGTGAACCACCATGCAACATAAGTCAGTGGGGGAGTTCCAAGAGGCGGTTTCATTCAGAATAGCCTGTGTTTGGTGACCGAGGAACCCGTGCCTCATATTGCGCGCTGGTGGTACCTTAAGTGTGAAATTGTCACACTTCTCAGATGTTTTCGGGAGTCGAGGGGGCTTTACTAAAAAGAACATCAGAGGAATCATTATTCATTATTCACTGGAGTACTTGCGGTTTGGGTTATGGGAGGTAAACCGGAGGTCCAATCCTGATACCTAATCCTCCATGCCTCGTGCGCTGCTTGTGCTGACACTGCTCCCGTAAGCCGGAAATTACACGCTCTTGCTGCCAGGTCTATTTTGAGCTGACAGAAGAGAAAACTGAAGACAGGCTTGTTCACTCCAAAAGGGTCTGTTTTCTAAAAGCGGAGTTACTCATAATTAAATTTAAGGGGGAGAATAAATGTAAAGAAACGGGGAACATCCTTTACAACGCGGATTTTCCTCCGCACTGCTTTTACGACGCGTCCGTTACAACGCAAGTCGCAACCACGACTTGCGCTGGAGGGCGCTAGAGGATTAAGAATAGTATATTTACTATTCCAACACCTTCCCTAGTGTCCACGGTAACTGGTGTTAGAATAGTAAATTATACTATTCTCAATCCGCCCCCCAACGCAAGTCGTGGTAATGACTTGCGTTGTAAGGGACGCGTTGTAAAAGCACGCGTTGTGACGGTACGCGTCGTACCGTCATACATCCGTAAAGAAACAGATTATGGTTATTGCATTTTGATCACGGGGGTGTACAAACTGATGGGGAAATATGGTTATTGAGTCAGCTCTTTTAGCGCGAGGGGATCTTGATTCGATAAATATCGAGAGGGTTACTGTGAAGGGAGGGTTTTAACATAATAGGAAATGTCAGAGAAATTGGCTACGTATGAAATCGGGAGGGTGTTGGTACAGATATACGTGTATTCTGTGTAGCCAGGTTGGATCGTTTCATGATTCATGAATACGAGAGTTATCATTTTGCCAGGCTCAGCCAAGGTATATTATCATTCAAACCCTCGGAATCTGACTTGAGTCTATGGACCCACCGTTGTTCTTTTTCAAAAAGGATCTTCACTGCATTCCTATCTCTTGTTTCTAGAGTTTCCAGAATGGCGCTCGTCTACTGTGTGGCCCACTTCCACAAAATGGTTGGCCATCTTGGTGGTACTTTTTTTGCATTTGACATTGCTGCGATGCTCACAGATCTTCTATTTGGCCTTCCTGCATGTCATCCCGATGTATGTCATGTTACACGGACACGTTATCATGTACATCACGTGACTGGTATTACAGTTAGTGTGGTTCCTTAAAGTCCATTTCAAGTTTGGGAGAAGTTTTAATTCTTTTGTCGGTTGAGTGAGGTTACACACCGAGCAGGAGCCACAAGGGAAGTGTCCTGTAACTGGTGGGTTGCCCCATAGGCCTGTTCTTTCCTTAGGGTTGTGAGGGGGTGGTCTCTTGTGGACGAGTATGTCCTTCAGATTCCGGCTTCTTTTGTTGGCGAACCTTGGTTTTGGCCATGTCAAGGTACCTGATGTGAGTATCCTCCAGTTCTTATTGATTATCTTTTTGACGTTATCAGTCACAGGGCTGTAGGTCGCTATGCATGTCATTAATTCCTCCTGTGCTGGTTTGACAGTTGACTCCAGGGGGCCTTCTCTGTTCTGATTGCGGGCTCGCTTCTTACATTTATTTATCACCTTCCTTGGGTAATTTCGATCCACAAGTTTCTGGCAGAGGTCATCCGCTTGCATTTTATATTCCTTAGTATTGCTACAATTCCTCCGTAATCTGAGGAATTGACTGTAGGGGAGATTTTCCCTCAGAGAGCATGGATGAAAGCTATTGAATGATAGCAAGCTGTTTTTTGCTGTTGCTTTGAAGAAGGTGCGAGTTTGTAAAGTTACGGCTTCCGCATAGATGGTTAAGTCCAGGAAATCCAGGCTCTGTTTGTCAGCATTGTAAGTGAATTTCAGACATTCATTTCCAGTGTTTATCCAAGAGTGGAAGTTCTGTAGACTTTCCATATCTCCGTTCCAGATTAGTAAAATGTCTCATTCTGGATGTGTGTCTCCTCACAGGTGCTGACATAAAGCCCTGCCACACTTGGGGCAAATGTATTGCCCATTGAGGGGCCATGGCATTGTAAATAGAGGGTCTCTTTATACTGGAAGTAATTCTCCATGAGTGCAAGTCTACAGCATTCCAGTAGGAAGTGTCTTGGGGTTCTATGTGGCCAATCCATGTTAAAAATAATAGTCTCCAGTGTGTCCAAAGTTTTCTGCTGAGGCAAGCTCGTATAGAGACTTTCCACATCAAGCCCTACTAGTAGCATGGTGTCTTGTGAGTATTCCACTCCTTGTAATTAGTTAAGAAGGTCACAGGTATCTTTTAGATACGTGGGGGTCTTCTGAACCAGCAGTTTTATGAATTGGTCAGCGAATTAGGACAGGGGTTCCAAAACTGAACCTAGCCCTGAGACTATTGGTCGTCCCGGAGGGGGTATTCGTGCCTTGTGAGTCTTGGGTAGAGAGTAGAAGTAGGGAATTTTCGGGGCTTTTGTCTCTAGATAATCAGCTTCCTTTTTTGGGATCCAATTGTGGATCTCTGCTTCCTCAACCATCATTGCTATTGTTCTCTGTAGTCTGATGGTAGGGTCTACAGCAAGGACTTTGTAAAATATGTCGTCCGCAAGGAGGTCCATGCATTGTTTATCATAGCCGTCTGCTGTGAGGAGAACTACTCCTCCGTCCTGATCGTCCGGTTTTATAATGATTTTACCATCATTCTTTAGCTCGTTAAGGGCTAGTTGTTCTGCCCTTGTCACATTCTGAAAGGGCTTCCGGGGATTCAGACTGAGTTCATCTACTTCTCTCATTATGGCTTGCTCAAAGGTTAGGATCTCAATGGGTACTTGAGAATTGAGTGGACAAAAGGTGGATCTATTTCTCAATGTGGTATCACGATCTGGAGTCGGGGAAGGTTGGTCCTTAAAGAAAGCTTTAAGCTTTAACTTGCGGCAGAATTCTGCGAGTTCGCATTTCGTCTTAAAAATATCCAGGTTGGGGGTAGGAACGTATCCCAGGCCTTTGTTTAGAATGTTTTCTTGGTCATTGGTGAGGACCTTGTCTGTAAGGTTCACGATGAGGGTGTTGTGCCTGACCCTGTCTTCGCCCTGGTCACCCTCCTGGTTTGCACCTGCCGGGTCTGGTCGGACCACGTGACTCCTCTTCTCCTTGTTCTCTGTTGTGTTTGGCCATTCTCTAAAAAAGCCAACCTCACCAGGCAAATTGGGCTGAAACATGCCGGCCACTTTTTAATCATTCACTTTTGAGTGCGTTTGAATACATTATACATTCGCTGAACGCATAACTTTTTAATACCCAATGATGGGCTACCCGAATCCAGACCGAATAAAGTGAAATATCTGGCTGTCCGGGTATTTTAATCAATCTGAGCACTGTCCACATCACTCGATCACTACTGTTTTAACCATGGGTAGAAACCTCCTAGTGGAGGCTGCATAACCAAACTGACCCTATGATTATGCACACACGTGAATGAAGAGCGGAGAACCAACATATACCGCTACCACGACTTTCCCATGACGTGCATGAGGGTTTTTTATTGTGAGACACCCCACATAGTTCCTGTATACCCTGGTTGTACAGGACAAATGATCCTTTCCCTATGATTAGAAGAGATTGAATAACAGGAAACTGAATGGATCAGAACTTCCTCCTCCCCCACATGATTGATAGATGCCTTTCAACTTAACCACCATCTCCACCAAGGCCATATATTGAAATTCACTCTGAAAACTCCCAGCTGCAGCATTTTGCAATGTCTCTCATAAACTGACAAACCTCATATTTGGCATTCAAATCTTTACACCCTCACTTCAATTTGCAATCTCATTGAACTTCCATGCGCAGTGTGCAAATGTTTCTACCCTCTAGCTTTTGCCTTGTCTTTTACTTCAAAGCCTTTCACTTACTCGTTTGGAAGCTAATTGGTTCTCTCCCATCCCAGCTCTTAGCATCTAACCACATCTGTTGGTGAGTTCCCTGTCTGGCTTACTTTCTCTCCACTTGCTAGTAGAGGATTCTAGCAGATGTGTAACTCTCTGAGTGCATCTAATGCCTCCAGGTGAGGCAGCAGTAACACCACACCTTCTATTTCTTGACCTAATCATGTGTTTTGGGGAGAAGTGTACCCTAATCACAGAGTACCCTATTCTATTGTGTAAATTCAACAATACACAAATCATGCTAAACAACTCTCTTTCAGTGTTTACACAAAGTTAAGCACTTCTCTCATGCATGTCATCCTTACTCCTATTCCCAAAATATAGCTCCTTCTGGTACTCCGTGCTCTTTGTTCCACTTTTGATCACATGAGTCTGGCTCCTACTAAGCGAGATCTGGCTTGACAACTTGCTCGACAGGGCAAATCTTGGCAACTGTCTTACTGCCACAAAGGCTCTGAACCACAAGGGACAATCACAATTATTAATGTGGGTGTAGAGATGTTGTTACTACCTGCTCTCTTTAACATATATCTACGTCCACTCTTTGACCTCCATCAGGTGTGTGTTCACTTCTGCTTCAGCAATACCAGATCCGAATAAAGCTCTCCCTTGAGCCATAGGATCCTAGAGCAGATGCTGTGGAATTTTAAATCTGTATTCACTCTAAATTCTTCCAGCTGGATGCTGGAAACATGGAAGCAATTCATGCTGTCCTCAATCCTCCCTTCTTCCCACTCAAACCACAAATCACCTCTGGTCCCGGCCCGCAGGTGTCAGGTGCAGGTAAGAGCTCTAGAGCAGTGTTTGATGGTCAGATTTCATTGGGACTCTAGGTGAAAGCAGTGGTTAAGGATCTGCTTGAATCATCTTAGCAAAAATCAGCCTATCCACTCCCTCCTCACAAACACACGCCAGGATAAAGACGTAGGTGCAGCACCCCTCTCCCAGTTGAATTAGTGAGGCACTCTCTGATATGGCATGCACAGAACTTTTTTTTGTTGGTTTGCTGTGAAGGACTGGGTTATTTAAGACCCAGCGGTGCCAGGGGACAACACCTGAAACCTTCGTGGGTAACCTGCTCCGGCGTACGAAATGACAGAGACACGGGACACTTCCTTTGGCGTCAAAGATTCGAGGTTTATTTACTGCAGGGAACACAGAAGTCACAGGAAGTACAATGAGTGTAAGTTCGAGGAGACTGCTTCAAATTGCTACTGTGGATCGCTCCTTTTATACAGATTTCTCCCATAGGGTTACGTGGTACACAAAGGTTTACAACTCGGTTCCCATAATTATCCTTGAGAGGGGTCACTTTGGTCACTTTGATACATTCAAGGTCCGGAGCATAAGTGCGGAAACATTTGGCGGTTCCCAACTGTAAAAACCCATCTTCCCACCATTAGTACATTCCAATCGGCAGTAAAACAGATCGAAGAAGGAACAAGGACAGGTGCAGAGGAAGATGGAAACAGTGGGGAGATCGAAAAGGGTGTAAAAGGGGAGGTATCGGGAAACACGAGCTACAGGCATCAAAGGGACGTGCCTAATGAGATGCACGGCTGAGACAATAGACCGGCACGGCAAGATGAGCCTCGAGCGGGGACATCTGCCTTACAGTATCATCCCCCTCGTCATAAAGACACTTTCAAAGGACATGTGTCTTCCGCGGATGTCTTGAGAATCCCAGGGTCGCGAAACGGACAACGTCCGTTCGCTGGCTACTTGAGGGCAAGAGACAAAATAGATGCGGTATCTAAGATGGAACCCTTGGGTACAGATGAAAAACCCACGTAACAAACGAACGGTTTAGGTTAGCACAGCGAAACTGCGTACACCCACTAAACTCGTCATTTGCGGTTCATAGATACCAGACTCGACCATATTCGTGCGAGTCAAAAACACCACTTACAATCGTCACGGAACCTCAGACGCTCCTTTTGCCCTCATGTAGGCAAGCACTAGTCGGAATCATACTCGATATTCATCAGACCATCTAGATGTTGCTGTAACATAGCTCTGTCCAACCGAGCTCCTTTGGTAATAGGCAGCTGTCTTATACACGTCGTAGCACAGAGGCCACATAAGGCAGGACCACACTGAACACAAAGGCAACACGTGAACAGGAACGCCACAACAACTCCGATAATCATCAGAATCTTCCGACCCCAAGTCGACATCAGGCCCCAAAACCACCCAAGTAGCGTCCAATCCCCTACATCCACGTGTATGGATTCAGAGATCTTATGCAACCTTGAGATGGCTTGATAGACGGTCGGAGCGTTATCTGGAATGAAAATACAGCAGCTCGAATGGATCACCTTACATACCCCACCTCGATCTGCTAAGATCACGTCTAAAACCATACCGTTTTGTAACGTCATAAGCCTATCCGCCTGAAGTTCTGTGGTGATATTACCAAGGGCACTGGCAGTAATATTAGCTGTCGATTCCACCACTCGAGTCAACTGTCTCAGGTTCCTACTATTAACCATAGGCCCCCAAAATGGGAGGAAACCCTTGAAAAAGTCTCCTGCCTCTTGACCGGCAGTGTCCTCTTCGCTAATTACGCCTCTCACAACTCTAGTCTTGTGATAGTCTGCGTCTACAGTGAACGTCGGAGGCAACAGATTTGCAATAAAACATGAGCCCACAAAGCCGGAGGGCAACCATGCATACGCACGATCATGGCAGACAAAGTATGTACCCTTGGCGGCCAGAAACACAGGGGACGAGACCATCGGCAGAATGTAATTCTCGGTGCAAGCACTCTCTCCAAGTCGAGCTTTCGGTCTTCGGCCACGACCCATTAGACAAAAATTACCAATGTGGGGTACGACCCATATCGGAGGCGAGCTTTTAAGCTGTTTTTCACTCGTGAGCGCACTATACTCGACCTTACTCAGGACCCTATAGGCTTGTACCTCTTCCTCTGGGATGAGCGATGGCTCATAGATATCTCTATCTAAATCTTCTATCGCTATAGACAAAGGCTTATGATACGAGCCAGGGCCAAAGTAGGGAGAACGTGGCTCTCGACTGGGGTAAGAATCTAGTGCGCTTCGAAACATTGTTTGGAATGCTCGAGCTGAACCCTGGGAACTATACGGTAAGACCAGATATGGAATTCCCTTATCCGTGGTATGTGGCATCAGCCCACACACCCAACAATTAGTAGTATTAACCACTAACTGGTGCTGATGAAGGAGCTGAATAAAGGAATTATTTCGGAATTCTGCACGTCTAGCCTGCTCGTGTTCAGGTAGGATATGGAAAGAATGAGGGGATGCAGTGGAGGTAAGTTTAGGGTCAGAAGTAGGAGTAGGTATGGCAGAAGGTAAGAAGTACGACATCATGTAATACACCCCACCCGCCAATAGTGCAGAAACAGTCAAAAGCAATACGAACATTTGAAACATAAAACATTTGGTACGAATAAGTTGTTGCAGTTTGAATCTTTGCGCCTGAGCTTCTTCCAAGTCCATCAGCTTTGAAAACGCCATCCCCTATGACCGTCCGCAACGTTTCTTGACGCACTTCGTTCTGTGTAGCAGTAGTCAATCCCTAGGAGTTCCCAGGAACCGACGGTCTTTAACCTAGCGTCAAGACCTACTAACCAGAAGGAAGTACACGCGCGGCCCTACGGCCTTTATTCACAATGTATATGCAAAAATGTCTCTCAGCTGTGGAAGCAAAAATACATATGGAACGAAACTCAATATATACAAAAACAATTACAATGATACGGGTGTTCAGACTGATCGTGGAAAACGGGAAATGCAATTGTCAAGGGACAAAACGAAATCTTTTTATTTGTCCTTAGTGCTGGATCGCAAAAAGTATCGAGTTTTCCCAGGACGTGTATGTTCATCAAACAAAGGATCCGATGAGGGAACAGAGTCCTGCTGATCAGTCGAATGTTCCGGTCTTGAGTCTTTTGGTGGCAAATGTTCAACAATGTCTTTCTGCTGCACTGAGGATTCTCCGACAGGTTGTGCGTCGCTAAAAGGTACAAAAGCCGACAATCCTTCGGATTCAGCTGAAGCAATGCCTCTCCTCACCCACGAGTCTGCCGGTAAGGGTATAGGAATTTTCTTCGTATGGGTGGCATGCACCCAATTTTTTCGGCCTTCTAAATGGACGGCAGTTCTCGTGGCAAGGAGGACCTGGTAGGGTCCAGTGAAGCGGGGTTCCAAATTCTTCTTACGGGCAAAGTTGCGTGTTACCACCCAGTCTCCGGGCTGGAGCTGGTGGCCTGGACCCTCCGTCTGCGTCGGCAGTGCTTCGTAAACCTGTTGGTGAATTAACCTCAGTTTAGCAGTCAGATCATGAAGATAGTCAATCAACATTGGATACTCAAGACCAGAGAACACATCCGGTCTAGGGACCCCCCAAACATTCGCAGGACGACCGAACACTATTTCATAGGGACTAAGCCCTACTCGGGAGTGTACGGTTGCCCTAGTTGACAGTAAAGCTAAGGGTAAAGCGTCAGGCCACGAAAGACCAGTCGTAGCCTGAATCTTCGCTAGCTTTAGTTTAAGGGTGCCGTTATACCCTTCAACCAAACCAGCTGACTGGGGATGATTGGCGCTATGGAATTTTTGATTAATTCCAAGGCCCTTACACACACTCTTCATCACACTCCCCACAAACTCACTTCCGTTATCAGACCATACAATCCGAGGCATTCCATACCGAGGAAAGTATTCCTTCAGTAGGATTTTCGCAGTCGACAGGGCAGTATTGTCTTTGAGGGGGTAGGCTTCAATCCATCGGGAGAACGCGCAAACCACAACTAAAACATATTTCAGGTTGTTGCATCGCTCCATATGGATGAAGTCTAATTGAATCACCTCAAAAGGGCATGAAGGGGGAGCAAAATGGCCAGGAGGTGTTGGGGTTCCCTTACCAGGATTGTACAACATACATACCATACAATTCTTAACCAACCGTTCAGCACATTTCGTGATACCATCATTCTTCCACACATGGGACAGCAACTTACAAATACCTTTCACACTAATATGTGCTAACCCATGTGCCATTGTCACAACAGCTAGCACATACGCATCCGGCAACATCCATCTCTTATGTTCCGACAAATCAACCCAACAACCATTCGCATCCAACTTTCCCGTACTTTCTTTCCACTTCGTCTTTTCAGTCTCGGTGGCCTCATCTTGAATCGCTTTCACACTCTCGATAGTGTCCTCACACATACTAGTCTCTGTAGGCCACCTAACCGAACTCGTCACATACATTCTAGTGCTAAGGTTCCGGGCAGTCTCCTTAGCAGTCTCATCCGCAAATGCATTACCACGACCAACATCATCCGTCACCTTACGATGTGCACTGCATTTAACAATCGCTATCTGCTTAGGCAACGTAAGTACATCCAAAAGATCATTCACAAGCTGTCCATGCTGAATCTTCGTACCATGTGACGTCATAAAACCTCTCTCTCTCCACAACCGTCCAAAGCTATGGGCAACGCCAAATGCATATTGGCTGTCGGTAAACACATTCACACTTTTCCCTTTCGCTAACACACGCTTTAGTAAGAGCAATCAGTTCTGCAGCCTGGGCAGAGTTCTGATTCAATCTCGCAGCTTCCACAACAGTATTCAAAGTTACAACAGCATACGCAGTAGTCACATCACCATTTGGCAATTTAAAACATGAACCATCCACATACAAAGTTCCATCTGGATTTTCCAAAGGAGTGTTTTTAAGGTCCACTCGACCTTTTGTTTCCTCTTCAGTCCTCAAATAACAGTCATGTTCTGCTATTTCATCTGACTCCGTGCTAATTGGTAACAAAGTCGCCGGGTTCAGAACATTGCAACGTTTTATCTGAATATGACTTGCCAACAGCGTCAACTCGTATCCAGACAACCTCGCACTCGTCAAGTGCTGAGTTTTCGTACGATTCAAAAGAGTGTCGACTGCATGCGGAACCATCACCGTAAGCATATTATCCATGACCAATCCTGCTGATTGTCGGATGGACACCGCAGCTGCCGCTGTTGCTCTCAAGCAACTCGGCAATGCTCTAGCTACCGGGTCCAAGGTCGAGGAAAAATATGCACATGGACGTTGCTTACCACCAAAAGGTTGCGTTAAGACACTCAAAGCACAACCTTCCCTCTCGTGAACATACAATGTAAACGGCTTACTGTAGTCAGGGGTACCTAACACAGGAGCCGAACACAATGAGTCACGCAATTCAGAAAAACTCTTCTGATATTCTTCCGTCCATGGTAAAGGAGTTGAAACATCCTTGCACGTAAGAGCCACCAATGGTTTCGCTAGCAATGAAAAATTTGGAATCCATTGCCTGCAATACGACGTGATACCTAAAAAGGCACGCACGTATCTTTGGGTTGTTGGCACAGTCATTCGCGCAATTGCTGCAATTCTCTCTGGGGTCAACCGCCTTCCCTCCTTTGACAATAAGTGACCTAGATAGGTTACTTCTTGACAACAATATGGGAGTTTAGAAGGTGACACCTTGTGATGTAAGTCACAGAGATGTTGCAGCAACGACACCGTAGCAATTTTGCAAATGTCCTGAGTATCTGCAGCCACCAATAAGTCATCGACATATTGGATTAAGGTCTCTGCTTTCTTCGGCAATCGGAATGCTAAAGAAAGCATTCTTCAAATCGATCACCGAAAACCAAGATGCAGAAGCTGGAATCAGAGTCAGTAGCGCCGTGATGTCAGGCACAACAGGGAACTGAGGAATCACAATTTTATTTACTTCCCGTAAATCAATAACAAAACGATAAACAGGCGGTTTCGAAGGATCAGTACGTTTTAGAATGGGCAGTACAGGGCTGTTGCACACGTTTCCCCGCGTTTCTTCAATAACATCTTTCTCGATCAGATCATAGATGATCGCTAACAGTGCTCGTTCACCATCAAGAGAGATTCGATAGTGGGGAATACGTGGCAATCGTACATTAGATTTCAGCTGAACAACATAAGGGGAGATGTCAAGCAGGCCCACATCATTGGGACCTGTTGCCCACAAAGATGCAGGAAGAGAACTCAATTCCGGTGGAAGCTTATCGAGAGACAAGTACATAGGAGAGACAACCCTCTCACCTAACGTAAGCTTTACACCCGCAGGAGAACAATACAAAGTTGCATACAAACGTTTTAGCAAATCCAGGCCCAAAAGATTTTCACCACAACCAGTAGTTAAAATCAACGGAGCTTGAAGCTCACGAGGCCCAATTGTAAGGGGCAAAGGGCGCGAAACTGGATTGCTAACAGGGGCGACAGAGAATCCAACGGAAACATTTGTTAAGCCAGACAAAGGTGCGCCAGGGAGTTTCGAATGCATTATGGAACTTTTCGCTGCACCAGTGTCCAACAGAAAAGGCTCAACGACGCCCGATGTAGCAACTGCGACGTAAGGCCCTCTCTGATCAACCGGAACTGATACCACTCCCTCTCCTTGTCTATGGCTGTCCTAGTAATTACTGTCGTCAGTTCCCTGATCGACGTAATAATCATCTACATTGTACTGCGCAGATCGTCCTTGCGATGATCCACGGTGGTCAAAACAGTTATTGGAATTTGATGAGTTATCTGAACGATCATTTTGAACACCACGACCCCTACCACGTGATGTCTGCTGAGAACCACCACGACTTCCTCTAGATGAGTTACCACTGTTACGATCGTTTAGAACAGGACAGTTGAATTTTAAATGACCCTCCTGTCTACAATAGGCACACTGATTGTACCCTAACGAAGATCTTGGGGAAGAGGAGTCATTTCGAGATTGCGACCTATTCGATTGCGACTGCGATCTATGTTGCTGAGAAGCATTTTGATTCGAACGCGGAGGATAGGCCTGCTGCAACAACACTTTGGTTTTAAGTTCTTTCGTCTTTTTATCAGCGCTGTCGTTCTCTTCTTTTTCTCTGTTCTCGTAATACTGTGCCGTAGCCAATATTTGAGCAGATGTAGAGACGGCCCACGCACTCTCAGAATTTTTTAATTAATTGCTCAAATCGGGCAATAAGTTAGAAACAAATTTATCCACAAACAACCGTTGACCACCCTCAGTGCCCATATCCTGACCACTATGGTCGATGAATGCCTCCTCAAATCTCGTAAAGAAATCAGAGACACTCTCGTCCTTCTTCTGTTTACAGGCTGACAATTTGTCCCAGTTCACCCTCATAGCTGGCAGAAGTGTTTTCATTAGTGTAATTATTCTTTGAGGGAGATCAGCAATCAACTGCTCTGGTTTAGCACCACCAGTTTGCAACCCATCCGCCGCTACAAGGGCAGCCCAATCACCACCTAATTCGTTTGGATGATTTTCCTGACGAATCTTAGCCCATACCGGTTGAGGTACGACATTGCCAAACAGCATATTGATATCGGCAAGATTCATTATCGTAGCGTCTACGAGCCTCGGCAATTCTTTATAGTACCCTGCAGGATTTTTGCGAGGGTCAGGCAAAGATTGTTTCACCTGCAACACTTCCGATCGTTTCCATGGGAGATGTATCCACACTCGCTGGAAGTGTGCCACTACCGGAGGTTGAGCCCCAGGAATAGCTGGCATCCATACGGGAGGGACTTCACGCATGGGAAACTGACCAGACGCATCTAACTGTCTCTCAACGTCCTCAACGAACAAGGCCTGAGGTATCGGAGTAGGACGGAAAGATAACAACCGCTCAACAGCGCGTCGAACGTTGGTATCCACTATCATTCCGCTCGAGAACTGAAGCTGTAGATCAGACAAAGCGGTCAACACATCATCAGATGCATCGGCCGATATCTGGTCGCGCAGAACCTTGCACATTTCTTCGAACACGTACCTCTGTGTCGGTACATTAAATTGACAGAACGTATCAAGTACAGCACGTGGAGGATTTCTAAGAGGGTACGTCATCCAACCCATCGCCATGTTATATAACGCAGCACGTTCCCTATCACCGGGAAGCTGACTACGTCTTTGAGGACCGTCCGAACCAGCGGACCCAAGAACAGGGCCAAGAGAATTGAAAAAGCTAGCCGCAACCGGAGAGGTACGACATCGAGTAGATGGAGAAGTATAGCATAAGGGATTAACAAGAGAAGAGGTAGAAGCAGAAGAAGCAACAGGAGTAAGTAGAGTAGGAGCAGTAGCGGGAGCAGGAGTATGTGGAAGCGGAGGAGCAGTAGGAACAGCAGTAGGCAAAGGAGCAGGAACAGCCGGAAGAACGGGTACAGTTTGGGCAACAGGTTGAGGAGCAGGTACAGGGGGAACCACAGGAGGCGCGGTACCCTGTACATATGGAGGTGGCGACTTCATAAGATAGGACATTAAAGGATCCTCAACTAATTCTTCCTTGTTATCCGACTCCGTAGGCAAAACAGGATAGCATTTATCTATGGACATACGCTGTAGCCTATCAAACACTTCCTTTTGCTTATCCTCCTTATCACGCTGAAACTGCTCTGCTTTCTTTACAATGGCAGCAACACCATCTCTCTGATTGCGTTTAGTCTGTCTGATCTCTTTCTGTCGGGCTTCTTTACGCCACAACCGAAAGGCATCAAACATGGCCGGCCTTGACTTTTTCTCAAACAATTTAGCCTCAAGATTATCTAAGATCGGGGTCTCAAAACTACCATGAGGTGGCCAACTAAGGACACCATCCCTTTTAGTGTAACGAATCCAGTATTCATTAAAAGTAATCGGGCCTAGCCCGTGCTTACTGTAGAGCTCATAAGTGGGAGTTCCAACCGGAGGTATCGGACAAGAGTCCTCCAGTCGGGAATCCGTACCACAACGTCTAAAACAACTAAACAGAGTACTGCGACCAGGCATCTTGCACACTAGCCGAGTTCCACAAACGTCAAGGGTTACGGGATTTACCAAGTCCCTGCAAAGAGCAACAACCCTCGGTCTTTGGCGGCTGCAGTCGTCAAATATCACAACAAAGTACCAAGAACCACAAATGCAATGGAACCATGCAACAACTAAGCAACCACAACCAAGAACTCTGGGAGCGACCCACAAATACTTAACTCAAAGATCGATGGCGTCACCAGGAAGGCCCGTCAATCGTCTCGCTATACCAAGGTCTACGCCAGGCGCCAAAACAAGTCTACAGTCAGGGCAGCAGTCCGTCGCAGCCATCAGGAGGCGGGAATCTTCGCGGGAAAAGTCTTCGGGCCACTTATTTCGACAACAGGATCGATGAAGCGGAGTGCACCTTCCCTCGGAGATTTCACACGAAGTTCCTCACGATCGTCGGGCTTGGACCGGTACCACTGATGCAGCCCCACGTTGGGCGCCAACTGAAGGACTGGGTTATTTAAGACCCAGCGGTGCCAGGGGACAACACCTGAAACCTTCGTGGGTAACCTGCTCCGGCGTACGAAATGACAGAGACACGGGACACTTCCTTTGGCGTCAAAGATCCGAGGTTTATTTACTGCAGGGAACACAGAAGTCACAGGAAGTACAAAGAGTGTAAGTTCGAGGAGACTGCTTCAAATTGCTACTGTGGATCGCTCCTTTTATACAGATTTCTCCCATAGGGTTACGTGGTACACAAAGGTTTACAACTCGGTTCCCATAATTATCCTCGAGAGGGGTCACTTTGGTCACTTTGATACATTCAAGGTCCGGAGCATAAGTGCGGAAACATTTGGCGGTTCCCAACTGTAAAAACCCATCTTCCCACCATTAGTACATTCCAATCGGCAGTAAAACAGATCGAAGAAGGAACAAGGACAGGTGCAGAGGAAGATGGAAACAGTGGGGAGATTGAAAAGGGTGTAAAAGGGGAGGTATCGGGAAACACGAGCTACAGGCATCAAAGGGACGTGCCTAATGAGATGCACGGCTGAGACAATAGACCGGCACGGCAAGATGAGCCTCGAGCGGGGACATCTGCCTTACAGTATCATCCCCCTCGTCATAAAGACACTTTCAAAGGACATGTGTCTTCCGCGGATGTCTTGAGAATCCCAGGGTCGCGAAACGGACAACGTCCGTTCGCTGGCTACTTGAGGGCAAGAGACAAAATAGATGCCGTATCTAAGATGGAACCCGTGGGTACAGATGAAAAACCCACGTAACAAACGAATGGTTTAGGTTAGCACAGCGAAACTGCGTACACCCACTAAACTCGTCATTTGCGGTTCATAGATACCAGACTCGACCATATTCGTGCGAGTCAAAAACACCACTTACAATCGTCACGGAACCTCAGCTGAGTCCCTCACAGTGCACTTTATAGCAATTTCCAAGTAGGGGTGTGTTTGTACTGCCCCCGCCTGCAGGGTACTCCTGGCAGACACCACACTTGAGCTCCCCTGATGGGGAAGATGCTTTGAAGAGCACTGTTAGGAAACCACCACTGGGCTTAGCTTACTATCATTCCCATTAATCACTGGTTGGCTCCTGGTTGTGCCTGGTGGCACACGAATCCCTCGGTCCTTACTTACCTCCATGCCCAGTATGAGGAATACACGGGAGGCAGATGTGGACACAGCAGAATTGCCCGTGTTTTGCATCGCCCTTTAGTGGACGGGAAAGGGACAGCCTTACTTTCTAGGATGGGCCTGCACATAAAAGTAAATCTCAGTTTGCAACTTCAATAGTGAAAACACAGGGGTGCGCTGTATTGTAAATGCGACGCCTGCCTGCATTTTGGGAAAGACGGAGTGTGGCGCTACCAAATTTAGCGCAGCACTGTGCTCCGACATTTCCTTGTACATATGCTCCTAGGTTCTCTACCTCCCTTTCAACCTTCAGGAAAAAGGCAAGGACTTGTCACTGTTGTTAGGCTGCTTTCATAGGACTGGCAGTCAGAGCCCCACTCCCATAGTGTGTTCTCTGTGAATGCACTCAGCCATTATATCGAAATGACAATGATGATTGCTTTGGAGTGGTAAAGCATTTCAACTCATTTATTGTAAAAGTCCATCCATTACTTAATGCAGAACAAAGTAAATGTCTACATTTTATGATGGTGGTAATGTAGTGGAACTGAGTCAATTTTGGCCAATGCTTTGATCACGTGATGAGCTTCTCTGCTCAGGCGTCAATGATCCCAGGGTTCAAAGTGAGCAGCACAGCAGCTCGAATGCACGTAAAAGCCACTGTAGAGCACATGATGCACATGTGAAACCATGGAATATTGGGTAACAGTCCCGCTGTGTACCAAAAAGTGAGTTGCACATCTCTGTTAGTAAACATGTGGCAAACATGTGGAGTGAAGCTCTGTGTAAAAAAGTTGTTAAAAATGTTTATTATTACCTATCACATACCTTGGAATTACTATTACGAGAATTCATTCATTATATATATATGTATGTAATTAGAATTGTATTTGTTCTTCTGTTAATGTGTAATAGCGATTTTAATGTTTGAAGATCCTTGTTATAGTATTTCATGAACATTTAGCTACCAAATAACAATAGCATTCTGGTCTAATTGGTACTTGTCTATAATTTGAAGTGTCTTTTCAAATAAGTGACAACAAGCATCCTTGACTGACATGTTTAAAAGATGGATACTAATGGGTTGTCACTAATACAGAATCAGGAAGACAGAAAATCCTTGGGAGATATGGTGCTCTGGTGGAAAATGAGCTATGCTTAAAGGATCTCTCCTTTACAATTGCTTTGTAGAATAGGTATTGCAGATCTTGAGAGTCAATCAACCTATCTCATCAGCCTATGACAAACACCGAAATTGCAGCAAACACATACTGGTGTCCTCGTGACACTTACATATGACAGCCTGATTAGTCAGAAGTTAGTTTATCAACCTTGCATAACCGACCTCTGCTGCGGACACATGGACTCCAGAGAAACAGCTACAACATCTCAAGCCTATCATTCAGGTAGCAGGACTCGCCGCTGCTTTGTTAAATGGTATTGTATTGTAGCTTTGTTAGAGCGCTCTATGCCCCTGACATGTAATGTGAGGCTAGAGTGCTAAGTCTTGTGCAGAACTATTGGCTTCAGGGGTTTACCCTCACCTAAGATGGCTGCCATATTCCAACACAATAATACCTCAGTTGTACAGGTGGAAACCATCTATAACGGGATTAAAGTGTTTTCTCCAGGCTGCAGTACAGTCATGTAGTGTTTCTGGGACAGCTACTCCCTAAACCTACACAGTTAACAAACAATATGTCAACTGAAACATTACCGATCGCATTCTGTGTCTTCAGCATTGATACCACGCGGGACTCAGGCGTGCCACACCTGTGAGAGTCCGAGGGATTCTTCAAAAGGCAGGTGAAGGATGTCAGGGACCTAGGAAGATAGTGTAAGAGGACTGAGCAGCAGATACATGGGTGTGACTAGAGTAGCAAACAGGCAAAGATGCAGGCAGCACCAGGGAAAAGACTGACTGGGGAGCGTGCTGAGCTAAGTAGCTCAAGGGGAACTGGTAGAATGAGGGAAGCCAAAAAAGCAGAAAGCACCAAGGAAGCAAGCAAGGGATCAAAAACCAAGCAGCAACAGAGTGAAAGGGGCTGTCAAGCTTCCACCTCTGGATATGTAGGTGAAACAGAATGCTAGAGAGACTTCTTCCTGAAATGCACATCATCAGATGATCCACCAAAATACACGTGTTACCCTGCAGTGCACAAAAGCTGTTCATACAGTGGGAATGTACATCTCTGAATTACATTACAACTGCATATTTACATTGTGGGCACTAGACTATTGATTATGAGTCAAGTGTACATGACCCTTGTTCACATCTAGGTCCCCAGATTCCAATCGAGCATCTCCTGTCTGTGAGGGCACTCCCTTTGTGATTCTTACACATGTAGGAACAGTTCAGCTTCTTGGACCCATACCCAGCTGTCACACCCATTACCTGCTAGCATGGGGAAGGAAGTCTGGGGGATATTAGTAGTACTGGGTGATTGAGAGCCACAGTCCATGTGTATATGTGTGTGCAGGTTCAGACTGGCCTATAGTGTAATCGCACAGTGCCCGATGGGCTGGTAGGACAGGTCATCGTAGGGCCCGGTTTTCTTTCTAGTTTGTGAGCCTGATTTATGGTCAAGTGAGCCGGTTTTTGCTGTTTATTTCCCTGATATTGCCACAATCATTGCCTGCAGCAAACACACATGCACGCAATGTGCCATATTTTGCAAACTGCCCTTACAATGTGCCTTCTCAAGGTCAACACTGGTCTGATTTGCAAATGCGTGCCACTTTTTTCGCCAGACCTATTTCTGCCCCAGTCCGACCTTGTGAGTGTGCAGTTGAGAGAGCGCAAACTGAACAAAATGCATGAGTGCACCTTAAGTACAAGTTAGTCGCACAAACCATAATAGAAGTGCTTGTAAGTGTCGAAATTACATTTACCTATACTGAGACTTGTGTAGTTAACCTAGAATTTTATAGAAGTGGTACTGACGCAGAAATGTGTGGAAAATATATATTCTTAGTAGACGTGATTAATCATGATCCATGTTATGTAGCTGCTAAAGGAGGAATGTCATGCTGCAAAGCATAGAGGGGAACAGGCCTCATGGCCAGGGCAGAATGGTTTGGAAATGTACGCTTATGCATAAACATGGATTGCACTAATGTTATAGTAATTTGTTTATTAGTTAGGTTTATATTCCATAGAAGTGTTTCTCATAACCAAAGAATAAAGTGTTAACATGTTATTTTAATTCACGAAAGGATTTGAAGAGAATAAAACCTCTGCGAGAATGGTTGTAGGCCTGAAGTGATAAAAAGGGTTTTCTGATTTGCACGTGCTGGTACAGGCCGAGCTGTGTCGAGAAATAAGTTGCAAACTTCTGTTAGAAGTTTATGAGAATTGGGATCCAAGCTGCGGACGTCTGTCTGCAGGTGCGAGGGGGTTTAGATTAAAGTTTGATGAATAGAGCTCTGTTCGAGAAGACTGGTACAGACATGGAGGAGGGTTCAGGAATGTTTGGGGGTATCAGCAGGCTGGAGAAGAAGCCTGAGAAGCAAGGTCAACGCTAAAGACGAGGCCCAGAGGAAGATCATCATGGAAAAAGCCAGAACCGACACCACGTGAGGGGCGTCTCGTGAGGGGCGTTTCAACTGTAATTGTGTTTTTGTATTAGGGACAGCACCCCTGGGTGGAGTTAGAGCAGATGCCTGAGGACCCTTCAGAGAGCGGATGGGTAGGCAGAGAGGGGTCATGACTGGAGATCGTAGGTTTCACCTAAAGACTAAGAGTGGGTGATCTTCTTAGGAAGACATTCACAGCTGACACCTTTGATAGGTTGGGATCTTGTTAAGTAGGGATACCATCTAGTACAGAGTAGGGACAGCCTAACCTGATTCCTTCCTTCCCTTGTAAATGACGGATAGATCACAATTCGTGTCTATGCTTGCAACCCTGCTGATCTTGGAACTAGTACTTGTAGTGTTCTTTGCTCGCCTAAGAGCTTTTAGAGAACATATGTATGTATTAGTGCCTCTATATCTTTTGAATCTCGTTTTGAGATGCCTGTATTTGCAGTTATCAATGACTCTGTAATAAACCTTTAAAACTTAGAAGTAGTATGTGGTTTTTCAGAGTTGAGCCCATTAGTAGTAAAGCTAACCTGGTATTGGATGCACTTTCTTTCCTCAATGACAGGCAATAAAGATTCAGTCGACCAGAACGGGGTTTGGATCTGGAGTGGAAACTAGAGATCAAAAATCCCGCCCTTCCAGTTGGTAGCTATAGAGGATGGTTGCCTTCTTGAGGAAGGTGATCTAGGCCAGGTTAGATTACCCCAAGGCCCCTAGAGATCGATGATCGGAAGAACCGCCCGCCGAAGAGGGTGCTGACGGCGCGAGAAAGAAAAGCAGCAGTGTCGGTCGAGAGTGAGTATAAAGGGTCATGCGTGTTAGATTGCGGTGTTTTTGTGATGTATCTATGTTGTAATGTTATGCGGAGTTGAATGCCTGTGGAGTGACTGTGGAACAGGTTGTGAGCGCGCGCAACCGGTGCAAATCTTAAGTTCAGAAGAGAGCTTAAGTGGTTCGGGTGTATCGGACATCCAGAGTAATTGTCAACCAGTGTGAAGGGGGTCATGAGGTACCATTGATCGCCCGCAGGACCGAGATAGGGGGAACGTAAGAGAGAGTGTGTGAGTAACGGACGCTGGTCGGAAGTTACTGTGTGTAAGCAACCTATCAGAGAGACGATTGCCTGAAAAGGCATTTCGTCAGTTGTGGTGACAATTACAGATAAACTGTGGACGCACAGGCAAGAGAAGTGATCGCTTGGTCGGAAGAAATCACCTTTCAGTGTATGAATGGGACGCATGCGTGACCGAGACACAAGCTGAGAAAGGAGGGGAACTGCTGCGAAGGGGAGACGAGTGACGTCAGAAAGTGCCGCGCTGGGATTGGCCGGTACAGGTGAGACCGCGCTGTGATAGGCCAGCTAGCAAAGCAGCGCTAGGATTGGCGGATTGTCACCAGGAAGTAAACAGAATAGCGAAGCAGGAAATTGTACGTTTAATCATGAAATGTTTTAAATGGTTAAGGGCGGCGTTTAAAAGAGATAGGCGGAGATCTTATGATGGGGAAGAAGCCCCGCCGGAGGGTACACCGGCAAAATATATGGCAACGAATGTTGGGTTGCATACTATATTGTGGATTTCAAATTGGTGTAAGATTACGGAAGGGAATGAGGAACTGACGTTTCCAAAGTACGGGACGTTTAGATTAGAGGTGTTACATCGATTAAAAACAGTTATGACCTCAATGAGACCTCTGCCTAGACCGACCCAATTTGAAGCCCTCAATGCATGGATTAGGGCGGCGCACGATAGAAACCAGAACAGGCGTCAAGAAAGGGTGAAACGATCGGTAAGAGCAGTGCAGGATGCCAAATGGGATGCGGATGCTAAAAGATGGAGAGTGCATAACCTTGAAGTAAACAAACTGTACCCAGTGATAGAGGTGGCGCAAAACAGAAGCCCACTAGAGGAAGATGATGAGAGCGAGACAGAGGACAGCCTGATAAATAGGTTGCTAACAGATAGGCCACCCCCGTACAATAGAGAGACAGAAAATGCCGAGCCCAGCAGAGGAGGGGGGGCTGGCATAGGGGAGTATGGACCACTTCCTATCACAGATTGGGATCCCACTGCAAGTAAAGAATTGCCTCAACCTAGTCCGGTGCAGAAGGTAGTCGGAAGGTTTGTGGTACAAAAGGTGCCGGAAACGGAGTGTGCCACATCCTATGCATTGCCAGATGCCCTGCAAGTACCTGTTACTATAGGTCCTATAGTATCGATTTATGACCCAGAAAGAGCCAGAGGAGAGGAACAGGTACGATTGGACAGGGAGAGAGCAGAAATGGCGAGGAGGAACGAGACAATCAATTCCCCGAGACCGCTGTCAGGACCAAGGGATTGGAGCACCTCAGTACATACAGCAGTAGATCCCACAGGAGATCAGGGGGGCCCGAGATGGCCGATGGATCTGAGGGGATCAGGGCCGAAATCCTTCCAGGAGTTAAGAGAGTACATGAAGGAATGGGATGCGGCAGTAGAAGCTCACAAGAGCCTGATAGCAGCGGAAGCTGAAAGGGAAAGCCAAGATAGCAGGATCCAGACTCACTGCGGGGCTGGCGAAAGCAGTCCAGAGTGGGACAGGAAGAGTCAGGAAAATAGAGAAGATACTTGTCGTACCAGGAGTGGAGGTAGACCAGTACTAGAAACCAGAAGCCCGGAGTGTGGGGGGGTGTCCCGCCCCGTTCACAGCGAAGGGGACAGGAGAACGCAGGAGTATAGGAACAGCTTTAAGTGCACCCACTATGTGTCTGACAATAGTGGACAAAATGAGAGTTGCGAGAGGTCTCGCCATGACCCCTGTGATCACGGACATGAACGGAATCATGGGGACATGGGGAGCCGAGAAGGAGCTTACCAGATACTGAGTGACACTAGGCAACGAGGGAATAGCGACAGGGTGGAAAACAGCAGAGAGTCCTATCATGGGGCCAAGGATAACAGGCAGAATGGACAAAATGAAATTGGGGGAAATAGGGCAGTGTTTCACCACCCTCCAAGGGAAGATGGCCGAGCATGGGACTTAGAAAGATGGGAACAAGGGAGGACTCTCCTTGACGCCCCTGAGCCTAGGCGTAGGACTCGGAGCTGGGATGGGAGAGATACCAATGAACACCCTAAGAAAGACATACTGCGAGCCGAGATAAAAGCAAAGAGACTCGATGTCGCCAGTCTAAGATCAGATCTGGATGACATGGTAGATGGTACCCTGCCTTTGGAGAGAATGGACATGTACGAGCAGGATGAAATACTGTTCATAGCAAAGGACATCACTTGGAAAGCGAGAGCAGCACATGAGAAATTAGTTGAACTGGCAGGAAAATACATGGTAGACTTGTCAAGGACCAAAGCATTACAGGGTAACCACAGGCTACACTATTCAGATCAGGACCTAGATGAGAGAAGGACAATAGGATTAAAAACACACATAAGGGAATTGATCACTGGAATAAGGACATGGAGAGCGCTGGATAAATGGGAAGAAAGATGGTCCAAGAAAGGGACCGTCAGGAGAAGCATGCTTGGGATGTCCCCAGAGGGAGGGCTGCAGAAGATAGAGGCATACCCTTTGCGTGAGGTGGCAAACGGGAGCTATGTGCACGTGCCCTGGAGTAGGGGAGACTTAGCTGCCTTTACCAATTCCTTCCCTAAATTGAGGGAGAACCCAGTGGAATGGTACAAGCAGGTAGAGAGGTTCGTAAAAATCTCCAAAGTACTATGGATTGACCTGAACACCCTGTTTGACATTGTGGTGCCAGGAGACTTGTGGTCAGCATGTAAGGTTAGTGCTGAATGACCCACAGCAGAAACAGAGAGGGATGCATGGACCAATGGACCGTCCGAGACAGTCATGACAAAATATGAGAGAGTGATGACTTGGCTGAAGGAAAAGGTGCCAATGCAGGACATAGATTGGGTCAAAATAGATCGAACTAGGCAGGAACCCAAGGAGACAGTTCATGAATATTATGAGAGATTGTTGAAGGCGTTTAAACAATATAGCGGGTTGGACGTAATGGATCCTAAAGACATAGGGCAGTTTGTGTCTAAATTCGTTTTGGGCTTAAGACCGGATATTTGTTTAATGATTCAGCAACACTTGATTTGTTGGCAAAACAAACCTTTGGACGAAATTCTGAGGTATGCTAGGTACTGCAGTGATGAGATAGATTCAAAGGCCAAAAAGCTAAAAGAAAAACTGATGGTGGTACAGGTGCAGTCAGCTGGTAAGGGTGGACAACAGCAACAGGGAACAGGGACCGTGGGCAGGAGACGGGATAACCAGAACAAGGGTAATGAGGAGAACTCCAACTTTAGACCTAGGGTAGACATTGCGGCATTGAAAAAGACGACCCGGTGCCATCAATGTAACGAGGTGGGACATTGGAAACGCGAGTGTCCCTACAACGTTGAAATTGGAGAGCTAGAAATAGAGGAGGAAGAGGTTCAAAACACTCCAGGGAAAAGGGCAACAGCATACCAAGGAAAGGTGGTCATAGGGGGGACCCCAGCTCCACGAGCCCAGTTCCCTCAACCACCCAGAATAGGGCCAGCGGGAAAGACCTTTAGACAGATGCCTCTTTTCGTAGGAGGAGAAGAGTGTTACTACGTTGATCCCCTAACGGGACAGAGAGTGGAGAGAGAAGACTGTACCTTCGGGGCCGTCTTAGAGGTGGACCAGAGGGGACCATACGTCGAGGCCGAAGTGGCAGGGTGTCCCACGACGTTCTTAGTAGACACAGGGGCCACTCGATCCACGATAAGATCAGCTGTAGTTCCAGGCCTGCCAATGTCAGGAGATACGATTCAAGTGGTGGGGGTCGCAAACAGGAGAATAACAAGCCCCCTGACAGAACCAGTGCTAGTGAAAATAGGGAAATACAGCGATGAACATCAGTTTGTGGTTTGTGATTCTAGCCCTGTATGTCTATTGGGAAGGGATCTATTGTGCAAGTTAAATTGTACAATATACTGCACACCACAGGGAGTTGAGGTACTGACTAATGATGATGACGCTGACTACAAGGTCGCAAACTCAAGAACGTGTGTGGAGCTGTATCCCACTTTGACAGTGGATGAGCTTCCGTGGGATCTAAGGGAGACTGTGGCACCAGAAGTGTGGGATTTCACTGGGGAAGAGATTGGACTAGTCAAGGGAGTGGACCCAGTGAAAATCATAGTAAAACCGAATGCTGAGTTTCCGAGAACACCCATATATAAATTGACCCCAGAAACGATTGCAGGTATAAAACCCGTGATCGAGTCCATGATTAAGCAGGGAATACTGAAGGAAATCGTGGGTAGTCCGTGTAACTCCCCGATTATGGGTTTGCAGAAACCAAGTGGGAAATTCAGAATAGTGCAGGACCTTCGAAAAATCAATAACATAGTTGTTTCATGTTGTCCAGTGGTACCGAATCCATCAGTGATATTGTTTCAGATACCGTTCCAAGCTGAATGGTTCACAGTGATAGACCTTTGTCAGGCTTTCTTTTCGATCCCTTTGGACGAGGATAGCCACTTTCTTTTCGCTTTTAAGCTGGAAGGTCGCGTATTAACATGGTGTCGTATCCCACAGGGGTATACAGAGAGCCCATCGATTTTTAACCAGATTTTGAAGAAAAATCTTGAAAGTCTAGTACTGCCCCAGAATTCGGTTCTGGTCCAGTACATAGACGACCTACTTGTCGCGTCAGAAACTGAAGAAGCTTGCAAGGAGGACTCCATTGCTTTGCTAAATCACCTAGCTGCAAACGGGCACAAGGTGTCCCCGAGCAAATTGCAGTACTGCCTGACAGAAGTGCAGTACTTGGGGCACAGAATTGAGAAAGGAAAACGGAAGGTGTCACCAGACAGAATAGAGGCGATCATGAAAATGAACGCGCCTAAAACACAGAGAGAGGTCAGGATGTTCCTAGGGATGGTGGGTTATTGCCGACAGTGGATAGCGAACTTCTCACTGAAAGCAAAACCCTTGCAAAAACTGACGCACAAGGAGGTGAGTGATCCGGTACCATGGGACAAAGATTGTTTTATGGCGTTCCTGCAGCTGAGAGAGGACCTGTGTCGTGCTCCTGCTCTGGGAATGCCAGACTACGACAAACCATTCTTGCTTTACTGTTGTGAGAGAGAGGGTTGTGCTTTGTCAGTCCTGGTCCAAATCCATGGGAATGCCCGCAGACCAGTCGCCTATTTCTCGGCTACCTTAGACCCAGTAGCCGCAGCGTTGCCCGGATGTCTCAAATCCGTTGCTGCAACGGGTGTCAGCATTGAGAGGTGTGAGACCATTGTCATGGGACATCAGTTAGAGGTGTATGTGCCACATTTTGTTGAACTGTTGATGACCAGGACCAAAACACAGCATCTGACCAACAGTAGGCTCACGCGCTATGAGCAAGTCATTCTTGCTGCAGAGAACGTGACCCTCAAGAGATGCTCTGTTTTGAACCCTGCTACATTGATGCCACTCCCAAGTGACATAGATGATGATATATGTACAGACCACGATTGCCTTGATGTGACTGAACTATGCACCAAACCGAGACCCGACATCGTCGATGAGCCACTGACTGACCCTGATGAAGTTTTCTTTGTTGATGGCTCATGTGTAAGAGACGATGTTGGTCAGTTAAGAGCAGCTTATGCTGTTTGTACAATTACTGGAGTTGTGGAAGCCGCATGCCTGGAAGGAGTACACTCCGCTCAGGTAGCCGAAATTATTGCATTGACGCGTGCCTGCCTGGCAAGCAACCAAATTCGAGTCACCATATACACCGATAGCCAATATGGTTTCGGGGTAGTTCATGATTACGGGCAATTGTGGTCTCAAAGGGGTTACATGGCCTCTTCAGGTTCACCCATTCGCAATGGTGAGTTTGTACACTTATTGTTGGAAGCCTTGCAATGTCCGGCAGCTATTGCCATTGTAAAATGTACCGCACACACTAGAAACAACGACTTTGTGTCACAGGGCAATAGATATGCCGACGAAGTCGCACGGTACTGTGCCGAACAAGGGTACTCTTTCACGGAGGTGGAAAGGGTGGAATAAATGTAAGGACTGAATTAGCTATGATATTGGAAACTGTAGATACATGGGACGAGTTAAAGGGTATACAAGAAAATGCACCCGATTTTGAGAAAAGAACATGGGAAACTGCAGGATGTGTGATAGGCGAAACAAACTTTTGGGTTTCAGCAGATGGAAGGGCAGTGTTGCCAAATGAGTTGGTGAGCCCAATGGCAAGACAAATTCATGGTCCAGTACACCTAGGGAGAGACGCTATGCTGAGAGTATTCAGACAAACCTGGTACAACCCCAAGTTCAGAGTAGCAGCAGAAGCAGTGTGCCAGCGTTGTGTGACCTGTCAGCAGCAGAACATAGGGAAAAGAACACCAGTTGCATTGAGTCACATAGGGAGGTCTGGAGGTCCATTCAATCGAATGCAACTGGATTTCATTGAAATGCCAAGGTGCAACCGCCTTCGATACGTGCTGATGGTTGTTTGCATATTTTCCAGATGGGTCGAGGCATACCCTACACGCAGGTGTGACACCCTCACAGTAGCCAAGTTATTGCTTAGGGAACTCATTCCGTGCTTCGGGGTACCGGCCTCTTTGGAATCAGATAGGGGAACACATTTCAACAGCGAGCTTGTGAAGATGATTTGTGCAGCCCTGAACATAGATCAGAAATTGCATTGTAGCTACCGACCAGAAGCCTCAGGAATTGTGGAGCAGATAAACGGCACCATAAAATCCCGAATTGCCAAAATGTGTTTGTCAACGTCTCTGAGTTGGCCTGATGCCTTGCCACTAGTTCTCATGAGTATCCGTAGTACCCCAGACAGAAGAACGGGACTATCGCCACACGAGGTGTTAATGGGGAGGGCAATGAGATTGCCATCAGTACCGACTGCAGCCTTGTTGAATATCACAGATGATATGATCCTGGACTATTGTAAGGGTCTGTCTGACGCCATTCATTCTGTGTCCCTTCAGGTGCAGGCTGCCGAGGTCCCGTCGAGCCAGGACTTGTGTCATGACCTGTGCCCTGGAGATTGGGAACTGATCAAAAAGCACGTCAGAAGAAGCTGCCTAGATGCCCGGTGGAGGGGGCCCTACCAGATCATCCTAATATCGAACACTGCTGTGAAAGTGGGAGGGCTGCCCAACTGGATCCACGCGTCTCACACGCGGAGAGTTCCAGCACCTCTGGAAGAAACAGCTCCTCTCTCGGATGTACGTCCAGCTGCGGACAGAGAAGCCATAGAGGGGGCCAGCCAAGCTGTAGAGGTGCCAGAAGAAGCTGGGAGCGTGTCTGACCAAGCTGAGGACGGTCAGTACAACAGTGAAACCGACGACGCTACTGAAGGAGGAAGTAGCTGGGAGTACGAATCAGACGCTGACCCAGCTGAAAGTGAGCACGAGCAAAGCAGAAGGTCAAGGAACAGAAGGGCAAGGTGTGGAGAGGCCAGCTGGCCGCAAAGGAGAAGGTCAAGTTTGAGGTCCACTCCAGAGAGAACCCTTGCTCCAATATCCGAAGACTCAGACCCGGACGAAGGTGCTCTGGGCGCTGAAGCAGCAGAACCAAGAAGGTCAAGGAGAGTACGTGTGCCTAACATAAGATACGCCACTCCTGAGTGGACGTACCTGGCGACAGATGTCTTGGGAACGAGTCACAGGGAGAATAAGGGCGGTGATAGTGACCAGCACTGAACCCACCATCACAGTAGAAGTACAGCTGTTGGTGCCTGGAGTCGAAACCGAAGGGTCACTAACGTTCAAAATCCCCAACCCTCCCTACCTGAGCAAGTTAAAGCACATGTTCTTCACCGAATTACAATTCCCCGACTTTGGAACAACGATAACAAGCCATGAAGAGCACGTTCTTCGTTTGGAAATATTGAACTACGCTATCCAAGCCGCTGGTTCAAGCCTCATTGTAGATGCTTAAAGACTTTGTAAATAAGCGAGAGTGAGAAGATAACCTAGCGCCTAGTGGAAGGAGAGAAACTTAGGGACTTTTCCTTTAAGTTGACGGAGAAGGGCTAGGGTTGTCTGTGTTAAAGTTCAAAAAGACTTTGCAAAAAAGATTGCCAGCTTCCGATGTGTGGTTCTGAAGACTGAAGGAGCAAGAGAGACTGTAAAGGAACTCAAAGAGAAAGAACTTTGTATTGAAAAGAAGAAAGGAATCATACTGTCTGAAAAACATGGAGGCCGGTAATCCAAACCGCAGAGCCAAATGTATAATAGGCACATTAATAGTGGGAGTGATACTTCTTATAGCTTTAGTAGTTACTGTAGCATATGTGATGGGACATGAAAGTGAGGCAAGGGTAACAGACGCAAAATCTGTAGTGACACCAAACCCCACTGCTGCTGGTGAGAAAGGGGAAACCATGAAGGAGAAAGCGTTATTAGCAGCAGAAGTCCGTAGGTTACATATGGATGAGTCCCAGGGTGACTATAAGTCAAATGCTTATGCCAAACTGTTATATGAATATGTTGATGCCATGGAAGTCAAGGACTGTTATGTGTGTATGCAACTGCCTGCATCTGTAGATGAAGGCATTAGATATCATCACCTACCACTGACTTATGGCATTACATGTAGCTTATTGCTTAGCATATTTTATGGAAGAGATCATTTTGAATATTATTTTTCTAATTACGATGCAGTGTTACCAGAAGTCCCAAATTACAAGCAAATGAATAAGTGGGACTATTATAAGAGTGAAGACAGATTGGCAAAGTTCTTCATTCCTTGGGATACTTTAGATACTTCACATGCCCGCAGAAATAATCTGACTTGCAAAGTGTCAGAAGTCGAGAAGACGTTTATAGGGCAAGTGGACGATCGATATAGGAGGCAAAAGATTCTGAAAAAATCAGGACAGCAAAAGACAGATTGGACCGAGGAGGAGAAAGCACACAAAAGGAAGGGTAGTAGTGGTCCAATAGCTTTGGATAGAACGCAGAAAGGGAAGTTATGCCTTCACAGAAGTAAAACGTACTACGAAAATGTATTCATAGGGGAGGTCAGTTGTGAACATGCTTTTAGATTAGAATATTACACAAAGGACTTCTTGAAAGGAATGCAAGTGATTCCAAATGTATATTTTGTATGTGGAAGAAATGCCTATGTGAGACTACCTGATAACTGGTACGGATCATGCTATTTGGCCATTGTCTTCCCCAAAATATACCACGCTCAAGACATAGAGATCATAGAGGGCAAGGTCTCAACAAGAGGGAGGAGAGACCTAGGGGATGCAGAAATAGTTGGAGACGTATTTGGAGCTGCATTTCCTCTTTTAGGACTGATCCTCAATGATGTCAAAATTAGGAGACTGGCAACAGTCGTAGACAGATTGTCTGCCAGTACTGCTAGATCCTTAATGCTGGTGGAAGGAGAGATGCAATCGATAAGGGCCATGGTGCTTCAGAACCGTCTTGCGTTAGACGTTCTGCTAGCAAAAGAGGGCGGAGTCTGTAAGGCTTTGAAGGTCCAGGAATGCTGCACTTACATTCCAGACAATTCAAAACCTCTTGAGAAAGTCATTATGAACATAACTAACATTCACAAAGAGATCGAAGACCTGACTAAAGTAAATGTTTGGGAAAAAGTGGGTCATGGAATGGGTGAAGTTGGAGGTTGGTTCGCCAACATAGGGAAGAGCTTTGTATGGAACATACTGAAGCCTATCATCATAATAGTGATCTGTGTGATCATGTTGTGGGGATTGGTGAGGTCGTACCAATGGTACAGATCAAATAGGTTGGAGAGATCCAGGAGAGAACAGGAACGGAGATTAGCTGTCATGCAGGACAATCAGTACAAGAGTCTGAGGGCTCTCGAAATGCTGAAACGAGGGGGGGTTGCAACTAGTTCAGTTTGAATTTTGATGATGACCACGAGAGGTCATCAAAGGGGGGAACTGAGAGAGCGCAAACTGAACAAAATGCATGAGTGCACCATAAGTACAAGTTAGTCGCACAAACCATAATAGAAGTGCTTGTAAGTCTCGAAATTACATTTACCTATACTGAGACTTGTGTAGTTAACCTAGAATTTTATAGAAGTGGTACTGACGCAGAAATGTGTGGAAAATATATATTCTTAGTAGACGTGATTAATCATGATCCATGTTATGTAGCTGCTAAAGGAGGAATGTCATGCTGCAAAGCATAGAGGGGAACAGGCCTCATGGCCAGGGCAGAATGGTTTGGAAATGTACGCTTATGCATAAACATGGATCGCACTAATGTTATAGTAATTTGTTTATTAGTTAGGTTTATATTCCATAGAAGTGTTTCTCATAACCAAAGAATAAAGTGTTAACATGTTATTTTAATTCACAAAAGGATTTGAAGAGAATAAAACCTCTGCGAGAATGGTTGTAGGCCTGAAGTGATAAAAAGGGTTTTCTGATTTGCACGTGCTGGTACAGGCCGAGCTGTGTCGAGAAATAAGTTGCAAACTTCTGTTAGAAGTTTATGAGAATTGGGATCCAAGCTGCGGACGTCTGTCTGCAGGTGCGAGGGGGTTTAGATTAAAGTTTGATGAATAGAGCTCTGTTCGAGAAGACTGGTACAGACATGGAGGAGGGTTCAGGAATGTTTGGGGGTATCAGCAGGCTGGAGAAGAAGCCTGAGAAGCAAGGTCAACGCTAAACACGAGGCCCAGAGGAAGATCATCATGGAAAAAGCCAGAACCGACACCACGTGAGGGGCGTCTCGTGAGGGGCGTTTCAACTGTAATTGTGTTTTTGTATTAGGGACAGCACCCCTGGGTGGAGTTAGAGCAGATGCCTGAGGACCCTTCAGAGAGCGGATGGGTAGGCAGAGATGGGTCATGACTGGAGATCGTAGGTTTCACCTAAAGACTAAGAGTGGGTGATCTTCTTAGGAAGACATTCACAGCTGACACCTTTGATAGGTTGGGATCTTGTTAAGTAGGGATACCATCTAGTACAGAGTAGGGACAGCCTAACCTGATTCCTTCCTTCCCTTGTAAATGACGGATAGATCACAATTCGTGTCTATGCTTGCAACCCTGCTGATCTTGGAACTAGTACTTGTAGTGTTCTTTGCTCGCCTAAGAGCTTTTAGAGAACATATGTATGTATTAGTGCCTCTATATCTTTTGAATCTCGTTTTGAGATGCCTGTATTTGCAGTTATCAATGACTCTGTAATAAACCTTTAAAACTTAGAAGTAGTATGTGGTTTTTCAGAGTCGAGCCCATTAGTAGTAAAGCTAACCTGGTATTGGATGCACTTTCTTTCCTCAATGACAGGCAATAAAGATTCAGTCGACCAGAACGGGGTTTGGATCTGGAGTGGTAAACTAGAGATCAAAAATCCCGCCCTTCCACAGTCAACCACCAGATGTATATGTATGTCATCCTCTGGCCAGGCGTAGCAAGAGGGGAGTTAATATAAGGGAGGGTCGGTCAAGGGCCATCTCCAGTATGACCACTACTCGAGCTGGAGTGTACTTATTTTGTATGAGCGATAGCCCAAATATAGTCTGCCCCAGTCTCAGGCAGGGCGCTACACTGGCAACAAGAGCGGGCCATGCCCTGCGCATCATCGATACAGTCAAGCACAGTATTCCCCACCCACGAGGAAGTGAACAAGAGCCTTACTGGCTGACGCAAACACACCACTGCCACGGGCATCCCTTGCGCCCTACAGAACACCGCTGCTGGGGCCAAGAAGATGACGCTGGTAGCCGGCACCCCAACGTCAGAATAGAGCAACGGGAACGTGGTGAGTGAACAGCGGGCAAGCCCTGCCCACCGCGCAACTCCGCTTCCGACGGTCCCCTGCCAGCAGTAAAGGCCCACACAGGGCGACTGCAGCCGTGAACCCCAGGGTGGAGCCTGAAATCCTATAGTACCTAGGGCAGAGAGAGAGAACAAACGATAAACAGAGGAAAGGAAAACAAAGGGAAAAAAAAAGAAAAAGAAACACCCAGGGGAAAGATCCCCGAAAAAAAAGGACAGGTCAGAACACGGACCCTGCAAGTCCAACAACAGCCCAGAAGCTGGTCCAGGCCCAAAAGGCAAAGGAGGGAGACAAAGAAAGCAGACACAACCCAAACCCTAAGGAAGGGAGTGAAACAAGTCAACTCAAGGCGACTCTCTAAAAGGTGAATCAACATGGCGGATGAAGCTCGAACCCTGCCCGAGCAGCAAGCCCTGGTGCAACACACCTTCACTGGGGTGCTACCACCATTTAGCAAACTAGCAGACCCGGTGA
The DNA here is from genome assembly GCF_964263255.1 of Lissotriton vulgaris. NCBI lineage: Eukaryota > Metazoa > Chordata > Amphibia > Caudata > Salamandridae > Lissotriton > Lissotriton vulgaris. The sequence goes on from NC_141689.1 coordinate 163,514,890, forward strand.
CAGCATCCCCACGATGGAAAATGTGTGTTGACCCGCTAGAGAACTACTTTGTTGCCAAAAGAGAAACCGGTGGAGTCATCAGGAGGTCGCTGCTTCTCCACTATGCCGCAGAAGAAATCTATAAACTTTTCAACCACCTGCCAAATACAGGCATCGCCACTAACTACGATGCAGCGGTGAGGGCACTCAATGCCCACTGCAACCCCCAGCTCAACCTGGACTTCAAGAGGTTCAAGCTGCACCAAGCATGACACGGAGTCTACCACTGGATGCGTATACTCATCATCCTCGGGCCAGGCGTGGCCAGAGGAGAGTTAATAGATGGGAGTGGACCGCTCGAGGGTCATCTCGGGTACGACCACCACTCAAGCAGGAGTGTAATTATTTTTTATGAGTGATACCCCAAATATAGTTTGCCACTAGGCCCAAGCCCAGCACTACACACACCACAAGCCTCTTTGGGAATGGAAAGTATTCAGGGGCGACTTGTGAACTTTGAAAGTGATGGGGCACCATTATCTATGCTTATGCGGAGCATACTAAGTGAGAAGGCCAGGGACCCTCCAGTACAGTTGGGGAGAGGGGGTTCTTACTTATAAAATGTTTGATAAACAGTGCAAATCGATGTATTTTGCACTAGAATTGTTCCTGAAAATAGTCTAATATGATCCTTACACTCCACAAGGGTGTAGGAGGCTCACACTCCACAAGAAGACATTGAAAAAAGAGCCACAAAGACCTTCCTCTTGGCTGCATGACATGGACATATTTACAATCACAGGGTGCCACTGATTTCCAGATATTGGAACTTCCTAAATGTGGCATGCAATCTAATCCTTGTTTATCAACCAATCTTCACAATTTGCTTTGCATCTCGGTATTCACTTGACAGATGTCTTACAGTTGAGCATACATTGTTCTGGGGTGACTCACACTGGATGGTAAATGTGATCTGCATGAAGTGTTCTTTCATTGCTGTTTTATGACCAGCACAAAGGCAGACCCCTCTGTGGGTGCATGTGTTCATTGAGATATCTCATCCAACATTGTGCAGATGCCAAACATGGCACTCTCACTTTTACGAAGGGACACACATTCGCAAAAAATATGCTGTGCAAATAAGGATGCCGCACTGGAGCGGCTCCTCCGTTATGGCAGATGCAAATCTGAGAAAAATAAAATGATAATGAAACAGGTTTATTTTAATTGTATTTTTCTTTACAGAGTTTTCTTGAGGGCGGGGCAATCTTGACGACAGGCGTGGAGGAGGAGTGGTGGGCAGTGCTGCAAGTGCGCATGTGCGTTTGGCCAGACGTTTTAGGCTCCCTGTGGGAGCGGAAATCCAGCCACCTCAGGCTGCTCACAGTGCTTCTCTCATGCTGCCAGCAGCATGAGAGCAGAGTCTGGATTGGCTGTAGTGGAGTCTGGGAGCAGAAGAGTGGTGATGCAGCAGGTAAGTCCTTCTTTTGTATTCTTTTATTTTGTTATTGTTCAACCTCCCACGCTGCCCCACCACTGACTTTTCCCTGACACCAGCCGCTACTGCAGTGCTATGCACAAACGGACACCAGCTGCTTTGTTTATTTACCACAGTAACATTTGTGTCAGCTAGCTAATCACTCTTGCAAGGTGTCCTCACAGCCTGAGAGAAAAGACAAGCTCCATCATGCCAGGTTAGGCAGCAGGGGCCATCCCATGCATTGTGGAGTTTGAGCTTTACTCTGGCCGCACTGTGGACTCACATGTGGACTCACATGTCCCAGCTGTTGCCTTAAAATCAACATCTAGCTCAGACTGGGCGTCTCCAATGGCATGGAACCCCAAAGCAGGTGTGCCTTCGACATACTCCCCTTTGAAATGTTGACTGTACAACTTAGGCACAAACAGTGCACCTCAATTTTACTATTGCATTATTTCCAAATAAAAACGCGATCGCACTTGGGTATGTTCACCTTACCATTCTCTTTACTACTTTATAGAAAAGTGTTCAGGTTGTGGAGTGTTTCTGAGCTAGGGTGAATACCTCACTAGTATAGATGCCACATTTCCCAGTTTCATGTGTGATGTACTGCTCCACTCCAGACTTTTTCCGTTGAATTCTGGAACTTGTAGACTAGTTTTATAATGAAACAAGACTACAAGTCCCAGACTCTAGGATAAAACCTGGACTGGTGCTGCACATAAAGCATGGACTTGGTAAAACTTGGCAGGGCAGAAGACTAAGTGTCACCGTAGTCATTTTTCAGGTGTGGACTTTTAACTTACATATCATTTCATTGTTCTAACTTGTTCTGTGGAAGTAAACCAAGGACACTACTCCCAGAATGCAGCAGGTCACCTGAGAAGTGGCCAGGAATGGAAACCGTGCCCTTAATAACATGGTGTAAGGTGGCCACCCTATTCTGAGAGCATGCTTCTTTTTCCCTTGACAGGCATGGAAGAAAGAGGGACGTTCTAGATAGATCTTGCCCTCTGGAGTGCTATCAAGATGTTACCGAAGCACACATTGATCATACTACATGCACAATGTGAACCGATAAAATGACCTATAGACCCGGCAGAACTACAGTCTTAGATAGGCTCATGTCTCTTGCGCTGCCCCCGCCCACTAGTTCAGTAGCAAAAAAAATCTATAATTGGGGTGCCGTAGACCTCTAACACCGGTGGGCACTGATGTCGTTGCCCCTACTGCACCATTGAAACTCATGCCCCTGGATTTTTTCTGCCAGCCGTCCATTCCAGATTGGGGAGACGATGCAAATTGATCTGCAAGTGAAACAAGGCACAGGGAAAAAGGGAGAAAATACAATGATTACAGAAGTAACGCTGACAATCTTGAAGAATGCAAGAGGTGTGTCCTTGAAGGCTGCAAGAAGAGTTCTTGAAGGCTGAAAGAAGTGTTCTACACAGTTGCAAGAAGTGGTCTTGAAAGCTGCAGGAAGTGTTCTGAAAGGCTGCAAGAAATGTTCAACACCGCTGCAAAAAGTGTTCAAGAAGGCTACAGGAAGTGTCATTGAAGACTGCAAGAAACATTCTAGAGGCTGCAAGAAGCGTCCTAGGCGGCTGCAAGAAGTGTTCTAGAAGGATGCAAGAAGTGTTCAAGAAGGATGCAAGAAGCGTCCTAGGCGGCTGCAAGAAGTGTTCTAGAAGGATGCAAGAAGCGTCCTAGGCGGCTGCAAGAAGTGTTCTAGAAGGATGCAAGAAGCGTCTTAGGCGGCTGCAAGAAGTGTTCTAGAAGGATGCAAAAGTGTTCTAGAAGGATGCAAGAAGTGTTCTGGAAGGCTGCAAAAAGTGTTCTAGAAGGATGCAAGAAGCGTCCTAGGCGGCTGCAAGAAGTGTTCTAGAAGGATGCAAGAAGCGTCCTAGGCGGCTGCAAGAAGTGTTCTAGAAGGATGCAAGAAGCGTCCTAGGCGGCTGCAAGAAGTGTTCTAGAAGGATGCAAGAAGTGTTCTAGAAGGATGCAAGAAGTGTTCTAGAAGGCTGCAAGAAGTGTTCTAGAAGGCTGCAAGAAGTGTTCTAGAAGGATGCAAAAAGCGTCCTAGGCGGCTGCAAGAAGTGTTCTAGAAGGATGCAAGAAGCGTCCTAGGCGGCTGCAAGAAGTGTTCTAGAAGGATGCAAGAAGCGTCCTAGGCGGTTGCAAGAAGTGTTCTAGAAGGATGTAAGAAGTGTTCTAGAAGGCTGCAAGAAGTGCTCTAGAAGGATGCAAAAAGCGTCCTAGGCGGCTGCAAGAAGTGTTCTAGAAGGATGCAGAAAGCGTCCTAGGCGGCTGCAAGAAGTGTTCTAGAAGGATGCAAGAAGTGTCCTAGGCGGCTGCAAGAAGTGTTCTAGAAGGATGCAAGAAGCGTCCTAGGCGGAGGCAAGAAGTGTTCTAGAAGGATGCAAGAAGTGTTCTAGAAGGCTGCAAGAAGTGTTCTAGAAGGATGTAAGAAGTGTTCTAGAAGGCTGCAAGAAGTGCTCTAGAAGGATGCAGAAAGCGTCCTAGGCGGCTGCAAGAAGTGTTCTAGAAGGATGCAGAAAGTGTCCTAGGCGGCTGCAAGAAGTGTTCTAGAAGGATGCAAGAAGCGTCCTAGGCGGCTGCAAGAAGTGTTCTAGAAGGATGCAAGAAGCGTCCTAGGCGGAGGCAAGAAGTGGTCTTGAAAGCTGCAGGAAGTGTTCTGAAAGGCTGCAAGAAATGTTCAACACCGCTGCAAAAAGTGTTCAAGAAGGCTACAGGAAGTGTCATTGAAGACTGCAAGAAACATTCTAGAGGCTGCAAGAAGCGTCCTAGGCGGCTGCAAGAAGTGTTCTAGAAGGATGCAAGAAGTGTTCAAGAAGGATGCAAGAAGCGTCCTAGGCGGCTGCAAGAAGTGTTCTAGAAGGATGCAAGAAGCGTCCTAGGCGGCTGCAAGAAGTGTTCTAGAAGGATGCAAGAAGCGTCTTAGGCGGCTGCAAGAAGTGTTCTAGAAGGATGCAAAAGTGTTCTAGAAGGATGCAAGAAGTGTTCTGGAAGGCTGCAAAAAGTGTTCTAGAAGGATGCAAGAAGCGTCCTAGGCGGCTGCAAGAAGTGTTCTAGAAGGATGCAAGAAGCGTCCTAGGCGGCTGCAAGAAGTGTTCTAGAAGGATGCAAGAAGTGTTCTAGAAGGATGCAAGAAGTGTTCTAGAAGGCTGCAAGAAGTGTTCTAGAAGGCTGCAAGAAGTGTTCTAGAAGGATGCAAAAAGCGTCCTAGGCGGCTGCAAGAAGTGTTCTAGAAGGATGCAAGAAGCGTCCTAGGCGGCTGCAAGAAGTGTTCTAGAAGGATGCAAGAAGCGTCCTAGGCGGTTGCAAGAAGTGTTCTAGAAGGATGTAAGAAGTGTTCTAGAAGGCTGCAAGAAGTGCTCTAGAAGGATGCAAAAAGCGTCCTAGGCGGCTGCAAGAAGTGTTCTAGAAGGATGCAGAAAGCGTCCTAGGCGGCTGCAAGAAGTGTTCTAGAAGGATGCAAGAAGCGTCCTAGGCGGCTGCAAGAAGTGTTCTAGAAGGATGCAAGAAGCGTCCTAGGCGGAGGCAAGAAGTGTTCTAGAAGGATGCAAGAAGTGTTCTAGAAGGCTGCAAGAAGTGTTCTAGAAGGATGCAAAAAGCGTCCTAGGCGGCTGCAAGAAGTGTTCTAGAAGGATGCAAAAAGCGTCCTAGGCGGCTGCAAGAAGTGTTCTAGAAGGATGCAAGAAGCGTCCTAGGCGGCTGCAAGAAGTGTTCTAGAAGGATGCAAGAAGCGTCCTAGGCTGCTGCAAGAAGTGTTCTAGAAGGCTGCAAGAAGTGTTCTAGAAGGATGCAAGAAGTGTTCTAGAAGGCTGCAAGAAGTGTTCTAGAAGGATGCAAGAAGCGTCCTAGGCGGCTGCAAGAAGTGTTCTAGAAGGATGCAAGAAGCGTCCTAGGTGGCTGCAAGAAGTGTTCTAGAAGGATTCTAGAAGCGTCCTAGGCGGCTGCAAGAAGTGTTCTAGAAGGATGCAAGAAGCATCCTAGAAGGCTGCAAGAAGTGTTCTAGAAGGATGCAAAAAGTATCCTAGGCGGCTGCAAGAAGTGTTCTATAAGGATGCAAAAAGCGTCCTAGGCGGCTGCAAGAAGTGTTCTAGAAGGATGCAAGAAGCGTCCTAGGCGGCTGCAAGAAGTGTTCTAGAAGGATGTAAGAAGTGTTCTAGAAGGCTGCAAGAAGTGTTCTAGAAGGCCGTAAGAAGTGTTCTAGAAGGATGCAAGAAGCGTCCTAGGCGGCTGCAAGAAGTGTTCTAGAAGGATGCAAGAAGTGTTCTAGAAGGCTGCAAGAAGCATCCTAGGAGGCTGCAAGAAGTGTTCTAGAAGCTACAAGCAAGCATCCTAGGAGGCTGCAAGAAGTGTTCTAGAAGGCTGCAAGAAGTGTTTTAGAATGCTGCAAGAAGTATCTTAGGAGGCTGCAAGAAGTGTCGTAGAGGGCTGAAATAATTGTCCTTGAAGGCTACAAGAAGTGTTCTAGAGGCTGCAAGAATTGTTCTTGCGGCTGCAAAAAGTGTTCCAGAAGGTTGTAAAAAGTGTTCCAGAAGGCTGTAGAAAGTGGTCTATAGGCTGCAAGTAGTGTTCTACGCAGGTGCAAGAACTGTCCTCGCAGGCTGCAAGAAGTATACTAGAAGTCTACAAGTAGAGTTCTAGAAGGCTGTAAGTAGTGTTCTAGAAGGCTGTAAGAAGTGTTCTAGAGGGCTGCAAGAAGTATCCTAGAGGCCTGCAAGAAGTGTTCTCAGATGCTGCACAAAGTGTCCTTGAAGGGTCCAAGAAGTGCTCTAGAGGCTGAAAGCACTGTTCTACATGGCTGCAAGAAGTGTCCTAGAAGGCTGAGAGAAATGCCCTAGGAGGATACAAGAAGTGTCCTATGAGGCTGCAAGAAGTATCCTCAGAGGCTGCAAGAAGCGTCCTAAAAGGCTGCAAGAAGTGTCCTCAGAGACTGCAAGAAGTATCCTCAGAGCCTGCAAGAAGTGTCAAAGGAGGCTGCAAGAAGTGCCCTTGAAGGCTGCAAGATGCGTCCTAGGAGGCAGAAAGAAGTGCCTTAGGAGGCTGCAAGAAATGTCCTAGGAGGCTGCAAGAGGTGACCCCTAGAAGGCTGTAAGAAGTGACCCATAAGTGGCTGCATAAAGTGCCTTTGAAGACGGCAACAATTGTACTAGGAGGCTGCAAGAAGTGTCCTTAAAGGCTGCAAGAAGTGTCCTAGGAGGCTTGAAGAAGAATCCTTGAATGCTGGAAGAAGTCACCTAGGAGGTTTCATGAAGTATCCTAGGAGGCTGCAAGAAGTGTCCTACGAGGCTGCAAGAAGTGTCCTAGAATCCTGCAAGAAGTGTCCTCGGATGCTGCAAGAAGTGTTCTAGGAGACTGCAAGAAGTTTCCTCGGAGGGTGCAAGAAGTATCCTCGGAGGCTGCAAGAAGTGTCCTCGGAGGCTGCAAGAAGTGTTCTAGGAGGCTGCAAGAAGTGTCCTAGGTGGCTGCAAGAAGTACCCTTGAAGACTGCAAGAAGTGTCCTAAAAGGCTGCAAGAAGTGGCCTATTGGAAATGGCCATCTTTTCTGTTGTATTGTCCCAGATTTGTGCCTGGTCTGTGTTTGCAGACAGTAGAATTTAGTGCACTTTGCTCCTTTTAATGAGTTGTAAAGTGCCTGTCCCACCCTAACTCCCCCCCTTTCAACATGATGAAATTAGCATACACCCGATTAGAATACTTAACGGACCTATAAGTCCCTAGGGTAGAGTGCACAGGGAATGTAACCTTATATGTCACAAGTGGACTGCAGCACTTAGTGTATCATCCACTGCTGGTGCCATATGAACATGACTGCAGGCCTTCCACCAATAGCCTAGCTGTGCAGGTTTAAACTGTGAATTCGACCTATCACAATAATCCCTTTTGACAGGCCTTAACCCTCCTTTTAAATATTAATAAGTCACACTAAGTTGCCCGTAAATGCTCATAAGGCAGGGTGCATGTTATTTTAAAAAAATGACATGTAAAAGTTTACAGTTGAACATGTTGTTACAGTGAAAAAGGCTTCAAAGAAATGTGCACTGTAGTAGGGTTAGCTGATCCATAGGAAAGTATTGGGAATATTTAATTAATATTGCTATCTCAATTTAGGAAACAACTACAGAGATTCTATTTCTGGCCTTTTTAAATATTTCGTACAAGCCCAAATCATTGGCAGAGTCGAATTTGTAATAAATATTTTAGAACAGGTACTTTTAGAAACGTTTCCTGTTGGCTGCCTAAAATCTCTAGAAGCCCATTTGCCTGAGCATCAGATTGTATTCCAGGAGCTGAGGAACTCCCCTGATGAGGTGTGAACTTGCTCCCAGAGTTAATACAAAGTCCTTGGGTGTGGGAATGTGCCCTGTTTCTCTGACAGGCTGTCCATCTGGGCATGGGGCTGACAGGATGCCAATCAGGCACCATGCAGAGGGGGAGAGGAGCTGGCCCCACAACTGGTTTAGAGTGACCACAGGGCAGGGGTTTCTTTTATTCCAGGCCACACCTCTGTGGTTGGGGCGGGGGTGAGGGGGGGGGGGGGGGTTGCACAAGAGCTCATCACTGTGGATGAAAGGTTCTGTGATGTTGGTATGATGCAGGGAGGGTCACTGTGTAATTGTTTACAGCACAACACACAGGAAATGCTGCAAACATGGGTAGGTTCACCACTGAAATCTTTTTTCCCATTGGTAAGGGAATGGTCCCCAACCCACAGGTTAGCACTGGGCATACATTTGGTATCTACATTTCCCTCCTCAGAACACTGCTAGACCTGACGAAGGTTTAAAAGGGGATTGCTCTGCTGTTTGAGGATCGGAGAAGACTGAACCTGCTTCTCTTGCACATCGGACCACAGATGTGATTCCAAGTGTCATAAGGCTGACCTCCTCTTTCAGCTACAGGGACATAACAAGCTTCAAGAGACCTTTCTTTGCTGCATTCCCAGCTGAGCAGTTCCAACTGGACCTGGCCTGGCCCCTGCTGCTGGTCTCGCTGTGAAATATAAGTCTCATGGGATGTGCCTGAAAAGGCTTCCAGAGGCAACACAATAGTATGAGCTTATAAAATGACCACCTGCTCCCATAAACAGAACTACAGTCTGACCCTCAAGTGCTAATCCAGAGTTCCTGAACCCTAGCTTGTCTCAGAGTGTACTCCCCAAAGCTTTCTGCAAACTTTTTACCTAGAGAACCAGATGGAGACCAGGACCACTCTGCTGAACCGATCCAAAGAGGTTGCTTCGCTGCCGGGCCTGACTTCACCACAGCTCTTGCTACGTTCTTCTCTTGACACCAGAATCCATTGAGGCTGAGCCTTCTTTATCTCCCACCCATAGCTTCACCGGTGCTGCCATTGCAGAGGATCTGATCGATATCGAAGACATTTGGAGCACAAAACTTAAACATTTTCTGACGAAGCTTTTCGTGCATAAACCAACTGTTCCAGCGAGAGTCCCCTCTCTCTATTTTTACCAAATGAAGGCTGTCAACGTCAGTAGGTAACTTTTCCACTAGGACAAACCATCCTTGTATCTGACCCATGCTCCATTGTGGTCACTCATAAAACGTACCATTGTCTCGGTCAAGCACAACCCAATGACACTGGTTGGTGCTTGATATTTTTTGGCTTTATTTTTAAATGTAAACCTTAAAAATTCATAACTTCATTTCTGCTAATTGAATATTTTTATATGATTTTATTTCTTAAAATATCCTCTATTTAGGTGAATTGATTTATACAAGATGATGGTCCTGAAAATGATATAAGACATTTTTCAGAAATTCCTGCAATTAATACCTCAGCAGTGGTTCAGGGAGATGGACTCCATGGTGACGTCCTTTGTCTGGTACATCTTAATTCCACGGCTAGCTCTCGCAAGGTGTCAGCGGACTCTATTTGAAGGCATATGTTGTATGACCAATATGAACCTAAACACTCTAGCATATCAGACCCTGGTAATAAATGATTGGCTTTATCGCAGTCAGACCTGGTGTATTGAATGGTATTGTTCTAACTGAGGTTCAAGGAGGTTTTAGGGATACTGTAGGGCACCTGGCTCCCATGGACCCTCCGGAAGGTAACACAAGTTCTCTTTCTTAGCTAGTGTGCTACACTCTGGCATACTGGTTGGGAATCCAAGCTCACTTAACAAACCGTTTTGTGGAGGGGGAGGTGGCTACATGAAACCGCTAACCTGGAGGGGTTTATTCATTGGGATAGGATATGTCTCTACATGATGGGGGATTGTCTGGTATGGCAGCCAAATCAACATATGCCGTGTCACGTACACAATTCCATAAATACTTACAGTTGTGGCACACCCTGTAAGCACACATTCCTCCAGACACAACACTCCTAAGGTTTAGTCCCTTGGAAGCAAAAATCCAGATTATTGCATTTTGAAGTGTGGGTTATCCAAGATTTATCAGTCACTGATACTCAATGCGCCCAACACATTGACACATCTGCGGGATCATTGGGAGGGGTGAGTGGGACAACTGGAAAATGAAGATTGGTGCAACGCTATGATGGCCTCCCACATTAATATGTAATTCCTGCCCATCGCCACTAGTTCAGGTACATTATCTGCATGGTGCCTGCTTAGCCCTCATGCCCTCCACAAAGCACATCTCCTTCCAAGTCCAACATGCTTCAGGTGTCCTTGTCCTCCTGCAGATGTTCTGTTATTGTGGGTTATTGTGTGTTATCAAACGAAACAAGCTTAAATATGACCAAAAATGTTAGGACTCTGATTAGATTTGTCATGGGCACCTCGTTGGTGAGTTCATGAAGCCCTCACCCACTAACCTGGTTGGTGGCATGCTTCATCATCGGGCCCACCCAGTGATACCTAATGTGCCCCGGGTGTGCTGCGACGCCTGATTACAGCGGAGCTGGTATTTTACTGAGAGTGCATTGTGAGGTGTAAAGTGAAGTGTGAGTTAAAATGGCTTGGCGAGGGTCCCAGTACCCGAGGGTAAATTAAATTTTAATAACTGGGCCCCCGTCAGCGGTTAAAATAAGGCTTGGGGATGTTTAAGGGAGGCGAGTTACTACCTCCTACATCCATCAGTTGGTCGACATGTTTCAGCCAGTGCCTTAAACTAAATCTGGCTTTCCTCCGGACCTTTTTAAAATAGAGTGTAGTGCAGGATAAAAAGGAGTGTAATCCAGGCTATGTGTTACACTCACTAAGGTGTTTCTCTAAGTGTGAGAGGGGATTCCCTTCTCATATATGCGCTTAGATTTTGCAGCCAATGCTTCCAGGAGTGAAGCAGTAAGGGGTTGACCAGCTTTTCTGTTCAGAGCCTGCCTTGTACCTGTTGCACCGTCCTCGTACTCCGGTGCATTGTGGGTTATTGCACTGCAATTGCTGAAGAACTAATGGAGGTGCTGGGATGAGAGGTGGAACTTTCACCAAAGTCACTCCTCCTGGGTATCTTTGAGGGAGTGGGAGGCATGAGGGCTGACCAAGTGTTGCTCGGAGTGGCCACCATGGTGACAAAAAGAGACATAGCTAATTAGTGGAAATCTTACAACTGGCCCTCGCTGTCTCAGTGGTGTTGTGGAGTGGACTGGTGTGCTCAACAACAAAAGTCGGTATACCCGGCCAGAGATTGGCCAAAGAAACATGAAAGGATCTGTGGAAAATGGGGGAATCACTTTGAGGTGGGCGCACTCTGACAACCATATTGGAAATGTCCCCAGATGTGCTTTTGGTGGACTTGATGCCTTGTTTGTAATGATGTTGTTCTCCTTCTTTATTGTCAACCAGCGGCAGGTGGATGTGGTGGAAAGTTTATTGTTACAAACAATAATAAAGTTGGTTATAAAAAAAAATCCTCTTTTTGTCTAGATGAGGTGGATATTTTTCTTGTGTGGTGTTTTAACTTTATTACTGTTTGACTACAGGATTAATTATTATTGACTCTAAGTTAAGTCTGTCTGCTCTATGTTATAGACACCGGGGGGTGGGGGGGCGGTGGGAGGGGGTTTGAGCTTGGGTTAATTTAGTGACTTTAGTTGTTCACTCTGACAAGGGCTGCGGTTATAATTTGAGGTGGGTGCTAACCCCACTTCAACTAATACCCTAATTTCTTATATGTCCCAAAAGTGCAATCACAAAGACTCAGAATTTTCAGTTTATTTGCGTCATTACGTGGCTAAAATCTTGTTTGACATAAACTTATCGTTTACTAATAAAACATGACTACATTTACACAGAGATTAATTTCAAAGGTGAAACACTATGAATGAATGAATAAATGAACGGATTAGGACACCTACAAGGTGCTATAACATCTCAGTGCAGGTCTCTTGGAAACGGTCTAGTAGTCATCTAAAACCGGAAGGTTTTCACATCTGTCTTAATACTGGCAAAGGTAGGGCAGACTGCAGAGAAAGGGAATTCCATTAAATTGTCCACGTTGCAGAAAATGCTCTCTACTAAGATTAAAGTTTGTGTCTGAAGATGGCAAATGGGGTGTGACCCTGATGATACAGCATCAGTACTCAAACGTATAACTGGTTCATTAATAAGACTCCAGGTTTTATAGTATTTATTTTATTGACATTTCAGTCTGTTTTTGTCTATGTTTATTTTTTTGCTCATTATTATTTGCATTTATCCATTTTTTATTTGTGTTTAGTGTATAAATAAAGCTGCAGAGGGTATATTTCCAGAAGTATTTGATAAATATATACTCACATTTGAGTGTCCAAATGGATATAGCAGGAATACAGTACATTACAGTCACTTGGAAGCATTTGCATTGAAGAACAGGGTAAACCGCTTTGTGTCTGCACCTATTTAATCTCCATTAGGATTTTTTATTTTTTTAACTCCCTTACCTATCAATCTACACACCTACTGACTTTTCACTTGTGATTGACAGTAGGGAGAATGATCCAAATAAGACCTATTTTCATATGTTTTCATATTTAAAAATAAATATAGACAGAAAAAAAATAGTTTTATGTCTGTCTTTATCTGTAAAAATCAGTAAAAATTGAAAACTGGGAGTCCTCATTATAAGGCTCAATGAGTGGGGGAGATTTATGGCAACATTTGTACAACTGCAGACCAGTTTGAATCTTATCCTGAAAGTAACAGTGGAGACACAGCCTGAGCCAGAGAAATCCCTGCTACAGCCCAGAGTCGCCAGCAAATGGAACACTGCCCTATTCTACTGCTTCAAGTTGGCGGGGGCTGTGATGGAGGCTTCTAAGGTGAGAAATCATAGAGCATCAGCTTAGTAGCGGGTGGACCTCTCCACTACTGTTCTCTGCTGACAGAGCCTGCCCATCTCTGGTTCAGAAACCTAATAAAACCTTACTCTACCTGTCATTAGAGGCCTGCTCCAGCGTTAAAGGCCGTCGCCTTTGGCTCGGGCCTGAACAAGGGAGCGGACTATTAATGGCCAATAGAGCCCACTACGGAGGGCTCTACGGCTATTAGAAGATTCTGATCCACTTCGACTCTGTGAGGCGTTTTTTCAAAGCTGTTGCTGTGAACAACATTGGAATGTTGATGGTCCGGGCTTTTACCTGCTATTTGAAGCCCGGAGTACTCCTTTGTCTTCAATGGAGCGCTCAACATTCCAATGTTATAATAGAGCCTTATAGCCAGCCGTAGCGGGCTATACCGGCTATTCAAGGCCCGCTGAATCGTTAAAGGCCCGAGCCGAAGGCGAGGGACTTTAACGAGACAGCGGGACTTTAATTGCCGGTATAGCCCTGCTACGAAGGGCTTTAAGGCTATTAGAACATTCTGCCACTAGAGGGCAGAATGTTCTAACAAATTAAACAAAGGTTTCTCGAAGCTCGAGGGGATATAAATCCCCTCGAGCTTCCAGAAGCCTTTGTAGAACATTGGAATGTATATCTGCGGGCCTTTAACCAGCCCGTAGAAGCCAGGAGCACTCCATTGTCTGCAATGGAGCTCCCAACATTCCAATGTTCTAATGAGTGATACACTTCTATCAGAGGTCTGGAGAGGAGTAAAGGGTAATATTTCCTAAATCCCGCTCTATCCTTGCTTCTTACAGGGTAGATCATCACAAACTACTCTCTCTGAATATGCTGAGATATACAGGGATGCACAGCTTGTCTGTTGATTGTGAATTTCTAAAGTGGGCTGAAATAAAAAGTGTCCTCAAACAAGTGCAACCAATAACCAATTTCCCAGTCCCCTCTGCTTCTAACGTGCATACTGTGTGCTATCAGCAAAAAAGTAATGGACATTTAAACAGAACTGGCACCAGAAACACAGAGATGCCAGCTGCTGCTGTGTTAAGGGCTGTGGGGGATAACAGATTAGAAGAAACACATGTGGCAGTGCTTACCCTAATTAACTTGACTCCACAGTATTTATGAATTATAAAATCTCAATACTCCATATACACAGCAGCAGAAATAACTTGTCAAAACAGATGTTTTCTAACTTAGAAAATAATTCCCTTCATTTTGCACTGAAAAAGTGGGTGTACTCAGTGAAACGTGTCAGCTGTATCATTTGTAATAAGCAAGAAAATGCAGAGCTTGAGATGAATCAAGTGGGACAATAATTCTTTCGATGTGATTCAGCAAGTGAATAAACCATGTGAAGAAATGGACACAGGTGCTTGGCTTTATTCTTGGGCTAATTCTCTTGTATATCTTTACATGTGGTTCATTGTGCATTCACAAATTGCATTTTTTTAGTTATTTCTTAGTGACACCAGTGAGCATCTGGTACTTCCAAAGGTTCACTGAGAGAAGGTTGGTCATTTACCTACCTATACATTTTTGGTGACACTGTAAGTCTATTTTTTTCAAATCAAGCTTTATTCGATCATATGCATATAATCATAAAAGCAGACATCAAATTCTAAAAAAAAAAATAAGCCACAGTGTAAAATACATATCGAAAAAGGATGATAGAATGATACATTGTAAGATATTTATACAATAAGTTTAAAAGGGAACAGAAAACAGAGACTCCATCAGGGTTCAAAAGACATACTTTTCCCCTGCTACACAGCTTTTTAGAAAACTAGAAACCCTCCAAGCCACAAGTTCATTCTCTAAGTATTGCAGTCGCACGAGGGCTGGACGGCATTGCCTTAGGCCAAAGAAACTTAAAATAGGAAGTATTCAAAGTTTCCTTAGTTCATTAAAGAACTTACAAAAGAAAAGTAAATGAATGGTAGACTGTTCTGATGTAAAGTCACACATACACCGTGGGAGATCTTTGGACCAATCATTCATTAACGGAACAGACAATATTCTATGGACTTTTCCTAGTCGAAATCTCGTTAATAACATTCTATCATGGCCTTTGGGAACAAAATTTAGATATGGTTCCATGGCAAAGGTTGTAAGCCTTAATTGATGGTAAATGACTGTGGGTTTAGGGGCTTCAACCGCTAATCTAGCAAATCACAATATATCCAAACTGTCTTTCTTCAGAGATTTCCTTGATATTTGGGTCATTGAATTCGGATTTAAATAGTACTCGAGATGACCAAGGTCCTTGACAAACTGGAATATATACCTGAGCCAAGGAATTTTCAATGCTCCATCTAGCTTCATACAATCATACAGGATATCACGGTTTAATTTGGTCTGTTTACTAACCCACATCCTGTGCTAGAGAAGTATGGGCTCAAGTTTAATAAGATCCGTAATATATGAAAGGCCCAGCTCCTCATGGCAGACAAAAAAAGATGTACCAGGTGGAACATTAAGAATATAACGAAGAAAGGAATTTTCTACTGTTTCCAAGGAGGAGGGATTAGATATGCCCCGTAAACCGCAGCAGAAATACACTGTGGCTTGTATATATGAATAAGTTCTCTAGGGGGTTTCCTCCCTAATCTCTTAGTAAAGGAGGCCAGGGCAGTGGTGGACCTGTTAAAAGACAATTTTTTCTGGGCCATTGTTTGGGTCCAAGTATCGTTATAGCTAAAAAGGACACCAAGATTTGAAAAGGTCCTTGAATTAGCTAACTTACTTCCCTCCTAAAATAAGTCTCGACCGGTAATACTCCGGGACCCAGAAAAGCAGTTCATTGTGAAGGTCTTAGAAAGATTTATTTTTAATCCCAGGTCTCCCATGAAAGCACTAAAACTAGTCAGGGCTTTTTGTAGACCATTTCCTGTTCCCGCCATAAGGACCGCATCGTCGGCATAAAGGAGGGCAGGAATGCCTCTCCCACCAACTTGCGGGAAATCCGAGCCACCCTTATGGAGTGCGTCAGCCATACCATTTATGTATAAGTTAAAAAGAAAAGGGGCCAGCACACAGCCCTGGCGGACCCCTCTTCTAACAGGAAATCCCGAGGTACGTTGCTCTTTCGTCCCAAATCTGACACTAGCGGAAGCTCTCTCATAAAACGGTGCAAGAAGGCAATTAAGTTGTGGTCCACTCCAAGATCAACGAGTGTCTCCCATACCCTCACATGGACAACAGAATCAAAGGCTGCAGTCAGGTCGATGAAACCTAAATATAGTTTCCCATTTTGTGCTCGGGTACATTTCCCAACGATCATAGCCAAGTTAAGGCTTTGTTCCAGGGTACCCAGGCCCTCCCGGAACACATACTGCAGGTCGGATAGGACATTGGATTCAGTTGCCCAATCCTGTAACCGTTGCAAGATGACTCGACCTACAACCTTTACCATAGAGTCAAGAAGGGAGATTGGTCTGTAGCATACCGGATCATGACGATCTCCCTTCTTGAAATTGGCACAATAATTGATTCAGACCACGTCTTGGGAAAGGAAGAACAGTCGCTGGCATTAATCAGCTGTGTTAAAAGAGGGGCCCTTAATGAAATGTTTGACTTAAACAGGTCAACTGGAACCCCATCGGGTCCAGGGGCCTTACCCCCCTTGCTTAGCTCAAGAGCTACCATTGTTTCCTCCAGCGTAACGTGTAGGTTGCCCTTATATGTACGTGGAGATTGCGGAAGTGAATATTCATTAAGGGGTAGACCACTATATAAGGCAGAATATTGGCTTATACAGTCCTTTTCTGAAATAGCAATTTCAATGGTAGGTCTTCCATCCCCTATCAAAGGTGGAGTTCTTAAGATTTTCCAAAAAGCCGCAGAGTCCTTTTTTTGGGTGGCCTCATGTTGCTTTCCCCACGCTTCCTCCATCAATGAGCGCTTCCTGTCATCTATTGCCTTCCTGTAAATGGCTCTTACCCTTCTTACCTCCCTTTGGGATCTGGGTTGTTTATGAAGTTCCAGTTTAAGATTGGAATACGCTTTAGAACAAGCACTGTTGAACCAGCCAGATGTTTTTGGGGCAGAACCACATTGGGCGGACAGTAACTTCTTAACCTCATTAGTTATCTCATTAAAAGAGGAAGTTATTTCTTCCGGGATAGAGGACTCACTGGGGCATATATCAAAGGCAGTTTTATGGGAAGAAATAAGCTGCTTAGTCAATACCTCAGGATCCACCTTCGACCAGCGAATGGCATATCCATTGATTCTATTCAGTTCTAATAGGCCCACCGTACTTTAACGTTTTTGTTCCTGACAGACCCAAAAGCTTGCAAGTGGAACTTAAGGCAAAGCGGGTAGTGATCACTCAAAGCAACAGTCCCTACGTCAAAAGATAACAGACTTGATGCAAGTGTAAATGAAACCAAAATAAAATCAATAATAGAGGATAATCCTCTTCCGTTAAAAGTAGCAGACATAGGGACAGGAGAAGGAACTAGGTCATTAGCGAAGCCCAAGTCATAATGAGACATCAGATCGTTAAGGTGATCACCCAGCTTAGAGTGTATAAAATGACAATTGGAGACTACCTGATCCATCGGATTACCAGAGATGTTTGAGTTCACTAGTCTACATATTGCACAGTTGAAAGCCCCCAACCATAAAATGGTAGTATTCACAGTAGTCAAAGTACAGATAGCATCCAAGGTCTCAGCAATACGAGAGAACTCGGCCCCCAAATTCTCAACAGGAACATTATTGTAAAAAATTCACCAAGAGGATTCTTTTTGAGCCTGATACAGACAATTGAACAATCTGGTGATAACAAACCCCCCGTTTAATTAAAATCCTGTCCATACATAATGAATTGGATACATACGTACACAAGCCTCCTTTGGGGCGACCTCCTAGTCCCCTTACTGCCGGAGTGTTAAGAGTCAAATAACCCTGTATGTGAACGGGTTCCAACGCCCAGGTTTCCTGAAGACAAATAATATCTGTTTTTTCTATATACCCAACCCATACTGGATTTGTAACCTTATCATGGAGCCCAGCAATATTCCACCAGATGACATTCATGTCAGATAGATCTTTTCGCTGAGTGGGCAATGCTCCAGTGATAATTGGGTTAATTCTGGCACTGACGGATAACTCTTCTGTGGTGAGCAGAGTAGTATCTAGACTACCATGAATTGATCCCGAGGGACAATTGAGATCTAAGTTGGAAGCTTCTGAGTGAGTCACCAAGCTCTCAATTTGCCACTCAGAAAGTCCCACACAGGGGTTATTTCTAGTAACCACCCTGATGTCGCTCTGGGTATGGGTGGAGGTAGACAGTCAGTCAACCGCCTCTAAATTGCAAAGTGGGTCATAAAAATTGCTAACTGGTATTGAATATCCAAGATATAACAAAGGACCGTCATGAACCCTCGCACGTGATTGTTGAGCTCTATCAGGCTGGTAAAAAAAAACAAAGGTACTACGTTAACCCCCTGGGACTTTATTTGCAAAAAAGCCACCCTACTAAGAATTGTGTGAAGAAGCAGTGATGAAACAAAAGTAAGAACAATGCTGTCCCCCTCCAAAGATTTTACAGATCCCCCCACCCAGACTATCGTACAGGCCATCTTAAAATTGGAAAGAAACTCATTGACAGGCCCGTCTTCCCAGATAGAAAATGAAGAGATCTATTCCGCAAGGTTGTCCAATGCTCAAACTCCCCTTGACGTAACATGGGCACATTTACTAAAACTACAGTTAATAAATTAGCTTCTGGCAACAGATGGAAAGTACCTGGAGAACTAAAGTCCCCTCTATCAGCCCTCTGTTGCACTTGGGCCTACCTAGAACAATTAGCTAGCTCCGTACTTAATGCAGGGCGGTCAGAATTAGATGAGGCATGTTCAAGAATCGATGACCCCTGTTGCTGGCCCTTATTGCAGTTCCTATGTAGAGGGACCAACCCACCCGCAGGGAGCTGCACAGGTGTACTCTCAGCAGGCTTGCCACTTACAGCCGAGGAAACAGTAATATTAGGAGAAGTGCCTGGGCGAGGCGGGGGCCCCGGGCCTCTACGCTGATTAATAGTGCTTGAGGGGACTATCGGGGCAGTAGATGATACTGAAGGGGGAATTGTACCCAGAAGTTGGTTTGGTGAAATTATGGTTGTACGCAATTTTTCCAAAGTGACCAATCTTTTTTCCAAACTAATAAGTGACGCCATCAGGGGAGACGTAGCCACCCTTACTATATGACACTGTCAGTTTATCTGTTTGCATGTTCTGCCACTTGAAAGTGTGAAGAGTAGCATTTCTCTCTACAATTGAATGCTCTGATGCGCTAGGCCCTACCACCCCCATGCACCAGCCGTCACTGGAAAACTGAAAGCAGCAACCTGACAGATCCTAAAGACATAACCATAGAGATTATCTCAGGCATTAACTAGCTCCTTGCCAATGAGTCAGTTGTTTACAAAGTAATTCACAAACGTACAAAAAAACTTTATTAGAGCACACAAGTGAGCTCAATTATAATTACCAGCACTGTAACCAAACACTGGCAACACACTTGGTCTGGCTATACTTTGCTAATGCATGCAAAAACATGCAAGTACAAAGTATGCTTGTATATAGTGCACATTTAAGCCAGGCCTGTTGACTTTGGGAATGCATGTTTACGAACTCACGTGGCATATTGGGCAAAAGTACAATGGGTTGGAATGCTACCCTGAGTGGTTGCCAGTGGTTAGACTTATTGCAAGCATTCCTCCCATCACCTCTTGAGTATTTGATGTAACCCAGTAAGTGGCCGAGGGTGTGCCCAGACATGGGTCCCGCGTTCACTGTGCCACTGAACTAAGCTACACCTGACTGAAGATCCCCAATCAGGGCGAAACCGGTCTTCGGTTGCCTGTGTTCCAGTTCAGGGAGAACCTGGCCTGGCAGTTCTGGCTGGAGAGTCCCTACCGGAGCAAGGACAAGACTGATTAACATACGGCTGGGCTCACACTGAGGTGGCATTGGGAGCAAAGAAAAAAAGGGTTGGAATGCAATGGGTTGGCTCCTAATTGCTAGTGGTTAGACTTATTGCGAGCATTTCTCTCATCATCTTTAGTGTGTTTGATGTGTACATTTGGAAGCACAGCATGTAGCACAGAACATAGTTTACCCTGCCATTTTTTTCTATGATTACATTGACCTTCTGTACCACATTGGCAATGATCCTAGCAAATGGAGTCGTACAGTGTGGTTGGTGGGAGAGTAATTGTGTTAATAGGAAACTTACATTAACTAATAGGCAAAACAAATATAGGATGCCATATTGTGAGAGGTTGTGCTACATAGCCTCCCACCCAGGCTGTGATTATGATTATTAGGGCTTCTTAACATCTAAACAACGCAGAATGAGTACAATCAACCGCTGTTTGTAGAAGTCAACAAAACTACCTCTGTCTAGCACTATTCTGTAACAGTTTTAATGAAGCACAATGCATTAGTGGCAACAGCACTAGTTGGCATGGAGAAGTAGGAGGTTACTTGAGTTGCATTAACTTCAGCTTTGGTAATATGATTGATGCTCACACTCACCTGCTCCCTTTGGTCCAGGCTTACATCCAAAGGGTCATCGTCATCGAGACCTCGACTTGGTCGGATGAAGGCCGGAGGGGTGAATCTATTTGCTTGCTCAAAATCTTCCGGTTCTACTCCCCGCCCATCGCGCAACCGTTCCCAGGCGGCCTTGTTGATGCCGTTCTCCTCCGGCTGACTCTGAGAAGACGCAGGGATCTCCTCTCCTCTGTCCCCCACCTCTTCGTCTACCATCTGCTCCAGGGTCTCCACCTTGCTGCTGGCACGGGCAGAGGTCTCCGATTTCCGCTTGCTTGGGGGACGATCTTTTAGGCCATCCTTGAAGGCGGACACTGCCAAGCTGACCTTCTGTACTTGCTCCACCGTCTGTCGCTTGGACATCAGCACCCCCATGGCTCTGTAAAGAAGAGGAAAAGCACATGAAGATCAAATGCTTAATTTCTAGTCATTCTGGCTCTACCCATAAATTTAGGGTGCCAGCTTTGTAGGAAAATCTAGAAGAGGAGGTGCTTGCAAGTGGAGGAGTGAATACAAGTGAAGTTCTGGGGAGATTGAAAATAATTGGGGTTGGGAAACACAGCTTGCCCTTCAGAAACATGAGTTATTTTGTTTGTTAACTCGAAAAGGATAACATGTGGAGCAGAGAGCACAATCTAAAAGAAGCATCACCATTATTTGTAAAGGAAGAGGTCACACTTATATCAAAATAAGTTCAGTCAATAGTTGGACAACCAAACTTTATGAAGTGCACACCTCTCCTGTTTAGTCTTCATAAACTACTCCTCAATTCCAGATTCATTGTGGATAATGCACATATAACCACTAATCATGTTCATTCAAGGATCATTAGTTCCAAATGACTGTTCCAAAGTCATCTACAGAGTCCTGATAAAGGGTAACATAGATCCTTGCAGAGCTGGTTGATAAAATAAACAGCCAGGTTTAGGAGTATATTCTGAAGGAACAAGTCACATCATGTGTATTTGTAAAGTGCACACTCAGCCTGAAGGAAATGTTGGTGCCGAATCATTAGATATTTATAGTTATCCAAACTCAATGGTGCTTGGAAGGAAGAAATGCTGATTGGACCCTCCAGGATTTGAACCTGGGATCAAACACATCTGCCTGCAGTGGCTGCATTGGTCCACAGAGCAACCAGACCCAGCTCAAAACATACTAGTGATACTGCATGAGCAAACCTGTGCTCGCCAATAAGACAGTGCCTCAGAAAAAGTGCTCCCCTATGGTGGTATGTGTCAGCCTTATAAGAAAAAGTATTCTGAAATGTCACTAGGCACCTAAATGGTTCATTCCATCTGACAGCAACTAGTGGCCAAATCAATAGCAATTTTGTATTTATATTTAATCCCACAATATGGAAATCTAGATAAGGGGGATCATAGTTAATGCTTCACATGAATCCTATATCTTTAAAGGTTATGTATGTTCTGATCAGCATATGCTACACATGAGAAGGCCCCTGCATAGCCAGTGTCATTTTCTAACATCACTGCAGCATTACTACAGAAATAAACTATTACACATGAAGGATGCCGCAAGAGAGAATACTTCAGATAATGTATCCTTATATACTGGCCAAACGTGCCTGCATATTCAACTCCATCATTCATATGCTAGAAGAGCTATACTACCTCCACTGCTAGCCACTATTCAATTCAGTAAACCTCTGTAATATGTAAAGGGTGGTGTACCACATCAAGCACTGACAAAACCAACTGGTCTCAGCTCTAAAAGGATAGGTTATTAGCATTGCCAAAGCTTTTTTCCAATTGCATGTATCTGCACACTTTGAGATGCATGATATGTATGGCCAGTAAGCTTGCAATGGGTTTTCTATTTAAAAAAAACATTTAAAAATGGCCAGCGATGCTCACACAAGTGCTGTGACGTGTGGTCAGCATGTTGTTGTGTCGTGAGGCATGCGCATGCGCACAGCATACGTCATGACTGGTGTGTGCATGCATTGTGAAATATGGTGGCATTTTTTAATTTACTATTTTAGCATGATGGAAAGCCTTGATAGAACAGTGCATTAAAATGTAATAGAAAAGTGAAAAACAAGTGTGCTTGAAGTGCAAAAAAGAAAGCAAGCTTTCCAGCAGCCCTTTGTAGCTGCTTGGCCGTAGGAAAAAAAATATTTAAAAAACACAGTGAGCAAGACAGGTAGTAGGAAGAAGAGAAGGGTAGGAAACATCATTGAGCGAGGGAGGAGGGAGTGACAGCAGACCAGGCAGAGGTGAAGAAGTGAGAAAAGCAGGAGGAGAGAGAAAGGAAATACATGCCCCCCATAGAATGCTGAATAACAACATTATAAAAAAAGAATCCTCTGAGGAACACTGTGGAAGGATACAACTCATCAAGTGAAAATACTGTGCCAAAAAAATGCACCTAAGTGGAACAACACTCAAGCATAGGGAGGCAAGATAATGAATGTTAATGTTAATGTTATGTCTGCTTATAAAGCGCTCAAATACCAAAGAAAGGTGTCTCAGCGCTAATGGAGCTAATAGTCACTGAGAACCCGGCCAGATTTAAATAGGAGAAATCATTCAATGCCAAAAGATTAGGTATGGCTCTAAGATAAGGTAGGCCATTCCAGACCTTCGAGGCTCTAACTACGAATCCTCTACCTCCCTAATTCACACGCTTAAATCTGGGGATAACCACCAGATTTGCCAGGACCGAGCTTAAGGACCTACCTAGGGTGTACCAGGAAAAACTATTCCTTAGAAAGAGAGGGACCTGCTAGTGGAGTGCCTCATGCTTTTAAAGGAATTATCTTCCAGACTGGAAGCCAGTGTAAATTCTTAAGTTCTTGGGAAACGGACTGGTACTTAGGAATCTTAAGGGGCACACGCGCTGCCGCATTCTGCAGGGTCTGAAATTTATTCAGAACATGCTGATGTGCATTCATATACAGACCGCTGCAGTAATCAACACATGATAGTACCAGTGCTGGAATCACAGTCTTCTGCAAGGAGTCCGGGATGAAAGGCAAAACTTTAGTAACCATTTTTAGAGTGAGAAAGGCAGCAGAAGTAACTGCGTTAACCTGAGTCACAGAAGAAAGTTTATCATTGACAACAACACCCAGGTTCTTAACTGACTTAACCGGAGAAGGAAGTGACCCTAGTCCAGAAGACCACCATGAAGGAGACCAAAATTATCACAGAGCCTAAAACCACAATACCACGGTCATACTGGCATTAAGTGTGAGACAATTATGACCATCGAGCGGCTACTTCTCTCATGCAATTACATAAATTGCCAGCCAGTGCTTTGTCAACCAAAGTAAATGACACCACAATTTGTGTGTCATCGGCGTAAGATGGTAATGTGAAAACAAAGGAACAGATTAGGTCTGTCAACGGAATAACATAGATGTTAAAAAGTGTTGGACTCAGTGGTGATCCCTGAGGGACCCCGCAAGGGAGAGGAAAAGCAGCTGAAGAGACTCGACCAATATTACTGAAAGTTTGCATCCAGAAAGAAAAGAGTTGAGCAAACCAGTCACCCCGATCCTACCAAGCCGATCCATCAGCAGCCCATGATCACCATGTCAAAGGCTGCTGACAGATCAAGCAGAGGAAGGGCAGCTCTACCTCCCTTATCAAGGGACGTCTGGATCTCCTCTGTTGCCCTATTGAGGGCCGTCTCCATGCTAAGTCCTGCTCAAAACCCAAACTGGGTAGCGTCCAGCAGATTGTTCGTCTGGGCATAATCCCCTAGCTGATCATTCAGGGCTCTTTTAATGATTTAAACAAGTCAGAAGGACAACAGACCCTAGCATATGTCATGTTTGGAAGCAGCAGGACTGCGAAGGAATACGCATGCGCCGGCTCCCGTGCATGCGCAGTTTCAAGAAGAAGGCACCATAATCCCGGAAGAGATGTCCCCGCTACAAGGTAAGTGTCTTTAATCTTATTTAAGGTTTTAATCTTTTTAATATTGCGGACGGGAGGCGGGCGGGCGGCGGGCAGCCAACTTCCGTTCCGCCCCTGAGTGTGCGTAAATTTGCCCCATTTTTACGCCTTCTTTGCGGAAGACGGAAGGGGCAAATTCCCGCTCATTCCGTGGACAGAACGGAAATGTCAGACCACCCCTAAAAATTGCCCAAGAATTTTTATGGTACATGTTATTTAGCTGCGGTATTTCCCAAAATCTTCCACGCAGATGATCTATGGCCCTTAGAGAGAAAAGGCGTTCACAGAGGAAAACGTGGTGCAAGTGCTGGAGAAATTGTTGGAGATGTATTTGGAGCTATGATTCCAAGTTTGGGTGTGATGTTGAATGACGTGAAAATTAGAAAGCTGGCAACAATAGTGGATAAACTCTCAGTGAATACAGCCGAAATCTTGTTACTCGTTGATGGAGAGATGGTCTCGATAAGGGCTATGGTTCTTCAAAATTGTCTTGCTTTAGACGTCCTATTAGCAAAAGCCGGAGGAGTCTGTAAATTATGGAAAGTTCAACAGTGCTGCGCATATATTCCTGACACTAGTCGGGATATACGAAAATATATCAGTAATATTTTAGAGATACATCAAGATTTACATAATTTTGCTGCAAATGGGATTTGGGAGCAAATTGGCAAGAGATTTGGGAAGATTGGAAGCTGGTTGGAAAGTCTGGGACAAGGAATAATGGGCTACATCTTGAAACCTATCATAATAGCTGTCATTTGTATAATCATACAATTGGGAGCTATTAAGGCTTATAAATAGCAAAAGGCATGCGATAATGCAGACTTATTAAAGAAATGAGAGCAACAATTAGAACGACTGCAGGACACTCACTATCTGCACCTTAAAGGATTAGAAAGATTTAGACAGAAACGGCAAGCTACAACTTCTGTTTAAGTCTATCTCTTCAACAAGCATAAAACTGTAAAAGAGTAAAATGTTGGTGTTATGACACTAGTCAAACGAGGAGGGGACTGATAGAGAGTCTACCGCACTCTAAATTGTATGGGTGCATTATACTCTTCTTTTACAAGCATTCACATGTATTTTATCGTTTGCAGTGTTTATGTTTATTAAGATGCATTTATTTATGCTATATAAGTAGTGAAATGTAGTGTACACTTTCACACAGGATGTTACATGTATTAGAGACATTCATAATTCCTGTATGCATAATATGCAGGATAACATTATATTCATATAAATGTAATTGTGTATCGTTTAAGTTGCCCGCATCGTAGGCCTAGAACTGCAGGTTGTTGTTGGTCTAAAATCCTTGGTTGCTAAAGAAATAATTAAATGACACCTTTTGTGTGCCAGGACAGTATGTTCTCAGCCCCCTGCAGTTCCAAGAATCCAACCTCGTTATTCTTAGTTTAAGGAGATAACAGGAATGTCTTTGAAGAGTATGAAAGGCAAGAAGGGAGGATGCCTTCCGTGCCCGGCTTATCTGACCCTTAAGGCCACTAGAAGACCAGAAAAACATAATTAAAGAGCCTATGGAATGCTACCAGGGAATATTACAAGCAAACAGTTAATCACGTGATACATTTAAAGTGGGCAGAACGTTGTCTTTTTGTATGATGCGCAGGGACAGAAAGGGAGAGAACTTCGACATTTTTCGGAGGAGAAGGAGCATCTTAGAACGAGATACATAGCATTAAGCTATTTGACCCATTTGACGTGAGTACTTCTTAGGAAATAAACACGTGCTGACACCTTTGGGGTATGAGATAAAGGAAATAGGCAGAACCCTCAGAGAGAGTAGTGTAGGGAAAGTTAACCTTTGTTTTCTTCCTCATGAAAAGGGATTTAGACTCAGCTTCAATTTTGGTTTGCATTTTGATTCTGGAGTTCATTTTGGCCTCATAATAAAATCTTTAACTGGAATTCGGAGTCTGTGGTCTTTTAAAAATGACTAAATTGTAAGTATAATTTTGAATTGTTTACTCCCCTCAACCACTTTCAGCAGGCAAATAAAAGACCACCTGTGCTGAATTTAGTAGGGAAGGCAAGGGCTAAATTTAGCGTAATCACAGCCAACTTCACCCTATGCGGCACTCCCATCTACATATCACCGGGACCATGCACCACCTTCACTGACACTACCACAGATTTTGTCGCATCACTCACCCTTGATGCTAGAAACTGCATTCTACTTGGAGACCTGAACTTCCGCCTGGAAGACCATACTGTTCCCAACTCAAAGGCACTCATTTAAAACCTTAGAAGTCTGGGCCTCACCCAGCGAATAAAGGAACCAACCTATGTACCTCATGATCCCCATTTTCACCACTTTTGACAGTATCTGAGTCAAGAAGGCCACACCAGATTCCTGGACAGACCGTGCCCTCATCAAGTTTAGAATCTCCGTCCAGTGCACCAACACCACTCAAGCCATCCCACCAAAACTGGAACAGCATCGCTGACAAAGACTGGAACAAAGCTTTCGACACCCATCAACCTGAACACAGCAACAGCCTCCCCAAATTCATCAATAATTTCAATAATTGGATCTCCTCAAGGACTGACTCCATGGCCTCTCTCAAACACAGCAATTCAATAAGAACTAGACCCCATGCCGCCTGGCACAAGGAAGAACTCGGACTGGTGAAACACCACTGCAAAGAATTAGAGAGCGAATGGAGAATGAGCCAGGACACTGCCGACAGGAACACGTTTAAATCCCCGCAGAGATGCTCCCACCAAATGATCCTCCTCACTTCTTGAACTCCACAAAAAGCTAAAGGCCTGGCTTTTCAAGTAATCCCATTGGGCCTTAGGTTTGGCAGACTCACACAAGCTCAGCGCCGGGATACCATCCTGGGTGATAGTGATTTTGCCTTCTCCCTGTGCGCACCTCCCTGCTATGGAGAACTCTGCACTATACAAAAAGTTTGATGGGAGAATCACCTGAAATTCCAATCATATACCTGGAAAGTAGTGACTGGTGGAGCTTTTCATTGGCATTATTGGTGAATACAAAGAGCAGTACATCTGAATCTTTATGTTGATGTAAATCTGTGGGTGCAGATTTCCTACATTTTTAGTGAATGGAGTTCTATATTTTTGAGACTGTATTTCCATAAAGAGCCATTCAGAGTGTGTCTCACAGTTAGAATAGTTGACCTTATTTACTTTAATGGAAACCATACATAAATGCATGAACCACTCTTGCGATGCGGAGTACATGTTTGAAGTACCACTGAACAGGTCCCATGATATTCCAAGTGCATATGAATATGCTATAAAAGGCATCTACATGTATTTGCATATTTTGTGTGCTGCCAATAGTAGACAATGCAGTCTACTCTGTCTGCTAGATAGTTTGAAAATCACTTCTTCCTTGTGTTAGGTTGAATGAACACGCCTGAACAGGTCATTTGCTTAACAGGTTAATTCTCATTCAGTATATCTGACCACCAGCTCTTCTCCCACTATCGTTCCTTTCTTCTCTTGAATCCCAACACCTCACACAGCTTTACTCGCGATTTCAAGGCCTAAGATACACATAACTCATCTTTTTACCTTAATAATAAAATATGCAATACCAAATCAAACCATAGGTACAAGAAACATTCACAATAAAATACATACAAGAAAGCAGTAATACCAAATTAATAACCATTCAAAAATCTAAGTGAAACAGATAATCTATTCATATTTTGGCATGTGATGAACTGTGACAAATGATTTTCCTAACACATAGCATGTGATGCGCACTTGGTCAAACACATTTTCATCAATTCTCTACCAACTGCAGTGGAAATTCTCAGACATTGTATGGTGGAAAGGTGGAACCACTGGACCCACAAACACACCTACTTCATGAAGTCACTTTGAAATGAGGATCTCTTCCTGAACTTTCTTACAGGTCTACCAGAGCCAGAGCCAGGACCAGTGGCGGCCGGCATGACTCGCGGGTGACAGTGTGGGGGTGGATGTGGCAGGGTTGGGGGGAACGCGGGGGGCAAGCAATGGCGAAAAAATATATTTATTCACTTACCTTGCTGCCGGTCCTGCGTTTTTCTTCTCTGCTCCTGCTGGGACAGGAAGCTGAGAAGAACAGCCAGTTTTCCCAACCAATCACAATGCTGCAATGCAGCGTTGTGATTGGTTTTGAGCATCCTGGTTTAACACTCACCCAGGGCACGGGGGTCTGGGCATGTATTCATACAGGCTTGTAAAACAGCCTGCATGGAGAAGGGAAAAGTATGCCTTACTGGTTTTGGAGGCCTGAGAGGGCCGACCAAGCAGTCATTGCTCACTTAAACCACTCCTCCACTTGCCCTGCTCCGATAGTAGAGCAGCCCCGCCAAATCGCCTGCCCGCAAACGAAATATAAAATGATAACACCTTAAAGTTATTATAACTTTATATTTCCTTTGCTTTGCACTGTACACAAGTATTGGGGCGATGCTCCTCTGCCATAGCGGATGAGCCGCCACAGGCCAGGACCACCTCTTCTCATCACACTGTCCAAATCAGACAACACACACTTTTCCGTAAACAATCTCCTATCAGGACTGACTAGGGTACTCACTTCCCAATGTCTCACAAGTCTGGACATATTACACACATCACCAGAATCAAGTGCTATCACATTCTTCCTAACTTCTCTAATCAAAAAGGGACACAATAATGTCAAATTTCCTTTGTTAGCATATCCTGCCATCACTACCAACACTTTGTCGCCTACAGATTATTTTTCATTGACTTCACAGTATTCTTAGCACCTCCGCTCTGCTGAACTGGCCATTCCCACTATCTCTCGGATCAGCAAGACCAGGACCTGAGGATGCGAGGTAGGACAGCGAGGCTTTCCTACCACGCTGTCAAAGCCTAGAAAACCCTGCCTCTCCACCTCAGGCTTTTCCCATCGCTAACCCAATTCCGGAAGAACCTGGCTCTTTGGCTGAACATCAGTGCCCATCAGGACCTGTGGCTCCCAGCCTCCGTGCCTAGAGACTCTCACGGGTGAGTAGTCACACTAATAAACACTTATTAGTTGATTCATTTAGCATCATATCCAAACTTATACTTCTGTTGATAGAACTTCCTTCTGACAAAAATTTCACCTTCAGAAAATGTAGTAGCATTCCCTCTCACTGTACCTAAGTTTAACCATGCAGTATTAAGTTTAGAGGATGAGCTCCTGCCTCTCCAATAACACAATTGGGAGAGTTATGGTGCATCCACCAAGTCTCACTCAGATCCTCCTTCAATGAGAGCTTCTTGTCCATTGCCATTTGAATACAACTTTTCGCCAACCTCATAATTCATTCCGCAAGTCCATTGGCTTGTGGGGAACACAACACCCTCCCAAGAAGCTTTACTGACTATCTTGATAAAAATTCACCCATCGCCTGAGAAGTAAACTGCATCTCATCACCAGGTATCTGGGTTTCAGGAATACCTTCAAGCGAAAATTCATCCCACTAAAACTGTAATACCAGACTCGCTTCCAGTCTGTGCACACATCTGATCACCATCCACTTTGATATGTAATCTATTAACAAGAGTACAAACCACTCATTATGGGCAAACAAATCAAATGGATCTGCAATGTCAAGACACAGTTTCATCCAAGACTGAGACAAAATCTCCACAAGTGCCTATGGAGCATTACATACCAGTTTATTCTTGTCATTTACGCACACAACAAATATTCTGTTACAACAGTTCAACTTTGTGATCCATTTTCAGCCAGCAATACCACTCACCAAGTCTAGAATTAGACAAGTTTATACCGAGATGCCCATCATGTGCTAGATTCACCAATTTTTCCCTTAAAACCACCAGCGGATCCACCTTATCACTTCTGCAGATCTTTTTCTCCCAAATAGAAAGTTCTTCCCGCACATTCCAGAATCACCTCAACTCTTGAGATACTGCTTTAAGTTCCAGTCATCCTTTTACTAAATATTCCTTCAACACTTGCAACGCTTCATCCTTTGCTAAGGCATCGGTCCATTCCCCATCATTAACTGCATTCTCACTTATCCAGCCCACCAAACATCCATCATCTAATGTACCCTCACTCTCAAATATGCAATTTAGGCAGGCAGCCGAGTCATTTTTTCCCCCAGGAAAATAGTCTACAACAAAATTGAGATATATTAGGCCCTCAGTCCATCTTCTTTGTCTTAGTGAAATAAAATCAGAAGACTTGTAAGTAAAAATTTGGGTAAGAGGGCAATGATCTGACCTTACAATGAAGGGTATTCCCCATAGGTAAAACATGAAGTGTAATACTGCCCAATAAACTGCCAGTGCCCCAGCTCAATAACTCAATAGCCCTCCTCTGCTCCATTCAGTGAGCACGAAGCAAAGGCTATTACCTTCTTTTCCCCATCCACATGTTGAGTCAATACCGTACTCAATCCACTCAAACTTGCATCTGTTGAAAGGGCAGTTTTCTAGCAAGGGTCAAAATGACCTAATGGTAATACTCCAATATTTATGTTTTTACTTTTAAAACCTGATTCACATTCATTAGTCCAGTAAATTTCAATTTTTTTAAACAAAGATCTTAACGGCAGTGACAGGCAGGCAACATTGCCAATGAATTCGGAACATAATTCTGACAGCCCAAGGGATGAACAAACTTAGTCCTTGCTAACAGTGAATGTAATTGTACAATACTTTTAGCCAAATCTAGCTTCAGACTTACTACTACACCAGATATTGTGTGACCAAGATACTAACTGTTGTTAGACCGAGCTTACACTTTACTTTTTTTAGAGTAAGACCAGGTTCTCGTAATTTACAAAAAACAGATCTGTCTTCCATCATGTTTCCTCTGATCCTTCCATAAACCAAAATGTCATCATGGAAGAATAACACTTTGGGAAGGCACTCTAAGACCCTCTACATAATCCTTTTGAAGCATGCTGCTGCAAACCCCCAAGGTGTCACAATTGATGTGAGATGCCTTGACACAGCATGCAGTGGAACCTGGTGGTAGGCTGATTATCGGTCTGCTGCGCTAAAAATCTTTTGTCAAATCGGAAGTTTCAGAAATATTGGGGGGTGGCTGTTCATCCATCCAAATGTGTTTGTTAAACCCTCTGAGAACCACACACATTTTTATTTCTTACCCCCATCCTTTGGTGACAAAACCACAGGGGCAAGCCTCTCTCTGACGATTCAATCTCCTCAATCACTCTGAGGTCAAATAATTTCTGTCGTCCCTCCTTAAGTGGTTGCAACACCATATTTGGCACTTTCCTCACCTTATACACAGAAGGAACGGCACTTTGTTTCAATATGATATTATGTTCAAAGTGCTTTCCCATGCCCAGATCCTCATCAAACACACTGAGAAACTCATTCATAAATTCACATGGCATCCCAGCATTCAACACAAGCCTCACACATTGCAGTGACTTAGGATTGAATGTTATGTCCATGTCAGCCTGGTGTTTCCTTCCCAATAGATTGTCACCACTTTGGCCATGTATACCTTCCCCACAGTTTCCCTGTCTTCAACACAAATTTTCATTATAGAAAAACCCAGAAAATCAATCTTCACTCCGCCGTAGCAAACAGGATTGATATCAAGAGGAGACACCAGTTTGGCATTCCCTTCAAATATGCTTTCCCTGTTCTTATCTCCAATCATGATGTAAAGTGTTCCTGAATCTGCCAGGTCCATGTCTGTCTTAATATCAATTTCCAATTCACACTCAGGCATCAACAATGGCTCAGTATCAACCACACCATCAGCATGAATACTCAACACCATTCTCTTTTCATCATTCACACCACTTACCACTGATCATTTAGCAAAACCACCACAATACTATACACAAGTATAGACTTCTTTTTTCCAAATGTTTGTATTTCGCAAATCTGGCAAAGCATCCTTTACTGCTTAAAAGATGACCTTCACTCCCACAGCGAAAACAGTTGGGATGTTGTTCCTTGTTTGCCTTACTTTTGACATCTTTACTTTCCTCCTTGACACTCTGCACATACCCTGCTTAAATATTTACATTAGCAATTTCATTAAACAGATTGATCATACTTTCAACACAATTTTTAGATTCTCTCATCTCTTGCACCCACATATTCATGTTTTCCATGCCCTCTATTGTGGCTATAGTCTCCTTCAAATTAGGATTCCAAGTAAGAAGCTTTTCCAGCACTTTCTGGTTATTGGTATACCTCACTAACTGGTCCCTAAGTAGTGAGTCAGTAAGATTCTCAAAATCACAAGTTTGTGCCAGAATTTTCAAGACACTATGTAATTCCCAATCTTCTCCATCTTCACTGGAACCCTTGTGAAAAACATGCGCTTTTCTAAGATCACATTAATTTGTGGACTAAAGTGTATTTCCAGCATAAAAACCAACATTTTATAAACATTATTAGGATCACCTTCTTCAGTCCGTAAATTAATATAATCTAAACTTTCGTTAATGTTTCTACCCTCCACACCAAGGTTATGGAGTAAGACACCTTGGAGGGGCGTGGTTTGGACGCCGATGGCGGTGGTCGCCTGAGTGCTCGGCTCCAAGACCGAGCCCGCATTTATCCTGAATTCCGAGGGTCTTAAGCACCCCGAACCCCTCAAACGGAAGAGCGCGGTGGGGCCTACTTGGCGGGGCGTCTGAAGAACCCTGAAAACCAACTGGTCTTGAAGAAAATCGAAGTTGCGAAGTGAGCGGAGCGGAGCTCAAGATGGCGCCCGCTCCGGCTCTATAGGCCCGGAGGGAGCCTCGGACCGGGAGAGACCGCCGACTCCGTGCTCATCCTCTTCCCATCTCTTCCTTCGGAGGAGCGGCGGTCCGTCCGACTGCCCGGGGGGTTACAGACACCGAAGGCCCTTCCGGACGATCGCTGATCACTCTGTCGGCGTTGCGAAGGCCCTCGATGCCGGAGGGCGTGGCTGGAGGCACTGAGCTGCCCGAGACGGAGCGGACTTACCCCATCTAGATCCTGAAACTAACAACGGGAGTGCTCGACGCCATTGAGTTCGGACCCCCTCGGGTCCTGAGGAACATTGCAAGCAGCTGTACAGCACTCGGATGGTCTGCCGGAGGTTCGACGAGATCGGTGGCTGACGACCGAGGCCTAACCCGAGTCCGGCGGTGCCACGTTGCCTGGCGGCGATCGCTCCTTCTTCCCCCCCTCTGCTTGCTCCCGGAATCGAGGTTGCGGCTCACCACTGGACGGCCGACTGGTGGGGGAACTCCGCGCTACTACGCTGGATGTGGTTACCGGCCTGTGACACCAGGGCCCTACACCCGACACCTGAAGACACTTAACTGAAACCCCTTCCTGGCTGGATGTCCGTCGAGTTCCCCACGGCAAAACGTGGCCGCCATGGGGAAGCCAAAGGGAGCTAAAGGTGGCACTCAAACCGTCTCGGACACGGAGGCTCCTGACAAAGACGACTGGCAGGACCCGGAGAGATCCGGGGACCCTCATCTACAGCAGCAATTTGATAGGATCCTGGAGGCGATCGCAGACACACGATCGGCCTTACAACAAGACATTGCTCAAGTCGCAACAAGTTTGGGCCTGCTCAGGGCGGACCATGGTAAACTCTCGGATAGGGTCAAAGAAGTGGAGAGCTCGGTGAGAATCTTGGAACCCGCGCAAAAAACCCTTGCCGCCACCATAAAAGATGCCCTAACCAGGATCGGGGAGTTGGAGAGACGCGCGGAGGACGCAGAAGGGCGTAACAGGAGGAATAACATCCGCGTGGTGGGCCTACCGGAGAAGATTGAAAATGGCGACATGATGGCCTATCTAGAGAATTGGCTCCGAACTGTGGCGGTGCCTGAGGGGCTCTCCTCCTTTTACACTCTGGAGCGGGCGCATAGGGTACCGACCAGGCCTCCGCAACAGGGCCGATCCCCACGCCCGGTGGTGGCGCGATTACTACATTTCCGGGACAGAGATCTCCTCCTCAATGCCGCCAGGCACAACTGCCCGTACCAGGTGGAGAACAGTCAAGTGAACATTTTCCCAGACTACACCTACGAAACCCAACGTAAGCGGGCCTCATTCCTGGCGGTCAAACGAGAGTTGCGGAGCGAGGGCATTCAGTACTCCCTACTGTTTCCAGCGAAACTCCGCATCATCCTGGATGACACGACTAAATTCTTCGAAAATCCGGAGGATGTATGCAATTGGGCTGAACTATACAGAGCTGGTAAAGATGGCTTTGGTTCCTCCTTCCAAACGACATCGGAAGTTGGGCGACAGCGGAGATCCAAGAGACTGCGGAACCGCCGTGGCAGACCGGGCAGACCCTCGACGGTGGAGACCGCGGCCGAGCGGCGAGGAGTATTGGAGATGGTATCCAACTTATCCAGCTCCCAAGGCGGGCCCATCACTGAAGACTCGGAACCCGGCGGAGGTGGGGGCCAATCGGACACGGAGGACTCTGAGACTGACAGTGTGAACTTACCTGTGATTACTCCTGACTCGGCAGAAGGACTACTAGATGGGCAGGGATGAACTCGGGTGAGATGATTCCATTTGGGTGCGGGAGCGTGGCGGAGGGTGGAGGGACCCTGGAGGGAGCTACTGGACCGTGGATTACCGGGTGGGTTGGGGTAGCTTTTTCTTCCCGATCTTTATGATCTGGAGCTCGGTCATGTCTCGGCAGCACTGAGACACGGTGACCCCCTATCGGCGCTCGGCCCCCACTCTGCCCTTAAGGCACACCTGCGGTGGCTACCGTAGGGGTAGTTGGGAAGGGGGGGATTTCTGAGGGTACGGTTTGGATGGGAACTAGATGGTACTATTTGGGACCTGTTCTGGGGAGGGTGGAGGGGAGTTTGCGGCAGGGGGAAGTTTTGTTGTTGTTGGGGGGGGAAACCGCCATTGGTGTGAAGCTAACTGTAAAATTGTCTATAACTGAGCGTTGCTGGAGGAAACTAGATGAGACACTGTGGGACAATGGCTGATGTCACTAATTTGAAATGTATCACTTGGAATGTGCGAGGCCTTCACACTATGTCCAGACGGCATAAGATTCATGCTTACCTAGTTCGCAGAGGGGTTCAGATTGCGCTGCTACAGGAGACACACCTCACTAAATCAGAAGGATTGGCGCTCCAGCGCAGGTGGAGAGGGCAGGTATACTACACCACATACTCAGCCTACGCGAGAGGGGTGTTGATCTGGGTTCGTGCTGGGGTGCCCCTACAGGTTGTTGAATCTGTGGTGGATCCGGAGGGACGATACGTGGCAATGTCTGGCATATTAGGGGGTAGAACTTTGAACATTTGTTGCATTTATGCGCCTAACGTGGACCAACTCGCTTTCTTGACCGCGCTGTCGGGCTCCCTGGCCCATTTCCTATCGGGGTCCCTCCTGATGGGAGGAGACTTTAACTCAGTGGTGGACGTTGATCTCGATCGATCGCATCCCCCCCTTCCGGACTCGCCAGTCCGGCGAGTGGCTAAAGGTAGGAGGGAGTGGCAGGTTCAGTGGGGGCTGACAGACATTTGGCGAGCGCAGCACCCATGCACCAGGGACTATTCCCACTTCTCTGGCATGCATGAGTTGCATGTGAGGTTGGATGGGCTGTTGGGATCGACGGAACTGGTGTCCACGACCGTGCGGTCTGAATACTTGGCCAGGACCATCTCTGATCATAACCCCCTAATAGCAGATTTTCGATGGTTTCCGGGTGTCCCTAGTGTACCCACTTGGAAGCTGCGCCCCGAGATATTGGAGGATCTGGTGTTCAAGACAGAACTGGAGGACAAAATCGCTGAATACATTGTGATGAATGAGGGCACGGCTGGGATGAGGGCCTCAGAGTGGGATGCTTTTAAAGTGGTTGTTAGAGGTTACTGCATAACCAAGAAGGTGGGAATGAGGCGGGTCCTCCTCGACGACCTGGCCAACGCGGACCGGAAACTCCGCGAGATGGAGCTTCTCCGCCCCGGCCACCCGGAACTTCAAGAACAAACCTCAGCAGCGAGGGAAGCGGTAGCTGTCGAAGTCGAACGATTGCGCAGCTTCGACTATAAGGCTTATGTAACCAGGTCGCTGACAGAGGGGGATAAACCAGGAGCACTCCTAGCCTGGCTAGCCAACCCCATGAGACGTACCACCCCGACGATGACAATGCGTACCGCGGGCGGCACCGAAGTATGCACCCAGCCAGAGATACTTGATTGTTATCTGCGTTACTATGAAAGGTTGTACCGCAGCAGGCTAACACAGGACACTGCCCAGATTGATGAATACTTGCAGGGCTTGCAGATCCCCGCATTGGAGCCTGAGATAGCGAAAGACTTAGGTAAAGACGTAGAGCTCGGGGAAATCCGTAGCGCCATAAAGTGGATGGCGAGAAACAAGACTCCGGGCCTCGACGGGCTCCCGGTGGAATTTGACTGCACCTACGTGGACCTCCTGGCTCCCCGACTGCTGGTGGTGTATAGGGAAGCGAAGCGCCTGGGACGCCTCCCCGGCTCGATGCGCGAGGCCCTGGTGGTCCCCCTTCTCAAGCCTGGCAGGGAGGCCGTTGATCCGGCGTCTTATCGACCGCTTTCGATGCTAACGGTAGATTATAAAATTCTGAGCAGCATATTAGCGTTGAGACTGTTGGGTCACATGAGCTCCTTAGTGCATGAAGATCAGGCGGGATTCATCCCTAAACGCAATACGACTATGAATATTCGCCGCCTATTCCGCTTACTAGAGGAACCCCACGTGGAGGCCCCGTGCCCCCTAGTCCTTTCGATTGACCTGGAAAAGGCCTTTGACAGCCTGGAGTGGGAGTATTTACGTAGAGTACTGGCACACTTCGGTCTGGGAGAGGGGTTTATCCGATGGACCATGGTACTGTATGCTTCGGCAATGGCCAGAGTGAGAGCGGGCCCGCTGGTCTCCCAACAATACCCAGTGGAACGAGGCACGAGACAGGGATGCTCGTTATCCCCCCTACTCTTCGCGCTCGCGGTGGAACCACTAGCACTGTCGATTCGGACTGGGGCCCACTTCGGAGGATTACGGACCTTGATGGGGCAGCAATACATCTCCCTTTATGCCGATGATCTGTTACTCTTCCTTGAGGACTCGGGCAGTGCCCTGTCCGGGGCTGATACGGCCCTTACCGCCTTTGGAGAGATCTCGGGCCTCAAAGTAAATTGGGCCAAAACTTGTTTGTTCCCGGTCCGAAAGGGGGAGTCCAGACCTGACACCACCAGAGAGATTAGATGGGAGCCTAGCTGCCTCAAATACCTAGGAGTATATGTGTATCATGACCCCGCCAATATCCTAGACGGCAATATAGCCCGATGTGTTCGCGCACTACGGGGCAGTATGGACTTTTGGGCCACTTTGCCGCTATCGGTGGCTAGACGCATAGCACTGCTGAAAATGGTGGCACTCCCTCGGCTATTATATTACTTTCGGACGATCCCGGTCTGGATCCCGCCGACCACCTTCCGGTTCCTGAATTCCATGTTAGTGCCGTTCCTCTGGGGATCGGGCCAACGAAGAGTGGCACTCAAGACCCTGATGAGGCCGAAACCGGAGGGGGGCCTAGCGGTGCCGGACTTCAAAAAGTATTATTTAGCGGCTCAGCTTCAGACTTTTACCCAGGAGGTAGCGAGGGAGTTCCGAGGCCCAGAAGAGAGGAGGGGAAGTGGTATACCCAGACATGTTCTATCCTACATTGCACTGCGACAGCGATTAGCCTTGAGAGACCTCACACACAAAGAACGCACCATACGTTTGTGCTGGAACCGTGTCCATGGCCGAGCGGAGCTGAAACACCCGTATGCTCCAGAGATCCCGTTGGGGATGCTCACCGCCTTACCACACGGGGGCGACTGGTCGCGCTTAAGGTACTGGGAAGACGCGGGGCTGCAACTGGTGGGTGACCTCTATGAGGATGGAGTGTTGTTGCCCTTCCAGGAGATTCTGGACCGCTTCGACATACCCCGGGGCGATTTCCTGCTTCACGCAGCAGTCACTCGGGCGATCCAGACGCACTGGCAGAAGGGTATGGAGGAGCCGCCAATATCACCGGTGTGTCAATACGCCATGATGTCGTCGGGGACGGTCAAAGCGGTAACGTGTTTATATTCCAGGTTGGTCAACGAGGGGCTGCCCCCGCTCGACACACTCAGAACTCGGTGGGAGGCTGATATTGGGAAAGACATACCGGAGGCCACGTGGGCACAACTAATGCGTCGAGCCTGGAAGGGAACGCGCCACGCCCGGTTTCAGTTGGTTCATTTTTACATACTCCACCGGGCCTACCTGACCCCGGCGAAAATCAAGAAATATTTCGCCTCGGACACGGCGGCTTGCCCCAGATGCCGAACGCCTGCGGCGGACCTCATGCATATGCTGTGGTCCTGTCCAGCGCTGTCCTCATACTGGCTGCTGATAGGCAACACCCTTAATGGAGTCACTGGGAGGTCCCTGGTCTTTGACGCGGCGGTAGGGATCCTACATTGGTTCCCTCATACTCCTAAAAACAAACTCTCCAGTAAGTTCATTGAACTTGGGCTCATCCTGGAAAAACGGGAGATAACCAGGCACTGGAAGGCACGAGTTGGTCCAACAGGCAATAAATGGCGCAATGAACTCCTAAAGTGGGCTACGGGGGAGAGCACCCTGAGGTATCAAATGGCGAGGCGACAGCAGAACGAGAAGGCGCTAGAGGCAGCACAGGAATGGGAGACGTTAGTACAGGCATTGCGCGATTACAGCTCTTCCAGCGACTCCGAGAGTGATGATGTGGCACAGCCTCGTTCCCAATAGAAATATATCGCACTGATCTTCTATACAGCAGGAAATGGTTTCCTTCCACAAGCTCTTACCACACACACAGCACACCGTTGGCGGGGCAAGGGGAGGAGGGTGGTGGATAGAGGTAGAGGGAAATGTAGAACACTCTTACTATCATTATTGTTTTTTCATACCTTCTGATTAGTCCCTGGTCCTCTGGGGGGGGTTGGGTTGGGTGGGAAGAAGGGGTGTTTTCAGGATTGTTTAGAAAAGCAGAAGAAGATCGCTCATTTATTTGGATCGACACCGGAAGACTACCAGACCCTCATGCGTGGACTCAACGCACACACCGCCCGACCTTCGGGATGTGGGCTGAATGGCTGTGTACTTAGGATGCTCCCCCACGGGGGTCTTTCTCTTATGATTAACTTTGATGATATGTCTCTAATCTATTATGTAATTTTGGCTGATTCCTGCAATAAAAATATATTTTTAAAAAAAAATGGAGTAAGACACCTTGTTTCCTGACACCAGAATACTTTTCAGCATCAATAGCTAATGAGTAGGAATCAAATAACTGTTTCCTTCATTTCCAAGGTAGAACTGGGGCAGCTTTCTCTGATAAAAAATTGTGGTGGCTGAGACATCTTTGAAACTGCTAGGATTGAAGCACTCAATGTTAATCAATAACTATGTTGAATTTACCAATGACTGTACAATATTGTCAATACAATTCCACAGCACAGAAACGCAGAATCTACAAGCAAATAGATCCCAAATATAAATGGCTGCCAAATGGAACGCAGTATTACAACAGCAAAATTGCTCCAGAGGTCTGAAGTCATCGTAATTGAAAATAGCTTCAAGAATTAAGGAACCATAACATCCTACATGCAATGATGCCTGAAGTTGTCTCCTGTATGCAGATCAAAACTAATAAATTTTCAGCACACTACAGCACAGAGGAGTGAAGCAGAAGAGGAAACCACCGACAACTTTGCCCTCCACAAAGATGGCGCCCGGCATCAGTATCTACCATTAAGTCCATTACTGGACTCAGTAATTCTGCCCTAACCACGGATGGTGCTAGAGTGTTGGAATGAGTTCCAATCAGTGTCAACTCTGCAACTCTGCTTCCAGCTAAGATGGTACCCAGCATGAATATGAACAATTGGACATTATAGACTGGACTGCGCTGCAGTATCTCAAATTCTGTCACTTGAAACAGGGCAGTGCGGTACCTCAAAGTTGCCATTCCAAAACTCCACTCACTGGGCTGGGGCCTCACGTCTTCCAATAGACCGTGAGCAACCGCGCACGATGCAATCAACAAACCTTGATCGCAGTAACGTGGGTTTGATTTCTTGCATACCGGTTGTTCAGGAAAGCTCGTCGGCAGTGTTATGTTGAAAGAACATGCCTGAACAGGTGAGTTGCTTAACAGGTTTATTCTCATTTAGCGTATCTGACCACCCGCTGCCCCGGCCTCCTTTCTCTGCTATCATTCCGTCTCTTCACCCACAATCGTTCCTTCCTTCTCTAGAACCCCAACCCCTCATACAGTTCCACTCCAATATTCCAAGCCCCAAGATACATATAACAGTGTGTTTGCATTCTCCCCATGTGAACCTTTATTCTATGGAGAACTCTTTACGAGATGAAAAGGACCCGATGGGAGATTCATCCCCCATTTCCAATCATATACCTGGAAAATAGTGCCTGGCGCGGCTTTCCATTGTGAATATTGAGAAATACAAAAAAGCAGTACATGTGAAACAGCATGTTAATGAAAATCTGTGAGTGCAGATTTCCTATATTTTTGGTGAATGGAGTCCTATACTTGTTTAAAATATATTTCCACATAGAACCATTCAACTTTAGAACAGTTAACCTTATTTACTCTTACAGAACCCATTCATAAATGCATGAGGCACTCTTGCGATGCTGAGTGCATCTTTGAAGTACCACTGAACAAGTCTCATGGTATTTCAAGCGCACGTGAAAACCTCGTAAAAGACATTTACATGCATTAGCATATTCTGTGTGCTGCCAATGGTAGTTAATACTCTCAATGCAGTCTGCTCTGGCTGATAGATATTTTTGACATCTCCTCTTGTTTGATGTTCCAAAAGTGAGTCTTTGTGCTTTAAAGCTGATTACTTGATTGTTTTATGAAAGACCATGTTCGTCAAAGTGTTTGTGTGCAGGCCATCATTGTATCTATCATTTCAAAGGGTTTCAGAATCGTGTGACTTGTGATTGTTCTGAGGATCTTTTCACAGCCAAGAGACTCTCTATAAACCTTCAGATAAAATGGCTCTTGTCCAAAATAAGAATCAATTATAACATATAATTTAACTGAGGTCTCAGAAGCTTTAGCCAAAAAGGTGCGGGGAACGGGATTTTGATATCAATTTATGATTAT
Source organism: Lissotriton vulgaris (assembly GCF_964263255.1). Taxonomy (NCBI): domain Eukaryota; kingdom Metazoa; phylum Chordata; class Amphibia; order Caudata; family Salamandridae; genus Lissotriton; species Lissotriton vulgaris. Next base: position 163,556,302 of record NC_141689.1, read on the forward strand.
GATAAATTTAATAAAGAATCCCATTCATCTGTTTTGGACCGCTATTATCTGTCATTGAGGAAAGGACCACCCCCGCATTGGTTAGACAAACCCCATTAACTGACGCCACTCTGAAGAACCACTTACAACTGATGAAGTTTCAAAAGTTTATATAAAGATTAATTTGAATACGATACAATCCACTCAGGACAAAATCTCATAAGAATACAAAATACAACGTCAATTAAGATATCAGTCGCTTTAAGCTTCGGTGTGAAGTGGTTCCTTCTGCGTCATCTGCAGTAAGATAAAACAATAATCGAGTTAAAAACTGTCCCTACTCTATGCTATGTGACAACCCTACTTCACAAGTCTTCTTCCCTAAAAAGGTGTCAGCCGTTTGACTTCCAAAGAAGTTCAAACTCTCTTTAGCCTCTAAAGGAAATCTTAAGTTTCAGAAGCAGTACCCTATCTGCCTACCCATCCACTCTCTAAGGGTCCTCGGCCTACTGCTCCCTTGCGCTTCTGATGTCTCAGCGCATCTGCTCAAGGCATCTACCCTTCGCCCTTGCTCTGAGCAATTCGTCTCGCTGTTCCTACTCTCCCAATTGCTGCCTCCTCCCCGGGGTGCTGTCCCTAAAATACACAATCACCGTGTAAATGGAACGCCCCTTGACGCCCACCACAGATTTTCCCCGATGATGTCAACTTCCTGCTTCTTCCATTGGTCACTCCTCGCGTCGTCCGTTAAGTTGACCCTTCTCCTTTGGATGTCATCTTCATCATTTCATCGTCGACATTTATCGATTCTTTCAGATCATGTAACATAGAATTTTGGACAAGGCCTTAACTTTATGTCTCTTAACTTGACCCTGCTAGGTCCTGTGAATGGTCTTGTCAAAACATAGTTCACCTAAAAAGTGTCTCTACTCACGTTCGAGCAATAAGCTCCGTCCGGCATTGTCACCTTAAATCTAACAAGTGCTAGACTTCTCGGCTCTCATGTCCACATCAAACTATTTACGACCTTCACAAGACCACTAAATTACATTTCATGTGACTATGCTCCTTCGAACTCTTGACCAGTTAGGTTGCGTACATAAATGACCTAACTCCTCTAGCATTCCTACAAAAAGCCCTCTACACAGTATAACCTTTGGCATACTTTTATATATTCATATTTCAGCAAAGCCTTAGTTATACTTAAACATTCTACACAATATATACTACATCAAGTACATAAAATACATTGAGTACGACTACATAGAATATAAACTATACAATTTCCTTGGTTACATCTTTATGTGAATTCTCTTATACATTCATCCACGTTTCTCCACGTTTACGCCTTTCCATGTTACATTTCTCTCGCCGCTTTTCCCAATGCAAAGTTACACATTTAAGGTTGCACACGTACACGAATTCTACTGTGCACGTTTCTACATTTCATAAGCATTTATACACATTTCTATACATTTACCCTTCATGTATACGGGTCTTCTAAATCTAATGCAGTTTAACGTATGAATACATTTACATTTCCTATATCATGTTATCACATTCTTTGGCCTTTATGCTATAGTCGCCAACTTTACATTACGATACACGTTTCATTCCTACGTTTATAACATACATGTCTAAATATGGCTACTATATACTTCCTATTCAAATTGCGCTCTCTCAGTTCCCCCCTTTGATGACTTTTAGGAGTCATCACTAAAAAGCAATTTGAATACATCACTTATACAGAACTAGTTGCATCAGTTCCCCTTTTTATCGACTCAAGTGTTCTCAGACTTTTATACTGTTGATCTTGTAGAACAGCTAGTCTCCTTTCTTGTTCTCTCATCGATCTTTGTAACTGGTTCGACCTATACCATTTATACAATTTTACTAATCCTAATAACGTAATTATACAAATTAATACTATTAGTACAGGCTTTAATATGTACCAAACTATACCTTTGCCTATATTAGCAAACCAACTTCCAACTTTTCCCACTCCATTTCCTACTTTTTCCCAGACATTTACTTTTGATAAATCTTCAATTTCTTGATGAATCTGTGTAATGTTCTGTATGACTTTTTCAAGTGGTTTTGAATTATCAGGAATATAAGTACAACATTCCTGAACTTTCAAAGCTTTACAAACTCCGCCTTCCTTTGCTAATATTACATCTAAAGCAAGTCTGTTTTGTAAAACCATTGCTCTAATCGACTGCATCTCACCCTCTACTAACATTAATGATCTTGCAGTGCTGGCAGACAATCTATCCACGACTGTCGCTAACCTTCTAATCTTGACATCGTTCAGAATCAAACCTAACAATGGAAACATTGCTCCGAATACATCTCCTACTACTTCTGCATCTCCTACTTCCCTTTTCGTTCTCTTCGAAGCCTTTCCTTCTATTATCGCCAAATCCTTTGCATGATATATTTTGGGGAAGACAATTGCCAAGTAACATGAACCATACCAATTATCTGGAAGTTTTACATAGGCATTTCTCCCACATACAAAATACACATTCGGAATAGCTTGCATCCCTTTCATAAAATCCTTCGTGTAATACTCTAGTCTAAAAGAGTGCTCGCAACTAACTTCACCTACAAATTCGCTCTCGTAATACGTTTTGCTTCGAGTTAAACATAGCTTTCCTTTCTGCGTTCTATCCAATGCTATTGGACCATTGCTACCTTTCTTTTTATGTGCCTTCTCTTCTTCTGTCCAGTCTATTTTCCATTGTCCTGACATTTTTAGAATCTTCTGCCGTCTGCATCGATCATCTACTTGTGCTATAAACCTTTTCTCTACTTCTGATACTTTGCAAGTCAGATTATTTCTACGTGCATATGATGTATCTAATGTATCCCAAGGAAGAAAGAATTTAGCCAGTCTATCTTCCTTTTTGTAGTAGTCCCACTTATTCATTTGCTTATAATTCGGAACTTCAGGCAGTACCGAATCATAATTTGAAAAGTAGTACTCAAACCCTTCTCTTCCATAAAATATACTAAGCAGTAAACTACATGTTATCCCATAAGTCAATGGGAGATGGTGATATCTAATGCCTTCGTCTACAGAAGCCGGCAATTGCATACAAACGTAGCAATCTTTGGCCTCCATGGCATCGATATATTCATACAATAATTTGGCATATGCATTTGACCTAAAGTTTCCCTGTGACTCGTCTATGTGTAATCTACGAGTTTCCTCTGCAAGTAACGCCTTTTCACGTATAACATTGCTCTCCTCCTTCTTTCCCACAAGAGCAGGTTTCAAGGTCGTTACGATTTTTACATTTGCTATTCTTTTATCGTTTTCATGTCCTGTCATGTAAGATATAGTTACTACTATGATTATGAGGAATATCACTGTTGCTATAAGTGTACCTACTATACATCTAGCTTTTCTGTTTGGGTTGTCGTTCTCCATGTTATCAAAACAGCGTACCTCGTTCTCTAGCGAAAGTGCTCTTTACAGTCTTTGGTTACTTGTTTGCTTTCACAGTCTTTTAAAGTGCTTTTCAACAGGTATCTTTTCACCACAATGTCTTTTTCTCTTCTTTAGCAGCAGACAACCCTAGCCCTTCTCCGTCCTCTAAATGTAATCCCTAATTTTATTCTTCTTTCCACTCGGCGCTAGGTTATCTTCTTCTTTTTAACATACGTACAAAAAGTCTTTTATGCATCAACAATTATTTTCGGACCTGCAGCTTTCACAACAATAATTAACAGTTCAAAACGAATAACTTTTTCTTCTTCCTCTGTCATTTGCCGACCACCTGTTGGAAATTGTAGTCTTTTCAGCACTAGATCTTGAATTTTACTCAAACGTGGGGGTCGGGGAAGTGTGAAAGTCAGTAACCCCTCTTTCTCAAGCCCAGGCGCCACCATCCATATCTCCACTGTCACGACTGGATCGCGAGTGGTTACTTTCACACTCCTCACTCTCCCAGATTTCTGTCCCCAATACATCTGCTAGATAAGTCCACTCTGGGGTGGCGTACCTTCTGCAGGGCACACGTACCCTTCTTGATCTTCGTGGACTCTCAGTTCCTGAATCTGTCGTCTCTTCCTCCTGGTCCGATTCTTCAGCGATCGGGGCAAGAGTTCTTTCCTTTTTCCTTTCCGAACTTGGCCTTTTCCTTCTCTCTGGCCAACTGGCTCCTTCACTCTTTGTCTTTCCGCTCCTTGTTCTAGGAACTGTTCCTTTGTCACTCTCAATTTGTTCAATATCTGTGTCGGATTCCCAATTACTTTCTTCTCCTGAGGCAACTTCGGTCCCACTCGTGTCCTGACCTTCGTCGCCCTGTTCCAACACAGTTTCAGCTTCTTCGATCACCTCCACAGCTTGGCTTTCCCCCTCTATGGCTTCTCCGCTTCCCGCCGGATTCTCATCCGAGAGAGGAGCTGTGTCTTCTGGAGGTGTTGGCACTCTTCGGGTGTGTGAGGCATGTATCCAGTTTGGCAGCCCTCCACACTTCACTGCAGTATTCGTCACAAGTATAACTTGAAACGGTCCTCGCCAACGCACGTCTAAGCAGTTCTTCCTGACATGTTTCTTCACCAGGACCCAGTCTCCTGGACTCAGATCATGGCACAAGTCTTGTACAGATGGAACCTCTGCAGCCTGGACCTGGAGGGACACAGAATTTACGGCATCAGATAGTCCCTTGCAGTAGTCCAAGATCAAATCGTCTGTGATGTTCACTAGCGCTGCAGTTGGAACCGATGGCAGTCTCATAGCTCTCCCCATTAGCACTTCATGTGGAGAGAGGCCTGTTCTTCTATCAGGTGTGCTACGTATACTCATGAGAACTACTGGAAGTGCGTCTGGCCAACTCAGGGATGTTGACGAACAAACTTTAGCCAGTCTGGACTTGATAGTACTGTTAATTTGCTCTACAATCCCTGAAGCTTCTGGTCGATAGCTGCAGTGTAACTTTTGATCAATATTTAAAGCTGAACACAGCATCTTCACCACTTCGCTATTGAAATGAGTTCCTCTGTCCGATTCCAAAGAGGACGGCACCCCAAACCTCGGTATCAACTCTCTAAGTAACAATTTTGCTACTGTAAGTGTATCGCACCTACGTGTAGGGTAAGCCTCAACCCATCTAGAAAATATACAGACAATCACTAGCACATATCTGAGTCTGTTGCATGGAGGCATTTCTATGAAGTCAATCTGCATCCTATTGAAAGGCCCCCCAGACCTTCCTATGTGGCTCAAGGTAACTGGTGTTCTCTTACCCACATTTAGTTGCTGACAGATTGTACATCGCTGACACACTGCTTCTGCCGCTACTCTAAATTTAGGGTTAAACCACGTTTGTCTGAATACTCTCACCATAGCATCTCTTCCTATGTGTGCTGATCCATGCAATTTCCTTGCCATGGGACTAATGAGTTCATTCGGTAATACTGCCCTTCCGTCGGCAGACACCCAAAAATTCATTTCACTTCTCTCGCACCCAGCTGTTTCCCAGCCCTTTTTCTCCTCATCTGGTGCGTTTTCCTGTACTGCTCTCAATTCATCCCACGTATCTACAGTATCTAACAACATGGTCAATTCAGTCATTTCCTGGATTCCCCCCACTTTTGCATCAGTGTGAGAATATCCCTGCTCTGCGCAATACCGCGCTACCTCATCGGCATATTTATTTCCTAGTGATACAAAATCAGTGTTCTTTGTATGAGCTGCACATTTGACCACAGCTATGGCCAAAGGTTTTTGCAAAGCCTCTAACAGTAGTTTCACGAATTCTCCATTCCTAATAGGAGAACCCGAGGAAGTCATGTAACCTCTTTGAGACCACAACTGCCCGTAATCATGAACTACGCCAAATCCATACTGACTATCGGTGTATATGGTGACTCGAAGTTTTTCGCCTGCTAAGCAAGCACGAGTCAAAGCCACAATTTCAGCCACCTGAGCGGAGTGTACTCCTTCCAGGCAAGCGGCTTCTATAGCTCTGGTAATCGTACATACTGCATAAGCTGCTCTCAGCTGACCGACATCGTTTCTTACGCATGAACCATCAACGAAGAAAATTTCGTCTGGGTCTGTCAATGGCTCATCTACGATATCAGGTCTCGGTTTGGTGCATAGTTCAGTCACATCGAGGCAGTCATGTTCTGTACAGTTTTCATCTTCCACTTCATTCGGAAGTGGCATCAAGGTTGCAGGATTCAAGACAGAGCATCTCTTTAGGGTCACATTCTCGGCAGCCAGTATGACCTGCTCGTAGCGTGTGAGCCTGCTATTCGTCAGATGCTGAGTCTTAGTCCTTGTCATTAACAATTCTACAGAATGTGGTACATACACTTCTAACGGATGACCCATAACTACACTTTCAGAACGTTCAATGCTGACACCCGTTGCAGCTACGGATTTGAGACATCCGGGCAACGCTGCGGCTACTGGATCTAATGTAGCCGAAAAGTACGCCACTGGCCTGCGCGCATCTCCATGGACCTGTGCTAATACCGCTAAAGCGCATCCCTCTCTCTCGCAGCAGTAAAGCAAAAAAGGTTTCTTATAATCTGGCATTCCTAAAGCCGGGGCACGACATAGGTCCTCCCTCAGCTGCAAAAACGCCATCAAACAATCTTTGTCCCATGGTACCGGATCACTTACTCCTTTGTGCGTCAGCTGTAATAACGGTTTTGCCTTCAGTGAAAAGTTGGCTATCCACTGTCGACAGTAACCGACCATGCCTAGAAACATCCTGACTTCTCTTTGTGTCGTAGGCGCATTCATTTTCATAATCGCCTCTATTCTGTCTGGAGACACCTTCCGCTTTCCCTTTTCAATCCTATGGCCCAAGTATTGCACCTCAGTCTTACAATATTGCAATTTACTTGGAGACACCTTGTGTCCGTTCTCAGCCAAGTGATTTAACAAGGTGATGGTGTCTTCTTTGCAAGCTTCCTCAGTTTCTGACGCAACAAGGAGGTCGTCTATGTACTGGACCAGAACTGAATTCTTGGGCAGTACCAGACTCTCAAGATTTCGTTTCAATAACTGGTTAAAGATCGATGGGCTTTCTGTATACCCCTGAGGGATACGACACCATGTTAGGACGCGATCTTCCAGCTTGAAAGCGAAAAGATATTGGCTCTCCTCATCTAACGGTATCGAAAAGAAGGCCTGACACAAATCTATCACTGTGAACCATTCAGCTTGGAACGGTATCTGAAACAATATCACTGATGGATTCGGTACCACTGGACAACATGAGACAACAATGTTATTAATCTTTCGAAGATCCTGCACTATTCTGTATTTTCCACTAGGCTTCTGCAAACCCATGATCGGGGAGTTACATGGACTACCCACGATCTCCTTTAGTATTCCCTGCTTAATCATGGATTCGATCACAGGCTTTATTCCTGCAATCGTCTCTGGCGTTAGCTTATACTGTGGTGTTCTTGGATACTCAGCATGGGGTCTTACCAAGATTTTTACCGGTTCCACTCCTTTGATCAAACCAATTTCTTCCCCAGTAAAATCCCATACCTCAGCTGAGACTTTCTCTCTCAAGTCTTGTGGAAGCTCCTCCACTGTTAAGGTAGGATAAAGTTCCACGCATTCCCTTGAGTTTACAACTTTGAAATCTGCGTCCTCATCATTGGTCTGCACTTCTACTCCCTCAGGTGTGCAATGTATCGTGCAATTCAGTTTGCACAGCAAATCTCTCCCTAATAAGCACACAGGACTAGAATCGCAGATCACGAACTGGTGTTCGTCACTGTAATTCCCTATTCTCACTGACACTGGTTCGGTCAGAGGATTCGTCATCCTCTTGTTTGCAACTCCTACCACCTGAACCATTTCCCCTGATATTGGCAGACCCGGGACTACTGCAGATCTCAACGTGGATCGAGTGGCCCCTGTATCCACCAAAAAGGTTGTAGGACATCCCGCTATCTCCGCTTCTACGTATGGTCCTCTCTGATCTACTTCCAAGGCGGCTCCTAGAGTACAGTCTTCCTCCCTACTCGCCCGCTGCCCTGTAAGAGGATCAACGTAGTAACATTCCTCTCCTCCTACAAACAATGGCATCTGTCTGTAGGTTTTCCCTCCGTTTGAGATGCGAGGTGGTTGAGGAAACGGGGCTCGAGGAGTCTGAGTCCCCCCTTTGACAAACTTGCCCTTCGGGACTGTGGCTCCCTTAACCACGTTGTTCTGAACCTCTTCCTCCTCCTGCTCTAATTCCCCTGTCTCAACATTGTAAGGACACTCGCGTCGCCAGTGTCCCACCTCATTACACTGATGGCATCTTGTCGTCTTTTTCAATGTCGCAATATCCATTCTCGGTCTCGGTCTTTCTTCCTCGTCTCTGCTCTGATTGTTCTGTTTCTTTGCCTGCGTTCCTGTTCCCTGCTGCCGCGGTTTATCCTTTCCAGCAGCTTGCATTTGCACTAGCATTAACTTCTCTTTAAGCTTCTTCGCCTTCGAGTCTATCTCGTCACTACAGTACCTTGCATACCTCAAAATCTCGTCCAAAGGTTTGTTCTGCCAACAGATCAGATGCTGTTGGATCATTAGGCATATTTCTGGTCTTAATCCTAAGACAAACTTTGAAACAAATTGTCCTATGTCCTTGGGATCCATCACATCTAACCCGCTGTACTGCTTGAATGCTTTCAGCAATCGCTCGTAAAACTCATGCACTGTCTCTTTCGGCTCCTGAGTAGTTCGATCTATCTTTACCCAGTCTATGTCTTGTACCGGCACTTTCTCTTTTAGCCACGCTATTACCCTCTCGTACTTTTCCATGACTCTATGAGATGGACCATTCGTCCTGGCTTCTCTCGTTGGCTCACAAGTGGGCCAGTCAACACTGAGCTTGCACGCCGTCCACAAGTCTCCGGGTACTACGATGTCGAACAGAGTATTCAAATCGACCCACAGTACCTTTGAGATCTTCACAAATCTTTCTACCTGTTTGTACCATTCGACAGGATTATCTCTAAGCTTTGGGAAGGAATTGGTGAATGCCGCCAAATCCCCCCTTGTCCAAGGCACATGGACGTAGCTTCCATTCGCGATTTCCCGCAAAGGGAAGGCTTCCATTCGCATCAAATCTGTGTCCTGGGACTTTTCGAGCATACTCCGTCTAACGGAGCCCTTTCTGGACCATCTTTCCTCCCATCTATCTAGATCTCTCCATATTCTGATACTTACGATCAATTCCCTTATGTGTACTTTCAGCGCGATCGTTCTGCGATCGTCCAAATCCTGATCTGTGCAAGTTAGCCTGTGGTTACTCTGTAAAGCCTTAGTTCGTGACAGGTCTACCATGTACCTGTTTGCTAAATTAGATAAGTTCTCATGAACTGACCTCGCTCTTCGAGTGATATCTTTGGATAGAAACAATATCTCATCTGGTGTATATGAGTTTAATCTCTCTAGTTGCACTGTACCATCAATCAATTCGTCCAGATCTGCTTTCAAACTCATCACATCAAGCCGTTTCGCTTTTATGTCAGCTTTCAGCATTTCAGCTCTATGTTCTTCTCTCATGTCCCTCTCACCTCCACTATGCGCCCTACGCCTGAACACAGGTGAGTTATGAGGAGTTTTACTTCCATCTTTTCGTTCCCACCCTTCGAGATCCCAAGCCTTTCCATCTCCACGTGGGGTATGGTGGAATAATGCTCCGTCCCCCAACCCTGCGTTCCGATTTCTAAGCTCGGTTTCTCCAGATGTGAGATAGGATCCACCGTTCTGTTCTAACCCATTATAGCTTGCCTGCTGTCTGGTGTCGCTTAATAAACGATAGGGTCCGTCACGACCCTCCATGTTCCCGTGATCTCTTTCGCGATCACCGGAAGAATGGCGAGACGTTTCGCGACTCCCTATGTTTTCGTGACTCCGACTACTATCACCGGACGCATGTCGAGACGCTTCGCGACTCTCCATATTTCCGTGACTCCAATGTCTCGCATTCTCACCTGGGGCATGGTGTGTGCACCTGAAGGTATTCCGGTACTCCTGTGTCCTCTGTTCCCCTTCACTAAAGGTGACACGAGGCACTTCGCCACACCCTGTACTCCTGTCTTCGCACATTAGCCTATTGCCATTACTTGTAGGACAAATATCTCTTCTGCCCTCTTGGCTTCCTCCCTCCCACTCGGGGCTGCTTTCGCCAGCTCCACAATGAGAGAGAATCCTGTTATCCTGCTCTCTCCATTCGGATCCCGTTTCTAAACTTTTATTCCGAGCTTCTTCGGCCGCATCCCATTCTCTCAGGTATTCCCTTAATTCCTTATGGGTTTTTGGTTTAGGACCCCTCAAATCCATTGGCCCTCTCCGATCTCCCTGTTCTACTCTGGGACCTGTTGCAGAATCAAATGGGGTACTCCGACTTATTGGTGCTCGTATCTGCCTGTGGGAATTCATTGTGGCATTCCTATTCTCCTCTTCTGCTCTTTCATTTTCCCATCGTGCCGGTTCCTCCTGCTGGACCCCTTCCGGGTTGTAGATTGACACAATAGGGCCTATGGTAACCGGAACCTGCAAGGCATCCGGCAATTGATACGACCTAGCGCATTGCGTCTCCGGCACGTTCTGAACCACAAATCTTCCCACTACTCTCTGTTCAGGACTAGCTTGGGGTATTTCTACGGTCTTAGTAGCGTCCCACTCTGATACCGGGATCGACTTATACTCTCCCCACCTAGTTCCGTCCACTTGCGGTAATATGGGACTCGCAAGTTCACCGCTATATGGAGGTGGTTTATCTGTTAACAACCTGTCTATTAGATCCTCCTCCGTCTCACTTTCCTCATCTACTTGTTCTAGAGGTTTCCTTTCTCCCGTAGCCTCTATCATGGTGAACAGTTTGTCCGCTTCTACCTTCTGCACCCTCCATTTCTTAGCTTCCTCGTCCCATTTAGCATCCTGCACTGCCTTTACTGTTCTTCTCACTCTTTCTTGGCGCCTCTTTACGCCCCTCTCGTGTGCAGTTCTAAACCACACGCCAAGAGCTTCAAATTGTGTTGGCCTTGGTAGAGGTCTCATTGAAAGCATTGTCGCCTTCAGTTGGTTCAACACTTCCAATTTAAACGTTCCAAATCTTGGAAACGCTAGTTCTTTTTGCCCTTCAGTTAGCCTATGCCACTCGGAAATCCACAATATGGAATGTAAGCCTACATTTATTGCCATATGATGTGCTGGTGTGCCTTCTGGTGGAGCTTCTTCTCCGGCATATAAATTCCTCCTTTTCCTTTTAAAGATTTTTCCTAAACCCTTAAAGCACTTCATTCTGATAACGTACGATATATCTTACTTATTTGCGTCTAGATAACACCCACCAATCCCGGTGCGACTCTCGCTAATCAGCCTATCCCAGCACGGTTCTACACTGACGTCACTTGTCTCTTCTAAAGCAGCTTCCCTCGTTTCTCGACTTCTTTCACGATTTCATATGCGTTTTCACTCATACATTGAAAAATGACTACTTCCGTCCAAGCGATCACTTTTCTCTGACTGTACGGCCACAGTCTAACTGTAATTGCTACCTCAACTGGCACAGCGTCTTTCCTCTTACGGTCGGACACTTGCCTTAACTGATAGGTTACTTACACACAGTAAACGTACGACCAGCGTCCGCTACTCATTCACTCACACATACGCTCCCCCTATCATCGGTCTGTCGGGAAATCAATGGTACCTCATGACCCCCTTTCAATGGTAGAAATTACTCTGGGTGTTCGATACACCCGAACCACTTAAGTCCTCTGGACATAAGATTTCATCCAGTTGCGCGCGCTCACAACTTTCCCTCAATCACACTACAGGCATTCAACTCCGCTTGACATTACAACACAGGAACGACATAAAACACCGCAATCTTACAACGCATGACCCTTATACTCACTCTCGACCGACTCTGCTGCTTTTCTCTCGACGCACCATCAGCACCGTCTTCGGCTGCAATTCTTCTTCTGGTCGACGATGACTAGGGACCTTGGGGTAAACTAACCTGGCCTAGGTCGTCTTCCTCAAGAAGATAACCATCATACTCTGCTACCAACTGCGGGGAACGGAATTTTGATATCAATTTATGATTATGATAAATTTAATAAAGAATCCCATTCATCTGTTTTGGACCGCTATTATCTGTCATTGAGGAAAGGACCACCCCCGCATTGGTTAGACAAACCCCATTAACTGACGCCACTCTGAAGAACCACTTACAACTGATGAAGTTTCAAAAGTTTATATAAAGATTAATTTGAATACGATACAATCCACTCAGGACAAAATCTCATAAGAATACAAAATACAACGTCAATTAAGATATCAGTCGCTTTAAGCTTCGGTGTGAAGTGGTTCCTTCTGCGTCATCTGCAGTAAGATAAAACAATAATCGAGTTAAAAACTGTCCCTACTCTATGCTATGTGACAACCCTACTTCACAAGTCTTCTTCCCTAAAAAGGTGTCAGCCGTTTGACTTCCAAAGAAGTTCAAACTCTCTTTAGCCTCTAAAGGAAATCTTAAGTTTCAGAAGCAGTACCCTATCTGCCTACCCATCCACTCTCTAAGGGTCCTCGGCCTACTGCTCCCTTGCGCTTCTGATGTCTCAGCGCATCTGCTCAAGGCATCTACCCTTCGCCCTTGCTCTGAGCAATTCGTCTCGCTGTTCCTACTCTCCCAATTGCTGCCTCCTCCCCGGGGTGCTGTCCCTAAAATACACAATCACTGTGTAAATGGAACGCCCCTTGACGCCCACCACAGATTTTCCCCGATGATGTCAACTTCCTGCTTCTTCCATTGGTCACTCCTCGCGTCGTCCGTTAAGTTGACCCTTCTCCTTTGGATGTCATCTTCATCATTTCATCGTCGACATTTATCGATTCTTTCAGATCATGTAACATAGAATTTTGGACAAGGCCTTAACTTTATGTCTCTTAACTTGACCCTGCTAGGTCCTGTGAATGGTCTTGTCAAAACATAGTTCACCTAAAAAGTGTCTCTACTCACGTTCGAGCAATAAGCTCCGTCCGGCATTGTCACCTTAAATCTAACAAGTGCTAGACTTCTCGGCTCTCATGTCCACATCAAACTATTTACGACCTTCACAAGACCACTAAATTACATTTCATGTGACTATGCTCCTTCGAACTCTTGACCAGTTAGGTTGCGTACATAAATGACCTAACTCCTCTAGCATTCCTACAAAAAGCCCTCTACACAGTATAACCTTTGGCATACTTTTATATATTCATATTTCAGCAAAGCCTTAGTTATACTTAAACATTCTACACAATATATACTACATCAAGTACATAAAATACATTGAGTACGACTACATAGAATATAAACTATACAATTTCCTTGGTTACATCTTTATGTGAATTCTCTTATACATTCATCCACGTTTCTCCACGTTTACGCCTTTCCACGTTACATTTCTCTCGCCGCTTTTCCCAATGCAAAGTTACACATTTAAGGTTGCACACGTACACGAATTCTACTGTGCACGTTTCTACATTTCATAAGCATTTATACACATTTCTATACATTTACCCTTCATGTATACGGGTCTTCTAAATCTAATGCAGTTTAACGTATGAATACATTTACATTTCCTATATCATGTTATCACATTCTTTGGCCTTTATGCTATAGTCGCCAACTTTACATTACGATACACGTTTCATTCCTACGTTTATAACATACATGTCTAAATATGGCTACTATATACTTCCTATTCAAATTGCGCTCTCTCAAAGGTTACAGATTTAACCGTTTTCTTGATATAACAATTTAGGGCCATATTATCAAGAAAGGGCGATACATTATCGCCGCTTTCATCAGCAGAAAACTGCTGCTAAAGCGGCGTTAATGGGCTTGATAATATGCCCTTCTGAATTCCCATTGAAGCCCAGGTTAACACCAGAACCTGGGCTCCTATGGGAATTCTCAAGGGCATATTATCAAGCCCGTTATCGCCGCTTTAGCAGCAGTTTCCTGCCGATAAAAGCGGCGATAATGTATCGCCCTTTCTTGATAATATGGCCCTTAGTTATTTTTAGCCATCACTTGAGAAAAGCCACTGGGATTTTGAAAAGTGACCCCCCCCAATGGAGTGATACTGTGGTCAGGTGGCTTTGAAATATAATTATTGAATCACGTCTGCCCATGCTAAGCCTGAGATTCATGGTTCAGGCCAGCAGTATGTCAAAATGTTCTCCTGAAAACAGAAGGCATTCAGTGTCACAGTAATTCACTGCCAGGGTGCCAAATCTCCAGATAAATATTTGTGGGTCGAGGTACTTTATTTCCTTCTTTAAGTATAGTATACAGTCATCGAATAACTATTGCCTACAATACAATATATGGAGTGGGCTTTGGGTCAGCCTCTTGTTCATGTTTGGATACCTTTCTTGTCTATTGCAATTTCTTACGATTTATTGAATGGATTTCTTCCATATTCTTGTGTTTGTCACGCCCAATTAGCATTTCTGATTTGCATAATTTCTAAACAGATGATGTATATCCTTCCATTGCTGATGTAAAGGGATTACTTCTTAGTTCTGTTTCAGCACTCCATGGCAATGCATCTTTTTCCTCCATTTCTACTGCCACCTCTCTACCACCACCCAATACCCTTCCACCACGAAAGCACTATTTCCCTGCCACTCCTAATACCCCTCATTATTACTTTATTTTTTTATAATTACATTTTTCTGAATTTAATTTGTGAGGCTGAGTCAGATGCTCCCTTTCCTACCTTTCCTGACTTCCAATTTAGGGTTCCAACTTCTCCTTCCGTAGCAGATTACTTTGCACTTGGTGAATGGATTATCCAGTGCAAATACACTTTTTTGTGTTCTCCATGGGGAAAACATGAAACCCTGTTCTTTACAACCCTACAAACATTGGAGGGAGTGTGGGGGAGGAGTGGGGATCTGTTCCCCTGACCACCCTTGAAGGGGTGTTACACCAGTCTTGTGTTGGAGTAAATCTCTGACCAATTACAGCAGGGGTCTCCAAACCGGTCCTGGAGGGCCGGATCCATGCCAGATTTTTAAAATTACTACATGTATCTCAATGGGGATATCCCAAAAATCTGGCATGGATCCGGCCCTCCAGGACCGGTTTGGAGACCCCTGAATTACAGGATGGGAAGAGGTCAGATTGAAATGTATGAATGCTGAGAAACTCCCATGTTTGCAGCTGTTCCCAAACTTTCAAGTCAAGGCATACCTTGAAACATTCACTTCCCCCTACTTAAGTGGAATATACGGCTACAGGGATCTCTACACTCATGGTAGAGATCCTCGCCCCTTAAAAAGTCTTACGCTGCCCCAGAATTCATGATGAAAAATAGGTAAAGCTAGGCAGAAAATTCAGTTTATAACCAAATTTACCTTTTCACAAAGCCCTTTTTGCCCGTGAGCTACACTTACAACAAAAAGTTCTCAATGTATGTCCATCAAGAATTCACAGAGGAATTCCTGAGAAGCGTAAATAGTATTACTGCTGCAAATTTCTCAATCACAAGTGTGGCGAAGTTTATAAATCCCACTCAATTCAATTCTTTCTTTATTCGTCCTTCCAAAGACAGGACATAAAAGATACACATGGATAAAAAACATCATATAAAATCAATCTTGTCACAGGAAATACAAACTCATTTTCCATTTAAAAAGGATACAACAGCTCACAAATACAGTACTTTTTCTTGGAACCAAAGTGGCAGTGCAAAACGCTCGGGTTTGTAAGTAGCAGCAGATATTATCTAATAGGAACTAAGGTGACAG
The DNA here is from genome assembly GCF_964263255.1 of Lissotriton vulgaris. NCBI lineage: Eukaryota > Metazoa > Chordata > Amphibia > Caudata > Salamandridae > Lissotriton > Lissotriton vulgaris. Next base: position 163,572,068 of record NC_141689.1, read on the forward strand.
TGCAAAACGCTTGAGTTCGTAACTAGCAGCAAATATTATCTAATAGGAACTAAAGTGACAGTGCAAAACTCAAATAGTGGGAAGTTAGTAGATCAAGATGTGATTTGCCTTGAAAGTTTGTGAACGTCCATAAATTTATGAGCATGTAGGGCTTTTTGATAACACCACTTTACGGAAATTGTTGGAGTTTTACTGCCGTAACTCTTCTTCAGGATGGAAATGGACACCTGATCACCACCAAATTTTATAGGGTAAAAGGGAAGGGGTTTCTTCATGTGCTTTGGGAAAACTGTGCTGCCTAGGGAGAAAAAAAAAGATAGGAGTATGCTTTTGCAAGCCAGCCTCCATTTCTTCAGTGTGTAATATGTACAATTAAGCATTGGGTGCATTGGAAGAATCAGGAATCTGGCACATGCCCTTCCAGTGCTATGCATGGAAACTTGCAAGTGGTTCTGCTTGCCAGGTGTACAACAGGGAATGCGTGTGAGTTCCCAACCTGAGTAAATGTTCAACTGTTCATAGAAGTACTACTAAAGATTAACTAATTTTCTTTGTGAATCAGTCTAGATTTTACTGTCATATGGGAGGACATACCATTACCTTTCCAAAAACACAGCTTCTTAACATTACCTCTCCATCATAACCTACACAACAGCATACTCTCTTCCGATCATTACAACTACACTTTTACTTGGACATTACCATAACATCTATGCCATTGCATCTACCCCATCATCTCTGTAACATTGTTACCAAATTACATAAGTTCTATAGTAAGGGTTTATGTTTAGAATTAGAATTAGAGGTCAGGTAATGACACCTGATTAAGAAGATATTAAGAAATACATGAAACTATTTTTAATTATTTGAATCAAAAAAGAATATATACAATTGGTCTTTTCAAGGACAAGCTTAGGACCATGGTATAAAATAAGGAAACAGCTAAGGTTAGGGTATGGGTTCCTTATTGGTTTAATAAAATTTAATTAACATGTATACAATTAAATGAATAATATTACAGTTCAACAGTAAACAATGATTCATGTTGGGAACACATGTGCATTATTTTCTGAGTTAGGGTACTCTGCTGATTAAAAATACACTGACTGTCAGTGGCGTCACTAGGGGGTCGCGGGGGATGCGGACCGCACCAGGTGACATCACATGGGGTGACACCAATCTGTGCTCTGCAGCGCTGCAGCCTCGCCTCTGCTCTGCTTTATAATCAGAAGGAAGGAGCCGGGGCCCTGAGGCACGAGGAGGCGATACAAACAGTTACACCCAGGAGCACAGTCAGACAGGTGAACAATGGAAGGGAACTGGAGCCCGTGATTCCACGCTCCTTCTCGAGCCGGGAGCCTTAGCAGGGCCTCACAGAGAAATTATACAGCCTAGCGCTCAGAAGTGAACTCTGCTAGCGCTATGACGGACGGAGTTGACAACAACTCATATATGCCAGTGATGTTTCAGGTATTATGGAATTACACTTGTTGACACATAGAATATGAAATGATACATTGTACCATTAGGGACCCTTTGCCAAGGTGTATGGAAAGAGCAAATCGAATCTGTTTTGCGCACGTTCTGCTAATAATCAAGGTACACAAGTTATTTTATACCGGTGCCTGTTTTTGCAAAAAATGAAAACGGAGGAAACAGAGTATGAAATTAATGCACATCATGTGCATTACTTTTGTGAAATTCGTAGAGCTCTGTTGTGGGTCTAGTTGTTAACTGTTGCAGTCAGTTCCTATTGGTTGCCAGGCGCGCGGACATCTGTTATGTCTGGCAGGTATAAAACTGACGTCATTGGAGTGAGCTGTCACACACTCCGTGACTCCTTGTTGTTACGGCTCAGGCCACAAGCTCTTTTACCTTACGAATAAAAATACATAAAGTTCATTCCTCTTCTTCTGGAATTTCTTCATTTCGATTTCACTACATTTATGGCGACGAGGGCGGGACGAGAAAGTAAGAGCTTGTGGCGGAGATTTCTTCGAGCGGACTAAATCTTATTTCGAGGCAAGTGTCTACTTTCTTTTACATTTCATGAAGCATTCTGATGGTAATTCGCATATTTTCTATTTTCGAGCCACGAATTCAGTCGGTGGAGTTTTCGACGTCCTTCATTAAGGTGCTGTGTGAGGAAGAGTATTCGGATTGGTGTAGCTGCACATGCGCACTCGCTAGGCTGTGTAAAGAAAACTTTCAGGCAAGTTCAGAAAGCAGTTTATTGTCAACAGAAGCGTCAGCGTGGTGATCGTGTGTTTTCTGTCATCTTGTATTTCCACAGCGTTGAGGTAACTGAAATGCTGTGACGCGCGCCAAAACGTCAGTTTCAGTTAACGGGATTTCACGGCAACCGTCACCTGTCAAACCGCCTCAGCTGAGTAGAATTCAGTGACGCAGCTGGCACGCTATCGCGTCTGTGACGTAGGCGACGCGACGCCATTTTGAAGCTGATTTCGCTTTGAAAGGCACAGTGTCACCGTCGTGTTAACTAAAGGTACTGACAAAGAATCAAATTTATATTCTGTTGGCTAAGTCTACATTCAGTTTCACGGATGCCACGCTAAGTAATAATTCAGCGGCCAAGGGTTAAAAGGTTTATGGAACAGAGAATTCAACAGTCAGTTTCACGTGGGACATGCAAATTAGTAATTCAATGGCCAAGTAATGCTTATAGTGTTTTGTAAAACTTTCACTTCGCGAACTGATGTGCACGCAGGGTAGGTAAATTAAAAGGTACATGTATTGTTCATTATCACTTTGTGAACTGATGCGCATGCAGGGTAGGTAATCAAATGGTACATGTAGTTTCATTTTATTTATTCGTCATAGCATCATAAGTGTGTACAAGGCTCTTGTTTTAGTAAAGCACTTATATATTTAGCATACAGGTCTGCCAGCAGCGGATGCATTTAACAAAGGTCGTATTTCAAGTGCTTTGCAGAACAGAAGGTAAAATGTTATATGTGTTTAGTTAAGAAACGGAATTAGAACGTGTCTCCTTTTTAAAAGTGAACCACATTTCAACTTTAACGTTCGCACTGTATTATGAGTAGAGTGTTTCTATTCTGATTAAGTACATAATCCAGTGTCACAATTGATATCAGAATTAAAATAGAGCCAGTAGAGGATAATATAGTCATGTCAAGTAAGAGTAATTTCAGTGCCCCGGCACATTTTCTAGAAGTGCCCGGTAAACCGGTATCAAAATGGAAGATATGGTACAAGGCTTTCGAAAATTATTTGGTAGCGATAAATGGCAAGAAATTTGACGCTGAACGAAAGAAAGCTATTCTTTATGGACTCTTAGGAGTTGCAGGACAGGAAATGTTTGAAAGTCTACCACAATACGAACCTGATCCAGGACAATTTATTCCTCTCGATGAGTTCCAAGAAGCAGTGAAGAGACTGGAAAGACAGTTTGATGAGGAGGAAAACATAATGGTAGGAAGACATCGATTCGCTATGAGAAAGCAATCGGAGTCTGAGAATGTAGAGGAATATATTGGCAGTTTGAGAGTATTGGCTACCAAATGTGGATTTGGTGACAGAGTTGATGAATATTTACGTGATCAATTTGTTTTTCATTGTCATGAGATCAAAGTTCAGGAGCGTTTGTTAGCATGCAAAAATCCTTCTTTGTCTGAAGTCGTAGACATCGCGAAGGGTATTGAACGTTCATTAGAAGGCAGAAAAGAGTTAGCCAGGGGAAAAGAGGAATCGTGTTCTAGTGTGTATTATGTTAATGACAGAAGAAGAAGAGAATATGACTACGCAAAACCCAACAATTCTAACTATAATTCTAATTCCTCCCCTGCGGTATGTTTTAGATGTGGTTCCCTAAACCACAAAGCTGATTCCACTAATTGCCCGGCAAGTAAGAAAAGGTGTACTAGCTGCCTAAAGGTAGGACATTTCGCAAGCGTTTGTGGTAAATTTGACCAAAAGTACAACGGAAGAACAAACATTAATGTGCTGGAAGATTTTGATGAGAACATGTGTTCCAACATTGTTATATAACCTATCCCATATGTTCATTAGTGTCCCACCTCTTTTCCCCTCCATCCATTACCAGCTTAGTAATGTAATTTAGTTTAATTCTCCAACCATACAAGTGATCTTAGTGTAATCATAATCTGGCCTATAGGACTTATTTCATGCAGAGCAGAAAGTAATAGAAAAAGTAGTAGTAGTGTTCTTTAGACTAATATATTCATTTCAAACATAGAAATCCAACGGGGCTAAGAAGGTATTTGGTGAAGATGGAAAATATTACTTCTGAAGCAATTCATCTTGCAAGAATCCCTAGAGGTTGACGTTCAAACGGAAGAGAACAACAATATCCTTATCGTCCTACACACAGTTGCTGCGCCTATGATAGAGACTAATCCACCCCCCCCCCTTCAAAATACTAAGAACTTTTGTAGAAGAACGCCAGCTCTTCTGGGACATTATTTGCACCTTTGCCGCCAGTAAAGAAACAGTGTATTTTAATATGTAAGAAAAGGGGATGTGTCCTAAGTTCAGGTGTATGTATATATTTATAGGTATTGAATCAGATTCCCTCCTTCACAGCGGGGAACTTAATTCTAACCAGGCGGGGGTAGTATGACTTAGTTGTAGGTTCACACTGTGATTTTTCCCCATTCTGAACCTCACTTTTGGGTTCCAAAGTAATTGTTATTTATTATGTACTTAGAAGGGACCAGGAGTTTACTTTTTCCAGCATCATCCATCCTCTACTGTTACATGTAAAGTGCATTAATTATCTACTTATTTTTCCCATAAAAAGGGAGATGTTGTGGGTCTAGTTGTTAACTGTTGCAGTCAGTTCCTATTGGTTGCCAGGCGCGCAGACATCTGTTATGTCTGGCAGGTATAAAACTGACGTCATTGGAGTGAGCTGTCACACACTCCGTGACTCCTTGTTGTTACGGCTCAGGCCACAAGCTCTTTTACCTTACGAATAAAAATACATAAAGTTCATTCCTCTTCTTCTGGAATTTCTTCATTTCGATTTCACTACAAGCTCCCTAATTCAGAATTTTTGGGAATTTCAAGAAATTAAACAAAATGATGCTGCACAAACGTAGTTCTGTCTTTCAGATTTGAAGACTGGAAAGTTTAAGTGCTTCCTTTCTGGTTAAACACAGCCAAAATCATGCTCCATCAGCTTGCTCAATTTAACTATTCGAGGATTTCTTTAGTTCTGGGCAGTTTGTTTGATTCCCTAGTATGGAGGAGACAATAAAAATGGCGCAAAATGCATTTGTTCTAACTCTGAAGAGTCCTCTTCTGAGCAGTGTGTGCAGGGGCGCTGACTGTCATGCCTTCCTTGGAGAGGACAGTGGGACAGAAAGGATGCTTAGGGCCTTCGCCCATCCTAGGCAGCGGCATAGCGGGGGGGGCGGTCACCGTCAGCCCAGGCGGCTCTATTTTGGAGGCGGCGGCAGCACAGTGCCCACATTACGTGCAATTATTAGTGCACTGTACAAACACACTGCGCACCTGCTTACAACAAATACTGCAGTGCATGCCAGGCACACACCACCTACTTGCATAGTGGTGATGGTGAGATGCGCGGCGGCGGCGTACCCAGTTTGTGGGTCCCAGAGCCGTCAATCTTATAGCGCTACCAATGACAGCCCTGGGCCAGCCCCCGCGCTGTGCTCCACTGATGCGCGCCACCACCACACGCTTAGACTGAGTGGAAACAGTCTCGGCAGTGGGGTGCTGCTGGGCGATTTGCAGAACCCCTACGTTAGGGGCCCAGCCACCACCACAGTGGAGTCTAAAGAAAGGGTAAGATGTCACTGTGAGTTGAGCAAGAGTTTGGGCACACTCTTTAAAACTTTTCTACAGCAATATGTATACCATGTGGATGGTAATTTATCGGACTTCAGTGCCTTTCATAGGATAGTACCGCCATTTCAGAATGGCAGGTTGCGTGACTGGAAAAATGCCTACGTGATGCAGATTGATACTCTTGAACTGGACTCCTCATTTTTGTGGCAACTTATTTTGTATAAACATAATGTTTTTCTCTCAGCAAATATTAGTATTAGTATTTCTCAGTATGGTGCACATACATGGGGCAATAAGATTCCTCCCCTCTTGCACACAACATCTGTCTAGAGTGTGTGGGAAGTTCTCTCTCGCGCACACGGTACCCCTGCCCCGCCTCCAAGTTTCTGTCCTGGTGCGCTGTGAGGTTCGTTGAAGATGGGGAGGGGGGCTTCCTGGGCTCTTTTCAGGATTCTGGTGGCTCGACCCCTCTGCGCCTTCCCACCCCTCTCTCTCTCTTTGCCCTCTGTGATGTGTGTGGTTTTTTTCTGCACGCAAATACACTCAGACAGGGCACCCATTGACTTGCAGTTTTTGCAGCACTCCGTGCGATTAGACTATTAGCAGAGTGATTAGAAAAGAAACAGTTCTAGATGGATATTGGTTTCCACAAACAACGGTTGCCAAGTGTGTGTTTGTGTTCGAGCGAGGGCAGCGCTTTGAAACTCAGGACTTTATTGCAATGGCTATTTACTGTATTTTTTTTGTTCTCAGTGGGGCATCACTGACTTTATCACCCCACACGCCATCCCCTCCGAGGAATACATTCTATTGGGAGACTTCAACTTTCACCTGGAAAAGAGCAACGACAGTAACACTACCACCCTCCTAGACAACCTCGCCAACCTCGGACTCAAACAACTTGTCACCACCCCCACCCACATTGCAGGTCACACACTCAACCCTATCTTCACTTCCAGCAAACATGTCTCCTTCAGTCACACCACAGCTCTCCATTGGACGGACCACAGCTGCGTTCACTTTATCTACAATAAGACCACAACCCACAACCATCCTCATCCTACCCTGCGAAGAAACTGGAACAAAATCACCATCGACCAGATCTCCTCTGTGCTTCTTCAAAACCCCCCTGCCCACCCCTCAAACCCCGACCAAGCAGCCATTAACCTCACCCAATGGCTATCCAACTGCGCCGACATCCTAGCACCGCTGAAAAAACGTCAAACCAAACTAGGCAGCAAAAACGCCTCCTGGTTCAACGATGATCTTATGAAATCGAAGAAACTGTGTCGCTCCCTCGAGAAGGCCTGGAAAAAAGACCCAAACACCAGCACCAGGGACGCCTTCAAAAACGCCACCCGCATACACCACCAACTAATCCGGTCTGCCAAGAAAGCCGCTTTCAAAGACCGACTAGATAACAACGCCCACAACAGCAAGGAATTATTCAACATCGTCAAAGAATTTACCAACCCTTCAGCCAACTCCAACGACATCACCCCCTCTCAAGCCCTCTGCGACTCCCTAGCCTCATTCTTCCACAACAAAATCACAGACATCCACAACAGCTTCGACAACCGACCCGGAGACCAACCCACCCAACCTTCTGCAGGACCTTCACCCCCCTTGAACATCCTTCATGACTGGAACCCAATCTCCACTGAGGACACCATCCGCCTGATGAACTCCATCCACTCAGGATCCCCCACAGACCCATGCCCTCACCACATCTTCAACAAAGCAGATTCCATCATAGCACCACACCTCCGAGACGTCATCAACTGCTCCCTCAACTCCGCCACCTTCCCGGAAAGCTGGAAACACGCCGAACTCAGCGCCCTTCTGAAAAAACCCACAGCTGACCCCACCGAACTCAAAAACTACCGCCCCATCTCGCTCCTTCCATTCCCGGCCAAAGTCATCGAGAAAGCTGTCAACAACCAGCTCGCCGCCTTCCTCGAAACCAACAAATCCCTCGACTCCTCACAGTCCGGCTTCCGAGCCAAACACAGCACTGAGACCGCCCTCATCGCAGCAACAGACGACATTCGAACTCTACTGGACAATGGAGACACAGTCGCCCTCATCCTCCTCGACCTCTCCGCAGCCTTCGACACAGTCTGTCATAGCACCCTTCTACAGCGCCTCAGAGACATCGGAATCCAAGGAAAAGCACTGGAATGGATCACCTCGTTCCTCACCGGAAGAACCCAGAGAGTCCGCCTCCCACCATTCAAGTCTGAGGCCACTGAAGTCATCTGCGGTGAACCACAAGGATCTTCACTCAGCCCCACCCTCTTCAACGTATACATGAGCCCCCTCGCAGCCATCGCACGCCAACACAACCTCAACATCATCTCCTACTCTGACGACACTCAACTGATCCTCTCACTCACCAAAGACCCTAACACCGCCAAAACCAACCTACATGAAGGAATGAAAGAAGTAGCCGAGTGGATGAAGCACAGCCGTCTGAAACTGAATTCAGACAAAACAGAAGTCCTTATCTTAGGTACCTCCCCCTCCGCCTGGGATGACTCTTGGTGGCCAGAGGCCCTTGGAAAAGCACCCATCCCGACGGACCACGCACGGAACCTGGGCGTCATCCTGGACTCCTCACTCTCCATGAACAGACAAGTCAACGCCATTTCATCATCCTGCTTCAACATTCTTCGCATGCTCAAAAAAACATTTCGCTGGATCCCCACCGAAACTAGAAAAACAGTCACCCACGCACTGGTCACGAGCCGCCTGGACTACGGAAACACCCTATACGCCGGTACCACCGCAAAACTCCAGAAAAAACTCCAACGCATCCAGAACGCTTCAGCCAGACTCATACTAGACATCCCGCGTAAAGACCACATCTCTGGTCACCTGAAAAACCTCCACTGGCTCCCCGTCAATAAGAGGATCACTTTCCGCCTCCTAACCCACGCACACAAAGCACTTTACAAACTGGGACCTGAATGCCTCAACGCACTACTCTCCTTCTACACCCCCTCTCGCCAGCTACGATCCTCCAACCAAGCCCTTGCTACTGTACCTCGCATCAACAAAACCACCATGGGAGGTAGATCCTTCTCCTACCTGGCAGCTAAAACCTGGAACTCACTTCCTACCCACCTTCGCCTCACTCAGAACCACCTAGCATTCAGAAAGCAACTTAAAACTTGGATATTTGACAAGTAATTCCCCACCCTTCTTCAAGCGCCTTGAGACCCTCTGGGTATGTAGCGCGCTATATAAATCTTTTGACTTTGACTTTGACTTTGACTTATGGGCCCTAGTGCAAGCAGGAGGGAATGTGACCACCACCTCCGTTTGCGAGAGCAAAATATAGTGACAATTGACGTGAGATTGGGCACTTTCCACCCCAGGGCCACTGCACCTGCTGTACTAAGAACAGCTACATACCTATTTGCTTTGTCAGTCTCGAGGTACTGTATTAGGAGCTTTCTCAACATTTTAACGTGGCAGTTAGTTTCGCCCAGAGTGTGCTGTGTTGTCAAGCCAGACAGTGTCATCATATTGTCAAGTGTGTTGCTGCCGTGTTGTTCAGTGCAGTATTTTTCAGTCTAGTCTCACGCCTGCCTGTGCAGTGTGGTGCTGTTTTTCTTGACTAGTGCCACATAACATGGGGTGCAGTCTAGGTTATGGTTTAGTGAGGGTTCTTGAGGCCTACTGTGGGTCCTCGTTACTTAGTTTTGTACCACACTGTTTAGTCTGGTGCCATATTGACCAGTGTTGCACCATCGGGGTATCCAGAGTGGTGCCATTTTGTCTAGTGTGGTGTCATGTTGCTAAGCTGGTGTCATATCATCCACTGCTGGGCCATTGCGGTTTGTGTGGTGACGTTTTGTCTATTGTGGTGTCCTTCTCTCTAGTGTGATGCTGTGCTGTTCATTGTGATGCCATGTTAAACAAAGTTGTGCCATGTTGGTTAATATGGTGCCATCACGTTTTCCACTGTGGCTTCATACTTTCTAGTGTAATGCCCATGTTGTGTTGTGCGTTGTGGCTCCATGTTTTAAGTTGTCCAAAGCAATGCTATATTGTGGATCTCTGGTGTTGACCTTGGTGGTATGCTGCCAGGTTGTCTAGTGTTGTGTTGTGTTGTCGGTCCTATAAATTCGATCTCGTTGTCTAGCTTTCCTTCACTTTCCTTACAGGAATTAGAAGTTCTCTTGACCAAGACCAAATCCGGCTCACCTCTCGATTCCTGCCCTCTTCATCTCCTCAAACAATGTAAGGAAACTCTCCTGCCCCCGTTACTTCAGATTATGAACAAGGCCTTGAGTGAAGCCATTTTCCCTTCCCAATGGAAGAAAGCGGTCGTGAAGCCGCTCTTGAAGAAGCCGTCACTGGACCCAGAAGTGCTGAAAAATTTACGCCCCATTTCGCTGCTCCCAGCCCCAGCAAAGATGCTGGAAATCCATCTACACCATCATCTTTCTTCCTTTCTGGATTCCGCTGGTCTTTTGGATCACTCGCAGCATGGTTTCCGGAAGGGTCATAGCACGGAATCCGCCCTGACCGTGGTGCTTGATAACATCCGCACCACGGTTGACAAGGGCGGAAGTACGTTGCTGATCCTTCTGGATCTCACAGCTGCGTTTGACACCCTGTCTCCCCTCGTTTTAACATCTCGTCTAAGGGAGATAGGGGTGGAGGGGCACGCTTTAAGCCTGTTGGCCTCCTTCTTGGACCAGAGGGAACAGAGAGTGAAGCTGGGAGAGTTCCTATCTCCATCCCTGCCGCTGAAATGGGGGGTCCCACAGGGATCGGCGTTAAGCCCGACCCTGTTTAACATCTATGTGACCCCCCTGGCCAGGCTCATTAGATCTTTCGGGATGGAGGTAGTGTCGTACACCAATGACACGCAGATCTTGCTGTCTCTCGCCCAGCCTGTCAGCTCCTCTGCTTCTAAGTTTAGACTCTGCATGGAGGCAGTTGCCCTTTGGATGATCAACAATTCACTGCAGCCAAATGGCGAAAAGACGGAGATCCTTGTATTCGGCGAGAAGGAAGACATCTGGTCGGCGGAATGGTGGCCCGAATCCTTGGGGACCTGTCCGGCCCCAACTCGGGCAGCACGAAATCTGGGGGTTATGATTGATCCCTCCCTTGATATGGCTCTTCAAGTAAGGCGGACTATTTCCACCTGCTGGGGCATCATTGCAATCTTGCGCAAAATCAAGTACTACCTGTCTGTGCAAGCTCGGAAACAAACTGTCGTAGCTCTGATAACATCTCGGCTCGATTATTGCAATGCTTTATATGCCAGAGCCAATAAAGGTCTGTTGCAAGGCCTTCAATCGGTGCAAAATGCAGCGGCGAAGTTCGTCCTGGACCTTCCGAGAAGGTCGTCAGCGACCGCCGCAGGAAATCTTTGCACTGGCTTCCCATTGACGCCAGGATTTCATTTAAAGTGTTATGCCTGGTGTATGGTGCTTTACACAGGAAAGAGACTGGAGGCGTAAAAGATCTCCTCCTCCCGTATTCTCCTGCTAGGAACCTTCGTTCCTCGGCGAAATTGCTCCTTACTGCGCCTCGAGTGCGAAGAGCTAAATGGGGAGGCAGAGCCTTCTCCAACCTGGCCCCAAGATGGTGGAACAATGTTCCCTTAGAGATCAGGATTTTACCCTCAATGCAACCTTTCAGAAAAGCTTTTAAAACATGGCTCTTTGGTAAAGCATACCCTTAGCTTTTGGTTCTGCCTTTTCTTTCCTTTTTTTTGATTCCTTTGGTAGGCGCCTTGATGCCTTTGGGCAAAGTTGCGCGTTTATACGTTTAATTTCATTCATTCATTCATTCATTGTCCTGTGGTCCCGTTATTTGCCAACTGTGTCCACTGGCGGACTCGGAGCGGAAGATGTCCATGCGGTAAGTCGTGAGGGGGTGACACCATGAGTTACCCGCACCGGGTGACACCAACCCTAGTGACGCCATTGCTGACTGTTTTAATGTAATTTAAATAAATATGGCATAAAGCTAAATTATGGTTAGAGAAAGGCCCCCTTAATCATTTCTGTTCAATTTTATTAAAACAAATGTAATCATTTAAGAAGTAATAAAAAGGTATTTGGCAAGAGGAAAGGTATAGATTAGTGGCATAAACATTTGAAATATTTTCATGTAATGAAATTACATCACTTGAAAGTAATATAATCAAATATTAAACATATCTTAGGGTTAGAGGTACAGACGACGTTGGGGTTATGTTAAGGGTGCATTATGTACTTTATATAAATATAATTTACATTTAATAAAGACTAGACAATTAATTTGTTTTATTGTTAAAGCTTAGGCATCAATGATGAAGGAGAAAGTTTTCAGATAATGGTGTCTACATCTTCATGTGGTAATGTAAGATAAAGTAAAATGTACAGGTAATGTTAGAACAGGTAATAGAAGAAGACATAATGATGAGGAAGAAGAAATAATAGTACAAACAATGACACAAAAGGTAAAGGTATGTATTCCCTTTGGGGAGTGGGAGGTGGAGGGGTAACATGTTTAGAAGATGGAAGTGGACATTCTGTGCTCCCTCCCACCCGAGTGAGTTACATTGAGGAGCATGGCAGCATGAAACCACACTTGCTTGCCTCCTGGACCGCAGACTCTGAGGGGTAATTGTTTGCATGCTGTAAAATCCCAATGATGGATGTGTTTCTCTTAGCCTCTGTCATCTCCTCTGGTCCAGCAGAGCCAGAGGGATACATCAATCTTAAGCATTGCAAGAGCTCAGCCCACAGAAAAGGACAGCAATGAATAAATGAAAGCTGCTGTGCTACATCCAGGAATGTTAAGTAAAGGAAGGTTTCCACCAAAAGCACATTAAGTCCAGAAGCATTTACAAAACAATGTCTACAGTACGTGATGTGCAGGACAGGGCCGGCAGATCCATCATCCACTGCAGCAGCACCGAAACCTGTAAATGTCATCTCGTCTCACAAGGCGATTCAAATCCAGCAGGGATCTTTCAACACAACATTTGTTTCAGTGTAAAGGCCTGGCATCCCATAATTCAAGGGCTTGGATAAACAGTAATATGCATATGAATGCAACAACCTTAAAACCACAGAAGCAGCCATTAAGGAATGACAGGGGTCTTGAGAAAAATAGCACCAATATGGAAGCTAACTTCCTCAGTTCCATAGCACTAGGTTTTAATAACAGCATTATTCACTATAACTGAATTATTTGTTTAAAACACTTTATTGTATATATATATATAACATATATATATATATATACACATATATATATATACATATATATATATATATATATATATATATATATATATATATATATATATATATATATCTATAGATATATATATTTGCATATATGGAACTCCGTCTTTTCTCTGCTGTAATACACCAGCACTCCAGGGGGTTTCTCACTCGTTTTTAGGTCTTGTCTACGTAGCGCGCAAGCGCTGCATAAGAGGAAGGCCTTGCCCACGCAGAGCGCAAGCACTGCTTAGGAGAGACCTCTTGGAATCGCTCAGGACTTTTTGGAAAACTTGTGCATGTACTGTACTGTTCCCAATGAGCCCTCGTGCATGTGTGGCGTTTACCTTGTGGGAGCGAGCAGCGGTGCCATCTGTTTGCAATTATCGCACTTGCACCCGCAAGGTAAATGCCATACATGGTCTGAGCCTCGAAGCCTGGAACGAAGGAACGCGCACACGTGGTGTTATATGGCGACTGGCCTCTGGTAGTTCTTTCTGCAGTGTGTGTCGTGCTCTGGCAGGCTGGGATGGGTTTAGGAGAAGCTGGGGACAGGATTCATAAAGCACTGTGTGTAGAGTTTATTAAAACAGCTCCATATCTACTGCCGTCATTTCGTGTTGTGACTAGAAAGAAATAAAAATGAAAACGCGAAGGGGTCGTCAACAAATCTTGTCCCCGCCTGCGGGAGAAAAGCAAAAGTGTGCAGAATTCTGTAATTGAGTTTCCCTTACACCTAGGTATGGCGTGAAAATGCAGCCATTTGTCTCCCGCCGACATGCGTGAAAATGCAGCCATTAGTCTCTCACTGACATGAAATATCTTACTTTAAAATCGCCCGGGACTTCTGGAACTGTAAATGCAATTTGTGGCGGCTCATTTACTTTACATCAGCGTATGTATTTTTATAGAGACGTGCATCAATTTTTAAAAGTAATCAGGCTGCACCTCAAAGTGCAGTGGGTACAGTGAGGCAAGACAGAAGACAATGCATTGCCATGCTACAGACTTCAGCCTTTGTGCAGACACTGATCTCACACTAGCGCCTAGATGTCTGCATTGTGAGTAGCCTTGGTGAAGGCTTTGTTGATTCATCTATTTAACGCTCTTACTGCCCTTTGCATTATCGTACCTTCATTGACACATTTTTTACAGTCTTTTACACGACTAATCAGTGTAAATGTAATATTTTTGCCACCTGACTACTGCAATCGATTGGTGCAAATTCCCAGCTCTCCGGGTGACCTCAGAATATTTAAGGCAGTTCAGTTGGTTACAAAATATGCCTGGACTTAAAAAAATACAATTATGAGAAACTAGCAGCCCGCCACAGCGTTGCCTGGGGCAGAAAGGGGCTGGGGGCAGTACACCCGCTCCCGCCCCGACCCCCTCCCGCACTGACTCCCTCCCGCCCCGACTCACTCGCGTCCCCCTCCCACCCTGACTCACTCCCGGCCCGACTCACTCACGCCCCCCTCCCGTCCCGATTCACTCGCGCCCCCCTCCCGCCCGACTCACTCGCGCTCCGACATATTCATTTACTGCTGCCTTCTTCTTGCCTCCCCCTGCATCACACAGTCTCACTTTCCCTTTCCTTACCTGTGCCGCCGCTCCTCACTGCACAGCTGCTCGTCACTGCACCGCCCTCCTGCTTCCGTCATCACGCACGTCGCGTAGCGGCCAGCGCTAGGTCCCAGCCGGCGCTACTTTCAGGGGACTACTTTGTTTACAAACTTAATTTTTTTAATTTCCTTTTTTTTTTTATTTATATAGCCTATGTTCATCTACACACCGTGACATTTTCATAGATGTATCGGGTGTGTAGATTGGCGCTGTGGTTCCCGAGTTTACCTGGCCAAAAGGTGCAAGTTCTCTCTTTATAATAGTAGTATAGATAAGTATTCATCCTAGCTTCACCCTCACCTCTGCTTGTCCTAAATAGCACCAAAGAGAGGTCAGCGTGAAAGGTGCCTACCAGCTGCCTTTGGTGGGATCATGTCTCGGTCTCAGAGACAGCGCTCTGTGAACCCTGCAGCCTGAACTCAGATCATCGACTCCTGGAGCCTCGGCCAGGTGCAGTGACCCTGTGTGCACCATTCTGTGCATCGGTGCTGGGGGTCCTGGCTTCGAGTGTGCTTTAATATTCATTCCTCAAACTGACTTTATTCTTGGACAGACACTGATCTCAAACTAGTGTGTGTACTGAGAGAAAGGCACTATGGAGCAGCAGGACCTCTACCCTGGGAGTTGGTGAGGGCTCGACTCTCACACTAGTGCCTAGATATATCTGGGAACAAATGATTAGCACTACATTCATTACAATGCTTCTTTGCATAAGGCATGTTTTTTAAACCTCATTTACCATGTACTCCTGTGTTACACCAAGAAGGGCAGGATCCCTCGCCTGTGAGAGCCCAAGCCTTGGACTCAACCTGGCACTCGTAAGCAAGAGAGTTAAGATTCCTGTGTCAGCTCACCAGAGACACGTCTGCCATGAATATCTTCCGCAAGGTCCTTCCACTGTTTCACGAGGGCACAAGGGGCGCCTGCTCCAGCGACTGTCATCGCTAGTTTCACTCTCTCACTCACGCGCCTCCTTCTACATTCTACGAAATGTGTAAAAGTCATGTAGTTTATTAGCATCATCTGCTCTATAACACTGTAAGCAAAGCTGCATTGGTTAGTTTCGCGAGTACTAACTTCTTCACTTGTTTATTAGCATGACCCAGACTTCGAGTAGGCTGAGAGAGAGATATTTATTTCACATCCACATTGGGACTGGAGTAGGCGCTTAAGAGCAACTCGGACTCTGTCCTCCTGAAAATTGACACGGGCTGCAATCTAGTAGTGCTACCCAGATCTCTGCATTGGGAGTAGGCGCTATAGAGTAGCTAGGCCTCTTAAGCCTCAATTCCCCTGGGAACCAATGCCATCGATCTCACACTAGTGCCTAGATATCTGCTTTGGGAATAGGCGCTATAAAGCACACTCCCGCTGTCCTCCTAGTGGTAGATGTGGGGCCCACCCATCTTACACCAGTGCCTAGATATCTGCAGTAGAGTAGAAGGTCCGGCTCTAGTTGGTGGGCCAGGACCCCTCGGGCCCACCAAACGACAACATAAACAAGCTTGTCCACTCTCTGAACAGCCACCCCAAAAAACTAGAAATCCTGACACGGCAGCTCTTAATTTTGATAATTGGATTTCCAGTACACTAGATTGAGTTCTCCCGAAGGGCTCTCTGCAAGTAATAAAAAGATCTAAAGTTGCACCTTGGTATTCTCCGGCCCTCAGGACGTTGAAACAAGTCTGCCATAAAGCGGAGAGAGCCTGGAGGAAAGATCGCTCCCAACTAAAGAAATTAGAGTATAGAGTGGCAATAAGGCATTACAAGAATGAAATAAAACTTGCTCAAGCTGAGTTTTATGAAACCAAAATTAATATGGCAGCTAACTCCCCTAGGGAAATTTTTAAAATTGCGAAATCTTTAATTTCTCCTCCTTCTGAGCTCTTGCCATCAGAGGGTGCACAGGCCCGCTGTGAAAATCTGGCCACCTTCTTCTTCCAGAAGATTCAGGCCATTTATTGTCTACTCTCAACAGGTAGTGAAGATATGGCTTCCTCCTCTACTTTGGACTCTGACCTGCTTGTATCCTGCTCGTTAGTCACCTTTCCACTTCTGGATCCCAGTACTTTAGATACATTGGTCCATAAAGTCACCTCAGGATCTCCAAACGATCCAGCCCCTCCACAGACCTTAGCTAAGGTGATTGATACTATCCGCCCGTTCATGCTGGAGGCTCTCAACACCTCTATCACCTCCAACTCTGTCCCATCCACATGGAAGTGCGCGATGGTAAGGGCCCTGCTGAAAAAGCCGAATTTGGATCAGAACAATCTGTCCAACTTCCGCCCTATCTCGCTGCTTCCGTGGATGAGTAAATTATTGGAGAGACACATCAATAAAATCTAAGTGGACTACTTAGAGTCCAACAATCTTTTACAGGTCTCCCAGATGGGGTTTCGTCCCCAGCACGGTACCGAAACTGCCCTTCTGGCAGTGACAGAGGCAGCTAGAGCTATAATGGACCAGGGAGGAAAAACAGCCATTATACTTCTTGATCTCAGTGCCGCGTTCGACACTGTTAACCATGCCACACTATTACATCGTTTGAAGTCATGGGGGTGTCGGGCGTGGCCTTGACTTGGCTGACTTCCTTCCTAGAGGAACGCTTTTTTCAGGTGTTTGAGGGCGAGGTGGCATCATCTAAGCATCCGCTTAGCTGTGGGGTCCTGCAGGGCTCCTCCTTGAGCCCCACACTTTTTAATGTCTATATGCAGCCTCTGGAGAAGATAGTCCTCCCTTTTGGTGTGCGGATTGTCACCTACGCAGACGATACCCAACTGGTGGTCTCTGTGGACCACAATGAGGGTTCGTCTAACACCTTGGGCCCTTGTCTAGAGGCTGTTGCTAAGTGGATGCAATTCTCCCACCTCAAACTCAACGGGGAGAAGACCGAGATCATGTTACTAGGTAACCCTTCCCCAACCTCCTTGGCGTCTAGCTGACCTTCATGTCTTCGTGCCCCCCAGATAAAGAGTCTAGGAATCTGGCTTGATAGAGCGCTGGATTTCTCAGCCCAAGCCACCAAAACTGCCTCCAAATGTGTGGGGCTAATGGAAATGCTCCGCAAAGTGCTCCCTCTACTTCCATTCCAGGCGAGAAGGGTCATGGTACAGGCCCTGATACTCTCTCGCCTGGACTATGGAAACGTTTTATATCTAGGAGCTCCGGCAGCAGTGACTAAAAGACTCCAAGTCACCCAAAACTGTGCCGCCCGATTATTATTCAACATCCCTCGCTGGCAATCAGCAAGGAATGCCTTAAAAGAACTCCATTGGCTCCCAGTGGCTGCCAGAACACAGTTTAAGGCCATGTGCATTTTGCACAAATCTTTCCATCGAACTGGCCCGGCAGTTTTGTACCCCCTAGTGTTACCTTACTCACCATCCAGAGCCCTTCGCTCGGCTTCATTGCATTTGGCAACCCTGTCAAAAATCAAGAAAGCCCGCTGGGGTGGCCGCTCGTTTACTCACACAGCGGCAAAGCTATGGAATTCCCTGCCTCTAACCCTCAGACAAAATAACAACCGAATGTCATTTAGGAGAGATCTAAAAACCTACTTGTTCACAAAAGCGTACTAAGTCACCCGGTAGCCCGACACAGTAATCAGTCTAAAGCGCGCTATATAAGTGCAATTTTTCATTTCATTTCATTTCATTTCACTTGCCTCATTTTTATTCAGTTTCACATTTGCCTGCAGTTTGTGTTTTTTGTCTCCTCTGCTCGTTTGCAGGACACAAAGCAATGAATCTAGGTGCTTCCTGTCGGTGTGATGGGGCAGTTACAGTGTAGGGAAGCCGAGTCTATTATGCCAAGGCCCGGGATTTCGAGGTGCTCAGCAAGCAGGGAGCTAGCTGCATGCTAAAGAAAAACAAGCATTGGCATAGCCAATAGGTATCGCCTTTGGGACCTTATAAGTGTTTAGTAATGCAGCACAATATCCTTGGTGCCAGAACATCCACTTTTGCATGGCTAAACACTTATAAGGTCCCAAAGGCGAGACCTATTGGCTATGCCAATGCTTCCTTTTTATTGTCTTAGCGATGGCACATATGTATATTTGTAGAAACAATACCTGTTTTTTGTTACTGTATCTCATAGATACAGCGCATTCCTGTCCTTTTCTTTTGACGTAGGGCAGCGTAGCAATAAGGCTTGCGATGCTACCCTATGCCAAAAGCTCGTAAATGAGGTCCATAGAACGAAGAAAACACCTCTTGGGATTGTTTTTGTGCAGGAAGGTTATCCTTCCTGCGCAAAACAATCCTACCAACAGCGCAGACACCTTTACATCATGGTGCAAGGGTGCCTGAATTGGAGCAAGGCAGCCAAAATAACGCCAGCGCAGAGGGACATGAGAGAAATGTGCCATATATCATAAATATGACACTGCTCTTTTCTTTTGACACGTGTCAGTGCAGCACAGTGATTTGCTGTGCTGCCCTCTGCCACAAACCCGGGGCCCGATTCACAGAACTAACTTAAGACAAAATCCTAAACTTACTACCATTTTGGTATTCACAGAAGGCACTTACTCATTTTGGTATTCACAGAAGGCACTTACTCATTTCGGTATTCACAGAAGTTAGGAGTCCTAACTTTAGGACTCCTAAATGCCTTCTGTGAATACCGAAAGTCTTAAAGTTAGGATTTTTCTCAATTTAGTAGTAGTAAAGTTAAGACTCCTAACTTACGGACTCCTAAATGCCGTCTGTGAATACCGAAAGTCTTAAAGTTAGGATTATTCTCAGTTTAGGATCAGTAAAGTTAGGACTCCAAACTTCTGTGAGTACCGAAATGAGTAAGTGGCTTCTGTGAATACCAACATGAGTAAGTGCCTTCTGTGAATACCAAAATGGGGTCGCATTGCACAAACTATTAAAGTGAAATGGAAAAAGTTGATTGTAATTAAAAAAGTTTTATTGTACAGGAACTGATGATGAGCTATGTATGCCACACCTGATTCCAGATCACTAAATGATCACACACATCTGCAAAACCCCAAAAGTGATAATGCAACACAATAGAATTGCTGTTATTAGAAATACTGAATGGTTCAACTGTTTTAATAAAAAGGTGCTGCTTGCAATCAATAAATGACCGTGCTGTCCCCACTGTACAATGGAAGAATCCAATCTTTCAGTGAAAAAAAGCTACTTTGTTATTAAGTCATAAAATGGTGCTGTTCAAGACCCTCAGGTTTAAAAAAAAACGACATTAAACTGCAACAAAGCAAACTCAAAGGCAATCAGCAATACAACAAACAGTGTCTTGGAATTTAAGTAAAGTGAGTTACTCCAGCCAGGAAAATAAGGCTATCTCTTAGTTTACGGTTAGGTAATGTTGGTCCCATTAATTCTTCACTACTCATGATCTGGGTTCCCTTAAATCTTCAGAACTGTGCATTGTCTTGATAAAAAAGAGTGGCAGACCTCAGTGTAAAACACAGAAATGAGTATTATGAGGTCCGACCTCCAACACAAAGTCATCTTTAACCTCTTCACGGGGTCTTCTTTGTTGAAAAGAACATTGAGAGCTCTTAGCTTCTGGACAGCTGCCGACTACCATAAACAGGAAGCCTTGATAGTGCAGTTGCAACTGAAGATTAACTGTTTGATCTGTGCTTATCACCAGTGCTAACCTGCAGGAATGTGTCCAAGAACAATCATGACAGTGTCCCCCAACAACAGGGTAACTGCACCAGTCCTCAAGGTTTCCTCATCAGCATCACTTCCAGCTTCTTAAAAAGATACACATAGCCTGGCAACAAGTCTTCATTCGGGGTGGGTGGAATTTGCGTAGTCACGCTACGCAAAGCTCTGTGAAAAGTTAAAAAATCTCTGTGAGCACGCAAAAGTTCAGCTAACACGTGGAATTGCTTGGTCCTCCCGTTCGCTATGCTTTTTCCTGTTCGTGAATGCTATTTGTGTGCTAGGGGAGAAATATCTTGTGAACACGCATTTTGAAAGCGCAAACAAGCAAAAAATTCCGCAAAGCCATGGATCGCGGAATTTTGGGCAATCCCGCATTCTCCGCGGAAAGCAAAATTACCCAACTTCCGTGAGCGGAACGGAATTTACCGCCCAGGCCTAGTCTTCATGCTCCACAAAACTTTGTACCTGGATTGGACTACCCAGCAGCTCTACAAGACTGACTGTGTCCTATTACATCTTGGAGGAGGCAACGCTTTGCTCATCGACATTGAAGAATCATATCTGAACACCCGAAGAGCAGCCTCAGAAGATCAAGTCTTTCAGTCAAGCTATCCATGAAGGAACTGTAGATCCTCCTCTTCAAGCCAAATCTGATCCATGTTTATGAATCCAGATGTTGGTCCGCAATTCTTAATCCTCATTGGACTGCCATAATCCACTTGTGTTCTCTTTCTACTACAATCACCCATATAGAGCACTCTTTTCTTTTGTAGCTTGCTTGCACCATGCATCATATGTACAGAAACAAGAAGCTGTAAATTAATCCTTCAATTAAAAAATCAGCAGCTGTTCCCACTACCTATTTCGTGACTTGTGTAATTCTAGATGTTAGGCATGGTTTTACATTGCGCACATGGATCACTGGCATAATATCGAGGGACAGAATATCGACTAGCAACAATATCAATGAAAAAATATCGACAGACAGAATATCGAGTTTGTATCTACAAACAGGTAAGTACAAAAATATCGAGTACAAAATATCGTTTACAAAAATATAGTTTATAAAAATATCGACTTTATTAAAAACAGTGTTAAATTAAATTAATATTAAAATTTAATTACTAAAATACACTTAAAAATAATTAAATTAACTTATAATAATTAAAAAATTAATTAAAATTATAAAATAATTACAATCATATTTGTTCAAACCTATATATATAGTAACATTATATAATTAAATAATATCCAATATTATTACCGTTTGATAGCAGAATTGTAAAAAATACTATTCTCACTCCAGTGGGTGCCACAGTAGAGAAAGCGTTGGATAGCGTAGGGGTAAAAATTACTATTCCCACTCCAGTGGGTACAACAGTAGGGAAAGCGTTGGATAGCGTAGGGGTAAAAATTACTATTCCCACTCCAGTGGGTGCAACAGTAGGGAAAGCGTTGGATAGCGTAGGGGTAAAAATTACTATTCCAACTCCAAAGAGTGCAAAAGTAGGGAAAGCGTTGGATAGCGTAGGGGTTAAAATTACTATTCCCACTCCAGTGGGTGCAACAGTAGGGAAAGTGTTGGATAGCATAGGGGTAAAAATTACTATTCCCACTCCAGTGGGTACAACAGTAGGGAAAGCGTTGGATAGCGTAGGGGTAAAAATTACTATTCCCACTCCAGTGGGTACAACAGTAGGGAAAGCATTGGATAGCGTAGGTGTAAAAATTACTATTCCAACTCCAAAGAGTGCAACAGTAGAGAAAGCGTTGGATAGCGTAGGGGTTAAAATGACTATTCCCACTCCAGTGGGTGCAACAGTAGGGAAAGCGTTGGATAGCGTAGGGGTAAAAATTACTATTCCCACTCCAGTGGGTGCAACAGTAGAGGAAGTGTTGGATAGCGTAGGGGTACAAATTACTAATACTATTCCCACTACAGTGGGTGCAACAGAAGGGAAAGCGTTGGATAGCGTAGGGGTAAAAATTACTATTCTAACTCCAAGGAGTGCAACAGTAGGGAAAGCGTTGGATAGCGTAGGGGTGAAATTTACTATTCCCACTCCAAATAGTGCAACAGTAGGGAAAGCATTGGATAGCGTAGGGGTTAAAATTACTATTCCCACTCCAAAGAGTGCAACAGTAGGGAAAGCGTTGGATAGCGTAGGCAGTGGCGTCACTAGGGGGGTGCGGGGGGTGCGGACCGCACCGGGTGTCACCCCATGAGGGGGTGACACCAATCTAGTAAGTTAGCTACTGCTTTAGTCATTAGTGCAGGGCAGGGTGACACCAATGAAAGTTAGCAGCTCACTGCCTCCTGGCCTCTACTGCTAGTCAGCGCACTGCAAGCGCACCGCGCATGCCACCCGGTCCCCGCGCCATGCAAGAACGCTGCCGCTGCGCCAACACGACACACCACACCAGATACTATGTGATGATCCGGATCGATCGTCACTGCCTGGTGGTGCGATGCGAATGCGTGCGGCGCGGCGTACGCCTCGTACCCAGCAGTTTGGGTCCCAGGGCCGTCAATCTAATTTGCGCTACCAATGACGGCCCTGGGACAGCCCCCGCGCGCTGTGCGCAGTGCGCACCTGCTGCTCTCTCTCTGATGCAGTCATGCGCAGTGGTGCGCCCGTGTCGTCTTGAGAATAAACAATTGATACCGACGACATCAGAGACCACCATCATTCGGACTTTTTGTTGATGATATCGCAATTGGATTTGCGAGAGCCGTCGTGGTCTCTCCAGTATGCCCTTCAAAATTTGGGACGGTGAGAGAGAGAACTAATATTTATTTATTACAGTACTCAGACTGTGCATGAACTTAATAACGAAGTTAAATATGTGGCAGTGCAGTGGCACGTAAATGCACAAATGATCATGCCTTATGATTACTGGCACAATGACAAACGAACGCGCGGGCGACCGTGCACCACCAGGCTTTCTAACCTTCGCGTTGGGCAGACAGTAATGAAAGGCCCTGCGCCCCAACATTAAAGAGGAAACGCGGCCTAAGGTGATCTGCAAGAGGCATGTGGCGCCTAAGAAATCACCAATAAATATATGCACTGAAACTCACACCAGAACAATAAACAATGACGGACAGCTGCGCACAAAGTCACTGCAAAAAAATCCGACAATAGAAGGGCTTCTCAATCGCTATTTTAGTTCGAAAAATGAAGAAACAGGCTACTAGGAAGGTGCATGAGAACATGGACGGGTGCAGAGGGTGTGGGTTGGCATTAATGAGATGAATATAGCATGCTAGATATCATACAGGAACACATCTATCAGAGGAGCGGTGTAGTAAAGAGGGACACTGGTAGGACTTGTTTTAATACACTAATATCTACCTAAAGGAGGGAACTCCAAAAACTGAAAAATTAAAATCCGACAACTTTAAAGGGCATTACATTATACTTTAAGGGGTATTTGTGCTTTTTCTCAAACTACTGTGGGGAATCAAAAGCTAGGTCATGAATCATGAAGTGTGGTCCCCTTGCTCAGAGAAAGGTGGCTGGCTGTGTGTTGTCCAAAATACCATCATAGGCTGAGACAGACTAGAGTCCAAGGTCACAAGCCACATGAAGCACAAAAATCAGCATGAAAACTGGAAGCTTTTTTTCCCGTAGATGCAAAACTTCACTGGTCAGATATAATTAGGCAAGACGTCCTCCAGGGTCAGCCCTTCCAATAATCCCAGCTCCTTACCACCCACCGCCCCCTCTTTCCGGTTTGGACCTTTTCTCCCATCTTTTACAGACAGCCCGGCTCCCCCACCACACCTCATGATCATTGATGTGCCCCCTAAGTGCGACTTGTGAACGCTGATTGAAAACAGGGTGTAGTCGTACTGTAAATTAATTACTGGCACAATGACAAACGAACGTGCGGGTGCAACACCAGGCTAAAGTTTTCTAACCTTCGTTGGGCAGACAGTCACGAAAGGCCCTGGGCCGGGCCCCCCCACCACACCTCATGATCATTGATGTGCCCCCTAAGTGCGACTAGTGAACGCTGATTGAAAACACGGTGTAGTCAAGTCACAAAACACGCTCTCATCACCTAGTAATCAGCGCAGGGCTCTGAAAGAGATTATCCTTTTAAATCAACCCCCTCGATGTGGTGGACATGAAAAAATCTTAGACCGCCAAGATGCAGCCAGGCTGGCAGTGGCATGTGGAAGAACTGACACAAAAGAAGGACTTTCTTCTTAGCATTCAGCTAGGGCCTTCTGTGCTGCACACTTCCTCCCAACAATTGCAGCCATGTCGAGACTGTTGTTCTGGAAGGGTGCAACTTATGATGTATAGGAAGTGCAGGTGCTTTCCTGCTGTACCCTGCCAGCCGGTCAGAGTTAATACCAAACGCCAGGAGCGGGGCCTGCCACCTGCATGCTAATTGTAAAGGTCTCCCGGTCCCCACCCTTTCTTAAGTCGTTATAGGGGTGGGGGGTTCAGACAGTTAGTATCACAGGCACCACCCTACTATGACATGCGCTAGAGTGGGGTACCTTACCATCCCAGCCCCCACAAGGTCTCGAGTCAGGGCCACTCGAAAAGCTGTAACCATTGAAGCCCACCTTTCAGCCACCATCAAGCGCCTCTGCCCACTGCCGGACACCTATCTGTTTCACGCTGCCCTGTAGGGCGGCCGACCCTGAAGCTGGAGAGCCGGGTTGCTGTCTCCGCAGGGAGGCCCAACACACGGAGCCTCATCCTGGCCAAATCGCACATCCCTGCGCCTAAACATGAAGGAGCCCCCCTGTAATATCTAGGTAAAGAAACAACTCCCTCCCCCCATCTGTACTTGATCGATGCCTTCAATCGTTGTGAACACAATGTTGTGCAGATTCAATACAACCGGTATTCGCACATTCTATGGGTTTATAATGCTAAACGGAGGGTGTTGTTTCCGCAGTGTTCATCGTGTCTCTTTTGTAAAGCAGTACAGATGTCTAAGGTGGTTATTTAGACAGACCGTGTTCTGTCTGGATGTACAGTGGGCGTTTTGTTTCACAAAAGGTGTAACCCATGCTCCTTCTAGCACAATAGGAATGCAGGCACATCTCTTGGTGTGCCCAATGGCAATGGGGGTGATTCTCTACAGAAAGACTATCAGATTTTGTGCACTTGATCCTCTTCAGATTAACACAGTGGGTGTGTGGACAAATCTACCTGGGTGGGAATATAATGATGCTCTCCAGTTGACAAAAAGGGCACCTTGGCAGATCTTTCGAGTGAGTGTTGCCGGGGACTGCGCGGTAATGGCATTTTGTTTGCTTTGATACTTGCACAAGTGCCACCATTGCCTACGAACGTAACGTTTGTTCTTGTGCTTGAGTGCCTACCATATATTGCAGTATCATACCTCTTCTAATTGTACTTTGTTTTCTCTTGAGCAGACTTCACTTTAAAATAGTTTATTGGGATTAGACTGTAGACACCTGGTGCAGAGATCTTTGTTTACCCAACAAATTCCAAATCATTGTAGCTGTAAGATAACTTTGGTGGTGAATACACTTGCTGGCGACTGGCGAGATCTGTTTGCTGTGTAGTTACAGGTTGGCCTGACTCATACAAAGTATAAAGAGACAGAGTTAATGTGATGTCCCAGCTGCAAAGTGAAGCATGCACCATGCAGGTCACTGATTTGTATTTTACGTAGGAAGCTCAGTGAGTTACTGCTTTCATTGCAGACATTCTTGAGTGAGATAGGTCTCAGGTTACCATCCTTGTAATATACCTGCTTAATGAATTATGAACCATCTTTAAGGCATTGCATGCTAACTGCAAGGTATAAGTTTAGAAACAGTGCTTTTTGCTCAGTATTTTATTATTCAAATTTTTCACAAAAGTGTTCCTTTAGTAAGAAAGACGCATTAGTAATTGCTTTTATACATTGTTATTAGTTTAATTACTCGTGTAGATAATGCATCTGGCATTCAGACAGTGGATGTGAAGCTCTTACATTCAGGGATTGGAAAATTCAAAACCTGCCTTCAGTCATAGTTTATCTTTTAAGCACTTGTAACCTGCACACGTCACTTTTTCCTCCTGTAATGCACCATTTGCAACCTCATGTATTTTGTTTGCTCACAATTGTCACTTTTGCCTCTTGTAACTTAACGTTTGCTTTTGTAATTTGTTCACTTGTACTTTTCTTCTCATGTTTCATTACTGTTCCTATTGTGAAGCGCTCTGACGCCTTTGGGTAAAGTCTGCGCTATATAAAAACGCATAAATAAATTGAAGACCAAAAGACCCTGTCCGGCCCTGCCCTTCCAGCCTCCTAGGCTAGTCCTGACCCGGGCGGTGCATTGTGCTTGGAGTTGCACATGGCCGGCTGCATGATTGGGAGCACGCCAGGCCTTTCCTTGACCTCGTCATTTCACTTGCAGGTGGTTCACTTCACAGTTAGTTCACTTCATACGTATACTATGAAGTGAACTGCTTTGGCTGAAATATGCCTGCTTTGCTGGCGGTCTTCATCCTGCTGCCTTATTGTCCATCCTGGCAGTGGCAGCTTTTATGTCCCTGTGCTTTTGGCTGTGGATTTGTGTTTCTGCTGACTTGTGATTTGTTATTTTGGTCATTCCCTCGGTTGGGTCCCTGCTTCCCTGGGTACACTGGCTGTGCCATTTCTCTTTTGGGTTTCTGGTCTGTTGGAGGTAGAATCGGCGTTATGGGGTTACCAGTTAGAAAATAGAGCATTCATGCTGCCCCTTTTAAGTGCCCACAAAGAGAAGAGAGGAACCAGATTTTAAAGTGAAAGAGACAGTCAATCACGAGATGAAAATATGGTTCTGTGATTCCATCACATGCCGCAGTAAAGAGAAACTGTATGAACATATATATATTTGCTATCTGTGTCCACTGGCGGACTCGGAGCGGAGGAGGTCCATGCGGTAAGTCATGAGGGGGTGACACCATGACTTACCCGCACCGGGTGACACCAACCCTAGTGACGCCACTGAGCGTAGGGGTAAAAATTACTATTCCCGCTCCAGTGAGTGCAACAGTAGGGAAAGCGTTGGATAGCGTAGGGGTAAAAATTACTATTCCCACTCCAAAGAGTGCAACAGTAGGGAAAGCGTTGGATAGCGTAGGGGTAAAAACTACAATTCCCACTCCAAAGAGTGCAACACTAAGGAAAGCATTGGATAGCGTAGGGGTTAAAATCACTATTCCCACTCCCGAGAGTGCAACAGTAGGGAAAGTAAATACTTCATATATTATTTATAAAAATATAAATTAATATCTATAAAAAATTAATTAAAAGTTATTACCAATTTAATATAATTTAATAATTAACCTATTAAAATTACTAATTAACATTAATTATTGCAATTAGTTACCTATTAATACAAATTAATTACAAATTTACAAATAACTATTTAACAAAATAAAAAGTAATTAACAATTAATTCAAATTAAATACAATTAAATAAATTTAAATATTTAATTAATTATAAATAAATTACTTCCCACCCTATTCCCCTATAAACCCACAACCCGCTACAGAAAATAAATTAGTAAAATTAACATAATTAGCAATTATTCAATTAAATTAATTGGCAATTACAATTTTATTATTTACACATAAAAACTTAATTAACAATCAATTCTAAATAAATACCAATAATTCATTTTTCATATTTAATTAATTATAATTAAATTACTTCCCAACCAATTCCCCTATAAACCCACAACCCGCTGCAGAAAACATATTAATAAAATTACCATAATTAGCAATTAATCAATTAATTACAATTAATTGCCAATTAAAATGTAATTAATTACCAAATATAAATTAAATAACAATTAATTAAAAATTAATACCAATAAATACATTTACATATTTACTTAATTATAATTAAATTACTTTCCACCCTATTCCCCTATAAACCCACAACCTGCTACAGAATTCAATTACGCAAAAATTAAAAACCACAAAATTCATTATTTTAAAATTATTTATAACATAAATACACACTTTTCACACATATAATAACATAAAAAACACTATAAATAATTCGATATTATTAAAAATTCGATATTTTTAATAATCTATATTATATACTTCGATATTTTAACTTTCTATATTTTTTACATTCGATATTACATTACTTACCTTAAAAACTATATTTTTGCTGTCTATATTCTGTCCATTCGATATTTTGTCCAATCTATATTTAAAACTCGATATTATGTCCAATCGATATTTTGGACTCAATATTTTTATGTTTACCTGCGCACATATCATATGAAGACTTCTAAGGCATCCTTAGTTATCACTTGAGCTCAATGGCTTAAAAATACAACTATGTGCAAAGCAATAGGCAATTCTATGTTTGTAACTACTCTGCACCTTATATGCAAACAATACCCTAACAAAATAAGCACATAGCCAGGGAACCCAAAAGGCTAATTCCTAAACGTCAGGTTTGCCCAAGCACACACTTGCAAGATTGCTGACCTAATAACTTCACAGGAATTGCAACTCCTTTTCATTCATTACCCAATTATGGCTATATCCCACTTATTAGAGAGCACCCAGAATTAAGAAATAAGGTTACCCATAATGTTAATAATTTCTTTTCTAATTATTTTATTTAGAAATTGAACCTATTCTACCACGCAGATGAGTTGGTGCGGGTATACTCTTTGCTGAGCATATTCAGATGAGGACGCGATATTGCAAAGCGTCTCCTAATAGACTTAGAACAGTGAAAACTAAGGTAAAAGATGTAGCAAATTTATGTTACTGTGTCTCTTCAAGTAACAGAATACAGGATTCTGTCACTAGGTGATAGAGGAGTGAACTACACACAACCACATTCTGAACTGAAAATATAGGGGTAAAATTTGCCAACTAGTAAAATTGATTTCTACGTAACAATAAACATATGGAAATGAATGGCAATTTTAGATGTTTTAGATAAACAAAACAAATCAAGTCTAGGTGTTTGTAGAAAATTTTAAAATTGTAATGTTGTCTGGTTGGTAATTGTGTGTCTCTTTATAGAGAAACAGTCCTGAAGAAGGTGCCTATTATCAACACCGAAACGCTGCATTGACATTTGTTCTCTTGAACAATTTTAACATATGGATGTGCAATCTTTGTTTTTATCAAATTTGTTTTTATATGATGTATTGATTTTTTGAGTGTTTATATGTAATTGTTATTGCATAATAATTGAACTGTATGAAATAGAATAAACATATATGTTTTTAATTTTGCAATCACACTTTTGCCACAGACAATTTTTATTACCCGTACACTTATTGTTTTGGTAATATTGTGTTTAGAAATTGTGTCAATTGTTAATACTATTGATGTATATACCTTAGTGTTAGCCCCTTTCTGATATGAGTAAGTTCATACCATTGTGGTTGTGAGGTTGATCCAAAGTACAGGCAAGTCCTATGCTGGATGCATAGTATCTTCTGGATTAACACAAACAATCCATTAGATACATGCTCTAGGGACACTCTAGATCTTTCTATATATCCCACTTCCTCCATAACCTTTGGCTTGCAGTTATTCACAAGATTGCTCGAACTGTTGTATTTCACATCATTCAAATCTTTTTAACTCCTGTCAATAACTATCAACAGGGTAAGACACTAGGGACCCAATTCACAAAGGTAAACTGAGACGAAAGTCTAACTTTATGGCTTTTGGTATTCATAAAGGGCATTTACTACTTGTAAATGCCCTTTGTGAATACCAAAAGTTGAACTTTATGACTTTCGGTATTCACAAAGAGCATGTTTGAGTAGTAGATAGTCGTAAAGTTAGACTTTCCTCGTATTTTACCTTTGTGAATCAAGCCCTAGGCTTCCACTTCATCTTCTGCCCAAGAATACCATTCAAGCTGCACAGAACACTTTAACAAACTCATCATCTCTCTGAAAACACACAACCCCATTAACATTTATTCTTGGAGTTTAGCTTGGCTGCTCTGCTAGGCATGCAATATTGGGGCATGGACTTGAAGCTACGTCCCTTTTCCACCCATCATTTCAATTGGCTTCTGTTACTTTCCTTTATAAAGGGTTGCTTTTGATTCATGAATAGATTTAGTAGTCCCTTGTCTGCACTAGTAACTTCCCATGAGGACTGGACTTTTTACTTGTGATATTGCACAGTCTGTGAGCACTATTTTCTTTAATGATTTTCCCCTATTGCAGGCACGACATGCTTTCTTGCAAGGGTGCCTGCTTCCTCTTTTCTTTTTGTTGCCCTGCCTCTGCTTGTGTGTGTTATCTTTACTTTCAGCAGAAGGTTCCTGACAGAATAATTACGCAGTGCCACACTGTGTGTGGTTATAATTTGTTGATTTAAACTTTTAGAGGCTTCGCGCTAAGTATTTAGGGCCTCATTTATGTGGCCCTGCGTCACTTTTACGCTGCCGGTGCATTATACCTGCGTCAGGTATAATGTATGCAAGGGGGCGTTTTGACACAAGAAAGGGTCATGGAAGTGACGCAGTGAAATCTATAAGATTTCACTGCGCCATTTCTTGGTCGCTAATGCGTCAAAATCTTACGCCTGCTTCATGGCAGGCGTAAGACTGGCGCAGGCACTAGCAACATGGAACTTGCCCATGTGAAAGTACACATTGCTGGAGTTGCGTCACTTTTGTGACACACTCCAGCAATGCGTCACTTTTGCGCCTACAGATACGTCAGAAATACTGACGTATCTGTAACTCCTTGTGACATGATGCGTCATATTATAATTATGACGCATCAATCATGACGCAAGGAGTGCGCACTGAAAAGTGACGCATCGCTGCTTTCACGCTGCGATGCGTCATTTCTCATAAAAGAGGCCCTTCGTTTTTTGTGTTGTTGTCACTCCTCGCCAATCCCCTTTCCGTGTTCACACGTGTTCACACGTGTTCACAATTTCTCCTGGTCACTCCGGCTGGATATATATAGATATATTTATTTTTAGTTTATTGACATTCCTGCAACTGTATTCATGTATTTTACATTTTATTGTTAAAAACACTACCTACGCCGTTTACTTTTGCTTTTGCTTGATAAGCTGTGTGCACATGCGCTTTCTAAGTCCCACTCCCTTCTGTAGCTGTGTGCATCTAAAAACAAGCATTTGCAATGTAATAGGTCTTGCATTTGCAAAAGTTTGAGCTATTGGCATTGTAAATGACAATGGCTTTTATTTATGTGTTAGTTTTTAAAATATAAATAAGAGGCATTGTCATTTACAAAGCCAATAGCTTAAACTCTTGCAAATGCGAGACCTATTGCATTGCAAATGCTTGCTGTGCAGGCCTACGTGAATTAGGACCTTAAAGTCAGACCCTGGCTGCCTGAGAGGGAGAGGAGTCATTTGTGGCCTGCCCTCGCCTGTGCTTCTTTGCTCTCCTCCTCTCCTCGGAGATAATAGAAGATAAACACTGCTCGGCCCCTGGGAGTTCAGTTCAGTTACTCGCAGATGTTGTCTATTGTGGAAAAATAATGGCAACTCCTACCACCTCCAAATAATCTGACTTGCTCTGGCTTTGCCTGATTTAATTGAGAAGTTTACATGTCCCTGATTGCATAATTAGGCGTCTTGAAGCCTACCGTGCCAGACAGGGCTGGTGCAGCTCAGATTTCATAGGCAGCAGCTGCAGAATCCATCTTCATGTTCACGGCGTCCAACAGCAGCTGCATGTGGGGCTGTGGTGAGGGAGGACATCTACTCAGCAGTGGAGTTCACGGACCATCAATTAGTACAGGAAGGATGAGCGATTTGCAACGTTCATGTCTTGCTTCTGGGGCCTCCCCTCACCCAAGGTCAAAGGTCATATATACAGATCTCAGCTGCTATGAGCATCATGTTTGCAGGGGCGGCTGGTGACATTTGAAAGTGGTAGGGCGTAAAATGATTGGCATACTGCGCCGTGAGCCCGAACCACCATAAGAGAAGATTTTTAAAAAAGAGAAGAAAAATGGTGCACTTTCAAGCAAATTTGAGAAAGCAGGAAGGTTAATAAAGCAATTGCCAGCAGTCAGCAGACAGTCACTAACTCACTACACGCACCAGCACTAGGTCTAGTGTGACTGTGTGCGCCGGTGACGTGGGCTGTGCTGCGCCTGGGACGCCACCACACACACAGCCATGGCCAATCGCTACTGCATGGCTTCACTGAAGTCACACAGTGATTGGCCATAAATCTATAATGACAGGTACACAGGTATTACTGCACAGTAATTACCACAGTATGTAGAATGGTAATATTTAAAGACTGTAGAAGTGGGTGCCTTACTTCCGCCATCTCTCCCTTCATTCTCTGCTCAACCTGCCCTTCTTTCTGTACTCGGCCTTTCCATCCTACCTTCTCTCTTCCTTCCTCCTTTCCTCTCCTCTCCCATCCCCTACCCCTCTTCTCCTCTCCTCCTCTGCCGGTCACCCTCCCCAGCCCAGCCCGCCCCTCCTCTCCTTAGCTCCACTTCCTTCATGTACTCTCCTTCCCTTCTCTACCCTTCCCACTACCCTCCTCTCCTCCCCTCAATTCTCTACTCTTCTCTCTCTTCTCTCCCCTCCCTCCCATCCTGTCCCCTCCCCTCCTCAGCTCTCCTCTCCTTCTCTTCCCTTCCTTTCTTCCCGTTTCCAGAAGGGGCCCTGGCACTCGTCTCGCAGGCCTCATAGTCAGTTTTCCAGGCCTCCTCCTAATGTTCCGTTTCGCGCTGACACGAGTTTTATCATAAGAGGTGCGAGCCGGCTATTAGTCTGCCCGAGTGTTGCAATGAAGGACAACATAAATAGAATAACTTCAAGTGTGAAGTTTATTGCAAGATAGAAAAGTTGAGGTGGTCACAGTGACGACGTGACGAAGCCAGCCAGCAGTCAGACTCAGCAGACAGTCACTGAACTCACTACACGCACCAGCACAAGGTCTAGCGTGACTGTGTGCGCCGGTGACGTGGCTGCACTGCGCCTGGGGGGGGCACAGTTAGTATTCGCCCTGATCGGCAATTTAGACCCGGGGGCTGGCGGCTTGAAGCAGCACCCTTGGGTCCCTTGTAAAGGCTGAAGCCTGTGCTCTGCTCATGCTCGGGCTGGTTATAGCCCTGTGCCACTCAAACAAGCTGCCGCAGCCCAGCCGGTGTCGCCCCACCCCCAGGCTTCAGCAGCGTGACGCGTGAGGTGAGGAAGGAGTCGAGGTCGGAAGGTCAAGGTAAGGAGCATTGGCAAATACAATTGCATTTTGCCTGCTTAGCGCGCGTGCGTCCATGCGGCTTAGTGGGGCTACGCCCCAACGCCCCAATGGACGCACCACGCCTGCATGTTTGTCCCCCTGCTGCTTTCCCTTGCCTTATGTCTGCATTGGCTCTGAATGGTAGGCGCGTGCGGCGTGCTGGACGGGCGGCAGGTCCGGGCATAGGGGTCGCAGGAAGAAAAAAAATAAAAGCAACTTACCTGCAGTCGGCTGCGTTGCGCTGTTCCACTTCATTTCTCCAGATGGCACAGGCTCCCAGAATGCCCTCCGACAAATCCTGAAGCTACTCTCATGCATGAGAGCAGTGTCTGGATTGGTCTGAGTGCCCTCGATTTGCATTCCAGGACAGACTGTGAATCGGTGCCTGCTCGCTCCAACCCAGCTGCGCTGCTGTGTTGGGAGAGAGCTTTCACCGTGCATGCCGGTGTGGCCGGCCTGAGACGGCCAGCCAGACCATCAGGCGCAGTGAAGGGAGTGTACCGACCACTCCCTTCAGTGCCTGTCACCCCCAGGCCCTGCCCCCACGACTCGGCAGGAAAGGAAAAAATAAAACAAGTATATATTATAATATTATTTTTCCTTTCCTGATGTTTTTTCTTGGGGTTGACACTCCTTCGCCATAGCGGAGGATCTGCCGCTGCTGAATGGGTTCCATAGCTGCAGTAGGTGTTTCAGACTATTTTGGGCATCATAACTGAAACAAGCATTGGCCAACCCAAGGAGCCAGGTTTTCCTGTAGTACTCATGAGGAGTCAAAGGCTTGTGTCATTATTCAATATGGACATAAGAAAATAAAAATGACCATTCCTGCATTGCAAGTGACAGTATATCCTTCTGCACTATGCCAAGGTCCTGTACTGTAGTGTCAATGTCATTAGCATTAGAGGTGGGTGATAAATTCCGGACCGCCAGTTGAGTTTGCTGAGTTTTAGCCACTCAGCTTTGTGCTTGTAACAGGGAGTTCAGGCCAAACTCTGCCAAACACTGCATGGTGGAGTTTTTTTTCCACGCGGCTCTCCAACAGATACGTTGGCGAACAAAAATGTGTGTCATCTACTGCCATTGTCAGGCACTAAAAGGGTACCCGGAGAAATTTTCTCAATGCTGATGGTCGCGGGCGTCTGCGACCATTCACTGTGAGAAGGCTGCATTTCAAGCAGCAGCAAAGAAGCAGTGTCCTCCGGCACACCGCATGGTGCTGTTCATGCTGATTTTGCAGCGCAGAACAAGCTCCCGGCATTAAAAATCAGCAGTGGGACGTGGCGATTTCTGACCACTCGCGGAACTCTGCAGAATCTCACTGAGTTTTTATGTGACACTGGAATTCCAGGGAGTGAAACTCTGTGAGTTCCACCTACCCGTAATAAGCTATAGCCAGGCATTAAAGAGAATGTTCATGAAATAGATAAAGTTCAAAGACAGACCATCAAGCACTTACCAGTATCCCTACATGCATTTCTGTGAATAATAGCTTTATTTTAATCCAGTGTTTCATGAACACTTGCTCTTGCGCTAGCCCTATTCTGGAGTAGAGTAACCTCGACTTTTGAAACTATACCCAACAGATTTTTTTATTTCTCATTCCACAGTTCTCTTCTACAGACCATACAGTCAAATGTCATTGAATCACCCCTATAGTAGATTTCAGATACATACCTTGCAACGCTGAGGTATTTCTCCTCTGTCTCTAATGTAACTTTATGCTGTTTGAGGCACAGACATTATCTTCTGGGAAGTATGCATGTCACTAAACACTCAAAGATCAGGAGAGGTAGTAAAACGGACGAACCAATGTTCAATTTTTGGCTTATAAGCATCCCAGTATTGGACTGGACTACCAATGTTATGGACTGACCATGAACTAGATGACTGACACAGGGCAGAGAGCATTGGATAATACAGGTGTGCTTGTCACAGTGTGCAGGAGCACGGTCTGTGTTACATCTATAATGATATACATTGACTGCTGAAACAGATCAACTGACACCATCCTTTATAGATCAAAATTGAATCCTGAATCAGCTGAAGGAGACTCATTTAAGAAGTGATAGAAAATATGATGTGTACTTATAGATTTAAGTAGGCAAATTCTCTTCCCAAATAGGGTCACCCGAGGCAGTAAAATGTCTCAGGACTAGACTACTGTCCCTTCTGCATTCATATTTTTGTGGTTAAGTTAGTTGGAAGAAACCTCTTAAAGGAGGTGGAGAGCCATGGATGTACTCCAGCAAATGGATGAGGTCAACAATATCCATTTGCCATCTGCCAATGTAATCTTGTCCCACGCTTCAAGATGTTGTAAAACTCTGATGCGCGTGCGTGTGTTATACAAAAAGCAATGCGAATGAGTGCACAGCCATTGGCTCTTTCTGATTCCTGAGTCCTCTTCTGATTGGCCAGCTTGTACCTAGAGGTGAACTCCATCATATATGCATCCCTGTTCCTAAGAGGCATTTCAGTAAGGTCTGTCTGACCGGTGGTGCTAAGATAACTGAGACCTTGAAGATGTCTACCCTGTCCCACCTTGAATGTAGTAATATTTTCAGCCTTGCTAGAGATTAGGATCTGGCTGTTTACATGTTGGCATTTGTTGACTGCAGAGCCCCATCTACTTGATTGTTGAATATTCTGTGTATATGCATGAGTAGGTCTAAAATGTGTGGCTTTACTTCAGATTGGCAAGTGGAGCTCAGAAACAGAAATCATGCCTGTGTTTTCCAGTTGCCTGAAGCCTCACATAGCAATAACAAGTGTCATGTCAACCAGAAATGCTGATGCAATCTCTCTCTCTTGCATGATGGCATTCACCAATGCTTTCTTCCTTAACTGACCCGCTACCTTGAGGACAACAACGTCCTGGACCCATCGCCCTCATCGCCGCCACCGACGGCGTCAGGACCCTGCTCAACAACGGGGAAACAGCAGCCCTCATCCTCCTGGACCTGTCAGCTGCCTTCGACACGGTCTGCCACCGCACACTCCGAACATGCATACACAGCGCCGGGATCCAAGAGGAGGCCCTGGACTGGGCCACATCCTCCCTCTCCGGCAGAACTCAGTGTGTCTGCCTCCCACCCTTCCGCTCCACCGCCACCGAGATCATCTGCGGCGTACCCCAGGGCTCTTCCCTAAGCCCAACGCTGTTCAACACCTACATGGCACCCCTCACCCACGTCGCCAGACAGCGCGACCTCAACATCATCTCCTACGCCAACGACACCCAGTTGATCATCTCCCTCACCAAAGACCCTCACACCGACAAAACCAACCTCCACGAAGGAATGAAGGCCGTCGCTGAATGGATGACGAACAGCAAACTGAAGCTGAACTCAGAAAAGACGGAGGTCCTCCCCCTCTGCTCCACCCCTTCAGCCTGGGACGACTCCTGGTGGCCAACATCACTGGGAACAGCCTCGACACCCACCGACCACGCACGCAACCTGGGGGTCATCCTCGACTCCACCCTCTCCATGTCTAAACAGGTCAACGCCGTCTCCTCTTCCTGCTTCAACACCCTCTGAATGCTCAGCAGGATCTTCAAGTGGATCCCCACCAAAATGAGAAGAACAGTCACCCAGGCCCTAGTCACCAGCAGGCTGGACTACGAAAACGCCCTCTACGCAGGAACAACAACCAAGCTCCTGAGACGGCTCCAACGCACCCAGAACGCCGCAGCCCGACTGATCCTCAATGTCCCACGAAGCAGCCACATCACACCCCACCTGAGAGACCTACACTGGCACCCTGTCAACAAGAGGATAACCTTCAAGCTCTTCATCAACGCACATAAGGCCCTCCACAACGCTGGCCCAGTGTACCTCAACAGACGACTCAGCTTCTACACCCCTAACCGCAAGCTTCGCTCTGCCGGCCTCGCCCTCGCCACAGTCCCCTGCATCCGAAGAACGACGGCAGGTGGCAGATCCTTCTCCCACCTCACCGCCAAGACCTGGAACACCCTTCCCACCAACCTACGGCAGACCCAATATCTACTGGCCTTCAGAAGACTTCTCAAGACCTGGCTTTTCGATCAGTAGCAGCACCCCCCCCCCCCCCTCCACCCCCTGCCCCCCAGTGCCTTGAGACCCTCACCGGTATGTAGCGCGCTTAACAAATGTCCTGATTGATTGATTGATTGATTGGAGGGGAGTATTAGAAAGATACCAAATAACTTCCTCCTGTTTATACTCCTTGTTAAACACTGAAGTAGGACATGTTAACACTGAAGAATAAACAAAAAAATATTAAATACAAAAAAAAGAAAGTTGCATATATCGGCAGGTGAAGACTCGCAACTGGGGCCGGACTGGCCGTAGCGGGCATGTGCTTGGGAGGCTGGAATGGGGGGGCCAGTTTTGAAGCGGTGGGGATCGGTTTTGTTACTGGAGGACGGTTTTGCAGCGATGCTGCAATATCGACCCCCAATAACAAAAGCAGCAGTGGTGGGGCTGGTTTTGTTAAGCAACAGCACTTCAAGCGTGCCCCCCTGACCCTCAGGGTGGGGGCCAGTCCGACAAAAGTGCCAGGGCTGCTTTGGGTTCCCAGTCCAGCCCTGCTCACAAAAAATAATAATAATAATAATAATAAGACATTTATAAAGCGCCTGGCTGCACAAAACTGTGTGTCCCCGCGCTAACTGCTAATACAATACAAATCCAGAGGAGTAGTGGCAAAGGAGCTCAGACGAAGGATTACTTACTAGGGAACAGATGAGTTTTTAGTTTTGCCCTAAATCTCATTTCGGAAGGTTCCATCCGCAGGTGGAGCGGAAGTGCATTCCAATACTTTGTGGCCAGGTATCGGAAGGATTTTCCTCCCATTTTAGCTCTTGTGATTCGAGGAAGTTTAAATAACATCATACCTGATGATCTTAGATCCCTAATCGGGCGATGTATGGTGAGGAGATTTTTCAGGTAATCGGGGCCTCTGTTCTGAGCGATGCGGTGGGCATAGCAAAGTGTCTTACATTTAATCCTCTCCTTAACAGGGAGCCAGTGGAGTTTGGATAAGGCAGCTCTAGCAGATGTTCTTCTTGGAAGACCGAGCACCAGTCGGGCTGCTGTGTTCTGTACACATTGTAGTTGGTGAAGGCCCTTCTGGCTGAGACCAATCAGGAGGGCATTTCCATAGTCCAGATGAGGTGTTATCAGAGCATGGACTATGGTTTTCCTGGCTTCGGTGGGAGGAAGGTCTAGCACCTTACGAAGAACTTTTAATATTCCAAAGCATTTTCCCGTTATTTTGTTGACTTGGGTCTTACCGGAGAGGTCGGAATCCAGCATAACGCCTAGATTTCTAACCGTCTCTGTGGGAGTAGGCAGCTTGCCCAGTTCACTAGGCCACCATGCATGAGACCAAGCAGAGATATCTCTTCCCACCACCAGAACCTCTGTCTTATCTCCATTTAGACGGAGACAGTTGTTGTTCATCCAGGTCGCTACCGCCGACATGCAGCTCGAGAAGTTGGTGGCATGTTCTCTTCGGTCCGGGGTCAACTTGAACACCAGCTGGGTGTCGTCAGCGTAGCTGACAATGCCCACCCCAAAAACCTCTACAATGTGTGCCAGGGGTTCCATATAGATGTTAAATAGCGTGGGGCTCAAACTGGAGCCCTGTGGAACCCCATGGCTCACCTTTCGAGGAGATGATCTGAAGGGTGGGCAGTGTAGCTG
Organism: Lissotriton vulgaris; assembly: GCF_964263255.1. Lineage (NCBI taxonomy): Eukaryota > Metazoa > Chordata > Amphibia > Caudata > Salamandridae > Lissotriton > Lissotriton vulgaris. The sequence goes on from NC_141689.1 coordinate 163,611,315, forward strand.
GAATGTTCTGTCGGTCAGAAAGGATTGAAGCCAAGCGAGTGCTTGGCCCATTACTCCCATATCCGAGATTCGAGACAGCAGCGTTGCGTGCAGCATGGTGTCAAATGCTGCACTAAGGTCCAATAGGACCAACGCTGCTGTCTCGCCCTCGTCCACCATCTTCCGAATACATTCAGTCGAGTATAGGACTGCCGACTCAGTTGAGTAGCCTGATCTAAATCCTGACTGGGAAGGATGAAGGAGGGATTCTTTCTCCAAAAACTCCATTAGTTGTTTATTTGCCACTTTTTCTATGATTTTGGCACAGAACGGGAGAAGTGAGATTGGACGTAGATTTTGGAACTGGGAAATATGAATATTTGGTTTCTTTTTTAAAGGCATAACTTGAGCAGTTTTCCATATTTCTGGAACGTGGCACTCCTGGAAAGATAAAGTGATCAGATGACTGATGTGATCAATTAGTTGGCTCTTGTGCATAGTAGAATTAATGAATGAATGAATGGGAGATTTATAGAATACATGTCTACTCCGAGGAGCGTACCAGTGCTAATGAATGGAGTCCAAGGTACACGCCCCCAAAACAAGACGTTACTGCCCCACAGAAAAAAGCCAGGTTTTGAGTTTTTTACAAAAGACTTAACAGTTACTAATGTTCCATCTTGGTTACACATCTTTGAATACCAGAAGAAATCTCTGACATATCTGATTGCAAACTCAATCATTAAACCCAAACAGGATGATTTACATTGCATCAAAATACATCATGAATACAGTTGAGCAATTGTTATATTTGTAAAGTGTGTATGCAATCAAATGCAGCCATATCGCACTCATTGAGCATACATACAGAACCATTGTCACAAAAGAGTATGAACAAAAAACAAGTTAAGAAGTAATGGATTGTAACATAGCTCACATACCTTTCATATTAGTATTGCAATGTAACATCATAGGTAGACAGACAGGTCTCTAACTATCCTGTTGTGTTTCCTCTCCATAGTCTTATACACACATCCATTCCAAAATATATATAGGTATTTATCAAAATATACTCCAAACAGATCCAATTTGAAAACGCTTTTCATAACATTCTATTTATACCAGCTCTAACATGCATTCACTCATGTAAATGTACTGCTAATTCTTCATCCATATTGAAACCATTCCTACCACCTGTGCCCAGATCAATGATCTACACAGATTCCAATTTTCTAAGTAATAACTCCTTATTCCCACCTTGGGCATGATCATTTTATTTGTGATCAGACACACAGAATGTTTCTGTTTTGCAAATGTGGATACCTAAGTTGCTCCATTGATTAACGGAGCAGTCTACTCTACCCAATGGCCAAAGGTTCAAGTCGTCTGCTGTTAACATATGCACCAATCCTTTTTTGCATTTAATATTGTTTCCTTTATTTTCCAATCATAACATTTATTTATTTTATTTTTTATTTGTAAAGTTTTATATAGTGCAAACTTGATCCCGAAGGATATCAGAGCGCTTTACAATTTGAGGCAATTAAATAACTTCCCACCCTGTGACACGCGAGTTCCTACTTCTGTGTTTAACATTGAGTATAAATGAGTGGAAGGTATTTTGTATCCTTAGCGTACTGGTCTGAGCAAGGCGATGGCCAAAAAGCTTCACTGGCTTGTATTTGTTATGACTTAAACATTTGTTTGACATCCTCTATGGAGAGGCAGTGCCTAATTGTTAGCGGAGTGAAACAATTGTTTGGAATTCATGACTTCCTTCAATCCTTTGTACACCTGCATATCCATCTGCCTTTCAATCTCTTTGAATAATCAGCAATTCTGGTCTCAGCAATGTATTGAGATACGACACTCATTTATAATAAAACTGTTGCGACTCGCCACATAAACATTGCATTTGGTTAACGTAGCAACAGCATTTAGAGAGGCGCAATAGCAAACAACGGTTGCCAACCAGTAGCGTAAGGCAAAATTAAAAGGGCCCCACCTGCAGAATGTGACGAGCGGCCCCCTAGTCCCCCATATTTCATAAATATTAATTGACCTTGGGCTGAAAGGTGCCCTACCTGAGGGGTTTTGGGCCCCCTGGAGGGATGCTCGCCACCCCCCTGTGTTGGAAGGGCTGCAGGGGCCTGTTGATGCCCCTACTGCCAGCCTTTCTATTGAAGGGATACGTTGCATGCAACAAAGCGGAAATGTTTAAACTTACAAACCAAATATCATAGTAACTTTTTGCTAAAAAGACAAAGGAGTACCCAGCTAGATCTCTTTTTCTGGGGCCCTGAGGGACAGATAACCCAACAGCGCTGCCACGCTTATTCCATCCTGATTGCGGCAGTTCATGAGATGGATGCCCCAGGAATGGACTTATGGGAAGGGGGCTTCACGCACATCTCCTACTAGCCTCCATATTATTTTATGTTCTTTTTTTTTTTTTTTTTTTTTTTTTTATATCCTCATTTTGCGAATGAATGTATACGGATTACAATAGAGAACTTTAAGACTTCCACTTTTATTCCTTCACTCTTTTCTCATATTTTCCGGCCACATAGAGTACCCCTTTGGTGGAACTGTCATGTTATAGTCCTCCTGTATTATTTTATGTTCTTGCTCTATCCTCCACAGCCTTGGTCCTCCCAAGGGGTTCAATGTGAATCACAGAGTTGGAGGGCGCCGCTCCCAGTCTCAGGCAGTCACCCAGGACCAACCTTCTTTCTGTGTTCTCTTGGCCCCCTGTGAGCTGTGTTGGGCACTTTTGCTGTCCAATCGTTCCTGTTGGCCTGCTGTAGCCACCATGACACGTCTCTTCAGGCATCCTCTCTTGCCCACATGGCCCTGGGAGTCATGGTATGTCAGCTCTGCCCTTATATGTGGCAGTCCTGTAACAACTACCACAACACATTCTCCATGTTGTGGCTGATCAATCAGGATCCACACATCCACTTGAAAAGGACCAATCAGAGTACACCAGACACCGAAGGTCCATATATCTCTTTTTATCAGCGCTAACCCTTACAAGCCCACCTGAGCACTTTTTTAAACGGTAATTCCTCAAAAACGAATGAACAAAAAGCACACTTTTTATTTAAAGGTGTAGATTTTTCTAAATTGGTGTAATTCTATTTAGCTGTATCTTTTGGTATTGGACTTTCCTATTGTGATTAACATGGGGAATCAGACTTTCGGAATGCCCTCTTTTTCTTTGCCCCCGCTTGACGAATAAGCAAAAAACTTTACATGAAGCAGCAACAGTTATAGAAACAAAAACAGGCTTTCTTACTGTCCTAACAATGACTACACAGTGACAACCGCCACTTACATATATGTATTTATATAAGGCTACAGGACTTAAATCATGCAAAAAGTGATTTTATGGGCATTTACAGGTGCTCCAATGTTGTTTCATAATATCATAGTCCGAATTGAGTCTGATGTGAATATCATGTCCTAAATAGTGTTTACAAAATTAGAACCATATTGACTACGCCGAATGGGATTGTATTTTTGTAGCTGGTACTTAGTATGTGATTTCTATGTAAGACTAGATTTCTGACTGCAACATTCTGATGTACATCCTTGATCTAGTTCTGTTGAAGATGAAAGGACTTGTAAGCTATCTTGAAATGTAGAACTTTTCCGCCAACACAAAAACACAAAGATCACAGGAAATTTACAAAAGAGCTGAATCTGCCATGTGTTAGGTGTGCAGTTTTAACAGCCTACACCTTTGCAATTGGAAACAGCTTTAGAAAATGCTGGGAGATTAGGTGTTCACATAGGGGATTCCCTTCACAAAACATGCACTAGAAATCCTAGTGTAAGGTGTCCTCCTGAGGCAGTTGAGTTCAGTGCTTCAGCACCTGAGATTGATAGACTACAATATTTTGTAATTAAAATGAATAATAAAACTGAATTAAAGACTTGGATGAAGTAATTAGTCGCTCCAGTGCTCAGGACCTATTTAAAATCTTACCTTCTATACATGAAGACATAGTGGGAGCTTTTGGAGAGGTCCTCTACCCAGAGGTACCTAAACCCAAGCATAAAACCAGAACCTCCACTTGGTACAACTCTGACTGCAGAAAGGCCAAATCTGATCTTATTGCTGCAGTCAAAGAGGGTGCCCCCCGTACCAGGGTGTCCGCTTTGCGACAACTGTACAAGGACATTATGGCTCGTGCGAGGTCAGACTGGGACTGGGATAGATGGCACGATCTTTCGGCAGCACTAATAGCTAAGGATACTAGAAGATTTTGGTCCATAGTCTCTACTGGCTCAGGGGAACCCAAAGCTGCAGTTGAACCCAATATAGCTGCACATATATGGGAAGACCATTTTGGGAAACTTTATGCAGATGAACTAGAAAACACTGATGCCACTATTGCAACACTCCTCTCCCTCCCTGGAGATACTCTGGAGTTCACGTTAGGGGAAGTGGCTAGTGCAATAGATGGCCTAGCAATGGGCAAGGCCCCCAGCCTTGATAAACTACCTGGTGACCTCTTCAGGTCCCATTCAGAGATCTGGGCACCCTACCTTCTCATCCTTTTCAACTCAATAGCATGTGGAATGGCGATCCCCTGCACTTGGCTGGGGGCAGAGATAGTCCCAATCTTTAAGAAGGGCTGTCCTCTGCTCCCATCCAACTACAGGCCGATCAGCCTGATAGATGTCCCCCAGAAGATTTATTCGCGACTCTTATTGGACCAACTCATGGATTGGATGGAGGAAAATGAAATTTTAAGTCCTCTCCAGGCTGGCTTCAGGAAAAATACGTCCACCATGGATCAAATCTTCCGCCTCGTTCTCCTTTACTGGAAAACGGTGACCATTGAGGGCGGGAGCTTATACATGGTGTTCGTAGACCTGAGGTCAGCGTTCGACCTTGTACCACGGAAAAAACTCTGGGAGGTCCTGAGGGAGATGGGAGTACCCACCAATTTACTCCAAGCAATTATAAGACTCCATCAGGGTAATTTCGCCCAGGTGCGTTGTGGGCGGGGTGGTGCTTTGACACAAAGGTTCCCTGTTTCCCGGGGGGTCAGGCAGGGGTGCGTCCTTGCCCCAACCCTTTTTTGTCTTTATGTGAACAGTGTCATCTCGCATTTAGCCAACGTTGGGGACAACAACGCCCCGGTCCCGGCAGGCAGGAGGGTACCGGCAATTATGTTTGCTGATGACACCCTCCTGCTTTCCAAATCGCCCATGGGAATTCAGAGAATTCTGGATGGCTTTGATCTCTTCTGCAGGCAGTACGGCCTCGAGATCAACGCCGGGAAGACCAAGTATATGATCTTTAACCCCTCCACCACAACTAGACCCACCCCATCCCTAAATTCCACGGTCTTAGAGAGGGTCAAAACATTTCAATACCTGGGCGTAACCCTCCAAGAGAATCTTTCATGGTGTCCACAGATTGCAAGCTCGCGAATAAGGCTCTCTCAACTGTCTGGGGCTATCTTGAAGATTACAAATACCTCAACATATAAACCTATAGCTCCCGCAGTTGAGATGTATAAAACCCAAGCAAAATCTGCTGCACTATATGGCAGCGAACTTTGGGGCCACCAAGCTGCAAATGAGATGGTACGTGTTGAGAATAATTTCATGAGGCGTCTTTTGGCCCTCCCAGCTGCAACTCCCTTGCTTCCCCTACGTCTTGACTTGGGCTTACCGTCTATCAGGGAGGATGTTGAACTTAATCCTATAAGATTCTGGCATAGACTCTGGTCAACTAAGGAGCTTAGCCACTACAGGCGAGATCTCGTGCATGTTATGAACTTAAACCACAATGACAAGATCCCCTGGCTAACTTTTGTCAAAAAACAATTGTTCCGGCTAGGCTTCAATGAACTGTGGCTGGCCCCCGAAATTGGTTGCAATAAGGTCCCTCGGAAAAGACTAGTGAAAGCCTACAAGCAACAAAATCTTGTATCCCAAATGACTGCACCTAGCATTGGCACCTTAACCCACTGTTTTACCCAATCCAAAAATACCTACAAGTTTGAAACTTTTTTGGATTTTATTTACCCGGTCACAGCAAGGAAGCTCTTTATACAGTGGCGGTTCGGAACCCTACCCCTTAAATCCTTTACGAGTAAATGGACCAATGGAGGGGACAAATTATGCCCTGGCTGCAATTCCTGTGATGAGGAGGAAATCCATGTTTTGTTTTTCTGTCCCACCTATAGGTCCCCAAGGAAGTATTGGTTGGTGCCTTTATGCAGAAACATGGCAATAAGAAACTGTTCAACATCGTATAGAATATTGAAACCTGATTCCTCCCCTCACATTGTTTTTGCAGTCTCAAAATATTTGTTCGCCATGTGGCGTATTAGGTCCAAGTTGATTAAGGTCAAACCAACATAGGATGATAGTTCCGGCCACTGTCTCAAAATAATTTTTAGCTCCTCACGGTAAAGTTTTTACATTAATGTCTATCTTACCTCAATTGATATGAACTGTGATGTCTCTTTTTTATCCATTTTTTTAATCTAATTTTAACTCCCAACATTTGTTTCCATTTGCACTTACATGTACTTAAATGTTGATTTTAAAATGTTGTATGTTTTTCTCATGCCTCTTTTATGGTCTTAATGGCCGAAATAAAGATTTTTTGGATTGGATTGGATTGGAATTAAAGATTGCTTACAGTGGGTGATAAATGATAACAAAATAAGAGACAATATATATATCTGATAAGTTATAGCTCACACTTAAAACAAAACACCAGCAAATAGTAAAGGATTCATCTCTACTACAAGTGGAGACACATGACTCAATGTGACTATACATGGTTGACTTTTAATGGCCTGCACACAGGAACTTTCTTGTCCATCTAATCTTATAATAATTGTGTATATTTAATTGGAAAACTATTACTTTACAGAACTGTTGTTAAACTGTACTGTAAATGTACATCTTTACATGTTTTTGTAACTGTATTGAAAAACATTACTAAAGTATATATAAGCAATGATTATTTCAATTCTTTAGCTCTAGCTCTGCTAAAGTTCCTTTTGTTTCATATTTATTTAAGACTCCTCTGCAGCATATGGCTTGAGAGTTCTTTATGAGTTCTTTATGGCATACACCTCTAGTGCATTTCTCTTAGCTTGTGTCCATTCTCTCTGCTTCACCGCTGATAGACACAAGAGAGGGATAAAGACAGCATGGCCCTGTTGGTGGGGGAGGCTCTCTTGCTCCACCGCTGGCAGACACAGGAGAGGGATAGATACAGCATGCCAGGGGGGTTCCTTTCTCTCCACTGCTTGTAGACACATGAGAGGGATAAACACAGCATGGCCCGGGCGGTGGGGGGAGGGTGCTGGCGGGTTCTCTTGCTCCACCGCTGGCGGACACAGGAGAGGGATAGATACAGCATGGCACTGGGGGATTTGATGGTTCTCTCGCACCACTGCTGGCAGACACAAGAAGGGAATAAACAGAACAGGGCACTGGAGGGTCCTCTTGCTCCACCGCTGGCAGACACAAGAAGGGAATAAACAGAACAGGGCACTGGAGGGTCCTCTTGCTCCACCGCTGGCAGACACAAGAGAGGGATGAACACACCTTGGCCCTGTGGGTGGGTGGGGGCTGGAGGGTCCTCTTGCTCCACCACTGGCAGACACAAGAGAGGGATGAACACACCTTGGCCCTGTGGGTGGGTGGGGGCTGGAGGGTCCTCTTGCTCCACCACTGGCAGACACAAGAGAGGGATGAACACACCTTGGCCCTGTGGGTGGGTGGGGGCTGGAGGGTCCTCTTGCTCCGCAGCTGGCAGACACAAGAAGGGATTAAACAGAACAGGGCCCTAGAGGAGTTCTCTTGCTGCACAGCTGGCAGACACAAGAGAGGGATGAACACAACTTGGCTATGGGGGAGTACTCTTGCTCCACAGCTGACAGAGACAAGAAGGGGATAAACAGAACATGGCTCTGGGAAGGTTCTTTCCAGTTGTGCACAGATGTGCCTATCAAGACAACCGTGGACAACTACAGCTACACCACAGCCCAAATCTAGTTGGCCTCCGAACCAACCAACAGGGAAATCAAAACTCAAACTCAATCCTCCCAGCTGGAACTCAGTCCCCCCCTGTAATAAATCTTCCCGACCAATCAGAAGCACCAATCCGCTCTCTGAGAGCGACTTACTCTCTCTGCCTCACTCATATGATCCCGCCCCTATGAAGCCGCTCACTACCGCCTCTTTGACGATCCCCACTATCCCCCCAACCCTCATGAGACCACCAAACTCAACACTAGAGGCGTCATCGACAACAACCTTAGAAAAGTCCCCCTCACTCAGGAACCTACTTCATCCCTCATCATGCACCTACTCAAATGCATACTCCTAAACTCTAGGTCGGCCTCTAGACACGCAGTTGACATAGCTGATCTCATTCTCACACAAGAACCAGACCTGATATTATTAACCGAGACCTGGTTAAAGGAATCCTCCACACCAATCATTGACATATTAGTACCACCTAACTACGACATCATCAGACTGGACAGAACTGTTGAGCCTGGGGGAGGTATCGCCTGTATACACCGTAGCAACTTCTCAGTAAACAGAACCATATCCTCAGTTTTCCCCTCTTGTGAATACATATGCTTCAACATCTCCAGTAACGGCAAACCGCAAACCAGTATGCTCTTTACACACCATCTATCTTCCACCAGGCGGTAACCTCGCCTTCACCGAACACTTCATGGATATCGTATCAACGAACATTGGGCGCCAAAATATCCAAATATTGCTTGGAGACTTCAATCTCCATTGGAACGATCACAATGATACAGTGGTCAACAGTCTCAAAAACTTCCTAGGTGACCTTGACCTAACCCAAATCTGTGAAACCCCCACACACAATAAAGGTTCAATCCTGGATTTAATAATATCTAAAAGAGACTCCACGAAGCTAGAGACGATCCAACCTTGTGACTGGTCAGACCATCACATTATTACCTTCTTCATCAAGGAAATGATGAAACTGAACCCGATTCAATCCACAAGAGCAAAAGTATGGAAAAGATACTTGAAAAAAATCAACCCTAACACTATGCCTTCCTCCAGTTATAACATACTTCGGCCCCCTGCAGGGTCTTCCGAAGTACACAATCTCACCAATCATTACCTCTCTGCCATGACCTCGATAATTGAGGTTGCACCCCTCCAACTAAAGAGAGCCTCTATAAAAGACTCTAAGCCTTGGTACAATGGAACACTCAATGAGGACAGACGTGCCCTAAGAACATCTGAAGAGCACGGAGATCAGTTCCATCGGCCAATCACCTCAAGATCCTAAGGACCAAGAGAAATACATATTACCGTAAGATCAAGCGCACCTAAGCTGACTTTTTCAGCTTCCAACAAGACCAAACAAGAAATCGCCCCAAAAAACTTTTTGAATTTATCAAAACTCAATCTAAGGAGGCACCTCAATCTAAGGAGGCACCTCAACGTCCACAAGACAGATCTTGCTCACAACCAAACTGTGAAGAATTTTCCGCCTTCTTCACTCTGAAGACTGACACCATCAAGAGGGACCTCTTAAATGATCTTACCTTACATTTGAGACCACACATAAAGACCACCCCAGCATCTCTAATTGCACCCTCTCCAATTGCACCATCTAGGCCTAACCATAAAAATGACGCAGTCTGGTCTTCCTTCTCCACCTACTCTGAAGAAACCATAGGCAAAATACTCAGAATCCTGCTAATCACTTCACTGATCCTCTCGCCGCAAACGCCGTCAAAGACCTAACTCCACTCCTTCTACCTCTCTGGTCGAAGATCATAAACAGTTCACTTCAACAAGGCTGCACCCCAGACACCCTAAAAGTTGGTCAGGTAACACCCATTCTAAAGAAGCCCATGGCCGACTCTACGGACCTAACCAACTATCGCCCTATTCCCAATATTCCGACCTTGGCCAAACTTCTGGAAAAATGTGTTCACCTACAACTAATGAGGCATATTGATCACTTTGACCTTCTTAACAAACATTAATCAGGCTTCCGTGCAGGTCATAGCACTGAATCAGCCATGACCCACATAATTGACGACGCGCTGCAAATACTGGATCAAAATGCATCCTGCTTACTCATCCTGCTAGACCTCTCATCAGCCTTTGATACGGTCAAACATGAGAACTTGATAGACCGCTAGGAACACAGAATGGGCTTATCAGGGGCAGTACTAAACTGGTTTACCTCATTTCTTCAAAATCGGACACAACAATTCAAAGTCAACAACTCCTTGTCCAAGTCCGTCCGAGTAACCTTGGGAGTCCCGCAAGGGTCCTCACTGTGAGAAGTTGGCCCGATGTGCAACGTTCGCTATTCTAGCGACCGCTATGTATCGTTCCAACGACCCTTATGGTGTTTGGTTGTAAGTCAACCTATAGACCAGCTATCCTAGTAGCGTGGATACGAGCAGTCTAAGGCTAAAGACTCGAGAGGGCGTGTTAAGCCAGCTGTTTACCACACATGTACCCCTTGAACACCCAGTGAAAGGACACCACACAAGTGTTATGAAAATAAACAGTATATTTATTAAGAATCACAACAGCCCTGTACTCTTTATGAGGACAGGGTACTAAGCACAAACCAAATCTCTTTAGTAAATACTTCAAGTGCACAGTTTAAGACAAGTGTCCGAGGACACGGAAAGGTTAAGGCAAGTCGGAAGCGAGGGACTCGGGACCCTAGAGTAAGGAGGCTATGCAGGCACCGAAATGCCGAGTTACCTAGCCACGAGGGCTGCGGCTGCACAAGTCTTACAGGCGTCGGGGTCTTCGCTGACGAGCCAGGAGCCGGAAGAAAAGGAGTTGCTGGCCGGCGACCAGTGCTGAATAGTTCGTGGAGATCCAAGCCTGGATCGGAGATGGAAGAAACCTGAAAGCAGAGGGGACCAAGTTCGTACTACTAGCCAGTAGTCAGAGGGTACCAGGAAGGCACCGGTTGGCCGTCACCTCGACCAGGTGAGTGGGCGACGCTAGGCTCTGCAGTCTCACGGACCAGGAGGCGTTGTCGGCGACCACGGGGGAGGTGCGAGCTGTCCCACGAAGGATGATGCTGTCGGCGTCTCTGGGCCCAGGATGGGGCAACAAGCCTTGGCAGGTCTCAGGACCACGTGGTGGGCCTAAGATGGCGTCTTGAGTGGACCAGGAGGGTCCGGGGTGCTTCTCGCAAAGATGGAAGCAAGGGCCAGTCTGGAGCAACCAGACCAGCAGTGATGATTCTCGGATGTCGTCAAAGAAGGGCACAAGCCAGCGGCTAGTGACCAGACAACGTGCTGAGCAGCGAGCAGAAGGGCCCCACGCAGATCGTGGAGATGCTGGGAGACTGCACTTCGGTGCTGGAGCGGCTCAGGGCGGGGCTTCTCGGACCCCAGAGCACTCACCAGAGAGTTATCTCGATGGTCGTGCTGGTTAAGAGCGTGCAGGTTCTGATGATGGCCGGTCCCTCGAGGTCTCGTCGCACCCACAGATCACAGCTGAGCTGATGACGTGGGTAGAGGTCAGAGGTGCCAGGGAAGCCGGTTCTCGTCGAGCTGGGCCGTCGGATTCCTTGAGGAAGGACTTACAGCAAACCGCAGAGTTCTTAGATGGTGCCCGCTGATGCAGGGTGACTACTCCTTAGCCACAAGGGAGAAATCTTGAGAAGAGTCTTGAAGTCCTTTCGTAGAAAGTATTCTTGATTCAAAGATGATCTAATTTGGAAGGGTCCCCGCTCCGGCCTTTATTCTAAAGAAAGGGGTGGGAACATGACTAGGTCCTGCCCTAAGGGTGGGACCAGGAAGGGGGGTAGTTACACCCCTCTCCCCTGCCGGACTTTCCCCAGGCCAGGGCTGTCGCCCCTGGAACTGGTTCTAACCGGCAGATGCGTAGTGAGCACCGGGGTGCCACTCCGCAGTCACCTTCTCGCAAAAGCCCTACCTACCCAGAATACACAAACCCTGTCTGGGACGGTGCGAACACCGCCCTCGACAGGAAACCCTTTGTCCAAGCGCTCCTCGCTGGAAGGACTCCCAGCAGCAGGAGGTCAGACTCGTGTCTGTGGTGGCAGCATCCATTTTGTGGAGCTGAGGCTTTCGTTAACTTTAACCGGGGTTCACAGTTACGTACATGTCGTGTCCCTCTAGAAGGGCGGAATGCTAACCTCGTCGCCAGGGTTGGTGAGAGGGCAGCATCCCGATTCGTATGACACCTTACTCGACATGTCTTGATAACGCGACACCGAAGTTACCGATGTGGCACGCGTTATCATGGAACAGCCATTGGGTTCTTTGTCCGCAAGCTGCAGCCGGGCTCGGCTCGGGCCAGAGCACAGTTCACACGAGCCCACGCACTCTGCCTTCAGGATTGTCAAGGCCTGCCATAGGAGTGACTGATAGGAACTCGGGTGTCCATTGTGGTTAGATATAGGACTACTATATCTAAAGCAAAGGGTGATTACACGACTTCGCCCCAGCCGTCATGCAGCCAGTTGTGTCAAATTTAGGAGGCCAGCCAGGGGTGGCATAATATATGCTGCAGTCCCCGGCGGCCCTGGGTACACCTAGGCCCTGCGTTACGGGGTCTGATAAGGTGGCCCAGTACCAATTGGTAAATGCACCTAGGGTACATATCGTAATTTAGAAAGAGAACAGCCAGGCTGTGGGTCTGATTGGCAGGCCCACAGCCAGAGAAAGTCGTAAACCAGTGAAACAAAAGCAAAAAAATCTGGGTGATCATAGGATTGCAGACCCTACTCTCCTACATGACCCCCCCCCAAACGTCGGAACAATTAGCTAACCTTGACCAGGTGAGTCTTCTTGTTCTAAGTGGAAATATCTGGAGAGCCCATCGGCATTGCCATGATCAGTACCAGGTCTATGTTCCACTGTAAAGTCCATCCCCTGTAGGGAAATGGACCACCTAAGCAGTTTGGGGTTTTCACCCTTCATCTGATTTAGCCACAAGAGGGGCTTATGGTCGGTCTGAATCTTGAAGTGAGTGCCAAACAAGTATGGCCTCAGCTTCTTCAGGGCCCAAACCACAGCAAAGGCCTCCCTCTCAATAGCTGACCAATTCTTCTCTCTAGGGGTCAGCCTTCTGCTTATAAAAGCAATGGGCTGGTCTTGACCATCAAAATTCAGTTGAGAAAGAACAGCTCCCACACCCAACTCAGAAGCATCTGTTTGGACAATGAATGGTTTGGAGTAGTCCGGACTCTTGAGGATAGGCGCCGTGCACATGGCCTGCTTTAGGTCATCGAATGCTTTTTGACAGCTCGCTGTCCACTGAACCTTTTTGGGCATTTTCTTACTTGTCAGTTCGTTTAATGGTGTCACAATTGAACCATAGTTCCTGACAAACTTCCTATAGTAACCAGTCAGGCCCAAGAAAGCTCGAACCTGAGTCTGGGTGGTTGGAGGAGCCCAGTCCCTGATTGACTGTATCTTGCTCTCCAGTGGCTGAACCTGGCCTCCACCTACAAGGTGGCCCAGGTATACAACCTGTGTCTGCCCTATCTGGCACTTGGTGGCCTTGATAGTGAGACCTGCTGCTTGCAGCGCCTCTAACGTCTTCCGCAGGTGGACCAGGTGATCCTCCCAGGTGGAGCTAAAGACAGCAATATCGTCAAGATACGCCGCACAGAAGTCATCCAGCCCAGTAAGGACTTGATTCACCAACCGTTGGAAGGTGGCAGGTGCATTTTTCAGACCGAAGGGCATCACCACGAACTGATAATGCCCACCAGGGGTTGAAAATGCCATTTTAGGCTTGGCGTCCTCAGCTAATCTGATTTGCCAATACCCAGCTGTCAGGTCAAACGTACTTAAGTAGTTGGCCGAAGCCAATCTATCGATAAGCTCGTCTGCCCTTGGTATTGGGTGGGCGTCAGTCTTAGTGACTGCATTGAGACCCCTGTAGTCTACGCAAAACCTCATCTCTCTCTTACCACCCTGGGTGTGAGGTTTCCGCACTAGAACTACGGGACTAGCCCAAGGGCTATCCGAGGGTTCAATGACTCCCAGCTCCAACATTTTCTGCACTTCATTCTTGATGCAGTCTCTAACGTGATCAGGCTGCCTGTAGATTTTACTCTTGACGGGCAGGCTGTCACCAGTGTCAACCTCATGGGTGCACCAATCGGTCCGACTGGGTGTTAGAGAAAACATATGCCTGAACGACTGAAGAACCTGTTTACAGTCGCTCTGTTGATGTTCGGAGAGGCTGCCACAGAAGACAACACCATCTACCGAGCCATCGTCAGGATTCTGATTGAGCAGGTCGGGGAGAGGGTCACTCTCTTCTTCCTGTCCCTCATCAAGGGCCATGAGCAAACTCATGTCCTTCCTGTCGACATATGCTTTTAGCCTGTTGACATGAAGCACCCTGTGGGGGCTCCGGGGAGTTCCCAGGTCGACCAGGTAGGTGACCTCTCCCTTTTTCTCCAGGATGGTGTGGGGCCCGGACCATTTGTCCTTGAGTGCTGCTGGGGCCACAGGCTCCAGCACCCACACCTTCTGTCCGGGCTGGTAGACAGTCAAGACAGCCTTTTGGTCATGCCAAGCTTTTTGGAGTTCTTGGCTGGCCTTAAGGTTTTCGGATGCCTTCTCCATGTATTCAGCCATCCGCGAGCGGAGGCCGAGCACATAGTCCACTATGTTGGTTGCAGGTTTTTTGAGAGGTCTCTCCCATCCTTCCTTCACCAAACACAGGGGTCCTCTTACAGGATGCCCGTACAAAAGTTCAAAAGGGCTGTAGCCAACCCCCTTCTGTGGGACTTCTCTGTAGGCGAACAAGAGGCAGGGGATCAGGACGTCCCATCTTCGCCGAAGCTTTTCCGGTAGTCCATGAATCATCCCTTTTAGGGTCCTGTTGAATCTCTCAACAAGCCCATTGCATTGTGGATGATAGGGTGTAGTGAACTTGTAGTTGACACCACATTCCTTCCACATAGCAGTTAAGTAGCTCGACATGAAGTTTGCACCTCTGTCGGAGACGACCTCCTTAGGGAAGCCCACTCTGGAGAACACTCCAACTAGGGCTCTTGCCACAACAGGTGCTGTAGTGGTCCTAAGGGGAATAGCTTCAGGATACCTGGTGGCATGATCCACTACCACCAGTATAAACTTGTGCCCTGATGCTGTTGGTGGTTCCATGGGACCGACGATGTCGATCCCCACCCGTTCAAAGGGCACCCCCACCACAGGCATTGGTATAAGGGGGGCCTTTGTCGTGCCACCTGACTTACCACTGGCTTGGCAAGTGACACAGGAGCGGCAAAACTCCTTGGTATCTTCGTTCATGTGCGGCCAGTGAAAGTGTGAGACAAGCCTGTCCCACGTTTTCGTCTGGCCTAAATGACCTGCTAAGGGAATCTCGTGGGCCAAGGTAAGTAGGAAACCACGCTGAGACAAGGGTACGACCAGCCTCCTGGTCATGCCAGGCTTGGGGTCTCTTGCCTCAGTGTACAGGAGTCCATCTTCCCAGTATACCTTGTGGGTACCTGTGGCGTTCCCAGCAGCCTCAGCAGCAGCCTGCTGTCTGAGGGGTTCAAGAGAAGGGCAGTCTAACTGGTCCTTCCCCAGGTCCTCCCTTGAGGGTCCCCCTGAGCCCAAGAATTCAACTTGATCAAGTTCGAACTCCCGCGGCTCAGTTTCCCTCAATTCCTGTAGGTCAGCCTCCTCTGAGACTTGATCCACGACCTGGGGCAAGGGGGAAGGCGCAGCCTTAACCCTACCGCTCTTTTTCTTGGGGGGTGTCTGGTCCATTGTTCCAGGATCCAGCACCTGTTCAGTGGGGCATTTCCTGACCTGTGACCTAGTCACAGCGAACACATGTGCTGGCAAACCTAACATTTCCATGTGAGTCCGGTGCTCCACTTCTGACCATTGTGACGACTCCAAATCATTGCCCAACAAACAATCCACTGGGAGGTCTGGACTAACTACAACCTTCTTTTGGCCAGTTACCCCTCCCCAGGAGAAAGCTACAATTGCCATACTGTGATTGGTAGTGACATTGCTTGCATTGGTCACCAGGAAGTCTGTACCTGGCATGATCTGTCCAGGGTCCACAAAGTTAGGCGTCACCATGGTGACGCTGGCACAAGTGTCCCTATAGGCCTGAGCCATCTTTCCATTTATGAAAGGCGTCTGTCGGTATTTGCCCAAAGTATTGGGGCTTACGTCAGGGGACACGTCCACGTCCCCTGTACTGACAAGGACAGCCTGAGTGAGTGTGCCAACTAAGTTGTCACGCCCCTCAGAACCCAGGGTTAACCCTACTAAACCCTTGGGAGGCGCACTACCACTGCTGACTGTACTAGGGGGCACAGGTGCCTTAGGGGCTGCAGTGGCAGGAGTCTGCCCTCCTCCTTTCTTGGTGCACTCACTAAACCAGTGAGATTTACTTTTACAGTACTGGCACCATCTTTTGGATTGGCCTTCTTTCTTCTTTTGGGGAGCCTGACCCCCACCCTCTTTGGGTTGTTGGGGACCTGTCGAAGACTTCTGGTCATTTTGTTCCCCCTTAGAATCTTTACCCTTCTGGTCTGCTTTCTTCTGACCACCTTGATTCTGGCCCTGGTTCTGTTTAACTCTCGTACGAACCCATTTGTCTGCCTTCTGTCCCAATTCTTGGGGAGAGGTCAGATCCGAGTCGACAAGATGCTGATGCAACAACTGGTTCTGACAATTGTTTAAAATTTGTTCTCTCATCATCAAATTGTACAATCCTTTGTAATCAGTAACCTTACTGCCCAGCAACCAGCCCTCAAAAGCCTTAGTGGCACAATCGACAAAATCAGACCAATCTTGAGACTGCGTTTTCTGGGTATCCCTGAACAGCACCCTGTACTGCTCAGTGGTTAGGCCGAACCCTTCAACGAGTGTATTCTTCAAGACTTGGTAATTGTTAGCGTCCTCTACCCTTGTGGTGAGGAGCTTGTCTCTTCCTTTACCTTCAAAGGAGAGCCACAAGATAGCTGCCCACTGACTCTGGGGAACACCTTGCACGGTGCAGGCCCTCTCCAAAGCAGTAATCCATTTGTGGATGTCGTCCCCTTGTTTAAAGGGGGGCACTATCTTCCCAAGGTGTTTCGTATCGAAACTCTTTTCCCTATTACTAGGTACATTGCTGCCACCAGTGGGGACTACCCCACTTAACTGTTGCTCTCTAGCAAAGGCAAGCTTCTCTTTGGCCAGGGCAAGTTCTTCCCTTTCGATCCGCAGATTAGCCGCCCTTTCCTTAGCTTCGTACACTCTCCTCTGAGGGGACGTCATCCCTCTTTGAGAAGAGTTGTGAGAGCCATTGGTTCGAAAGGATCTGTTAGAGCCTCTTGATAGAGACCTAACTCGTCCATTCCCAATGTTAAGCGCACCTGACAGTAGCGCCGGGGGTCCCCCAGTGCCACTATCGTGTTTGCTTAAGTTGGACCGTGTTAGTCTGACGACTTCTACCTGTCCCTTATCTGCCTCATCCCCAGAGAGATCCTCATCCTCATCCTCCTCACCATCTTCGTTCTCAGTTGCGAGGTGAATGAGGTCAGGATCGTCCCGGGTTCCCTCGAGGGGAGGCATGCCTCCTTCTGGATTAGAAGGGCTAAGAAGCTTCTCAGCCTTTCTGGCATCATAAGTCTCTAGGAGACCAATCAGAAAGGAGGTGGTGGGGTTAGCCCCTTGCTTAATTTTCCTAGAGGTACATACTTGTCGTAACTCATGGAAGTTAAGCGCAGTATATCTTGACGGGATGACCTGTGGAGGGTCAACTGACACAAGGGGAGACTCAGAGTTTCCTCCTTTGTCCGACATACTGTTTCTAGTGTGGTGTAAGTGATGCACCTACCTACACTATGTGTTTACCTACTTTTTCCCTCGCTAAGAGTTGCAGCCAAGGTGTGCTAAGCCTTGAGGAGCTGCAACAGCTGGTTCAGTAGAACTCAGAGTATTCTAAGCTTTAGTTATATGTACTAACAGTACTTATGTGATCTTTCAACAAGATATTCTTAGGATACGTGTGGTAAAACAACAGCAAGCTCAAATCCCAACCGCTGCTCACCAATGTGAGAAGTTGGCCCGATGTGCAACGTTCGCTATTCTAGCGACCGCTATGTATCGTTCCAACGACCCTTATGGTGTTTGGTTGTAAGTCAACCTATAGACCAGCTATCCTAGTAGCGTGGATACGAGCAGTCTAAGGCTAAAGACTCGAGAGGGCGTGTTAAGCCAGCTGTTTACCACACATGTACCCCTTGAACACCCAGTGAAAGGACACCACACAAGTGTTATGAAAATAAACAGTATATTTATTAAGAATCACAACAGCCCTGTACTCTTTATGAGGACAGGGTACTAAGCACAAACCAAATCTCTTTAGTAAATACTTCAAGTGCACAGTTTAAGACAAGTGTCCGAGGACACGGAAAGGTTAAGGCAAGTCGGAAGCGAGGGACTCAGGACCCTAGAGTAAGGAGGCTATGCAGGCACCGAAATGCCGAGTTACCTAGCCACGAGGGCTGCGGCTGCACAAGTCTTACAGGCGTCGGGGTCTTCGCTGACGAGCCAGGAGCCGGAAGAAAAGGAGTTGCTGGCCGGCGACCAGTGCTGAATAGTTCGTGGAGATCCAAGCCTGGATCGGAGATGGAAGAAACCTGAAAGCAGAGGGGACCAAGTTCGTACTACTAGCCAGTAGTCAGAGGGTACCAGGAAGGCACCGGTTGGCCGTCACCTCGACCAGGTGAGTGGGCGACGCTAGGCTCTGCAGTCTCACGGACCAGGAGGCGTTGTCGGCGACCACGGGGGAGGTGCGAGCTGTCCCACGAAGGATGATGCTGTCGGCGTCGCTGGGCCCAGGATGGGGCAACAAGCCTTGGCAGGTCTCAGGACCACGTGGTGGGCCTAAGATGGCGTCTTGAGTGGACCAGGAGGGTCCGGGGTGCTTCTCGCAAAGATGGAAGCAAGGGCCAGTCTGGAGCAACCAGACCAGCAGTGATGATTCTCGGATGTCGTCAAAGAAGGGCACAAGTCAGCGGCTAGTGACCAGACAACGTGCTGAGCAGCGAGCAGAAGGGCCCCACGCAGATCGTGGAGATGCTGGGAGACTGCACTTCGGTGCTGGAGCGGCTCAGGGTCGGGGCTTCTCGGACCCCAGAGCACTCACCAGAGAGTTATCTCGATGGTCGTGCTGGTTAAGAGCGTGCAGGTTCTGATGATGGCCGGTCCCTCGAGGTCTCGTCGCACCCACAGATCACAGCTGAGCTGATGACGTGGGTAGAGGTCAGAGGTGCCAGGGAAGCCGGTTCTCGTCGAGCTGGGCCGTCGGATTCCTTGAGGAAGGACTTACAGCAAACCGCAGAGTTCTTAGATGGTGCCCGCTGATGCAGGGTGACTACTCCTTAGCCACAAGGGAGAAATCTTGAGAAGAGTCTTGAAGTCCTTTCGTAGAAAGTATTCTTGATTCAAAGATGATCTAATTTGGAAGGGTCCCCGCTCCGGCCTTTATTCTAAAGAAAGGGGTGGGAACATGACTAGGTCCTGCCCTAAGGGTGGGACCAGGAAGGGGGGTAGTTACACCCCTCTCCCCTGCCGGACTTTCCCCAGGCCAGGGCTGTCGCCCCTGGAACTGGTTCTAACCGGCAGATGCGTAGTGAGCACCGGGGTGCCACTCCGCAGTCACCTTCTCGCAAAAGCCCTACCTACCCAGAATACACAAACCCTGTCTGGGACGGTGCGAACACCGCCCTCGACAGGAAACCCTTTGTCCAAGCGCCCCTCGCTGGAAGGACTCCCAGCAGCAGGAGGTCAGACTCGTGTCTGTGGTGGCAGCATCCATTTTGTGGAGCTGAGGCTTTCGTTAACTTTAACCGGGGTTCACAGTTACGTACATGTCGTGTCCCTCTAGAAGGGCGGAATGCTAACCTCGTCGCCAGGGTTGGTGAGAGGGCAGCATCCCGATTCGTATGACACCTTACTCGACATGTCTTGATAACGCGACACCGAAGTTACCGATGTGGCACGCGTTATCATGGAACAGCCATTGGGTTCTTTGTCCGCAAGCTGCAGCCGGGCTCGGCTCGGGCCAGAGCACAGTTCACACGAGCCCACGCACTCTGCCTTCAGGATTGTCAAGGCCTGCCATAGGAGTGACTGATAGGAACTCGGGTGTCCATTGTGGTTAGATATAGGACTACTATATCTAAAGCAAAGGGTGATTACACGACTTCGCCCCAGCCGTCATGCAGCCAGTTGTGTCAAATTTAGGAGGCCAGCCAGGGGTGGCATAATATATGCTGCAGTCCCCGGCGGCCCTGGGTACACCTAGGCCCTGCGTTACGGGGTCTGATAAGGTGGCCCAGTACCAATTGGTAAATGCACCTAGGGTACATATCGTAATTTAGAAAGAGAACAGCCAGGCTGTGGGTCTGATTGGCAGGCCCACAGCCAGAGAAAGTCGTAAACCAGTGAAACAAAAGCAAAAAAATCTGGGTGATCATAGGATTGCAGACCCTACTCTCCTACACTCACTATCCCCGACATTGTTTAATCTGTTCATGGAACCACTCACAGAAATTCTACACGCATCTAACGTGCAATATCACATGTACGCCGACGATACACAACTATACCTTAAGATTCACACCTTAGACGACATCAAATTGCTTAATGCAACGTTTAGGAATACCAATGGCTCACGGAAAATCATCTCAAACTGAACGCCCTGAAAACCGAATTCCTGCTAATAGCTCCACCCGCCCAAGTCCCCAAAATGCAAGAATGGATTAAACATCTTACAGCATTCAACATTCAACCTACCATTGTGGACTCAGCGAAATCACTAGGAATAATTCTGGACAGTAACCTCAATATGCAAAAACACATCAGCAATGCCACAAAGGGAGAAAACTTCCAGATAAACACACTGAGGAAGGTAAAACCCTTCCTACCACACAATGACTTCACGCAGGCAGTACAAGCTCTAGTTATACCGAGAGTGGACTACGGATGTGTCTCTATTTGCGGCCTACCCAAAGCATCAACGGCACCGTTAAGAGCTTCAATCAATGCAGCAGCGAGACTCATCACTGGTTCTAAAAAAAGGGCACGCATCTCCCCGGACCTACAATCCTTGAATCGGCTACCTCTGGAAGCCAGAATTCATCTGAAAATAGCATGTATGACGCACAAAGCCATGCATCACAATGCACCTAGCAACCTGGAACAGATATTGACGATCTCTGGTGGGATCAGATCCTCAAGAAGTGCAGAAAACCTACTTCTGAAACCACAAAAAATCAAAAAGAAGAAAACATATAACCGAACCTTCTCTGGGATGGCAGCCAGGATATGGAATGCCTTACCCCCCGAAACCAGACATAACCCCTCCACTGCTTCTTTCAAAAAAGAAGTAAAATCGATCCTCATGGCCTAATTCACCTGAAATAATGTCTATTGAAATCTCGAGACCAACCGCACACCTGATTTTGATAAAGAACAATCTAAACCACTTATACATTTTATCTTTCTCCTGTCGCACCCTACGAGATAGATTTGGCATTGCACCGAACTATTTTTGCTTTTTACAAAATGTTTTGTATATGTGCCTTGATTTACACTGATGTGTTGTATAAGTAACTTCTATTGACTGTACATCGCTGTGATATCCGCCAGGATCTTGTTCATGCTCTATAAAACTTTCAAAATAAATAAATGTGGATATTGGTGTGTTAAACACCAAAATCTGCATGTTATTCTGCATAAACTCGCAATAGGTGCTATTTATCACACCAAATAAATAATGTACCCGTGGTATTATTATTTATTAGGTGCACTTAATAGCCCCTGCACTCGTAATCAGAGCACAAGTAAATTAAATAAACAACAGGCCATGACAGTGCGCTGTAGGGAAGGTATAGGAAGGGGAATATTGTTAACATTTTAACAATGGGTCTCGAAAAAAAGAAGAGTTCCCATTTTAAGATACATTTTTTTACAATGATATAGGCACACTTGCCACAGCAAGGACAAGTGCCATCATCACTCAAATGGCATTGAATTCATTATGGCAGCAGTTCATCCACTGCAAAGGTGAAATATAAATGATTGACTATAACTGCATCAGCATAGGTATAAATATGTGCACACCTATCCATCTCATTATGTAAATTGGGGTATACGAGTTGATACCTTTGCAAAAGTGTGCTAGTAGCTTAACACAGTTAAGGTCTGCCTCTTTTCAGTCTTAAAGGGTATTTAATTTGAGCTGTTTAATTGCTTTCCATAACTAAAGGTTTTTTGTGTTGCATCTTTAAAGAAGGTGATTATTGAACAACACTGTGTCTTTATAATAGGCTGAGGCATCCAAATAAAACCCACATCTTTCTAGATGATAAAGCTATAAATCTGAAACTGCAATGTCATCGTGTCAGCAACATAAACACATCAAAGAACAGTAGCTGGCAAGTGCAAGCTACATTTCAAGTCACATCTGCCCTTTTACCATTACCAGAGGAGTACTTGATGTACCATCAAATGACCCTAATGTGAAAACAAATGTCACAATATAACCATCCACGAAATGCCATGGCCTTAATCGACACCTCATTTATGTGATAGCAAGACATGGAAAACACAAGAAAACTTTAGCACCTTCTCCCTGTAGGACTTATTGTACTTTTGTGAAGAATCAATTAAATTAAATGCTCCTCACAACAATAGATGTTTGTTGGAAGACCTTAAAAAGAAGAGCTAACAATATACTACGGGTCTGATTATGAGCTAAGGCGTTATTCATCTCACCTGGTCAATAACGATACCACAGAGTACATTATTTATATCGGGTGCGATAAATAACTCCTATTACAAGTTATGGGGCATAACATACAAATGTTGGTGTTTAACGCAGCAAAATCCACATGATACAGTAAATACCAGGGGCCTCATTTATGAAAAGTGACGCATCACTGCGTGAGAACAGCGATGTGTCACTTTTTATTGCGCCCTCCTTGCGACACCAATGATGCGTCATATTTACAGTATGGCGCATCATTGCGCAAGGAGTTACAGATACGTCAGTATTTCTGACGTATCTGTATGGCGCGAAAGTGACGTATTGCTGGAATGTGTCACAAAAGTGACGCAACTCCAGCAATGTGTCCTTTCACATGGGGCAAGCCCCATGTGAAACGGCCTGCTTCAGTCTTACGCATGCTGTGAGGCAGGCGTAAAAGAATTTACGCATTTGTGTCCTAGAATTGGCGCAGTGAAATCTTATAGATTTCACTGAGTCACTTCTATGACCTTTTCTTGCGTCAGAACGCCCCCCTGCATACATTATACCTAGCGCCGGTATAATGTAGCGCAGGGGTTTACAAAGTGACGCATCTAACTAGATGCGTCACTTTGTAAATATGGTGCAACAAGGCACATTTTTTACGCTGCTGGTGCATCACAAAAAGACGCACCGGTGGAGTAAAAGTGACGCACGGACTCATAAATGAGGCCCCGTATGTTTTCCCTTGTTAAACCTGCCGAAATGTATTAGATGTGTTAAATACCTACAAACTCGTAATTTCGACCCATGCATAAACATGGGTTTACTCATGGGTCGGAATATTACGAGGAACTCTAAATGTTTTTTAAAAAACTATTAACTGAATACAGTGGGATTTTGTTTCATGGCCTGTGAAAATAAATGCCTATTATAATTTCCTGTCCTCAACCTCTAAAATATTACCACGAAAAACAGTCGTCTTCTCCCTGCGCGGCTCACTAGTTAGCACCGGCTTCACACTCCAGAGGTGCATCATGTCAGCCTCCCTGCACTCCTCGGAGCTGGAGGGCGCTCCTGGGTACCACCAGCACATCGCGTCTTGCACATCCCATCCATCAGGGCCCTGGGAGAGGAGCGTGTCGCCCGCAGTATCTACAACAGAGCTCGGCCGAAGGCACGCGCACAACATTACAGCCATAAGCACTCGCGCCGTCCAATTACATCACGAGCTAGCAGCAGGGGCGCGCTGACACGACCCATTATGGATCGAGACAAGGGACACAAATTGTTGAGATTGAGACACAGTGTGCCCGTGCAGAGTGGCGAGTGGCGACTGAGGAGGGTGGGAAGGGGATACATGAGCAGCACGTGCCGGAAGCGGCTGCAGCACGCGCTCCTTCCACGCGCACCGCTTTCCCTGGATGTTCCGAAAGAGAAAGAAAAGACTTATTTGTCCTAAGGAAGAAGGTGCTACAAGAGGTGTCGTGCACAGCCCTTGTTGAGCAACGCATCGGCCCTTAGTCATGGATATCACGAGTTGACATACTGAAATGTCTCTGCTGAGGGGAGTCTCCTTGGTGGGAGGAGAGGGAGAAGGCGAGGATCACACGCAGTCATGCTAGCTATTATAAAGCAGCCTAAATGAGCAGGGAAACAGCCCAGGGACCGTGACGCAGTCTGCTAGGCCGTGTCTGATGGGGTTAAGGTGAGAAGGAAAAATGGTAAAACGAAAGGAGGATATGCTTAAGAGAGCCGGATAGTGTCAAAGCAAAGCCCTAGAGAGAAAGAAACAGTTACATGGAAATGAGCCGCAATGAGTGGAGCAGACAATAAAGGAAGACCAAGCAACACGTACACGTATGAGAACGAAAGGTAAAAAGAAAGGAGGGAGATAAGGAGCAATAGGAAAGACAATGAGCAAACCAGAGAAGAAGGAGCGTGTGAAGCAGAGGCACACCTTAATTTGGGCCATTTGCCGCCTCCGGTGGAAAACCGCGCATATTTTTGAGTAACAGGATTTATTCGTCATCATCATACTGTGACCCAGAGCAAGAGACAGAAAGACAGAAAAGGGAGAAAGAAGGAGGGAGAAAAACACTACAGAAGACTGACAAAAGGATGATAAAGAATCTGCAGGAGAGATAAAGAGAAAATAAGTGTAGAGTGAAAAAAGAGGCACGAGTTGGAATCAAGGCTAGACTGCCATGGTATCTGGCAACCAAAGCACGCACAGCAAGGCTGGTGGAGGCTTCTAAGCACAGTTTTAGGTCCTTATTTCATTTTCTTACAAATTAAGAACTGAAGAGAGTTTGAAGGTAAATGAGAAAATACAAAATGGGAAAGCGAAAGACAGAGGTGGGTGACACCACAGACATAAAGAGAAGAAGAGTGAGAGAAAGAGAGAGGGAAAGAGAACAAAGACTCATTCCAAAGAAACAGGGATCATTCAGAAACACAGTACCTCAAAATTGTATTGAAAGAAAACAAACAATGATACACAATCCATTGAAAAACCCAAACAGAGCAAAATTAAATGCTACTAGCTGTGAAACGGAAACTAGATGCCAGCAGAATCACTACAATGAATTCCAAACACGGGCAACTATTGGCCAAATAGGAATAGTGATTGTTAGACCTCTCAGCCTTAGGGTGGTCTTCCCCCAAGCATTTTGCCTTCTCATCTCCTGCTTTGCTGAATTTGTTTTTGCTGGCCTTAGAACTCTGTGCACTTTACCACTTCTAAAAAGTACTGAAGTGCTTGTGCTCACTCCATAAACATGATAAAAGTGGCATACAACTGATTGGCACACTTAATTTAATTATAAGTCCGTAGTAAAGTGGTATACCATACACACATGGCTTCTAAATCAAATGGTACTAGTAGGCCTGCAGCTCTTATTGTGCCACCCACTTAAGTAGCACTTTAAACATGTCCCAGGTCTGCCATTGAAGCAGGTATGCAGTATTAAACTGCCAATTGGACTTGGAAAAGTAAACCCCTTGAATGGCCAACAACTGCATTTTTATAACATAGGTCACCCCTAAGAAAGGCTCTAAACTGCCTATAGGGCAAGGTGCATTGTATTTAAAAAGTTGGACATGTACTTTTAGTTTTACGTGGGCTGGTACTGAAAAACTCACAAATTCATTTCTCAGTACTGTGAGGCCTACCTCTCCCATAGGATAACACTGGGTTACCTTATTACATATAATAGGCAATAACTAATGTGTGGGAGCAGGTAGGAATGTCATGTTTATTGTCCATGGGGTTTTATTCCCATTGCATGGAATTCTATATATAATTTCACACATGGGGAATAGAGACCTCTCTGCAAGAGCCAATTTTTTCCTTTGTGGGGAAAACAATTTTCCCCTGGGTAGGCAACTCCTTCTCCTACAGCTCCACCAAATGTCGGGGTCATCAATCTGTTTCTCTTCCCATCCTGAAAGGGGAACTAGAAGAGTAACTTTAAGACCTTTTCTGGGGCAGTCATAGGTTGGATGGGAATGTGAGAATGCCTGCAATCACACATTTGTGGGTATTACAACACATCCAGGACAGATCACACCTTGAAATGATAACTTCCCCTCTTGTTGGGGACACTTTTGTGGATTGCTCTGTCCCAGGATGCTTATTTCTGGTCCAGGGAGGACCAGGCTTAGCAGCTTGGGCTGGACTGTTCCCATGAGGAGCAGGGTCACGGCTGATTTGCATATGACTAGGTCTAAAAGGGGGTGGCATGGTGAGCAAAAAAACAATGGATTTAACCCAGCTCTCTTCACTGGGGGTGAATGTTTGATTTGTTCCGCATTCCATCCTTCATTTGTCTGTCTTCTGCGTTCTCTGTATTTGTGGCAGAGAAATCTTCAATAATATATCCATGTATGCCTGCCAGGAATACTTTTGTGAACTCCTATTGGGAGTAAATAGATGCATTTTAGATTCAAATGTACGTTTTCAGTTGAAAATACCTTTGAGAATAGAACCCTATATATTTTCCAAATGGAAACACAGTCACATGTGTGTATCTTATCCCTCGGTATTTAACAAATCGGTACAAAATAAGGCATTATAATAATAACAAAAGCAGCCCTGATCCAAAAATCAGTGAAAAATAGGCTAATATGCCCTGCAGTAGAGGACTCACAGCTCCCCATGAATCAAGTGATGGCAGAGATGTGCTTATTTCTATAGAAGCACATATTAAGAAGGGTGTGCCGTCAGTCCAGTACCCACTTTTTAAGTAATAGTCAAACTATGAAGTATCTGGAAACGGCAACTGTGGAAAAGAGCGCACATAAAATCAAATCTAACAAAACCTGCCGAGCCTCCCTCTCGAAGGCCTGTGTGCCAGTTGTAGAAGAGATCATTACCAGCTCAGCAGTAGAGAGATGGTATGAACAATTGAATCATTTATTTCCATTAAGGGACAACTGGCAGAGCTCAGATCAGATTCAGGAAGCTTCAAGGGAACAGCTCAGGGAACAGCTTAGACACTGACAAACAAGCACTGGCAGAAGAAACCTGCCTTGTTCTGACTTTCTATTATGTGTATTTTGTATACACACGTCCAATGAGCATTTGCAACAGAAATACTGCTCCTAACTTTCAGCGGTTGCAGTGAATGACTAACTATGCGGTACGTTAAAGGACATCTATCCTGGTTGCAAGTTGGGTTTCCTTCCAGGAATAATGCACCCACTAAATGATAGTGCAGATTCGACCACCATTCTGAATTTTGAACCTCGGGATGGGCATAAAGGCACTGATTGCGTATATTTCCCATATTCTGAGGTATGCAATACCAAAAATGTAAATATTTACCCACAAATTGTGCAGTTATACATTGATGAAAATCAAGTGTGTGAACACCAGTGAGGGTTGCAATAAGCATCCAACTTGGAACACCAATTCATATACAACAGGAGTTTGTGCTCAAATTTGGATTTTCGACCTTCATGGAATGAAGGCTTAAGAACCTTGTTGCACAAAGGGGCGATTCAAATACTGTAGGTGGTCATTTTGTATAACTATGAGCGGTATGCACGATCACCCCAGAATTTGTGCGGGTGCAATTTACTGACACCAGGACACATTCAGCCATTCAGCCATGCCAGCACGTTGCCTGATTTCTGTTTGAACCAGCAGCCTACACGGTGTGAGGAAGGTTTCTTGCTTTCACTGCAAGCTGAGCTTAACACAAATGACTCACTAAAAGGGCCAGCAGCCCTCTTTTTTTAAGAATGTCATCCTGGCTGGGAGTAATCTGGAGAATAACACCTCAATGTCAGTGCAACAGAGGCAAACAATGGCTCTCAGCTTGTTATCAATTCACAAACGCCGAGGAGAAACTAAGTTCGGAGGCAGGTTTTTCACTTTTAAGACCCTGAATGTAAGAGATATGCATTCCCTTTAAGAATAGCAGCTGTATGTTTGTTAATGAGTAAATAAACTAAATACGCTTTAATTAGGATTTACCTATTTATTTGTTAATTTAAATTCTTCTCATTCTAATGTAGGCCGTCACAGCGCTTTACATCACACACTCCAGGATTATAAAGAGACAATGAATCATACAAGTGTATTGATCAATATATTTGTAAATTTTGCATAAGACAAGGAGGGTTACATAGTGTTGGGATCAGATATAATCTACACTGGTAGGCATTATATGCTAAGAGTGCTTGGTCTGAAGAAACACAAAGTTGGGATTTAAAATGTAAGGCAGTGATGGGGCTCCTCTGTATGTATGTATGTTGTATTTGTGCAGCGCAAACCAAACTGCAACAGATCGCTGTACTGGGTCACGGGCAGCCATGCAGTGAAGGAGTGTGCATTAATGAGATGATACTACTGTTCAAAGAAACCCTTGTTAGTAACCATAGAATAGGAAAAGATTAAGAAAGACGATACATTCCCAAACATATGTCTTGCTCCAAGCTGGTTTCTAGCTCACTGGGCTGTATTAGTAGGATTGTAACTTTTGAACTTGAAGTACCCAAGGGCTCTCTGTGACAAAAACAGTAAAAAAAAGTAACCCACTGAGTTTTCTATATAAAATACAAATCTAGTTGTTACACATTGCAGAGGACACATTAACCCACTATGCTTCTGTGTTACTATGTGATAAGTCAAAACTGTGATTAGGCAAAACACAGATCTCTCCAGCAAGTGTATTAACCCCCAGAGTTATCTTACTGTTATTATCCCCTGAACATTACTGGGCACACAAAGATCAGTGCAGTATGGGCCCTAACTTCATAAAGTATTTATATTACATTCTTTTGTGTCCAATGCAAGACAGCGAGACCCTTCTTTTGCCCCCTGGGGCATCCAAGTCTGTGAATGTTGGCATCTGGTGGAAGATGCCATAGAGGGGTGGAGGTGTGAGGTTGAGGTGGAAGGTGTCAGCTTTGAGCATTCCAGGTTTGACCTTTAAAAGATCTGAGCCAGGGTCAGATGACCTCTATGGGTTGATGAAGAGCTGCCTCATGCCTGACGGTGCTAGCCCCAGTTGCTCAGTTGCTTTACCGAAGTGCCCTGAGGTCTGCTCACGGTGCCAGGCAATGGCACTATTTGCCCACGCTGATTGAGTGCTCCAATCAAGGTTTTAGGTCAGTAGGGTTCTCTCCAAAGTCTTGGCAGGGGATGGGATCAATCCCTCTAGACTCTCATTCTTTATGGATTGGAGAAGCCACATATGTAGCTGGGTGTGAGCCTGTTCTTGTACAAAGGATTGGTAGATGGAGGTCTGATTGTTATAAGTGCTTTCATCTGATTTAGCTTTTCAGGTACAATATTGTGGCTTTTAATTGCTTCCTGGTGCATGGCTAATCTTTTATATTGCCTCCCTTACTGTATTAGGTGCAATGGCTATCCCTAAGGCCCTGCTAAATGGACATTCTTGTGTGTGGCGCGCTAAGGAGGTATTCTGTCGGGGAAACGGACTAGAAGATGAGATTTCTCAGCATAAGGGCCTCCATGTGCTGAAGATGAGGACTCTGGTGCCGCTTACAACACGCACCCTGGGGATGCTGCAAAATGGAGGTATTTCTCTGGTTCAACATGGGTGGCGTGTCTTCATTTAACTCGTGGTGGAAGACATATTTTGGTTGGCACCAACATTTCCGGCTGTGGTCATAGCCTGGTTCCATGTAACCCCAAGGAGACTTCATAGAGATGGGACTTTGCTGAAAGTTCTTAATACCTTGATCACTTGAACAGGTGCATGTTTAAGCTGCTCACCACTGGCTGCCTGAAGCCCATCCCTCATGGTTGTCTGAAGGAGGAGATTTCTCCAGTTGATGAGTGCATCTTTCTCAAGAATGTAATCATTTGTCCATTCATGTGAGTATTTGTAGCTCAATACCTAGTGTCAGTTGTGGAATGCTTAATAGTAGGGGAACCATGGTCATCCGGTGCTGTGGTGGCAGTGATACTTCTAGGCGTCTTGGCATCTCACAGAAAAGACTTCATAAAAGTGATAATTGGTTTGGACCTCAAGGGGAGTTGAAGCTTTACTTCTTGAGCGGCGCTTGAGTGGGCACTTACTCAACTGATTCTGGCCCTCTAAGTAGCTGGGTGTTCTATATTGGGAGTTTGGGGTGGGTAGATGAGGCCTGTGTAAGAGGACCCAGTTATGGCCCTATTGTCGCGGTCATCTCTCTAAAGGAATGCCAGGGCTTCTTGAGGGAAGGGCCTTGCTCCTTCTTTTGAGCAGCTGAGTGATCTATTCTGGTGGGCCTTTTCAAATGTAGGTGGGACTCCCCTGTACCCCAAAACCCAAACCCCAAACCTAGCCCTGAACCCTTAAAATACCCCTGTACCCCAAAACCCAAACCTACCCCTGAACACTAAAAATACCCCTATACCCCAAAATCTAGCCCTGAACCCTAAAAATACCCCTGTACCCCAAAACCCATACCTATCCCTAAATCCTAAAACTACCCCTGTACCCCATAACCCAAAACTATATCTGAACCCTTAAAATACTCAAACACCCCAAAACATGTACCTCAGTACAACAAAAGATATACCCCTATACCCATACTTACCTTATCCAAACATTAAAAAAACATTATTTTACCATTCATGCATTTACAACGAATTTCGTTGTAAATGTATGCGTGGTAAAAGCATATAAAATGTAATGCCATGCGTTATAATGGCATTGCGGAGTCATGGTACTTTCGTAATGAAAGTATGCGGAGTGTTGGTATGCGGAATGAAAGTTGCGGACTAATGGGTGTTTACCCTCCCCGGTAAGTACATTGGTGGCACGGCGGCCCACATCCCCAGCAACATACTCAT
This sequence comes from Lissotriton vulgaris, assembly GCF_964263255.1. Lineage (NCBI taxonomy): Eukaryota > Metazoa > Chordata > Amphibia > Caudata > Salamandridae > Lissotriton > Lissotriton vulgaris. Next base: position 163,642,393 of record NC_141689.1, read on the forward strand.
ATTTTTTCACTACCCATTTGAAAAATGAACAGGTCTCTCTCATTGATGGCCAGCACCAACATACACTTTAAGACACACCTCCCGCCACAAGTTCTAGAATTGCGAACTTTAGAGCTGGGGAGCTACGTTCGAATCTCGACATCAGCTCAACATCTTGTGATTCCAGGCAAATCGCTTTGTCTCCCCGTGCCTACCACAAATGAATGTGTTCTTCTGTAATGTAAATTGTGCTCATGCCATGTTGTCGAGTTCGCGCTATATAATATTGCAAGGAAAAATAAAGTAGGGAAACTCGAGTTCACACACTACTGAACGCGCACTCTTAAGTGCATAAGCAGTGCACTGTGAATCGGAGCGTTTTACAGGCCTGTCACAGATAAGAAATGATATCAAAACGAAATCCTACAAAACAATATACTACTGGCAGGCAGCAATTCATACCCGGGCAACGTCGGGACGGGCTGCTAGTTCTATATTAAAATGTAAACATGAATTGTTTAACTGTGTATTATTCAAATTCATATTACCCATAGCTAGAGTAGACCTACATCTAAAATGGCTAAAGTTGGTTCCCCTATTGTTTTGTGACATGTGCATTTTGTTTCTAGGCAAAGCTGAAGTCCAGATTAACAAGAATGATGTTGTTTCGCTTTCTTTCCTATTTGCCGTGTTTTCTTTTACCAAGACAATAATGGAACAGTATAATTGGTTGCAACAGGACAATCTTGTTTAATGTATACCTTTTTGTTGCAGATAAATGTATGTTTGAGGGAAACTGAGAAAAGAAGCATTGCGAAGGATCCTGAGAAACGAATGTTAGAATTGTGTGATCTACGGTAGTGTGACGTTGATGAGAAGGCAGACCTTTTTTCCAGATTTTGAATGGCATAAGAGGAGATTTAGGGCCAGATGGACGACCATTTTTTGCTGTCGCAAACTGGAAATCGGCCTGTTTGCGAACGCAAACTAGGTCTGCCCTATTTACAAACCGTATTTTGTGAGACGGTAACCTATAACCAACTTGTAAAACAGGGTTTACAACTCGCTATTAGGAAGAGGTGTGCCAAGTATGTATCTTCCTAATAACGACTCGCACTTCAAAGTAATATTATTTTGTGGTTGCAATTGCGGCCACAAAACACTTGCAGTTTACCACCCATTTCAATTGGGTGGTAAGCCACTCGCAAATGGGAAGGGGTCTCCAGGATGTCCCTTCCCCTTTGTGACTGGCATTAAAAATATTTTTTAAGAGCAGGCAGTGGTCACATGGACCATTGCCTACTCTTTTAAATGCATCCCATTTAAGGAAAATGGGTTAGATTTCTTTTTTTAAAACAAACTTCTTTTATTAAAAAAGCAGTCACAGACATGTTGGCCTGCTTACCCCAGCCAGCCACCATCCCTGGGAAGTCTAGCCATTCCCAATGGGGTCATAAATTGCTCCTGCCTCATGAATATTAATGAGGCAGGCATTCCCCATTAGGAATCGCAAACAGTGTCAGAGACACTGTTGTAAATTCCAATTTGCAAGTCACAAATTACAAGTCGCAAATTGGAAGAGTCGTACATCTGGCCCGTAGAATACTCTCTTTATGGGATAACTTATGATACTAAACTGTCCATTTGAGGCAACTTTATGATCAGTTGTCCTCTTATATGACTTTGATTAATTTGATCTTTATAACAACTAATGAATTCATATAGTGATTATTGATTGACACTAAGGGGGAGATTAATAACAAATTCAAAGCCCCTGCGAGGCTGCGCTGTGTTGCGCGATAGGGAGGGAGCAGGAGAGCGCCATATTTTCAAAGATGTGGCTCTCTCCTCCCCTTTCCCTTGTGCTGACGCTGATTACAGCTTCCGTGCGCAAAGCACACACCTTAGTGCCACAGCACAAGGCTTGTGCATTAGATTAGGATAGGTTTTGTACAGGAAGGATAACCTTCCTGTAAAATGTATCATGCCCAGACACATGCAATTTTTTTCCCACTTTGTATGCATGCTACACAGTGCTATGCACGGCTTAGCATTACTTTTCCGCTATTTCCAGCCCTAAACAAGATTAGCGCTGGAAAGTAAATTGTGACGCGAACATGGCACGAAATCTTGGTAAATCTCCCCCTAAGTTGATGATTTTGCCTACTGGAAAGTTTTATTTTTTAATACAACTATATGGCTTGAAACCTTTGATGTCTGTCTCTAACCATGAAACTTGCAAAATTAGTTTGTTTTGTTTATGCTGTTTTTCCCAGCTCTGGGTAGTCGTCATACTCCCTCACTAGGTACGCCAGAACAGATTTACTGTCTCATTTCCTCTTGTTGCCAATTTCTTTGCAGGAGATTTTTTAAAAATCCACTTGTCTGTCAAACTCTGCTTTCCATGACTCCACCCCTCTGACTTGAGTCAAATTTTCTGTTTTCAGCACTGATTGGCTCGGCATCCCTTTCACCAGACACTGCCGCTTCATCCTTGCTTGCTTCAGCTTCTCTCCACTCAGGAGTAAAGTGTCTTCCTTTTACAACCTTAAATAATGTACCCAACTATGTTGTCACAGCAGCCCTGCCTAGTTTAATTTAGTCAAACAACAGTGTTTATCTACTACTCCTGATATTGCCGCAGAATTCCTTGTGCTTCAGTAGTGAATAATATGCCCTACTCACTCCTATATTTTTATATTTTACACCACAGTGGCCCCTAATGTTAAATTAGTCAAAACAAATGAACTGGAATAGCAGTCAATGCTTATTTACTGAATAATTAGGCATAGTCGATCTGTACTTACCTCTATATTCTATATATTCTTAGATTCAAGATATGTTTGTAATTGATGGTATGAATACAAGATATTTAAGATATTCAAGTAGTATACCCTTTGCAACAGCAACTCGATGTACCATTGGTAAATTGGTGTACTGCTCGCCCGAGGATATTTGTGCTATTGACTCATCACTTAGAGGCTGATTGTGACTTTGGTGGTGTATGAGAGGGGCAGAACACCACTGCCAGGCTCCCTCACCGCCAAAGTTGACTGCCGGGCGCCCCCCAGATTAGGTGTTTCCTCATGGTCTGGCGGGCAGTCCTTTGGCATTCCCACGGCGGTGCGTTTGAAAAAGGTACAGCAATGGGAATGCTAAAGCAAGCTCCTGCCTGACATGGACTGCTTAGTCTTTGTTGTGCAGGAACTGGGCAGGCATGCACACAGTGGGGCACACAATGTGCCCGTCGGTGTGCATCCCAGTGTACAGGGGCAACAGGAGGCCCTGTGTTTCCTCACCACCAGCCTTTTCATGGTGGTATCACCACCATGAAAAGGCTTGCAGTGGGGAAACTCAGAATCTGTTTGGTGTTGCCGCAGCGGCACCTCCAAGCATACTGCTGCACCAGACCGCCATGCCACCGCCAGGGAACACAGTTACCCGGCGGTTGCAGGGGTCCCAAAATGATCCAACTGCTGTACTTGTGAAATGGCAGTCGGAACCCAGGTGCTGCAGTACCCGACCACCACCACGCCTCCACCAGGGGTTCAGCTGTCTGATGGACCACCAAACTTGTAATTTGGCCCAAAGGCTACACTGCTTCTTTAGGTACCAAATATCCATCACCAAAAGGCAACATCAACATGTGAGTGCACACACTCCTTCTTGAAAACCCAATGTTCTGGAAATCCATCCCTCTCACAAGCAGGACGTTGTCCTCCTACCTTAAGGGGATGTTAAGGTTCTGCTGTTTGAACATCATATTCTAAGACACTGAGCTACCAACACCAAAAGTCCTGCAACAATGCAAGAATGGAGTTTACCATATACTCCTATGAGCTACACATAGATTAGGTTGTAGGACACACTTAGATATTCTGTGAACAACATGTGTTAGATGCTTCTGCACACCCTGGGTATGATTTACGAATGTCTGACTAAATATCGAAATCAAAAATATCGACATACAAAAATATCGGGACAAAAATATCGAAGTCAAAAATATCGGAATCCTATCCCTAACAAGGTAAGTACAAAAATATCGAAAAAATAATATCGTAGTACAAAAATATCGAAATTAAAAATATTGTTTTTTTAAATGTATTAATAATAATGTTAAAATAATTATAAAATACATATAATGTTACAAATATTAAATAAAAATATTAAAACATAATTAAAAAATTAAAACTAATACATATACATTTAAAATAAATTAAAAACGTAATAATTTAATGTAATTTTATATTTTGTAATTTCATTTAATTGATTTAATTTAAATTTATTTAAGTTTTACCCTGTACGACTGTACCCCAAAAACCCAAAACTGACCCAGAACCCTAAAAATACCCCTTTACCCAAATACTGAAAACTGACACTGAACCCTAAAAATACCCCTTTACCCATGAACTGAAAACTGACCGAGAACCCTAAAAATACCCCTTTACCCATGAACTGAAAACTGACCCTGAACCCTAAAAATACCCCTTTACCCACAAACTGAAAACTGACCCTGAACCCTAAAAATACCCCTTTACCCATGAACTGAAAACTGACCCAGAACCCTAAAAATACCCCTTTACCCAAAAACTGAAAACTGACCCTGAACCCTAAAAATACCCCTTTACCCAAAAACTGAAAACTGACCCTGAACCCTAAAAATACCCCTTTACCCATGAACTGAAAACTGACCCTGAACCCTAAAAATACCCCTTTACCCAAAAACTGAAAACTGACCCTGAACCCTAAAAATACCCCTTTACCCATGAACTGAAAACTGACCCTGAACCCTAAAAATACCCCTTTACCCATGAACTGAAAACTGACCCTGAACCCTAAAAATACCCCTGTACCCATGAACTGAAAACTGACCCTGAACCCTAAAAATACCCCTGTACCCAAAATTAATTAATATTATTTAATTACCAATTAATTATTAATTTACAATAACAATAAAGTAAATATATTAGCACATTTGCTGTAATTAATTTAATTTAATATTTAATTTTATTTTGCACAATTAATTAATTAGGAATAACAATAAATTATATATATAAAAATTACTTTAATTAATTTAATTAAATAATTAATAATAATTAATTACCAACTAATTAATAATTATAAATATGAAAAAAATTATAATAATTAATTAACTAATTAATAGAAATTAATTACCAATTAATTATTTAAAATATGTACAAACATATATCAATTAATTGATTATTATTAAATTACTTCCCACCCTATTCCCCTATAAACCCATAACCCGCTACAGAACATATTTATCAATTAATAAATGAATTAAAAATTATTTAAAATTAATTCTCAATTAATTAATTAATAATTCCTACTAATTAATAATTAATTTAACATAATTAAATTACTTCCCACCCTATTCCCCTATAAACCCACAACCCGCTACAGTAGTAAAAGACAATATTTAATAAAATAACATTAAAAATAAATAATAAAACATAATAAATACAATATAATATACACTAAATTTATTTAAAAATTGATATTAGTAACATCAAAGTTATTAATTTCGATATTATTAACATCGATATTTACAACTTTGATATTACTGATATCATACCAATATCGATATTTAGACTGTCGATATTACTTACCTTCGATATTTTTGTATATCGATATTTAAACTTCGATATTTTTGCATATCGATATTTAAAAATCGATATTTTGTCTGTGTACCATGATTTACAAAATGCAATTCACATGGTACACACGGAGTTGCATGACTCCACACTCCCTATACTCCTATATGTGAAGTGTTCTCCTCCCTGATTACAGTCTTCATGTGTGGAGAAATCAGTACACACAAGAATAGGGGGTGAGGAGGCATAAAGCTATGCTTTGTGAATACTTAAATGTAGTAAACTTACACAAAGGTGTAGGTTTACCTTTGTGAATTGTGCCCTCTGTCATTTGTATGCTATTGCATTTTATGTCTTAAATAGTGTTGATTGTTGTAAGTTTACCTCTGTGAATCGTGCCATCTGTCTTTTGCATGCTATTGCATTGTATATCTTATATAGTGTTAATATTTTGATATAAGCTGTATTTTGCCCATATGTGAAGTGCGGGAAACAGCCATCACAACACAACTTTAACAACGCACTATCCAACACTTACCCTAATATTACACCCCCCTGGAGTTGTGAATGTATGCGTTGTAACGTTGTACATTCGTGAAGCGCTCAGTCACCTGCGGGGCCTAATCTGTGCAGGAACACCTTGGCGTGTCTTCAGACCTCCTCAATTTTAGGAAGAAATTAAAAACTCACTTATTCACACAAGATTAATTTAGCCTTTTCTCTGCCTCTCCTTATTTATAGTTTTGTTTAACTCACTCAGAAGCCACGCGCGGAGATACCCCTTCGGGGCTGATTCACGCGCGCCATAAGACTATAAATAAATAAATAGAAATTAAACAGGAGGACTTGATTTGTGAGCCATGTAGGATGCTGCACACAGTCACTTCGTTAGCAAATTGTATGTTGCAAAAAGATATGATGCCACTGTTGGCTTCCTCCAACAAGCCCCCTTCCTCCTCCAGCCTCATCAGCAGGGTTGTCACAAAGCAGGGGGGCAGAAGAGCCAAAATTCAATGTATCTTTCAAGAGCACCGCTCTCCTATGGCAACATTTATTTATAGATGTGTAAATATAAGTGTTGTATGGTTATTTCTCTATCTTCTTTCTTCCTCTGCTCTCTGGTCAGTCTGTGTGGAATGTTGTGCATGTCATAGAATGTTGGATGGGTGAACTGGTTCAGTTGGTGACTGAAGGCTGAGCTGCCAGGAGGACAGCTCCTGGTGGGGCGTTTTTACAAGGATACTTACTGGCCTACTTTACATCCTGGCTTCAACATCATACCTCTGTAACCTTGTATCTCAATAAATACCTACTTGAAACCTACCACCTCTGGACCCTCATATCATTGTAACATTGGCGACGAGGGTGGGATTACAAAACCTGCGTGGATCCTATTTCAAAGGACTTACAGACTGATTCATCATACTCCCGTTTTGCGAGCCCCTAATAGCGATTCATAGCGAATCGCTATTAAGGACTCGCAAAACGGGATTCATGTAGGAATATGCAAAAAAATGCGATTCCTGCTAATTCCTTATTTGCGATTAGCAAATTGCTAGTCGCAAATAAGGAATAACTCCCCATTCATTCCTATGGGCCAAAAGGCCCATAGGAATGAATGGGGAGTATTCCTTATTTGCGATTAGCAATTAGCTAATCGCAAATAAGATAGCGATTGAAAGGGTGCCAGGGGTGTCCAAAGGACACCCTGTAGCACCCCTTAAATGCTAATATGAACAGGGGTTGCGCACACACATGTCCAAAGGACATGTGTGTGTGCAACATGCAACTCAGAATAATGCTTTTAAAAGCATTTTTCTGAGTTATCGCTATTTACCACGAGGTTTGACCTCGCGGTAAATAGCGGCCCGAAATTGCGATTACGCAATTTTTAAATGGATGATGAATTGCATGTAAGGAATCTCAAATAGAGATTCCTTAAATGTAATCCATCGCAAATTTGCGAAAACGCAATTACCGATTTTTGCATTTGGGATGATGAATCCCAAATGCAAAAATCTCACTCGCAAAGGGCCAGATTCTCAGAAACTGGCCCTTTGCGAGCCGAATCGAGCTTCATGAATTAGGCTGTAACTTCTACAGCAACAGAAACTGCTTCTAAGAACCCAAGCTTGTACCTACTCAGCAATATTCGTTGGCAGCTCCAGCCCCACCAGTGACAAAGACACCGTCAGCCTCAAATCGGGCATGCCAATTTTCTACACAAGCTTGGTGAGTTCTCTTAGATATTCTCCTCTGCCTTGGCTTCACTACACTATTCATCTAGTGACTGCTGTGTGTTATGATCTCCTTCTCATCAAGTGCCCTTTTATTCAATGTCCTGTCTCTTCAATCATATTTTTCATAGAGTTACAGTCGGCCTGATCACCCCTCTGCTTTTTCTGTGTAGTATATATCAGAGTCAGTGACTTTCTACAACTTAAACATTTTGTTTTCTCCAATTGTTTGAGTCAAGTGGCACTTTGATAAGTATTTTTATGAGAGCAGAGTCTTCACTATATTTTTACCTACAGTTTTGCTATGCCTGCAAGTGTCTGCGTTTTCTGTGGTGAGTCTGGCATCATCACTTTCACACACTGCCGGACACTCATCTATCAAGCCTGCCAACACCACACGCTCACGCACTGTCTGGTCAAGAAGCGTGCCTATTCTAGTATGTACCAGTGTACCTGAACTAAGATGCTCAAAGAGTTCTGCCCTCGTTATTGAAGCTCATGGTCACAGAGCAATTCTGTCTCTCCAAGTCTTTTCTGCCTTCTAACAGCCCCCCAGATTCTGCCGTCAACTCCAGTTTGATTTAATTACTATTGGACATTTCTCGTCACAGTAGTGTGTTTACAATTTTATTTGGGGCAATTTCGTGAGCATTTTTTAACTGCGCATTAAAAAGTAACTGTCATTTTTCAGACTTATTTTAGTTTGTTGTGTTAAGATTGATGATTACATTCTGGTAAATAGTGCTTTCTACAGTTCCTGAAGCAAGTATATTTGTGTATTATACGCTATTATTTGCATTAATGTTGATGATTTATGTATGCCTTTTACAATTTTAATGTTATTTGCTTTTAGATTGCAGCAGGTATTATTATTAATATGTTTAATATGGTAGTACAATTTCATTTATAATACAGCGCTGATTATTTCCTTTTCGGATTATCTACATTAGTACTATGTGTTCTAGAGATAAATGGTACCAGTTCTTATGTTATGCTAGGTACATTTTAATGACACATAAGTGCAATTTTCATTTGGCGATGCATGAGGCAGTTATGATTGATAGTGTTTATTTAAGTTATTCAAACTTATGCATGCTTTATGAGTGGACATTATTTGTCTACGGGTTCCGGTTTAAAATTTTACAAATGATATTTAAGTAATTCAAATTTAAGCATGTTTTATGTGTGGACATTTTGTTGTCTATGGTTACCGGTTTAAAATTATATAAATGATATTTAAGTTATTCAAATGTATGCATGCTTTATGAGTGGACATTATTTGTCTACGGTTACCGGTTTATATGATATTTTTTTTCACGTCATTCTTTGAAATCAGTACTGTTTTATGATAGTTATTTTAGAGCTCTAATGATTTTATTATTTTTCTTTCGCGCAAAAGTTTTATTATTCCTATACATTTCCTGAGTTTTTCATTCTCTGTGGTTCAGTGCACGGAACCCTGTATTTAAAGTTGATTTAATTCATGATTTTGTATTGCTTGGTCATACTCCTGTTCAATGTACATATTTTCTTCTCTTTTCTCACTTTGTAATGGAGTTTTCTCCTGAATTTTCCTGTTGGGAGTACTTCTTTTGTTTTTTTCTCTTCTTAGTGCTTTTGTTCGTTGGTTACTCTCCACCCTGGTCCGGCCAACTGGTGTGTGTTGTTGTGTCCGAGAACTCTTCGCTAACTTTCCTTCTTTTCGCTATTTCTTCTAAGTGTTTTACTTGTTCTTTTACCATTAAAGGGAGAAGATGTGTGCTCTCTTATATTCAAGCTTCATAGTTCTTTCATTCGATTTTCTTCTCATTCTGCTATTCTATTCTGTTTACATTTCTAATTTCATTTGTATACTGTTTTTTACATTTAGCGTGTTTTATTCTTTCTTTGATTCTTCATTTCTGCTTTCATTGGTTTACTGTTTAGTACATTTAGCGTGTTTTATTCATTCTTTGATTCTTCATTTCTGCTTTCATTGGTTTACTGTTTAGTTCATTTAGCGTGTTTTATTCATTCTTTGATTCTTCTTTTGTTTTTGTTTCAAGTGTAAAGAAGGGGGATATGTTGTATGGTTATTTCTCTATCTTCTTTCTTCCTCTGCTCTCTGGTCAGTCTGTGTGGAATGTTGTACATGTCATAGAATGTTGGATGGGTGAACTGATTCAGTTGGTGACTGAAGGCTGATCTGCCAGGAGGACAGCTCCTGGTGGGGCATATTCACAAGGATACTTACTGGCCTACTTTACACCCTGGCTTCAACATCATACCTCTGTAATCTTGTATCTCAATAAATACCTACTTGAAACCTACCACCTCTGGACCCTAAGCAAACTTGCAGTCCTCCATAAGAGTGAGGCAGCTTTCCTGGCCAAATCAATAAATCCACCTGTCAACATATTTACCTTCCCCTGGAGTAAGCTATTGTTTCATGCTTAGAAACAAGTGATTATAACACCTGACATAAATGGGAGAAACATAGAGATGCTCCAAGTTAAGTTTTTGCCTCTATCGCAGCCAAGAGGCGAAATGGAAGCGACAGGTCCTGCCGCAGGACTCAATTTATTATGCAGTAACCAGTGGCGAATTTGTGAAACAATAAGAGCCAGAGCTCCTGTCAGGAGGCCATGGCAGCTTATACCACCCCTTACAGGCACTGCCAATGGCAGTATCAACACAACTACCCACCATCACACTTCTTCAAGAGTGACAACTCATACTATTCAAGGCCCCCAAAGCTATAAGAATGGCTTGGGTGGCACGTATGAGTGATTCTTAATCTATATTAAATAATAAACAGCTGATGTTGTGCTCATACCCAAATTTGGCAGACAGCGCCGCCATGTGGCGGGCTGTCACAAGTTCTGGTGCTGAGAGTTAAGTGCCAACGCGGAGCATTGGAAAACACTGTCTCAAATTAAGCACTGCAATAACCACTTTAAACCTTATGTGCCTTTACTTCTGATAGTAGCTTATCTCACATTAAGATATCCCTATGCTGTGCTGCCCCATAGTTCCCTTTATTTTCCCTCATGCCCATTCCTGCTGCTAGATATGGTTTCCAGTTGCTACCTGATAATTGCGAATATATGCCGCCCTTGAATTTTAATATGCACATGATGACACAGTTGGGCCTAAACTTTTTTTTATTAAGATGCAAAAATTCACAAAATGTTCAAGACTTTTGTTGCACAAAACTTACTACATTTCCCCCCCAAAAAATGCATGGGCAATTTGCACTATTTTTGACCGCAGGAGACTGGTTCATGCAGAAAATGTATTTCTTGAACCAAGGCCCAGTTGGGATCTCGCATGCCATTTTACCCATGGTTTTCCCTCATGTGAAATTTTCGGTTATATGCCAGAAAAACACATTTTGCATCACTCCACATAATTTTGCATAGTATTGTAACAGCTTGTGAAACAATTGCATGATTTCACAGGCCACCTCCCTCTTGAATGGCAATAACATCCGGTCAACTAACAAGACAACCTCGCAACCGTGGGCGATCTTGAGCAAATGCAACTCTAAAGCAGTGGAAGCAAGCAGAGCCTGCAGCAAAAAGGATCACAATGATAACAAATGCTAGAATACATCACTTAAGCAAAACAGGCTCACTGTACAACTGTTTTAGCTAATTCCCAAAAGATTGTTATTTGAGTTTATGGCTTTTGTGACAGTTTAGACGCAATTAGACAAGTTGCATTGTTTGCATCAATTTTAGTAAATGTATGCAGCATCAAAACCAGGAGGACAGACGATCACATTTATAGCTACAGTCACTTTATGTGAGGGGAGAGTGGGAATTACATCAAATCCCAATCTGGCGTGCCCCTTGTACCATAACCCATAGCAAAGCTACACCTCTTCGTACATACTTGTGTTGAGTACATGGACATAACTGCAATGTTTGATATGTTACAGATGTTCAGTTCTGTTCATTTCAGAATAATTATGAGCAAGAATGTTTGTCATTGTGGGTGGCCTCATTGATTTTTTTTTACACAAAGAGGAAGAAAAGAAAGCATTAAAAGGTTTGAGGATCTTTGGTCAAGGTGCTAAGGCCACCCTCTCAGCTGTCTTCCAGGTTGATGAAGTGATGCCCAGCAAAGCTAAAGGCAGCAGCTAACTCTGAAATGTTGGTTTGATCCCGGGGAAATCTATTCTATTGTCTGTACTTATAGGAAATGGTTCTCTCAGTTTGGATGCAAACTTCCAACTGCCTGTTTCCAAGGTCCTTCTCTCCAAATTGTACTCTGATTTCACCATTAAGCCTCCAATAGGAGTTAACATTGTGCATTGTCTCCACATTTACCTGCTCAAGATTGAGCCTTGCCCACAGAACCCACTAGCAGACAGTGGTGTAAGATGGGTGCCATGGGCCCAAGTGCAAACAAGGAAAATACCCCATGTTTACTCGAAGGGTTGTACAATGCACCCTTAATTGGACTGCAGTGGGCCCAATCACCACAGGGCTCTGGTGCCACTAAACCTGCTGCACCAATGATAGCTACACTACTATTAGTAGTGCCTCGTCAGTCCTCCAAGGGCCATACTCCATACAAAAGGCAAGTATAAGAGGCCATATTCAGTGGCAACAAATAAATTCGTAATAGATGGGGCAATGCACTTATTGAACATTAGTATTTACATAGACCAGAACATATTTGCGAAATATCTTAACGTTTACATTGCATTTTGGACCCAATATTCAAAAGGAGTTTGTGATTGCAAAGACTACATTTTGTAAAATAACATCATCTGTCACCACAAATTATTTTAGTGATATGCGAACCCACAATTGCAAGTCTTCGTTCCAAATTGTGAATTGCAGTTAGTCGAGTGCATGAAAGGGGTGTCCTCTCTTAATATTGTTTTGGAGAGGCATGCATCAATGGCTTGATCCCACCTTTATGGTTGTAAACAACCATTTGGATGCTGACACCTGAGTTAGGGTGGTGGTTCATTTACAAGGGGGAAGTTGTCCTCTTGGGATAGCCTCAGGGCGAGTAGACAGTGGTTCAGGGGACACATGCATGGTCCTCTAATGTCTTCCAAAATGGGAAACATTTTTAGCAGCAGTACCTGTCCCTTTAGGGAATATTGGATACTTTTATATAAAATGCTTCCCATTTGAGAATGAGAATGAAAGGATGCATTTCTATTGTCCCTTACAGGCCACCATCTCTACTCTCACTGCTCATTGCAGTGGTCGCAAAAATCAAGCTTTTATGAATATTTCTCAGCAGGGCTGTTCTGTAACTTTCTCTAAATGGGAATATTTTTATGTGATTTATTGGTACACAGTTTGCATCGCAAAGTGGCAAGCAGGTTGCAACAGTCTTGTGTACAATTCGAGTCCACTATTTGTGACCTGCAAGCACGTACATCTTGCTCTTCTTCTAATATGTGCACAGTGTCCTCCAAACAGCATGGGCAAATTCAGGAAATTTACTGCAGCCAGTTAGTAAATCCATCTACTTATCTTTTTTTTTATTTGGACTTCTAAATTGTTTACCTCTGCTGTTCTGTGGTGTCTCTTAAATAAATTCCAGGCTAATTCACTGTGTTAATAGAATATGTTACTGTGCTACTGTGATACTAAGCTGTTCATGTTTGCCTGTTAAAATATTAATAACCCACTTCTTGAAGGTCAGCAGATTGTTTGCTGCTGTGGGGTTAGTTATGAGGGATATGGCGTAAGATATACCATGTTCTCAGCTCCTCCCCTATCATACCTGCACTGTATCGGATAGCTGCTTGATGCAAATCTTTTTCCCTTTTGAAAGAATACGTTGCAACAACATTTAATTCATATTCTAAACGCAATTTGTATGAATGCATTGGTATTTCTTTAGCCTCAGGTTGTGTAATCACCTTATACAGAATGATTAGGGGCACCAACCAACAGCTTGATGGCTCCACTCTAATGATCCACTGCTTGGTGCACCCAGTTCAGTTGGGATCTTTACCAAATAGGAACACAACCTTGAATCTTTCACATGTGAAGAACCAGCTGAGCGCCTCTTAGAAGGCAACGCGTGGAAGCCGCCTTAGATGCAGAAAAGGCTTTTGACACAGTGAGATGGAAGTTTATGTAGGCAGTGCTACAGTCTATGACCTAAATATTATGGAATACATTGACTTATGTATTTACCCTCTACAGCCTGGGAAATGATGGAAAATAAAATCTCAGCGGGACTGGTGTTGGAGAGGGGCACCTGTCACGCGTCACTCCTGCTCGTGTCCCTTATAATGAAACAATTAGGTGGTAAAGGATGCACATGGATATTAGCACAGGCACAACCACACACCCGGTCTCATTGTACGCTGACTACACAGCCATATATCTGGACAACCCTACAGATTTGTCATGGATACTCTTCAAAGAATTAAACGAATTGGGTTTAGACTCAAATCTCTGTACCAAATGAGCAAATAAACACAGATCCCTTTAGGGAACTGTCAAGGTGAAATAATGATTTGTTTGCAGCACAATCAGGGCAATTTATGCCATGTGCCAATCAAAGAAAAAAAAAAGGGCAGGAAACAAGATCAAATTTTACAGATATACCAGTACTATTGCTGAGGGGGGGGGGGGGGGAATTTTAAATCTACACTCTGCACTGACAGCAGATAAACCCCGATAAAAGACAACAATATCTCAAAAGGTAACAATAGGGGAGTCAGTTATACCAGTATGGAAAATATATAACAAGGAAGGAGAAAAGCAGGAGACTCACGTAAAGTTTTTCAAAAGTGACATGACATCATATATTTGGAAAAAGGTTTAGAGATGGTACAGTTGTAACAGCACTATAAGCATGAAATGCATAGGCGGCCCAACTTGGACTTGGTGCACAATTGTGCTCGTGACACATACGTGGCGACACAAGTGACAAGGTGAGAACAGCGGAACGGTGCATAGTGACAACAAGTGAGATAATATATACAAGTGACTGTGTGGTGCAGCATGGATTGATTCACAAAGGTTGTGTAGGAATAGATGGGAGTGATTTAGGTAGAACCACACAAAGTAGAGGCTCATTCAATTGCGCTGTGTGGTCAACGACGTTTCGATCCTCTGAACTCAGGATCATCTTCAGGACGGGCTGCTATTTTGGGAAGTGCTTAGTGTGGAAAGGTACTGGACCCAGAGAGAGGTAATGACCAGAGACAACAATGCACCAAGTAGATGGCCCGCTAATGGTCCAGTCCCGAAGTCCTAGGAGTTTGGCCCGGCAGCCTCCCATGAAATTCAGGAGAACCCCAATGTCCTGGATGTGTCCCTGCTAACCAGAGAAGGGTGGGGAGAGCTGAGCTATTTGGTTAAGAGAGAAGAGCATGGTAGAGCTCATCCTGAAGATGTCTATGATTTGCAAAATATGTTAATCTTCCCCACAACGTCCCTATCACGATAGCTGTCGCATCACAACAAGGTAATCTGCCTGCACCCCAGCCTATCTGGCCTTTCTGATACGCCCTTTTGAGGCAGGATGCTGCCAATCAGAACACAATCACAGTGCACTGCCGCCGTCAGGAGGACATTCAGGATAAAGAGCTATCACCTTGTTCTTGACATTTACCAATTTTGATCATCATGTTTACCCCGTCAAACTCCTTTTTAGTATTACATTTGATTCATCGAATATATTCTTAACACCTTTTATGATAATTCTCAATAGTAAAGTCTCATGTTTTAACCACACTTGGTTTAGATGTCCATATTATGTATTTCTGAGTGGTACTGCGTGGCTGTGCTGTCACAGATGAGGGCTGTTGAGACCTTGCTATCAAAGTGGGATCCATAAACCCGGAGGGAAGCCTCCTCACCTCTGTGGATTCGACTAGTTACCCCTGAAATCAGCCAGTTTCCTGCAGATGTATGTCAAAATATCGAATGACGAAATATTATCTATCGTCGTATTAATAATATTGTATTCTGAACGTCGGCTACCACAGTAACGCAAAGGTGAGTATACAGTGGTAAGAATAGATTTACTTTTCTTAACTCTTCATCTGTAAACTTGAAGATATCCTACTGTCATGGTCATAGAGGCGAAGTCCAGAGAGGTACATTTATATAAAACTATATACGCTTGTGATATTGTGGTTCTCGATGTTCTGGATGTGACATGTTGGCAGTATGATATTTAAACTCGATGCACACATTGCCCATCCTTAGAAAGGGTTTCCTGCAACAACATGGCCGATTGTTTATCTTTTAGGCCTGTAGTCCAGATGCCAATACCTGTATAGACAGGAAATCCTTATGGTGTGAAAGATGCAAAATATTACTAAAACAGAGACAACATTGTTAATTTACGTTACGTTACGTTACGTTACGTTACGTTACGTAAGAATACATTACCGCTCAAAATTGGTTTAGCCCCAGAATGGATGTGGACGTTTGGTGTACAGACCACACCATAAGAAAGCGCACAGGATATAGCGATGCGGGGAAGCATATTGTGTTGTTGATCAGTATGTTTGCCCAGTACTTCCGTTCCATGCTTTCCACACTGGTAATTGATACATAGGTGATCATTAGGATGTCGGGCGGATCGCCACCACTCGCATGGCGGTGGCGATCTGCCCGACATCCGTCCCTGCCTGCCACCTATTCCCCCCCCCATATTACTATGGCGGGGGGACCACAGAAGATGGAAAGACCGTCCTCCGCTTTTCTGCCCGGTTGACAAGTCGACCGGGCGGAAAAGAGTTTAATATGGTGGAAGTGTCTGCTAGACACCGCCATCCATATTATGATGGGGGCGGACACATGCGGCGGAAAGGCATGCGGGAATCTCTTGCGGGGGCCCGTTGCGGGCCCCCTGGTATTCTGGGTGGTGGGGGTGCACATAGGGGGGTACCTACGGTACCCCCTGCATTTCAATGTACAATGTGGCAGGCACCGCGCGGTGCCTGTCACGTTGTGCATTGAAATGCATGACGTGCATTTTTGGCATTGCGGCAGACAGTGCTTTTCAGCAACGCCCGCCACAATGTTAAATAAGCGGGATGCACCCGCTAGTGTGGTGGGTGCATCCTAAGGGCCCCACGGGACCCCCACCCTTATGGCGGGCGGTCCCTTTTTACGTCGGGTTCTCCGCCCGCCATCCTAATGTGCCCCATAGTTTCTACATGTAGGTTGCGGTAGAGTCTTCAGTGATTGGTCGTAGAAAGATGTTGCATCATCACAGTAAGTGAAGACCAATGGTTGTACAGAGAGACAAGAGACAGTTAGGGCAAAAGCCATAGTACAGCCGAAGATGGCGATACAGGGCTAGGAGGCACATCTTAGCGTCCATGTATGTTTTCGAGAAAAGAGCGACAGTTCCCTCATTTGTGGACAGTAGAGTTTCGGACAGAGGCTTTCAACCAGAACACCATACACAACGTTATTTTTTCCCATTTAAAAGTGAATAACTGTAAAATACTCAGCTACTCTTTGGAGATGGAATGGCAAAATTTAAAATACCTAAAATATTAACAAAGTAAAAAAAAAACGTTTTTTAATCATATACGGTCCAATGCTAAAACATTTTTCAAAGAAAGGGTGAGCCTTATTCCGGACTTAGGCATGTGTTACACCTCAAAACCCAGTCTTGAGTCACTAAGCATTGTTATAAGTAGATGCATAATAATTCAAGCGTAGGTACAACTTACTCAAGAATTTCCAGAGGCAACAAATGCTTACTCACTGTTTCTGTGGGGATACAATCCTCACACCTGTTAACTACTCATAAAAAATGGGCCTCATGCCTGAAGATTCAGGTGTAACTCTTATGTAAGACAGGACTCATCCCTGTATCAGCTGCTCAGCCAGCTGCTTCCCTCTGTCCAGCGGCAACGAAACTTGAGGGCCCCCCATGCAAAGTACATTGAGCATTATTAGAGGAGCGAGGAGGACTTTGTTACCGCTTGCCGCATTTGGGAGAGATTTACCGCCACTGCTCGCCGGGTGCTGCATCGCCGTCAGGAGAAAGGAGAGAGCATCTACCTGGGGTCACCTTGCTGCCTGCGACCTGGGGCGGATCACCAAGGAAGGAAACCGTGCATGGAATGCTAGCAGGGACTTGATGTACCAGGAGTCAGTGCTTGACTAAGAACACCTGGTCCCACGTTCTGCCGCCAGCCACGCCCACAGGATATCACACGTGATATATAATAAGCGTAGGCACCCGCTGCGTGGGAGAGTCCCGGGAGAAGCCCGGGACAAGGGCGGGACCGTCTAAGGCCGTCCGAGGCCGAGTGAGGACGGGACGTGGCCCTCCTCTTTGGCTCTTGCTACGGATCTCCATGAAAAGGTCAGTGCGCTGAGATCTCTACGCTTTGTCGTTACGAGGGTATGGCTGCTAATGGAGCAGGGAAGGGGCGGAAGTCCATTACAGGAAGTGTTGTAGGGACTATAGATCAGTTCCTAATTCGGGCATCGTCTGCCCTACAAAAAGAAATTGAACTTACTGAGAAAAGACTATCTATGGACCCAATTCTTGACAAACGGTCTTCTCTGGGTTTAATAGCTACAGCCCTATCCCCAGTACCTGATTCTATACTCCCACTGCCACTCTTATTACCGGTTACACTGCTAGGACATAATAGGGTACCGGTTAGACCGGCGGGGGAGGCTAGTAGTTCGAAAGAGGTAGTAGTGATGCTGCATAGTCCACCAGTGAATAGGGCCACCTCAAAGGCTGTTCTAGAAACTCCCCTCCAAAGCTCACGACTCACCATATCCGGCCAGTCCACCCGATTGGCCTGGGATATTAATACAGGGGTGTCAAGTAAAGCTTTGTACCAAGCAGCTAAAAGAAAGCGTGGGGGTGCTGCTGTAATAAACAAGAACACTAAAAGGCAAAAACGTTTTACCAAGGAGCCAGAACCTTCTGTGGCTGAGTTAGAGAGCCAGCATTCTGGAGCGGAAAAGTCACTCATTGAAGTCGACGAAGCCACTTTGCCATCAGAGAGAGGAGGGGACTTCTGGGCCAAAATGGAATGGATATTTATAGAGTCTTGCCTCCCGATCCACAAAAGACTGGACTCCCTTGAGAAAAGACTGTTTTACCTTGAATCACTGTGTATACCTAAAGTGAGAGGGACGGGTAGGGGGCCCATGGAAACGACCGGCAATGGTACAAGAATTTCAGGCCCAAGCCAGATAGGTACTCAGAATATAACTCCAGTGCTTACAACCATAGAGAGTGTGCCACCTTCCCAAAGTGCCATTGCGGATATACATCAATCTATCCAGCTAGCAACAGTACCATCAAGCACCCTAGCTAACACAAGGAATACTGGGGGGGTAGCGGGTGACAGGAGGAAGCAGCTATGGCCAAGGACATGAACAGGTATTGAATCCGGGCCAGGGGGCTGGACCTCTGGGCCCTAGTAGGGCCCAGTTGCCCCGCCTATCCTTGCCCCCGGAGTCAGTCCCCTATGTGCTGGTTCTTGTGGGGGTACCCTCACTGAGCCCGGGAAAAGTCGAGATTTACAGAGACCTTAAAAACAAATGTATTTTCTGGTTGAATCGTTACAGACCACTGCCAATCGGGGTAACCAGTGAAATCCTATTCGCTAGACGAGTAGACTGGGTGGAAGCCAGAGAGAAGAACACAGAAGGGGACTGCATTGTGATTAACTTTAGGAACAGCTGGACAGTCAGGTATATCTGTAACTTGGAGTCTGGTAGCCCAGATACGCCCATTAGAACCCTGCCACTAACTTATTTTCATCCGGGTACATCTAGCAATAACCGCTTTGAGCATAAGTGGGAGGGGACTAACTGGACGGGCATTGATTACCAGGGAGGTAACTGCATCCCAGGTAATATCAATCGGAATGGCCCTCTAAATAGCCCAATGCCACTTGATGTGTTCTACCATCATAACAGATTTAGCAACCTGGAAGCTGTAGACTGACTAATGGAATCAAGGAAGCCCCCCCTGCTGCAAAGCTGATTGTAAGATTTTGCAGGCAACAAAAGCTAACTTTACTGAGATGAGCGCCTCCTTTTTTGTGTCAGGAACTGTGGCAGAGGAAGGCGCGTTAGGGGATAGAAAAAGTCATACCAGAAGTGATTCACTGAGTGGGTTAGGATGCAATATGGAAAGTGGATGTATTAAGGTTAGAGAAACAGGGAGAAGGGGAGACAGCTGCGTGAATGAAAGGAAGGGAGGTACACAGCCGGGTGAGTGCCTTTTCAGATCACCCGACTATGGTGCAAGTAGAAGCCTAACACATAGGGAAGAAAACGGGAGCGTCAACATACTTTCCTGGAATGTTGCAGGCCTGAAAAACAAATTAACATCAGAAGACTGGGGTCTGTTCATGGACAAGCATGATATCTGCCTTATGCAGGAGACATGGGCCCTGGACGATTACCAGCGGAGTGGGTTTGCAACATTCAATGTCCCTGCAATAAAAGGGGGTAGAGGAAGACCGTCCGGAGGGCTTAGTATGTGGGTAGCCACTCACCTGGGAGTCACGGCGAAACAGGTGACAGTCCATTCCCCAGACATTTTATGTGTCTTGTTAATACTTCCAGGGAATAAGCACTTAGCCATAATTAACATCTATTCCAGGCCAACACAGAGTGGCCAGGAGTCCTTGGTCATTGATCAACTGAGGAGATTTGTCAGGACCCTCGACCCTGAGGTTGATATAATAATTGGGGGGGTTTTCAACTGCCAATTTGAACCCCTCAGTAATTTAAGTTTGGAGGACTCAGACGAAGAAAACCAATATTGGAATATACCGGAACCATCAATTCCTATATTATTATTTATTATTTTATGATTTCTAGAGCGCCTGGTGACCCGTAGGCATCCCCGCGCTATAAATCTGTACAGACCAAAAAGGGGAAGGGCGGGGAGGGATTATTTGGGAAACAGAAGGGTCTTGAGTTTTTTACGAAACAGGGTGTGCGAGGGTTCCAGACGAAGGCCGTGGGGGAGTGCATTCCAGCCTTTGGAAGCTTGGACCGCAAAGCAACGGCCGCCGGTTCTAGCCTTCCTGAATTTTGGTACAGTGGCCAGGTGTTCGGTGTCAGAGCGGAGGGGTCTGGAAGCTTTATATGGTATAACCATGTGTCTTAGTGCGGCTGGGCCAACTCCATTGATAAGCTTATGGGTGGTACACAGGGCTTTAAATTCTACTCTCTGGCGGACAGGAAGCCAGTGTAGGGCTTTGAGGGCAGGCTTGGCTGACACTCTGGGGGGAAGGTTCATAATTAGCCTAGCCGCCGCATTTTGGGTGTGTTGGAGTTTGGCCAGGGTGTTTTCCGGAGCCCCGAGATAGATGGCGTTGCTGTAATCGAGCCGGGCTAAGACAAGTCCCTGGATCAGTAGTTTCCTAGATAGTGGGGGGAGAAGGGGAAGAATCTTATGCACAGATCGCAAGAGACCAATGCACGTACCAGCAGTCTTGGTCGCCTGCGTCTTCATGGTTAGGTCGGGTTCCAACCACACTCCTAGAGTTTTGATCTCCTTTTTAGGTGCGGGGATTTCGCCAAAGGAGTCAGGCCAAACTGAAGGTGGGATGGATGTCCATTTGTTTCCCAGAAGAATGATCTCGGTCTTTGCACCGTTCAGCTTCAAGGCCGAGTCGCACATCCAGGTGTGGATGTCCTGAAGACAGTTCAGCAGGCTGTCGGGATGGTTATCCAGGTGAGACAGGGAGACGACTAGTTGAGTGTCGTCTGCGTAGTTTATTATTTTAATCCCATAAGGGGCCACTACGTCTTCCAGGGGGGCCATATAGACATTAAACAGAGTGGGGCTGAGCGACGACCCCTGGGGGACTCCGTTCTTGAGAGGAAGAGGTTCTGACCCAGAATTACCGTCCCACACCTGGAAGGAGCGGTTGGAGAGAAAGGATTCAATCCATTCTCGCGCCGTGCCCACAATTCCAGCCTTGGCTAGGCGATGTAATAAGACACGGTGGTCCACCGTATCAAAGGCGGCACTAAGGTCCAGGAGGATCACTGCCACTGATCCTCCCGAGTCAAGAATGCCCCTTGCCTCCTCGATGACAGAGAGGAGGGCGGTGTCCGTACCATGGCCGGGTCGGAACCCGGTTTGGGATTGGCGCAAGAGATGGTTGGTCTCAAGGAATTGGGACAGTTGCGAATTGACTAGCTTTTCCGCCATCTTACTGATACAGGGGAGCAGCGAGATAGGGCGGTAGTTAGCCATGTCGTCCGGGTTAAGTTGGGTTTTTTTTAACAGGGCCTTAACGACGGCATTCTTCCATTTGGGGGGCACCATGCCTTCCGACAAGGAAGTGTTGATAAGGTCCTTGATGATAGGGGCTATAATGTGAGATACCTTTTTTAGGAATCTAGCCGGGGCTGGATCGAGAGGGGAGCCACTTTTCATTTGCTCCAGCGTGGAAGTAACTTCAGAAAGGGAGACTGCTCTGAAAGTGTCCAGCTGAGGGTTGTTGTTGCCGTCCGCTATGTCCGAGATGGGAGGGGGGCTAATGGTGGGAAGGGAGTCCAGTATCCGCGAGATTTTAGCATCAAAATAGTTGGCCAGATCCTGACTTCTGTCGGGGGGGGGGGAGTGAGAAGAGGGGGCTGTAGGAATGTTCAGTAGTTCTTTAACTATCCGGTATGATTCCTTGGAGGAGTTTGTAGCGGTTTTGATTCTATTATCATAATATGACGATTTGGCTGACTTCAAGGCAGTTTTGTAGCGTCTTACTGCCAGGTTATACTTGTCTTTGTTACTGTGAAGCCAGTCTTTCCTCCACACTCTCTCGGCCTTTTTACACTCTTTACGGAGCGCTCTGAGGTCAGGACTATACCAGGGTGCGTGGCCCTTGATCTTATTTTTGACCTCTCGGTTTTTAAGTGGAATAAGGCTGTCAAGTGAGGAGGAAATCCAGTCTCTGACCTGAGTGTCCGCAATGGCGGGGTCGGCTGTGAGACTGGGGATGGTAGCATCAAGAGCCAGGGCCCAGTCTTCTACCGAGAGTCTAGCCCAGGATCTGTTCTTGGTGAAGGTTGGAGGTTTATGAGGTTTTTTAAAAGAGCCTGGGAGCAAGACCGTAACCAAGAAGTGATCTGTCCACGGGAGGGGGAGGGAGTTAGTGAACTGAAGGGCAGGAATATTAGAGAACACAGGGTCGAGCAGATGTCCTTTCAAATGCGTGGCTCCCGAGTTAGCCAGGGAGAAGCCGAGGGCGCCCAGATCATAAATAAGGTCGGATGCTCCTGTATCGAATGGATCGTCGAAATGGATGTTGAGGTCACCTGTAATCAGGAAGTTAGATGTTAGATGGGCCAGGGATGCGACGGTTTCCAGAAAAGCAGCAGAGAAGGGACCGGCGTGCCCAGGGGGCCGATAGACCAAAAGGCCCGTCAAGGAGTTGGTCGGGGAAAGCTGGAGCGAGAAATGGCAGGTCTCCGCCTCCTGGCTCTGGGTCTCAGTGGATCGACAGGTAAAGTAGTCTCGGTGAATGATAGCCAATCCGCCTCCTCGGCCAAGAGGACGGGGTTGGGACATGATAAGAAAGCCCGGGGGGAGGGCTGAGACTATGTCGGAGTTAGAGTGTCCGGTGATCCATGTTTCGGTTAGAAAAAGTATATCTAACTCGTGATCGACGATAAGATGGTTTATGAGTAGGGCGTGCTTTGGCAGCGATCTGCAGTTGAGTGTCGCAATTTTGAGCCCCGGGAGCGGGGGGGTAGTACAAGGAACGGTTAAATCTCCAATTTTGCAGGAGTTGCATGTTGTGAAGGGATCAGTGGGGTCGGATATGGCATGACAGTTACTGTTTCTAGTAGGTCTGAGGCTGAGGAGATCTCGGCGAGAATAGTGTCTCCTTGTGGCTGTGGGGTCCGGCATAGTGTCTGGCCCTGTGCCCGGTCGTGCGCGGACGGGCGCAGACGGGCTTGCCTTAGGCGCGCCTTCGGCGCGCAAACGGCGCTCCCGCTGCGCTCGTCCGCTGCACTGGTATGGCCGGCACATTTGAGGTGTGGGAAGGGGGCGTGGCCTCGAAGTGGGCGTGTCCAGCCCTCGAGCGGCAAAGGCGGTTGGAGGGGAGCTACCCTGTCTCAGCCCTCACTCGGCTGTGTCAGGGGGAAATTAGGCGAGCCTGCTAGGCGCTGGAGTCAAAGCGCTTTACATGCAGGTGAGAGCGCTAATTAAAAGCAGTGCAAGTGCGAGTGAAAGTTTCAATTTTAAAAAAACAGATTGACAACAAACAAAAACACACCTCCGGCTTCCGCCTCAGAGGTCGACAGAGATGTTTCAGCGCTAGGATTCCGCGCTTAAGTAATGCAAGGGGGCGTGGCCTCGAAGTGGGCGTGTCCAGCCCTCGAGCGGCAAAGGCGGTTGGAGGGGAGTTACCCTGTCTCAGCCCTCACTCGGCTGTGTCAGGGGGAAATTAGGCGAGCCTGCTAGGCGCTGGAGTCAAAGCGCTTTACATGCAGGTGAGAGCGCTAATTAAAAGCAGTGCAAGTGCGAGTGAAAGTTTCAATTTTAAAAAAACAGATTGACAACAAACAAAAACACACCTCCGGCTTCCGCCTCAGAGGTCGACAGAGATGTTTCAGCGCTAGGATTCGGCGCTTAAGTAATGCAAGGGGGCGTGGCCTCGAAGTGGGCGTGTCCAGCCCTCGAGCGGCAAAGGCGGTTAGAGGGGAGTTACCCTGTCTCAGCCCTCACTCGGCTGTGTCAGGGGGAAAATTAGGCGAGCCTGCTAGGCGCTGGAGTCAAAGCGCTTTACATGCAGGTGAGAGCGCTAATTAAAAGCAGTGCAAGTGCGAGTGAAAGTTTCAATTTTAAAAAAACAGATTGACAACAAACAAAAACACACCTCCGGCTTCCGCCTCAGAGGTCGACAGAGATGTCGACATCAAACTATGTGGAGGGTGGTACTCCAAATTATGTCCCTTACATTGTCTCTATCAGTAAGACCTTGTAATGGCCGACTTAAATCGGATAGGCCTGGTAACGTGACGTTTAACAGAGTTGGCCAATCTTCGATCATCGATTATATTTTGATCGAATCTAGATCATGGGACAAGGTACAGGACTTCAAGATCCATTATTGGTTGGATCGACCATAATACCCTGGCAATGTCCCTGAGGCCAGGGAGTTGGGGACTTAGAAATAGTACGCCAGAGTTGAATTCCCCTGTACAGCCTCTTCTCCTGCACAACAACAGGAGGAGAGTAAAATGGCCCTCTATTATGGGCTCCTCTGAACGGCAGTCCCAAATCGATCTCTAAGTATTGCCCTTCCTTAGTGATATGGCAGAGGTGGGCTCTGAGGAGGCTGTTGATGGGAAGAATAGTAGACCTATCGAAATTCATAAACAGCTAGCCTCAATAATGAGGGAGGTCTTTTTCCCACTCCAGACAATCAAGGAAAAAGTGGCCAAGAGTCATCCTTGGTATACTGCTGAATGTCGTAAGCTGAAAGGAGAGCTGGTCAATGCCATTAAAGAAAAAGACAAATTACATAATAAGTCCCTAAGGGTGCTGTATAAGCAGGTTATTGAAAGGGAAAGAAAGTCCTGGGAGGTGGAACAATGGGAAGATCTGAGGGAGGCACTACAATGCAGAGACCTCAAATCTTTCTGGGCAATTGTAAGTAATGAGGGCAGGGTTGAGAGGAAAGCTATAAGCCCAAATATAGCCCCAATAGTATGGGAAGAACACTTTGGTGGTCTCTACGCTAGACCAAGCAACGATGATTCCGATTTGGAGTCCCTGAGCCTCCTCCATGAGCATCGACTGGGGGGGGGGCTCTGGAGATTTCGATTCTGGAAGTAGAGATTGCCATTAATAAGCTATTACCTAACAAAGCCCCGGGGCTTGACAAGATCCCCGGGGACTTGTTTCGGTCGGAACCCAAAATTTGGGCCCCATACCTTTGTGTCTTGTTTAATACAATACTAATGGACAAAGACCCACCTGAGACCTGGAGGGGGGCTGAGATAGTTCCCATCTTTAAAAAAGGTTGTCCCCTGCAACCCTCAAACTACAGGCCCATTAGCCTGATAGATATCCCACAGAAGGTATTTGGGGGGATACTCTTTGATAGGATCCAGCTATGGGAAGGGGATAGCCAGATCTTATGTAATTTGCAAGCGGGCTTCAGATCTGGTATTTCAACCATTGACCAGATCTTCCACCTACAGGTCCTTTTCTGGAAAACAGTGAGTGTGGAGAGTGGCAGCCTCTACCTCATTTTTGTGGACCTACGGGCCGCGTTTGATATGGTGCCCAGGAACAAGCTGTGGGGATTTCTCCATGACCTTGGTATGCCGCATTACATCCTGGAAGTACTGATCAGGCTTCACACTGGAAATTACGCCCAGGTTAGATGCGGAAAAGCGGGAGAACTGTCCGGACGATTTCTAGTGGAAAGGGGGTACGCCAGGGGTATGTGCTGGTCCCTACTCTCTTCTGTCTGTACATAAATGGGCTTGTTAAACACCTTCTAGCCATAAAAGATTCGGATGTCCCAAGACTAGCAAAGGTCGAACACACATTTATGAGAGAGCTTTTTGCCCTACCCGTCAGTACCCCACTGGTCCCATTAAGATTTGACCTGGGGTTATTCCCCGTGGAAGAGGAGGTTGCCCTGAGGCCTTTAACATATTAGAGAAGACTCTGGTCTGTCCCAGAGCTTGCACCGTATTGTGCCGAGTTCCAGGAGGTATGGGTGGCATTGAGGTCAAGGAAAATTACTTGGTTATCGCATATCAAGGATCTGTGTGCACGGCTTGATGTCCCTGGGTTATGGGAATCTCCTGAGTCAACTTCTCTGGCTTACTCAAGAACTGACCTGGTAAAAAGGTTTAGGTCTAATAATTTGTTGTCCCTGCATGCCAGTACGGCAGCAGGGAGATCGACTAGTGAATTCCTCGAGATAAAAACAGAATATAAGATGGAGCAATTCATAGACATGATTTACCCAGCTCAAGCTAGGAAGCTGTATCTACAATTAAGAATCGGTAGCTTACCACTAAGATCATTGACCAACAAATGGGATGCAAATAAATGCACAGTGTGTCCGGCATGCGAATACCCATTAAAAAATGTAAGCCATGTATTTTTCTTTTGTCCAGCATATGGGCTGTCCCGCAATAGGTGGATTAAACCTATCTGCAGGAATCTGGGTTTTCGTGAACATGAGCATGCGCTCAGAGTACTTAGATACGACACCCACCCACCGGTTGTCTTTGCCGTCTCCCGATTTCTGCATGGCATGTGGATTAAGCGAAGAACTTTTATAATGATTTGATTCCAGATTTTAGGCTTTTAATACAGCCATGATTCACTTTGATAACTATTGAGTTGGTTTCATTCTATTTTTAGCTAGGAGCATCTTTGATGCCTTTTGATGCAATTTTTGTGTATATATATGAAATGTTTTTTTAACTTTAATATGGATTTTAATTTTTTTTCCTGTGTTTTAATACGTACTTTTATGGCCCACTGTGATCGAAATAAAGTTATCAATGTTGATGACATGGAGCCCACCCCAGGACCAATCAGGAACTCTCAGGGACCCGCTGCGCGTGCACAGTGCCAGAGGGGGCCCCCTGGATTCAGGTCCCTCACTCGCACCTGCGGGGACTGCGGGGTTAATGCTACGCCTCTCTCCCTCCCTCTCCCCCTCCCTCTCTCTCTCGGCAGTGGACGGCTCTGGGCACCTGTGCCTGGCCCTCTAAGATTAAAGAAATACACAAGTGTTATGGGAACAATTTGTGCTTCTGGGAGTCCTTCCAGGCATGTTCTAGCCTCGCGCCTCCTTCAATTTCCGGCGCAAAGACAGGTAGGCTCAGATAGATGATTAATGTCTCAAGTCTTTTGCAAACAATGTTTGACAGCATTTGGCCAACCTTTGGACGCATAGAAGGAGACAGGCACTAGAAATTACTGCACAGAAAGGAAAATGAATATATAATCTTTGAGCCGTGCATATAAGCAATAAATGAAAGATCAATGGAACCCACCAGGAGCAGGATGTTAGGTGGGCCTCACGACACGTACCTCCGCCTGAATTTTAACCCAGTGCAGAGCCAGCCTTTGCTAGGATAGCGCCTTGGCTGATGGCGCCCTCCTTGCTGATGTGTCCATTAGCACGATGTATATCCTAATATTTTGTAAATAAAATTGTATCACACTCTCATCTGCGGACAAAATCTGTCTACTTGCAAAACTGCATGTTCTTGAACAGTGTCTTCAGGCAATAGCATGGAGCCATTGATGTGCACCTGCTGCAAAACCGTACAATGCACGCACAAACAGAGGGGTCCTAGGACATCGGTTCAAAATGTTCCAATTTTATTCAATGGCCTTCTTTTGTTGGGTGCCCGGGCTTCTTGATGCAATAGTAAACTACAAATCCTGGCTTAGAGCACCAGTCTGGCAACCATTGGCGCCTTTGCTTGTGGGCACAAAGAAAGTTAGCATCCGTGCTGCAGCTGATAAATAAAATAATGCAGCAGGGAGCCCCTATTTGATTCACAGGCCAGCTCCAAACTGACCATCGCAGCAGTGACTGGCCTTTGGGCACAAACATCTCGGCACCTCCCTTAACTCACCCTATTCACTCACAGCTCAGGTCTGCCACTCTGGTGCCAAGTTATTTGTTGGAGTTGGTGTGAGGTGGCAGAGGGCGAGAGGAAGAGGCTTGATGGATTGTTAAAAAAGCACCTGCAGCACATTAGCAAGTGATTAAAAGCACTTCAAATTGAATCACTGGAGCCGCTGGACGCTGCAATATATGCAGACAGTTCTGTGCGCCTCTCCGAAGATTGGCTTCCTGGGCCCAGCTCGCCCATGCCAACAGCTGGCCGTGTCCCCGAGAATCCGAAGAACCCACGCATTCCGTGACCTCGCAAGGACCCCTTGCCAGGGGTCTAGCACAACACCACAGAACCAGGAAGTAAGTTATTCATCTGAATGTCACAGGTTCAAACCGAAGCATGAAGGGCTCAGCCTCTCAAATCACTGCGACATAAACATCACACATCACTAACATAATAAGGACGAGGTCACGTGCAAGGGCAAAGGGGGATGTTTTAACTCCACTATGAAAACGCGAAACACCCAACAATGCATCACTCAGGCTCTGCCTATCCAGAACCCAGTCCATGTGAGAAGACACATTTAAACCAACTCAAAGCCAAGAGACCATATCATTAGGTCTTGCTGTATAGACCTTTAAATGTCTGGGATACCTCATGTTATCAATACTTTCACACAAGTACATGTAAGAAGTACCCTAGAGAGAGGTCAGGCGCTCCAGCCTTTGCATTTCATGGATTGTTCATGGTTTGCTTTAAAGGGTCTGTCCATCAAATCCAGGCCTTTATGAGGATGATGACACTGTCCCATTTTTTCCCCATTGGTGACAGTGCTCAAGTAGCCCTTTTCTTGGAATAGTGAAGCAGCAGGGTATGTAGCTTGTAAGGCAGAGTCCATGTGTGCTTTGGAAGTAGTCGCTTTACTGACTACTTGACGCTTTAATTACTGGTTTATGGATTTTTTTGTTTAAGAATTATGGCCTATTTTTCTTTAGGGCATCTTGAAGCTATTCAGTAATCACATTAACAATGTTTTGCTTTTCTGTCTTAATAACACATTGTTGGATTTAAAACTGTTTTGCTCCATAACTAAGCCGGTGCATGCGCATAAGCATTCTTACTGCTGCACTAAAACATTTGCCCATTTTAAAAAGGATCTATTGTGTAATATTTTGTTGTTTATTGTTTTTAAGTTCACCACTTACAACACAAGCATTATCTTCTGATTCCCTTTTAGCACTCTTCTTCAAGAGTACAACTTAACACTGCTAATGCAGCTTGTTCAATGAGGAGGATCTACTCCATATTCCAAATTGTGTAGCAAAGAGAATGCTTTATTTTGGAATTTTATATCTAGGATGACTAAGCTGTCAGCAGGACATACAAAGTCGCCCAACTATTAACAAACATTGCCCCCAACAAAAAAACCACACATATTAGTTTTGACAATGCTTGTTACCAGTTGCGGGCTACACAAGAGCTGTTGACTATAGCATAAATTAACCAAAGCAGGTGAAGGACACACTTGCATATCTGTGCATTCTCCACTACTACATCTTAGCATTGGTACCAACCAAAGCTCACAAAAGGGTGAACTACAGGCGATTGAATGTCCATCCTTGTTTAGCTGTGCCACGAGGCATTTACATTTGTGAGACCACCACAATGATATAATGAGATAGAAGTGATTTAGGGGTTAGGAAAAGTCCTCCGTAGACTGAAATGAGTGTTTTGTACTTGCTGAAGTCACACTAGTAAAGGAAACTTCATATTATGATTCTTTAAGGCTCGTCTCAGAGCCACCAACTTCAAACATCAGCATTGCAGCAAAGAAAGTTCACCTCCCTCAGGCGGAACTCACCGCCAACAATCACACTCCTTCTTCTACTCCCCTAGCTTCATTTGTCTGGTACTTCAACATCTCATCTTTTAAACATACTTGAATTTCTTTTTGCGGAAGCAAGATGCCAGGCCAGCTGTCTGGATTTCTATTACTAATACATTATCATATTTCTGAAGTGCTAACTGGCAGTGCAATCCAGAGCTTCAAATTTTGAAGTCACTTCTTCATATGCCAGTCTGAACTTGAATCGCCAGACGTATGTAATCACAGAACCCAGATAGATATTAGGACCGGGTTGAAGTCTAAATCTCCCACATATTAGGTGATATCTATATTTGTAAGTGGTATTTCTACATCCCCCCTCTATTCATGTCTCTCCTTCTCTCCTCTCTCAATGTACTGAGACTGAACTATTTTGTCTGATGCCCGATGGAACTACCTGGTTTAGCTATAGGGTAGATGGGCCGTGGATTCCCTCCTTGGTCGTCACCTACCCAGTCGGTCTTTAGACAGACTTCCTTTCGTCTCTCTTTGTTGTCTCTTCCCTTATCCTCTCTTTCTCACCTCCCCTGCCCCCTCCACTAATTCTCTCTCCTTTCTCTCCTCTCCTAATGTATTGCCTATTTTTTGATGTATTGTGTAATTGTTGATCTTTTTCTTTGACATTGTTGATTCTCATGTAAAGCGCTCTGATACCTTCGGGTCTAGCCAGCGCAATATAAAACTCTTTAAATAAATAAATAAATAAATACAGTACATACCAAACCAAAGGCACTGGAATGCTGAAGGCGGTACAAGACAAGGGTACAGACAGACTGCAATTGTATCTCATTTATGGACTTTCACTGCATCAGGATATACTGTTTGCTAAAGAGGTATGTGTTCAACTCTTCCCGGAATTTGAGCCGGTTTGGAGCAGTCCTAATTGATACTGGCATCTTGTTCCAGTTCCTCAGTGCATATATGGAGAAGGCCTGTTGCCTTGTTTTTTAATGTTTACGCACTTTCCTCCAGACTGGTGGTGTCTTGGCTAGCAGGGTGCTGAGAGCCACCAGAGATGGTGAGCTTCTCAGCCAGATGCGAGCAGCTGCATACCAGATAATAGTAAGGAGTGTTAACAATACAATGGTGTGACCCTTGATATTGCTGTCACTGTTCTTTCCACTGTGGGTCAATGGGGTTCCAGTAGGGCACAGCAGTGAGTAAACGGGGCTCGGAATACTCTGTTTTGCCCTC
The DNA here is from genome assembly GCF_964263255.1 of Lissotriton vulgaris. Classification (NCBI taxonomy): domain Eukaryota; kingdom Metazoa; phylum Chordata; class Amphibia; order Caudata; family Salamandridae; genus Lissotriton; species Lissotriton vulgaris. Next base: position 163,673,855 of record NC_141689.1, read on the forward strand.
CCAGGGCCCTCCTTACTATGCTTTGCCCTCCTTACCTTTCCTGCAGCTCATCAGCAGCTAATAGAAGACTTTTTGTTGAGGGGGTAAAAACTGTGATCTGTTCAGTGGTCAAAGGGTGCATGAGGGTACTTTAATTACCCCTAGCATTTTGGTGAATTGGCATATATGAACTTCAGCAGCACAAATAATGTTTTGATAAAAAACAAACTTCTGTGAATATGGGCAGAAATTCTCCCGCCTACCTCTTGCCTACCCCCACTTTACAGCTTGAGTGTGGGTGGGTCTCACTGGTCTGGTTTATGTAACATGTTTTGTGTAACATGAAACATATTCCAAAAGTTGTTTATGGCAGCTCAAATTGGTGCTATGCTGCTCCGGTATAGGGGAGGGTGTGCGGGGGTGGGGGGAGGGTGGTTGTTTAGAGAGTTTGATTTTATTTGCATTGCCTTTCATTTTCTCCTTTTTTTAAAAAAAAAATGTGTAAAATGGTCAAAGTCAATTTTTGTCTCTTTCATGCGGCAGTTGTCTCTGGGGTTCAGAGATCTGCGCCATATGTGTAACTTTGACAAATAAAATCTATTTTTTTTTAAGTTGTTTATGGCTCCTTTTACTGTGATCTGAGGTTCTGGTGTCCAAGAAGCTCATAAGTATGATAACTTGCTGTGGAAGGGAGAGAGGGAGGCAGATGGGAAGGGGATGGATGGATGGGTGGATGGATGGGTAGACGAATGGATGGATGGATGGATGGGTTGGGTTGGGTTGGGTTGGGTTGGGTGGGTGGATGGATGGAAGGATGGATAGATGGGTGGATGGATGGGTGGGTTGGGTGGATGTATGGAGGGTGAATGGATGGAAGGAGTGGGTGAGTGAATGGATGGATGGATGGATAGATGGGTTGGTTGGATGGGTGGGTTGGGTGGATGGATGGATGGGAGGGTGGACATGGATGGGTGGATGGATGGAACGTAAGGTAGAAAAAGACATGAAGGATAGAGGGAAAGAAGTACAAAAGAGAAAGTAGAAAGTTGGAGAGAAGGAAGAAAGGTAATGTAAACGTTTCAGAATTCTCTTGCTATGACTGTGGCATTCACTTGCCTAATCCACTCGTCAAAAGCTATTGATGACATTGGTCAAAAATGGGTGTATTGTATTATATTTGTTTGCTTCTCCTGTGCCTACGAACCCTGATTTTCCCCTACACTGTCTCCACGGCAGGCAACTGTAAGAGAGCAGCTCATCGATGTCTTTGCTTGTGAAAACAGCGCTATATTCTGAGAAGAACATGTGGGTGTCTGGACTCTTCATGGCAGTCCTTGCTTCACACTGCAGAGTGACTGTGTCCAGAATGGGCGCTAGGAAGCCGCAAAGATGCTGCTCAACAAAAAGAAATATGTTTAGAGGGTAAAAGAGCATGTGTCCTTGCGGTATTCCTCTATTGATAATGTGACCTTTTAACAAGGGCTGTCATGAGCAGAAAGCAAGAAATGACAAAATTGAGCTGACGTCTCCCCGTGTCCAGTAAACAGAGTGGAATTGGAGGGCATGTTTCCTGCAGAAGCACCCTGTATTACCTAATTCATTTTTCATGAAAATAACAACAGAGTTCACCCTCCCTAATCAAAGGTGTCCCCTCCCTTGTTTTTTTCTGCTGCTGTTCACTATTTACTTTTCTTGCCCTTTGAGGTAACCGAGAACATAAGATAGCGCAACAGGTAAATTAATTATTAAATTAATAAATAGGAATAAAGGAAAAAGCAGACCATATAAAAGCAAATGATGCACACTTTAAAAAGGAAAATAGACAAACATCATCTAGGCACAGAAGAGATGTTTAAAGGCCACAGGAAATAAGAACAGCAATAGAATTATTTATCCAGTGGTGTTCAGGGCTTTATACCAGGCAATACATTGTGTGTCAGGCACCAGCAGTCACAGAATAGGAAAGAGAGCAAATTACATTTGAAAAAAAGTGTAAATCAGGGAAGATGAGAGGTTGATTGAAAAAAGAGAGAGGGAAGAAATAACCAAATTGATCAAGCTGGCAGACAAACCTTGCTTTAGCGGTGGCCAAGCTGTTCTAACCAAAGCTCACAAGATCAGGGGATTGAGCCAGGGGTGTGGAGAGGTAAAAACTCAACTTATTTACTGAATAAACTATCTTGCAGGGATCTAAGAGATAAATTGCCGAGAAGAGAAACTTCTTTTCAATAATTAATGTAGATCTATTAGATTACTTCTCACAAGTTTTTTCTCAAAATTTCATTTCATTTCTATTGAGTAATTGTGCAACACTATATTGAAAATGTCAGACTTTGCTAAACTATTGCCTTGAAATAGGTATTTCGTTTAGAATTTGTTTCTGAAAATATTATTTCAGTGAATAGTTTTTTCTCAATATATACCCCCTTACTTATTAATGATATAATATATATTTTTTAATATGAATTTTCTCAAAAATGCATTAAAAACTAACTCTAACTTGGACCCTAACCTTATCTTAAACCGAACGTCACATCCAGTGGCGACTCCTCCGCTCAGGGGGAGGAGTTTTGCCCCAACGGTTTTTAGCAGTGAAACAAAGGAAAAATAAAATTATAAAATCTTGACGTTATTATCATTTTATTTGTTTCTGCCGCATCTGCATTCGCAGAAAGGGCCAGGGCGGGGCTCTTCCGCTCTCCCTTAGCAGGAGGAGGAGTTGTGAGCACTCTGTAAAGTGTGCGTTAATGTTTGGCTCGCCGTCTCGGGCTGACTAAACAGTCATGCGCACTTTGCATGTTCTCCACCCAGGCCGCATGGAGAACATCCCCATACTCCCACTGCCTGGCTGAGCGCCGGACCATGGCGCTTAGACCAATCACAACGCTGCGTTGCAGTGTTGGGATTGGCCGAGGGGAGCCTGGGTGCTTCCTGTTCCATACCCGATGCAGAGGAGAGACTGTGAGAGACGTGGGGATAAGGTAAGGTTTTGTTTTCATATTTTAGAGTCTACTCTACTGAGCTATGCTCATGTGGTTAAGGAGGTTCAGTTTTAGACAGACCTTTCGAGAACCCAGAATCTGTCGGTAATATTGTACAGACCTGTCGTGAACCCCAAAATTGCTCAAAGCACACATGCAAGCATTGGTGTTTCACAACAAGCAATATTATGAGATATTTTTCCACAAATAATATCAGTAGCCATTGCGACCACACATATTAACCCCTTGCATGCTTGTGACGGAACCGTTCCGTCACAAGCCTCGGGTGAGCTGTGCTTGTGATGGAACGGTTCCATCACGGCCCGCTCGCCGCGCCTGCACGGTGTGAATTCCGTACCTGCGCTGACGATTTAATGGGCGGGCGGGTTCGTGACGGAACCGTTCCGTCACAAGCCTCGTGTGAGCTGTGCTTGTGATGGAACGGTTCCGTCACGGCCCGCTCGCCACGCCTGCACGGCGTGAATTCCGCGCCTGCGCTGACGATTTAATGGGCGGGCGGGTTCATGACGAAACCGTTCCGTCACAAGCACAGCTCTCCCGCGAGCCGTTACGGAGCGGTTCCGTCACAAGCACGGAACCGCCGCGCGGCCGCCCCACCCCCTTAGCGCTGCGGCAGAATAGCCGCCGCAGCGAAGGGGTTAATAAAACCTTTAACAAAATTCATAAAATGTTTAATACTGGATACACCCCAATCACATTTCATAATGCATCCTTAACCAATTAGTCTGAGCCCTTTCTATAGTATGATTAACTGAGATATATCTCAGTTTTTTTATGCCGAATCATGTAAACCCTCCTGTATTCCTTGGTGCCAGGAGGCCTGAAGTTGGACACCTGTCTTTCAGCATCACTCTAGGAATTGGTCCATCTCAGTGACCAGAGTATTTTATCCCTTTTTCTCGCACGGTGCCTATGAAGCAAGGAATGCTTTCCTCGTGCTCGACTCCTTTAAATGCTGGACAGGAGATAGAACAATGTCTCGGTTCGGATTCTAGAGAGCAGACAGAAGCTGCAGCTGTTGTGCCCTTACAGTTCCGGGAATACAGATCCATTTATATTCATTTACACTTGCAAACAGTGAAAGCAAAAATACTGCAGAGTGGAAAATCTGTTTTTAGGCTTAATAACGTGAGTAGCAAAAAAATATGTGACCGTCGAAGACGTGATTTTTAGGTCTGCATAAAGCCAGGAGGTCAACAGTAGTAAGGAATAGGCCTCTCTTCTAGGCACTAAACTCCTGTCCTGTGCATCTATGCATTAAATGCATAAACAATGACAATGATAACCCATCATGCAGCTGTCACTCAAGTGTCTTACCCTAAAGCATGAACATAGAAAAGTTCTCCAACCGGTTCCAAAACACCACACACAGCACAGAAAGTGAAAGTTAGGATGCACAAAGAAATCTCAGCCTCTGGCAATTAGTGTTAGTTATATTCCATTCCTTCATTTTAGTGTGTCTTTGCCTTTATAGACAACAGCCAACCATCCGGAAATCAGACCCCCCAGAAGGGACTGACAGGTTTTGATGAGAACTCAAGCAACATCATGCATGTTTCATGCATGTTTGATGCGGTTGAGGATTTACCTAGCGGCAGCTCTAGCAGCCCAACATAACATCCATTTGTAAAGCACACATTCACCCCCAAAGGGGCATATTGACGCTGAATAATAAATGTTTATTGTTATCCAACTCAGCAGTACTCATTTTATCGATCTCAGAAGGATGAAAGGCTGAGTGGATCTGCCGGAATTTGAACCTCTGACCAGGAGGTCAAACACAGGCCCCTACAGTGGACACATTAGTCCACTGGTCGCCAGACTCGGCTGGTTGGCTTGCGGTTGTTTGCGTTCCTGTTCAAAATAGATGTGACCTGGCAGCTCAGCTGAACTGCTGCAATTGGACCAGGACCATGGCTGATTTGCATGTGGTTGCCCCCATCTGTAATGGCGCATTATGAATAAATGTTAAGTAGGGTATGCATAGTCATTAGCAACGATTCAGAATATTTTATGCACTTCAGTTTATCAGCTTTTTGCTAATAACAGCGACAGAGTTGGCGCTGGTCTCTATCTGCCTTGAGATTGCTCTTCCCTAATAGCCATTACTAATGTCATAAGCTTGTCCCTCATGAAGGACAGAAAGGCACAAGCGTGAAGCCCCTTCCTGCCTAAAGACATTCTTATCCTTTATCCTTGCATGGCTCGATTACCAGAGGCGTTCAGAAGATGGCGGAGAACGCTGTCTCGTGCTGGCAGCTCGTGACCTCCTTCTCTGCTACCCGATTGGCTGCTGCAAAGCCTCTAGCTGCTCTGTGTTCTACTTTCAGTGTCATTGAGTGGTGTTCAAGGCTGCACGCTCTCACTCGTCCCTTGCCAAGGAGACACCCAGGGGCAGATTTACAAGCCCCTTGCGCCATTTTTGCTTAACATTTAACATGGGAAAAGTGACGCAAAAGTGGCGCAAGGGGCTTGTAAATCTGCCCCCCAGTTCCCAAGGTCAGATTGAGACAGAAAATAGGCCTGGGCACCAAAATAAAGGTGGCCCCCAATGGTGTATTAGGTAGATAAAAGGAGGTTCTAGTTTGTAAATTGAAGCAGTTTTGTTAAGACACGCTGTATAAGTGTTTTGAAAAGTATGGGAGACTGCATGCATTTGCAGTTCCTGTAGGTAATGCTTGTTTTAATTTAACCTAAATCAACATTAACAAGCATTTGCAATGCAATAGTTCTCGCATTTATGAGAGTTTGAGGTATTGGCAATGCAATAGCTTAAACTCTCGCAAATGCGTGACCTATTGCATTGAAAAATGTTTTTGTTTACTGGTACCCATACGGTGCTTTCACATTCATGGAGGCCACGCCCCTTTCTTTGGACAAGAGGAGTCTAAGGAAAGGGGTTTGGCCGACATTAAAGTTAAACCGCAGAATGGGGCGCTTTGACAAAAAAAAACATATAATTTTTTTTTGTAAAAGCGTCAATTCCACACTTTTTACTTTAATAGCAGCTGGGCACCTTTCTTTCGACGCTGCTTGTCCAAAGAAAGAGGAGTAGCCTCCATGAATGGTAAAGCGCTGTGTGGGCGCTAGTAAAAAAAACGACATTTAAAATAATAAGTAAATGCGGCTGCTATACTTAAAGCAGGCCACGCTGCCAAAATAAAGAAAGAAAGAAAGAAATAGGGCCGCTATAAGTAAAGCAGCCCACCATTAGTAAATAAAATAAAAGTGGGCGGCGTACTGCGACCTACTGGGTGAAAAAGGGGTAAATCATTAAACAAAATTGTGCTCGCAGCCAAGATAAAGCAGACCGTGTAACAAGACAAGTAAAAGGTCCCATCATTATACGAGGTAACAAATGAAGACAAGGCGGTGCCAAGGAGGGACAAAAAAGCCTAATAACTAATCGGAAGCCAGCGTTTACAAAGGACAATGATACAAGGCAATTAAAAATATGGGCGGGGAGTGGGTAGGGTTTCAAAGCCGTACTCCAATACAGCATGCCTCACAGCAACGCATGCGCTGCCCAGGCTCGATCTAAAAAATTAAATAAATAAAAAAGTAAGCATGGCCGCTATACGTAAAGCGAACTGCTCTGCTAAAATTAATCAATAAAGAAACGCGGCCGCTATAGTTAAAGCAGACCGCCATTAGTGGATACAATAAAAGCAGGCGGCGTGCTGTGACATGGTGGGTGGAATAGTTGCAAATCATTAAACAAAATAGTGCTCACATCCAAGATAAAGCAGACCATGTAACAAGACAAGTAAAAGGTCCAGTCGTTATGGGAGGTAACAAATGCAAACAAGAAAAGAGTGCTCTATGGTACAAAAAGAACCACACTTGGAGCAAAGAAAAATGCCACTGGCCTCACTCAGGTCAGTTAAGAAAGCCCTCATTCACCAACCTGGTTGATGACATGCTTCATCATCGGGCCCCACTGAAGAGGCCAAGTGCCTCTCCAGTTTGCTGCGACGCCAGGTCTACTGCGGAGCGTTTTTTTTTGTGAGTTTAGGCGTGAAGTGAAACTAATTAGTGGTGGTGAGAGATAAAAATGTCTTAAGTGTTTCAAAAATTATTTATTATTTGATCACTGAGACATAGATAAAATATAGTGATGGAAAATAGTCCAAAATTTATTGTTTGGTTATTTCCAGAAACTTTTAATATCAGTCAACATGTTTCTGCCTTAAAACGGTGTAAGTTTCCCTGGCATTCATCACGACGTAAAAGTGGACTAAACCCTGGTGGTATGAGCACCCTAAGGCTCACCCTGACCTAGGGACGTGAATGTGAAAAGTAAAAAAGTGAAAAAAATTGCAAAAGGAAAGAGCTTGCTCCTTCCCGATTACTCCTTGTTTAGGGGGCTTACCGACTTAAGGTTACAGCACTTGTATGATAAATGCGATCGACACCATGGGTCACGGGAGGGGGGTGGTAGCGTATTTGGCATACCCCCTTGACGCCAGGCACCCTCTCGGAACCTGAAACACCCTCGACCGGACCTCATCGTCGGGGTCCAGTCGAGGGTGTTTCGGGTTCCGAGAGGGTGCCTGGCATCAAGGGCGGTGTGCCAGCTCAGCCAGCTCTTCGGTCACTGCCTGATTGTCCTATAGGCCAGGCCAACCCGGCCCGTTCCTAGTTGTAAGCAGAAATACGCGTGACTTTTGAGAGTTATGAGATGGGAACAATTTTAATTTCAGCTTTTACACCAGACATGGTGCCTGAAATGAGATATCCACTACAAATCTAGGTCAGGGCAGGCTCTGATCAGGACCACACTAAACATTGATTCCGAGACAATCAGTAAAGTAATTCCTTAGCGTAGTGGGATCCTGTGATTCTATGTTTGTTGTACTCATGCCTTACTTATTCTATTAATAAATCACAACTACATGAAGTAACCAGCAAACAGCAGAGTCCAGGCATTGATGTTCTTGGGGTATTCCTGCCAATAGGATGGTTTCTACTTCTGCCAATAGGATGGCTTCTACGTCTGCCAAAAGAATCTTCCTCAGTCCAGGTATGAGATGACTGTCTGTTACTGGCAGGCGACTAGTCCATTTGCACGCTTCCTTTCACCTGTACACCTCTCCTGTAAAACTGACAACTGTGAGTCTTGCTACACGGCATGGGTAGAGTATGTCTGTGTGTTTGTTTGTGTGTGTATGCACACACATGTGTATGTTGCATATCTCCTAAGTGGCTAAGAGAGTGTGTATAAAAGAGACTCTATTGAAGAGATTGGAAACCTGGTATGAAATGTTTCGGGTTGTTTTTACCCATCTTGTGAACATGGCAACCTGTTCTGTCCCAGACCCCCACAGATGTCTGGTTGTCGGCAGTGATAAATAAAAGCTTGGGAAGAAAGCCTAAAATGATTAACTGCCAGGTTTATTGGGCTGTGTATCAACGAAAAGTAGCGTAGGTGTTACGTGGCCAAGGCATCCTCTCAAAGTCAGATAAAGTCTGGAGTCAGTTCCATATATGTCTTCTGAACTTAAAAATGAGCTTGGTCACCAGCACAAAAGAGATGTTTACCAAAAAGAGGACTTGCCATGTTTTTGATTCCCCTTGTGAACAGTTTGGATCTGGAGAGAGCACGGTGGCAACCTGCCTGAACGAAAACAATGGGCCATTGCAAGTGCTTAACTTGAGCCGGTGGTTGCAATTGGGGCCCACAAGCACCACATTTTGGGGACCAGCACTTATTTTTCCTCAACAGAATTGGACAGAGCAATAAAACAGAAGGAGGAAAAGAGCAGGAAGAGAAAGATCAAAAAACAATGACACAGGGAGATAGCAGGGAAGAAAAACAACCTCGAAAAGTGAAAAAGGGGCAGGGAGTGTATGGTGGTGTAAGAAAGAGGCATGAGGTGGAATCTAGAATATTCAGTCTTGACATTCGTCTGTGTCAGATGCGAGCATCTGACAAAAAAATGTGGGCATCAGCACTTGCTATTTTACAAATTAGGCACTAATCATAACTCAGTATGAAGAGAATCCGGCACTTGACGAGGCAGGACCGCTGGGACAGCATTGAGGTGTGTGTAGATATCGACTGGATAAAGATAGCCACTCATGTACCATGAAGACCTTGCAGCCCAGATGTCCCGAACTGACCCAAAGGCATCTATGTCCTGTCATCAGTTGGGTTGCGGAACTGCAGAGAGCAATGCAGCCTTTGAAGTCAGCTTACGTATCCCAGATCATTCTCATAAACTCACTAAGTGTGTAAAATCCTGTTTCCACCAGTTGCCTGACTAAAGAGATGCAGCGATCATGGCCCCCTTTTCCCACAACATCCCATTGACTGAAGCCCGTAGCCTTGAGCTGGCAACAGTGCGAATGATCCTCCCAGCCCTCAATGTTTGGGAACTATTGTAGTCTGGAGCTGCATGCGGAGCCTAACCCTAAATTCAATTCTGCAGTTCCAGAAGTGGATACCAGTCAAGATGTGGGTGTCACCACAAATTAAATATTCTGACCACAACAGTTCATTTTTTAGGTAAACAGTCAAAATATCGAGTTTTTAATTTCGACCTACACTTATATCGAGTTGCTAATATCGATGGGACAGAATATCGATGTCCAGAATATCGATGGCCAGAATATCGACCCTAAGGTAAGTAATATCGAAATTACTAATATCGATAGCATATATATCGATGTAAGTAATTTCGATTTACTAATATGTGTTAGAAATATAAGTTAAGTATTTAAATTAATAGTTATAATATGTGTTTAATATGTTTTTATAATTTAAAAATATATAAGAGTAAATAATATGTTTTACTACCACAGCGGGTTGTGGGTTTATAGGGGAATAGGGTGGGAAGTAATTTATTTGTAATTAAATAATTAATTTTTCAATGATTAATTTATTTTGCAATTAAATATTAATTGGCAATTATTTATTTAAATTGATTAATTGAATAATTAATTGATAATTTATGTATATTTTTAACTAAATTATGTTTTACTACCACAGCGGGTTGTGGGTTTATAGGGGAATAGGGTGGGAAGTAATTTATTTGTAATTAAATAATTATTTTTCAATTATTAATTTATTTTGCAATTAAATATTAATTGGCAATGATTTATTTTAATTGATTAATTGATTAATTAATTGATAATTTATGTGTATTTTTAACTAAATTATATGTTTTACTACTGGAGCGGGTTGTGGGTTTATAGGGGAATAGGGTGGGAAGTAATTTATTTGTAATATTAATTAATTTTGGGTAAAGGGGTATTTTTAGGGTTCAGGGTCAGTTTTCAGTTTTTGGGTAAAGGGGTATTTTTTGGGTTCAGGGTCAGTTTTCAGTTTTTGGGTAAAGGGGAATTTTTAGGGTTCAGGGTCAGTTTTCAGTTTTTGGGTAAAGGGGTATTTTTAGGGTTCAGGGTCAGTTTTCAGTTTTTGGGTAAAGGGGTATTTTTAGGGTTCAGGGTCAGTTTTCAGTTTTTGGGTAAAGGGGTATTTTTTGGGTTCAGGGTCAGTTTTCAGTTCTTTGGTAAAGGGGTATTTTTAGGGTTCAGGGTCAGTTTTCAGTTTGTGGGTAAAGGGGTATTTGTAGGGTTCAGGGTCAGTTTTCAGTTTATGGGTAAAGGGGTATTTTTAGGGTTCAGGGTCAGTTTTCAGTTTTTGGGTAAAGGGGTATTTTTAGGGTTCAGGGTCAGTTTTCAGTTTTTGGGTAAAGGGGTATTTTTAGGGTTCAGGGTCAGTTTTCAGTTTTTGGGTAAAGGGGTATTTTTAGGGTTCAGGGTCAGTTTTCAGTTTTTGGGTAAAGGGGTATTTTTTGGGTTCAGGGTCAGTTTTCAGTTCTTTGGTAAAGGGGTATTTTTAGGGTTCAGGGTCAGTTTTCAGTTTATGGGTAAAGGGGTATTTTTAGGGTTCAGGGTCAGTTTTAGGTTTTTGGGTAAAGGGGTATTTTTAGTGTTCAGGGTCAGTTTTCCCTACTGTTGCACCCACTGGAGTGGGAATAGTAATTAGTGTTAAGTAATTATATATTATATATGATTTATTAAATTTTTTTTTATTAAATATGTATTATTATTTTTTTTAACAAATATTACATATATTTAAATATGTTTAAGTAATTATTATGTATTATTTACAGTTTTTTTTATGTTATTTTAAATAAAAAAAAATCGATATATTTAACAACGATATTTTTTACATCGATATTAAATTTTCGATATTTTGGTACTTACCATGTTGTACATAGGGCGTCGATATTTTTGCTATCGATATAATTACGCCGATATTTGTGTAGGTCGAAATTCTGTCTGTCGAAATTTTGTCATAGATCCCATTTTTTAAAGGTCCATGAAGTTTGGTAACCAAGGATGGAGAAACATTACTAGTTCCTCTTCAGCATCAGCAGATCCCATGCATTCAACATTGCCTCTGGCACCACTTGAGCTTCTAAGAGGCCGCCCTAAACGATGACAGGTCCCCCGACACTGAATTTCAGATACCTGTCTTATGTGTACAGCAAAGCCTTTTGAGTTTGGGAAATTTGACATCCTGAGAGCATCTTCGTCAACGTGGATGGGAACTCCTGTTCTTTTAGCCTTGTACTTTTTTTAAAACCTTTGTTTTTTAGCCAATTTTAAGTATTATTGACCACTTAGTGTCTAAGACACTAAGAAGGTTTCTCTTTACACCAGGGACCTCTTAGAAATTAGGGCTAAGAGTAGGCATAGCTTTGAAAGTGTTACGCTGAGGCATTATGTCTGGATAATGTGCCCATTATTCACTGTAGTTTGTGAAGAGAGCCCACAGTGAAATCATTAAGAGTTCCTGAAGTGGTCTGAGAACACCTCTACCTCTTCCCTTGGGATACAACTAGCCATAAAGCATCATGTGATTTGTATATGGCGACCTATTGTGAAAGTGCTATAGCCATTAATGGGGCAGTATGTCAGCCTGGGGTGCCAGTACAGGATCTTTTTTACTTTGTTTATTTTTTTAAGTGCCCTACTTTCCAGTATGCAAAGAAAATGCTTTTATTTCTATAGATGTAGCCCTGACTGAACATTGAGGTTGTTAGGTGTAATTACTTATGCAGAGCAGTACCAGAGTAACAAATCCTCAGCTACCCCTGGGGGTTAACGCTGACTGCTCGGGCTCGCTCTCTGTGGAGGGCCACGAGGCCCAGGCAGTAAGGTAGATAACCCATTGTGGTACAATATTGCATGTCTTGGGACACCAGTGGTAAACTACAGTACCCATCACAGCTACTACCCAGTAACCACTCTCTGTCCCAGGAGCAACAAGCGCCCAGATACCCCTAGGGGTGACAGTGTTGCACTTTACAAATGCTGATTGGTTGATTGATTGGTTGATTGATTGATTGATTAAGTGGATTACAGCTGGAACACATTGCTCATAAGGGCTTTTAGTCAGGTGGCAGAGCTAAGGTAAGATTTCTCCAAGTTCAAAGGACAGCAGCTCACCCACCAGACCCCATTGCTTTCCTGCTGGTGCTAAGCAGGGCCTTGAAGCAGTGGTGACTCAACAACCCGGGTGGTGGGGCAGCACCTGGGAGCCGCCACATGATGCCTCTGACTGTTGCTCCCATCTGTTGTGTATTTCGCAGTGTTGCTAATAACACACTACAGTGTCTTTATGAACAGTGCCAGTGCACGGGGCAGCCCTCTCGGCCGCCCAAGGATCCGTAGCCAATGACATGGAAACGAGGGGGCTGAGCCACAATCCATCCACAGAGTGTCTTTAAGTACATGCCGCTCTGTAGGTGGATGTCTGGATTGCACGTGGCAGGGTGCACTTCGGTTACGCCCCCTCAAACGAGGTCTATATATATTATTTAGCAGAGATGCTGTGCATGCCTCTAGCAGGCAGGCCTCTTTCTCCTGTTCATCCTGCCCTTGCTGCTCTGTCTGGCTCCTCGTTGACAGCACAGGATTCCTGCCCGGCTGCTGCCATGGAATGCAATCAAAGCAAAGTACCCCCATTAGCAATAGATATACAATTAGTCAAATCCTCACGGCATGAACACAAATAATGTGCGCCAATAAATCTTTTTCAAGACTTCAATATTATTTAAGGGGGTGGGGGAAGTAGATTAGCAAGATGATTTCCTTTTTAAAGATATATGTTCCCAAAGTTTAGCAGTTCTTTCCGGAAAATGTATTAAAATTTCCCGGGGCGGGAGATACACCTCCATTTTCCTCACATTAAATGTCACCAACGTATTTCTACCTCAATATAGACGGGAACTACTTTTTGTGAAACCACCATCAGGGCTTATATCCAAAGCATGCGCAAACATGCAACTCACCCCACATTCTCTCTCGGCAATGCTCAAGAACAGAGATTAGAACCAGTTTGTGGTTTTCAACGGCGTAGCCATTTTATTCATATCATATCAACATTTAAAATAGCTTGTCAGCGAAGTCCGTCAAAGGACCAGTATGCTTAAAGAAAACAGTTGTTTCATTGATATCAAAAAGTAAGATGGAAGCTGAATACCCACATCAAGTATCATATTTCAAATTCAAAGAACATCCCGCACACATTGCTGTGAGATCCGCTGTGCGCCGAGTGCCAGCAGGCCCTACCTTGCAACAGCCTTCCACAGGTTCCACCCAGGGCATCCATGCACCCTTCCTAAAGGGAATTTAATGCAAAATCATTGGGACAACTTCACTAGATCTCCATCTCCTCCAACCCCAGAGAACAACCACATACTTAAAAACAGGGCACCGTATAGCGCATTGGCCCACCGGGATACCTGAACACAGGTGTAATCTCCAAAGTTCCAAAACCTGGCATCGCAGGTAGGGCAGGGGAGTCCCTGGACCAGGCATGGGCGGAAAATCCGTTCCGCTCGCAAATTTTGCGGATTTTCGGTAAATTCACGATCCGCGTGATTCGCGAATTTCCCGCAAAATCCGCAAATTCGCACGCAGCGGATTTTTTTTTCTTGGTGATACAATTTTGCGGCGTGCGGCGTTCACTTACCGTCATTCAGCGTTTGCCGAGTAGTTTTTCTCGATATTTTTGTGAGTGCTGTGCCATTTTGGATCTTGCTGCGGGATCCCACGGGAGTTTGGCGACGCATCGCAAGAGTTCGCAATTGCGAACATGTAGGTGCGGCGGGCAACAACAATCTCGCGCTCGCGAAATTACAAAATTTGCAATTCTGCACAAGAAATCCACTAGCAAGCAGCATAGACCTACTGAAAATGATGATTTTTATCAGAATAACTCCTCAGGTTGACATTTGCCTGCACTTTTTGGGATTTGAGGCCTTTTGACTCTCTTTGGATCAATTTTGGATTAGAAATCAACTTTCATAAGTAAGTTTGTTTGGGGCATTACAGTTGCTGTTCTGCAGAAAGCACTCATCAGGTGCAAAAGTTCACTCATCATTAGTAACCATTCACTGTAGTACTTCCTGAGGGCCCCCTCCAGAGTTCAGTTGCCTATGTTTGTTTGGGGCAATACAGTTGCTGCTCTGCAGAAAAACGAATTTTCAAAAATGAAAGCACCCAGCAGGTGCAAAAGTTTAAACTCATCATTAGTAATAGTAACCATTCCCTGTAGTGCTTCCTGACTGGGGCCCCTCCAGAGTTCAGTTGCTAGTTGCAACAATTGTATGACCCTGCTCTGACCCTCACAGCAGGCTCATAGAATAGCTACAAGTAGGCCACAAAGGTCCTGGAAAAAAAAAGTTGCACTGCAACAGAAAGCAAATTACAGATAAGGAAGCAGGTGCCAGACTAGAATTTTAAAACAGTGACACATTAATAAACCAACCCCAAATTAATTCATGTCAGTTGAAGCAGGGCAGGTGTGCTTGCTTTCCCCCCCCCATAATCTACAGTGATGATGAACCAGAGGGTGGCATTGATGTACCAGAGGGTGGCATGGGTGAAACAGAGGGTGGCAGTGGTTAAACAGAGGGTGCTGGGAACCTGTGATGATGAACCAGACGTAGAAACAACATAGTCGCGACCGTTGCGAGCCGACAAGTAAGTTCGCAATTGCGAACTGGTACCAAACCCTCGCGAACTGGCAGAAACCCTTGCGAACACAAAAAAAACGCAAATTCGCGAGAATTCACGGATTTTGCGGATTGCGAGTTCGCAAATTCGCGAACGCCAGGTTCGCAAAATTCACCCATGCTTACCCTGGACCACCAGCAGGTCAAGACCCCCTCCTGCCTGCTCGGTGCCAACACAAATCATACCCCGTCAAGGGGGCGGTCCAGTCGTCCGAATCAGAATTCTTGTGTATCCCCTTTATTATCTGCCAGGGACCCCGTTAGCTCACTGACGAGCGACGGCTGATCCTGGCCCTCATCACCAGTCGCGATGAAAGGGACAAAGAGTAGGCTCTATTTGGCCTGCTGACTTACATAGTCCCGCGGCTTCGTTGCGCCTACTGATGACTTCGCCGGGCGACAACACTCCGTTTCCACTTTCTGTGCCAACCAGGGGGCTCCAGCTAAGGACTAAGGGCGCCTCTCCCCTAGGTACTGGGGGTGCCTGCTCATTAATGCCTGGGCACCCCTTTATTTGCAGAGGGTTGAAAATGCTTTTCTATGGTCTAGGCCTGTATGGAATAACTTTAGAGTGGTTTGGATGAATCACCCCTTCCCATGTATTTATCCCAAGTGTGTTTGCTCTATGTCACATTCAGTTGTGTGTACGGGTACACAAGATTATGGGACGCCTGTGGTCGACACAGCACTCATCAGCAGAGGAAGCAAAGTAAGTAAAGTTCAAACAAATTCGCTTTTCGCTCTGCATTTGTGCATGAGTGTGAGTGAGAATGAGTGTGAATCTGTGTGTGAGTGCGTGAAAGTAAGTGTGAGTGAGAGTGTCTAGGTGGGGGTGAGTTTAAATAAATGTGTGAACAATTATGAATGCTTGAGAATAATTTGGGGAAGGAAGAGGCAGATTAAGTATGCGTGAGTGGGAGTATGTAAGTGGAATTGAGGTACAGTGAGTGGGATTAAATGAGAATGGATGAGATTAAGTGACTGACTGAGTAGGTAACAGTGTGGATGAATGACAGTGTGAAAGAGTGACTGAGTGTAATTGAGGGAGTGTGAGTAAGTGACTGTGAGTGAGTGAGTGAGTGGAAGGAGTATAAATGTGAGAAGCAATGAGCTTCAGAATGAGTGAGGGAGTGAGTACGAGTGAGGGCCTGTGCTATTCTTAGCTGTGTGCTGTTGACTCCGGCATACATACTACAGTTAATTCTTGGTTCATGGAGGTACCCATAGCAACATCCTGGCATTGGCATCTTTTATTGGACGGGAATTTTAGGCATAAACGATTCTTATATAAAATTAGAGGACCTGCCAAACAAGGCAGTTGTGGTAAAATGTCAGTGTTGGCACAAAAGAAGTAATCCCTAAACTATCCTAAAAAATCGAGCCTTGCTCGCTCGAATTTCGGGCAATTTTTACACCCCAACAATTTCAAAAATGTCTAATCGTCTCAGGCTATTAATGCATAAAGGCCAGTTAAATCATTGTTATCACAAAGGGACACGTGGGGGTGCCAGGTTGCTAAAATGGCTTCAAAAATAGACGTGCTTGCTAGGAGACAGGGAATTCTCAAACAGCAAAATGTCATCTTGCTTGGGGCTCTGAAACCCCTTCTCCAGCACTGTAGCTTCAATGATCCAGTTGTGCGGAAACTCGACCACTATAATTGCACAGAATTAAAGAGCACACGTTACTAGCACGGGAAGAACTGCTCTTAAGCCTGCTGTGAAGTGACATCACACTCCCTGTGCCCGCTGCGTCTGAGTAATACCAGCCTTATGCGCCTTGACGTAGCAGCTCGCGTTTCTAGGTCAGCGTCGCTGCGGCTTTCCACAGGGAACAGGCGCGCTAGTCCCTCTGCAATGGCAGCAAATGGACTTTTGCCTTTTGTCTGAATTCCACTATTGATTTTTTCCCTTTGTGCCACACGAAAAAGCATCAGAATCCAGATGGACCAATCAGCAGCGAGTGCGGCTTTAACAGCATGTGCCCCACGGGCATCTCTTTCGGGGGCATTATGCTGCCGCTCGCGCCAGTGACTACAGCGGGACCAGAGAAAGGAAGGGAAAGAAACGCCGCCATGTGACGCCGACCTGCAAAGCCAACAAGGAGCTGCCGGGCACTTAATGGGATTCATTTCCCAAAAGCTTGCGAGCGAGTTTTCACTGGGCTTTGGTCTCGATGTTCTACCGTCCTGAACAAACACACGGTGCTGCTTTTTTTTTCAAATGATTGACGGCACTTTTCACTTTGCATTCCAGGACTAGTAACAATAAGTGTTTTTTTTCTTTTCCACATCTGCATGAAAACTGCCATCTTTGCACGAATTTATTCAGACTGTATATCCATGATTTACCGCTATCAAAACGTTTCTGCATAACAATTTGCATTAAACAGAAAATCAATCTGACATCGCCATGTTGGGCAGAAATGCTGTTTCCATCTTATTTGACATTGCGAGATTCTGTAGGGTGATGTTGATTCGGGAGTGGGGGCGGGGGGGGGGGGGGGTGGGGGGGGGGTCGCAGATGGCGTAGGGATGCTAACACCTGATATGTCCCGGTTTTCAGAATATCTCTGGCGTGAAATGCCTCTGTGCATAGAAAGATCCAGAAAAAGGTAAACCTGTATAAAAAAATCTGTATAAACTTAGCATTCTGCATATCATTTATGGCCACATGTTTGGCCGTTTTAAGTGGTTGCAAGCAGAGATTCGGGCTGTCTGTGAAAGCCAAAGAGGGGTGTAGTGTGTATTAGCCCTATTTTGTGAGTCTGTAACCTTTTACTGACTCATAAAACAGGGTTTGTGAGTGAATGGGCATGCCAAGGGCATTCCTTTTTAATGGCGAGTTACAGCGGCATGTATGATTGTTTTACAACCGTAATGTGGTAGCAACAAAATCACATTTTACACCCTACTTAAACCCTCCCAAACAGGAAGGGGTCCCCAGGAGACCCTGAGAGTAGGCAGTTGTCCCAGGGACCACTGCCTGCTCTTAAAAAATTAAACTTAATTTTTCAATATTAACACATCTTGTTTTCTTGAAGGAAAACGGGCTGCTTTAAAAAAATACAAAGGTGCTTTATATAAAAAAGCAAACGCAGACAAGGAGGTCTGTGATCTCAAGCAGGCCACCATCCCTGCGTTATTGCCCATTCCAGATGGGTTGCAAATTGTGACCAGCCTCATTAATATTGATGAGGAAGGTCATTTGCGTCCCTATTGGGAATCGTAAAATGTGTCTGAGACACATTAGTACATTTTCTTTTGCAAATTGTGAGTCGCAAAAGGAAATAGTCAGACATTTGGGCCTGAGAGCGTCAACCTGCGGGGGAGACATCTGCATACATTTCCCCCTTGACTGAATCCCATTAGCAATGGTGGCCAGCTGCAATTTAGACAGGTGGGGCAGCAGGCACACTGACAGGTACTAAAAAAACCGAATAACAACCATTTGCAATGCAATAGGTCTCGCATTAGGAAAGTGTGAGCTATTGGTATTGTAAATGACAATTTTTTTTAATATGTGTTGGCTTTGAAAATATATAAATTAATAGCATTGTTATTCCCAAAGCCAATAGCTTACACTTTCCTAATGCGAGTCCTATTGGCTATGGCAATGCTTGTTGGTAGCAAGCAAGGACAGTGCTGTTGTGGTGCTGAGTGATGATGTGGTTGGGCTGAGTGATGCGTTGGTGTCCCAGAGTGATGTGGTGGTGTCCCTGAGTGATGTGGTGGTGTCCCAAAGTGATGTGGTGGTGTCCCCGAGTGATGTGGTGGTGTCCCCGAGTGATGTGGTGGTGTCCCTGAGTGATGTGGTGGTGTTTCTGAGTGATGGAGGGTGTAGTTGGAGGGTGGAGTTGGAGTCGGAGTGTGGAGTTGGAGGGTGGAGTTGGAGTTGGAGGGTGGAGTTGGAGTTGGAGGGTGGAGTTGGAGTTGGAGGGTGGAGTTGGAGTTGGAGGATGGAGTTGGAGTTGGAGGGTGGAGGTGGAGTTGGAGTTGGAGAGTGGAGTTGGAGGGTGGAGTTGGAGGGTGGAGTTGGAGGGTGGAGTTGGAGTTGGAGGGTGGAGTTGGAGTTGGAGGGTGGAGTTGGAGTTGGAGGGTGGAGTTGGAGAGTTGGAGAGTGGAGTTGGAGGGTGGAGTTGGAGGGTGGAGTTGGAGTTGGAGGGTGGAGTTGGAGTTGAAGGGTCGAGTTGGAGGGTGGAGTTGGAGGGTGCAGGATGGAGTTGGAGGGTGGAATTGGAGGGTGAAGTTGGAGTTGGAGGGTGGAGTTGGAGTGTGGAGGGTGGAGTTGGAGGGTGGAGTTGGAGTTGGAGGGTGGCGTTGGATTTGGAGGGTGGAGTTGAAGTTGAAGGGTCGAGTTGGAGGGTGGAGTCGGAGGGTGCAGGATGGAGTCGGAGGGTGGAGTTGGAGGGTGAAGTTGGAGTTGGAGGGTGGAGCTGGACGGTGAAGTTGGAGGGTGAAGTTGGAGTTGTAGGGGGGAGTTGGAGGGTGGAGTTGGAGGGTGGAGTTGGAGTTGGAGGGTGGAGTTGGAGGGTGGAGTTGGAGAGTGGAGTTGGAGAGTGGAGTTGGAGGGTGGAGTTGGAGGGTGGAGTTGGAGGGTGGAGTTGGAGTTGGAGGGTGGAGTTGGAGGGTGGAGTTGGAGTTGAAGGGTCGAGTTGGAGGGTGGAGTTGGAGGGTGCAGGATGGAGTTGGAGGGCGGAGTTGGAGGGTGGAGTTGGAGGGTGAAGTTGGAGTTGGAGGGTGGAGTTGGAGTGTGGAGGGTGGAGTTGGAGTTGGATTTGGAGGGTGGAGTTGGAGGGTGGAGTTGGAGTTGGAGGGTGGAGCTGGACGGTGAAGTTATGTTATGTTATGTTAATGACATTTATTAGGCGCAACAGCTGCCCCAGCGAAGGGGCGTCCTGGCGCCTGATCATATGCAACAACACAACAGATCAGAGCTGACAGAGGGGGATATTAGCCTACAGAGATGAACAAGTGGGTTTTGATGGCCCTTCTAAAAAGGGTCAAGCTGTTGAGGGCCCGAATGTGAACAGGAAGGGAATTCCATAAATCTGCCGCCAGCACGCGGAAGGAACGTCCTCCCATCCTGCTAAGCCTGAACCTAGGCTTGTTCGCCAGATACTGGGCTTCGGATCTGAGGGATCGCGTGGGGACATAAGAAGAAATAAGGCCTGTCAAGGCCGGAGGAGAAGAAAGCTTTAAGATCTTAAATGCCAGACAGAGAACCTTGAATTTGATTCTCTGTCTGACCGGAAGCCAGTGCAGAGAGGCTAAGACAGGAGAGACAGAACATCGTCTCGGAAGACCTACAATGGCCCGTGCAGCAGCATTCTGCACCCTCTGGAGCCTCGTCGCCTCAGCCTGATTGACTCCAAGGAGCAAGGCACTCCCGTAGTCTATCCGTGAGAGGATAGAGGCCTGAACCACCAGTTGACGTGTGGGAGGGTCGAAAAATTTGAGAACTGGTCTAAGTCCTCGCAGAATGCCATAGCAGGTGGCTGCTGTCTTCTTTGTATGGCTGGCAAAGGAAAGGTTAGAATCCAGCCATACCCCCAGATTTTTTACTTCGTCCACTGGAATAGGCATCGCCCCCAGTTCGAGAGGCCACCACTGGTCTCCCCAGAGTTCCGCCTGCTTCCCCACAATCAGGACCTCGGTCTTTTTTGCATTAAGCTGTAAGCAGTTGTTACGCATCCAGCTAGCCACAGCTATCAGTCCTGCCCGGAATCTGGGCGCAGTCACCTCAGGGTCCCCACTAAGTGTCACCGCCAGCTGCGTGTCGTCGGCATACGATGTCATCGTAAGGCCATATTGCCTGACGACAGCAGCCAGCGGTTTCACATACAAATTGAATAATGTGGGGCTGAGGGCAGAGCCCTGAGGGACTCCCAGTTCCAGAGAATGGCACGAGGACTGGCCAGGTGGAATGGCTACTTTAAAAGACCGGTCCGAGAGGAATGAGCGGAACCACTTAAGAGCCTTCCCGACAATCCCCACTTCCTCCAGACGCCGCAGCAAAATATCATGAGACACCGTGTCGAACGCGGCGCTCAGGTCTAACAATAGGAGCGCCGCGGTCTGCCCCGCGTCTAGCACTGATCGCAAGTGCTCAATCATAAAGAGCAAAGCCGTTTCAGTGCTATGTTGAGCACGAAACCCATTTTGAGTCTCGTCAAGGATGTTGTTACGCGAGTTGGAGGGTGAAGTTGGAGTTGTAGGGGGGAGTTGGAGGGTGGAGTTGAAGTTGGAGGTTGGAGTTGGAGGGTGGAGTTGGAGGGTGGAGTTGGATGGTGGAGGGTGGAGTTGGAGGGAGAGTTGGAGGGTGGAGTTGGAGTTGGAGGGTAGAGAGGGAGGTGGAGTTGGAGGGTGGAGTTTGAGGGTGGAGTTGGAGTTGGAGGGTGGAGTTGGAGAGTGGAGTTGGAGGGTGGAGGGTGGAGGGTGGAGTTAGAGGGTGGAGTTGGAGTTGGAGGGTGGGGGATGGAGTTGGAGGGTGGAGTTGGACGGTGGAGTTGGAGGGTGGAGTTGGAGTTGGAGGGTGGAGTTGGAGTTGGAGGGTGAAGTTGGAGTTGGAGGGTGGAGTTGGATGGTGGAGTTGCAGGATGGAGTTGCAGGGTGGAGTTGCAGGGTGGAGTTGCATTCAGTAAAACAAAAAATAAAAAACGCATCTAACACGAAGAAGCTTAATTAGTGGTGTGCCACAATTTCTGTACGCAGTTTATGGCAAGCACGTGGGTCTGCAAAGGGCATCGGGGGATACAACAGGACAGAGAATCCTCCTGTCCATTTAAAAAAGTGCTTGCTCTGCAAGTAAAACGAAATGTAAGCCCTTTAATCCTACACAACAGAAAGTCTATGTGAAATTGTGCCTGCATTTAGAGCACTTCCATAATGGGTGCATGGTCTTCCCTGGTCAGTCACCTGTTCTTTACATTTTAAGAAAATTTAGCAATGTCCTTTAAAAGAGCAGCTATCTAATGAAAAACTGTTGGTGAATTAAATGTTCTACATGCCTCACTCAAAGTATAAGTGGACCACTCCCGTCAATACATCTTTAGTTAACATACGAGGCTGGAGATGGACGTGCTGTGTCTAAGAAATACTGTGTGCGTATATGCGTGTTGGAGTGATGCACACGGCATGAACTGACCCTCTGGAGAGATGTCCTATTACCGTCTAGTCCGATGCCTCTATAGCTTCATAGCTCTCAAGTGGCACCAGGTCATGTGCAAAACCTTTAATCGGTCATACTTTTTAACCGAAAGCACGAGCACGTAGGCGCACTTTAATAATGTACACAAAACTAGAATGCAGAGGGGTTGATTAACAGGGTGAAAGTATCAGTTATGGGTATCGGGGCACTTGCACGGAGCGACAGCAGAAGTGCACAGAGGTGAGTCGCTGTACTGCTGCGCACACACACACGAGTAAGGGATGTGTACAGCAGTACTTCTTCCCTGGGCAGGAGAAAAGAGCTCAAAGTACCAGCGGCTGGAGAGTTGCATCGGCCGTATGCGAGATGCCATCTTGAGTAGCTACCAACTGAAGAATGTGGACGACGGCACTTAACGGCGAACGAATGCCCTGGTGCACTGGATCTTTGTTGTGTTGCCTCATTTAAAACACAACAAAATCATCATCAGTAACGAGCATGACAGAGAGGCAGTGGCTGCGAGACGCGTTCTGTGGAGGGGAAGTGGCGAGCAAGACAGATGCAGAGCAAGCCAGCGATGCGGAGGGGGCTGGGGATGGCTGGCTGGGGAGGGCCTAGGCGCAGTGTGGGAGGAGGGGGCTGGAGACTTGAGACACGGCCAGACCAACGCGAGAGCAGGGAAAAACACTGTATAGGGAGAGAAGGGCATTCCTTTGAAGTCTGATGTGGCGGGCAGGGGAGCAGCAGTCTTTGAAGTATGATGGGGAGGAGCGGGGGAGCGGCAGCTTTGAAGTCTGATGCGAGGCACAGATAAATGGTGGTTTGTGACGTGGCTGGTTTGTGCATGAGCCTGTCTCACATGAACTGTGGCTAATCCGCAGTTTTGTTAGAGTTTTCGGACTGCTTACTAGAATCTCGACAAACAAGCATTGCTAAAGCAATCTTTAGGTCGAGACCTAAAAATACAGCAGTGCCCTTAAGCTCAAAGCTCTGAATTGTGGCCCATTTTAAACTGTGTTTTAAACAGGCCACAATTGAGAGCACTGGAGTTGAGAATGAAGGCACTGCAAGCTTCTCACAGTTCCTTTCAGAGAATTAAAGCAACTTGAGAGTGAAAAGAATAACAAGATTTGCTTACCGGTTGCCTCATGCTCCTCTTCATCTCGGCAGCACAGGATTCCATAACCCAGCAAGAAACTTCACTCTACCAATCCAGATGTCTCTCTAGCAGCTTGAGAGAAGAACCAGGATTGGCTGGAGCGCGCTGGAGAAATTCTACTCAAAGCACAGTGGTTCTGTGGTTGCCTTCCACCCAGCTGTCTGAGACAGATTGGGGGGAGTGTTTAAAGGGCGCATTTCCGGCTGGCCACGTCAATACAGTCAGCCAAAGTGACATGCACACTTTGAACCTGAAAGGCACACTGTTCCTCCGTGCCGCTGACCCACCCCCAGACTCGCCTTTTGCCAGAGCAAAAAATAATATGGTAATAAATGTGTTTCATTACCACTTTATTTTTCATGTTTCCTGCTCTCCAGCAGAGGGGTGAGGCTCCTAAGCTCTCATGGAGACTACACCGCTGCCCATTAGAATGAAAATTGTTTCCCTAGACAGGGATCCAGGGAAACCTTGTCCCAGTGTGGGTAGGGCTTACATCGCGAGCTTCAAAAACTTTGCTAGAGGTAAAAAAATAATATTTGCAAAGCCCTCACAGATTGCAACAAATTCCATGAGCAATGTGGTGGGTTTTCCCATGCAACACCCGTGGAATTTGCAGGTGCCCCAGATTAACAAAGTGATGTAATCCTCGTGAAGCATCAAATCTTTATGCCTCCTGAGGTGAGGCGTAACGAGGAGAAATATGTGAATTTTTCGATTTTTCCCTCTTTCCATGTGCACTGCATTCTGTGGGAGGGGCCCACATTTTAGGAAAAACTGGCATACAATAATACCCTTCATTTCGGAATTTAAATTTTGCTGGTAACTTTTAACTCTTGACTTAATTGGGATTTCAACCTTAAGTACTAAAGCTTAGCAGCCACGTGGGTCTGGACACAGTGACCATCAGCATCATTAACACTTGCCTAAACTTCACCTGTGATTTCACAGGTTGTGTTTGATACTACAAGGAGTAAAGATCCTGAAACCCCACATAAATGGCTAAAAACACACTAGTTATGCCCTTTAAATATTTATTCAGCAGATTCAGTCTTACCACTAGCCAATGGTATGCTCCCTTGATGGGCTAGGACAATGATATAAGTGGTGGTCCTCTGGCCTTGAGCAATCTTCTGCAACTCTAAGGCAGTGAAACATGTTGGTTTTTCAGTAACAAAGGTCTTAACATGCCCAGAATTTTGATAACCATGTTCTAGGTGACATGGAAATACATTTACCAGCTTACACCACCATAGACACAGTTGTAGTTTTGACTGTGGACAACATTAGTGCACTTCCATTCACGGAGGACTGGTGACGCCTTTATGGGTGCATCAAACACCCCCCAGACTCGCAAAGGAAAGAATAATCTATCACTACTGGGGCATCCTCGAGCTAGGGCTAGGACCATAAGATCTGGAATTCTATACATCAACTCAAAGCGGTCCAGATAACCCCCAACCAGTAGGCCTTGTCATTTAGGGGCATTTTAGCAACAACTTGCGATAATTATCGCAAACCGCGCTTAGCCCGTTTTTTTTATCGTCTCTGATAGCTGGATTTTATTACGGCAATAAGCAGTATTACCAACGTTAATCTCCAAAGCAAATTAATAATCCAGTGACCGCGGCAAATCCCATCTATAGCGTGAGATTTCCAGCGACAAAAATCCTATCGCTCAGGAAAATCTTGCTAATAGGCAGGTGGGGACTTAGCCGTAGATTCCACCTCCCATTGATTATTATGGCTAAGTCAGGTTTTTATCTGGTGTAAAATCCTGACACTAATCGCGGTTAGTGTGCGTTTTTTTATTGCGTCGTGGGTATTGCTAATAAGCGATAGCTGTGTTAGCGATTGCTTTCAGTCGCTACCCGTTAGGGTACGCCCACTTTGCATGTCATTAGAGATAAATATCGCTGACATGCAAAGAGGGTTCCAAACCGGTCGCTATCGCCTGGAAGCTGTAGCTAACTGCTCTTAGCAACAACTTGGTAATTGGGCGATAAAAAAATCTCTGCTTTATCGCCAAAAAGTGCTGCTAAAGCGATGATAACGCCTTTGCTATTATACCCCTATGTCTTTTCCCTAGGTCATCTGTACCACATTGAAGAGGGCACCAATGATGAGAAGCCCGGGGTACAGAACCCACAGGAGCGCTAGGCGTACTGGTAGCTCGTGTGATGTGGCGCGTTTACATCATCAGCATCCATAGGTGACAAAGCACAAGTTCAAGCCATTCCTCGCCACGTAGGCAGGGAGGACTTGGAAAAGATTACTGGCACAATAGCCTTTTTTTACGTATTGGGAATTCTGTAGTGATTGGAATCTAATATAAAGCAGGCATTGGGAACAAAATACCCAATTGTGGGAGAAATAGACATATTTTGACCCTTCTCTATTGGTCCACGTGCATCGATAGTGTTACACTGTCTAATTTCCTAACATATGATTGGGAAAGATGCCGGGTCTTTTCAGCTTGGTAAGTTCTTAACTTTGGAAAGTTAGCACAGCCTTTACTTATGACTAGGATCTCACAGGTGAGAGGCATCATAGCGATGCTTCTTCTGTGAGGATAGTGCTTAATTTGTAAAAAGAAAAAAAGTATGTGCCAGGGCGCTGACAGGAGGCCCATAGAGCTTCTTCCACACATTGCCCTGCTATGCTGCAAGTGATAGTAACATCACAACTACTAACCATCACAAGTGAGACAATTTGGACCATTTCATTCCCCAAAGCTATAGCAATGGCTTGGGCGGAAGGTAATAGTCATTTTTAATGAATATAGCATAAATAACGAACTGCTTTTGTGGTCTTCTCTAAATGTGCTAGACAGCGCCACCTTGTGGCAGGCTGTCACAGGCGCAGGTGCTAACATTTAACGGGTCCATTAGGATGTCGGTTGGATTTTGTCCGTCCTCCACCACAACAGCAAACGGGCCTGCCCGCAAGAGGTGCCGCGGTTCCGCAATGGCAATTAGGATGCCACGGTCGCGGTGGCATCCTGCATACATTGCGGTGCTGTAAGTAGCATCTGCCACAATGCAATATGTGCATGTTGTGCATTGACATGCACAACGTGACAAGCACCACACTGTGCCTGCCACCTTGTCCATGCCAATGTTGGGGGGTACCATAGCTACCCCCCAAGTGCAGTCCCCTACCTCTGCCACTCCCCTGGGGGCCCGCAATGGGCCCCCGAAGTGAAAACCGCATGCCTTTCCATGGCGGAGTCTCCATGGAAAGGCATTGAAATGCCACATGCTAATATGGATCGCGGTACCCCCGCCATGCTAATGGGGGGGGGGGGTGGTAAAAGGCCATCCTGTGGGGCGTGCTGGCGGGCGATCGATCCACCCGCCACACTAATGGGCCCCTAAGTGCCAGTCTACAACACTGGAAAACACCACCTCAAATAAAGCACTGGCAGGACAGAGGACAGCCAGCTAGGTAACTATTGTATACACATTAATACCTATAAAAGGGCATGCAAATTATATTTCTGAGCTGCTACAGATCAAGATGTGGGGCATGGCTTCTCTATTCAAAAGAACGGAACAGCAACAGGCGCTACTGGACAACCAGCATGGGACAGGAACAAGAGATTTTATTGGAGAAAATGGTGTGAACTGAACAAAAAAGTATCAGTGCATTCCAAAAGTGTTGCAATAGAAACATCGGCATATTAAAATAAGAAGGGCAGATGATTCAAGACCTGTACCTGGTAGGACACAGCAGGAGGTGCTAGGACATATAAACGCAAAGTACCTCATATTGGTCTCCCTTTGGAGGTTTACTGGAGAATAAGCGATCGCAGACCAATTAAAAGTAAAAAGGTATTGTGATGCTAGGTCTATTGCCCTGAAAGGGTTGGGTAGGTCGGTATGAGAGTATAGTCGGAAGTCACACTTGCTAGCCCTGGCTTTGGCTTACCTCGTGAGAAATAAACTATCCCTTCGAGTATGATCAGGGCAAGTAATACAATAATACGACAAACCTTTGAATCTCACAATAGTTGCTTCACATACACTAAACTCCCACTGTACTCCTAGAAATGATCTATTATGCCACTCCAAATTTATCACAAATATTTAAAATACTTGCATACAATTTTCATGTATTTAAAAGTCACAAAATATATATGACGCAATCTTTTTTTATAGAAACGCAGTTTACATAAAATACATTAAAATTACATCGCACAATACAACATTTCAAAAAAAAGACAGAAGAACATTTGACAGTACACTTTGTCATTCATATATCGTTCGAGACAATTAAATGACTAGGCCGTGAGGCACTAAATCTTACAACAGCTACAGAGCCAAGTATTCCCATGGATTATGCCAAAAATTGCGTTGACGCGTTTCGATGGTTTCTGTTAATGTTCCATCTTTTTCAAGACCATAGTGAATTCAAGTCTCTCTGTTATATAGCCACTGTAACCATCCTGATGAAGGAAGGTACCATTCCCCTACTGTTATTCAGCACAATAGTTTGAACCGTGCGTCAACCCTTCTTGTCACTGCTGTGTTTTCTTTCAATTTAATACACATCTCTTTCAGGTCTGGGCTCGCGGCCGACTCTCACGGATTACTCAATGTATACATCACTTGTCTTAAGAGCGTCGTGGACCCTTTCACCTTTAATAGTCTTGACTTCATGCTCGGCAGAAATTCTTCGTATAAATGGGCTCTTAACCACTCCCATATAACAGCTGAGGGACCGAAGATTACCAGCCTCGATAGCGTGTAGCAATAATTAGCTTCGATTCAGCAGAATGTCGGGGCCATGTACATAATGCCTTTGGCATTGTGTTAATTTGGAGTGGCATCATAGATAATTTCTAAGAGTACAATGGGAGTTTAATGTATGTGAAGCAACTATTGCGAGATTCAAAGGTTTGTCGTATTATTAAATTACTTGTCCTAGTTCGAAATAATTTTATTGAGTTTTCAAAAAGAGACATAAAAAGACAATTAAATTACTTGTCCTGATCATACTCTAAGGGATGGTTTATTTCTAACCTAATAAATAGTACTCCAGTCCCTTTGTGTTTTGAAGGGGTCTCTCTCTCTCTATTTTTATATACTTTGGCTTACTTGACCAGAGAAGCAGCCATGAGATTTGATAGGTTTAAAATCAGTAGAGTGGCTCAAAGTTTTTCGCTGGAGCTCGCCGCGAGTGCGGCTAATGCTGGGAGTGCTAAATACAATCGCTGCCAGGCCTTGATTCCACCTGACGCCTCTTTCGTCCATCAGTCTACACTCCCTATGTTTTTAATCCCTCTTTAACAGGTTCTTCTTACTCCCTGTTTTTTTGTCTCTTTGGCTGTGTTTCCCTACCTCCACCCTCCTCCTTCTTTCTCCTTCTTCTGCCTTTCTCTTGCTTTCTCTAGGTCTAAATTTGATCACAAAAATGTGTCCCTCTCCCCAAAAATGAACTCCTCCACCTGCAGCCACAGGTGCAAATTAACCACCGGGGACTGGGCTTGATAAGTAATGCAAAAATACGAAGCTCAGAAGCTACTAATTGTAATTCAATTGAAAAAACAGCATCGGGTACAGAAAATTGATATATTCTTTAAACATATTCTGAATATGGAGATGTTTAGGTCTTCATTATCAATGTGCACCAAACCCTGAAGGTACCTTTCGTGTATTGGCTATAAAATGTCTGGCACTTGCACATTTAAATGCATATAAAAACAGGCATTTGCATGTGATCCAGGCTGAATCATCATTGCTTTGGTGATGTCCTCTTTATGTTGCTTTGTTAATGGAAAACGTGCAGTACTCAAACCAAAGCACAGTTCTGGCATAAACACCGGTTTTGAGTGGCACTGTAATACCACCGAATGGTGCATCGAATCACACTAGCCAGAGGCTGGTGCAAATAAATGTACAAACAAAATCATGCAGTGATATTTGCATCTCTAATTCTCTTATTTATCAACATAGAAATCTAAGTGTAGGATACCACTGTGCAGAAATGTCAGCGGCCCACCTGGAAATCACCTCCTGGATTAGACACGGACCCTGATGTATTTGTAGCATACTTACAGACATTGGCGTCCGTCATCGACCATCCTCCGAACCTTTTAGACAATGTCAAAGGGCAGGGGCATAGTCAATGAAGGGCAAGTGACAAATCCAGGGAGGGGGCCTTGCAGACGCCCATGCTTACATAGTCGAAGGCATTAGGCAAGCGTTTGAGGCGGAGTCACTGATGAATCCTGAGGTTCCTCTGAAGATCAGAAAAAGTGAGAAATGCAGGCACGTAGAGCGCTTACCTGCAATGTTGTACTGATGTATGTATTTGTATGATTTTTTCTACATAGCACCAAGCTAGCCAAAGGCAGCATGGCGCTATACAGAGTCAAGGACAAGGAAACAGCCAATCAGTAGCTGGAGGGGTATCATGAGTGTGGACTGTGTCTGCAGCATGATATAGTGTTCTTTAAAGAAGTTCTTCAGCTCCTTCCTGAAACCAAGCATGGGTGGGCTGGTCCCGATGGTACTGATGGATCCGGGAATGTTGTTCCAGATCTGGAGGCAAAAAATGGAAAAGACCTGTTTCTTCCTCTTTTTTTTACACTTCCTTGTCCACAGTCTGACGCTGTCTTTAGAGTAAATTGTATTCCTATAAATATTGCATATATTGTTTGTTATTGGTGCACGTATCACAATTAACAACTGCAACTCAATGTGAGAATAAGCTGGGCTTGCATGTCGATGTATTTGTCGATGTATTTGTTGTTATTGCTCAATTGTTAAACAGTTACTGTGTGACTGCAACGGTGTTCGGTTTGCGTGCAGGGCGGCTGACCCATAGCGCCATTTGCACCCTTACCTTCATAGCGGCCCCTCTGCCTTGGTCCATCGCGGCTTCTGCCGATTGTGTGGAGGGCGGCTCGCCTACCGCGGCTTCTAGTGCCGGGCTGGTGGTGGGAACGGGCGCCATATTGGGAGGAGCCAGAGAGCGCAGGGACCTGTGGCAGCGGTCCAGTCGCTCGAGGCTCCCTCACATAAAACGTAATGTGGTGGAGGGAGCGCAGCGGACGAGCGCAGCGGGCGCGACGGAGGCGCGCCGGAGTCGCGCTAGAGTCAAGCTCGTCTGCGCTCGTCCGCGAGCGTCCGGGGCTAGGGGCTGGGGACGCTGTGTGTCCTCTGGTGTATACTTCCGCTGAATTATTAGCGCTAAGACCTCCCACCATGAAGTGCCCTCCTGTACCCCTTAATGCGGTGAAGCGGACATTCCGCCTAGGCATCAGCAATCCCATCACCCTAACTACGGACTCCGCCTCTACCTATGCGGTTTCGGCAAGCATGCCAGTCACCACTTGCAATTTTAGATGTCTTTACTTAAATACACGTTCCATGACCAAACATCAGATAGATATTTTTCTCCTGCTATCCGATATTAAACCGGATTTACTCCTGTTGACTGAAACATGGCTTACCCCGGACTCATTACCGGATATCTTGGCCGCCTTACCTGCTGATTATTATATTATCTCTGTGATACGACCGGCAGGTAAAATTGGGGGCGGGGTGGCCATCATTTCCAATAAAAAACATCAACTTAGACAACTCCCCTCCCTGGATATTCCTAATGTAGAGAATATTGTTGCCAAATTGGATACTGTCAATGGGACACTTGTGGTGGTTTTACTATACCGCCCGCCCCAAACCATGGTTATGTTCCCTGCTATTCTTGCGGAGCAACTGGCCATGTTAGCTACTGACAACTCAAAACTGCTTTTGGTCGGGGATTTAAATCTCTGGTTTGATAATATTCTATCTGACCCCCAAGCAGCTGAGACTAGGGACCTTCTGAGTGATCTGAATTTAATACAACATATAGACACTCAGACCCATCAAAAGGGCCACAGTCTCGATCAACTTTGGTCATTGAATTTAGCCATTGATCTTATTGATATTAAACCTTGTAGCTGGTCTGATCATTTTACTATTAGTTTCTCTTTTTGTGTTGAGAAAGCTCTTCAATTTAAGCTGAAGGCCACCAGTTTGACTCGGAAATGGTCCTCGCTAGACATGTCTGCTTTCTTAAATCGGTTAAAGTCTACTCTGCCAGAGCAGAGCTCAGATGTAGAGATAGCCGAAGGTAGGCTTCAAGACTGGCTAAATTCGGCCATTAATGTTTGTGTTCCCCTCACTCGCTTTGATAACTCGCGTGGCGCGGATGCGCATAAATGGTTTACACCGGAGTTGAGGAAACTAAAACTTGAAGTGAGGCAGCAAGAGAGAACATGGCGCTCCAACTACTGTCCTCAAGCAAGGATCGCTTATTGTTCTACCCGAAAAGCCTACCAAAAAACACTGCACACCCACAAAACTGCTTATTTCTCTTCTAAAATACTTAATGCCACCAACAAGTCGAAAGAAATTTTCAGGATTGTGACGGAGTTGTGTAATGATGAGAGAACTTCTCCCCCGGTTGTCCCCTCACAATTGCTCTGCAACTCGTTGAATGACTATTTTAATGATAAAATAGTGTTGATTAAGGACACTTTATCCAAACTTCCAGTTTGTGCCCCGATTGACGACACTTTTTTCAACCCTTTTACCCTGCACTCCTTTCCTTTAATTACTCACCAAACCCTTCAAGACTTACTCACTAGAGTTAAATCAGGATCTCCTCAGGATGCCTGCCCTCCCCAAGTTATGAGAGAAATTGGTCGGGCGCTCCCAAATAGCCTGATTTCATTGCTTAATAACTCCCTTGTGTCAGGAAGTGTCCCTAATAGTTTTAAACAGGCCTTACTGATCCCTCTGAAAAAGAAACCTGGCATTGACTCCTCTGACCTCTCTAATTATCGACCAATATCGTTACTGCCTTACCTATCCAAAATATTGGAGGCGCACGTAACTAACTGCCTATCAAGTTTTGTGGAGGTTTCCGGGTATTTACAACCCAACCAGGCAGGCTTCCGGCCTGGTCACTCCACTGAGGCAGTGATATTGGCCGTCCAGAATACTCTAAGGTCTAATGCAGACAGGGACTTACACCAGGCCTTGGTATTACTGGACCTGTCTGCGGCGTTTGACACGGTTGACTATACCATCTTGGTCAACCGTGTCGAACAGGCCGGTCTTCGAGACTCGGCCTTGGCCTGGCTCAAGTCCTTTATTTCTGGACGTACTCAATCGGTTCGACTAGGCTCCTTCACAGCCCCAAAAAAAGCCTCCTTCTGCGGGGTTCCTCAAGGATCCTCCTTGTCCCCTTTATTATTTAATTTGTACATGCGCCCACTGTTATTTTCCTTACGAGAGTTCAAGGTCGATGTCTATAACTATGCAGACGACCTGCAGTTGGTTTTTGTGCTAAACTCCCACAATGCTGCTGAGGAATTTCGAGCCACCATGTCTTTCATCCAGAGGTGGATGTCCCTAAACCACCTTAAGTTAAATCCGGGAAAAACGGAGCTCATTCTACCTGGGAAGAGTGAGATCAGCTGGAGTCCTAGCTTCTGGCCATCGGACATGGGCTCGCCTCCAAAAAAATCCCGTACAGTGAAAAGCTTGGGAGTGACTCTTAGTGAGGATCTTACCTTGGTGAGCCAAGTCGGAACTGTGGTCTCCTCGGGCTTTTTTCAATTGAGGAAGATCAGAAAAATAGCACATCTTCTTACAGGCCTGGCCTTAATACAGACAGTCAGTGCTCTGGTCCTGTCTCATATTGATTTCTCCAATGGCCTCTACTTGGGGGCGCCTATTGGCCAACTTAAAAGACTGCAGTACCTGCAAAATCAAGCTGCGAGACTTATCTATAAAATTCCTAAGTGGGAATCGATTAGACATGGACTAGAGACTCTGCACTGGCTGCCTGTGGAACAGAGAGCCACTTTCAAGGTGGGTTGCATTGTGTTCAAGGCTCTGGAGGGTAAGGGCCCTATGTTCCTTAGATCACTACTGCGCAAATATACACCTTCGCGCAGTTTGAGATCAATCCACAAAGATCTACTTGAGGTCCCTCGTTTCAAAAAGAAACGTCAAGGGGGCAGCAGCTTTCAATTCTTAGCCTCCTCATTGTGGAATTCCCTCCCCTTGACTCTGCGACATAGCAAGGATATCCTTGCTTTTAGGAAGGCATTTAAAACTCTTCTTTTTTCCCAGGCCTACTGTAAAAAATAATTGTTTTTCTTTTATGCACTGTTATGTTTGATTCTCTCACCAGCGCCAAGAAGCCCCAGGGCGTATGCGCGCTTAACAAGTAATAAATAACATAACATAACAAATAACATTGTTAATTTTTACAAAGAAAATAATTTCTACACAAAAAAGAGAATAAACTGTAAAAGAACAACAAGCTCAGAGCTTCTAAAGTCCAGAAACCGAGAACTGGATGGCGTAATTTTTCCTTTTCAGTCCAAAGTTGTGAAATGTATCACCCCAGAGCCATTGAGCTGAGTCCAATCTCCTATTCAGACACACATCAAATAATTGGCTTTTTAAAAGGGTTGCGTTTCTTTCTTTCTGCATCCACAGTTTCTTTCCAGTTTGCACCATTAAACCATTTAGTGAACAAGCTCCATTGAAATAGCATAACATAACCAGTTTATTTCCCCACTAAAACACCCACAGCCTCAGATCGAGTACTCTACTACAACCGGACAAATGTTTTAGGAGAGGAAAGGTGGGAGATTGGTACTTGAGTAGGGTGGTCCACCAGGAACAAATTTTCTAACTTGGATAATTCACACCCTTTGTGCACATCCTACACTCACTCACTCTATTATGAATTGATTCACTGACAATACTCAAATAAGTACCAGTGTCTGAATGCACGGTACAAGGTCTATGTGCAGTACATACACCCATCACAGGTTTTGATTGACGCCTTATGGATTTGCAGTTCTTTTAAAACCTTATGTGTACTACGGTAAGGTTATGTGTAGATCACTGATTGCTCTCTCTCACACATCTGCAGTAGTTACTGTAAAAAACTTGGGAGCTGGCCATTCACAGCTGTTTAGTCAAATATTGGTACTTGAGTAGGGTGATCCACCAGGATCAAATTTTCTAACTTGGATAATTCACACCCTTTGTGCACATCCTACACTCACTCCCTCTATTATGTGTTGATTCACTGACAATACTCAAATAAGTACCAGTGTCTGAATGCACGGTACAAGGTCTATGTGCAGTACATACACCCATCACAGGTTTTGATTGACGCCTTATGGATTTGCAGTTTTTTTAAAACCTTATGTGTACTACGGTAAGGTTATGTGTAGATCACTGATTGCTCCCTCTCAAACATCTGCAGTAGTTACTGTAAAAAAATGGGAGCTGGCCATCACAGCTGTTTAGTCAAAGCTCTATATTAATAGCAACAGTAACTAATAGTAAATGTAATAGTAATAGAAAGAATATTTGGACTGGTAATAGTGAGGTAATGTTGCTTGTCTCCAACTAATGTAAATTGTCCACTCCAAAGATGCCCCCTTCTCTATGGGTCATCTTTACCCTGCAAGTAAATACTCCACTTACTGTGAACCTGAAGACTGAAAGATGGCCTAAGAGAAACAGATCATATAGTGGTGAAAGGTTCATTGGCTGCTGGGAAGGTAGTATCAAATTCTATTTTTTTTTACAAAGCGCTGCCCTGTAGTGTTCCTGAGGACCTGTTATAAGATGAAAAATCTATATTATACCCACAGTGTGTGGAGAGGAGGTCTGATGTCTTAACAAATGCCAGATGTCTTAAGGTGGTCAAGATAGATTGTTTCCAGATGCATTCGATGTAAAAGGTAACCTCAGCAGCTGGGAGAGAACTTTTGCCTGGTCTTAGGTGTCAGCTGCCTCTCTATTGGCACTTTCCACTAAGACACCAGAAAAATAGCCTCCACGGTAAGAAGGGCAGTAGTCCTGCCTTTCTTTTCTATAATTAATCTTTTCATTAAGTTTTGTAAAGTACAACATACATAAATGCAGTGCAGCATAATCATGTGTCCCGGAAGGTGCAGTATATCAATTGAGCAATCATGAATCATATATAGAATGGAAAACAGCAAGGTGCTGGTAAGCCAGAAACAATCCCTCAACAAATTTATGGCGCATCTGTATTGCGGAATCGGGGTGCCCCAATGGATTCCTCCACCATCCCTCTGAATGAACGCCATGGGGACCAAATTTAGTATCACAGCTTTTGGTAGACATTTTTAGGTCTCACGTGGCGTTCAGGGCAGAGCCCTGCTCCGCCTCCGCAAGAGCTTTAGTAAGAGAGGATTTTCAGAAGAGGGCTTTAAGCCCAGCCCCTCATTTCCATTGGCTTATGAGAGAGCGCAAACTGACCTAAATGTATAAGTACACCACACTTACACGTAGTAAGCACAAGTCATGAAGAGAAATGCCATGAGTGCTGATAGTATCTACATCTATATTCTGAAATGTGTAGTTAATATAGAGATTTAAGTAGAAGTGGAACTAATGAAAAACTGTGTGAACTATATGACTTTAGTAGACGTGATTATTCCTGAATCCATGTTGTGTAGCTGCTAAATTGTAAGATGGCATACGGTTAAACGTAGAACGAGGTAGGCCTCAGGGCCAGAGCTAGGAGGGAGGGGGAAGGTGGTTCATTTCACAACATGGATTGCACTAATGTTTTAGTAATAACGTTAATAGGCCATGATTTATAGATGTGTTTACCAAATAATAGAATAAGAGTACTAACATGCTATTAATTAAAGAAGAAGTTGAATGCTATAATCATTATGAGAAATGTTGTAGGCCTGGAATGTTTTAAACGTTGATTTACACATACTGGTCTGGGCCGGGAAATGTTGCAAACTTTTGTTGGAAGTCTATGAGAATTGGGATCTTGGCTGCAGATGTCTGTCTGCAAGAGAAAAGGGGGTATCTAATTATAAATGAAATAAATAGAGGTTTGTTCGGGAGACGGCCCAGACATGGAGGAGGGTTCCGGAATGTATTGAGGGGTATCAGCGGGCCGGAGAAGAGTCTGAGAAGCAAGGTCGACTCTAACCACGAGGCCTCATCATGGAAAAAGCCAGAAGCTACACCACGTGAGGGGCGTCTCACGAGGGGCGTCCCAAATGTTGTTGTGCTTTTTGTATTAGGGATAGCACCCCTGGGTGGAGTTAGAGCAGAAGCCTGAGGACCCTTTAGAGAGTGGATGGGTAGGCAGAGAGGGGTCATGACTGGAGAACTATAGGTTTTCACCTAGAGACGGAGAGTGGGTGACTTCCCTTGGGGGTCATTCACTGCTGACACCTTTTGTTAGGTTGAGACCTGGTTAAGTAGGGATACCATCTAGAGCATGGTAGGGACAGCCTAACTTGTGTTTTTCCTCCAACTTAAATGACGGAGAGATCACAGTATGTGTCAATGCTGATAGCTTTATTATTTTTAGAACTTGTGCTTGTAGTTTCCGTTGCTCGTCTGAGGGCTTTCAGAGAGCACATGTATGTAGTTGGGCCTGTGTATTTTGTGAATCTCATCTTGAGATGCCTGTACCTACAACTTATCTTAACCTTATAATAAACCTTTGAAAGCTAGAAGTTGTTTGTGATCTTTTGGAGCGGAGTCCTTTATTGGGTGAACTAACTTGGTAAGAGATGCACTTTCTTCCCTCAATGACAGGCAATAAAGGTTCAGTCGACCAGATCGGGGTTTTAGATCAATAGTGATAAGGTATCGATCAAAATCTCGCCCTTCCAGTTGGTAGCTATAGAGGATGGTTGTCTTCTTGAGGAAGGTGATCTAGGCCAGGTTAGATTACCCCAAGGCCCCTAGATATCGATGATCGGAAGAACCGCCCGCCGAGGAAGGACCGGATGACGTGAGACAGAAAAGCAGCAGTATCGGTCGAGAGTGAGTATAAAGGGTCATGCGTGCTAGATTGCGGTGTTTTTGTGTTGTATCTATGTTGTAATGTCTGGCGGAGTTGAATGCCTGTAGAGAGACTGTGAGACAGGTTGTGAGCGCGCACAACCGGTGGAAATCTTAAGTTCAAGGAGAGCTTAAGTGGTTCGGGTGTGCCGGACACCCAGAGTAATTGTCAACTAGTGTGAAGGGGGGTCATGAGGTACCATTGATCACCCGAAGGACCGAGATAGGGGGAACGTAAGAGTGAGTGCGTGAGTAACGGACGCTGGTCGGAAGTTACTGTGTGTGTAAAGAACCTATCAGAGAGACGATAGACATCTCGTCAGTTGTGTTGACAATTACAGATAGACTGTGGGCGTACAGTCGAGGGAAGTGACCGCTTGGTCGGAAGTAGTCATTTTCGGGGTATGAATGGGACGCATGCATGACCGCGAGGAGAGCTGAGAAAGGAGGGGTGCTGCTGCGAAGCGGAGACTAGTGACGTCAGAAAGTGCCGCGCTGGGATTGGCTGGCCGGAGAAAGACCGCGCTGCGATAGGCCAGCTAGCAAAGCCGCGCTAGGATTGGCGGATTGTCATCAGGAAGTAAACAAAGTATTCAAGCTGGAAATTGTGCGCGTAATTATGAAGTGTTTTAAATGGTTAAGAGCGCTGTTTAAAAGAGAGAGGCGGGGATCGTATGAAGGGGAAGAAGCCCCGCCGGAGGGTACGCCGGCTCGTTACATGGCAGTACATGTTGGGCTGCACACCATTTTGTGGATCGCAGAGTGGAGTAAGATTACAGACGGAAATGAGGAACTCACGTTCCCAAAGTACGGGACGTTCAGATTAGAGGTGCTACACAGATTAAAAGCAATTATGACCTCAACGAGACCCTTGCCTAGACCGACCCAGTTTGAAGCCCTTAATGCGTGGATTAGGGCAGCGCACGAAAAGAACATGAACAGACGACAAGAAAGGGTGAAACGTTCGGTAAGGGCAGTACAAGATGCCAAGTGGGATGCGGATGCTAAAAGATGGAGAGTACATAATATGGAAGTAAATAAATTGTATCCAGTGTTAGAGATGCCCGGGAACAAAAGCCCCCTAGAAGAAGATGATGAGAGCGAGACAGAGGACAGCCTGATAAACAGATTATTGACAGATAGGCCACCCCCGTATAACAGAGCAGGGGGGGAGGTCGAGCATAGTGGAGAGGGGGGGGGCAATGCAGGAGAGCATGGGCCGCTTCCCAGTCCCGATTGGAATCCCGCTGCAAAGAAAGAACTGTCCCAGCCTAGCCAGGTGCAGCAGGTAGTCGGGAGGTTTGTGGTGCAAAGGGCGCCAGAGACGGAGTGTGCCACATCCTACGCATTACCCGATGCACTACAGGTACCTGTTACCATAGGTCCTATAGTATCGATATATGACCCAGAGAGAGCTAGAGGGGAAGAACGGGTACGGAGGGACAGAGAAAGAGCAGAGATGGCAAGGAGGAACGATACGATTAACTCCCCAAGCCAGTTGCCGATACCAAGAGAGTGGAGCACCCCAGTACACACAGCAGGGGATCTGGGGGACCTTAGATGGCCGGTGGATATGAGGGGATCAGGACGGAAATCCTTTCAGGAGCTAAACGAGTACATGAAGAAGTGGGATGAGGCAGTAGAGGCTCACAAGAGCATCATAGCTGCGGAAGCTGAAAGGGAAAGTCAGGACAGCAGAGCCCGGACTCACTGCGGGGCTGAAGAGAGCAGTCCGGAGTGGGACGGGAGGGAGAAGGACAGTAGGGGAGTCACCCATTGGGCCCGGAGTGGAGGTAGATCAGATCTGGAACACGGGGGCCCAGAGAGCAGGGGGGTGTCTCGCCCAATACATACTGAAGAAGACAGGAGGACACGGGAGTACAGGGATAGCTTTAAGTGTATCCACTGTGTGCCCGCCAACGGAGAACAGAATGGGAGTTGCGAGAGGTCGCACCCTAGTCCCTGTGATGACGGACATGAGCGCAGTCCAGGGGATATGGGGAACCAGGAAGGATCGTATCAGATACTGAGTGATACTAGGCCGAGAGTCAATGGGGACCGAAGGGAGAATAACAGAGAGTCCTACTGTGAAAAGAGAGGGGAGAGAGAGAATGGACAGAGTAAGATAGGGGGTAACAGGCCCGTGTTCCATCACCTTCCAAGATCGGATGGCCGAGCATGGGACCTGGAGAGATGGGAGCAAGAGAGAACACTCCCCAACTCTCCCGAACCCAAACGTAGGGCTCGGAGTTGGGATGGGAGAGAAACCTGTGAACCTCCCTCGAAAGAGCTATTGCGAGCAGAGATAAAAGCCAAAAGACTCGATGTCTCCAGCTTAAGGTCAGATCTGGATGACATGGTAGACGGTACCCTGCCGTTAGAAAGAATGGAAATGTATGAGCAGGATGAAATTCTGTTCATGGCAAAGGATGTAACTCGAAAGGCGAGAGCAATCCATGAGAAATTAGTCGAACTAGCAGGCAAATATATGGTGGACCTGACAAGGACCAAAGCATTACAGGGTAACCACAGGCTACATTACTCAGATCGAGACCTAGATGAGAGGAGAACCATCGGATTGAAAACACACATAAGGGAGCTGATCACTGGAATAAGGACATGGAGGGCACTGGATAAGTGGGAAGAGAGGTGGTCCAAGAAAGGGACCGTCAGGAGAAGCACACTTGGTATGACACCAGGAAGACAGCAGGGAGTAGAGGCATACCCTTTGCGGGAAGTCGCAAATGGGACCTATGTCCACGTCCCTTGGAGTAGGGGAGATTTAGCTGCTTTTACCACCTCCTTCCCCAAATTGCGGGAAAACCCAGTGGAGTGGTATAAGCAAGTTGAGAGATTCGTAAAAATCTCAAAGGTCCTATGGATAGATTTGAACACGCTGTTTGACATTGTAGTCCCTGGAGATTTGTGGACCGCATGCAAGGTTAGCGCTGAGTGGCCCACCACAGAGCCAGAGAGAGATGCTAAGACTAATGGGCCGTCTGAGATTGTGATGGCAAAATTCGAGAGAGTAATGACTTGGCTGAAAGATAAAGTGCCAATGCAAGACATAGATTGGGTCAAAATAGACCGAACAAGACAGGAACCCAAAGAGACAGTTCACGAATACTATGAGAGATTGCTGAAGGCGTTTAAACAGTATAGCGGTCTGGATGTAATGGATCCAAAGGACATAGGGCAATTTGTGTCCAAGTTCGTCTTGGGCCTGAGACCGGATATTAGTTTAATGATACAGCAACACTTGATTTGTTGGCAAAATAAACCCCTAGACGAAATACTGAGGTATGCCAGGTACTGCTGTGATGAGATAGACTCCAAGGCAAAGAAACTAAAGGAGAAACTGATGGTGGTACAGATGCAGGCAGCTGGGAAGGGGGGACAGCAGCAACAGCAACCAGGAACAGGTACTGGAGGAAAGAAGCAGTACAGTCAGAACAAGGGCAATGAGGAGAATTCCACCTTTAGACCCAGGATAGACATAGCTGCCTTAAAGAAGACGACTAGGTGCCACCAGTGTAACGAGGTGGGGCATTGGAAACGCGAGTGCCCCTATAACGTTGAGATAGGAGAACAGGAGGTAGAGGAGGAAGAGACCCAGAGCGCGCCCACAAGAGGGGTAACGCAATACCAGGGAAAGGTGCTCAAAGGGGGGGGGGCCTCCTCCCCGAGCCCAGTTCCCGCAGCCACCCAGAGTAGGGACTATGGGTAAGACCTATAGACAGATGCCCCTGTTTGTAGGAGGAGAGGAGTGCTATTATGTGGACCCACTAACCGGAGAGAGGGTGGAAAGGGATGACTGCACCCTCGGGGCAGCTTTAGAGGTGGATCAGAGGGGACCCTATGTTGAGGCCGAAGTGGCAGGGTTCCCCACGACATTTCTAGTGGACACAGGAGCCACTCGATCCACGATCAGATCAGCCGCAGTTCCAGGCCTGCCCATGTCTGGAGAGACCGTACTAGTGGTGGGGGTCGCTAACAAAAGAATGACCAGTCCTCTGACGGAACCCGTGCAGGTGAAAATAGGGAAGTACAGTGATGAGCACCAGTTTGTGGTTTGCGATTCTAGTCCTGTATGTCTGCTAGGAAGAGACCTCTTGTGCAAACTAAATTGCACCATATACTGCACACCACAGGGAGTGGAGGTATTGACTAATGACGATGATGCTGACTTTAAAGTCGCAAATTCCAGAATATGTGTGGAATTGTATCCCACTCTGACAGTAGATGAGCTCCCCTGGGATCTGAGAGAGACAGTCGCTCCAGAAGTGTGGGATTTCACTGGGGAAGAGATTGGGTTGGTGAAAGGGGTAGACCCAGTGAAAATCGTAGTGAAACCACATGCTGAGTTTCCAAGAACACCTCAATATAAATTGACTCCAGAAACGATTGCAGGTATAAAACCCGTGATCGAGTCCATGATTAAGCAGGGAATACTGAAGGAAATCGTGGGTAGCCCATGTAACTCCCCGATTATGGGTTTGCAGAAACCAAATGGGAAATTCCGGATAGTGCAGGACCTCAGAAAGATTAATAACATAGTCGTTTCGTGTTGTCCAGTGGTACCGAATCCATCAGTGATATTGTTTCAGATACCGTTCCAAGCAGAATGGTTCACTGTGATTGATCTATGCCAGGCTTTCTTTTCGATCCCTTTGGACGAAGAGAGCCATTTTCTTTTCGCATTTAAGCTGGAAGGTCGCGTCCTAACATGGTGTCGTATTCCTCAGGGGTATACAGAGAGCCCATCGATCTTCAACCAGCTTCTGAAGAAAAATCTTGAAAGTCTAGTGCTGCCCCAGAGGTCAGTTCTGGTCCAGTACATAGACGACCTTCTTGTGGCGTCAGAAACAGAGGAAGCTTGCAGGGAAGACTCTATTGCATTGTTAAATCACCTAGCTGAGAATGGCCACAAGGTGTCCCCGGGAAAATTGCAGTACTGCCTGACAGAGGTGCAGTACTTGGGACACAGAATTGAGAAAGGTAAACGAAAAGTGTCACCAGACAGGATAGAGGCCATCATGAAAATGAATGCGCCTAAAACACAGAGAGAAGTCAGGATGTTCCTAGGGATGGTGGGATATTGCCGACAGTGGATTGCAAACTTTTCACTGAAAGCAAAGCCCTTGCAAAAACTGACGCACAAGGAGGTGAGTGATCCGGTACCATGGGACAAGGACTGTTTGATGGCGTTCCTACAGCTGAGAGAGGACCTATGTCGTGCTCCGGCTTTGGGAATGCCAGATTACGATAAACCATTCTTGCTTTATTGTTGTGAGAGAGAGGGTTGCGCGCTGTCTGTGTTAGTCCAAATTCATGGGAATGCCCGTAGACCAGTCGCTTACTTCTCGGCTACTTTAGATCCAGTAGCCGCAGCGTTGCCCGGATGTCTTAAATCCGTTGCCGCAACAGGTGTCAGCATTGAAAGGTGTGAGAACATTGTCATGGGGCACCCGTTAGAGGTGCATGTGCCCCACTCTGTTGAATTGTTAATGACCAGGACCAAAACCCAGCATCTGACCAACAGCAGGCTCACGCGCTATGAGCAAGTTATTCTTGCTGCAGAGAACGTGACCCTCAGGAGATGCTCTGTTTTAAATCCTGCTACCTTGATGCCACTCCCAAATGATATTGAGGATGATGATGAATGTACAGACCATGACTGCCTCGATGTGACTGAACTATGCACCAAACCAAGACCCGACATCGTAGATGAGCCACTGACTGACCCAGACGAAATTTTCTTTGTCGATGGCTCATGTGTAAGAGACGAAGTTGGGCAGTTGAGAGCAGCTTACGCTGTTTGTACAATTACTGGAGTTGTGGAAGCTGGATGTCTGGAAGGAGTACACTCCGCTCAGGTAGCCGAGATTATTGCCCTGACGCGTGCCTGCCTGGCAAGCAATCAAATCCGAGTCACCATATACACGGACAGTCAATATGGTTACGGGGTAGTTCACGAATACGGGCAGTTGTGGTCTCAAAGAGGTTTCATGACCTCTTCAGGCTCTCCCATTCGCAATGGAGAGTTTGTGCGCCTGTTGTTAGAGGCGTTGCAATGTCCAGCAGGTATCGCAGTTGTGAAGTGCACCGCACATACCAGAAATATGGACTTCGTGTCACAAGGCAATAGATATGCCGACGAAGTCGCGCGGTATTGCGCAGAACCAGGGTACTCTTTCACGGAGGTGGAAGTGGGTGGAATAAATGTAAGGACTGAATTAGCCATGAAATTAGAAACTGTTGATACTTGGGACGAACTGAAAAACATGCAAGAAAATGCTCCTGATTTTGAAAAAGAAACGTGGGAAAAGGCAGGATGTGTGGTGGGTGAGGCCCATTTCTGGGTCTCACCAGATGGCAGAGCAGTGTTACCCAATGAGATGGTGAGCCCGATGGCCAGACAAATACATGGTCCCCGTCCACTTAGGAAGAGATGCTATGCTGAGAGTGTTTAGACAGACCTGGTAGGTACAACCCTAAGTTCAGAGTAGCAGCCGAAGCAGTGTGCCAGCGTTGTGTGACTTGTCAGCAGTTGAATGTAGGGAAAAAGACACCAGTTGCACTGAGCCACATTGGGAGGTCAGGAGGTCCATTCAATCGAATGCAGATAGATTTTATTGAAATGCCAAGGTGCAACCGCCTCCGCTATGTCTTGGTGGTTGTTTGCGTATTCTCCAGATGGGTTGAGGCATACCCTACACGTAGGTGCGACACCCTCACAGTAGCCAAGTTACTGCTTAGGGAGCTTATTCCGCGCTTCGGGGTGCCGGCCTCTTTGGAATCAGATAGGGGAACGCATTTCAACAGCTCGCTTGTGAAAATGATTTGTGCGGCTTTGAACATAGATCAGAAATTGCATTGCAGTTATCGACCAGAGGCCTCAGGAATTGTGGAGCAGATAAATGGCACCATTAAGGCCAGAATTGCAAAAGTGTGTTCATCAACATCCTTGAGTTGGCCTGACGCTTTGCCATTGGTCCTTATGAGCCTCCGTAGTACCCAAGATAGGAGAACGGGGCTGTCTCCCCATGAGGTGTTGATGGGGAGAGCAATGAGGTTGCCTTCTGTCCCAACTGCTGCACTGATTAACATCACAGATGATATGATCCTGGACTATTGTAAGGGGCTGTCTGACGCCATTCATTCTGTGTCCCTTCAGGTGCAGGCTGCCGAGGTTCCATCGTGCCAGGGCCCGTGTCATGACCTGTTTCCTGGGGACTGGGTCCTGGTGAAAAAACACGTGAGAAGAAGCTGCCTGGATGTTCGTTGGCGTGGGCCCTTCCAGATCATCCTGATCACGATCACGGCTGTGAAGGTGGGAGGCCTGCCCAACTGGATCCACGCGTCGCATACGCGGAGGGTTCCAGCGCCTCTGGAAGAAACAGCTCCTCTCTC
This sequence comes from Lissotriton vulgaris, assembly GCF_964263255.1. Classification (NCBI taxonomy): domain Eukaryota; kingdom Metazoa; phylum Chordata; class Amphibia; order Caudata; family Salamandridae; genus Lissotriton; species Lissotriton vulgaris. Next base: position 163,718,465 of record NC_141689.1, read on the forward strand.
GGATAGACGTCCAGCTGCGGACCGAGAAGCCATAGAGGGGGCCAGCCAAGCTGTAGAGGTGCCAGCGGAAGCAGGGAACGAGTCTGACCAAGCTGAGGACGGTCAGTACAACAGCGAAACAGACAACGCTACTGAAGGTGAAAGTAGCTGGGATTACGAGTCAGACACTGACCGGTCTGACAGAGAGCGTGAACCGGCAAGAAGGAGAAGGAGTAGAAGGGTACGTGGAGAAGCTGATTGGCCGCAAAGAAGGAGCTCTAGCCTGAGGTCAACTCCAGAAAGAACCCTTCCTCCGATATCAGAGGATTCAGACCCGGAAGAAGGTGCTCAGGGCGCTGAAGCACCGGACTTGAGAAGGTCAAGAAGAGTGCGTGTGCCTAGCAGAAGATATTCCACCCCTGAGTGGACATATCTGGCGACAAATGTCTTTGAAACCGGAGACAGGGAGGATCCGAGCGGTGGTGGTGTCCAGTTCTGAGCCCATCGTCACAGTGGAAATACGACTGTTAGTACCCGTGTCGAACAAGAAGGGTCACTAACTTTCATGCTCCCCAGACCTCCCCGCCTCAGCAAGTTAAAGCACATGTTTCTCACAGAATTGCAATTCCCTGATTTTGGTACAAAGATAACAGACCAAGAAGAGCACAATCTTCGTATGGAAATATTGAACTTTGCTGTCGAAGCTGCAGGCAACCGCCTGATAGTAGATGCTTAAAAGACTTTGTAAATAAGCGTGAAGAAAAGAAGATTACCTAGCGCCCAGGAAGCAGAGAATCGTAGGGACTTTCCCTTGAGTTGATGGAGAAGGGCTAGGGTTGTCTGTATTGAACTATAAAGAACTTTTTGCGAAGAAGGTTGTCAGCTTCCAGTTGTGTGGTTCTAAAGACAAAAAGAGTAAAAGAGACTGTAAAGGAACGAAAAGAAAAGAACTTTGTGCTGAGTTACGAGAGAGCCAATACTGTCTGACGAAATGGAAGCCGGCACCCAGAACCGCAGAGCGAAATGTATAATAGGCACACTAATAGTAGGAGTGATCATATTAATAGCTTTAGTGGTAACAGTTTCGTATGTAGAGGGACGTGAGGAAGAGGCAAAGGTAACTGATGTGAAATCTGTAGAGGCGCTTACACCCATCGTTGCTGGTGAGAAAGGGGAAAACACTCAAGAAAAAGCGTTATTGGCTGCAGAAGCCCGCAGGTTACATGTAGATGAGTCCCAGGGCGACTTTAGGTCAAATGCTTATGCTAAACTTCTGTATGAATACGTGGATGCCATGGAGGTTAAGGACTGTTACGTCTGCATGCAGTTGCCGGCGTCTGTAGATGAAGGCATTCGATATCATCACCTCCCGCTGACATATGGCATTACATGTAGCTTGTTGCTTAGTATATTTTATGGGAGAGATAGTTTTGAATACTATTTCTCCAATTACGATGCAGTGTTACCAGAAGTCCCAAATTATAAACAAATGAACAAATGGGACTACTGGAAAAGTGAAGACAGGTTGGCAAAGTTTTTCATTCCTTGGATTACCTTAGATACTTCACATGCCCGCAGAAATAACCTGACATGCAAGGTGTCAGAAGTCGAGAAGAAGTTCATAGGGCAGGTGGATGTTCGAAATAGGAGACAAAAGATTTTGAAAAAATCAGGACAATGGAAAACAGATTGGACCGAGGAAGAGAAGGCACACAAGAGAAAGGGTAGTAGTGGTCCAATAGCTTTAGATAGAACGCAGAGAGGAAAGTTATGTCTTCATAGAGCCAAAACGTATTATGAAAATGTATACGTGGGAGAAGTTAGCTGTGAGCATGCTTTCAATCTAGAGTACTATACCAAGGACTTCCTGAAGGGAATGCAAGTGATTCCAAATGTATATTTTGTATGTGGAAGAAATGCCTACGTGAAACTACCTGACAACTGGTATGGATCATGTTACTTGGCAATTATCTTCCCCAAAATATATCATGCCCAAGACTTAGAGATCATCGAGGGCAAGACATCATCGAGGGGAAGGAGAGATGTAGGAGATGCAGAAATGGTTGGAGATGTCTTTGGAGCTGTGTTCCCTCTTTTGGGACTAATCCTTAATGATGTTAAAATTAGACGACTGGCAACAGTCGTAGACAGGTTGTCTGCCAGCACTGCTCAATCCTTAATGCTGGTAGAAGGAGAGATGCAATCGATAAGGGCTATGGTTCTCCAGAACCGTCTTGCATTAGACGTCCTATTAGCAAAAGAGGGCGGAGTCTGTAAGGCTTTGAAGGTCCAAGAATGTTGCACTTACATTCCAGACAATTCAAAGCCCCTTGAGAAAGTTATTAGGAACATAACTAATATTCACAAGGAGATCGAAGACCTGAGTAGAGAAAATGTTTGGGAAAAGGTGGGCCATGGAATGAGTGAAGCTGGAAGTTGGCTCACCACCTTAGGCAAAAGCTTTGTGTGGTCTATCCTAAAACCTATCATCATAATATTGATCTGTGGGATCGTGTTGTGGGGATTGGTGAGGGTATTCAAATGGTACAGAGCAAGAAGGTCAGAGAGGGCCCAGAGAGAACAGCTGCAGAGATTGGCTGCCATACAAGATAGTCAGTACAGGAGTCTGAGGGCTCTGGAAACGCAGAAACGAGTTATGCTAGCAATCACTGCAGTTTAAATGTTAATGATGACCCCGAGAGGTCATCAAAGGGGGGAACTGAGAGAGCGCAAACTGACCTAAATGTATAAGTACACCACACTTACACGTAGTAAGCACAAGTCATGAAGAGAAATGCCATGAGTGCTGATAGTATCTACATCTATATTCTGAAATGTGTAGTTAATATAGAGATTTAAGTAGAAGTGGAACTAATGAAAAACTGTGTGAACTATATGACTTTAGTAGACGTGATTATTCCTGAATCCATGTTGTGTAGCTGCTAAATTGTAAGATGGCATACGGTTAAACGTAGAACGAGGTAGGCCTCAGGGCCAGAGCTAGGAGGGAGGGGGAAGGTGGTTCATTTCACAACATGGATTGCACTAATGTTTTAGTAATAACGTTAATAGGCCATGATTTATAGATGTGTTTACCAAATAATAGAATAAGAGTACTAACATGCTATTAATTAAAGAAGAAGTTGAATGCTATAATCATTATGAGAAATGTTGTAGGCCTGGAATGTTTTAAACGTTGATTTACACATACTGGTCTGGGCCGGGAAATGTTGCAAACTTTTGTTGGAAGTCTATGAGAATTGGGATCTTGGCTGCAGATGTCTGTCTGCAAGAGAAAAGGGGGTATCTAATTATAAATGAAATAAATAGAGGTTTGTTCGGGAGACGGCCCAGACATGGAGGAGGGTTCCGGAATGTATTGAGGGGTATCAGCGGGCCGGAGAAGAGTCTGAGAAGCAAGGTCGACTCTAACCACGAGGCCTCATCATGGAAAAAGCCAGAAGCTACACCACGTGAGGGGCGTCTCACGAGGGGCGTCCCAAATGTTGTTGTGCTTTTTGTATTAGGGACAGCACCCCTGGGTGGAGTTAGAGCAGAAGCCTGAGGACCCTTTAGAGAGTGGATGGGTAGGCAGAGAGGGGTCATGACTGGAGAACTATAGGTTTTCACCTAGAGACGGAGAGTGGGTGACTTCCCTTGGGGGTCATTCACTGCTGACACCTTTTGTTAGGTTGAGACCTGGTTAAGTAGGGATACCATCTAGAGCAGGGTAGGGACAGCCTAACTTGTGTTTTTCCTCCAACTTAAATGACGGAGAGATCACAGTATGTGTCAATGCTGATAGCTTTATTATTTTTAGAACTTGTGCTTGTAGTTTCCGTTGCTCGTCTGAGGGCTTTCAGAGAGCACATGTATGTAGTTGGGCCTGTGTATTTTGTGAATCTCATCTTGAGATGCCTGTACCTACAACTTATCTTAACCTTATAATAAACCTTTGAAAGCTAGAAGTTGTTTGTGATCTTTTGGAGCGGAGTCCTTTATTGGGTGAACTAACTTGGTAAGAGATGCACTTTCTTCCCTCAATGACAGGCAATAAAGGTTCAGTCGACCAGATCGGGGTTTTAGATCAATAGTGATAAGGTATCGATCAAAATCTCGCCCTTCCACTTACGCTAAACGGTTTATGCTAAACGATGGCCTGCCATTGGAAATGATTGTTTTCTGTGGACGCCCTTTCTCCCCGAGCCGGACTGGCTTCCTGGTTTGCATCTGTCGGGAAGACATTTCTTATCAGCTTGTTTATTTAACAAGCTGATAAGAAATGTCTTAACGAGAGCCGTGAAGGAGCATGTGCCAGGCGTCCTGCAACCACGCTGGCTTCACAACAGCGGGAATGGTGAGCGCTTGTTCTTTTTTCCGGTCAGACTTGACAAGCGATGAAGCAGGTTTATTATTCAACAAGCTCTTCTAAAACATGCTTCTACCGAATAAACAGTTAAGCTGGCTTGAAGAGTAGAGTGGAAGCAATGTTTTCTTTGTGAGGCAGTAGAAGTTCTTTCTATCAGTGCGGTGCCCTTTCACGAGCGCCGCACTGGTTTTGCTTTTATTCTCATGTCTTTTCCCCCACTGCTCCTCCACCCCTCTCGCTCCCACCTCCCTTTCACTCAGTCACAGGGGATGTGCTTGTAGCGAGCGTCCAAACAAGGTCCGGTTTCTGGAAAAGTGCTGGCGCCTTTCTTATACATTCTAAATATTCAGGATTCACAATTTACCCAAACACTACAAATCTTGATGTCGCCTTCACCAAAGGGGTCTCTTTTATTTTGGTGCCGGTCCTATTTTATGCCACAGTCCGACCCTGCCCCATGCCTTAACCCGAGTCTATGTTGTTCTTGTCAATTCCAAGCATGTCACAACCACCCCCGCGGCAAACAATGGAGCAGCTCTCGAATGAATCTCTATATGGGCTTCTAAAGGTATCCTGCCCCTCCTCCCTGCTCTGGCCGCCCCAATTGAAAGCACTGCTTGAAATAGAGTAAAGAGCAATCAGGGCACGGCCAGAGGGCCGGCAAGTCATTTTACTCCAATTCAGCTCATTCGTGTCTTCCTTCCACTTCTGTCTGACGTCATGCGCTTGACTCTCTCGTTTGCTAGTACTTGATTTGATTTGATTGATTTGATTTGATTATTGGATTTGTAGAGTGCTCGAATGCCTGAGGGCGTCTTGGCACTTTTTTACTTTTTTGGGCTGGGAGTAACTGGAGGCAACCAGACAGTGGTTCTGTTCTTTCGGGTGTCAGGCATGAATTGACACAGTTTCATTTTCTTCATGTTCCCAGAGCCAGCCCCTCCCCTTCTATGGTCGCAGGCAAGACATGAACAGTAGAATTTTTAAAAAGTGTGGGCCGAATAAGGCAAATTTACATTCAGTGATATGAAAAGGAGTGGGAGGGATGAAAAGGGCAGAGGATGTACCCTTGCATATCACTGCCTGCAATGACACTAAACGCTCCACTGGCAACAAGGGAGGATTGCTCGGTGGCTTTATGCACCTGCAGCCATCAAACTGTAGCTGGCGTGTTGCTGACCGGGGCAGACCAGCTCATCCTTTTATTCTTTCAAAGTTGATCAAATGTGTTCCAGTAAGTGGGGGAACTGCTGTTCAATGGGGTGCATCTTTACATTGACATTCCTATCATCGAGGTGGAAATGCAAATCCAAGCGTTAACATGCCTGTCCGTTTAAGTATGTACTTGTTTCCTTTTGTTTCTTAACTCCCTCAATTCCAGCTTGGCCTGTCTGAGGTTACTACACGCAAGCAAACATTTGTTTCTAAAGCTGTTTAAAGTGTTTACAGCACTGTAAACTTGTGCTTAACTTCCATCCTTGGTTTGAGCCCATTTCCTACCTCTATCTCTGGTTTGAGCCCATTTCCTACCTCTATCTCTAGTTTGAGCCCATTTCCTACCTCTATCTCTAGTTTGAGCCCATTTCCTACCTCTATCTCTGGTTTGAGCCCATTTCCTACCTCTATCTCTAGTTTGAGCCCATTTCCTACCTCTATCTCTAGTTTGAGCCCATTTCCTACCTCTATCTCTGGTTTGAGCCCTTTTCCTTACTCTATCTCTGGGTTGAGCCCATTTCCTACCTCTATCTCTGGTTTGAGCCCATTTCCTACCTCTAACTCTGGTTTGAGCCCATTTCCTACCTCTAACTCTGGTTTGAGCCCATTTCCTACCTCTAACTCTGGTTTGAGCCCATTTCCTACCTCTAACTCTGGTTTGAGCCCATTTCCTACCTCTAACTCTGGGTTGAGCCCATTTCCTACCTCTATCTCTGGTTTGAGCCCATTTCCTACCTCTAACTCTGGTTTGAGCCCATTTCCTACCTCTAACTCTGGTTTGAGCCCATTTCCTACCTCTATCTCTGGTTTGAGCCCATTTCCTACCTCTAACTCTGGTTTGAGCCCATTTCCTACCTCTATCTCTAGTTTGAGCCCATTTCCTACCTCTATCTCTAGTTTGAGCCCATTTCCTACCTCTATCTCTGGTTTGAGCCCTTTTCCTTACTCTATCTCTGGGTTGAGCCCATTTCCTACCTCTATCTCTGGTTTGAGCCCATTTCCTACCTCTAACTCTGGTTTGAGCCCATTTCCTACCTCTAACTCTGGTTTGAGCCCATTTCCTACCTCTAACTCTGGTTTGAGCCCATTTCCTACCTCTAACTCTGGTTTGAGCCCATTTCCTACCTCTATCTCTGGTTTGAGCCCATTTCCTACCTCTAACTCTGGTTTGAGCCCATTTCCTACCTCTAACTCTGGTTTGAGCCCATTTCCTACCTCTAACTCTGGTTTGAGCCCATTTTCTACCTCTATCTCTAGTTTGAGCCCTTTTCCTACCTCTATCTCTGGTTTGAGCCCATTTCCTACCCTTATCTCTGGTTTAAGCCCATTTCCCACCTCTATCTCTGATTAGTTCACTTAAAACTTCAAAGTTCTCTTTCTTAGGTCTACAGATATGGTATACGATCAGTTTAAAAATGCTGCATATAAATGTCCTTTCTGAGGTCGCTGCCATAATAAAAACACGATACAATTGAATACGCTTTGTATTATCACAGTGTTTTCCAATTTCTAAGCATGTTAACTAACCAGTTCTGGATCTGGTATGAAAAAAGGCAAATTGACCCTGCCAAGATTCAGCCTCCCACCTGCATGCCACTCATCACATTTCGCCAGCAGTGCTTCAAATTACTGAGCGATCCTGTGCTGGTTTATTGTTGTTCCCTTCTGTAGATTTGTGTACAACACAATCAGGATATTCAGTGTTTCTTGTATTTGTATGTTTCAGTAAATATGTCATACCGAAGGGTTCCCATTGTGGAGAGATTTATACTGTTCACTCTGCAAAGGTTGCCCCCTTATTTTTTTTAAAGGCATGTTTCTTATATAAGCAACGAACCAATATCCTACCACCCAATGCGTGGAAAAAATGATGATTTGTGTCTTTTATTTAATCAGTTTTTTGCTTTGTGTACATAGTAAGTGTTTCAGCATGTTTTTTTTTTCAGAAAACGTTTTGAAAATTAGATAACTTGAAAACCCTGTTTGTTACAGCTGCCTGAGATAGAATTGTTAGACAGAAGCACTTCATATTATATTTAGTTGTGAGTTAAATTAACTTGAAGTGTAAACAAAGTTTGGACACACTGCTGTCTCAGACCCACAAGACCAGGCAATAAACTGCATGCGCTTTCATAGAAAAAATGCCATGTGTCTTAATAGCTCTGCCCCTATCTTTATTCACCACAAGACTGCAAATAGTTGTTTGTGTCGACAGGTGGCTTCCCTCAGCCTGATTTGGATGGTATAGAACATAAAAATGTTCTCAAATATATAAACAATTCGCAATTTGCCTGGGCAGAACAGTGCATCAAATCAAAATATTTTCAACGTCAAATGACCTCAAAATTTTCAATCTCATTGCTGGAACTGTCAGACAGAAACTATACTTGTGAATTCTTAAGCCAAAAGTAATTGTTCTGTGTGTCACTTTTCACAACTATGCAATATGTTTTTTTCTTTAAACGCGCACAACGACTCCCGGTTGTCTCAGCACTATACATGACTAATCTAACAATAAAATAAGCAAAGGTGAGGTCATTTACAGATCTTATGCCGGGAGCAAGTAAGCCTTTGTTTTTTCCTGAAGACTTCAGTAGAGGAATTAATGCTAATCTAGAGTAGCAGAGTTTATAAGGAGTTGGGAGCCAACAGAAACAAGCATTTGCAATGCAATATGTCTCGCATTTACGCAATTTAAAGCAATTGGCATTGTAAATGACAATGCCTTTTACTTATTTTTTAAAACAAAGACAAAAATAAAAGACGTAATTTGCAATGTCAATAGCTCAAACCTGCGTAAATGCGAGACGTATTGCATTGCAAATGCTTGTTTTGTATGGAAAGATGTCCCACACATCTAGGTGGTCTTTGATGCTGTGCTTTGAAGCAGTTTCACTTTCAACACTGCAGGCAGGGCTTTAAGTGGGGGTGAGGTCTGTGGGGGTCTGAGCAACCCCAGTTTTTTTGGGGGGGCCTCGAAAAGGGGTGTCTAGGGGGCTCTATTTTTGGACCTTAAAGGTCAAAGGTAGGGTGACCAGACGTCCCAGTTTTTGTTGGTGTTTCGAGTGAGCATGCGCACAAACTGCTGAAGCAAATCAAGCTAATGCGCTCCCAGTACCCCTGGCATCCCCACACCAGCTCGATCAGAGGCGCAACTAGAGTGCCCACAACTCCTTGTTAGTGTGCTTTCATCGCACCATTGTGTCGATCAATGGTAACTCAAGTGGGATCATTCAGCAGCTTAAGCCACTTTGTGTGAGAAACTGCCTACATTTTGATATCTCTTCTTTACTTCTGATGAGAAACTTGCTTGTAAAAGTCCAGTCAAAGAAATGTTAGACGTGAAATAATACAAATGTGTTTGCACAGAAGGTAATTCTATGTGACCGCATCATAACGAGGTTGTTACAGCCCTATTTTGCAAGTGTGAGAACAGTAGGCTGATTTTGTGCGCTGCGACGCTGGCCTGCAGCATTGCCCAGTTGTTTGGAACACCACAAGCCTCTCGGTGTGTTTACTGCAGTGTTAAAGCCACAGAGGGGCCTATTCAGTGTCCAGGCAACAAGCACCCACTGGCATACCCACTGGGCGACGAAGGGGAGGAGGGAGCATTTGCACTGTTGAACAAAACGCCTTTGGGCACAGTAGTAGGAAGTGTGGAGATGTAGGGGCTCTAAGAAGTGGTGAAACAATGACAAAGAATCATTAACATGCTAATGGTATTTTAAAGACCTGTGAAGTACTCGGGTGCGGCTGTGTGCGCACCCGGGAAGCTGTCTGAGCCTCGTAACCTCTGAGGGGTCCTACGGCTGAGGCTTGTCAGAGCAGGGGGTACTGCTACACTAGTTATCTTGATTTAGACCACATCCCTACTTAGATAGACCACAACCCTTTGAGGTTTGCCCCGCCCCTTTTAGAGCACCCCCAGTTTTTTTCCCACTTAAAGCCCTGACTGCAGGTGTGCCAGATAATGTCTGATTGCTTCATTTCCTTTCTCATCCCAGCACTGAATTGACGGGGGTTTATCCTCACCCTTTCTTCTTGTTACAACTTTCCTCGGGCTTTTTTCTCTTTCTATGAATGATGACAGTCATGCTCGTCTATACGCTCCACTGCTCCTTGTAGAACTTCCTGGACTAATAGATAAAGCTTGTTATCACATTGTGGATGACAGGCCTCTTTCCCATCAGTTTTGGAAAGGATAAGCGCGAGGCCTTTTGGATAGAATAATGAACATATTTAGGCCATGATAGTCTTTTCGGAGGCGGGTTTGGGGAGCAGCCGAGCACCGTGAGGTCTGCCCCCGGGCAGATTGGGAGGGGTTGCGGCCAGCAGGGCGCGGCCATTTTGTGGCTTTTGGGCTACATTGGGACTATCCCGATTGTAGCCCAAATATCAGTTAGTAGCCCAATCTATGTAGGGAGTTTAAGCGCTTTCCTAGCCACCATTTTAGGTTTGGTGACCTGGTGGCTGGGAGCGCTGTATTGTTAGGATTTGGTCCCTGCCCTCCCTCCCTGGGCTTGGAAGATTTTCTGGGAGGCAGTTAGGGCAGGTTTTTTCGGTTGGGGTTTTGTTGGAAGAGGTTCACATGGGTGATATATTGTACACTTGTCGCTTGGAACAGGTGCTTCCGGGGTTGTTTGAAAGTTGGCCAAGTTTGGCTGGAGTTTTGTAGTTTCTTGTTAAGTTTGGGGAGTTTGTGAACAGGAGCAAGGAAAGGTTAAATAGGCAGGAAGTTTACATTAGAGGTTCGTTAGTTACAGTTGCATGAAGGCAGATAGGATTTTAGGTCATAGGAGGTTAGGATTTAAAAATGCTATATTATAAGATTGTGTAATATTATTGTTATGGAATATTATTGTAGGGGGCGTGGCTTGAGCGCCGATGGCGATGGTCGCCTGAGAGCTCGGCTCCGGGACTGAGCCCGGAATTATCCTGAACATCGGAGGCTGAGGGGCACCCCAGACCCCGCATTCGGTTGAGTGAGGCGACGACACCCTCCCGAAGGCCCTGGTGGAGTTTGGACGGAGGTGGCTTTGAAGAAATGCCGAAGTTTGCGAAGTGGCGGAGTGCGACCCATTATGGCGCCCGGACCCCTTTGTCCCCTTGATCGAACCTACGGAGTTGAGGAGGTCTCGCGGGTGTCGCCCGGCACCCGGCTTCACCAGCCTCAGTTGTTTTAGACATTGGACATTGGCTGGTTCGGACCCTCTACAGCGGGACCATACTTGTTTAAGACGACCGGGCGGGTGCCCACGCATTAGGGGGCACCGGGCACGGGTGCACTCAGTTCTAGGCAGTGGTCGGCACCGCGACTCCGCAACTAGCTGTGAGTTCCTGGCCACCCCAACTACATGGATGGCGCGACACTCGGGCGCCACAGGACAACCGGGGGAGTTGGTGGCCCTCCCCCCGAAGCTATAGTGGGTGAACGGGCCTGCCCGACTCGGAGACGGGTGTCTCCGCCCCCTTATCGGTGCCCTCGGACGCCGTGGCGGTGGCGTGAGCCGAAACGGCGGAGTCTCCACAGGCTCTGGAGAAGGAGATCGCCCATTCCGGACTGGAGGGCGAAACCCCGGGAAAGTCGTGCTGGACACTTGCACACGGAGGCGACTGCTCCGGGACCTTTGCGGAGAGCCCCTGGCAGCATGGGGAAACCTAAAGGAGCCAAGGGATCCAGCCAGGCCACCTCGGACTCTGAGGCCCAGGACAAGGAAGAACATGGAGATCCTAAAAGACCTGGTGGCGCACCACTCCAGCAACAATTCGACCGGGTACTGGAAGCCATAGAGGCAACTCGGTCGGCCCTACAACAGGACATTGCCCAGGTGGCGACTGGCCTGGGCCTCCTTAGGGCAGACCACGGTAAACTCTCGGACCGGGTCAAGGAGGTGGAGAGCACGGTGAAGACTATCGAACCGGCGCAGAGAACCCTGGCTGCGACGATAAAGGATGCCATGTCCCGAATCGAGACCCTCGAACGGAGGGCGGAGGATGCGGAGGGCCGAAACAGGAGGAATAACATTCGGGTAGTGGGCCTGCCGGAAAAGGTTGAGGAGGGTGATATGGTGCGCTACCTGGAGACCTGGCTCCGAGACACGGTGGTCCCGGAGGGCCTGTCCTCCTTTTACACTCTGGAACGGGCCCACAGAGTTCCGGCGCGGCCCCCACAGCAGGGACGAGCCCCGAGGCCGGTGGTGGCGCGGTTGCTACATTTCCGGGACAGAGACCTGATCCTAAATGCCGCCAGACACAATGGCCCGTTCCAGGTTGCAAACAGCCAGGTGAATATCTTCCCTGACTATACCTACGAGACGCAGCGCAAGCGGTTCTCCTTCCTGGCGGTTAAGCGTGAACTCAGGAGTGAGGGCATCCAATATTCACTCCTATTTCCCGCGAGGCTCCGAGTAATTGTCGACGACAAAACCCAGTTCTTCGACACCCCGGAGGAGGCCTGTGACTGGCTCGAACTGTACCGAACAGGGAAGGATGGTTACAACGCCTCGACTCATCAGGCGGAGGAGCCGGAACAAAGGAGGCGATCTAAAAGGGTCAGGAACCGCCGCGGCCGCACAGGAGGACCCTCGACAGCGGAGACATCGTCTGAGCGGAGGGGAGTGCTGGAAGTTCTGTCGGAACTGTCGGGAGCAAGGGGCGAAGACGTCGAAGAGGAGGAGGAAAACCCGGGTGCTCGGGGGGCACCATCGGACTCGGAAGACTCAGTGGCAGACAGTACCCACACACCGGTGATCACACCGAAATCGGTGGAGGACCTTTTGGACGGACAAGGGTAATGGGATAGGTTGCCTTGTTTTGGGTGGGGGCCCGGCAGGGGGGAGGCGGCTGCCGTTCTTTATTGCTGACAATGGTTGAGGGAGGTTTGGGGGGCTTCTACTCTTGCCCCGAAAGATTTTGACACGGGGGGGCTTAGTATAGTCCTGGTAGCCTGGGCGACGAGGGCCCACTGCCTCCGCTCAGCCCGCACCTGGCCCATAAGGCCTTCCTACGGTGGCGACCGTAGGACTAGTGGGGTTTTTGGGGTTGTTCTCCGTAGAAGTTTGGATGGGATCTAGATGGTGCAGTTTGGGTCCTGTTCTGGGGTGGTTGGGAGGGGGTTTTGTTGGTTTTTGGGGGGTTTGGTTCTGGTTGGGGAAAATGGCCGCCGACAGCGCTGGGAGGATTGATGTTTTTTCTTTGAGGGGACCCGGACGGGGAGACTGTGCAAGAACACTTTGGGACAATGGCTGATGTTGCTAACTTGAAATGTATTACATGGAACGTGAGGGGGCTTCACACTATGTCTAGGCGGCACAAGGTCCACGCTTATTTAGTGCGTAGGGGAGTGCAAATGGCGCTGCTGCAGGAAACGCATCTGAACAAGGCGGAAGGGGCGGCGCTTCAGCGTAGGTGGCGAGGGCAGGTCTTCTCCACGGCGTACTCTGCTTATGCCAGGGGGGCGCTAATATGGATCAGGGCAGGAGTCCCCTTCCAGGTCACGAGGACAGTGTTGGACCCAGAGGGGCGCTACGTGGCCATATCAGGCACGCTGGGAGGGAGGGACTTGAATGTTTGCTGTGTGTATGCCCCTAATGTGGACCAGACTGCCTTCCTTTCCGGGTTATCGGGCTCGTTGGCCCACTTTTTCACCGGTCCCCTCCTGCTGGGGGGAGACTTTAACTCCGTGGTAGATGTAGACATAGACCGCTCGCATCCCCCGCTCCCCGACTCCCCGGTCCGGCGGACAGCTAAGGGCCGTCACGATTGGCAGACCCGCTGGGGTTTGACGGACATATGGAGGGCGCATCACCCCGCATCTAGAGATTATTCGTACTTTTCGAGCCTTCATGAGCTGCATGTCAGACTGGATGGCTTTCTTGCCTCGTCCGAATTAGTCTCGGCAGCGGTCCGTCCGATCGGAGTATTTATCGCGGACCATTTCGGACCATAACCCCCTCCTGCTGGACATTCGCTGGTTCCCTGGGACGCCAGCGGTACCCACCTGGAAGATGCGCCCCGAGATCCTCGAGGACAGTGTCTTCAAGGCAGACCTAGGGGAGAGAATCACGGATTATTTTGCATCTAACGGTGGTTCCGCGAGTACTAGGGCGTTCGAATGGGACGCTTTCAAGGTGGTGGTGAGGGGGTACTGTATCTCTAAGAGGGTGGGCATGCGGCGTGTTATCCTGGCTGATTTAGACGCAGCGGACCGCACGCTCCGCGCGCTCGAAATTAGCCGACCCGGACGCCCGGAATTGCAGACACAAACGGTAGAGGCGAGGGAGAAGGTGGCGGTGGAGGTCGAACGGCTCCGCTGTTTCGATTATAAGGCCTACACGGTCCGATCTATAGCAGAGGGCGACAGGTCGAGCGCGTTACTGGCGTGGTTGGCCAACCCTACGCGCCAGTCCCAAACGACGACTAGAATGCGTAGGGCGGATGGGACCGAGGTGTGCACCCAACCGGAGATTCTTACTTGCTTCCGGCATTATTACGAATGTTTATACCGCAGTCGCTCCGCGCGTGACCCAGACCGGCTCGATACCTACCTTCGCCCGCTGGAACTCCGCACAGTGGAACAAGAAATGGCAGACACCCTGGGATCTGACATGGACTTGGGGGAGATCCGCGGGGCCATCAAACGGATGGCGAGGAACAAGACCCCGGGCCTAGATGGCCTGCCGGTGGAGTTCTATGCAGCTTATGCTGACCTTCTGGCCCCTCGTTTATTGGTGGTCTACAGGGAGGCGAAGAGGCTGGGTCGCCTCCCCGGCTCGATGTGTGAGGCGTTGGTGGTTCCTCTCCTCAAGCCGGGACGGGACTCGTCTGACCCGGGGTCCTACCGTCCCCTCTCAATGCTGACGGTGGACTACAAAATATTGAGCAGCATCTTGGCCTCGAGGCTGTTAGGACATATGGGCTCCCTAGTACACGAGGACCAAGCCGGTTTCATCCCACGGCGAAATACGACCATGAACATCCGAAGGTTGTTTCGCTTGCTTGGGGAACCATTCGTGGATGCCCCGTCCCCGGTAGTTTTGTCGGTGGACCTGGAGAAGGCGTTTGATAGCCTGGAGTGGGACTACTTAAGCGCGGTATTGCGGAAATTCGGCCTCGGGGAGGGATTTATCAAATGGACGGCAGTTCTTTACGCCTCCGCTTCAGCCAGGGTTAGATCGGGCCCTCTGATTTCATCGCGATATCCAGTGGAGCGTGGCACGAGGCAAGGGTGTTCCTTATCCCCGCTTCTTTTTGCACTAGCGGTGGAGCCACTAGCGATGCATCTTCGCTCGGGAGCCCACTATACGGGCTTATGGACAGCGACGGGCCCGCATTACGTCTCGCTCTATGCGGACGACCTGTTGCTCTTCCTGGAGGACCCGGTCGACGCATTACGGGGAGCGGAAATAGCGCTAACGGAGTTCGGTGACGTCTCAGGCCTACGAGTGAACTGGTCTAAGACCTGCCTCTTCCCGATGCGTAGGGGTGTCCCCGCTCCGGCGCTATGTAGGGAGATCAGATGGGAACCCGACTGCTTTAAATACCTTGGGGTATTTGTGTACCACGACCAGCCCGACCTCCTAGACGGAAACATTGCCCGTTGCATACGAGCACTCCGAGGCAGCATGGATTTTTGGGCCACGCTCCCGCTCTCCGTGGCAGGACGCATCGCTCTGCTCAAAATGGTGGCGCTCCCCCGACTATTGTATTACTTTCGGACCTTGCCGATCTGGGTCCCTCCGGCTACGTTTCGCCGCTTGCGTTCTATGGTGGTCGGGTTCCTTTGGGGCACGGGCCGACGGCGGGTGGCCCTCACTACCCTGATGAGGCCGAAGGACGAAGGGGGGCTCGCCGTGCCGGACTTTGAGAAGTACTACCTGGCGGCGCAGCTCCAGACATACACCCAGGAGATAGCCAGGGAGTTCAGAGGCCCGGAAGACGGTAGAGGGACGGGTATGGCCAGGCACGTCCTCTCCTTTATCGCGCTGCGGCAGCGTTTAGTCCTCCGGGACCTGTCGATGGAGGAACGGACTATCCGACTCTGTTGGAATCGAGCCCATAACAGAGGTCACCTGCGGACCCCGTATGCACCTGAAATAACATTAGGGATGCTGACGGCCCTCCCCCACGGAGGAGATTGGTCGCGACTGGCGGACTGGGAGGAATCGGGTTTACAGCTCGTCGGAGACCTCTATGAGGACGGAGTGCTCCTGTCCTTCCAGGATCTCATTGACCGCTTTGGGATCCCCCGGGGCGACTTTCTGCTGCACTCGGCCATTGTGCGAGTGATCCAGGCGTACTGGCAAAAAGGACTAGAGGAGCCTCAGTTGTCTCAGGTGTGCCAGTATGTAATGATGTCGGCGGGCACAGTGAAGGCGGTCACTTGCCTCTACGGCAGGTTGATTACTGAAGGGTTGGTCCCTCTCACCACCCTGAAGTCCCGCTGGGAAGAGGACATCGGTAGGGAGATCCCGGAGACGACCTGGTCCCAGCTGGTGAGGCGAGCATGGAAGGGTACACGTAGCGCCCGTTTCCAACTGGTCCACTACTATGTTCTCCATAGGGCGTACCTGACCCCGGTTAAGATCAGACGTTATTTTGCTACAGCCTCGGCGGAATGCCCTAGGTGCCCGGCTCAGGAGGCGGACCTCCTACACATGCTATGGGCCTGTCCCGGATTGACGTCCTACTGGCAGGAGGTGGCGGCGACTTTAGAAGAGGTGACGGGGGGGCACTTATCGTTCGATGCGGCGGTAGGGCTACTGCACTGGTTCCCCCATACCCCCCGGAATAAAATCACCAGTAAATTTATAGACCTGGGGCTCCTACTGGCTAAGCGAGAGGTGACCAGGAACTGGAAGGCACGTGCTGGTCCTACGGGCAGCAGATGGCACGGTGAACTTTTGAAATGGGCGGCGGGTGAGAGCGCGCTGCGATATCAGTTGGCTTGGAGGCACAGCAATGAGAGGGCGCAGGAGGCCGCGCTAGAATGGGAAACGCTGGTGCAGGCCCTCAGGGATTATTGTACCCCCAGCGACTCCGAAAGGGAAGAAGCAACTAGACCCGAGTCCCGTTAGATACTAGCATTACCGGCACTATTGCCTTCCCCGAGGGTCAAGCAGTGGATCCTACAGTGATAAACTCCCTGGCGCTGATGGTGGGGGGAGTTGCACAATGACCTGTAGTTTGAGGGGGGGGGGTATCCTTTTGGGGGTTGGGGTTTGTTTAGAAAAGCAGATGACGGACAGTGTGTTATCCAGACCAGCTCTAGCATCCTACTGACCCCAGATACATTCGCTGTCCAACCCCAGGAATATGGGCCGCTTGGCTGTATAGTAATGCTATGGAAGGGGGTCGGTGGGCTATATCTTGTAAGAGTTGGCTATAATATGATGCTGGTCGTTACTGTATTGTTGTACTAATTCCTGCAATAAAAATATATTTAAAAAAAAAAAAAAAAATGGAATATTATTGTATGTTGCAGGGTGGGGGTTTATGATGTGGGGATCGTAGGGGTGGGGGGGACAAGGGGTAAGGTATTTTATGTATAGAGAGGTTTTAGTTTTGTAAGGCAAAGTACCAGTTTTAATAAAATTGTGAAATGCACCTGTTTCAATAAAGCAGCCTTTTACACACACAAAATGGTAGTCGGTGTGACTTGCCCCCCCTTTCCCTCCCAAAGGTGGCCGCGTGCTTGCTAACTCCTGGCAGGAGCCTGACGTGTCGAGGCCCTCCCCTCTCCCCCACGCGTTTGTCACCTGAAGGCAGTGTGTGAAGTGGAACCAGGGGCCCTGTTCAGGCGGCGCCATTATCGGCTGCACGTTCCACAGCAGCAGCGCAGAATAACAACTGAAGTGCATCATTACACAGGGGAGGAGGCAGTCGGCCACTTGCAGCTCAGCAGATGGCGGACCCTGAGAGGCACCCAACTGCCAGACCGCCAGTCATCCCGAGCCGGCAGAAGTAGCGAGTGAAGAGACGCCCTCAAGCACTTAAGCAAACCTGCCGGGTGGATTTGAGGAAGAGGAAGAGGGTGGAGGGGACACTCGACAGAAGTACTTTCTGGAGGGGTGGAGGGGGAATCAGTGCACTGGGATTTACGCAGGCTCCTCTCGCTTCGCCTCAAAGTGTTGGATTTTGCTTGCTTTTACTGGGTATATACAAAGGAAAGGAGTTATGAGGACTTCTGCTCTCGAGCTCTGTACAACGATGTTTATTGTTTTCTCTGCTTTAAGTCCAGATTCTGTGGCAGTGCAGCTTCGCTCAGGAATGGTGCAAGGGGTTTCAGCAATCCAGGCTAAATACCATTTTGCCATTTGGCGCGCTTCCCATACACTGGGAATATAGAATTTTCCGGGAATTTCGAAGACATTTTGAGCCACCACCAAGTGGTTCCGTGGTGACACTGCTTTACCTCCTTGTTATGTAATCACAGGTCCAGAATTAGCCTATAAGTGGACTAGTAATTGAAGAAAGAGTGTCTCACTGCAGACTGTGAAACCAAAGAATACACTGCCCCTCCAGTCTTTCTTAGTACCAAGAGGCCCAATTCTGGGTGTAGTAAAAAATTCATGGATTATTGGTTTCCTCCTATCGTTTAGATAAATGTAGATAATTGACAAAAATACAAAATGTATGGAAATCCATGCAAATTATACATACTTGTCAATGTGCAATCTTTCTGTTTAATATTCGATCTTTCGGAACGTCCCTAGGCAGACTGTCCTCAGAGGATGTATAGGCACTTTTTTCTTTTTTTCCTCACCTAGAAAGTATTTTTTTCCTGGTGGGCAAACCGCTTTCCCTATTCCCAGAGGAAGGAAATATGGGATTTGCTTGTGATTTTTTTCATAATCAGGTCCTTTTGCAGTAGGCGTAGGAGCACACTTTGATGACAAAACTTCATTGGGAAGGATTGTGACATACCCTCATAGTTACAACTCTGAAAGTATTCACTGCATTCCCAGTGGTCACCCTGCTGTCCTAGCTCTAAAAACACACTTGGTCCCACTGCAACTCTAAATATACACTGTAAATGTCCATCATCTACACATGCACAAGAACCAAACAATACATCTGCCTAAAACACCTACCTGCCTTGAAAGCTTTTGACTGTTGATGCAATCATGATTCAGAGAAAGAAGGATTGGCTGACACTGACAAAGGTATTTCAAGCACTCATTAATAGAATTCAGTAAATTCACACTATCATGCAAAGATATAGAACTAAGCATACTCAACAACAAAGTGCAGAAAGGAAAACAACTCCAGCCCTGATGAAGGCCACAATTTAAGAATCATATCCATATAGTGGTTGAAACAAATTTGCTGGTTCACTATTCCCAATGTATTGCTCAGTGATTCACAGCACAGCTTAGCTGCAATTACTGTGATCAAACAGATTATAGATTACTCACTCTATGGTATTACCATCATGAATGCTTTCCCACAACTAGTATGTGTGACTGACAGTTCATC
Organism: Lissotriton vulgaris; assembly: GCF_964263255.1. Lineage (NCBI taxonomy): Eukaryota > Metazoa > Chordata > Amphibia > Caudata > Salamandridae > Lissotriton > Lissotriton vulgaris. The sequence goes on from NC_141689.1 coordinate 163,737,504, forward strand.
ATTGCGAGTCACTTTCTCGGACTGCCCTTGATTTTTGTAACGTATCCAGATTGTAATGTAATTCAGGAAAGTACTGTGACATGAAAGCTTATATTTGTTGACTAATGTACAAGGTGTGCTCAATGCTAAACTATATGTAAATGTAAATGTAAATGTATAGGCATTTATATAGCGCACTACTTACCCGTAGGGTCCCAAGGCGCTTCGACCGCTGCGAAACCCTTCCTGGCTTCCCTGAGAGATGGTCCCTTAATGGGTATCTCCAGGGTGAGACCAGGCATCCCCGGCGGTCTGGTGGGGCCGTTAGTGAAGATGAGGCAAGCTAATGCCCAGAGTTGCCGAGTGTGATCGCTGATCAGAGTGGGCACCGAGGCGAGAGAATTATCGAGTCCGCTGACCCTGGTCCAGAAACCTGCCGCGCCGGGAATCGAACCCTGGTCCCGGGCCGTCCTCTGCTCTCGGGTCTGCCGCCTCTAACCAGTGAGCCACACTACTTCACATATGAGAGAAGACAATATGTGGTGATCAATTTGCTAATATGTAAATAGATTGCAAACCAGGATTAACTACCCATAGAAATAACCCCAAGAAACAGTTTCTAATTGGTATCTCCGCCATTTTGTGTGAACGATATCTATGTCTCATAGTAGAAGCGGAGGCAACGCTGACAGCGGGCGTGGGAGAGAGCCATGGATGAACGGCATAACGTGAGGCGATTGGTCAGGCATTGCAGGGAGGGGAATTAAGCAAACAACACTGAATATAAAGGGAAAAGAAAGTCCCGGGAAGTAAGGAAAGGCCTTGGTAAAAGAAGGATGGGTATGAGGAGGGTTAAGAGAGGAGAAGCCCCTGTGGGAGAGGAGGAAGTCGGTACCATGGTGTAGCCCTCTTTGAGCACAGCAAGGAAGGTCAGTAGAAAAATGACTGCAGCAAAAACGGGCGGGTGCCAAGCACAAGAATGGGCTGGGGGCAGGGTCGGATTGGTAAGGCGGGCACTCGGGCAATGGGCGATGGACTGGTATCAGAGATGCAGCTGTGGTCAGTGGCTGCTGGTTACATTTGAAAATGGTGGAACGCAAAGTATTCCTATGCATCGTGTATGCACCACACCATAGGAACACCTATTCAGATAATACAGCAGTTATTGCAATAGGGACCTGGTCCTGAAGAAAGCCAGAGACACCTTCTGGGGATTTTGTATTGGCTGAAACTTGATGACCTAAGGACTCTAGGGCTAATCACTACCCTCGGTGTCTCTAGCTGATTTTAATTTTACCTTATAATTAGATTTGAGTAAAACAATATTGTTAATCTTATGTCAGTTATGTCACGTGTTTCCTTGTTAAAAATACACATTATTCTCTCCAAATTGTCTCCACACTCTCACGTGCAGACTATCCATCACACTTGTATTTATTATTTATTTCTAAAAGAGCACAGTGTGTCTCTGAGGCTATCAACTCCCCTGGAGAATGCCATTCATCCCAGACCCAAAATGCCCATAATTCTTGTTAATTACCTAATACCTTCAAACCTAAAAAAAACAATTATTTCTCTTCTCTCTGTTTGTGCATTCTTATTCCATTTAAGCCATAGCAGCTTTCGCTATTCGTATTTTCCCAATGTATCTTCACTGCATTACTCTAAGGCTTAAAGGTGTGTTGGAAGAGGGAATGAATGAATGGAACACAAGTGTACCAAAGAAACAAGAGCTGCAAATAATATTTGTGTGCAAGCATGCAAGGCTTCGAACAAGTTCTAATAGTGATTGACAATAAACTAAAAGCTCCCTAAATACAGAACAGCAATAAGACTCAAATGCCCCCAAATCTGAAGAGATACTGGTTTGTAAAGCCTGCCTGTGAACGTATCCCTCAAACTTCCTTTGCATGAGTGGGTGTACTTTTTATGTGTAGAAGAGTCCCTCATACTTTGAAATGAAAGCTAATAGTACGAGGTAACACTGCCATACTCGTGTGCATAGAACCCACTCTATGTATACTTTATTAAATTAGTAACAAAGATGTGTACGTCAACTGGGCTCTCATGCCAGATCTATTAAGAGGGATCAGCCAAAAACTCTAAGAGGCAATATAAACAAGCAATCAAAGTATGAACAGCACAAATGCCAAACACAAGTACTTAGGACAAGAGGAAGTCTTTGAGTTTTTTGATCCTTTATTTCAAATGTTTAAGAGAAAAGCCAATACAGACAACGCGTTTCAGCCGTGACGGGCTTCTTCAGGGCATCCAGGATGGAGAACTGCTCCTCTGGAGTTACAAGTTCTATTTTCGTACAGGTAACAGGGGAAGACGGACAACTCACTGTGTGTGCCAGGGGAAGTCCTTAGTATGAACCAATCCAGGCAGGAAAAATCTTATTATTGAATGTATTTTCAATAAAGAACCTCGCGATAATGCTGCAGCAATACAAATTTTCAGCCTGTTGTGACTGAAGTGCGGCCCAAGCAGCATTAACGGTGTAGAACCTTCCTCAATTCCTAGAGCACACCCATCTGGTTTTCGGGCATCACGACGCGGCAGAGTCGATTCAAAAGTGTCAGCAACCTTTTGAATATTGAATTAAATTAACTCTGCCGCGGAGTGAGTTGTCCGTCTTCCCCTGTTGATGTTTAATATTTGTGGTTTATTGATGGCAAAAACCATAATCTGGGGTGGGCAACTTTAAACTACCTTTTGTGTTCTTTTTGAAGGTTTAAACTACAGGAGTCTGTGCTATAGTATGTTCCCCTGGTCATTATTGTTTGTTTGATTTCTCAATTAAGAGGGACCAGGGAACACAATACGATGCAGCTAACTTGAAAGAAAGCCGACTGGCCAACCGGAACAAGCCCTCCAATAAGAGAACGCATTGAATGCAAAATTCACCAAATGTGGCACAGAAACATCACCTGTGGGCCAAGAGTTAGCAGCATTGGTAAAGCGGTCAAATTGAATGACAAAGGAACTAAGAAGAATGAACAAACACTATGATATTGGTGCTCCTGTTAAAGGTGGAAAGTAGTAAAGGGGCAGTGCTAAAGAAGGGAATTGTTGTGAGTTTCATTAAATGGCACCTGCTGTGCCAGGCGCTGGCAGGAAGTGCCCCACCTTCTCCCAATGCCTGCACATCTGCCTTGTCCCTTCACCGGAGCATGGTCGTAGGGCTGCGGCACACAAGAATAGACAACTAATAGAAATTATAGAATGCCTCCATGCCCTCTACCCCGCACCTCTGCTACAGATGCCCCTCTCCCATGCCAGGCACCCTTACATATCTTGCCACCAAGGCTCTGCAAAATGCAGGTGGCTTCCCAGCTGTCCCTGTCTTCCTCCGCCATGACCAGACTCCAGTGTGCAATGGCGGCTCGACCTTCTGTCCCACCCCCGCGATGCCTGGCCTGCTTCAATCGAGGATCTGCAGAGCAGAGCAGCACACTGGTAACAGTGCTTAGGACACTTGAGGGTTGTAGGTAGCAGCACTCTCCAAGCTCCTGCACTGCGCACTGCTGGTGCATGTCGGGCTGGACAGAGCCAGGCACCTGCCAACCCGACAAGGCCACTTCAGCTCAAGGAACCTGTCAGTCCTCACGCTCCCAGTCAGGCGCCCCCTCACGTTCGCCAGTCTAAATTAAAGCTAGAGCCTTTCTGCGCATGAGCACCTAAATTTTTTTTTTAAATGTTTATATAATAAAATAAATTGGGGACATAGTCACAAATGGGGGATACCCCCACACACCAACGAAGAAACCGCCGCTGGCCACCTTTCTGGCCAGCGTGGTGGCCGATTATGGTTGTGTCTGTGCTGTTCAGGTGCCGCCAGCGGCCCAGGGCCTGTGCGGCCTGTCCAGAGTCAAATGGGCCTCAATTACCTCCCATTTACCAATGGGGCGGAGATGTAATTCCTAGTTGCTCACTGGGCAGGCCCATTAATGTACGCCGATTGAGCAAGGGGCCTCACTTATATTCAGGTGTCGTTCACCACTACAAACTAATCGGTGCGCAGAGTCCACGCAACATTTGTATTTTCTAAAATATACATAAAGTTAAGAAAACTCTCTTAGAGCACCCTCCTCCTTATTTTCAAAATACAAGGCGCAGTCCGCAAAGGTGGGCCACGTTTTTTTTGGGGCGCCTGGGCTTATTAATGATCCCAATCCAACCTTGGCAGGCGGTGGCGAGAGCAGAGAGAGGTGGTGGGTGCTAACTGCTATGAACGGGGAGATCGGGTGTTGGTGAGTCTTGCTCGGTAATTGGCGGTGAAATTTGGGAGCTAGGTGATCAGGAATGGGCCACTGGCTCAGATTGATAGATTCATGTTCATCTGGAGCAGTGCCAAAATGCAATGGGTGTTGCATGGAAGCGCCCACCATCACCCATTGCACGCCACTTTCACGCAAACTGATGAGTGAAAAGGGGCCATAATTACAAGGCGATGTGAAGCCACTCAAAATGGCTTAGTGCCACTTTGTAAATATGGAGCAGGGCATAGCGCCACTGGCTCGTTGGTAAAAGTGATGTTCAAGTGGTGCTATGTCCTTGTAAATATGCCCCTAAGTGTGGCTAAGACTGAGCATTAGTATAGTTTTACTTTTGAACAAGCCTCGGCAAGGAGTTCTTATGTGTAATATACGGAACATTGATGTTAAGAGCAAACCGGGTATAGCATTAATCTGAAGATTACCAGTCAAAAAACGAGAAGGCCGAGCATTCTATCATGTACTTACTAATAAATTGTGTGCTCTGCCATCTCCACAAATAATGGCTGTAGCTCCTTCTTAAGTTTTTATATCCATTTTAATCCTAGTAGCATATATATATTTATATACAGATATATATATATATATATGTGTATATATCACAAACGCATTTATGAGTATGTGAGTCAATGAGGTATTTTTTGTTTTTTTAGACCCTCTCACATGCTTTGTGACTCTCAGACACACTCAACTTCCTATTAGTAAAAGTGCAAAAAGAGCAGAGTCCTTTTTATTTGTGCATATGAATATTCCCGTTTTTGCTGTTTTGAGGCCGGTTCACAAAGGTACGTAAGAGTACGGAAAAGAGTCCTATAGGAGCACTACCTTACATACTCCAAAGAGCATTTCTGAAAAGTCCCCAATACATTTTGCACTAAAAGTCGTGTGTATTTTTCTTCAATGAATACATTTAATGCACATTTTGCATGTCTTAGTCCTGCAAAGGTAATTATCATCCAGCACTAGAGTGCTTTCTCAACTTCATAAACTGCATGACCACAAAGGAATGTTAAATCAGTACAGGCAAATAGATTTCCCTAAAATGTTAGGACGATCCTTCAGCAACTGAACGTGTGGAGAAAGTACCAAGCACCTAGTTGTATCCTAAACTGCGCACTGCACTTCACAAAATCATGTAAATGTAAATGTATTTGAGCTTGTAAAGCGCACTGCTACCCGTAGGTTTCCTGGCGCTGTATAACGCTGGGGAACCCGTCCTGGCTTTCCCTGTGAGATGGTCCCTATTGGGCACCCCCAAGGGGAAGCCAGCCATCCCTGGCGTTGATGGGGCCGTTTGTGGAGATTAAGCAAGCTATTGCCCAGAGTTGCTGAGTGGAATCCATGGTTAGAGTGGCACCGAAGGCAAGATTTATTGAGCCCGCTGACATTGGCATAAGACCCTGCCGCATCGGGAATTGAACCCTGGTCCCAGGCCGACCTCTGCTTCTGGGTCTGCCGCCTCTAACCAGTGAGCCACACTACTCCACATGACATTGTTATGCACAGCCAAAAAGCATTATTTAAAAAAAATAAGTCAGAAAAACTGCCTTGCATTAACCTGTTGAATTGCATACAGTAGACATTGGTCTTCAATTGGTAGTCTACAGAGACACATTAGAAAATCAGCATTTCCATTGACAATAACCAAGTGCAAATTAAAATCCATCCATCACTGTTTAATGTGTCACCACAGAAAAAGCATGTCCTCAGAAATGCTAGCCAGTTCTCGTCCTTTAGCTACTGATGCAGTGACGTCACTCTACCTTCTGTCTGTTTGTTTGAAGCCTTGAGACATTGCTGTAGAGAGCCTGATGCCAAAGCAAAGGTTGGGATCTATAATGTACAAAATAAAAAAATAACTGAATACCTATACTAGACTTTTCAAGGTAAACTCACTCGGTAAACCACCATAACGACTAATGGTTTACTATTTACCACTCTGTGCGCCTGATGTCACCAATAATCTGCAAAACCTATGATTGACTAGCCGCTGCTTTGGTCTGTTGTATAATTATACTTCGTCAATATGCTATGAGTACTTTGTTAAATGTGTCAAACACATCATATCAGAATTGTCACTGAACCGGGATGTTGTCTATTATTTCATTCTGAACATTTGACCCTTAAGTAGGTATTTTTAGCAGGCCCGCCTTGCAATGAACATTATACAGGAACTAAAGATTTCACTCGCATCCTCACTCAAAATGGCCGCCTACTTTTCCAGTCGCCTAATCACACTATGTGGTTTTGGTCCATCACTCTCTCTGATCATAAATCAAACAGTGAAAGAACAGCAAAGGAAGTGTAGATGTTGTTCCTCTTTTCTGTGCTTTATGATTTGAATATGGAGGTGGACAGTGTCTCTGTCGGGTCCCTATCATTTCACACCTGTCGGCTATATTCAGCACCGTTCCCCACCCACTCCCTAACAGCTCGCTGAGGCGCAAGTTAAATGTACTGTAGGCAGCTGGATGGCCTCTTCCTTTGAAACTCATTGACTAGGAATTGCATTTCCACACTCCTGGTCCTCCCCTTAGCCTGGAACCTGGTTCTTTCCTCATTTGTATTTATACCTCCATTATTGTTCAATCATTACCTATTCGTGACTGTTTTTTTCTGCTTCACTCCCCAGGTATAAGGTTCTTGTGTACACCGCTGGTACCAGACTGCTCTGAGTCTTAATTCTCAGCTGGGTTGTCACCATCCCTGTGAACTACACTCTTCATTAAACCCTCCAATTGCACACCTGAAGGTCCAGGAGATGTGGTCCCCATCATAGCCAACACCCTATGTATTCATCTCAACTAGGAAGTGGCTCAAGGTGCATCCCTAAGAGGTGAGCCTCACAGTTTAAGCTCATGTCATGCAGCAGCTGTCACATTTCATAAACAACAGGTGCTCATGTGAGGCTCCTAGCCAGGCAGCAGTGGCTAATTGCTCTCCAGGGGGCCAGCGATGACTGGAAGCTGAAATATATCCTGTAAGAGCTGAGAAGATGATCCTCGAGGAGTGGAAACATGCTTAATTAGGAGCACTTTATCTACATTCTGTTATTTGTGATATGAATACATTACACCGCTTCACTCTGAACTCACACCCCTCCCATATGATGGGAACCACAGGCCTCTGCTCATCAGTAATTATATTTCATGGCACGGTTGCATTTGTGTGCTTTGTATAAGTGATTTGAATTTTGATTTTGTGAAATTCCTTTTGGGGCTTGGACTTGAAAAGCATATACTTGGGGCACTCCCCGTCCCTTCAACAAGATTAAAAACAAGTGTCAAATAAATGTTAAGTTGCTGAAATTCATAGTTTATAAAGCCTGGAGCCATTGATCAAGGGAAGGCAATGTTTTAAGTTTCACAAAAAATGGGAGTGTCATAAACGTTTGCAGAGCCCGGGTAAGACACTTCAAACAGGGCCCCACTTCCTGTTCTCAAGAGAAAAAAAGTAATCTCCAAAAGAAAAATACAGTTTTACCACTTATAGCGCCCAGAGTATCAATAAACAGTATTAGTCTCAATTTTTTATTATATAAATACATTTTGCGGCAGGAGGACCCTGCAAAGCTTAGGGCCGAGGGCAAAGAGCGCCCTCTGTCACTCACTTGTGACAGCCCTACCCATGAAGGTGTTTCTTATAGGAGTGGCCTCTCAGCCTTAACTGGAGAGGTGTCAATGACATATGTGCAATATACGTAATATACAATCTATGAGTAGCCGTAGATAATATTATAGCACGATTTGCCAGCTTTGTCACAGCGACAAGACTCATCCTCGACCCCCCTCAGATGGAACCACATCACACCCCACTTCAAGAAGCCACATTGGCTCCCAATCCAGAAGAGAGGCCAGTTCAAGATGTTGACCCACGCATACAAAGCCATGCAAAACAAAGGACCACATACATCAACAAAAGCATTACCTTCCACCAACCGACTAGACACCTACAATCTGTCTCCCTCTTCCTTGCAGACACCCCCCGGATCCCCTGAGGGAACAGCAGAGGACGCTCCTTCTCACACCTGGTGGCCAAAGCTTGCAATGACTGTCCCCTGCAGCTCAGGGCCGCCTCATTGCTCTGACAAATTCAGGAAAGGACTGTTCAAATGAACAGATCACCATGAAGCAGCTACCAACTCCAGAGCCTTGAGACCCTTACGGGTGATTTGCTGAGCTTAATAAATCCTTGATTAATTGATTGATTGTCTGACACTGCAGCAGATGGGGAAGTAACTTACAGAGTAGAGGAGCATCCCTTTGGCCCTTTACTGATGATAGAAAGATTCCTTCTGGGAGTGAATAAAAAAAACTGGACTCACCTAATGACTAATGCCCTTCACCTGATTGTACCTAGCCTACAAGTGCCAAATTTCCCAAAAATGATCTGGATAATGTCATATTTTCATTAGAATACGACCTAACAAAGACGATTGCCAGCTCACCTCTCACCCTCATTGAGGGTGCCTTACAGGTCTCACCTGGGTGATGGAACATAGATAACACAGGTGTCTATGACCTCTCTCTGAATCTACTGTTGCAGGTAGACAAGCAGCTGTGGAGAAAAATTGGGAAAGAATGAACTAAAATGCTACCTCTTAGGTGCTGCTACATGCTGTTGATTCTCCACGAGGCACCATAAACCTGAGAATACTCCCGCCCCTCTACCTCTACCTAACGGAATCCGATGGAACTAGGCGAAGGTTAGCATCAGAGTTGGGCATACATCAGCAGTGCGCCAGTGCTCAATCAAGATGCCCCCTGAGGGTTAAGAAGCTTGTGTCTCCTTTGCTGATGTTGTGCAGGCGTGTTGATGGGACTCAGATAAAGGACAGCTGGAACTGTTCCTTGGTTAATGGCATTGCCAGTTTGACTTTGTGTGAGTCTGGCAGATATTATAACAGAGCTAGAAAGTCCTAACAACATGTTTAATGCAAAAAGTTGAGCTTTCTGCAATACAAGGCTCCCCTTCTAAGTAGACAACTTACAGTCCATCTTTAACCTAAATACTATCATTAAAATGTGAGATGGTCAGTGCACTCAGAAAATATCCTGAAGTATGCCTGGCTTGGCACACCTGCAACATTTAAGGATACGTTTGGAATTCCCTGGAAGCGGCTTCCATTATTCTGGGAAGCCAACCCTGCAATGAGGAGCAACAACATGTCCTGCTTTCCCGCAGATGTAGGCCTCCCTGTCTCCTTCACTGCAAGAAGGCGATACACACAAAGTACATGGGGACAGTAAAATCTCCATCACTGGTCTGCTGGGACGTCAGATTATACATACTTGCAGCTGACGGGGCTCTTCCTGGACATCCTGCTAGAGGTTGAGCCGGATTAGGTGTTGTTGCTGCAGCCAGCCAGTCCTTTCGGGATAGGCCGAGAAGGTGACCAGGAGAGAAACCATTCACCAGATTCACACTTCAGTGCACCTCAAAAGAGCTTCCATGACAACCAATCCATCATTCTAAACCAACCACAGTGTTTAATAAACACAGAATGACCCACAGGGACGAGCTCAACCACAAACATGGTGCGTTTGTTCCTTCAGTTGAACCCTAACCCGCACCCAAAATAGAAGCCTACCCTTATCGAAGTTGAATACTACTTTTAGTGGTTAACCTGTCTTTTAATAGCAAGACTATTTTATGCCAATCTTAGTATTCAAAAGTGTTCTTTTTGGGAAGGTTAGTGCATAAAGACTACTGATATGTTAGTGGTACTTCATGAATACTAACAGAATACTAAACACATACTTATTTGTAATCGCATAGTCTTCATTTACAATGCAGAACATTTAATGAATACAAACAATTTGAATACTACTGGACTTTACCCAGACTACTATTAACATTCTATTCAAGCTGCATGCTGAATGGTAGATCGGTGCCTTATATATTATGCTATTTTTGTTATTTATTTATTATACTATTGTGGTGTTTGTGTAGTGTATGGTAGTGTTTATGGGTTTAGGGTAGTGCTGGGAGATCGTGCAGGGTAGTGATTGAGTGTAGGGACCGGACTGTGGGATGGTCATGCTGGGGTAATATTTTAGGGTTCAGGGTAGTGTTGTGGTGTTTGTGTAGTTTAGGGTAGTGTTTTAAGTTTTAGGGTAGTGTCGGGGGTCTTGCTGGGTAGTGTTTGAGTGTGGGGACCGGACTGGGGGTCGGGGGAGGGTCTTGCTGGGGTAGTGTTTTAGGGTTTAGGGTAGTGTTGTGGTGTTTGTGTAGTGTATGGTAGTGTTTCAGGGTTCAGGGTAGTGCTGGGGAGGTGTGTAGGGTAGTGTTTGAGTGTGGGGACCCGACTGGGGGTTGGGGAGGGTCGTTCTGGGGGTAGTGTTTTAGGGTTTAGGCTAGTGTTGTGGTGTTTGTGTAGTGTAGGTTAGTGTTTTCGCGTTTAGGGTAGTGCTGGGGGGTCGTGCAGGGTAGTGTTTGGTGTAGGGACCAGACTAGGGTCGTGTGGGGTCGTGCTTGGGGTAGTGTTTTAGAGTTTAGGGTAGTGTTGTGGTGTTTGTGTAGTGTAGGGGAGTGTCTTAGGGTTTAGGGTAATGCTGGTGGGTCATGAAGGGTAGTGATTGAGTGTGGGGACCGGACTGGGGGTCAGGGTGGATCGTGCTGGGGATAGTGTTTTAGGGTTTAGGGTAGTGTTGTCATCTTTGTGTAGTGTAGGGTAGTGTTTTAGGGTTTAGGGTAGTGCTGGGGGGTCGGAGGCGCAGAGACTACGAGCTAGCGGCAGTAGACTTTGCATTTCCTCCACCAGCTTGACTACATCCAGCAGGGGTCAGTCTAAACCCTACAAGAAGTGACTCTCTTTCAAGGAAGAGGATAAGAGCCCTTCCCTGAGACACAAGGATGTGCTTCACATCTATTAAGAATATCCTGTGCCCATCCCCCGAGGGTGAGCCGCAGCATCAGCAGTAGCCTCTGAATGACTCAAGCTTGTCTGCAGTGCCGTCACATCCTCCTGAAACCGGATGTCGCACAACACCGTGCAGTCTGAGGCACTGCGAGCATTATGGGATGCGCTGGACTGCAACCAACGAAAGATGCATTTGAATTGTATGGCTGGATGGCACCAGCTACCACAGCTCTAGGATGTAGGCTTGTATTTGGGTCAGAATATGGGGCGACTTGTTATTTGACTGGAACTCGTGCAGCAGGGAACTGGCCGGACAAGGTTTTAACTTTACGTTGCCTCCCGGAACAGAGGAAATGTATAAAAGAAACAAGGGAAATGAGTGAGACTACCAGAACTGGCCAAGATTCAAGTTTGAGAAACAGCTGCTTTGGGACTGCCACGGAGACCTTAGAAGTGGAGTTTGCTGACAGCCGCGATTAATCATTGTTCGCTGACCAGTTCTTCAAATCCAGTTTATTGTGCACTGGTATTGTGTTAGAAGCTTTTTATATTTCTCACCTTCTCTTGATAATAATATCTTTTTATTATAGCGCCTCATCTTACATCTGCGATTTCTACCCACTGTATATATCAAGAGCGCCTCTTGTCCAGCATAATGGTCCTCACTGTACCAAGCTTACATGGATAAAAGGCTCAAAATCTTGACGACGCCTACAAAGCTCTACACGATGCGAGATATGTGTACCTTAACCACCATCTCGCATTTCACGCACCCACCCACCAGAGACCTCAACTCCTACCAGCTGGCCCTGCCTACCATCCCACATATCCACAAGACCACGGCTGGAGGAAGATCCTTCTTCTAGGTTGCAGTAATGACCCGGAACACCCAGTCTCTCCACCTAAGGCAATAACCGTCACTGCTTCAATTCAGGGAGCACCTTAAAATCTGGCTCTTCGACTGAACCCCAGCACCTCCGGCGGATCATCTGTTTCCCCCTCCAGGGACTTGAGACTCTTACGAGTGAGTAGTGGCGCTTTACATAACCTGACTGATTGATTGATTGACTCAGGTGTTGATATTCACAGTGGATGTCAGCGGCAAGAGTTTAATTCACAGAGCCAGAAACCCAGCTAATATGTGCTTGGGTGTGGGAGATGCCTTAAAAATGCCTTTACATTAGGCATGGGAGGTTGAAATTAATTCGCAGGTAAGGCTAGTCAGCAATAATTAGTTATAAAGACATAGGGGATGATTATGAGGATGAAAGGCCCGCCACCGCCAGCCGTGCGGTGGCAGGCCCCCGCCATCTGACTGCCAATTTCCCCTGCCACATCACGATGGTGGGGGGAATACTTCCGCAAGCGTGGCAAGCGTAAAGACTGCCCGCCATGCTTCCGCCACAGGCAAATTTTACGATTGCCTGGCCGAGCGGACAGATGGAGGTGAATGATGGCAGTTCCTAGCAGACACCGTCCACCAGATTACAACGCTGGCCTCAGCCAACCTTTCTATGGCGGGGAAACCGCCATGAAAAGGCAGGTGGAGAATGGATTTGGCCCCTCTATGTGGGGGGAGGGTGGTGGTGCACTGGGGGGATACCCATGGTACCCCCTTGCATTTCCCTGCACAAAGTGTCAGGCACCGCGTGGTGCCTGCCACGTAGTGCAGGGAAATGCATTATGTGTCAATTTGGCATTGCAAACGGTGCTGCAGCCAGAAGCACCGTCCGCAATGTTAAGGGCCCTGGATGAGCCCGGCAGAGTGGCAGGCACATCGTAATTAGCTTAGCGGGACCGCCACCATACCGGCAAGCGGTCACAAGCACCACAACAATGGCGGGCAGACTGAGGTCCACCCGCCATCGTAACGACCCCCATAGTTCACAGAACAGCACCGACCTGCTTACTCCTGAAGGCTTAACTATCAGAGGGCTTAGATAGACATTTCGCTGGGAAGCCAGTGGCGAAGAAACGCAAGACCCCGCAAGTATTTTGTCCCAGCCCCTCAAAAACTTCTAGCCAGCCTGGATGAAGGCCCAGTTTACATTACATGAACCCTTCACTGACAGCAAGTTTTGCTTTTTTCGATTTTCTGCTTCAGTATGCCACTTGTTGCTCATTCTGCCATCCCAATTGTCACAAGCTGCTTTAAAGACTGTGGCTACCACTCACATCGGCTGCCACCCACCCCGGCTGCCACCCACCCCGGCTGCCACCCACCCATCTAGTCAACCGTATTGCTTTGACATCACTTCATGACTGGCAGTGGGACATCTACTGGTGCTTTTTCTTCCGCTGCTTTAAGACGTGTTTTACAGTTTTAATGTATTTAAAAAAATTAGGAGAGAACGGGCACTAAAAGTCGTTTTGTGAGTGAAAACCCAATCAGATTTGTATTTCAGCGGGCAGACTGGCAGAGAAGAGAGGACAGCTGTACAAAGCTAGAAGAAATAGCAGGTTTGGACCCAAGGAGGGAGCGGATGCATAGATACTAAAAGCAGATGGCACAAGGGACACCCAGTTGTGATACAGATGTGAGAAGCCACAGGAAGGAGATGAGCACCTGGAGCTGCATTTTATACTCTGCACACTTTATCATTCACGTTGCATTTTTATTCCAGGATGGAAATTATTGTTTCCCTGGTACAAAGGGTTTGTGCTAAGTTCCGTTGTTCTACAGGTTTTTGGTTATGAAGTAAAAGCAGAGGCACATTCTAATAATTTAATAACCAGAACCAGGATACATCTGGTATCAGATGCAACTTTCTGTCAGGCCCAATAAGCGTATTAGACAGAAGAGATGGTACCCAGGAGAGTGGAAATACTCACCCTAATTCGTAAAACTAAAGACTCACATTCACAGCCACATCCACCAGAGGATCAATACAATTCAGGACACTTCCGGGTCAATACAGGTAAACAGGATATTTAAACCACATCTAAATACAGCGGTTGTTTTGACTCTTCGATATTTGCTTCAGTTCGTACTCATCTTGTTTGTCCTTTCACCTTTCCTGTTTTCTTGCCTCTCAGTTCGCTTTGGTCCTCACGTTCCTCTGTAATTACTTGCCTCTCTCTTTGTCTCCTTGTCCAGGGGCCTCCTCTCTCCGGTGCAGCACTGGCATTTCATCTTTGGCTCCTGAGCCTGGTAGTGGTACCCGGGAGCTAGTTACAGCATCCCCTCTCCTTGCACTGGGTAAGTCTTTCCACCTGGTTACCTTTAAGTCTTAAGTCTCTCCTAGTGTACTAGTCCTTTAGTAACTTGTGTTCTCTCACCCGTAGGTGGACTCTGCCCATTTTGCATTTTTAGGTCTCGCCTGTCGATGCGCATGCGCATCGAGGAAGCGAGACTATGGGGGCTTATCCACTCTTTATCCAACTTGCAAGGAATCGTGGCGATTCCTTGCAGTGCCCGTGACTTTTAAGCTCAATGCGCATGCGCATTGAGCTTAAAAGCGCGTGCACATGCCCCCAGCCGCCTGCCTTGCCTACTCTCCCGCCCCCTCACTTCTTGATTGCACGGCCGCTAGGCCGTGCCTCCCCTACTCTCCTCCTCCTACTCTTCTCCCCTCGCCGTCTGTTCCCGCACTCCTCCCACACCCCCGCTCCGCCCCCTCCCCTGCCTGCCATGTCGCGTCGCATTTCTCCTCCCCCCTCCCCACAGCTCCCCTACTCTCCTCCTCCTACTCTCCTCCCCTCGCCGTCTGTTCCCGCACTCCTCCCACACCCCCGCTCCGCCCCCTCCCCTGCCTGCCATGTCGCGTCGCATTTCTCCTCGCCCCTCCCCACAGCAATGCCCTCCATTTTGACTCGCTGCCTCCTCCTTGTTACTAACTTGTTTGACGGGAGGCCTGCAATATAGACATTGCTACGGCTAAGCCTATTAAGGGCACCGTGAACCCCACATGAACCTTAGCCTGTGATTCGCCTAGTCCTACTGCCCTCCCATCTGCGCCCACTGTGCACTGTGGTAAGTGCAGCCTTTCCCACTGGGGTCTGGCAGGGCTGTGACTCTGTTCAGACAGGGTGTAGACAGGAAAGACACTGCGAATGTCACGGCTGACCGACCAGACTTCTGAGATCAGAGAGATTACGCCTCATTTGCTCACCAGCTCTGCCAAAAACAGCACAATTTAACGGCAGGTACTCAAAAAGCCAACAGGCGCATATAAAAGCATTCTCGGCTTAAAAGAGGACCATTCATAACCTATAGAGGTCGGGGAGAGAGAACTGCTCTTGGCAATTGTCCCTGACCGAGGGGAAAGAAAGGTTGACTGTGGTCACGGCTTTAATGCATTATCGTGACGTGAACTGTTTCAAGCTTGCACCTGAAACACTTTTACAAGAGCTATTTTGTAGGATAAAGTTGAGCCAAGAACAAAATGTTTACAGACACTGGAAGCATAATGAGGGAGAATGGAAACCAACTATACTTGCTATTAGTGTTCACATAACAACAAGTTACATACAGCCTTTAAAAGTCTGAAATATTGGCTACGAGCATGATGGCTAAGTGAGCTGAACGCTTGCTGCTGACAAACGCCTTATTATGGAGGACAGGGGCTCGGATCGGTGCGCCGAGTCCCCTCTCCTCCTGACGTGGGCAAACTGATAACTTTAAACTGAGTAATCATAACATCAGCTACTTACGGCACCGGGGAACTGAGGAAGATGGTATTTGGCGCTATATCATGACTTTTTTTTATTGTTGTGAAAGCAAAGCTACTGAGTAGGTCTTTCTCGCACGAATGTCTCAATTGTTTTCCTTGCTGCACAATAGCAAGGACTTCAGTTGCTTTTGCACCAAACATTTGACAGAGTATATGCGCAAGACAAATGTCTGTAAAACTAGGCAATTGGATTTCCTACCTCTCCAATCTCTCACTTGGCTCCCATGACACAATTCCTCTGTTATTCTGCCTTGCCATGGTAAAGTAAACCAGCCAGCTACCCAGAACACAAGCCAGCATAATCATCCCCTTATGAATGATAGCTTTCCGCTGAAGGAAAGCAAATAGGCCTGCCCCTGCTGCAATAACTGTTTCTAATACTCCATTTATTCTCCCAGCTGTTTATAAAACACTTCAACAGAGGTCAAGCTGGGAGGGCGACAACAATTGCACATTAGGCCCGTCCTCGAAGCATCCAGCGTCTGCCAGTAAACACTGCAACATTTGTTAGGATGTGAGGGCGCACATCAAAGGTCGCCTTCACCACTATGGACTGGGTGTCATCCTTTGTGAAAATCATTAGCCGGCCCCGCTTCGTGCGCTGGGATATATCAAAACGCATGGCACAGAAAGAGCTGCTGGAGGCCCAGAAATAGTTTTCAGGCTGAAACTCTTACACGTGCAACAATACAAGTACAAAAGAAGGTTCCAGAAAAAAAAATATGAAACTGCACAGCCAGCCTCGTAGTTCCTGCACACTATGTTACCGCCAATGTTTGAGCAAGTTCATCCATGTTAGTGCAGGCTCCAGAAGTTCACAAACTTCCCCTATATACTAGTTAAGTCAACCAAAAAACACCAAGGCACACCAAATGCTTGTAACTGTTATCCAATTTCCACGATCTATGGTTCAACCCGTCGAATAAATATCCTTTCGTAGAAGTCCACAACAAATGTTGAATTAGATTATTTTACTTGTTTACTTGCTCACCCTCACCCTCACTCACCCTCAACCCCTCACTCACCCTCACCCTCACTCACCCTCACCCTCACTCTCACTCACCCTCACCCACACTCACCCTCACTCACCCTCACTCACCCTCAACCCCTCACCCTCACTCACCCTCAACCCCTCACCCTCACCCTCACTCACCCTCAACCCTTCACCCTCAACCCCTCACTCACCCTCACTCTCACTCACCCTCACTCCCCCTCAACGCCTCACCCTCACCCTCACTCACCCTCAACACCTCACCCTCACTCACCCTCACCCTCACTCACCCTCAACACCTCACCCTCACTCACCCTCAACCCCTCACCCTCACCCTCACTCACCCTCAACCCCTCACCCTCACTCACCCTCAACCCCTCACCCCCTCACCCTCACTCACCCTCACTCACCCTCACTCACCCTCAACCCCTCACCCTCAACCCCTCACCCTCACTCACCCTCAAACCCTCACTCACCCTCAACCCCTCACTCACCCTCACCCTCACTCACCCTCACTCAGCGCAACCACAGCATCTTCACTAAATATATTTAATAAACTTTAAGCTATTTTCAATATAAAATAAAATCCATTTTATTTACGTATTAATTATTAATTGTTTTTTAAAGCCATTGATTTTTTTTATATCAATACATATAAGTCACATATGAGTCCCGTTAATACAAAACATGTTGCTTTACAAATGCTAGAGGTGTCACATTTACAAAAATTATAACTATTGGCTTTGTAAAGAAGAAAGCTATTTATTTAGCTATTTAGAAAAAACAACACATAAATAAAAAACAAAAAAATAAATAACACCTATAGCTCTAACTTTCCTACTGCGAGACCTATTGCATTTCCAATGCTTGTTTACTTATAGAAAGTTGGATGTTTCCATTCTAATCCACCGCTGCATGTACGAGTACATAAAAGAATACTCCTGGAGTGCCACTTCTCTACTCCTTTTGTGAATCAGTTACTAATGTTTACTATTCACATCAAGACAGATGGTGACAAATCCACAAATGGTTTGATAGTGTTGACTCTTAGTGCTATATTTTATGCATTTCTGATTTAATTAAACACACAATTGCAGCTAATTGCAGTCCCAAGATACAAATGAAAACATTTGGCGACATCTCCATAACAGTCCAATACAGGTCTGACTATTTAACATAAGAAGAATTGACATGCAACTAACCACATTTCCAATGGGATCAGGTAATTTAACCTGAATGTTCAGGATTGCCCTCCTTAACAAGATGTAGTGGTCATGTGTTAACCAGTCCTTGGTTTTAATGTTAGAAATTCTTCCAATGAAAAGAAACTACTATTCACCTTAGTGAAGGACTTGAACATGTCAAATTAGCGGTTTTGATTCGGGCAGGGATATCTCGTTGTCATCTGATAGGAGAACCTGTTTTTATGTTTCGCACCAAAGTTTCTAAGCTGACTTTAGTATTTGGTTGCTCCTTCTTCAGGGCATATTGAGCAACAGACGTTTTGATAATACATGCCAGCTTCAGATCTTAGTACTGAACTTGCCAACCCATCTTGGTACAACCACAAAGCATGTTAATGCATCTCCTTCCCACGACCCCCTCCGACCAAGCTGTCCTAATGGTGTTCGTGGGTTTCTGTGTGGCGTCTGACAGATTACTGACTACTGGAGTTACTGGAGTTGATATGGTACAGAGCACATACATTAGTAAGTCACAGAGCACACATGCTTTTCTGAATCTGCCAGAAGGCACTGCCCTTCATGCCACAGAGCACACATTTCAACCATCTGCTGCTCCACTTAGACCACTAACTACTTAACGCCGTGCACGGTTGTCCTCACTTGCCCCCAATCACCCACTCCAAGGACGTCTGAGACAGAAGGACTCACAGCAGAATAGCTAAGTGGTCTTTTTATTTGAATCACAGTTCTTATCAATTTGATGCCCCTCATTCATCCTGGCTGGGTACCATCCGTGACATATCCAATGACTATTTAATCTGGTGAGCTTGCCTGGGTTTAATTTCTATGATTTCTCTAAATCACTGCATCATGTAGTCGTTATTAAAAAGTACAAAGGAGCAAAGCTCGAATCAATGATTTCTCAAACAAATGCTAATATAAAACAATTTGAAAGTAACATTTTATTTTCATGAAAAACTCAAACCCCAAACAATTCCTTGTTTTTGTATTAATAATCCTCTATTGTGGTCATTGATCTGGATTAAAGTGGGCCACTCACAGGGCCTAGTACAGTGTTTGCACCTTGGAATTCAAAACTACTTAGAGCACATCCCAATGTCATGCTTCCCAACGACTCACATACCATACCTCAGCTTGTGTACTATGGACGCACATTTACTAATGTTTCATTCAATGTCGATAGCGCAGCAGTCACACTTTCTGTGCTGTGTTGCTCAAGGGAGAAAACAAAGTGCAGCACCTTATCTACAAAGCCGGCCCGCTGCTGGTGTCATCCCTTGCACTGGCACACAAACAGGCTGCCTAGTGTGGTGTACAATGTCGCATCACGATGTGAGGTGACTGTGCGCTGCCTAACATATCCTTTGTACTTGAAGGATACCCTTCCAAGACAAATTACCATGCGTAGGCAACCTCGGAAAGTTCCAACGCATTTAAGTGTGGTGTGCACTGGAGCACACTTGCAGTGCACTATTTAAATGAGAAATTAACACTTTTTTGGGGTTGTGCCTGCGAAAAATGTCATTTTTCCAATGCAAAATGCCTTTTGGGCTGGATAGTAAATGGCCTACAGAATTCTGCATTAAACTAGCTCTGTCCATGTCTATCCATCCATCCATCCATCCATCCATCCATCTGTCTGTCTAGCTGTCTGTCTATCCATCTGTCTATCTATGTACCGCCAGGGCTGAACTGGGAACCAAAACCAGCCATGGCAAAGTGCTCAGCCATTTTTGTGGTGGGGAGGTTAGGGCAGGGGGTCCTAGTGGTGAGATTTGTGCCGCTTTTGTGCTTTTGTTGCAGGGGGGCGATATTGCACCTGTCCTGCAAATCCTGCCCACGGTCACAAAAACACCCCCACAGGGGTCTAAAACCAGCCCGCACCCTGGAGGCCCACCGGGGAACGCCTGGTGCCCGCTACGGCCAGTGGACACTGTGTATCACTGAGATAGTGACTCTATAGTTCCGGTTAAGTCTCACTGTTGGTTTGCAAATAACTATGACACTGTTTAGTAAACCCACTCAAAACTTAACACTTGCTTTGTTGATAAGGCTACATTTTCATATGTAAAGTTTTATACCAATCTGTTTATACGGCAATTCAATTGGAGTATTAAAAATTACATTTTACTTTTGCTTCCAAAGCAACATTTCCGATGGGCGCAAAAATGGTAAATGCATTTTTTTTACTCCCCCCGCCCCAAATATTTGTCCATTCATTGATATGCACAAACTTTGGCACACCAAAATATAGCCAGTTTCTTTAGGGGTATAACAAGTTTCACGCAGATTCTGTCAACGAGGCAAAGGTGTAAGAAAATTTAAAACGTAGGCGGCAGAATCATAGCTACAAACCTGTTATTGCCCTCTTTGAAATAATTATACATAACACATTCACACATTTCAACTTCTGACAAATGTGATTCTGAACTTCTGGAGTGATTCTGAAGCTCTGCTTTTTCTGCTGAAACATGAATTTGCCATATGGTACATAATCCACCATCTTCTGCATAATTCACAGATTTTAACTGATAAAAATGTATTAGGCTCACTCAGAATTCAGAGGCAACATTTCAGCTGTTGATTGCTGTACTCAAAGTAATTTAAATATCCCAGCTAAAGGGAAGGGTGTCTCTCTGAAGCAACAAATAAAAAACCTAAAGTACATTATTGTATTTCAAATAGCGTCAAAAGACGGATTTCATCTTTATTTGGATTTTTTTTGTTTCATTACTGACATAAATTCATGCTTTCATCACAGCCACTGCCCTCAAACCTGGGGTTATTTCATAAAGACACTCTAACTTTAGAAAAATGTGTATGTTGCATGTCTTTAAAGTCGGGTGTCTTAAACTTTACTAACATAGCTCCTAGTAGGACATAGACCAGCATAGCGCTTTACAGGACTCCTGGTTTATGACAATAGGTGCTCTCAAGGCCTTATGTGAAGACAGATTAAACATGTCGAGCGTTTCTGGAATACTTTGAAGAAAGGAGGCAAGGATGTTGTTACAATAAATGTGCACATGTTGGCTGGAGCAACACTGGCTGCGCTTACATCATCTATTTTTCTCGGGGGGCGTAGAAAGGACAATATAAACAAATATGTGTTTCGGCGTTTTCCTGCAACACAAAATCATTAATTGTTTTCCAAGAATCTGGTGTGTTTTAATAGCCTGTCACATCTCCTGTGTTAATGTGTATTAAGATGTCAAAATAGCATGCATCGGATGTATTGTATAATTTGTTTTAATTGGATTGCGCGACTTTCAACAAAATCATGCACTAAAACAGGTATTGAAGTATACAACAATAAACTATTTATACACATTTTTACAAATGCTGGAGTAAGAGGAATTGTAAAAATAATTGCTAAAAAAACAGTAATAGTAAAAAAAGATGTTCACAGTAGGTTGCCTTTTATACCTGCAGCAACCTTTGCAAGCGGTAGAAATAAGGAAGCCGGACGAGGGAGGTGGGATTGTGTAGGGGAAAAGGGGAAGGAAGATTGAGGAGAAAGGGTGCCAGCAAAGCCAATAATCGCTATGTGTAATGGGATTACCAGGATGGGGTGCAGTTGGCCCATCACACCCCATTTCCAGCCTCCACTTCAGCTGTCTGCACTAATGATAGGTGCACCCTGGCAGAAGGAGGCTGTATGGAATTAATGGTACAGAGGAAGACGGATACGGTGCACCCTATCACCCTTCTAGGTGTCACAAGCTGACCTGTGCCCACCCCTTCGCCCCTGAGTAGCCTCACAAGGCATCAGCGGCAATGTCCAGAGGCAGACACCTCATGCAAGTACCTCTTAATGCTGAGGTTGAAGGAAGTTCAGAGGGCTAGCGCGTGTTCGGATGGTGCTCTAATATGTCAGGATTAATAACAAAACGCACTGTTCAAGTTGCAGTTTCCTTAGGGCCATTTCCCCTAAGCCAAGCCCTATTCATCAGTCTCTCTGAGCAGACACCTTTAGGCACAGGCTCCTCTCAGCCCCCTCAGCTCAGGCTGCATTCTTCCCAAGCAAGTTAGAGCCTCCCAGCATTTCACCTCTTCACAGCTGGACAGCAGTCAGGCTTTCTAGAGCAAGCTCCTTCTGGAAGCAGCCTCTTCCCAGGAGAGGGGGCCAGCTATCTGCATACACACATAGCTGGAACCTGGTGCTGCCAATCAATCTATCAGCTTTGTCGAGCGCTACTTGTCACCCTTCAGGGTATCCAGGCGCTGCTAGTTCTGCAAAAAGGTGCTGAAAGCACACATTCAATACAGAGCAACAGACGACCTTCGCCGATATTCTGTCAGTATTTAAGAGTTCTTCCTTACTTGTAGGCGCAGAGGATCCTATGCAGTTCCTGGCAGGGTCTCAGCCTGAAGGCCATGTCTACGGTTTATTGATTTTGCTATTGGTTGGATAATACTCCCACCCCCACCTTGCTTAAATTTTTAGAAAAGCGATGCACTTCTGTTCAAGGAATGTGTCCTGTGGCAACAATTTCTTACCAGAAATCTGTGCGCCTATACAAAAAGATGGTAAAACTCGCTGTGCAAAGCTCTGCTCAGCCTCCCAGCTCCACGCGTGCCGTTCACACTTCAGCCCCCAGAACAGCAAAAGATGAAAGCCAAGCCAACAATGTGCCTCTGAATTTCATTGGGAACAGGCGGCATGTTGTCTTCTTGTCCCATGCACCTGTGCCTGTCACTTAGCGCAAGCATATGGCCAAATGTGTTGCCTTATTTGCATTAGGCTAAAACCCATGCATTTGGTGGGGTCCCCCCTTCACAATGCACAGGCGGGAATTTGTACTCACAGAAGTGCTGTCGTAGAGCGAAAAGCAGGCACTAAGAACAGTTGTGATCCAGAGCACTCTTGTAGCCTGGTGTCTGGAAGACAGCAACCCACTGCTCTGAGCTCTACATACACACAACATGTTACAGGTGGCAGATTCCTTCCTCTGGAATGGAAGACCCCTAAAAAATGTCCACATCAAGATGGACTTCCTGCACATTACCAAAACTGAGAACTGCCGTGAGTGAGGGAAGAGGCTGCACCTTTCGTACTCTCCTTTTCTTGGAAAAACCATGCTGGAGATATCTATGTCAAGACTACTTCGAACATTGCCTTTAGCCTCATTGTTCCTACAGTGGCATGTGCCCACGCGTGCCAAGCTCTGCCAAGGAAACTTCCAGTGGACCTGCAGAATCCCATGAATAAATATACATTTTAAGGAGTCTTCTGAAATGTGCCTTCACAAAAGCTAAACATATTCAGTGTTACCAGTCGCATAAAAATGTCTTATTCTTCTGAAAATTTGTGGGCCAATTAGCACATTGAGACCAGATGGCAAGACAGCGTGTTCTCCGCCGCGGTACATTCTGGAGTGCCAGGCCTCAGACTATGGGAGCTCTGAACAGGAGCTGGAGTTTAAGAAGAGATCTGAGAACCTGGCTGGCTGTCAAAGTATCTGTGACTTCGCTTTCAAGGGCATCCCATGTGGCCTTCAAATCTGACCCAGCCTTTACTGGTCAGAAGAACCAATGAGAAAATATGGTCAGACAACACTCCTATGTGAAAGTGGAGCACCGGCCACAATTCATTAATATGCGGCTTCAGGAGCTTTAAGAAGGTAAGAGCAGGGCCGGTAGGAAGTGCAAGAGCTAAAGGGGGGGGGGGGGGCAAGAAGAAGCCAACCGGGGCTAGGGTGAGAGTGGGACTTCAGGTCATTGAGAGGGGAGGCCATGAAATCCACTGCGACAAGGAAGTCCCTTGCTAAATTTGTTTAATTGGTACTGTTTCTTTAAGAGAGCTCAGAGCCCTCCCCAGGAAATAGTCATGGCCTGAGCTGAGGCGGTGGGACTCTCCTGGTGCAATCCATGGAGTCAAGGGAATGTCCTTTCTCAGGAAAGAAATCAGCCTCCTGAAATGAGGAGATCTTAATGATCCATTCAGTATTTTTTAATTGGAGCATATAAGGCCTCTCTAAATGTTAAAATGGGGATGATGCTTTTAGGTCTTGAGCCGTGAGGGTGAGTAGCAGCGCTTTATAAGAAACCTGATTGATTGCTTGAAGCTCATACAAGGGTTGAGTCTCTCTCAGTTACAAATACTTTATACTTCGTTATAGCTAATGATTGCATTTTAGATTAAGGCGAGGTGGGAAAATGAAGGACTGGGTTTCACAGGTTTTCCCCATTTTAACAAAGCATTACATATCCAACACCATGTGGATGAGGAGAAGAATACCAAGGGAACGGAGCGGGGAGATAGGGAACTAAGTTCTCAGATGGAAGATGGAGGCATGCAGATGTGGAAGTCATGAGTAGAAGTGTCCTGGGCCCAGAAATAGTCCACATGTGGAAGGAATGAGTAGAGGAAACCTACAGGCAGGAAGTGATGGTAGGGTGTGGAATAGGAGATTCCCCCAGATGGAAAGGGGAGGAGGATAACCCCCAGTAGGGAAGAGGGCACCGGCTAGTACATAATGAGGCTTCTCAGGTGAGTTTGGAAGTTGAAGCAGTCCCGGATGAGAACTGCAGGAGGACCATTCTGAATTAATTAAAAGCAGCAAGGAGTATGAGCAGGAGTCATATTGTGCCGATGGGGCTCAGTGTTGGTACAGTAAGCAAATGCAGCAATTCAGATCCACAGCGCAGGTGAGAAAATGGTAGGCGTGTCTGAGTTGCTGCATGCCACAATGTATTTAATAAAGAATGTGGGAAGAGATGACAACAAGGTGCAGTAGAGATCCAACAGGAGTCACAAGGCAAGGATATCTAGAAAGAATGAGTGGTTGAAGGCATCTCCTCTGATAGTAGAAGGATAAGAAAGCAAATCAGCGTGCACCATAGTCAAGGCGGTAGGCCGGTGTCAAGAAATGTCTCAACAGAGATGACATGAAACGAGGAGCCAAGGAATGAATGAATGAATGAATGAGAGGGGTTAGAGGCCCCTATGTAGGCTGATGAGCCATGGGGTGTAGAGGGCACGCGTAGACCAAGGTGTGAGGAATCAGGATCCATGAGGGATGAATGAATAAAGGGTAAAGAGAGTTTGAGGCATAAGCTAAAAAGAGCCCAAATGAATAAGAAGATAGCTCATTGAAGGAGACAAAGAGACAGGCAAAGCTAGGGGCTAGTGACATAGCTAAGGAAGGCTAGACCTAGATAAAGAGGGGACAGACGTCTGGGCAGTGTGATGAAACCACAAAGGCGATGCGGACAGTCCATGTAAATTTGTGGTAGCAGAAGTTCAATAGGAAGGGAGGAGAGGAATAGGAGTTACTGCGGTTGTCGAAGAGAGTGAAGAAGTGAAGTTCCTGAGTTAAAGGAAATAGGTAATGGATGTGGCAGTGGAAAGGAATAGGCGCCTCTGTTGCCAAGGTGAGGAGTAACTACTACATCTACTATGTATATGTCCCTTTTTACTGAAAACCCGTAATCCATTATTCGGGAGATTTTAAGGAATGAACAGATAAGAACATGTAGAATTGCAGTCATCAGGTGTCTCGGAGGGCTATCTATTCCCCTATCTTGTAATGCCATAACATTTTGGAAAACAGCAGCAAATGAACTGAAAAAATTGAACTAAGCTAAGCAGCCAATAAACAACCTACCTGCTGACTTTTCATAAATATACTGCACTACTTGTTAGCCGTTTAACTGTGGTAATGACTCCAAGGTTTCTTTCTCCACTCTTAGGTTTAAAAAAAAAATATATATATATATATATATATATATATATATATATATATATATATATATATATATATATATATATATATATATATATATATATATATATGTTCATTTAATTTGCTGTGTTTCATGATGGCTTGCCATCCTTTTACGATTTTTAAAGAATCAATAAAAGTATTTTTGACTGACTGACTGACAGTGTAAAGGAATAGCATGTCCCTTTTCTAGAGCAGACTCATCACCGGAAAACATTGGAACTGGACAGTAAATGGCAAAAAGTCTAATGGGAAAGAGAAGAGATAAAGTCATGGGGGAAGAGGGAAACTGTCAGAGGAGGCAACGGATAAGGACAGTGACCACTGTTAATATGTGTACAGTAGTGGGAATGAGGTGGGTACACAAGCACAAGGACACTAGACACAAGTAGGGTGAGGTATAACAATGGAAGGAAAGAGGAGGGCTACCCTTGGGAAATACATGTGAAATTGCCTGCTAATTAATGTTGCAGCCAGGCTGGGAGAGAGGGACATTTGACCGACAGAATAGAACGGAGGGCAAAAAAGGGGAAAAGGAGGCAGAAAATGAGATTGGGCTAGTATTTGAACAAGTAGGGGATTAATAAGTGAGAGGAAGGCCTTGAGAAGAAGAATTTGATCTGATATATGACATTTAGCGGTCGGTGGTGCAGTAGAATATTGAAGGGGCAATCGAACTTGTTAGCGAGGCCGAGAGAAAAGGCTGGGTTTAATCAGTAGAATAAAAACATGTTTGGTGCATGAGGAAATAAAACATTGTTCACGCAGAGTCATTGGACAGGACACTGCACACATGTCCTTCATCAGGATAGATTTGTTGGTGGTTAGGTTGCAGGAACTGGCAGGGAAATTCTACCCAGAAATAAAGTATTAGATTTAAGGTTCGATAGCAAAAGCTCCCTATCAAGAATGTTGTTTATGAGTGCGGGGGATGTGTCCAAGGTTATCATAATTTGTTAGCTTTAGTTGAGTAAAGAGAAGGAGCAGAGAATTGAGTCTTGCTTTGGTTCATACAGACGGACAGGCCCAGGCATTGGCATCTCGCTGCAAGGCCAGGAGAAGTAGCTCACAATATCGAAAGATACAAAATATCGCCCTGCTACAGTATTGTGCCCAGGAAAATTGACTACATCAATATCATGAAGGTGAGTATATATAGGTAAGTATAGATTCACGACTAATAGGTCCACATCTACGTACCTAAGATATATGTTAAGGCAGGGCTATATATGGATCTCAGTATTAACGTAGAACACCCTAGGAGGACCAGGAGTTCCACCAAAGTGCGCTTAGAGGCCGGTAGACATGGGAGGAGCTATCGAGGAGGTGAAAGTTGTGGCGGGAGTCCTGGAGGCATTCAAAAGTGGGATAGTTCAGGATTAGGATCATAATGTTTAGAACCTTTGGGGCTAGTTCAGGTAAGAAATTCAAGATGACAGCGAAATACTTAAGCTGTAGGCGGTTGCATCCGAGTGATTGATTCCAGAAGACAGTGGAGACTGTACTGTGCCCAGGCAGCTCCCCACTGGAGGAGATCGGATAGAGGCGCATCACACAAGGATGGAGGGGAGGTGGCCGCGTGCACCGCAGCGCTCCAATGCCTTTTGGCTAGGTTCACGCTATACAAATACCACATACATTCATGCATACGTTGGGTCAGTTCTTCCCTTTACCAAGCTGCTGATAGTGCTTTTGAAGCACTGTGGAGCTGCTGCACCTTCTGGATGCACAAATTAACCAGCACAGAGTGCTTGCAAGGTCAGAAATCAGAGTCAGCCCCTCAGCAGCTGTGACAGATGATTAAGTGGAGCAGTAAATTGTAGGCTGCATGTGGGACGTCCACTCAAGAGCATCCTTCTCTGGAGGCACAGCTCGGTGCAAATGGCAGATTTTCCATCTGCAGAAAGAAACCCTTAATGCAGAGGTCAGAGGAGGACAGCTCGAGGCCCTGGGAGCAGGAGTGCCAGAAACAGCTAGTTGGTAGCCAGAACTTCCTTCTTAGTTGCTTCATCCTGATGGTATTTAGATGACATGTTTGGTAATGTTCTTTCCCACCTCAGAGTGTTACAGTTGTAGTCGCAATCAAGACTGTATTCTGCATAATGTTTGAGCTGGACGCAAACAGTTTGAATTTCAAAGGGGCATTCTGGGACTTGAGCCCACTTAGGTAATCAAGATTGTATGACTTACAACTCATGCAATTACCACACATGCCTTCCCACTCAGTCTTTACCACGCAAACCTTATTCATGAACCCTTGATCATGCATTCCTTTATCCTGACATGGTAAGTATATGTGAAATAGTCATATACCATTTTTATTTTTTAAATAGCTTAATTTTAATTTATTTATTATTAATGTAATATTTTAAGCCTATTTATATATTGATAAAAATCCATAGTCACATAGTACGATACTATGAACAATATATTCAATTTAATTAGTAAACAATAATAATCATTAGGAATAAATCACTATTTACACTTGTGAGGTGGTGAGGCACGATATTCAATTGTCAAATTACTGCCCACCCAAACCCTAATATTTCCCTTAGCTTCCTTTACCACTGCTCACTCCTAAACCCTAAAATACCCTTAACTATCTTTACAACTGCTCACCCTTAAGACCTAAAGTGACCCTTACTTCCCTTTACCTCAGTCCACCTCTAAATCCAAAAATTACTCTAACATCCTTTTACCACTGTCCATCCCTAAACCATAAAATTGCCCTTACCTCCCTTTACTACGACCCACCGAAGCCTTTTTTATAAAAAATAAAATATTATTTCTATATTTTTAAAAAAAAAACATTTTCCTGGTTGTTAAAGGTACAAATACTAACCTGTGTGGTAAAGACTGTGTGGTAAAGGCATTGGGTGGTAAAGAGTGTGTTGAACAGGATGTCTCCCTGTGGTTGGTGTTGGCTGAACATTTGGCCTAAATTGGGATGTGGCATGTGCCTGGTTGAGAGGAGTCTGCAGCTGCATTTCACTGAATATCTTCGAAACTAGGCTGGAGCGCTTGCATTGCATTCGCCGTGCCTCGATCAATCAATCAGTGAATTTGTAGAGCGCTACTTGTCACCCGTGAGGGTATCCAGGCGCTGGCTGGGTCCAGTTGATTAGCCGAATAGCCAGCTCTTCAGGGACATTCGCAACTCTGAAAGAGATTGGGTCGTCTGGAGAGTAAAGGGTAGTCGTTCCATGTCTTCGCTGCTAGGTAGGAGAAGGAGCTACCTCATGTTAGGGCCTGGCGACTGGCGATAAGCCAATATGGTTGAACAGCATGCAATGCACAAAATAACGGTGTTGAGAGGGTTTAAAGTGAATTGTGGGACACTCCAAATGGCAGAGAGGTAGAACAGTGCAGTGGACATGCCCAGTGCGGAGTGTGGAAACAGTCATCTGGCATGGAAGGTGCACAGACTTTTCTGATTCTGAATAGCTTGAATGCAACTGTAGTGGGTGTGGAGATGATGAAAGGTTATAGTTGCATGCCAGGGTTAAGTAAAACCCCTAAGGCATCCCACAGAACAGAATAGAAGGGGAGAGAAAGATTTTGGGGCAAGGAGACCAGGAAGTAGAAAATGCTTGTTTTGGAGGAACTGTGTATCACAGTGGTATGAAAATTAGACAGGGCAAAGTGATCTTGTGTTGGAAATCGATAAGAATTGGAGATTTTAGCTTGCACAAGAGGTGAGAAGCTTGAGGCGTACTAAATGTGTATATTATAAGAAGATAGATGGCACAAGAGCACAACAGAGCAACAATCAAGGAGGTAAAGAGGGACCATCAAGAGGCCCCATATCTGAGTCTCAAGATTGCTGGGAAGGTCAGTGGCAAAAAGACATTTGATCAGAACAGGAATGGTGGGCACTTAAGTCTGGTGAGTATCTCAGACATGTCTAGAAGAATAAAGATGAAATAAATAAAGTTATATTATATAGAGGTAATCGAAGAATAATGGAAAAATGCTTGTTTCTGTAGAGTGAAGCTGGTGACAGTGAATTGAAAGAGAACCACTCGAAGGTGAGTAGGTACAACACCAGCCATGCTAGATTTTGGGAGGTGAATGGAAGAGAACTGACATATGATTCAATCAGTATATGGGGAAGGGTTCTCTGTAGGGTTCTTTTATACTGGGAGAAGAAAGGTAGCCTTCTAGCATGTAGGAAAGGAGTCAGTAAGAAATGAGTGGTTGAAGAGGAAAGAGAGCAAGACAAAAAAGCACCACTGAACAATAGGGGTAGAGGTTTTAGTAGATGAGGCCAAAGGGTTGGACTGGGACACTGATGGGTTACCCAATTATAATACAGATATTTATTTGATGAGTGATGTCATGATTAATAAGACAATCTGGCAGGGGTGAGCAGTGAGATTTGATGGTGGCAAAGCAGTAGGAAGGTTCACTAAATGAGAAGTTGGACAGAGATGTACTGGGAGAGGTAGGAGATCTAAGTGTGTAAGGGGTGGCCTGTGAGGACATGAGGTCAAAGTGTTAGGCTGATGATTTTGTGGGGTTAAGAGCATTATTTATGCACTGAAAGTAATTTTGCAAATACTTCTGAGAGCAAGACTTCACCTATCTACACCTGTGAGCATGTGTTTGGGCCTTAGGGACTCAGAAGAATGTTGCAATAGTGTGTAATGGGCTGGGAGGGAGGGAAGAATGAGTGTTTAAGTGTCAGCACAATAAACGAGGGAGCTTATTTATGAGAAGAATGAAGCCCTATCGAGATCTTATATCTCTTCTTCTCTGCTGTTGCACCAAGACCATGAGCCCCAAGTTAACTATTGGAAATGCTAACTCGCCTTGAACTATTGTTGTCACTGTTCTGACTCCTTTTTCTAAAAACATATTTTTGTTGCATTTAATATTCATGCAACATGTACATTGGCCGGGAGACTCTTTCCGGTATGGTATTGAATAAAAGTGAAGAAAATCGTGTATAACAGCTTGCATCAACATCATGTGTTCATAACATCTCTTGTGCAAACTCCCCCCTCCTCCTCCTCCCCTTCTGGAGACCGTCGCCGTGCACTGTTCTGACTCCTTTGTTCGGCTATTTGGAAGGGCCTTCATCAGGACTGAGGGTAGCAGTCGAAGCAGCAGCCCTACCATGTGAGGCAAAGACCTGACCCATCAGTCAGAGGCTTGCTTCTATCATTTAAGGGAGTGAGGTGTCATCCTTGTAATAGTGTGAGCTTTGCCAGCGTTCACCAATTAAATCTGACAAATTAACCAATAGACACTATCCTTATCTCTAGCGCACTCACATGTAATTTATCTCTACCTCCAAGAGAGTGGAAGAAGGCCTCTCACACTTCAAGGAGGCAAACCAGGCTGCAATGCTTCTATGCCAGCTGTGTCTCCTGGCAATTCATAAAGGAAATACCCTCCAGCAGCAAGTACTGAATAAGAGAATGTGGAAAAAGGAAGAACCCCGTAGTAAAATGACAAGCCAATCAAAAATCCAGGTTGGCTTGTGCTTGTGACTGAGCAGCATCAAAACAGTAATTCTCACAGCAGTATATCATTTTCAGAATATTGCCTGCTATAAAAATGGTGTTAAAAAACATGTCCCCAAAGATGCTAATATTACAAAATCTACACCCAATCAAGCCATGCGTTTTTATTAGGACACAATGTTTTTTGCAGGCAATAGTTCTATATAGGGTACTCTGGCATACTCCCTTCCATTATTTGATCCACCTCGGCCTCCATACTGTGATGTTACACCAAGAAACAGAAATTCATTCTTTGTTGTCTACCAAAGAATGTTTGCTTTTAGACTTGATTGAGGCTGTTTTGACTCTGAGCAGTGAGAGGCTGGGAAGGAACCACCCCTGCACATGTGCTACTCAGCCCCTTATAATATGGTGAGAGTGGTTAATCCTACTCAGCATACCTAACTCTTTAGTAAATCAATATGAATATGTAGCCAAAACCAACACTAATAAGGATCAAAGCAATCATTGATCTAATGTCTATTAAAAATCCAACGTGGATTGATTTTCATTATAATAAATATTGCCAAAAGAAGAGTCTAATCAAATCTTATCTCTGAGTTTGAGGGGAGGAGTGTCACAGACACTGCAGATGAGCACCTGGACAGGTTTGTTTCTAAAACACTGCGCTCTGGTCTGAGATCGTGGCCTTCTCCCCGCCATGGCGTTGTTGCCAGAGGAGGTGGCTGAAGCCCACAACAAGAAGGGGGCAACTTTTGAAGGGAGGGTCCTCATTTTGCAAGGAAAGCCTAGGACCACGTAGTGCCACAGGATGGGCGGATGGTTTTGACATTTTTGAACAGCTCCTGAAGAACATTTTCTGAAATAGTTTTACAGGATTGTGACTGGAAGAGCCATAAATAAATAGGTCTGGGTTGACTTTGGGGGCAATGGTGGGATAGAGTTAGGACTTATAACAATAACAGCCTAGCAGCCACGATTAGAGAGACTTAGGGGGAAGAGGACTGGAGCGGTGTCTGCTTTCACTTGGCACTGTCTGTTCATAGTAGAAATCAGATGTTGAGTATTCTCCAAAGCAGTGTGTGGTCAGACTCCTCCATTTCCTTTGATTTCATTAAGGCTGACAAAGGTTATAAACAGTATAGGCCACTGCTAAGCCGAAATCTGACTTTAACTGAGTGCTTCATTCTGCGCCACCAACACTTTTTTTTTTTATTTTATTTTTATTTTTTTTTATTTATTTTTTTGGTCCTCATCTCACCTTACAAGCCTCTGCGGATCTTATGAAGCCGCCTTCGTTACTGGTCGCCCCTACGGCTTACCGCACTCGCTTGGGTCATCCGACCAGTCCCATTGTTTTGTATGGGACCCTGGTGTAATCATAAGACCAATGATGTTACAATAATCTTAAGTCCTTGCCCCAGCTCACCAAGGGGTGCCAAATATTCGTGATTTTATCTTCCGCTCCATCATACTCTAGTCGCGCCATAGCGAATGCAGCTTTAAGCCATTCCTCCCTTTGCGGGGGTAGGGCATCCTTCCACCTCTTACACACTTCCCTTCTTGCCAGCAGTATCAAGTTCAATAATAGGCCCCTATCTTTCTGCGAGAGGTTCTGGCTGAGTTGACCATCATCTCCAAAAAATACCAGTTGTATATTGATCTCAATGTTGGTATTAAATAGGCCCAGTAAGTTGTCCCCCACCTCAGCCCAGTATCTTGTGAGTGCTGGGCACTCATAGAAAATATGTAAGTCATTTGCTAAGGGTTCTGTGCATCTAGAGCATTTAGGGACGGGAGAAGGAGCAAACTTTGCAATTTTTGCCGGGGTGTAATAGAGTCTATTAATAACAAAAAAATGATTTTTCTTTAGGCAGGCAGGTTTAACTGATCTGTACAGGGTCTTCAGTGAGGGTTCATACAAAAAGTCTGCTGGTGGTCCGAGTGGGGATCCTGTCCACACTGCTGCAGAAGCGGGAGTCTTATGGTCTTCGGCATCCAGCAGACTGTTATACCAAATAGATATTTCCTTATTCAGTGGGCTTGTCTCTTGCAGCAAGTCTTCAATCTCCCAGTTTCCGCTTATCTCCCGCTTTTCCGCCACATACCATGATGTTAACTGTAAGTATTTAAATCTTGAGAACCCGGTGCCAATCTTAACCCTCAGGTAATCCCAGGGGAGTATCCCCCCACTGTCCAACAGTTCAGACCAGATTTTGACGCCGGCCCTCTTTATCGGCAGTGCCAAGCCATCCTGCAAGCAACCCGGGGCCCCTGGGCCGTCCCATATAGGGGCATAATCAGAATAGTATCCAATGCCCCATCTATGCCTGAGCCTACACCAAGTCTCCAAAGCTGTCCTTAGAACCTTCAGACGTACCCTCTTGAAGAACCTAGGGGATCCAAATTTATACAGAAATGCTTCTCCATTGCCTCCCCCTTCTACCCGCACCATTTCACCTAATAGCCTCCCCCAAGCTGATTCCCCTTGCTTAACTAACAGCATCCGTATGCTTTTAAACTGGAACGCATCTGCATATAGTCTTACGTCTGGAAGCGCCAGCCCTCCTTTTTTTAATCTACGTCTAAGTTTTTTCCACGCTAGTCGAACCCCTTTATTGCCCCAAATGAAACTGTTGATCTTACTCTGTACTTTACTCAGGCTTTTACTTGAAAATGTCAAAGGAATTGAAGAAAAGAGGTATGACAGTTTAGGAAGGATGACCATCTTTACTAAGTTGGTTTTTCCATATATAGTCAGAGGTAGATTTTTCCATCTACTGAATAAGCTGTCGATTTCCTTTACCACCCTCTTTAGATTTAACTCAGGGATCTTTTCAATTTCCTTCACTACATAGATCCCCAAGTATTTCATCTCTTCACTTTCTGTCCCTGTCCACTCCAAATTCCAGCACATCACCTCCGTCTTGGTTTTATTTACAAGAAACCCAGAAATTGCTCCAAACTCGCGCATACGCTCTTCCACCCTTATAATAGCTGTATCCGGGTCGCTTGTATACAGAACCAGATCGTCAGCGTACAAAGCTATTTTTGAGCTATAATGTTCTGATCTGAATGGATAGATTGACTCATCCAATCTAATCGTCTGTGCCAATGGCTCCATATATAAATTAAACAAAAGGGGTGAAATCGGACACCCTTGCCTCGTTCCTCTCTGAATTTTAAAACTCGCGGTGAGGAACCCGTTCAAAAATATTCGGGCAGAAGCACCCTGATAGCAATTCTGCAGGGTCTGAATAAAAATAGGACCAAAACCCATAGCCCTCAGGACCTCCCATAGGTATGCCCAGCAGACTCTATCGAACGCCTTTGCCGCATCGACTGCGATAACGGCCAAGGGTTCTGTCTTCTTGATAGCCAAGTCGATGTTGCCTATAAGAAGCTGTGCTTGTTCCTGTATATGTCTACCTGCGACAAACCCTTTCTGATCTGGATGTATTAACCCAGGTATCAGTTTGGCCAATCTCCCTGCTAAAATGCCCATAAAGATCTTATAGTCGGCGTTCAGCAGGGAGATTGGGCGGTAAGAGTCTGCCTTTTTTGGGTCCTTACCCGGTTTCAATATCAGGACTATTATTGCTTCTTTCCAAGTATTAGGGACCTTTCCATCCAGACCATAAATTGAGTTAAAGGTGTTTTCCAAGGGTTTGAGGAGCTCCTCTTTAAGATGTTTATATATTTCACTCGGGAGCGCGTCTGATCCTGCAGCCTTTTTATTTTTAGATTTATTTATCTGAGCTATGATCTCCTCTGATGTAAAGGGAGCATCTAAGTTGTTTTTACTTTCTTCTGTGAGAACTGGAAGTTGTTTGTTTCTGATAAATGACTGAATCACACATGATCGGGGAGTCAGATCTTCCCTATACAGATCTGAGAACATGGAGAGAAGACATGTCTGTATGTCATCTATCTTATTTGAGATTTCCCCGCCGGCGTTTATTTTAAGTTCTTTTATATCATTCCTGGCCCGGTCGGCTCTAGCTTTCCATGCTAATAAAGCACCGGCCCTCTCTCCATACTCATAATTCTGCATCTTACCAATCTCCCACTGTGCTCTACATTTAGCCACCAACACTGAGCCAGAGCTGACAAGTAGTTTGTTCCAAACAAGCCTTTACTTTGCATTCTGGGCCTTGTAGTTCAGTTTTATCTTTTTACAGCATGAGGACTACAGGTACCAGAATGCAAACAAAACCTGGACTGGATGAGTTGCTACAGCATGAATGAACTTGGGAAGCCCAGGAACGTGGAGTGGCAGTGCCCTACTCCTGTGCCTGCACTGGCAGCTGTGCCAACCAGCATTGTCTCAGTCTCCTCGGGCCCTGTTTCGGCCTCTCTGAATGGTGCATAATGTTGCACTGCGCCTTTATGACAAAGCGTGCCCCGCAAGGCGCATGTGTAACTACACAAGGGAGAAGCTATGATGAGAAAGCATCGGAGAGACAGCACACATCAAAGCCATGCCTCTTTACATTACAGCTTCAGTCTCAGCCCCACCTCTGATTTATTATGCATAGAGAGCTCGACCCATTATAAAGCGAGCTAGAGACGCTGCCTGGCATCTCTCCCAGAAATCTATTATACACAGCAGAGCTACAGACTCAGGCCATCGCTTGTATTTACTGCAGGAAGCGTGGCTGTGTCCCGGGTGAACCCGCGCACAGAGCGGATCTCGCGAGAGCTGTGGAACTAACAACCCTTGCAGAGCAAACCTTTCCCTGCCGGCGGCTTATTGTCAGCAGGAAACGCAAGGCAAGGCATAGCAGTGGGAGACTTCCAGGTCATAGAAAGTGTGCCTTCAACCTGCGGGCTAGCTGAATTAAAACAAGCATTGACAAAGCCAGTAGGTCTCGGCAATACGAGAGCTATTGGCTTTGGCAATCACAATGTTAAGTAATCTAGTTATTTTTTCAGCTCTGTTGCACCCAAGACCTTGTTTCTTTTTATTACACATTGATATCGGAGTTGACAGCAATAGCAGCTAATTTGTTAAGCTAATTAAGATTTTAATAGAAAATAGGCACCACAGGCTGGAAGCGAATGAAGTTAACGACCCTCCATGAAATTATGAGGGCAGGAGCTGACGAAAGAAACAAGCAACAGCACCGGAGTGGGAAGGATGGGGGCAACAAGCAACGGAGCGATAGGGGGTTGAGATGGAGAAAAGACACATACGTCAAGCCGAGCGAGACCTGCGGTAATCAAAGTAGAAGCCACTGTTTTTGGGAGCACAAAGAAGAGGGGGGTGTATATTCTGTTCCGGTAAAACCATAAAACGTTAGTCGACAGTGAAAATGAATGTTGGAAAACAATTGTGTTGAGAAAAGTGTGTGACGGAGAAGGTACATTTATTTTAAGTATATTGCTCCGGGACCGTAACTCGCTTGCTGTCTCAGGATTATTAACCGATGCTCCTCTATCCATCTCTCAGATAAACAAGCAACGACGAGGAGATAAAAACAGGGGAAGCAGCAATAAGAAAATAAATCCAGTGCTTACAACTTCCGCACTCCACGAAGCGGTATGGTTTTTGAAAAACTATTTTTTATAACACAAAGGTAGCTAGTACATTGGGACATATACATTGCTCGTAGTAAACTTCACGTTTTAGGAATGAATGACAACATTATTGAGCAGCAGTAATGGAAGTACAACCATTCAACAGGTTATCGAGCACGAGACAAACGCCACATCACCGCCTTCTATCCAGGCTAGGCTCTGGGTCAGGACGAGGTCGTCCGACCTCATCTCCGACTCAGGCCCGCGGGTGACCATCTCTCATTTTCTCACTTTCCATCTCAAGACCAAAGTAGCTCAACCATTGGGGCCCAGATCTTGGTGAACTTTTTCGGGCATCCCCAGGCTTCATGTGTCACCTTTTCTGCAAACATATATAGGTCCACACTCACCCTCCATTCGCTATGTTTGTTTATACAAGCACCTGCTCCCTAAACAGGATTCAACATTATGCTCTTCTTTTATATACCTCATCATCTAATTAAGTAAAATTAACTCTTGGCAACTGGAGAATGGAGCGGGTGAAAACTCGAGCGCTCGCATGAAGTGCTTAAAAGCAAAGAACAAAGTAGCTCTTAACATGGGAGCAGTGGACGGATACAAGTACGATAAAAGTACTTGGTCCATGCTCTGGGGAAGGGCTGAACACAAGAAGAGACATGACTCATGCACACCATAGACCAACAGAAATGAAGGATATGAGAGCGACGAAGGAGCAAACCAATAGTAAGCCCATGGGCGAGCTGAAGCCCACTGAATTGTATACAATATGTCTCTTCGGGACAATGCATGAGCTGTCTATCCAAGACCTGAAAAGTATGGGAACTCAGCTGTTATGCTGTAATCAGTGGGGGTGCAGTGATTGAGCGTTGAGGCAGGGTCAAATGCGTGGCCAAAAAAACTAAAATATTCTGTAGCTTTTTTCGATCTTTCACCTTCAGGTAGCTACATTGAAAATAACTCCCAGTTTAAAGGAAAAATAAGTGCAAGAGTTAATCAGTGTGAAATGCACTATTGTATATTAAGCACAATATAAGACATGCTGCTACAAAATGTTCAAAAAGGTTTCAAATAAAAAGTGCTTCAGAAATATAGATTTTGATAATACTCGAACTGTATGTAGTGTAATATATTTTGATAACTGCCCTTTAAAAGCACACACTTCACAGCTCAGCTGTTAACTCCCTTCAATATTACTCAAAAAGAAAAAAATGTGTGTCTTCCGAAATCTTCAAGGGACTTGATTAATTAAAGTTATTACCGGCTTCCAGGCACCTTTTACATCTGCAGATTAACCAGTTGTGCACATCATTTACATTTCTTTCTACGAAGCAGGCACCCTGGCAAGAAGGCGTGTATAGCTGTCTGCCTTTCCTTTGGATTAACACCACTGGAGACTCCCGGCCTTACACTTCTGCTGAAGCATTTCAACTGTAGGGATTAACCATCTCGGGATGGTTGTCTTTTCACAAAAAGTAGGATAATTGTTTCCTTAAATAAAAAAATTATAGGCATGTTGTGCCCTTCAGATCCCGCCCTCTTCGACGACTGCTTAAAAGAGGTAGACTATCTGAATCCCGCTGCTTGGTGAGGATTCGGCTACAAAAATGCTAATTTGGAGAGCACTAAATACTTCTTACACTCTGTGGCTTTTTAACGGCCACCCACCGATATTATATTCTACATCTTCAGCTATTTCTGCGTGTTTTAAGAGTAAGTACATTTTTGTTGGTATCTCAAGGTCCATACTTGTATACCCTACCTTTAAACATGCCAGCATTTTAGAAAATATATAATTGTGTGAATGTCTTCCCCCCCACACTAAAACAGGAGGCAGCCAAAATAAAGGCATTTTTTTGCCTTAAAAATTGGGAGTTTCCCTCCCGATTCGGGTCTATTGGCATATGTGACTACATGCCCCAGGATACATAGCACTAGTCAACAAGGCAGCGTGAGTCAGACTAACATGGATTTGGAAGCTTCTATGCAGACAGCGTCATTATACTGCAAATCTCTGTGTACCTATAAACTGACTTAATATCAAGAGGGTGATTTTAAATCAGGGTTTTGTTTCTCCATGCTGGAACTAATCAAGCTGGGACATGTCGTTTCACAAGTATGGAAGAAGTTACTGCATAATGGATTACAAACATCACATTTAAAGTTTGTTTTTTTAAAGGTACGAATCCTTGAAAGCAGAGTCTTTTTATGTAAAAACAAGAACTGAAAGTCGCTGTTATGACATGAGGCGAGGTCACACCTACGTCACGTCTCTAGACGGAAGTTCATTATTATCAGCATTCATGGAAACATCTCATCATTTCTGTCAGGTGGCATTATGTCACAAAGATGATGCTTGTTGTATATAGGATGGTTATAGATGACAGGATACTTCTAGTTGATTACATGTAGATTTATTGTAGGACACAACTGAGTACACAACCTCGCCAGCTGACCAGACCATCAACTGACACTAGTAGAATTCTTAGGTGGAAGAAAGAACATACATAGGCATTGTGGTGGACAGAGAATGAGAGAACACTAAGAAAGGACTAAGACTACAGACAACCACATTACATGAAGAATCAATGTACAACACTTCTCCCTCCTTTATAGAAAAGAAATGAAATAAAGCAAAAACAGAGATTACAACACCTACCCCATGTAGTACAAAAATGAGATACACAAATCTAATTAAGTACCACACGAGGTATCACCAACACGAACGGAAAACAATAAGATAGTAGACATTTTGTACTACACACTCCATCCCCCTCCCTTGGTGAAACCAAAACATGGTTTAGATGAGTGAAAATCAATGCAACAAAGAAAAGGTGTTTACGCCCACAACCTCCCCAAACATGGGTACACCAGAGGGTAGGTACACTTTCCACACTGACCCCCAAAACCCACAATAAGTTAAACAAACCAGGTAAAACTATATGGGGTCATTTAGATAGAGTACATCAGGGGTATTGACCCTTAAAACAAGAATGAGGCACTGAATGTCAATGCTCAGCCTTCTCTGCTTGTTCAATCAACATCATAAAGCATTCTGGGACTTGTAGTTTCATTTTTCCAATTACCAATATGAGACTGCAATTGGCAGCGGCATAACTGGAGTAAAGGTGAAATGGGGAAAGGGAGCAAGAAGACTGGCGTCCCAAGACAAGCCAGTCAGGGGCTCTTGGTGCCGGCCTCGGAATACAATCAGCTGGCTAATAATAGATCACTGTCTCACAGCGCCAAGATGACCCACGGGGCAATGTGTACCATACAAATACTTATGTTAAAGGAGATGGAGGCATATGCCAATTGCCATCTGAAAAGAGAGGCTTTCAGACCTCTTGTATATCAAGAAACTTTCTTGCTTGAATATCTGGAAGCAGTGGGACGAGGAGACAGTGGAGCCTCAAATACAGAGGAATCTTCCTCTGAAGCACTTGTATCTCACCACTGGGATTATAATTAGACAGTGACGTAGCTAGACCTACTGGCGCCCAGGTGATCCCTGAGTTTGCCACCTGGCGCAGGTAAGAGCAGGGGTCAACAGACGGATTGTTCTCGTGCGGGAGAGGGGGAGAGTCAATAAACAACTTGCTCACTTCCGCCACCCTCAAAAAGAGTGCAACTTGGGGCGGACCTCTTCCCCCTTCCCACCCGCCTAGCTACGCCACTGTAATTAGATTTCTGATTGGCTGGTACTTCTGGAAAACCTTGGAAAGGTGAACCAAGGTCACTTCGAGTAAGGCCTAGTAAACGATACTACGTGGCAGATTTACAAGCCCCTTGAGCTTACTTTACGCCGCCGTTGCGTCACTTCTGTGACGCAGCATCGCCGTAAACAAAGCACCACAATGCAACATATTTACAACGTGACACGTCTAGGGAGATGCGTCACATTGTAAAGCTCTGCGCTACATTATACCTGCGCCAGGTATAATGTATCTCTAATAAAAGAGAGAGGGACCCGCTACCAAAGGGATGGGGTACCAACCAACTAGCTGATAGCACTCCACAAGAGAAGACACGCGGGAAGTTTACCGGCTCCACTCTAAAGGAGCAGCATCTACGATTGAATGGGAAGACGAAGGCAGCCCCATTTCATTTAGGAGTTGGTGTAAATATTAAATAATTGTTTCCTTAATGGGATTTTTGAAACCGACATATCCAAACTACCGCGTGCTTATAAGATTTCGAGACTTCATTAGATGCAATACACTATGAAGAACCAGCCATTGGTTTAGACTGAGAAGAATATGTGCGTCTCCTTTTGATAGGAGTGTATAATACAAACTAAATTTGACATTACGCCTGCACGTATTTACGGCAAAGAAAAGAGGAAATTTTCCCTTTAATACAGCGGGAGCTATTTGCCCCTTATCATACTATCAAGTCCTCTCTAAAGTATCTCTGGGGAAGACAGCTAATATTTTTCCTGAAGAAGACGGCTGCAT
This sequence comes from Lissotriton vulgaris, assembly GCF_964263255.1. NCBI lineage: Eukaryota > Metazoa > Chordata > Amphibia > Caudata > Salamandridae > Lissotriton > Lissotriton vulgaris. The sequence goes on from NC_141689.1 coordinate 163,778,684, forward strand.
TTTTTCTGGCCCGTCGAAACGCGTTGAGGATTGGGGGAGAGAATTCACAGTATTAACAAAGGACTATTCTGACTGAAGCTGAATATAACCTTTCTGAGTTCCTCCTTTCTTTGAACTTTAGGAACTTGTGTGATGAATTGTGAAGACTATTTGTTCCTTATATTGTCTGTTTTCCCTTGATTGTGATTAATATAATTTTAATTCAGTTTTTAACTATATTTTTAAATAAACTTGTGCATTTGGAAATTTATTTGTTGTTTCAGAATTTGGGTCACTACTGTACTGCTCTTAGTTTGCCTGCATTTTTGTTGTATGTGATGTTGTTTTTATTAATGTAGCCAGGTATAATGTATGCAGGGTGGGCGTTCCATCGCAAAGAAGCCGCGTAAAAGTGAGGTAGTGAAATCTACAAGATTTCACGGAGTCACTTTTACAACGCCACTGCGTCAAAACTTTGTGCCTGCTTGAAGCAGGCGTAAGGAGTGATGCAGCATGTTAGGAATAGGCATGCCTAACAATTGCTGGAGTTGCAATGTGCTGCCCTTACGCCGACAAGATGCATCACACATCTGTCTATGCTTGCGCCACGGTGCGCCGCATCTACAATGTGGCGCATCCATGGTGGCGCAAACTTTTTTTTTACGGGTTGCAATGTAACTGCTGCATCCCTGCTAATATGCAGGGATGCGCCAGTTCTTGTAAATCTGCCCCATAGAGACTTTCCCCTGTTAGACAATAAGCTCTGGGGACCTTTACAGGACTGATGGACAAAGTCAGCATGTATCTGCACTCTATGCCATTCTCCCAAGGTGTTGCTTAGGCTCCCAGCATCCATGATGCTATAGTAGGCCAGTGTACAGTGTTATAAAGGGAAATATAGAAGTGTAGGTGCTCACTATTAAGAGTGCCTGTTTGCTTCTGGGAAGTGCTGGTACTCTCCCATTGAATGCATTGCAGGAGTGCTGAGAAGGCCAGGTGCTCTCCCTTTCAAATCCAAGAAGTGCAGGCACTCAGTACGGGACAGTGCCTGCCCATTTAAAGCACTGACAACATAGCACAAGTGCAATTTGAGGGTGAAGAATCAGTATAGGGTGGATTCTTCGAGTTAAACGTGGGTGATGACACACACTTGTGGCCCAATCCGTTTGGACAAGAAAGGTCACGTCAGAGTTGAATGTGCCCCTCAACTTCTAAGCTGGTTGAGGGGCATGGCCCATAGAATCTTGTAGACAGAGAGGATGCTGCTGTGATCAGATGGCCCACTGAAAAGGCAGGGAATGTTGTGAAGCTTCCAAATGTGCATCCTCCTGAGGGTGTCTACTAGGTGGGGTGGACATGAACCTCACACCGCTCCTCTGAAACATGTCCAATCACACAAAATAGCAGATCAAATATCTTGTTTGAAGTAAATGTTATACTTATCTATCAGACAGTGCTTAGTAGAATATTACCAGTACAAATACATGTATTATTTTTTCTGATCATTGCAACTAACACTGCAATGGGAAAGGGTTGAAGGTTTTATTAAGTTTATATAATGAGCAGGGCCGCTTAGAGGTTGCACCATACTCCTGTGTAAGGTCCCTGGTCCTGTTTTTTTGTCAGGCATAATACTGGGGTGGAAGGCAATGTGCTGTTTTTTATGGTCTGACTTGACAACACTGCTGTTGCCAGACAATCATGTGGCAATCGCTTGAGAGCGGCTTTGGTTCCACTCACATGTTGGGAGCCAGGAGTACAAGTTTTGACTGGGTGGAACTTGAATCCTTCCACAAAAATAGTGCATGACCTCCACCTGGTGTGATACTTTTTGCTAATTTATTCTGCTGCCTAAGCTTGAATTGTCAGGGCACAGACAACATTGGGATGCTGTAAAGAGCGGAGGAGGCTAATTAAGTTAAATACTTATTTATTTGATAAGTATAAAAGACCCACAGGTGTACAATCTCAGGCATCTTGTCCGATCAGCTCCAACCGCTTCTCTGACAATCAAACCTGAGCTCCCCACAAACACATTCTACATTACATATCAAACGTTCTGTTATGATGCATAACAATGCCTTTCCCATAGTACTTCACAAAATGACCTAACTTAATAATAAACTACAATAGAGGTAAAAGAAGCAGATTTACCACAGATGCTATTAAAGTGTCTTAGATGACTAGATAATGTATGATGTTTTCTCTGGCAGCAGCACAGATGGGAGGAGGGCGTTCATTCACCTATATGGATGTTTAGGTCTGGCTTGACAGTTCTACGGTCACATTACCTTTTAAGCCACATCAAATTATTCTACAGTTCTTTGCTTCAGACAAATACATATCCATTCCCATGCTATCTACTTGTACTGCTTCATATTACCATACAACATTACTTTAACCCCTTCGCTGCGGCGGCTATTCCGCCGCAGCGCTAAGGGGGTAGGGCGGCCGCCCGGGTGGTCACGTGCTTGTGACGGAACCGCTCCGCGGGTGAGCTGTGCTTGTGACGGAACGGTTCCATCACGAACGCGCCCGCTTAATGGAACGCACCGCGCAGGCGCGAAATCAGCGCCGCGCAGGCGCGCTGAGTGGGCCGTGACGGAACCGTTCCGTCACAAGCACAGCTCACCCGTGGCTTCTGACGGAGCGGTTCCGTCACAAGCATACAAGGGGTTAAACCCAGACCCACTGGCATTGCCAATTCTTGTTATATTTATACTGTGTAATGATTCAAACATTTTATTTCTTTTACATGATTGTGCGATTCGGGCCAGTGACGTAGTTTGATTGCATATTTTAATAATTGTTATGGCCAAAGGTGAATACGATAAAAAGCAATAAATCAATAAATATTCATGATATTCTGACCTTGCTTAGGTTGCTAGTACTGTGATCCTGTTTGCCAAGCATCTCACTCAACACTAATAGCTGCAAACAACATTTAAAGAGACAGTCGCTCCTTCTAGAAAGGGGCATCGCTGTGGAGGCTGGGCGTGGCCAGTTCTGTATTTCAGTAGCGCCCTGGCAACCAAATGATCAGGGTGTACCTTCAGGGGGGGTGTTTGGGGTGTTACACCCCCATAAAAATCTATTCTGTAGTGAGCAGTTGGGTGCAGGTGCTTTCAGTTGGGTATGGTGGGGTGTATGTGGGATTTCCTCCAGGATTTGTTTTGTACATGCACACACAGACAAAAACACACACACTCTATCTCTCTCTCCCCCTAGTGTCTGCCTTAGAACTTGGTTACTTTGAAAATGTTTGTGTTTTAACCGCTTCGCCGAGGCGGAAATTCCGCCGCGGTGCGGCAGAATTTGATGCGTGCGCAGATCGGAGAGCCCCAGCCGTCCGACGCACACGCCTACCGTGACGTCGGACCGCCAGGGGCAGTCCGACGCATGGAACTGGTTAAGTACCCACAATCTGCACTCCTCTCTCTTTCCAATGCCTCTTAAGCCCCCTCTGTGCAGGGCCGGGCTGGCCATAGCAGGCACCAGTCATTTTCCTGGCGGGCCAGAAGGGTGGGGGTCAGTTTTGGACTGGTGGGTAATGTTTTTGGTGCAGGGGGCTGGTACAGGTACTGAAAGCAGCAGCAGTGTCCCCCCCCCCCCCGCCCCCCCGACCCCCTCCACCACCATTGCCAGTCAGACTTAATTGGCATGGCTTGTTTGCATTCCCAGCCCTGCCTCTGTTTGCTGCTTCTCATAATTAAGCATGGGCGGAAAATCCGTTCCGCTCGCGGATTTTGCGGATTTTCGGGAAATCCGCAATCCGCGAGATTTGCGAATTTCCCGCAAAATCCGCAAATCCGCGAGCAGCGGATTTTGCTCGCACTGCTCGCACTGTTCGCGTGAGTTCGCGCCCCGCGAATAAGTGCAAAATTGCAGAAATACGATCTTAGCAAAACTGAAAGTAACTACTTACCAGGTTCAAAAGTTCAGGCTCATCATTAGTAGCCATTTCCTGTAGTGCTTCCTGAGGGGCCCCTCCAGAGTTCAGTTGCCAGTTGAAACTATTATGTGACCCTGCTCTGAACCTCAGAATAGTTACACATATGCCACAAAGGTCCTGAATTACAGCTAAGGGAGACAAGCAGGAGCCAGGCTGGAAGTTAAAATCCATTAATCAGCCCCTAATTCATTATTGTCAGTTGGGGCAGGGCAGGTGTTGTAACTAATTTTGCAACAATGAAAGCACTTAGCAAGTGCAAAAGATCACTAATCAGGGCGCACTAAGGCAGCAGGTGCCAGCTAAAAAAATATTCTGTGACACATTAATCAGCCCCAAATTAATTCAGGTCACTTGAGGCAGGGAAGGTGTGCTTTGCTTTGCCGAAAATAATGTACACTGGACAACCAGAGGGTGTGGTGATGAAACAGAGGGTGGCATGGGTGGGCCAGAGGGTGGCATGAGTAGTCAGAGAGTGGCAGTGGTGACAGAGAGTGGCAGTGATGAAGAAGAGTGTCCCAAACAGGCTGGACACGTAGAAACAACAAGTTCGCGAAACTTGCGACCCGACAGGTAAGTTCGCAATTTGCGAAAGTGTACAAAACCCTCGCGAACTGGCAGAAACACGGGCGAACACAAAAAAAAAAAATCCGCAAATTCGCGGGAATTCGCGGATTTTGCGGATTGCGAATCCGCAAATCCGCAAAATTCGCGAACGCGAGATCCGCAAAATTCGCTCATGCTTACTCATAATCTTCTTTAACAAGATATGCCAGTGTGATTGGTGGGAAATCTGCAGCTTACAGCCACCCAATCTTACTGACCAAGCCTGCCCCTGCCACTGCTGCTGCTTTTTGACTGTCTCTGCACTTCCTACAAAGCAATTTGATTGCTGTGGATTCGACAGCTGCTGGGATTCGTGATTATTTTATAGAACATGCGTGTGTTCTTGGCAGCAATAAACAGCTCCCTCTCTTACTGGAAGATGCTGCATGATACATTATTCATGTGGTGGGTGTGATGAAAGGCCGGAAGGAGCGAAAATAAAGATAAGGATGTGTGTCAATACAGCTCACCAGTATCTTAGCGCTCTATGAATCACGTCTGTATCAACCACTGACTTACAGAGTCATTCACATGCAGGGAGCTTTATGTTTGTCTAGAACAAGGTCCTCTAAGTCGGTCCAGGAAGGCCGGTTCCATGCCAGATTTTTAAGATAACTACATTGATCTAAATGGGGATACGCTAAACATCCGGAGTGGATCCAGCCCTCCAGGAACAACTTTGGGGAACCCTGGCATAAAATACAAAACCTCCAGTTTGAAACCTGAACCACGAAGACAAGATGGCTCAGTGAGTTAAACATGCTTACTGCTGCTATCTGCCAGTCAGAAGTTTGAATCCTTACAACTTAGCCTTCCAGTCTTCCGTGGTTATTAGTAACATAGGCGCAGTAGTGTGATACAAAGCACTATACAATAAAACAAGTTATTACCTATGGGGCACTTGCAACATTGTTTGCTAGTTAGAATTGATAAATTATATTTCAGGAGAAAAATCAGAGGCGGCGCTGTTAGCACGTGCTCATCGCCCACCCTAGCCTTCAATTCACTAGACTTGGTATCACGTGACCTAGGCCACCTGTGTTATTACAGGATGCAATGAGTGGCATCACATTACGTGATTATGGGACGAAAAGGGCATTTTTTGTCGTTTATTGTAATGAATCGGTGTTGATTTTTTTAGAGGAACAGGCCTTTGTACAGTTTGCTATTAAGATGAAAAGCATCAATTTTGTCTCAAATGCATACTCTTCGGACACATTCCGTTTAGATCTGGCTTGACAGTGCAGCTGTGGCCAGACCATATGTGATGAATACAAAAAGATCTCAGCAGTACTAATGCGAGGGGCATAGGCTCCACCCACATGTTGTTGTTCTTGGTTAGAGCATTTGATTGGGTAGAAGATGTGGTCTTCCACTGTAAAAGGAGTGCTTGTGTTGCATTTCTTACTCGTGGGAATGTTTATACTTAGTAGGGCAGGGCGGAGTTCCCTATGATAGCCATGATCAAGGCTATAGGATGTGTTTATTGTGAACATCCACGATAAAGGTAGTAGGCCTGGCATACTGATTGTGAAAAGCATATGTTAAAGTCAATAGACACTTATGGGTGGATTGTTATTGCTCTGCATTGCAGCCTGCACACGGGGACCGTGTCACATCTAACTTTGCAGGTGATTGACAGGGCGTTGGTGTTGGTCACGCCCTCTGACAAACCCGGGGATTGAAGATTTCACTGTGATATTCACTGTTGGGCCTATTACAGAGGTTCGTATATTGTTTTACCAACTGTAATTTTGTACATAGTGGCAATTTTATAACTGTATGCATTATGGGTGACAGCTTTTACACAATTTAACAGACCTGTGTTAGTGACTGTGTCAAGCCGGTGGTAAAGACTATGAGTCGTTGTGGTGCATTGGCAAAAGTTATGCCATGGGTTAGATTTGTTTATTATGTAAAACTGTGACAAAGCCTGGAGGTCTGACTACTTACTGTGGAAACCATGTGTTAAAAGGAGTAGGATTTTGAGGGTGGATTCTCAATACACTGTGTTAAAGTCGGTAGGCAGGCATTTTGTTATATGGAATCTCACAGATTTCCGTTTTAGGCAAGAGGTTTAGTGTATGTGACCCACTCTAGCAAACTCTTGACAAAGAAAGTTTGAATTATGATACTACTTACTAGGCCCTCATGCGAGGTTATTTTTTTTTTTTTGCCAACTTTAATTTTGTTAATATTTGTAATTGTATTACTGCTTACCTGATGGAAGTCTTGTGGGACAGATGGAGCTCAGTAATCTGGGACTGAGGTGGTCCTGGGAGAAGCCAATGATAAAGCCCATAGGCCTAAAGGCTACCGGTCACAGATTACCTTTGTAGGCAGGGATTTGGGTATTGATGACTCCATGTGATAATCCCCAGAGATAGGAGATTTGCAGTGTAATAATTGTTGCCAAAATGTTTTCAGAAGGGCTCACAGGCCTAGGGGTCTGTCAAAATAGAAATTAAAAAAATACCTACATCCACACGTCCATCCATACATAGATAAAGGGGCTTTGGTTCAACCTTCTTCTGCTGGTGGCCTGTATGAGTGTGATTAACGTAATGCGTCCATCAAACATAGCATGGGGCGGTCTACTTCTGGCACTGGCTCTGTTGCCCTGCGAGTGACACCACTTTCCTAACCACACATGCATGTCTGTCTAAAAAGGAGTGTGCCTCAGTGCCAGGGCTGCTTGGCTACTCCTTTACATTTCAATGTTGTCATTTTATAGGTCACCTTCTATTTCCTTTGTTCTACTATTTTATGCTCATTTACAGCACATATTACAGCTCCCCAGGCAGTGCTTAGGAACGGTGTTTGCAGCTGATTCCATCTGCTGTGTCCTGCATCCTGCCCAGCCAGTGCCTCTCAACGAGCGCCCATCATGCACTCTTATTGTCCATAGTGGAGCGTTTTATATTCCAAGATTCCCAACGTGTTGGTTCTAAATGTGACAGCCATGCTGCAACTTTAAAACAATAAAACACTGTGAAGAGTACCAGTGCAAGATGGCCACCTACTGCTATATTTAATTGTATCTGTTATTCCAAGCATATGCCCGCCATGTTTAGATGGCAGGATGTTTTCTTTTTCTATCCTTTTCATTTATCTCACATTAGTTGTTGAGTTTGTGTGTTTTCTTATGTCTGCATAAGTAAGTGATTGCATGAAATAATCAGTGGATGGATAAATGGATGGATGAGTGCAAGGGTGAGTGACAGGTGGCATGTATGATGACTTTATGAGTGCCTAAACCCATCAGTGACTGGGGAGGCACTTTCATTTATAAGTTAAACCGATTGACATTGCCAATGCTTGCTCTTCTTTGCTGAAGTCACAAAAGTGTCCTAGATGGATAAACTATTTTAATCCTGGTAATAATGAATAACCGGGCAGCTGCAGCTGGCATAGGGTGATCTACGGAATCCTTGCGTTAGGCTCTGCAGTCTCACCGAAGATGAATGGATGAAAGAGCGCCTATGAGCCCAGTTCTACATAGTCCAATAGTTTGGTCAAATTTGCACCCTGTTCAGACACATAAACATCAAGCGATGCAAACCAGTCATAACAGAAGGTAGCTCAAGGGCTCGCCCATTTAAGTTCATTCTACCTTCTATCATAGCGCTTTCTGCGCTACACAATAAATCGCTGAGGACGCGCAGCGCTACAGTCTTGAAAAAAATCTGTATGGGCCGCTCTTTGGAAACTATGACCCATTTTAAGAAAAGAGAGCAGAATTATTAGTCACATTCAGACACACATAACCACTACAAATATATTTAGCACAGGATTGAACTCATTTTACTTTTAAATTAACCAGCAAGAACAATTAATAAACTAGGCACTTTACCCACCACTACTAATATAAAGAAGTGCTTTGGGCCTAACTAGTGGTACAAGGTGCTAAGCATACTTTGCATTGAATTATAATATGTATAGTTGGGTCTGGTGGCTTAGTGGAATAAAGTATCAACTCTAGGTTCCTGTTTTTGACCTTATGGTCACAGGTTCAAATCCTCGGAAGTTCACTTAGCCTTTCATCCTTCTGAGGTTTTATAAAATGAGTACTAAGCATGGGCGGAAAATCCGTTTCGCTCGCGGATTTTGCGGATTTTCGGTAAATTCGCAATCCGCGAGATTCGCGAATCTCCCACAAAATCCGCAAATCCGCGAGCAGCGGATTTTATGGCTTGCTCGCACTGTTCGCGTGAGTTCGCGGCTTCCCAGTACAACTTCGCGCCCCGCGAATAAGCGCAAAATTGCAGAAATACGATCTTAGCAAAACTGAAACTACTTACCAGGTTCAAAAGTTCAGGCTCATCATTAGTAGCCATTTCCTGTAGTGCTTCCTGAGGGGCCCCTCCAGAGTTCAGTTGCCAGTTGCAACTATTATGTGACCCTGCTCTGAACCTCAGAATAGTTACACATATGCCACAAAGGTCCTGAATTACAGCTAAGGGAGACAAGCAGGAGCCAGGCTGGAAGTTCAAATCCATTAATCAGCCCCTAATTCATTATTGTCAGTTGGGGCAGGGCAGGTGTTGTAACTAATTTTGCAACAATGAAATCACTTAGCAAGTGCAAAAGATCACTAATCAGGAAGCACTAAGGAAGCAGGTGCCAGCTAAAAAAATATTCTGTGACACATTAATCAGCCCCAAATTAATTCAGGTCACTTGAGGCAGGGAAGGTGTGCTTGCTTTGCCACAATAATGTACACTGACTGGACAACCAGAGGGTGCTGTGATGAAACAGAGGGTGGCATGGGTGGGCCAGAGGGTGGCATGAGTAGTCAGAGAGTGGCAGTGTTGACACAGAGTGGCAGTGATGAAGAAGAGTGTCCCAAACAGGCTGGACACATAGAAACAACAAGTTCGCGAAACTTGCGACCCGACAGGTAAGTTCGCGTTTTGCGAAATTGTACAAAACCCTCGCGAACTGGCAGAAACCCGCGCGAACACAAAAAAAAAATTCGCGAGAATTCGCGGATTTTGCGGATTGCGAGTTCGCAAATCCGCAAAATTCGCGAACGCGAGATTCGCAAAATTCGCCCATGCTTAATGAGTACCATTGAGTTGGGTAACAATAAACATGTTATTCAGCACCAAGAGGCCTTTCTAGGTGAACCTGTGCTTTACAAATGCTTATGTAGATATTGAATAACACAGTGTGTTACTGTGGACAATTTCTTACGAATGGCATTTGTAATTGAATTATAATTAATTCCGGGTTGAGGGTCTAGCATTCTCCTACTTTGTACTCAAGCCCTGGAATGTCCTCCGCAACACATCAGAGCATCCTCCTTGCTCCTTGAATTCCACAAGAAGCTGAAGACCTGGGTCCTCAACTAAAGCCCCGCACCGAGGCCTCACGCCTAAATTTTGAATTTAAAAACATTTATACAGCGCTCGTTTACCCAGCGGTTTCATGGCGCTGGAGGTGAAACATAGAATGGCAACAGCCAAGGGAATTTAGGTAGAGTAAGCTTGCATGAACAAGAAGGTTTTAAGATCCTTTCGAAACTGTTGGTAAGAGGGTGAGGTGCGCAGGGTGACTGGGAGGGAGTTCCAAAAAACTGGAGCCAGGACAGCGAATCTTGCTCCACCCGCCTTCTGTTTTTTAAAGCGGGAGATGGCTAGGAGGGCAAAATGAGCGGAGCGAAGTTCTCTGCCTGGGAGGTAGGGCTTAATGACAGAGCAGATAAATTCGGGAGCAGTGCCCGATCTGGCCTGGTAAGTGAGGCAGCCAAGTTTGAAGAGGGCACGCTCTTTCACAGGGAGCCAATGTAATGCCTTGAGCAGTGGAGTGGCCCGGTGGTATCTGGGTAGGCCATGGATCAGGCGGGCAACCTGATTCTGCACCAGTTGAAGGCGGTGGATCGCGTAGGCAGGGGCCCCATTATAGACTATGTTGCCATAGTCTATACGAGATAGTACCATGGCCAGTACGATTATTTTTAAAGCAGAAGGGGAAAAAAACGGGAAACTTTTCTGATTATTCTGAGGGAGAAAAAACAGGAGGAAACCACAGAACCAACTTGTGAATGAACAGTGAGTTGAGGGTTAAGGAGGATCCCAAGGGTTTTTACTTTGGGTACGGGAAGTGGAGGGGCACCAAGGGAAGGGGGCCAAAAGGAGGGGGACCATGGACTGCAACCACCTCCGGTCAGGACCAGCTCGGTCTTGTCCGGGTTGAGTTTGAGGTGGTTGCAGTTCATCCAGTCTTGAATGAACGTCATTACTGTCTGGACGTTCTGGGCAGATGAAGAGGAGTGGGACGGATTGAAGATTAGCTAGAAGGTCATCTGCGTAATTGAACACGGTGACCTCCAGCTGCTGTAACATAAAAATGAGGGGGAAGATGTATAGGTTAAACAAAAGGGGGGAAAGTGATGAACCCTGGGGGACCCCACACTCTACCTTACGGGAGGCCGCAGTGAAGCCAGCCAGATGGACCGCTTGGGCTCTCCCGGCAAGAAAGGATTCGAGCCATGAAAAGGCCAAGCCCTCTATGCCCGCCGCCCTGACACGGTTGAGGAGGCTGGAGTGGTCCACCGTGTCAAAAGCGGCGGACAGGTCTAGGAGGATCAAGGTTTGCGGAAGGTTGATGTCGATACCTTTGCGCAGTTTGTCCATTACAGAGATGACCACTTTCTCTGTGGAGTGCAGGGGACGGAAACCGGCTTGACAAGGGGAGAGGCAATGGTTTGCCTCGACATGGGTGCTCAGGGTGGTGGTAACATGGGTTTCAAGGACTTTTGCAAGGTAAGGCAGGAGGGAGATGGGGCGGTAGATGGAGGGGGAGGATGAGTCGGCGTCGGGTTTTTTTAGGATGGGAATGACGACCGCCGATTTGTGTGAGCTGGGGACCGTGCCATGTGTGAGTGAATTGTTGAGGAGGGTCAAGGGTGGTGTGGGACAGGCTGAATAGATTTCCTTGAGGATACGGGCAGGGGCAAAATCCAGGGGAGAGCCTGATTTGAACCGGTGGAGCAAAGGGAGGAGTGTGTCGTTGGTTAGCAGTGGAATGTTGGTCAGTTTGAGGGTAGTGGGGGGTGGGGAAGGGTTAACAAATGTGGGGGAGGGCAGGGGAATGTTGTGTTTGATTTTGGCAACCTTGTCGATGAAAAACTCGTTGAGCGAGTCGCAGAGGGACTGGGAGGGGGGGATAGTGACCGTGGCTCTGCTGGATGAAGCTAGCTCATGGACGGTGGAGAAGATTTCCTTTGATTGGGACTCAGCTGTCATTATCCTGTTGGTGTAATATACAGTTTTTGCTTCGAGGATGCCCTTTTTGTAAGTTTGTAAGGTAGACAGGTAAGTTGACTTTAGTGCGGGACTATAAGTTCTTCTCCAGGCTCGCTCGGCCCTCCTTGCGTCTAGTTTCTTTGCTTTGAGGTCGGGGGTAAACCAGCGGTTGGCTGCGTGGGCTCGTTTGACTGTAAGCCGCCTTAAGAGGGCGAATTCATCGCCCGCCGCGGTGAGCCAGTTGTTAATAGCGGCCAACTGGGAGGTAGCTGCAAGGCCAGATAGATCGGGGCTGGTTTTGGCCAGGGTTGAGCAGAAAGAAGGCATGTCCGTCTTGCCCCATTTCCGAACCCAGGTGTTTTTGGGAAGCGGGGGTTTGACCAGAGGCGCTGGAGCAAGGGAGAACGTGATGGTGAAATGGTCTGACCAGGAACATGGAGATATTGTGGGGGAAGTGGATGGGACGTTCAGTGACCAAATTTGGTCTAGCGTGTGACCATGTATGTGGGTGGGGCTATGAATGAGCGGCGAGAAATTCAGGCTATTCATAAGGCTAGTAAACTCCTTTGATTGAAGACTTTCGGCAGGGTCATTAGGCCAAAAGTTCAGGTCCCCCAAGACTAGTACAGATGAGTTGTTAATCACCAGAGTAGCCAAGAGGGTCTGGATACTGGAGAGAAAGGAGGGAGTGGGTTGGGGGGGGCGATAGATTAAGACAAAGGTGAGGGGAGCCTGATGGGAGGTCGAACGGGCTACGAGGTGATCAACATCAGGGATAGGGGGGAAGGGAGAACCTGGAAGTTAAGATCAGTACGAGCTAATAGGGCCACTCCTCCGCCCCGCTTGCCTTCTGGGCGGTCCGCACGGATGGCGGAATATGAAGATGGTAAGGCGGCAAGCACGTTGGGCAGGGAGTCGGTCTTGAACCAGGTCTCGGTTAAAAATAAGAGATCTGGTTCATGGGAGTCAATGTAATGGAATAGTTCGTATTGGTGATTGACCACAGACCTGGTGTTTAGGAGTGTGGCCGAAGTGCTAAATACCGGAGCAGGAGGGGCCAGTGGTGAAGGGGGAACAGAGGGAAATGCGGGGGGTGGTGAGGCTAAATGTGATACAATCCCAGGGGGGGGAGTGGGGAGGGGGAGTGTATAGACCAAGATGTACCAAGTAGGTCGTTATGGAGGGGTCGATGGAGCCGGGGGCCCAATGCAGACATAACTGGGACGGAGAGTACGTGACGAGACGGGCAGCATCTCGGGCCCCTGGCCCCGGTCGGCCGCGGACGGGCGCAGACGGGCTTAACTCAGGCGCAACTCCGGCGCGCCTTCGTCGCTCCTGCTGCGCCCGTCTGCTGCGCTTCCGGAAGCTCATTGCTTTTTATGTCCTGCCTCCCCAGAAGCGCTAGACCGCTAACTCCGGTCAGGCTTCACGATGAACATAGCCCAAGATGGCGCCTCGCCCTCCACTCAAACAGCACTGTCAGCTGCGGTGGAACGGGGCAAGGGGGCAGCAGGAGGGGCAGTGATGTGCACAAGATGCGGTAAGGAAAGCGGTAGTTAAAAATTAGTGCTCAAACATGAAAAGTGATAATTTTAAAATAGCATAGGCGCCAGCATCTAAATCATGCCTGCGCACACTGATGAGCCTGACAAGCTTAACAATGAGAATAGCGAGCTCTTAGGGTTGAAAATCAGCTCGCGCCACACAGAGACTCTCCAGCAAACCCTAGGCGCTGCCACCGACCTAAAGGTTCTGCTCGAGCTCCTAGATACCCTCACGGATGATTAGCCACGCAAGACAAATCCACCAGAACTCACATAACATAAAGCATAGCATAACAAAACATCAATTGTCTTCCTATTTTCTTCTAATTCCCACATTTTCAACTTACAGTGCTTGTTTCCTTGTCCGGTCCTTTTCACCTGCCCCTCCTGTGATATACTGCGCCTCTTCTGGATCTGTCAGATCCCCTCTACATGTTTACTTTCACCTCTCATGATCATCAAAGGACGCCTTGGCTGGACTTGGGGTAATATGCTTTGCCTTCATCTGTTCCCGTGCCCTAAGTGGGATTGCCGCTGGCTAATGTATTGCTGTATGTATAGTTCGTGTAATACTGTTCTTTCACGTACATTGATACCTCAGTTGCAATTCTGTCAGTTTGTAACGTGCAACTTACGGCAAACCACATAACTAAATACATACGTAGACCCTTGTGAACAGCAGAAGGGCATAACAATGGTAATAAAATGCACAATTTGCATGACCACCTCTAAAGTTTAGGATTGATGCTGCTGCCTTGGCACGTTGATAGCCACAATCGCTTTATGGCCACTGACCTCTACTGGGCAGCCTGGGAAACTGAGCCTTGATGCACAACATTTGCGCCACAGACTGCTTGATAAGGGAGAGTCATCGGGTGCAGTTTAGTCACTCAAGACAGACGCTTGCTAGGTTAAATGGAACTGCTGTTTCTCTGTGACTGGAGGTGAGTGGCAACTGGTTTTGGGCTGGACTTCAACTAGACTTCAAGGGACATCGACCCATGTGGACAACCGTATTTCTGGATCAAACGGTCCCAGGAAGACCCCTGTCATGAGATCGGCATCAGTCAGCATCTTCAGCATCCTGTATCCCTTGCATCAGGAACACTCCGTTGAAGTCTATGGCGGTTCCCCAGAGAATCTGGATCTGGACTTGAGGCTGCTTTGACTAAAAGGTAACTGTCCCCCAAGCCTCAGTGGCCTCTGAAACTCACTCCCTGTTGGAGCTGGTCAGCCAAATTAGTGCGGTGTAGCCGAACACAACTTTATAAAAGTTCTCAAAGTAAGGAGAAACCACAGTAATTTCCAATGCCTGTTTGGTGATTTGAGTGAAAAGCAGTGATTTACGGTTTGCTTTATAATTCATATCTCAGAAAACCTCCAGTGGATTTTGGTTTCCAATTCATAAAAATAAGATCTATCTTTGTGCATTGGTCTCGAATTTCCTTTATGTCGTGTTTCTTTCTTATTCAACTGTTTTGATACTTCTAAATGCTTTGCACGAGTTCCTTTGTTAAAACTTGACTGCGCGAAGCCACAGCTACCCAGAGTTAAAATAAGGTTACAAACGTGCCTGACTGGCCCAAGATGGATTTCTGAGTTTATTACACAGTGAGGTCGCACAACCACACCATATAAAAAACCACTTTTCTCACACCGATTAATAGTTGGTGGGTCACTAAAAGAATGCGAAAGGATGCAAGAAGAACAGGAGTGAGAATCGCTCCCTGTGAATTCTGAGTAGCTCCAGGGTTTTCGCTTCAAAATGTCTGCCCAGATAGCACCAGAAACTGCAGACCTGCTGCTGGAGTTTCCAGCAACCATAGACCTCGTTCCAAAAAAAAAATGCATCTCCAGGTGGATTCCACCTAGTTCATGAAACAGCTCAAAGCTGATATGTTTAAGGAGTGGCCATGACACTCGCACCACACCTGATGCTCATCTATAGCTGACTATCTCCCCCAAAACAGACTGATCTAACCCTGACCCTGCCCCAATGACTGTGAACCCCCACCTTCCTGCCCTTGGCTCCACTCTGCAAGGGAAACAAGCAGTCTATGGATCTCAACCTTGTCTTCCCTGGTACTGGCATGAAAAACGTGGTTGTTAGCATGCCCTTATGCTTTATAAATATAAAATAAATATATAAAAATAAAAGATATGTTGAAATGGAAAATTAATAATGATTCAATCAGCTGGCAGAAAATGTAGGTGGATAATAAAATCGAATAGTTGTATTGGACACTTGCTTAAAGCGTTGATGTGCCAAATTTTTATGACAATATTCATTTTTGACCATCTAGGTATAAAATCTCCCTCACCACCAATCAGATTACCTATACCCACCACCAGCAGGTTACTGTCACCCTTGGCTACCACTAATGATTTCAAGAGGCGCCCTCATCTTTACTGAAGACCCTAAAACCCCTGGCTATTCACCACATCAGTAAACCTGAAACCCCGAAACCGGTCCCAGGATGCTTGTTTCCGGTCCAGGGAGGACCTGACTTGGCAGGTCGGGCTGGACTGTTCCTATGAGGCACAGGGTCAAGACTGATTTGCATATGGCCAGGTTTAAACTGGGGTGGCATGGTGAGCAAAAGAATGATGGATTTAACCCGGATCTCTTGACTGGGGGTGAATGTTTTGATTTGTTCTGCATTCCGTCCATCAATTGTGTGTCTTTTGCTTTTTCGCCCTAAGTGTGCCAGGTATGCCCAGACGTGAGTCCTGTGCTCTCCATGCCACTGGATTCAAGCTATCCTGGGTGATGTGGGGTGAAACCCTGATACTGGTACTAAGATGTATGTTTCTGGTCCAGGGAGGACCTGGCTTGGCACTTCGGGCTGGACTGTTCCCATGAGGCACAGGGTCAAGACTGATTTGCATATGGCCAGGTCTAAACTGGGGTGGCATGGTGCGCAAAAGGATGATGGATTTAACCTATATCTCTTGACAAGGGGTGAATGTTTTGATATGTTCTGCATTCCGTCCATCAATTGTGTGTCTTTTGCTTTCTTACCCTAACTTTCATCTCCATGTGCAGCCTAAAAGCCAGGATGCCCTGCCCCATGGCTCTGCTAGTGACCTCCTCGCCATCAAGGGGGCATTTGTCTTTAAGGCAGCAACATCCCAGTCCAGAGCACCTTTACTTCTTGTGCAAAATACTGCTCTCCAGAACCCGCTGGGTGTTTAAATGAATGTTAAGGACTTGAACACGGCACTCCTGATACCCTGAACCATCCGGTGCCCTTAGAGATAAGGTGGTTCAATGCCATGTGTGACACCATCATTCAGTACCCTATTCTGTAGACAGCACTGCTAAGCATGCTGGAGCATTAAAGCACAAATGCAGAATGGGGCGAATTGAAAATACAGCTCCCAGCATGCAAAGTTGGTTAAAAGCCAAGCTGAGGGCATCCCACGAGACATAGAGCCACTTGGCGCTACCACCTGCATCTCGCCTGGCACAGGGATCTCACACCCAGGCGCCATGTCCTGGCGCGCGCATTACACAAACACCGCAAAGCCCTCTCTCAGGAAGACCAGGCCGGCTGTCACTCCCAGTGAGTGCAGGGACCGAGGCTGCTCAGACCCGCAGGCGCGCCCCATATGCTCCCTGAGTGGTACTTCTGTCCAACACGCTGGCCTCACGCATGACTGACAGCCGCCTCATTCACTGAAAGGATGCAATGCAGGCACAGTAATGCTTTACTGCCCTGGGTGTCTTCGTTGTATCGGCCCTGTCATGTTCAATAAGAGTCTAAACATGGCGCAGGGGCTGTAGCATTCTTCTGACGGTGGGCGGATGTGGAGGGCAGCGGCCAATAGCAGAGAGCGAACACACACTACCAAGAACCATGTCTAAAGGGGGTTTTAAAGTAAGCCAGTCCCTAAATGAATAACTGTATAGCCACTGAGCAAGCTGAGAAGGCGTGATGTGTGACACAGTCACCCGTGCAATCACAGCTGGACTGACTCAGTTTGTCATCCTTCTGAGGTTGAGGTTCGCGGGTAATGTTTAGGGAACCCCATCTTTAATGGCACCATGTGAGGCTGTATAAAGCTATTAGGGGGGGAGTAAGGGTGCTGGGGCAACACATATCCAGAGACTGTATGTCCCTTCCCTAAACATTGCCCGCGAACCTCAACCTCAGAAGGATGACACACTGAGTCAGTCCAGCTGTGATTGCACGGGTGACTGTGTCACACATCACGCCTTCTCAGCTTGCTCAGTGGCTATACAGCAGCCACGTCCGACAGTGGGAGTACCGGCAGGGCGGTGACGTGGGGAGGGAAAGGGGCAGGGTGTGGGGTAGTAATGTATGGATTATGGAGTTTTACAGGTAAGTAAACATTTAAATAAATAAAACAAATTTCGTTGTGCGCACTGCATCGCATTTGGGGAAGCAGTGCACTCAACTGAATTCGTTTTATTTATTTGAATGTTTACTTACCTGGGAAGCTCCGTAATCCGTACTACCCCCCACCCTGCCCCTCCCCACGTCAGCGCCCTGCATGTACTCCCACTGCCGGCCGTGGCTGTGTAGGCTGAATCCTAGGCGTTGTCTCTGAAAGCCTATGTATCTTGATGCGGCGTCCTATGGTACAGTTACAAGTGAGTGTATCCTGTGCAATTGGTGAGTTTTTCTAGGCCGGGCTCGAGGACAGATCACAGTGC
The DNA here is from genome assembly GCF_964263255.1 of Lissotriton vulgaris. Taxonomy (NCBI): domain Eukaryota; kingdom Metazoa; phylum Chordata; class Amphibia; order Caudata; family Salamandridae; genus Lissotriton; species Lissotriton vulgaris. The sequence goes on from NC_141689.1 coordinate 163,796,693, forward strand.
TGTCTACTCAACAAATAAGGGTGCACACCCACCGCCCAAACCCTATTATCAGGTCTTTATGTGGGCTGGGTCCTGCCGGTGCTCAGCTCCCGCAGTTCTAAATAGCAGGTGCTGAGACGGGTCCCTATCGGGCTCTCCATTTCTGCTGTCACTCTCAGGGTGAAAATAAAATCTTACTTCTGCACCAGCACCATCCTTCACAGCCTTTGATGTAACTTCAAAGAGACTCGGTGTAGTTGTTTTTATACTCTCATCATTTCGGAACTGAAGCATTTTCTAAATTATATACAACGACCCGTAGTTGTTGCTTATTTATCTTATGCATCTAAGAACCATTGACAAAACCAGTAGTCCTGGCTTGTTGTAGGTGTAATGTTGATTGTTGTATTATATATGGATAGGGTGATCAGACGTCCTGGTTTTGCCCGTTTTTGCTGGACTGTCCGGAACCCGACACTTTTGTCTAAAACAAAGAAATATCCCAGTTTTTAAGGGAGGGTCGGGTGAACCCGCAAATTAATCGTAGAGTTGTGTACGCTCATGTGGAAAATTAACTCAAACTTGGTGAACATTATCGGCGTCATCTTGCCCCTTTTCAAGCCCATTCGTGCGCGTAAGCGGCAGCCATTTTGAATGCCATGGCCTCCCTGCCCCTCGCTGATAGCCAGCGTGTCTCTCTCTCTCTTAACCTCGCAAGCATTCCCCCGCACGCTGACAACCCCCGCTCTCTCATGCCTTGGGTCATAAACCCCTCTTCAGCGCAGTTTCACCACGGAATCCCATCCTGTTCCCAGCGCGACACCTCCCCTCATTCCTTTCATGGCCTCAAACCCTTTTGATGCAAACCCCTTTTTCCTGTGTCCCCGTTTGTCTTCCCTGTTCCCAGGCCGCCACCTGGCTCTGCGGATACTGTTTATTACCCCGTACAGTAGGAAGCTTCCCCTCCCCATCAAAAGACCCCCGAATCGATCAAAGCCCCCACCCCATGAGATCCGATCAACCCCATGCATTCCGTGAATCGGCGGAATGCCCTGCTGTGCGACAACCATCACCTGTTGTGACCGGGGTGGGGAATCCAACTGTAAATGTATGTGGGAACGGGTCTGAAGGGGAGATTCCGAGGATGTTCTTTCAAGTACTAAAGTATTGCGAGAATGTGTTATGTGCAATAAAGGTCATAAACCCTAGTATAAGAGGCCAGGCCTCAGAGATGTGGTTAGAGCACCTCGTGACGATACTTGCTGTCTGAATTGATGTGTTCTCCTCCGGAGAGAATAAAATCCTCGTTTCCTGCCTTCCAGTCTCCAGCGCCTGCTTCTTCATTGATTAATATTGGTGGGTCATAGAGGCGATACCGCCGGGCAACATAAAAGGGTCTTTTGTTACCGGTTGTCTTTGGAACCCTTTTTAACAATTGGCGTCCCAAACGTGGGGCCCATCAGCGACTCGTGGATCCAGTGGGAGAGGTCCTAACGACAGAGTGAACGACTGCAACGATCGGAAGGTACCCTGTCCGATAGACCCTCGTCTGACAGCCGATCATCCGAACAGACCTCTCTCGAGTGATCTGCGGTCCTGACTGGGAACCATCAGGAGTGCCACGAGAAGTACGAAGAGAAGAGGACGATCGGGCGCTGGATTCGGAAGACGAGAAACTGTCCATGCGGTCCGGGTAAGGTCGTGTAAACACGACGAATTGCGAAAGTGATAGATAATTGAAAGTAATTGATAATTGTTGAGAAAATACTAGTATTACTCTTTGTTAATTTATTGGAGATTCACTGTCTACAAACGGAGAAACAACAGGCTCTCCCTTTATAAACAGCGAAGGATAGGTACGCACCCGTCGGACCTATCTTTCTCCCCCACTGAACAATTGCCCCTTCCCCCCATTGATTAACTGTTATAGATTGTTTTCTGGAGATTCTCTGTCTGCAAACAGGGAAAAATAGGTCCCCTCTTTACAGATAGTGAAAGGGTAGGTGACGCGAACCTTTGCGAGCCTACTTATTCTCCCCATTGACCATATTGATTTTTTATTTTTGACCTAACATTGATTGCTCAGAATTGGTTCATGAGGTATTCACTACGTGCAAACAACGTAGAATAGAAATATTCTGTCTAGTCTTTGCGCGCAGTGATAAGATAGGTAGTGCTGACTATTATCCCATTGTGATCCGTCATGCCTGTCTTCTCCCCACTGGTTAGTAGCCTGTTTAACCCGGACCGCTTATTAGAGATGAACCATCCGGCTCCGCTGGAAGGCACCCCTAATAAGGACATGTTCATGAAGCATGGATTAATTACTATAGCCTATAGTGAGCTGTGGCATAAATATACGAAAAAGGATCGAGAAAGACAGTGGCCACTGAGAGGATCCTTTGATCTCGACAAAATAGAAACGGTAGAAATAGCCCTTCGTAGGAATGAAACAACACCTATTATGCTCGATAGCCTCGGTATGTGGCGCAAAGAAGCTGCACGACGAAGGGAAGGCGACGAATTTAGAAAAGGTGAAGGGACACGACGGACAACCCTCCAAACGTCTAGTAGGCAAAGGGAAGGGCCAGCGATGGCACAGCCCCGAGGAGTAGACATGAAAAGCGAACGGTGTAAAGGGATGTGCCGACAAGCCAACCCCGGAACACAACGACCCGAAGGTAATCCCCCGACATTACGCACAGGACGGACAGATTTAAAACAAAACCAATGTGCTTTCTGTAAATGTCTCGGGCACTGGAAAGCCCAATGTCCGACTTTGCAGAGCATAGGTAAGAATGGAGGGTCGATAGAAAGGACAGGCCGACAGAAAGGAAAAGGGCACGAAATAAAAACCAATCAGACTAGTACGGACAGGACAGATAGAACCACCCCGTTCGATTATGCTCGGTGGCACAGATTTCGTCAGACCAATTTTAACGACATGTTAGAGTTCTGGGACTGATTGCTCTCTGTTGCTCCCCCACTCTGAAAAACAAACACAACTGCAGGTCAGTGTAAACAACCCCCCGTTAGAGAAAAGACTCAAGAAAGCCAAGCGTCTATTATATAACTTAGGATTTAATTACGGTAAAACACACAACCAACAGTAAATAGAATAACTAGTAGAACTCTCTAAAAAGCAAACTTGACTAATAGGAAAAATACAAAACATGTTATGCTCACTCCGGGAGTCCTCGAAAATGTAACAGTTCGATGGTCCCGCCCATCCGAAACACATAGCACGTGTGGGGCGGGGCCTGCCAGCGACCATGGGCCAAAAGGAGATCGCTGGCGAGAAGGTCCTGGAGGCTCCACCAAGCAGGCAATGAAATGGTCTTCCCATACTGCCCTTCCAGGGATGGCGTCCCCCGGGCCGCGAGTAGGGAGGGGGCGGCTGCAAATGACCCCCTCCCTCGTATCTCCTGGTCCGGCCATCACGAATTCCTCCATCGAATGGATGCAGGGTGGGCAGGGAGGAAGAGGCGACGCGGACGAGCCTCTTCCACCTCCACGGGTAGGAGGCTTCCCTGCCCTGATCCGGCGCCGATGTCCTCCAGCCGGGCGACGGCCATATACCTACGCTGCACAGGACACATAATGCCCGACTGGTATATTTCCTTAGCACAGGACATACAATGCCCGGCTGGTATACTTTCTCAGTACAGGACATACAATGTCCGACGGGCATATTTACGGAGCACCGGACGTACAGTGGTCCCCCAAGAGTCGGAATCAGGGGTGTAGGGTGGTCATCATGTGCGCCCCTGATTCCAAGGGACGGTGTAGGATGCGCCGGGAGAGGGAGACGGCACGAGTGAGCCTCCCTCACCTCCCCAGATGAAGGCTCCACTGCTGCACCCTGGCGCCCCGAACCAAAATGTCCTGCTCCAGCAACATGATGCTCCGTCTTTCGCCATCACAAGAAGTTTCTTCCTCTCCTGATAGATACAACGAAGGGCGGTTGCTGCAGGGTCTCAAAATGGCGTCTGGGCCCTCGAAAGGCGGGTCTAGGCCGCTGGAGTAACTTTGTCCGAAACTGCAACTCGGGCACTTGCCCACCTGGGCGCAAGCCCCCACCATCGACAAACATCCCCTCGACTTTGAAGATTCTACCAAAGTCCCAAGAGCCCTCAGCCCCTTCAGGCTTTCGGAGGGGAACAGCTGCATTGATCACTAATGAAATAACCACGACTTAGCAACAAGATGGCGGTGCTCTCGTGTCTGCATCAGCTTCCGTCTAAACCACCCAGGAACATTATGGGCTAACGAACTTGAGTAAGTTCCGGCTGAGCATCAACATGACCCGGTAAGAAAGACTCTATCCCCCTCCCTCTCTTGATTGACGGTCCACCCCACCAGCCCCTCTGTTAGTACAGTTTTTTTTGAACTACCGAAAGGGACTCTGGTCCAACCGTCAATCGTCGGGGACATTTTTTCCTCTGATGCTACTTCCGGACTAAACCGGCCTCGCCCAAAATGGCGCTGGTATCAATGGAAACTAACGGATGCCTCGTGGTGTTCCTTAGCTAATGAAACTTGATGTACTAAGATATATATATATATATACGAACCATTGCGCACTCGATGTTAAAGGGAGGAGGGTTCACTTGGCGAACATTTGAGAAGGGTTCCGTAAAATGTTGATTTCAATGAACAATTTATTTCTGATATTTGTTGTAACTGATACATAACGCCGCCTATGATGCATACCCACGGTTTATATCTAGGAAATGTGATTACGATGAGCTTGACTGTGTTTCCATTTATGAACTGAAATGCCCCTGATTCCCTCGTCACGCAATGAAATGTTTTTAGTTACTTGCAAATAATTAATTAAGGTTTTTTACACGTTCTTGTGTTACAAAATAACACCCTACTGTATGTGCTTCTATCGACGACATGTCAAGCCAAAATATGATTGCGCTCTCACATTCTACGTACTGAATAATTCTACAAATAAAGGTCTTAAAAAGCTATGGATAGGCATCACCTACTTTTGTAAATACGGGTATCGGTGGGAGGGTTTTTCTATGCGCAACCGTTCTGCTCTTTTTTTCAAGGTTATCCGAGAAATGGTTGTTCGGCCCCGGATTGATGATCGGATCCCAGGTATGATACGTTGCTTCCAAAATATGCGACTAAAATCGGGAACTAACGTATGAAGAAGGACCTCGACCTCTGAGAATGGGTAAAGTAAAGCAGGGTGATTGATAAAATGTTATTAAGATATGGTGGTCGAAGGTACTAAGGTACCGGGTTAAAAAGAAGAACTGATATGCCTTAGAACATCACAGCTTTGGGAATGATTTAGGGATCCCGATGGCCGGATACATCTACAAAACCGGGTACCTCACGCTAGGCACCTCTGATTCCTCTTTTTAGCGTTTTCACTACACACGATCCTTAATGCCATCCTCGAACCTCCCCATGAACCACCTATCACATTGCCTGCCCCCATGACTTTAGGAAACCAAAACCCTAAGGGATTATATCCCGAGGAGATAAGTACGAGTATGTGGTAAGTAAAGGACTTTCGTGCCCATACATTTGATGTGTTCGAATGTTGTCCCCCTACCTCCCCTTTTTCCCCCTTTTTCCCTCTGCAGGTTACATTAGAATCCCGATTAGAGTATCATAAGGGATCTGGAACCACGTCACGCCCGATGCATGAAGACGGACTAGCGCTGCAAAACGGCACAACAAGGACGCTCTACCCAATGCACGACCTTTTTACCTGATCTAATGCTCTTCTGTCCCAAAACTGCATGCTTTCTACATCCTAACACAGACCCGAAACGTCTAAACGTTAGGTAACGCACTGAATAGCCCAAACAATACACGGTCATTCCCCATGTCACATGTGTACTGTTTGGCCTATTGTCTCTCTCTCTCTCTCTCTCTTTCTCTCTTTCTCTCTCTCTCTCTCTCTCTCTCTCTCCCTCACTCTTTCACCCCTCCACACTTTTCCCTCTTCCTAACGACTGGCACCTAATTGACGAAACTGGTGCACCCCCTGATTGGCCCCAAATACCACAAGTATTTGCACAAAATTGCCCTAAAATAAAGTTGTATCAGTACCACGTTACTACCTCTCCTTTTCTGCTAAATATGGATGAAATTTAAATTGACCAATAGGAAAAGGACAGGTAAGACGACTGAGGTTCCCTAAATTTGACCCACAACCAGGGAACTATTTGTCAGTGGCTTCTATGATAAAATATGTCTGTGGTAATGCGACCACCCCCCATTCCAAATCGTCCCCGTACCCCAAACAGTAAGCAATGATCGAGACCCCCCGTCTTCCCAAATTACCCCCTGTTTGGTGTCAGCTGCCCTGAACGAGAGCCTGAAAAACGCCCCCTGCTCTAATTCACTGTGTCCCTAATTGTTTTCCATACAATCCCTCCTTCCCCGAGGATAAGTTTAATAATTATCGCAAACCACCCCTCCCGAGTTTTTGTAGTGACCAGGTTGCGAGGATTTATATAGAAAGTTAGAAGGATGTGTGCAAAGTTGAAAATTAGATTGAAAATCGAAGGAACTTGTTGCAGTAAGCCTGGTTGAAAATAAGATGTTTTTATGTAAATGCAGACTTGTTTAGCCTATGTTCACCCCTCAGAAGGAGGCCTATCAGACTATGGTGAATAGCACGTTACACCTTTTTTTTTCATAAAATTCAGGCCCTGAAGACCATCCTAGCCTTGCAAGACTCGTACTAGGGAAATAGGTCTCTACCAGAAGAACTGACATCTATTATAATAGACGTATGCAATAAATGAGTACCAGACCTCGTACCTATTACAAATGAACGTAATAATCATCAAAGCGTCAAAGAATTAGCCAACAAAAGGAAGTTGTAAGGAATCCGGCAAATCCATCATCAATTGTTTATACGTTAGCCGCAAAAATCTCAAATGTAGCGAGTGCTTACCCCAGTTGCTTGGTGTTGGGAGAGAAATAGACTTATGTAATTACCTTCTTCTGCAATATCTCTAAAGACTGTCTTTTCAAAACTCATTTAAGGGTATCACTGTCGGAGGAGAAAGAGACCGGATGTGGGAGCACGCGGCCTGACTGCGGATTGTGGAACATCAGCGACGGAGGCCGAGGCGAGACCACAGCAGTAAGGAGACGCCGGACGGGGCACTGTTTCAGACAAAGCTAAGGAAAGGGCTGACCTGAAGCCCCTGCTATATGATCAACGTGTGCCAAAAGCCCCCGCTCTCTGAACATGGTTACGGACTCGCCTGTCGCAAACTCTCCGCCTCCCCCTGATCTGTCCCCGACTTGGCCTTGCTCCATCCCCTCCTCCTCCGACCTACCATAAGGACTGTTCACACCCGCACCTTTCCACACGAACTCCCAAGTTCCTCCAAATCCTACTGAGCTACCCAGAGAAGAGTACTCCCTGCGTCAGAAGGGAGGGAGCTCCGACTAAGTAGACCACGAACTATGCTAATCTTAGAACGGTGACCTAGAACTCCACCAAGAGTCGCCTCTAAAGAAAAGATGAACAAAGTATGTGGTTCTACCCGCTGCTGAACGCCTCGAAGATGATAGAAGCGACTGGAAATGCTCACCACACAGACCCAAGAAACAAACAGATCTCACAATTCAGGAACAATCGCATTTTTATTGCAAATCTATGCTCTGCGTTACAAAAGAAAGTGCACCTGCTCCAAAACCGTAACGCATTGCTCCTATGAGGTCTGGCGAAACAAGACAAAATGTACCCCTGCCCGCAGACCTCCAACGACTCAATCCACATGAACATTCCTGTTGACAGACCGAATTGTAATCCAGGTGCTTAAACAGTGCCAACAGAAGACGACAAAAGACAACGAGAACTCTGATATTTTTACTATCTCTCCTTTCTCTCCCAAGCACCATTGGACTAACTATGCACCCGCCGAATGCAAAGAGGACTTACTTATATGATAACTTACCAGCTCCTATTTCGAATGACTATAAGCATCTATGATCTATACCCAACGCCCTCGCTACGTAATTCTAGTCTGATATTACATTACGATGACTTTTTCTGCAACCAACTTAACGATGAACCCACCTATTAGATGACGAGTTTTTTTAATATAATGTTTGTAATGTGATGTTTATGTACAGCTCTTTTGCCTAAGTCCCCTCTCCCTTACTTATGATCACTGCATATAGGTATAGATAGGAAATAGACCAGCAAGATGTCTTGGAAATGTTAAAGGGGGGACTGTGGAAAATTAACTCAAACTTGGTGAACATTATCGGCGTCATCTTGCCCCTTTTCAAGCCCATTCGTGCGCGTAAGCGGCAGCCATTTTGAATGCCATGGCCTCCCTGCCCCTCGCTGATAGCCAGCGTGTCTCTCTCTCTCTTAACCTCGCAAGCATTCCCCCGCACGCTGACAACCCCCGCTCTCTCATGCCTTGGGTCATAAACCCCTCTTCAGCGCAGTTTCACCACGGAATCCCATCCTGTTCCCAGCGCGACACCTCCCCTCATTCCTTTCATGGCCTCAAACCCTTTTGATGCAAACCCCTTTTTCCTGTGTCCCCGTTTGTCTTCCCTGTTCCCAGGCCACCACCTGGCTCTGCGGATACTGTTTATTACCCCGTACAGTAGGAAGCTTCCCCTCCCCATCAAAAGACCCCCGAATCGATCAAAGCCCCCACCCCATGAGATCCGATCAACCCCATGCATTCCGTGAATCGGCGGAATGCCCTGCTGTGCGACAACCATCACCTGTTGTGACCGGGGTGGGGAATCCAACTGTAAATGTATGTGGGAACGGGTCTGAAGGGGAGATTCCGAGGATGTTCTTTCAAGTACTAAAGTATTGCGAGAATGTGTTATGTGCAATAAAGGTCATAAACCCTAGTATAAGAGGCCAGGCCTCAGAGATGTGGTTAGAGCACCTCGTGATGATACTTGCTGTCTGAATTGATGTGTTCTCCTCCGGAGAGAATAAAATCCTCGTTTCCTGCCTTCCAGTCTCCAGCGCCTGCTTCTTCATTGATTAATATTGGTGGGTCATAGAGGCGATACCGCCGGGCAACATAAAAGGGTCTTTTGTTACCGGTTGTCTTTGGAACCCTTTTTAACACTCACACTGTCTTAGGAACAGGGCCAAAACGTCACTTTTTTAACCCCTTGCGCGCTGCGCTAATTCTCTCGCTGTGCGGGCAAATTAGCGAGTGGGCGGGATTTGGACAGCCCTCGGCCGTCCTCAAACACACGCCCACCGAGCACAACAGGATTTAATGAATCAGGGCTGCAGGGCCCTTAGGTCAAGGTTGGGCCCACCAGAGCCGGCCTCTGGAGCACTTCACAAAACGGGGAGGGAATATGAAAATAAATAAAAAATATATACATATAGGTCTCAGGGCATCTTATATACTTACATATAAGATGCCCTGAGACCTAATAGGACATTTTGTCCTATTTTTAGGTCTCGCCTAAGCCAATGCGCTTGCGCATTGCTCCGGCAAGACTTATGTAGGGGCTCCAGGAAATACTGCCAGAGGGCTTTGGAATGCGGATTATGGCCAGTGCATGTGCGCCGGCGCACGCTCACCATTTGCTCCCCCGCATCAGGCTTGAAAGGAATGGGCTCCCCCGCCACAGCAATGCCGAGAGCTTGTTGCTTTATTGCTCTTACTTGAGACCTTGTTTTCTAAGCTCTTTCTCGTGTACTTCTCCCGTGTACAATCCCTCTGTTGCTTTCTGTTGCTTTCTCTCTCAGTAGCTTTTCCCCTGCCCCAGAGTTGCTGCCATGCATGTGCTGCTTTTACCCTCCCCACCTGCTCATCCGTTGCCTCATATGCCCCCAACATTTTTTTAAAACAATTTTGGTGCGGAGGGAGGAGTGTAGCCAGGGATACCAGTGAGCAAATTGCTGTCAGCTTCTCCGTCTTAAACAAATTTACTTTTGCACAACTTCTTTTTCATGCCTTCTGAATTGCTGACCCATCTCATACATATCAATGTAAAAACATTGGCACCCACATCATTCTGCCAGAGCACATGCGCAATGCTTCCCCCCTAAATACCTGTCCCACTCTCCGTGTTGCTGTCTCCCTCATTTTGCGAGTTTTCTCGTGTGCCCAAACTCTCACCCCTTCCACATGCTCTGTGTTGCTTTTGCTAATGTTTCTCCCCGCCTCCAGTGTTGCTCAGCCTCTCCTTCGATTGCTGTTTTAGCCCGCCAAGACCTACCCATCAATTGCCCCACCGGCTCCTTCATTACACCCTAAGCCCACTGTCTTTCATATTTCACTACTTCGGACCCTCACCCTCACACCTCCTCACCCTCACACACCCTCACACCCTCATACCCTCTCATTCTCACACACATTCACTCACTCAAACACCCTCACACACCATCACTCTCACACACCCTCACCCTCATACCCTCTCGCATCCTCACACATTCCCTCGCACACCCTCTCATACCCTCTCACACACCCTCACCCTCAAACACCCTCACCCTCACACCCCCTCACCCTCACACCCTCACTCACCCTCACCCTCACACACCCTCACACACCCTCACCCTCACTCCCCCTCCCCCTCACACCCCTCACCCTCACACTCCCTCACTCACCCTCACACCCTCTCACACACCCTCACTCACCCTCACACCCTCTCACCCTCACTCCCTCACTCACCCTCACACACCCTCACCCTCACACACCCTCACACACCCTCACTCACCCTCACACACCCTCACCCCTCACCCTCACACACCCTCACCCTCACACCTCCCCACCCTCACACCCACACACACCCTCACTCACCCTCACACCACCTCACCCTCATAACCCTCTCACCCTCACACACCCTCACCCTCACACACCCTCACTCACCCTCACACACCCTCACCAACATAGCATAACAAAACACAGCATAGCATAGCATAACAAAAAAGCATAGGATAGCAAAACATAGCATAGCATAACAAAACAAAGCATAGGATAGCAAAACAAAACATAGCTTAGCATAACAAAACAAAACATAGCATAGCAAAACACAACAAAGCATAGCATAGCATAACAAAACCCAACAAAACATAGCATAGCATAACAAAACATAGCATAACAAAACATAGCATAGCATACAGAATCACTCAGCACCACCACAGCATCACTCAGGGGCACCACAACATCACTCTGCGCCACCACAGCATCACTGAACGCCACAGCATCACTCGTTCGCCACCACAACATCACTCAGCGCCACCACAGCATCAATCTGTGCAACCATTCAACAACAACTGGTTCAAATATGTTCTCTCAATATTTCAAGCTTTATTACAAATGTAACAAAAAGATGTTAATATTTCACTTCTGTTCTTGGATTTTCGTCACAATAAAATACACTGAATATAATCTTCACAAAAGTTATTTACAAAAGTTTAAGCTATTGCCATTATAAATTACAATAACTTTTATTTAAGTATTAATTATTTGAAAAAATTAAAAGCCATTGTTATTTGTAATATCATTACATGTAAGTCACGTAAATACAACACATGTTGCATTACAAATAGGTGTCACATTTGCGAAAGTTATAACTATTGGTATTGTAAATGACAAAGCTATTAATTTTGCTATTTTCAAAAACAAAACATAAGTAAAAAATTTGTCATTTACAATACCAATAGCTCAAAAATTTCCTAATGCGAGACCTATTGCATTGCAAATGCTTGTTATGTGTGTGCCCATCCTGTTTTTTGGCTCTGAAATTTTGTCACCATGTACATGGATGCAATAAAGCAGCACATTACCACTCGGGCGGCACAATATGCTAAGCACAGATTTTAAGCTTACTGCGTTTTTAAGCCAGGCCCTTGATTACATCAGCCACGCCCCTTTGAGAGGCCCCCCCAGTTTTTTCTTTCCACATAAAGCCCTGCCTATTATCCATAGCACACCGTATTGATGATGTGCTCCTCCTTATGATCTGTCTGCATCTTCAGAGGGTCACAGAGCCGCCTGATGGCGACCAGTTAATATTTCAAACAAAAACACCTGGACATCAAAATAGCAACAAAAAAAATAGGCCTGTTTTGGAGGACTCGTGACTCCCTGGAGACTTGGGGGGTGAGGAGGAGGGCAGGGGGGTGATCAAGGTATTTCCTTGCTTGAGCTCTTGTAGTCAGAAAATAAAAATGAACCAAACATATAAAACAGACTCTTAATCCAGGCAAAAACCAAAGCGATGGCCTAGAAAGATGTTCTTTAACCTACTCTGAGGTGTCGGAAACATATTCAGGTGAATTTGTTCAAGAGTGAAAAGTGGAATGCGAAAATACTCAATTTTGCACAAAGTAAGGTGTTCAGATTTTTTTTTTTTAATATTCGTAACCTAAGTCTACCAAGATGGGATCCCGCCAGTGAGACGAGCCTAGAAGCCAGGCCTACAGTCTTTATCATGAAACCCCTGCTAGTGAATCTGGCTGGAAGTGAGGCCTACGGTCTTCACACGGAATCCTGCCAATGAGACTAGGGTGGAAGCGAGGCCTCCTGTCTTCACACGGGACCCTGCCAGAGAGACTAGGGTGAAAGCGAGGCCTCCTGTCTTCACACGGGACCATGCCAGTGAGACAAGGGTAGAAGCGAGGCCGTCTGTCTTCACACAGGATCCTGCCACTGAGACTAGGGTGGAAGCGAGGCCTCCTGTCTTCACACGGGATCCTGCCAGAGAGACTAGGGTGGAAGCGAGGCCTCCTGTCTTCACACGGGACCATGCCAGTGAGACAAGGGTGGAAGCGAGGCCTTCTGTCTTCACACAGGATCCTGCCACTGAGACTAGGGTGGAAGCGAGGCCTCCTGTCTTCACACGGGATCCTGCCAGTAATACTAGGATGGACGCGAGACCTCCTGTCTTCACACGGGATCCTGCCAATGAGACGAGACTGGAAGCGAAGCTTGTGGTCTTCACAAGGGATCGTGCTATGAAACTAGGGTGGAAGCGAGGCCTGCTGTCTTCACACAGGATCCTGCCATGAAACTCGGGTGGAAGCGAGGCCTCCTGTCTTCACACGGGATCCTGCCAGTGAGACTAGGGTGGAAGCGAGGCCTGCGGTCTTCACACAGGATCCTGCCAGTGAGGCGAGCCTAGAAGCCAGGTCTACAGTCGTTATCATGGAACGCCTGCCAAGGGAGACGGGATGGAAGCGAGGCCTGTTCTCTTCACACTGGATTCTGCCAATGAGACTAGGGTGGAAGCGAAGCCTGCTGTCTTCACACTGCATCCCACCAGTGAAGCGAGCCTGGAAGCCAGGCTTACAGTCTTTATCATGAAACCCCTGCTAGGGAGTCGGGCGGGAAGTGAGGCCTGTTCTATTCACACGCTATCCTGCCAGTGAGACTAGGGTGGATGCATGGCCTTCTGTCTTCACACAGGATCCTGCCAGTGAGACTAGGGTGGAAGTGAGACCTTCTGTCTTCACACGGGATCCTGCCAGTGAGACTAGGGTGGAAGCGAGGCCTCCTTTCTTCACACGGGATCCTGCCAGTGAGACTAGGGTGGAAGTGAGGCCTCCTGTCTTCACACAGAATCCTGGTAGTGAGACTAGGGTGGAAGCGAGGCCTGCGGTCTTCACACAGGACCCTGCCAGTGAGATTAGGGCGGAAGAGAAAGCCTCCTGTCTTCACATGGGATCCTGCCAGTGGGACTAGGGTGGAAGCGAGGCCTGCGTGCTTCACATGGCATCCTGCCAGTGGGACTAGGGTGGAAGCGAGGCCTCCTGTCTTCACGCGGGATCCTGGCAGTGAGACTAGGGTGGAAGTGAGGCCTGCGGTCTTCACACAGGATCCTGACAGTGAGACTAGGGAGGAAGCGAGGCCTGCGGTCTTCAAAACGGATCCTGCCAGTGAGACTAGGGTGGAAGCGAAGCCTGCTGTCTTCACACAGGATTCCGCCAGTGAGGCGAGCCTCGAAGCCAGGCCTGCAGTTGTTATCATGGAACGCCTGACAAGGGAGCCGGGATGGAAGCGAGTCCTGTTCTCTTCACACTGGATTCTGCCAGTGAGACTAGGGTAGAAGCGAGGCCTCCTGTCTTCACACGGGACCCTGCCAGTGAGACTAGGATGGAAGCGAGGCCTCCTGCCTTCACACAGGATCCTGCCAGTGAGACTAGGGTGGAAGCGAGGCCTGTAGTCTTCACACGGGATCCTGCCAGTGAGACTATGGTGGAAGCGAAGCCTGCGGTCTTCACACAGGATCCTGCCTGTGAGACTAGGGTGGAAGCGAGGCCTGCGGTCTTCACACAGGATCCTGCCAGTGAGACTAGGGTGGAAGCGAGGCCTCCTGTCTTTACACGGGATCCTGCCAGTAATACTAGGATGGAAGCAAGACCTCCTGTCTTCACACGGGATCCTGACAGTGAGACTAGGGTGGAAGCGAGGCCTCCTGTCTTCACACGGGATCCTGGCAGTGAGATTAGGGTGGAAGCGAGGCCTGCGGTCTGCACACGGGATCCTGCCAGTGACACTAGGGTGGAAGCGAGGCCTGATTTCTTCACAGGGTATCCTTCCAGTGAAGTGAGAGCAGTGCCAAGGCTTGAAGAGAGTGCTGCCACTTATTTTGCTTACAAATTAAGCACTGAACAGGACCGCATCTTCTCACTTTCTTGTATTTTCGCAAATGTGCCACAGACACTTGTTAAACAACTGCTCAGCAGATTATTTGGCTGAGGTTAGGCCACACTCCATTAAAGCTCCATTCATGTGGTGCCAAGCTGTGTGCAGCAGTGGTGGTTGGTGAAATTTCATAGTGGTGTGCGTAAATGTTTTGGCTGAGTGAACTTTGGAGAGTGAGCGTACCGAGCGTGCCCGACAGGCATTGGGAGTTCTGGGGGGTTCTCCCCACCCCCCTTAAAATCTAGAAAAATGCACAAGCAAATGGTGCATTATCAAGAAAATTTAAGAAAGCAAGAAGGTACTTTGGAACAGTCATCCACGCTTATTTTTAATAAAATTGTAATGAGTAAGTTTGCAAAAACACAGGTTGCAGTTAAAAAAAACACTCCTGTTCAGTTCTTTCAGACATTCTTTGGTTCCCTGCAGCATCAGATCACGATTCCCACCATTCCATATAGGCCTGGCCAGTGGCCAAATAGGGAAACAAACCAACCAGAGCTGGGTGTTCTGGGATAGGGAGATGCGGACTTGCGTGGGAGAGGAAATGTTTTAGGAGAGAGAAATTACAGATGCTAAATTAAAACACCTGTGGTAAAAGAAACGAAAAAACTGTTGTACCCTTAAAAAAGTGAAGCTCGGCACATATTTGTAATCTATCACCAGTCACTTCCCCTGCCATGTTTATTTTATGCATGTGACAGAAGTGCATACACTACAACTCCATTATCGCTAACACACTGTTTGTGATGCTGCGGCAGCGTTAAAAATGAGCCACTCTGTGCCATATTTACAAACTGACGTATCTAGGCAGATGCGCCACTTTGTAAACTTCTGTGCTAAATTACACCGCTGACAGGTGTAGTGTGTGCAGGATAGGCATTCCAATGCAGAAAAGCCTCGTAGAAGTGGAGCTTTGAAATCTATGAAATTTCACTGCGTCGCTTCTACGGCGTCACTGCGTCAAAGTCTTACACCTGCATGAAGCAGGTGTGAGGGGTGACACAGGGTTTTTGGCATGGGGCTTTACCCATGTGAAAAAAACACTGCTGGAGTTGTGTCTGTTTCCAGACACACTCCAGCACTGAGCAATATTTTGCACCGACAGATACGTCAGGATTCCTGATGTTTCTGCAAATCCTTGTGACATGGAGCTCCATACAGTAAATATGGCGCATCCCTCATGTCTCAAGGATGGCGCACTGAAAAGTGTTGCATTGTTGTTTCACCCCAGCCATGCTACAGTTCAAATAATCTTTATTTCGGTCAAAACCCTAACAGATACAAACATTTGATCGATAAAACAACATTTATACATTTACTCTTCCATCTAAAAACATTCGACTGAAGATAATAAAAAGCAAGATATTGTTTAAAAAAGGTTATACAAAAGGTTAAAAATATTAAAAGTGATTAAAAAGAGAAGAACAGGATGGACTGTGCAAAATGAGCATTACATATGTAGCAAACCAGAAAATGGGCTGAGGGTAACACTATCATCAAGGAATATTATTCATAAAAGACCAGCGCCTGCGCCACATGGCGAGCAAGAAATGTGAAACTGAAAATACAGTTAGTGGAGAAGCTTCATATTTCTAAATTCTAAAGGCCTTGTGATAATGTTTGAACCCCAGGTTCCTACACAGCTGGACTAGCCAGCGCTGTCTTATAAACTTGTAATGAGGACAGAAAAAGAAAACATGGGGCTCAGTTTCCTCCAATTCTCCACAGGCTGGGCATTTGAGGAGCCATGCTACACTTTTCATAAATATGGCCCAGAATGGTTACACATGACCTATTTGTGACAGCTATCATTTAGCAGCTGCCTATACCTCTACACCGACAGGTGGAGCGCAATGAATGCTGCGCTCAGAAGTGGCCTTTAAAGGACACATTTTGTATTCGCCTGTGGCTAGAAGTCTGACGCAATGACACCATAGGGCATTCCAACGCATTTCAGCTTCTTGAACTTTCACAGGGGAAGGAAGACCATTGCATTCAGAAATACCTTCACATGAAACCAATCAAGCTGTCATGTAAGCGCTGCTTTTTTTAAATTTAAAACTTTGCTCTTTTTTACTTTGTCGTAGGCTCAAATAGTGAATTCTCAACTGGTAGGTATTGCAGCTCTACATGAAATACTATTGAAGTCAACAGGGTAACCCTGTGTCCCTCAGAACCTGGGTATTGTTGATATAGCCTACAAATAAGTTATGTTGGGTAATATCAATTATATCTTTGGTTCCTCACCATTTGAATGTAAAAACATTCCTTTTTTCGTAGTCTTAAGGTACTACTGAACACACCATAAAAAATGAAATTGAAGTTATACAAATATTCCATTTAAATGCTTCATTTTGTGAAAGAGGATGTCATACAAAACATAACATAAAATGACATTAACAAAACAACCAATTAATTAGGGACTGATGTGCCAAATAGTGATCAAAAGAAATAGACTAACACACAATATAAAAGTTCATGCATAGCAAAATACATAAACAAATCTCAGTCCAATTATAATGTTCACAGGTAACCTGCAGTGTCAATTAATTATGATTACAGTGATTCAGGGCATGAGTAGGTTATATGTCGACGTTTCGACCCTGGTGTCTATGTTATTGCAAGGGCATCACATTGGGTCTTCTTCAGGACAAAATAACCACTGTTGGTGCAACAGTCTGTACTGATTTACCCACAGTATCCAGGATATCGCATTGGCAATAGATCGCATAATTTGTTTATGCCCCTTCATAAGAGTTCTCCACGGTCGGTCCCATGAGAAATCAACACTGACATATGTTCCTGGATTATAGACAAGTCCCAACTATGATTTACTTCTGAGGATTTGATTATTATTCCCTACGTTTGACTCCGTCCAGAATTGAAAAGGTTTCCGATTGCCATTTCTGTTAAGAACTTGATGACCTGATACATATCCCGACTCCATCCAGGATTGGAGGAGTTATTGATTTCTATTTTCTGAACAATTTTTATGTCACAGTGTGGTTTGTTGTCCTGAAGAAGATCCTACGTGATGCCCTTGCAATATGAATGGAATATTTGTATAACTTGAAGTATTTTTGTGGTGTGCTCTTTACATGAAAGCATGATTTTATTTATTTTGTTGAGTTGTGTTGTGCTGTCTAAAATGGAATCATCACACCTTGGTCCCAATGAGGACAGAGGGAGGTAAAAAGAAAAAAAAACCTTAGCTCGCTGCTGCCAGCCAGCCGGCCGCCGCCTCTCCTCTGTCCTCTTCTTCCTGTCTCCGGTCCTAGTAACAGGAAGCACCCAGGCGTCCCTGAGCCAATCACAATGCTGCAATGCACCGTTGTGATTGGTCTGAGCGCCGCGGTTCAGCCCTCAGCTGGGGAATGGGAGGCTGGCCATGTTCCTCACCAGGCTTTGCAATACAGCCTGGTGGGGAAGATGCAAAGAGCGCAGGACTGGTTGGCCGTCCCTAGAGAGCCGGCCAGTCTTGAGCACTTAGGGAGTACAAACTACTCTACCCCCTGCTCTGGCCAGCCCCACCCCACCGAGAGCCACTGACTACAATAGGAAAACTAAAATGATAATAACGATACGTTATTATCATTTATTTTTCCAACTAAGCAGTGGGGCGTCGCTCCATTGCCTTAGCGGAGGAGCCGCCAATGAAGGGTGGTGCTTAAAAAACAAGTTGTTCTTTTCATATGACAGGACTGGCATCGTCTTTAAAGACTACCATCTGTTATGCTATGTGTGGTAGACTGCAGCCATTTTTTCTAGGTCTGGGCTGTCGAAAAAGGGAATAGGACTGAAGTCACTGAATTCATAGTGTTTACGAGGGTGCCGCATTGTAATGTACTGCTGCTATGTACAAGATAAAACACTGACATTTTATAGGCTGACCGCCTTTTAGTGAAGAAAAGCATTAGCAGAGGTGAGCTTGGGTTCGGTAAGGTTCTGGGATTGTAACTAGTGTCTGGGCCGGCTCTAGGCATGTGCAAGCTGTGCACCTGCACAGGGCCACCAAACCCCAGGGGCCACCACGCCAATATATATCCTTAATATAATAATCCTCTGAGGATGGATACATATTTGTGTGGTGGCCCCTGGCAAGGATTTGGCGGCCTCCGGCTCTGTTCCACTTCTAAACACCCTGACCCCCTCCCCTCTTTACTGGCCTGCGCGCTCCCCCCGCCCGGACCCCCCCTTCCGGGTCCCCCTACCTATGCTCCTTGCCCAAGACCACCATGAGCCTAGAGCCGGCCCTGCTAGTGTTAATGTTAACCGAACCCAACCTCACCTCTCCGTCATCTGGCCGAATCGGAATCCCGCTTCTAATGTTTCCCCCCCTAAACTTTACCTGCTGACCCTCTGCATTTCCAACTACTGCTGTGCCACAGTTTGTTGCCACCTACCTTCTTTAAAAGTTTGGCTTGCTGGTGTTGTTGATCGACTGGTGTCGTGTGTGTGCCATCCTCTCCACTCCTAGTGAACTCCTCCGGATCGAAATGATTCAAGCCTGCCTCGCCACAACAGCATTGGTGGGGTCTCGCTCTGCTTGTCGAGAGGAGGGGAGAGACAGAGGGGCAGGCCGATCTGCCCAGCAATCGCTAAAATGGCCAATACCTGCATGGCTTTACAATAAACCATTACAGTAATTGGTCATTGCTCCGATGGGCAGACCCTCCCACCCCTACGGTGCCACGTGTTGAAAGCCCTACACTAGACATGGCAACCGTGCCCTTCAGCCAATCCAGACGCTGCTCTCTTGTCGAGAGCAGCTCAAGTTTTTGGCGTGAGCAGGCAAACTCACTGCTCATTAAGTGACTGGGGGTCTGTGGTTTTGAACAAACTCTACTCCCTCAATGTGTAAAACTGAGAAGCCTGTAGTGTGCATGTCGGTTTGGCTGGTGAAAAGCAGCCGGCCAAACCAACATGCGCACTTTGCTCACTTGGTGCAGTGCGTTCACACGCCGTTACCAGTCTCCGAGTCTTGTGATGTGTAGTGTTCATAAGCCCGCCCCACCCCCTTGCCACTGCACCGAGAGGCTGGCTGAGTCGCACGGGCTGATTTTATTAAAGTAAACACAGTTTCCTCGTTCTTTTTGCTTCGCTATAATAATAATACTACTTGGGATGGGGGGCTGGGTGGGAGCAAATATATGCGGGGCATCGTCCCGCCGCCCTAATGCAGAAACCACCCCTGGTGTGCAGCCACATTGAAAATAATGGGTTCAGCTTCACAAACTTAAGTAGCAATCCTTCGAAGGCACGGGGTACTGTGAGAGGACTGCTAATGAGGGAACCAGTCCCAGTGGGATTAATTAAAGACTTGAAAGTGTTGCAAATGTATTCTTCGATGACAACCTTCACGGTCTTAATAAATAAAAATAAAACATTTGGCAGCGCTGTTTTTTAAAGACATTAAATATGCCTTCTCTCCCACCCCAAGCTCAGATCAATAATAATTCAAATATACAGAAAGCTAGTAATCCTGGCGGGTGAGACCTAGGAATGTGACAAAAGTTGGGGCGTAGCCTTGAACTGTGGTTATTACCCTCTTTACCAACCTAGCCAAGTCCAGTCAGTGCATTAAATGGGTAAGAGAAAGGTCAATATATCCAGAGTCAGACCCAGCCAACATGGACATCGGCCTCCACGCCTCTTAAAGCCAACTCAGGTGGAGCAACTAGGAAGGGACACAAATGTAAGAAATCAAGTTAGGCTGAGACCTTGGAAACAAGCTGTGTGTACCTCTGAGATATCTGTAACTACTGGCCTGTAAACCCAGCTTGATTCAACGACAACCTTTTTTGTAATGGTTTAAAATCAATAAAAAGATTTTGAAATTCAAGCCAACTGGGCATGTTTAGTGTAACTAGTTTGCACTTTGTATGCACTAGCATGCCACAGGCTGACCTTACAAGCAGATATCTGAAACCTGGGAGGAAAGGGAATATGTGTGGAGAGCAGAATCAATAGCTTGTATCAATCAATAATAATGTTTTTGATAGGAACTCTTCCATTCTAGAGCAGTGCTATGTCAAGTAATCCAATGCAGCCACTGCTGACTATCATCTCCTGTAGCACCTACATTTTATAATTACATTAAATTCGTGGTGCTCTTTAAATCTTCCAAATCTTACTAGCGTTGTCATCCCTTCTTTAGAATTGGTTACATAAAATCAGATTCATCAGTGAAGGCATGGAAACGGATGCTGTGCCTACTCTGTCCAAGTCAACAGAAGATCAGAGCTCCCATGTTAGTCCCGCCTCAATCACTGAATTTCATGACTTTTCAAGTTTGGAGACAGAAGATCTGATGCCAAAAGAGTAAACCTTCAGGACGCCCCCAGATATTTGCCATGGTGAGATCTTGAACCAAGTAGGTACATCACTTAACTCTATGATTCATTATGTTTGGAATGCCTCCATTACCTCTGGCTGCCATGTGGAACTTAAAAGAGAAATGATTAGGCCCCTTTCGAAGAAACCTACATTGGACTCTTCAAACTATGCATATTTTAGGCCAATTTCAATGACCCCTGATGTTTTGGAAACTTTCAAGATGGCAGTCACTAATAAGCTGCAAAGAACGTGATTTTAGATTCTGGCAGCCACATTCATGCCTAGCTTAAGCACGGTTAATGGTACCACCTGTGATTGATTAATTGGGTGAAGATTATGGATGGTGTCAGCGTTAACATGCTGATCCTATTATATCTGCCAGTGGCTATTGTTGAGAGCATTGACCACTAGGGCTTGCTCTGCGGACTAGCTAGGCTATACCAAAGGGGATGATGGACGGAGCGTTTGAGCAAATCAAACACTCACCCCCAATCAAATGATCTGGGTTTAATCCATCATCATTCTTTAGCTCACTCCACCACCTCGGTTCAGACATGGATATATGTAAATCAGTCTGACCCTGTGCCTCATGGGAAAAGTCCAGCCCGAACTGCCAAGCCAGGTCTTCCCTGGACCGGAAACAAGCATCCTGGGACAAGTTTCTGGCTAATCAGCCGTCATCAGCCAGGCTAACTTGAATCCAGTGACAAAGTGAGCAAGAGACCCACGGCTGGGCATACCCTGCCAACTTAGCGTGAACAAAGCGATACCAAAGGGGATGATGGACGGAGCATTTGAGCAAATCAAACACTCATCCCCAGTCAATTGATCTGGGCTTAATCCATCATCATTCTTTAGCTCACTCCACCACCCCAGTTCAGACATGGACTAGGCTAGCGGCTCGGTGCAGAGACAGAAAGATGGCTCCGTTGGGATCCTTCTCCTCTGGGTTGAGGCCTGTGCCGTGTGTTGTGCTTCAGTCAACTCAAGTCATATTTGAGCCCTATATCCATCCTGCTGACGAGGCTGCCGTGGTCTGGTTCAGCTGTGTCAATCATACCCAGTTTCTGTTGAACTTTGGTGCAGGAAGTGATTGTGGGGTGCCGCTCGCAGTCGACTCTTGAGGATCCCTCCGTTGCCCTGAAGCCTACATAACTGTGCCTTTGACATGACTTGGGAGCCCATGTGCTCAGTCACCCCTCGGACCAAGGAAAGTACATACAGCGACCGGGAGCGGGACTGCGAGGACCAGGAGCGCTTGCTGCAAGATCATTCCGCGCACCTGGTGCCTATTCCCGCCCCCTCCTCCCAGTGAGCTGATAACAACTCGCGGCCCCCGCTTCGCGGGAGCCGCTCGCAGTCGACTCTTGAGGATCCCTCCGTTGCCCTGAAGCCTGCATAACTGTGCCTTTGACGTGACTTGGGAGCCCGTGTGCTCAGTCACCCCTCAGACCAAGGAAAGTACTTACAGCGACCGGGAGCGGGACTGCGAGGACCAGGAGCGCTTGCTGCAAGATCATTCCGCGCACCTGGTGCCTCTTCCGGCCCCCTCCTCCCAGTGAACTGATAACGACTCGCGGCCCCTGCTTTGCGGGGGGCGCTCGCAGTCGACTCTTGAGGATCCCTCCGTTGCCCTGAAGCCTGCATAACTGTGCCTTTGACGTGACTTGGGAGCCCGTGTGCTCAGTCACCCCTCGGACCAAGGAAATTACTTACAGCGACCGGGAGCGGGACTGCGAGGACCAGGAGCGCTTGCTGCAAGATCATTCCGCGCACCTGGTGCCTCTTCCCGCCCCCTCCTCCCAGTGAGCTGATAACGACTCGCGGCCCCCGCTTCGCGGGAGCCGCTCGCAGTCGACTCTTGAGGATCCCTCCGTTGCCCTGAAGCCTGCATAACTGTGCCTTTGACGTGACTTGGGAGCCCGTGTGCTCAGTCACCCCTCGGACCAAGGAAAGTACTTACAGCGACCGGGAGCGGGACTGCGAGGACCAGGAGCTCTTGCTGCAAGATCATTCCGCGCACCTGGTGCCTCTTCCCGCCCCCCTCCTCCTATATAGTCCAGCCTCCTTACGCGAACGCGGGACGCGCGCGGACGGAGGCGTGGGCGAAGACCGGGCAAAGAGCGGGCCGTTTGAGGCCGTTCGAGTACGGCAGAGTCCGGCCCGGGCCCCATCCTTTTTATTGTCATTACCAGGACTCCTAACTCCCAGAGCAATGAGTACCAGGGAAACTAGAAGTAAAACTTCTTCCTTAGCTGCAGCTGGAGCAGTTAAGGGCCCCATTGACACTTACTTCGCCAAAGCTGGATCCCTTTTGATTGATGAAATCGAGGTGCTGGAGCGAAGAATCTCCCAGGAAATAGACTGGGTAAGGAGATCCTCAATGGGCCCAATGGGCCCAATGGCCCAAGCCAGAACTCCAGAAGGCAGACCCGGTTCGCCAATCAGCGAAAGGACTGACCTAGCACCGTGTCCACTCCCAGGTACCACAACAACTAACCCAGAGCTTACTATTGAAGCCCCGAGTGATTTTGAGGACATGAGCCTAATGGCCCTACCCAACACCCAAATCCCCCCAACAACATTAGTTAACAACGCAGAGGCAGCTAACGACAAAGAGTCCAATTTAGATAGAGATAGGGGGGTGAGAGAAGGGGCAATACAAAAAAAAAAGAGGGGGGTCCAAAATAAAGAAGATAATAGGACAAAATCGCCCAAACCTAAACAGACGAGAGGTAAAGGGGGGAAAGGACCTACCACTGTTACCATGCTAGAGAAGTCGGGAGTAACAACTTCCCCTAGAATTATTAATACAACGCCACTACCACCGTCTATTAACACCGCCCCAGTGGATAACACCTCCGACGATATTACACTGGAGGATATAGGCACACTCCTTAGGTCCCTATTGAGCCCCCTCAAAGCTAGACTGATCAAGATTGAAGCTAGATTAGTTATCATTGAGAAATCTACTGTCCAACTCGCTGATTCGAGGAAACTCGATAACAGTGGAACCATAGCTGCAAAAGGGGGACCGGAACCAAAGCCTAATAGGGGTAACGGACCACCCACAGTCACAAATAACAAGCCACCACCCACAAACCTCAAAACTCCACAAGTCATCCCAAATAAAACACTGCATCCCCCGAATGCCAACAATGCCCCAACTTCAACTCAGCACACAGTAACTGCCACTCCCAAAATAACTCCCCTCCCAAAGATTCTGCTTTGCCACTGACTGATTCTAAGGGAGATCCACCATTTATTGCAGAGAAACCAAACCCCACCCGTAAACAAAAACCAGTTAACCTCCCCCCAGAAGCAGCCCCCTACACCCTAGTCCTGGCGGGGGTTCCGGAATTAAAACCCTCAACATTTGAATCAACAACTTCACTTAGGAATAAAGTCATTAGCTGGCTCTCCATAAATAGACCGCTCCTGAGAGGAATAACCAGCGATATTTCCATGGCCAGGCGGGTCACGTGGGTGGGTCACACCAGAAAAACTATTAGGGGAGACTGCATCCTGGTCTCCTTTAGAGAGCAGAATACAGCTGCATATATTTGCGCTTTGGGCTTCTGATGATTTCGGCAGCAATATTCAACCACTTCCTCTCTCATTCTTCTATCCATCAAGCCTCTATAATTTAGAGGACCAAAGATGGGGGCACCACCAAGAGTTGCTGGAGGATTGGGAGAGCTGCCATAGGGAGAGTAATGTTCCTCAACACCACAGGGGACGACCACTGGACCACTTTTTACTGTATGGGGAGGAGGCTGGCTGGGAAACTGTCACTAGGAGAAGGGGTGGTGGTGGAGGATACAGGAGAGGAATCCCAGGGCCCCATAGAATACACTATCCAGCCTATCTACCTACTCATAACAGATATAGTAGTCTGGAAATGGTAGATTGACAATCAGATGAAGAGGGGGGCGAACTCCCAGTAACTCCTAGGAGTGAGAATAACGTACTCCCAGTGTCCGTTACACAGACGAGGGTAAATAATATAGCGGAACCTAGTTTGGCTCTTGTACCCAGCATGAAGGATCCTACTGTGATCCCCATCAATATAACAGCCGACACGAGCCACTCTCCCACAAGTCAATTGGTGCCCAAGGAGCATAATGCTAACAACTCCGCCACTATAGGACCAGCCACTACTAATCTCCACCCTATAACCGTGATCTCATGGAATGTGGCTGGCCTAGCTAATAAAATCGACTCCACAGAGTGGGGCTCCTACATCAGCTCCAACAACATACTTCTTTTCCAGGAGACTTGGGCGCGTGAGGAATTATCATTCCAGGGCTACGCAGCCTTTTCCAAACCCGCAAAGTGGGGGGGAAGGGGCAGGCCATCGGGAGGACTTACGACCTGGATAGCAACGGACCTAGGCTGTCACGCTACCTGTCTAGAGACCTCCTCAGATGATATATTGGCTGTCCTACTAGAGTGGCCAAACTCCTCGAAGCTGCTAGTTATCAACATATATTCAAGGCCGATATCCATGCAAAAAGAATCTAGTACCATAGATGAATTATATGCGTTCCTAGAGGGCATTCCATGGGAACTTGCATGCCTGGTGGGAGGCGATTTAAATTCACAGTACGAACCACTGCCCGGCCTACGTGATGGCCCCTCTTATGAGGAAGATTCATGCTGGCTTGTCCCAGAGACGGTGGCCCCTCCCCTCAGGGCCTGGACCCCCCTGGCCTTGCAGATAACTGCCCTCACTTTAAATCAAGGCCTAAGGGCTTGTAATGGCCGCTGCAAATCGGATATCCCTAGCACCCATACCTATAATAAAATAGGCAGTGAATCTAGACTGGACTACATCCTGGTTAAATTGTTTATGTGGCCACAAATAGTCAACTTTAAAGTCACTGAAAGAATGGATATTGACCACAACGCCTTGGAATTGACCTATTCCATACTGGGGCGTGAGATCACATCCTATGGAACGGAAAAAGATAAGTCGGGGATACTACTTGAAAACAATCGGAGGAAAGTCAAGTGGGAGAAACTGGCCAACAGTGTAGATAGAATACCACAGCTATATGCAAGGATTATCCCGTTTCTGGAGAGGGCCTTTCAGATAGGGAAGGAGGTGCAAGATGTTGATAACAGAGAAAAGCTTGCACAAACACACGCATACATAATTAGTACCTTAGAGCTGGATCTGTTCTCATCGTCAGGGAAAAGGAAAGGCCCCTTGGCTAAGAAGTCCTGGTATAACGCCACCTGCAGGGAATCCAAGGCTCAATTGTTACTTGCTATAAAAGAACGCCATAGAAAGGAAGAAATACAAGCCAAGAGAAGATCCTATAAAAAGCTCCTGGAGAATGCGCGGGCGGAATGGGACCTAGACTATTGGGAAAACCTTGCTAGATCACTAACCAATAGAGACTCGCGCAAATTCTGGCGCATAGTCTCTAATGGCACAGAGGACTTATCTTCTGCAATCGAGCCTAATATAGCCCCTACGATATGGCAGCGCCATTTCGAGGCGTTGTATTCTGAAGAAGTAGGGGTCACCAATATAGCCGGTAGTAAAAAGGCTCTCGATTCAAATGGGGCTCCCTTTACTGTAAAAGAGGTGAGGGAGGCTATTACCGATCTAGCCGCTGGGAAAGCCCCTGGCCTCGATGGGGTGCCCGGGGATCTGTTCAAGCAGGAACCAGGGATATGGGCTCCATATCTCACATTGATATTCAATGCCATTTTGGGGGGAATGGAGGTTCCGGATACTTGGTTGGGAGCAGAGGTGGTCCCAATTTATAAAAAGGGGTCCCCTCTGCTCCCAGCCAACTATTGTCTAATCAGTCTTATCGATATATCCCAAAAGCTTTTTGGAAGACTGATTTTGGACAGGCTACAGGCCTGGATTGATGAGATGGGTGTCCTGTCCCCCTACCAGGTGGGTTTTAGACAGGGTGTATCGACAATAGACCAAATTTTTAGGCTGAATCTCCTTTATTGGAGAACAGCTGTAATTGAGGGCGGCACTTTGTATACTGTTTTTGTAGACTTACGTGCCGCCTTTGATTTGGTACCTAGAGCGAGGTTGTGGAGAGTCATGGAAGAGTTGAATGTCCCTAGAGACATTTTGGCAATCCTGATGAGGCTACATCATAACAACTATGCCCGCGTGAGGTGTGGCAGGGGTGGCAAATTAACCGAAAGGTTCCCCGTTCGCAGAGGGGTAGGACAGGGTTGTGTGCTAGCACCGACCCTGTTTTGCCTCTTTGTGAACGGGGTTGTCGCCCACCTGAACAGGATTGCCAACACCGATGCCCCTAAATTGACAGGCAGCAGGGTGCCTGCAATCATGTTTGCAGATGACACCCTGCTGCTGTCCAAATCTCCTATGGGCATCCAACGCGTCCTGGACGGATTTTTACAGTTCTGCTCAGAGCGAGGACTTGAAATTAACTTACAGAAAACTAAATTCATGATTCTTAATCCCAACCCCCAAAACCGAGCCCCACCTAGGCTAGGCACAGTCCAATTAGAACGAGTGCACACTATTGAATACTTGGGGATCACTCTTAACGAACATTTAACGTGGGCGTCTCACCAGACAAAAGTGACCATCAAACTGGCTCAGTTGGCGGGTGGCACTATGCGACTGGCGAATAAATCTTTCTACCGCCCACTTACCCCAATTATTCACATTTACAAAACCCAAGCCCGGGCGGGTGTCACATATGGGGGCGAGCTGTGGGGACATACTCAATCATCTAAATTACAACTAATTGAAAATAAATTTCTGAGACAGATTGTTGCCCTTCCCCAGAGCACTCCACTACTCCCTCTTAGACTGGACTTGGGAATTCGACCAATAGTGGAGGAGTTGGGTCTTAAACCCCTGACATTCTGGAGGCGTCTATGGTGTAGCCCAGATCTCTTAGACTATAGAGCGGAGCTACAGGAATTCCTGCAGTTACACAATGCCAGGAGAATTCCGTGGATGACTTACATTAAGGGAATGCTGGAGGATATTGGTTACCCGGAACTATGGTTGGACCCTCTAAACAAGTAATCAAAAGAAGAGTGACCAATACAGGTAAGGTGTATAAAAAGAGAGGTGGGTGTCGCACGTGAAGTCTGAGGCCAGTTGTTAGTGATCCGTTGGTAGGACCAAATTTCAAGAAAAAATGCACTGTTTTTTCAGGAAACCCTCACTCACCCTAGTGGTGACATGCTTCATCATCGGGTCCACCGGGAGAGATCGAGTACCTCCCCGGTGTGCTGCGACGCCAGGAGACTGCGGAGCAGGTTTTTGTGTGAAGATGAAGTGTGAAAAATTATAAGGTTTAAAAATGTCAAAGGTTGTACCAAAAAAACTTTATTCACTGGTCAACCTGACATATTAAAAATAAGATATGTGAAGGGAAACTAGCCAATTACTTTATACTGGTGTTTACCCTGTAAAGAAGGTCAACATGTTTCTGCCCATTTATGTGTGTAATTTTACTGGGCTTTCATCAGGACCGGTAAGAGAGTGTGCCAATGACAGGAGGGGCACGCTAAGGCCCGCCCTGCCAATGGTCGTGAAAGTTAAAAATAGCACTATGTGTAAAATTGGTGCATAAAGAAAAAGAAAACAAACTCATAAGTAGTGGGGTTTTACCTCTTTTGTGAGGAACCTAGGAGTCTGTAGGAAAAAATTGACAGACAGACAAATACAAACATAAACACAGAGATATCGAATCATTTGATTGTGCATATGTACAGTGGCCATAAAGGGTGACTTTGTGGCTTGACACGTGCTAGCATACATATCAAGGGCCGTGGCCGGTATGCCTTGGTTGCGTAGTTGAAATCATGCCAAAATCCGAGGTGGAGGGACCTCAACTAACGCTGATTGAAACTGTTCAGCGCAGACTGTTGCATATATGTGGTATAGCAGCAGTGGCTAAGAGAGCAGACTAAACAATTATAAGTCTGTTTGTGAGGAAATACAAGATATATCTTGTTACCTATAGTGGGGTGTCAGGGATTGAACCCCGAAGGAAAACAATGCGAGAAACAGCGTCCCGGTGCAAAGGCGCCGTGACACTGCTGGCCGTGGTATATACATTATACATTACCCAAGCACACAACATTCAATACAGAGTATAGGATAAATGTCCTCACTTGTAAAGAAAAAGATCCACGCCCCATAGAACACAGGAGGGGGGTGGGAGCGACAATGGCACACCCTGTAATTGAGGGAGAGAAACAAATACACACAGAGGAAGATATTAGAACTGGCAGGGTTCCAAGCATTCAACTTATCTGGTTTAGAAAGGAGTCTTCAGAGTAAGGTCTCTTACGCCCGCAACGCTCGGCACCCGCTCGGCACCTAGCTTCACCCTCGCTGGATCTCGTGGATCCAATGTGGTGGGCGAGCGAGGCGTATGAAGGGCGGTGGCCGAGAGCGGACCAATCAGGCGCCTGGGTCGGAATCGAGGCTTGGAGCGCAGAGGACGCTGAGCCAATGAGGGAGTGAGGGGCTCGCGTAGTCTCGCGAGAGAAATCGGAAGCGAGGCTTGCAATGACACGCAAGCCTCGAGATGGAGTAGGGCGGGATCCGCCTGGGTTGAACCAATGAGGGCGTCGGGTAGACTCGCGAGTAATTTCGAAAGCGAGGCTTGTATTTGACACGCAAGCCTCGAGTTGGAAAAGGGCGAAATACGCCTTGTTTACACCGGAGGTTGGAAAAAGCGATAGTTTAATCGCGTCTGGATTGGCTAGGGTGACAAGGAGGCTTGAAACTCAAGCTCTGGTGGAACACAAGCTTAAATTACAGCGTGGCTGGGATAGGTGTAATGCGGTATGCGCAATAACCAGACAAAGTTACCAAATTTCCGATGCAGATGAATAAAACCACATAGGTCTAGTCAGTAAAGCTGAATAGGGTAGGTAACAAGGTTATTGTCATGAGGATTCAAGGCGTATTTCGCCCTTTTCCAACTCGAGGCTTGCGTGTCAAATACAAGCCTCGCTTTCGAAATTACTCGCGAGTCTACCCGACGCCCTCATTGGTTCAACCCAGGCGGATCCCGCCCTACTCCATCTCGAGGCTTGCGTGTCATTGCAAGCCTCGCTTCCGATTTCTCTCGCGAGACTACGCGAGCCCCTCACTCCCTCATTGGCTCAGCGTCCTCTGCGCTCCAAGCCTCGATTCCGACCCAGGCGCCTGATTGGTCCGCTCTCGGCCACCGCCCTTCATACGCCTCGCTCGCCCACCACATTGGATCCACGAGATCCAGCGAGGGTGAAGCTAGGTGCCGAGCGGGTGCCGAGCGTTGCGGGCGTAAGAGACCTTACTCTGAAGACTCCTTTCTAAACCAGATAAGTTGAATGCTTGGAACCCTGCCAGTTCTAATATCTTCCTCTGTGTGTATTTGTTTCTCTCCCTCAATTACAGGGTGTGCCATTGTCGCTCCCACCCCCCTCCTGTGTTCTATGGGGCGTGGATCTTTTTCTTTACAAGTGAGGACATTTATCCTATACTCTGTATTGAATGTTGTGTGCTTGGGTAATGTATAATGTATATACCACGGCCAGCAGTGTCACGGCGCCTTTGCACCGGGACGCTGTTTCTCGCATTGTTTTCCTTCGGGGTTCAATCCCTGACACCCCACTATAGGTAACAAGATATATCTTGTATTTCCTCACAAACAGACTTATAATTGTTTAGTCTGCTCTCTTAGCCACTGCTGCTATACCACATATATGCAACAGTCTGCGCTGAACAGTTTCAATCAGCGTTAGTTGAGGTCCCTCCACCTCGGATTTTGGCATGATTTCAACTACGCAACCAAGGCATACCGGCCACGGCCCTTGATATGTATGCTAGCACGTGTCAAGCCACAAAGTCACCCTTTATGGCCACTGTACATATGCACAATCAAATGATTCGATATCTCTGTGTTTATGTTTGTATTTGTCTGTCTGTCAATTTTTTCCTACAGACTCCTAGGTTCCTCACAAAAGAGGTAAAACCCCACTACTTATGAGTTTGTTTTCTTTTTCTTTATGCACCAATTTTACACATAGTGCTATTTTTAACTTTCACGACCATTGGCAGGGCGGGCCTTAGCGTGCCCCTCCTGTCATTGGCACACTCTCTTACCGGTCCTGATGAAAGCCCAGTAAAATTACACACATAAATGGGCAGAAACATGTTGACCTTCTTTACAGGGTAAACACCAGTATAAAGTAATTGGCTAGTTTCCCTTCACATATCTTATTTTTAATATGTCAGGTTGACCAGTGAATAAAGTTTTTTTGGTACAACCTTTGACATTTTTAAACCTTATAATTTTTCACACTTCATCTTCACACAAAAACCTGCTCCGCAGTCTCCTGGCGTCGCAGCACACCGGGGAGGTACTCGATCTCTCCCGGTGGACCCGATGATGAAGCATGTCACCACTAGGGTGAGTGAGGGTTTCCTGAAAAAACAGTGCATTTTTTCTTGAAATTTGGTCCTACCAACGGATCACTAACAACTGGCCTCAGACTTCACGTGCGACACCCACCTCTCTTTTTATACACCTTACCTGTATTGGTCACTCTTCTTTTGATTACTTGTATATTGCTTGGGGACCAAGAGTGCCCTAAAAACCCTTTCTCTCCTTTTGTTGAGACATGGACCCTCTAAACACCTGTCCAAAGATCCCAAAAAAGGTACTTGTGAGAGCCTACCAAGATCTGAAGCTCACTAGAGCTATCGATGCTACACGAGAAGGATCTTTGACCCACCTGTTCATAAAAGCTAAAGACTCCTATCATCTTGAAAGTGCTTTGGACGCCATGTCTCCAGTACTAACGAGGAAATTATTTTTTCAATGGAGATGTGGAATTCTCCCCTTAGCATCATTCACTGCATCCTGGTCATGCCGCTCCTCCATAGAAACTTGCCCGGTATGTGCACATCCGAAGGAGAACGATGTTCATGTAGTTTTCTTCTGCAAGGGCTATGAGAGGAGCAGGAGATACTGGCTAGTTCCCTTACTCAGGAACTTGGGATTTAGATCTTTCCAACCCGCCTATAGAGTCGTAAAGACAGACCTATCCCCTATTGTGGTCTTTGCCCTGTCTAACTTCTATGTGGTACACTCGAAGCCGATGGGTAAAAAGGCTTGTATAAAAGATTCATTGACTTGAGATAGATTGAAATCGCGGCACCTTGTTTTATCATTGTTTTAACCATCGGATCACTATTGCTGTTTAATACTTTTTTAAATTTTGTAGAAATGTAATGCTTCTTTTATGATCTGTGATCGAAATAAAGATTTCTGGAATGGAATGGATTGTGAGCTTGGGAGTTACAGGTGGCGAGTGATGAACCTGATCAGTTGATAGATGAAGATTTTCTTTCTTACACTGAACTCATCCAAGACCGAGATGTTCCTCATGCAAACCTCCCCCAGTATCTAGGAAGGCAAGTTGTGGCTGAGTTCGATGGGCAAGGCACCGCCCTCGACACCTGGTGTAGGTGTACTGATTGATTCAGACATGTTGCTAGACGCCCATGTAGCTGCTGTCTCGAAGGCCTGCTTTTTCCATTGATAAAAGGTGCAGATAATATTTTACTATCTAAGGCACATTAATTATATAATTGTGTGAAATGCATTGTTCCATTCTAGTGCATGTTATTGCAATACCATTTATTTGGGATGGCTTAGAAAAACATAACCAGGCTCTGGTACATTTAAATATGACTACCAGGCCCATCTTTCAACTTACAAAGATTGAGTCTTTCTCGGGCAAATTGAACCCTCAGCATTGGTTACCCTTTCCTAAAAGAACTATTTTAAAGCCCTTTTCAATATGCATAGGGTGTATTATTTAAGTGCACTGCACTGTTTTATTTCAAATGTTGTGTAAATAAAAAATGCTGATGCACCAGCTGAGGGATTAAATCACTCTTGGGTCGGAGTGGCGGAACACTTCCTTCCGCTTCGAAAAATAAAGAGAAACCTTCCGGGATCAGAAAATTATGAAAAACATATATATTTTTTTATGACAAGGTAAGTTGCCCTTTTTGGAGCTTTTATTCTCTTTTTGGAATGCCTCTATTGCTCCAATGGTGATAGATGCATGTGACAAGTACTCATTATAGCTGGATAGGAACCCCTGGTTTAGACTATTTATCGAGGCATTTAATATGTCTCAATGGCCATATATTGCTCAAACCTTGCTTTTATAGTAAAGTGGGCTCTTTAGATATTGCTTTGCACGGGGTGACATTGGAGTGATGCTGCTGCTTGCATGTCCTGTAGAATATCAACCACATCATATTGTTATGAAAAACTGATTAAGGAAACACTGATTAAGTGGCTGGTCTGCAAAAAACACAGCACTAAAGCCATGATTATATTAGGCAAAGCATTTCCATCCATGACTTTGGTGTTGTCCAGGCTTGCAGAAAGGATTCCTAGGCTTTTGTTTGCATCATGCTTAAGAGAAATACTACTCCAATAGTACTATTTTGTGTCCTCTTACATGCCTCTATCCATTGCCACTAAACATCTACAATAGGAATATTCAGAAAATATTTATAAAAATGTAGTACAGACAAAAAGGTCTGTACCCTCTTTCACATTTACTAATAGGGAGTTGGACATCTTGGGGCTGATTCACCAAGTCTTCTATGAGTACATAAAAGGGTACTCCAGCACTGCTACTTCCTTCATCGTAAAGGCTAGGAGGGTTCCTTAAATGAGCACAGCATTGTGTTGTGAGAGAGTTGAGTATATGAAACACATTGCAACACAATATGGGTTATTCGGAGTCCCGATATCAATATGTAATCAGTGCAAGACGGGTGAAAGTTGCTCATGGATCTGGGATTTTTCTCCATGCAAATCTATCCAGAAAAGTGCTGGTGGAATCTGCACCGGAAGCAATGGCCAGTAAAAAGGATGCAAATTATTTTGCCATTTGGTACAACCAAAACCATCTATAATTTCTCATTCTGACCTGGGAAACTCTGAATTGTTAAGTGTTGTAAATCACCATCTTTTGTGTGGTGTTATCCCAGATGTTTGAATCACAACCCCATTTTTTTAAATCCTATTTTTGTTGGCATTAGGACTTTGTGAACTTTACCCCTGCTAACCGAGTGTAAAGTGCTTGTGTACATGGTAAAATTGGTACATTTAATGTACCTATCAGTGCCTAGTATATGGTACCACATGTACCTAGGACCTGTTAATTAAACACAACTAGTGGGCTGCAGCCATCATTGGCCACCCACTAAAGTATGTAAAACTTGCCTCAGGCCGGCCTCTGCAGCCTGAAGTGCAGTTGTATACTGCCATTTCAACCTGGCAACATACATATTTTGCTAGACTTAACCTTCCTTTTTAATACGTACAAGCCACCCTTAAGGTAGGCCCTAAAGGCTTATATGGCGACTGCATGGTATTTAAAAAGAAGGACATTGTTTGGCAATGTAAATACCTGTAAATGAACTCTACACATTCAGCAGTTTGGAATTAAAAAAGGATGCACAGGTTTTTTTTGCAATCGTGATTAGGCAGGAAGAATTATGGTAATAAAATGAAGTGTGGCCCGTGCACTGCAGTAATAAATGGACGAATGCAATTTTATTATTAAACTTGCTCCAAATGACATGTTTGCCCATATTTATTTTTCACTCGCATTCCGCTCAGTGCATCCCTCTCTCTGAGATCAGAATGAATTATTTATAAGGCTCTCTGTTACTGTGATGCACGCTTTCAAGGTCTACCTTTTACATTAAAAACTCGTCCTCTTGTCTCATTAAAATGAACCACTTCAAAAACTCCCAGAAGGCAACACTTAGTCGAGGAAAGCCCGGGCCTGTAAACAATGGATTTGTGAGGATGTGGAGTCACGTGACCTACACATGTATGTCCACCCAAACGAATCTGGGTCACTCTAGGTCAATTCTATTAAACAGGATAATGAAGGGAGGAGCCAGAAAATTAAACTGCCCCCCACTTGAAAGATACCTCTGATCAGACCGAGCGTGTAAAGCAAGCACATGTGGCCCTCTTAACGAGAGTTCCTTTTACTATCCTTTCATCTATCCATCCATTTATCCTTTTTTCTTTTCACCCATCCATCCATTCATCAAACTGTTCGTGTATCCATCTGTGTTTTAACCTTCCAGCCATTCACTCTTCTTCATCTGCACATTTTTTCATACTTCCATCCACTCACACATTCACCAGGTAATCCTTTCTCTTTTCCATCCAGTCAACCTTTCACCCTTTCATTGTACCTTTCACCTTTCCTCCATCTTTCCATTCTTTCATTCCTTCCTGTCACCCATCCTTTCTCCTTCCGTTCGTCTTTCCCTTTGTATCTACCCATTTTTCTCTCATCCTTACTTATTCTTTCGTATCTTTCTCTGTTATGCTCTTTGTTTTCCGATGTGTTTCTCTTTCTCTTCATCTTTCGCTATTTCGTTTTTAGGGCTCGCCTGCTGATGCGCTTGCGCATAGCTGGCGAAGCTCTATTGTGGCATATCCAGAGTTCAACCTCTGGCGATTCCACTCGCGATTCCATGCAGTGCATGTGCTTTTTAGGTCATTGCGCAAGCACAAGCCCTAAAAAGCGCGTGCACAATGCCACCAGCCGCCTGCCTGCCTGCTTCGCATTACCACATCAAAGGCAGCCCTCCCAGCGCATTTCTCACACCCTAATTATTCACGGCCGGCCAGCCATACTTTCAGTTTCACGTCCGCCAGGCCGTGTCTCCTTTTATGCTCTCTGATACCGTGTCTCGCGTTTCTCCTCCCCCTAGTGTACTTTTTAAAAAAAACTTGTTTTTTTTTACCAACACTCGTATCATCAGTCGCTGGGGAAAAGGCAACGATAATAAAGATAACAAGTGAACGATCGAAATCAGGGCGAATGCGTGAAAAGCAATGTTTTTGAATCAAGAAGTGGTTAACATACGATCTCTCCGAGTTTTACGAGGCTCACAGATCTGCTGTGATGTTGTTGACGCCCCGCACCTCCTCAGTGTGTGCACGGTGGGTCTGCACTGCTTGTGTTTAAGGTTCACATTCCAGCGGTGCTCACAAGCAGCGAGCAAGGAATGTGCGGCCCATCTACTTTGCATCAGGCCGCCCGTCCGTGTTTATTTCTCCACGTGTTAACCATCATACAATACTTGTTTTTTTATGTATTTCCTTTCCTGTGAATGCCAGCAGCAGAAACTTAACAACTCTCTCGTGCGGTATCTCCTAACAGTACAGTGCAGAGCTGTAGACATAAGAGGTCCATAAAGAACAAATTATTGTTTATGTAGATCCAGTTTACCAGCTAGTCTGGCCCAATGGGAGCCCCCGCTTAAGCTGCTAAAGTGGTGGTGGTGTGTGTGTGTGTGGGGGTGGGGTGTGGGTGTGGGGTGTTTCCCTACGCCCCTGAGGATGCCAGTGAAAGAATGACAATACACTGTTTTTTGTGTGTTTTTTTTACATAATTATCAGCTGCGCAGTGAGCTGCTGTTTGAACGGACAAAGCAGAGGTTTTTTCTCTGACAGAATTTGAGTTTATTGAGGATTGTTAATTCGAAGTGCATTTTAGTTGCAGGATGTATTTCTGAATCAAAAAGAAGAGCAGGTGTATAGCAGTGGCAGCTGGTGACATTTGAAAGCGGTAAGGCATAAATGTTTGGGATGAGTGCCCTATGGCGAGCGAGCGTGTACGTGTTCACAGAAATGCCAACTGCATTGGTTTAACGAGGGTCACATTTAGCCAGTCTGTGTTTTTTACAAGAGCCCGTAGTTTGCTGCGGTAGATGCCCAATAGTCCATCCATTTAACGGGAATAGAGAAGCTACAATTCACAGAATAGAAATTGATGTTGGCTGAAGCCTCAAGACTGGACGAAGGAGAATTTCAAGTCAAAGCGCCAGTTAATAGCTATATTTAGTCATCTGGTAGACTTTGAAACCATTCAGAGGCATGATAAGATAATGCAGCTCTATTTGGTGAGATGAGATGGTGATTATACCTGTTCGGAGAGATATCATATCAATTAAGTGTACCCTTTAGTATAAGGTAAAGTTCCAAGGTGTCCGAGGTCCATGTGTGAGTAGCTTCTGTCAGGAAGGCACAGCTCATCTGTAGTCCAATTGAACTCCTTCACAGCAACTCATGACTCTGCCTGCAGCCTCTACCCTCCTACACAATGGAGCTTCTCCGCCCAGCATCCCTTATGCTTCTACCTGCTGCCTTTTCCCGCCCTCAAGACCGACTTCTCTTCCGGGCACTCCTTGTGCCTCTGCCTGCTGCCCATTCTCGGCACAGATGCTGCTCTGCCCAGCAACCCGGGTGCTTCTACCTTCTGCCTTCAGCCAAATTCAGGCTGCAGAAACATTTGCAGGAAAAATGCTGTTCTGTCAAATCACTCTGAATTCCTTCTTCTGTTAACAACCCTCCTCAAACGTGGAAACCACCAACAATTTATTAAAAGACATTGGTACATTTGTTGTCAAACTCAAGCCTGTTATTGTCCTTGAAGACTTCAATCTGCTTCAAAGGACAAAGGAGCAAATAATCTTAAAGAAATGGAAATTTATAATCAGTCTTTGATCAATAATCACACATGAAAATGGTCCTTTGCTAGATGCTGTGTTTTGCTCACCAAACCTACTTTATAAAGCATGAACATACATTCCATGTGCTTGGACGGATCGTATGCGCATCCCATGCGGTGCTCAGTTGCCCACCAAAGGGTGTAACTTTCCAAATAAGACATCTTCCGTATTGAGAATCTGGGAAGGCTTTTCAATGGAAAATGTAAAGATTTTGCCGAAGACCTCTTCTTGTTAAGCGTTGATGGAGGAGGTCGAAGACGATGAAGTAAACTTTATAGCCGATCAATTCAACAACAATCTATCTAGATGTCTTGATAAAACGGCACCTAGTCAAGAAAAAAGCCTTTCTTAAATGTTGCAGAACTAAGCATTCTGATGCTACAAGTAGGACAAGCAAAAAGAAAATGGTGGGCAAATTACTCATGTGAAACACAAACTTGTTATTGTCAACTCTTAAGATCCTATAAAGTAGCAGTCTTTAAAACAAACAAATGATTTTTCTCCAGTAGATTTTTCTTCTGAAGATGCCAATACCTTTAATACTGTGATACACCTGACTACACCAAAAAAATAGCAACTAAAGTGCCCTCTTCCTCACAGGATTTTTGCAAAACATTGTCCAATCATTTTGAAAAAAGATTAATAATCTTAGGGATGAAACCAGCGGCGAGCAATAACCAGATGAGGCCAAAGCGTTGAAGCCTTTAACTCCTAGGAGTGCCATACCATTAAAACTGCCTCTTTCTACTTTAAGAGCTTGTCATCTGCTGAAATAACCACCACTATGGAGGAAGCAGAACCCGCATGTTCACCTAAGGATCCTTGTCTAGCAGCAATCATGATGCAGATTTTTACCAACAGTGATGCCTTTACTCAGACTATCATTAATAAAGGGAGTAGTTCTTACTAGATGCAAACATGTGCTGCTAAAACCTTTATTGATAAACATGCGGTGTCAACATCAGACCCTAAGAACTACTGCCCAATGTCGTTACATTGATTTATCGCAACAATATTAGAAAAGTTAATTTTTAAACAATTTTAGCCGTTTGTAGAAACACAGTCCATGTTACACCCTCAACAGACAGGTTTCGGGCTCAGGCATAGCACAGAGAGTGGGACCCTATCAGTGTTGGATAATATCAAACAGAAACAGATACAGCTGACACAGCTGCCTTCCGCACACGTTTACATTTATCTGCACCATTCAATACTATTGATCATGGTTTATTGATATCCCGTCTTGAGAAATTGGGATGGGACCACTTATCATTAATGTGGCTAATTTCCTTTTTTTAATAAGACAAATTCAATCGGTCACTTTGACATCAATTGAATCACAAACAAAAACCATGAAATATAGGGTTCCGCCAGGGTCCATTTTATCCCCTTTGGTGTTTAGCATTTATGTACAGTCATTACCCAAACTACTTGGGGACAAGGGGGGGGGGGGACTTTCTACAAGGATGCAGACGACACGCAGATCATCTTTGGTTTACAACAATTTAGGCATTCTACGTCTGAGCCAACTTGAACCCACATCCGTCATCTATCCAGCGGAGGATGGGGGATTTTTTTAAAAACTCAATGCCTCCCAGACACAGTATGCAATTGTCATGAATCCTGTAGCCGCACTTTCATGCTCCCTCTGGCCAGATAGGATGGGCCCATTTCTGCCTCCTGCAAGTGAGTGCATCATTCGTGAATGGCTATTGAAGTGCATCTAAAGACGAATCCACAAGTAGCCCAGGTGGCCACCAATTGTTTCTGGCACTTTAAACGATTAAACGACCTGCTCCCTCTCATTGGCAGGACCATCCACAGGCCTGTTCTAAGCTCCTTTGTAACTGCTTAGTTGGACTATTGAAATGGGTGCTCTGAGTCTTCAGTTAGTGCAGAAGGCTGCGGCCCGTCTACGTATGAGCACATGGCTTGGAGAAGATATGTCACCTGTTCCTGCAACCCACATTGGCTTAATGTAAAACTTTTTTTAAAAAATCTATTCAAATCCTTAACTTTGATTCATACTTTGAAATGGCTCCAAGAAGATCTTTGGAAATGAAGCTCCAACTTTACAAAGTGGAAGATCTCGAAGATTACGGGGTACAAATGCACCCCTTGTCCCCAAAACAAAAACAAACATTCGAGGACTGTCTTTCTCAGCCATGCCAGTACAGAAGTGGAGCAGTCTCTCCGAACCCTTGCATAGTGTTCCAGATTTGCTACATTTCTGTAAACTTTTAAAGTCATATTTGTTCAATTCATGACATTCTTTTGGTTCTGTTGTCATTTTTGGTCTTAGCAGCATCAAGCGTGTGCACCCGCGCCCTCAGGTACAGGCTTCTCTGCCCAGCATCCCTCCTGAATCTGCTTGCTGCATCTACCCCTCCTCCGGATACAGGCTTCTCTTCCCATAATACACTACAATACAATTCTCAACACATGGACGTCTCCGCCCAGCACTCCTTACGTCTCTGCCTGTTGCCCCTCCACAGCACAGAGAGGTCTCTGCCCATCATCCCTCCTGAATCTGCCTTCTGCATCTACCCCCGCCCCTCCCCTCAGGTGCAGGCTTCTTCGGCCGGCATCTCTCCTGACTCTGCCTCCTGCATATGCCCCCCCAAGCCCCCCTCCCCTCAGGATACAGGCTTCTCTGGTTGGCATCCCGTGTGAACCTGCCTGCTGCATAGACCCCTCATCAGAGTACAGGCTTCTCTGCCCAGCATCCCCCCAGAATCGTCCTGCTGTCCCATCTCAGCATATGGACTTCTCGGCCCAGCATCTTTCATAAATCTACCTACCGTGTCTTCCCCACCACGTTACAGAGGTTTCTTTGCCCAGCATGCTTCAAGAATCTGCCTGCTAGCCCTAAACCTCCTCTACATAGGGGCTGTCTGGCTTTTATGCACCATGTGTCCGCCTGCTGCCACCCTCAGCACTAATACATATCTGCCTGGCATGCCCTGAGAAGCTGCCTACATCCCCTTCCCATCACAGGGCGGGTCTGCTCAGAATTCCTCAGGGAACACATTGCCAACCACTCCCAC
Organism: Lissotriton vulgaris; assembly: GCF_964263255.1. Lineage (NCBI taxonomy): Eukaryota > Metazoa > Chordata > Amphibia > Caudata > Salamandridae > Lissotriton > Lissotriton vulgaris. The sequence goes on from NC_141689.1 coordinate 163,837,291, forward strand.
AAGGAACACACTCCCAATAGCACAAAGGGGGTCTGGTACCAGCTCTCTCTTATAATGAAAGTCAAATCACTTCTTCCAGAAAGAGCCTTCAGAACTTCTGCTCCTGCCCTGGCTCTCTTGCATCTGGATGGTGGCAATGCCCTCCCCCATGGCCTCCCAGAATCCACACAGGGACTCCCTAAGGGCATCAGGTCTCATCCAGGGCCTGAAGAAATATTATCACATTTCCCCGCCCTGATGGAACTCCATTGCCCACCCTTGCCAGCCCACTCTATCCTCGAAAGCAGCTGCATCCTTGACAAAGCCATCAAAAACAGCCCCCCACATATCTGGCAGACAGGCTCGCCATCTCTGGTGGTTCTCGGCAAACCCACAGCCAGGACACCAGCAGACTGCAGACTAAGGTGTCAAAATGAAAAATCAAGACAATATACCATTTGCAACTATGCACCCAGGATCTGGAACAACATCCCCGTACCCATCAGGACTGCTCCAAAGCTGCTGTAATTTACAAAAGAATTGAAGACTCTTCTGTATAGGACACAACATCACGACTCAGCTTCACCTCCTATTACTCGCGGACTGTAAGCTTGCCTTTGATCATGTGCAGCACTCTGCTGCCTTTTGGCTACTTTCATGCATTAGAATTACCATATACTTAGCTGCATACAATCTGCCTGCTGCCTTTATCAAGCTTCAGCACAAGGACCTCTCTACGCAGCATCCCACATGAACATATCTGCTGCCTCTGTCTTCCCTCCGCACAGATACTTCGCTGCCCAGCATCCTTCATGCTTCATTCGGCTGCCTCTAGTACGAGGACCTCATCTGCCCAGCATCCCTCATGCCTCCACCTCTCTTCTGCAGGGAGCCTCTCTCCCCTGTATCCCTCATGCCTCCACCTCTCTTCTGCAGGGAGCCTCTCTGCCCTGCATCCCTCAGGCCTCCACCTCTCTTCTGCGGGGAGCCTCTCTCCCCTGTATCCCTCATGCCTCCACCTCTCTTCTGTGGGGAGCCTCTCTCCCCTGCATCCCTCATGCCTCCACCTCTCTTCTGCAGGGAGCCTCTCTGCCCTGCAACCCTCATGCCTCCACCTCTCCTCTGAGGGGAGCCTCTCTCCCCTGCATCCCTCATGCCTCCACCTCTCTTCTGCAGGGAGCCTCTCTCCCCTGCATCCCTCATGCCTCCACCTCTCTTCTGTGGGGAGCCTCTCTCCCCTGCATCCCTCATGCCTCCACCTCTCTTCTGCAGGGAGCCTCTCTCCCCTGTATCCCTCATGCCTCCACCTCTCTTCTGCAGGGAGCCTCTCTGCCCTGCATCCCTCAGGCCTCCACCTCTCTTCTGCGGGGAGCCTCTCTGCCCTGCATCCCTCATGCCTCCACCTCTCTTCTGTGGGGAGCCTCTCTGCCCTGCATCCCTCATGCCTCCACCTCTCTTCTGCAGGGAGCCTCTCTCCCCTGTATCCCTCATGCCTCCACCTCTCTTCTGCAGGGAGCCTCTCTGCCCTGCATCCCTCAGGCCTCCACCTCTCTTCTGCGGGGAGCCTCTCTGCCCTGCATCCCTCATGCCTCCACCTCTCCTCTGCGGGGAGCCTCTCTCCCCGGCATCCCTCATGCCTCCACCTCTCTTCTGCAGGGAGCCTCTCTGCCCTGTTCCCCTCATGCCTCCACCTCTCTTCTGCAGGGGCCTCTCTGCCCTGCATCCCTCATGCCTCCACCTTTCTTCTGCGGGGAGCCTCTCTCCGCGGCATCCCTCATGCCTCCACCTCTCCTCTGAGGGGAGCCTCTCTCCCCTGCATCCCTCATGCCTCCACCTCTCTTCTGCAGGGAGCCTCTCTGCCCTGCATCCCTCATGCCTCCACCTTTCTTCTGCGGGGAGCCTCTCTCCGCGGCATCCCTCATGCCTCCACCTCTCCTCTGAGGGGAGCCTCTCTCCCCTGCATCCCTCATGCCTCCACCTCTCTTCTGCAGGGAGCCTCTCTGCCCTGCAACCCTCATGCTTCCACCTCTCCTCTGAGGGGAGCCTCTCTCCCCTGCATCCCTCATGCCTCCACCTCTCTTCTGCGGGGAGCCTCTCTGCCCTGCATCCCTCATGCCTCCACCTCTCTTCTGCAGGGAGCCTCTCTGCCCTGCATCCCTCATGCCCCCACCTCTCTTCTGCAGGGAGCCTCTCTCCCCTGCATCCCTCATGCCTCCACCTCTCTTCTGCAGGGAGCCTCTCTCCCCTGCATCCCTCATGCCTCCACCTCTCTTCTGCAGGGAGCCTCTCTGCCCTGCATCCCTCATGCCCCCACCTCTCTTCTGCGGGGAGCCTCTCTCCCCTGCATCCCTCATGCCTCCACCTCTCTTCATGCCCCCACCTCTCTTCTGCGGGGAGCCTCTCTCCCCTGCATCCCTCATGCCTCCACCTCTCTTCTGCAGGGAGCCTCTCTCCCCTGTATCCCTCATGCCTCCACCTCTCTTCTGCAGGGAGCCTCTCTGCCCTGCATCCCTCAGGCCTCCACCTCTCTTCTGCGGGGAGCCTCTCTGCCCTGCATCCCTCATGCCTCCACCTCTCTTCTGTGGGGAGCCTCTCTCCCCTGCATCCCTCATGCCTCCACTTCTCTTCTGCAGGGAGCCTCTCTCCCCTGTATCCCTCATGCCTCCACCTCTCTTCTGCAGGGAGCCTCTCTGCCCTGCATCCCTCAGGCCTCCACCTCTCTTCTGCGGGGAGCCTCTCTGCCCTGCATCCCTCATGCCTCCACCTCTCCTCTGCGGGGAGCCTCTCTCCCCGGCATCCCTCATGCCTCCACCTCTCTTCTGCAGGGAGCCTCTCTGCCCTGTTCCCCTCATGCCTCCACCTCTCTTCTGCAGGGGCCTCTCTGCCCTGCATCCCTCATGCCTCCACCTTTCTTCTGCGGGGAGCCTCTCTCCGCGGCATCCCTCATGCCTCCACCTCTCCTCTGAGTGGAGCCTCTCTCCCCTGCATCCCTCATGCCTCCACCTCTCTTCTGCAGGGAGCCTCTCTGCCCTGCATCCCTCATGCCTCCACCTTTCTTCTGCGGGGAGCCTCTCTCCGCGGCATCCCTCATGCCTCCACCTCTCCTCTGAGGGGAGCCTCTCTCCCCTGCATCCCTCATGCCTCCACCTCTCTTCTGCAGGGGGCCTCTCTGCCCTGCAACCCTCATGCTTCCACCTCTCCTCTGAGGGGAGCCTCTCTCCCCTGCATCCCTCATGCCTCCACCTCTCTTCTGCAGGGAGCCTCTCTGCCCTGCATCCCTCATGCCCCCACCTCTCTTCTGCAGGGAGCCTCTCTCCCCTGCATCCCTCATGCCTCCACCTCTCTTCTGCAGGGAGCCTCTCTCCCCTGCATCCCTCATGCCTCCACCTCTCTTCTGCAGGGAGCCTCTCTGCCCTGCATCCCTCATGCCCCCACCTCTCTTCTGCGGGGAGCCTCTCTCCCCTGCATCCCTCATGCCTCCACCTCTCTTCTGCAGGGAGCCTCTGTGCCCTGCATCCCTCATGCCCCCACCTCTCTTCTGCAGGGAGCCTCTCTCCCCTGCATCCCTCATGCCTCCACCTCTCCTCTGCGGGAAGCCTCTCTGCCCTGCATCCCTCATGCCTCCACCTCTCTTCTGCAGGGAGCCTCTCTCCCCGGCATCCCTCATGCCTCCACCTCTCTTCTGCGGGGAGCCTCTCTCCCCTGCATCCCTCATGCCTCCACCTCTCTTCTGCAGGGAGCCTCTCTGCCCTGCATCCCTCATGCCCCCACCTCTCTTCTGCAGGGAGCCTCTCTCCCCTGCATCCCTCATGCCTCCACCTCTCCTCTGCGGGAAGCCTCTCTGCCCTGCATCCCTCATGCCTTCACCTCTCTTCTGCAGGGAGCCTCTGTCCCCGGCATCCCTCAGGCCTCCACCTCTCCTCTGCGGGGAGCCTCTCTCCCCGGCATCCCTCATGCCTCCACCTCTCCTCTGAGGGGAGCCTCTCTCCCCTGCATCCCTCATGCCTCCACCTCTCTTCTGCAGGGAGCCTCTCTGCCCTGCATCCCTCATGCCTCCACCTCTTTTCTGCAGGGAGCCTCTGTAACCGGCATCCCTCAGGCCTCCACCTCTCCTCTGCGGGGAGCCTCTCTCCCCGGCATCCCTCATGCCTCCACCTCTCCTCTGAGGGGAGCGTCTCTCCCCTGCATCCCTCATGCCTCCACCTCTCTTCTGCAGGGAGCCTCTCTGCCCTGCATCCCTCATGCCTCCACCTTTCTTCTGCGGGGAGCCTCTCTCCGCGGCATCCCTCATGCCTCCACCTCTCCTCTGAGGGGAGCCTCTCTCCCCTGCATCCCTCATGCCTCCACCTCTCTTCTGCAGGGAGCCTCTCTGCCCTGCAACCCTCATGCTTCCACCTCTCCTCTGAGGGGAGCCTCTCTCCCCTGCATCCCTCATGCCTCCACCTCTCTTCTGCAGGGAGCCTCTCTGCCCTGCATCCCTCATGCCCCCACCTCTCTTCTGCAGGGAGCCTCTCTCCCCTGCATCCCTCATGCCTCCACCTCTCTTCTGCAGGGAGCCTCTCTCCCCTGCATCCCTCATGCCCCCACCTCTCTTCTGCGGGGAGCCTCTCTCCCCTGCATCCCTCATGCCTCCACCTCTCTTCTGCAGGGAGCCTCTCTGCCCTGCATCCCTCATGCCCCCACCTCTCTTCTGCAGGGAGCCTCTCTCCCCTGCATCCCTCATGCCTCCACCTCTCCTCTGCGGGAAGCCTCTCTGCCCTGCATCCCTCATGCCTCCACCTCTCTTCTGCAGGGAGCCTCTCTCCCCGGCATCCCTCATGCCTCCACCTCTCTTCTGCGGGGAGCCTCTCTCCCCTGCATCCCTCATGCCTCCACCTCTCTTCTGCAGGGAGCCTCTCTGCCCTGCATCCCTCATGCCCCCACCTCTCTTCTGCAGGGAGCCTCTCTCCCCTGCATCCCTCATGCCTCCACCTCTCCTCTGCGGGAAGCCTCTCTGCCCTGCATCCCTCATGCCTTCACCTCTCTTCTGCGGGGACCCTCTCTGCCCTGCATCCCTCATGCCTCCACCTCTCTTCTGCAGGGAGCTTCAATGCCCTGCATCCCTCATGCCTCCACCTCTCTTCTGCGGGGTGCCTCTCTGCCCAGCATTCCTCATGCCCCCACCTCACTTCTGCAGGGAGCCTCTATGCCCCGCATCCCTCCTGTCTATGCCCTTCTTCTGCAGGGAACCTCTCTGCCCTGCATCCCTCATGCCCCCACCTCTCTTCTGCAGGGAGCCTCTCTTCCCAGCATCCCTCATGCCTCTGCCTCTCTTCTGCAGGGGGCCTCCCTGCCCTGCATCCCTCATGCCGCCACCTCTCTTCTGCGGGGAGCCTCTCTGCCCAGCACCCCTCATGTCTCCACCTCTCTCCTGCGGGGAGCCTCTCTGCCCTGCATCCCTCATGCCTCCACCTCTCTTCTGCAGGGAACCTCTCTGCCCTGCATCCATCATGCCTCCACCTCTCCTCTGAGGGGAGCCTCTCTCCCCTGCATCCCTCATGCCTCCACATCTCTTCTGCAGGGAGCCTCTCTGCCCTGCAAGCCTCATGCCTCCACCTCTCCTCTGCGGGTAGTCTCTCTGCCCTGCATCACTCATGCCTTCACCTCTCTTCTGCGGGGACCCTCTCTGCCCTGCATCCCTCATGCCTTCACCTCTCTTCTGCAGGGAGCCTCTGTCCCCGGCATCCCTCAGGCCTCCACCTCTCCTCTGCGGGGAGCCTCTCTCCCCGGCATCCCTCATGCCTCCACCTCTCCTCTGAGGGGAGCCTCTCTCCCCTGCATCCCTCATGCCTCCACCTCTCTTCTGCAGGGAGCCTCTCTGCCCTGCATCCCTCATGCCTCCACCTCTCTTCTGCAGGGAGCCTCTGTAACCGGCATCCCTCAGGCCTCCACCTCTCCTCTGCGGGGAGCCTCTCTCCCCGGCATCCCTCATGCCTCCACCTCTCCTCTGAGGGGAGCCTCTCTCCCCTGCATCCCTCATGCCTCCACCTCTCTTCTGCAGGGAGCCTCTCTGCCCTGCATCCCTCATGCCTCCACCTTTCTTTACTCTGCGTGGAGCCTCTCTCCGCGGCATCCCTCTTGCCTCCACCTCTCCTCTGAGGGGAGCCTCTCTCCCCTGCATCCCTCATGCCTCCACCTCTCTTCTGCAGGGAGCCTCTCTGCCCTGCAACCCTCATGCTTCCACCTCTCCTCTGAGGGGAGCCTCTCTCCCCTGCATCCCTCATGCCTCCACCTCTCTTCTGCAGGGAGCCTCTCTCCCCTGCATCCCTCATGCCTCCACCTCTCTTCTGCAGGGAGCCTCTCTCCCCTGCATCCCTCATGCCTCCACCTCTCTTCTGCAGGGAGCCTCTCTGCCCTGCATCCCTCATGCCCCCACCTCTCTTCTGCGGGGAGCCTCTCTCCCCTGCATCCCTCATGCCTCCACCTCTCTTCTGCAGGGAGCCTCTCTCCCCTGCATCCCTCATGCCTCCACCTCTCTTCTGCAGGGAGCCTCTCTGCCCTGCATCCCTCATGCCCCCACCTCTCTTCTGCAGGGAGCCTCTCTCCCCTGCATCCCTCATGCCTCCACCTCTCCTCTGCGGGAAGCCTCTCTGCCCTGCATCCCTTATGCCTCCACCTCTCTTCTGCAGGGAGCCTCTCTGCCCGGCATCCCTCATGCCTCCACCTCTTCTGCGGGGAGCCTCTCTCCCCTGCATCCCTCATGCCTCCACCTCTCTTCTGCAGGGAGCCTCTCTGCCCTGCATCCCTCATGCCCCCACCTCTCTTCTGCAGGGAGCCTCTCTCCCCTGCATCCCTCATGCCTCCACCTCTCCTCTGCGGGAAGCCTCTCTGCCCTGCATCCCTCATGCCTTCACCTCTCTTCTGCGGGGACCCTCTCTGCCCTGCATCCCTCATCCCTCATGCCTCCACCTCTCTTCTGCAGGGAGCTTCAATGCCCTGCATCCCTCATGCCTCCACCTCTCTTCTGCGGGGTGCCTCTCTGCCCAGCATTCCTCATGCCCCCACCTCACTTCTGCAGGGAGCCTCTATGCCCCGCATCCCTCCTGTCTATGCCCTTCTTCTGCAGGGAACCTCTCTGCCCTGCATCCCTCATGCCCCCACCTCTCTTCTGCAGGGAGCCTCTCTTCCCAGCATCCCTCATGCCTCTGCCTCTCTTCTGCAGGGAGCCTCCCTGCCCTGCATCCCTCATGCCTCCACCTCTCTTCTGCGGGGAGCCTCTCTGCCCAGCACCCCTCATGCCTCCACCTCTCTCCTGCGGGGAGCCTCTCTGCCCTGCATCCCTCATGCCTCCACCTCTCTCCTGCGGGGAGCCTCTCTGCCCTGCATCCCTCATGCCTCCACCTCTCTTCTGCAGGGAACCTCTCTGCCCTGCATCCATCATGCCTCCACCTCTCCTCTGAGGGGAGCCTCTCTCCCCTGCATCCCTCATGCCTCCACATCTCTTCTGCAGGGAGCCTCTCTGCCCTGCAAGCCTCATGCCTCCACCTCTCCTCTGCGGGTAGTCTCTCTGCCCTGCATCCCTCATGCCTTCACCTCTCTTCTGCGGGGACCCTCTCTGCCCTGCATCCCTCATGCCTCTGCCTCTCTTCTGCAGGGAGCCTCCCTGCCCTGCATCCCTCATGCCTCCACCTCTCTTCTGCGGGGAGCCTCTCTGCCCTGCATCCCTCATGCCTCCACCTCTCTTCTGCGGGGAGCCTCTCTGCCCTGCATCCCTCAGGCCTCTGCCCCTCTTCTGCAGGAAGCCTCTGTCCCCGGCATCCCTCAGGCCTCCACCTCTCCTCTGCGGGGAGCCTCTCTCCCCGGCATCCCTCATGCCTCCACCTCTCCTCTGAGGGGAGCCTCTCTCCCCTGCATCCCTCATGCCTCCACCTCTCTTCTGCAGGGAGCCTCTCTGCCCTGCATCCCTCATGCCTCCACCTCTCTTCTGCAGGGAGCCTCTGTAACCGGCATCCCTCAGGCCTCCACCTCTCCTCTGCGGGGAGCCTCTCTCCCCGGCATCCCTCATGCCTCCACCTCTCCTCTGAGGGGAGCCTCTCTCCCCTGCATCCCTCATGCCTCCACCTCTCTTCTGCAGGGAGCCTCTCTGCCCTGCATCCCTCATGCCTCCACCTTTCTTCTGCGGGGAGCCTCTCTCCGCGGCATCCCTCATGCCTCCACCTCTCCTCTGAGGGGAGCCTCTCTCCCCTGCATCCCTCATGCCTCCACCTCTCTTCTGCAGGGAGCCTCTCTGCCCTGCAACCCTCATGCTTCCACCTCTCCTCTGAGGGGAGCCTCTCTCCCCTGCATCCCTCATGCCTCCACCTCTCTTCTGCAGGGAGCCTCTCTGCCCTGCATCCCTCATGCCCCCACCTCTCTTCTGCAGGGAGCCTCTCTCCCCTGCATCCCTCATGCCTCCACCTCTCTTCTGCAGGGAGCCTCTCTGCCCTGCATCCCTCATGCCCCCACCTCTCTTCTGCGGGGAGCCTCTCTGCCCTGCATCCCTCATGCCTCCACCTCTCTTCTGCAGGGAGCCTCTCTCCCCTGCATCCCTCATGCCTCCACCTCTCTTCTGCAGGGAGCCTCTCTGCCCTGCATCCCTCATGCCCCCACCTCTCTTCTGCAGGGAGCCTCTCTCCCCTGCATCCCTCATGCCTCCACCTCTCCTCTGCGGGAAGCCTCTCTGCCCTGCATCCCTCATGCCTCCACCTCTCTTCTGCAGGGAGCCTCTCTCCGCGGCATCCCTCATGCCTCCACCTCTCTTCTGCGGGGAGCCTCTCTCCCCTGCATCCCTCATGCCTCCACCTCTCTTCTGCAGGGAGCCTCTCTGCCCTGCATCCCTCATGCCCCCACCTCTCTTCTGCAGGGAGCCTCTCTCCCCTGCATCCCTCATGCCTCCACCTCTCCTCTGCGGGAAGCCTCTCTGCCCTGCATCCCTCATGCCTTCACCTCTCTTCTGCGGGGACCCTCTCTGCCCTGCATCCCTCATGCCTCCACCTCTCTTCTGCAGGGAGCTTCAATGCCCTGCATCCCTCATGCCTCCACCTCTCTTCTGCGGGGTGCCTCTCTGCCCAGCATTCCTCATGCCCCCACCTCACTTCTGCAGGGAGCCTCTATGCCCCGCATCCCTCCTGTCTATGCCCTTCTTCTGCAGGGAACCTCTCTGCCCTGCATCCCTCATGCCCCTACCTCTCTTCTGCAGGGAGCCTCTCTTCCCAGCATCCCTCATGCCTCTGCCTCTCTTCTGCAGGGAGCCTCCCTGCCCTGCATCCCTCATGCCTCCACCTCTCTTCTGCGGGGAGCCTCTCTGCCCAGCACCCCTCATGCCTCCACCTCTCTCCTGCGGGGAGCCTCTCTGCCCTGCATCCCTCATGCCTCCACCTCTCTCCTGCGGGGAGCCTCTCTGCCCTGCATCCCTCATGCCTCCACCTCTCTTCTGCAGGGAACCTCTCTGCCCTTCATCCATCATGCCTCCACCTCTCCTCTGAGGGGAGCCTCTCTCCCCTGCATCCCTCATGCCTCCACATCTCTTCTGCAGGGAGCCTCTCTGCCCTGCAAGCCTCATGCCTCCACCTCTCCTCTGCGGGTAGTCTCTCTGCCCTGCATCCCTCATGCCTTCACCTCTCTTCTGCGGAGACCCTCTCTGCCCTGCATCCCTCATGCCTCTGCCTCTCTTCTGCAGGGAGCCTCCCTGCCCTGCATCCCTCATGCCTCCACCTCTCTTTTGCGGGGAGCCTCTCTGCCCTGCATCCCTCATGCCTCCACCTCTCCTCTGCGGGGAGCCTCTCTGCCCTGCATCCCTCATGCCTCCACCTCTCTTCTGCGGGGAGCCTCTCTGCCCTGCATCCCTCATGCCTCCACCTCTCTTCTGCAGGGAGCCTCTCTGCCCTGCATCCCTCAGGCCTCTGCCCCTCTTGTGCAGGGAGCCTCTCTCCCCAGCATCCCTCATGCTTCTGCCCAACTTCAGCAGGAAGCCACTCTGCCCGACATCCCTCAGGCCTCTGCCCCTCTTCTGCGGGGAGCCTCTCTACCCGTCTTTCCTCGTGTCTCTGCCCCTCTACTGCAAGGAGCCTTTCTGCCCTGCATCCCTCATGCCTCCACCTCTCTTCTGCAGGGGCCTCCCTTCCCTGCATCCCTCATGCCTCCACCTCTCCTCTGCGGGGAGCCTCTCTCCCCGGCATCCCTCATGCCTCCACCTCTCTTCTGCAGGGGCCTCCCTTCCCTGCATCCCTCATGCCTCCACCTCTCTTCTGCAGGGAGCCTCTCTGCCCTGTATCCCTCATGCCTCCACCTCTCTTCTGCAGGGAGCCTCAATGCCCTGCATCCCTCATGCCTCCACCTCTCTTCTGCAGGGAGCCTCAATGCCCTGCATCCCTCATGCCTCCACCTCTCTTCTGCAGGGAGCCTCAATGCCCTGCATCCCTCATGCCTCCACCCCTCTTCTGCGGGGAGCCTCTCTCCCCGGCATCCCTCATGCCTCCACCTCTCTTCTGCGGGGAGCCTCTCGCCCTGCATCCCTCATGCCTCCACCTCTCTTCTACAGGGAGCCTATCTGCCCTGTATCCCTCATGCCTCCACCTCTCTTCTGCAGGGAGCCTCAATGCCCTGCATCCCTCATGCCTCAACCTCTCTTCTGCAGGGAGCCTCAATGCCCTGCATCCCTCATGCCTCCACCCCTCTTCTGCGGGGAGCCTCTCTCCCCGGCATCCCTCATGCCTCCACCTCTCTTCTGCGGGGAGCCTCTCGCCCTGCATCCCTCATGCCTCCACCTCTCTTCTACAGGGAGCCTATCTGCCCTGTATCCCTCATGCCTCCACCTCTCTTCTGCAGGGAGCCTCAATGCCCTGCATCCCTCATGCCTCCACCTCTCTTCTGCAGGGAGCCTCAATGCCCTGCATCCTTTATGCCTCCACCTCTCTTCTGCGGAACGCCTCTCTGCCCAGCATCCCTCAGGCCTCCACCTCTCTTCTGCGGGGAGCCTCTCTGCCCTGCCTCGCTCATGCCTCCACCTCTCCTCTGCGGGGAGCCTCTCTGCCCAGCATCCCTCAGGCCTCCACCTCTCTTCTGCGGGAAGCCTCTCTGCCCTGCATCCCTCATGTCTCTGCCCCTCTTCTGCAGGGAGCCTCTCTGCCCAGCATCCCTCGTGTCTCTGCCGCTCTTCTGCAGGGGCCTCTCTGCCCTGCATCCCTCATGCCTCCACCTCTCCTCTGCAGGGAGCCTCTCTGCCCTGCATCCCTCATGCCTCCACCTCTCCTCTGCGGGGAGCCTCTCTGCCTTGCATCTCTCATGCCTCCACCTCTCCTCTGCGGGTAGCCTCTCTGCCTTGCATCTCTCATGCCTCCACCTCTCCTCTGCGGGGAGCCTCTCTGCCCTGCATCCCTCATGCCTCCACCTCTCCTCTGCGGGGAGCCTCTCTGCCTTGCATCTCTCATGCCTCCACCTCTCCTCTGCGGGGAGCCTCTCTGCCCTGCATCCCTCATGCCTCCACCTCTCCTCTGCGGGGAGCCTCTCTGCCCTGCATCCGTCATGCCTCCACCTCTCCTCTGCGGGGAGCCTCTCTGCCTTGCATCTCTCATGCCTCCACCTCTCCTCTGCGGGGAGCCTCTCTGCCCTGCATCCCTCATGCCTCCACCTCTCCTCTGCGGGGAGCCTCTCTGCCCAGCATCCCTCGTGTCTCTGCCCCTCTTCTGCAAGGAGCCTCTCTGCCCAGCATCCCTCAGGCCTCCGCCTACCCCCTTTCTCAGTACAGATAACCCCCCACTCTGCCACGTGTTCTGCCAGCACTTCGCCTGCTGCCCATTCCCAGCAGATACAGAATTCCTGCCCTTAGCGAGTGAGCAATGCCAGGTATTGGTAGATCATGATCACATTACTTTTTCCTACCAGTCTTATATTTATATATTTTCCAGATATGAAACGGTAAGTAACAGAATGCAAAGAGAAATCCAGAATCGAGTACAGTCCAGTCACATTAAATGAACCATCTGGTAAAATCGTGAATTTACAGAGAATCCCGCAGGTCTCTCGATGCCACCCCTCCAGACATCCCTCCTGAGTTTACAATGCCTGGCGTGACAGGACGTATCTATACATTTGACTTATAGTTCTTATAGTCTTTAATTTACTAATGATAAAACAAAACTACAAATCCCAGAATGCAATGTGAAATCATTACATGCTGAAATGTTCGAGAACCTTGCCTTTGTTCACATCATAATTAAAACCTTAACCAATCCCCCACAACTGCCTCCCACCATGCACTGCTGTTCAAGGGCCACTTCACCCAGAGCCCTCTGCAGGCCCCTGCAGGTAGCCTCCAGCTGCATCTTTACCGTGACCCTCTACCCCAACATTGAGGGCACCTGGTAACACAGCATTGAGACATCGACACAGCTCTTAAGATGCGTCACTAGCATCACCCCAACCTTATCAGTCCTGCCACTACTACCGAGCTCCCACCGAGCGGGGTGGGGGGGGGGGGGGACTCACTAGCAGCGCGTGCTTGTACCCCAGTACTGAGACACTAACTAACGCCGCGCTTCCGAATGCTCATCTCAGATACAGTACAGTGGAGAGTCGATGCAGCCCACTATTTACGGGATGAATACGTCCCCTGCGCAGATTTACTCACTAATCAAACTTGCAGTTATAGCTGTCATCGGGGCCAACTCTTCGTTTCATCCTTCCAAGGTCAGTCACATTCATACTGTTGAGTATTGTAACAATCACACTTGATGTTCCTATTATCTTAAAATGTGCGAAACAAAAGCGGAGTCTTTCATCCGCATAGCCCATGTTATATAGGATGATAGGTTGACAAATAATCGAGGTATTGCAGCCTCTGTTTGAAGCAGAGGTTACGAAGAGCTGTTACATAACATCACGTTAATGTATAGGCTGCAGATTAAGGTTTCTAACCCCACTTAGATTGATTAGGGTGTTGTGCCTCGGCTGCAGGGATCTCTCCGTGTCTCTATAACTTGCTTTGCACAGCTTCGAGAGCATGATAGTTCTGTAGGTTAATGCACGAGACAGGAGCCTCGTGATTTACCGCTCTGATTTAAAAAAGAAAAAAAAACGATGTCAGGTTAATTTACCCACTGCTATCTTCATGCAACCTATAGTTTGCATTTTAGCATGTCCCAGTACTGTGAAATAACTATGGGTATTGATTTGCCTGCTCTAGAAAAATTTATGTAATCTGTAGGTTACACGTCATTCTCAGTAAGATAGCTCTTGCTGTTAATGCGCCGGTTTGCCTCTCAAGGCACAGCTTCCAACCCCCATGGTTGTTTGCAAGGGGACATGTCTGATGAGAGATGTACTTGTCCCTGGAGGCAGGAGGTTCCAATTCGAGGGGTGCAGTTAAGAGGCTCCCCTTGCAGCTGAGTTCTTTCTAACTAGGATTTGCAGGGTCGAATCTATACATGACCTGTAAATTCATTCTGCACTAACAATAAAATAGGTTTCTGGAATTTGTAGGTAGGACTCGAGTACAGATTTATAATTTTAACCTGTCTCCCGGTCCCCGGCGCTACTACTGAAAAATAGGGGAAGAAACTCCCAATATTTTGCAGAGTGGATTGTAAGAAACAAAAAACATGTTTCCAAATGTAGACAGTGCCACTGAAACTGTGCCCTTCGGCAGCGGCAGCGTTTCTAGCATTATTACGTATTTGCCACAATTGCCACAGAATCTGCCTGCTGCGTAATTTGCATATTTTTACAAAAACATGTCTCTAGCTCAAAGGGTTCAAAAGTTACCAAAAAGCAGCTACAAGGGTTGCTGTGCAGTGGAAGGGACTCCCCAAAGGTTGACTGATCACCTTTTAGATGTTTATTGCTGTATTTGTGTGCTACATTGGGACTAATGAGGTGTAACCTTTGCTCAGTGTTTACGTGTGAAAATGACAAAATGAGGAAGTACTACAATCACAAAATGTGCCGCATTCTGCCACATAATTAGCCTTTTCCTGCTGCACAATTGTGTCATCCCTGCCGTATAATTTTGCCCTCCCTTGTAGCAAAATTCTAGTGGTTCTGTATATAGATCTCAACACCAGGGCTCCCTTTTCTCCCCCACCCACAACATATCTGTGAAATCCACCGCGGTCTCCTGGTATCGGCAGCTATGTTCGGGAGCTGCCTGTTTAAAGCATCTCTGTGTCGGCACTCTCTTCTGGTATAGAGACGCCTCCGCACTCCAAACGAGAAGTGCCGGCACTGAGCCGCGGGCAGCATCGGTCCTTCCTGGTGCATGCCCCTGGCAGCGAGTGATAACGGAGGGTCGGGGGTGCACACTCACCAGTCCGCACAGGTCCTTACTGGTGCATGCCCTGGCAGCGAGAGATAACGGAGGCTTGGTGAACACTCACCAGTCCGCACTGGTCCTTACTGGTGCATGCCCCGGCAGCGAGAGATAACGGAGGGTCGGGGGTGCACACTCACCAGTCCGCACTGGTCCTTACTGGTGCATGCCCCTGGCAGCTAGTGATAACGGAGGGTCGGGGGTGTACACTCACCAGTCCGCACTGCTGCCGGCAGCCTCGCCCTCGTCCTGCAGGAATCTCCGCGGATTCAGAGCATCCTCAGCCTCGCCAGCTCCATCCTCAGCGGGCACTGGTCCGTCCGTACCCCGAGCCCGGGAAACAAATCCACTTCCCCGGTGCTGAGTCTGTGCGCGCCCTCCACACGAGCGCTCACCGCATCCCGTGAGAGCCGGCGCAGCTGGTGAGCCACTCCCGGGCGCACAAAGAGCGCAGGGCAGAGACAGGCACCCGGGACACACCCAGCCGGGAGCCAAGGGGGCACCGAAGTCAGACCCCAGCCGGGAGCCGAGGGGGCACCGAAGTCACACGCACCCCATCCAGCCACCGAGGTGGCACCGAAGTCACACCCCGGCCAGGAGCCAAGGTGTCAGCCAAGACACACCCCAGCTAGGCACCGAGAGCACAGCCAAGCCCGGGTACCCAGAGCACAGTCCACACAGGCACGGGGGTGATGCCCAGCCAGGCACGGAGGGCGCAGTGGCCAGCAGGATGAGTTCCAGAGGCAGGGGGCGCAGCCCGGAGGATGCTGCTGCGCGCGCTCTGCTCCCCGTGTGTGTCTTGCTCCTCCTAGTCAGTGTTTTGTAACTCCAGCAGCGGCGGCGGCAGCTCGGCCGTGTGCGTCCCCGCCGGTGATCACCGCAGGAACTCTCGCAGTTTATAAGCCGCCTGACGTGAGCAGGAACATACCACTATAAAACGTGACAACCCCCTCCCTTCGCCCGGCTTCTCTTCTTCCTTTCTCACCTCACCCTCTGCTAGTTTCTTCTCTTCTCCACACTCCTCCCCACCTCTCTTCCACCCCCGCCTCCCTTCTCCCCCCTCCATCTCCTCTCTTCTCTACTCGCATATAGAGGTGGGCGAGCCAACACATTAGCAGGGAGAGCCGAGCCAGGGGCGCCCCAAGGTCAGCTCTGGCTCTACGAGCCCGTGCAGGTGCCGAGCCCCGAAAATATTTGGGTGTCATCAGCAACAACGATCTTGTTAGAATTTCATAAGGCCTATACATTCATAACGTGTATTTCTTCACCACGTGGAGGCGTTTCACACGGGCACAGAGGATGCTATGGCTGCATTGAAAAGTAGGGGAGAGTTTTTAAACATGAACATGAACATTTAAACATGAACTGAGAAACATTCCCCCCTGGGCGTAGTGGGCGTAGCGGGGATACGTGGAGGTCCACCGAGCTGCAAACAACCTCTGTGGAGCTCCGCTACGCCGCCTGCCTAACCCCCCCCCCCCCCCCCCCAATAAGAAGTAGGTTAACCACCATTAGCCAAAACATCTTACATAAAATACAGATATGGCATTTTGCGGAGAAACGCATGTGTAGGAAGGTGGTCCAATATTAATAGTAGTGATCAATGCACTCTAAGCCAAGGCGAAGGTAAGGGAGATACATTTCATATTTTGTTTTTTGGCCCGGCCTATGTGGCCCCCAGAAAAAGATGGATCAAACCTCTTTGCCAAAACATAGGTGTAAGATCACATCCTGAACTCCCATATTCAAAGGTGCTCCCAAAGGTGATAAGGAACAGAAAAGAAGGCTCTGTGAAGTGTTTGCCTAGATCACACCATTCAGTTAAAAAAAGGGAAGCCGCGATTCACCCAATGTTTTGCAGTTCAGCTATGAGATGAGTATCTAGCTCTGAAATCCAGTGTTACTGCTCTGCTCTTAAATCTTAGCGGATGTCTATTGGACCTGACATCCTTGGAATCACCTCACACCTCGTGAAGAGACCACAGACCACACTGAACTCTGCGGACAAACTAGTCCTTGACCTCCCCAAGCGGACCCACATCACTCTCCACCAGAGGAGTCTCCACTGGCTCTCCGTCCAAGAGAGGCGCCACTTCAAGATGCTGACCCACCAAACCAGAGCTCTGCACAGCCAAGGACCACCACCAGAACGGCCACCAGCACTCCTGACCCCTGCACTCTGCCTTCCTTCACCTCGCTCACACCCTCGCATGCGTCATGGCCACAGCGCACGTCGCTCCTTCTCCTGCCTCGTGGCCTGCGCCCGAAACAACCTCTCTCCCCCTCTCCACCTTCGGACCTCACCCTCGCTGCTGGAATTCAAGAAGGGATCAAGACCTGGTTATTCGAGTGAGCCCCGCAGCAAGATCCTCAACGCCTGCCTACTCTCTCGGTTGATTAGTCGTCCTTTACAAGTCACGTTGATTGGTTGATTGACATCCTTGGTGTGGCTTTCCACCAATGTTTTGGCTTCAATCCTCCTGTTTTTGGAGACTTGGTTTTTGTTAGCGTTAGGACTCTGCACACTTTACCACTGCTAACCAACCGGTGGTAAAGTGCTTGTGCGCTCGCCCTAAAACATGGTAACATTAGCTCCACACTACTGGCACATTTAATTTAATTGACAGTCCCTAGTAAAGGGGTACTACATGTACACAGGGCCTGCACATTAAATGATACTAGTGGGGCCTGCAGCACAAATTGTGTAATCCACTGGAGTAGCCCTTTCAAACATGTCCCAGTCCTGCCATTGCAGCCTGTGTGTGCAGTTTAAACTGTCATCTCAACCTTGCAAAATAAACCTTTTGCCAGGCCTAAATCTTCCTTTTTAGGTCTCGCCTAGGTAGCACTTGCACTGTCTCTTTGAGACATGCTGTAGTCAGGATATGTGCAAAAACAACAATTGATGGACAGAATGCAGAACAATGTCATACATTCACCCCAGTACAGAGATCTGGGCCTAAATCCACTGTTTTTTTGCTCACCACACCACCCCAGTTCAGACATGGCCATATGCAAATCATCTTTGACCCTGAGCCTCATGGGTACAGTCCAGCCCGAACTGCCAAGCCATGTCTTCCGTGGACCGGAATCAAGCATACTAGGACCGGTTTCTGGCCATGTCTGAACTGGGGTGGTGTGGAGTGCAAAAAAACAATGGATTTAGGCCCAGATCTCTGTACTGGGGTGAATGTATGACATTGTTCAGCATTCTTCCATCAACTGTTGTTTTTGCAGTACTCAGGATATGGGCATTAAGTTCCATCCAAGTTCCGTCAATACATTTTATTGGCTCCTTGCAGTGTCTTTTGTCATTCTTTTCATTTCATTGGTTTATTTTGGTAGTAGTCCCTCCTTCTTCCTCTTTAGTACCTGTTGGACTTGGCCCTTTTTGCAGGGTCATCCCAGAACGTTTTGCCTTCCTCCTGTATTTTTGTTAACCTGTTGTTGGTGGTTTTATGACTATGGGCACTTTATCACTGCTGATCAGTGCTAAAGTGCATGTGCTCTTTATTGTAAACTTGGTAAGATTAGTCTACACCTGTTTGACATATTTAATTTACTTGTCAGGACCTTGTACAGTGATATCACATATACCTTGGGCCAGTAAATTAAATGCTACTGTTGGGCTTGCAGCGCTGCTTGCCCCATCCACCAAAGTAGCCTTTTAACCCTTTCCATGCTCATGACGAGCTCAGCTCGTCATGAGGCACAGTGGAGCTGTGCTGATGACGAGCTGAGCTCGTCATGAAATGATATAAATCTGAAGTCTTCAGCACCGGAGGGGAAAATGTGCAGCAGCGATGTGGTTAAACCTGTCTCAGGCTTCTGCCACTGCAGGGCCTGTGCACACAGCTTACTACTGATGTGACATGCACATAAAGGGGTTGCCACGTCTGTAATTCCCCTTTTACTACATATCAGTCACCCCTAAGGTAGGCCCTAGCTAGCCCTATAGGCATGGTGCAGTGTAGGTAAAAGGTAGGACATGTGCCATAACTGTGTGGCATGTGCTGGTAGTGACAAACAGCCTATTTGGTTTCCCACTACTGTGAGGCTGTCCTCTCATAGGGATGCATTGGGGGTTCACTGAGATGTGCTTCAGTGGTAATTCCAGATCTGAGAGGGGTAGCGTGATCAAGTTTGGTATGTTTGAATAGTAGCGATAAATCCTGCTTATTGGTGAGAGCGGATTTGTTATTACTATTTTAGAAATGACACTTTTAGAAGGGGGTATTCTATGTGCTCTGTGTCGTTGTGCCCTGTCTGATGTGTATCGACCATCTGGTTCTGACTGACAAGGGGGAGGGGATGTGAATTCACTCCAGCCATTCATGGGGGGGAGGTGGGGGGGGGGGGATTGTGGTGTGTCCTGCCCTGCCTGGGTGTCTCAGCCCTAGGCTGAATAGGACTGGTCTGCATTTGGAGTTGTGGGAGGCGTAGCTCCTGCACCTTAATAGGGCTGTGCCTGCCTTCCACAAAGATGGCTCTGCCCTCCTGTGGTGTGTCCGGAGCCAAGGCTTACACTTTGAATGAGGAGGGTTGTGCACGTATAATTATATTGTTAAAGTGCCCCAGAACTGGTTTAACCTGGGCTCAGGGCCACGTGCCAGTGCAGAACAAAGATTGTTGGTACTATAAGTACTGGGGCTGTGACCCCATATTTGGGGAAATGGCTTGTGCTTGGACCTGAGGAAGACAAAGTGTGGACTGCTGTGTGTCAGGAAGAATAGC
The DNA here is from genome assembly GCF_964263255.1 of Lissotriton vulgaris. Classification (NCBI taxonomy): domain Eukaryota; kingdom Metazoa; phylum Chordata; class Amphibia; order Caudata; family Salamandridae; genus Lissotriton; species Lissotriton vulgaris. The sequence continues at coordinate 163,856,327 of NC_141689.1, forward strand.
CGTTGGGGTCTACCTGCTGCCTGCCAGGTAGCTGAAGGGACTGCCCTCTGCTAAGGGGCCCTGTGTGCTGGCCTGCCTGTGCCTGGCTTTTCAGTTCCTGGGGACTGCTCAGTGCTTGAGAGCACTTCACGTCCCCTCTCTGGGTCTCCCTGCGGGAGACAGGTGGAGCTCTCTGTTTATTATTGCCTGGAGCGAATGAGGATGCTGAGTTTCCTTAGGAGGAGGAGAAGGAAGCAGCCGGCGTGCGTGTCGGAGAACCTTCCTACAAGAGTGGTGAGCACTCTGCATTCCTGTGTGCCTACAGCTGCGGCACAGCATAGATGAAATTGACAGAGACTTTGCTCCGTTGCTGCCGGATGTCAGGTGTAGGAAGCCTGGTTGTGGGTGGGGCTCCAGAGAGGACGAGGAGAGCCCCACATGGTGCCTGAGCCTGGTTGTGGGCAGGGCCGGGTGACAAGGTAGAGCTGGAGCCTCGGAGGCTTCTCGTGCAGCAAAAGAGAACCGGAGCCTCACGGGCTCCATTCTGTGGCTTCCCGCCTTCCCCAACTGTTAGAGGGAGAGATAGACCACCAGTGGCTGCGAGTCTGGCTGAGGAGGACAAGGAAGTCGGAAGAGGTCCTGGTGAGTAGGGCCTCCAAGGTGGGCACAGGTCCCCCGTTTCCTGCATCAGCACAAGTGAGGTGGCCGAGGTCCAGTTTCAGGCCTGCCCAGACCGTTGTTTTTCTGCCCTGCGTCGTTTTTAGTTGCTCCATGCTTGGGAGCATGAGATCATTGTCCACAGCTGAGGACACATGCATTTGGGGGAGTCCTTACTCAGAAAGGGGCATTGCGGGGATAACCAAGGACAGGGCCCCTGAGGACGACGCCAGACTAACTGATGTTCGCCCCAATGCCTATGCAATTAGGTGATGTGTGCACTCGATAAGTGGTGATTATGGTGCACTACTGATGTGGTTTACCCCTGATGCTGTTTAAGGTCTCTGCCTGATTCAGCGCATGCGCTAGTCTGGACAAGACATGTAGTAGCTGCTTTTAAAAGTGCTACCTTGCCAGCCACCGGCTTGCTCTTACGTGCACAAGAGCGCGTGCGCAAAATAGAAAGCTGGTGGTCGGCAAGGTAGCCCTTGCGGTGACGCGTGTGCGCACCACTCGCATTTGTCAGCTGTTCATTTTCCTTTCACTTTTGCAGTCCTAGCATTGCCTCATGTATTGGTCTCCGAGAGCCTCTTACAGGACTCGCTGTAGCCCCTCACACTCTCCACACGCAGGTTCAAGTCTCCTGGAAACGAGCCACGCTGCCACCATGCTGTGCCGGTAAGGGCAGCAGACACCCTTTCTCCTGAAGAAGTGACAGTGTTTCAGCGCTTAGCTGCTCCTGCCAGAGGCTTCTCTGGCGCTCCAGCAAGCACGCGCAGCTCTGTCCCGGTTAGCCCTCCTCTGCAAGTCTGTTGCCGTGACCCATGAGATGTACTGAGACACCCATTGAACGGGCATCTCTTCTAGTACACTCACTACCCAGCTATGCTCTGCCAGTGTGCATTTAGCCTGACCCTAGCATTGCCAGCTTCGGCCCTGCGCTGCAGAGCCCCTCAAGGTGCAGCCCGGGGACCCACGGACAGCGCGCCTGTACACCTCCGCACTGACCTGCGCCTCCTCTGCTTCCGGGAGCCATGCGCAGTTCTGCATGGGATCTCAGGCAGCCACTGCATCAGCTCAGTGGAGGTGTATTATGACAACCACAGCTCTGTCCCTACTTCTCAGCCCTACTCAACTGCACAGCCATATTTGTGGTTCTTACTTGCAAACTTGCCTCACCTGAGTTGGTGCCTCGATTTAGCTGCCTACTTCCACTTTAAAGTAGGGAATAAGTAGGGTAAGTAAGGTAGTGTAAGTAAGTAAGTAGGGTGGCTCTGTTAGGAGGATTGTGTTGCATAGTGAGAATGAGAACAAATAATGCCTGGCGCCCCCCAGCCCGTGCCCTTTTCGCTGTTTTGTGAAGAGTCTGATCATCAGGTGAGGTGTGATATGAGGAATAAGTAAATTCCTGGAATATACTTTACTGGCATCTTTTAATGAACGAGGAAGTTCAGCCATAAACGGATGTGTAAACAGATGGTCAGAATCTTCACAGCTGTACGTCACGCCTTTTAAAGCCGACAGGTTATCAGGTGTGTACTGCGCATGCCCATGAACAGTAGATGTAAACAATGCTGGTGCGAAATACTAGCCTATTGAGATAATACACAAGCAAGTTTTTTTTTAAAAAAGCTTTGCATTGTGTTTGCACTCTGCAAAGTTCCGCAAGGCTGCATGAGAAAAAAACTGCTGAGAGGGGAAAAAATGTCCACATAAACTTTTGTCTCGCTGAATTTTCCCACCAAAAACCTTTAAGCAGGAGAAAGAATTTCTGAGATTTTGTTTGTTTTTCTTTAGCAAAACCATCCCTTGTTAGCCTTTTCACCATTTATATTATTTAAAAAAATATCTCATTGCAAACTTTGTGAAGTATCACATAACATTCCAACGTTGCCAAAAGGCTACTTGGTAAATTTCATCCACCACCAACAAATGCAGAATACTAATATTTTGCCAAAGGATATTTCATTCTGCAGACTAAGACTTAAAATAAGAAGTGAATGTGGCAGCAGTTCGTGGGAGAAGCAGAGCTGGGGTGAACGGATTGGCACAGCACCAGTTCTGTAAACTGGTGAGGTGACTTTGCATTTTGCATGTCAATACATCATTTTGGGATTCTCCTGTTCAGGAAGTGTTTTGACAGCCAACCAATAACCGTGCATTCCTACACTGTGCACGCAGGGGGTAGAAGCTGTCCTTTCAACATCTACATGGCCCCCCTTGCCACCATCGTAAGACAGCATGGACTCAGCATAGTATCCTATGCTGACGACACCCAGCACATCCTCTCCCTCATGAGGCAACCCAACATCACCAAACTCAGCTTCCAGGAGGTATTGAGAGATGTTGCATCCTGGAAGAGCAGCAGCTGTCTGAAGGACAACTAGGAGAAGACAGAAGTCCTCGTTCTCGGACCCACCCCTTCAGCATGGGACAACACTTGGTGGCCTACTGCCCTTAGCAGCCCCCGACTCCCACGGATCACGCCTGGATTCTCGGCATCTTACTCGACTCCTCCCTCACCATGACCCAACAGATCAATGCAGTCTCCTGCTCGTGCTTCAACACCCTCCATATGCTTCGCAAGACTTTCAAGTGGATTCCCCCAAATCCAGAAAAACTATCACCCACACACTCGTAACCATCAGACTGGACTAAGGAAACGCCCTCTGTGCCGGAATCAACAAATCCCTGCTCCAGAACCTCCAGACCATCCAGAACACTGCTGCCAGTCTTGTCCTCGGCATCCCACAACACAAAAATACATCACCCAGCACCTATGAGACCTCCACTGGCTCCCCATTGAGAAGAGAGTCACCTTCAAGCTACTCATTCACGCCTACAAATCCCTCCACAACACCGGACCCCAATACCTCAACAAAAGAGTATCCTTCCACGCACCCAAGACAAACCTCCGGTCCGCCGACATCGCTCTAGCCGAAACCGCGCCCATCCGTAGAGCCAGAACGGGTGAAGAGCTGTCGTGTTCTATCTAGGACCCCGATCAATATTGTGATCTTATGCCCCTATACGGCTATAATCAATCCATACCCCTATAATGGCATAAACGATCAGAGCCATATTTCAGAAACTTGTCTCTGCAGCTCATTACAGTAGAAGCCACTATCTTAGATTCCTAGATTACACACCGAGTTTTTTCAACAGATAAAACCCCCAGCAACCTGGGAAAGCCCCGCTTGCTATATTTTGATTAGTAATAGGACTCTAATGAGCACTGTAAGAACGACTGGTTCTTAGTGACATCTTTATTGACGTCTTATGTCCAAAAACTTAATTCAAGCAAGGCACCTTCCAGGTATAAATAATACCAACGTTGCCTTAAGCAAACACAGCGGTGGTGGTGAATATAGGAGCAGAACAGCTGTCCCTTGCAGAGCCCAGCAGATGCGAGAAGCCCACGGACGCTGCCCCTCCTCCTCCTTGACGCGCTGAAAAAGACGCTGTCTTTTCTCCTGCCGAGAAAATCCAGCTCCGGCGTTTCCAGCCTACCCTTGCGGGTGACTGGGATATCGAGTCCTGAGAGGAGATACAAGACCTCCAACATTCTATTCCAGAGGCACAGTGTTGACTAAACCCTTAGAGAGAATTCTTGAAGCAAACCCTTGGCAAAACCAACTTAACTTAAACTGCTACTTACTTACTCCCTTCCATGTATTAGGCTTAGGTCAGGTACACTGGGGTAGGCATAGTTAGAAGCACCAGTTGAGGACGTTAGCTAAATGTATATATGAATGTATATATTTTACTCATTTTAACTATCGTATGGCTAAGAAACCATATCAATGCTTTTACAATATTATTTCGCAATCCTCATTTTACTGTACGCACTTTTTATAATAACAAGTCTTGCAATTGTGGCAATTCATTTCTCTTGCATGAGAAGAAAGACTGTTCAATAAATAATACCTTTTATTGAAAACGCCCATTTCTCTATTCTCTGCATCTTGGTGAAAGTCATTCTTGCACAACTGACTGAGTGAAATAGCTGTCTATTGTTTCACACGACTCTAGAGATTGACTCTTATTCTAAGGAGCAAAGTTGTCATGTTTATGCGGTTGTTGGAAAACTGAATCCCCTCTTGTCTGAGCCAGGGGAGCTGATCACTTCCTATTCAGTCAAGAAAGTTTCCAGTGACCTCTGAGCTAGTTGGTGCAAACCCAATTAAGTTTAGCATAGTCAGTAGAGACCTGGAAGACTGCACTTCTACGTCTACACTGCTGTTTATGTTATTCCAATGCGCAGGGCCTATAGGGAAAATAGGAACTACACTACATGGCGCCCAATGTTTGGTAAGGCGATAAAACTAACGCAAGACGTTAGAGTAACTCAGTCGAGCTTTTTCACACAGACCCTTTCTACCGTAAATACTCCAATAGATGTCTGGAGTGGGTGAAAGGTTAAAATCCGCCCGAACTTAGTAGGAAGAGATTCCTATGTAAAGCTCTGGTTTATTCAACGTTGAAGGATACAGTGTTCCAAAATATTGTGCACCTAAACTTTGTCTCCTTGGAGACCAGCTCTGAAAAACTTTCATTTATACAATGTCAGTACTAGACAACGGGACCGCTGAAGCCGCAGTAGATGCGAATCAACGGGACGCCGGTGTTAATAAACCGGGTGCGATAATCATCCCGGTCAACATAAGAAAAACTATAACGTTAAAACTTATAGAAAATGGACTGACCACACAAGGTGGCACAGTCGTCTTCGTGATAGAGGCACACGAATATCGACAGACAGAGGTATTCTATTCTTGGATAAAATTTCCAGCGGCAAACGCTGCAACACACGAGCTCCACTATTACAAAATAGAGGATCCACCGGAAGAGTACGCTCCTTTCGAGGAGATTGAAATCCCATTAAAATTCCAAGAGCATCTGCTCTGGTTTAAAGGCGCCCTTAAACACAATGATCATATTACCAGGCTTGGTCCACTAGGTAGACCAGGAGCAACGTGGCCGGTTCTAGCCAGCTACACACCACATCCGGACATTGCAAAAATGTCGAAAGAAGACCTTTTAGCACAGCTAAAAACATTAATCAAAATATATAGACAATTAGTCCAATATGTAATGCGGACTGCAACAGTCCAAACAGCTGTTAATGTCCCTCAGCTGACCCCTCATCAGGGGAACACAAATAAAATTACACCACAGAACATACAATCATGTCTTGGTAAAACACCCAAAAAACGGGAACAAATTCCTTTCTGGTTAACGCAGAAAATTACTCAAATAGAGGCAGTATTTCCGAATACTACCCCTATTGAGAAACACAGAATTCTGACCATCTGCCTTCCAATGGGGGTCGCACCACACGTGGAGGACTGTGACACTTGGGGTACAGTTTTTGCTTCCATTTACACAAAAACACATGGTGTTCCATCAATGGCGGTAATACCAGATGTGCTAAAACAGATTCAGAATGAATACGGTCCAGAACCTGCTTTAACTCTTGGTATGAAATTACTGAAAGACTTCAAGCAGGTCTCGGCTATATTACTAGCCAATATAAAAGAAGAAGCAGCATCTGTGGCGATCCGCCAGAAATTGAAGGAAACAGATATAACAGATCAACCAATTGAGCTTGCCAGAATTATAGAAAAATGTTATGAAGAATTAGGTAGAGACAGCTTGGTTGGGAAACCAGTAAAACCCCAACTACTCGAAAATCCTGAAAAATTATTCATAAAAAATAATTCAAACACTCCTAAAAAGAGCTGGGATGGAAATAAACAATCCGCTCCCAAGGAAAAAGTTTTCCAGTCCAGAGGAAGGTCTCCTCGACGGAGGGAAAGAACTCCGACTCGAGAACACCAGTCTCCCCAGAGGGAGCACTCTGAGAAAAGATATAACCTTAGAAATAGGGATAACTTGAAGAAGCCTGATAGATATCAAAGTATTGATACACGTCCCTCTCGATCTTTTTCGCAGAAATCGGAAAGAAGAGGACGGTCAGACCCAGGAGAGCACACCAAGTCCAAAGACAAGGAACCTGCTCAAAGTAAAAAATCACAATTTCCAAAGAAGAAGGTAGCCAGTATTAGAGTAATCGAACATGCCGAGAATACTGAGGACACAGCTGAAAAACGGGGGGCGGGCACAGACAATGCTAGACAGTGCAGCAGAAATCACCATAGCTTGCAAGATCCTGATGAGTAATCTGGAGACAGTGGAGACGAATGAATGCATTCAAGTAGAAACTGCCGACACCAGAGTTAGCGAACCTCATAAAATATACGAAATAACACTGTGTATAGAGGGAGATAAGACTAGGAAAATAAGGGGTCTATTTTGGGATAAACTCTCAAAAGGCTATGACATCCTGTTAGCTGAAAAAGATTGGCCCCCGGAGCTTGTCAGGGAGTGCCCTCGTGGCGAAGAAATGATTATGCCTGCCTTCTCGAATCACATTCCGATTCACACTAAATGTATGTATGCAAGGAAATATAAAAACCATGTAGGATGGGATGAGGACTCTCCTCCTCACAAAATCCAGGTAAAAAATCAACCTACTGCACAAAGGCAGTATCCAATTAAGCAAGAAGCTAAAAAACAAGTCAGGGAGATTTTAGATCAACTTGAATACCAGGGGGTGATTGAAACATGCACCTCTCAAATGAACAATCCTTTCTTTCCTGTCTCCCAACCGGACGATTCATATCGTCTAGTCTTGGACTACAGACACCTAAACTCATGTTGCAAAACATTTGCAGTACAAAATTCGCATAGTGCTGCACTAATGAATAACATAGTTCGCAAAAAATATAAAACAATATTAGACATATCTAATGGTTTCTTTTGTCAAATTATTGCACCAGAAAGCAGATACTTGACTGCTTTCTCAGTAATGGGGTCACAGAAACATTTCTGTAGGCTCCCACAGGGATTCAAGAACAGCCCAGGATTATTCTCAGCCAGAGTAACAGAGTTACTACAAATATATGATGATGAGGCATTATCTTACGTCGATGACATCTATCTAACAGACGACGACTTGGAGACTCACTTGAAAAGGGTGAACACCATAATACTTGGTTTCGCAGCAGAGGGTTATAAATTCAACTTTAAAAAGTCAAGAATTGCCCACCTGACAGTATTATTTTTAGTATACGAATTATCAAGTGAAGGAAAAAGCCTAGCGGACAACTTCTTAGAGAAGTGCGCTGTACTCCAAGCTCCAAAAACGCTGAAGAACTTACAATCGATTCTAGGCTTCCTGAATTTCTGAAGAACGTACATTCTAAATTATGTGGAGAGGGTTAAACCTCTCTACGAACTAATTAAACCTGATTTTAAACAAATCAACTGGACTCAAAAACACACAAAAATTTTGAGATCACTGTAAACAGACCTGCTAGCAAAAACAAAATTAGATACACGTGACAATACACGAAATCTTGTAATCCGAGTCATCCCAGGAAGATGCGGATTCACATACCTGACCTCTAATGAGGGAGCATGGGTACCAATTGCTTACAAATCTCACTTGTACACACAAGCAGAAAAAACATTCAGTCCCACAGAAACTATTGTGAAAGCAGTACAAACTGCTATAGCTAAAGAACGAGAACTAGCACATGGCAAAAGAATCAATGTCCTCTCAGCGGAATCCACCTTCGAGGCGCTATTCAGCCCAGTAAACCTGCCTACAGTGTCACTGGATCCTAAATGGATACAGTGGGAAGATTCTCTTGCTGCGGATGATGTGAAATACTATTTCGCCCCCCACATGAAAAAACTGAATGATTTAACTTATGAAAAAGAATGCTTCCATTTCTAACGATAATGGCATTACTCCTAGTCCTACTCCCTCGCCTTCCTTCCATACAATTGAGGCTCCGCCTCCCACCCAGACCCACCCCCAGCATAAAAACTCTGCCCGCCCCCTCCTCCACCTGTACGTAAACAAGCCGAGCTAGCACTCAGTTGAACCGCACCGGGAGGGAGGGAGGGTCCTCGAAGGAAGGCGAGGGAGTAGGACTAGGAGTAATGCCATTATCGTTAGAAATGGAAGCATTACCTCCCGTCCCTCCCTCGCCTTCCTTCCATACAATTGAGGACATAGCAAGCAGAATAAAACAGAGACGGACAACTGAGTGATAAAGAACACCAAATTTAATACAGTGCCCAAAACACAGCAGATCAACATCCCTGGCCCTGCATAGAGGACAAGACCCTGTGGCCCAGAACATTATCCAAACGTTCCAGACTCGCAATTCGATAGTGGCGGACAAAAGTAGACGGAGAAGACCAAGTCGCTGCCCTACAAATCTCCACCACAGAAGCCCCATGCAACTCAGCCACCGTAGCAGCCATACTGCGAGTGGAACGCCCCTGAACCCCCACAGGAGGAACCACACCCTTAAGATGGTAAGCCAGCAAGACCGTGGACCTAATCCAACGACTCAAAGAGGCCGTGGAAGGCTTAACCCCTTTCCGAGCCGGACCAAAGGTAACAAACAAAGAGTCCCCCACCCGGAAGGACTCAACAACATGGAGGTACCACAGCAAGGCCCGTCGGACATCCAAACAATGCAAGCGAGAATCCTCAGCCGAGGAAGGAGCAGGACAGAACTCAGGCAAAATCACCTCCTGACTGAGGTGAAAAGCCGAATTGACCTTAGGGACAAAAGACGGAACGGGAACCAGAACCACCCGATCCGAAAAGACTTTACAAAAAGGAAACTTGCAAGACAAAGGCCCCCAACTCCCCCAAGCGCCTCGCAGAGGTGATAGCGACCAAAAAGCAAGTTTTAAAAGTCAAGAGACGCAACTCGAGACCCTCAAGGGGCTCAAAGGGAGGACCAGACAGGACATCCAACACCAGATGCAAATCCCACGAAGGGAAGGACCGAACAGGGCGGGGAAACAAGTTCAACAGACCCCGAAAAAAACGAGGCATCAGAGCCCCCTCATCCTGCAAATTACGCCAGGAGCCCCTAAACGCCTGAATAGCCGCCCACTGCACCCGCAGAGAAGCCACCGACAGCCCCAGAAGAGCCCCATCCTGAAGGAACTGCATCACCAAAAAGAGGTCAGCAAGCGTGGGGTCAACACCCTTACCAGCACACCAGACCGAAAAGACCCGCCAATGCCTGGCATAGGACAGCAGAGTGGAGGACCTACGCGACGCCTGCAAAGTAACCGCCAACTGGGCAGGAACCCCCAACCCAGCTAAGCCCTGCCGCTCAACAGCCAGGCCGTCAGGTGCAGCCTCCGGAGAGAATCCAGGGGAAGGGCCGGAAACTCCAACGGGGACGGAACCACCGGAAGGACCCACTCCCGGTCGCAACACAACTCGGTCAGGAGACGAAACCAATTCGCCCGAGGCCAATAGGGAGCCACCAACAACACCCGAGCACAATCCCTCCGGACCCGCACCAGAAAGGACCGAAGCAGCGGAAAGGGAGGGAAGGCATACAGCAGACCCCGAGGCCAAGGACAGGTCAAGCCGTCGACCCCCAGAGAACCGGGACACCTGCCCAGAGAACAGAACTGCACCACCTTGGCATTCCCCAGATCCGCAAACAGGTCCACCACAGGGAGGCCCCAACGACCCACCAACTGGAGGAACACACCGGGAAGGAGAGAGAAATCCCGAGACGACGGAATGGCCCTGCTCAACAGATCCGCCCTCACATTGTCCACCCCCCGAATGTAGAGAGCCGACAGACCCAGCACCCAGACCTGAGCCCACCGAAAGAGGACGCTGGCAATCAAGTTCAAGGACCTGGACCGGGTCCCCCCTTGACGGTTGACATAGGACTTCGCCACCAGATTGTCCGTCTGAACCAACACCCAATGCCCCCTCAAAGAGTCCTGAAAGTGCACCAGGGCAAGCACAATCGCCCTCAGCTCCCGCCAGTTCGAGGACCTCCGGGAATCCAGCAGAGACCAGAACCCCCGAACCTGCTCCGACCCCAGCCAAGCACCCCACCCGGACAGGCTGGCGTCCGTAGTCACCACAAGCGGAGCCGGGGGAGTCAGAGAAACCCCTGCCAGGAGGTGTTGGCGGCAGAGCCACCAGGAAAGCTCCTTCCGGATCCGGTCCGTCATGGGCAGCAGGGACAACAGACTCTGAGACCCAGGAGACCAACCCAACAGGATCCAATTGGCCAGGCGGAGGAGATGAAAACGAGCCCATGGAACCAAAAACACCACGGAAGCCATGTGTCCCTGCACCTGCAGCCACTGGACCGCCGGAGAAGCCTCCCGGGACATCAAGGCCCGAACCTGCGACTGAAGAGACACCAGGCGCTTGTCGGACAAGGTAACATGGCCGAGCAAAGTCTGAAAACGAGCCCCGATGAACACCAAGTCCTGAGACGGGACCAAAGAAGACTTTCCCCAGTTCACCAAAAATCCGTGTCCCTGAAGAACCTCCAAGGCCCTCCCGATGTGAGAGAGCAAAAGAGACTCCCCCGCAGCATGCAGCAAGAGGTCGTCGAGATATGGATGAATGAAAACCCCTTCTGCATGAAGGAGAGCCACGAGAGGCGCCAGGACCTTCGTGAAAACCCTGGGCGCAGACCTGAGGCCGAAGGGAAGTACGCAAAACTGAAAATGGGCGTCTCCCACAGCGAACCTCAGGAAACGCTGAGAAGCAGCGGCAACCGGGACGTGGAGATAAGCGTCCTCGAGATCCATGGATGCCAGGAAGTCGCCAGGCTGAACCAAAGGAATGATGGCCTGAAGGGTCAACATACGGAAGTGTACGGGCCGAACCCAGGCGTTGACCCACTTGAGATTGAGGACGGGCCGAAAGCCCCCAGTCACCTTCCGAACCAGAAACAGAATGGAGTAGGTCCCCGTCCCCACCTCCTCGACAGGAACCCGGCAGATGGCAGCCTTGGCAAGCAAACAGGACACCCCGTCCAGCAGAGCCACCCTGCGGGGACCGGAGACAGGCAGAGGAGTCAGCCGAACCCCAGAATCCGGCGGAACCTGCAGGAAGTCTATCACGTACCCACGACCCACAGTGTCCAGGACCCAGCCATCCGAAACGTCCTGCTGCCAACGAGGAAGAAACTGCCGAAGACGACCCCCCACCGGCAGGGAACCGGCCAGACAGTAGTTGTCAGGGACCCTTCTTGGCAGGGCCCTTAGGAGCGGAGGCAGCGTGCCTGGGAGAAAAACGGGGCTGAAAGCGCCGCCTGCGGAAAGATTGACGAGAATCACGCTTCGGGGAAGACCGAGGGGCCCTACTCCAAGGCTTACCAGATGGAGCCGCCCCGCCCTTATACGGCAAGGCATGCTTCCGCTCCTTGAAAGCCTTCGAAATCATGGCAGGCAATTGGTCCCCAAACAGAGCCAGTCCATCAAAAGGCAATTTCAACAGAGCCGCCTTCTCCCCAGGATCAGCCTTCCAGGACCGGAGCCAGAGGGAACGACGAGCCGCCACCAAAGCCCCAGTGGACATAGCCGAAGACTTTATAACATCTGATGAAATGTCCGCCAATAGCCTAGCCTGCTGTTCCATAGCAGCCAGGAGGTCAGAGCACTCAGAGCCCTCCTGAACTGCCGCAGCCAATTTCTCGAAATCCTGAACCAAAGACTGCGCAGAGTAGGCAGAGAAAAGGCTAGCCCTCAGCGCCAGGTTCCCAGCAGCAAAGGAGCGTTTAAGGCCAGAATCCACCTTCTTATCAGGAGCATCCGCCGGGGTACAGTCCTCAGGCTGAATAGCAGTCTTGCCAATCAGAGTGGCCAGGATAGAGTCCAGCTTCAAATTGTGAGGCAAGGGGTCCTCCCCCTCCAAAAGGTAAAGTTTCTGAAGGAAGCGAGGGACCTGCAACTTATCAACCTCACGCCACTCCCTCAGCACCATGTCCTTGACCGGACCCTGAAAAGGCATGCCCAACCTGGATGGAGAAGCATACTGAGGAAAAAGATTCCCATCCGCCGGAAAGGAGGGAACCCCAAATTGTCCCGCACATGAGCCAGAATATCCCATCTCTCCTCCCTGGAGATAAACTTCCCACCCGAGGAGGTAGAAGGACCATCATCATCCGACAAGGAAACCTCCCTCGCAGGATCCAGTGAGCGTGGACGAGAAGAAGCCGCAGGCACCGGACGAGCCTGGAGAGCCTTAGACACAGCCGCCTCAATCATGCCCTGCACCTCCTCTTTGGACATGAGAGGCACATCACCCCCAGAAAGGCCCCGACACCGAGGGCGCTTGGAGGGAACAGGAGAGACCTCAGGCGAGGAGGAAGAGGAAGAAGACACCACATGGTTCCGCTTAAACGCCCGCTTGCGACCCATGGCAGAAGCACAAAGGAGCAGAAAACCCCACGCTGCCAAATGAAGGAAAAAATCACAACCGGGAACCAATGACAGCCCCGGCCAGAAAACCCGCCAAAAACGGGCCCTACCCTCATTACATTTCTTTTCATTTACCAGTAAATGTAAAAAACAAAAACAAAAAACGGGCAGCAACCCGTCCTACCAGGTCTTCCAGAAGAGTGTAGTCCGGGAGGAGGCATCCATGACAGCCCGACCCGGAAACACAGCCCTAGCCACAGGAGGACCGCCCAACAACACTGCGGCTTCCCGAGTCACCGCTCCGCCCCCAAACCACGAGGGAGACGAGGAGAGGAGACACAGCCAGGAGAACGCTGCAGAGGACACCGTCGCCGCAGAGGACCAGCACGAAGACTCCCCGGCACCGCCACAGGGAGGAACTGAAGGTAAGTCCCACTAGGGAGACAAAAAAAAACAGGTGGAGGAGGGGGCGGGCAGAGTTTTTATGCTGGGGGTGGGTCTGGGTGGGAGGCGGAGCCTCAATTGTATGGAAGGAAGGCGAGGGAGGGACGGGAGGTAATATCCTCTGCCAAGCGAGTTTGAAAACCTTCCTTTACACAAAATAATGGTCCGCTCTGTTTTTGTGCTCCCTGCTTGCTGCCTCTCCCTCTTTTAGCGCGTGGACACGCCGGTGTGCGTAACGCAGCGCTCTACAAATGTCCCAATAATAATAATAATAATAATAATCAAAATTCTTCCTCTACAACAATACTCCTGTATAATCTACACAGACAAACTTGTACAGCACTACAATGTAGAAAATAAATCCTACGATGCAGCCTGTGCGATTGTTAAAGGTCGCTGGCTCTGCGGTAAATTCAGACCGAAAATAACAAAAACTGAATCACTGAGAAAATGTTCGGCTCAGCGAGCTGAAATCAGATCTTTATAGATGGCGCTTGAAAATGCAGAACGTGAATTCCCGACACTAATCGTGTGCGATTCGCATTTTTGCGTCAACTCATACAATAACGATTTACAGAGCTGGATTCAAAATGATTTCAAAGATGACACAGGTGACACAATCAAGCATAAAATGCTTTGGAAACAGGTAGTTCTTTTACAGAAGTAACTACAAAAGACTCACGTGATACACACTCTGAGTCATCAACGTGATGGCGTTCACGTTGCAGGGAATTCATTGGCTATTACAGCCACAGCGGAAGCAATTAAACCGGCTTCCGTAGCCACAAAAATAGCGTTCAGAAAAATACATAGACGGGGAAACCATGCTGGCAGTAAAAACGTCCTTAAAAAGCGACTGTGCAGCACTACCCGTGAACTATCCACTCAATTATGCATACGTAATTGATGCAAACTCCGTTCCTTTTGCTCGAATCTCTGGAGTGGGGGATAGGATAATTCCAAACATGAACCGGAGAAAGTTATTAATAGCAGACGCACACATGGGTGAAGGTCCAAGGCACAAACAGATGAAGGAATCTCTGACTGAATTACAATCAGTATACTGGTGGCCGGAGATGAGCCTGCACCACTATAAATATGTGAAGAACTGTCAGGACTGCGACAGAGATCGCAGCAATGAGTCAAGCGCAGTAATGCCATGGCCTGGTATGTAGGAAGCGCAATGCTGTCTATATGCAATCCAGCGTCCTATTAATTGTTTAAGACTAGATTCACTTAGAAAATGTGGCCCCAGCGCTCGGCTGATGCCAAAACTGTTATAAAAGATCTGCGAGTCTTTATCGGCACATACGCAATTGCCATGTTCCATTCTAACCAGGGTCCTGCTTTCAGCCCTAGAGCTTATAAGGAGGCCATGGCCAGTATGGGCGTTGGGTTGCGATACTCTTGTCCATCACACCCTGAGGGGAACAGTGTAGTGGAAAGAAAAAACCGAGACATAAAGCAATCTATAACAGCGAAGGTATTAGGTTCGGGTGATGGGTGGGTCAAACATTTAATAAGTGTCCAACTTAGTCTAAATAATTTGCCAAGAAATTCTCTAAAAGGTTTCAGCCCGTACGAACTATTGTTCGGAACTAGAATGCATGTTCAGGACCTCGATAGTCAGGCTTCAGTGGTAAAAGATAAGAATAAAGACTTTGACATCAAAGATCGTTTGGCTGTTTTACAGGACTTGAATGAAACAAGAAAATCCTTAAGCAACATAAAGTTAAAGCAACAGCCAACAACCACTGAAGACACACCACCTGTCCCAGCAAGACCTGTCTGGATTCCAAAGATTGGGGATCTAGTCAGAGAGAAAATAGCGGTGAAGGAGGAATTTGGGCCTTCTTACAGAAAAGCTGTACCTGTCTTGGCAATCATCGGAACAAGATCAGTAGTACTACCGCCTCTTGCTGGTAAAAAGAAGAACCGAGTTGTATCAATCGACCTGGTAAAACCACAATCATGTGGCCTATAATCAACAGTAGGCCAAGTGGACTCCCAAAAAACCACAGAATACCCAAATTTGCAACAATCCAAGAGGTTCAAACTGAAAGACTAATCACATTTGATAAACCTGCAGTGCACAGAGAGGGACTATGCAATAATGCCATGGAACTCGTGCCTCTTGAAACACAGATTGAAACAGTTCGTCATGAAACACCAGGCTACAATGATGTGGCATCAGAATGTGCTACCGAAAGACAAATTGAGAAAACAATTCCAACAATTGACAGAACTGCCTCTGGCTACTTCATCAACTTCGATACCTTTTCTGAAGATCAAAACGACCCTGAAGTGACGCCAGAAACAAAGACTTTTAAAGAAAAAGCAACAGAACTCTTTCATCAACTCAAGGAAACTTACCTTATTTCTCCATGGTTAGAGTTTTGGTTTGGGCTCGGTGTATTTTTCCTCCTGCTTTGGCTCATCATGATACTTTGTTTGGGAAAATTCATTGAAGGGAAATACAGTTCAATGGACACAGCAAGTCAGAAAATCAACTTAGTTCTGAAACCACACAAATCATCTCACGTGAAGAAAAGAGGACTATCATCAGTAAATGTCACAGCTATTCCAATACCCGGCGGGGTATTATGGGACAAGACTGACTATGAAGTATATGACCCGGTCGAGATCTTGAAATATCCTCACCAGTTCAAGGTTTCGTTAAGTGACTTTGTTAAACCAAGTACATTCTCTGATGATTGGGATTTTGAAAGTATAAATAATATGATGTCTGATTTAGTGTTGTCATGAAGATTTACAGAACATGATTATTTACAAGGTTCGTCTAATTATGAACAGATGTACTGCTTCTCACATTACGCTGACCATTACTTACATAAATCTGCACAACCTAGAAATGTTTTTAAATATAACCAATGGGAACATTGTGCTACTCCACCTAAAAGCAGTTCGAAAACATTCTATGAGAAATTCCAGTACTTCTCAGGGTTTAACACAAGTGATGCAGAAACGTTTTATTATAAACTGTTGGATAAAACAGGGTTGAAAACTATGCTGACAAATACTAAATTGATATATTCAGAAGCATTTTATGAAAAAATGATGACATTTGGTTTTGATTTTTGGAAAAATAATATTGAAACAAAAACCATCTGGGTACAAAAGATTGGCAGGTACAAGGCCTAGAAGCATTATTTCGAGCCTGCATGATCCCAGAACAAATAATGTTCTTAAATGACACAATTCACCAAACAACCTGTCTTGGCCTAGCTAAGATCAAAGACCTTAACAAACCGTCTATTCCAAAGCCAATACCTGATAATGCAACAACAGAAGTTGAAATAGACGTATCTAAACTTTTACATCTAAACATAACACATCCTGATTGGAAAAAGTGGTTAATCTGGCCTATTGACATGAATAACTGTCAAGATAGATTCCTGAACAAAACACAGGGGTTAAAAATGACCAGACCAGACCCTAGATACTCCCAGAGACAACATCCAGGGATAGTAACAACATACAGTGTAGGGAAACTGTGCCTTGAATGGCTAGAATCATCCACACTGGCAGAAATTAAGCAACACTCATCTTTACTTAAAGATGGTGCTGATTTGCGCGATTTCTTTATGGGACCACGCAAACAGCGTCAAAAACGTTTCATAGCGGCAAGTATATATGCGGCATACAACGAGGCTTGGAAAGTAACTCCATTTGAAACAGCTGAAAAAATACGAGAAATTGATCGTATTAATTTGGAAAAAACACTTTCTGTTGTGGACAATGGGTTAATGACTCTGTCCTCCAGAATATATTCACTGGGCAGTATTGTATCATCTGCCATCGATATAATAGATAAAGACTTGCTAATGTTACAGCATGGCCAGTTGCAATTGCGTTCTATTGTACAGGTAGGCTGGACGCTGCAAAATCTTCGTTCAGGCTATGTGCCATGGGGTTAAATCAACACAACGTCATTGTTTTCCATCTTTAACCTTACTGATAAACAAATCAGCTTGGCACAGAAAGGAGCAGACTATACAATCCTGAGCATCGAAAAACTTGAGAGACTACCATTGACAATGTCAGAAAGACCTGTCATTGAATGGATAATACACGGGATTTTCACAATTCCGATAACAACTTTCCAATTTAAAAACTGTCTTAAATATATGCCAGTATGAACGATTGGGTAAAGGGTACATTAAGTCAGGATGGAAATTACCATATACACACACATGCTACAGTGACAGCAACAAAAATGTATTTCTTAGTGGTGAAAATTGCAAACATGCACTAAGCGGTATACTTTTGTGCCAGGGTATTAATTTACACGGGGCCTGTGAAGGAACTTCAAACAACCTTTCATGCCACCAACATGTCACGCCTGCAACACAGATAGAGCCTTTCTTTAAGCAACTCTCTAACAGGAGTTACATTCTAATAACGGATCACAGCTGTTGTGGATTGATGCCAGGGAAAGCATATCTCGTAAGCGTAACTTCCATGGTCACTTGCTGTATGCAAGCATTGTTTCCAAACGGCCCTTAAGATTCCGAGACGCCGATTTGGCCTCCTTTGAATGTCTCTTCTATACGAATTGATACTTTAAGCAGAATGAAGTCTGTGCGTTTACAGACAACCGTGCCCATAACGTCATCAAAAGAGACGTATGATCTCCAAGTTGCAAGGACAACATCGGAGATACATGACCTTTTATCAACAAATTGCCCCGTGCATTTCACAGAAATGCTTAGCCAAATTCTAAATATGTCAGATGCCGTAGGTATCTCAGGCGTATTTAAGACGATTTTTTCGGGACTGTTAACACCATTCAAAGCAATCCTAGGAATTATTCCTAATTTTGTCCATTCAGTCTTTGGCGGCATACCCCTAACTTTGGGACTTGTAGCAGGCATTTTATTTTTGACCCTCCTGCTTCGATATGGCAAGCCAAAACACAGACATGGCTCCGGCAAGGATGGAAGAAACGATCCTAGTAGTACGCTACCGGGACCGCATAACCAGAGTCCTTGGATTGGCCAGGCTGAGAGATCTGAACATAACCTGGTTTCTTTCATTCAGACCTATATGGCAGACCTGCATCTTACCTGTGCTTCGATGTATGCTATGCGGCGAAGAATGCGTGTTAGACACATGTCTTGCACTACCATTAGCAGTACCAATGGATATCGATACTTTGCTAAGTCCTGTAATGGCTCATGCATCGTGTTGTCTCCAGCGGCTACCAATCCTGATGACGGCATTCGTTGAGACTCCTGTGCTACGACTAGGTGGCGGGAGTGAAGCGATAAATGAAAGCAACATCACCCAGATACGGCCTTCTGGGAGCATTGCTGATCTAAACATCGATTATAGCAATCATTCTCACACCTGCCAAGTTACAGCATTATCGAACTTGGTCGAACTGTCACCTGAATATGTAGACCTATTCTTTAAGAGCCTGTCTGATATGATGTTCTCCCCTGAACAACTCTAAAACACAAACAAGCAAAACTCTCTGATATCCAAAGTTTTTATATATATTAAAAACAAAAACCAATGAACCAGTAAACTGGAATTACTTCATTCCACTACATTATTATCAAACATAAGTGCAGTGACTGTAGTGAATCCAGTGACAAAAGTGAAATACGCAGTGACACTTATATATAAGGACCTATTGAATCAATACACTTTACAAAAAAGGAAAAGAGAAGGGGAAGGGGGGAAGAGAACCGATTTCCCATCCCCCCTCTGTCTTGATAAAGACCCGCCGCGACCACCAACTGGGGCGCAAACAGGGTCGAAACGTCGACGCTTTTCCTTTTGGCCAAGATAACTCCAGGAATATGGACAATAATTCCTTGTTTTTCCTTGGAACTTTTACTAGGATGAAACTGGCCACAAAACGATAAAAGAACATATCGTGTTACTCTTCCCCCCTTCCCCTTCTCTTTTCCTTTTTTGTAAAGTGTATTGATTCAATAGGTCCTTATATATAAGTGTCACTGCGTATTTCACTTTTGTCACTGGATTCACTACAGTCACTGCACTTATGTTTGATAATAATGTAGTGGAATGAAGTAATTCCAGTTTACTGGTTCATTGGTTTTTGTTTTTAATATATATAAAAACTTTGGATATCAGAGAGTTTTGCTTGTTTGTGTTTTAGAGCTGTCTGCAGCCTAACCCAAAGAGATTGCATAATACCCAACAGAACCACATTTTTTGTCAATCACATATACCCAGGTTCTGAGGGACACAGGGTTACCCCATTTTGTTAAAATACTCCCCTGAACAACAACAATGATTTTTTGGAAAATGCATTCCAGCGCACAGCGTTCCCGTGAACTCTGAATTCGGCCTTGAGTTTTGATCAACAAAAACTACTAAAAAGCGTTTGGAACTCTATTCCCCCGTTCACCATGAAAAAAAAAAAAATTCTTTTTGAATTGAACACTTTTTCAAAATATTTACCTTTTTTTTCTGGCACGAATACCTTTGCTTAAAGTAGAACTATTCATAAAGAACAGAACTTCTATTTTTAGTAAATCTAGAGACAAAATAACTTTACCTCAGCCTCTAGCAACATTTTACAGCAAATGCATTTATATGTGATGAAATAATCTCGCCCTTCTTTTCTGTATAAAGAGATATTTCATGTGTAATTTTTTTGCAAAATTGTTCAACTGATTACATATGCTATAATTTTTGAATGATTTCTATGCTTAAAGACGTACAGTACCTATATTTTCATGTATTTCAAATACGCCATTTCAAATGCAATATGTATTTTGGGGTGGGAAGTATTACACGCGCATCTTATTGCTTTAGTTTTTAGTAATTTGATGGACATAAATTCGTGGAGTGGGTGTCGTGTTCTATCTAGGACCCCGATCAATATTGTGATCTTATGCCCCTATACTGCTATAATCAATCCATACCCCGATAATGCCATAAACGATCAGAGCCATATTTCAGAAACTTGTCTCTGCAGCTCATTACAGTATATGACACAGCAGAAGCCACTATCTTAGATTCCTAGATTACACACCGAGTTCTTTCAACAGATAAAACCCCCAGCAACCTGGGAAAGCCCCACTTGCTATGTCTTGATTAGTAATAGAACTCTAATGAGCACTGTAAGAACGACCGGTTCTTAGTGACATCTTTATTGGCGTCTTATGTCCAAAAACTTACGTCAAACAAGGCACCTTCCAGGTATAAATAATACCAATGTTGCCTTAAGCAAACACAGCGGTGGTGGTGAATATAGGAGCAGAACAGCTGTCCCTTGCAGAGCCCAGCAGATGCGAGAAGCCCACGGACGCTGCCCCTCCTCCTCCTCCTTGACGTGCTGAGAAAGACACTGTCTTTTCTCCTGCCGAGAAAATCCAGCTCCGGCGTTTCCAGCCTACCCTTGCGGGTGAAAGGGATATCGAGTCCTGAGAGGAGATACAAGACCTCCAACATTCTATTCCAGAGGTACAGTGTTGACTAAACCCTTAGAGAGAATTCTTGAAGCAAATCCTTGGCAAAACCAACGTAACTTAAACTGCTACTTACTTACTCCCTTCCATGTATTAGGCTTAGGTCAGGTACACTGGGGTAGGCATAGTTAGAAGCACCAGTTGAGGACGTTAGCTAAATGTATATATGAACGTATATATTTTACTCATTTTAACTATTGTATGGCTAAGAAACCATATCAATGCTTTTACAGTATTATTTCACAATCCTCCTTTTACTGTACGCACTTTTTATAATAATAAGTCTTGCAATTGTGGCAATTCATTTCTCTTGCATGAGAAGAAAGACTGTTCAATAAATAATACCTTTTATTGAAAACGCCTGTCTCTCTATTCTCTGCATCTTGGTGAAAGTAATTCTTGCACAACTGACTGAGTGAAATAGCTGTCTATTGTTTCACACGACTCTAGAGATTGACTCTTATTCTAAGGAGCAAAGTTGTCATGTTTATGCGGTTGTTGGAAAACTGAATCCCTTCTTGTCTGAGCCAGGGGAGCTGATCACTTCCTATTCAGTCAAGAAAGTTTCCAGTGACCTCTGAGCTAGTTGGTACAAACCCAATTAAGTTTAGCATAGTCAGTAGAGACCTGGAAGACCGCACTTCTACGTCTACACTGCTGTTTATATTATTCCAATGCGCAGGGCCTATAGGGAAAATAGGAACTACACTACAGAGCCTACTCTGACATCATGGCTAAGACCTGGAATGAACTCCTGTTCAACATCAGACATTCCCCCACTCTGCATACCTTTAGGAAAAGCCTCAACACCTGGCACTTCGGCTGACATGGAACTGCACAACCTCCCCCCTCCCAGTGCCTTGTGATCTTCATGGGTGGGTAGCCCGCTTCACAAACCCCTGATTGATTGATTGATTGATTGTTTGTTACGCTGCAGGTACATTTGTAAACTTCCCCCAACCTTGACTCATCAGCTGCTTATGAGGGCACCCGTTCCATGCACCCCCCCCTTTCCTGGATTGCCACACACGGCATTGTCGCGCTTCATGTTTCCAATGGCATTTGTATTTTAAAAACAGTAGTGTGTGTAGGCATTTCCAATTTTCAACAGTAGCATGCGTAAATACACTTTTTTGAAGTAGCACCACCATTCTTTAATTTTGCACTGTTCAGCGTGTTCCTTGAAACTGTATGAGCTCTCCCCTCGCCCTCTAAGCACAAACACAGCCTCTTGTTTGAACAGTCAGCAATACTTCCTCACTCCTCCTCCCATAGCCATTCGCTGCTCTGCTCCACCTCCTCCTTCGCTCCCAAGGGTCTCCCCGCTCCACCATGGCCATCACGATGCCGCTGCAAGTGGGCACCAACTAGACGCCTTGATTCCCCCGACCCAATATTTTGACGGCCCAAATCACTGCAAGCACTTTGTAAGTTCTGGAGCATGCGGACACCTGCACGGCTATGAAAGCTACACCCGCCTACACAGGTACCTGCAGGGGCCTACAAGGTACAAGGCTTTGCAGCTGCACCGCGTGTTTGTGTGCAGCTACAGTTGTGAAATAAGAGCGGGACCAGAGGAGGTCTCCCACATGGTCCCGAAGTGTGCTTGTCTTAAGAGCTGGTTCTGGGGTAGAACAGGTTATGGCAGTTTGTAAACGCTCTGTCACTACAGGTAAACATTTGAGAGTGTGTACTTTCTCCATGTGAACTGAAAGGGCCACGAAGGAATGCTTTCACAATCTTCCCAGATCCACATGTCCCTGTCACTAGAGCTAGCACTGAGTGTCAGACTTGTTTTAGACAAAGTTCTCAATGCAGGCAGTGTGCACTCAAAGGGCAAGCAGACAAATTCACTTGACATCCCTGCCCACAGATAGAACTGTCATTTTAGGACTAGTCTGCTTATTTATTTATTTATTTATTTATTTATTTGCAGAGTTTTATATAGCGCTGGCTAGACCCGGAGGTATCAAAGCGCTTTACATGAGGATCACTGAGTTACAGGTAACAAAATGACATCAGTTACAGAAGCCATGTATAAACACAGGAGAAAAACAGGTATTACACAACACTCAAAACTGCGACTCAATCAATCAGAGGTTCATAAAGCACCCTACTTACCCGTGAGGGTCTCAAGGCGCTGGAGGGGGTGGGGGGGGGAAGGTTCAGCTCCGGATCAGTCTAACAGCAAGGACTTGATGCTCTTGCTGAAGGTGTGCAGAGTGGGAGGGTCTGAGGTTGACTGGGAAGTCGTTCAAGGTATTTGCTCTGACGTAGGAGAAGGCTCTTCCGCCTACTCTGGTTCTGCGGATGCTTAAGGACGCTATGTTAACCAAGAGGGTGGGAGCGGAACATAATGTGAAAACAACACTGGAAGTAAGCCGCTAACAAATCCCCTACCACAGAATTAGACCTCCACCCCAGCACTCTTGATTTCACTTTTCACCGACTCTTCTTAAAGCTCTGTTAGCGTGACTGGACTGTTTGAAATCTTTATTTCCCTATACTCTAGTCCACGTCCGCAACCTGCATGTCAATCATGAAGACAAGGTGGCCTGTTTGCTTGACTGGTGATTTGTTTTCTTAGAAATAATCTAAGGAGCTAAATTGGTTCTTTGTGAAGGGCTTGTTGTTAGTGCTTACATTTCACATGCTTTGCTTAACCTTGCATTTCCTATAAGTGTTTTCTATTTCAAGGATGTTGTTACTTTTTTATTTTCATGCAGCCTTTCACTCTTGTCTCCCCTCCCTCATAACCTATTTCCAGGTTATCCAGCGCTACAAAGTCATCCAAATGGCAATAGCGCTATGCAAATAAAATCACTCCACTGCAAATAAAAAGACAAAAGTAAAAAACATTGTCATTTTCAACGCCAAGAGCTCTAACTTTCACAAATGCAAGACTAATTGCATTGCAAATGCTTGTTAATACATATAAGTCACCCCTATGCTAGGTTCGAAACAGCCCATAAGGCAGGGTGCTGTGTATGTGAAAAGTTGGACATGTACTTGTAACTCTTACATGTCCTGGTTGTGAAATACTCTTATATTAGTTTTATCACTACTGCAAGGCTTGCTCCACCCTAAAGATAACATTGGGTTTCTTTATTGCATTTAATAAGTGATAATTTTCAATGGAAGCTGTTGGGAATGTCGAGTTTGGTCTTTAAAGACGTGTTATTTAAAACCCTCTTTAATGGTTAAGTTGGATTTTAATACACATTTCTGAAATTGCCAGTTTTAGAAAGTTGGTACAAAAGGGGGTGGTGATGGACGGAGCATCTGAATCAATCAAACACTCACACCCAGTCAAAAGATCTGGGTTTAATCCATCACCGTTCTTTAGCCCACTCTGCCACCCCAGTTCAGACATGGCTATATGCAAATCAGTCTGACCCTGTGCCTCATGGGAACAGTCTGGCCCGAACGGCCAAGCCATGTCTTCCCTGGACTGGAAACAAGCTTCCGAGGACCGGTTTCTGGCATTCCAGCCGTCTTCAGCCCGGCTTGCTTGAATGCAGTGGCAAAGTGAGCAAGGGACTCACGATTGAACATACCCTGCCACACTTATGGCAGTCAAAAGCGGTACAAAATGGGGTGGTGATGGACCACTCTGCCACCCCAGTGAGCTAAAGAACAGCGATGGATTAAACCCAGATCTTTTGACTGGGTGTGAGTGTTTGATTGATTCAGGTGCTCTGTCCATCACCACCCCCTTTTGTACCAGTTTTAGAAAGTTGTCATTTTTTTGCCCCAACCATTTGGTTTCTGCAGCCTGTATCCTGGGACCTATGACTAGGTTTTGCTGGCAGTTGGTCTTTGTATATTGCTCCCAGACACTGAGACGAAGGGGGAATAAGTGTTGCCAGAATGGGACATCTATGGCTTGAAGGGGGGGCTGTCACCTACTACATTTGCACATCACAAATACTGCCTCAGCACACTCAAAATGGGTTTCACAGTAGTCTTTTGTGCCCCCAGGCAAGCTGAGCCCAGGGCAGGAGGCAGGACATTTCACCCATCTCTGTAGGGGGGAAGGGGGACTCGAGAGGCTTCACCTTCTTCAAAGTGGGCAGCAGGTATAAATAGTGGCCCCTCACACCAAATCCTCAGTACACCTCTTGACCTGTAGAAGGCTCAGAAGGACTGCTGTGCTTCTCTGCTGCAAGAAGGACTGCTGCCCTGCTGCCAGAGTGAGAAGGACTGGACCTGCACTTTGAACCCAGGACCACCAGAATGACTCCAAGGGCTAGTTGGCTGGCCTCCTGATCAGAGCCTCAGAGACCGAAAAATCTCCAAACACCTCGAAACACTGCACTTGGACTCTAGGTGCTGTGAGTACTGCCCCCAAGTGGTGTGACCCCAGTCCTGGACACTTGAAAGTAGGCTTGAAGCTCTACCAGCCAACTGTGGTCTTAGCAGCTCTGCATTGGAACTGCTGCAGCGTGATGCACCCTCAATGCACGACCCCACAGCTCCTCTGAACCGTTTCTGCGTGACGCATCCTTGATGCGGGATCTTGCATCGCAGCCTTACAGTTCGTCGGAGCTGCATGACACATTTTCAATGCGGGACCTCGCAACACTCCGCAACCAGAATTTAAGGTATTTTGATCAGTGGGCATAACATGGCCCCTGTATCGGGCCCGTACTCCATCATGGTCCGCCCGAACTTTGTCCCAGTCTGACACACCAAGTTTACCCTAGTTGGTGCTTTGTAATGTTAAGCTCTATTTTTACCTAAATCTTTAAAATTGCATAGCTCCAGTTCTGTCTAATTGGATTTTTGTCATTTTGGTGTCAAATAATTTATAAAGGATGCTCTAGTTTTATAGGTTGGTGTGGGTTTTTTCTTGTGTTATGTTTTCATGTTATCACTATTTGTGTGCTGCATAAATACTTCACGCATTGCCTCTAAGTTAAGCATGACTGTTTTTGTGCCAAACCACCAAAGGAATAAGCACCAGTTAATTTGGCGTTTGCTTGTGTTTCACCCGGACAAAAATTGTGGTTACTACTCAAGTAATGCCCTCCTTTCTCCCTTCTCTTTCCTCACCAATGCTACGTTTCACATCCTCTCTTCCTTTCTTTCCCTCTTTTGTTTCTCTTCTTTTCTCTTGCCTCTTCATCTGTATCAGTCAACAGTGCCCCTCCTCTCTCTTTGCTTCATCCTGACTGGGTCTGGTTTCTTAGTGGCCTAACGCGTCCACTGAAGGGGCCTGTGTTTGACCTCATGGTCACAGGTTAAAATCCCGGCAGATCCAATCCGCCTTTCATCCTTATGAGGTTGATAAAATGAGCATCTTTGAGTTGGCTAACAATAAACATCTGTTATTCAGCGCCAAAATACCCTTGGGGGAACGTGCTTACAAATACTCATGTTATGTCCATCCTTGCCCTATGTCTTCTGCATCCTCTTCTCTACCGCCTCTTATCACCCGACTCTTCTAGTTTCTTTCCTCCTCTCCTCATCGTCCCCTTTCATTCCTCCTTATTCTCTCCACTCTGTACTTGCCACCTTTCTTACTCTTCTCTCATTTGCTATCTCCACCCTTCCTACCCTTTCTCCTTCCTCTTCTCCCTTTGCCTTTCGTTCATTCTTTTCTCTCTTCTTAAACGTTCCTTCTCTTCCTCCTCTGCGCTGTTCTTGATTCTCTCAGCTTCATCCGACCGTGACCAATATTCCCATATTCCTTCTCTATTCCCCTCACCTTTCCCTTCATTCCCTCTGCATAGTTTAGCATGATTCACTGCTCCCCTTAAGTTTCTCTCCCTCCTTTCACCAACCCCTCCTTTACTCACTTTGTGTTTCCTTTTTTTCCCGGTTTCTGTTTTTCTTACCTTTTCTTCTCTCCTTCCTCTTCCTCATTGCGTTCGCCTTTGTCCGCTCCTTCTGCTCGCCCCCCCCCCCCCCCCGCTCACCTTCCTTTCCTTTCTCTTCTCTCTCCTTCTCCTCTGCCCTTGCCTTTTCTCCTTCTCCCCCTTCCCTCTGACTACGTGCTGCCTCGGAGGTGCAGCCGAGGTACTGCAGAGCTGCGGTGCTGCGGCACTTTAACTTACCACCAGAGCGCAAGGTCACTCGGTTCCACTACCTCGAGCATCTGGCGCGTGCTGCAGTCAGCTGACGTGTAGGGGTGAAGGTAGTTATTTAGGTTCCGGTGCCAATTAACTTCCCTCTCTCACCCCCAAACTCCCTTTGCACCATTGAATCTCTCGCTTAACTGTGCGCCCTTCTTGCTTTCTTTTTAATGCTGATTTATGGACGCCCCACGTGCAATTTCACAGTAGCAGGTTCATTAACCCTCTATGCTACCCTCCATTGTGGCCTGCACGCTCAGCAGAGGCATATCCCCCTTACCGAGTTAAATTAGGTTATAACTCCTTATCTTAATCTACAATTTGCACATTTTTCTGTGGCATGTGCACTGGCGGCCCTCAAAATGTCGATTTGGTGGCACACCGAGCCTGGGATGGCACAGCGACTGGGGCATGTGCCCTCCAGACCGTGTTGTAGAGGTTGGTACTTGCCTGCCAGTCTAAAACATAGGGCCTGATTTCAGTGGTCGAAGTGGGGAAAAAAAAGTAGGGGAACTGTGAGCGGAGAATCGGGGGCGGGAATAAACAGAGGATTGGATCAGTGGGCGGAGTCGGAGGTGTGGCTAGAAATAGCAAAACATACCAATTTTTTGTACGTTTGGCATTTCACTGACCAGTTACAGCTTGTAACGTTATTTATTTATTTTTAAATCGATAAACATGTTTATTTGAGGTTTAACCCGTTAACCGCATGCGCGCTAGCGCAATTCCGCTCCTGTGCTGAGTTTTTTAAAACCGCACTTTACGTGACAAGCTGGGCTCGTCATCAGCGTGCGAGGAGGCTACGCCATGACGAGCCCAGCTCGTCATGAGCGTGGAAGGGGTTAAGCGCGCCGCAAATTCCGCTCCAGTGCGGACGTTTGATTGCGCTAACGGGATCCGGACGTCCAACGGTCGTGCGCAGCACTAGCGAGGTAGTGCACGCGACGACCGTTGGACGTTCGCAGCACTGAAGGGGTTAACATATAAGTTGTTTACATTTAATTCATTTACAATGTGGGGCATGTTTCCAATCACAGAAAATTACAAATACGATTATAAGTGGAATCATTGTTTCCTAGTCTTCTTATTTAACGTAACCAGGTTCGGGTCTGGCAGGAGTCTCAAGCATCCTTTGATTCTGGGCAAATCACTTAATCTCCTTTTGCCTAAAAAAGCAACAATTTGCAATGCAATAGGCCTCACATTACTGAAAGTTTGAGCTTTTGGTGTTGCATTATTATTTGCAACGCCAATAGGTCAAACTTTCAGTAATGCGAGACCTACTGCATTCCAAATGCTTGTTTTAATAGACCGCATCCCTAAACACAGACAAGATACACATTAAAAAAAATAACAAAAAAACAGCAGATAAGCCATTCGACATTTTCCGGTTTTAGAAATAAAATACATCAGGTATTTTATTTTCCCAACTTACTTGATGTTTGTGGAGTTCAGAAGCAGTCTAGGCTCCTTTTGCAGGCCCCGTACAGAAAAAAGAGCAGAGCTGTAAAGGAGGGGCCGGGGACCTTTGGGCAGGCACAGAGAACAATTTCCAGAAGTGGCTGGTGGGGCTGGGTCTTCTACAGCAGCCGCTGTCCCCCTATTTTCAGTTCTGGCTTGGTGGAGAGCAAATGTACAGCAAGTCACAAAGTCCTCAGTGAAGCCCTGCCTGGCTTTAGCAGCGCGCATTTGCTACACTCACCATGCGAGGGCCTTTTGGAATCGATACGGTTTGAGAAGGGAACTTTAGGCAACGCCCTTCTTTTTAATTGGCTTGCGTCAGCGTTTATGTTAAACGCTTGTGCGTGATTGGCAATCAGGCTTTTGGGTTACCGCCGTGTCCACTTTAAGGACGGCCCATTTGAACAGCTGACACCATATTTGTTCCCGTGACTTGGGAGGGTTCGGTGTGAATGTTGATGTCACAGCCCTGCACGTGGAGTGCACTATCAAAAATGGAGAAAGTATGTGCCTGTCATAAACCTGCAGAATAGGCAATTATCCAAGCCGGTCTTGCATGGGTGTGTTCTATTTCTCTCTATACTACCTTGATCTTATTCTGCTTGCTTTGACCCAGAAGCTACACTTTCCTAAAAAAGTTCTCACCACCATCATGAGAATATGGGATGCGCTGGGTGCTAAAGCTGTTTGCCCTGCAGTATGTCACGCACAGCATATAAATTCTTCAACTTGCGTTATCACGCCAGCTTCACGATACGATAGTTCTGCAGCAATATCAGTCAATCAATCAGGAGTTTGTTAAAGCGCAACTACTCACCCGTAAGGGTCTCAAGGCACTAGGAGTGGGGGGGGAGGTGGGGGAGGAAGGTTCCATTCCATCAAGGAGGGGGTCAGTCGAAGAGCCAGGTTTTGAGGTTTCTTGCGAAGATGGGGAGCGATGTTGTCTGTCTGAGGTGGAGCGGCCAGCAGCGGTGCGTCCATTGGGGCGTAGGGGCGTAGCCCCACTAAGCCCTGGACGCACCGTGGCACTGCTAAACTTAATAAATATAGCTGCTCAAATTCAGTAAAACGCAGCGCGGGAGTGAGAGAGACACGGATCATTTTGTCAATGCCTGCCGGAGTGGGCAGGGGGCGTGGGGGTGGAGGGGGCGGGGCTGCTGGCCTGCTGCAGCTGCTTGAGTGACAGTCTGCAGCAGGCCAGCACTGTACCTACGCATGATACTGCCGGGCTGAGACTTGCCCGCGCATGCGCTGATGCCCTTAGGCATAGAGAAGGGGCCGGGGGTGAGGCTTCAGCTGGGCCAGGTTCTAAAGGCTGCCCAGGGCGAGCAGTCCATGTGCCATCCTAACCAATCCTGGCGCAGAATGTTGTGCCAGGATTGGCTGCCACCACGCAACGACCATTATTGGATGCCGTCCGTCCAGTCATTTTCATTGCCAGCACGTGGGCCCGGGTCTCGGTTTCCCCTCACTTGACTTCTCTACTTCTCGTCTACGGTCCTTCCGGCGGGGAGACAGGAGGCACTTTGCAGCCGACAATGAAACCTTGGCGGCTAATTGCAGCCGTGGGAGATGCCTTTCAGGTAAGTCAGGATAAGGAAGCTTTAAGCCTTTAAACATTGTAATGGAGGGTTGGGTGTAGGCGCGAGTGATGCAAAGTACATGCACACCCTGTCACTGCATTTCAATCATAACCAGAACAATATGGAGCGTGCAGTGTCTGAGGGTATTAGAGTAGACCAACAATAACATGATGCCGTGTTTGGTATGTTGTAGTGCGATGCATCCATTTCGAGGACAAGTGCATGTTTGCCTCAGTGACGTCAGTGCGGGCCAGGGCTGTCTGTCTTCTCTTCCATAGCCTCGTGTTTTCCAGGGCGCGTGAGTAGTATAGTAGTTTGTTCGTCCCAGACCGGAGTTATCTCATCCTCGGCTCGTACATTCCTCTTAGTCGTTTCCCTTGGAATGTTCTGCTTTACTCGATTCCCAGCAGAGAACATCTGGGTCTGTACTGCTTGAGTTGTGTGCGCTAGTTGAGATGTGAAGTGCTTGGTTCAGAGGCTCTTGCATTGCAGTAGCAGTGACGCTATGTTCAGTGTTTAAAATATGTGGTGCAATCTTTGAGACCCTTTCTGCACTGACTGTGCGCTCATTAGTGCTCCACTCGGATGCTCTTCGCACTAATTGAGGTGTTAAAGCGCATTGCAGAGATCAACTGTTCAGTGGCTTGTGCGTCGGTTGAGGAGCCCTGAACAATAGTCGAGATATGGCTCGAACAGGCTAAAAAGCCGCCTAAAATGACTGAGATGTTCTGTGCAGTAGCAGAGAGGTCACGTGCACTGAGATTGTGATTCCGCATAGCCTGGTGTGCTCTGTGCTCCGGCCGAGATGATGCTTTGTGATCCGGATTGTGTGTGTCTCTGACGGACTTCCAAGCCAGATACATGCTTCCTTTGGCCAGCACTAATGCTGTGTCTATAAACTTATGGCAGACTCTTATTTCTTGGGCGTGGTATTAAGTCCAGTAAGGAGGCTTCAGGATCTATCAACTCCTTTCTGTCCATTCCTTCGGAAAGTACCTCTTGACCTTTCCCCAACATTCTGCTATTATTGGGCATTAGCAGAGAATATATTGGAAAGACTCCTTTTTGAGGCAGCATTAGAACAGGAGGCCCCGGGGCCCGAGGTCTGGTACATCTTGATTATTTTTCATGGGGTGAGTTGTGCTCTGTGTAGATAGTTAAATTGAATTAACTTCAAGAGTGCGTTCTCTACAATTTTTGTTGTGTAGCTTTGTTCAGTTGCCTGCCGTCATCGCTTATTATTAAATAACATTTGATCATATTCGGCAGAGTTTTGTTCAATAATGTAACTGCTCTTCTTCGTTATTGTTTAAAACCATAGATCATGTTGTAAAATAGGCTAGTAGTTGTAGTGCTAGTTGCTGTGTTTTTTGCTGCAAATAATATGTGCAGATTAACTGTGATTTGTTAACTATGGACGCTTTTGTAACCCCGTTTTTGCTCCCCGAGAAAGCAAAAACGGGGCACACAGAGGGGAAAAAACAGTGTCACAGAGGGCAAAAACGGGGCACAACAGAGGGGAAAAACGAGTGCCAAAGAAAGCAAAAGCAGGGCACAAAGGAGTGGGAAAACAGTGGCACAGAGGGCAAAAATGGGGCACAACAGAGGGGAAAAACGAGTGGCACAGGGAGCAAAAACGGGGCACAAAGGAGGGGGAAAAACAGTGGCAAAGAGGGCAAAAATGGGGCACAACAGAGGGGAAAAACAAGTGGCCATGTGTTTGGCGTGGATTGGTAACTATACACACCTCTGTAGCAGTGTCCAATTTGGACAAAAAATAGGCCCGGACACCAAATTAAATATGCCCCCCCATCAGATAGCTAAACAAGTGGCCCACATTTGCAAATCAGGACTGGTTTAACTTTGTAAAGACATTAAGTATAGGTGTTTTGCAAGGTGTCGGAGACTATCCATCTGTGCTTGCTGCAGCCATCGTTTGTGGTAATATCAGAGAAATCAACTGTAAAAACAGACCTACCACACCGTAAAATAGGTCCACGAACAATCCCAAAAATAAATTACCTATATGCTGACCTGTCGCACCAGCCCTTCATGTACAGCCAGATTGTCCTACAGGCCAGTGCGACCCTGTTGTGTAATATAGGTCAGGAGGTGCAGTGCTGATTGTGCTTAATGGAGTTTTGGTTGCAAGTAATGTTGAGTCCGGCAGTGACAGGGATGCTGGGATAGGGGACCGGAGGCAGGGAGGAATTGATATTTTTGGCGCCTGTTATTGTGTGCCTGCCTCATGAGCTGCCCAGCATTAACGCAGACAGCTCCGTGTTTGTGAAGGGCTTCCGGCTGTGTGATTGGAATAGGGATTGAGCGACTGATGGAGTAATCACCAAAAAGAAATGTTGTCTGCCTCCTGCCGGCACCCTGCTTGAGAAAGGCACATGGTATGTACGCATGAGGGGGCTCGCTGGGGGGAGAGGTCTTGTGTTTTTGAAGTACAAACACCCCCACCCACCCCACAGCCTTAGAGTATGTACTTTCAACTCTTCGGATGCGCATCCATACTGTGCAAACAGACATTTGATTTCTTGAGGAAGAATTAAATTAGAGGGCATTACACTGACGATGCCTGTTATCTGTAATACGGTAACCATAGCAATAATGTAGATACCCATGCATCTGCCTATATTCCTTCACTTGGTAAAACATGTATATACTTTGACATGATGTGGTACATTTGTTTTTGTCTGACTGCAAAACGCTGATACCGAAAATGGAAACTGCAGCTTGCACATTGTGTGGGAAAGCTCTAAAAAAGGGTGTTCAACCAAAGTTTTGTGAGAACATAATTTCTATATGGTTTGAGCACATCTACTTATTTGGGTAAACACCAAAGCTAAAAATAAGCGAGGCATTTTAATATGAGCTCTTACACGTAATATTGTTGTTGTAATTACACTCTGCCCGAATGTACCTATTTTATTGGCCAGTTTTATTTCACTGCCATACATATTGATGATGAGTGTATTTTTTCATGTTGCAGATCACTTGGTGGTTTGCAGTGTGATATTGCCGTGTCCAATAGATGTTTGCTTGGGTTAATTAAATGACTAACTTTCCCGAGTTGAATATCCCAGAGTATGCCCCCAAAAAGTTTAAATTTAGTTGCCAAACTATTTCCATTGATGTGCTGAATTTCTTAGGCAGGACCCGCACAGCGCAGTGTTAATGTGTTCACAGTTTCTCCTTTGCTGACTAGGCATTTCAAACAAATGTGAGTAGGCAGTGTGCACGTTAAGGAATTGAAACTGTTCTCCTTTACTGTTTGGCAAACATTATACAACGTTATTCAAGCCTAAATAGGTCGATTGACCGTGTGAATTTTTTGTGTGGATCTCTTGCTCCTCCCAAAAACATATGCACAATATTTGCACTTCCAGAGGTGCACTTGGAGCACAAATGTGTGATATCTCGCTCATGTGGGGACAGCAGTCGGCGCTATTCGAGCCCCTCCGGCTAACAGTGCCTCAGAACCAACTCCCCCTGATGTACACTTATCTATGCCAGCTGTGCTCTAAGAGTGATTGTCAGTGCCTGACGCATCTCTAGTTCTAGAAGTTACCATGAAATGGCCCCAAGTTGACAGGACTATGATAGGCAAACTACTTAAGGCATCTACTATGGCAGTGACATTGATAATCACTTATTAATATACTTTGTCCACAAATAATGAAATCAGGTCAGTGACTTCAGGAGCGAGTGGGCCTGTGCCTGTATACTTGCAGGTCACAGGTTCAAGTTGCAGCAGATCATCCTTTCAAAGTAGACGGTTTAAGTAAAAGCGTTCTAAGTAGTATGTAGTGTTTACATTTCCTTTAACCCCTTCCATGCTGATGACGAACCCCAGCCGTCATGCACTACAGTGCTCGTGTGCTGATGACGGCTGGGGTTCGTCATGGCCCGCCCCTGTTCATTTGTTTACAGCACAGGGGCGGAAACGGGCCAGCAGTGAAGGGGTTAAATTAAGTTCTCAGAACCCCGATATCACTGAAAACAACGAATTGGTTTATTTTGTAGAAATATACCTGGAAGTTTGAATACAGTATATCGGATTATTAAATGTTTTAGGGCTTTTGCCTACAGCAAACATAATGTACTCAAGGTAATTACAATATCGGTGATTACTGCCTGCAGTTCTACAACCTACTCCTGCTGCTTTGTCAACAGAGCAAAGCAGAACATTATTTCAGAAAATGAAGTAAGATCTTTCCCAAAATGAAGGTAGCCTACCTGGTTTCCCCCTTTCTCTGCTTTGTGTGATCAATTGCACCTTTTTCCATTAAAACAGCTACTTCTTAGTACCTCGTGCAAACAGGTTGTATTTTTGTAAAAATAATTATACAGGTTAAAATATCCTGGCTAGCTGGTGTGGGTGCTTGTGCAGGTGATCATGGGAAATTCCTTTTCTATTTTATGTACTTTAAAGTATTATTAGGGTTTGGTGTTCCATAAGGACGCACTAGATCGTGATTTTTGATTCGTGGAAGCTCCTCCAGTGTCATTGGAGTGTTTTTTTGACTTTTCCAAAGACAACTACGAGAGTCCCCCTCCTCATTGGAAGTTGATTGTTTACCGAAGGTTTAGCTTATCCAAATTCTCTGCCATCATGCTCTGACATCATACATGGGTTTGAACAAGTTCTGGAAGGTTCTGAGCAGCATTCCTGTTCATTTCAGGTACATCATGGAGCTAAATACCAGTGTCCAATAGAGGGTTTTGGAGTTATCTAGCATTTCTAACTATTAGCTACATTTATATACAATTACACATAAAAATGTGTATACAGAAACATAACAGATGCAGTTGAAATTGTTATCCTGGATTTCACCAGGGTTACAAATTGCCTTAACGTCTCTACTTTGGAGACCCGGAAATGGTTTGTCTCTTAAGTGTAAGAATGGTGTTTAATTCAGTGAACCAGGCCTTTCATTGAGATATGTACCAAATAATGTGCCATATGGACTGAATCATTGGTGGTATGAGGTGTGAAGCAGGAGGAATACTAATGCCCAAGCAGTCATTGCACACTTCTCAGAGGTGCAGCGAGTCAACCAAAAACACATCACAAAAAGGTGTGTCCAATAACCCACTGATTCAAACCTTTGCTACTAGAGGTACAAGGATCTTAACAGTGGCAACGTGTACTATCCAACTGCTGCCCTGTCTGATGTGCTGTTCCAAACATCACTTTTAATCTGGTAATATCACCTTCGAAAGGATGCGCTCTAACTAGATGTAAAACATGACCTGCCACTATTGAACAGGAACCGGATGGAATCCACACTTTAAAAACAAGTCTGATTATTAAATACAGGAGCCTTCACTGTTAATTCCACTGTTCGATTCAGCTTTAGGCATGTCCATGTGTATTTCTGGCAAAAAGACATGCAATATTATGCCGTTTTTGAATTATACAAGGAAAAGGCTTGATAAATGCAGTCCGGATGCAGTTTGAGGTTGGCTTCCTTTGACAATACAGGAAGAGCAATTCTTTTAACGTTAACTTTTCTCGTCCTAACAACTAATATTATTGTGTATAAGAGAAGGCGAAGAATACAACGGTGGCACTCATTAAAGGTGTGTAATGAAGAGTTGTTTTGCTTACAGGAACTGTAAATCAGATTAAACTTTGTTATTATCCACTTGCCTATTTTTACTAAGTGGGCAATAAATGATCACATTTAAAACTGCGCACATTAGGTGGTTACTGGGCACTATATGTGGTGGTCACTGCTAAGGACGGCAGGACAGCACTGTTCAGGACAGCATTTGTTTTAGCACTTTGTGAAAGCTGATAATCTAAATCATTGCGACTGACATGCCTTTATTTAATTGCCTCAAGCTGTGCATGGTGCGAGTGTGAGCCACACTGTTAAAACATGGTATTTCAAGCTGGTATTTATTTAAAGTCTTATAATCTGAATTCAGCACCTGAGCATAATAGGACGGAATGTATGAAGGTCTGTGGTTATACTGAATAAGCAGCTACCTATGTTATGCCATCTATTAATGTAATAATTGCACTTTCACAATTGCTTTATTAACCTTCCTACTTTCTCAAATTTGCTTGAAAATGCTCGATTTTTCTTCTTTTTTCTCAAAATTTTCTTGGGGGTAGTTATCCCCCCAAACCCCCCTTTTGGGGTTCGGGCACGCTCGCTTCGCTCGCTCGCTACGGTGCTGTATGCAAATCACTTGCCGCCCCACCACTTTCAAATGTCACCCACCGCCCCTGGGAGCGGCCATGCTTTGGCAGCGAGGAAGGAGAAGGAGCAGCCTCCCGATCTGGTCTTTCTGGTGCGGGGAACCTCGGCGTAGGAGAGCTGGGTTGATCGTAGGGTCCTTTGGGGTGCGTGGAATTTGAGCCGGCTGTTCAGGTATGCTGGTCCTGTGCAGTGGAGGGCCTTGTGTGCGTGGGTGAGCATCTTAAAGGTGATTCTCGCCTCGACGGGGAGCCAGTGGAGTGTGCGCAGGTGCTGGGAGATGTGGCAGTGTTTTGGCAGGTTGAGGACCAGTCTTGCGGCGGCGTTCTGGATGTTCTGTAGCTTGCGGATGAGGTTTTTGTTTATTCCGGCGTAGGGTGCATTGCCGTAGTCGAGTCTGCTGGTGACCATGGCGTGAGTGACTGTCTTTCGGTGTTTGAGGGGGATCCATTTGAAGGTCTTACGAAGGAGGCGGAGGGTGTGGAAGCAGGAAGATGAAACAGAGTTGATCTGGCGGTCCATTTTGAGCTCGGAGTCCAGGATGATTCCCAGGTTGCGTGCGTGGTCTGTGGGGGTTGGCGGGTTTCTGAGGGCGGGGGGCCACCAGGTGTCGCTCCAGGCGTCGGGTTTGGGCCCATGATGAGTACTTCTGTTTTGTTGGTGTTTAGTTGTAGGCAGCTGTTTTTCATCCATTTGGCGACGGCTTCCATGCCTTCTCGAAAGTTGCGTCTGGCAGTGTTGGGCTCGTTGGATAGGGAGAGGATGAGCTGGGTGTCGTCTGCGTATGACACGATGTTGAGTCCGTAGGTTCTGACGATGAGGGCAAGTGGAGCCATGTAGACGTTGAAGAGCGTCGGGCTGAGGGAGGAGCCCTGGGGGACTCCGCAGGTGGTAGGTGTGGGGTCTGAGAGGAAAGGGGGGAGTCTGACCCGTGGCGTCCTACCAGAGAGGAAGGAGCAGATCCAGTCGAAGGCCTTGTCCTGGATTCCTGCGTCGTAGAGTCTGCGTATTAGGGTGCGGTGGGAGACTGTGTCGAATGCCGCTGATAGGTCTAGGAGGATGAGGGCTACTGTTTCTCCTTTGTCCAGTAGGGTGCGGATGTCGTCTGTTGCGGCGAGGAGGGCGGTTTCCGTACTGTGGTTTTTTCTGAAGCCGGATTGGGAGGAGTCGAAGATGTTGTGTTCTTCAATGAATGTGGCGAGTTGGCTGTTGATGGCCTTCTCGATGACTTTCGCTGGGAAAGGGAGCAGGGAGATGGGTCTGTAGTTTTTGAGGTCGGTGGGGTCCGCTGAGGGTTTCTTCAGGAGGGGGTTGACCTCGGTGTGTTTCCACTCGGCGTGTTTCCAGTCGTCGGGGAACGAGGCGGTCGCCAGGGAGCGGTTGATGGTGTGGCAGAGCATGGGTGCGATGGTGTCAGCGGCTCTGTTGAAGATGTGGTGGGGGCAGGGGTCCGTGGGGGCCCCTGAGTGGATTGACTTCATTGTCTTCAGTGTGTCTTTGGTGGTGAGGGCTGTCCAGTCATCAATCGCTGGTTTCCGGGTGTCGGGGGTGGTTGGTGAGGGTTCAGTGTGTTGGTTGTCTTCGTCGAAGTTGTCGTAGAGGCTCTTGATTTTGTGGTGGAAAAAGGTGCTGAGTTTGTCGCAGAGGTCTTGTGAGGGAGGGATGTCGGTAGACTCGCTGGTGGATTGGACGAACTCCTTGATGATGCTGAAGAGTTCCTTGCTGTTGTGTGCGTGGGTGGAGATTCTGTCTTCAATCGCTTTTTTCCTCGTTTCTCTCACAACTCACCCTTCACTCCCAGGTTAGCTCTGTGGTATCTTCCTCCTTTCTCTCCCTGCGCACTATTCGCAGAGTGTCCCGCTTCTTCACCTTTCCCGCCCTCAAGCTTATAATTCTGGCCATGGTGGTGTCCCGCCTGGATTACGGCAATGCTTTATATGCCGGCATTCCCGCTTACAGCTTGCGGCGTCTACAACAGATTCAGAATCAGGCGGCCCGCCTGGCCTTTAAACTTCCTAAATTCCACCATTCTACCCCTCTCTTGAAATCTTTACACTGGCTCCCTGTGCGTGCCAGGGTCCAATTCAAGCTTGCAACTATGACCTTTCTGGCCCGACTTGGCTTGGCTCCGGCCTTTATCTCGTCAGAGATTACTCCATACGTTCCCACTCGGGCACTCCGCTCGTCTTCTCAATCCCTCCTCACAGTTCCCCGTTTCCGGAGAAAGAAGTGGGGAGGATCTAAATTCGCCACCCTTGCCCCGACCCTTTGGAATTCCCTCCCCCTTGAACTCCGTACCATTACACAGTACCCCCTATTCCGTAGGCACCTAAAGACTTACCTGTTCAAGAAGTCTTTCGATTAATTTCCCCCCCCCCCCCTCCCCGCCTATTAGCTTTGGATCCAGTTAGAGTTAGCGCCAAGAAACCGCTGGTATACGTGCGCTCTAGAAATAATTTTAAATCAAATCAAAATCAAATCTGATGAGTTGATGGTGAGCGTTGGTGGCGGCTCTGAAGTTGTTGTGTGCTTCTTTGGATTTGGTGTTTCTCCAGGCCTTTTCGAGGCGGCAGCATGTGCGCCTGGACTCTCGAAGTTCGGTGGTAAACCATCTGGCTTTCTTGGCATGGGTATTGGTATTTTTCTTGAGGGGGGCTATGGTGTTGGTGCTGTCCGAGATCCATCTATGCAGGGTTCGTGCTGCGGTGTTGGGGTCGTCGTTTTCCGCGATGGTTGGGGTGGAGTTGTTGAGTGAGGAGATGAGCTGGTCGTTGGTGATTTTGGTCCAGTTTCTTTGTGGAAGCAGGTGCTGGTGTCTGTGGATGGTGGGTGTTCTGAAGCAATAGACGTTCGATAGCTCGGCGATCCATCTTGGTTGGGTTGCATATGCGCCTTTGGGTTTCAATTCAAACTGCCTGAAAGACTGGCTGCCAATCAATATATGAGCCTGTTGAGCAGTGGAAGGGAGAGAGATACAGCAGGTCGGGACACCTACAGGTAAACCAGCAGGACTAGTGCACCGTGCCCCTGCAACTTGGTCATTAGAAAGGTTAGAATTGTGCTGGGAATTGGTCGCCGTACACCTATTTCTGAGTTCTTTTCAGCTTGGGTAAATATGAGCTTCTCCTTATCGCTGTACAGAGGTTCATTAATTAGGTCGTTAGAGAAAATGTGCTGTTCAAACAGAGGAATTGCGGTGGCAAGTGTGGTGATATTTCTGAAGTAGCCTTTCTCTTCAGTAAAGGGATCAGTGGACTCATTAAGCTAAGCATGGGTCGTTGTTGGAGAAGAAGCATTGACTGCATTAGATCTGCGACCACGGAGCTTCTAGACTGACCCGACACCCAACCTATCCATCTATAGTCATAACAACTACTATGATATCCCCAGGTATTGCAGCCTGTGCAGCACCGCCTTATACATTTGAGTGGGAGGATATGGGTAATGTAGGATGGAGTCAGTGACAGCCTCTGGGCTGTATGTGCAAATGCTAATATTTACATATTTAACCATCCAAAAAATTAACAAATAGAGGAGAAACGTTGTAACACAACAAGCAGATCGTATTTTATGATATTGGAGGGTTACACAGAATCCGCCCATGAGATGCTTGTTTTGATTGGGATATAGTACTTTATAGAGTTTATGAAATGTAATCTGTGTATCGTTAGAGAAAAAGCAAAAGACGGTTCATTGTCTGCAAATACTTAACTATAGAGAGTTTGACTATGATGCTTTACACAAAAAAAATCTGCAGTTGAACCGTGCAACTGTGTGCACTTCATAGAGTCCTATGCTCTTTATCATCGTTTAATACTCTGTTACACATCGTCAGTAATAGATTGGGATAAAAATATATATACAAAACTGTGCATTTTGGGCATAATGCTGCATTTCTTAAGGAGTTGAGATTAATGTATGTGTTTAAAAAAGCACACTTGCATGACTGACTACAGGTGAGGCATAGCATCCGATATCTTTGTCCACTAATGCAAGAAGAACCATTGATGGACAGAATGCAGAATAATATCATACATTCACCCGAGTATAGAGATCTGGGCCTAAATCCATAGTTTTTTTGCTTACCATGCCATTCCAGTTTGGACCCAGCCATATGCAAATCAGTCTTGACCCTGCGCCCAATGGGAAGTGTCCAGCCCGAATTGCCAGGCCAGGTCCTCCCTGGACTGGAAACAAGCATCCTAGGACCGGTTTTGGGGTTTTACCCCTTTTCAGCCAGGATAGCCTGATTCCCTTTGGTATCGCTTTGTTTTCCCTAAGTTAGCAGGGTACGCCCAGACATGGGTCCCTTGCTCACTTTGCCACTGGATTCAAGCTAGCCTGGCTGATGACGGCTGATTAGCCAGAAACCGGTCCCAGGATGCTTGTTTCCGGTCCAGGGAAGACATGGCTTGGCAGTTCGGGCTGATTTGCATATGCCATGTCTGAACTGGGGTGGTGGGGTGAGCTAAAGAATGATGATGGATTAAACCCAGATCAGTTGACTGGGGGTGAGTGTTTGATTTGCTCAAACGCTCTGTCCATCATCCCCTTTGGTATCATCTTTGTCCATAAGACCGTTCAAAACCTGCCTTGGACCTTAGTTAGTACATATTTTCATTATAGTTAAGCTCAGTATTTTTGCATATATTGATTGAGCTTTGCATTATTGAGGGGCAGTTTTGATACATGTCAACATTTGTGGTTACACTACCTGATCCAGACCCGCTTGATCAAGGACCTTTACCTCTGCTACTCCCTTATATTGGATTAAGGCCACTAGCATTTTATACCCTTTTGTGGAAAAGTGAAAAAATTAGACATATTTATGACCCGGTGATACCAGCTATTTGGCAATTATCTGTACGTTCAACTATGGTTTTTGGCTTGCAAAACGATGACAAAATTAAGAGTTTTATTTGCTCAAGTGGAATCTTTCCTAGGGTGTACGGTGAATCAAGCCTGTGCCCAGGGGCGGATTGGCAAGGCGGGCATTCGGGAATGGGCTGAAGGGCCGGTGCCTCAGTGCCCTCTGTGGGCCGTTTTTTTTCTCCCCTGTCCCAGTCCACAGAGTGTGGACTAGGAAAGGGAAAAAAAAAAACGGCCCACAGAGTGCACGGAGACAGAGACTGAGAAAATGAAAGCAGCCTCGCTGTGCGGCCAGACAGCGATTGTCAGCTGTGGGCTCTCCTTCACCCCTACCCTGCCAAGCAATCAAGCTGAGGCTGGGCTGGGGAGGGGTGATTGTTTGCAATAATCGGCCTCCATGGGGGCCAGGTGTTTCTCAGGCCTTTGAGCCATTTGCACCTCGGCCCCCTGGCGCCCATGCAGCCCAGAAACGGTGTTAGTCTTAACAGCTCGCCCACAGCCCTTCACATTCAGGGCATAGTGGGCGAGGAAGAATGGATCTTGCTGTGGGGGCCTGGTGATGTTTGGAATTTTTTTTATTTATTTATTTATTTATGCGATTTTATGTAGCGCA
Organism: Lissotriton vulgaris; assembly: GCF_964263255.1. Lineage (NCBI taxonomy): Eukaryota > Metazoa > Chordata > Amphibia > Caudata > Salamandridae > Lissotriton > Lissotriton vulgaris. The sequence goes on from NC_141689.1 coordinate 163,897,982, forward strand.
GACTTTACCCGAAGGTGTCAGAGCGCTTCACACTAGGAACAGCAATAATACATGAGGAGAAAATTATAAGTGGACAAATCACAAAAGCAAACGTTAAGTTACATGAATCAAAAGTGACAATAGTGAGCAACCAAAATACAAGAGGAGCAAACGATACATTACAGGAGGAAAAAGAGATATGTGTGTAGGTTACAAAAGCGTACAAAAAACAAGTAGAGGTATAATACTGCAATTAATGGCAGACACTCCAGCACAAGAACAAACGTTACGTAGGCAATGGTGGCACTTGTGCAAGTATCTAAAGCAAACAAAAGCGAGAGGTAGCAAACAGTGTGTTACAAGAGAAAAGTGACGTGTGCAAGTTACAAAAGGGTACCATACACAGGTACAAGGGTAATACTACAGTAAATGGTAAACACTCAAACTGCCAGAACACACTGGGAAGGCACTTCCCATGCACCAGCTTCACCTCAGCCTCCCCCCTGACTACCTGGCTACCTTGGATGACCCAGAAAGCTGTGTTTTGTGCTCCCCTGCCAGGACATTTTCCCAAGGCCTGGAGGGTTGATTAATTTACTAATTGCAGGGGCCTTACCTCTGTTCAAGTGCTCCTGAGCTGAAGGTCTGGGGAGGGCTGAGTAGGTTAGTAATAGCAGGGGCTTTGCTGCTTTTCAGGTGCTCCTGTGCTGGAGGGCTGGAATAATTTTGTGACAGAAAGGGGCCTTGCTATTTTTTTAGTTGCTCAGCATGTAGGCCATTATCACCGTGGCCCTGTGTCGTGTGCAAGAATAGTATCCTCCCACTTTCATTCCTTGTCTGTGCAAATGGTGTTTCATGAAAGGGCACGCCCCTTGAATGTGGGCCACGCCCCTTAAATATGGGCCCGCCTCTTGAACGTGGGCCACTTTTTTCGTCAGTGCCCGGGCCGAATTGTGATCCCAATCCGACCCTGCCTGTGCCTATGATAGTCCAGCGGTAACTCTTAAGTTGTTAATAAATTCCACATAAATGTGATGAAGTTATATTGAAAAAACGTATATCTGTGCCTTTGATGTGTGAGATTTACGTCCGATTTTTAATTGCAATACACTTTCAAAAATGGTAATTATTTTAGTTTTAAGTACAAAACTATGTTACTAATTTAAATTTATACAATCATGGATAACCTCGTGTAAAATTATTCCAATCACAAGAAGATCACACTGTATAAGACTGAATCCAACGAAAGATGGCGAATCCGATCATCTAGAACACCATACAGGTTCTTTTTAACATAAGTACTCAGCTGAACAGCATTATTTTTAAGACTCATGGCACTACTCCCTCCATACCGTATTCGAATATAATTTTTGGAATTGCTGCAAATGTTCGTCTGAACTACACAATTTCTAAGACTCAAGGTTCTATTCGTCCAGTATCGTCTGTGTGAATAAGTGTTAGTGTATCTGCAAATACATTCTTCATCTTCCTATGGGACAGAAAAATTTGATGAAGAATCTTGTTCAAGATTATACCCCTACAAAATAAAAATCGAGTGCCCTAACTGAAGAATCTGAAATCGAAAAAACATTTAATAAATCTGTCTAAATATATTCAAATTTTTCGTTACACACTGTTATGTCTTGTAATTTGTGAATTACGGTTACCTGAAGAAGGCCACCGGCCGAAACGCGCGTAGTGCTCTATTCCACTGCTTTGCCTACCTCAGTACTACATCGACCTAATTACTCCTTGTGTGTTTTTTTTACTTTTTGTGTTTTTCTGTATTTGTAAAGTATCTATATGTATTTTTTGTAATATGTAAATAATTGTATAAAAAGGATCTTTTGTAATATGCCAATAATTGTCAAAAAAGATAAAAAATAATATGAAGAAAATTAAAAAAAGAGAATATATAAAATAAAAATGAACATATAGTTCTTTGAACTTTTAACATGACTTTGAACTGTTTATTAATTATTGAAAGTCGCTTTGAGAGTTTTGAATATTGATCATAAAAAGGGCGGTTATAATAACAGTTGTTTGCTATAGAGAGGTTTCTCTCTTTTTCCCAATCTGCTCATTATTCCCTACGACTAGCAAACTTAGTATCTGTAGGGGTCCCCCGTTTTTCAAACATCCCGTGCTCACTACACCACTGGATTCAAGCTAACCTGTCTGATGAAAGGTGATGCCCTGAAACCGGTCCCAGAATGCTTGTTTCCAGTCCAGGGAGTAATTCGCTGGCAGTTCGGGCTAGACTGTTCCCATTGGGTGCAGGGTCAAGACTGATTTGCATATGGTTGGGTCCAAACTGGGGTGGTCTGGTGAGCAAAAGAATGATGGATTTAACCCAGATCCTTGTGACTGGGGGTGAATGTTTGCATTGTCCAGCATTCCATCCATCAATTGTTCTTTTGCATATGGAAATAGTGCAACTGTCCTTTCATACCTCTCACTTGCTCTTTAGTGAGTTCTATCTGTATGTGTGATTGAATCGTGTTCTGTTCCTTCTGCTACTGCCACCTGTCCTTTACTTATTACTCATGTTATCGAGGGCTGCACTGCTGCTGTACAATCTGTGTCAATATTGTTGTGAAGATCATCATAAATATTTCTACTGCACATAAGAAAACATTATTTACATTGTCAATGCTTGTTGTAATGCACAATGTGAATGAGTGATCCCTCACAAAATATGTGCACATAGTTTATTTTTTTGATTCGCACATGAAACAGGCAATTCTCTGAATGAAGTAGTCGACTTTACAACATTTTAAAATATAGCTGACAAGTGGTCAATTCTGGCATTTTAGCCAACAGCACAGTGCATGCTGGGGTTTGGAGTCCATGGTGGAACTATCAAAACAAAAACTACAAGACCCACAATGTAACATGCAATTGGCTGAAAAAAACAAACAGACGATGGTACAATATGTTATAGCGCCAAATACCAGGGCCCTTATTTATGAGGCCTTGCGTCAGTTTTGCGCCGCCGGTGCGTCACTTTTTGTGACGCACCAGCGGGGTAAAAAATGTGCCTTGTTGCGCCATATTTAAAAAGTGACGCATCTAGGTAGATGCGTCACTTTTTAAACCCCTGCGCCACATTATACCTGCGTCAGGTATAATGTATGCAGATGGGGCGTTCCCCCGCAAAAGCCTCGTAATAGTGACGCAGTGAAATCTATGAGATTTCACTGCGTCACTTTTAGGATGCTGTTGCATCAAAATCTTGCGCCTGCCTCACAGCAGGCGTAAGACTGACGCAAGCCCTTTCACATGGGGCTTGCCCCATGTGAAAGCACGCATTGCTGGAGTTGCGTCACTTTTGTGACACACTCCAGCAATGCGTCAATTTTGCGCTTACAGATGCGTCAGAAATACTGACGTATCTGTAAGTCCTTGCGACATGATGCGTCATACATTAAATATGACGCATCATTGGTGTCGCAAGGAGTGCGCAGTGAAAAGTGACGAATCGCTGTTTTCACGCAGCGATGCGTCACTTTTCATAAATGAGGCCCCAGGTTTGTGAAATATGAAAAAAATAGTTCTTGGGTTTATGCTTTAGTCTTGTAAGCAGTCACAGGTTAAATAGCCGTGGGTGATAGTACAGAGATAGCCATTCAGATACAAATGCCAGCATCTTCCTGCTTATAGATTAACATTAACTTAATTAAGGACTATGAACTTATGGGTTTTTCTATGAAGGGACAGAGTGGGGTACTGCTAACTGGTCTCCTGTGCTATAGACCGCCGGCTGGCGGCATAGCGGCTGTGTCAGATCTTACTGATCTAATCTATGATCTTTCATGCTCTCATGCCAGATTAATGGTATTGGGGGATTTCAACATGTGGCCAGACGGACCTACAGACTCAGCCTTTACTTATCTTACACAGGCTTGTAGTAGTATCAACCTAGAACAGCTGGTCCTATCTAAGACTCATCGGATGGGTCATGTTTTGGATTTGGTATTCGCCGATGCCGGGCAGGTGAAGGTTGGCAGTATTCTCCCGCAGTGCTGGACGGACCATGCCCTTGTCCTTTTTTCGGTGGCTCTCCCGACGGGCTGCTCCAAAACTAGTACGGGAATGACTAGGATAGGGAGGCAATGGTCTAGACTTCTGAGAGGCACTACCCTTCCAAAACTGCTTGGTGAGGGTTTTCAGCTGGCAGGTGATGTGGATGAAAGTCTGAGTGCGCTCACCCAGCAAATTAAGACCACCTTGGATAGTTTAGCTCCGCTAAGAAAAACGCGTGACAGAACTAAAACCGCCATGCCATGGTTCTCGAAGGAACTTTTTCATCTTAAACAACAGTGCAAACAGGCGGAGCGGAGATGGAGGAGATATTATCTGTCATCGGATAAAACTCTCTTCAAACAGGAACTAGCAACATATAAAGCGCAGATTAAGCTTGCTAAAGCGAGGTATTTGGAGGAAACTTTATTGTCAGCCTCAAACAAAGCACAAACTTTGTTTAAAATTGTCAACGAGCTGTCACGACCAGCCTGCGCTACTACCGCTATCCCAGCCTCTCAGCTATTATGTGACTCCTTGGCTAAGGCCTTTGAGGATAAGATCACGACCATCTTGAGCAACCTAAATCCTATGACACCTGAGGCTGCTCCTACTCCTTTATTGGAGTTGGAAGCTGGGAAAGCCAGGCTGGAAAGCTTCCCGCTCCCATCCTTTGCGGAGTTTGGCGCCTTAGCGGATAGTGTTCCTCTGGGTCCCCTCTGGATGTAATCCCACACAAAATCTGGAAAGCTTTTCGAGAAGAGTTATACTCTCCTCTCCACGCACTTTGTTGCCAATCTCTGAGCTCGGCCCAGGTCCCGGAAAGCTGGAAACTAGCAGTGGTTTCCCCTTTACTGAAGAAAGATTCACTGGATCCCCTCTGTCCCGCCAATTACAGACCTATATCGTTACTTCCCTTTCCGATCAAGATCTTGGAAAAACTGGTCACAAGACACCTGTCCAGTTTTTTGGAAGGTAACCAGTGTCTGGACGCGGCGCAGTTTTGTTTCAGACCAGCGCATGGAACCGAAACAGCATTGGTGACTGTCTTGAGCGACCTTCGTTCGCGTGCCGACCATGGACGAGCAGCCTTTCTAGTGCTGCTCGACATGTCGGCAGCGTTCGATACGGTCAGCCACGCCATCCTGATCAGGAGATTGGAGGAGGTGGGGGTGACGGGCACCGCCCGGGATTGGCTGGTTTCATACCTGGCCAATAGACACCAGGTGGTTGCCCTCCCCCCCTATAAATCCATCGTTAAGAGGGTTGGTCAGGGAGTACCCCAGGGCTCGGCCATCAGCCCCATCCTCTTTAATCTTTACCTCCGCCCCCTGATCAAGTTAATAAAAACATTTGGCATCTCAGTCACCAACTACGCTGATGACACCCAGCTCATTTTCTCCTTTGAAGGGGAGAATGCGGTGTCTTTGGAGACCTTTCACCATTGCATGGTCACCACGGCAACATGGCTGAGCAACAACTCGCTGCAATTTAACAGCACTAAGACAGAGGTGTTACACTGCTCAGTGGACCGGGTCCCTCGATCTTTGCCACAGGACTTTTGGCCTTCCTCCTTTCAGGGCACGGCGGCAGTAGTAACCTCGGTTCGGAATCTAGGTGTGACAATGGAACCAAGTCTTCAACTGGACGGTTTCATTGATAAAACAGTATCCACCTGCATGGGCCTTTTGCGCTCTCTCAGGAAGATTCTTCCTTTGCTCCCTGTTAATGCCAGACCAGAAGTAGTGCGCAGCATTATCCTTAGCAGACTGGATTACTGCAATGCACTACTTCTGGGGGCACCTGCCACGGCGATAGGTAAGTTGAAAAGAGTGCAGAACTTTGCGGCTAAGTTAGCACTCTCCCGACGCCGCTTTGATTCCTCCTCTGCAGCTCTCAGAGATTTACACTGGCTTCCTATCCTTCAACGGATTGAATTTAAGGCGCTCTGTTTGGTTTTCCGGGCCCTACATGATTCTGGACCGTTGCCCCTGCGGGAGATGTTCACATGGTACATCCCCGCTAGAGCTCTCCGGTCTGCCTCCGCCTATTTGGCGGTTGTTCCCAAATTCCAGAGAAAGCGAATGGGTGGCCGCTCTTTTGGTTTCACGGCATCCAAATTGTGGAACGACTTGCCACTATCGCTTAGATGTGTGGGAGACCTCCTTTCTTTTAAAAAACTTTTAAAAACTCATTTATTCCCCAGGCTAGGATAATTCCTCTCTGATCCTTCTCTTGATTGTGCTTCAGGACCTGTTAGATCTCAGTGCCAGGATGCCCGTTGGGTGACAGCAAGCGCTTTACAAGTGTGTTATACATACATACATACATACATTAACAGACTTTAGAAAACTTGCAAAAGGTATCTTTTACAACAGAATGTGAGAAGCAGCAGTTAAATGCATCTTGAGACTTGCAGATAGGAAAAATAATAATGTCCTGTCACTGCTATTCCTGAACCCATCCTTGGCATAGAACTTCGGAGGCATATGTACAAGCTCTTAAAGCCACCACAACGTCACTTTTTCTGATGTTGTGGTGGCAATAGGGCCTTAGCCTTATTTACAAGGCAACTCTAAGCCCCTTAGCGTGGCTTGATGCTGCCTTGTAAATAAGGCCCCTTTCATGCTATGGTTAGCGTGAAAGGGGTGGGCATTGGGTGTTGCGATGGGCGTTCCACCGCAACACCCATTGATTTTGAAGCTGCACACTATATACAAAGGCATCGTACATAGGAGGCAGTGCCAAAATTAAGACCAGGGAAAACCTGGTCTTAACTTGGCGAAACGAGAAGGAATGCATTATTTCTCATAGTTTTTGTTTTTTCCATGTGTGCTGCCTTGTGCAGCACACATGGAAAAAGGAAACTGCCATGGATTGTTTATGTACAGGAAGGTCCCCCTTCCTGTACATAAACAATCTGTAAAAAAAATGCAATTTTGTGACTTTCATGTGTGCTGCATGAAGCAGCACACATAAAAGTGACAAAATGGCATTTTAGGATTGTTTATGTGCAGGAAGGGACACCTTCCTACACATAAATATTCCTCCCCTGCACGCAGACACCCTTGCACATATTGTGCAAGGGTGCCTGTGTTGGCGCTACACTGCTAAGTGTAGCACCAGAGGAGGGGGGAAAACAATGCTTCACCATATCCTTGTAAATAGGGTGCAGCCTTGCTTTCTGAAGTGGTTCACTGAAGAATTAAACCATGATGGCTAACGCCTCACTCCACCACTTCCTCGCACAAATGCCCCTTGGTTCAGTTTGCTTTGTTTGTACACTACTGTGATGCCCTGCACCGAAGAAGTGCAGCACATGCGAGGGCCGCCAGTGTGTTTGTGTTCCATTCACTGGCATGTTAACAGCTACACTAAATATAGACTTCAATGTGCATGTCTCTAAATGGATCCTGTTTAATCACTTACTATCCACTACAGTGTGAATTAAGCAAATGAAGTAAATAACATTTCTATAGTAGGTTTAAAGAAAATTACAGTACACAAGGATATCATTGATACTGACCTTGGGTAGATGAACGGGTGAGCAGGCCCCTCAGAGATTCACAACTGTAAGCCTGCAGGTTGGGGAAATCTCTGCATCAGACATGTTGAACCCTAATATATCTAACCACAAACAGTGGCTCGCACCAACTCTGCCCTGGAATGGACTTTGAGCTGAGCATTCTGAAGATTAATGTAAGTCAGTGTCTCAGTACTGACATACCAGCATGTGCTGCAAGTCAAGCAGAGGTGCTCAGCAAGGGCTATGTAGTTGTGTCATTAATGATATAGTAGGCATGATGCTAGTGAGGAAGAACTGCACTGTAAGCACTTTATTTTGAAAATTACCATATTTTGGGTGGCATTCCCCCAGATTTTTGGCTTCTTTTGCTGAACCCGTTTTTGTTGACCATAAGTCTCTGCATACTTTACTACCGCTAACAAGTGGTAATGTGCTTGGGCTCTCCCACTTAAATATGGTCAAAAAGGGCATATACCAAATTGGCACATTTATAAGCCCCTAGTAAATGACCATTGTGTATAAATTAAATGCTACTAGGGCGCTCCAGCTTTTATTGTGCCACACACAAGTAGCAATATAAAACATGTCACCAGGTCTTCAATTGCAGCTTGGATGTGCAGTTTTCAATCTGCCGTTTCGATCTTGTAAAACTGTTTTTTAGCAAGGCCGCATCCTTCCTTTTTTAGGTCTGGCATTAGCCGAGACCTTTTGATTTTACTAAAATGATATGTATATTATACTTCCTTAAAGTCACCTCTCCTAATCCATTGGTCTGTCGTTGTGCCATTCACATTTTGCTTCCACCCACCACAGTATACAGCATGGGCAATGGGTCAGCCCACTTCAGACACTGATTAACTTCACTTTTAGTGACTGCATTTTGCTCTTTCACAATGAGCACATCTGCACAAAAGGTAGTTCTCTTCAGTGCCAGTATTTTTTCTTTTTTTTTTGTAATCACTTTAGTGCTCCTTTTGTGTTTAGCGCCTGAGGTGAAAGCAGGACTTTTATACCAGATGTGAGCACTAGCCACATTATCCGCTCCTGTCAATGCTGCTTTAAATCCCTCTTGAAGTGTCCTTCGTTATCTGACTGCTGGTATTTCACAGCAATACAGATTGCATCCTTTCAAAGCTGTTATGTATTAACTTATTTTTTCTTTCTATGTAGTGTCGTTATTGGCTTCAGACAGCCCATGGCGCCGCCCACGGCGGTGCGATGGAAGATCGGGGAAGATTGGGGGCTGGGTGCTGGCTATTCATGCGGCCGCAACAGCCGCAATTAAGACCGGGGAGGGGGGTGCGGCCATGACAGCCTACGCCATTGTTTCTATGCATGCAGTGCACAAGCCAAAAGCTTCAGTATTATACATGTGAATTCATAAGCAGACAATTCTTCAGAGTGTGTTTATTCTAGACTCAATTTCACCAGTGGTTCTTTAATACACTTCACCCAGGAAGAAAATCATCCTCTATTGTGTATAATTTGTAGCACTTATAACACTTTCATGAATTTCCTTCTGCCATCTTTCTTTCCACCTTTCTCCTTTCTTTTGTTCTTTTTCTATTTTCTTCTGTCTTTCTTTTTTCTTTCCTTCTGTATTTTCTTTTTTTTTCATTCTTTACCTCTTCCTTTCTTTCTACCTTTCTTTGTTTCTTTTTGTCTTTCAACCTTCCCTTCTTATTCAAAGATATGAGGCTGGCAGCCAATTACTTTTTTAGATCTGTGTTAACCAAGACCTTTTGATTTTAATACAATTATGTCTATGGCATAGTTACTTATAGGGGGGTTCAGTCAAATGTTATCCGTTTGCCTCTGGGTATGCCATTCACATTGTTCTCCAACTCACTAAAGCATGCAACCAAAGCCAAAGTGTGAGCCCACTTCAGCGATTGGCTTACTTCACAATGAGTTACAGCATGCTGTCCTTTCAAAGTGAGCACATCCACACACACTGTAATTCTCTTCGGTGTTCAGTGACAATGATTGCCATGGTAATGCGTGTTTTTGAGTAAAAAAACATGTTTTCCTTTAGTCAATTTTTTATTTTTGATAGACAAACACCTGGCAGCTTCCCGAACAATAAGGGTGAACAAGAACCATGACAAAACAAGAATTGCCAAAAGGGTGGTGAACAATGCCTGACCTATTGGTTTGTCAGTGGTAGTTATGTTGGAAGTCACCTCTATAGTAGGCCCTAAATGTTTATATGGCAGCGAGCATGGTATTTGAAAGTAGTCCAGGTATAAGTTATGTTTTACATGCCCTGGCAGTGAAAACTCTGCAAAGTTATTTCTCCATTGTGGTAAGCCTAGCTCTCCCATAGGTTGACACTTGTATACAATGTTAATGTTCGTGGACTAATTTTAATATTAATTTCAAATCCAACGTAATGGTCAAGTTAAAGTCTATATTACTGTTTTGGAAATTACACTTTTAGGGAGATCTGTTTTTCTAAAAATTTTATAAGTCCCAACTTAGAAGGCATCACCAAGACCGATTGACATTGAGGCCTCCCTGCGCACACTTTCGCCGATGGGAGGCTCGGACCTTGTGCTTCAGCAACCCACCTCATCGAGCCCTGCTTCAGATCCAGCTTGCCCTGCTTACAATTCGTTTCCACCATAGCGGATCTAGTCAATGTACCTGACCTGCTCTCCAACGTGGTGAGCTTTTGCATTTGACTTCGACCTGGTCTAGTGTGATCAGACAACCATGGTTGCCACTTTGTACTTTTTGAAGCTATTTTTAATACAAACTTATATATCCGGTTCAATTTATTTGATATTTTTGTTTAAGTCTATTTTTATTAAAATATTATCTCTTTTTCCTAAATTGATCTGGGATTTTTTGTGTATTTTGTTCTGACTTTATTGCTGTTTGAGTGCTGCATAAATACTTTACATATTGTAAGTTAAGCCTGACTGTTCTGTGCAAAGCTCCGAGAAGGCTAAGCATAGGTATTTTTAGTGACTTTAGTGGTTCACCCTCATAAATATTGAGAAAATTATTTGGCGTGAGTTCTCAGCCCTCCTCAATGAATACTCTGCTTTCTTATACTTGTTGATGTCTGTGTGTCGTTACTGTGTTACTTCTGTGCACTGCTAATTAGGGAAGAGATTTACTGAGAAAGCAGTGTTTTGGCAAACTTTATACACCCGCCAGTGGCTGATTATTTTGCCTCTTTACACATTCAATCTCCTTATTTATAGCCAAAGCAAAAGCTCAGTAGGTTGATGATTTTACTGCTGAAATTTGGATGCATCCACAAATTTCAGGTCTGAGTCTCAGCTGATCAATTAAAATCACTGATGGTAAAATAAGAACCAATCCTGGTGGGGTTCACTGACAGAACATCGGCCCTCAAAATATCAACATGCAAAAATATTGTGACTAAAATATCGATGTCAAAAAACGAGGTCATTTATATAATTGTATTAAATTTCCTTTTTCAAATATATACAAAAAATATATTAAATATATAGAATAGTAACAGTAATTAAAAAAATAAATATATTTAATATATATTTTAACAAATAGAACAAATAAACTTAATTTAAAAAAGTTAAAAATACATATATAATGATTAATATATATATTTACACATATCGGCTTACCAAACAATTATTAAACTAATAATTCTAATTTATTTTAGAATTTTAAAATAATATAAAAATATACCAAAAAAATGTATATATATATATATTTACCAATAACCACTTAAAAAACAAAGTTGTATTTAAATGAAAAAAAAATAAACAACTTAAAATTCTTTACATTTAGTAACAATTATTTTACTAATTAAAACATTAATAATTAAAAATAATATGATTTTATATCAACAAAAACATAATAATATAAATTATAACTGTTAGACCCGGCTTCCTGGTCACCAGGGCACTCAGGGGTAACTTGTGCTCCAATTGCATCAACTGGAGTGTTCCCTCACTGTTGTCCTGGGGCCTCAGTACTAGTGGTCCCAAAACTGGATAACCAAGTATTCCTCTCCAGCACTTGACTCTCTCAGGGTAGCGAGACAGAGCAGTCCAAGGCTTACTCAAGGAGTTGAGGTGGGGTTAGACATTCAGAATACAGTGTAAACCGTACCACCAGCTAATAAACTCAATGTCCAGTCAGTGCTTTACTTTTTATAAAAGAAAAGTACTTTAATACACACAAGATAATTATACTACACACAAAACTAGGATAAACAGTAAAAACCAGATGTCTCTACAACCTTCTGGGACAGAGTTCTGACCCCAAACAGTATTATAGCGCCTAGACGCCAAGCACTATAAAACACAGTTAACATGAAAATACACAATGTTTCACAGGGCTGCTCTCATTCACTAGAGCCTTGATACCAATCTTTGGATTGAAAGGATATAGTTTCAGCATATGATGTGAAGTCAAATGTTCTTGATCAGCCCCATAACCCCCCACCCAAAGCAACAGAAGTGCCCTCCCGTCGTGAGTGAGGACACTACTCTAGTGGTGTCAGAGATCTGACCACAGGTGCTTGATGTCTTGGCACAGTTTACTGGAGTCCCACTAGTCCAGTTGCCACTGGCTAGCTGTAGGAGGGTAGTGACTGGACAGAGTGCCAGTTCATCCTGATACCCCCAGAGATCACATAAAGAAAGGTAGGGGCCTGTTTCACTGGCCTCTATTCCCAGCTACTGTTTGTACAGGCTCCCACAGTGCAAGAGAGGTGCTTAGAGGGGATTTGATCTCACCTTCAAAGACTAGAATCACGCTTCCTCTTCTCTGGCTCCCTTGATGTGCTGCAAGCTTCCTTCCACCAGCTTTTAGTGTTGTGCCACAAGCTTCCTTTCCACACCATCTCCTTTGATGTGCTGTAAACTTCCTTTTCATACCTTGGGCAGTTGTCTGTAATTTCCTTGTTCAAAAGCTCACGCTCCGCTCCACAAGCCTCACAGAAATAGCTGGTCTCCCGTGCTGCTGATGCCTTAGTTCCAGACGCAGTGAACAGTGTCTTATCTATTGCCTTCACACCACGGGTCGTGCCTGGCTATCTTCAGATGGACCTGGTGGGCCGGCTCTTCCTTCAGTCATAGACCAGTCTTGAACAACAGCTGACCACTCAGGCCAGACGTTTACCACCTCTGATTGATAGGCTCATCCAATCAGAGGGTCTGCTAGTTTTGCTTCCTGAATACACCTCCAATCATAAACCATTCATGGCGTGTTCAATGCAAGGATAAAGCATGCATCAGTTCCCCCCATGTTCTCCTTGTATCAGGCTGTGCAACTCCCTAAAGAGGAATTTTAATTAACTCCAGCGTAGGAGGCACTGACCAGTGGGGGAGGGTCCTCTTCGAAGAGTTAGTGCAGCTAAACCCAGATAAGAGCTGAGTGTCTATCCCAGCCCACTCGGCCTTTCCAAGGAAATGGGGACCGGCACGGGGGAGCTGGGATGTCTAGCAGAACAGCTTGCATTCTTCACACTGGCTCAAATCACGATTCTTCCCCAGTACACCCACAGGCTCTCAAACACACATCAGGTAGACAAAGGTAACAGGATTCAGGCATGGCAAACTGCACAGACTTGGCCAGGAGGGTGCCTAGAGACTCACCCCTCCTGACTATAGATTTATTGCTGCCACCACTGTCAGTCTACCACAGCCTTAATAGAAAGGGCAGTAGCCACTCTCTGAAAAATAGGGGTGCACTAGGCATGCACCCGCAACCTCAAAGCCAAGTTCTAGGGTCTCAATCCATGTAAACAGGGAGAACCTCAGTGGACATGTATGTTTGTCAAGCTTACTGAGGTAGGGATCTAGAAACCATACAGTAGCTTTTGAGTGACTTGCCTGGAGATTAGCATAAGGCAGGGGAAGCACTCTTTCCAAAGACATGCAGGAGACTTCCCGTCCCAAGATATGCCCTCCCCAGATCAGAATGGCCGGTACTTACTTCCCAGTGGGAGAAGACCGAACATCTGATTGGATAAACCGGCGGGAAAGTCCATCTGCATTACTGTGCAGTAGGCCTGCTTTATGTTCCACAGTAAATACTAGTCCCTGCAGAGATATGGACCACCTGAGCAACTTTGGGTTCTCCCCCTTCATTGTCATGAGCCATTTGAGGGGCTTGTGATCTGTCTGAAGCACAAACCTTGCACCAAACAAGTAAGGCCTGATCTTCGAAGGGCCCACACTATGGCAAAGCATTCTTTTTCAACTGCAGACCAGTTCTGCTCCCTGGGGAGTAGTCGACGGATGATAAAGTCCATCAGATGCTCCCTTCCCTTTTCATTGACCTGGCCAAGAACTGCCCCATCTCCATTGTCAGAAGCATCTGTCTGCACAATGAAGGTCTGACTGTAATCCGGGGCCTTTAACACAGGTGCATTGCATAGTCCAGCCTTAAATTCATCAAATGCCTTCTGACACTTTTCAGTCCAGAACACCTTCCTGGGCTGCTTCTTAGAGGTCAGGGCTGTCAATGGAGCAACAATGGTCCCATAGTTTGCTACAAAGTTCCAATAGTAACCAGTAAGGCCCAGAAAGGCCCTTACCTGGGTCTGAGTAGTGGGAGTCTCCCAGTCCAGCACCGCCTGGACTTTAGCCTCCAGGGGGGCGAACCTTCCCATTACTGACCTGATGTCCAAGATAAACAACAGAGGACTGTCCATCTTGACACTTGGTTGCCTTGATGGTCTGCTTGGACCCCTGCATCCTCACCAACACCTGTCCCATGTGGTCCACCCAAGAGGAGCTGTAGACAGCAATGTAATCCAGGTACGCCACACAGAACTCTTCCAGGCCTGCCAATACATGATTTACTAGACACTGGAAAGTGGGGGCAGCATTCTTCCATCCAAAAGGCATAACTTTAAATTGGCAGAGGCCCCCTGGAGTTGAAAATGCTATTTTCTCCTTGGCCACAGGTGTTAATGCAATCTGCCAGTAACTGCTGGTTAGATCAAAAGTACTGAGGTACTTTGCGGCACCCTATCTATCCACCAGCTCATCAGCTTGGGGAATAGGATGGGCATCAGTTTTTGTCACAGTATTTAAACCGTGATAGTCCACACAAAAGCGCAGGCACCAACACCACTGCACTGGCCCAGGGACTACGGGAGTGTTCAACAACCCCCAGGTGAAGCATCTTAGTCTTGATGCACTCTTGAACCCGGTCTGACATCCTATATAACAGGCAGCTTGTTCCCTGTGTCTATGTCATGCACACATACAGGTGTCAGCCCAGGGGTAAGTGAAAAGAGATGGGAAAATCTCCCCAGCAGCTCTTTACACTCCACGTTCTGTTCAGTTGTCAGTTCAGGGGCAAACTTAACTCCCTCAAATGAACCATCCTTCTCATCACCTTGCAATAGGTCAGGGATGGGCTCACTCTCTTATTCCACCTCTTCAGCCATTGCAAGCAAAGAAACAGTGTACTCCCTGTGAACACACGGCTTCAGCCAATTGACGTGAAATACCCTTTTGGGCTCCCGTGCAGCAACTGGGTCAACTAAATAGTTGACAACAGAAATCTTACTAACAACTTTGTAAGGGCCACACCACTTGTCCTTAAGAGCCCGGGGACAAATCGGCTTCAGGACCCACACTTCCTGGTCCTCCTGGTACCCAGTCAGCATAGCCTTCTAGTCATACCACTCCTTCATGAGCTGTTGGCTGGCTTGAAGATTGTTCTTTGCTTCACTCATGAGCTGGGACATCAGCCTACGGAGGCCCAAGACATAGTCCACCACATCATGGGTAGGGGACTTAGGGTTGCCTTCCAAGCCCTCCTTGACCAATGTCAAGGGACCTCGGACAGGATGCCCAAAAAGAAGTTCAAAGGGACTGAACCCTACTCCTTTTTGTGGTATCTCACAGTAAGCAAACAACAGGCATGGCCAGAGGAGATCCCACTTCCTCTTGAGGGGATCAGACAGAGTTCCCATCATGCTCTTTAGGGTCTTATTGAAGCGCTCCACCAAACCGTTGGTTGCGGGATGGTAAGCGGCGGAGAAGTGGTAAGTCACCCCGACCTCTTCCCACATGGCCTTCATATAAGATGAGATGAAGTTGGTTCCCCTATCAGTAACCACCGTCTGTGGAAACCCAACCCTGGAAAAGATCCCTAGAAGAGCCCTAGCTACCACCTTAGCAGTAGTGCTCCTCAAAGCCACAGCCTCAGGGTACCTGGTGGCATGATCTACCACAACAAGAATTTGTTTGGTGCCTGAGGATGATGGAGGGTCAAACGGACCAACTATATCAATCTCCACCCTTTCAAAGGGCATCCCCATGACAGGTAGGGGCACCAACGGTGCCTTTGTCTGACCACCAGACTTGCCACTGGCCTGACAGACCAGACAGGTTTGGCAAAATTTCTCCACATCCTGACCTACTCCTTGCCAGTAAAACAGAGGTGCTAACCTGTCCTTTTGTCTTTTTGATGCCCAAGTAACCAGCTAGGGGTACTTCATGGGCTAGCTGCAGCAGGAAGTTCCTGTGCACCTGAGTAACCACCAACCTTTTGCTGGCTCCTGGCTCTGGGTCAGCAGGCTCACTGTAAAGGAGTCCATCTTCCCAAGCCACCTTGTGCTTTCCGACTACTCCAGTTGAGACCTAATCCTGAGTAGCTTTCAGCAGGCCAACAAGTGTAGGGCACTCAGCCTGCGCCTTACAAAACTCCTCACGGGACGGTCCTCCTGCCACAAGCAGCTCCTGCAGCTCTGGCAGGGACCCAGACTCCAACACCTTATCTGCCTCTGGATGGTCACCCTCCTTTCCAACTGGGGCAGGAGATGCAAACACCAGGACAGGTGCCTTCTCAGAATCTGCCCTTGGTCCTTGTTCTGGCCTGTTCCCCTCTAGGGTCTCTTCCGCTAGAGTTGTCCCCACTTCACTAGGAAGCAGTTTTACAGTCTGTGCCCTAGTGAGCACAGCTGATGAAATCCAGGCCATATAGGCCTCAGGGCCTGGTACTAACCCGGGTTCAACAAGATAATTCCCCAGAAAGCACCCAGCACCCTGCTTATCTCGCACCTCCACGTTGACCATGGCCTTCTTACCATTCACCTCTACCTCTACTCTAGGAAGAGGGTACTCCATGTCATCACCACTAGCTACAAGTCCATACCCCTTGGAACCAGGGATAATCTCTTCGGGTTTGAGATATTTGCGTTCAACCAGAGTCCTTATGGGCACCAATATCCCTCATGGCAGGAACCTTCCTTCCATTGATACTGATACACTCACATACCCCGTTGAGTTAGGGTGAATATACTTAAGGGGTTCTGGGTCAAGTTCCCAGATGTCCCATTGTAGAAAAGCAGATTTTCTCTAGTTATCATCAATCACTGCTTTAGCGTTAATCCCCTCTGATCTACTCGATTATAGCTTAATCAAATAAAGAGGCAGGCACTTGAAATCTGGAAAGCGATGAACAGGTTCATTTCTCCGGAGAAGAACACGTCAATTCGGACAAACTAAATGTCTTCTCGAGGTGCTCTCACTGTACCTCTGTGGCATAGCCTTATATACACAATCTTGACTGTTTATTGCAGGGTAACACATTCCTGACAGTGTTTTATTACATCCCTGCAATCCCCGCTTCCAACTTGCTCCCACACATACCCAACAGCAAATGTCCCCCACCCTGGTCTCAGCAGGTGATTGTTATCGTGCAGCTGGGCATTCCGGCAGGGTCTGAAGTATGCGGGATCGGTCAGATCTAAGAGGGTTGTGTCATTGATTAATTCCGACCCCTTTGATGGGGAGCGAGTTTCTACTGTACGGGGGTAATAAACTGTATCCGCAGTGGCTGGTTATTGCCTGGGACCGATCGAACAGCCAGGTGCAGGGGAGGAGGTTATCGATGGGCCTGTTCGTGCGAGGGGGATGAAAGGACATGGGCTTTAGGCACAGGAAGTGGCTCCGGGGATGGGTCGCGCTGAGGATGCTTTGACTCTAGCATGTGTGCTTGGGGGTTTGCAGAGCGCGGGGGATGACTGTGAGGTCAAGGTGACGCGTTGGTGATCGGCAACGCACGAAATGGCCACAGTATCTAAAATGGGTGCCGTTTACGTGCATACGATGGCTCTTGTTAGGCAAGATGGCGCCCGCGATGTTCACGTCTGTCGATTATATTTCAACAGTCGCCCCTTTGAACATTCCAAGACATCTTGCTAATCTATTTCAATCCCAATGATATTCTGTATCTCTGTGTCATGCATTGCATTAATTCATTCTATGCGAGTATCTACAGACTTTGGACACAAAGAGTTCAGACATAGAGAACACAAGGGCGGTATGCATTGTATCCCCAAACAGCAGCCACATATTATGAAAACTGGTACCAAGATGATCATCAACAGTTTCCAACCCCAATCTTTTTTTTTTTTTGAAAGACCTTTATTGAAAGCAGAGCCATTGACATCACCAATTCTCTTACAGTTTCACATCGCACTGGTTCAAACAACACAAGGATCTTGTGATCAATAATCAAGAAATACTGTACACAGCCAGTGTGCCGGCATCCCGGAGGCCCGGCTGCGTGATGTAGTGACGCTATTCCAGTGTAACCAAGAGAGATGCCCCTCCGTATGCAGCAAGTAGAACAGTGTGTCAACTGGCCATCCCAGAATGCAATCGCGGCAGTAAGGTCTTATGTCGAAATAAAGTCAAGGGAAACTACCCCAACTACCATCCCAACTCCCCCCCCTGAGTGTGATTGTGGAACTACTACCATCATTTAATCGTGAGCAAATCATGGTGTGCCTGCCGTGTGTCCCGTGCCATCCCCCCGTAAGTGTAATTGTCCCCCCCAGTGTCCACCCTCACCCGCCTCCATGTGTCATGAACTTCAGTGTAACCCCCTCCCGCCCCTCCACTCGCTCCACCCCTCGCCCCTCGGGGAGAGAATCTCATGCGTCCAAACCACTATTCCAACACCTGGTCTTGGAGATCAACTACTTCGGAGGTGTCAGAGCCGCCGTCCTCCCCCTTTTGCAGGTGTTCCTTGTAAAGGTCCCAGAAATATTTTGGCCTACTCCTGGGCGGTAGCAATTCGCTGTACAGTTCTGTTTGAGTGCAGCAGTATTGTAGATCCTTTAGCCATCTTGTTTTGGCAGGGAGGGGCCCACGCATCCAACAGGCTGCGACCACTCTCCTGGCCAACAGCAGAGCCATATCGAACAGCCAGCGCAGGGAAGGGTCTAGCGGCTTAGAGTAACCAAGGAGCGCAAGTGCCGGAGTACGCGGCAGCAACTCCCCCAAAATCTGGTCAAGTTCCGTAAACACCTCCCCCCAGAAAGCTTGTACACCGGGGCAGAGCCACGCCATATGAAAGAAATCAGCTACCAATGTTCGGCAGCGCTCACACTCCGCAGAGAGGCGAAGACCATATCGATGTAATCGTTCGGGGGTGTAGTACACCAGCTGAAGGAATTTGAAATGCACCAGCCTGTGCCTACCGTTCAGGGAGATCTTGCGCGTGCTGGAACAGCAATATCGCCACATGACGTCATCTATGGGGGTTTGCAGATCGTCCTGCCAGGCTGCTCTAGCTTTAGAGGGTTGTAAGCGCTGATGCGGCACCCCCAACCTGTTGACTTGTGAAATTAATTTTGCAGGTGATTTGGATTTAATGATATGAGTCAGTTCAGGGATCTCCTCAGGCTCCTCCATGGAAGAGCCCAGAACCTCCCGGAACGCAGAGCGGAGCCTGTGAAATTGGAATTTCTGCAGCAAGGAGGGGCCCGACTCTGTGGGAGTGAGCTGATCCCAGGTCTTCAGAGTACCTTCGGAGAACAAATCCTCCATTTTCACTATGCCGAGAGCACGTAAGGCCTCGACCACTCCTTCTCGCCCAAGGGGTCCAGCCAGAGAGCCCATTCTACGGGCATCAATGGGGAGTACAGGAGGTCACAGCCGCGAGCTCGCACCAGGGCATGCCATGCGTGGTTGGTTGCCTTAAGAGAGTCCATCCGTCCGATTGAACGATCTGCCGGGAGGCAGATCGTGGCAGGCAGGGGGAGCGGGTCTGCAAACAGCCTCTCCAGAATGAGGTGCGGCGTGCGTGCGTCACCGTGAACCCATGAGTGTAGATGAGAAGCTTGCGCAACTCGATAGTAGCGCTCAAGATCCGGGGCCCCCAAACCCCCCATCTCGCAGGGGAGAGTCAGAGTCACCCATCGTACTCGTGGTTGCTTGTCACCCCAGGCCAGTCGGATCATGACTAGTGTGAGCTGTCTAAAAAACGACTTCGACAGAACCACTGGTATGTTAAGGAAAAGGAACAGGAATCGGGGTAGCACTATCATTTTCATGATAGCGATCCTGCCAAGAGGGATAGCGGGAGTCTAATCCAGGCGTCAACATCGTCTACCAATTTATTGAATGCTACGCCGTAGTTATCCCGAACCAGGACCTCGGGATCAGTGTGCAGGCGGATGCCCAAGTACCGGACCGAGTCGGTGGACCACTGCAGTGGGTACTCCATGTCAAAGGGTTGTGTCACCGGGGTGAGAGGGAAAGCGATGGACTTGTCCCAATTCACCCTCAGACCAGAGAGTGATCCAAAGCGGACCACCTCCCTAAGGACCGCGGACAGATTAGACTCCGGGTTTCGGACGTACAGCAAAGTGTCATCAGCGTACGTCGAGATCCCTATTTTGTAGGTGGGAAAGCTTATACCCTCCAGACTGTGGTACTCCCGTATAGCACAAGCAAAGGGTTCCGCCACCAGGGCATAGAGTAACGGCGACAGAGGGCAGCCCTGTCGAGTTCCCCTGCCAATGCAGATCGGCTCCGACACTCTATCTCCCAACCGCAGTCTGGCCGATGGTCGATGGTACAGCACCCCGATTCTCTGCAGAAACGGTTCGCCCAAGCCCAGCTTCCGTAGTACTCTGATCATGAAAGGCCACTCAACCGAGTCGAACGCCTTTTCCATGTCTAGGAATATTGCCAGCGCTCGGTTCTCCTGCTTGACATGTTGCTTCGTGCCCAGCACCGTGCGTATGTTGTAGGTTAAATTTCTACATGGGACAAATCCAGACTGTTCCGGAGCGACCAGCTCTGGCACCAATAGAGCCAGTCGGTTGGCAAGGACTTTGGCATAAATCTTTGCGTCCACGTTCAGCAGACTAAGTGGCCTGTACGAACTGCAAAGATCCAGAGGATTCCCTGGCTTTGGTATAGTGACCAGCAAAGCCTCACGCATGGTGAGTGGCATCTCACCATCCTCGCAGATAGTGTCAAAGAGGGCGACCAAGTGCGGGAGCAAAATATCTTTGAAGGCTTTATAAAAGCCAACCGTAAGTCCGTCGGAACCCGGCGCACTCCCTGATTTCATGCTCGCAAGGGCCTCCAGGATTTCGTCCTCATGGAAGGGGGCCATCAAAAACTCCCTATCCGAATTCTTGAGGAATGGCATGGCAATGTGGTCCAAATAATCGTCCATTTCGCTCTCCACACCCTGCGTCTTGGACTGGTAAAGTTCAGTATAATAGCGTCTAAAGGTCCCTAGTATCTGTTCCTCTTCCACGACCGTATCACCCTCCGGGGTCCTCAGTTCTTCAACAACCAGAGGCCTCCGAGAGCCCCGAACCATGTGAGCCAACAGGGCGCCTGGCCTATCCCCCTCACCATACACTCGGGCCGTGGCGTATTTGCCCATATAGAGAATTTCTCTATCCGCCAGTGTTTGATACTCCGACATCAACTGGGTGAGCGCCGGGCCATCCTCAGTGCTAGGAGCCAATAATTGTCGGTTCTCTAGTTCCGCTAGCTTAGTTTCTAAAGCGGTAAGTTCCCGCCTAATGGAGCGTAGCACACTGGAGTGCTTGGACATAGCCATTCCTCTAAGGAACACCTTGAAAGCCTCCCAGACCGTAAAAAAGTCTTCAACCGAGTCTAGATTAGTTGCGAAATATTGTTCTATGTCTTCCGCCAGTTCACCTCGAAAGGCATCATCCAGCAGAGCGAAAGGAGGGAACCTCCAGGTGAAGGCCGGTATCCCCTTCCTGGCAGTGGAAAGGTGTAACAGAATGGGGGAGTGGTCCGAGAGTGTGCGCGGGAGAACCTCGCACGCGCTAATACCACTAAGGACCGGAGGAGATGCTAACCAATAATCTATCCTAGTGTGCACGTTGTGAAAGGCCGAGTAGTGTGTAAAGCCGCCCTTCGTGGGGTGTTTGTCCCTCCAGACATCCACTAGGTCTAATTTAGTCAACTCGGCTCTCATCTAGGTGGCAGAGGCCACCGGGCGCCGAGCAGGGTCCGCGGAGCGGTCCCTGGAGGGGTCAAACACAAAATTAAAATCCCCCCCCACAACATCCCAGGCTGAGCATGAGACCTACAGTGGGCGGACAGGGTCGCATAGAATTCAGGGTGATCATAATTGGGGCCATAAACATTAACTACCAGCAGGTCAAGTCCCTTACCCACACATCTAGCTAGGACATATCTACCCTCCGTGTCCGCATGTACTGGGATCAATTTCAATTGTGAAGAGGGATTGGCCCAGGTTAACACCCCCCGGGCATGCGTCGTGAAGCCTGCTGCCACCATATTCCCCGCCAGCCCTCTGGATTGCAACATCCTACTGTTGATAGGCAAGTGTGTTTCCTGCAACAGGGCCAAATCAACATGGCGTCTGTGTAGGTAGCCGAGGACCTTCCTCAACTTTCGGAAGTCGTTCAGGCCTCGAACATTCCAGGTCATCAGTTTCAGCGTGTGTGGGGCACGTGTGGGAACATTCATTGCAGCATTAGACATTGCAAGGGCCTATGAACCATGTTAGCACCAGGGATGGAGAGAACATAACACAGCAGTACACTTTTCCCCATTGTAGCCAGCCGGCATTTCCATACAGTTACAGTTCCACAAAGCAGTCCACACACATCAAGCATGAACCCCTCAAACACCCCAAGGCAAAACCCCCCAACAGCCCAGTCCCCAGACCCCGCCTCCCACTCCCCCACCCACCCACAGCCGACCACCCCCAACCAGGTCAGACAGGTCCCAAAAACTACCCCCATCAACCCAAAAATAGCAGAGTGTTAGTCAGTTCGAAACTCAACTCCCTGGAGAGTCGCACAACCAAAGGCACCGGGGCGAAGCGCGCCTGAATAGTACAACACCACCAACTGACCCGATGTATTTGTTCAGTTCGGCACTCAATCCCAGCCCCGCTTGTGTTCCAGTGTCCATCGTAAAGCTCATCAAACAGCCCCCCCAACCCCACCAACCCCCCGACAATGTTATATTGACCAAATCTCACTCCTCAGCGGTGCTAAGCGATCTCTTCACCAGCAACCTATAAAGCACGAGTCTGAGCAGTGTGGTCGCTGCCCCTCCAAACAGTACAGGCAGCCCCCATGTAATCCAGACTTACCGCCCCCAGGGGGGTGGCGCAGCTCTACCATTTTGAGGGATCGTGTCCAACTCTTGGCAGGAAGAGCCAAATGTTCCGGCAGAGCCCCTCTAGTCTTGCTCTTCCAGGTTCGAGGCTGAACCAGTGTCGTCTTCCTGGCTCTGCCGAGCCTCCTTACGCTCCCGCATACCTTCGGGGATTTTTGAAGTTCTTTGGGATCCGTGAAGAAATATGATCGCCCTCCTGTATTAATGCGAAGCTTGGCAGGGTACAGCATCGCGTAGTCGAGGCCCAGCGTACGCAGTTGTTTTTTATACGGCGCAAACTGTCGTCTCTCCTCCTGCACCTTGGCCGTAAAGTCTGGGTAGAGGGAGATGTCCATGTTCTCATGTTGGAGCTTACCCTTGTCCCTCGCCAAGCGCAAAGCAATGTCCCTGTCGTGGTAATTGAGGAGCTTCGTGATGATGGGACGAGGAGGCACGCCCGGCTGCGGTTGTGGGCCCAACGTACGATGTGCCCGTTCCACGATGAACATGGGGGAGAAAGCCTCCTCCCCGAGTAGTAGTTTCAGCAACTTCTCGACATAGAGCTCCATCTTCCCAGTTTGAGTCGTTTCCGCCACTCCCGTTATACGGATGTTGGACCTGCGTGAGCGCGCCTCCAAATCCTCCGTCTTATCACGGATGACCTGCAAAAGTCCACCAAATTGCTTCCTGTCCTTGTCCCATTCGGTCTGCGCCTCCTCTGCTTCCGTGAGTCGACGTTCCGCCATATCCAGGCGCTCTGCATGTTTGTCTACTCGCTCCGCCATGCGGTCCATGCGGTACGACAGAGCGTCTATTTTAGAGCCCACAGACGCGATACTGTCCTGAATGCCCTTTTCCATGGCGGCCAACATGTCCCGGAGCTCTGTAGGCGCTGGGGCAGTCGCAGTGGCCCCCTTCGGGGACGCCTCCGGGGCCGTCATATCGGGTCCCTTCGTTCGACGCCGGTCAAAGGAGAGCTTCGCCTGAGTGACGTCGTTTTTCCCCATGTTCTTCTCCTGCCACAGGGGAACACATAACCAATAGGTACCTCGCTGTCTCCAGTCGGCAAGGGCAGCGTTGGAGACACACCAGCCGGCGATCCACTGCCACTAGATACTGGGTCTGTGCCGGAGGCACGATGCAGCCAAGATGGCGTCCGTTATGGAGGACCAACAGTCTCCGATCGCTCTGGCAATACCCTCACTCACTTGACACTGGGCAATATTAGTTCAAAAGTCTCAGCACCGGGCACCGCCATTCAGGTGTGGCGTGGGGACGCGGGGACAGCAGGACACCCCAGGGTAGACCTGCCCCCGTGATCGCTCCGAAGTGGCGACTGCTCCGCCTCGTAGTTCAGGTGCACAGTGTCCGCTTCGCTGGGGACCCACTGCGTGGGAGGGCAAATCGTTCCGATATGAGGCGGCAGCAAATAAGAGGGGGACGCTCCGGTGAAGGAAAAAGCCAAGTGTAAGTCCGGCCGGAGACCACACCGCCCTCGTCAGATTCCGAGACCGCACGTCAGGTGACATCGCACGGCCTTCTCCCCAGAATAGTCCGTGGCGTCAGGCCCAGTCCGCCGCCGTCGGGTCGCCGAGGAACCTCGCTTCAATCCACTCGGTGGGGCTCGCCAGCCAGAGTCTGTAAATCACCCAGCAGAATCTAGGGGTGCCGGAGGGTGCAGGAGAGCCAGTTACGGCAGATTGGACACTTCCGAGGATAAGTTAACAGGATTTTTCCGGGGCTAAGGCGAGGAGCTGAAAGCTCACGCGTCCGCCATCGACGCTGGCTAGCTCCGCCCCTTCCAACCCCAATCTTTTAATATGCCCCAAAACCAGCTCCCAAGTGTCCAAGTCTCTTATTCTTGGTGGATCTCTGATGCCAGTCTGTGAAGGTGTTTAATTGCTTTATAGACAGAAGGAGAGCCATCAGGGACGAAAGTGCAACAGCTGGCACCGACGATGCGACATGCTCCTCCGCGGTCTGCCAGTACAACGTCTAAAACAAGGCGATTCTGCAAAGCCAACAGGCGGACCGCTTGAAGCTCGGCGGTGTTATTGGTCAGGATGCCGGCTGTGACATTCAGAACTGTCTCTACTGCCTGAGTCAGGTGTCGAATGGCCCGGCTGTTTGTCATCGGACCCCAAAGCGGGACAAGGCCTTTGGCTGCATCGAGAAACTGGGATGCAGCAGAGCCCACTTAGTCCGTGTCTCCGGATCGCCTTTCTTGGTGGTGTCCGGCAGCTGCAGTGTAGGTTGGAGGCAGAACAAAAGCGATGTAGCATTTGCCCCACCAGCCTTTTGGGAGCCAGGTGTAGGCTTTTGTACCACAGATGAAGTATATGTTGGGTGATGCAACAAATGAATGGGGGTCGGCAGTGTTCAGTGTTCTCGTTATCTGGCAAGTGCTGTGGCCCATGATTTCAGTCCCCTGGCCTTCGATGCAGACAAGACCTGGGACGCTCACTACAGATAGGGCTACAGTTGTGGTTGCAGCTGTTCTTTTCTTTAGAAAGGAGAAGGTTGGTCTGGCTGGGTTATTCAGTATTTGCATTTCCACTCGCTCTTTTGCAGGAATGTTCATTAGGAAAGTTGCGTTTGAAGTGAGAGGACAAAAGGGAGTAGTCGTTCTTCCAGTTTTGTTCAGCCAGAACTTGTTATAGAATTGTTTCATTGTCCCATCGGATGTGGCATTGTCTTTGTAGCTCTCTTGCAGGAGCATTAACCAGGCGAGGCAGGACACATGAACAGAGAATGGTGAAGGGATGAAAGGAATGGAGTGTTCAGTGGCATGTGGGAGCAGCCCACAGATCCAACAGTTGGTGGCATTTGCAGCAAGATTGTGTTGCTGCAACAACTGTACAAAAGAATTGTTCCAGAACTCTTTGCGCCGTTCTCGGAGTCGTGGTGCAAGTGAAACCAGATAGTGTTCCTTTTCAGTGGTGGGTTGCATGGTCGGTATCAGTGTTTGGTAAGCAGGAGCACTCTCTTCGATGATCCTGACTGTGTCCATTAGTAAGAGACTGGCAAGAGATGCTGTGAGGAGTATGATTGTCTTTATGTTGTGGATATTTAACAGTCTTGGTGTCGTTGCGGCGGTTCTTCGGATGTCTGGGAGTTTCCAACACCTTCAAGAGGCTCGGTGACTGGCAGGACCACATACTTTTGTCTATCGTTTCTCCTGGTAGCTTTTGTAGTGTTGGCTACCGCTCTGAGACTTTTGACTTAGTTAGTGGCCTGCTTCGTCGGAGCGCTCTCCTTCTGTCGTAAGTTGTACCCTTCTTTGGACGGCACAGTGGGGTCTGGCAACTCTGTTAGTTCAAGTGTCTCCGTTTCAGGGTAATAACTCAGGGCTGGTCGATCTTTGGTCAGGAGCTGTTCTTGGGTGTCCACATCTTCTTTTGTTGCTAGTGTCAGTGCTATTCGTTTGCAGTGATGAGCGTGCAGCCAATTTTTCTTTCCTTCCACTCGAAGTGCAGTTCGGGTGGTGATTAATACTTGCCAGGGGCCCGTCCACCGGGGATCCAAACTCTTCGACCTCTGGAAGTTCCGAATCAGGACGAAGTCCCCGGGTTTGATATTGTGTCCTGGGCCCCTGGATACATCTGGTATGGCTTGTTGCACCTGTTGGTGGATAACAGTTAGTTCGCTCATCAGTTTACACAGGTAGTCGGACATGAGTATGTCCGAGGTATCATTAATGGTTGTTGGTTTCTGGGCTGCCCAAATATTCATCGGCCTGCCGAAAACAACCTCGTACGGGGCCAATTGGTGCCTGGTTGGGGTGGAGCGCATGGATAGCAATGCCAGTGGAAGGGTGTCGGGCCATTACAGCCCAGTGGAGGTTTTGGCCAGTTTCAATTTCAGCGTGGCGTTGTGCCTTTCTACTAGCCCGCTGACTGGGGGTGGAAAACGGCATGGAACTTTTGTTTTACTCCCAGCCCCTTCAGTATCTGTTGGATGACCTCAGCTACAAAATGGCGGCCATTGTCGCTCCATAAAACTCTACAAAGGCTGTATCGGGGGAAGAATTCCTTCAGCAATACCTTTGCAGTGGTAGCAGCAGTATTGACACGGGTGGGGTATGCTTCCACTCATTTGCTGAAGGTGCACACAATAACTAGAATGTATTCCAGACCATGGCCCCTTTCTACTTGAATGTAATCCATTTGGAGGATTTCAAAGGGATGGTCGGGGACTCCAAACCCTCCGTGGTACTACTGTCCCTTTCCCTGGGTTGTGCTGCAGGCATACCATACATTGTTGCACTAGGTGTTTTGCTGAGTCTGCTATCTTGCCATTATGCCATACCCAACAATCAGTTCGGTTATGGGAGTGGATCCTATGTGTGTGGGTAGGTGTACCATGGTCAATATAGGGATCAGATAGGTGTTATGTAGCATCCATTTGTTTCTGTCTTTTGTCCTCCAGCAGTCTTCGTCGTCTTTCAGTCCCACCGAGCCCATTCTGTCAGTTTGTGTGGTGTACTCGTCAGTTGGATGTCTCTTATAGTGGCCCTAGCGTCTGTCCATTTCTCAGCTTGTGACCTAGTCACATACATTTGTGTTGCAGTTCTGCCTTCGGCTGTGGCTGGGGCAGTAACGTCAGCTAGTGCATTTCCCTGTCCAATAATGTCAGTCACTTTCTTATGTGCTTGGCTTTAATTACTGCTAGTTGTTTGGGGAGGAGGACGGCTTCAGTTAAGGCGGAAACTAGATCTCCGTGTAGGATGGGTGTGCCGTTCGAGGTCAGGAATCCTCTTTCCCTCCACAGGAGCCCGAAATGGTGAACCACCCCGAAAGCATACTGGCTGTCCGTGTATATGTTTACTGTCTTTCCTGCTGCTAAGATGCATGCTTGTGTGAGGGCAATCAGTTCTGCCACCTGCGCGGATCGTTGGGCAATGCGGGCTGTTTCAATTATGGTTTGGGCCGTGGTGACGGCGTATGCAGCTGAGGTCGTGCCATCTGGGAGTTCGATGCACGAGCCATGTACCCATAGTTCCCAGTCAGGTTCTGGAAAAGCAGTGTCTTGGAGATCTACCTTGCTCCTTGTCTGTTCATCAGTGAGGGTCACACAGTCATGTAGGGGAGTCATGCTGGGGTCGTTTTCGGGCAGAGGCAACAACGTAACTGGATTTAGAGTGGTGTATCGCTCCAGGGTAATGTGTGGCGCTAGCATGGTCAACTCGTATCCTGTCAGTCGTCCACTAGTCAGATGTTGGGTTTTGGTTTGATTCAGAAGCGTGTCAACTGCATGGGGTACTAACACTGTAAGGGAGTTGGAGAGTACTATTCCCTCACTCTGGCGTATCGAAACTGCTGCAGCTGCTACAGCCCGAAAGCATGCCAGTAGCGCTCTGGCTACTGGGTCGAGGGTGGCTGAGAAATAAACAGAAGGGCGCTGCTTGGGACCAATCGATTGTGTTAGGATAGATAAGGCACATCCCTCTCTTTCGTGTGTATAGATGGAAAATGGCTTGGAGTAGCCTGGGGTTCCTAAAACGGGTGCTGAACAAAGGGCATCTCGTAATTCTTAGAACGCCGTCTGGCATTCGAGGGTCCAAGGGAGAGGTAATGGAATGTTTTTGGCTAGTAGGGAAAGTAGGGGTTTGACTATGAGACTGAAATTCGGCAACCACTGTCGACAGAATGAGGGGAGGCCTACCAAAGAGTGGACTTGCTTCTGGGTCTTGGGTACGGGAGTATCTAGAATAGTCTGGATTCTGTCAGGCGTGAGCTTCCTCCCTTCCTTTAATAAGAGGTGTCCTAGATACGTGACTTGGGGTTTGCAAAACTGCAATTTCTTTCGAGAAACTTTGTGGCCATTCTCTGCAAGGAAGTGTAAGAGCTGGATGGTAGCAGTGACTGCTAGTGGAGTGGTGTCTGCTGCTAAAAGGATATTGTCTACATACTGTATCAACGCCACACCGTCTGGTAACTGAACTTCATCTAACTGTCTTTTAAGCATCTGGCTGTAGATGCTCGGGCTCTTGGTGTACCCCTGGGGTGCTCGACAAAATCTATACGAGCGGGTTCTTAGGGTAAATCCAAAGAGATAGCGGCTGTCTTAGTGAATGGGTATGGAGAAGAAGGTGTTCTTAGTGTCAATTACGGTGAACGTGGTGGCAGTGGACGGGATTGGAGTCAGGATGGTGGTAATGTCAGAGACTACAGGGTACTGAGGCACAACTATTTTGTTGATCTCTCGTAGGTCAATGATGAAGCGGTATGCTTTCCCATCTCCCTCTCCTTGTCTCTTAATGATCGGTAGGATCGGACTGTAACAGACATTGCTCACTACCTCCTCTACTACTCCTGCTTCTACCAGTGACTGTATTATTTTGATCAATGCTTTCTCGCCCTCTGGTGATATCTTTTACTGGGGTACTTTCGGTAGGGTTGCATATTGTCACATGCACTGGGTCTATCATCATTCGTCCTACGTCTGAGTCAGCCTTGGCCCACAAGTGCGGTGGTAAAGTGTCCAGTACGGACATTTCTGCTTCGGTAATGGGGTACATGTGTTTGGATGGGTGAGGTCTTAGATGGTGGTGGTTGTCATATAAGATGACTCTGACTCCGTCAGGCGAGCATCTGATGGTCGCTCGAAAATGCTTCAGCAGATCGAGACCCATAATGGCATCTGGGGTATTGGAGGAGAGGAGAAAAGTGTGTAGATGATATTTTCTCCAAGGTCAAAGGAAATCGGTTTGGACAAGGGGTTAGTGGAGGGCTTACCATCAAATCCTATTCGTGTCACGTGTGAGCCAGACAAGGGTGCCCTTGGAATCAGTCGCATAGATAATGCACTACGTGTTGCTCCCGTGTCTACCAGAAATGGTGACTTCGTGCCCAGGACCTTTGCGGTAACATAAGGGCCTTGCTAGTCAACATAGAGCTCAACTGGATCCCTCCCTTGCCCTAGGCAAGGGAGGGCCTATGTCAGAACTAGGGTGGAACTAGGCCCTATGTCTGAACTGGGGTGGCTTGGTGAGAAAAATAACAATGGATTAAACCCATATCTGTGACTGGGGGTGACTGTTTTGCCATTGTGCAACATTCCGTCCATCATCTTGTGTGTTTTTCTGTTCACCCTATGTGGGAAGGGTATGCCCAGACGTGGGCCCCGTGCTCACTAGGCCACTGGAGTCAAGCTATCCTGGCTGAAGAAGGCTGATAGCCAGAAACCGGTCCTAGGATGCTTGATTCCGGTCCCGGGAAGACATAGCTTGGCAGTTCGGGCTGGACTGGTCCCATGAGGCACAGGGTCAAGACTGATTTGGATATGGCCATGTCTGAACTGGGGTGGCTTGGTGAGCAAAATAACGATGGATTAAACCCAGATCTGTGACTGGGGGTGAATGTTTTGCCATGGTGCAACATTCCGTCCATCATCTTGTGTGTTTTTCAATACTGAATAGGGCGGATTTCGTCCCCTGTTTCTAACCACACATAGGTATTTATACCCCATTGAGTGATTTAAACACACACACCATTGTAAATATATCCCCTCACACACCGTTTGTCTCCCACAGGTGCTCCCTTAGTCCTGATGAAGACCCTACCACAAGGACCACCACTTATCCTGTAATAAGGGGTCGAAACATCGACTACTATCTGAATACAAACTCTAGTGACACCAAACAAGATAAATTCAGGGTCCTGCAGAGTTATGTATTATAATGGGAACATTTTGATCATGTATGGAAACGTATACAGCGAATCATACTGATGTATATATGTCACCACTACTTTTCCTTGTCCCCTACCCAAACATGAACACTTTATCCCCATCTTCCTTTCTTTCCATGTCACCGTGAGTACTGTATATACAAAAGGACCTTTTGCATTCTTGTTCTAATGAGCATATGTAAGACTCATATTGTTAGATGCTTTGATTTGTACTGCATCTGATACTTTTGAACAATACAAAGGATTCAGAAGTGGATCTATTGACCACATCTCTACTTGTGTTGTGTGTTTTTTGTAAATACATGCTTAGTTGCTCAAATTGCCGCAACCACATTGTTTAATACTGTATATCCTGTGTGGGCATCAAGCACACCCACCGTTTTTTCTTTGTTCTTTAGTGTGCCTTCATAAATCCTTGGTTTTCATAGATGCATTGGTTTTATTTGTCCCTCCTTTTTCATGATTAGTTCACTCCAATGGCTACTTGTCCTATTACATGTAGCCATTCCTTTCAGTTTATTTCTGCTACTAATGGTGCTCTATGTTTTTAGTTGGTGTTGGATCGTCTTTTCAGAATTTTGTGTCACACTTAGCTGACGGCATTTTCATTTAACAAAGCCCCGTGCCACCCATCCACACAATGGGAGATACCGCTTCCCCTCATGGCATTTTCATTTACTAACAATTACTTTGCAATGCGTTCACACAATGGGAGATACCGCGTCCCCAAATTCCCCAGCAAGGTTTTCCCATATTTTTCATTTATGTGCTTTCGATGAAGACAAAAATCTTAAATACCACAAACCCCACCCCTGGTATGTAAAGCCTTGGGCCGCAGGAGCCTTTTAGTACTGCCTCCGACCTTGTCACATGACGCATTCCATAAAGGCTTCACGTAAAGCATTCGTTATTTTAGGTTTACAGAACGTCTGAGGCACAGCATGGAAATCATTTTGTTATCGAATCAACACTGGAGCAATTCGAATCGACAAACAATTTATCCCAATGTTCATAAAAATTGTGGGGCATATTATCAAGGGGGTTTATCTCCGCTTTTTTGGCTTTAAAAGCCAAGAAGGCGGAGATAAAATTATCTCCCTATTACCTAGCTGTCGCTAACACCAGTTAGCGACAGCTAGTAGGAGATAGCGACCATCTTGGGACCCACTTTGCATGTCAGTGATATTTATCACTAATGACATGGAAAGTGGGCGTGCCAAGATGTTAGCGACTGGAAACAGTTAGCGACTATCTCCTATTACCAACTTTTGGAGATATTCGTGCTAAGCGCGAATATCTCCAAAAGCTAACACCTGCCCTGAGCAGTTCTTAGCAATGTTATCCAATGGGAGGTGGATAACATGGCTAAGAGCATTAGCTCGGTAATGCATGAATATCGCTGACTTTTCAGCGATATTCATTCTTTGCAGCGATTTTTATCGCATTTGCGTTAAACCTTGGTAATACCAAGGTTTATTTGCGGTAAAAATCGCCGCAGCTCAGCGGTAAATTTTTGTCTCTAACCAAGCAATAGCGATAATTATCGCTATTGCTTTGTAATATGCCCCCTAATTCTTTAAAATATATTTACATTTGTGACCAAACAAAAATGCATCGTAAAGAATAAATAATGAAAGACTAATCAAATCTTTTCAGCTGATGACACACAATGGTTCAAATGTTCATTATTGCTCTGACTTCCATCCGTCGATTGTACATGGTGGAACCATTCTACGATGCCCACATTAATTACCTACCTTCATTGAGGTCTTTCTTCTTTCTGTCTATGCATGTTTTTCCTGCAGTGTCACAGACGCTTTGTTTTGGTAAAAATGGTAAGTGAGCGCCTGGCGCTTTTCTTCTGCTGACCATCTACCACATTAACATAGCTCTTCCCTCATTCAGTCTCTAACAAGTGGTTCCCTTTCTGAATTCAATGAGTGACTCATACCAATGTCAGAAGAGTAAGCTCCTGAATTGAACATCCTCAAGTGCACAGTGAAATGTGTCAGACTGTTCAGATCCCCAGTTACCGCCCTCCTTGTTAAGTTGGCCTTTGTCATTAGGGAATAAAGCTTTCCCACTGTGTGATGACTCCCATCCTTACTTATTTGTATAATTTGCTGAAATTGTATAGTAGAGGTTACTTATATTTACAGAGATTACATTAAATGAAATGTGAGAATTTAGATTCAAAGAAGACTTCCAAAAAATGTTTGGGAGGGAGGATCGGGAGTGAAACATAAACAACTACAAAGTTACTACAAATTAGGTTTATTGTATTTTGCTGTTCATTAATTGAGTGCTGACTGAGGTGGCAACTAGAATTGTTGAATATGTGAGACTTTCCATAGGTGAAGTACATTTTGATGTCCCATTTGAGTATAAATGCATATCATTTTTGCAGTGTACACATTGCACTGCATCATCTTGCAGTTACAAGGTTGAACAAGAAACAGGCCCTAGCACCCCAGAAAACTGCCCCACATACATGAATAATGAAACATGTGCATAGTATCTGGATCCTGTTCTTGGAGATATTAGAACAGTAAGGGGCATATTATCTAGGAAGTGGCGTGTGAGAGGCGTTAGCCTCTTTGGCTTAACGCCTCTCATTGCAACTTAGGAAGCGCCAGGCTGCATCATATTATTTTATTTATTTATTTATTTATTTATAAAGTTTTATATTCACTCATCACCAAACAGTCCATGCCCATTTATCTCACGCTTGTGGGCTCTTTTTTTCTCCCTCACTCCCTTTGTCACTGTTTATCCCTCTTTAACTGCCTCCTTTTTCCGCCTTGTCTTCTTTTCTCTCTCTTGTTATGAGCCAAACTTTGATGAAGAAAAATAAGTCCTCGTCCCCATGAATGAGTCCAAGAGAGCCTCACCTGCAAGCACCGGCTCAAATCAAGCCCTGTTCCGCAGGCCAAATTCACTACGTTGTGAGAAACACCAGATCTCCACTACATAAAAATGAGTGGAACACAGACAATATGTTTTTCATGAACAGTAACATCTGCATATATCAAGAACCAGAGTGCAGCTCTCAATCAGACTGATGTAACTACTAATAAATACATGACACAAAGACACAAAAAGGGCTGCTCTCTAGAGTTGGAGAGGAAAGCAGGAGCTTCTGGGAGAGATTGGTGTGAAAGAAGCTAATCCGTTTCAGCACCATCTGTCCAATCTCATTCATATCAGGCAATCGAAGAGCATGGAGTTTTCGATGGTTTCAAATGTGGTGCTAAACCAAAAACATATTTAGAAAAGTACAAGCACACAGGATGCTCCATGTAATAGGCTGTATGCAACTGATGGAACATTCTGCTCTTCAAAAAACACAAGTCAATGTGAAAAGGATATATGGTTTATTTAATGCTCTGAATTCTTCATGCCCGACTGAGGACTAGATATAGATCATTAGTGAATTCTTTGTTTTAAGGGCACAGAGCAGTCTGAAAACCATGACAAGGCACTGCCTAAAGAACCCAAGTCAACTTCCTATACTAATAAGAGTTGAACAGTCAAGAAATTGTTTATCTTCCCCCTTCTTCGAAGATAATCATGCTCTTCACGCTCCAGAGCACCCGGTCTCTCAGGGAGAGGATGTCCTATTTAAATTGGATTGAAAAATGCTTGTTAAATGTCCTTTTCCATTCCTATAGATCAATAATGCTAACAGAGCATGGTGAACTGAGATGCACAATAGAGATACATGCCTGAAGTTCTCAGCTGTCTGTCAGGACACTAATGAGTCCCCTAGGGGCACTATGGATCTTCCTTCCCAGGGCAGGCACACAGTGCTAGTGTCATGAGACGGCTCAGTGAACACAAGCCTGGTGATGCCTGGCCCTCCAGCATTGTGTCCATGGAGCTGCTCTGCTGCTGGGCCTTGCTCTCTCATCTGACAAATCAATATGGCGTCCTGGACACCTCTAATGTGCTCTGTTCATGGTATACCATCCGCGTGGGGTGCCCGAAGCAGCGCATCACTGAGCAGGGGGCGCGGGCTGCAGCGGGTGCGCGCGGCGCGGTCGATGCCACAGTCCATTGGAAACGACAGAGCGCAGTGAAAGCAACTCAGCCTGTGAAACATAACCTGGCTATGAGCCGGAGGGAGACATGTTCCTCAAGAGTCCCTCAGGAGCCGAAGGAGGAATGGAGCCTGTCTGCCCTTACACTCTTGCACTAAGAATAGAAGCACTAATGGGTTTAGTAAAAGAGGTGCTCCTACACCGGTCAAAGGTTCCGTGGCGCAACTACACTTGCGATTCCCAATGGTACTTGTTAGCCGTAACCTCTCTCAAAGCGTTTGAGCTAGTGCTGACAACAGGTCCTTCAGCCACTTTAGAAGGTATAAAAGGTTTTTTTTTACTCTGTAGGGTTTTTTTTTTTTACAGGAAGGGTTCTGGTTTTTTTTGTGCCAAGGGCAACGTCAGTAAGACAATCTTGCTTTGAAGAATGGGTGGGGAGGGGCTGGGGACATGCAAGCATAGCATTTATTATGGTTAACACAGCAACAAAGAAAGCCCCTGAGTAGGGGAGGGAGTGGAAGCTCTGAACATCTTGCCTGCAAGCCCTAGTTCAGTGGCTCACATCCTCCAGTGCATCACATCCTCAGCTAAATATTCGGTACTTAAAGTTCATGGAACAAGCTGGCCGGAAGCTGAAAGCAAAGAATAACCTTAAAATGTATCACATGGGGCTTTGATCATGTGTGCAATACCCTATGAGTAGACATGCAAGTAACATTTTGAATCCTTTCATAATATATTTTTTGTGGTCAAACTTGTGAATCTTGAAATGCATTTCTTTAAGATTAGGAACACAAAAACTATATTCACTGTTTTTGAAAAGATTTGGCACATCTGAAACTAGCTCCTCTTTCTTTTTTATTAGTGTTGTTTTATTAATGTTCTTTTCAAATTTCATAAATGTTACTTTTTTGTATCTATCTTGACTGCTTGTGCTGCTAGGTAGCTTTTTATGAGTATCGGAATTCAGTGCCTTTTTCTGATATAATACTTATTCACCTTGATTTTCTCCAAAATTGTAAAGGTTTTTATTAGCTGTGCAATTAATTTAACTAATTAACGATGAAGTAGCACATATAATTCACTAGTGACGTAGATGCCAAAATGGCTCCTATGAGCTGAATTCACCTGAAGCCATGTCTTTTTAGTGGCCAGGCTGAGCTATGGTTGTTCTTCATCAGTGGTCGAAATGGGCAGGATTGGCAGGGCACGCCGTGCCCCCTCCTCTTTTAATTCAATAGAATCCATTTCCCTACTATTTTATTTTAAAGATGCATCCCAGGATGGCGGAAATAGCCAAGGCCTATAGATAAGGCTCAGCCTTTAAGCAGAGGGGTGGGGTGTGCTGAGATGGAAAAGTAGAGTGTCCACTTCTGCCACTGTCAGTTGCCCCCTCTCTTTCTTTCTCTACCTCTTATTCCCTCTCTTTCTCTTTCTGTCTCTGACTCACTCCTCCTCATTTGCTTAAAGCTGTGACTTCAAGAAACAGCTCTTACCCTCTCTTTCCTCTCCTTTCCTCCATTCGTTCCCCTGTGAAATGGAACCGAAAAAGAAACAAACACTTTGGCTGGAAATTACATCTTTTTCTGATCTTTTTTGACTCCAAAGTGCAGCCTTGGGACCGAGGGAAAAGAGGTTCAAAACACGAAAAATAACTAAACAAGGCAAATCCGAGTGGTCGCAAAGTGGCCAGATTGGTTTTCTTCACACCCACATACATTAGCACCACTTTACAGAGTTTGCCAGTGAAGCGCTACTTTCGTTTTCTAATCTTTCTTTGAATAGCATTGTTTTCCCCAGGTGGGGAAGTGCACCTTTCCTGGGGGAACTGCAATACTTGGTGGATTCGCAGAGTGGAACATTTTTATTGTGATCCTTATCAGCTGATTCCTTATTTTAGTTCATGAAGTGTGCACAGTGGCTGTGTGTTCACTGATGTGGTCTTTTCAAACCATACTGCTTACATTTTTGCAAGGATATTAGCATTAGACATTGAAACGCGTCCCTTCCGGACCCTGTAGTCATTTCCTTAACTTTTCAGGCAAAAACACTCATTGATGTCTGAATAATGAGTATAATAGCATTAAGGTAACCATGTTGTTCCTGCTTACATTTCACATGCTTTACTTAATCTCAGTGGCGGCTCCTCCGCGAAGGCAAAGGAGCATGGCCCCACTGCTTTTTAGCAGTGAAATACAGGAAAAATCAAATGGTAATAACTTGCGTTGTTTTAATTTTATTTTGTCCTGCTTCCCTCAGCTTTGCGGTACAGGGCGTGGCTGCGTTGCTCACATAGCAGGGCAGGGGCGGAGTGGTAGCACCCTCCTAAGTGCAGAATGACTGTTTGGCCAGCACTCTTTGGCCGTCCAAACATTCATGTACACTTCACATATTCTCCGTGCAGGCTGCATTACAGTCTGGGTGGAGAACATGCCCAGGCCCCTAGTCAGCATCTGCGTGCCGAACCAAGGCACTCAGACCAATCACAACGCTGATAAAGCACTTTGTGATTGGCTGACTGGGAACCTGAATGTGCTTCCTGTTCAGGCCGAGCTAGGGACTTCGGAGGAGAGACGTAGCGAGGAAGCAGCAAGAAGGTATGTTTTTTCTTTTTCTTTTCTTTTTTAATCCACGCTTCCCACGTGACATTCCCACCTCGCGCCCCCGCCCCTACCTCCGGTCCGAGCCAGCCGCGACTGCTTAATTTTGCATTCCCTATGAGTGTTGGCTTTTTCCAGGATGTTGTTACTTTATTTTTCTTCAGGCATAATGTTACGCTTGTCTAGTGTATAAATTGAATTGAGTCGCATACAGGTGTTTATTACGGGGCACAATTGGGTTGTAGTTAAAGGCAATGTGAGTTGCCCTCCGAGGGGCAGTCTGGTGTTCACAGGGGGAGAGGATGTGGCACTACGGTCAGAGCTGCCAAATTTGGACCTGGGAAACCAGTTTCAGCGTTCATGACCAGTCCACCAGACCACTCTTATGAGGGAGCGCTTTCCCATGCTAGAACTTAGAAGGCTCTGCTAGACCTTAGAAGTCCTGGTGTCTTAACACCAGCAGGTGGACCCTATCAGTGGCAAGTGTGGGTTAACCTTGAAGGCCTGTCCACCACAATCCATACTGAAGTTCACCTTTCCTGCAGGCCTATAAATCAGTACACCTTAGAGCGACAGTGACTTCTCTGTCCCTGAGGTCAAAGGACCCTTGAGCCCAGTCCACCTCACTCATTGGTACCCCCATTGGCCTTGTTTCAGCAGTAGTAGCGCTACTCACTAACACCAAACTAAGGGGCATATTATCAAGAACGGCATTAAAATTTATCGCCAGTTTAGCGGCAGAAAATTACTGCTAAAGCGGCGATAATGGGCTTAATAATCTGCCCTGGAGAATTCCAAAAGAAATCAATGTTCTGGTGTGAACATGGGCTTCTATTGGAATTCTCCAGGACATATTATCAAGCCCATTATTTGCGCTTTAGCAGCGGTTTTCTGACGCTAAACCGGCGGTAATTTTAACGCTATTCTTGGTAATATGTCCCTTAGTTTGTATACTTCACTGTCTCTCTGTTTCATGCACAAGTACTTTTAACATGCAGTCTGCTTTGGGGCCACTGGAAATTATGCAGAAATGGAGCACAAAATTATGCCGCAGTGTTTATGCAGCAAAAATGTTTTAAAAACTTCATCTTTAGAAAAGTGTTTTATGAGTTCTGTGAAAAATAGGGAAATAGATATAACGGTCTTTCATTAGTAAGATCATTGACATCTAAGGAAGGCCTGTGTCTCTTGGCAAGCTTTCTTTAAATGGTACAGGGGTATGGTCATTTATTGTTTGAGCAATATGTTTGTGATCTCAAGTTGGGTTGATGGTAATTGCGTTATTTTGAGCTGTAGCATGAATTTTCAACTCACTTTATAAGGGTCGAGGAAAATGTTAGTACCATACTAGCTGAATAAGTCTCAATGTGGTAAGATGAGGATGAATGGAGAATGTTGGTTCAAGGAAATGACCAGCACCATAGGTTGGAGTGCCTCTTAGGAAGTAAACTTTGAGGGTGGAGCGAATGTGACAGAATTCCAGAGATTTCCCTGCAGGGGTTCCAGTGACAAGCTATGTTGCACAAGATAGGTAAGGTATTGCATTTTAATTAAGCTACGGATCTGACCGAGTGTATTAATCCCTCACACTAGTGAGGAAGTTTCCTAGAGGATAGTATACTGCCAGAACGCTGTCTGCTTCATTCTGACATTGAGCACTGAGGAGGCGTGGCATCAGAGAGATGGTGGGAGATCCATCTCTCCTAAGTCGCTTAGGTGGCTCACCTAAATTTGCCTCGTGCCGAGCGTTTCAGCCTGGGAAACAAGCCTGTGCAAGGCAGAGGACCCAATCAAAAGCAGACTTTCTGAGGCTCCACCTACTAGAATTCGCCCATCAGGGTTGGTAGTCCCAACATTGGCGACCCACAGAGTAAAACCTACTTACTGCCTGCGGAGAAGTCTTCTAATCTGGGTTCCTTAAATGTCTCACCATCTTCTGTGCCTCTATCTGTCAAAAATGGTTTGAGACCAGAATCACCACAGGAAATCTGTCTGCGGGTAGGTCAAACCTAGGCTTGGTCTAGACTGCCCAGTCTTTGGTCCCATAGGGACATGTGTGGCCTCCAGGTGAAGGGTCACCACAAAGGGAGATATTAATGTCTTCAAAATCCTTTTACCTGCAGGCCTGACCCAAGCTTTGCTCTCCCTCAGACTTTCTGTAACATTCATACTCACACTACAAACACTCCTCTGAGTACATCCAGTCGTTCCTCTGCAAGACCATTAATTATTCTTGGCAGGGCCTAGGCGTAGCTCGATATTTTCTCCTTCCTTCCAGCCAGAGATACGTTTAGGCTTCATCCCAAGCTTACTGATGGTTGTTGCAGAAAAAGTTCGCCTGTAGTAAACACACAATGCCTGCTCTCATCCAACAACCCTATATGAACCAAGTCTGAGTAGAACAATGGGAGGGGAGCATACATATACCATACATTTCAGTAGTGTGCAGCCACAATATGGGTGAGGAAGCATAAATCTTCACTGGTTCAACTAGCAATGTAGAGTATTTTTGTCTTGGCCTTGATTGGTGGGTTATTGACAGCAAACAGAGGGGGATATTCTCAACGACATACGATAACTATGGCCAATCTCAGTTAACGTCATTTTTGTTAACGTCGCCTAAACCTGAAAAATATCGCCATGTTAGCGTCGTATTAACAAGTCGTCACTAC
The DNA here is from genome assembly GCF_964263255.1 of Lissotriton vulgaris. Classification (NCBI taxonomy): domain Eukaryota; kingdom Metazoa; phylum Chordata; class Amphibia; order Caudata; family Salamandridae; genus Lissotriton; species Lissotriton vulgaris. Next base: position 163,937,896 of record NC_141689.1, read on the forward strand.
ATGGTGATATTAACAGGGAACGGCGGACAAAACTCACTATCACATTATCGCGATGGCGATACCTTGTGATCGGCACATTATCGCCAGAAAAGTCCCATCTTCCCTTCCGGCGATAACTACTTGTCCCCACTGCAAATAAACAGCAATGCAAAAACCAACTCGGAGGCTTGCATTTTTCTCTCACAATTACCAAAGAAGGGGATTGATTGGGTTTAGAGCAGGGGTCTTCAACCTTTCCTGTAGTGAGAGCTACTAATGATCTGTGAGACTCAATATGAGCTACTAAAGGCAGAGCAACTCGCACATTGTTCCCAGAGTCCCCTCCACACCCGCTTCATTGACTAAAGGGCCTCTACATAGAAAGAGATACACATTAGGGGGCAGATTTATGTTAACTGGCGCATCCCGAGGGATGCGCCAGTTAACATGCGCCACAGTGGGCCACAGCTACGCCACCCATGGTGCGCCGCATTTATGATGCGGCGCACCATGGGGCAAAAACCGCACAGATGCGTGACGCATCTGTGCCGGAAATGTGGCGCATTGCTAGAGTTGCGTCGCAAGCGCGACGCAGCTCCAGCAATGCTCTGGGGGGGCCTATTCTTTCAATGCTGCCTCAAGCCTTACGCCTGCTTCAAGCAGGCGCAGGGTTTTGACGCAGCATTGCCCTGAAAGTGACTGAGTGAAATCTCATAGATTTCACTCATCCACTTTCAGGAGGCGTTCCTGCGCAGGAACGCCCCCCCCCCCCCCTGCGCAGGAACGCCTCTTCATGACGCAGTGCTGTACAACGTGACGCATCTCCTAGATGCCTCACGTTGTAAATAGGGCGCAGGGATGCGCCACGTTTCCGTGCCGTTGCGTCACGCAACGGCGGCGTAAACGTGGCGCAAGCCCTTCATAAATCTGCCCCTTAGTGTATGCAATGCACAACATGAAACTAGAAAACCTTTTCAACAAATGTTTGGATCCTGAGCTCTGCAGTCACTAGCTCAGTAGACTACAATCTTAAGAAATGATAGCGCTCTGCCGAGCTGTGCAAAACTACCAGCATACAGAAAACAACTGCACGTATGTGTCTCATAACTTGTCATCCACCACACTACTATGTCCCATAACACAGTAAATGCATCTCAGTGGTCATCACGCAAGACATGGTCCCATATAGGTTCACAAAACAATGACAACGCCATTCCAATCACATAGCTTACATGGCCTAGCTTGCAGAGCATGTAGGTGAGAGCTTAAGTGCCCCACTAAGGGGTAGTACATGCTATATAAATGCAGCAATACAATTATTTAGTTACACCATGCCTTCTTCTTTATTATCAGGCCTGATGGCACCTTGATATGCTTGAATTTAGGGTGCGCACTAGGCACTATACAAAAATATCTCCTGACAAACTCATGATGCTCCATGTAGTTATAACCTATGCAAGATGTATGGAACACAACTTGCCTCTTAATTCACTAAAATAACATTGTCATTATGGATGGTGAGAGACCATGACTGTTTCAAGGTTTAAAAACGATCACTTCTAAAAATGCCTCTAAAGGCACTGATATAATTTGATGTTCTTATTAAGTGATTCTACATGTTGGAGAAATAAAAGTTGTGATTTGTTTTTCAAAAGATGGCGTTTTCGTATGACTTCTGTGTCACTTTTTGCAATATTTACAAATGTTTGTTTGCGCAAAGAAGGGGTTATACACATAAGCTTGGCTCATGCCTCAGCTTTCACTGTTTGACTCATGTCTCAGTTTACCCTGTTTATTGGCTGTACTTACAACTGAAAAATACAGCCACTGTATGAGTGAGGTGCTTCTTTTTTCAATGAGATCAGTTCAAAATCCCGTGTTAAGCCTTATGTTCGTTGTGCGTCAAAATGAACACTTCATTTTAAATATCTCCCGTTATTTAATTACATTGAAGCAGTTTTTTTACAGGGGGTTCTTAAAAAATAAATAAATAAAGTACCTCCTGCAAGTTGTCCCTAAGCATAAGTCGGGTCCAGGAACTTAATTTTACGTTTCTCTCATATTCCATTGAAATGTAATGAAAAGAAACGTAAAATAATATTCCTGTCTCCTGTTTGTGGCCCGAAACAACTTGCAATGTACTTTATTTAAAAAGGAAAGATCCCTGTAAAACGCTGTTTTATCTTAATGTTAAATTAAATCAGCGTTTCAAACATATTTTTTTCTGACAAAATAAAGAATCTTTGCATTTTGATGCCCAGAATAAAGCCTTTCACGGGCATCTTTTTCTAACAAAAAAAGTTTCTCTCTTCCACAATCCTGAGGCTGGCAGTCTCAGGTTGTGCCCCCAAGGCTGCTGCTCGGGCCGAACACATCATGCGGGATCAAAGTGCGGTGCTGGGCAGCAGAAGGCAGGTTCCCCATGGGCAGTTTAACACTGCTCATGCCGGGGCAGAATAACTCGCTTCGCCTCACCCCGCCCCAGCTAAAGCTCAATAGCCAATAGGTGCAGTTGGTTTGTGAGACAGCAGGCAAGAATGCATACAAGGCCAAAAAGGCCTAAAAATATACAAAATGACCATGACAGGATACAAAAGTAATTCAGAAAAGGGGGTGGTGATGAACAGAGTGTCTGAATTAAGCAGACCACTCTTACCCAGTCCAAAGATCAGGGCTTGATCCATCACCGTTATTTAGCTCACTGCACCATCCCAGCTCAGAACCTGGCTATATGCAAATCAGTCTGTCCCTGGCCCAGTGCATCATGGGAACAGGGCAGACTAAACTACCAAGCCAATTCTTCACCAGAAAGGAGACAAGCTTCCGGGGACCGGTTTCTGGCATTTCAGCCGTCGTCGGCCCGGCTTGCTTGAATCCTGATGGTGCAGTGAGCAAGGGACTCATGTCTGAGTATACCCTGCCACACCTATAGTGGCCAAAAACGATTCAGAAAAGGGGGTGCTGATGAACAGAGTGTCTGAATTAAGCCGACCACTCTTACCCAGTCCAAAGATCAAGGCTTGATCCATCACCGTTATTTAGCTCACTGCACCATCCCAGCTCAGAACCTGGCTATATGCAAATCAGTCTGTCCCTGGCCCAGTGCATCATGGGAACAGGGCAGACTAAACTACCAAGCCAATTCTTCACCAGAAAGGAGACAAGCTTCCGGGGACCGGTTTCTGGCATTTCAGCCGTCGTCGGCCCGGCTTGCTTGAATCCTGATGGTGCAGTGAGCAAGGGACTCATGTCTGAGTATACCCTGCCACACCTATAGTGGCCAAAAACGATTCAGAAAAGGGGGTGCTGATGAACAGAGCGTCTGAATTAAGCCGACCACTCTTACCCAGTCCAAAGATCAGGGCTTGATCCATCACCGTTATTTAGCTCACTGCACCATCCCAGCTCAGAACCTGGCTATATGCAAATCAATCTGTCCCTGGCCCAGTGAATCATGGGAACAGGGCAGACTAAACTACCAAGCCAATTCTTCACCAGAAAGGAGACAAGCTTTTGGGGACCGGTTTCTGGCATTTCAGCCGTCGTGGGCCCGGCTTGCTTGAATCCTGATGGTGCAGTGAGCAAGGGACTCATGTCTGAGTATACCCTGCCACACCTATAGTGGCCAAAAACGATTCAGAAAAGGGGGTCGTGATGAACAGAGTGTCTGAATTGAGCAGACCACTCTTACCCAGTCCAAAGATCGGGGCTTGATCCATCACCCTTATTTAGCTCACTGCACCATCCCAGCTCAGAACCTGGCTATATGCATATCAGTCTGTCCCTGGCCCAGTGCATCATGGGAACAGGGCAGACTAAACTACCAAGCCAATTCTTCACCAGAAAGGAGACAAGCTTCCGGGGACCGGTTTCTGGCATTTCAGCCGTCGTCGGCCCGGCTTGCTTGAATCCTGATGGTGCAGTGAGCAAGGGACTCATGTCTGAGTATACCCTGCCACACCTATAGTGGCCAAAAACGATTCAGAAAAGGGGGTGGTGATGAACAGAGTGTCTAATTGAGCAGACCACTCTTACCCAGTCCAAAGATCAGGGCTTGATCCATCACCGTTATTTAGCTCACTGCACCATCCCAGCTCAGAACCTGGCTATATGCAAATCAGTCTGTCCCTGGCCCAGTGCATCATGGGAACAGGGCACACTAAACTACCAAGCCAATTCTTCACCAGAAAGGAGACAAGCTACCGGGGACCGGTTTCTGGCATTTCAGCCATCGTCGGCCCGGCTTGCTTGAATCCTGATGGTGCAGTGAGCAAGGGACTCATGTCTGAGTATACCCTGCCACACCTATAGTGGCCAAAAACGATTCAGAAAAGGGGGTGGTGATGAACAGAGTGTCTGAATTAAGCAGACCACTCTTACCCAGTCCAAAGATCAGGGCTTGATCCATTACCGTTATTTAGCTCACTGCACCATCCCAGCTCAGAACCTGGCTATATGCAAATCAGTCTGTCCCTGGCCCAGTGCATCATGGGAACAGGGCAGACTAAACTACCAAGCCAATTCTTCACCAGAAAGGAGGCAAGCTTCCGGGGACCGGTTTCTGGCATTTCACCACCCCCTTTTCTGAATCATTTTATCCACCATAAGCGTGGAAGGGTATACTCAGATGTGAGTCCCTTGCTCATTGCACCATCAGGATTCAAGCAAGCCGGGCCGACGATGGCTGAAATGCCAGAAACCGGTCCCCGGAAGCTTGTTTCCTTCCCAGTATAAGAATTGGCTTGGTAGTTTGGTTTGCCCTGTTCCCATCATGCACTGGGCCAGGGACAGACACTGGGACAGGAACAGACTAACTTGCATGTAGCCAGGTTCTGAGCTGGGATGGTGCAGTGAGCTAAAAACGGTGATGGATCAAGCCCTGATCTTTGGACTGGGTAAGAGTGGTCTGCTTAATTCAGACACTCTGTTCATCACCACCCCCTTTTCTGAATCAGGATACAAAAGTGGGCACGTAGTCTCGAGCTACAGACAGTTTGTCAGCCAGCTACCGGTAGCTCACGATTGACTGGTTGGAGACCGATGATGTAGGGGATGAGTCATGCCTGCTGTGCTACCACTGTTCGACTGAACAGCACCCGGTCCAGACAGCCAGCAGAAATCCTTCCACATCGGGACAAATGCTCCTCGACAGCGTGAAACATTTCAGTGGCACAATGGAGAGCAGCACCTTCTCCGCTGACAAAAATGCCAGGCCCGGCATCGCGCAATAACCACTCAACGCATCAGTTAGCATAAAAGGCCATTTTATTAGGACAGGCATGACAGCCAAAATTAACATAACGTCATTAACAATTAACAATCCTCCCAAACATCCTGCCTCTCAACCATCATCCACTCACGTACAACCTTGTAGGGTGGGTGGGCGGACAAACTAACCTAATCCCTGAGGCACTGGGAACAGGAAGAGGAAGTCCTTCCCCTCCTGTCCCCTTAAGTAACCTCCTAACCCCCCCCCCCCCCCTAATCCCACCCCTTACCTAACTTCCTGCCCGCCCGTCCTATCGCACGAATACCCCGGGGAAAAGACTGATCTGCCAACCTGCTTTCCCCGGTGGCCGCATCGCACAATAACCACTCCACGCATCAGTTAGCGTAAAAGGCCATTTTATTAGGACTGGCATGACAGCCAAAATTAACATAACGTCATTAACAAAGAACAATCCCCCCAAACATCCTGCCTCTCAACCATCATCCACTCACGTACTCCAATAGCCACTCCCAATTCACACCACGACCTCTTCACGTATACCATTCACTTCCCCTTTTTACTTCCAAACTCTTCCATCATCTCCATCCATCGCACTCCCGTCTACCACACCCCCATCCTGCACCTGTAACCCCCTCCCCGGAAGGGTGATTCTGCCCGTCATGGACTCCCCACCCCTCCCAGGTCCCGCAAACACTCCCCGTGCCATCCTGTCCTAAACTGGCTTGCCTCACAACGTTGTCGAACCAAAAACGCCCCCATCTCCACTCCTTTCAACCTTGTAGGGTGGGTGGGCGGAAAAACTAACCTAATCCCTGAGGCACTGGGAACGGGAAGAGGAAGTCCTTCCCCTCCTGTCCCCTTAAGTAACCTCCTAACCCCCCCCACCCCCTAATCCCACCCCTTACCTAACTTCCTGCCCGCCCGTCCTATCGCACGAATACCCCGGAGAAAAGACTGGTCTGCCGACCTGCTTTCCCCGGTGGCCGCATCGCGCAATAACCACACCACGCATCAGTTAGCGTAAAAGGCCATTTTATTAGGACAGGCATGACAGCCAAAATTAACATAACGTCATTAACAATTAACAATCCCCCCAAACATCCTGCCTCTCAACCATCATCCACTCACATACTCTAATAGCCACTCCCAATTCACACCACGACCTCTTCACGTATACCATTAATTTCCCCTTTTCACTTCCAAACTCCTCCATCATCTCTATCCATCGCACTCGCATCTACCACACCTCCATCCTGCACCTGTAACCCCCTCCCCGGAAGGGTGATTCTGCCCGTCATGGACTCCCCACCTCTCCCAGGTCCTGCCACCCAGGGAACCCCCGGAGGGCGGTTACCTGCCCCACCAATCGTGCACCTTTCGTACTCAGTCACGCCTACACCATATCGGCTCATTCCACAGAAAACTGATCAAGTCCCGTAGTTCCATAAGATAGTACGCATTTCCCATGTACGAAAGGTGCCCACCATCGTCGCGAAAGAGAAGGGGCTCCTCCAGTGTGAGCCCGACATGAGCCAGCACTTTAACCCCATGATCAGAACAAAAGAGTCTCATGGCCCTGTTCAATTTCCTGCGGGCCCTTTCAACTGCCGCGGGCTTAAGAGCACCCCTCCATATCCGTCGTGGTATGAACTCAGTCCAAACAATACAGGCGCCAGCCAGATTGCTCCTCATTGCCTCCAAGTCCCTCTGCATCAAGTGTAACAAGGACACCCCCGACTGTTTCACTAAGTCATTTTCCCCAAGTGGAGAACCAGCATGTTCGGGCAGCCCAGCTGTGATACTTTCTTCGTAAGCCATGGTAACAATTTGCCCCGTCTCATTCCACTCTTACCCCACCAATGGACCTCATGATGACTGCTCCTCAGGCCAAGGCTACGACCATATACCTGCCTGTCCGCATATTTTGAGGCCCAGTGTACAAAAGAGTGTCCCATGATCCAGGTGACCGTCTTGGCCCCTGGCCCCCGAACGCAACCTATAAAGAGAAAGAGATTAGTACGACAGTAAAACAAGGTGGAAACAACTGCCGCAGCCGCCAAGGCTAGCCCGCGCCCCCACTCTACTTGCGCACATAGCGTTCACAGCATCGCGACCGCCAGCGACCAATCCGCCGAATCTCCTCCCACGACCAGCCTAACCCTGCTGCGGCCATAGCTGCCCCAATTCGAAACAAGTGCGTGCCAAAACACGCCGGATCCCTGCTAAGCCTCCACAAAGCCAACCTCAACACCGCCAGCAACTGAAAGGACGTCAAACGCCTCAGGGAAGTACGCACGAAGATCTCACCATCCGACCTCTGCACTCACCCACAGAACCCTCGCCACTCACGTACCGGGCACACGTCCGCACAACCGCTCTCTGCCAACCACACCCATTTTCCACGACCAACCTGGTCCGTCTTGGAACGTCCCAACCAAATGCCCAGCCGGGCCCCATCCAACCGCACATCTGCAAATACCCGCCCAGCGCCCCGCGAACCACCAACAACTCTGACACCCGAAACGCCCCAAAAAACATCCACACCATGCATAAGCGGAACAACGCCACTTCATCCCTGTCCTAACAGCAAAACGGTAACTCCCCCAAAATTCTGTCCAACAGTTCAAACGTAATCGCCTCACGAGGCAACTCCTCCCCTCCCCCCTCCGCCCTCACTCGTCCCCAACCTTTCAACATACGACTCAGCAGATCCGTCCTAGCCGGATCAAAACCCATATAGACCATGCTGTAAAAAGAAACGCCTGCCAACTTGCCGGCAATTGTTGTCTGAGACAAACCTCTGTCCATGCAGTCCAGTACGAAACGCACCACCCCTTGCTCGCATGCATCCTTGGGCATCCTCCAAGCACCTTTCCTCCAACCCAAAAAGGTCCTAAACTCAGACCACGCCAACCTGTACGAATGCCTAGTGGACTCGGCTATAGATTTTTCAACCAAACCCACCACTCTCATTCCCCCCATGCTCAGATACCCTCCGGCACCTTGGTCTTGCAAGCCTCCGCTCCCGGAGCCAGATTCCTGAAGCGCTGCCACTGCGAACGAGATAACGCATCCGCAATTTCATTACTTACGCCAGGCACATGTTGCACGCGAAAAGAGCACATTGAAACGCAAACACAGCAGCATGAAACTTCGCAGCAAGCGCAGTACTCGCAGGTCTTTTGCTTTCTGATTGTTCACCAAGTCCACGACTGTCATGTTGTCCACGTGGAACAACACCGACCTGTTCTGGAATTCTGGGCCCCATACCAACAGCGCCACCAACAGCGGGAAGAATTCCAGGAACGCAATGCTCCTGCCCTGGCGCAGCCAGTGTGCCGGCCACTGCTCTGCACACCAACGGCCGTCCCAGAAAACCCCGAAACCAGCCGCTCCCGCTGCATCCAAGTAGAGTTGTCCCTGCCACACCATCCTGTCCCGCGCAAAAGTCCAAGGAAACACCATTGAAGTCTTCCAGAAACACCAACCAGACCTGCAAGTCAGACGGCACTCCCAGCATGTCCCTGACCCTGTGATGAGGGAGAACCGCCCCCGACATGGCCATGCCGAGGCGTCTACAAAACGTCCTCCCGGCTCTCACCACCCTGCAAGCAAAGTTCAACAGTCCCAGCAAACGCTGTACCAACCTCAACTCAATATTGCGAGCAACGAACACCTGTCTCAAAACCTCCAGCATCTCTGCCACCTTCTGCAACGGCAACCTTGCCTGCCAAGCCACTGAGTCCAGTTCGATCCCCAAAAAGGTAATACAGCAACTAGGCCCCTCCGTCTTCTCCAGCGCCAAAGGCACCCCAAACTCTTGCGCCATCTGTTGAAATTGGCCCAATGCCTTTCCACACTCTCCTGTCTGACCCAGTCCAACAAACAAGAAATCATCCAAATAGTGAGACACCAACCGGTGCCCACTGCGGTCCACAAAAGCCCACTGCAAAAAGGAACTGAAGGTCTCAAAGAGCACGCAAGAAACCACACAACCCATTGGCAACACCATGTCAACGAAAATGGCCCCTTCAAACTGCATCCCAAACAGGGAAAAATCCGCCAACTCCGCACCCACCCCGCATGCACGCACCAAACCAATGGCATCATCCACCGACGCATACAAGACTCCTCCGCGATGAAGTCATTCACAGAACCTCCCTCCGGCCACGACAGATGATGGATCAACCTGAACTCCCCCGGCTCTTTCTTGGGCACCACCCCCAGAGGGGAGACCATGAGATCCGACATCGGCCACTCCTCGAACGGACCCGCGATCCTGCCTTCCAAAACCTCCTTCTCCAATTTTTGCGCCACCACCTCCGGCAATTCTCTAGCCGACCGCAAGTTCTCCGCCCAACGCTGCTCCCTCAGTCCCTGATAGCCAATCCAAAAACCCTCCACAAACCCCCAGTACAGTCTCACCGCAACCTCTCTATCAGGATACCGGGAGAGCCATGGACACAAGGCCGCCACCCTAACCGGAGTATGGGCCCTTCGGCCCAACCTGTCCCCTGCCTCTTGCAATCTTCCACTGCTCTGAGGGTGTAGCCAGCGTGAGGCATTGCATGACCGCGTGACGTCCCCCGCACTTGGAACACTCATGTTTGAATTTACAAGAAGGTCGATTACAGAATCCCTTATTGAAGCCCCAGCAGGCCCCAGTGGATCCCGGCTTGTACTGCTGTCCGGCTGCCCCTGACCACACCGCCGGAGCTCCCTGTCACCCGGCAACGCCTGACCCACCCGCCCCAGATTGGGTGGGGCGCGACTGAAAGTACCGATAGGTGACCGGAAGACCACTGGCCGTATGCGTCGAAGCCGCCGCCTGCGTCAATGACATCCACTGAACCCAGAGTTCCTGGTCAACGTCCCCCCACGGCTTGTCCGGGTTAACACTAATCCTGGCCCTGAACTCCTCGTCATAGCTCAACCAGGCAAAACCCCCAAAATGCAACTGCGTCTTCCGAATCACGTCCTTATACTTAAATAGCGCAATCGCCCTATCTGCGTGCTTCTCACAATAGATACTCGCATAAATCAAAAAGGCCGACGTCCAAGTCTCCATCGTCACCGGCACTCTCTGCCGCCTGGTCAACTCCCACTCCTCCTCCTTAGACCCTTCCTTCGCCTGAATCTCCCTGTGCAAGACCTTAAAAACATCAACATATTCATGTTTACAAATCCGCGCCTTCGTCTTCTCAGATAAATGAGACCCGAGAGGCATAGCCATTCCCATGTACGGTAACTTCTTCCGAGATTTCTCAACCCCATCATCCTTTCCCCCATTGTCTTCTGACTTATCCGTCTGTGCACTGGCCGTCACGACCTGCTTCTTACCATCCATCGGAGCCGTCCCCGCTCCTCCTGAGGCCCCAAAATCCCGCCAAGACCCTTCCCCCACACCCACCGTCCGGCAGGCCTTCTTCTTCCCTCCTTTCGCCCCATCCCCCCAAGCGTCCCACCAAGCGCCCTCACCAGATAAAGTTGCCGGGGCGTCCCGTTCAGTCCTCCGTGCGTCCACTGGTTTCGCCACCCCTCTGCTGGCCCGACTGGCGCCAGCCTGTGCCTCCGGGAAAACTGTCCATTGCCACTCTACCTTCCCCCAAATCACAGCCTCTCGCATCTCACTTCCTCCAACTCATCCTCTTCATCATCATAGTCCAACACCTCATCCTCCATCAACTCACGCACCTCAGTCACCACCCTCTTTGCACCTTTCCCTTTCACTCCAGGCACAAACTTGCATTCCAAAATCGCCGGTGCCCACTCCCTCGGTGGAGGGCAGGCCGCCGCGGACCCCCCCTGCTGCTTCGTCCCGGTGTTTGGAGACCGTCTTGTGCCTCGCCGGCCCACCCCGGCCTCTGCCAGCTGCACCTGCCTTCCTATGCCCCCCCCGAGCCATATGCGCCCGGGGAGGCCCCAGTGCCACCAGGTCTCTGCGCCGCCAAGGCAGTCCCTGACCCCTCTACCCAGACCCACTCCCCAACCGCCCCAGGAACCCTTACCTCTGGGCCGGTGGCAGATCTTCCCCCACGCGCAGGTGCCGGGGCCCCATTGTCCCCGGGCACCCCACCCCCTTCGCCTCCCTGGCAGCACATAAACGCAGCCATTCACTCTCCGCCTCCTCAATAATGCGACGCTGGTCGCGAATCCGCTCCTCCTCAGACATGAGCTCCCACCTAGCGTACCATGACCCCTGCCTCTCCATGTCCCCAAAGGGACCCTTCCCTGGCTGGGGTGCCTTGGGGGCCCCTTTCCCAGACCCCACTCCCCCTGACTGCTGTGCCTTCCGTGGTCCCTTGCCCTTGGACCCCTGCACCTTGACCACATCCTTCTTACCCTTTGAAAGATCCACTGGCTGCACTGGCTGTCCCCCTGCAAGGCCCCCCTCCTCCTCCTCAGACTCCCCTTCTGTCAGCATGAGGGCGAAATCCTCTCCAGCCACCTGCTCCCAGTCTCCCAGGTCCTCCTCCCCACTGCCCTCACTGCTCTCCCCATAATCCACTAGCTGCCCCCCCTCCTCCTGACCCCCCAACTGGGGGAGGTAATCTGACTAAGTCCATCTGAGTGTCCCCTGCGGGCTGCACGTGGGCCCTGAGCTGCTCCCCAGAGCCACCCTCCCCACCCAGCACCACACTATCGTCTGCCTCGCGAGCAGGGAGGCTCAGCCGCCTCCCTCAGCGTTTGGGGCCCTCCTGTTCTTTCTTGCCCCTCCCCCGCCCTGCTCCACCTCCTCGAGCCCCCAGGGGCTCGTCCAAACATGCGGTGACGGCCGCGAAAACCCCAGCAGACACGGCCCTATGTGGTTGGGTCATCCCGACCCATGCCTGTTCTAAAACGCCGGGCTGGAGTAGGTCGGCCCTCCCAGCCCGGCCGAGCACCTGTAGGGCCACCCGCACCGCCGCTGCATTGGGCGTTGTCATGACGACTCCCGCAGCGCTCCGCACTTCGCCTCGCGGAAATCACTCCCTTCGGACTTCGAAATAAGCCGCACACCGGGGCACCAATGGCGACGCGCTCCGTCAAAAATGCACCCCCGCCTACACTAACTACAACACACACCCACAAACTAACCTAATCCCTGGGGCACTGGGGACAGGAAGAGGAAGTCCTTCCCCTCCTGTCCCCTTAAGTAACCTCCTAACCCCCCCACCCCCTAATCCCACCCCTTACCTAACTTCCTGCCCGCCCGTCCTATCGCGCGAATACCCCAAGAAAAAAATGGTCTGCCGACCTGCTTTCCCCGGGGGCCGCATTGTTGCTAAGAAATTGTTGTTCCCAAAAATCATTTTGTGGAAATACTACCACCACCGCCGCTGCAAGCAGTACAGTAGATGCAGTTATGCAGTAGCAAACGCTACCTCAGGTTACTTCCGTAGCTCGCTCTGGAGCAGCTGAAAGGCGTCAATCGTTGTACTGCAATAACCCCAGAGCAGAGCACAAAGCCAGAAGCTGCCACTCACATAACACTACTAGCAGCTCACCCTTCAACCAATAAATACCTCCAAGTAGTAGGATGGGCTGCATCCTGTGCAACAGGAAACTCTGCCCATTGAAGCACCCTGATGGGAGCCCTGCTCCTATGTAACACCCGAAGCAGGGCATCCTTCCTCAGGGGCATCAGTAGCAGTAGTACACAATGTTCATCTTTGCCTACTGCGCCAGAGCGGATTGCCTCTGTGTGTCACCTGCAGCAAGGCATGCTGCCCATCTGAGCCTCAGGCAGCAGGGCACACTGTCCTTCCATGCCTTCTGTTGCAGGGCACACTTTCCATCCGTGCCTTCTGTTGCAGGGCACTCTGTCCATCTGTGCCTCCTGCAGAAAGGCACAGTGTCCGTCTGTGCCTAATGCTGTAAGGTACACTGCATTCCTCTGCAGTGGAGGAGCCTGTCAAGATGTGCTCAGTCCAGCAGAGCACACTATCCCTCTGTACAATACTGCACCTAAGCACCGTCAAATCACTAGCACACTACCCTATCTGCTTCCTGCAGCAGAGCCCCCTGCCCCTCTATGCCGCTGCAGTGGGGCACACTGTGCCTCCTATAATAGTGCACCGTTTCACCTATTTCTTCCAGTAGCAGGCCACACTGCCCTCCTCGATGCCTTCTGTGCAGTGTGCACTGCCCTACTGCATCATGGACTCCTGATGAGATGTGCCTACTGCCGCAGGGCACACTTCCCCGCCTCTCTGTGTTTCTGGCAGCATGGCACACTGTCCCTCTGTGCCTCAGCAATAACAGAGACTGCCCCCTCTCTTTCCCTCAAATGCGAACTGCCTCCGCAGGTCAGGGCACACTGTCTCTCTGATGCTACATGCCACCCAGTTGTCGATTTGTGTATGCCTTCTGTGACAGAAGAAGCGGGCACTCTGTCTACTTGTGCCTCCAGGAGCAGCGGACACCAGTGCCCATCTGTGCGCAGCAGCAGGGGGCAGGGCACACACTGCCCCTGCGTGCAGCTACGTGCACTGCCCTTCTGCGCCGATGGTACTGTGACACACCAGCTCTTTCTGCCTCGGCTGAAGGTGCACGCTTCCTGCATATCACTATTCACACTTCAGTGAGTGCAACACAACACTAACCTTTGCACCTCACACCCAACTGTGAACCCAAAAATAAATTTTTGATCCCCCAAAACACACCCCAAATATTATATTTTACCCCAAAAAACACCCCGAATTTCATATTTTACCCCACACCTCACATTTCAGATCCGACATCCTTAACTGATACCCACAAGAAACATTTTTTAATTACACCATTACTGACCTCAAAATGTGTTGTACCAAATGCGATATAAAGGCACATGGGTTGTCAGAGTTGCGTAGTTAATGATGTACTGCCTGCGTTGTACTGGATGCCTCCCATGCCAACGGAAAACCATAGGCTAGCCCGTCTGGGTCCGTCTGCCCCTGGACTGACTCAGCACCTAGGAGCCTTCCTCTTGGACACTCCACTGCTACAGCGCTAGCACCCTCCTCGCCATCAACCCTGGATGCCACGTCGCCTGCCAGGATCAACCTCTGCTCTGGACCGGACATCTCCATCACCATCACTGACGGATGCAGTATCACCTGCAAGGAGTAGCCTGACCTTCTAGGACAAGGAATTCCTATCAGCTACAGAGGCACACTCCGACTGACCACGCACTCTAATGACCCAACAGTCACCATGGACCACCTCAACTCCCAGATCCAGACCAAGCCCAAGCGCAATGACTGCGGCACCCTCATGTGCAGGCACCCCAGCCCTTGGCCCCCCGTTGTCAAATACCATTGTTGACCTCATTGCACCACAGGGTCTCCCATCCACCGGCGACATCCTACTTTGTTATCTCAAGTTCCACCTGGACAACCCCAGTTAGCAGAATACCGCCGCATTCTGGGGAAGGTCTCAAACATCAGACGCAAGCTGCAACTCGCCTCAACAGGCCATAGCAGGACACATGTTCAACCATGTCACCTCCGCCAGCGAGAGGTTCAACTTCAGCCACAACACCGGACTCTCCTGGACCGACCATCATTGGATACATCCGTCTTCACCTTGCCCACCGGACGCCACCACCATCATCGCATCCCCTCGCAGGGGTAGAACAGCTGCTGCTCAGCCAAGCTGATTGGTTGGTGGGTGGAAGGGAATACAGAAATAGACACGCTGGAGCGGATGCACAGCGGGCTCACCCCTGGTGTGCCGAAGGCGCGCCTAAAGTAAGCCCGTCTGTACCCGTCTACGACCGACCGGGGCCCGGGGCCAAAACCCCCGGTCAAACTCGAATTTACAAAGCTGCCAATCTTCTGACCCTAGCCACAGATAGCCATATTCTGAGCAACAATGTTATGGAAAAACTGAAAGATGATAAGATCCTGAGAATCAATGGAGCAGGTAGACCCATGTGCCCAGATACTCTAAAAGACAACAAAGGCAGCACCTCACCAGATATTAAGGTGGCTGTCCTCAATAGTTATGTGCTCCCTACAGAAGCACCACCTAGAAGTTTTTTCACTCCTCCACGATGGAGATATAGAGATTCTGGCGCTCACAGAAACATGGCAAAGTGACAACTCAGTTCCAGACATTATTGCCGCCCTCCCAGGTGACTTTGACGCCTTCTGGCACAATAGACCAGAAGAAACGAGAGGAGGGGGTGTTGCTAAATTCTTTAATAAATGATTAACAGTCGCAAAGATAATGGCAGAGAGCATAGGAAAACGCAGACTTACTGGCTGTCAAACTCTCACTGAAATCCTCATGCCTCTTACTCATGTCAGCCTATCGTCCTCCAAGATCAACCCTAGTTTCAATTGTCTCTTTTTAGAGGCCATCACTAACCTTTGCTCAAGGTACAAACGACTCCTAGTGGTGGGTGACTTTAAGTATGTAGTATTCTATGTATTTCACATATGTCTTTTGTAGGATGTATTTCTTCTTATGTATCTCTCCTATGTTCTGTTACTATGGGTTCTTGGAATCCTATTGTGTTCTCCCTGTAGAATGCAGGCGTGTCACTCTGGCCGGGACCACAACTTAACCAGACGGTTGTACCTGTGTTGCTTGATCAAATAAACTACACTTGAACTATCACCTTGCTGCCCGTGGATTTCTACAAAGTATCACTGTGATAAAATACAAAGAGAACCGCCTGCCAGCCAATTCGAGTAAGTGATGAGCCTGATGGGCCTTCATCAACTGGTCGACGGTCATACCCACCTTAAAGGTCACACCTTAGACCTCATTTGTACCTCACAACCATGGGCAAGACTATTGGACAATAGCCCCTGTGCCTTGTCCGATCACTCGCTAGTTAGCTGCTGGGTCCCGAAGGATAACCCACTGACATAGCCTCCCCCAGAGTGGAGAAAATTGCGATGTTGGAATAAAATCAAGCCAGAGAAACTAGTGGACACTCTACTTAGGGTCTCCCCTTCAAACATAATCAAGAAAACCTTGACCAAAAGAGTGAAGCCTTCACAAAGACTCTGTGCAGAGCTTTGGATCAAGTAGCTCCACAGCGGAGGGACAAAATTAGAGACAAGGGAAAGGGGGCCCCTTGGTTTAACGAAACTCTGAGAGAAAAGAAGCAAAGCCTCCACCACTCTGAGAGGCAGTGGAGTAAAGCCTACGACAAAGCTGAACTGGCAGTATATAAAACCCTACTCACCGCTTATAAAAAAACCATCATAACCAGGAAAGCTGAATATTATGAGGCAAGAATTACAGATGTGGCAAATAAACAAAAAGAAACCTTCAGAATACTGAAAGAACTCAAATCTGAATCTAAATCGGCAACCGGGCCCATAGACTGCAACGCATTTCAGGCTTTCTTTTTCCAAAAAGTCTCGGATATCATCTCCGAGATTGATAACATCCCGATTATTCAGGGCTCCCTAGTTCAGCATCAGATCTCACCCCGGCCCTGTAAGCAGCTCACCAACCACCCCAACTTAGACTCAGTTTCCCTGTCATCATTAATGAACTGCACCAAATCGAGCTCACTTGCAGACCCCTGTCCCCCGAGGATCTTTCGACTGGCCATTCCAGGGATGGAAAGTCAGATCCTCACGTTACTGAGCCACTAACTGGAGACAGGATATTTACCATCCTATCTGAAGGAGGCCAGATTCACCTCCTTGCTAAAGAAACCTATCTCCCAGCTGCCATTTGTAGCAAAAGTCATAGAACAACACGTCCTTAAAACACTCTCGACCTTCTTGAAAGACAACCAGCTACTTCAAGCGCAACAGGTGGGTTTTCGAGCCCACCACAACACTGAGTTGGTGATGCTGTCTGTTCTTGATGACCTCAGAATTATGGCTGACAATAAAGAACCGGATGCCCTGATTTTATTAGATCTATCAGCGGGATTCAATACGGTTAGCCATAAAACAATACTGACCCGTACCACGAACTTTGGCATATGTGGAGTGGCACATCAAAGTCTGGAATCATTCCTGTCAGGTAGGTCACAGAGGATTTAGCTGGGGGAGCAAGTATCACAGGGGCATCCTCACTTGCGGAGTTCCATAGGGCTCCACACTGTCCCCGCTCCTCTTCAATATATACCTACAGCCCCTGGTGGTGGCCCTAGCCCACATGGACTGCCGTTTCTTCAATTACGTGGATGACACTCAACTTATCCTTTGGATCCACAACTCCACCCATACTCCGGTTCTGGCGCAAAACATCCTTAGATTTATAGTGAATTGGATGACAACCAATTCACAAAAAATGAACCCCGACAAAACTGAAGTCCTTGTGATCCCCACAAAAAAACAACCCTTAGAACAACCTCTTCTGGCCCCAAGACCTGGGTGACACCAGCACCAGTCGTGAAAAGTCTGGGCATATAAATAGACTCCAACCAAGTCACTACAGTGGTTGGAACTTGTATAGGACTCATAAGACAGCTGCTGAAACTTGTCCACATCCTCTCAATACATCACTACAGATGATAGTGTCAGCCACAATTGTCTCCCGACTGGACTACAGGAATGCCTTTTACATCGGCCTCCCCCAGAGCCTCATCCATAAGCTACATGTGGTGCTGAACCAGGATGATATTTAGGCTCAGCAGAAGTGCTCAGGCCACCCCATTACCATGTAAGTTACTCTGGCTCCCCATTACACAGACAGAGAAGTCTAAGGGCCTCTGCATTGCCCATAAGGCAATTTATGGAAATGCCCCAACCTTTATTCAAGACTGCCTTAAAAACTATGTTCCGGGCCGTACACTGCGGTCATCACAGGCCTGATCCCCTGTCCACCCCACGTTGCAACACCGTATCCAAAGGGGCAGAGCTTTCTCTGTCCTATTCCCACAACTTTGGAATCAGCTGCCAGATCACCTTCGCAGGGAACCGGCACTCCTCCCCTTCAGGAAACAACTCAAAACTGGCCTTTTTAAGGAGGCCTTGAACACTGTTTAACTATCCCTTCCCTCCGTCGCTATTTATGTTACCAACTAGCCCTTGGCCTCTATCTCTAAAGCGCTTAGAGACCTGTCTATGATTTAGCGCTATATACAAATAATTAACATAACATAACATCAAGGCCACCGAAGGACGTCTCGTCAACCCTCTCTGCACCAACACTCTGCCACTGCTTCCAACCGATGACACTGCTGCAAGCAACCGCCACTGATGGTTTTCCAACAGCGCCGACATTCGGGCACCCCTCATGGATGGCACTGCATCAGTACCTTCCGCCTGCCTGATGGCAGGCGTGAGGGTGACGCAGTGCCACAGGGATAGGCTGGCCCCATGCATTGTTGGAGTTGCGTCATGGTTGTGACACGACTGCAGCAATGTGTGACTTTAGCGCAGACAGATACCTCAAGATTCCAGATGTATCTGTCATTACTTGCATCATGGAGTGCTGTAGAGTGGATACAGCACATCCGATGAGTTGCAAGAAGGGGGTAGTGAAAAGTATTGCAGCACTGCAACACTTTTCATGAGTAAGGACCAGGAATGTGCACTATCTTATTGATGGTGCGCAGTCCTGCCCTGTATTTTTGTAGTAGGGCAGTGCAGCAACATTGCTTGCAGCATGGTCCAGCAACAAAACATGCTGAAATGAGGCACCAATGGTTAAATCCATTTAAGACCAGGTATTTTCTGGTCTTAAAAAACTGCCTCTAGTTGCAGTTAGAGCCATTTTTGGTGTCATCTGGACTTAAGAAATCCCCTTGAGAATATGGAGATGTTGTGTTAACGTCAGATTTTGCATGGGAACGCCTCCCTTGCATGTCATCGGAGATAAATATCACTAACAGAAATCGCAACCTTTAAAATGGTAGTTAGCGACAGCTTGATAATACAGCGATAAAAATATTGCTGCATTATCGGCAGAAACGTGTCGCTAACGCGGCGATAAATGCTTGAGAATATTCCCCAGAGTGTTGTAGGGTTTGGCTGTTCGGATATTGAACTAGGCAAGGCTTATCCTTCCTCACTTCCTTTGTATTCCTTGGGCTGTTGGCATCTGCCGTCTCTAGACTCAGATCTCCAGGGTCGTGTTGTAGCTGTCGAAGTCCAACATCTCTGAATTGCATGGCTATACCAAGATGTCCCAGAAAGTCACAAAGTGCACACCTTCCACAACAATTAATTCCACAACAATTTCCACAACAAACTCTGCTACCTAGAAGTGAAAGCAATGCAACTGAAGTGCCATGCCAACGGCTTTCCTTTGATTAATGGCTGCAGGGGTCAGAAGCCACAAAAATCTAATGAGAGTGGGCATCATTAAATGTCAGGTCAGGGGCGGGGACATGGAAATGCGGCCAGTGAGCTATTTAATAACCAATCAGCAAATGGGTTTTTCTGAGCAGTGCATATTTTCTTGACCCTGTGAATGATTTAAATGGGCTCTATTCTGATACAAATCGATGTGCGTGCTATTAATACTAACTGCGCCTCTCTGTAGCTCCTGTATCCTCCTGTAGATGGGATGATGCAGAATTATTGTAATGTATTTTCAAGGTACCCGGTGGCAGTCACTGGTTACTTTGCAGTACTCCTCGGGGGACTGTTCCTTAATCATGGTACACCAGTGTTATGCACTGCTGCTGAAGAGCCAAGTTGTGCCCTTCAGGCACTAGACTCTCCAGGAGTAACAAAGTCAAGACCGACTCTATTAGGTGGTAAGTGTTGCAAACACAAATAGCCCATACATCACGCTCAATAAACTCGAGATACAGCCCGTGCTACATATTCATAAAAGAATACGAGAAAAGTTAAAAGCATCATACACATTGAACTAGAGTGCCTTAACCTTATTAATTATGCTCGAGCGCTAGGTGCTACATTCTCCATAACACTGATCCAATGGCGACTGTTATTCCACTAAAATTGTTTTTGGGAACTTCTGGAGTAAGGGCATTTCAGTTTAACACAGTGGAGCATATTTACAAGCCCTCAGCACCACCGGGGCGTCACTTTTTTTGATGCTCCTGTGGCTTAGCGCCATATTTACAAGATGCCGCTAAGCCACTTTGCGTGGCTTAATGCCTCCTTGTAAGTATGCCCCTTTCCGCCGAAGTCTTCTACAACAAAGGGGTGTGCAATGGGTTTTGCTGTGGGCGTTCCACTGCAACTCCCATTCCTTTTTGACACTACCCCAGATTTACAAGCCTGAGGCAGTGGCAAAAACAAATGCCATGGAATACCAGGTGTTAGAGTGGCGCAACGAGGAGAAAATAATAATTTCTTCTTGTTTTTTGCTCTTTTTATGTGTACTGCATTCTGCTCACATAGAAGATGCACATTACCATTAATGACTGTTGATGTGCAGGCAGGGGCTCCTTCCTGCACATAAACAATCATCCCTGCAGCACAGGAACCCTTACAACGTGATGGCAGGGTGCCTGTGCTGACACTAGGAGGCTTTTTTTGCGCTAGGGGAAACACAGGGTTGCGACACATTCATGTTATTATGGCGCATCCCTGCATTTTGAACATTTGGGAGTGCAGCGTTGCATAATTTGGCGCA
Source organism: Lissotriton vulgaris (assembly GCF_964263255.1). Taxonomy (NCBI): domain Eukaryota; kingdom Metazoa; phylum Chordata; class Amphibia; order Caudata; family Salamandridae; genus Lissotriton; species Lissotriton vulgaris. The sequence goes on from NC_141689.1 coordinate 163,958,597, forward strand.
GCTCTGCGCTCCAACATTTTCTTGTGATAATGCCCCGGTGTTTGCACACAGAGCCGCAGTCAATGGGTTAGAGTCGGTGACTGATTGGATACAATGTCGGTCTCCTTCTGTACCATATCAGGCCCTCTCTTGCAAAGGTCTCTAGCTGTGTTATCACCACTCCCTCCCCTCCCCATAGTGCCTCGAGACCCTCGCGGGTGAGTACCTGCGCTTTACAAACCCTGATTGGTTGATTAACTAGGTCGCTGAGTGGACACAGCTATTGAGTTTCATGTGGAATACCTTTTTAAAACTCCTGCATCCAAAGGTACAGACAGAATTCGACAAAAGGAAAATCCCAATCGTATGTTGCGCTCTCAACGCTTTCTCTGGTTTTCCTCTGATGGGCATGTCGTGCACTGATATGTCCACGTAAGGATTAAGAGATGCAAGGGTTTTGACGTGTTCAAACAGTCAGAAGCTGACAGAATCAGTGGAAGCACATTACCAGAGTTAGCCAGGAGACTTCCTTTGTGCAGCAGTACAGATGAAGTGGCATGTACCATACATCATAACCACAGTGCCACCACTGCCAGCCACCTCACAGCATTGGATGATGGATTCCCAGCTGTCATCATGAGGTGATGCCCATTTACTGTGGGTGAAACCCTGTCAGCTGGGCTTGGACCCTCTGACAAACTGCACAGTGAAACATGGAGCATCGCCAGTGGACTTGCAGTTTGCAAAATACTTCAGAATATGAAGTTGAATATTTCCTTAGACAAATTATCATATTGACCAGTAGCCCTCCTTCACTTGTCCTTGGCTATAGCCTATATTGACACGCCTCAAAGGTCCTCACTTAACTGAACGCTCTGATACTGACCCTAGTAAGATCCGAGAGAGCTACACAGCAATTTGTGAGCCAGCTGCCCGACTATTAACAAACACCGGGCCACCCATAGCACACCTGCTTCGATTTTGATTGCATTTCAATCTTGAAATCCACTAAAAAGGCCACCAACATAATCCTGCATAATAGAGGCAGGAAGATCAGCCAGGAATCGCTATAAAAAAGCGCTGGAAACTAGGAAAAAAAACGGAAATACACCGAGAAATCCTCTAAATTCCCAAGAGCTATCCTGGTTTGTTTCGGGAACTTTCTGCTTCGTGAGGCCATCTATGACCTGGCACGGCCTACCAGCAAGCGGGAGTATAACGGATCTCTATTCTTTGTCAGACCAGACCTCGCACATCCCACTGTGGAACGAAGGTGGAGAATGCAGCAACTTTACACCCCTTTTGAAAAAATTGGTGCAACAGTGTACCTCCAGAATCCTTCTCGTCTGAAAGTAATCTTTAGAGGAACAACGCGTATCTTCAACAGTGAAATCCAAGCGGAAAGCTACCTGCAAGAACTCACTGATGCCGCTAGGAAACCAAACTGATAAAGACTAAATACTATTAACTGCATATATACCGATGGTCGTTACTCGGCTATATGTTTTACTGCACAACTATCTATGCCCACTTAACTTGTGCAATAGCATATTCTTTATTACATACACCAGTCTTGGGCTCAATCTAGCTACTGCTGATGTGTATTTATGCCTTCTTATAGGTATGGAAATATAGCTCTCGATAGTTATTTATCTTTTTCTTTGGCAACAGGCAGGGTAGGAGGCTGTGAGAGTAGTCTTCGGCGACCTGACCACCCAGATGCCCACACCTGGATCCCCTCGGATCCAGGACACCTCTATGAATGGGAGGGCAATCCTACAGACAGGGTGGGATTGCAAAGGGGTGGGGTTCAAAAGGGAGGGACAGTAGGGGCAGTCTGGCTAATATTAATAAAAGGGATACCACATGGCGAAGTGCTTCTTGCAGAAGAAAAATTCTCGGCTGGCTATAATGAACGAACAAACTTGGAAAACTATATCTAAGACTTTTTATCTGTTAACATCTGTGGCTTGAACGACATAAATAAACGTCAAAATGTTGCCATCTGGCTTCAATCAACTGGGGCAAACATTGTATGCATACAAGAAACTCATATTGAGGCAGCTCAAACCCACCTTTTAAAATCACTCGGGTTTAGGCTTGTATGTGCTACCACTCAAGGCGTTAGGACTAAGGGAGTTGCTATTTTGTTTAAGGGTCAGGGACAAACATTCCCGAAAAGCAAAGTTGACAAAAATGGGCGGTGGGCAATCACAATGCGACAAGATACTGAAGGGAGGAAAATGACGATCTGCACCTTTTATGGTAGCAATGAAGATGATCCCTCAAGCATCAACGAAATCTCTAATGAACTAACACACTGGCCATTACCGATTATACTGTGTGGTGACTTTAATTTAAATTTGCCCTATGATTGGTCGTCTAAAGACCGCTGGGTATATAAGGGCCGCAAACCAAAGGTTTTTAGGGCAGTAAAAGATCTGTGCTGCATGCATGGATTGATAGATGGATGGCAATCCACCACACAACTCCCTCATGACACTGGGTATACATTCTACTCATATCCACATCACACATATGCCAGAATTGATTTTTTTTCCTTTCTAACTCTTTAAAAAATATAAGTAAAATTAATAAACTAACCAAAATACTCTTCGATCACAATCCTTTAATGTGTATGGTGAACACAGGCACCACTGAAAAAAGAATAAGATCATGGACCTTTGAAAAAACTCTGTTACTTGACCCTAACTATTGTTCACATATGCGAGAGTGGATCCCAAATTTTATACAGGAGAATCTGGGTAGCACTGGAATAGACGTGGTCTGGGATGCGTTAAAGGCAGGGATTCGGGGGGAAACCCTACAATACTCCGTAAGATCAAATCGATTATCTCACATCAAATATCAGACTCAACAAGAAGAACTTCGACAGGCGGAAGAGGGTCTAATTGAGGCTATCAAAACGCATGCTGGGACAGAAATAATTGAAAGAAATCAAACTCGAGTCGCAATAGCCAGGGCAGAAATTATAGATGATATCACAGCTAAAGCGGTAAAAAAAGCAACTGCTAATCAAGAGATGATATACGAGGTAAACGAACTTGTGGGTCACCAACTAGCGGTCCGTATGCGCCAACTAGAGACGACCAATACTATTCAGCAGATATCAGATCCAACAAAAGGTATAGTTACTAATCCTGAAGACATTAAGGAAGCCTTTTTTCACTTTTATAGCTCATTATATACTGAGGGAAGTGAGGATAACAATACAGAAAATATGATAAATGAATATCTTAATCTACTCAACACATCAAGCTTTGATGAAACAGACCAATCGGTATTAACAGATGATCCAAACTTGGAGGAAATCCAACGAATAATCAAGAATTTACCAAAGGGAAAGGCGAGAGCGGAATTTTTTTTTACCTTCCTAACCGAACTTCAACATATAATGGTGACTTTATTTGGTTATATCTTCAGAGGGGGAACCCCTCCTAAATCTTGGTCTAGTGCAAAAATTATAATATTTCCTAAAAAAAACAAACCCCCTGATCAATTAGGCTCATATAGACCAATTACCTTGATTAATGCAGATTCTAAAATTTATTCCAAACTACTAGCAAATCGCCTTGCCCCAATTATCCATTTAGTTATAGCCAATTACCAACATGGCTTTGTCCCAGGAAGATCTACAATTGATCACGTCCATAGAGTCATAACTCTTTTTGATCAGTCACGAATTACAGGAGACCCTATGGCCCTCATACTTTTAGATGCGGAAAAAGGCATTTGATAGGGTCTCCTGGAAATTCCTTTGGGCAGCTCTGAAAAGAGTTGGAATTCCTTCAAGCTTTAACCTGGCAATACAACAATTATATGTCAACCCGACCGCTATGGTTTCTGTCAATGGCAATCTTACCAAATCATTCAAGATATCGAGAGGGACGAGACAAGGCTGCCCCTGCTCGCCACTGCTATTCGCCCTCTATTTAGATCCCTTTCTACAAAGACTGGAAATGAATTTGGTAATAGAGCCTATTATATCACGAGATCTCTCCACTAAAATTTTAGCCTATGCTGATGATATAGCAATCGTCACTAAGAACCCAGCATTAACTATGCTTGCTATCGTTGACGAGGCCATCAAATTTGAAGTTGTTTCCGGATACGCCCTTAATCAAGGTAAAACCCAAATTGTGATTAATGATAATTTAACTCTTGCCGACCCTAGAGTTACTCCAAAAGCAACATATTTGTGGATTGCTATCACCGCCAAAGTAGAAGATCTGGTAGATATTAATGTAAAACCTGTTTTAAGGACAATACAAAAGGATCTCCACCGACTAGATAACCTGCACCTTTCCCTGATTGGTAGAGTTAACGCCAATAAAATGGCGTTTTTCCCTAAATTACTGTACCTATTTAGAGCAATATGCCTAGAATTCCCGGACTCCTGTTTAAAATCAATGGAACAGACTTTCTCAAAATTTATTTGGTCATATTCTAAAACAAGACGTGCATTGAAACTCCTTACTCTACCAAAGGAACGGGGGGGCTTAGGTTTACCAAACTTGCAGCTTTATTATTTGGCCGCAAACATGATTAACAGTCAAGAACTTCTTCAAATAGATTTAGCGAATGTAGCATCACAGGGTGGGCAACCATCTATTTATAACCTGTTGTTAGGTGAAAAAAACTCTGGATATCTATGGCGTCATCTACATGAAAGCTACCACAAAAAAGTTAAATTTAAGCCGCTCCTACATTCTTTTAAAATATTGCAAAAAATACGAAAACTAATGGATATTGGGCGAATCTCATACTATACACTCTTTAAAGATAATTTAGATCTGCCCGCTATTTTCAGGGATAGCTGTATGAAGAAATGGGGAGCAGCCGGAATTACACACTTCGGCAAACTCTTCACTTCTTCGGGGTTTCACACATTCGAGGAACTGAGAATGAAATTTCAAATTAACAACAGAGACTTCTTCAAATACCTACAAATACGGGATTTCATAACAAAAAGAAATCTCTGTGAAATCATCAGCATAAAATGTGAGATATTTGAGACACTGTCGTCCAGTAAAGTTAACACCATTAGTGAAATATATATCCTACTAAGTAACTTGGTACCTGATGATATAGCAAAGATTGCCTCGAAATGGGAAAACAAAATTGACATATCCCGAGCTGAAATTGAAAGTACAATGGTAATGTCACAAAATTATTTACTATCAACTAAACTTCAAACACAGTTTTATAAAACCCTCTTTATGTCATATTACACTCCTGACAAAATTGCAAAATGGGGCTTGGGTGAAGGAACTCATTGTCCCCGGTGCCACTTTCCGAATGCAGACTGTATACATATTTTTGCTACCTGCGACGGCCTATCCCAATTGAAACTCGATATTGAGAGGTTTATAACAGCGGTGGTGAAAAATCCCATTACCTTGAGTATTGAAACGATGCTTTAAGGAGCGAATGACCCAAACCGGAATCGACTAGGAGCGGAATTTCTATTTATGTCAATGGCTGTTCTTAGGATGTGTATTGCATCGGCCTGGTTAGATGAACTGGCACCCTCATTTCAGCAATGGCTTGCTAGATTACTAGCCGCATTTAAGTTGGAAATTGCAATCTATAAAGGGAAAGGTAGAAAGAAACGCAATGCTGGTCTGAAAATTTGGGCTCCGCTACAGGAATGGTGTGATAATCAAGGCAATAATAATAATAATAACAGGGAACTCCCTCAAACCTAAATTTAGATTTATTGGGGTAACTCTTAGTGAAGTCTATATATGGGATTTAACTATTTAACCAGGTAGTAAGGAACAAAGGAACTGATAACTGCTCTTGTATTTGTATTTGAACTTGCAATGGCCTCTGTCTTCTTATTTGAAGACTTTATTTATTTATTTATTTATTTTTATGCTGTGCTATTATTGTACTTGTGCCTTGCTTGATTTAGCTTGATTTATTATTTTTTAAATGTCAGCTCTGTGACTGACTTTAGGGCACAGCACACAGTTATTAGACTGGGCCAAACGATGCATAATGTGGTACCCATATTGCATATTTTTCTTTTTGTATCTTTTTTTTTCCCTAAAGAAGTCTGCCAGACTAAGGGGTGGGGGAGGGTTAGGGGGTTATGGTGAACTCTCTCAGTGTAAATTTATGTATTCTATGATTTTATATAAAAATCAATAAAAACCATTTAAAAAAAAAAAGGAAACTAGGAAAAGAGAACTCAGGGACAAAGTATGGAAGCTGCCCATTTAATAGACAGCAGGCTCTTTTGGGAGGTCATCAACCAACCTTTCTTCACAGAGGCCCCCTTAAATGGAATGGAATGTCATGTTTTAGAACAGGATTGGGTAAGTCACTTCTCCAACATTTTTAACCCTGATGTCCAACTTGATGAACCACACGGGAACTAGAAATTGATTCTCTCTTTTTTGATGATGTCTGGTTAAGTGAATTTATCAATTTAACAGCTGCCACTAAAGCTATTTGGAGCACTGGCCTAGGCAAGCCCAAGGCCCCGATGGAGTCCCCATTGGCATGTTAAAATCTATACTGGAATTCTGTGGCTCATTATTGTGAAGGGGTCCCCAATTAACACATGGAGGGAATACACTTTAGTGCATATATGTAAAAAAGGGAAAATAAATTGTCCTACGTGTCATCACCCAATTACCTTATTAGATGCCACAGTAAAAACTTGAGGGCGGGTAATCTTGGAAAAGTTGGAAGTTTGGGCAGAAAATAATTCTTTCTTCTCAAAGGCTCAATATTGTTTCTGCCCAGGCTCTGGGACCATTGAGCAGGCAGTGGACTTATCTCTTATTTCGGGACAGTACTTCAAGGCCAGGAGAGGGTCATTAGACGTGGCGTTTATGGACCTCTCCTGTGCTTTTGATTGGGTGGACAGGGGAAAGTTGTGGTCTCTTATGGAGGCAGCCATGGTGGACCCACCATTGTTGAACCTTATAAGGCAGTTATTCAGGGATACTACAACTAAGATCTGCTACACTCAACAAGACAATTGCACACAACCTAAGGTAGCTAGAGGGCTTAGGCAGGGCTGTATAATGGCACCTTTTCTGTTTTTATTCTATATTAATTCCTTAGACAAAGCCCTGTATTTGTGTAGTGGTGATACCACTGGAATCTCCTCTCAACCAGTGTTACCTTTTATATGTGGATGATGCCGTTTTAATCAAACAAACAGGAACTGGCCTCCAAAAACGTTTAAATGATGTTAATAGCTTTATGGAAAACCAAAGGTTAATAGTAAATCACCAGCAATCATTTATTTTAACCTACAATCCCAAAAGAGACAAAACAAAATCTTTCTTTATTGATGAGCCATTGATCACTAAGATATAATATTTTAATTATGTAAATATTATGTTTGAAGAAAATTTGTCTTGGGGCGGCATAATCATCCAGAGAATACAGAAAATGGGAGTAGTGGGCAAATCTATTTTGAGATTCACAAATAAATTGGGGCACAAGACTATTAAAGAAATGGTCCATCTATATAAATCAAAAGGCCTGGGCGTGGGAACATTTGGAGCAGGCGTGTGGGGTCATGAAACACCATCTAGAATGCAGGCCTTCGAAAACAAGTTTCTTTGTCAGCTGCTGGTAATCCCTAAATCGACCTCAAGGTTTGTCTCCCACAGTGCACTAGGTATGGGCTACTTGGAGGACAAAGTTAAAATGGCCCCCCTTTTACTCTGCGTTTAAATCTGGTGTACTCCGCTAGCAGGTTTCCCAAGAGACATTTTGAGCGACTGCCTGTACTTGGACAATAGATACCTCTAATAATAGGGCCTGACTAACCTGTTTGAGTTTCACAATAGCATTGGGACCCAAACTAAGGCATTAGTTAAGGAAAAGTTTATTATGATGAATATAGAGATTAGGGCCATATGTATCGAGTCTTATTCGATTCGCAAAGGCCGGAATTCGGCGAATTCCGGCCTTTGCGAATCGCAAAAGACTGTTTTGCATTTTTTTATATGTATCAAAAAATCGCATCATAAGGAATCGCATAAATTTGCGATTCCTTATTTTGCTATAGCATTTAAGGAATCGCAATTTTGCGATTCCTTAAATGCTATGTATGAAGCATTTTTCTATAGTGAATTAAGCTTAAGAAATCGCAATTTACCACCAACTTTCAATTGGTGGTAATTTGCGATTTCTTGTAAAAATGCACAATTTGGCATTTTTTAATGTGGCATGCGACGCACATACATGCCCATAGGGCATGTATGTGCGCCATATGCACACACACATGCTGATTTCAGGGGTGCAGCAGGGTGTCCTTGAGACACCCCTGCACCCTTGAAATCAATCTCATTTTGCGATTCGCAAATTGCGAATCGCAAAATGAAATGCATTTCACAATCATTCCTATGGGCCTCCTGGGAAATTATTCCTTATTATTCCTTATTTGCAAATTCGCAACTTGCGAATTCGCAAATAAGGAAGATTAAGGAATCGCAAAAAAAAAGCAATTTTCTTCATAAATACCGTTTTGCCATTTCTAAATAGCGATTCCTTAAAAATCGATATTTAGAAATCGCAAAACGGAACTATGATACATATGGCCCTAGATGTGCAAGGCCAAGCCATTTAACCTCAGTCCTGAACTATTTTCCAATTTCTACAACGCCTGGGATAGTGCAGCACTTAACCTGGGTGGGAAAACCAGAACATAGAGTTTATCTCATAAGGCTCAGGTTACATTCAATCCATTATTTGTTTGCTTTTCCTAACTGTGGTTCCTGGTTTGAACCTCTTCCAGGCTGCCTATGTGATAATTCCTCACGTCACCAACAGTGCATCTTATACTTTTTTTTAACTTTATATCGCAGTTTGAGAAGACGCTTCTTATGACCAATTTTTATGCTCAAACACTTTACATTGCAGAATGTGAGGCTGATCTTTCTAAATTGTCTAAATTGTTCTACAATTTGTTTCTCTGTCCTATTATTAAAGAAATGGTCCAGCCATGTAAATCTAAATGTCTGGGCATGGGAAAACATGGAGCAGGGATGTGGGGTCATGAAACACCATGTAGAATGCCGGCCTTCGAAAACAAGTTCCTATTCAATAAAATTGAGGTAGAGGTATGCTTTATAGGAATATTTCTTTTTCGCCCTGATAAGATTGTTAATAGTTTTAAGTGAATGCCAGTCATCACAGGTGCTCATAAAGTAATTTTATACAATTTTTTAAATGCATACATAAATTGTATTTATTGATCTTTTAAATTCGTTTTAATCGATGTGTGAAGTTTTCTCAATAATCTTTGAATTTGTAAAATTATATGATATACATGTATTTTTAAATTTGTGTGTTTATGGTCATTGTTAAGACTTAATAAAGTCTATTGAACTGAACTGAAATGCATGCTTAAGAAAAGATTACAAGTTATTTTTCACTTAGTTTCAAAAATCTGATTCGTTAATGAAAACAGATTTCTGTAAGCTTCAGTGGAAAAGTAACTTTAGAAATTGTACTTTTGCTGTTTAGGAGTAAATTGATCTAGAACCACTGTGTCCTCCGCCCTGCTTCAGAGACGGAAAACCTCCTTGGTTGACTTGCTAATGACTTTTTTGCTGAAGGACAATTGCTTGGAGCCTGGCAGCAGGAAGGCAGAAGTGCTGGCAACAAGCAGTTAGTTAACAAAGATTATCCATCTGGAGGGGGCAGGAAAGTTGGCAGAACAAAGGGCAACTTTCTCAGTTTTTCCGTCGACTTGGAGATACCCAATGGGGCTGGCTGGAACTTTTGATATTCATTCCTAGATCCACACAAAACCTTTGGGCTCAATTCCCAGAAGGAGGAATAATCAGTTCTAACCCTGACATAGGGAACCTACTTACTGCCTGTTATGCTGACTGGCATGTGGGTCAGCAGTAAAAGACCTCCACATCTGTTTGTTCAGGGCAAGTTTCTGTACGGTACCCAGCTGTGGTTCAGGGTCTTCATTTCTATTGCCACAGTTTACCTACAGGTGTTCTTTGGCCTGCATTCTTTCATTTGTCTTCTGAGGTCTAGTCGAGAGCTGTTTATGTACTTGTTGAGAGAGGGGAGGATGCCTCATTTCCACATGGCGGAGGCTAGCATTAGAAGTTGAAGTGAAGTATGGAGAGAGCAATTTGCATAAGGAACTCTGGGTAAATTTGCAGAAACCCAAGAGAGAACATGCTGCATACAGAGGTTAGTTATGAATCTGCAAGAAAACCGATAGGATGTCCAACCACTAGCTGATACGCAGAATAAGAACTGGATATCACCATCCCCTCCGTGGAATATTCCTAGACCTGCAAAAAACACTAGAATTACACTAGATTCTGCCTGGAGCTGCTCAGTGGCTGTTATCCTGCTGTTGATACATGGTGATAAAAGGCAGAAAGGTTCCTTGCTCTAAAGGAAATCAAGCCGACCAGTTGGGACTGGAGTCTGGGAGAGTCCTAGTCAGAGAGAAGCCTGCCATAAGGGCACAAGGGCGCCAAGAGTGATTGTCCCAGCATCAAGAAACATTTGAGACTTTTGGGTAAAGCAGTATGTGGGAGCAGAGGCCTCTTTTCCCCTTGGAGCAGTGAAGGCAGTTATCAGGAGGAGCACCAGGATGACTGCAGGCAGTATGGTGTACCTGCAATGAAGATTACTGACTCTGCTCCTAAGCGCCTGGCCTCCATGAGGCAGAACAGGTTGCTGGTAACTTTTCCACATTTTCACTACTGGTGCACGAGTGGCCTCTGGTTGCCAGAATGAATAAGAACTTTAGATTGTTTTTGCCTTTTGACTTCTTTGCTTCAAAATTTTCAAATCTATGTCTCCTGTTCATCTTACCTTGTTTTGCCCATCTTTAGGTCTCGCCTATCCCATTCCACAAGGAATGGATAGGGGAGAATTTTAGTGGGCAAAATAAGTCCTCAAACCATCGGGCGGATTTCAAACAGTTCACGTGAACACAAGCACGCGCTTTTCCCTCTCTCCCGAGCCGCCTGCCTCCGAGAGCTTCACTCAAAGGGCTCGGTTCCCTCGCCCACTGCTTCACACTTCACGGCCGCCAGGCCGTGTCTCGCATTTCTCCTCCCCCCTCCCTTCAGCAATGCTAAGAGCTTGTTAACTATCCCTGTGCGTGGTGCTGCTGTGCACATTGTCCCGTGCAGTAATTTCTGTCACTTGCTTCTCATGGCTCTGGCAGTAACCTTTAACTATCAGTGTGCCTTTCTATTTTGCACCAAAATCGCCCCTAGTTGTGATGACTTACCTCACTGTGCCAAAATAGGCTTCCTTTTTGGGAGCATTAATTTGCTTGTCTTTAGCAAAGTGAGCACGGCACAGATTATGTGGCTTTACAGCCGAGAACGGGCGGCACACATTGCTAAAAGTGGTAATATTGCCATTGGAAGTCTGTCTTTTATACAAAATCAGGGGCGTAGCTTCCGTTGGTGAAGTGTCAAAGGGACCCAGAGATGTCGTGGGCCCATTCAACACTGAATATCGCTGGCTTTTACAATTCAAACAGTGACTAGGGATGCTCAGCTCCTTCCTCGTACTAGGGCCTATGATGCATTGCTAAACTTTAAACATGCTCAAATAATCATCCTTAAAGCCGCTGCAGCTACTATCAGGCCATACATGGCGGTGCACATGGTCACAATCAGGAGTATAGGACTGTGCACCCCTACCCCCAACCCCCCATTTTAGGCCTCTATTACATTCTAAATTGGATAGGGGCTGAATTAGTATCGTTCCCCATCTCAGCCAACCCTCAACTTCTCCTGTTATTAATTGGACCATTCAATCCCCCCACCCCCTCCATCTCAACTCATTGCACCGGACTGCTCTCTGCTGGCAACATAGTGGGTGCAGTCCTCCCTAAGAAGAACCTTAAGACCTCCAGGTTTCCTTGAAGAGCAGCTTCGGTGTCGTATATCCTGAAGTGTAAAAGAAACATCTTTAATGAATACCAAATAAATATGTATAGTTACTGCTGATTTGTCACACTTATTTTATTTTTGCAGTTCTATGTAATGCGAACTCGGCCTAAGAGCATTGACGCGCTTTATATGAGCACACATTACACTACACAAAGTGAGATCTGTTTTTTAGCTTTTAGCCCATCGGAAGATAAGGTGTTTTGTCAGAATCACAGGTTATCGAGTTGAACCCAGGACTCAGAGGCTTCTCAGTTCTAAAGTTGGTAGCTCAGGCAGTAACGTCACAACCTCCCTAGGATACCTGGTGGCTAGTTATTCCTTTATGTACACGTGGAATGCCAGTGCATTCTGTCTGCATTTTTAAAAAAAAATGTCTTTTATTGTCCGGGAATATAAACAATGACTACTGTAATGATAAATTGTAGGTGTTTAATGGTGATAAGCGAGTTGTTTACTATTAACCAGCATGCGTCATGACGTAGGTCATGTGTGAACTCTACACAGCTGGGCTCCCCTTGATAGAATGTTGATTTCAACTTTGTTGAATTTTATTTGGGAGGCTGCGCCCTTTTCTTTGATCACAGGGTGCCTCCAAAACGACCGTGATGCTTTATGTTTCAGTATGGCAGACGTGACTAACTTTCCGTTTACAAATACTGTGCACGCTTCCAGGGCGTGTTTTTCAAATGTTTATTTAAACGCTATTTGCTTTCCCCGTCAACTAGTGTTTCATACCCCAACTGGCCCGCCATCAGGGTCTCACAAGATCACAGCAAATGGATAAACGGGTAAATACATGCATTTCTCTGTCATTTAAATAGTTCAAAGGGCCTGCTTTACACAAGAACTAGATAACGGCCATGGTTGGAATGCTTTAGAAAGTGTCTAATTATTAAAGAGTCCAGACTAATTGTTAAATGGAATAACATCTTTCTCCATTTGCACATCAAGCCCCAAAATTAGAGAACATTTAAACGGCGTAGTAACATGGAGAGAGGATGTGGCCTAACGGCTAGAGCGGTCGACTTTGAAGTTGGGGAAGCAAGTTTGAGCCTCGGCGTCAGTTCATCATCTGATTCTGTGCAAATCACTTAATCTCCCTGTGTATAGCAACAATGAATGTGTGCTTGTGTGTAACATAACTGGTGATGATTTAAAGCGCTCCAATACCTTCGAGTCGAGTTTGCGTTATATACTTCTACAAGAAAACAAATTGGGCACAGATTACTTTCAGGTTTTTTGTTCAATTTAAAGTTGTAATATGAGCGCTCTCTCTTGTTTTTGTCGTTTTCTTTCTCCATTGTGCATCCAAAAGCACTGCTATGAAGTTATTTTTCCAGGATCACACAGTTATGTTTAACACGTGGAAGCCAGGATCGTAACTTAGGTGTCCTGGTTTTGCAGCCAACAATTTAGCAACCAGGTCACATCCTCTGCAAGGAGGGGGGAAGCTGCATATCACATGCCTGTGACAGAGCATCTGTATGCACCAGCCAGAGACTGAATTGCCTCTACGTACATCTGCTACCCAGCTCCCCACAGTGTGCCGTGTTACTTACTGATTTTAACCACCATCATAAATCTGCTTTCAGGGAGATAAACAGAACGTGAGAGTTATGAGGCAGATTAACCTCTCTAGCCCAGCCCGGCGTTCTGCAAAAGCGTTTATTTTTGCATATACTCCATAATAGGCATATCAATGTAAGAAGATCCCAAGAGTCCGAATTTTTATCTGAATATTTTTTTCACATTAAAATTAAAGATATTAGGCCTTAGAGTCTTTTAATCACAATTTTTAAGAAGTGTTACATGTCTCCTAGAACGTTTTTCGAGACTTTTAGATGGGAGACCCTGTGCAGTATTTCTCTTGAACTACCATATAACCATCATTGGCATAGCCAATAGGTCTCACTCTATCTATCTATCTATCTATCTATCTATCTATCTATCTATCTATCTATCTATCTATCTATCTATCTATCTATCTATCTATCTATCTATCTATCTATCTATCTATCGCCCTCACTCTGTCTGACTATCACCCTCACTCTATCTATCTGTCTATCGCCCTCACTCTGTCTACCTTTCTATCGCCCTCACTCTGTCTATCTGTCTATCGCCCTCACTCTATCTATCTATCTATCTATCTATCTATCTATCTATCTATCTATCTATCTATCTATCTATCTATCTATCTATCTATCTATCTATCTATCTATCTATCTATCTATCTATCTATCTATCTATCTATCGCCCTCACTCTGTCTGACTATCGCCCTCACTCTGTCTATCTGTCTATCTATCTATCTATCTATCTATCTATCTATCTATCTATCTATCTATCTATCTATCTATCTATCTATCTATCTATCTATCTATCTATCTATCTATCTCTCACCCTCGCTCTATCTATCTATCTATCTATCTATCTATCTATCTATCTATCTAACTATCTATCTATCTATCTATCTATCTATCTATCTATCTATCTATCTATCTATCTATCTATCTATCTATCTATCTATCTATCTATCGCCCTCACTCTATTTATCTAACTATCGCCCTCACTCTATCTATCTAACTATCGCCCTTACTCTATCTATCTGTGTATCACCCTCACTCTATCTATCTGTGTATCACCCTCACTCTATCTATCTATCTATCTATCTATCTATCTATCTATCTATCTATCTATCTATCTATCTATCTATCTATCTATCTATCTATCTCACTCTATCTATCTATCTATTGCCCTCACTCTATCTATCGCCCTCACTCTATCTATCGCCCTCACTCTATCTATCGCCCTCACTCTATCTATCGCCCTCACTCTATTTATCTATTGCCTCACTATATCTATCTATCGCCCTCACTATATCTATCTATCTATCTATCTATCTATCTATCTATCTATCTATCTATCTATCTATCTATCTATCTATCTATCTATCTATCTATCTATCTATCTATCTATCTATCTATCTATCTATCTATCTATCTATCTATCTATCTATCTCCCTCACTCTATCTATCACCTTCACTCTATCTTTCTATCTATCGATGCCCTCCCTCTATCTATCTGTCTATCTACCTATTGCACTCACTCTATCTATCACCCTCACTCTATCTATCTATCGCCCTCCCTCTATCTATCGCCCTCACTCTATTTATCTATTGCCCTCACTCTATCTATCGCCCTCCCTCTATCTATCTATCACACTCACTCTAGCTATCGCACTCACTCTATCTATCGCATCACTCAGCACCACCACAGCATCACTCAGGGACACCACAACATCACTATGCGCTACCACAGCATAACTGAATGCCACAGCATAACTTGGCGCCACCACAACATCACTCAGCGCCACCACAGCATCAATCTGTGCAACCATTCAACAACAACTGGTTCAAATATGTTCTCTCAATGTTTCAAGCTTTATTACAAATGTCACAAATATATGTTAATATTTCACTTCTGTTCTTGGATTTTCGTCACAATAAAATACACTGAACATAATCTTCACAAAAGTTATTTACAAAAGTTTAAGCTATTGCCATTATAAATTTCAGTAACTTTTATTTAAGTATTACTTATTAAAAAAAATTAAAAGCCATTGTGATTTGTAATATCAATACATCTAAGTCACGTAAATATAACACATATTGCATTACAAATGCTATAGGTGTCACATTTGAGAAAGTTAAAACTATTGGCATTGTAAATGACAAAGCTATTAATTTCTCTATTTTCAAAACCAACACATAAATAAAAGATTTGTCATTTACAATAACAATAGCTCAAACGTTCGTAATGCGAGACCTATTGCATTGCAAATGCTTGTTTTGTATTTTTACTTGTTCAAATGCTCTCCATTGGTTTGGGAATGTTATTGTGTTGTACTCTTGCATTAAAAATTTCTGGTACTGCTTGAACTTAATATACATTTCTCTGGTGAATTGCCTACTGCTTATGCTTCTTTTATAACTGTAATGCGGACTAACTGGGTTGTGTTTCCCCTTTCCATATTAACAATTCCCTTTCTATCGCTTCCCTACTTTATTAAACATAAGTAAAATAGTTATTTATTTGATTATAATATCATAGTGTGGGTGTTCAACAAGTAGGGCCTAGAGTACTGTATTGCACAAACAATTGTAAAAGTGCCCTATTCATTTGCAGCCCAGATCTATTTAACACCCCAGAAATATTGATCATCACTGGATGTTCTTTTTCTATCTCATTGTTTTGTTTCAGCAGGACTCCAACTCCCTTGTCAGAAACATTAGTCTGTACAGAAAAAACCCGACCATGCTTGGACTTCCTTAGTATAGGTGCACTGAGCAATGCCTACGTCAAAGACTGAATGGGTTTGGCAACTCAACAGCCCCGTGGCCTTCCTTGCCTGCCTCATTCAGGTCAAGTAGCTGGGGATGAGGAGACTATGGGGCATATTACCAGCAACTAGCGATAATTATCGCTAAGTTGGCTTAGCGGGAATATGTCTATCGCCGCCCTTCACCTGTTTTTATCGCTGAGATACCTTGCTATTAGCAAGGTTTATCTCAGAAGCGATAAAAACAGGCGAAATGCGTGAATATCGCTGTCAATACAGCAATATTCAGGCATTACCGTGACAATGCTCTTAGCCATGTTATCCACCTCTCATTGGATAACATGGCTAAGAACTGGTCAGGGCAGGCGTTAGCTTTTGGAGATATTCGCGCTTAGCGCGAATATTTCCAAAACTACGCCTGTGTTGATCATAGGCCATAGCAATTGCAGCGACTGTTTTCAGTCGCTGACATTTTGGCACGCCCACTTTGCATGTCATTAGCGATAATTATCGCTGACATGCAAAGTGGGCCCCAAAATGCCCGCTATCGCCTACAAGCTGCAGCTAACTGGTGTTAGCCACAGCTTGGTAATAGGGTGATAAAATTATCGCCGCTTTAGCGGGAAAAAGTCAAGCTAAAGCGGCGATAATGGCCCTTGGTAATATGCCCCTATGTTCTTTTACAGGTTACACACCCTAAAAACAAGTATTGACAAAGCCAAACATTCTGGTCTTAAGAAGTTGGTGCAATATTTTATTTGTATTGCAACCATGTGCCACAAAAACATGCTGCAACCTAAATAGGGCCACCTTATGCTTGCAGTAACATTTGTTAATTAAAAAAAATATTTTCAGAAGTGCCTGTTTTACTAGTGATGTTTTTAAATAAAAAAAAATCAGATGTGTATACATTTCATTATTACTTTATTATCATATGTCAAGGAGTCGTGGGGAGTGACTAGCGCCCAACGGAAATGGCCGTCTGACTGGAGAGCTCTATGGCTGAGCATCTGAAATTCACCATGCACACTTGTGTTATGATGCAGTAAGACAAAAGAGCTTATATGGCTGACCTCTGTATACCCCACACTAATGGCATCTGGTGCTGAGGAGCCTGCAGCCAGTCTCATCAGCCCTCTTTCTCCACTCGCCCAATTCGCCTTTGAGAATGCGGAGATACCCAATATGATGCCGCTGGCCGCTGATCACCATTAAACTTGTTGAAATATGACCATATCTGCTGCGACTAATGCAGTCATTTCTGCATACCCCCTGCTTTTGGCTCTTTGCTTCCACCATTTGAATGAATACCTTTGGCATTTCTTGAAGTGCCATTAGGTTTGTTTTGTGCCAGGCCGCAGGGGGGCGAATAGGCACTCACCGCCTATCACACTACGACTTCAACAGCCCCAGTATAGTCAGAAAATCCTTTGAAAGGCTTCCCTTCAAACTAACCAGCTAGAAAAGGACATGATTCTTCACAAGTATATCTGGCAAGGTTATAATGGCTACCTGACACTTTTTCTGCTGTTTATCTGGTGTTACTGTCGAGTTACCTCACATGGTGGTCTCTTTGAATCTGCCCCCACTACTTCAACCTGCTGCAACACTTGTTTGAATAACAAGGGCAGAATCTGTATAACATATATACTGATATGCTTGTTGCCCACATTCAGAACATTAAATGCCATTAAATCACTGCACCATTTGTTGTAAAAACAGCATACCTGTTTACCACAACTTACAATACGCTAATTTCTGGGCTGAATATAGACCATTCGGTCTCTTCTCCTAGTTCCATCTTGTTCTCGTCTCGGGTAGTCCTCTCTGTCACGTCCTATCTTTATGGAACACAAAATGTCTCAAACCAAATAAAAGCTTGATAAGGGTGCCAAAGAACTGAGAGAGCAAAAGACAGGATAAAAGCATTCCAAATCCGACCCTCCTCTACCAGATTCCCCAGTAAAAGGTAAACCAGACCTCTCTAACAACATGGACAACATTTTGCAACAGCTCAACTCTTTCCACGATTTGACACAAACAACCAAAACAAATGCGGAATGCCTTAAAATGGAAATTATGGGCCTGCAATAAGATGTTAAAGCACTGTCAAGCTGCCTAGAAGAGGTGGAATCAAGAATAGGGGAAACAGAAGATACCAAAAATGCACTACTGAAAAAAATTACTTCGTGGCACAAAAGGTGGAAACCCTCAAATGGAAAATAAACAAATTGGAAGATAGAAATTGAAGAGGTAATTTAAAGATTTTTGGCGTTCCTGAGAATACAGAAAGCAACGCTAAATCATGTGTGCTTTCCTTGAAACCTGGCTCACTCAGGTGTTGGAAACCTTGTTTGTCAAAGACTTTGAAAATGAGAGCGTATAGAATTCCATTGAAATCTGCCGTCACATCAAAACGGAGGCCCCTAATCTTCAGGCCTTTAAGATACCAGCATACAGAACTGATTTTGGAATGCATGAGGAAGATTAAAGTCATTGACTGGAATAGTCATAGAATCTGGATTTCCAATGAATATTTCCTGGCTATGTCTAGATTTGAGATCCCTGAACATCTTTTTCTCCTTTGTTGGTCTGGGAAAAATGAGGATCACACATGAGGGTCGCACTACCATTAATAATGACCTTAAGGTCCTAAAGACTTTCGTGAAAGATTTGATAGACTGACGTATGTCTCACTTTCTTGATTTTGAATTTGCTTATTCACTTGAGAGACTATAAATAGGGTGTTTTGTAGACATTCTACAAAGTCTTCTACACTAATGTTTATGCTGTGCATGTTTAATACATTTCTGCTCAATTGTCCTTGCACCACACATCGGCTGTGTATGGGTTCTTTCTTTTTGCTAGAGACTGGTTTGGATTGTCACTCTCCAGAAAGGGGACTCCTCTATTTTTAAGTGAAGGATCCTGCTACAATTTTGGAAGTTACCATTTTTACACTATACAGAATGGGCTATTTTATATATGTCTGCAAAGATGGCAAATTGTATATGTTTGATTCAAATGTTTTGTGCAGCTACATAGATAGAAATATAATTGACGGCATGCTATTAGTTTAGCACCCACCCAGTATTTCTATTATTTCCTGCTTAGGTTTGCTCTTCGCATTTTGGCTAGGTAGGCCTACAGGGCTCCTTTTTTTCACTTTTAGTTGTGGGAGAGGGTTTGGGGAGGGTATAGGAACTAGGTGGGTCGCGCGTTCTGTTTTTTTATTTGTGGGGCAATCTATAGAAGATTACGTGGATGATGTGGTTTAAGCATCTTCTCTCTTCTTTCGCTTTCTTTTCCTCTTTCCTTCTTTCTTTCTTACCTCTGCTCTCTGCTTTCCTCATCTCACAACTATGTTATTTTGCATTTCTCTTCAAACAATGTTTGCTCTGAAATTGGAAACCAGTCTGGTTCGCTGGTTATGTCTTTCCAAATACCTTCTCCCAAAAGCTCATTACTTGATGAGATATAGCTTCCTCTATAATCCTCCCTCTTGACGTTTTCACCATCTCTTAAGAGCCTATCCCTCAATAGAAAAGCTCTCAATCACCCAATTAAGGAGAACAAAAATTCTGGACAAATGTCATAAATTACAAGGGGATATCATCTTACTCCAGGAACCTAAAGCGGGCCCACAAAGGCTCGCAGTTGCTACACTCCTAGATTCACAGTAGTGTATGTTTGCAGGTGAAAAGGAAGAAAAACAGGATATTTGTTCTTATCTCTAAACATCGAAAATGTAAAAACTGACACTGTCACTCATGACAACAGTGCTAGATGGCTGATTCCCAAAATTACCAAAGATGATATCTAGTTTTTCGTTGCTAACATCCATCCCCCTATCTGATAAACCATTCTTTTGGGTCCTTATAAACAGCAAATTACATAAATTACCCAGAGATAGCATGGTTAACCTAGGGGGGATTTCAATCTTCCATTTGACACAACACTTAATCGAATTCCACATTGTCCTTATAAACCCATCTGCTCGCATACACAAATGCGTAAACTGTGAGAATACAGGGCCCGATTCACAGAACCGATTTAAGACAAAATCCTAAACTTACTACCATTTTGGTATTCACGGAAGGCACTTACTCATTTCGGTATTCACAGAAGTTAGGACTCCTAACTTTAGGACTCCTAAATGCCTTCTGTGAATACCGAAAGTCTTAAAGTTAGGATTTTTCTCAGTTTAGGAGTAGTAAAGTTAGGACTCCTAATTTTAGGACTCTTAAACTTAGAAAAATCCTAACTTTAAGACTTTTGGTATTCACATAAGGCATTTAGGAGTCCTAAAGTTAGGAGTCCTAACTTTAGTACTCCTAAACTGAGAAAAATCCTAACTTTAAAACTTTCGGTATTCACAGAAGGACTTTAGGAGTCCTAAAGTTAGGACTCCTAACTTCTGTGAATACTGAAATGAGTAAGTGCCTTCTGTGAATACCAGAATGAGTAAGGGCCTTTCGTGAATACCAAAATGGTAGTAAGTTTAGGATTTTGTCTTAAGTTAGTTCTGTGAATCGGCCCCTTATGTTTTGGTTGACATATGGAGATTGCATAACCTAACCAGCGGCGACTTTACCTGTAACTCTCATCCTCACTTTTTTCAAACCAACAGAACATCAGGCATAGATATGAAGACGATCTGGGAAGTGATGAAGGCAACCATGAGAGATAAAATGCTCAGTGTTCTGGTGTGTAAGTATAAAAATAGGAATAAGAGATTGACTGGAAAATAAAATAATGTTATTACTAGACCAAGATCAAAATATTACAGTCAGGATAAAAACACTTAAATATGAATACAATAAAAACCTAAGTGAGAGAGCTCACACCTGGCCTAATAAAAGGAAGGTCAGAAACCTCCTAGAGTGTAATAATGCAGGTAAGCTTCTAGCTCTAACTCCTAGGAAGTTAAAATCTTTATTCACATCCCAGCCATTTGAGATAAACATGGCTCGTTGTTACATGTTGATCATACAAAAACTGTAGACATTCATCAATCTTTAAACACATACTTATGCAACCCAATTGAACTTCATGGTAGTTTGCTAAAGGTATGTGGCTTCAATGCAGTTACCTTGATTATCAGAGTGGGTGTCCACTGATTCTAACAAACAAATGAAACAATTAAAGCTACTCCATTCCTAAAACCGAAGAAAGCACCAGGCCAGGAAGACCTCCGGGCCGCCGCTCATCAGTTCTATCAAAGCCCTATTACCTCATCTGGCTGATCTTTTGCAAACGTTTGAATCATCAGGTAAAATTACGGGGTCATTCAGAAGCTCACACAGTAGTGATAGCTAAAGAAAGGAAAGTCCCCTAACAGATAATTATTTGCCACTAATATCACTACTTAACACAGATTATAAAATCTTTGCTACTGGCTTTTACACTAGAAAAAAGCTCCCCTCTCGCATACACCCCCCCTCCCCCGCCCCCCCAGACTGGTTTTGTAAAGGGAAGCTTGGTTGCTGATAAGATTCAAACCTTTTGTCATATAATAGAAATGGCAAAACTGATCCCTTCTCACTCCATGGTCATGGCTCAGGATGTAGAGAAGGCGTTTGACAAAGTCTCATGGAACTTCTTTAATGCTTACCTAAAAAGAATACAATTCAGCTGACCGTCTTCAATGTATGGCCATGTCTCTTTACCGCAACCCATCGGCCCGTATCAAACTCAATGAATTTCACCCAGTGCACGGAACCAGACAAGGTTGCCATTTCTCTCCTTTCCTATACCTCCTTCCAATAGAACCACTTTTTCAAGCCATCAGAACACACAATAGGATAAAAGACACTCCTTTTCCTCATGACCCTTAAAAGTTGGAGGCCTGTGCCAATGATGTTCTTATTTTGTTTTCTACTGAAGCTGAGACTGCGGTGCCGGAGGTCCTCAGCATAATTTCTAAATATGCTAATGTATCAGAATACTCCTTAAATAGGGAAAAAATTAAATGTTCCCTCTGAATTTGCTTTGACTTTTGAACAGATGCGGAATGGCAGCCTTCTAGATTAAAGTACCTTGGTACAATTACAGAAACAATAATGCATATAGAGAATGCCTTACTGGCTAAGAAAAAAAAAATTGGTAATACATGGTCATCTAAGTTTAACACATGGTTTGGACGTATAGAAAAGATCAAAAAGATCAGGGCTCGAGTCGGGGTACCAAGCGGGTGGACGGCGTCCTCCCACTTATTTTACCTGGGGGACGGCGTCCTCCCTGCCAAACAGCTGGACTTCTCTCTTTGGCCTCGCTGAGACAAGATCGAGCCCTGCATGTGTAAGAAAATCCCTACTGACGCATGACGTGTAAGTGTAAACCCAGCCCATCTGACACTCCCAGAGCTGGCTTCTAAGATGCAATCACATCTAAGGGGAGAGCGAGGGGAGGCAATGATCCCAATGGTCAAAGACACCTTTCGTGACGTCACTTCCTGTCATGACGTCACTTCCGGTGACAGTGTCCCCCCCACTTCTATTTTTAGGACTTGTGCCCTGAAAAAGATGTTAATCAAATGGGTAAAAGGGCCTCCAAAGGAGTTTGTTTTCAAGATTAGCTTAGATTGTATAGATGAATTAGGTGCAGGTAACTTAATTATCCTGGGCTAAATTAATTTCAATAAATCAGATCAAATAACTCAGACTACCTAGACATGACAATACTTCACATTAAGACAAATATTAACATAGAAACAAGTAGACATGTGTATATGCAAAAAAGTAGATTTTATCAAAGTTTAAATTTTGCAGGGAAAAATACAATAAACCAAAATGTGCAACACAGGGATACAAGACAAGTGTTAGAAAATTAATCAAACTCTCTGTATAGCCTGTGACAAGCTTATCCAAAAACCAGAAGTGGGAATATTTTCTTTCGGATAAAGCAGAAGTCGACGTTTCGGTCTCTATGGGCAACTCAGTGAGACCATCATCAGGACAATGAAACTAAATATTGTAACTCCCTAATGGAAAATAGAATAAAACAATTTCAGTACAGCTAAAAAGGACTAAGTCCATCAGTTATTATTGCATTATACACACCAGAAAACAAGAATAACAGTGAATTTACTACATTATTACAAAAAAACAACATTGAGACAAGAATTAACAGATGAAACAAAAAATTCATGTAGTTCAACAGTATAGTAGCATTTCTTACAGTAACAAAATCAGGGGATGCAAAGAAACCAATTTTTATCAGACATTCATTTGATATCAATGGTCTCTATTTTTAGGAGTTTGGCAGCAGCACATAGACAACCTGCGCTAATTTGTATAGAGACATACCCAAGGGCGAGAATCACTACCGGTATCTTTACTCTTTAGATTTTGACGGCTTCAGTGATGATGATTATTCAGTCTATAAATATTAGAAAGATTCTAAGTGATTTGAACAACTAAGCTAACATATAGCATTAGTTATACTAACATCATAAAGTACCTTGGAACAGTGGCCACCTGTCGAATTCTTTAGCAGGGACTCAAGTATTGAGTGGAGTTTTAATCTGTGCACTATAGGAAGAGAGGCGAGGAGTCTATTAAAATTCACCTCTATGGTATTGACACAATTATCTAAATTGCGCTAACTTCTATAGTTACCTTCAAAGAAGTGAGAAGGAAGAGAAAGGTTGCTCTCTTTAATCCTAGCGCACATCAAGGAAAGTTCGGTTGTGCTTGCACGATCGTCTAGTAATGAACGATCTAAAAAATGAGGATTCGAAAATAGTTAAGTAACGATCCATACCCGAAATAACGGGGTAACGAAGGATCAATCAGTTGTTCTGATCTATAATCAGCGTTTACCTGTTGGGCTTCTATGTGTTCAAATCGCGGGAAATCTCTACCGTCACTCAGCAGATGAACCGCTACAAGTGAAGGTTTCGTGTATTTAACCTCACGGATGTTTGGAGATCGAAATAGGACTAATTTTGAAGCGCCATCTTGTAGTGGCTAAAAGTTCTAACCTGAGTAAAATATTCATGAGAACCTAACTGAATACAGAGACAAAGTCAAAAATTCTAAACTTAGTAGACCTTTTATTTTAAAAGTGTATAGCGGTATGGATGGGCTCACCGCAGTTCTAACATAGATTGAGTGAGTGCATCGCGATGTGGGTGGATTCACCGCACCTCATCCATAAATGAATTGGGGACAGTGGGTTAGTTTCAAAAAACGTTTGTAACAGCATATCATACAATACACAGATAACACAGATACCACATTTGCGTACCACCAACTAATCACAAATTGGAAATGGTGCACCAGTTCATAGTGTTAGGTGGGATTAGTTCATTATTATATAGCGAAAAACATTGTATACTATACAGCTAAACTGATCTAAATGTTAGAAACAGTTTCTTTTTTTGGAATTCATAATACAATGGTAAAGACAGTTGCAAGTAGCATTTACAGTCTAAATGATGTAAATCCAACTGAACTCATTAGGTTAGACATGCCAATGCCTGCCATTCTGTAGATGAATGTAATCCTTTGTTAACAGTGTCAGTGATACATATCAATTTGCCCTCTCGTAGGGACACAACAATATGGATAGAGTACTGTCCCTACGAGAGGGCAAATTGATATGTATCACTGACACTGTTAACAAAGGATTAAATTCAACTGTCTTTACCATTGTATTCTGAATTCCAAAAAAAGAAACTGTTTCTAACATTTAGATCAGTTTAGCTGTATAGTATACAATGTTTTTCGCTATATAATAATTAACTAATCCCACCTAACACTATGAACTGGTGCACCATTTCCAATTTGTGATTAGTTGGTGGTACGCAAATGTGGTATCTGTATTATCTGTGTATTGTATTATATGCTGTTACAAACGTTTTTTGAAACTAACCCACTGTCCCCAATTCATTTATGGATGAGGTGCGGTGAATCCACCCACATCGCGATGCACTCACTCAATGTTAGAACTGCGGTGAGCCCATCCATACCGCTATACACTTTTAAAATAAAAGGTCTACTAAGTTTAGAATTTTTGACTTTGTCTCTGTATTCAGTTAGGTTCTCATGAATATTTTACTCAGGTTAGAACTTTTAGCCACTACAAGATGGCGCTTCAAAATTAGTCCTATTTCGATCTCCAAACATCCGTGAGGTTAAATACACGAAACCTTCACTTGTAGCGGTTCATCTGCCGAGTGACGGTAGAGATTTCCCGCGATTTGAACTCATAGAAGCCCAACAGGTAAACGCTGATTATAGATCAGAACAACTGATTGATCCTTCGTTACCCCGTTATTTCGGGTATGGATCGTTACTTAACTATTTTCGAATCCTCATTTTTTAGATCGTTCATTACTAGACGATCGTGCAAGCACAACCGAACTTTCCTTGATGTGCGCTAGGATTAAAGAGAGCAACCTTTCTCTTCCTTCTCACTTCTTTGAAGGTAACTATAGAAGTTAGCGCAATTTAGATAATTGTGTCAATACCATAGAGGTGAATTTTAATAGACTCCTCGCCTCTCTACCTATAGTGCACAGATTAAAACTCCACGCAATACTTGAGTCCCTGCTAAAGAATTCGACAGGTGGCCACTGTTCCAAGGTACTTTTTGATGTTAGTATAACTAATGCTATATGTTAGCTTAGTTGTTCAAATCACTTAGAATCTTTCTAATATTTACAGACTGAATAATCATCATCACTGAAGCCGTCAAAATCTAAAGAGTAAAGATACCGGTAGTGATTCTCGCCCTTGGGTATGTCTCTATACAAATTAGCGCAGGTTGTCTATGTGCTGCTGTCAAACTCCTAAAAATAAAGACCATTGATATCAAATGAATGTCTGATAAAAATTGGTTTCTTTGCATCCCCTGATTTTGTTACTGTAAGAAATGCTACTATACTGTTGAACTACATGAATTTTTTGTTTCATCTGTTAATTCTTGTCTCAATGTTGTTTTTTTGTAATAATGTAGTAAATTCACTGTTATTCTTGTTTTCTGGTGTGTATAATGCAATAATAATTGATGGACTTAGTCCTTTTTAGCTGTACTGAAATTGTTTTATTCTATTTTTCATTAGGGAGTTACAATATTTAGTTTCATTGTCCTGATGATGGTCTCACTGAGTTGCCCATAGAGACCGAAACGTCGACTTCTGCTTTATCCGAAAGAAAATATTCCCACTTCTGGTTTTTGGATAAGCTTGTCACAGGCTATACAGAGAGTTTGATTAATTTTCTAACACTTGTCTTGTATCCCTGTGTTGCACATTTTGGTTTATTGTATTTTTCCCTGCAAAATTTAAACTTTGATCAAATCTACTTTTTTGCATATACACATGTCTACTTGTTTCTATGTTAATATTTGTCTTAATGTGAAGTATTGTCATGTCTAGGTATTCTGAGTTATTTGATCTGATTTATTGAAATTAATTTAGCCCAGGATAATTAAGTTACCTGCACCTAATTCATCTATACAATCTAAGCTAATCTTGAAAACAAACTCCTTTGGAGGCCCTTTTACCCATTTGATTACTTTTCACCCAGCCCCCAAAGGTTTACTGGGTAGCTCACTTTACTCAATATATTCTTGCACAGACGCCTGTCTGTTGTGAGCCGCTGAACTAAGTGGTTGTTCTCTTCCCTGTTTTAAATACCTATGTCTGAGGCAGAAACTTTAGCCTACTCTGATGAATACATGTTGAAAGTTGCCTCTGGCCCTTCGTTACTTGGCAACAAAGGTCCTGTTACACAGCTTCCCTATGAATCAGACATCAATCAATTGGAACGCCTAAAGAAAAAATTGGTGCGAACTGAGCTTCATGCTAAGTTCCTAACTGACTGTTTAAATTCCAACATCATACCCGCGGGTCTTCAGATTCGCAACATTCCAATTATATTTAGGAGTTCAAAATAGGTTTTAGCTTCTCAGCGAAACGCTGCTCAAGAACCTGGATGGTTCTAAGCATCGAAACAGCTCTTAGACAAATCAAGACCCTCACAAAAGAAATTGAAACCCTTGAAAGTAAGATCACAGGAGATAGCACAATTACCAACAGCAAAGCTCTCCTTGACAAGGTCAAACAAACAGTAAAGGAATTTGAAGAATTTAATTCGCATAAAAAGACTGAAAAACTACAAAACGACATCCGGCGATACAATAAAGAACGTACGTATCCCTACCTGAGAAAAGATTTCTACACAAACCAAGGGGCCAACCAACAGCCCACCAAAAGGGTCACTTTCTCTGATTCAGGTTCTGAATCCGGAAGTGAAAAATCCTGTAATCCCAATTACCAGCGGTACGACCAACAGCCATCCACATCTAACAAGAATTTTTTAGCCCAGGACCAAAGACCAACCAGACCCCCTCGGAGACCACAGCCTCCGAAGCGAGGATGGTACCGCAACCAGTACACCCCAGGATTCCGGCAAACCTGGAACCAATACTACGAATGGTAGAAACAGATCAAACCTATCCGATCTTTAATATATCCACCCATCTCCTGTCAGAGCATGAGATATCTGTATTATCACAGGGTTTAAGCTATGTACCTACATACAGAAACGATATTTTCAATACCAAACTCGAATTATATCGTTTCTTTCGCACCACCCGTCTACGTAATTATTTTGCCAATAACATCAGTGATCCCAAGAAAGGTATTACAGGCTTAAGAAATCCATCTACTTTCTATCCCACAAATGCGATGGTGCGCAAAGAGATCCCAACGTTTGAAAATGCAACATTGATCGAAGTTGAGAATCTTTTCAAAAAACCCTTAGGCTATAAAGCAAATCTAACAAAACCACAACAACAGGCCTTACATAACTTGCAGAATCTCCCCACAGCTCTACTAAAACCTGCAGATAAGGGAGGAGGAATTGTGCTTTGGGAAAAATCAAAATATGAAAAAGAAATGCAGAAACAGCTGTCAATTCCATCTCACTACAAGAGATTGAGTGGAAATCCTTCCACACGCATAATGAAAGAAATTGTAAGTCTAAGCAAACTAGGTCTAGAGGGGGGATGGCTGAATGAGAAAGAAGCTGCCTTTCTAGTCAATAAAAATGCGACGGTCCCGGTAATATATCTATTGCCAAAAGTACATAAGGATCCTTTGGACCCGCCAGGCCGCCCTATTGTTTCAGGGTGCAATTCGATTCTAAAGCCCCTGGCACAGTATGCCGATTTTTTCATCAGGCCCTTTGCAGTAGACAATCCCAATTACATCAGGGATACTATGTCTGTGATCAATGCAGTAGAGAACCTAACTTTTGACCCTATTGGTGATATCCTAGTTTCTATGGATATAGAAAGCTTATACACCAATATTCCCCAACTCGAAGTTCTGGATCTCCTAAACAAACTTCTAGAATCAAGACCCCGACCACATTCGGTACCCACATTTTTCATCACTGAATGTGCGAGAATATCTCTTTGTGAAAATGTTTTCCTTTTTCAGAACAGCTTCTTCCAGCAATTAAAGGGGGTAGCAATGGGTGCAGTTTATGAACCTGACATAGCTAATATTTATGTCTCCTCCTTTGAAGAACAACATGTCCTCGATGTAACCAATCCATTTGTTGATAATATTCGCAAGTGGATTCGTTACATCGACGATATTTTCATGATTTGGCATGGTAACACTGAGGAACTGGAACTTTTTCACCAATGGTTGAACTCAAGAAATACCAACTTAAAATTCACCCTAGATCATAGTTCAATAGAAATGCCCTTTCTTGACATCATTATCAGAAATGGCGATAATAATCGCTTATACACCACTTTGTACACCAAGAAAACTGCCAGAAACACTTTTCTCAGTTATAAAAGTCATCATCCCCAGGCACTCAAGGACGGCCTCCCATTTGGTCAGTTTCTCCGCTTGCGGAGGAATTGTACCTTCAAAAATGACTATTTCGCTGAGGCTAACAAGCTTAAACTGAAACTGATGGCACGCGGTTACCCTTCATGGCTTCTTCGCAAATCGATGAAGCGCGCCTGGTATTATAATCGTGAAGCTCTTCTAAACACCCGTGAGCGCCAAAATAAAGAAGAGATTGTATGTGTATCAACCTTTGGCACACACTCCAATATCATCAGGACAATCATAACTAGAAACTGGAAGTTACTATCATCTATCCCTGAACTATCAAAAAAACCACTGTTTGCCTTTAAAAGAGGCACTAACATTCGAGATAGACTTGTTCATGCCTATGAAGAACCTGTTATAAAAAATTCTCTGACCAACATGTTACAAACCACACCCATCATAGGGCATTTTAAATGCAATAACTGTACAGCCTGCTCTACCACTATGACAGTTAAATCATGTGAAATCAACGGTGTCAAATTTACAGCTAAAAATGTTTCTAACTGTAACACCACTACTGTGATTTATTGTATTCAGTGCCCGTGCCAACTGCACTATATTGGAAAAACAATCCAACCTGTCAAAAAAAGAATCTTACAGCACCAATCACGCATCAGGTGCAAAAAAGAGAACGCACCACTTGTGGAACACTACTTGCGTTTTGGCCATAAGGAAACAGATATGACATGGTGGGTGCTCGAGGTTATTAAACCAAACAGAAGACACAACAATATGGATAGAGTACTGTCCCTACGAGAGGGCAAATTGATATGTATCACTGACACTGTTAACAAAGGATTAAATTCATCTACAGAATGGCAGGCATTGGCATGTCTAACCTAATGAGTTCAGTTGGATTTACATCATTTAGACTGTAAATGCTACTTGCAACTGTCTTTACCATTGTATTATGAATTCCAAAAAAAGAAACTGTTTCTAACATTTAGATCAGTTTAGCTGTATAGTATACAATGTTTTTCGCTATATAATAATGAACTAATCCCACCTAACACTATGAACTGGTGCACCATTTCCAATTTGTGATTAGTTGGTGGTACGCAAATGTGGTATCTGTATTATCTGTGTATTGTATGATATGCTGTTACAAACGTTTTTTGAAACTAACCCACTGTCCCCAATTCATTTATGGATGAGGTGCGGTGAATCCACCCACATCGCGATGCACTCACTCAATCTATGTTAGAACTGCAGTGAGCCCATCCATACCGCTATACACTTTTAAAATAAAAGGTCTACTAAGTTTAGAATTTTTGACTTTGTCTCTGTATTCAGTTAGGTTCTCATGAATATTTTACTCAGGTTAGAACTTTTAGCCACTACAAGATGGCGCTTCAAAATTAGCCCTATTTCGATCTCCAAACATCCGTGAGGTTAAATACACGAAACCTTCACTTGTAGCGGTTCATCTGCTGAGTGACGGTAGAGATTTCCCGCGATTTGAACTCATAGAAGCCCAACAGGTAAACGCTGATTATAGATCAGAACAACTGATTGATCCTTCGTTACCCCGTTATTTCAGGTATGGATCGTTACTTAACTATTTTCGAATCCTCATTTTTTAGATCGTTCATTACTAGACGATCGTGCAAGCACAACCGAACTTTCCTTGATGTGCGCTAGGATTAAAGAGAGCAACCTTTCTCTTCCTTCTCACTTCTTTGAAGGTAACTATAGAAGTTAGCGCAATTTAGATAATTGTGTCAATACCATAGAGGTGAATTTTAATAGACTCCTCGCCTCTCTTCCCATAGTGCACAGATTAAAACTCCACACAATACTTGAGTCCCTGCTAAAGAATTCGACAGGTGGCCACTGTTCCAAGGTACTTTTTGATGTTAGTATAACTAATGCTATATGTTAGCTTAGTTGTTCAAATCACTTAGAATCTTTCTAATATTTACAGACTGAATAATCATCATCACTGAAGCCGTCAAAATCTAAAGAGTAAAGATACCGGTAGTGATTCTCGCCCTTGGGTATGTCTCTATACAAATTAGCGCAGGCTGTCTATGTGCTGCTGTCAAACTCCTAAAAATAGAGACCATTGATATCAAATGAATGTCTGATAAAAATTGGTTTCTTTGCATCCCCTGATTTTGTTACTGTAAGAAATGCTACTATACTGTTGAACTACATGAATTTTGTGTTTCATCTGTTAATTCTTGTCTCAATGTTGTTTTTTTGTAATAATGTAGTAAATTCACTGTTATTCTTGTTTTCTGGTGTGTTTAATGCAATAATAACTGATGGACTTAGTCCTTTTTAGCTGTACTGAAATTGTTGTATTCTATTTTTCATTAGGGAGTTACAATATTTAGTTTCATTGTCCTGATGATGGTCTCACTGAGTTGCCCATAGAGACCGAAACGTCGACTTCTGCTTTATCCGAAAGAAAATATTCCCACTTCTGGTTTTTGGATAAGCTTGTCACAGGCTATACAGAGAGTTTGATTAATTTTCTAACACTTGTCTTGTATCCCTGTGTTGCGCATTTTGGTTTATTGTATTTTTCCCTGCAAAATTTAAACTTTGATAAAATCTACTTTTTTGCATATACACATGTCTACTTGTTTCTATGTTAATATTTGTCTTAATGTGAAGTATTGTCATGTCTAGGTAGTCTGAGTTATTTGATCTGATTTATTGAAATTAATTTAGCCCAGGATAATTAAGTTACCTGCACCTAATTCATCTATACAATCTAAGCTAATCTTGAAAACAAACTCCTATGGAGGCCCTTTTACCCATTTGATTACTTTTCACCCAGCCCCCAAAGGTTTACTGGGTGGCTCACTTTACTCAATATACTGAAAAAGATGTTAGCACACCACATGACGGGGAACATGGCGGCTTGTTGGCGCCGGTCGTGGGAGCTCGCGCGAAGGAGGGAGGCTTCTTAATTTCCGTGGAAAGCGTGATGTGTGGAACATGGACGGTATGAATTTATAACGTGGTGGTGAGGATTGGAGGCAAGCGCGATCAAGTTTTTACATTTTGTTCCGCCTCAGTGAGGTATAAGGGAATGGAAACAGCAACTAGCTCCACCCTACTAGGGAATTGGTGTCGGGCAGCATTATCACTTCGTAGACTCCACACGGTGATGGCATTGGCTGGTTTTAGAATCAGGAGGAGCAGCAGAGTGAGCAGAGTCTGCAAGGGATCGACGTGTTAAGAGGCAAAGTACAATGGACACAGCAATGCAGCTAGCAGGAGCTCAGCAAGTTCAGCAGCAAGTCGAGGTTTTTTAAGCTGAGGGTCTCTTCAGAATGGGCAACACGGCTGCAGCTACAGCAACAGCAGCAGCATTTGAGGAGCAAGGCTGCGGTTGAAAAGGGGTGGATGGAACACGATCTCCCCTCTCAGGTACTCTCTCCCCCTGTGAGTTTGGTTATGTTATGTTATATGGCTTCTTGTAACGCGCACTGCTAGTCAAGACTGTCCTGGCGCGAGAGCAGATTCAAATGGCGGCTAGTACAAAAGCAAATGGACTACATGGATTGTCTGAAGAGATACGTTTTTAGGTGTTTTTTGAAGTATGTGAGGCTTGTCGTATGTCTGATGGGGTCAGGAAGATTGTTCCACATCTGAGCAGCTCTAACGGCCAAGGATTTTCCCCCTAGGTGGACTTTCTTAAATCTGGGGATGACCAGATGTCTCAGGGTGGCAGATCGCAGTTGCCGAGGAGGATAGTAAAAAGCAAATCTGTCTCTTAGATAGGACGGACATGGGCCGTGTAAAGCTTTAAAAGCCAATGTCAGGATCTTAAAACATATTCTCTGCCTTACTGGAAGCCAGTGCAACTCTGAGAGCTGCTCGCGTACACTAAGACTCCTGGGAATATTGAACAGAAGCCTTACTGTCGCGTTCTGGACCACTTGCAATTTGTGGAGCAGAAAGTCTGGTGCACCTATATAAAGGGCATTGGCGTAATCCAGACGCGACAGGATAAGTGCTCTGGCTACTGTTTCCTTTGCCTCTTGGGGGAGAAGGGGAAAGAACTTACGGAGCGTGGTAAGGGTTCCGTAGCAAGTTTCCGCCAGTCACGTGATTTGGTCTCGGAAGCATAAATCAGCTCCGAACCAGATCCCTAGATTTTTTACGACCCCACTATTCCCAGTTGGACAAGGCAGTCCCCTGGGCCAAATAGATTCTTTAAAGGCCATTGGAAAGTGGCCATACAGGAGGACTTGTCCTCGTTGCATTTGAGACAAGCCCGGGCAAGCCAAGCAAACACTGAGGACAAGCACTGTTGGACTCTTTCTGTATCGAGATTGTTCTTGTCCCAAGTAAAGAGGAGTTGGGTGTCGTCGACGTAAGCCATTGTTTTCGCACCCAAACTCTCAGCAAGATAGATAAGGGGCGTCAAATGCACATTAAAAAGAAGGGGGCTCAAAGTCGACCCTTGTGGAACTCCTGTATCTACCCTGCTATTCGAGGAGTGATGGGGGGGAGCCAGATTTGTTGGGACCGGCTGGTGAATGAGGAGGCGGGGTGGAACTATTGGAGAAGTTCCTAAACAGATTGTTACAGGGAGGGATAAGGTTACCAAGCTTCCTTCTGCTAGAAATGCGCAAATTCCATCTGCAAGGAAAAGGTATCTTTTACGCTCAGCGCCTGAGAAGAAAAGTGTTGCAGGGAGAGTAAAGGACGCAATAGCCAGAGAACCCCTGGTAGTATCCCCTTTTAAAAAAGCGGCGAGAGGGTCAGGGAGAACCAAGAGGTGTGGGCCAAAGAAAGGGCGCTTAACTCCTGAACCTCCCCCCTCCCTTAAGTCCTATTTTAAAATTATGGAGCAGGTTGCTGCTTCCACAGTGGGGATGGGAAGTAAGGTTGTGTAGATGTTACCCCAGGCTGAACCACTGCCTTTGGAGAATCGCTTCTCTTTACTGGCAGAAAATCAAGCCAACATTCAAGCTGATGCACAAGTTACCCAGGAAGAAATAATGGGTAGTGGGGCTGTGGGTAACAGCTCTAGCCTGATACAGGATAACGATGGGAGTCCTGGGCAGGATCACCACCCCCGAGAGGGGTCTCCCCAAGGAAATCAGGTAGACAATCTACTCCTTACCTTGAGAAGAGACATCCTGGTTAAATTTGAGATTTCCGAACATAATCAAAAGGTATCCAAGAGAAATGCGGGATACTCGAAGAGAAAATAGATGGAATCGCCCCAAAGTACCTCAGTGTTGGAAGGAGAGGTTAAGACTCTGTCAGTAGGGGGGGCGTGGCTTATGCGCCGTCTGGGATGGCGGCATAGCTCCGAGGCTCCGGCGGTGACCTCGGCTCTCCCTGACATTTCGGAGGTTTTATCCTGTTTTCGGACTGCCCGCAGCACAGATATCGTTGTGGGAATGTGAAGCGAGCCTAGCGCCCTCACTGTTTCTTCTATAGCAGCCATCCAGCAAGATTACTTTGCCGCAACGTGACTCTCCTGACTGCGGCCGCCATTTTGTGCAATCATTGCGCGATTTCACCTCAGCATGATGCTGATAAGCCCGTAAGTCTCCGAGTGACTGCACAACCTTTGCCCCACATATTTCTCATGTTTCCCTTATTTTTCCTTCTCTGCTGAACCAGCACTCCTCCTCAATTCTTACTGCATCGTTTCCTGCTCACTGCTCGATGTATAATTTGTCCTGGAATCTCTTCAGCCGCCATTCTATGCATTTCCTGTGATGTTGGAAATTTCCCTCAATGTTTCATCTGCAATTTCTTCCATGGTTTGCTTAACCTTCGCGTCTCCTGACCACGCTGTTTGTGTTGTGACTCTGATGGAGCTATGCTGTCAGCGTTTCAACCGCATTAAATGATTACTGAGGGGTCTCATCACCACCGTGCCTAGTGCCTTCTCACCTATCATTGTGCCTAGCTCTTTAATGTTTTGTGGCACGATTAGAGGAATGCAGTTTTTCTTTCATTTGTAAGACGCACTACCCTGATTTGTATACTGTGGTGTTGCCCTGTCGTTCGCTCCTCTGCCTCAACTACTTCTCTTCACAGTATGGTGATATTTCCATCTTCATTGCTTCATCACAGGAAGGCTTCCTTCTGATTTTGAGTGTCATTTTTTCAGCTTTTTTCAGGAATTTTCACTCTTGGTGCTTCTCACTATCTCTGTTGTGACTCTTACATGGGGAAGCTTCGCACCTTAAAGCTTTCCACCACCTCCAAGGTTCTTGTCTGCTCTGACCCAGATTCGCCCACCCGAGATATGGAGGAAGGTGCTTCTCTTAAGCCTGTTACAATGCCTGGGGCCATTCCTAAATCTCATAACAGTGGTAAGACTCCCTCAACATTGGTCTCCTCAAAACGTCTCAAAAAGGATCCTCCTTCTCCGGAGGCTACTTCATCCTCCTCCTCCTCTTCCATCGATCTTATTCTAGAGGAACTGCGTTTATGGAAACCACTACTAAGACTCTTAAAGCCATGCAAGACAAATGGACCTCTCTAGACTCACGTGTCCTCATCCTAGAACAATCTGCGGATTCTCTCCACTCTTCTTGTTCTCAACTTTCCTCAATGGCGGCCAAGATATCCCTGCTAAAGAAACATACAGAGGATTTGGAAAACAGGAATCGCAGGAACAACCTTCGCTTGTATGGACTTTCTGAACTCACAGAGGGGTCTAACCCCACCCTTTTCTTTCAGTCTTTTCTTGTAAAGATCCTGGATGCTCCTGCTTTGACATCGGTCAACATACAAAGAGCTCATCGCCTTGGTCCCAAAGTTTCTAATAAACCTAGAGGAGTCATTATGTTGTTTCTTCAATACACTGATCTTCTGCACGTTCTTTCAGCCGCCAAACTCAAAAAGCAAATTACTTGGGAGGGCCATCGTCTCTTTCTCTCACAGGATGAGTCCAAGGCCAAGGCGGATCGACGGAAGAAATTTCTGGACTTGCGTCCTCAATTAAGAGCCCTAAATGCTAGGTATGGCCTCCTTCATCCTTGTCTTTTTAAGGTTACTTACAAAGACAAAACCACAACCTATGATGATCCAGCAGTCCTGCAATCCTTTCTTTGACAACATGGCGCTGATGCTATGGAAACTTCTGGACATATCTGATTTGAATTGAGTTACAGTCACCATGGTTTGCTGATGTTGTTCTCTTTTTCTGGTTCTGTTTCATGGTTATTGTTATTTATCCATTTCTTTCCTTCCTATGTCTAGGTTCGGTATTTTTCTCTAATTGTTCGCCTCCTGCTAACCCTCCCTTTTCTCCTTCCTCCATACAGATGTTTCCTCCCTCCCTGCCACCTTGATTATCCTTTTGTTTCCATCCCATTGTCATACGGAGATCTTATGCTGGAGGTCGCTGCCCGCTCTTGCTGTCTGCATCGTCGTCTCTCAGTGCCACCACCCCCGTTTCGTTTGTCTCTTCGTAAGTACGTTTTTCAGTCGTCTTCTTGTAGACCTGTACTGTCTTCTTGTTCTTTATCTCTTTCCTATCCTTTCTTTTATCTTTCTCTTCTCATTTCTCATTCATTTTACTTTTCTCCTTTTCTTTCCTTACATTACTTATGTATTTTCCTCATTCATATTTTCCTACTTATTTGCATTTAATGAGCATGTTATTGCTAGCTGTTTTCTTTGATTGTTTCATTCCGTGTTACGACATGGAACATTAAGGGATTAAATAATCCCATCAAAAGTCAAAGGGTGTTGTCACATTTAGCCAGACTCAAAACTGATGTTACTCTCCTTCAGGAGTCTCATCTCTTGGAGGCAGAAGCTTTAAAGCTTAAATGTTGTTGGGTCGGCCATGTATTTTGCTCCCCTGCTGTTGATAAGAAAAATGGTGTTGTGATTTTGTTGCACAAAAAATTGAATGTTTCTTCTGTTTCTCATGAATGTGATATTAATGGTTGTTGGGTCATTATTAACCTACTTATTGACAATATTCCTCTTACTCTCTTTATTGTGTACGCCCCTACTGGAATTGATAGATCTTTCTGGCCCTCTATTTCAAATAAATTAACCTCCCTCCCTTGGGGATTACATTATTTTTGGTGGCGATTGTAACCAAATTATGGATCCCTTCCTTGATTGTCAATCAAAAGTCAAATTTGTACCGTCCAAGATGCATACCCAATTTGTTAATTCAACTCAGAACAGCGCTTTGGTTGACATATGGAGATTATGTAATCCCGACCTTAGAGAGTACAGTTTTTTCTCCCCTCCTCACCAATCCCAATCTCGAATAGATCATATTTTTCTTAGTAAACCCTTGTCCCAACATGCTATTCGTTCTGAAATAGGTTCCATTCTTCTCTCCGACCATGCCCCTGTTTTTGTGGATTTAGACCTTCTCCCATTTTCCCCAAATTCTAGCAGATGGAGATTCAATAATGCTTTACTTTTAGATCACACTTTTTATTCTGACTTTACCACTTTTGCTACTGAATTTGTTCTTCTAAATCAAACCCCTGATTCCCCTGTTGTTATGGTTTGGGACTCCTTCAAAGCAGCCTCTAGCGGTTTTATTATCAATTTTGTATCACGACGAAAGAAACTCAGAGAGGCTAAATCGGCTCAAATTTTGGCTGATATCAAACGCTTAGAACTTGATTACCACTCTTCCAATTCAGAATCTTCCCTTAAAAAACTAATTGAAGCGAAAGTTTCTTTCAACAACTTTACATCTGAGGCTGCCTCTAACCTTTTACTGAAATGCAACTCCCGTTACTATGGTAAGAATAAGATGAGGAAACTTCTTGCCAATTATTTAAAGATCAGAAAGGAACGTACTAAGATTGAATCTATTAAAACTTCTTCCGGTGACTCCAAATTTAAGGATCAAGACATTCTTGCGGAGTTTGTCAAATTCTATGACAATCTCTATACTCCAGAACAGATTCCTACCTCTTTAGATCTTCTTTCTTATTTCCAGTCTCTTCCATCTCCACCAGCATCCCATGTTAATTTCAACTCTCTGGAACTGGACATTTCGCTTTCTGAAATCTCTCATGCTGTTTCAAAACTACGTCACGGGAAAGCTCCCGGCCCTGACGGTTTTACTATTGAATTTTATAGTCACTTTGCTTCCCTCCTTCTTCCAAAACGTCTTCTCATATTTCAGTTTTTCCTTGCAGCGGGTTCTTCCAGCGGTTCCCTTCAACAGGCTTTAGTTTGCTTAATCCCTAAGGAAGACAAAGACCATTCCCTTTGCAAGAACTATTGCCCGATCTCTTTGGTAAATACAGATTATAAAATCTTAGCCAAGATTCTAGCCTTGCGTTTGGATCTCCTTTTACCTGACTTATTCGGTCCTGAACAATCGGGTTTTATCAAGGGTCGTCTTTCTTCCGATAATTCAAGAGTCTTCTTTTATATTCTCCGTAAAGCTTCGACATTAGATCTAACCTCCGCAACTATCTCCTTAGATGCGTGAAAGCTTTTGACATGATTGGATGGGATTTTATGTTCCAGGCTCTCCGTTGGATTGGCATCCCGCCCAATTTTATTTCTACTATCTCCTTGCTTTACTCTAACCCTCAAGCTTCCATTTTTGTAAATGGTAAGTCCTCTGATTATTTTTCTTTACATAGAGGTGTTCGGCAGGGTTGCCCTTTATCCCCTTTATTATTTGTTTTAGCCCTAGAACCCTTCCTTACTAAAATTCGTCAAGATGATAACATTTCTGGTTTTCATTTTGGTTCACGTCAGGTTAAGCTATCGGTATATGCGGATGACATCCTTTTTTATTGCTCAGATCCTCTCTCTTCTTTACCTTCTTTTTTTCAACAAGTTTCTTCCTTTTCGGCAGTATCTGGATATCGCTTAAACTCTGATAAATGTGAAATTCTCCCCTTAAACTCTTTCTGCCTGAAACATATTTTGTCTCAGTCTGGCTTCTCTTGGCAACCTTCTAAAATTAAATACTTAGGTATTTGGTTTGCTCCAGTCCCCTGCCTGACACTCTTAAATTGAATTTTGATTATATCTCTAAGAAGATGGAAGCAGCTATCACACGTTGGCACCTGCTTTTCTTGTCCTGGTGGGGTCGGCTTAATTCTATTAAGATGATGCTCTCTCCTCTTCTTCTGTATACCCTTTCTATGCTCCCTTTGCGTATTCCGATTTCTTTTTTCAAAAAGATTGACTCATTATCATTGAAATTCTTATGGAATGGCAAACGCCCTCGGATAGCAATTGCCTCTTTACGGAAGGATAAAGCTCAAGCCGGTGTTCGCTTTCCAGATTTCAGAGATTATCATTGTGCTTTCTCTCTGAAACAATCTATTCGCTGGTTCTCTTCTGATCATCCCTTTTACCCTCCAGTTTGGTTGGCCATGGAATCCTCATTCCTCTCACCCTTTAAATTCCGTGAATTTGTGTCATTTACGTCATATCCGGTCCGCTTCCGTACGCCTATTATTTCTCATTCTCGTTCTCTTCTTCTACCTTTCTTATCTTCTTCATATCCTTCCCTTCTTTCCTATCACAAACAACCTATCTGGTATAATTCTCAACTCAAAATTCGTGATCGCACCATTTATTGGAAGGCCTGGCACTCTCGAGGAATTTCTCAATTGATTTCTCAAGGCGTTCCTCTTTCCTTTTCGGAACTTCAGTCCTCTTTCTCATTACCCTCCAGTGCTCGTTCGCAATATGCTTTGCTTTATCCTGCTCTGACCCTTTACCTACAATCATTCAGTCCTCCAATGATATTCCTCCAGACCGTATATCTACTTCCTCATTATAAGACTTCTCTCCTACTGCTTCTTCCCTTTATAATTCTTTTCGCTTTTCGATTGATAGAGTAAAATCCAAGGTTGAACTTGCATGGGAATCTGATCTCTCTCAAGATTGGTCTACTATTCTCTGGAATAAACTTTGGTCAAAACTTCATAAAACCTCTAGAGCTGCAAACAATACCCAAACGTTATATTTTCTTTATAACAGGATTTTATTCACTCCACTTGCTCAATCGCATTTTTCATTAGATACCCCTTCTACTTGTTGGTCTTGCTTCTGCTGACCTGAAACACATGTTGTTTGAATGTCCATCCATTTCCCAGTTTTGGAACTCAGTTTGAACCCAAATACAAAAGATTTTCCAATTTCAAATTCCCTTCTCCCCCCCCCCCATGTCTTTCTAGGATCCCTTTTACCTGCCCTTCCTCAGTCTCCACGACACTACTTGCTACTTGACCTTCTAGTAGCTGTTGCTTTTCACGTTATCACTTCTAATTGGAAGCAAGCTGCTAATGTCTCCTACCGTTCCTGGTGGAATGCTGTCTGTTTTCATCACCGTCTAGATACCAATTATGTATGTCCCATCTCCTTGGTGATTAAACGGGATCTGGTCTGGCTCCCTTTGGTAACATATCATTCCTCCTCTGCTCCTGTATGTTCCTCATTAGAATCTGATTCAGATGAGGTGCGCAAACCGCCATGACTCCTTTATTGCCTTTTCTCTCCAATTTCACTTCTAATGTTATTTTTATGCACTTGCTTTATTCATATCCATCTTTTTTCATGTAATTTGTCATGGTAGTTGTACATGCCATTTATTGGAAACTTTCATTTGCTGCCTATTTTCTATATGTACTTATTGCCATTTATAATACCTAATGTTCTTCTTTAAGATGTATTTTATTGTCATATCCATTTTTCTGTTTTTCTCTCAATAAATCAAACTTAAAAAAAAAAGACTCTGTCAGTAGCTTTGGCCGAAAATACCAGTGATATTGTAGGTCTCAAAACCCAAAATAAATTGTTGCAAGAGGATCTTGAGAGATTGGAACTGCCTGCTAGGCGCTATAATGTGAGACTTCTCAATATTCCTGAAAATTCTGAAGATAAAGATATCAACGCTTTTGTTTGTAAGCTTTTGGGGGAAGGCCTGCTTCAGGGTATGCCTGATATTGATTGGGATAGAGAAATTCAAAGGGTGCATAGAGATCAGGATAAACCCCTGGAGGAAGACACCAAGGAAAATATTGATAAACTTCCTTTCTTACTTGGTTATGGAGTTAGTGCTTGATCGTGCCCTAAAGGAACGCTTTTTGAAGTTTGGAGACATTACCTATCAAATACGTTCGGATGTCGGTAAGAGAACAGCGCAGAGGCAATAGGAGCGGAAGCAAAAATGAATAATCTGCGCAGAAAATGGGCCCATATACAGATTAAGTTCCCTGCAATTCTGAGGATAATGTGGCGGAACATTGTTCATTGGATTCATTGTTGGCACAGATGGAAGAGGCAGAATAGTGGAGTAGACAATACTTCCTTGCATTGTTTTTTGTTGTTGTTGTTTTTGTTTGGTTCTTACCCTTATTCACGCCTTTCTCCCTTTAGTATTAATTATTTTCTTTGTACTCTGGATTTCCTCCCCTAGCTCGGGGGTCGCAAAAGGCGATTATCTCGCTTAGGGATCGGAAAGGGGGTTCCCCACGGTGGGAGGGTGGTGGGGTGCACTGGGTGGTAGGAGCATGTGGGGAAATAGAAAAAAACTGTCCTTGTTCTGTCATATGCCCATATGATCTTAGTTTTGGAGGGCCTTTTGACCCCTTTTAGGGGGGTAGTCGACTTTGAGGAAAGGTTAAGATGGGTCTACGGGAGTTAGGGGACTAGACTTAAAGATGAGTAGATTCAACCTGGTCTATTGTATATCTTGTAATGAGAATGGTCCCAGGTCTAGGAAGAAGTTGGCCAGGGTTTCTGAATTCCTTAACAATAGCGAAGCTAGCGTTATCCTGCTCCAGGAAACTCACTTGGAATGGGAGGAGGGTAGGTCTTCTTTTATAAAATTGTGTTGGGTTCAGGAGGTAGTATGTTTGGACCAGAGAGGCAACGCAAGAGGTGTGACGGTTATTATTTTAAACAATTCAGGCAAAGAGTTAGGAAAATATGAATCGGTTTCCTCTGGTAGTTGGGTGGTTGCCAACTTGAGGATACAGGGGATGCCTGTCATCTGTGCCGATTATTATGGCCCAAATGAGGATGCTCCTGATGCTTTAATTAAGGTTGAAGTATGCCTTTTACAGGCTACCACCCTGGTAATAATTGGAGGAGATTTTAATTTAGTACAAAATAAGGACTTGGATAGAACTTCCAAAGTTAAATATGTTAGTCCCCCTAAAACATCGGCAGTGCTGAAGACTATGATTCAGGAGCTTAATCCGATAGATATTTGGTGGAGTAAGATGGGGGTGACCAAGGATTTTACCTTTTATAGCAAAAAATATGGCCATCACTCCTGCATTGACTTTTCCCTAGTAGACCCGGAGTTATTAGCATTGTTTGAGGAGGTTAAACATTTGCTTGCTATTCTTTCTGACCATTCAGCAGTTCTCCTCTCCCTTAGGCACCACTACAAACCTGGTAATAAAAGGTGGACCCTAGGTAGGACTGTACTGTTAGATAAAGGTGTGGTTTTATGTATAAAAGAGGAGGCCTCAGTCTTTTTTCGAGCTGATTTGGGATCGGCTAGAAGTAATTTGGGATGCCTTCAAAACTTTCTAAAGGCAATAGGTAGTTCTGTAACGATGAGAAAGAGGTAGGCTATGAAATGGCAAGAGGACGAACAAATTAAAAAGATCAAGGGTAAGGAACGTGACCTCCAAAAGGCATAATTGGAAGGTTCTTGTAGAGTTTCTCTTCTTGGCAAAGAGTTAGAACATCTCCAGGCGGAATATCAAGGGCAACTTCATAAAAAGTTACTAGACAGGTAGAAGGTCATTAAGTTGCAGCATTTCTCATATGGAGAGAGAAGTGGGTCACTTCTTGCTTGGAAAGTAAAAACTGATAAATCTAGACACCTAATTTGGAACTTAAGGGATACTGAAACAGGAGCTTTACTAGAGACCAATTCAGATATAGGTATAGAGGCCCGTAGGTACATGAGTAGGCTATATAAGGATGATATTTCGCCAGGGAGGGCAATTATAGAGGCCTGGCTGGGGAAGATTTAACTTCCAAGTTTAAACCATGACCAAAAAAGGTTTCTAAAGGCCGAGATAACTGAGGACGAGGTCCAATTACAGATCAGAAAAATGGTAGAAGGTCATTAAGTTGCAGCATTTCTCATATGGAGAGAGGAGTGGGTCACTTCTTGCTTGGAAAGTAAAAACTGATAAATCTAGAAACCTAATTTGGAACTTAAGGGATACTGAAACAGGAGCTTTACTAGAGAACAATTCAGATATAGGTATAGAGGCCCGTAGGTACACGAATAGGCTATATAAGGATGATATTTCGCCAGGGAGGGCAAATATAGAGGCCTGGCTGGGGAAGATTTAACTTCCGAGTTTAAACCATGACCAAAACAGGTTTCTAAAGGCCGAAATAACTGAGGACGAGGTCCAATTACAATTCAGAAAAATGGCAGGCAGGAAGGCGGCTGGCCCTGATGGCCTCCCGGTTGAGATTTACTCCAAACCTCTCGATATCATTGTACCAGTACTGAAAGACCTATTTAATGCTATATTTTTAGATGAGGAAACCCCCCCCTGTCTTGGGCTGAATCCACGGTAATGTTAATCT
Source organism: Lissotriton vulgaris (assembly GCF_964263255.1). NCBI lineage: Eukaryota > Metazoa > Chordata > Amphibia > Caudata > Salamandridae > Lissotriton > Lissotriton vulgaris. The sequence continues at coordinate 164,002,231 of NC_141689.1, forward strand.
TGAAAACAAATAAAGATCCTCTGCTAGTCGACTCATATAGGCCAATATCGTTTTTGACCTCTGACTATAAGGTTTTATCTGGGATATTGGCCTCTAGCATCGCCCAGGTTATCAAATGGGTTATCCATCAGGATCAAAGGGGTTTTATTCTCCGGAGGCAGCTCAATGAGCTCAACTTTTGTATGCTTGGGGTTGTGGGCTTGGCAGAAGTTCAGAACTTACCTGTAACAGCAGTAGCTGTGGACGCCGCAAAGGCATTCGATCAAGTCCATTGGCCCTATCTGTGTGATGCTTTAAAGATCTTTAGTTTCCCACAGAATATGGTAAAGGCTGTCCAAAATGTATGCCATCTGCCTATAGCCAGGGTTTTAGTCAATGGGGAGCTATCAGACTGGTTTAATATTACACGTGGAACCAGGCAGGGGTGCCCCTTGTCTCGCATATTATTTAATCTTTATATAGAGCCGTTTGCCTCCTTGATTAGAGCCGATTCCACTATTTTCCCATTTAAATTTGTGGGGTTGGTGGCTAAGCTGGCGTTGTACGTGGATGACCTTATACTATATACTACTAATCCAGAGGTAGCTATTCCAAACTTAATGGCTAAAACAGAACCTTTTGAGAAGATATCGGGCTATGAGATACATAAAGGGAAGACCAAAATTATGGAGTGGAACCAGCCTAGGCAAAGTCCGGGGGCTCAGACAAAAATGTGTTATCTGGGCATAATAATAACGCAGAAGTTGGATGATGTCCCTAGAGTTAACTCAAAGAAAGTAAGTCAAGAGATGGGAAGCTCTTGGTAAGGTGGGCAAATTTACCTATAAACATATATCGTAGGGTTAACCTGATCAAAATGATCGTCCTCCCTAAGATGACTTTCCTGTTTAATTCCATACCCTTACCTTTTGATAAAGGAGAGGTAGCTAAATTACAGGGGAAGATTGGTAGCTTTAATTGGTCCTCTAAGGGATCAAGGATATCCTGGAAAAAGTTGAGGAGGAGACTGGAGAAGGAGGGGGGGCTGGCTCTTCTCGACCTTATGGCCATAAGTTCATATTGCCACTCATTTCATTTTGAGAACATCAGTGTGCTGACAAATAAGGTGGGCAGGTCCACCTTAGGATTAATCTTTGGGGCTATGTTAAGTGTTTTGAGGGATGGGCAGAGTTATTTCCTTTACAAATACAGAGGTCAGAAGTACTTTAAAAAAGTGAGGCTGAAGATCTTGCAGGGGGCCCTAAAAAGCTGTGTGTTTTAAAAAAAAACCAAGGAGTCCCCTATTACTCTTCCAGGGCTGTGATTCGAGATTCTCTGGGAACTCCTGAGTGTTTGAGAGACCAGCTCAGTCTGCCTTTAAAATCTGCAGGGTTGTCTTGGTGCGGGGATATTAAATCTGCCTCTACTTTGCTTAGCTTGGAAGTCCTGAATCTTTATACCAGGGGTTAATTAACCAGATTTAAATGGTACCAAATCTCCTCTCCTCCTGGTGGGCAAGGCAGGTTTGGGTAGAGGAGAAAGAGGACTCCGGGCTAGACCAGGCGATGAGAACAGGTCCCATTAAAAAGGAGATTTCTCTGTGGTATCAGGCCCTGATAGAGATGGATGATGACATGGACATGGATATCTCAAAGCTTTGGGCAGAAGAACTAGTGGGTGAAAATGTTAAAGAGGTTTAGGTAGGTTCTTTTTCGATTCTTCGAGCGGTTGTGAAACCTACTTTTCTGAAGCGTAACCATATCTTTGCCACACATAGAGTCTATTGGTCTACAGCCAAACTGTCAAGATTTACAGGAATCCAGGACGCATGCCCAAGATGTGGGCATGCTTCGGCGGATGATATGCATATGTTTATGACATGCTCCAAGATTACCGGTTATTGGACAGAGCTGTGTAAGTTTATGACTGAAGTAAGAGGTCAGCAAGTGAAGGTAAGACCCTTCTTATAATTTTTGGGCTTCACCAAGGCAGTTCTACCCTGAATGAACACTGTCATCTCTAGATTTATTTTCTATGTGATCCTTCTGGGAATACGGGAGATCTACAGGTCTTGGAAATCTTGAAGTCCCACTTGCTCCTCTGACTGTGTGAAAAACATAATCTCTACAAGTCAGGTGGAAATAGCCTGCGACTCCGGAAGTCAGGATAAAGTATGGGCAAAGATGGTTGAATGTTCCGATGATTAAGCCAAAACTGCATTCGGTCCTGGTTTCCCTTTCAGCTATCGGCACACCAGTGAAGAGGTGGAAGTGAAAACAGCATTCTTCTTGGTTGGAAGGCTCTGCCCCATGTTACGGCAATTGGGAAAAGAGTGTTACCATCAACAGAATTCGCAGAATCAGGACAAAAACATAAAATGATGTTAGCACCACAAATCAACTTCTTCATGAATATGTTCCTCTTGAGACTTTCTAAATTCTTCCACAAATCTACCAATGCACTAATTTCCTGCTTCATATGGAAAGGTAACCTAGCAAGAATTGCATAACGGAAAGTCAAAACAAATAGATTTAAGGGCGGCCTAAACTTTCCAAACTTTAGAAGTTCTCAAACTGCATTCTTGACCAGACAAGTTATTTGGTGACCGAATTTGGAATCCCCTCCCCGTCCTGCCTGGGTTGAAATGCGGCGGTTTGTGACCTTGTGTTGCAAATAAAACTTTATTGAGCATCCTGGAGTGTCCCGAGTACCTTTTTTGAGACAAAGAGGTGTTTGCGAGTGAATATATGTATATACATATACATATATATATGTATACATATACATATATATATATATATATATATATATATATATATATATATATATATATATATATATATATACGTATATATATATATGTGTATATATATATATATATATATATATATATATATATATATATATATATATATATATATTACCTACTGGCGGTCGCCAGTAGGTATATATAGTTAGGATTTTTTCTCTATGGGATTTTTGAAAATTCTATGTCTAATAACTTTGGCGTTTGTGGACGGAATTGGCTGAAATTTTCAGGAAAATTGAACATTTTGTTTCTGAGCAGCCCCTGACAATTTGGGGGGGTTTCATCAAGGGGGGGCCGAGAAAAAAGGGGGGTCCCAAAACGCGTTTTTCCCATGTTAATTTCCATAGGGTGGTTGGCCTCACTTTTAGCTCGAACGGCTGAATGGTTTTGCACGAAACTTGGCAAAATTGTAGGGACTGTTAGCCCGATGTGCCTTTGCTAGGTCTCAATATATGTGCTCCAGTGGATTTTGAGTAATTTAGGTTCAAAAAAAGATATATATCTGGGCGGAGCCTAACCACACATCTGATCTGATTGGCTGCCAGCACTTCATCCAAGAAGTGTTGGCAGCCATCTTGGGACCAATATACATGATAGCACCTCATTAAAAAGCATTGTAGTTAATAGAGGATTTTAGGACTTTAGTTACATTATAAATCATTTGTGGATGGTACCATACTCGTTTTAGGAATTGTGGTGGGTTCTAAGGTGATTTTACCATGTGAAAAAACCTTCTGCTGTGATATCATGAATATTGTTTGAAAGAAAACTAATATCTCATGATTTTCCCACAGTGGTTTGGAAGGGGATCTATAAGCTAAACTGAAAGCATATTTTCTGTAAATTCACATTATCTTTCTCAGTCATGTGAAAATGAAGTCTGACATTCTCAGTAAAACATGTACATCCAACAAGGACAGAGACTGTCAGTTGATTCCTTTGTGTTCTACTGCAGCCTCCTAGAGTGTTCTAAAGAACAACTAGAACGCTAACAGTCCTACTTATTACAAAGGTATGGCACACCTGAAGCCATCTTGATTGGAATAAAGTGGTAACTCTTAAAACATTTAATTTAAAAAGAAACAACATGAGGGGGTATATTTTGCCATAGAAAGTATGATTAGTGCTGCAGAATGAAAAATTAGGGCACATTTTGAGTGACTTCTCAAATCCTTTTCTATTTCATTAAAACATTCTGACATGCAGTCTCCCAAAATGGCCACCAGAGACAAAAGAGCCCAAATGTAGCCCAAATATCACCCAGATGTAGCCCAAGTATAGCCCAATGACAGAATGTCCCAGAGTGTTCTAAAGAACAACTAGAGCGCTAACAGTCCTACTTATTACAAAGGTATAGCACACCTGGAGCCATTGTGATGGGAATAAAGTGGTAACTCTTAAAACATTTAATTTAAAAAGGAACAAAATGAGGGGGTATATTATGCAATAGAAGGTATTATTAGTGCTGCAGAAAGAAAAATTAGGGCACATTTTGAGTGACTTTTCAAATCCTCTTCTATTTCATTAAAAAATTCTGACATGCAGTCTCCCAAAATGGCCACCAGAGACAAAAGAGCCCAAATGTAGCCCAAATATCACCCAGATGTAGCCCAAGTATAGCCCAATGACAGAATGTCCCAGAGTGTTCTAAAGAACAACTAGAGCGCTAACAGTCTTACTTATGACAAAAGTATGGCACACTAGAAGCCATCTTGATTGGAATGAAGTGGTAAGTCTGAAAACACTCAATTTAAAAAGGAACAAAATGAGGGGGTATATTTTGCCATATGAATTATGATTAGTGCTGCAGAAAGAAAAATTAGGGCACATTTTGAGTGACTTCTCAAACCCTCTTCAATTTCATTAAAAAATTCTGACATACAGTCTCCCAAGATGGCCACCAGAGACAAAAGAGCCTAAATGTAGCCCAAATATCACCCAGATGTACCCCAAGTATAGCCCAATGACAGAATGTCCCAGAGTGTTCTAAAGAACAACTAGAGCGCTAACAGTCTTACTTATGACAAAAGTATGGCACACCAGAAGCCATCTTGATTGGAATGAAGTGGTAAGTCTGAAAACACTCAATTTAAAAAGGAACAACATGAGGGGGTTAATTTTGCCATAGAAAGTATGATTAGTGCTTCAGAAAGAAAAATTAGGGATCATTTTGAGTGACTCCTCAAATCCTCTTCTATTTCATTAAAAAAATTCTGACATGCAGACTGAAACATGCACTTTGAATACCAGCAGCAGACGTCCCTGGTGAGCAGTAGCTTTACTACAGTGATCTAATGTGCAACTAGAGTGCTAACATTCAGAATTTATGGCAAATGTGTGACACATCTGAATGCCTTCTTGATGGAACCAAAGTAAACAAGCATTGAAAATGCAATAGATCTCGCCCTCGTTTAAGTTAAAGCCATTCTGTTTGTAATGAGGTGGCTTTTTAGCTTTGCTTTTATTAGTGTTTTTTCAACTTTCATGTAAATACCATGCATCTGTATGCATATAAGTATATGTATGCATGCATTTATGTTTGTATTTATATAGATATACAGATGATATATGTTTATATATGTATGTATATATATATATATATTCACTGAAAAAACCATAGGCTATAGACCATATATAGTTAGGAATTAGCATTTATAAAACCTTGAAAATTCACTGAAAAAACCATAGGTTATAGACCATATATAGTTAGGAATTAGCATTTACAAAACCTTGAAAATTCACTGAAAAAACCATAGGTTATAGACCATATATAGTTAGGAATTCGCATTTACAAAACCTTATTTTACTCACACAAAACCATTGAAATTCCATATATAGTTAGTTGCACTAACTATATATCGCGCACCCGCAATCCACTGCTGATGATGTCACATATTACATCATTCATGACATGGTCAGTGACATCACTGATGACATCTCAAATGACATCACTGATGACATCACTGATGACAACATCCAGTGACTGTATGTTTCTGTAAAGTTAAAATATGTCTTACATATTGAAGAATGAGTGGATGTATAAGTGTCTGGATGAAGGATTTAGTAGGTGCATGACTGACTGTATGAGTGAGTGATTAAATGTGTCTCACTGAGTGCATGGGTTAGTGACTAAACTGTCTTAATTTGTGCATCATTATGTCTGTTGTTCTGTAAACTGTTGCATGTGTTGATAAGTAGCTATATGAGTAACTATATGGGTTATTGATTGGTTGCCCAAGTATTTGTATGGGAGACTGAGTGTGTGTGTGGGTGGCTGGGAGGTGTATGACTCTGTGCATAGATGTGTGAGCAGTTGATTCACTAGATGTATGGTTTCAAAAGTGCATGTGGAAACAGCTGTATGGGCGGTTGACTGTGTGCATGAGTGTATTGGTGAGTGAATGGGTATCTCAGTGCTACATGTCAAAGTAAGTACATATGTAAAACACAGTACATGTGAGAGTTGACATATATAAATAACTGTGCATAAGAGCCAGTGAATGTGTGAGTGGCTGTATGGATCATTGTGAACTTGTATCAGGGATTGTATAAGAGAGTAAATATGTGTTAGTATATGTTTGAATAAGTAAAGTTTGTATAACTGTATAGTTGAGGAAATGGAGGTGTGATTGATTCTTTGCATGACTGACTAGGTGTGTGAGTAACTCCATGGATGAGTGACAGTCTGTGAGTGTCTGTTTACACTGATTGTATCTAAGGTTATATTAGAGTCTGAAGAGGTTCATCGTATTATCACATGAATGATATCATCAGTGATGTGATCAGTAATGTCAAATGAGATGTCATCAGTGATGCCATCAGTGATGTCATTTGAGATGTCATCAGTGATGTCATTTGAGATGTCATCAGTGATGTCATCAGTGATGTCACTGACCATGTCATGAATGATGTAATATGTGACATCATCAGCAGTGGATTGCGGGTGCGCGATATATAGTTAGTGCAACTAACTATATATGGAATTTCAATGGTTTTGTGTGAGTAAAATAAGGTTTTGTAAATGCGAATTCCTAACTATATATGGTCTATAACCTATGGTTTTTTCAGTGAATATATATATATATATATATATATTTCAGGCTCTTGCCGTCATCAGTGCGGAAAGCCGTCAGTAAAGTGGCACAGTTATTTAAACGGAACTGCCATGTGGTTGGTGGATCCTTGGCCAATGAAAGGCCGATGGCGTGCCCATAGCAAAAAACTTTATTGGCAGCCGTAACAACTGTGCCTGCACATCCCCTCGCCTGCCGCTGATAGAACGAAGACGCTGTGAGTGTCACACAATGGTGGAGCACTCTAGCTTTGTATAAGCCACAACCTGCATAGGTCAACAGCGTCCGTAAGCGGCGTTTCGGCAGCCCAAATTGAATCCAAAACACAGTATACCACCTGGGGCCAGCCGAACTCGCGGCGGGTGCAACCGGGAAGCGGTGGTGGAAACCGCTTGTAACACAGCACAAACAAGGAGTTCATGGTACTCCCAAGGTCCGGTGCACGCTCGGGTTGTGTGTTGGCTAGAAAGTATCCGCAGACGCGTTTCTGGCTCTTGCCGTCATCAGTGCGGAAAGCCGTCAGTAAAGCGGCACAGTTATTTAAACGGAACTGCCATGTGGTTGGTGGATCCTTGGCCAATGAATGGCCGATGGCGTGCCCATAGCAAAAAACTTTATTGGCAGCCTTAACAACTGTGCCTGCACATCCCCTCGCCTGCCGCTAATAGAACGAAGACGCTGTGAGTGTCACACAATGGTGGAGCACTCTAGCTTTGTAGAAGCCACAACCTGCATAGGTCAACAGCGTCCGTAAGCGGCGTTTCTATCAGCGGCAGGCGGAAATGTTAATTTCCATAGGGCGGTCAAACTCACTTTTAGCCCGAACGGCTGAATGGATTTCCACCAAACTTGGCAAAATAGTAGGGACTGGTAGCCCGATGTGCCTTTGCTATGTCTCAAGATATGTGCTCCAGTGGATTTTGAGTAATTTAGGTTAAAAAAAATATATATATCTATGGGCGCGCCCCGGTACGCGCACCGGGGCGCGTACCGGGAGCGCCACATGAGGTGCGCACAGAAAGCCGATTGGCTCTTGGATGTCTGTAAACATTTGAAACAGTCCGGAGCAGCCGCCATCTTGTGTCTCGGTAAAATCGAGACACAAGAGGTGTCAAAAACAAAGGGGGAAATGACCATAAGGGGGCAGAGTAGACCCACCCCTGACCCCCAAGGTTTGATGTGGGGGTCATAAAAGGGCCCCGCGGGGCAAAAAAATAAAATATTTTTTTATTTTCGCGGGGGAGCGCCCGGTACGCGCACCAGGGAGCGTACTAAGGAGCGTACCATGGGGAAAAAGAATGACAGTTTTAAAAAAAAGTAGCTGTTTAAAAAAAAAATTCTTTTTGTTGTTTTTTTTAATATATATATACACATACATATATATAAATGCATATGCATATATATGCATATATGTGTGTATATGTGTGCGTGTAGGGAGAGGTAGAGAGGTAGAGGTGTAGAGATAGAGAGGTAGAGGTAGAGAGGTAGCGGTAGAGAGATAGAGACTAGTAGAAAAAGAAGTAGAGAGAGGTAGAGAGGTAGAGAGTGAGTAATAGAGAGTAGAGAGTGAGTAGTAGAGAGTAGTAGAGAGCAGTAGAGAGAGTAGCAGAGAGTGAGTAGTAGAGAGTAGTAGAGTGAATAGTAGAGTGAGTAGTAGAGAGTAGTAGAGAATGAGTAGTAGAGAGTGAGTAGTAGAGAGTAGTAGAGAGTAAGTAGTAGAGCGAGTAGTAGAGAGCAGTAGAGAGCGAGTAGTAGAGAGTAGTAGACAGTGAGTAGTAGAGAGTAGTAGAGAGTGAGTAGTAGAGAGTGAGTAGTAGAGAGTGAGTAGCAGAGAGAATAGTAGAGAGTAGTAGAGAGTGAGTAGTAGAGTGAGTAGTAGAGACTAGTAGAGAGAGAGTAGTAGAGAGTGCGTAGTAGAGAGTAGTAGAGAGTGAGTAGTAGAGTGAGTAGTAGAGAGTGAGTAGTAGAGAGAGAGTAGTAGAGAGTGGGTAGTAGAGAGTAGTCGAGACTGAGAAGTAGCGAGTGAGTAGTAGAGAGTACTAGTGAGTAGTAAAGAGTGAGTAGTAGAGAGAGAGTAGTAGAGAGTGAGTTGTAGAGCGTAGTAGATAGTTAGTAGTAGGTAGTAGGGAGTGAGTAGTAGAGAGAGAGTAGTAGAGAGTAGTAGAGTAGTAGAGAATGAGTAGTAGAGAGTGAGTATTTGAGAGTAGTGGAGTAGGAGAGAGTAACTAGTAGAGAGTAGTGGAGAATATTCCAAAGTTTGGCACAGCACTACTTGCAAAATGAGTCCAATCAAATCATATCACTTAGAGTCCTTATTGAAGCGCTGAATCTTGGTGTATATTCAAATGCTTTTATTTTCCTTAAGTTTATGTACCACAGCCAGCCGAAACGTTTCGTTCTGGACAACAGAACTTCTTCAGGGCGTTCTTATTACCTTCAAGTTATGTCGGTATACTGTTGTCATATAACTAGATATTTCTTCCAAATGTTATACGAGACGTAAGTACATTCTTATTCAAAGTGACTAGGTATCAATTTTACCCACACAATTCGGGCAGACTTGAGTAATTTATAGCATCCTCAAAGTCAGTCTTTCAAAAATTCCAAAGTATAGGACATGATAATCCAAATCCAAATGTTTCTCAAGAAAAGTCATTTTCAATCGTTCGGAATATTGGTGTTTGGGCAGATATGACCCAGGGACCCCCAGTATGCAAGGGGAATTAGTTCCCCCTCTGCAAACGCGGCAGGAGGCTGCGTTGCAGAGAGGTGTAACAAGGGGGATAGCCTCACTGACCATGTCATGAGTGATGTAATATGTGACGTCATCAGCAGTGCATTGCAGGCGCGCAAGTTATAGTGAGTCCAACTAACTATAACGTGGGAATTTCAATGGTTTTATGTCAGTGAAATTTCCAGCTAACTATAACTGGTGTCAAACCTATGATTTTTTCAGTGAATATATATAACCAGTGATCAAGACTACTGTGTAGTCGAAACGCGTTTGGCAGCGGCAATAAAGAAACTTTGAAAATCTCACCTGGCGTGGTCGTTTATGGAACGAAGTGAGGGGCTCAATCCAAGGAGTCCTACTAAGACGACGCAACTCTCGATTTGGTGGAGGCAGTCAATACTTGGATATTCGTTGGATATATATATATATATATATATATATATATATATATATATCCCAAAGAGTTGAGCCTTTGATAGGAAGCAGCCACAAGATCGGAAATTTGCATCCATTTCTTTTAAGGAACAGCTGCAGCAGGAGACGCAGAAGTCATCTTCTTTCCTAAGCCAGACCGGTTTCGGGAATGTGGTCCCTTTCTCAATGGTTTCTGCATACCGTGGAGATTCAATCTTCAATTTAAAGGTCCTGCCCTAGTGGGCGTGTCCGCGACCTGCGGCATTCTGGATCCTGTAGTGCATGAGCATTTGTCTCATGTGAGTTCTTCACTGTAGCAGTCAATTAAAACAAAATAAAACCCATGTGGGCTGATGCTGCAATGCTGGGTGTCCTGTTGTGATTATTCACCTGCTCCTGGACTCCGGTCTCCCGTGTCAGGATAGCGTCGTTTGGCGCCATCACGGGTCCGCACTGAAGCGGCAGGCTTGCTCCCCGCGGCTAGGCTCGTGCCGCAAAATATCCCAACAAAGAGTTATATATATATAAAGTGGTCTTGTTACAATATTGAGATCCCCACCTTTTCCTGGGAGGAAATTTGGAATTCTCTTCTCTGTCACAAAGTTTCTCCCTACTTTATAAGTGCAAGTAATGAATGGTCAATAGATCCTTTGGGTCCCCCTTGCGTTTACATAAACTCGGTATAACAGAATCGGAGTCCTGATGACATTGTGGTTCCTCTCCTGGGGATTTAGATCACCTAATATTTTACTGCAAACATGTTAGACCCTTCTTGGTGGAGATTGAACGGGTCCGTACCAAGACTTTCGACACAAAATTCCCCCTAAACCACGTAATGGTTTCCTTAGGATTCCTAGCCTGTTTACCAGACCCACCTTTAGACACTTGGGGGCCGATTCACAAAACTAACTTAAGACAAAATCCTAAACTTACTACTTTTGGTATTCAAAGAAGTTAGGCTTTTGTCTTAAGTTTGTCTTAAGACAGACTTAAGTTAGGATTTTGTCTTAAGTCTGTCTTAAGTCTGTCTTAAGACAAACTTAAGACAAAATCCTAACTTCTGTGAATACCAAAAGTAGTAAGTTTAGGATTTTGTCTTAAGGTAGTTCTGTGAATCGGGCCCTTGGACTCGTTTCCTGATAGTTATGTTGCTCACTATTGGTGTGAAAACAATTTTCGCAAATTGGAAATATTACAATAACATATTTCATCCAACATATAAATGCAGACAACGACCAACACAATATCAATTACAACCCCAATTGTGGTCAAAACAAGACCTTTACGTACAAGTAATCAAGCCGCCATGAACATCAACCCCTACGCAACACATACTTCCGGTAACTTCTTAAAGTGCATGTCCCTGTCCACCTTTTTTCTTTCCCTTTTTCCCCAATCTTTCTTCCTTCCCCTAATATTATTTTCTTTAGTTCGCTATCTAAGTCTCATCACCATCTTTCCTATATTTCGTTCTAACACAATCTATTCTAATACCTTAGACACTCATTCTTGGTTTTATGACGTAAAATGCTTCGCTATGCATCTGAATGAATTATCATATGTTGCCTGTGATTTTATATTTGTATTGTTCTGCATTAGACTTCTCCAATAAAAAACTGGTGACATAAAAAAACAAATTTAATTTGTGAAGCAGTCAAGAATATGCCCTCTATATGTCTACATTCTGTATGGTTTTTTCTCAGAAAAACATAAGTCTGTCTCTAAGGCCAGACCTAAAAAAATAGTGGGAAGGTAATTTGCACAGGCAATGCATATCTGTATCATATGAAGTGATGTTGCAGAAAGTGATATCAATCTCTTGTCATCTCAGCCACTTTAAAGGGAATGGGTCTAATAATAGTCAAAGTGAAGTTGCAACCAAACCTATTTATGATATAAAAATTTAAATATACAAGTAAAGTGAACGTATTCATATTTAAATCAGTGAATTTGTGAATGCAAAGAAGTGATTTTTTATGAGTAAAAGAACCTATATTTAAACTGTAACACAGGATTTTATGTTATACAATAATGAAGAAATGTATACATCTGCCATGCAATCAAAAGTACATTAAGTGCTTACTTATAACTTTTGGCAGTGCTGGGGGGGGGGGAGTGACACACCACCACTGCGCTCCAGCATTGCAAAGAGTCCCCGCCCACCAGTTAACAACTTAAAAGAGGTCTGCTGGGCCAACGCCATTTCAGATCCTGCTTCTGTGCCTCTGTCGAAGGTGGCAGTGCCTTTGAAAAGGGACTGCAGTGGGAAGGCCACACAAGGTTCTTGCAAGGCATGAACTGTAACTTCCATGTGTGCAGAAACTACTGTGCATGCATGCAGGGGGGCACATTTTGTGCGCCCGTGTGCATACACATGGCATGAGCCACCACCATGGAAACCGTGGTGGAGAGGAAACTAGTAATATGCTTGGTAGGACCGGGTGGTCTCACAAAGCATATTGTGGCCTTAGAACAGCTGCGCTACCTCCAGGGAATGGCGGTTGCATGACGGCGATGTCGGTCCCATTGCGGTCCGATCGCCCAAGCCATAATGGGACCATGGGTGTGGCGATGACTGGACTGCCACAGCCTCACATCTACTAGTGTGGCAGTCCTCAGACCGCTAAACTTGTAATTGGCTTTTGCTTAACACAAGTGTTCACATGGAACTCATTTGCAAGGACAACCGTCTATTTTCACAAAACATTTCCGTGTAGAATTGTATCAATCATAAAAAGATTCAGAATATAAAACAGTATCAATCTGTCCGAAAGAATAGAGAGTTTCTTAAGACAAAATCCTTAAACTTCCCAGGTATTTTAGTTGCAGCTTCTCACAAACACAATCACATTCCCCAACCACAATATCGGATTTGGCCGACTCATGACATTCATCTTCTCTGTCAGGAACATGTGGACGTGGATCTTTTACAACTCTGACAACTGTCCACCACTGTCCACTTTTGATCCATACTGCACCCCAATTCAAATGTACTTCATCAACTTGGAAATGCACACCATACTTTACCTTGACCTTTGTTATCTTGACACTCGGTAATCTAATGCAGAACCACATTTTTCTCTGGAAATGAATTCATTTCGTTTTTTGCACTCATTATACCTCATTTTACTTTTCAATTGACTTTGCTTATTTTTCCCACACATTTTTCCCACGTGTTGCTTGAGGTTGAAACCTGTCCCCTTTTTTGACAAATTACTTAACCAGGCTGGTTTTAAATGGTCTTGAGCAACCCTTACCCTAAGAGATTCAAAAGGTGGAATTCTAGTTACACAACGTGGAGTATTGCTATAAAACCATTACTCAGCTCTGACAGCATCTACCACATCCACCCCCTCAATGATTGCTCCTAGGACACATACCTTTACTGCTTTGTGGGTGATAACGAGAAGAACCGATGAGAAACCATCAACCTCAGAATCAGGGAACACCGAACTACTTAAAAACCAGGAATGCGAGATATTGGAGGTAAATGAACTTCCAATCCTCAATCTTTCCGATAGAATTTTCACCACTGATGAAATAGAGGTACTGAAATATGGATTCATCTTTGCACCAGGTGCCGCCCCTAATAAATTTGAGTTAGAAAAAGACATCAGAAGTTTTTTTAGGAAGGTGAGGTTGAATAGATTTTTTGCGGAGAGAGAGTACACACCAGCACAGAACACCACGGGGTTCAAACCGAAATCCACATTTACACCAACCCTTAATCAGGTAGACAAAAATGTTGAATTATTTGAAAGGATTGTTGAGATAGAGATCAGCAATTGCCAAAACTCACATTATGGATACACAAATAATTTGCTCCAAAACCAGAGAGCAGCCTTAAAGAATCTACAGGACTGTACCCAGATAACCATAAAACCGGCAGACAGGGGGGGGGCATAATGGTCTTCAACAGCACCGACTATGACCAGAGGATGCAGTCCCTACTGGACGTTGCGGACCACTATACCCCCGCCTCTTTCAGAATGTTGGACAGGCTAAAAAAGGATGTGTCTAGTTTCCTAAATCGAGGTAGGGAAAACGAGTACATTTGTGAGGATGAGTATAAATTCCTACATAACAGTAATCCTATAATTCCAGCAATATATGGATTACCTAAAATTCATAAGAGTCCATCTAACCCTCCAATGAGGCCTATTGTGAGCAGCTTAGGGTCCCTACTGGAACCTTTGAGCAAGTACGCAGATTTTTTCTTACGTCCATTAGTACAGGCCCAAAGATCGTACCTTAAAGATGCAGCCCATACCATCTCAATCTTTGAGGGACTAAGTTTCGACAAGGTGACACAGTTTCTGGTCACCTTGGATATCGAAGCACTCTATACAAATATCCCACAGGACAATACGATTGCCGTTATATCTTCTAGTTTAGAAGAAGTTGATCTACATGGTGGCAACATAGGATTTATCATGGGATGCGTTGAGCTAGTTCTAAAAAACATCTTTTTGATCAAGGAAAGCCTATACAAGCAGGTAAAGGGGACCAGTGTGGGGGCCACTTGTGCCCCCAGCCTGGCATGCCTCTACGTTGCAAACTTCGAACAGAGACACATATACAACGAGATGGCACCCTACTTTGAGAACATAGCCCACTGGCACCGTTTCATAGATGATATCATTTTCGTGTGGAACAGTGCAATGGAGGACTTGGTCTCTTTTCTAGAGTGGTTACATTTGGGGGATAAAAACCTCAATTGGAAAGGGGCGACCACTCGGTCCCCCCGAACGTATGGTTGGGTGCCCCGATCCTCCCGGGAAACCATTTTGGGCGGGGGGCGTGTCTCGGCTGGTATGCCCGAAGAAGCGTAGCCAGGGCGCGCCCTTTCCCGCCCAAGAGGGGTTGTCCTAGACACCTACACCAAAGACCACGCCCAGGAGGCGTACCGGAGGAGGGTACACGCCCTCCCGCAGAAGAATAAATAGAGCGGGAATCCGAAGAAGCGTCCTCTTGTTCCTGTGCTCTGAAGGCTGCACCCACTCGTTGCTCGTGAGCCCTCGACGGAACAAGCAGCAATTTTGAGAACTTTTAATTCTTGTATTTTTCTTTCAATTACTCGAAGGCGAAGATCCAGGACCTTGTGATCGTCTAGGAGCGGATAATCGAAACCATGGCTGGCAAGAAACCAGGAAAGGGTTCTGAGACGGATAAGGTGCTACGCATGTTGGTGAACCGGATGGCTGGCATGGAGCGGAAACTCGGTCAAGTCCCATCCATCGGTCGAGGTTTGACGGATGTCAAAAAACAACTGGCTGCGCTGAGCAATCCTGGTAACCCTAAGAAGGTAATAGGCCCGGCCTTGCCGGGAATTGTCACCGAGGGTAGAGGGAAGCGGGTCAAGAGGAGGGCGGTTTCGGGGGAGGTTTCTATCCCAGAGGTTCCGGTCCCAGAAGTACCCCCGGCCACCCCTGTCACGCCGGCAGACAACCCGGCACCAATCCCAGATGCGGGTCAACCGATCCCGGTAGTGATTACCCCTGCGAGCGGTGAGGATATGCCTCCTGAATTGGCCACCCAGTTGGCCGCATGGCTCAATAGTAAGGCAGGGGGTGTCAAGGCACCCGAAGACACGGCCGAAGAGGCCAAGCTACTAATCCAGCAATTGCGGCAGTCGCGAGATACCGCAAAGGCGAATCTTCCTCTTGTTTCCCCGCAGGTGACACCAGTAGGACCTGCAGTTGGTCTCGAGAAAACGGCGGGAACAACGACCGAACCGGGTAAGCTCGCTTTGCCAGTGGCTGGGGAGGGCTCACTACCCTCAAGGCGGGAGAGGGTGGCACAGCACATCCCTATGGCCACAAAAGAGTTAATATGGGGAGACAAATATATCAATATGTTTTCATTATTAACTGACCATCGCGAGATGGAATATGCTAAAACCCAGAAAGATTTGTGGCACCTGAGCGTGTGGCCAAGATGGCGGAATTCAGGGTGGATGAAACGATAACGAATTGGGCGAAGGCCTTTGCAATGTTTTCTGCAGTTATGGGGGAACGTAAACCCGAAGTGTTAACTGAATTGTCTTGCTATCAAACTCGTATTATGGATTTTTATGCAATGTATGAGGGAGAGGAATGGAAAGGTTATGACATGAAATTCCGAAAAGCGAAAGAATATGATGCCTCTCTGACATGAGACTGCCTCGACTCGGTCTCATGGCATAAGCAACTTCTGCCAGGGGCGGCAGGTACGTCCTCGCCAGGCGGGAGTGGGTCGGGGGTCGTCCGCCAAAAGCCCGCGATGCCCTTTCGAGCAGGCGCCGGTGGCGATCACCAGCCGAAAACCGGCGGGAATGGCGGCAAGCGGGGGGTCTGTTGGGGCTTCAATCGAGGCAACTGTAACAGACCGCAAGGTACATGTAGGTTCAAACATGTGTGTGCGGGCTATGGGAATTCCTCGCACCCGGAGAGTTCATGCAGATCAAAGAATAACGGGGCGGGAGGAAAAGGAGGGTCCAAGCAAGAGTAAGGTAGAATGTTGGGACCAACTGCCTACACCCGTTGATCTCATGGCTATGACTCCTTGGTTAAACGAATACCCTGATCATGTCTCCGCTGGGGTGTTGAGGAAGGGATTCTCGTACGGCTTCCACATCCCGGCGGGGGATTTTCGAGGGAACTCCTTTTGTAAGAACCAGTTATCGGCGCAACATAATCCAAGTGTGGTAGAGAGAAAAATTGCAAAAGAAGTTAGCTTAGGGCGAGTGGCAGGGCCTTTTCGTCACCCACCGGTGGTGGATTTCATCTGTTCCCCGTTAGGGGTTGTCCCGAAGAAAGACCCGGGGGAGTTTAGACTTATTCATAACCTGTCGGCTCCAAGGGGTTCCTCTGTGAACAAGGCCATTGACCCAGAAGTCTGTTCGGTGCGGTACGCATTGTTCGATGAGGCCGTGGCCATGTTGAATCGCCTGGGCCCCGGGGCGCTGATGGCGAAATCAGATATCGAGTCGGCGTTCCGGTTGTTCCCGGTACACCCGCAGGATCAGCGTTTGCTGGGTTTTGTATTCCAGGGGAGTTATTACATGGATAAATGTATGCCTATGGGTTGCTCCATTTCTTGTGCATATTTCGAAATGTTCAGTTATTTTTTAGAGTGGGCATTCACCAAGGCCACAGGGCATAGGCATGTTATGCATTATCTCGATGACTTCCTGTTTTTGGGGGCAGCCGGCGATTCGAAATGTGCGCAGGCGTTGCACGACTTCTGCATCCTCATGGGGGAGTTTGGAGTCCCATTGGCTCCAGGTTAGACGGTTGGACCATCTACTTCACTGGAGTTTCTGGGAATTGAGCTCGATTCTGTGGAGGGATGTTTCGTTTGCCATTGGGTAAGTTTAGGGCTTCATTGAAGCTATGCCTCAGTAAGGAGAAAGTGACCCTGCACCAGTTGCAGCAAACAGTGGGTCAGCTTAACTTTGCCTTGAGAGTGATACCTATGGCCCGCCCCTTTTCTCGCTCTATTGCACAAGCTATGGTTGGCCTCAAAGAAGGACACCACCGTACGAGACTGTCTGCAGAGGTTCGCCAGGATATGCGCATTTGGTTAGCATTTCTGGCGGACTTCAACGGTCGAGTAGTGTGGAACAAGCCGCCAGCGTCTTCAGAAGAGCTAGGTCTGTGGACTGAATCAGCGGGGAGCGTGGGATTTGGCGCCATTTTTGGTAATCGATGGTCGGCGCAAACATGGCCGGCGTGGTGGCACTCCAGCGGTCTCACAAGTAACATTGGGTTCCTGGAGCTATTCCCCATTTGGGTTGCTCTGATGGCATGGCCAGACGATTTCAGAGACCGCTCAGTGGTGTTTTGGTCTGATAATATGACTGTTGTCGAATGCGTTAACCAACAGGCAGCACGCTGCAAATGGATCTTGAGATTGTTGAAAGAGGTTGTGCTGCTTTGCATGAGACTGAATTTACAGTTCAGGGCGAAACATGTGCCGGGTGTACTGAATCATGCGGCTGATGCACTCTCTCGTTCACATATGCAGGCGTTCAGGGGTTATCTACCTACAGCGGACCTAGTGGCGGCACCATTCCCCGGAGCACTTTGGCTAATCGGTGCCCCGGATTACAAGACCTCGTGGCAGCAAGCTTAGCCCCCAGGACAAGAAAGGCATACGAAGGAGCGTTTCGTTCCTATTGCACATTTTTGGGTCCGGCAGGGAATCAGAGCGGGGGTCAGGAGGAATCCTTCCTGGGGTTCCTGGTAGCATTGCACAGGGAAGGCCGATCAGCGGCAACGGCCAATAGACATAGGGCGCCCATTTCATTCATGGCGCAGGTGCATGGTATAAAAGACCCAACGGGTTCCTTTTTGGTGAAAAAAGCCCTTCGTGGCTGGCAGCGCCTCGAGGGTCGCAAGCATGATGAAAGGCGCCCGATTGGCTTACATAGGTTGTCCTTACTCATAGCGAAACTAGACGAGACATGCTCCTCTCAATTCGAAGCAGTTCTGTTCCGTGCAGCTTTCGCATTAGCGTTCCACGGGGCTATGCGGGTGAGCGAACTGGTCGCAAGGAACAAGAAAGATGTGGAGAGAGGCTTGTGCAGGGATCACATCCAAATTAGGGGTGATTCGATGGTGGTCACGATAGCCAGGTCCAAGACCGACCAAGGGGCTATGGGAAATAGTGTTGTTGTGCAGCGCGCGCGAGGATCCTCCACGTGCCCGATAATGTGTATAGAGGAATACTTGGCACTGAGGGCGGCTACATGGGGGGAAGTTTGCTGAGGCACAAGGATGGCACCCCACTGACGAGGTGTCAGTTCCAGAGGGTGCTAGCACTGACAATCGCTGCGGCGGGCATGGACCCGTGCGATTTTGGGACCCACTCCTTTAGGATAGGGGCTGCTACTGAGGCTACAGCTAGGGGTCAGAGTGCGGACGAAGTAAAACAGTCGGGGCGAGGGTCCTCGAATTGCTTCAAAAGGTATGTGCGATTGCACATGTTGTAAAGATCAATTGACATGTCATGCACTCACGCTTCTTGTCTTTTGTTTGAATTACAGTTTCGCGAGCCTTTCGCGGGGCGGAATGTGCAGTCGACCCAGCACCAGGAGACCAACGGTCATGGACCACCGTCTAGAGTGAAAGTGGTATGGGTCATGGGCTACTCATGCGTGAGGCGCGCCGGGGACGTATTCAAAGCAGGTGACGCGACTCGCGCAGCTGGGGAATACGGGTACAGAGTGGCCTTCCATGGGAAGGGCGGGCTCTGTTTTGACCAATTCGAGTCATTTGTTGAGGGTATCTTAGGGCGGCAAAGGTCACCGCCGTCTGTAGTCATAGTACACCTGGGGGGCAATGACTTGGTGACACTGGGTAGACGTGTGTTGTTTGAACAAGTTTTGTCTGCTGTTAGCTGGTTAGCGAAAAGAATCCCGAGGTGTACGATTGCCTGGTCTCACATGATTCCCAGGAAGGTATGGCGGGGAGGGCCTTTCGGTATCAGCACTGAACCATTCGGTCAAGAGGGTAAATAATAAAATTGGTAGATTGTTTCGTTCTGCGCAGTTGCATAGCATTCCTCATGGGTGTATTCGGGGTGATCACATGTATATGAATGATGGGGTTCACCTGTCCCGGGAGGGGAATGATTTACTCATAGGAGACTTCATAGCATGGCTAAAGGGTTTGAGGAGGCATGACCTTTAGGAGGAGTTTGGGGGGGCCGGATAGTCGGTCAACTATCCGGCCTGTGGCGGTAAGGTCATGATCGGTGAGCAGTAATTTCAAGGTCCCTAGAGGGGGGGCGCCACCCAGAATGGATGGGAGCGCCCGGGGGGGAGACGGCCATAGGCCCCTCCCAGGGGAGGAGGCGGCTATATGCCCCTCCTACTAATTTCCCGGGGGCCGGATATCCGCGACGGCGGATAGAGAGTGTGGGGATGGGGGGGAGTCCACGCTGTCCTTCCTACAGATACCTCACACGGGAACTCGGACGACCTTTAAGATGGCGTCGAGTGGAAAGGGGGCCCCCACCACGACAAGGGAAATTACAGTTGGCAATGAGGGTAAAGTCCTCTGCGCATGCGCCACTCACACCGTGAGGGCGACAGTTTTGGTAGTAGGGATCTGACACCGGTTAAGACCTTGCCGTTGGCCCTTGATGCTAGGATGTACAATTTTAATTTAGAATGTATGCATTTGCAGGATGTTAGACTCGACTAGGAAACCTTTGTATTAGAGATCTGTTAAGGTTAGCCAAAGAACATGTCTTCATAGAATTGTAATAAATGTAAAATTGTACATGATTATGAACTTTTATTTAATGTTTTAAATTTTGTTTCATATTTTAATAAATACGGCCGGGAGGGTGACTCCCTCCCGCCTTCCAAAAGTTCAAGCCTGCGTCCGACTTCCCATCCTTGGGGATTGTGTTGGGAGGGGGTGACGGGCATCCCGGCCATATGGAAAGGGGCGACCACTCGGTCCCCCCGAACGTATGGTTGGGTGCCCCGATCCTCCCGGGAAACCATTTTGGGCGGGGGGCGTGTCTCGGCTGGTATGCCCGAAGCGGCGTAGCCGGGGAGCGCCCTTTCCCGCCCAAGAGGGGTTGTCCTAGACACCTACACCAAAGACCACGCCCAGGAGGCGTACCGGAGGAGGGTACACGCCCTCCCGCAGAAGAATAAATAGAGCGGGAATCCGAAGATGCGTCCTCTTGTTCCTGTGCTCTGAAGGCTGCACCCACTCGTTGCTCGTGAGCCCTTGATGGAACAAGCAGCAATTTTGACCCACCCACCAGCCCCTATGGCAATGATTGTTTTAAATAAAGTTTTGCTGAGTAGGCCTTTTTTCCTTTGTAGAAAAGTAAAGGAATGTTTAGATAAGGATGTGACTTCTGCCCTTAGGATAAGGTTTTTTCTTGGTAGAAGTGAGCAGACGAGGAAATGTCAGAATTTTTTCCTTCTTTAGTAGGTAAATAACTGTCGTATTTATTTTGGTCGGGCGGTAAGGTCATGATCGGTGAGCAGTAATTTCAAGGTCCCTAGAGGGGGGCGCCACCCAGAATGGATGGGAGCGCCCGGGGGGGAGGCGGCCATTGGCCCCTCCCACGGGGAGGCGGCACCCACTAAGGATGGGTCGCCTAAGGGGAGACGGCATATGCCCCTCCCAGGGGAGGAGGCGGCTATATGCCCCTCCTACTAATTTCCCGGGGGCCGGATATCCGCGACGGCGGATAGAGAGTGTGGGGATGGGGGAGTCCACGCTGTCCTTCCTACAGATACCTCACACGGGAACTCGGACGACCTTTAAGATGGCGTCGAGTGGAAAGGGGGCCCCCACCACGACAAGGGAAATTACAGTTGGCAATGAGGGTAAAGTCCTCTGCGCATGCGCCACTCACACCGTGAGGGCGACAGTTTTGGTAGTAGGGATCTGACACCGGTTGAGACCTTGCCGTTGGCCGTTAATGCTAGGATGTACAATTTTAATTTAGAATGTATGCATTTGCAGGATGTTAGACTCGGCTAGGAAACCTTTGTATTAGAGATCTGTTAAGGTTAGCCAAAGAACATGTCTTCATCGAAATGTAATAAATGTAAAATTGTACATGATTATGAAACTTTTATTTAATGTTTTACATTTTGTTTCATATTTTAATAAATACGGCCGGGAGGGTGACTCCCTCCCGCCTTCCAAAAGTTCAAGCCTGCGTCCGACTTCCCATCCTTGGGGATTGTGTTGGGAGGGGGTGACGGGCATCCCGGCCATATTCACTGCTCACTATAGTGATAGTAGTGTGCATTTTCTGGATATAAAAATAAAAGAACTAGATGGCAAATTAAACGTAGAACTCTTCACAAAACCAACAGACAAAAACAGCCTGCTGGAATATCGCAGTAATCATCCACATTCCCAAAAGGATAACATTCCCTTTGGTGAATTTTTAAGACTTAGGCGAAATTGTAAAACCTTGGAGGAATTTTATTTTCATGCTGACATAATGGAGAAGAAATTGCGCAAAAGAGGTTATCCAAAGAAATTGGTGAAACAATCTTTAAAAAGAGCCAGATTTTACAATAGAGATGCCCTGCTAGATACCAACAGACAAAAAACAAACAGAACAGACAGCAGAATAGTTTTTGTCAGTCAATATTCGGGCCTAAGCAATAGAATTAAAAATATTGTTAATCGAAATTGGAAAATTCTAAACAGCGAGCTAGAGACACCGATGCCCAAGCCACTTTTCCCCTTCAGACGTAATAAGACCCTGCGTACTGCCCTGGTACACACGTGCAATAATCAAGTTACTACATCCCAATCTACTCTTACTGGAGAGAGACGAGCAATGGGCAACTATAGATGTGGGTCCTGCTCAATCTGTCTAAACTGTATGGAAAGCAAGACCTTACATTTTAATGGTAAAACCATGACCCCAAAAAACTTGACCAACTGCAGAAGTAAAAGTGTAATCTACCTCATAATCTGCCAATGGGGGCTGGGTTATGTAGGTGAGACAGGGAGAAAACTGTGCATAAGATTACAAGAACATAGATCAGCCATTAACCACTTCGCTGCTCATGACGAGCTCAGCTGGTCATGCAGTACACTGGTCGTGTGCTTATGACGAGCTGAGCTCATCATGAAATAATGTATTTCAAGGCTCTCCAGCACAGGAGGGGAATTGCCTTAGCAGTCATGTGGTTAAGAACAAAAAGGAAAATGCTCCACTCACAGAGCACTTTGTAACACGTAACCATGACTGTAATCAATTTTCATGGTTCATTTTAGAGAAAGTGAGTATAAGTAGAAGGGGAGGCAACTTAGAAGCCCTGAGAAAGAAAAGCGAACAATGGTTCATTTGCCACCTGGATACTATCAATAGAGGCCTGAACTCTAGGGAGGACTGGATGTCAATAGTAACAAATAACTAGCTGTAATATACCAAATGCCTGTAAAATACATCCCCAGTCAAGTCAAGTCAAGTCAAAAGATTTATATAGCGCACTACATACCCGGAGGGTCTCAAGGCGCTTGAAGAGGGTGGGGAATTACTTGTCGAATATCCAGGTTTTAAGTTGCTTTCTGAATACTAGGTGGTTCTGAGTGAGACGAAGGTGAGTGGGGAGTGAGTTCCAAGTTTTAGCTGCGAGGTAGGAGAAGGATCTACCTCCCATGGTGGTTTTGTTGATGCGAGGTACGGTAGCAAGGGCTTGGTTGGAGGATCGTAGCTGGCGGGAGGGGGTGTAGAAGGAAATAAGAAGACCTGCCACAGGATGAAATAAAATGTAAAGTAACCGTATTAAATTTTATGAAGTGATAGGTTGAACCAAAACTAAAACACTAAATGAAATGACTTTGGAAAGCGTAGTAAAGGTGTATTGTAATGTCCAATGGAAAAGATTGAAAATGATAGGAACTGGCAAACTTTTCCATGGAACATCCAATACTGTATATAATTAACCCATTCAAAAAGAGAAATGTATTTGATTGTTTTATCAATGCCCGTTTGAATATACATTTCCAGAATTCATCGTTTCATATAATTTTGGAGAAAAACAGATGTGAATGGATCGAAGAATATAAATAAATAATTATAAAAATAAATTCTTCTTGAACACCTCAAAGTTAAAATAGAAATAGTCCGATTTGGACAACTACAATTGATACATAACAACATAAATAGAATTAAAAAGAATGAACAGGATGTGTCCCGATTTACCCGTGAGATTGGATAATAAACAAACATGGTTACCGTTTAACAACAATGGGCCGTTTTTCGCAAAACACCAGAGGTAGGCAAAAGTCATGTTCGACTTCGAAAGCGAGGCTTAACCGCACAAAAGAAAACGAGGCTTGGAACCCGCATCGTAGTGTCTAACAACACTGGGAGGTTTCTCGCAAAACACTAGAGCCAGGCATAAGTCGCGTTCGAGTTCGAGAGTGAGGCTTGAACCGCACAAATGAAAACGAGGCTTGGAACCCGATTCGTAGTGTTAAATGATAAACACACAATCAATCGCGAAGCGAAATGAATTAGTAGAATCAGCTTTCGGGCGTTAAAATGTAGCCAATGACTAAGCCCCAACATAAGTTTAAATTCAGACGGAAACGGCAAGGGTTTGATTCGTTTTTTTTCGCCAGAGCCGAGACGCCAGGAATATTGTCGGAGAAGGGAGTGGAACGCCAATGTGCAAAAGATAGCCGGTAAGATTAGTCCCCCACCCCTAACCTAGCTACCACAATACATGCGGCAAATTTGATTATTAAAAATCCCCTGTCTAATACTAATTTCCAGGGTGAAGACTGCATATAAAAGGCCACTTAAGTAAGCTGATATCATCTTAAGAAGCCCGCTACCGATACCACTTCCCATTAGGAGGCTCATTTAATCTTAGAAGGTAAGAGGTTGAGTATAGAACGGATAATTTGAAAGTCAGAGCCCATATTAATAACGCTGCTAACAATAATGTATCAATGTACATTACAGAGATAAACTGGGAGGTATCTTACCGACACGGGCAACTCAGAATAAAGAACTAGAGCCCGCCAGAGAAGATACCAATTAGGAAGATAATATCAAGACTAGTGGTAAGGAGCAAGGCATATAATTTCATACCTTGTAATTTTAACAGGGTGGCACTTTAAGAGTATAATACATAATATATGTTTTAGGAATCGTGATTTTACAACAAGGTACCTGCTTACCCATAATCTAGACCCCATTATCTATGTTCATTAAGTGAAATAACATCAGAGAACTAATATGTTCAATTTTCGCCCTCAAGATTGCTGATTTAAGAGGAAGTACATGTCCGGAGTGTTAAGGATGCGAAAAAACCATTTAGAATTTTAACTGTCATGTGAACAGGTAAAAATAGAGAAAATCTGTTTTATGATACTTCAAGGGGTATAGTATTGAACTTGAGATATATGTGAGCGGGTAGGCATGTTAAAAAGCCGAACGGGACAGAAGAGAACTCTAACAGAGCAAGTTGAGGAATAATGATGCTCTCATGAAAAATCCATGAAATAAAAAGGAGTGTAGGTGAGAATTGAAATGTCCCCTTGTACGACACACCAGCAAAAAAACCTTTGGGTGGGACCTTTAAGACGTGGAGGCATAAGAACAATAAGAAACCCCATGGATAAGGTATTAACATAAGAGCTTAGGAAATAGACGAGGATAACATCGATGTATCTTGTTCTATCAATATAAAATCTTTATTAAGAATGTAATATAACTAATGAGATGCTCTATTAAATAAACATGATCCCGATGCTCAGATTCTGATAGTATATTATTTGTTCTCAGGAGTATATTGGACAGTGGCAACCACCCAGTGCCCAGACCATAGGAGAGACTAATCACAAAGTCTTGAAAAAGATGGCAGTGTATCAATAAATAGCCATCGAAACGCGTCGACGCAGAAAAATACACAATCAAGAGAACCAATCTAACCTGGAAGTCTAGAAGATACCGGGCCTAGGTTTAGATTTCGAAAAAACCAGGGTCTCAAATGTGTAACTTTTAAGACTAAAACTGATGTCTTTTGTTTGTCTCTCCCCCAATGTGATTTCTTTCGCTGTTTACAATCCAGTGCAAAAAAGTTTACTATTGCGCTTTTTAATTATTTGAATGTATCAAATTGTGTTAATGAATCGTTTTTAATGCTGTACTGTAATAACGATATCTATGTTTATGAGCCCTGTGACCACGATAAATTGTAACTTTTAACAATAGATGTGTGGATAGTTTGCAACGTATACAGTTTACTACTCATATAAGAACATATGTGTATGTGTATGAGAATATTAGTGTGTTAGCCAAGGGATGATCTCTGCTATTCGGTGATAAAGACTACATCTTTTGTGCTTGATACCAGCATCTTTCAAATATTTCACCATGTCTTCCGAAACAAATTGCAAATCCGAAACAAACTGAAATCCCCTCTGACGGAAAAACCCTCTCTGGAAAACATATCTGTAAGAAAGGTGATTACAGTTTTAGCTATCCTGTCTTGCCTGAAGAGTTTTTGATATATATGTGTATATATATATAGAATATCAATGTAATGTGTTTTTGTAGGATACAAGACTGTGTCCCATGGTATTGTTTGTTTTGTATTTCTGTTCACTAACAATTGATTGAAAAATAAATGTTGTGTCCGGCTGGACACTCGTGATATAGTACTGATTGCAGTCTATATTTATTCTCAATACATTACTGTCTAGTTTAAGGACAGTTAGGAGTCCAAACTTCTGTGAATACCGAAATGAGTAAGAGCCTTCTGTGAATACCAAAATGGTAGTAAGTTTAGGATTTTGTCTTAAATTAGTTCTGTGAATCGAGCCCCAAGACTTTGATTGGCACTTATGCTTCTTGGAGCTATTCCTGCTTAAAAGTTTAAAAATTGGATAATCTGGGTCCCCTTATTAAAGTTTGACATTTTGGAGTCCCTTTATTTATTATATTTTACACGATTTCCCTATTTTTTTGTGGGATTTTTATTGTTTTGCCTTTTGACTTTATTACTCTTTTGGTACTGCATAAATACTTTACACATTATTCTAAGTTAAGCCTGTTCACTCTGTACCACAGATATCAGGGGGCTGAGCTGAGTTTATCTTAGTAACTTTCAGGATTTGCCCTGACAAGGGCTGTGACCTTTGCATGGTGTGGGTAGTTACCCACCCCAAATAATAATCAAATTGATTACTAGCTGGAAAAGGATAAAGCAATCAGTATTGTTAAAGGTAAATCCAATAATCCAGATTTCAAAATAGTACATTTCACCTACCTTAACATGACTTACCTGCCCCATTTAAATTGAGTAAAACCTACCTGGAGTGAAACTTGTAATGCTCACAGTTTTGTGAAACTAGGGGCCTCATTTATGGTGAATACGGGTAGGACAAGTCTTCATGCTGCGCTGCCCTACGCAATGTGAAAGTACAGGAATGCACCGAATGTATGAAATACTGTGCATTTCCCCCTGCGCTGGTGCAAAATTTGTAGTGCGCATGTCAGGTTGGCCATCGGAAGATGGTCGGCCAAAGTGACATGTGAACTATAAACTAGTGCACAGGCAGCCCACCACTGCTGCCCCTCAGCAGGCCCCACCCCGTGTTAACACACAGTCCAGGATGGGTTGACAAACAATAAAATTGTAATGAATTAACTTCATTATCATTTTATTTTTCATGTACAGGGCATTTCTGGGGTCATTTTAGTGGGGCGACGCTCCTCTGCTCAAATGGAGGAGCCGCTCCTGGCACCTAGATCCAAATTTAAATCCTATGCCACGGAACTGCCCGCGTGTGCGGACCTACTGGACAGATGTGATGAGGAAATTGCAGGCTGTAATGCAGGGAGGGCTAACCAAATTGACACTAACTTATTAAGGCTGCTCCTGTGCAAGGAGAGTGTTCAGATGAGGTGTAGTGCCAGCTAAGAGCAGAATAGCCATACATCAGTGGCACTGGAAGTAGGAGTGAGGCAGGGGCTGCAGAGCCCACAAATATATTGCAAACAGTTAAAATTGAATTGATTCTTTGTCTAGCAGCAAGTGCCCTTCTTTTAAAGGGAGTCACAAGTGAGATTTAATTAAGCCAGGCTGCAACTGTTTGCAATAAAGTACTGTTAAAATGTATTGTCACTTGGATTCATGTTTATAATTATCCGCCTGCAAGCTTTATGTACTTTGTTTTAATGCACACATGTTCACTGAGATAAAAGCTGTTGCAAACCATACATCAAATCGAAAACATAAGATATTTTTGAAATCATGTTTTAAATTGTGTTAAAAAATAAACAACTTGTGACGAGTCAAGGAGGTTTGAAAAAGGGAGGGTTTGTAAAAGGACTTGTATGCCCCACAGAAGTGAGAAAACATTTTCAAGCTTCCTTCCAACAATGTGAAAATATTTGTAATATATTACTCTAACTGAAGAATAAATAAGGCAGGACCACTGAATGTTTTATTGAGAGGGGCTCACATTCTAAGCAATGTCACATAAAACCAGAGACACATTAAATAAAATTGAACAGTACATTAATTTATATCTCCTCTTTGGTACATATCACCTGTTTCAAATGCAATAGCAGATCCACAATGCAATGCTTTATGTGACATCATAGGTAGATCCAATACATTACTGTAGTACATTGCAGGCTATCTTAGTAAACGTGCATTTTTTTCAGGGATTTCTTCCTGAAATATCTTTTCAGTCATAACACTCATCATTTGTAGAGCACGTCACTGTCACCACTGGGTGTATGTAGGTGCCGGGGTGCGAGGTCTCCATCGATAAGCAGGTCTTGAGGAAACAGCAGGAAGAGGGAAATAATTAGCAGAAAAATGCAAAACAGAGGGCAGAAAAATGAGTGAACAGAAAAGGCAAAGGCAGAAACAAGAGCAAAAATGTAAACAGAGGGTAGAAAAAAGAGCAGAAAGGAAAAGCAGAGGGCAGGAAAATGAGCAGGAAAAGCCAAACAGAGGCAGGGAAACCAGCAGTAAAGGCAAAACAGAGCAGAAGAGAGCAAAACAGAGGGCAGAAACTCCAAACACAGGGTAGGAAAATGAGCAGTTAAGATGAAACAGAGGGCAGAAAACCAAGTAGAAAAGGCAAAACAGAGGGCAGAAAAACCAGGAGAGGAAGCAAAGAGGGCAGACAAATGAGCAAATAAGGCAAAAAGGAGAGCAATAAATGAGTCGAAAAGGCAAAACAGAACAGAAGAGAGTAAAGCAGAGTGCAGAAAAATGACCAGAAAAAGGCAATGAGAAAAATGACCAGAAACGGCATAACCGAGGAAGAAACTAGCAGAGGCGGCACAAACAGAGGGCACCAGGCAGACTGGCAGAAAAGGGAACAGGAGAACTGTCGCAGTGGGAGCTGGCACGAGGACCTATGCATATCTTGTTATGCTATATATATATATATATATATACATATATATACATATAGCTATATCAATTTATGCATTTAATATTGCAGAGTCCAAGTTCCAGAGATAAGTAGAGCACTTTAGAGTGAACAATTCTATTGCAGCCGGAACTTCTCAAATATTGAGAAGCTGTGCATAGAATGGTGTAGTTGGTACAACTGATCAGGAAAACATGTACCACATACCCACATGCAACTCACACATACCTTTGGAAAAATAGACTTCCAATTACTGCAATGGAACTCATACTTTTATAGCTGTGTTTGGTAAACTCTTCACTTTGCATTATGGCTCATATGCTACTCTCACACGCTCAGAAGAAAGTATTTCCCCAAATCTCTGTTTTTAGTGAGATTGTGAGCTCTCATGGTCAATGTGGAAAGTGAGCCCGCATTACCATCGATGCCCAGGCCGCTGACGCAAACCGCCTCTTAGTTCCCATGTTAAATAATTACCAAAATAAAGAGACGGGCGCTGGAAGCAGGAATCAAGAACAGAGTTTAATTCTCATGAGGAGAGCCTGTCATGTCAGACACGAAACAAGGTGCCATCGGGAGGTGCTCTAACAAGTGAGCGTGAGACTCCGGCTTTTATACATTTGCAGAACATTTGATGATACAATCAGGTCAGTGTGTCGCAAAAGGAAAACATTCCTATAATCCTCGTGATGATCCTACTCCACATACGTTCACAATGGGGACCCTTGACCTGCTGATAAGAGGGAAGGGCGATCGTGCAGCTGAGTGTGTCGTAGGATGTGTGCGCCTGATCATGGTCCAGGGGGTGGGGTGGCTAGGCATACAATAAGGGCAGTAAATGGTATCTCCTGGCTCAGGCGATGGCCTCGGACATGTGTGGTCAGCCGAACTCGGGGGAAGGGGTCATCAAAGGAGTGGTATTCATGCCTGCGTGGACAATCGAGCGCGGAGGGAGGGCTCGTCAATAGAGGGGCATTCATGGAAGAGAAGGAGGTGCTGGTCAGGCGCGGTCGTGACTCTCAAGGACAGGGTTTTGCGAAAGAAGAGGGTTTATGACTTGCTCATATGAGGAGGAGGAGGAGGGGGGGGTCAGGGTGCATGCGGGGCCAGAGCCGCGCAGAGAGAGAGAGAGAGAGAGAGAGATCTTATGACCTGTACATGAGAGAACAGGGGCAGTCAGATACAACTGGGGGGCTATGTCAGCTGAGGCGAAGGATGCCTCTTCAAGAGGGAAATGGGGGGGGGTGGTGGTGTGCCTGGGTCAAGCAGGAGGGTTGCCTTTCATAGCAGGGTCGCGCAGAGTGCTGGGTTTCATGGTCTATGTATGTGAGAGTGGGAGAGGGGGGGGTGCTCAAATGCGCGCAGGAGGGAAGCCAGTGATTCTAATGAGTGGGCAAGAGGCCAAGGTGCCTAAAATGGCTGTCATGTACACATGGGTACAGGCCTTTGCGGGCGGAGGGATGCAGTCAATGCTTTACAATATTCATGGTGCGTGCAGGGAGGGGAGTGGGAAAAGGGAAATGAACGTTGCTTATGTACATCAATACTTCTTATTTTCTACAGTCGCCCCTTTTTACATAGCAAAGTTCATTTTTGCAGTCGATGAAGGTACATATAAACAGGTGCGATCGAAGAATTTGCATTTGTCAATACTAACATATGGCATATAATCATGGACAGTTGATGTGTTTGGCAGAACGCAGCACATAGGGGATGGCATTTGTCGAGTTCCTATCATTTCAAATTACTACATAGCATAAATGTTTCTGACTTAAAAATGTGACCAATGAACATTTTGACCAAGTAGTTAAGGGAGGAATTCAGTTCAATACGCAAGATCTCTTCGTCACAGTGTCTTTTTATCAGTGAGCCATCACTGGTAGGCTCTAGTCCGTGTCCTTTCGTTGGCGCTGTTGAGCACCGGCGGTGGAGCTATAGGTCCAGCTCGGTTCTATCCTTACGCGTTGCAGGGTGCGGTCAGTCCTCTGCTGTTAGACCACAGTCCTGTTCCCTAACCAATCCTTTGAGTGGCGCCTTAAGCTTGGCACCTATATTTCCGTGGCGTAACCCCATTTCCATCTAGATGCTGTTCTTCCTTTCAGCAGAGAGTCGCATGGAAAAGAGGGTGTGCGGTTTCGTTAGTCGATGGGAGTGAGAGGGCGGAGTGGGGGCAGATTTCCCGGGACACACCAAATTGACCAAGGGAGCAATGGATAACAAGCAAGCAGGCCCATCAATCGGGCTTGAAAAGAGGGACGGAGGCTCCAGGCACACGTGGGTTGGCGGACAGAGAGCTTCAGGACAGCCCTTCATTCTTTCCTTTACCGCCTTTGAGAGTGCTGCCTCGTCCCGTTTCTTGTTGTGCTGCGGCTCCACCTTTGGTTGAGGTCGCATGTGTCTCATGATCTGCAGCCACGCTGTGCGTCACGTCCGGCCCTTCTCCTCCGGTGATTGAGTATCTTTAAATGGGTAAAAACAAATTTTAGAGAACTGGCAGGAGAAGAGATTTTTACATTTGAATTCCACTCGCAATCCTAGCACCTGGCGTTATGCTCATTGGTCATAGTCAGAAGTCTATTACCATGAAGTAAGTAGGTGGGTATTTCTACTGCGTTCGCACCAAGTCTAATCGGCGTTCGTTCATGACATATATGGACAGAGGTCGGACTCTTATCACCTGCGTATTTCAACAAAAACCCCAAGATTGACAACATTCAGGAGAGACTCGTCCTTCTAATTCGAGCCTTAACAGTCTTACATTTCCCTTTAGAGCTGGCTAACTCTTTAAAACAAGCGGGGGTGCAATCATTGAAAGACAGAGTCAAACATGTTTTTCTCGAGGGGCGGCAGTTACTCATGGTCATCATATATATATATCGGGGACAGTAGCTGGGGTCAATCAAGTGGGGCGGGGACGCTTCGGGCATTCGCGCTTGGGTGCAAAGGGGTGGGGCAATCTGGGCATTGGGGGTCAATCTGGACCTTGGCGCTTGTCTCTAACAATAAAAATTAGGATGCCATTGACATATAGTTCCCCTATAAAGGGCCAAATTGGGGGACCTTAGTCGTCTTACCTGTCCTTTCCTTCTCAGCCAATTTCAGGTTCATTCATTTTGTAGAAAGGAGAGGTAGTAATATGGCGAGATACAATCATTTTGTTTCGGTCAATTTCGCTGAACACCTTCGCGTTCAATAAGTTATCCAATCAGACTGGTGCCGACGAGGCACAATATTACCATACAAAAAGGATGGGACAGGGGGACTCTCGTAGGGAGTGAGAGTCGTCCGCAACCTAAACGAGCCATTCGGTACACGTATGACATGTAGAGAGAGGGAGAGAGAGAGAGAGAGAGAGGGAGAGAGAGAGAGAGAGAGAGACGTGTACGAAAATAGGTCATTTAGTGTGCTCACAACACAGAACGACAGAGGTCAGGTAACACGCAAACGCAGACAGAGGGAAGACATAAACCCGTACATTACATACACACAAACTCAGACAAGGGAAGACAGTACATGTGTTACATACAAAAGAGTTCACGACAAATCATAAAACAGTTATTGGCCAAACAGAACTTCTGCATGCTGCGCATCTTTAGTATCCTATTTATCTACGTGCTGAGCTCTTTTTACCTTTTCCTCCTTTTCCTCTCATTTTCCTTTTCGTTTGTTATTTCTTCGAGCCTTCTCATTTGCCAATACTTACACCTCGATTAGTTGATCAGAAATTAACCTGGTCGCGCTATTTACCCATGGTTGGATCTTAAATCATTTTTCAGTTTCTTCCTTTGGTGGGAAGTTCTCCAGGCTGAGGCAACGGCAAGTATTGATCGGGAGAACAGTCGGACAGCTTGGCTATATCTATGAGAGTGTGAGAAAGGGGGGCAGTGCATCTTGAACATCAGCAACATTTCTTAACTTCCCAGACGGGTGGTGCCGTGGCAACCCTTACCCGTACAATTTTTCTTTGTCCTTTCCCTACCTAGTCAAAACGTCCAGTTATATTATTTAACGCGTCGTTTCTAGTCAATTTTTTTTTTTTTTTTTTTTTTTTCATTCAGTACTTGTCCAGTCTCTATGTCAGTCCATCCTCCCGTTGCTATGTTCTAAGGAGGAACAGTCATGTTTAAGTCTACGTCTTTTTTAAAAAAAACTTTTACTTGTCCTAAGGACCATGCTCATATTTCCTTTTTCCCCCTCTCATCGGCGGTTCGGTCGTCGTCCATCCATATATCAGCCAGTGTTCCGACGTGTCCTGCAGAAGGGAGGAAAAAGAAGGGGTGGGGGGGCAACATTCAAAACCTCATCAACGTGCAGTAATCCGGAAATGCTTTTACCTACCACATACTCGACCTATCTCCACGTAGTGCATTTCTCTACCATCACGGCGTTTAAGCCCAGATGGACCAGAAAGGTCAGACAGATAATCATGGATGATCTGTGCGACATGGGCTACTTGGTCGCA
This sequence comes from Lissotriton vulgaris, assembly GCF_964263255.1. Classification (NCBI taxonomy): domain Eukaryota; kingdom Metazoa; phylum Chordata; class Amphibia; order Caudata; family Salamandridae; genus Lissotriton; species Lissotriton vulgaris. The sequence continues at coordinate 164,035,595 of NC_141689.1, forward strand.
ACCCCTTTTGATCGGGTACAAGGGTGGCGGTCAGGTGGCATTTCTGTGGTGTCGTTTTAGGGCTTCTAAAGCACCTTTCCGGCTGCCTGTCACACATAATGTGGCTGCTGAATATCGGGTCCTTTTTAACCTTTAGCCTTCATCATACTTTCTCGTTGCTCATAGTAGTAATACATTCAAAACTCATTAATGCAACCGCTACAACTATGCTTTCGTTTTCAAAATACTTTTAATAAAAAGTGTTGAAGTATAAATACAGGCCTACAACCCAGTGGACTAGCCACGGAGCAGATTGGAACTGTACATAGGAAGAACAAAGCTGGTGGCAGTTCATTGCATAAAGTGCGGCAGTGCAATAAAATCGTATTAAACTCCCCTACAGAGCAAGCATGATGCATGTCAGTAATTCATCTTTAATAAATTCATAAATACATTATCCAATGTTCATTCATTACCTTAAATTACACCAATTCATTTTCCAACTCATAATCAGTACCCACCCTAAGTCAATTCATTGTCCAAGCACATACTCAATATCCTTCATACCTACTTTCATTATCCAAAACGTTATATATATCTCGGGGTAAAAAGCTTGCGCAATCAGGGTGCAACAAAGTTCATTAAAAACGTCTCATTTTGTGTCGGCGCCATTTTGGGTGGGGTCAGGCAAGTTCCAGCACAGTCAGAGTGTCTCTAGTCTCACATGGTTGGCCCAGAACTTTCCGTTGGCAGTTCAAAAAGTCTCGTGCAATGTGGTTAACAGTCTAACAATATGGACCATGAGTCAAAGAATGGGAAGGGCGGCAACAATTTTCCTACCGGGTCATCCTGGTGTTCCTCCGGAACTGAACAAGCCTGTGCCGTGGCGGCATTTTAGCCATTTCCGATCCGAGTCTGGTGCCGGCAGGAGTAGCACCAATGTCGTGGTTGCCAGCGAAGGGGGCGGGGGCACCCATGCAGGGGGTCGGGGGCCCCCCGGCTCTTATAGAATCTTCAAGGTCGAGGAGAGGCGATATGGAGCGAGTGCCCGTCCTGGGCAGAAGACCGCTTTTTGATGTTGACCCTCTTTAAGCAAAGAGTGTTGGGGTGTCGCTGGAAGCCTCCACCTGGAGGGAGGTGGGGGAGGGTCGTTCGCGCCGCCTCCCCCTTCCAGCGACCCCGCGCCGTTCCTCGGCTCCGTCGCTTCGATATTGGCCGTGCCAGCCATTGAAGATGGGGGGGGGGGGGCGGTCGGCGGCTGAGGCAAGACAGCCCCCCCCCCTCCTTTTTTGACATGTGGCGGGACTACCTCCAACTCTCCAGGGATTTGGAATGTGGCGGGACTACCTGTAACTATGCAGGCGATGGCGAATTTGGCATGTGGCGGGACTACTTGATTTGCCGCCGTTCTCGCCCCTGGCTTCGGCCTTCTTCGTGGGTCGGACCAGGCGAGAGACAGAAGGGGGGGGGGTGGTCGGTGGCTGAGGCAAGACAGCCCCCCCCGTGGCTTGCAGGGCAGCAGGAGAGGAGAGAAGGAGAGGTCTCTGCCATTCTTTGGACCGCCTGCCCAACATCATCTCCTCCTGACCGTGGCCAGGCGAGCCCCTCGTGCCACGAGGCCTCGCCTTCCGGATGGGCGTAACCGCGAACCTGTTGCACTTCGGGAGCTTCCGGAATGGGGGTAGGTACCTATTGAATTGTTTCTATTTCATGTGACCGTTATTTGGCCGTGGTGGGCAATGAGGCAGACATGTTTAGGGCAGAAATAGGCAACGGAACCTAGCTACCTCGTGGGTGCCTTGGTGTCAGGCTTGTCTTCCCTCGCCATTTTTATGTTTCTTATTGCTAGTTATTTCTAACGTTTTTTATTTTATTTTTAACGAAGTTGATAACTCCTCAGTGGCCTACTGATTTCGCCCAACTCCTTTTCTTGTATTTTTATGCCATAACCTATTATGAGCCATAGCGACTAGTCCACACTTAATGAACAGGTCCTTATTAGGTGTGCCCTCCAGTGGAGCTGGATAGTTCAACTCTAATAAGCGGTCCGGGCTAAAACAGGCTACCAACCAGTGGGGAGAAGATAGGCATGACGGATTACAACGGGGACAAAAGTCTGCATTACCTATCTTATCACAGCGGGCAAAGACTAGGCAGAATATTTCTATTCTCCGTTGTTTGGCGGCGGTGAATACCTCAAACGAACCAATACCGAATAATCGGCCAATCAAACAATTCAGTGGGGAGAATAAGTGGGCACGAAAAGTTATCGTTGCCCACTCTTTCTCTACCTGCAAAGCGAGACCTTGTTCCTCCCTGTTTGCAGACAAAGAATCTCCAGACAATAATCCACGAACGACAGTTCGGGAAACAGTGGGGGAGGAAGATAAGCACGACGGATTACAATGGGGACAAAAGTCTGCGTTACCTATCCTTCACTGCTTGCAAAGAGAGAGCCTGTTGTTTTCTCCGTTTGCAGACGGTGAATCTCCAGAGGGTTTCAACAAAGCGTAATACTAGTATTATCCAACAAACAATCATTTCACAATTTGTCGCATTTACGCGACCTTACCCGGACCGGACCGTGTGGGCAGTTCTTCGTCTTCCTCCTTCCAGCGCCCGATCGTTCTCTTACTCCATGATTTTACCGCAGCAGTCCTGTGGGATTCCAGTCAGGACAGTGGGTCACTCGAGAGAGGTCCGTTCAGAATTGGTGAAGTTCATTCAATCGGCAGCCGGACGAGGGCCCTCTCAAGGCAGGTATACTCCGATCATTTAGATGTTCACCTCATCGTCTGGATCTCTCTCACTGGACCTTATGTCACTGATGGACCCCGCGTTGGGACGCCAATTGTGGAAAGTGAGCCCGCATTACCATCGATGCCCAGGCCGCTGACGCAAACCGCCTCTTAGTTCCCATGTTAAATAATTACCAAAATAAAGAGACGGGCGCTGGAAGCAGGAATCAAGAACAGAGTTTAATTCTCATGAGGAGAGCCTGTCATGTCAGACACGAAACAAGGTGCCATCGGGAGGTGCTCTAACAAGTGAGCGTGAGACTCCGGCTTTTATACATTTGCAGAACATTTGATGATACAATCAGGTCAGTGTGTCGCAAAAGGAAAACATTCCTATAATCCTCGTGATGATCCTACTCCACATACGTTCACAATGGGGACCCTTGACCTGCTGATAAGAGGGAAGGGCGATCGTGCAGCTGAGTGTGTCGTAGGATGTGTGCGCCTGATCATGGTCCAGGGGGTGGGGTGGCTAGGCATACAATAAGGGCAGTAAATGGTGTCTCCTGGCTCAGGCGATGGCCTCGGACATGTGTGGTCAGCCGAACTCGGGGGAAGGGGTCATCAAAGGAGTGGTATTCATGCCTGCGTGGACAATCGAGCGCGGAGGGAGGGCTCGTCAATAGAGGGGCATTCATGGAAGAGAAGGAGGTGCTGGTCAGGCGCGGTCGTGACTCTCAAGGACAGGGTTTTGCGAAAGAAGAGGGTTTATGACTTGCTCATATGAGGAGGAGGAGGGGGGGGTCAGGGTGCATGCGGGGCCAGAGCCGCGCAGAGAGAGAGAGAGAGAGAGAGAGATCTTATGACCTGTACATGAGAGAACAGGGGCAGTCAGATACAACTGGGGGGCTATGTCAGCTGAGGCGAAGGATGCCTCTTCAAGAGGGAAATGGGGGGGGGTGGTGGTGTGCCTGGGTCAAGCAGGAGGGTTGCCTTTCATAGCAGGGTCGCGCAGAGTGCTGGGTTTCATGGTCTATGTATGTGAGAGTGGGAGAGGGGGGGGTGCTCAAATGCGCGCAGGAGGGAAGCCAGTGATTCTAATGAGTGGGCAAGAGGCCAAGGTGCCTAAAATGGCTGTCATGTACACATGGGTACAGGCCTTTGCGGGCGGAGGGATGCAGTCAATGCTTTACAATATTCATGGTGCGTGCAGGGAGGGGAGTGGGAAAAGGGAAATGAACGTTGCTTATGTACATCAATACTTCTTATTTTCTACAGTCAACAACCCTTAAAATTGTCCCAGCATTCCTGCTATACACTGGTTATTGCTAAGACCATCTTGGACAGAGACATGGTGAAGTGGGTCACAAATAAAGAAAGCATTGTGAAAGCAGTAATGAAAGCTGAAAATCATACAAAAACCCTTTGCCGAATGCACCAACGCAGCCGGCTGTCGTCGACACTCCCGGGCACCAGACCCCCGTGAACACAAGGGAGAGGGAAACAAGGTAATACTCCAGATTGGGAAACACAATGGAGCATATGAAGCATGGAAAGTGAAGCAGTGTGGACAAAGGGAAGGATTTGAGATTATGCATGAGGCATACATGACAGTGCATAGGGGAAGCAGACAAGAGGTTTTGGTAAATGGGTAGTGCGTTCCTAGGCATGAGCGGCAAGCTCTGCTTTTTGCAATGTACCTTTAATCCTACTATGTGGGCTATGAACATGCCCTCCACGATGTGTGTATAAACATTTGAAGATTTGTTAGGTGTTGATATGCTCAATGTAAAGTATAAAATCAATAAAAATAATTCATGAAAAACATTATTTAGATTAAGCTTCAGCGCTCACCCTCACTACTTATAGAGAATTAATGGAAATCATTTGAACTGTAGTATTGTAAGAAATTGGGTTACTGGTTGAGCGTGTGAAACAGCAAGAACCACAAAACTTATCAGGGTGAAGTCACAAGAAAACTCTAAATTACCATGTGCTCAACCCTCAGTTACCTTGGTTCAAAGCAGCCAGGCTTAACTCAGAGGCAATGTGCAAAGTATTTGTGCAACACTTTAAACAAGAACACAGTGAACAAATACTACAAAAGAATCCCAAACCAGATTAGAAAAATAGAGCAATTTTCAATAACTAAAACAAGAGCAAAATTACAACATCCAATCAGTAGAACCGGAGATATGTAGGTTTAAAGAATTCAGTGAAAATAGTGTCAAAAAGCACAAAGTGCCAACTGTGGATATCCGGCCGCTCCGGAGCAGGACAAAGCCACAAGTTCAGGCCAACCGTGAGGGAGTGCATCCCAGTTGCAGGGACCCAGTTAGGTCTTTTGAACAAGAGTTTCTTAAATGCAGGTTGCAGAGCATTGCAAGACCTAAGGCAGAGGATGTGTCATGCAGCTCAGGCGATGCCTGGGCTTCAAAGTGCTGTGATGCGAGTTCCTGCGCCGTCATCTCAGATCCTTTTAATGAGGGTTTGGGACACGAAGTCCGGCATCAAGGATGCGTTGTACAGTTGAAGCAATGTGTGCGATCCAAGGAGCTGTGAAGCTGCAATGTAAAAACCTGCGTTGTTGTTGAAACTCCTGTCACAAAGAGATTTGCAATGCTACAGCCTGCATAAGGAAAGCGTCACACAGGAGGCAGTTCTGATGTGTGCTGAGACGTCGATGCAGAGTCCATTGCCCTGAGACATTCCTCGAAGCAGAGGCTATGCGTTGGTTCAGTGCTCAAGACTGCACCACGGAGCAAAGAAGATATGTTGGTTCTGCCAGGTCCAAAGAAGGGCAGGCTTGGCACCTTCAGGCCCTCTTCCAAGGGACCGGGACTGGAGTGGCACCACTTGGCAGGGTAGGACTCACAGATGGCAGAGTAGAAGGGAAGGGTTTATGATTATTTTTGGGTTCAAGGTTGTTGGAGTCTTCTGTCCCTGGGGCTCTAATCAGGAGGCCAGCCAACTAGCCCTTTGTGGTCCTGGGTTCCACAGATGCAGGTTCAGTCCTTTACACCCAGGGAAGTGGGCAGCAGTCAGCACAGTAGGACAGCAGTCCTTCCGAGAAGCAGTTCAGCAGAGAGTCAGTCCTTTCAGCAGCACAGCAGTGTTGTATCCACACATCCAGAAGTGTAGTGAAGTGTTGGTTTTTGAAGTCCAATATTTATACCTGGGCCTTCCTTTGAAGTGGGAGAGAAGCTTCTAGAGGTTTCCCTTTTACGTATACAGGCATTCTTTCTTCAATGTTCTGGCACCTGACTAACTATGGTTATTATGCAACCCTTCTGTGTGGATGCAGGACACAGTCTATTCAAGTGCAAGTAGGGCTGTGCCCAGCTCGGTCCTCCCACCCTTTCAATGATGGCCCAGCCCATCCATGCACACTTACACTCTCTACTGTGTGGGGCGTCTAGGAAGAATACACAAAGCCCAACATCCAGCTACACCCAGTCAAGTGACCCAGAGACAGGTTACTTTCTAAAAGTAAAAAAAACAAATATGAGGAGGGTCAAAGGGAAAATAATTTAACGACCTGTCAACTCATGCCCCTATAGTCAAAATCAATACACAGAAAGAGTAGACCAGGTAGATGGTGGTGTGCTGCCCTGAGTGGTGAACAAGGATCGCAGGTGTATGTGTGGAGGGGTGTGTTGAGTCACACTGGGCTGGAAAATTCCCATCAGACCACCCTTGTGGCGGCATATCATCATATGGGGATAGGCGGTCGCTCCGAGCACCGCCCATATCTTAACGTGACGGTGCGGCAGTGGAGAGCGGCACGCTGAGCCACAGTCATGCTCAAGGAAAAGGGAATTATAAGATGAGTGCAGTGCTCTAGGAAAAGTGCTTACTAAAATTGACTACCTAAGCTAAGGGGAGTACCTTATAATTCCCTTTTCCTTGAGCATGACTGTGGCTCAGCGTGCCGCTCTCCACTGCCGCACCGTCACGTTAAGATATGGACGGTGCTCAGAGCGACCGCCTATCCCCATATGATGATATGCCGCCACAAGGGTGGTCTGATGGGAATTTTCCAGCCCAGTGTGACTCAACACACCCCTCCACACATACACCTGCGATCCTTGTTCACCACTCAGGGCAGCACACCACCATGGACCTGGTCTACTCTTTCTGTGTATTTACTTTCTAAAAGTGGCTGCTGGAAAGGGCCCTGTCTGTAGGGTCAGGCCCAAAATGTTTCCCTTCCTCCTCCCCTTTGTTTGCTAAATTCGTTTTGTTGGCTTTAGGTCCCTGTGCACGTTTCCACTGTTAACCAGTGCTAAAGTACATGTGTTCTCCTGTTTGACATATTTAATTTACCTATAAGTCCCTAGTAAAGAGCAATAAATATGCCCAGGGCCTGTAAATGAAATGCTTCTAGAGGGCCTACTGCATTGATTGTGCCACCCACTTAAGCAGCCCTTTAAACATGTCTCAGACCTGCCACTGCAGAGCTTACCAAGCCTTAATCTTCTATTTTATTACATATAAGTCACCTTTAAGATAGGCCCTAGGTAGCCCATAGGGCAAGGTGCGGAGTAATCAAATGATAGGACATGTACTTTCAAGTTTTACATATCCTGGTAGTGGAAAACTCCCAAATTCTTTTTTTTACTACTGTGAGGCCTTCCCCTCCCATATGTTAACAATATATATTTTCTGTCACATCTAATAAGCTGTAATTTGGAATTAGGAGGTAGAGATATCATGTTTAGCACGTTAGAATTGTAATGATACATTCTTTTTAATGGTAAAGTCGAATTTATCATTACAATTTTTAAAATGCTACTTTTAGAAAGATATCATTTTTCTGCTGTTAGCCATGTGTGCCTATAGCCTGTCTCCAATACACATCTGTGGGCTTTGTGCATTTTCTCTAGACAGCCACACACAAAGGGAGACTTGATGGGCCTTCCACATCCTGATGGGTCATCCTGGGCAGGATGCGAGGGAGGAGATGGACGCAGCCTCACACTTACACCTGAATAGGCTGTGTCCTGCCTCCACACAAAGGACTGCTTAACCCTCTTTAGTGAGTCTGGAGCCAGGGTAGGCAGGAAGGACTTCAAAGGCACCACTGCATATAAGATTTGGACTTCTGACCCTAACACTTCAGTACGCCTTTGGACCTGTGGATACTCTGCCAGGAAGAAGGACTACTGTGCTGCTGAAGGACTGCGACTCTGCTAAACTGCTGATCTGGAGGAACTGCTTTCTGCTGTGCTGACCTTCTGCCTTCTGCCCTCCTTGCTTGGGGGAGAAGGACTGGGTCCACATCACTTGAAACCAGAACCAGAGTGACTCAAAGGGCTGGCTTCCTGTTCTGGAGTCTCAGGGATATCAAAGACTTCTAACTCACCTGCTTCAGCACTGGGACTCTGCCATCTGTGAGTCTTCCCTGATAAGTAGTGTGAATCCAGTCCTGGGCCCTTGGAAGTAGATTAAAGTGTTGTTCCAGCAGAATCCACACATTGTAGCAGTTCGGAATTGGCTCATCTCTACAACTGTGGATGCATTGTCTCCTTTGCGAGGTTTGACTCCAATGCATCACGACTTTGCGAGGCTTGGAGCTAACGCATAACCTTCATCCTGAGGATCTACAATGAGGCATCACCTCTTTGCTTCTCACCTTTCTGCTCCGTCGAGGATTCAACTGACGTACTTTGCAGCGGGTCAAGCATGATCCCTGTTTCTGATCCGTGCTCCATGGCAGTCGGCCTGAACTTTTCGATTTGACCTAGTCACGCACAACTTCGTAGCCCAAGCTGGTGCTTTATGCTTTTAAGCACTACAATTCAGTTTAATCTTTAAAAATTCATATAGCAATTTCTTTTTGTGTGCTATTTTTACTGCTTTACTGTTTGAAGTATTTGACAAATATTTTACATACTGCCTTTTCAGTTAAGCCAGATGGTTCTGTGCCAAGCTACTAGAAGGTAAGTACAGTTTGTTTTAGGGTGTGTTTGTGACTTACCTTGACTAGATTTGTGCTCTTCCTACTTGTACAGGGTGCATACCTTTGCCAACCAGATACCTAATTTCTTATAGCTACATTTTCTAAAGTGTAATTTAAAATCCAAATTTACCATAGGAGAGTATTTTTCATTACAATTCCAAAGACACCAAACATGAACTGGTTATATGTTCCCATTTGAATATTACAGCTTATTAAATGTAATAAGGTAATTCAAGTGTTATCCTATGGGAGAGGTAGGCCTTTCCAAAGTGAAAACAACACACAATTAAGTGTTCTTCAATACCAGAACATGTAAAACTTAAAATTACATGTCCTACCTTTTAAATACATTCCACCTTCCCCTATGGGTTTTTCTAGGGCCTATCATGAGGGTGTCATAAGGAGGAATTATAAGTATAATAAAGGAAGGTTTGGGCTTGGCAAAAGGTTTATTTTGCTAGGTCAAAATGGCAGCTTGAACCTACTCCCACAGGCTTCAAGGGCAGGCCTGAGACATGCTTAAAATGCTACTCAAGTTGGTGGCACAATTCGTGCTGCAGGCCCACTAGTTGCATTTAATTTTCTGGCCCTAGGTACATGTGGTACCACTTTACTAGAGATCTTCAAATAAACTAAATATCCTAGTTGGGGACCAACTAATGTTACCATGTTTTAAGGAGTGCGCACATGCACTTTAGCACTGGTTAGCAGTGGCAAAGTTCATAGAACCCTAATGCCTGCACAAATGAGATCAGCAAAAATGAAGAAGGAAGGCAAAATGTTTAGGGGAAGACCACCCTAGGGCTGACTGGTCTAACAAGTGTAAAAATACCTGAAGCCACAAGGCAGCAGTGGTGAAAGGTAGACCCACCATAGCTTCTGGTCAGTAACAGCTACATGCCACAGGGCCCAGAGAGAAGGTCTCTAGAAACACCCAGTGGGCATGCCCCGGGGAGCGGTCTATTCAAATTAGGTAATCATAGGCAGTGGTAACTTTGGGATATTCAGCAATTAAAGTGGATTAATTAAAGGTAAGGGGTTTGTAATGCTGTGCACAATAGGGGCAGGGTGAATGAGTGTGGGTGCAGGGTCAAAGGTGTGGCTAAACAAACAAAACTTTCTACATCTTTTATTTTGTCTCTCACCTTCAGGTAACTACATATAAAATAGCACACAGCTTAAATGAAAAATAAATGCAAGTTAAGTTATTAGTGTGAAATGCACTATTGTACGTTCTGAAACCGTTAGTAAATGCAATGCAGAGGTCTTTGTGAGTAGCCAGAGAGCCGCAGAATTTAATCCTGGTTGGTGCAGTGGGGAATCGTGACTTGTGTATGTTAAGTGCCACGAGGCCCAAGTGTGTTACACAATGCACTGTGAATTATACACAGTAAATGATAGGCTACTACAAAATTAGCAAAAAGGTCTAACATTTAAAATTGCTTCCAAAATATAGATTTTAAAATAATAACCATTTACTTGTATAATTGTCCTTTAAAAAACTCACTTCACAGCTCAGCTGGTAACTCCCTTGTGCTACCACTCAAAAAGAAATAAATCTGTGTCACTTGGACCCTTCCAGTGCCTTGAACAATTAAAGCCAATACTGGCTTCCAAGCCCCCCTTCCTTTTGTAGATTAACTCGAAATACCAAGGACACATCCTCTAGGACGCAAAAAAGTCCAGAATTCGGGAACCAAAATGCAAAAATATGTGTTTTAACAACAATTCTTTAATAAATGCTGAATCTTTTATAAATGCCTCCATACCTTCATAATTAATTAAATGTGCTGCCAAAAGTCGACAGTGGCGGAAGCCTCTCCAGTAACACTCATGCACACGAGACAGATGGTGTTGGCAACGCTTCTCAGGGGTGCTAAGTGACTTTGATGGCGTGCAAAGCAGGTGCCTAGATGAAAATAGAGCAGCAGATGCAGTGGCGCTGGAACCCTGGGGTCTGATTGACTCACTGCACTCCCATTATAGGTCTGACGTTAGCCAAGATGTATTGATTTTCTCAAAATGATATGCACAATATTCTTATTTACGGGGTCTTTCGGCTCGCCCTCTTCATCCATTGGGCTCTCGTTGTGACTCTTTTCCATTATCGCAATCAGCATGAGGCAATGGTAAACCCTCTTCAGCCTTGAGTTGTGGCTTTCAGCTCTTTGACAATGAGCACATCCGCATTTAAAGTAGTTCCACTCAGTGCTAGGGACTACTTTGACAATACAATGTATGACTTTTTGAGACCAAAAATAGTTTGCTTTTGACATTTTGTTTAATATATATATATATATATATATATATACTTATATATATACTTATATATATTATATATATATATATATATATATATATATATATATATATATATATATATATATATATATATATATATATGTATATATATATATATATATATATATATATATATATATATATATATATATATATATATATATATATATATATATATATATATATAACAAGAGCCTGGTAGCTATCCCAACAATAATGTTTTGCAAAAAATCATGGCAAAGCAAGCCTTGGCAAAGCCAAACACTAGCAGGATATGCTAGACACGCTGCTTTGCCACTACGGAACTACGGAATTAGGGATTGAGATAGCCCGTGTTTTGTTTGTATTAAGGTTCCTCGCCCTCTCGGTATGCCACTAGAGCACCTGAAGGAAAGAAAAAGATGATTGTGAACACCACATGGCTTCTGTGAAGCTTAATTCTATTATAGCATTAGTAGAGCCTTACTATAGCATTTTAACATGGGGCAAACTCTTATCTTATAAATACGTAATTTTTAAAGGACATAATTTTTATATAATGGAACTAGAAAAAGTCATTTGGAAGAAGAACATTCCTCCTGCCTATAATGTAGCACACATCTCCCATTATACATTTTATTGGGAAATTTAGTAAAAAGATAATCAGGCAGGGTTACTGTGTGAAATCTGACTTTTCTTCGTGGTCATCCCAGATTTGTCGCCTTTTTCTGGACCCTATTTTGGCTGGACGTAGAACTCTGTGCACTTTATCCCTGCTAAACAGGGGTAAAGTGCCTGTGTTCCCTCTTTAAATATGTTGAAATTAGCTTACACCTGAATAGCATAGTAGAAATACAACCCTGGCACCGAAAGGTAAATTCCACCTGTGGATTGCAGCACATATTGTGCCATCCACTTCAGTGGCAGTGAAAACTTGGTTTCAAGCCTACCCTGTGTAGCCTGACATCAGCAGTTTGGCCCCTGCTGGGCAGACTTGTCCACCACCACTCCCCCTTTGACACTTAGGAATATCTGATCTTCAAAAATGACTATGTCACCACTAAGCACACCTTGCTACCTACAAGATATGGGTCATAATATTTAATAGTGGATCTTGGATGACATTAGAAATGACGTGTTCCCCAGGGATTAGTACAAAACAACGCTGTTACTGGATACGGTGTAGATGTTTTATAGGAAAAATAAAGTATAGCTTATATACTTGAATCTATAAAGTTTGACCAGTGCCAAGTACAGACTCCATTCAAATATTTTTTTATAGATATTTATTAAAATCATATCTGATGGTGGATTCAGATTATTATTAAATATAATGGAAATATAATTTTAAAAAGTTACCCTTGCCATGCCTGGTGATGCTAAAGGCTAATTATCATTAGCTCTCCCGCTACTGTTCATGCTGTACATTGGCTGAAAGTGGTGTGAAAGCTTTTCTCAGAGCAGGGACAATAGCCTAAGAGTGGGCTGGTATTTTAATTACCCTGGTGGGAAGACCAGTTGGGGCGGCCCCAGAAACTTAATTAACTTCAAAGGGACCTGCCCTGTCACAATGAAATGTCAGGTCAAGTGACACCTGGACAGGACCAGCCTTTGCCCACCTAGTCAGGTTGGCACCAAACCCAGTGGTTTTGAGTAACCATTATCCTGACCACAACTCTAGTTGGAAACACAGGCTCTGTTCAAAGGGGAAAGGATTTGAGAGTGAGGGGCACGCTAGGATTGTTTTCAGTAGGGCATAGAGGAACTGCGGAAAAAGTGGGTAGGGTTTCCCTCTGGAACTTTTAATCCATTTGTTAGACCTGGGATGCTTGGCAGGGTTTTCCCCTGACTTTTTGCCTTCAGACCACTTGTTTTTGCTGACTTCATTTCTGCTGGCCTTAAGACTCTGCACACGTTACCACTGCTAGCCAGTGACATGGTGCTTGTGCTCTCTATTTAAAACATGGTGAATTGGCTTATAGCTAAATAATGAATGACGGTGGGGGTTATACCCTGGTATGCACTGGGAAGTATTAAAAAAAAGGTTCAGTGCAGTAGCTATTTGTGAATTCAGACTTTCAACTTCATATGGCCCACCGTCAAGACCACTCTCATACCCAATATTATAACAAAGTCCAGAAGGAGCGCGTTTATCTAATCTATCAACAATGAAATATTGTAGTCCCACTACAATATTTAATTGTTGATTGTTTAGATAAACTCGCTACATCTGGACTTTGTTATATGAATTGGCTTATATTCAATTGGCATATCTAATTTACTTGTAGTTCCTTAATGAAGTGGCACTACCTTTGCCCAGCACCTGTAAATTAAATGCTACTATAGGGCCTACAGCACTGCTTTGACACCCACTTGAGTAGCACTTTAAACATGTCTCAGGCTTGTCATTGCTGCCTGTGTGTGTGTTTTTCGAACTGACAAAATAAACATTTGGCCAGGCCCAATGCGTCATTTGTCAACCCTAATGTAGACCTTAGATAGCACCAAAGGCAGGGTGCCGTGTATTTAAAATGTGGACATGTACTTTTAGATTTTATATCTCCTGGTAGTGAAATAGTGAATAGAATTAATATTTTTACTACTGCAAGGCCTCATCTCCCATACGATAACATTGGAATTGCCTTCCACTGGCAGGATGAGAAGGAGAAACTGGGTCCAGCCCCACTTACACTTGAATAGGATGTGTCCTGTCTCCACACACAGAGCTGCATTACCCCTGTAGTTAGTCCGGAGCCTGGGCCAGGAAGGCCGGGCACCTGTGCACTTCAAAGGCATGTCTCTAGAACCATCTCTCCACTTCGAAGGCAAAACTAGGTATAAATACTGGACCTCAGATACCACCACTTCAGTACACTTCTGAAACTGTGGATACTGCATCAGGAAGAAGGACTGATGTGCTGCTACAAGGACTGCCGCCCTGCTGTACTGCTGCTCCGAATGAATTATTGCCCTAATGTACTGACCTGCTCCCCTCTGGTCTGGGTGGAAAGTACTGGACCTGAATCTCTTGAATTCAGAAACCAGAGTGACTCCAAGGGCTGGTTGGCTGGTCTCCTGATCTGCAGCTTAGGGACATAACAAGCTTCCAACAACCTTGCATCTGCATCTGGACTCTTCCATCTGTGAGTCTACCCTGCCAAGCAGTCCTGGATTATTGGAAGCGGACTTAAGGTGCTCCGCCACCCCATCTGGGGATTCAGCCAAACCAATGCATCTTCTCTGCTGCGCGGTGCAACCCTGAGCAGAATTGATGCATCTCTGCCTCAGCATGGATTGTACCCGTCGCAAAGACCCACATCACTGCCACAGCCTGCATCACCTTCAGAACCCCGACCTCAGGCCCTTGCATCTCTTGTTGATGGCAGCCTCTATGGCAATGCCGGACTACGCATCGCAGCCTCACGGTTCCTTGTAACCGACACATCGCAACAATGGTGCTCTGCATCCTCAACGCCGCATCATCGAAGGCATCCTCAACAACAGCACAGGCCCTCGCATTGCAGCCTTGCCGCATCTGAGAACCTGTGCATCACTTTGGCTATGTGATGCATCTTTGATGTGGATCCTCGCAACTCTCCACAAACTAGGATTTAAGGTGCTTTGTTCAGCAGGCCAGCTGGTTCCCTGTAACCGGCCCACACTCCATCGTGGCTGGTCTGAACTTGTGATTTTGTGCCAGTCCGAAGTGCTTTTTGATGCTATGTTCACTAAAATCTCTAAACTTGAACTTCTCAGGTCTTTCAATTAGATTTTTGTAGTTTTGATCTTGTTTTATTTATTAAAGAAAATAATATTTGTCTAACTTGGTGTGGGGTCCTTTTTGTGTGGTGTTTCACTTTCTTACTGTTTGAAGTGTTTCACAAGTACTTTACACATTGCCTCTAAATTAAGCCAGAGTTCTCTGTGTCAAGCTACCACAGGGATGAGCACAGATTAATTGAGGGTTAACTTGTGCCTCATCCTGACAAGGATTGTGGTTACTGCTTGACCAGGGCTCACACCCCAGTCAACCAACAACCCAATTTCTCACACAATTGGCCAGGAAGTGCTCAGGAGCCACCCCCACTGACCATCTGGCATGAGGCATAATATGGTATCCAAAGTTACCATACTCAAAACCTATTCAGGTGGTGGCAGCTCCTGTTTCCCACTGGGGGTACTGTGGCAGTGAGGGACAGCATTAACACTCTGATGATATTTTAGACATTGCTGGAATTACGCTGACTGCTCCTGCATGATTTAGATGCAGGCACCAATCTTTTTTTAATAACTGCTACTTTGCACTTTGTGAAGCTTCGTTTTTTAAAATCTTCATTGCCAGAGCATCTCTTACCTTTCTCTGTGGCCCCCCTGCCCCGGTCCACCATGGCTGTTTGTGCCGATTGTGTGGAGGGCGGGGCGCCATCTTGGGTGTTTCCCGAAGCGCGGTTGGACCGAAGTTAGCGGTCCAGCTGCTCGTGGGAGCACGCCATAAAACGCACATGTGTCCTCGTGCGTGCAGCGGACGAGCGCAGCGGGCGTGCCAATGGCGTGCCGAAGGTGCGCCAAAAGTAAGCCCGTCTGCGCCCGTCCGCGCCTCGGCAGTGCACAGTGCCAGGAACGCTGGATGTAACACGGCCAGGGCCGCGTCTAAAAAGGTTTTCCTATGACCGGGAGACATTAATAAAGCCAGACACTATTTCTTGCAACAGTGCTAGAAAGTGGGAGGTCCTTAATGACATGACACGGACCTGTCCCTCTTGTCACTTTCACTTTCAAATAGACCAGCCCGATCCCACCCCTCCCCCAGTACAGAAAACTAATATTCACGCAGCTCTTATTAATGCACGGTCACTGGCGAAACATGCCGCGGACGTGCAGAAGCTGATCGTTGACGAACAATTAGATCTTCTGTTCGTCACGGAGACCTGGTTGAATGATTCCTGCTCACCAGTGGTTGAATTAGCTATCCCTCGGGGCTATAAGATAGTCAGGGTTGACCGTCAGTCAGGTAGAGGGCGTGGTGTTGCAGTGGTTTTTAGAGAAATGTGGACTCTCACCAAGGAACTCACGGGGGGATTCTGGAAGGTGAAGCTCTGGAGTTCTCGCTGAACATATCTCCTCATTTTACTTTGAGTGGGGTATTGGTTTACCGTCCCCCGGGCCCGCCGGGCACCTTTCTTAAATCTCTTGACAAGGTTATTGCCTCGCGAGTGCTCCGGTTCTCCAGGTTTATATTGTTAGGAGACTTTAATATTCATTTGGAGAACCCGCTAGCTCCAGGGATGAGGGACCTGTCGGATCTATGCAACCTGACCCACCTGACAAGCGGGTCCCTGACTCCAATTACAAATATGGTCACCTATTAGATTCAGTATGCTGCAACTTCGAGCTTAGTGTGTTAGCTCACAGGCCTGTTACCTGGTCGGATCATTTTTTGGTTAGCTTTTCCTGAAACACCGGCAGCTCTCCTCTACTGGCTGGCAAGGCATTAGGACAGTATCCTAGGAATATTAACATCCCGGCCTTGTCCAGAGCGCTGTCCCTTACGCTCCCAGATGAAGCCTCTGATCTTGATGGAGCGGTGGAAATGTTCGCGAACTGGATTAGCCAGGCCGTCAACTCTCTTCCTCAGTCCTCCTCAAGATGCCTACCACGCAGCTATCCCTCTCAGCCATGGCTCACCGATTCCCTTAAAACATTGAAGCTAGGATGTAAAAAATTAGAGCGGGGTTGGCGTCAGGAGTACTGCCCCCGTGCTAAGGTGGCACTTCGTACCGCCTAGAGGGAGTACTATGCAGCCATTAAAGAAGCCAAAGGTAACTTCTTTGCTGAAAGAATATCTAAATCCAAGAATAACAGCAAATAAATCTTTGCCATTGTCCGTAGCTTCCTGTCACCTGCTGCTGAATTCTCCATCCCTCCTATCTCCTCTCAATGGTGCGACGATCTATCCACCTATTTCATTGCCAAGATTCAAAAGATACAAGATAGTTTACGGACCACCCCCCTAGCGCAATACTCTCCATCCACATCCCTCCCCCAGTGCACTAATGCACCCAACCAGGTCTTCTTGCATTTTATCCTAGCAGAGGAGAGGGATGTTTTAGCCATCTTTAAATCACTAAAATCAGGTTCGCCTGTGGACCCCTGACCTGCAAGGGTCCTGATTGGGGTGACGGAGATAGTCTTCCCGGAGGTAGTGGTGCTTGTCAATAGCTCACTTCAATCTGGAAGAGTGCCCTTCAATGGAAACATGCTAAATTCCTCCCTCTCCTTAAGAAACCCTCAGCTGATTCCACTCTTCTTTCCAACTATCGCCCCATCTCCCTTCTTCCGGCCATAGCTAAGGTGTGCGAAAAAGTGGCCTTCAAACAGCTGGAGAGATTTTTTGAATCCTCTGGAGCTCTCCACCCGGTGCTATCCGGGTTTAGGACATCCTTTAGCACCGAGACAGCACTAGTGGAGATTGAGAAGGCTATCAGGGAATGTCTGGACGCGGGCGGCATGGCGGCTCTGATTTTGCTCGACCTCTCTGCCGCATTTGATATGGTACCCCGCCTCCAGCTTCTCTCCCGCCTGTCTGATATTGGCATCACAGGCATGGCCTGGGACTGGGTCAAATCCTTTTGGACAACCGCTCCCAACATGTGTGGATGCCTCCCTTCTCTTCATCTGACAGTAGAGTGGCCACTGGGGTCCCTCAGGGGTCTACACTGAGCCCCCTTCTTTTCAATATTTACCTCACAGCCCTGATCTATTTGGCAGGGAAGCTGGGTGCTAAAATCATGGCTTACGCGATGACACCCAGCTTCTCTTCACGTGGAAGGGTGATGATCTTCATACCGAGGTGGCCCATCGGTGCCCCTCATCTGTATTTTCTTGGTTGGCTCAGGCTAGCCTGAAGTGCAATGAAGATAAATCTGAGGTGCTCCTCTATGGCCATTTCCCTCCTGCTTTTAGGGAGCCTCTCTGGCCTCCTGGGTTCCCATGTCCCAGTGGAGATTGTGGAGTAGCCAAGAATCTGGGAATTTGGTTGGGGGTGATTTGGGCTGAGCTGGGATGGTGCAGTGAGCTAAATAACGGTGATGGATCAAGCCCTGATCTTTGGACTGGGTAAGAGTGGTCTGCTTAATTCAGACACTCTGTTCATTACCACCCCCTTTTCTGAATCATTTTGGGCTTTCATGAGCAGATCAAGAGACTCTCAGGGGTGTGCTTTGGCACACTTAAATCGATTTACAAAAGGGGGTGGTGATGAACAGAGTGTCTGAATTGAGCAGACCACTCTTACCCAGTCCAAAGATCAGGGCTTGATCCATCACCGTTATCTAGCCGGATCTAGCCCTGATCTCTTGACTGGGTGAGAGTATTCTGTTTAATTCAGAGACTCTGTCCCTCACCACCCCTTGTTGTAAATATTTTTGTCCACCCTAAGCGTGGAAGGGTATACCCAGATGTGAGTCCCTTGCTCATTGCACCATCAGGATTCAAGCAAGCCGGGCCGAAGAGGCTGAAATGCCAGAAACCGGTCCCCGGTAGCTTGTTTCCTTCCCAGTGTAAGAATTGGCTTTTGTAGTTTGGTTTGCCCTGTTCCCATCATGCACTGGGACAGGAACAGACTAATTTGCATACAGCCAGGTTCTGAAACTGGGATGGTGCAGTGAGCTAAAAAACGGTGTTGGATCTAGCCCTGATCTCTTGACTGGGTGAGAGTATTCTGTTTAATTCAGAGACTCTGTCCCTCACCACCCCTTGTTGTAAATATTTTTGTCCACCCTAAGCGTGGAAGGGTATACTCAGATGTGAGTCCCTTGCTCATTGCACCATCAGGATTCAAGCAAGCCGGGCCGAAGAGGCTGAAATGCCAGAAACCGGTCCCCGGTAGCTTGTTTCCTTCCCAGTGTAAGAATTGGCTTTTGTAGTTTGGTTTGCCCTGTTCCCATCATGCACTGGGACAGGAACAGACTAATTTGCATACAGCCAGGTTCTGAAACTGGGATGGTGCAGTGAGCTAAAAAACGGTGTTGGATCTAGCCCTGATCTCTTGACTGGGTGAGAGTATTCTGTTTAATTCAGAGACTCTGTCCCTCACCACCCCTTGTTGTAAATATTTTTGTCCACCCTAAGCGTGGAAGGGTATACTCAGATGTGAGTCCCTTGCTCATTGCACCATCAGGATTCAAGCAAGCCGGGCCGAAGAGGCTGAAATGCCAGAAACCGGTCCCCGGTAGCTTGTTTCCTTCCCAGTGTAAGAATTGGCTTTTGTAGTTTGGTTTGCCCTGTTCCCATCATGCACTGGGACAGGAACAGACTAATTTGCATACAGCCAGGTTCTGAAACTGGGATGGTGCAGTGAGCTAAAAAACGGTGTTGGATCTAGCCCTGATCTCTTGACTGGGTGAGAGTATTCTGTTTAATTCAGAGACTCTGTCCCTCACCACCCCTTGTTGTAAATAATTTTGGCACACTTAAAGGCTTGAGGAGGTTTTTTCCCCTGCTTCCTCGCTCTGCTAGGGAGACGGTGACCAGGGCGCTTATCTTGTCTCGTCTGGACTACGCCAATGCCCTCTACCTTGGCATCCCGGGGTACCTCCTGGGAAAGCTGCAGGTCATCCAGAATGCTGCAGTTAGGCTTCTATTTAACATCCCGAGGTGTGTGAGCATTCGTAAGCAGCTAAGCAACCTACACTGGCTGCCCGTAGCTCAGCGAGTGCACTTTAAAGCTCTGACCATGATGCATAAGGCACTCCACGGCTCGGGCCCTGCCTACATTAGTTCCAGGTTTGCCTTTCACCTTCCTAGCCGTCCCCTCCGCTCCGCTTTGCAAAGACGACTGGTGATCCCCAGATTTTGGTGAGCGCAGTTCGGGGGCAGTCCTTTGTGGTAAAAGCCGCCACCCTGTGGAATGCTCTGCCAGATGATCTACGGTATACTAAGGAACTGTCCACCTTCAAAAAACTTCTAAAAACTCATCTGTTTAAACATTCCATCTAGCTCTTGCTGCCTCCTATGTAACTGTTCCCCTACGCGACAGGACACTCTTGAGTAGAAGTGCGCGATACAAATCCCTTTATAACATAACATATTAAGTACAAATACGCAATATCAATACTAAATGCAATACTCTGTTATAAAGTGCCAAGATCTAAAATGGTGCAAATGCGCAGAACAGTCAGTTTAGGCAGTAATGTTCAATGCTCAAACAATACAAAATACAATACACTCTGTATTAAAATACAATCAATTAAAAAGTGAAAATGAGCAGGTGAAGTACTAAAGGGACAAGTAACTGCAGGAGTGAAATGAGCAGTTCTGCCTACTCAAATAATAAAGTGCAATAATCCCATTACTTTCATTCAGACTTTAGACACCATCCCTTCGCTCAAACTTAGTAGGAATAATAAGAATATATCATCACCCTGGTACTCTGAATCCTTAAAAAGATTTTTTAGGAAATCAGAAGACAGATGGAGAACTACCAAAACTCCTGGAGACAAAGTGAAATATAGAACTGCATTAGGAAACATCAAAGAAGCAAGAAAATCTCATATAGTAGACAGGATTAATAATGCAGTAACTTTATAGGATAGTGAAGGAATTCGCTAATCCTACATGCAGTCCTCTACTAATTCCAGCCTCCAAAGTTCTCTGCAACCATCTTGCGAACATTTTTTAGGAAACATTTCCGAGATCTTTTAGACCTTGTCCAATGGTAGTAACTTGACAAGATCAAGTCAGACTAACCTTTTGGATATCACTGATCCTATTATCTTGGATACCTTTAATCTGGTTACCTTTGAACAAATTTTGGCCTTAATAAATAGAATCAAATTGGAGTCCCAGATGATCCCGCTCCACCTTGTGCCTGGCTGGTCTAGCCTCAGATTGTCCCCTCAGTCACCAACATGCTTAACTTTTCCCTGAGTCTTCAATCTTTCTAGCAAAGTGGAAAAGTGACTGCGTCAGACCAATTTTAAATACAATTACTGCTGACCCTCAAGAGTTGGCTAACTACAGACCCATATCATTGCTCCCCTCTCTTGGAAAAGTTATGGAGACTTTAGTTAAGCAACAACTTATTACTTTTTTTAGAAACTCATTATCTGTTGGACCCTCCAAGTCAGGATTCTGGGATTCTTATAGTACAGAAACCGCACTAACGGAGGCCCTGGACTCAAATTTGCTTTGCATGGGGGGAACTCATCCATGCTGGTTCTACTAGACCTGTCTACAGCATTCAATACCATCTCCCATGCAACATCAGTTCAAAGACTGAGGAAGATTGGCATTAGGCTGGTTGGAAAGTTTCATGGATGATCTAGCTATGATATCAGCAAGGGTGTGTCCCAGTGCTCAACTTTGAGCCCTACTCTTTTCAACATTTATGTGGCCCCCTTAGCCACAGTGATAGGATCGTGCAGCTTTGGGTCATCTCATATGCAGATGATACCCAACTTGTCATAACCATGGAGCCCAATGCTGAATCTACAAAACTAAGGTTGAGGGAATGTATGACAAAGATTGCTGCATGGATGTTCACTAACTATCTTCAGTTGAACACCGTCAAGACATAGATACTGCTTTTCGGTAAAACTCACTCCTTTTGGTCTAATGACTTGTGGTGTAGGGAATTGGGGACTATGAGAAGCTGGCCTGGTATATGATGTCCACTAATGTAAGTGGGCACCTTGCACCAGTCCAGACAACCCTTATAGTGATGTAAGAGGTCTCAGACAAGCTTAGAAAGCTATCCAAGTGATAGCTGTGGAGAGCAGCCTTCGGGCTTAGTCTCGTTTTGAGGCTATCTCACCGCTCCCCACAGAGGCAATGCGTTTCTCTTGTAAATTCAATGACTGCGCCACGTTTCAAGGCCTACTTGTTTACTGGCCACAAGGGCCCAGAGCGGCTTTTTCTCAAGCCCTTTTGAATCTTTTAGAATCTTTTTTGGACTTAAACTCACTTACTATTTAGGGTGATTTTAATTATCACCTTGAATCAAGTAGCAACCCAGATACAGCAAGACTCTTGGACAACTTAGTAGCGTATGGTCTCACGGAACTAGTGTCCGAACCCACGCATTCAGCGGGTAACACGTTAGATGGGATTTTCTGCTAATGACCCAGATGTAATTATGATTAAGACCCTACCACTACCTTGGACTGACCATAGGTCAATTTATTTAGACTTAAGGAAAAACAAGCCCAGTCGCTCGATTCCAAACAGAGCCTCCAGGGTGAGGATTTGGCATTGGAATAAGATACAAGGGAGCGGCCTGGTATGTGCCCTGAACTCATGCCCGCCTATTCTGGCCAGGGATAATGATGTATCAGTGGACCAGTTTGATAACTGGATCCGGGCAGCTGTAAACTGCGTCGCTCCCTGAGTAACTATCTCGGTTAAAAGAGTCTCAGCAACAGCACCATGGTATGGACCTAATCTTAAAAGCGAAAAGATGAACTGTAGGAGAAGTGAACGGATATGGAGATCCGACTACAGCAAGAAGCATAAAGTGGCCTACAATCTAAACCTAGAAAAATACAAGAAGGCAATTATTGAAGCAAAGCTGGCCTATTTCACCACCAAAATTGAGGCTGCCTGAAACTCCTCCGAGGAACTCTTTAAATCTGTTCATACTTTAGTTAAACAACAGCAGGCTACTCAGTTCAGACCAGACCAAGCTTTTTGCAACAAATTGGCTACCTTTTTTCAAAATAAAGTGCAGATGATCTATAACGATCTTCTTCGTGTCCACTGCAATTACCGGCAGTTATACCCCATTCATGGGGGATAAGATCGCACATTGCCGGCTCTCATGTTTCAGGTCATTTTCTCATGAGGAGGTTAACAAGCTCCTATTATCGACAAAGTCCGGCTCCCTGAATGACCCTTGACCCCCGGCCACACTTCAACTAGTATCTAGGACTACCTGTGTACATCTTATCCCCTCTTAAATCGGGTTATAAAAACCAGCACGTATCCTAGTGTATGGAAAAAACATGCATTAGGCTAATTCTAAAAAAAAACAGCTCTCGATCCTATGGATAAAAAATTACCGTCCAATATTTGGGCTGCCAATGGCAGCTAAAATCCTTGAAAAAGCGATAAACAAGGAGTTAACACAATACCTCGAAGTAAACAATTTTCTGGATCTGACACATCATGGTTTCAGGCCATGTCATTCTACCGATATGGCCCTGATATTGGCCATGGAGAAGATTCAGAAGGTAGTTAATGGGTAGGCAGAGCGGTCCTCATTTTCTTAGACCTATCATCCGCATTTGATATGGTGAACCACACGGTATTAGTGCAGCGGCTGAGGGATGTGGGAATAGAGGATACCGCTCCAGCCCTTCTCTCCTCCCTCCTTAAAGACAGGGAGCAGAATATTCACTGGGAGAGTCTACAGTCTGAGACTTTCCACCTCCTGTGTGCAGTACCGCAGGGATCTGCCCTGTCCCCTACCCTTGTTAACGTATATGTCTCCCCGCTGGCTAATCTCATCAGAAAACACGGTTTCACACTGATTTCATATGCCGACGATTACCACCTCATAATATCGGTATCTAAACAAGCAGAGAACTTTGCCAGCAGCATTTATGCCTGTCTGAGGGATATTATGAGCCGAAATTTCCTTAAGATATAAACTGACAAGACAGAAGTCTTAGAGTTTGACAAGGGACCTTCCCTTTGGAATAATACCTGGCGGTCGACAGAGGCTGGTGACTGCCCATGCCCTGCCACGAAAGTCAGGAACCTCGGAGTGATCTTCGATGATCAGCTCACCTTTTCGGCCCAGGTCATTTATCTGACCACTTCCTGTTTCTTCCTCCTGAAAAATCTAAGGAAGATTTTTCAATTCATCCCACAAGAGCTTCAAAAGACAGTTGTAGTGGCATTCTTCTTTTCGAAATTAGACTACTGCAACACGCTCTTTGTGGGTATTGATAAGACTCCGAGGAGGAAACTACAATCTTTGCAAAATGCGGCGGCCCGACTACTTCTGAACATCTTTAAGGGCCATTCCTCTTCCGCTGCCATTAGGGCGCTACATTGGCTCCCGGTTCAGCAACCCGCTGAATTTAAGTACCTCTGTCTTGTGCACAAGGCCCTTTATGGAGGAGTGTCTGTGGAGATCCAAAGGTTGTTCACTTGGTATTCTCCCTTTAGAACTCTCAGATCCACAAGGACGGGCATCATTTGCATTCCGAAAATTCGCAAAGTAAGATGGGGGTCTTGCACCCTGTCATTTTGCGTGGCTAAGTTATGGAACCAAGGGGCATATTAGCAATGCTGAAGTATCGCCGCTTTTTCGGCTAATTGTGCCGAGAAAGTGCCCTAGAGCCCTATCCACAAGGGCATTTTAACGCCTGGCTCAAGCCCACTTTGCAGGTCGGCGACAAACATCGCTAATGACATGCAAAGTGGGCGTTCCCACGTCCAACCACATGTAAAATGTGGGTGGAGGTGGGAACACCCTATTACCAAGGCAGGCACTGGGAGAGGCAGACCTGCGATAAACTCGTTTATCGCAGGTTTCCCAACGCCTGCTCTGACCAGGTGTTAGGGCATTGATGACATGGGTGTGCGGATCATAACGCTGATTCCACCCCCCCATATTATCAATGCACACATTAGCGCATGAAAACAACGTTTGTTTTCATGCGCTAATGTGCCATATCGCCGACTAACGCCAGATTTCATTTCGCCTACGTGATGCGCATTGATAATTGCGCGCTATCACGGCGAAGAAATCCAGCGATAGCCGGCGATATGGGAATGTGCGTTGTGCGTTTTCTAACGCACTTCTAGGTAATATACCCCCAAATGCCTTCTACTTTGCGACTTCAACTGAACCGTTTGACCTTCAGGAAAGCGCTGAAAACCTCGTTGTTTTCCTTGATCGGAATCATTAGTTTTAGAGCTCACCTTCCCATGTTTTCACTCAGCGCCAAGACGCCACGGCATTGGAGCGCTTTACAAATAACAAATCAAATCAAAAAGAACAAAAATATTTTGAAATGTACAATCAGATGTATGTAAAGAAGAAATGTATATAAATTTGTTTATGTAACAATAAAAAAATGAACAATGTATTGTGTGTACAGAATTTATAGTTTTTACAAAAATACAAATTGAAATAATAATATAAAAATTAAGACTATGTGGCACAGTAATATGCCATTATAACTATGTAGTGTGGTCTGGTACTGTTTAATTTATTCCTTGTATGAAAGTAATGTAAGTAGATAGGACTCCGTTATGTCTAATCATATGTGGTGTTCTCTCCCCCTGGCATTATGCCTCTCATTTGACATGAAGGGGGGCCCTTTAATCATTTTTGGCTAATCTCAAACATTTTCAGAGCTTTTATATAATTAGAATTCAGTGCACTTCTTCCTTTCAAGCTACGAAACATTTCAAGCTTTAATGCAGCTCGTATTTTAACCCAACTATTCCCCCACCTCAGGACAGCTGCCGCAGCAAGCACAATTGCGTGAGGTAACCCGAATTCAAGCAAAGAGCAGGTAAAGAATCCAAATAATTCAAATTACAATTCTGGTGCCATATGCGCACCTCTACTTTCTCAAACAGGACTAGTGCCGCATATCTATTGCTTCACAGGCATAACTCATTGAAGGCGGTATTTTTGTCTTATAAACTGAGGGGAAATGTGCTAAGTGCCTGTGCACACTTATAAAATCTGTGAATAGCCGAGGCCTGGGACAGCACCTTACCTTTGCAGCTATTTATGTGATCTTTGTTTTGGCAATTACTTGAGAAGATTCTGCAGAGGTAAGTATAGAACTGCATCACTTCCAACGTGGCAGTCCCTGGAGACCAATTACAATGTTTCCTAATTCTACACCCTTCATTCCAAAAATAGTTACTTTACTTTTAGATGTGCTTAATTTTCGAAATATATCTGACTAACTATATGAGGAAATCGCGAGTATAAAGCAAAAGAAGAAGAGGTGCATGGAGGCGCCCCTGCTTAAGCCATTGTGCATTACCACTCTACTTGACACACCTTGGCTCCTTCCCATCAAGACCTGAGTCCAAGTAGAGGATTGCAAGGCCAGTATTAGCCTCAAAAGATTAACAGGACACCCTAGTGCAGACAATTTTCTCGAAAAAAGAAAAGAGCAACTTATGCACACCCTCCACTTGTCCTGTAACCTACAAACAATTTGAGTTTGAGAGATTAGTTGTTCGCCTCCAAATTACAAATCTATTAATTAAAAATTTTCGCCACCTGAAGTCAAATACTCCATATTAAAGTTCAGAAGAGATGAACAGAGTCCACTGTAAGCGGTTACTTCACATTGATTTCTTTTTATTCCATTGTAATTACATCCATAATGATTGCCACTTTTGCTAACACATGTTTCGTCTCTACTCTGACTTTCTCAAGGCGATTGACAAAACGCTCTCTGTCCTATTCATCCTCAAGCACCAGAAAATCACAGTAATTCTGGTGGACAGTGATCCACAGCTTAATTCTGTGTACCTCACTTATCACTGTGGAAGTCACTTCAAAATTAAACATGGTAGAGTGCCCCACACTAACTGAGATCAATATAATTCCTCACATGCAAAGCGGTTTGTCTTCAAATATCCTCAGATTTGAGTGAATAGATATATATATATCCTCTTAGAAAAAACATTGAATAGAAAAGTAAACAAATCTCTTTCTCCGGTGGGGAACCTTGATAAGTTTCACCCTCAAAAGTAAGGTTGTGCGACCTCACCTCTTCTCACAAGCC
Source organism: Lissotriton vulgaris (assembly GCF_964263255.1). Lineage (NCBI taxonomy): Eukaryota > Metazoa > Chordata > Amphibia > Caudata > Salamandridae > Lissotriton > Lissotriton vulgaris. The sequence continues at coordinate 164,062,321 of NC_141689.1, forward strand.
TCTAACCGCGACTCTATGCAGACAATTTTCTCCACAGCATCCCTCTGTCACCCCTGTTGAACACTGTGGAGAAATCGATTAAAGTGGAGTACATGGGTATGGCCCCCGACCAAGGATACTTTTCAATTAAGGTTTGAAAGGCCGTAATATTATCAAGAGTACCACCGTTCTTACGAAAATCAACCTACTCAACAGGACGGAGGCTATTGCCAAATGCCCATTCCGGAAGATGAAGTAATATACTTTTGGCAAATAATTTGCCTGTTGCGTTCAGTAGGGCAGGAGAGGCCTTCGGTCCTTTTTTAGGTCAAGCCTAGAGTCAGTGCGCAGGCGCTGCTCTGCGAGACTTGTTGTACTGGAGTATGGAACAGTAGCCTTGCCCACTCTCTGCTCGTATTTGTCACTGGCTTGTGTCATTGTCCTTCATAAATGCTGGCTTCTGATTCGTAAATAGGCTTGTTAGTCCCTCCTTAGTACCGCCTTTCCTTAATCTGTAACCTCCCATGGCGACTGGCCCTTTTACCTCGTTGTTAAACGGTACGTGATCTCAAGTCTGTCAGCACTATTTTCTTTATTGAGTTTCTCTTAACGCAGGCATGATGTGCTTTGCTTACAGTCAGCGCGCCATGCGCGCTTTCTCTTTTGAAGTTGCCGGGACAATGGCAGCCACTTCTTTCCAATGCCACGCGAGAACTATTGCAATTTTTTTAAAATCTTTATTTACTTTGGTTAAAATCAACGCACTCATGCTTTAACTGTAAACATCTTAAGCTAAAGCGCTGGTGCTGCGACTGCTTTATATGTAAAGAAATAGAAAAAAAGAATTCATTTCTTTCCTTTTGAACCAATCATGGCACTGCGCTTCAGATTAAGTTATCTACAGTTAAAGCGCGAGCGCGCCAATTGTAACCAAAGAGAAAAAAAACATGTGTGACCCCCATTTTTTTCTCTTTATTTACTTTGGTTACAATTGCGGCCCTCGTGCTTTTGCTGTAAACATCTTAAGCTAAAGCCCGGTGCCTCGATTACTTCAAAAGTAAAGAAATAGAAAAAAAAGTGTATTCTATTTCCTTACTTTTGAAGCAATAAGGGCACCCACGCTTCGCTCAATAACCACTCCACGCTGTGTCTTAGAGTAAAAGGCCATTTTATTAGGACAAGGTTGAAAACAATGCTTTAATCAAACATCAATAAACATATACCCATCCCCAAACTCAGATCTTTCATCCATCGGCCATTTACACACTCCAGTTACTCTCTCCCAATTCACTCAGTGACCTCTTCCCTTCTTCCATTCGCTTTCCCACTTACCTTCCAACCCCCTCCAGCATCTCCAGCATTCGCACTCTTGCATGCCGCACCCCCATCATGCACCTGTATCCCCCTCCCCTGAAGGGTGAGTATGCCTGTCATGGACTCCCCACCCCTCCAAAGTACTGCTAACACCACTCTCAACCTGTCCTAAACTGGCACGCTATTCCGGGTAACTACCCGTCCCCACTCCTGAAAACATGTAGGTTGGAAGGGTGATCCAACTTGAACTGCACCCTTTCCTAACGGTGCTGGGGCAGGAAGAGGATGGAACTTCCTCTCCTGCCCCTTATAACCTCAATCCTAACCACTCCCCTTAGCCCACCCCTTAACCCCTAACCCCCTAAACTACACCCTGTCCTAGCCTTGCGCAAACACCCCAGGGAAGACTGGTCTGTCGACCTTACATCCCCTGGGGGCACCATCGTGCAATAACCACTCCACGCTGTGTCTTAGCGTAAAAGGCCATTTTATTAGGACAAGGTTGAAAACAATGCTTTAATCAAACAATCAATAAACATATACCCATCCCCAAACTCAGATCTTTCATCCATCAGCCATTTACACACTCCAGTTACTCTCTCCCAATTCACTCAGCGACCTCTTCCCTTCTTCCATTTGCTTCCGCACGTATCTTCCAACCTCCTCCAGCATCTCCAGCCATCACACTCTTGCATGCCACACCCCCATCATGCACCTGTACCCCCCTCCCCGGAAGCGTGAGTATGCCCGTTATGGACTCCCCACCCCTCCAAAGTACTGTCAACCAGGAAACCCCCGAAGGGCAGTTACCTGCCCCCATCTCCAGTGCACCTTTCGCCCTCAGACCCGACGGCACCAAATGGACTCATTCCACAGCTTACTGATGACATCCCTCATTTCCATCATGTATTACGAGTTATACTGACAAAAGAAATTGGTAGTGGTGTTCCCCAAAGAGGGAATAACCACACATTCAAGTATGTGTCAAAGAAATGGTTGGTTGGGGCACTAAGTTATTAGAACTGTTGAAACTGGAGTGGGAGTGCTAAGGCGACCACCATCACTCACTACCAAGGGTGACTAAGGCAGATCTAAGGGACCTGTCAAAACAAACATATGAAAAGGGTAAGATAAGCACTATCCTAAAAGTGATGTTAGATATGACCTATAAATCACAGCAATTTTTTAAACCAAAACAGTCATAATATAAGCATGCTTCATGGAAGAAATCCTTCTTGAGACAGGATGATCAAGCCGAGGTCTTTTTGCAAATTATTTTCTTTTTATTCACAAACGTCAGAGAAACAGCCAACACGTGTTTTGTCGGTACTAGGTCCGTACCACGACTTTCTCAAGGTTAAAAAGAATGAGGATCCGAAATCGTTTTATGAGGATATGGTATGGAAATGTCACTCGGTAGGTGGATCACTGTAGAGTATGGACTCAGTGGTGGGCGCAAAAAAAGTATATCGTCCCAAACCCGAATAGTAAAAATGAACCGGAGCACAGCTCTCCATTGTCATTGGAGGAAATACCTCTAAGAAGTGAAAGAATAGAGTAATAATGGGGCAACTTTCAAATGCTGCCGACGAAGGAAGCCTCTAAATAGTGTCCAACTGTAGTGATGACGTGATTTTTCCTAATTCTTCATTGTATGCCCGTCTGATGCCATAAAAGACGAGCATAGCGCTACAAATAGTAGTAGAAGTTGAGTCACTAGAAAATAGCCACAACCGCAATCCGGAGTCGTGGCAGTCAGCATGCCTCTCTATCGGGGTACCTAGAGAGCCATGGACCCATGGCCTCAACATCAACCGGCGTAGGAGCAATTGGTGTGGCCAACATGAAACATTGCATGAGTTGGTGGCATCCTCCACACTTGGAGCACTTGGAGCACTCATGCTTGAATTTGCAGGGGTGCCGAGTGCAGAAACCCTTGTTGAAGTTCCAGCATGCACCTGTGCTATCCCAGTGGGCTTGTGCGACTGTCCCGTAGCCCCAGCGTAAGTGCTCTGACCTCCTGACCCAGTTTGGGCGGGGCGCGACTGAAAAGGGCGATAGGTGACTGGAAGGCCACTGGCCTTTTGAGTAGATGCCGATATCTTAGTGGAAGACGTACACTGCATCCAGAGCTCCTGATCTACCTCCCTCCATGGCTTATCTGGATTAACGCTAATCCTGGCCCTAAACTCCTCATCATAACTGAGCCACGCGAAACCACCGAAATGCATCTGCGCTTTCCGGATGATGTTCATATACTTAAGTAATGCTATAGCCCGGTCCAAATGCTTCTCGCAGTATATACTCGCATAAATCAAAAATGCCGACGTCCAATTCTCCGTGTTAAAAGCCACCCTTGGCAGCCTAGTCAGTTCCCACTCCTCCTCCTTGGAACCCTCCTTGGCCTGGATCTCCCTATGTAATAACTTGAACACATTGACATACTCATGCTTCCATATCCACGACTTAGGGCCAGATGTAGGTAAATTCAATTTAGCGAGTCCTTAATACGGATTTTTACCAAATCGGTATTAAGGACTCGCTAAATTGAATGTAGGTAGGAATCACTAAAATATTAGCGATTCCTTAATATTCCTTAATAACGAATCGCTAATTGAGATTCGTTAATAAGAAATACCTAGCCATTCATTCCTATGGGGTAGGAAACCCATAGGAATGAATGGGAAGATATTCACTATTTGTGATTCGGTATTAAAGAATCACAAATAGCCCAAGCTATTTCAAGGGTGCCAAACACACAAGATGACGGACGGAATGTTGCACATTGGCAAAACATTCACCCCCAGTCACAGATCTGGGTTTAATCCATTGTTATTTTGCTCACTACGCCACCCCAGTTCAGACAGGGCCATGTGCAAATCAGTCTTGACCCTGTGACTCATGGGAACAGCCCAGCCCGAACTGCCAAGCCATGTCATCCCTGGACCGGAATCAAGCATCCTAGGACAAGTTTCTGGCTATCAGCCGTCATCAGCCATTTTAGCTTGACTCCAGTGACGTAGTGAGCACTTGACCCACGTCTGGGCATACCCTTCCCACATAAGGCGAACAGCAAAATACACAAGATGATAGACGCAATGTTGCATATTGGCAAAACATTCACCCCCAGTCACAGATCTGGGTTTAATCCATCGTTATTTTGCTCACCACGCCACCCCAGATCAGACATGGCCATTTGCAAATCAGTCTTGACCCTGTGCCTCATGGGAACATTCCAGCCCGAACTGCCAAGCCATGTCATCCCTGGACCGGAATCAAGCATCCTAGGACCGGTTTCTGGCTATCAGCCGTCATCAGCCATTATAGCTTGACTCTAGTGGCATAGTGAGCACGGGATCCACGTCTGGGCATACCCTTCCCACATAAGGTGAACAGCAAAACACACAAGATGGTGGTGGTGGCGGATGTGCTGGATGTGGTGGTGGTGGTGGATGTGGTGGTGGGGGATGTGGTGGTGGGGGTGTGGTGGATGTGGTGGTGGTGGATGTGGTGGTGGTGGGGGTGGATGTGTTGCTGGTGATTGTGGTGGATGTGGTGGTGGTGTATGTGGTGGATGTTGTGGTGGTGGATGTGGGGGTGGTGGAGGTGGATATGGTGGATGTGGTGATGGTGGTGGATGTGGTGGTGGTGGTGGATGTGGTGGTGGATTTGGTGGTGGATGTGGTGGATGTGCTGGATGTGGTGGATTTGGTGGTGGTGGATGTGGTGGTGGTGTATGTGGTAGTGGTGGATGTGGTGGTGGTGTATGTGGTGGTGGTGGATGTGGTGGTGATGGTGGAGCTGGATGTGGTGGATGTAGTGGTGGTGGTGGATGTGGTGGTGGTGGATGTGGTGGATGTGGTGGTGGTGGATGTGGTGGATGTGGTGTTTTATGTTGTGGTGGTGGATGTGGTGGTGGTGGTGTATGTGGTGGTGGTGGATGTGGTGGTGGAGGATGTGGTGGATGTGGTGGTGGTGGAGGTGGATATGGTGGATGTAGTGGTGGTAGTGGTGGTGGATGTGGTGGTGGATGTGGTGGTGGTGGATGTGGTGAGGTAATAGAAATTTTACGTGGCCAATGTGTCCCCTGCATGTACCCACGTTCACACATGCACTTTCCCTCTCATGCCTATAATAGTAATGTCTCTGCATTCCCGTCCAACATTAGTATGTCAGTTACCAAGCCTGCCACGTTAATTCTGCATTGAGGCCTATGTTGCCCATGTTGCCAATGTATTTGCATGGTGCACGTTTTAAAAGTCGAGATTAACCCGTTTTGTGGCTCAGCCGAGCCAGGATCCAAGCCTCAGACACTCTGAAAGCTGCAGTTTAGCTATGTATCCCTGACCTCTCGCTTACTTCCTGCTCAGCAGAGAGGAGCCCAGTCCAACCTGCCAAGACAGTATTTTGCTTACAGTTATCTGCTCTGCTCCACAGAAACACATTCCTGCTCAGTGAAGAAGGTAAACAGAACCCCGTCCACAGAGATAGAGCCCAGCCTTTCTGTCTCCGTTTAAGTGATTTGCAGAGCTCGCATCCATAGAAGGCCCATGGCCCCCATGCAATGCATGATGAAATGTATGCACACACTGGCTCTTAGTGATGAGCAACCTTTGCTTGAGCGACCTTTAATTCAGATAATACATCCTCCAAACTCAAGATATCAGATAATACCAGAAGTGCAGGTCGTTCTGACATTCAAGGCTTCTCTACTAGCACGAAAGTCAGCTGCCCCCAGTTACATGTCAATTCCACGTCATGGCCAAGTTGCGCACACAAGTAGGGTAAAAGTTCCAGCTGACCAGGCAGACCCCCTCCATGTATCCACCCACCTATGACACACCTATGACTCATCAAGTGAACACCCACGTGTACGCCTTTTGCACGCCCATGTGCTCTTATCTCTCTTTCACTTGCTCCGCCTGGAGCGCTCTGCCTTCTCTATGCAAGTTAATGTATGTTTAAAGTATAAATAATGTACTCTGTGAATAAAGTTTAGATGACGATTCTTCCTGAACCTTAGTGGTGATGTAACCCGATTCTCCCTTAACTCGAGTTACTGAATTAAAGCCCTTTTGAATCGGACACCACGGACTCTGCCTCTCATTATATGCATGATCCTTGTTAATGTATAGAAATTCCGACAGGGTAATTATTTTATTTACCACATAATATGGTGCCCGAACAGGGACTCGTCCCCTTCCCAACGCGCCGGAGATGTAGGTCCAGCCCCCTGCCCCCTTCTACAGCCGTGACGGACTTTAAGTGTACACAACAGCGGGACTTCCTGCCTACTCCCTCAGGCCCACGGAGGAGACGGAGACTGCGACCAGGCATCCACACGAGGCGGTGAGGATTGCGGACCATCCCAACCAGAGCCCAAGCCGTGAGAGATTAAGGTCCGAGGTATCCCGAGGCCCACCTGTTCCGAGGCGCATGCGCAGCAGCAGTAGCAGTATCAGCAGCAGCAGTATCGAGTTTCCGAGGCCTTCTGCTTCCCGGTGAGTACCGTTATTGGGAACGCATAGAGACGGATTCATTTATTTGAGTCCGGTAAAGACGTGTCTGGGTACTAAGCATGAGCGGATTTTGCGGATTGGCAATCCGCGAATTTTGCGGATTTGCGGATTCGCAATCCGCAAAATCCGCGAATTCCCGCGAATTTGCGGATTTTTTTTTTTTTGTGTTCGCCCGTGTTTCTGCCAGTTCGCGAGGGTTTTTACAATTTCGCAATTTGCGAACTTACCTGTCGGGTCGCAAGTTTTGCGAACTTGTTGTTTCTACGTGTCCAGCCTGTTTGGGACACTCTTCTTCATCACTGCCACTCTCTGTCACCACTGCCACTCTCTGACTACTCATGCCACCCTCTGGCCCACCCATGCCACCCTCTGTTTCATCACTACACCCTCTGGTTGTCCAGTGTACATTATTTTCGGCAAAGCAAAGCACACCTTCCCTGCCTCAAGTGACCTGAATTAATTTGGGGCTGATTAATGTGTCACAGAATATTTTTTTAGCTGGCACCTGCTTCCTTAGTGCGCCCTGATTAGTGATCTTTTGCACTTGCTAAGTGCTTTCATTGTTGCAAAATTAGTTACAACACCTGCCCTGCCCCAACTGACAATAATGAATTAGGGGCTGATTAATGGATTTTAACTTCCAGCCTGGCTCCTGCTTGTCTCCCTTAGCTGTAATTCAGGACCTTTGTGGCATATGTGTAACTATTCTGAGGTTCAGAGCAGGGTCACATAATAGTTTCAACTGGCAACTGAACTCTGGAGGGGCCCCTCAGGAAGCACTACAGGAAATGGCTACTAATGATGTGCCTGAACTTTTGAACCTGGTAAGTAGTTACTTTCAGTTTTGCCAAGATCGTATTTCTGCAATTTTGCACTTATTCGCGGGGCGCGAACTCACGCGAACAGTGCGAGCAGTGCGAGCAAAATCCGCTGCTCGCGGATTTGCGGATTTTGCGGGAAATTCGCAAATCTCGCGGATTGCGGATTTCCCGAAAATCCGCAAAATCCGCGAGCGGAACGGATTTTCCGCCCACGCCTACTGGGTACACAGGCACGGTAGAGACGTGTCCATTTCGGTGGACGCGGTAAAGACGTGTCTCTTTATGAGACCGGTATGGTTGTACTGTATTTCAGTACATAAAGTTAACGGTTTTCAAGCTCACGTTTTCCCCATGTACCAGTCAAATGTATCTGTTTTTTTAATGTGTTAGTGTTGTAGTGCGAATGGTTGTTTTCAGTCTATTTTTGTGTATATTGTGTTTTCGTTGAGTTAGTTCCAACATGCCACTGTTTTCGAAATTACGTCAGATAGGGACCAGGAAAGGGATACTCGAAGAGTCAGTTCCCGTCCCGCCTAGAGACACACCTGGTCATTTTATGTATCAGAAACACGGGCTAGATGCCATACTGATGGCCTGCCTCAGGAACATGGGATGCTGAATGCATTATGAAAGTAGAGGAAGCGCTATGGAAGAGAAAAGTTAGACCGTCCCAGAAAGATGCCATTGAGTTATGGCGTAAAGAAGCGCATAGGCGAGCAGAGAATGAATTCCACAAAGCAGAGAGAAGTAAAGAAGCAGCGGAAAAAGCCAGAGAAAAAGAACTACAGGAGGAGGGGGAACGGGTCAAGGCAGAACTAGCCGATAGAGAAAGAAATGCCCTCGTTGCCGGTATTTATCCCGTCCTTACAGAAGAACTAGCTAAAGCGACTCCTTCAGAAGTACCCAGTAAGTTACCACCACCAGTACTCTTTAGAGTACGACAGCAGCTGAAGCTTTTATTTCCTCCTATCTAGAAGAGCCCGCTCCGGACTATGTAAACGCAGAATTCCCTCCCTTCCCTCCGCCCCCATCACAGGATCAGCTTCTACAAATGCGGTTTCCGCAGGCCGTGAAAGACGACGTAGGACCAGGGGCAGTGGGAGGGGGGCCACCGCCAACGCAGCGAACACCGCTAACGCCACGAGCACAGCTAGGGTTAGGGCTACAACGAACGCCACAAATGACAGCATCACCCTTTAAGCATAATGTAACTATTTCACATTGTATATACGATCCAGTACAAGGTGAGGGTGCAATGCTCGTGTACTCACTAAGATTAAGACACGCTGTCGACTATTTGATCACATTACCAGGCATGAAGGAAAATTTAGACAAAATATACCATTTCATTACAACGGGGGAGGGACCCACCAGTATAGAAGAGGCCATGAAACAAAGAAAGGTGGAGGTTCAATGCATGATTTTACGTTTTTTGATTAACTGTCTGATCAGGGAACAGGACCAACCAGATAATGAAGTAAAGAAAGGTCTGAAGGATTGGAGTGACAACATAGCTGCCGGTAAACATGACAAACAGGGACAGACAGAATGCATGTACAGGAAAATACGAAAAGAGATCTTAGAAATACACAGGAAAGAGTCTGACGGGAAAGTTGATTCAGCATCGGAAGATGTTGAGCCCGGAACTGAGGAAATGGGTAAAATAAATTACGTAGGCAAAGCACGGCAGTTTGACAGGCCCAAGTGTCTCGATTATCGCAAACAGGGACATTCTATAAAAGAAAGATATTCCCTCGAGAATCTATTCCAAGCTACTGAAAACGCACTGAAAAGACGAGTAGAGTGCGAGATACCCAACACCCCACACGAACAGGAATTAGTCCGGTCAGCCGTCCAATGGGCGTCTAATTCTAATATATATAACAGTGATGTACTGGCACAGACCTTTTTTAGCCTTCCACCGAACGAACAGCGTTTGGCTGGTATTTACATGGTTCAACATTTGATCACGTTGTATGAGAGCCAATATTCTGATCCCGGTCCCTTGCATAAATTACGGGACGATATACTTCTAGAAAGGTGGACAGACCTAGGTACTGAATTAATTAATGTCATTCTGGACCAACGACATAAGTACTTGTCTTCTCTGACCACGTGCATGATTCCTGCCCCACACCACGACAGAAAGAACCTACACATAGACAGACAGAACCCCCTAAGAGAGGTACATCCCGTTAAAAATGCAGCGGGTAACCTTCAGCGAGTATACGTTTACACACCCTTGACGAAACTAGAAATACTGGAAATGAAAAAGATGTTGCCCTGCCATGACAAAGACCCGGGGGGGTTTCACCGTGAATTAAAAGGCATTCTCCGCATAGGGGATTACACGTATGCTGACATTATTAAATTATTGAAAGTACTGTTACCTGCTGGTATTTACGAAAAGCTTAAAGAAAAAGACTGGGAGGTGGGAGAGAAAAAGTTAAGTTGGACAGAATTGGAAGAAGAGGATAAAGCCAGGCAACCTGGTGTTGGTCTTGGGGACAAAGCCAAAGCATTACCTGAACTCCTGATACAGGTTTTGCCGAGACTATTGATTACTAAAAAGGAAGATTGGGATGCTATTTCAGCCTGTAAACAGAAACAAGACGAGGACACAAGTGATTTTTATTCTAGGTTTGAGAAATGTTTTTCCATTAATAGTGGCCTTAAGCCAAGTAGTGAATCATATCCACATCTTTTTGTGAGCAAATTAGTGGAGAATTCCTTAACTCAGATCAAGAATAGAGTACTGAAGGTTGAGAGTACCTGGCAAGCAAATAGCCCTTCCCAAATGTTGCAAATGTTACAATATCACCAGAACAGAATTAGAGAGGAACAGGATCATGAAAAGAGACGCATGAAAGATACGAAAATGAAAGTACTAGTTGCACAATCGGTACCAGCTAATGCGAATAAAAAGGGCACGACACCTGTTAAAGGGAACTCTAATTATTGCAAGCAACCAGGTCATTATGTAAATGAATGTGCTGTCCTGAAACACAATATAGCTACAGGCAAGACAAAAGAACGACCGCATCCTCCTAGACAGAACAGCACCCCACAGAACACGCAACAGACAGTAGCGAATTTCCCACCCCCACCACCAGTTGCCACACAACAGGCCACCCAGCAAATGTACCAGTACACACAGTCGGACTATCCAGAATTCCAACAGTATTCATGAAACAGCCTAGAGAGGGAAGTTGGCTTGCCCCTTATTGAGGTTCCTGTAGATCAAGATGGTCCCTATGTACATAGTCGTGTATTGGGAAAAGACAGAAAATTTCTGATTGACACGGGGGCAAGCAGAACTACCATCAGCCATGACGAGGTTCCAGGGGCACCCCTCTCAGGCTCACAGAATGTTTCCCTGGGATTTTCAGGAAAGCCTATTGTTAACGAAGTGTCAAAGCCAGTTTCCCTAGGAGTCGGTCCATTGTCCCGTACCACAGACTTGTTACTCACTAAGTCATGTCCAGAAAATTTGCTTGGCATAAAGACATTGAAAGAAGTAGGAGCAGTTATTAGTTGTTCTCCGGAAGGAGTAAGATTGTTTTTATGCGATTTTAAAGGACATTATGTGTTGAAAGAATTTGATCACAGACTCCAGAATGTACCACAGCATTTATGGGCACAAGGTCCGACTGACGTAGGTTACATGCACATTACGCCTCACCGTGTTACTCTCAAACCAGGAGTAGTACTGCCACGAATCCGACAATACAAGTTACCACCTGATGCCGTAGTAGCCTTACTGAAAATTGTTGACGAGCTCATTGTACAAGGAGTGGTAGTAGAGACTGACTCGAATGTATGTAATTCACCTGTCATCCCTATTCTTAAACGAACAGACCCTAATGCACCACCAGTCTACAGACTAGTGGTTGATCTTCAAGAACTGAACAAATGTATAGTCCCTCAATACCCAGTGGTCCCAGACATTTCTTCATTACTGACTGCAATTGATTCTGAGGCAATATTCTTTACTGTCATTGACCTAAAGAACGCCTTCTTCAGTGTACCAATTTATCCAGAGAGCCAATATCTCTTCGGATTCTGTTTAAATGGACGCAGCTTTAAATTTACGAGAGCTCCTCAAGGATTCACAGAAAGTCCTAGTATTTACAGCCAAGCATTGAAAAGACAACTGAACAGTATTCACATGCCTGCCAACACTGCACTGCTCCAATATGTAGACATTATACTGATCACAGCACGAACAGAACTGGACTGCGAACATGCATCACTGACAGTTTTACACTTCCTGGCTGACAAGGGACACAAAGTGTCCCCTTCGAAGTTGCAATTCTGTGCACAGCAAGTGGTGTACCTTGGACACTTGCTGTCCAAGAGGGTTAGACAGCTGACACAAGACCGTATTCAGTTAATTGCCAACCTTTCACAGCCCAAGACACAAAAGGAAGTACGGGCCTTCATTGGCCTCACTTCTTACTGCAGACAATGGATTCCCCAGTATGCATATCTAGCCAAACCACTCATACAGTTGACAACACAGGAGGCAGCGTCTTCGACTGTCCTCCCTTGGACACAAGAACATACCCTTGCATTTGATGAATTGAAAAAAGCCTTGTGTCAAGCACCAGTTTTAGCGACTCCTTGTTACAGCAAGCCTTTTACGCTTTTTGTCACTGAACGAGATGGAACAGCATTATCTGTCCTCACACAAGACCAAGCAGGAAAACACAAGCCGTGTGCTTATTTTTCTAGTACATTGGATCCCGTGGCCAGGCTCTGCCTGCGTGCCTAAAATCAGTTGCAGCAACAGCCCTGGCAATAAGACAGAGTGATTCTATAGTGTTAGGACACCCCCTGACAGTACAGGTTCCACATTCCGTGGAAGTTCTCTTGAACAGGACACAGACACAACACCTGACTGTAACAAGACTGACAGGATATGAACTGACATTATTTCAGCCACACATAGAGATCAGACGATGCAATATTCTCTCCCTGCTACACTCTTGCCCTCAAGCACAGTAGACACTGCACCACATGACTGTGTGGAAGTAATTAATACAGTGACGAAACCAAGACAAGACTTGACAGACATTGCACTGCCAAACCCTGACCTGACACTTTATGTGGATGGTTCATGCATGAGAACAAGCACAGGAGAGTTAGTGGCCGCATATGCCGTGACCACTGATACTGAAGTCATAGAGACACAAAGAATAGACACACTGTCAGCGCAAGCAGCAGAGCTCATCGCTCTGACACAAGCCTGCATACGAGCCAGGAACTTGAAAGTAAACATATATACAGATTCACAGTATGCCTTCGGGGTTGTTCATGACTTCGGAGTATTATGGAAGGAGAGAGGTTTTCTGACCTCTCATGGGACTAAGATTCAGCATGGTCCCCTTATTCAGGCTCTGTTAGAAGCAATACATTTGCCTACAGCCATAGCCGTCCTGAAATGCAAAGCACATACGAAAGTTACAGACACCATTTCCCAGGGTAATGACCTGGCAGACCGAACAGCTAAACTTACAGCCCAGACACCAACAGACACGACAAAGAAAAAAGTACCATCACTGACAAACTGCATGACAGTCAGGGATCCTTCACAAGATGTACTCGACATACAGACACATGCCACTCCCGACGAAATAAAGAAATGGACAGAACAAGGAGGGGTCCAGACTGACCAGGGTTGGATGACTAAAGGCAAAGCTACATTGTTTCTCCCAGACTCTATGGTACAAGTCATCATAAACACAGCACATAGTCCAGCACACTTAGGAGAAAAGGCAATGCTAGACAGCTTACAGAGTATCTGGTTTAACAAGCACCTGCGTGCAGCAGCGAAACAGAAAGTACGTACCTGTATGATCTGTTGACAGTTCAATCCAGGCAAAGGCATTCCGGTGGAACAAGGTGGATTTCATCCCCCTGACCATCATTTTGAAGTCCTCCAGATGGATTATATCCAGATGGACAGATGTAGAGGATACAAATATGTCCTCGTAGTTGTATGTGCACTATCTAGATGGACAGAAGCGTACCCAGTCCCAGATTATACTGCTGTGACCACTGCCAGGCAATTGGTACGAGAGTTCTTTCCACGGTACGGATTGCCCCGTGTCGTGTACTCAGATACCGGTCAGCCATTCTCCTCTGAATTAATGAAACAAGTATCTCTTTTGTTAGGTTACCAGTGGAAGTTTCATTGTGTACAACACCCAGAGGCAGCCGGACTTGTCGAGCTTCATAACCAGACACTTAAGACGAAATTAGCGAAAGTCTGTGCAGAAAAAGGCGTGGATTGGATGGTAGCCTTGCCGGTTGCCCTCTTTTACATGCGTATGGTAGCTCATTCCAGAACAGGCCTGTCCCCTTACGAAGTGGTTTTTGGTAGACCACCGAATATGTGGGGTACGCCTATGCCAAAGAAAATTACTGATGTTGACAGTAATATGCTGACAGATTACCTGGCTTTCTTGATGTCTGCACTACTCTCTTGTCGTTCACAGGTTGCAGCCGCCTTCCCCGACAACACCCAAGTTAAAGAACATACCATCGTTCCAGGGGATGTGGTATTGGTCCGGAATTTTGATCGTTCAAGCCCTCTCGAGCCCCGCTGGAGAACACCGAAGTTAGTACTGCTTACCACGAGGACTGCCGTCAAGGTCGAGGGACGAAAAGGCTGGATCCACGCCCAGCATATAAAAAAAATTCCATGGAAATTCCGGAACTTTGATTGAACCTAAGGACTGCCCCGAACGTAATGACTCAAAGCCCCCTTTGCTAGAAAAGACTCCGCAACAAGAGTATAGGTCTAAATTACGGTCTAGTAAGTCAGACAGCGTTTAATTGTTTAAGTCCACCCTGTGGTGAATCGGTTAGACAGGTTCCTGACATGTATAAGATCGTAGACCAGAATAGCAGAAAGAGAGATAAGAAAGAGAAATACTGCAAGGTTTTACGCAGTAGATGTATAGTAACTCTGATTATTATGTTTCTTCTAAGTATATACGATTATATGTATCAGCTTGACGCTACATGTTTTCTTTCCTCCTATTGCTTCACATATACACTCTTCCTTCAACGAAACTGTAGAGCACACATTCAGTGATCTGCCACCCCATGAACTGTCATATCGACTAGCACTGCGCAACAATACTTTTATTCGAATGTTGCACCATTCTCATCAGACCAGCAATGTAACGAATTGCTGGGTATGTGGCCGACTCCCACCTTATCAGAAAACGAAGGGAGTTCTGCCCCTCTTTCCTTTCCCATTCACGCACAATGGTTTGTGCGTAGCATGGTTTGCTTTAATGTCATCACAAGATAGAAAGTTCACAGATTCCCAGAGCGATTGGATTTGGGGAGATTTGAATAAAGTAATGAATGGGGCATGTTTTCCAGACGAAGATGTTCTTCCCCAAAAGAAAGTAACCGATCTAGAAAATGAAGTGTATGAACAAGGAAATGCTTCCCTTAACTTTATGATTCTGAATGTCCAGTCCGAGAAAAATGTAGGTCCCCCGTTCATATCAGTCCTACCAGTAAAAGGTGAATTGTGCGTTAGAAAGAAAGGATCAGTACATTTGGGACACAGTGATTGTAATACTGTAGTCGAGTTCACTGATAAAGGAAAGTCTACTTTCAAAGCTTCCCGCCATTCCTATTTCATTTGCGGTCAAACAGCCTATGTACGTCTGCCCTTAGACTGGGGTGGGACATGTTAAATAGCGTTCCTGCTGCCACCCGTCTTTCTAGCCCCATCCCATTATCACCGAGATTCACGATTAGAGCATGTTAGACACAAGAGGGAGACCGATTCCCCAGTGGTTGATCAGACTGAGACAGCTTGGGAGCAATATAAAATATACAGATTTCAATAGAGGATTCTTTTTCTTCATAGGTCCCATCCAGAACAGTAAACTAATACGTAGGTTAACAAGAACTCTAGAAGCAGTAGTGAATGAGACTGCAGCCGCTCTGGCGAACTTGACAGAGGAGCAGTCTGCTATGAGACTTGTTGTTCTTCAGAACCGCCTTGTTCTTGATGTCATCCTGGCAGATAGGGGCGGGGCCTGTAGAGTGATCGGCTCCAGTTGTTGCGTGTTTATTCCTAATAACACACCATCCGTGTATGCAGCAATAACACGGCTTCACAAGATAGCTCATGAGATACATCAAAACCCAGGCACATGGACTTGGTCCGGTTGGCTCTGGAGTGTAATATCAGCATGGGGATGGAAAGTGTTGTCATTCCTAGGAATGATACTGCTTATGATATTCAGTTGCTGTCTCTGTCTGCAATGTGGCCCGGAGATTTGCGGCTTGTGTGCCGCTGCCTGTATTCCCCATCCACGTATACAAAAGAAAAAAGACGAACAAATGATGCTGTATGATCAGATATATGGTATCATGAATATAGATGTGTCCTGAAGGGCACAGTAGGGGACAAGGAGGGAATGAGGTAATAGAAATTTTACGTGGCCAATGTGTCCCCTGCATGTACCCACGTTCACCCATGCACTTTCCCTCTCATGCCTGTAATAGTAATGGCTCTGCATTCCCGTCCAACATTAGTATGTCAGTTACCAAGCCTGCCACGTTAATTCTGCATTGAGGCCTATGTTGCTCATGTTGCCAATGTATTTGCATGGTGCACGTTTTAAAAGTCGAGATGAACCCGTTTTGTGGCTCAGCCGAGCCAGGATCCAAGCCTCTCAGACACTCTGAAAGCTGCAGTTTAGCTATGTATCCCTGACCTCTCGCTTACTTCCTGCTCAGCAGAGAGGAGCCCAGTCCAACCTGCCAAGACAGTATTTTGCTTACAGTTATCTGCTCTGCTCCACAGAAACACATTCCTGCTCAGTGAAGAAGGTAAACAGAACCCCGTCCACAGAGATAGAGCCCAGCCTTTCTGTCTCCGTTTAAGTGATTTGCAGAGCTCGCATCCATAGAAGGCCCAAGGCCCCCATTGCAATGCATGAAGAAATGTATGCACACACTGGCTCTTAGTGATGAGCAACCTTTGCTCGAGCGACCTTTAATTCAGATAATACATCCTCCAAACTCAAGATATCAGACAATACCAGGAGTGCAGGTCGTTCTGACATTCAAGGCTTCTCTACTAGCATGAAAGTCAGCTTCCCCCAGTAACACGTCAATTCCACGTCATGGCCAAGTTGCGCACACAAGTAGGGTAAAAGTTCCAGCTGACCACGCAGACCCCCTCCATGTATCCACCCACCTATGACACACCTATGACTCATCAAGTGAACACCCACGTGTACACCTTTTGCATGCCCATGTGCTCTTATCTCTCTTTCACTTGCTCCGCCTGGAGCGCTCCGCCTTCTCTATGCAAGTTAATGTATGTTTAAAGTATAAATAATGTACTCTGTGAATAAAGTTTAGATGACGATCCTTCCTGAACCTTAGTGGTGATGGACCCGATTCTCCCTTAACTCGAGTTACTGAATTAAAGCCCTTTTGAATCGGACACCACGGACTCTGCCTCTCATTATATGCATGATCCTTGTTAATGTATAGAAATTCCGACAGGGCAATTATTTTTTCTACCTCAGTGGTGGTGGATGTGGTGTTGGATGCGGTGGTGGTGGATGTGGCGGTGGATTTTGTGGTGGTGGTGGATGTGGTAGTGATGGTGGATGTGGTGGTGCATGTGGTGATGGTGGATGTGGTGGTGATAGATGTGGTGGATGTGGTGGTGGTAGTTGTGGTGGATGTGGATGTGGATTTTGTGGATGTGGTGGATGTGGTGGTGGTAGATGTGGTGTTTGTGGTGGTAGTAGATGTGATGGATGTGGATGTGGTGGATGTGGTGGTGGATGTGGTGGATGTGGTGGTGGCGGATGTGGTGGTGGTGGATGAGGTGGTGGTGGGTGTGGTGGTGGATGTGGTGGTGGATGTGGAGGTGGATGAGGTGGCGGATGTGGTGATGGATGTGGTGGATGTGGTGGATGTGGTGGTGGACGTGGATGTGGTGGTGGATTTGGTGGATATGGTGGTGGTGGTGGATGAGTTGGTGGTGGATGTAGTGGTGGATGTGGTGGTGGATGAGGTGGTGGATGAGGTGGTGGATGTGGTGATGGATGTGGTGGATGTGGTGGTGGATGTGGATGTGGTGGTGGTGGATGTGGTGGTGGTGGATGTGGTGGATATGGTGGCGTTAGTGGATGAGTTGGTGGTGGATGTGATGGTGGATGTGAAGGTGGATGTGGTGGTGGGTGTGGTGGTGGATGTGGTGGTGGATGTGGTGGATGTGGTGGTGGTGTATGTGGTGGTGGTGGATAACGTGGTGGTGGATGTGGTGGTGGTGGAGGTGGATATGGTGGATGTGGTGGGGGATGTGGTGGTGGTGGTGGTGGTGTCATATAGCTACTTCGTTTCTATATACTGTGTTAAGTTAGCATGAGCTTGTTAAATGTTTAAACACCATTTTTCCTTTTGCTTCATTTGCACACAACACATAATTGTTATTTTAGCTTTCAACCCAGAAGAGCGTTGTGATTTACTTGAGAAATAATATGTTATTGCTCTGATATCAGCTTTGCTTGGTACACTGTCTGCACAGTGAGTGCTGAAGGCTCCAAAGATAACTCGACACAGTGTTGTTGTGAGGTCTGAACTTCGCACCTCCCTAGACATAACACACATGCTGCTGCCAAAATCTGGCTCTAAGCGGTTTTATATTGCTTTGCTGAAAACACACGTAACACACTTGATGGTGCTTCGCATGCAGAGAGCTGGTGGAAGATTATGTGATCCTCTGCCACTGAGATTTTGAGGTATGGGCCCGCCCTGCTAAAACCCAAATGAGACCTTCATAGATATAAATATACTTTGCTAAATAGGGAGGGTGAGAATTAGGTGTTGTTAATTCCTATTCATTTCAGCATCTTAGTATGCTGTCACCATTCGCCTTTTATGGACTAGTAACTATGCTGATAACTTTGTTGCTTATAATATGTTTGCTTGTATTATATAAGATACTGCGTTTGAGAACCCTGCATTAGTAAATAAATATTCCAAATATGCACGTGTCCTCATTTACTCCACGTTCTGGTTTGTAATGATTATATAGCGAAAGAGTGTTCATGTGTTCCACGATACCTGATGTAATCTAAGTTCATGCTCTGGTTTGTCAAAACATTGGGAGTTTGTTATGACCAATGAGACACTGTAGCTAGCTCGGTAAGGGGATTTTGGGTACTGAGGTGCGTTTTGGGCCATCCTAATTCACTGAGGTTCCAGGTCTCTATGCACAGTTCTGTAGGAGAACGGAATTCCCGCTACATGGAGCCCATACGTTGTTGGCCTTATTTCATGACACTCGAAAAGTATATCATTCAATCCATAACCCCTTCACTGTCGTTTCCAGAAAACAGTTGTGTCGGAACAACCCCGTCAGTTAGCGAGATTATTGTGGCGGATTATAAAACCGTGGGTCGCAATAGTAAGAGTCTTAAGCCTTTTTCTGTTAAGGAGAAAAAGCAACCCCAGGGACAAGCTTCGGAAATGGAAGTTCAGCCCAAGTCAAAGAAACAGAATTGGCCTAAAAAACAGATACAGGGAAAGCAACAGCAACAACAACAAACACAGGTGTCTTGTCCGGCGTCACCGTTAACTGCGCAATCTGAACGTAGTTATGACTTGCGCGATCGCGCGATGATTAAATCTCCTGATCAATTTCAGGCTTCTGAACAACGCTCTCCTCGTTCCTTTCAGGACTCATCGGCCCCGACTACCGGTGGTGGAGAGGGCGGCAGGGGTCGGGTGGCCAACAAGGACAAGACCAGCCCCGCCCAAAAAACGGTGCAGAAAGGCAGGAAGGCTCGACACCGAAAAGACCGTAGTTTGCAAAGAAGAAAGTTGCTGCCTTAACAGCGCATCGATATGCCACAGATAGTGAGAACGCGGCTTCGGAATCTGATGTGGGCTCTGACCTTGCCGGACAGCGCGGCGGAGATAGTGAGAGAGGCCCTGCTTCCACTACTGAAGGTGACAGAGACTGATACTTATGTTGTGATCGAAACAGCTGATACAAGAGTTGCTCTCCCTGATAGACTTTTTGAAATTGTCCTGTTGATCGAAAGGTGACATACAGCGAACCATTAAAGGGGTATTTTGGGAAAATCTTTCATCTATGTATGATATTTTGCTTTCGGAGGCTGACTGGCCCCCACCTTTTGTTCTCGCAGCTCCGCGAAGGAAGGAGGTAATCCTCCCCAGTTTCGCGAACACAGTCTCAAAAGAGGATGCGCTGCATTTTGCAGAGGAGTGGGCTCTGGCTCTGGCTCTGGTGCCGGCTGTGTACAGCAATCAATGTGGTTGGGATAAATTGTCCCCGTGCCACGAGATTCCTTTACGGTCTCAGCCGCAACCTCAACCTCAATATCCCATACGGCGTGAGGCAAAGGCTTCCGTCGCGGCAATCCTTGAACAATTGGAATATCAAGGTGTAATTGAAACATGTGTGTCACCGATGAATAACCCTCTTTTTACTGTGAACAAGCCAGACTGTTCGTATCGTTTGGTATTGGATTACCGGCATTTAAACTTGCATTGCCGTAACTGTGCAGTACAGAATACTCACGGCTCTGCCCTAGTGAATAGTCTTGTGCGTAAGCGGTTTAAAACCACGCTTGACATTTACAATGGTTTTTATGCCCATAAATTGGATGGTCTAAGTTCCCAATGGACCTCCTTTACTTGCGGCGGTGACCAAAACAATTTAGGCGTTTGCCTATGGGCTATAAGAATAGTCCTGGGATTTTTACTGCCCACATTGTCTCTCTTTTGGAGAGAATCGACCCGGATGCTTGTTCGTATGTGGATGACATATATCTCACAGACGAGGAACTTTGGGAGCATCTGTGTCGAGTCAACGGAATTATTTGTACCTTTGTAAACTTGGGTTACAAATTTAACTTTGCAAAATCGCACATTGCAGAGTACACAGTGTTGTTTCTGGGCTACGAGCTCAACAATGAAGGAAAAGGTTTGGCTCCTCACTTCCTGGAGAAATGCGCACAGTTACGCGCTCCGACTACACTGAAAAAACTTCAATCTTTACTGGGCTTTTTGAATTTCGGAAGGACATACTTTCCGGAATATGCCCAGCGTATCAAGCCTTTGTATGCTTTGATACAACCATCTTTTTCCAAATCATGCTGGCTGCCTGAGCATTCAGCTATTCTGCAGTCTTTGCAAGCTGATCTGCTCGCTTCTAAATTCTTACTGACTCGTGATAACCAGACCAACCTGGTGATAAGAATTATCCCTGGGGCGGTGGGTTTCACGTACCTGACTTTTAATGAAGGAGACACAGTACCTATTGCTTACAAGTCACACTTGTACACTTCGGCTGAATTGCGCTTTTCCACTGTGGAGAAAGTTTTGACGGCTGTGCAGATGACAATTCTTAAGGAACGTGCCCTGTCACAGGGAAAGCGCATGTTGGTTGTTACCCCATGTCCTGCCTCGGAGGCAGTCATGAAAGCCAGTGTACCAAATTCCAAAGCTTTGCACCCTCAGTGGATTCAATGGGCTTCATCCTTGACATCCCAGGATGTCACATTTATTTTTGACGCCTCATTACGGTCGCAGGAGTACTTACAGTATGAATTTGTTCATCCGGCTCCTTTAGCAATGCAACCTTTGGAGGATTTCCATTGCATCATTTGCACTGATGGTTCGGCGCAGGTTGGGCATGGCTCTAAACATGCCTACGTTTCCGCATGCGCCATTGGGCCGGTGCCATGGTGAACGATGAGTTCAAGTCCGGTGTCGTGCACACGCAGACACTAGGGGACTGCACCGCACAATTAGCAGAACTTCGAGCTCTGATGCTTGCATTGGAGTACGCTGATCCTAGTGTGACAACACTTATCGTAAGTGATTCTTACTACTGTGTCCAGTCTTACAATGAGAACTTGTTCTTTTGGATTCAGAATGACTTTCGTGATTCCAAGGGTAGCACGATAAAACATAAGATGATCTGGGTCCGAGTGGCTGAGCTTAAAGAGCAGTTGTCACTTGTGTTTGTGATTCATACTCTCGGCCATCAGCGTGTTTGAGTTCACACTGTCGGTAACTCGCTTGCTGATGAAGCGGCGAAATCTGCAGTATCAAAATATTTAGTTGCATCGGTTACACGGTCCAAAAGTAAAATAGATGATGGCATCTTGGCGGCTGTAGCTGCCACTGAGAAGGGAGGTAAATATCCTACGGGGTTCCCTTCGAAGTACACATGCCACTTAAGTCCCGATAAGGTTCCTTATGTGAAAATACCTGAAGTTGGGGAACGTTTGATTCCCAACTTGGATCGCAGGGCTACGTTGATTACAGCGGCGCATGAAGGTGTGGCGTCTGCGCATGCGGGCGTCTCGGCCACTGTAATTCAGCTACAACAACGTTACTGGTGGCGGGAACTGTAAAAACAGACGCGCGATTATGTCCTTCAATGTGACATTTGCCAGCAGATTAAGCCTTCGACTGCTGCGCGTCCGCCTCAGACACAGTTGTACATGTCTAATAAACCACTGGGTTGCGTTTATTTAGATCACTGCGGTCCTTTTTCTTCTGATACTGCTTATAAGTACATTTTAGTAGCAGTTGATTCATGCACACGCTTTGTGTGGGTCTGGCCCCATTGCAGCGCTGATTCACGGACTGCCATAAGAGATTTGCGTGTCTTTGTAGGGATTTTTGCCTGTGGTACCTTTCATTCGGATCAGGGTCCGGCTTTTGCCTCTAAGTCGTATAAGGATGCTATGATTTCGTTGGGGGTCCAAGTCAAGTTTTCACCTCCATACAGACCTGAGGGTAATAGTGTAGTGGAACGAATGAACCGTGACTTAAAGCAATCTTTGACAGCACGAGTTATAGGCGCTGGCAGGAACTGGTTGGCCCATCTCAATGGCGTTTAGCGTGCTCTTAATAATCTCCCTAGAAGGTCTCTGGGTGGGTGGACCCCGCACGAAATGCTCTTTGGTAGCAAGATGCATGTCCCTGACCTCAACGGTCTAGACTGCGTGGCCCAAGCCACGGCCTTTGACATAGATGAACATTGCAATGTTTTACAGGATCTACAAAAGACCAGAGACAGTCTTGCAAAGGAACATTTTCCCTCCACATCGGATGATGCGTTGCAGATCCCGGTAGTTGGCTGGCTACCCAAAGATGGAGAACTGGTTCGAGAGAAGATCTATAACAAGAAAGAATTTGGTCCTCCCTATTGAGCACCGGTTCCCGTTCTTGGAGTGAAGGGCACAAGAACAGTCATTTTACCACCACTTACAGGTCGTAAGGAACACAGGTTTATCTCTATTGACAATGTCAAGATACACAGGGTGGCCGATTCTTCATAGTATGACACCGGCGGTCTCCTGTCCTTCGATTGTGAGAAATTCTGTTTTGGCCACTACTTCTAATGCTGAGCCAGAAGTGGCCCTCGAGATGCCTGCTGTTTCCAATCCTTTATTGAGTACTTTTCCCGTTAATAACATTGATGACCTAGATTACACCTATCCAGCTGATTTATCGATGCCTGATTTACAAACACGTTTGGCCACAGAATCCAGATTCTCCTTTGACTCTGTTTCAGTGAATTTGAAAAATCCCTCACATTGTGCAATTTATGCCTCTTTATTTGATAAACATTTTTTGATTCCCCCTTGGACATATATTTGGCTAGTACTTTTTTCATTTTACCTTTTTATGTCAATTGGTTTTGTGTTTTATTTTTTCCGTCTCATCGATGGACACTATGTCGAGGAGAGAACATGCATTCGGCATCTTAATGGAACTTTGGCCCCCCTTTCCTCTTCACATTCAGCACACAGACTGAAGAGAGACTTGAATTTTGTAAACATCACTGCTTGGCCTGTTCTTGATGGGATTGTGTGGGATGCAGTTACATTTCAAATCCATGGCCCTATTGAAGTGGTTAATGTCCCTAATGTACTCAGAGTGAACATGGGGGATGTGGTGAAACAAAACATACGTTCTGATGATTGGGATGTTCAGGCCGTAGAATCATTATTCTCTGATTTGAACTATTATGCTGCCTTTGATGCTGAAGATTTATATTTAGAATCTGCTAATTATGGTGAATTATTTTGCTTTCAACATTTTGGTAACCATTTTCTGCATAAAACGAGTTCCAGAAGGGGTACTGTAAATTACACACAGTGGGGAACATTGCCCAGCACCATTACAAGGCAGCTCCAGTACATTTTTGAAAAAGTATACTTATTTTACCGACTTTAATCAATCAAGTCCTGAGTCCCTTTATTTTAAGATGACACAAAAGTCCATATCCAGTTTGTATGCAAAGGGTTGGCTGATGTGGCACAGAAGCTCTGATTCTTGCCAACGTCGCTTTCTGGGTTTAACTGAAGGTTTTACACAAGTCAGGCCTGATCCCCGTTTTGCTACTGATCATTCTGTCACCACTTACTCAGTGGGCAACTTATTACAGAATTGGCTACAACATTCTACATTAGCTGCAGTTAAATTACTTCTATCCAAGTTGACTGATAAGGTGGATTTAAATGATTTCATAAAGGGCCCAGCTAGTGGTAGATCTAAACAGTGGATTTATGCAGTTTATAATGAAATCTGGAAACTTTCACAAATTGAGGCTGCTAAGCGCCTTAGAGCTATTGATCAAGCTAATTTGGAAAAGGTGCTTGCAGTTGTCGATAACAGTATTAACATGCTTTCTTCCCGCATTTACACGTTGAATAATATTGTATCCTCTGTTGTTGATATTTTACATGATGAAGTGTCTGTGTTATACCATGGTCAAAATCAATTGCATTCTATAATGCAATTTGCGTGGACCCTGCAGACGCTTAAGGCTGGTAGAGTGCCTTGGAATTACATAAACGTGTCCTCCCTCTTTGCCCCATTTAATTTGACTGACAAACAGCGCATGCTTTCAATGCGTGATACATCCTTTTCCATGTTACACATTGAGAGGTTGGAATCTTTACCGTTCTCTCTAGCTGAGGCCACTGCTGCAACGTGGCTTATCCACGGATTAATCACATTACCATTTGCCTTGTACAAGTTTACTAATTGTATGCGATATATTGCGATAGGGAGATATGAACCATTAGGTAGCTCATTCCTCTATGAGGCATAGTCGCTTCCATTCACTTATAGGTGCCTAAAAGACGAGAAAGAAGTATATCTTAATGGGGAAGAATGCACAAAGTCCCCTGACCATTCATTGATATGCAGGCACATCCAGTTACATGGTTCTTGTAATCAGGACCGGCCTAATTTAGCCTGTGTTTTGAAAGGCACTCTGGTTCCCGCAATCGTTCTAACTTTCACATTACTGGCGAACGGTAGTTATTTAGTGTTGAATAACGAGGAATGTTGTGGGTTAATTAAAGGTATCGCTTATGTGGTAACTGTATCAGAACGTGTAGTCTGTTGCAAAAATGTTCTGTATCCTCCTACGCATGGGAATTCAGATGTTTCCATCTGGCTGCGCATCCCAACCTTGAAGGCAGAGTTCAATGGTATAAGTAGAATAAGAGCCCTTTTGTCTCAAAAAGAGTTGGCCCTGAGTTCAGCCCGAGAAATATTTGTCCTTCACATAGCTAACACGCGCACAGAGGTGCAGGCGCTTTTAAATACTGATTTGCCGTTACATTTCAGCGAGCTGGTTCATCAAATCTTTAATGCCTCCTCCACTTCTGGCCTTGCTCACTTTTTTAAAATAGTTAGCAGTGGTCTTGTGACTTCATTCGAGAAAATATTTGGAGTCATCCCTGCCTTCTTTCATTCTATATTTTCAAGTCTGTTTGGTGGCTTCCCTGTTTTGCTAGCATTGGCTGCAGGCGTTTTGGTGATATTTTGTTTTATTAAACCTGGAAGCCCATCCTGTGTGAGAAGCCGCAGAGCCCCTCCTGCCACTGTTTCGCAACCGGATGCTTGATTACTATGGCACCCTGCCGCTTGCGACTTTAAGCACGGCATTTGGATTATCGTTTCGGTTTTCCTATTTCACATGTGTCCAGCCTTTGTTTCATTGCCTGAGCTGGGATTTTGACAGGGTCCTTGATTTGTGTCTCTGCATGACGGTGTCTCCTGACGTCGATTTAAATCATCTGATGAGCCCCGTAGTTGGTCACGAGTTGGTTGGTTCTGGCGAAAGATTATGGCCTTGGCAGCGATGCATGGACTAATGGGTCATTGGGACATACTCGCAGCAGCGCATGAGTTCTTGGCACAGAGCATTCTTGAGAACCCACTGAGTTGTCCTCTGATGATGCTAGAGGATCCAGTGCTGGAGGAGCACGTATGTTCTTTCCCACTACTTAATTGGATGGCTGAACTGTTTTCGGATGATGACAGTGATGTCATGTTAGAGGCTGTAGCTGCATATTTGGCATATTCAGTCCTATCCTGAGAAGCCTTTGGGACTTTTGCTATTAGCACGTTCCTGATTAAATTTTTTTGGGGGTGCTTTTTTGCATACAAACAATTTTTTTTTCTACACCCCAGGCCCATGTGGGCCTTGTGTTGAAAAGTTTAGGCCTTTTTTATTTGGCCGCTGTAATGCCATCATATCTGCTTTTGAAAATTAGCTAAGCTCGTTATCATTGAACTCTGCTTTCATGTTATGCCCCTGTTCTGGTCTTACCTTACCTTAATTTTTTTTGAACGTGCTCGGATCATTGGGGCGGGGGGTGTCATATAGCTACTTTGTATCTATATACTGTGTTAAGTTAGCATGAGCTTATTAAATGTTTAACCGCCATTTTTCCTTTTGCTTCATTTTGTACACGACACATAATTGTTATTTTAGTTTTCAACCAAGAAGAGCGTCGTGATTTACTTGAGAAATAATATGTTATTGCTCTGATATCAGCTTTGCTTGGTACACTGTCTGCACAGTGAGTGCTGAAGGCTCCAAGGATAACTCAACACAGTGTTGTCGTGAGGTCTGATCTTCGTACCTCCCTAGACATAACACACATGCTGCTGCCAAAATCTGGCTCTAAGCGGGTTTTATATTGCTTTGCTGAAAACACACGTAACACACTTGATGGTGCTTCGCATGCAGAGAGCTGGTGGAAGATGGTGTGATCCTCTGCCACTGAGATTTTGAGGTATGGTCCACCCTGCTAAAACCCAAATGAGACCTTCATAGATATAAATATACTATGCTAAATAGGGAGGGTGAGAATTAGGCTTTGTTAATTCCTATTCATTTCAGCATCTTAGTATGCTGTCACCATTCGCCTTTTATGGACTAGTAACTATGCTGATAACTTTGTTGCTTATAATATGTTTGCTTGTATTATATAAGATACTGCGTTTGAGAACCCTGCATTAGTAAATACATTTTTCAAAAATGCACGTGTCCTCATTTACTCCACGTTCTGGTTTGTAATGATTATATAGCGAAAGAGTGTTCATGTGTTCCACGATATCGGAGGTAATCTAAGTTCATGTTCTGGTTTGTCTAAACATTGGGAGTTTGTTATGACCAATGAGACACTGTAGCTAGCTCGGTAAGGGGATTTGGGGTACTGAGGTGAGTTTTGGGCCATCCTAATTCACTGAGGTTCCAGGTCTCTATGCACAGTTCTGTAGGAGAATGGAATTCCCGCTACAGTGGATGTGGTGGTGGTGGATATGGTGGTGGTGGATGTGGTGGTGGATTTGGTGGTGGATATGGTGGATGTGCTGGATGTGGTGGATGTGGTGTCAAGTCAAGTCAAGTTAAAATTTGTATAGCGCACTACTCACCCAGAGGGTCTCAAGGCGCTTGTACGTTATTTATCAAATATCCAAGTTTTGAGTTGTTTTCTGAAGGAGAGGTGGTTCTGTGTAAGGCGGAGGTGGGTGGGGAGAGAATTCCAGGTTTTGGCTGCTAAGTAGGAGAAAGATCTTCCTCCCATGGTGGATCTTTGGATGCGTGGAATCGCGGCGAGGGCTTGATTGG
This sequence comes from Lissotriton vulgaris, assembly GCF_964263255.1. Classification (NCBI taxonomy): domain Eukaryota; kingdom Metazoa; phylum Chordata; class Amphibia; order Caudata; family Salamandridae; genus Lissotriton; species Lissotriton vulgaris. The sequence goes on from NC_141689.1 coordinate 164,089,938, forward strand.
TCTATCGTATTTGGCGGGTGGGGGTGTAAAAGGTCAGGCGTGTGTTGAGGTATTTGGGTCCTAGGTCGTATAGGGCTTTGTGTGCGTGGGCGAGGAGACGGAACGTTATTCTCTTGTTGACGGGGAGCCAGTGGAGGTCTCTTAGGTGACCGGATATGTGATTGTGGCAGGGGATGTCCAGGATGAGTCTGGCGGAGGCGTTCTAAATGCGTTAGAGTTTTTTCTGTAATTTGGCTGTGGTTCCGGCGTAGAGGGTGTTTCCGTAGTCCAGTCGGCTTGTGACAAGTGCTTGGGTGACCGTCTTTCTTGTTTCGTTGGGGATCCAACGGAAGATCTTATTGAGCATACGTAGGATGTTAAAGCATGATGATGAGATGGCTTTGACTTGTCTGGTCATCGAGAGGGAGGAGTCTAGGATGAAGCCCAGGTTGCGTGCGTGGTCCATTGGTTTGGGTGCACTGCCTAGGGCCGGGGGCCACCAGGAGTCATCCCAGGCAGAGGGGGATGATCCCAGGATGAGGACTTCCGTCTTGTCTGAGTTTAGTTTTAAACAGCTGTTCTTCATCCACTCGGCTACGTCTTTTATCCCTTCATGTAGGTTGGTTTTGGCGGTGTTTGGGTCTTTGGTGAGCGAGAGGATCCGCTGTGTGTCGTCGGTGTAGGAGATGGTTTTGATGTTGTATTGGTGCGTGATGGATGCAAGGGGGCTCATGTAGACGTTGAAGAGGGTGGGGCTGAGCGATGATCATTGTGGTACGCCGCAGATGACTTCAGTGGCCTCTGATCTGAAAGGGGGGAGGCGGACTCTCTGGGTTCTTCCGGTGAGGAACGAGATGATCCAATCCAATGCTTTTCCTTGTATTCCGATGTTGCTGAGGCGTTTTATGAGGGTGCTATGACAGACCGTGTCGAATGCTGCGGAGAGGTCCAGTAGGATGAGGGCAGCTGTTTCTCCGTTGTCAAGTAGTGTTCGAATGTCATCTGTGGCTGTGATGAGGGCGGTCTCGGTGCTGTGTTTGGCTCGGAAGCCGGACTGTGATGGGTCGAGGGAGCCGTTAGACTCGAGGAAGGCGGCGAGCTGACTGTTGACGGTTTTCTCAATGACTTTGGCAGGGAATGGAAGGAGCGAAATGGGGCGGTAGTTCTTAAGTTCGGTGGGGTCTGCTGTGGGTTTCTTCAGGAGGGCGCTGAGTTTGGCATGTTTCCACCTTTCCGGGAAGGTGGCGGTGTTGAGGGAGCAGTTGATGATATCTCGGAGATGGGGTGTGATGATGGAGTCGGCTTTGTTGAAGATGTGGTAGGGGCATGGGTCGGTTGGCGATCCAGAGTGGATCGAGTTCATCAAGCGGATGGTGTCTTCAGTGCTGATTGGGTTCCAGGTGCAAAGGTTGGTGGTGGGGGGCTTCTGTTCGGAGGTAGGGGGGGTGGACTGGTCACCAAAGCTGTTATGTATGTCAGTGATTTTGCTGTGGAAGAACAAGGCTAGAGAGTCGCAGAGGTCTTGAGAGGGAGTGATGTCGTTGGTGCCGGCGCTGGGATTGGTAAACTCTTTTACGATGTTGAAGAGTTCCTTGCTGTTGTGGGTGTTGTTGTCGAGTCGATCCTTAAATGCTGATTTCTTGGTGGATCGGATCAGCTGATGGTGTTTGCGGGTGGCGTTCTTGAGGGCGGTCATGTTGTCTGTGGTTGGGTTTTTTCGCCAGGCTTTCTCGAGGGTGCGGCAGGTCTTTTTGGATTTTTTAAGGTTGTCATTGAACCAGGGGGCTTTTTTGCTTCCTGGCTTGTTTTGATGGTTTTTCAAAGGTGCTAATTCGTCAGCGCTGTGGGTGATCCATTGTGTGAGGTTGATGGCTGTTTAATGTGGGTCCAATGATTTGGCGGGAGGGTTTTGGTATAGCGATGTGGTGAGCTGGTCGATGGTAATTTTGTTCCAGTTTCTACGGGGGATTTGTTGTGGGTGGTGGTGGGTCGTGGTCTTTCTGTAGTTGAAGTGGACGCAGCAGTGGTCCTTCCAATGGCGTGATTGAAGGAGATGTGCTTGCTGGAGGAGAAGATTGGGTCAAGCGTGTGTCCGGCGTAGTGGGTGGGGGTGTTTACCAGTTGTTTGAGTCCGAGATTGGAGAGTTGTCCAGAAGGGTGGTGGTGTTGCTGTCGTTGTTCTTTTCCAGGTGGAAGTTGAGGTCCCCTAGTAGAATGTAGTCCTCGGAGGGGAGGGCGTGTGGGCTGATGAAGTCGGTGATGTCTTCGCTGAATTGTGTGCGGGGTCCTGGTGGTCTCTGAGTGTGGTCTTAGGGTCGGTGTGAATCTGGAAGTGAAGGTGTTTGGCGGCTGCGAGGTTGTCGTCAGAACTGGTTGTGATGCAGATGGTGTTGGATGTGGTGGTGGTGGAGGTGGATGTGGTGGATGTAGTGGTGGTGGTGGTGGATGTTGTGGTGGTGGATGTGGTGGTGGATGTGGTGGTGGTGGATGTGGTGGGTGTGGTGGTGGTGGATGTGGTGGTGGATGTGGTGGTGGAGGTGGATGTGGTGGATGTGTTGGATGTGTTGTGGGATGTGGTGGATGTGGTGGTGGTGGATGTGGCGGTGGATGTTGTGGTGGTGGTGGATGTGGTGGTGATGGTGGATGTGGTGGTGGTGGATGTGTTGGTGGTAGATGTGGTGGATGTGGTGGCGGTAGATGTGGTGGAGGTGGATGTGGATGTGGATGTGGTGGATGTGGATGTGGGGGTGGTGGATGTGGTGGATGTGATGGTGGTAGATGTGGTGGTTGTGGTGGTTGTAGATGTGGTGGATGTGGATGTGGTGGATGTGGTGGATGTGGTGGTGGGTGTGGTGGATGTGGATGTGGTGTTGGTGGATGTGGATGTGGATGTGGATGTGGCGGTATTTGTGGTGGTGGATGAGGTGGTTGATGTGGTGATGGATGTGGTGGATGTGGTGGTGGATGTGGTGGATGTGGTGGTGGATGTGGATGTGGTGGTGGTGGATGTGGTGGATATGGTGGTGGTGGTGGATGAGTTGGTGGTGGATGTGGTGGTGGATGTCGTGGTAGATGAGGTGGTGAATGTGGTGATGAATGTGGTGGATGTGGTGGATGTGGTGGTGGTGGATGTGGATGTGGTGGTGGATGCGGCGAGTGACGGAGACACCCAAGATGAGTAGCAGCGCGCGCCACGGACTGACACCTTGCGCGGCCGCCTCCCGGAACAAGACTGGCCGCAAGCGCCTCGAGACATCAGACACGCAGATAAGTGTCACACGAAGCGTCGCAACCCTGTGAGGAACTAACTCCCAGCACCGCACCCATTGAAGAACAGAACTCATGGCACTGCCCCATTAAATGTACAGCAGTGCACTGAAACATGACTGGCAGCGCCTCGAGGATTGGACACGCAGATAAGTGTCAGTGATGCCTCAAAGTGCAGCAGCCTTGCAGAGAACTCCCTGTAGTGCCCCATTAAAGTGTAGCAGCCCTGCAGACAAGTGCAACCCCGGCCACCATTAAAAGTGGAGTAGCCCGAACAAAGCTCCCAGTCCTGCCCCTGTTAATAGTATAGCAGTCCCGTTGAGAAGAGTCACTTTTGCCCCTGTTAAAAACAAGCGCTCGCCATTTGTCTCTAAGCCCCGTCCTTTTCAGACTGGGCGCCCCGACTTCCTGCTGGGGTAAAAGGTTCCTTATCTTCTTTATGGGGCCATCTAGACCCATAAAGATGATAAGAAACCTTTTACTTCAGGAGTAAGTCAAGGAACCCAATCTGAAAAGGACGGGGCTTAAAGAGAAAGAAGAACGTCACTAGGACCTCTTCTCCAATTGTTAGCCACCGTTTAGGAGGCCAGCCAATGGAGAAGAGAGGCAGGGCTTAACCCTCGCTAGTGAAGTTCACTCTGAGACATAAAATCTTGCGAGCTCGACTGCGCATGTGCGCAGTACGCCACCCGAGACCTAAACAGTGGGGGGATGCCGTCCACTCGCGTGGTACCCCGACTCGAGCCCTGCCCCTAACCTCCTACACTACACCCTGTCCTAGCCTCGCGCGAACACCTCAGGGGACCTTACTTCCCCTGGGGGCCGCATTAGCTTAAGATGTTTACAGCTAAAGCACGAGTGCCGCCATTGCATTCAAATGCCTGTTTATTGTTGTTTCTGAGAACCTGTCATTAGCATACAGACACTCACCCTTTATTAGTTCTGTTGTGCGGCGTTGCTGTAATATACATGCGTGTTCCTTTCGGGACACATTTCCATTCACAGTTCTATTGTGAATGTACATGTTTTTCTGTAGTGGATTTTTTTTGAAATGGCAATAAAAATAGTTTAACAAAAATAAATGATGCAGTCGATGGTACATACGATCTGTAAAGGTAAAGTTATGTGCAGTAGTACAACGTTCGCATGTTCAAGTACATGCCAACACGTTCCCTGAATTACACTGCAGTAAGGGAGCGCGTCGACATATGCCTGCATAAACAGAATTGTTCATGTGATTTTTGGGAACAGCGTATGTTTTGAAATCCTATGTACAGTAGTATCCATACATCTAGGAATGTTTACTTTTCCAAAAGTACTTTACCTCTGAGAATTGAGCCCTTAGAGCATGAAGCTCTGCTAAAAAGGCCTAAGGGTTGTGACTTTCTGCAGTTACCACTTCTTGCTCTCCTGGTAGTTCCCAGTAACAAAGAGGTGTTGAGAGCAGAAAAGGAGGGAAAGGGGATAACAGACCAACGAAGTTATGTTACTGAGAGTAAAGCTAGTGTGCATTATGTCACTTCTGCTTCCCTGGCCTTTTGTTGAATAAACCACATGTTCATGGCCCATGCGCGTACAACCACTGGGCACTGTAGCCGCAGGCCATGATGTGGTCTTGTGGAGCTCCTGACTTCAGTGCAGGGGAATGAAGGCATTCCAATGTTTGACTGCTGGTGCACGCCTGCTTTTCCTAACCCTAAATCCCCAGAGTTTCCTCGGTGCTAGCAATCCTTGAGTATACTGTTTAGTTAAAGAAATAAAAAATGCCCTTGTTTTCATTTTATGGAAAATGGTTTCCCATGCAAAGTCTTTCCTTCCTCCCTCCCACCCCCCAAACATAATCTATGAAAAATGGAGACCACCGGTGCACTTTCCAGTATTACTCTTTACATTATAGTTTGCAAGTGCAGAGCAATGCATTACTCGTGCATGTGAATAAACAAAAATGAAGTGTGTGGGTGTTCACCTTATTTGCACTGCCTTTTGCTCACAGTCCACCTGATTGATACTCCTCTAAGGAGTCCCATAACTACTCCTCTGCCTGCCACTTACGAAGGCGTAAAATCTCAGCCCAGCTACATTTCTGCATGAGTGTAAACCGTGTGAAGAATACTGGTTTTGTGAATGAGATTTGAATGCAGAATTTACATTGTTTTATTGCAGTTTAAACATGCTTTGTATATTGGTCCCAAAGTGATCTTACCACGGTCACTCAATGTGGCCAAACTGAGATGAACCTAATCCTTGTCATGTACACAATACCTTGTCTTTGAAGTGGTTAGGTGTGACTTGTAGTGTGTGCTAATACCACAAAACGAGCTTAAATGCAACTTTTAATATTACTGTCCAGCTATTACATTGGAAATTGCTTGACTGAATACAAAACAGATTGACCTGGGGGCGCACCGATGAACATCCCCAAACTCACTTGCCCTTTTTCATGTAAAGGGAAAATTCTACTTTCATCAAAGCAGCAATTAGTCACAACCAATATAATCCGAAAACATATTGGACTTAGCCTTGTGTGTACCAAACTTGCCTACTGAACCCATGCCTCCCTTACCTTGACTAACCCACAGCACACACCACTTCTGGCTCGTGCCCCACCCTCCTCACTCACCAAATTCTTCTAAGGGCCCCATATTGGCGGTTACACAAGTTTCCTAACATGGTTAGGAGAGATCTTACCAGTATGCAACCGTTACCACGCAACTTTTACCACGCATACTGATACAACGCACACCATTACAACGCAGGATCCTTTACAACGCATACCTTTACAACGCATGACATTACATCGCAGATACTATTACAACGCATGCCATTACAACGTAAGTATAGGTAAGTATATCATTTTATTTAACCTTTTTTTTAAATTACCAAAATATTAAAAGTAAATTAAATAAATTAATTAAAGTAATTTTATATATAGTTTGGGTTTTGGGGTACAGGGGTATTTTTAGGGTTCTGGGCTAGGTTTGGGTTTTGGGGTACAGGGGTATTTTTAGGGTTCAGGGCTGGGTTTGGGTTTTGGGGTACAGGGGTATTTTTAGGGTTCAGGGTTGGGTTTGGGTTTTGGGGTACAGGGGTATTTTTAGGGTTCAGGGCTGGGTTTGGGTTTTGGGGTACAGGGGTATTTTTAGGGTTCAGGGCTAGATTTGAGTTTTGGGGTACAGGGGTATTTTTAGGGTTCAGGGCTGGGTTTGGGTTTTGGGGTGCAGGGGTATTTTTAGGGTTCAGGGCTAGGTTTGGGTTTTCGGGTACAGGGGTATTTTTAGGGTTCAGGGTTGGGTTTGGGTTTTGGGGTACAGGGGTATTTTTAGGGTTCAGGGTTGGGTTTGGGTTTTGGGGTACAGGGGTATTTTTAGGGTTCAGGGCTAGGTTTGGGTTTTGGGGTACAGGGGTATTTTTAGGGTTCAGGGCTGGGTTTGGGTTTTGAGGTACAGGGGTATTTTTAGGGTTTAGGGCTGGGTTTGGGTTTTGGGGTACAGGGGTATTTTAAGGGTTCAGTTTTATAAAAATACTTAAATTAAATACATTTATTTTAGTAATTTTCATATTTTTTTAAAAAAAGTATATATATATATATAATTTTAAAATTACAATGACATTAATAAAAAATGTATTTAATAAATAAAATCAATTAAATATTTATTAATTACATTTTTTTAAAAAATAATATAATAATATAAAAAAATAATATACTTACCTATACTTACGTTGTAATGGCATGCGTTTTAATAGTATCTACGATGTAATGTCATGCGTTGTAAAGGTATTCGTTGTAAAAGATCCTGCGTTGTAAATATTGCGTTGTAATGGTATGCGTGGTAAAAGTATGCGTTTTAACGTCATACATCCGAGGTGTTATGAAGGATTTTTGCTGATGGCATCATCTGTTTCACAACTGGGGAGCAGCCCAATATGGCAAACAGTGAGGAAGTTTATTACAGTGGATCTAAAGGCTGATTAGGTCGAGCCTGGGTAGCGCATATGCTGCTCTGCGAGACATGCTGTATTCAGGTAGGGACTTGTAGCTCCGCCCACTCTTCACCCGTATTTTTCATTGGCTTGTGTCATTGTCCACTATAAACTGTGGCTGTTCATTGGTCAATAGGCTTAGTAGTCCCTCCTTAGTACCGCCTTGTCTCAATCTGTAACCTACCATGGAGACACCCCCTGTTACTTGTGTTGTTACTCGGTAGGCTTTAATTACAGCCTTGAGCACTATTTTCTGAAACAGCCTTGTCCTGCCTGTCTCTACTAGCACTTTTTTTGAATTTTTATACCAACTCATTTGCATCACAATAGGTCTCGCATTTCCGAGAGTTTAAGCTATTTGCATTGCAAATGACAATGCCTTTTTTTATCTGTTTCAAAAACAACACATAAACAAAAGGCATTGTCATTTAAAATGCCAATAACTCAAACTCTCATGCATGCGGGATCTATTGCAGTGCAAATGCTAGTTTTTGGTAGGCACAGGGAGATTAAGTGAATTGCCCAGAATCACAAGATGTTAAGCCACCGACGCTGAGGATCGAACATGGTTCCACCATTTCCATCGGCATCTCTGGCCAAAGTATTTGGTTTAGACTAGGTTGCACTGCACACCCCATGACATTGCTGGCCATTTTTAGGTCGAGCCTGGGCAGCGCATGCGCTGCTGCGAGGCATGCTGTAGTGGAGTATGGCTATGAAGCCTAGCCCACTCTCCTCCCATATTTTTAATTGGCTTGTGTCATTGTCCTTCGGAGGCGCTGGCTTCCGAATCGATGTTAGGCTTGTTAGTCCCTCCTTGATACCTCCTTGTCTGCATTTGTAACCTCCCATGAAGACTGGACCTTTTTTTGGGTGTTGTGAGACGGTATATCTTATTTAGTCTGTAAGCACTATTTTCTTCAATGAGTTTCTCCTACTGCAGACATGACGTGCTTTCTTCCCTATGCACTCTTTCATTTCCAAGCAGCTCTGGACAATGGGGGCCACTTCTTTGAAGTGAAATAGGTCTCGCGTTTACAAGCGTTTTAGCTATTGCCATTGTAAATGACAATAGCTTAAACTCTTGTGAATGCGAGACCTATATCATTGCAAATGCTTGCTATATAAGGGCACCATGATACTTCCCTTCCAGGAAGGTGGAATATCACCAGACAGATAGCAACACTGGAACTGTGGACATAAAAAGACAGCCCATAAGGAAACCTCCTGTTTAATAAGTGGTTTCTGGAGTTCATCATGGCCCAGAGCCCCTGAAGTTCTTACACCCTTAATGAATCCCTCAATCTCCTTACAGGATGACGGGCCACATAATTCCAACTAATCTACTTTAACGCTGAGCACAAACTGGCCACTGCTACTTAAATTGCAGGCATATAACTGCGAAATGAACTGTGTACACTCATCGCCCGATATTGGAATAGCCTCAGCTGTAACTCTTGAGTCGTAGTATTGGGAATTAAAGCCCAATTTTTACGAGATATATAAATTAAGTAGCCGCTTCCCTCAAATAAATCCATTTGCTGCCTCCTCCTTTTTTCGTTCATTTACCTACAATTGTGTTTTTTTACGCTTAAGGAAATTAATTTCTCTGTGCCTCATGATCAAAGAAAATCTAAATTGCTTCCTAACATGGGAGTTTATTACACAATTAATCTTTTTTACGGCCCAAGAGATCTTAGGAGGTGATTCAGCTCTTTTACCTCCATCTTTGCTCCCAAAAGTTAGCAAAAATGTCAGCTGCTTTTCAGACCAACAGATAGGAATATCTAACGACGAGTCAGGGGGGCCCAGGCTTGCTATTTTAATACTATGGGCCAAATTCTTTATGTTATCACATGACCAAAAAGAACACCCATTAGATTTACTATAGACTACGTTATCTTTCCCAGAGTTCCAGGAATCAAGGGGCATATTACCAAGCAATAGCGATAATTATCGCTTTTGCTTGGTTAGCGATAAAAAATTATCGCCGAGCTGCAGCAATTTTTATCGCAGATAAACCTTGGTATTGCCAAGGTTTATCGCAAATGCAAATGCAATAAAAATTGGCAATAATGCATGAATATCGCTGAAAAATCAGCGATATTCAGGCATTACCGAGCTAATGCTTTTAGCCATGTTATCCACCTCTCATTGGATAACATGGCTAAAAACTGCTCCTGGGCAGGTGTTAGCTTTTTGGAGATATTCGCGCTTAGCGCAAATATCTCCAAAAGTTGGTAATAGGAGATGGCGATGTTAGCGACTGTTTCCACTCTGAACATTTGAAGGGACACTAACATATTGTCAATTAAAGATTGCCCATGAGGGGAATAAAAAGTATAAGAAGCAATTTAAGAAAGTAAATTCATACAATCTCAGCCTTTCCATAAAGCAGAAGCCCCGCCTATTTGATCTAGCTTTTTCAGTTAAAACAGTCTCAGGAAAACACCACAGCACATCCATTTCAGCATTACTAAAGGTCATGCAAGCAGAATTTGATACTTTAGCATTGAAGTCCCCTACAATAATAACCAAAGGACATTCCTCCAGAAGACTAATGCTGCGAGCAAATGGAACATCGACTATGGTATCCTGAGACTTACCATGGCGATATATACGTTCACAACCAAAAAAGATGACAACCCTCCATTCCCATTACACAATGCTAACTTTAAGCAAAGGCAAATATTTGAGCGGTGAACAAATAACTTTGGATTCCAATTGATATAATTGCTAAGTAAAAGAGTGATCCCTTCACTGGTGTGGCATTTTATGCAGGCTTTGCTACACAGGAGAAAACAAAATAATGCTCATACTAAAATCAGAACAAACCCAAGTTTCCTGCAAGCAGATAATAAATGGTTTAATGCACACATCAAAATTCAATTTCAGATTAGATTGACCTGGGCCCGCCATGTTCCAGGCTCATAGTTTACCCAGAGAGTTAACTCTGCAACACTGGGAGCTTTACAGAGTTTTTAGCCTCATTCAATGATCCATCTACCCAAATCCAATTAGGTGACTCCCTTCACAGGTTCCCAAGTACGGGAAACATCATTTACTATTTAGGCATTACCACGCGTAACGTTTACTACGGCACACTTACCACGCAAACGTCTTTTCAACGCGGGTGCATTCCACGACCGTCATCACCACGCAAGTTTAATTACTTCCAGATTTCGTTCCTTCGTCTTGCGTGTCGTGTAAGTAAAAAGTCCAATAAAAAAAGGGGGTTTGGGGAGCTGGGGGGGTCTCCCCCCCCCAAAAAAAACAAGTGGATATTAAAAAATATTGAATAAAACTTTTAAAAAAACGCTCTACAATGCCTCAAAACGAACAAGGAAAGAGCCTCACCAACTAGGAGACGTGTACGTCATAATAGAAGTCCTTTATCAGTTTTCATAGACGTGTTTTGATGCTTGTTTCCGTGGTAGGTGGAAGAAAGGGCTGATGGTGAAAAACGTACAGGGGTTGGATAAGAATCTAAACTTTGTTAATAAAGGTATTATTTAAGCGCATTATGAAAAAAAAAAAATTCAAAATGTAAGGGAATCTGTTGTTTGTTATTGTTTAAAACATCGATCTTTACCTTCGTACTGCAGTTTTGAATAATTATGTAGCCTATCAGTATCATTATGTAAATTTCAATGGGACGTGAGATGTTTCGTAACGTTATTATTGCGGTGTAAAAACATGTGTTGTAAAATGCTGCGTGGTAAAGACACATGCGAAGTAAAATTTGCGTAGTAATGCCATGCGTGGTACTTGTTAGCATTGTAAGATCATATATTCCCCAAGCACAAGGATCCTCTTTTTTCATGACACTTATAACTCTCTTCTCCATGCCTCTATCTATATATATGGCTATGTCATTCAAAATGACAGACCCCCTGCTGCGATTCAGGGTACTACTCTGTGGGCCAGAAGTACGACCATAGAATAGATATTGTGTGTCAAAATTTGCGAGTCACAAAATGCTATGTATAGGAGTGTCTGAGTCACAATTTGCGATTCCAAATGGGGTCGCAAAATGCATCCCTCATGAATATTAATGAGGCAGTCGCAATTTGCGATCCAATTGGGAATGGCTAGTGCTCTCAGGGATAATGGCCTGCTGGGGTCTGCAGACCACCATGTCTGGGACAGCTTTTAAATAAAGCAGTCTTTTATTTTTTAAATGCAGCCCGTTTACCTTTAAGGAAAACGGGATGCATTTAAAAAATAAAAATGAAACTTTTCAGTTTCATTTTTTAAGGGCAGGCAGTGGTCCCTGGAACCACTGCCTGCCCTTAAAAAATAATTGCGCATGCATTCCCAAAGGGGACGGGGTCCCCTGGAGATCCCCTCAGGTTTGCGAGTGCTTTACCACTCTTCTGAGAAGGATGGAAAACTAATAGTGTTTTACATTCATACATACGTTTTGGAGTCGCTATTAGGAAGGGACGCCTTTGGAATGCCCCTTCCTAATAGCGAGCCGCTAACCCTAGTTTGCAAGTCACTAATTGATTAGTGACTCACAAAATAGGGTTGGTACATGGGCCACACGTTTTTTTGTGATCGCAAAAGGGCCTAAAACCCCTTTGCGACTGCAAAAAACGGACGTACATCTTGCCCTGTGTTTTCAGCACTGAACTATCACAATAAAAAGCAGTAATTGGCTAAACCAGAAGGACATCAATTCCAATTTTCCGAAAGTATTCTACATTCCCTAAGATGAACATTACGACAAACTTAGAGCTTAATGTTACCCTTGATCTCGGAAGAGAAGCAGAGGAGTCTATATAAACATTATCAATGTCTTTACTTGTTTCCAAACTCAGGGCCTCAATTCCCAACGATAGATGTAAAATGAAATGTTTATTCAGGGGGCCCAATGCACAATCAAACTGAGAGACGAAATCCAATGTATTGAAATCAAACAATTCCTGCACCCTGTGTATGATTATCAGACTGTGACCCTGTACCAAAATGATGGTGATGTGGCAGAAGGAAAAATGGATTAGCCTCCCCATTAGGTGGTCTAACAGACCTTACTTCATGACAAGTAGGCATTTCCCCAGAAGGGGGAGACTAATGACGACATCTCTACATTCCACCCCACCACTTGGGAGCCCCTATACACTATTTCAGCCCTTGAAGGGCCAAAGATCTCCGCCGACTCCCACAACTACCCTTTTGACAAACCTCATTTGTGCCATCATGGATCATATGAGTGGTTACCCCGTAATGGGAACTTGCCCCATTTCATATTAGAGGGTGGGCATAGGTTAGAAATTTCTGAACAATCAGGCACCAACCCTGGGTGTAAAGGACATTATTCAACATTTCAGTATTTGTTGGCTGCTCAGGGGATATGGGCTCCACCGGTACGTTCGCAAACCTTAATTTTGTTGACCTGCATTTCATAATACGGCGTTTCTTATTGCCCTTGAGTTATTTTACCCTGTAACACCCTGAGGTAGCTAGCCCCCACCCTCTGGGGGTCTCCATTAGAGGGCGCCTTGGGTAGATCAACAGAAGATTGAACATGCGGGGAGGAGCACCAGCAGAAAATGTTACCCCTATATTAAAAATCGAACAAACGGATAGGGATTCTCCATTGCTTTGGCCCCTTGCTCATCCTGACAGCACCCCTGAGAAAAATATTATGATGTATATACACCAAAGTCTTCCTGTTTGGCCGTAGTTTATCCATTTGTTACCCAGAGGAAGATACCCCAAGACCACAAAGCTTACCCATCTGAATACCACGTTCTGTTTACCCATCATCAATCACCTAATTATCTTGGGTGACCTGCGATTTCACCTCTTTTACCTTTTGTTCCTGCATTTGACATAGACCAGATGAGGTAAGGTGCTGGACTCCCAAAAGTATTGATGAAAAATGGGAAATAAAATAATCATTGAATTTTGTGGACTGGGTGTTTGTTAGCTTGATCCATAAGATGAGAAGTAAAGTCTGAAACTGGTATTGTGATAAAGTAGACTGATGTATATAGATGCATTTTAGATGAACTGTATTTATATGTAATGCTTTTATGATTTTTACTACCCAAAATCGAATAAAGCTCGTTTGATTGATTGATTGATTGAATTGGAGACATCACATCCAACAAATGATCAACATTAGAGACTGATCTATCTAATAAAGATACAAAGGAAGCTAAAACCTTCTCTTTGCAAAATATTATTTCAGCTGAGGCATTTCCCACACCTTCCTCTTTCCCTTCCAGATAAAACGACTACACAAACCCTTGTGCCCATGGGGACACACATGAATCACAATCCATTGAGTTAATTTAATTCAGCAAAGAAACCCTCATAGAAGGTGTCCCACTATTCAAAGTAGGCAAAGAAGAATGACTGGGCAAACACTGCAAGACCCTACCCAAATCACCTCTCCCTACCCCGAAACAGCGAACTGTTTCAAACATGATTCCCTCAGCTGATTCTTGTAATTAAAAACACCTAGGCCTGGCAGTGTAAAGTCCTCCAACGCACCAGGGTCCCCTCTGTGCGTATCACCAAAGGGCTTAGAAAAATTCTCCATATGAGACATGTTTTTTTAAGCTTGAGAGACATATTGTCCACAATGAGTGGCCGAAAGATCTACCTGAATAGGACTTAGAACCACCCGTTTAGTACCAGACGAGACACTTGCGAAGTCCGATTCAATATGACTATTTGAAACAGAAACTAATATTTCAGTGTCCACAGGACCCATCGGAAGGTCACTACAAGGGATATTTACCCTGGATACGACCACTACTTCTACTACTTCAGCTTCTTCGACTACAGAATGAGATCTGCAGAGTGGACTTAACTTTGTAGAAAGGAGTGAGCTTGGGCCAATTTGGGCTTCCTGACATGAAGAAGACCCATGAGACGATGAAGAGTCTAAGAGCACGTCGGCTACTTGATACCTACCATCTCCTTTTTACCTTCCTTGATACCACTCACTGAAAAAAAAACTGAAAGATGAGACTGGATTAGACAACTGAGACTTCCATCGACTGATGGATTTTTTTAATTTCAGGAGATTAAAATAATTGGTTGTAGCATTCAGAAGACCAGAATGTAATCTCCTTAATGTCATTTTATTAATGCTATCTAATGAAAGGATGGCCTTGATCATGAAAAGGCGCTTCTACAGGCAAAAAAGAACTAGCCAACCAAGGTAGCCAAGGTAGATAAGTAAGTAGGAGCGTAAGAGTGCTAAGCAAAAACTAATACAAATATCAGTGAGTATCAGCGGAACTTCATGCTGGTTCCTGTACCAGCAAAGGGGGTGGTGATGAACAGAGTGTCTGAATTAAGCAGACCACTCTTACCCAGACAAGAGATCAGGGCTTAATCCATCACCGTTATTTAGCTCACTGCATCACCCCAGTTCAGAACCTGGCTATATGCAAATTAGTCCGACCCCGTGCCTCATGGGAACAGGGCGGACCAAACTACCAAGCCAATTCTTCACTGGAAAGGAGAAAAGCTTCCGGGGACCGGTTTCTGGCATTTCAGCCGTCGTCGGCCCGGCTTGCTTGAATCCTGGTGGTGCAGTGAGCAAGGGACTCATGTCTGAGTATACCCTGCCACACCTGTAGTGGCCAAAATCGATACAGAAAAGGGGGTGGTGATGAACAGAGTGTCTGAATTAAGCAGACCACTCTTACCCAGTCAAGAGATCAGGGCTTAATCCATCACCGTTATTTAGCTCACTGCATCACCCCAGTTCAGAACCTGGCTATATGCAAATTAGTCCGACCCCGTGCCTCATGGGAACAGGGCGGACCAAACTACCAAGCCAATTCTTCACTGGAAAGGAGAAAAGCTTCCGGGGACCGGTTTCTGGCATTTCAGCCGTCGTCGGCCCGGCTTGCTTGAATCCTGGTGGTGCAGTGAGCAAGGGACTCATGTCTGAGTATACCCTGCCACACCTGTAGTGGCCAAAATCGATACAGAAAAGGGGGTGGTGATGAACAGAGTGTCTGAATTAAGCAGACCACTCTTACCCAGTCAAGAGATCAGGGCTTAATCCATCACCGTTATTTAGCTCACTGCATCACCCCAGTTCAGAACCTGGCTATATGCAAATTAGTCCGACCCGTGCCTCATGGGAACAGGGCGGACCAAACTACCAAGCCAATTTTTCACTGGAAAGGAGACAAGCTTCCGGGGACCGGTTTCTGGCATTTCAGCCGTCATCAGCCCGGCTTGCTTGAATCCTGGTGGTGCAGTGAGCAAGGGACTCATGTCTGAGTATACCCTGCCACACCTTTAGTGGCCAAAATCGATACAGAAAAGGGGGTGGTTGAAATGCCAGAAAGGCTTGGTAGTTTGGTCTGCCCTGTTCCCATGATGCACTGGGCCAGGGTCAGACTAATTTGCATGTAGCCAGGTTCTGAGCTGGGATGGTGCAGTGAGCTAAAAAACGGTGATGGATCAAGCCATGATCTTTGGACAGGGTAAGAGTGGTCTGCTTAATTCAGACACTCTGTTCTTCACCACCCCCTTTTCTGAATCGTTTTTGTCCACCATAAGCGTGGAAGGGTATACTCAGATGTGAGTCCCTTGCTCATTGCACCATCAGGATTCAAGCAAGCCAGGCCGAAGACGGCTGAAATGCCAGAAACTGGTCCCCGGAAGCTTGTTTCCTTCCCAGTATAAGAATTAGCTTGGTAGTTTGGTCTGCCCTGTTCCCATGATGCACTGTGCCAGGGTCGGACTAATTTGCATGTAGCCAGGTTCTCAGCTGGGATGGTGCAGTGAGCTAAAAAACGGTGATGGATCAAGCCCTGATCTTTGGACTGGGTAAGAGTGGTCTGCTTAATTCAGACACTCTGTTCATCACCACCTCCTTTTCTGAATTGGTTCCTGTACCAGCGCCAGTTACTGGCAGGTGTAGAAAACTGGAATTGCTGCAACCAGGCCGCCACCTTCACCGACTTCACTGACCTGCTGCATCATCGAGGTGAGACATCAGTGACATGTAAGGGGTGTCGCTAAAAATTATGAGAACAAGAAAACACAATATGGTCACTCACTGGTCTAAGTGCAGAGTTTGCAGTGCAACTATGAGTAACTGTGGTATTGTGCAAACGCAAGTCCTATCCCACCACTGATCACCAATGTTAGAAATGGGGTTTCTGGTTGGCTAACGTATATGCCTAAGCCAGGCAGAACCCACCACTCTCAGTCAGTGCAAGGGAGTTACACACCCACGAAAACCCTTACTCGCCACCTTGGTAGCTTGGCGGAGCATTCAGGCTTATCCCAGAGGCAATGTGTAAAGCGTTTGCGCAACACACACCAGTGACACCCTAGGTACATCACAAAAAGAAACTGCATACAAGGTTATATAAAAATAGCCCTTGTATTATATACACATCAAAACCACCTTAGACCATAAATCACTGCATAGCATAGCAAACACATTTAGACCACCTAACATAAACCGCTGCACCACTAAGCACGCGTCATATAGGGCCACATAAGGTCACAAATCATTTGGCAGCAGGTCGAAATATAGTAGGCCCCAATTCCACAAATCACGGTGCCACCAGGCACTGGTCATCAACATGCCCATAAAAACCCATACATCATTTTGCCATAGGCAATGGTCATAAGCACACAAGTCATAAATCAGTTTTGTAGCAGGAGAAGCGCATTAGACCCCATGATATAAATCACTGTGCCAGCTGGACAATTTGTCAATACATACGTAAATCATCAAAATCACTCTTGCCCCTAAGAATTGGTCATAAAAATCATAGTGCAGTAAATCATGTAGCTATATCATCCAAGTTCTAAGACAAGGTATGGTCACATTATGCCTATCATCACAGCGCACCGGAGCGTAGGATCCTATTCTGTACTTGCACTCAAAAACCTATGTCACCCAAGTCCTGAGAAACGTTATGGTCACATTATACCTATTATCACAGCGAACCGAAGCGTAGGCTCCTGATCTGTACTTGCACTCAAATGGAGGTGGGGTGCAGCGCATCTGCACACCAACTAGGGGTTATGCAGTAATCCTCACTCCAAAAGTGTGGTCGGGAGGTCTCCTTCAAGGGCTCTCCCCGGAATTCCCCTCCAGAGGCAAAATCAGGATGGGTTGAACGGGCGACCTCCCTGGAAGGTATGAGGAGCCGTGCAGCGAGATGTCAGACACGCCAGCCAGGTGTGGTTGGGGCAGCCACATCGATGCCGGCTTCCCCTGGTTGTTACAGCAACCTGCAGAGACTCAGTCAATGTTTAGGATGTTGCTCCGGCCACACTGATTTGAACACCGCAGATTATTCTTCTAGTAGATGTCAGCGTCCTTTACTCTCTGCATGGCGGGCTGCTGGTGTGAGCCCGCGTGGCTCTTGTGTCTTTTATCTTCCAGTGGTTGGACCCCACCTCCCCATGACACACCTACACGGGGTAGGCTCCCACCTGGGACTGCTTCAGTGGTTCTCTTAGTGCTCTGGCAACTGTGAGGGGCGCACTCCCAACACACTACCCGCAGCAGCTCTTCATTGTCTGGAGCATTTCTGCTGTACGTGTAGTGCGAGCCTATGTCTTGGGCCTTGCCAGCAGTAGAATCACAATGTTATTACCCCTGCTTCAAGGGTCAATTGAGCCCATTCATCTTGCTGACACGATACAGCTGTCTGAATCATGCATCGAACTCGCTCGTAGGGAATCCAACTCCATTGTGCGGCATGATTCAGCTCCGAACGAGTCGGACGGACAGGATTTGGTTCAGAAACAATTCGGTCAACATGGACAAGATCTTTGTATCGTACTTGGTCGTTCGGAACGGAGGACGACTTGGTCGGAAACACAGGCTCTGAATCGGATTTGCTTGTTCTGGAACCCATCTGGAGGCCTTCCTAGCGAGATCGTAATTGGCCCCTAAGTTTTAATTTAAAAGGCGTGCTATGCATCATAGTTTGTGTACACTGTAAACAAGTCTGGTTGATGAAGTACAAGTGTCTGGTATATTTGTTAAAAAGACATGCACTGCTAAGCAATCAATTTAAGGCCCCAGTTTACTGCTGTCCTTGTTTCCTGCCTGAATGTCTGGTATTGTTGTGTGCACAACAGCTGCTGAATATTTATAAACTGCTGAGGTTTTAAGACCTCCATTTCCTGCTGCCTTTGTTTCCTGCCAGAGTATCTGGTATTTATTTTTTGTTTGCACAATGATTGGTGACTAATTAAGGACCTCTGGGGGCATATTATCAAGCACGGCATTAACATTATCACCGCTTTAGCAGCAGAAAACTGCCACTAAAACGGGCGATAATGGGCTTGATAATACGTAGTAGAGATTTTCAATAGAAGCCGATGTTCACACCAGAACATGGGCTTCTATGGGAATTCACAAGGACATATTATCAAGCCCATTAACGTTGTTTCTTGATACTATGCCCCTTTGTTTCCTGATGGAGACTGTCTTCTGGTTGGCAGGCAGCACTCTCCACATGCATGACATGCTATAAATACTACATTCAAAGTGTGGTCATCCGCTTCCACACTTCAATCCATCTGAAGAGAAAACTGTTTCTTCCGTCAGAGCCACCAGTGGGTTACGTGCCCCACTGCCTGTGACAAGAGTGAAATAAAGTCATTTACCTGGTGCAGCGCCATGAGGGGAACGGCTGGGTTCACTCCGAGACGCCATGAGGTGAACGGCCATCGCGGGACCAAGACTAGAACTCCCAGCAGCACCCTGTGACTGGCGGCGCACTCTCAATGCTCTAGTCTGTGCCCGGAGCTGCTACATAACCAACTTGCTCACCCCGCAGTGCGGGCCGCGAGCGGGCCAAGGGAGGCCCGTCCTTGCCCGTCATCGACCGGATTAGGCTGGGCTGGGCAACATCTCTTTCATCCACTCTAACAGAAGGTATTTGCTATATATTTATTATCTTTGACTGCTAGGAATGATTTTATTTAACAACAAGGGGTGGTGATGGACAGAGTTTCTGAATTAAGCAGAATACTCTCACCCAGTCAAGAGATCAGGGCTAGATCCAACACCGTTTTTTAGCTCACTGCACCATCCCAGCTAGGAATGATGGCAAGGAGAAAGGGCCTTAAGGATAAGGATTTGGGGGGGGCGGGGGGGGGGCTGTTACAACTCTGGACTCCTATCTCACTAAAGCAGCAAGTGTGTTATCACACGAAATTGAAAGGACTGAAAGGCGGTTATCGTTAGGAACAGGGGAATTGCCAGCGCCTCGGAGACTAACATCTGGCATTATTAATTCACCATCTCCGCTCTGTAAACCGTTATCACCAGGCATCCCTTGCAATTTGATCCAACTCCCCAGTGCTTCCCCTCTAGCTAGCTTGGAAACAAGTATTCTACCAGAGGGAAGCATAATGCGAATCTGAGGAGTTATCATTATCACCACGAATCCGAGCCTGAGAAAGTTAAGCCCCAGAAACCACGAGTTGTCAGGCCCGAGACCCAACCAAAAAAACTTATACCAGTAGCTGCCAGCAACTCCGCAAAGCCTCCTGTTCTTGCAGCCCAGAATTTGGCATCTATATGGGCGGACATTGCACTAAAAATCGACTCTGTTATGGCACCTTTTTTGGATAAACTCTCCCTCATTGAGAAGCGGATATCAATCCTGGAGACAAATTGTCGCAAACCTGTGCTTACTCCATCTCTGTCTGAACTCTCTAGGCCTCTAGGTTGTGACCCCCAATCACGTTTCCCGAGTACAGACGCACCAGCAGTAGCTCAGGCAGCTTCTACCAGCTCCCTGCCCATAGTCACCCAGCTGGGACAGGATCAACTAAATGTACATATGGCATTAAGTACTAACGCATCTAGTATTGATCCCAATACTTGCTTACCTACAGTTGTTGATAAACTTAGCCGCAAAGGGTCCAGTCCACCAAAATTGAAAGCTTCGCACAATTACTCAGAGGAACTATCCCCAGTGATTCTCTATCCTCCACCAGCTGCTGCCCCACTGGTCTTGGTTTTGGCAAACGTACCTCTCCACAGAAGAGAGCAGACTGAGACTACTACAAATCTGATGAACAAATGTCTCCACTGGGTTGCGAACAATACGAATCTAACTGATAAGGGGATGTGTATGATGGCCAATTAAATAATTATTGCAAGGAGAGTACACTGGGTTGAAACTCAAAAAAATTGTTTCATGGGGATTGTATTAGTATACATTTTGCCCATCCTGATGTACTGCCTAATTTGTTGCCCAATCTTTACCCCCCCCCCCCCAACATAGGAACTCCCGGATAATTCCCCTAACACTGGAGTTCTTTTTTTGATAATTCCACGCCCCAAAGGAGTAGATTGAATAGGGTCATTAACCAACAGCTTCTGCATGGAGAGGGGGGTGTGCAACTCCTGCAACATCAGGGGGTATTCCCCTGGGCAATAGATTTCAGCCTCTATTATCTCTTGAGGAATGTGATTGACCACTAGCGGGTAGCATTCTTAGATCACCATGCCCAAGTACGATTAAGTCCGGCATTCCACTTGTGTTAAACACAGATCTAACATCTGAACTGCCGGTGTATGAGCAGGTGCCTAATTTGCAACCAAACTGTCCGCTGAGTTCTTCCAATAGAACTTCTACACAGGTCGAATTGTTCACTGAATCAGGCACCCCTGTTGTTTTTTCCATACCCAAATCCCCTTTGGTGATTGATGCACATGGGAGCGACAATAATACACATAACCCTAGAAAACTCTCTTTATTATCATGGAACATTGCTGGTCTGAGCGCCCGGGTGAACTCCCCCGATTGGGAACAATTTGTAGTACTATATGATATATGTCTCTTTCAGGAGACGTGGTTACTTACTCCAATGTACCGTCCAGGCTATCTAAACTTTTATATAGTGGCTATAAAGGGAAGCAAGGGTCGCCCGGCAGGAGGACTCACTATTTGGGTACGCCAAGATCTTGGCTTTGAAATCCACCCTCTAGTTACCCAAAGTAATGATAATGATATTCTTGCGGTACGCCTTATTGTGAGCCATACAATTAAAATAGATATTTATAATGTTTACGTCAGGGGGCTGGTCGGGGGCAAAAGCTCAAATGTTCTAACTACCTTGGAGGAATTGCTCGATGGACATTCCCAGGAACCAATGGTTCTGATTGCCGAAGATTTCAACACAACCTTCGAACCATTGGGCCCCGTTGAAATTGACCTTGCAGGCAATGAGGATGAAAGGTGGGCTATTCTAGGCTCAACTTACCTTCGGTGAACAGATGGACGGATGCAGCCATACAATTAAAGGGGTTCTGCTTAGAGAAAGGGCTAAGGGCAGCAAATGGGCGTACACCCTCGGACCTTCATGGAGCCCATACCTTCAACAATGGTCGATCTAGTAGCAGAATAGACTATCTGTTTGTTGATCTCAAATTTTGGCATCTCCTAAAGGACATGTCCATAGAGGAGCATATGGAAAGCGACCACCACCCTCTATGCTCTACTTTTGAACTCCGGGGTCAGCTCAATGCGAGCTACCACGGAGAGATACTAACTACTCTGTACTTGATTTGCTCGAATGATACACAGCATTTGAAATGGGCAAAACTTGTTGAGAGTCCTGAAACGTTGACTGCCATTAATAAGGATATGATTGACACTCTAGCCAGTCTTGAGGCTGCCTTGCAAAATAATCCCGGTTTCCGAAAGGAAATTACTGGCATCCATAACTCCTTTTTCCTAAGGTTATGCACCCACTTTGTAAGGCGGATCCCTAGAACAAAAACTACTGCCCAGACGCAGAACTCATGGTTTAATGAGGCTTGTAGAGCGGCACAAAATAGATTAGGGATGGAGCTTAAATCAAGGAATCATGTGAGAGTCCGCGAGGCACGAAATAACTATAGGAGGACTCAGGTTTGGGCTAAAAAAGAGTATGATGAGAATAGGTGGCAGGACTTAAGAGTGGCATGTACAAATAGAGACTCTAAATTGTTCTGGAATATCGCCAAATGGGGTAATGGGGGTCACCCGGAACGCCCGCAGAATCATGTCTATGAACACCAGTGGGTGGATTTCTTCAAACCTCAGTATGCCTGTAAGGACGATAATGTAAGGGCACCGGAGGATTGTGTGAATATTCTTTTTAGAGATACACCCTTTGTACCGGCCGATACAGAGAGAGCGTTGAGAGCTGTAACGGAGGGTAGAGCTCCAGGCATTGACGTAATCCCCGCTGACCTTTTTTTAAACAATAAATCTAACTGGGTTCAGTACATCACCATTCTGGCTAATGCCATTGCTCAAGGTGCTTCAGTCCCAACATTATGGAAAGTGGCTGAAATTGTACCCATCTTTAAAAAAGGCGACAAGTCGAGACCAGAAAATTACAGGCCCATAAGTTTGATAGATTGCTTACTAAAAGTTGTGGGTGGCATGGTCTTGAATATTGTTCAGGAGTGGATTGACGAACATGAAATTCTGTCACCCTTTCAGGTGGGCTTTAGGTCAAAAACCAGCACAGTGAACCAGATCCTTCCTTTTATAACACTATATTAGCGCACGGTGGTCTTGAAGAATGGTTCACTTTACGTTGCTTTTGTTGACCTTAGGTCAACATTTGACCTAGTTCCTCGCAGCAAATTATGGTCCGTCCTATCTGAGCTGGGGATGGCACCTGGTTATTAACATTAATCATTCGCCTGCATGAGGACAACTTTTCCCAGATAAGATGGGGTGATCAGGGCAGTGTCACAGACTCATTCCCTGTGGCCCATGGAGTCCGCCAAGGATGCGTGTTAGCGCCAACACTATTCTCTCTTTACATTAATGGTATAGTGGACTCCTTTATGCATGTAGCCACTGATGCCCCAGCTGTGGCCGGTATCCGCACACCTATTTTACTATTTGCGGATGATACGCTCATTCAATCTAAAACCCCCAGTGACCTCCAACGTGCCCTGAAGTGTTTTAACGATTTCTGTACTTCTCGGGGATCGGAAATTAATAATAATAAAACAAAATGTATGTTCTTTAACCAGCATAGATCATTTAGGGGCGGTATAACAATTGATAACCTCCCCTTGGGACAGGTTAAGTCTTTTGTATATTTGGGCATAACTTTACAAAAAGACTAGCAGCCCGTCCCGACGTTGTCTGGGTATGAATTGCTGCCGGCCAGTGGTATATTGTTTTGTAGGATTTCGTTTTGATAGCATTTCTTATCTGTGAAAGGCCTGTGAAACGCTCCGATTCACAGTGCACTATTGATGCACTTAAGAGTGGTTCAGTAGTGTGTGGTAAATAAAATTACCGGGACTATTTTTCTATACATTAAATGACAATAAGGATAGCTCATGAAAAATGAGAGGCAGAGTCCGTGGTATCTGAGTCATACGGGCTTTAATTAAGATGACTCGAGTCACCGAGAATCGGGTTCCATCACCACTAAGGTTCAGGAAGGGATATCTAATGATTTATTAACATCACACATTATATATAGTAAAACTGTACAGTTGCAATGAATACAGTAGGCGTAACAAGTGAAAAGAGAGAGAGATAAGAACACATGGGCGTAAAAGAAGGCGTGTACAGGGGCGTACACGGAGGTGTGTACTGGATGCGTCACAGAAGTGTCATAGGTGGGTGGATGCATAGAGGAAATCTGCAGGGTCAGCAGAAACCTTTAACATACATGCGCGCGCAACTGAGCATGACGTATATTGACGTGTAACTGGGGAGAGCTGGGGGGCTTGACTTTAGCACTAGTAGAGGAGTCTGGTGTCTGGGATGTCAGAACGACGTGCACCTATAGCATATCTGATATCTTGTGTTTGGTGGATGTGTTGTCTGAAGTAAAAGGTCTCTCGGGCAGAGGCCGTTCATCACTGAATGCTAGTGGGTGCATACGTGTCTTCGTGCAATGCGCGGGTCCATGGGCCTACTATGGTAACGGGTGCAGTATATTACTTGCAAGGAGACAGGAAGGCCGGGCCCTTTGCTCTGCAGGCTGGAATATGTTTACCTATTTCACTAGACTGGAATGTGTTTTTGCGGAGGCTGAGCAGATAACTGTAGGCAAAATACCGTCTTGGCAGGCAGGCCAGGCCGAGCCGGGCACCGCTTCGCTGGTCTGGAAGTAAGGTAGAGGTCAGGGATGCGTACCTAAACTGCAGCTTTCTGAGACAGAAGAGGCTCGAGCCTGAATTAAGGGTCTGGCTCGACTGAGCCACAAAAACGTGTGCTTCGCGATATTTAAAAGTGCACCATGTAAATGCATTGGAAACGTAGGCCTGGATGCGGAATTGACATTAGAACCATGGAGGGCCGAATAGCTAACATGCTAACCTTTGACGGAAATGCAGGGGCATCATTAAAACAGGCACGGGAAAGGAATTACATGATAACAGGGACATACATGGGACATAGGTACATGGATAGGGTGCGAGGGGGGGACACACTGACTACCTGAAAATTTCTATTTCCTCATTCCCTCCTTGGCCCCTACTGCGCCCTTTAGGATATATCTATTTTCATGAGACCATCTATCTGTTCATATAACATCATTTGCTCATCTTTTTTCATTCGAGCACGGGAACGTGAACGTGGACGGGGAATACAAGCCGTGGCGCACAAGCCGCAAATCGCTGGGCCACATTGTAGACAGAGACAGCAACTGAATACCATAAGCAATACTAGTCCTAGGAACGACAGTACTTCCATCCCCAGGCTGATATCACACTCCAGAGCAAACCGGACCAAGTCCAGGTGCCTGGATTCTGGTGTATCTGGTGAGCTATTTTATGAAGCCTTGTTATTGCTGAATACACTGATGGTGCGTTATTTGGAATAAACACACAACAACTGGAGCCGATCACTCTACAAGCTCCGCCCCTATCGGCCAGGATGACGTCAAGAACAAGGCGGTTCTGAAGAACAACAAGTCTCATAGCAGACTGCTCTTCGGTTAAGTTTCCTAGGGCAGAAGTAGTTTCATTCACTACTGCTTCAAGGGTTCTGGTCAATCTGCATATTAATTTACTATTTGAATGGGACCTATGAAGAAAAAGAATCCTTTATTGAAATCGGTATATTGTTCCAATGTAGTCTCAGTCTGATCGACAATTGGGGATTCGATCTCCCTCTTGTGTCTGACGTGTACGAGTTGAGAATCTCGATGATAATTGGATGGGGCTAGAAAAACTGGTGGCAGTAGAAACGCAATATAACATGTTCCACCCCAATCTAAGGGCAGACGTACATAAGCTGTCTGACCACAAATAAAATAAGAATGTCGGAAAGCTTTGAAAGTAGACTTTCCTTTATCACTGAATTCGACCACAGTATTACAATCACTGTGTCCTAGGTGTACTGAACCATTTTTCCTAACGCATAATTCACCTTTCACGGGTAAAACTGTTATAAACGGTAAGTCTTCATTTTCAAGATCGGTCCCTGTCCTTTGAGGAAGACCGTTCTTGTCTGGGAAACAGGCTTTATTCATAACTGTATTCAGGTCTCCCCATATCCAATTGCTCTGGGAAACTGTGGAAGTACTGCCTAATGAAGACATTAAAGCAAACCATGCTCCGCACGAACCATTGTGTGAAAACGGATAAGGAAAGAGGGGCAGAGCTCCCTTCATTTTCTGGTAAGGTGGGAGTCGGCCACATACCCAGCAATTCGTGACATTGCTGGTCTGGTGAGAATGATGTAACATACGGATAAAAGTGTTGTTGCGCAGTGCTAGCCGATAGGATAGTTCGTGAGGTGGCAGGTCACTAAATGTGTGCTCTACAGTGTCATCAAAAGAAGAATGTACATGTGAACCAAGAGGAGGAAAGAAAACATGTAGCGTCAAGCTTATACATATAATCGTAATACTCAGAAAAAACATAAAAAGCAATGCAACGATGCATCTACTACGTAGATTTTTACAGTATTTCATTTTCATTATTTCCTGTCTATCTCTCTCACTATTTGGGTCTACAGTCTCATACATATCAGGAACCTGTCTAACCGCTTCACCCGAGGGGGACTTAAACAATTAAACGCTAACTGACTTACTAGACCGTAGCTTAGTTCTGTACTCCTGCTGCGGAGTTTTTTCTAGCAAAGGGAGTTTAGTGTCACTATCAGAAATGTTCTCAGAAACCTCCGCGAAACAGTCTTTGGAATCTGAGCTTAGTCCATGAAATCGTTTAACATGATGGGCATGGATCCAGCCCTTGCGTCCTTCAACTTTCACTGCCGTCCTCGTTGTTAACAACACAAGTTTCGGTGATTTCCAGTGCGGCTCCAGGGGACTTGACCGGTCAAAATTTCGTACAAAAACAACGTCGCCCGGGACAATGGAGTGATCCTTAACCTGGGTGTTGTCTGGAAAGGCGGCGGCGACCTGTGAACGACAAGCGAGTAGTGCAGTCATCAAGGAACCAGGTAATCTGTCAGCATGTTACTGTCAACATCGGTTATTTTCCTAGGCATAGGCGTACCCCAAATATTTGGGGGTCGACCGAAGACAACCTCATAAGGAGATAGTCCGGTTCTGGAATGAGCTACCATACGCATGTAAAAGAGGGCAACCGGCAAGGCTACCATCCAATCTACGCCTTTTTCTGCACAGATTTTTGCTAGTCGTGTTTTCAGAGTCTGATTGTGTCTCTCTACGAGACCAGCTGCTTCTGGATGTCGTACACAA
Source organism: Lissotriton vulgaris (assembly GCF_964263255.1). Lineage (NCBI taxonomy): Eukaryota > Metazoa > Chordata > Amphibia > Caudata > Salamandridae > Lissotriton > Lissotriton vulgaris. The sequence continues at coordinate 164,116,836 of NC_141689.1, forward strand.
TGGAACTTCCACTGGTACCCTAAAAGAAGAGATACCTGTTTCATAAGTTCAGACGAGAATGGCTGTCCATTATCTGAGTACACGACACGGGGCAAACCGTATCGCGGGAAGAATTCACGAACCAACTGTTTGGCAGTGGTCACAGCAGTGTAATCTGGGACTGGGTAAGCTTCTGTCCATCTGGACAGGGCACACACAACCACGAGGACGCACCCGAATCCTCTGCATCCGTCCATCTGGATATAATCCATCTGGAGGACTTCAAAAGGGTGGTCAGGAGGATGAAATCCACCTTGTTCCACGGGAATGCCTTTGCCTGAATTGAACTGACAACAGATCATACAGGTACGTACTTTCTGTTTTGCTGCTGCACGCAAATGCTTATTAAACCAAATGTTCTGTATGCTGTCTGTTAGACCTGTCTGGCTTTTTGGCGAAGTCCCTCCTAATTTTTATTTATTTTGTCCCCTTTTTGCCCCTCATACCCTTGTTAATTTTTGTGTCTACTGACTTTTTGTAGGTGTTGGTCAGGGGGATAGGTGTTTTCTTCCCCCCTCATAATCTTTTACCTCAGGCCCAGAGGCCTGTTCTGACAGGAAAGTTGGCACCACCTAAAATGGTGGCCACCAACTGCCCCAACTGTCACCAACAGAACTTGGCCATAGCCTAACATAGGGCATTCCAGAACCTTCTGGTCCATTCTGGACCACTGAAGGGCAGCCTATATAAGGCGGAATGCGAGGCAGCCATTTTGTCTACCTGTGGAAGTCAGCTGGAGGACAGGTGGTAGCTAAGGGTGGGAAAAGGTTAGACTTAGGGTTGACCTCCTGAACTGGGAAGCTGCCTATTTGGTCCAACCCCCAACTCCCCTTTTAGTTATTTGTCTTGGCCCCGCTGTGGGAAGTTACTGGAGACCCTGGGCGCCTGTGTGACCCCTAATCTAGAACAGAGGGGTGAGAACAGGAGAAGGAGACTGCGAAGTAGTGAGCGCAGTCCTCTGCCCAGTATTGGGATCTGAACTGAAGAAGACTCCTGACCCTGTCATCTGCCCAGTAAGGTGGGCTGGGGTTCCAGTGCCTTAAAAGTGCACAGTGACTGTCTGCTGAGAGGGCCCCCTTGATTCCCTCCTCCCTTCTGAGGATAGGAAGAAAACTGGTGGCTGGGGTAGCGCTGTACACCCCTTACCTGTGGCAGAACTGTTGGTGAGCCGATCCCCCCCTTTGAACGCTAAGGAGTAGAAGTGTGCAGGGAAGTCCCATCTCATCTGAGGAGTCCCGAGCGCTGCTGCCGAGATTGGGACCCCGGGGGCACCTTCCGCGCTGTAATCACGTGTGGAGAAGTGACCCGGCTGTCAGGGAAGAGCCAGAGCGAGACGCGGTAAAACGGCGCCTTCGCGCATGCCCAAAAGCCGATTCACTGTCTTGTCAGGAAGGACCTAGGGTCGGGCAGGTCCGGGAGTAGCGTCTTCCTTTTGAGGGCGGGCGCGAGCGCTTCCGCGCATGTGGAGGAGATCAGAGCCCCGCCGGTCGTTGTGAGGAGGAGCCCCGGGCAAGCGCTACTGCGCATGCCCACGGAAGCAGCGACCCGCCAAGCAACGCGAGGAGCCGGCTGCGGCCGGAGTGAGTGTCTCCCTACTCCCCTGCTCGCGCGCCACGCAGAGGAGCTGGCCGAGTAGGGAGAGGGAGCTGAGAGTCTCGGCTGTTGTTGGGGGTGATAAGCCCTCGGCCTTGTTCTCCGCTCGAGCGCTCAGCAGAGGAGCTGGCTCGAGTGAGGAGAGCACAAGGAAGCTACAAGGGAGCCTTCGCCCCCATCAAGGGATTGCCGCCTCTGTGGTGTGCTCCGCCCCCCCCCCCCCCTCTGTGCCCTTCATTTTGTCATCTTGCTGCTGAACACAGAGAAGACCACAACCACGCTGTGGAAACAAGTAAGGAGTGGAGATTCAGGGGGAGTGGCGCTAGTGCCTACAGAGCAGTAAAGTAGATCCTGGTCAGTCAATCCCTGCTAACCTCAGGTTGGGGAGTAACATAAGGAAACCAGATCTAGCCAAGGTGGTGAACTGATTAACTGAACTGTGATTCAAGTAAATGAGAGTGAGGTTCTGGCCTAATTTAAGTAGCGGAGTACAGTCATTATCTAATCAAACCTTCTTAGTTCAACTGAAAAGAAACTGCATTGTGATTCTCTTTGTAACTGGTTTAATGACAAGTGAACTGTAAAGTGGAACCTGGCTAACTAAATTGCTTAATAGTTTAAATGTTAATACTGTAATGATATTTGCTCGTGCTTAAAGTGAAGTGTAGTTTTCTCCCAAGATTCTAGCGGAGTATACCTAGCCTAATTGATTCTAGGGTACAGTTATCTTAATGCAGAAGTGTGATAAAAATTTGGAAATACAGTAACTGCTAGTAATTCAAAAAGTGATAATCTGCTAGTAGTTTAAAGAAAGTGTAATTGTTGACCCTGAAAGTGATCTAAACTGCTTGAACTATTTATATGTGAGTTACTGATTTGACAACCCAGAGCATATTATTTTTATATAAAGCAGTACGTATTTTCATATAATTTTGGTGTAGTGTTTTCTTTTTGAGTGCTATTGCGTGGAATTACTTTTGGGTGGTCTGCAACCTTTACACCGTGCCTCTGAGATACTAGTCTTGCCCTAGGCCAGGCTACCTAATTCCAACATATTGGTGCCTAGCGGTGGGATTGCGGACTTGGTTGCAGCTACTTACTAGTAATTTGGCGTAATACACCCAACCTACACCAGGAGTTTTCTCCTTGCGGCCCTCCCAATTAGTCTTTTTGTTTTTTCTAAATTTATTCCTGGTGGTGGGTGGAGTTGGTTTTAGGTTACCTACACCCCTCTGAAATTTCTGGTGTGTATCCAGGTTTGCCAGATTCACCATGGAGTTTGCGGTGGAAAACCTGGAAGTCTATTCTGTGCCCCAATTGAGAATGTTCTGCCAGCAGATGGGGGTCTTTTTCAAGCATGGTGCTAGGAAGGGGGAGCTCCAGACTAGCCTTAGGGCCTGGGTGGAGGCACACCAAGAGACAAAGGAGGAGGATGAAGAGGTTGACCAGGGCACAGAAGGGGGGGTGGAGGAGTTATTCCGCCATGAGGGGGAAAACTTGCTCACCGGACCAGTGTCCTATTCCAGAAAGGGCAGTAGCATTTCTGGGAAAAGCCTAACCGAAGCCGAGCTCACCGATAGGAGGGAGAAGAGACAGCTAAAGTGGGAGTTGGCTAAATTGGAGCAGGAGAAAGAGGAGAGGAGGATGGTCCACGAGTTTAGGCTGAAAGAACTGGAGCTCCAAAGTCTACAAAGGGGGTCCTCTCCTGTTAGGAATGGTGGCAGCGAACCGAAAGAGTCAGCCAGGGAGACCAAACCCTATATCCCAAAGGACCTGATAGCGAGCTTCAGTCAGGGGGATGATATTGCTAAGTGGCTGGCCGCTTATGAGGTTTCTTTGAAGGTTCATGGAGTGCAGGAGAAGCACTGGGGGGGTAGTTTGTACAAGTACATGCCTCCTGCTGGTCGGGACACTTTGTTGGCCCTGGATCCAGAGGAACAGACAAACTACCCCACCATGAAGCTGACGTTATTGAGGAAGTTCGGGCTCACCCCAGAAAGGTACCGACAGAAGTTTAGGGGGAGTCACAAGATGGGAACTCAGAACTGGGTGGACTTCCTTGATTACGCCAGAAAGGCTTTAGAGGGTTGGGTCAAGGGCAGCGAGGTAAAAGATTATGAGGGGCTGTACGATCTGTTTTTGAGAGAACACCTCCTCGAGAAATGCTTTCCCGAGCTGCGCCAACACCTGGTAGACAGCAAGCTGACCAATCCCCGGAAGCTTGCAGAGGAGGCGGACATCTGGACAAGTACCCGGGTGTCCACCAAGGGGACTGGAGGGGAATCTCAAAAAGCCGGACAGGGCGCCCCCCAGAAGAAGGAGGGGGGGGAGAAAAAGAAAGAGTTCTCTAAAGGTCCCCAAAATAACTTCCAAGGGAAGGGAGCAGGTTTCACCCCTAGGGCAAACCCGCCCCGGAACCCTCATCCTGGCCAGAGCCAGCAGCCCAGGGTTCTCCACTGTTTTGAATGCGGTGGCGTTGGACATTATAAGGGAGATGTCAGATGCCCAAAGAGACCACCCCCTCCCACCGGAGGAAAGTCACCGGGAGTAGCTAGTGTAGCGCTCGGGGAGGAGTTGCCCTTAGATAAGGGGGGTGAGTGGGCGGGTGTCACCTTAGTGTCCCTGGGAGAACGGGAGATGGTGCCAAAGATCCAGGTGCCCCCAAATACTACAAAGTATGGGCAATGGGTTACCATCAATGGCCAGAGAGGGGAGGCTCTGAGGGATACAGGAGCCAGCATGACTATGGTGAGAAGTCAGCTGGTATCCCCAGAGCAGGTTGTTCCAAATGTACTCCACCCCGCCGCGATGGCTGACGGCAGAATGGGCCACTATCCAGTGGCTGAGGTTCCCTTTGAGTGGGAGGGGGTTGCAGGTTCACTTCGAGTTGCCGTAAGCCCTGCCGTGCCAGTCGATTGTCTGTTGGGGAATGACATGGAACACAACACTTGGAGAGAGGTGGAATACCGGACGCATTCTGCGATGCTGGGTACACCTGACTGGGCCTGTGTCAGCACACGGTCTGCGACTGCCCGGAGAGGGAGTTCGCCTGGGTTGGAGCCTGGAACAATGGCCCAACCCGCTGCTAAGAAGGGACAGACCCGGAGACAGAGAAAGCCTGCTCCGGCTTCCACACCCCATGAGACAGATCGGCCACCTGCGGTGGTGGACCAGGAGTCCGTGGAGGGGGAAGTAGACTCTCTGGAGGATTTGCCCATCCCTGCGGAGTGGCATGTGGAGGGAGGTCCTACCAGAGAGGAATTCTGTAAGGGGCAGAGGGAGTGCCCCACCCTTGAGGGACTGAGGCGACAGGCTGAAGCCCAAGCAGCAGGTGATGTTACGGGACATTACCATATTTACTGGGAGGATGGACTCCTCTACAGTGAACCCAAGGTACCCTCGCCTGGTTCATCGAGGGCCTTGGTAGTCCCGCAACAGTACCGAGCCTTTCTTTTGGAATTGGCTCATGCCATACCCCTGGCAGGACACTTAGGCCAGGACAAGACCTTTGCACGGCTTGTTCTCCACTTTTACTGGCCTCAGATGAAAGCGGCGTCCAACACATACTGTAGGACATGTGTAACCTGCCAGGCCAGTGGGAAAACAGGGGTGAAGCTAAAAGCTCCCCTGGAACCACTTCCAGTCGTTAGCACCCCCTTTGAGAGGGTGGGCATCGACATTGTAGGGCCTTTGGATCCACCAACAGCAGCTGGTCACAGGTTTATCCTGGTACTGGTGGATCATGCCACACGGTACCCAGAGGCCATACCTCTGAGGACAGTCACTGCACCTGTAGTGGCAAGAGCCCTAATGGGAATCTTTACCCGAGTGGGATTTCCCAAGGAAGTTGTGTCCGACAGGGGGACCAACTTCCTGTCAGCTTACATGCGGGCCATGTGGAAGGAGTGTGGAGTGACCTACCGGTTCACCACTCCTTACCACCCCCAGTCGAATGGACTGGTTGAGAGGTTCAATAAGACCTTGAAGGGCATGATCAGAAGTCTGCCCGAGAGCCTGCGGAGGAAATGGGATGTCCTCCTACCCTGTTTACTTTTTTCCTACAGGGAAGTGCCCCAGAAGGGAGTGGGCTTCAGCCCCTTTGAGCTTCTGTATGGGCACCCTGTACGCGGTCCTCTCAGCCTGGTGAAGGATGGTTGGGAGAAATCTCCCAGGAAACCCCCCCAGGAGGTGGTGAGCTACATGCTGGCCTTCAGGAGCCAAATGGCGAAGTTGTGGAAGCAAGCTTCTGACAACTTGGAGGCCAGCCAGGCAGTCATGAAAGAGTGGTATGACCACAATGCTCACCAGGTGGAATTGGAGCCTGGACAGAAAGTGTGGGTGATGGAGCCTGGAGAGCTTAGCGCCCTCCAGGATCGCTGGACAGGCCCCTTTGAGGTGTTGGAAAAGAAGGGTAAGGCCACATACCTGGTGGACCTTAAGACCCCTCGACAGCCCCTACGGGTGCTACACGCCAACAGACTCAAGCCCCACCATGAGAGGCCCGAAGTCATGCTGATGATGGTGACTGACGGGGGAGAGGAAGCGGAAAGCGAACCTCTCCCAGATCTCTTTTCATCCCAAGAGAAGGATGGGTCAGTGGAGGGAGTGAATCTCTCTCCTACTCTCACTCCTGAGCAACGGGAGGACTGCCGCCAGATACTGGAGCAGTACTCTTCGTTGTTCTCCCTTGTCCCGGGAAGGACCCACCTGTGTACCCATGATGTGGACACAGGAGACAGCCCACCAGTGAAGTCCAAGACCTACCGGCTGTCTGACAAGGTGAAGGCTAGCATACATGGAGAAGTTGCCAAGATGCTGGAGCTGGGAGTAATTGAACCTTCCAACAGCCCTTGGTCCAGTCCGGTGGTGCTCGTGCCAAAAGCCGCACCACCAGGCACCACACCTGAACTGAGGTTCTGTGTGGATTACCGAGGACTGAATTCAGTGACAAGGACTGATGCTCATCCGATCCCTAGGGCGGATGAATTGATTGACCGGCTAGGAGCTGCCCAATATCTGAGTACCTTTGACCTCACTTCTGGGTACTGGCAGATCTCCTTGACAGATGGAGCAAGGGAAAGGTCAGCCTTCTCCACGCCTGAGGGACACTACCAGTTCTGTGTGATGCCCTTTGGGCTCAAGAACGCCCCTGCCACATTTCAGCGGCTGGTGAACCAGGTCCTCTCTGGATTGGAGAGTTTCTCTGCTGCCTACCTGGATGACATTGCTGTCTTCAGTAGCAGCTGGGAGGACCATCTGCAGCATTTGCAGGCCGTTCTCCAGGCCCTGAGACAAGCTGGATTGACCATCAAAGCCAGCAAATGCCAGATTGGGCAGGGGTCGGTTGTGTACCTTGGACACTTGGTGGGTAGGGGGACTGTGCAGCCCCTGCAGGCGAAGATTGAGGCAATCATGGCCTGGGAACCCCCCAAGACACAGACTGAGGTCCGAGCTTTCCTGGGCCTCACAGGTTACTACCGTCGCTTTGTGAAGGGGTATGGCACTATTGTAGCGCCCCTCACAGAGCTCACCTCCAAGAAACAACCTCGACGGGTAGTTTGGACAAAGGCTTGTCAGCAAGCCTTTGAAAAGTTGAAACAGGCAATGTGTGCGGCACCGGTCCTGAGGGCCCCAGACTTCTCCAAGGAGTTCATTGTCCAAACGGATGCATCGGAGCATGGCATTGGGGCAGTGCTATCGCAACTCAATGAAGAGGGCCTGGATCAACCTGTAGTCTTCTTATCCAGGAGGCTGCTTCCCCGGGAACAGAAGTGGAGTGCCATTGAGAGGGAAGCTTTTGCGGTGGTGTGGGCTCTGAAGAAGCTGCGGCCATACCTCTTTGGCTCGCACTTCCTGGTTCAGACTGACCACCGACCCCTTCGTTGGCTGATGCAGATGAAGGGGGAAAATCCCAAGTTGTTGAGGTGGTCCATCTCCCTACAGGGAATGGACTTCCGGGTGGAACATCGGCCTGGAGTGGACCACGCCAATGCAGACGGTCTCTCCAGGTATTTCCGCCTTAGTGATGAGGACTCCCAAGGGGTTGGGTAGTTCTCCCCACTTTCAGCTGGGGGGGACGCGTGTTAGACCTGTCTGGCTTTTTGGCGAAGTCCCTCCTAATTTTTATTTATTTTGTCCCCTTTTTGCCCCTCATACCCTTGTTAATTTTTGTGTCTACTGACTTTTTGTAGGTGTTGGTCAGGGGGATAGGTGTTTTCTTCCCCCCTCATAATCTTTTACCTCAGGCCCAGAGGCCTGTTCTGACAGGAAAGTTGGCACCACCTAAAATGGTGGCCACCAACTGCCCCAACTGTCACCAACAGAACTTGGCCATAGCCTAACATAGGGCATTCCAGAACCTTCTGGTCCATTCTGGACCACTGAAGGGCAGCCTATATAAGGCGGAATGCGAGGCAGCCATTTTGTCTACCTGTGGAAGTCAGCTGGAGGACAGGTGGTAGCTAAGGGTGGGAAAAGGTTAGACTTAGGGTTGACCTCCTGAACTGGGAAGCTGCCTATTTGGTCCAACCCCCAACTCCCCTTTTAGTTATTTGTCTTGGCCCCGCTGTGGGAAGTTACTGGAGACCCTGGGCGCCTGTGTGACCCCTAATCTAGAACAGAGGGGTGAGAACAGGAGAAGGAGACTGCGAAGTAGTGAGCGCAGTCCTCTGCCCAGTATTGGGATCTGAACTGAAGAAGACTCCTGACCCTGTCATCTGCCCAGTAAGGTGGGCTGGGGTTCCAGTGCCTTAAAAGTGCACAGTGACTGTCTGCTGAGAGGGCCCCCTTGATTCCCTCCTCCCTTCTGAGGATAGGAAGAAAACTGGTGGCTGGGGTAGCGCTGTACACCCCTTACCTGTGGCAGAACTGTTGGTGAGCCGATCCCCCCCTTTGAACGCTAAGGAGTAGAAGTGTGCAGGGAAGTCCCATCTCATCTGAGGAGTCCCGAGCGCTGCTGCCGAGATTGGGACCCCGGGGGCACCTTCCGCGCTGTAATCACGTGTGGAGAAGTGACCCGGCTGTCAGGGAAGAGCCAGAGCGAGACGCGGTAAAACGGCGCCTTCGCGCATGCCCAAAAGCCGATTCACTGTCTTGTCAGGAAGGACCTAGGGTCGGGCAGGTCCGGGAGTAGCGTCTTCCTTTTGAGGGCGGGCGCGAGCGCTTCCGCGCATGTGGAGGAGATCAGAGCCCCGCCGGTCGTTGTGAGGAGGAGCCCCGGGCAAGCGCTACTGCGAATGCCCACGGAAGCAGCGACCCGCCAAGCAACGCGAGGAGCCGGCTGCGGCCGGAGTGAGTGTCTCCCTACTCCCCTGCTCGCGCGCCACGCAGAGGAGCTGGCCGAGTAGGGAGAGGGAGCTGAGAGTCTCGGCTGTTGTTGGGGGTGATAAGCCCTCGGCCCTGTTCTCCGCTCGAGCGCTCAGCAGAGGAGCTGGCTCGAGTGAGGAGAGCACAAGGAAGCTACAAGGGAGCCTTCGCCCCCATCAAGGGATTGCCGCCTCTGTGGTGTGCTCCGCCCCCCCCCCCCTCTGTGCCCTTCATTTTGTCATCTTGCTGCTGAACACAGAGAAGACCACAACCACGCTGTGGAAACAAGTAAGGAGTGGAGATTCAGGGGGAGTGGCGCTAGTGCCTACAGAGCAGTAAAGTAGATCCTGGTCAGTCAATCCCTGCTAACCTCAGGTTGGGGAGTAACATAAGGAAACCAGATCTAGCCAAGGTGGTGAACTGATTAACTGAACTGTGATTCAAGTAAATGAGAGTGAGGTTCTGGCCTAATTTAAGTAGCGGAGTACAGTCATTATCTAATCAAACCTTCTTAGTTCAACTGAAAAGAAACTGCATTGTGATTCTCTTTGTAACTGGTTTAATGACAAGTGAACTGTAAAGTGGAACCTGGCTAACTAAATTGCTTAATAGTTTAAATGTTAATACTGTAATGATATTTGCTCGTGCTTAAAGTGAAGTGTAGTTTTCTCCCAAGATTCTAGCGGAGTATACCTAGCCTAATTGATTCTAGGGTACAGTTATCTTAATGCAGAAGTGTGATAAAAATTTGGAAATACAGTAACTGCTAGTAATTCAAAAAGTGATAATCTGCTAGTAGTTTAAAGAAAGTGTAATTGTTGACCCTGAAAGTGATCTAAACTGCTTGAACTATTTATATGTGAGTTACTGATTTGACAACCCAGAGCATATTATTTTTATATAAAGCAGTACGTATTTTCATATAATTTTGGTGTAGTGTTTTCTTTTTGAGTGCTATTGCGTGGAATTACTTTTGGGTGGTCTGCAACCTTTACACCGTGCCTCTGAGATACTAGTCTTGCCCTAGGCCAGGCTACCTAATTCCAACACTGTCTAACATAGCTTTTTCTCCTAAGTGTGCGGGACTATGTGCTGCATTAATGATAACTTGAACCATAGAGTCGGGGAGAAACCATGTGGTTTTTCCCTTTGTCATCCATCCCTGATCTACTGGACCCCTCCTTGTTCAGTCCATTTTTTGATTTCGTCTGGAGTGGCATGTGTCTGTATGTCGAGTACATCTTGTGTGGGATCCCTGACTGTCATGCAATTCGTCAGTGATGGTACTTCAGTCTTTGTCGTGTCAGCTGGAATGTCGGTATGAGTCTGAGCTGTAAGCTTGGCTGTTCGATCTGCCAGGTCGTTACCCTGGGAAATGGTATCAGTAACTTTCGTATGTGCCTTGCACTTCATGATGGCTATGGCTGTAGGCAAGTGTATTGCATCTAACAGAGCTTGAATGAGGGGACCATGTTGTATCTTGGCTCCATGAGAAGTCAAAAAAACTCTCTCTTGCCAGAGGACACCGAAGTCGTGAACGACTCTGAATGCGTACCGTGAATCTGTGTATATGTTTACTTTCAGGTTCTTGGCTCGTATGCAGGCTTGGGTCAGAGCGATGAGCTCTGCTGCTTGGGCAGACAGGGTGTCAATACGATGTGTTTCTATGACTTCAGTTTCAGTGGTCACTGCATATGCGGCCACTAACTCTCCTGTGCTTGTTCTCATGCATGAACCATCCACATAAAGTGTCCGGTCTGGGTCGGGTAATGCAATGTCTGTCAAGTCTTGTCTTGGCTTCGTCATGGTGTTAATGACTTCCACACAGTCATGTGGCGTAGGGTCTGCTGTAATCGAGGGTAACAGTGTAGCAGGGTTTAATATGTTGCATCGTCGGATCTCTATGTGTGGCTGGAACAGTGTCAGTTCATATCCTGTCAGTCGTGCTATGGTCAAGTGCTGAGTCTGTGTCCTGTTTAAGAGAACTTCCACGGAGTGTGGAACCTGTACTGTCAGGGGATTTCCTAACACTATAGAGTCGCTTTGTCTGATTGCTAGAGCTGTTGCTGCAACTGATTTTAGGCACGCAGGCAAAGCCTGGGCTACTGGATCCAATGTACTAGAAAAATAAGCACAAGGCTTGTGTTTTCCTGCTTGATCTTGTGTAAGAACAGATAATGCTGTGCCATCGCGTTCAGTGACAAAAAGTGTAAAAGGTTTGCTGTAACATGGTGTCGCTAAAACAGGTGCTTGACATAAGGCTTTCTTCAATTCGTCAAAAGCAAGTGTATGTTCCTGAGTCCAAGGGAGGACAGTCGAAGTCGCTGCCTCCTGTTTTGTCAACTGTATGAGTGGTTTGGCTAGATATGCATACTGAGGAATCCATTGTCTGCAGTAAGAAGTGAGGCCAATGAAGGCCCGTACTTCCTTTTGTGTCCTGAGCTGTGGAAGATGTGCGATTAACTGAATGCGATCAGGTGTCAGCTGTCTACCCCTCTTGGACAGCAAGTGTCCAAGGTAAACCACTTGCTGGGCACAGAATTGTAGCTTCGAAGGGGACACCTTATGCCCCTTTTCGGCCAGTAAATACAAGACTGTCAGTGATGCACGTTCGCAGTCTCGTTCTGTTCGTGCTGTGATCAAGAGATCATCAACGTACTGGAGTAGGGCAGTGTCAGTAGGCATGTGAATACTGTCTAGTTGTCGTTTCAGTGCTTGGCTGTAAATACTGGGGCTTTCTGTGAACCCTTGAGGAGCCATTGCAAATTTGAAGCTTCGGCCATTTAAACAGAATCCGAAAAGATACTGGCTTTCCGGATGGATGGGAACACTAAAGAAGGCATTCTTGAGATCAATTACAGTGAAGAACGCAGCTTCGGAATCAATGGCAGTCAATAGGGAAGAAATGTCTGGGACCACTGGATACTGGGGTATTATGCATTTGTTTAATTCTCGAAGGTCAATCACCAGTCTGTAGACCGGTGGTGCATTAGGGTCAGTACGTTTAAGAACTGGAATGATAGGAGAATTACACACATTGGAGTCAGTTTCTACAACCACTCCTTGTGCAATGAGTTCGTCAATAATTTTCAGTAAGGCCACTACAGCCTCAGGTGGTAACTTGTATTGTCGGATTCGGGGCAGCACAACTCCTTGTTTAAGAGGGACACGGTATGGTGTAATATGCATGCAACCTACATCAGTCGGACCTTGCGCCCACAAATGCTGTGGTACATTCTGTAATCTTGGATCAAAATCTCTTAACACATAATGTCCTTTAAAATCGCGTAAAAACAATCTCACTCCTTCCGGGGAACAACAAATCACTGCTCCTAATTCTTTCAACGTTTTTATACCAAGCAAGTTTTCTGGACATGATTTCGTAAGTAACAAGTCTGTAGTGCGAGACAATGGACCAACTTCTAGGGAAACTGGCTTTGACACTTCGTTAACAATAGGCTTTCCTGAAAATCCCAGGGAAACATTTCGTGAGCCTGAGAGGGGTGCCCCTGGAACCTCGTCATGACTGATGGTAGTTCTGCTCGCCCCTGTGTCAATCAAAAATTTTCTGTCTTTCCCTAATACATGGCTATGTACATAGGGACCATCTTGATCTACAGGAACCCCGATGGGGCAAGCCAACCTCCCTCTCTAGGCTGTTTCATGAATACTGTTGATAATCTGGGTAATCTGACTGAGCATACTGGTACATTTGCTGTGTAACATGTTGGGTGGCAGCTATGGGCTGAGGTACGGCTACTGTCTGTTGGGCATTCTGAGGAGGTTGCGTGTTCTGCGGAATGTGTTCCTGTCTGGGAGGACGCGGTTTTTCTTTTGTCCTGCCTGTAGCTATATTGTGTTTCAGGACGGTGCATTCATTTATATAGTGACGTGGCTGTTTACAATAATTGCACGTCCCTTTTACAGGTGGCGCGCCTTTTCTCTGACCATCAGCTGTCGGGACAGTTTGGGCAACTAATACTTTCATTTTCGTGTCTTTCATGCGTCTCTTTTCGTGTTCCTGCTCCTCTCTAATTCGGTTCTGATGATACTGTAACATTTGTAACATTTGGGAAGGGGTATTAGCTTGCCAGGTACTCTCAACCTTTAGTACTCTATTTTTAACCTGGGGTATAGAATTCTCTTCTAATTTGGTCACAAACAGATGTGGATACGATTCACTACTTGTCTTTAGGCCGCTATTAATAATAAAACATTTCTCAAATCACTAGTGTCTTCATCTGGTTTCTGTTTGCAGGCTGAAATGGCATCCCAATCTTCCTTTTTGGTAATCAATAATCTCAGCAAAACCTGTATCAATAACTCTGGTAATTCTCTAGCTTTATCCCCGAGACCACTTCCGGGGACCAGTGTATTTTCTTCGTTTTCCAATTCTGTCCAATTAATCTTTTTCTCTCCCACCTCCCATTCTTTCTCTTTAAGTTTTTCGTAAATGCCTGCAGGTAACAGGACTTTTAACATTTTAAGTGTATCAGCATATGTATATTCTCCCATACTGAGCATGTCTGTTAATTCACGTTGGAACCCCGCTGGATCTTTATCATGACAGGGCAATAATTTTTTCATTTCCTATAATTCCATTTTAGTCAAGGGTGTGTATACGAATACTCGTTGAAGCGTACCCGCGTCATTTCTGACGGGATGAACCTCACGTAAAGGATTCTGTCTGTCTATGTAATAGGTCTTCCTATCTGGGTGGGAAACAGGAACAAAATGTGGAGTCAGGAAAGTCCTGTATTTGTGTCGTTGTTCTAGAATGACATTTATTAATTCAGTACCTAGACCTCTCCATCTTGCTAGGAGTAAATCGTCCAATAATTTATATAGGGGACCTGGATCAGAATGCTGACTCTCGTTCAATATGATGAGATGTTGAATCATGTACATACCGGCTAATCGCTGTTCTTCCGGAGGAAGACTCAAAAATGTTTGCGCTACTATGTCATCTTTATATACGCTAGTATTGCCAGCCCATTGTACTGCTGACCGGGCTAGTTCCTGTTCATGCATGGTACTAAGTTCGCTACTCCCTATTCGTCTTTTTAATACTTGGTCAGTGGCTTGAAATATGTGTTCGAGGGAATACTGTTCTGGTATGGGGAGAGAGAACATTTCTTGTGTTCTAGGCGTATAGGTCTATCAAAGGGTCTTGCCCTTCCTACGTACTGTATTCTATCCGGGTTCTCAGTTTCTATATCCTCGTCTTCCGAGACTTCGTCATCCTCTTTTTCAGCCTCTCTCTCCGCCTTTTCCCTCTCGTGTATCTCAATGATTTCTTTACGAATCTTTTTGTACATGGCTTCTATACAACTTTGTTTATCATGTTTACCATCAGCTATGTTATCACTCCATTTTGTCAGGGTTCTCATCTCATCTTTATCTTTGCTTGGCTGGTCTTGTTCCCTTATCAAACAATTAATCAAAAACTGTAAGATCAAACGTTGAACCTCCGCTTTCCTATGTGAAATGGCCGCGTGAATACTTTCTGGTCCCTCCCCCGTTCTAATGAAATGATATATTCTATCTAAATGTTCCTACATGTCTGGTAGAACACTCAAATAGTTTGCAACGCGTCTTACACGTAATGAGTATATAAACATTTGACCTTCACCTGGTACTGGATCATATATGCAATCAGTAAGGTACTGGTTAAGGGATGCGTGAGTAGCTGCTTTTGGCGTGCGCTGTAATGCTAGTTCTCGTAATGATGTTCGTTTTAACTGAGGCGGGGTGGAGGGATCTCCACCCGCTGCTCCTAAACTAAGATCGCCTAGGCCGGCGTCGACCTTTACTGGCTGTGCTGTCGCTGGTAGTGTAGTTGTGGCTACCGGTAACGTTGTCACTGGTATGGCAGGTTGATCTTGGACTACAGGTGCTGAGGAAAAAGGATTGGGAGGGGGATTGGTAACAAGAGGAACAGTAGGGGAATTTGTGTTATTAACAGGGGGAGGAGGACGATTAGTAGGTGGTACACGTACATTTACATACTCAGGAGCAGCGTCATCTAAATAGGAAGAAAGGAAAATGTCCGCTGCGGTCTGTTTATGACGGAGTTTAGTCGGGATCAGTGGTTGTGGCAAGTTACTGGGTACTTCCGGGGTCGCCTTAGGTAGGCCCTCGGCGAGAAGGGGGTACATGCCTTTAATAAGGGCATTTCTTTGTCTGTCTAATTGTTCTGTTCTAACTCGTTCACCTTCTTCTAGTAATTCCTTTTCTTGGGCTTTTTCTGATGCTTCTCTACTTTTCTCTGCTTTCCTAATTTCTTTCTCTGTTCTTCTATGCGCTTCTTTACGCCATAATTCTATGGCATCTTTCTGGGATTGTCTGGCTTTCTTTTTCCATAGTGCTTCCTCTACTCTCATGATGCAATCAGCATCCCATGTCCCTGAGACAGGCCATCTATATTTCTCTTCCAGATCTTTAGTGTAGTCAACCCATAAGTCTAAGTACAGTATGGCGTCTAAGCCATGTTTATGGTACATAAAATGTCCGGGAGTATCCCTAGGCGGGACGGGAACTGCCTCTTTGAGTATCCCTTTCCTGGTTCCTATCTGACGTAATTTCGAAAACAGCGGCATATTTGAACTGACTTGAACAAGAACACATTAAACACAATAATGAACTGCAAACAATCATTCATACCACGACATTAAAACATTGCGAACAGAGATTACCTGATACATAGAATAACACAAATCTGTAAAACAATACTAGAATACTGGATACTGGATGCACTGCTAGAACAGTACAGTCATACCGGTCCCATAAAGAGACACGTCATACCGTATCCACCTAAGTGGACACGTCTATACCGGATCTGTGTACCCAGACCCGTCTTGACCGGACTCGAATAAACGAACCCGTCTATATGCGTTCCCAACAACGGTACTCACCGGGAAGCAAACTGAAGGCCTCGGAAACTCGACACTGAACTGAACTGGACTGGACTGGACTGCTACGGCTTCTGGCTGCTGCGCTTGCGCTTTGGAACAGGTGGGCCTCCGGATACCTCGGACCTTGCTCTCTCGGCTTGGGCTCTGGTCGGGACAGTCCGCATTCCTCACCGCCTCGTATGGATGCCTGGTCGCAGTCTCCGTCTCCTCCGTGGGCCTGAGGGAGTTAGCAGGAAAACCCGCGGATGTGCACAGAAGGGGGTCCGTCACGGCTGTAGAAGGGGTCAGGGGCCTGCGTTACATCGCCGGCGCGTGGGGAAGGGGACAGTCCCTGTTCGGGCGCCAGATTATGTGGTAAATAAAATTACCGGGACTATTTTTCTATACATTAAATGACAATAAGGATAGCTCATGAAAAATGAGAGGCAGAGTCCGTGGTATCTGAGTCATACGGGCTTTAATTAAGATGACTCGAGTCACCGAGAATCGGGTTCCATCACCACTAAGGTTCAGGAAGGGATATCTAATGATTTATTAACATCACACATTATATATAGTAAAACTGTACAGTTGCAATGAATACAGTAGGCGTAACAAGTGAAAAGAGAGAGATAAGAACACATGGGCGTAAAAGAAGGCGTGTACAGGGGCGTACACGGAGGTGTGTACTGGATGCGTCACAGAAGTGTCATAGGTGGGTGGATGCATAGAGGAAATCTGCAGGGTCAGCAGAAACCTTTAACATACATGCGCGCGCAACTGAGCATGACGTATATTGACGTGTAACTGGGGAGAGCTGGGGGGCTTGACTTTAGCACTAGTAGAGGAGTCTGGTGTCTGGGATGTCAGAACGACCTGCACCTATAGCATATCTGATATCTTGTGTTTGGTGGATGTGTTGTCTGTAGTAAAAGGTCTCTCGGGCAGAGGCCGTTCATCACTGAATGCTAGTGGGTGCATACGTGTCTTCGTGCAATGCGCGGGGCGATGGGCCTACTATGGTAACGGGTGCAGTAAATTACTTGCAAGGAGACAGGAAGGCCGGGTTCTTTGCTCTGCAGGCTGGAATATGTTTACATATTTCACTAGACTGGAATGTGTTTTTGCGGAGGCTGAGCAGATAACTGTAGGCAAAATACCGTCTTGGCAGGCAGGACAGGCCGAGCCGGGCACCGCTTCGCTGGGCAGGAAGTAAGGTAGAGGTCAGGGATGCGTACCTAAACTGCAGCTTTCTGAGACAGAAGAGGCTCGGAGCCTGAATTAAGGGTCTGGCTCGACTGAGCCACAAAAACGTGTGCTTCGCGATATTTAAAAGTGCACCATGTAAATGCATTGGAAACGTAGGCCTGGATGCGGAATTGACATTAGAACCATGGAGGGCCGAATAGCTAACATGCTAACCTTTGACGGAAATGCAGGGGCATCATTAAAACAGGCACGGGAAAGGAATTACATGATAACAGGGACATACATGGGACATAGGTACATGGATAGGGTGTGAGGGGGGGACACACTGACTACCTGAAAATTTCTATTTCCTCAAGTGTGTGAACTTGAGTTTCCATACTTTATTTTTCCTTGCAATATTATATAGCGCAAACTCGACAACATGGCCTGAGCACAATTTACATTACAGAAGAACACATTCATTTGTGGTAGACACGGGGAGACAAAGCGATTTGCCTGGAATCACAGGATGTTGAGCTGATGCAGAGATTCGAACGTAGCTCCCCAGCTCTAAAGTTCGCAATTCTAGAACTTGTGTCGGGAGGTGTGTCTAAAAGTGTATGTCCGTGCTGGCCATCAATGAGAGAGACCTGTGCATTTTTCATATTGGTGGTAAAAAATATGAGTATGTTGCTGGAGATGTGGGCCGCCGTGCCACCAATGTACTTACCGGGGAGGGTAAACACCCATTAATCCGCAACTTTCTTTCCGCATACCATCACTCCGCATACTTTCATTATGAAAGTACCATGACTTGGCAAAGCCATTATAACGCATGGCATTACATTTTATATGCTTTAACCACGCATACATTTACAACGAAATTCGTTGTAAATGCATGAATGGTAAAAGCATGTTTTTTAAAAATGCTTGGATAAGGTAAGTATGGGTATAGGGATATATGTTTTGGGGTACTGTGGTATATGTTTTGGGGTTTTTGGGTATTTTAAGGGTTCAGATATAGTTTGGGGTTATGGGGTTCAGGGGTAGTTTTAGGGTTTAGGGATAGGTGTGGGTTTTTGGGTACAGTGGTATTTTTAGGGTTCAGGGATAGGCTTGGGGTTTGGGGTATAGGGATATTTTTAGGGTTCAGGGGTAGGTTTGGGTTTTGGGGTACATGGGTATTTCAAGGGTTCGGGGCTAGGTTTTGGTTTTGGGGTACAGTGGTATTTTAGGGTTCAGGGGTAGGTTTGGGTTTTGGGGTACAGGGTTATTTTTAGGGTTCAGGGCTAGGTTTGGGTTTTGGGTTACAGGGGTATTTTTTAGGGTTCAGGGGTAGGTTTGGGTTTTGGGGTACAGGGGTATTTTAAGGGTTCAGGGCTAGGTTTGGGTTTTGGGGTGCAGGGGTATTTTAGGGTTCAGGGGTAGGTTTGGGGTTTGGGGTACAGTGGTATTTTTAGGGTTAAGGGCTAGGTTTGGGTTTTGGGGTACAGGGGTATTTTTAGGGTTCACAGGTAGGTGTGGGTTTTGAGGTACAGGGGTATTTATAGGGTTCAGGGCTAGGTTTGGGTTTTGGGGTACAATGGTATTTTTAGGGTTTAGGGATTGGTTTGGGTTTTGGGGTGCAGGGTATGTTTATAGGGTTAAGATGAGTTAGTCTTTAAGGGTGTTGGGGTATTTTAAGGAGTAAGGGTGGGTTATGATTATGGGCTGCAGGGGTATTTTAAGGGAGCAGGGTGGGATTCATTTTTAGGGTCTAAAGGGTTATAAAATAAAATAATAAATAAAAATAATATAAATAATGCAATTTAAAAGAATAAGGGCCCGATGTAGGTCACCAAATACCGGTCGGTAACGGTCGATTTTGGCCGTTACCGACCCGTATTTGGCTTTCGACATGTAGGTGTCTCTGAATTTACAGAATCGGTATATTTACCGATTCGGTAAATTCACCGCTTCTGTATTTTTCCGAATCGGTAAATATACAGATTCTGTAAATCCATATGTAGGTGGCACAGTTTGCAGTGCCACAGGCCCTTAGGAATTCTCATTTTACCGCCCAATCCTATTGGCTGGTAAAATACCGAATTCCAGTGTACATGCACATCTGTGCATCTACACCTATGCCATGTGACACACAGATATGCCCTTAGGGCCTGTATGTGTGCCACATGGCACACAAGCCTGCAATTGGGGTGCTACAGGGTGTCAAAGTGACACCCCGTTCCCCCTGCCAGGATTCGGTATTTTCCGAATCGGTAAATACCGATTCTGTATTTCCCATAGATTCCTATGGGCTTCAAGGCTCATAGGAATCAATGGGAAATACCGATTGCCTACATCTGCCTACTTCCAATTTACCTACTCTTAAATACTGAATCGGTATGATTCGGTATTTAAGAGTAGGTAAATCGGAATTACCTACATCTGGCCCATAATGTTTTAATTAAATTAAAAAATGTGGCCATTTGAAGAGCTTTTAAAAGTCATGTGCTGCGCATGCCTGCTTTCATAAATCTGCCCCATTTCATGTCAATTTGCCTGTGACCAAGGGGACTGGAGCCCCGAAACGCGTAAGGCTATGGAAATTAACCTTTTACATGAATAAATGCAGTCCCGCCTTGAAATTAAGCTGGTGCGTGAGTGCGCTTTCATTCGAAGAATGCTTTTGGACAACAATATATATATATAAATACACATATATACAAACATATATTTGATGTTTTAATAATGTACTTTTACAATGTATATGACTTTATCACACATGCATTTACGTTATAATGGCATGTGTGATAAAGTCATATGCTTTTAAAAGTTTTAGAAATGATGTTTTTGCGGAGTAATAGTCCCGCGTTATAAAAATTGCAGAGTGGTGGTATGCGGGATGTTGGTTGGCAGAATATCATCACATATTCCCGGGGGAGGGATAGTTCCTTTCTTGCTATTTCCGTGGAGGCGGGCCTTGTGTCCGGATGTGTGTGGCGCGAGGAAGGGGCGCAACAGAAGTGGAAAATCTCCAGTGTGCGCTTGAGGCGTCACCGGAAGTTAAGGCGAGATTACATTTCCTGCTCAATGGCCCTGTTTGCGCTCCTTTCGTCCCTTGGGAATAGCGCCATGCCTGACCTCCATACAGTAAAGCAGGTGCACGTCACTGGGAGCGTGGGGCAAGCACACCCGGAGCTGGAATGTACAGAACCTGGGAAGAAAAAACAATGAAATTTTGGGCACAACGCTCGCTTTTTTTTCCGTAATCCCGCGCCCCGCACACGCCCACGCCCCCAGCACACGCCCATAGCACATGATAAGAGACATGGCATGAAGGGTGGAATGTACCACACGCCCCCAGCATTTGTCACACCCCCAGCACACGCCCACAGCACAACGCAGACACGCCCACAAAGGACTACTTTGCTGGCACGGTTCTTTTACCTTTTAAATGTGTATGGTGGGTGTCTGCATAGCCTATGTCCTTCTGCTGCAACTGCCCTTTCCAACGCTATATTGGGTGTTGTGATTGGTGCTGTGGTTCCTGAGATTACCCGCCTCAAAGGTTTGGGCTCTCTCTTTATTATATTAGTATATAGATATAGATATAGATTTTGGATGGAATGGCCAAATGGATATGTCTGTTTTGAAATTTCGCCAAAACTCAGGGGCTATTTATACAAATCATAGGCTGTCACATACTCAAGCTATAAGTCCGGTCATGCACATTTATGACTCGAACGTTTTGAGTTTTACGTTGTATGGGGCTGAGTTGTGGGGCTTTGAAAACCTTAGGGTGATTTCTGTGCAGAAACAACGTTTTTAAGGAAAATCATAGGCGTCCCACAAAGTACCCCCTCAGGCCCATTGTTGTATGACCTTGGCAGGAAACCTGTAGCGGACCTGGTCAGACTTCGCCCCCTCTTATATTGGCGGAAGCTCTGGTCTACAGAGAAATTAAAACACTATGCGTTAGGCATTATGGACGTTATTCTGGAAGATAGCCAACATAGAATCAAATGGCTTTGGAAAATCAAGTCCCTTCTTGAAATGATGGGCATGAGTGTATTATGGACAGACCCTGCCAATGCGCATTTTCCCTCCAAAGAAGTTCTCAAGGCAAAATATTGGGAAATGGTGTTCTGCAACACTTATCGCAGCCAATCTTCTTTATCTTTAACGGGTAAGTTTATGGACTTCAAATCCTCTCCCTTCCTTGAGAAATGCTGGGACACCATAACTAAACCCTGTGACCGGAAAATATATTTCCAGCTAAGCATAGGCACTCTGCCAATCAGATAATTTACTGCATAGTGGGGTAAAGGCGAGAGCGACAAATGCCCTTTTTGCATAGACCAAACCAAAACTGTATCCCATGTTCTCATAGCCTGCCCTGCATACTCTATTCCTCGGCGTGCATGGCTAAGTCCGATAGCTAAATCACTGGGCCTTAGAAACTGTGCCGAGGCAATGAGAGTACTTTGTTCCGATCCCGCACCACAAATTGCCATAGCAATGGCTAAATTTCTAAGCTGGTCATGGAGTATACGTATGCGCCACATTGGTGGAATCTAAAGCTGAGTAACACCTAAACTTCCCTGATTACAATAATATTTTTAATTAATTATCTTTGTATTACCCTCTGATTCTCTTTAATACCTTTTAATCAAATGGATTAAATGTCCTTTCTTCTTTTTATTATATTTTTACTGCATATTTTAATGTTCTGTAATTCATGGTTTTTAACGCATTCGTTCTTATTTTTAAGCTGTTATATGTATGTGCTTTAAGACTTTATTGTCGTAATAAAACTTTTGAAACTTGAAATAAAGTTAGGGCCACGGCGATGGTGAAAACAGGAACTTTAAATCTTGAACCGGTACGTACAATGCGCATAGAAGGGAGATCTACAACAACTGTCTCAACACTTCTCTTGTGATTCCATTCTGAAATGGAATTTCAAGCAGCCTCAAGATAGAACACAGAGCAACACAGAGCGACCCTGACACTGTTGCCTGCTTGCAAGCTCTCTTGGAATCCCTTCCCCTCAAGACAACTTGCAACAGATTTGAACCCTGGAACCTGGTTGTTCATCTGGCTCCGCCGTGACTCTATTGCCTTGACTATGACCATCATTCTCTCACCATCACTCAATTCTTCAGTTACTTCAGCCCATTAACCTTAGCTTAGTGCTGGGTTCCTCTCGTTTCTGGTTTCACCTTTCTTCAAGGACACCTTTACAGTTTGAATTCAAATGAAAAAAGCTTTAGCAGAAGAAAAAATACAAAAAGGACAAACTAGGTGTATTGTATGATGAAACAGAATGCAAAACACAGTAAATTAGGATCAAGATAAACAGTGAAGAAATGAAAAATACATGCTTAGGATTTAGGTTAGGGGTCAGTGTTCAAAGGACCCCCGTGTGGACTTGGATTTCTTTCAGTAATTCTTGTTTGATCTTTTCTCAAGGACTCACTCAAAAAAGCCTCTTTAATTGATTCTCATTTTTTTTAAAGAGCAATTTTTTCCCTAAATCTAATTTTACTTTATGGAGAGCAGTATGGTAAATTCAATGGTGGTCTCTGCAAGTTGGTTTAGGGGTTGTGGAGATTACCTTTCCTTGCAGAAGGAGTGCACCTTATCACTAGAACTTGAAAGGTCCTGATCAACAGGATCAACATAATCCTGTAATTCGTTCAAGGGAAGTCCAGGCACACCAGAACCATCACTCTCCCTCTCTCTCCTATCCATTCTTCCCCCCTGGGTCAGTCAATGGTGGCAGTCAGGAAGTATTAAACCTAGCAGGAAGTGGTGGAAGATCTTCATTTCCATAGAAATCCTGGGAAGTCAAGTGAATAGCCTTGGTATGACAGCAAACCTTTCAAACCTTTTGACTTCCAGACTTTTCATGGGGACCAATGCACTTGATGTATTCGATCAGAGCTTCATCACGGTCTGCCTCAAATTACGCAAGACCCTGCTCTCCCGCTTTCATAGGCTATCATTGGAGAAGCGTGGCTCAGTGGTTAGAGGCGGCAGACCCAGAAGCTGAGATCGACCGTGGACCAGGGTTCGATTCCCCGCCTCGGCGGGTCTCGGGCTCAAAATTCCACGGACTCGACAATTCTCGCTCTGGTGCCTACTCAACTCACGGGGTCACACTCTGCGACTCTGGGCAATAGCTTGCTTAATCTCCACTTCGGCCCCTCGCGGCGGGATGCCTGGCTTTCACCTTGTGGACACCCTGCCGTGGTTTCTCACAGGGGAATACCAGGACGGGTTCCCTAAGCAAGCGCCAGGACGCTTACGGGCAGCTGTGCGCTTTACAAGTTCAGTACATTTACATTTACATTTACATTGGCACTTTGTAGTTTGTGGCACTATTTCTACTTGAAACTTTAAAAATGAATTTCTCCAGTTTCCATTAATAGATTTTTCGTCATTTTGCTCTTGTTTTGTTTATTAGTTTACTCTATTTTTCTAATATGGTTTGAGATTTTTATTGCTTGGTGTTTTCACTTTATTATTGTTTTGGTACTGCATAAATACTTTATACATTTCCCTAAATTAAGCCTCACTGCTTCGAGCCACAACTACCAAGGGACAGGCTTAGGTTAATTTAGTGGCTTTTGCGATTTTGGGTTGTTATTATACTTTGAGGGGAGGGGGAGTCATCCACACCAAATAATAATCACTTTGGGCCCGATTCACAGAACTAACAAGACAAAATCATAAACTTACTACCATTTTCGTATTCACAGAAGGCACTTACTCATTTTGAACACTTACTCATTTCGGTATTCACAGAAGTTAGGAGTCTTAACTTTAGGACTCCTAAATGCCTTCTGTGAATACTGGAAGTCTTAAAATTAGGATTTTCCTCAGTTTAGTAGTAGTAAAGTTAGGACTCCTAACTTTAGGACTCCTAAATGCCTTCTGTGAATACCAAAAGTCTTTAAATTAGGATTTTTCTCAATTTAGTAGTAGTAAAGTTAGGACTCCTAACTTTCGGACTCCTAAATGCTTTCTGTGAATACCGAAAGTCTTAAAATTAGGATTTTTCTCAGTGTTGAGAAAAATCATAATTTTAAGACTTTCAGTATTCACAGAAGGCATTTAGGAGCCCGAAAGTTAGGAGTCCTAACTTCTGTGAATACCGAAATGAGTAACAGCCAGATTCATCAAAGACCCGTTTTGCGAGTCTCTAATAGCGATTCATAAGGAATCGCTACTACACATTCGCAAAACGGGATTCATGTAGGAATCGCAAAATAAAAAGCGATTCCTACACATTCCTTATTTGCGATTAGCAAATTGCTAATCGCAAATAAGGAATAACTCCCCATTCATTCCTATGGGCCTAAAGGCCCATAGGAATGACTGGGGCGTATTCCTTATTTGCGATTAGCAATTAGCTAATCGCAAATAAGATAGCGATTTCAAGGGTGCCAGGGGTGTCCAAAGGACACCCTGTAGCACCCCTGAAATGCAAATTTAAACAGGTGTTGCGCACACACATGTCCAAAGGACATGTGTGTGTGTAACATGCAACAGTAAAAAAAGCACTAAAGTGCTTTGTACAATTTTTTCGCTATTTACCACGAAGTCAGACTTTGTGGTAAATAGCGACCAAATATTGCGAATTCGCAATTTAGAATTGGTTCATGAATTGTATTTAGGAATCTCTAATTGAGATTCCTTAAATTCAATTCCTCTCAAATATGCGATTTCGCTAATAGCGATTTTTGCATTTGGGATGATGAATCCCAAATGCAATAATCGCACTCGCAAAGGGCCAGATTCTCAGAATCTGGCCCTTTGCGAGCACAATTTTGTTTCATGAATCGGGCTGTAAGTGCCTTCTGTGAATACCAAAATGGTAGTAAATTTAGGATTTTGTCTTAAGTTAGTTCTGTGAATCGGGCCCTTTCTCACAATTCTGAGTATGCATGCAATCAAGAAGGAAACACACTTTTGTAGCTTAATCGAAGCAAAGTAATATTCAAGAAAACATTCACAGAAAAACAGATGCTGTCTATATAAAGCTGATGAAAATCTGAGGCCTTTTAAAAAAATTATGGGGCATATGTACAAGGGAATTGCGCAACTGGATATATCACTTTTTTCAATGTTCAGGTGCCGCAGTGCCCTGCACCTTATTTACAAATCGGTGCTAAGCCACTTTGCATGGCTTAACACCACTTTGCAAATATGGTACCCTTTTACGCAGTTGGTGAAGGTGTCAGGGTGGGAGGCGGTGAGGTCCATGGGTCTCAGATACTTTAATCCTGTTGCGGTGATGGGTGCTGGGTGCTGGGTGACTTGGTAGCAGAGCCAGGGGAAGAGTTTAGGGGCATAGAACCTTGGCTACCTTCCCTTTGGGATGGCCCAGAGTGATACATAGAGTGGCAAGAGCATACTTTTGTAGGTTGGCTAGGGCCACTAGTGGTGGATTGCAAATAGTGTACCCCCAGAACGAGCCCTTTGGGTGGGTACAGAGAGGGTCTCATGGATTCCCAGATATCCCTTCTCAGGGGTATAAGCCCCCCTGAGAAGGACCCCAGCAAGGGGGCCTGGGGATCCATGCAATCCTATGGGTCCCCACCAAAAGGTCACGCTCTGGGAGTACACTATTTGTAGGCCACTGTGTAGTTGGCACAGAGTTAGTACATCCAAAGCTCATCGTTGCCAATATGTCTGCTTGTGTAATAGGGCACAAGAGCATGGGCAAGGGTTCAACAACCCTTCACATGGCATGAGTCTCAAACATGCAAATTCATAGTTATATCACAGACGGGAACGACATTTGTTGCCCAGTCTGTGCAACGAAGTGCCAATGGGAGCTTGAAAAGTGCTGGAACCGCTTGTTGTGCTGCCAGGAGCCAGGGCACTTGCATTATCTGGCCCCAAACTTGAATTTCGGTGCACCCAGTGATCTGCTAGTCCGTCCTTTATATTCACACGCCTGGCGAGAGCATGTGTAAATGGAAAACCCGTGGCTTTTTAGATTGCAGACTGCTTTTGCAGAGCGTGCCTTTCTTCTAAAACGTTGCTAGTTCTCACCCAAGTAAGCAGTGGAACGAGGAAGGCTGTGATGAAGTAAATGTATTTAATTTTTATTTATTTATTTGTGGAACCCCTGAATCACCCCTCCGGAGGGGTATCTCTGCGCTATGGACGTGCTGCAGTAGGCCATGTAGGGGGCATGTTAAAATAATGCAGTTTTAAGGAGCCTTCTGAATTGAAGGTAGTCAGAATATTGACATATCAGCTCCCTGTTTGAGAGGCTGCAGTGTGCCATGCATTAATGGGAATTATTCAAGAGGGGTTACACTTTTGAATTAAACAATGAAATCATTTGTACTTTCCAATCTATAGCCATACTGATATTATATTGTGTGATATGCCCAGAATCACAGGCTTTAAGCTGAAGTGCTGTAGCTGGGACTTTATAACCCTCCACTGGTAGACGAACTAGCGCCTTAAGGGGCAGACTGGGACGTTGTGGCACTCAGGTGTTTCACGTCCTCTCTCTGAATCTTGGAAGTACTTCTCGCTAACTAAGAAGATGCGTCACTTCCCTCAGACAGCACCAGGCGTTCGATGATGTACTTCGACTGGCGGTATTTTTAAGGTTGTTAAGTTCTTGTCTAGTGACATATGCGCACAGGGTCTCACATCACACAACAAAACCAAACCGTATATAATCACTCCACAGCGGTGTGATATGGCATGCCCATTGCGCCACACTCACCTAATAGGTACTGTTTGCTTAAGACGAGGTGCCCAAGCGGTCTCGTGTTTGCTTAGCACTGGCACTTCCACAGGAATATTTTTTTCTTTTTTTGCATCTAATGCAAATCATAAGTCAGATGCCTTCTGTTCCAGACATGAACAGCACCGCATGACTGTCTGCCAAGGGAGAGCAGGTGCCCTCCTGGCACCACCTGTCCCCACAAGTCCCTAAGGACTATCTGTGTAAACACAGGGGTTGGCAGCTTGTCAATTCTGTACGCCTGTGAGTAGGCCAGGTGCCCGGAGTACAGGCCAAGGTGAGGATGTTACTTATTTGATGGTGCACTCGTTTCTCACTGCGCGGGTTTAACCCCTTGCACTCCGGATCTATTTACCTTTTTTCTAAACAATTCTTTATTCAATTCAAGCACAGTACAGTAGGCTACTATATACTCTCGGGGTTTCACTGTATTTACAATACAGGTGAAACAATGATACGGACAATCCTCCATATTAAAGGGCATAACGAAAAGTTGCAGCAATTAATGTTCAACCACAGCATATCAAACCTTAGAATACAATAACAAACAAATGCAGAAACAAAGAAACACCTCTCCAAATCTTCCCCTCCTACCCTCACTCTATCCAAGAACAAACATACACAGAAATAAAGAAACACCTCTCCAAATCTTCTGCCCCACCTTACTCTATCCCAGAACGGAAAGATGCAGAAACAAAGAAGCGCCTCTCCAAATCTTCCAGCCTCACTCTATCAAGAACGAAAAGATGCAGAAACAAAGAAACACCTCTCCAAATCTTCTGCCCCACCTTACTCTATCCCAGAATGAACAAAGCAGAAACAAAGAAACACATCTCCAAATCTTCCACTCCTACCCTCACTCTATCCAAGAACAAACATACGCAGAAACAAAGAAACACCTCTCCAAATCTTCCACTCCTACCCTCACTCTATCCAAGAACAAACATACGCAGAAACAAAGAAACACCTATCCAAATCTTCTGCCCCACCTTACTCTATCCCAGAATGAACAAAGCAGAAACAAAGAAACACCTATCCAAATCTTCTGCCCCACCTTACTCTATCCCAGAATGAACAAAGCAGAAACAAAGAAACACCTATCCAAATCTTCTGCCCCACCTTACTCTATCCCAGAATGAACAAAGCAGAAACAAAGAAACACCTATCCAAATCTTCCACTTATACCTTCACTCTATCCAAGAACAAACATATGCAGAAACAAAGAAACAACTCTCCAAATCTTCTGCCCCACCTTACTCTATACCAGAATGAACAAAGCAGAAACAAAAAAACACCTATCCAAATCTTCCACTTATACCTTCACTCTATCCAAGAACAAACATATGCAGAAACAAAGAAACAACTCTCCAAATCTTCTGCCCCACCTTACTCTATACCAGAATGAACAAAGCAGAAACAAAGAAACACCTATCCAAATCTTCCACTCCTACCCTCACTCTATCCAAGAACAACCATACACAGAAACAAAGAAACACCTCTCCAAATCTTCCACTCCTACCCTCACTCTATCCAAGAACAAACATACGCAGAAACAAAGAAACACCTCTCCAAATCTTCCACTCCTACCCTCACTCTATCCAAGAACAACCATACACAGAAACAAAGAAACACCTCTCCAAATCTTCCACTCTTACCCTCACTCTATCCAAGAACAAACATACGCAGAAACAAAGAAACACCTATCCAAATCTTCTGCCCCACCTTACTCTATCCCAGAATGAACAAAGCAGAAACAAAGAAACACATCTCCAAATCTTCCACTCCTACCCTCACTCTATCCAAGAACAACCATACACAGAAACAAAGAAACACCTCTCCAAATCTTCCACTCCTACCCTCACTCTATCCAAGAACAAACATACGCAGAAACAAAGAAACACCTCTCCAAATCTTCCACTCCTACCCTCACTCTATCCAAGAACAAACATACGCAGAAACAAAGAAACACCTATCCAAATCTTCTGCCCCACCTTACTCTATCCCAGAATGAACAAAGCAGAAACAAAGAAACACCTATCCAAATCTTCTGCCCCACCTTACTCTATCCCAGAATGAACAAAGCAGAAACAAAGAAACACCTATCCAAATCTTCTGCCCCACCTTACTCTATCCCAGAATGAACAAAGCAGAAACAAAGAAACACCTATCCAAATCTTCCACTCCTACCCTCACTCTATCCAAGAACAACCATACACAGAAACAAAGAAACACCTCTCCAAATCTTCCACTCCTACCCTCACTCTATCCAAGAACAAACATACGCAGAAACAAAGAAACACCTCTCCAAATCTTCCACTCCTACCCTCACTCTATCCAAGAACAAACATACGCAGAAACAAAGAAACACCTATCCAAATCTTCTGCCCCACCTTACTCTATCCCAGAATGAACAAAGCAGAAACAAAGAAACACCTATCCAAATCTTCTGCCCCACCTTACTCTATCCCAGAATGAACAAAGCAGAAACAAAGAAACACCTATCCAAATCTTCTGCCCCACCTTACTCTATCCCAGAATGAACAAAGCAGAAACAAAGAAACACCTATCCAAATCTTCCACTTATACCTTCACTCTATCCAAGAACAAACATATGCAGAAACAAAGAAACAACTCTCCAAATCTTCTGCCCCACCTTACTCTATACCAGAATGAACAAAGCAGAAACAAAAAAACACCTATCCAAATCTTCCACTTATACCTTCACTCTATCCAAGAACAAACATATGCAGAAACAAAGAAACAACTCTCCAAATCTTCTGCCCCACCTTACTCTATACCAGAATGAACAAAGCAGAAACAAAGAAACACCTATCCAAATCTTCCACTCCTACCCTCACTCTATCCAAGAACAACCATACACAGAAACAAAGAAACACCTCTCCAAATCTTCCACTCCTACCCTCACTCTATCCAAGAACAAACATACGCAGAAACAAAGAAACACCTCTCCAAATCTTCCACTCCTACCCTCACTCTATCCAAGAACAAACATACGCAGAAACAAAGAAACACCTATCCAAATCTTCTGCCCCACCTTACTCTATCCCAGAATGAACAAAGCAGAAACAAAGAAACACCTATCCAAATCTTCTGCCCCACCTTACTCTATCCCAGAATGAACAAAGCAGAAACAAAGAAACACCTATCCAAATCTTCTGCCCCACCTTACTCTATCCCAGAATGAACAAAGCAGAAACAAAGAAACACCTATCCAAATCTTCTGCCCCACCTTACTCTATCCCAGAATGAACAAAGCAGAAACAAAGAAACACCTATCCAAATCTTCCACTCCTACCCTCACTCTATCCAAGAACAACCATACACAGAAACAAAGAAACACCTCTCCAAATCTTCCACTCTTACCCTCACTCTATCCAAGAACAAACATACGCAGAAACAAAGAAACACCTATCCAAATCTTCTGCCCCACCTTACTCTATCCCAGAATGAACAAAGCAGAAACAAAGAAACACATCTCCAAATCTTCCACTCCTACCCTCACTCTATCCAAGAACAACCATACACAGAAACAAAGAAACACCTCTCCAAATCTTCCACTCCTACCCTCACTCTATCCAAGAACAAACATACGCAGAAACAAAGAAACACCTCTCCAAATCTTCCACTCCTACCCTCACTCTATCCAAGAACAAACATACGCAGAAACAAAGAAACACCTATCCAAATCTTCTGCCCCACCTTACTCTATCCCAGAATGAACAAAGCAGAAACAAAGAAACACCTATCCAAATCTTCTGCCCCACCTTACTCTATCCCAGAATGAACAAAGCAGAAACAAAGAAACACCTATCCAAATCTTCTGCCCCACCTTACTCTATCCCAGAATGAACAAAGCAGAAACAAAGAAACACCTATCCAAATCTTCCACTCCTACCCTCACTCTATCCAAGAACAACCATACACAGAAACAAAGAAACACCTCTCCAAATCTTCCACTCCTACCCTCACTCTATCCAAGAACAAACATACGCAGAAACAAAGAAACACCTCTCCAAATCTTCCACTCCTACCCTCACTCTATCCAAGAACAAACATACGCAGAAACAAAGAAACACCTATCCAAATCTTCTGCCCCACCTTACTCTATCCCAGAATGAACAAAGCAGAAACAAAGAAACACCTATCCAAATCTTCTGCCCCACCTTACTCTATCCCAGAATGAACAAAGCAGAAACAAAGAAACACCTATCCAAATCTTCTGCCCCACCTTACTCTATCCCAGAATGAACAAAGCAGAAACAAAGAAACACCTATCCAAATCTTCCACTTATACCTTCACTCTATCCAAGAACAAACATATGCAGAAACAAAGAAACAACTCTCCAAATCTTCTGCCCCACCTTACTCTATACCAGAATGAACAAAGCAGAAACAAAAAAACACCTATCCAAATCTTCCACTTATACCTTCACTCTATCCAAGAACAAACATATGCAGAAACAAAGAAACAACTCTCCAAATCTTCTGCCCCACCTTACTCTATACCAGAATGAACAAAGCAGAAACAAAGAAACACCTATCCAAATCTTCCACTCCTACCCTCACTCTATCCAAGAACAACCATACACAGAAACAAAGAAACACCTCTCCAAATCTTCCACTCCTACCCTCACTCTATCCAAGAACAAACATACGCAGAAACAAAGAAACACCTCTCCAAATCTTCCACTCCTACCCTCACTCTATCCAAGAACAAACATACGCAGAAACAAAGAAACACCTATCCAAATCTTCTGCCCCACCTTACTCTATCCCAGAATGAACAAAGCAGAAACAAAGAAACACCTATCCAAATCTTCTGCCCCACCTTACTCTATCCCAGAATGAACAAAGCAGAAACAAAGAAACACCTATCCAAATCTTCTGCCCCACCTTACTCTATCCCAGAATGAACAAAGCAGAAACAAAGAAACACCTATCCAAATCTTCCACTTATACCTTCACTCTATCCAAGAACAACCATACACAGAAACAAAGAAACACCTCTCCAAATCTTCCACTCTTACCCTCACTCTATCCAAGAACAAACATACGCAGAAACAAAGAAACACCTATCCAAATCTTCTGCCCCACCTTACTCTATCCCAGAATGAACAAAGCAGAAACAAAGAAACACATCTCCAAATCTTCCACTCCTACCCTCACTCTATCCAAGAACAACCATACACAGAAACAAAGAAACACCTCTCCAAATCTTCCACTCCTACCCTCACTCTATCCAAGAACAAACATACGCAGAAACAAAGAAACACCTCTCCAAATCTTCCACTCCTACCCTCACTCTATCCAAGAACAAACATACGCAGAAACAAAGAAACACCTATCCAAATCTTCTGCCCCACCTTACTCTATCCCAGAATGAACAAAGCAGAAACAAAGAAACACCTATCCAAATCTTCTGCCCCACCTTACTCTATCCCAGAATGAACAAAGCAGAAACAAAGAAACACCTATCCAAATCTTCTGCCCCACCTTACTCTATCCCAGAATGAACAAAGCAGAAACAAAGAAACACCTATCCAAATCTTCCACTCCTACCCTCACTCTATCCAAGAACAACCATACACAGAAACAAAGAAACACCTCTCCAAATCTTCCACTCTTACCCTCACTCTATCCAAGAACAAACATACGCAGAAACAAAGAAACACCTATCCAAATCTTCTGCCCCACCTTACTCTATCCCAGAATGAACAAAGCAGAAACAAAGAAACACATCTCCAAATCTTCCACTCCTACCCTCACTCTATCCAAGAACAACCATACACAGAAACAAAGAAACACCTCTCCAAATCTTCCACTCCTACCCTCACTCTATCCAAGAACAAACATACGCAGAAACAAAGAAACACCTCTCCAAATCTTCCACTCCTACCCTCACTCTATCCAAGAACAAACATACGCAGAAACAAAGAAACACCTATCCAAATCTTCTGCCCCACCTTACTCTATCCCAGAATGAACAAAGCAGAAACAAAGAAACACCTATCCAAATCTTCTGCCCCACCTTACTCTATCCCAGAATGAACAAAGCAGAAACAAAGAAACACCTATCCAAATCTTCTGCCCCACCTTACTCTATCCCAGAATGAACAAAGCAGAAACAAAGAAACACCTATCCAAATCTTCTGCCCCACCTTACTCTATCCCAGAATGAACAAAGCAGAAACAAAGAAACACCTATCCAAATCTTCCACTCCTACCCTCACTCTATCCAAGAACAACCATACACAGAAACAAAGAAACACCTCTCCAAATCTTCCACTCTTACCCTCACTCTATCCAAGAACAAACATACGCAGAAACAAAGAAACACCTATCCAAATCTTCTGCCCCACCTTACTCTATCCCAGAATGAACAAAGCAGAAACAAAGAAACACATCTCCAAATCTTCTGCCCCACCTTACTCTATCCCAGAATGAACAAAGCAGAAACAAAGAAACACCTATCCAAATCTTCTGCCCCACCTCACTCTATCCAAGAACGGAAAGATGCAGAAACAAAGAAACACCTCTCCAAATCTTCTGCCCTGCCTTACTCTATCCAAGTACGGAAAGATGCAGAAACAAAGAAACACCTCTCCAAATCTTCCACTCCTACCCTCACTCTATCCAAGAATGAACAAAGCAGAAACAAAGAAGCACTTCTCGAAACCTTCCACCCTTCTCACTCGATCCAAAAATGAACACGCGCAGAAACAAACCACCTCTCCAAATCTTCCACTCCTGCCCTCACTCTATCCAAGAATGAACAAAGCAGAAACAAAGAAACTACTCCCCAAATCTTCCACCCCACCCTTTCCAAGAATGAACAAATGCAGATACAAAGTAGCACCTCTCCAAATCTCCCAAGCCTACCTCCACTCTATCCAAGAATGAACAAATACAGAAACAAAGCAGCTCTCCAAATCTTCCACCCCTAACTTCACTCTGTTCAAAAATGAACAAAGCAGAAACAAAAGAAGCACCTCTCCAAATCGACCACTCCACCCTATCTAATAACAAACAAATGCAGAAACAAAGCAGCACTCCAATTCTTCCACCCCTACCCTCACTCTATCCAAGAATTAACAAATGCAGATACCTCACCAAATCTTCCACTCCCACCCTCACTCCATCCAACAAACACCGAAAAGCCCACCAATGGATGAATATTTTATGGGTCTGATTCACAAAATTTAAAAGTAATGGAGAGTACTCTTTTTCTTATTCTTACAGGACTTTGTAAAGTGGCACTACGCAAATATTAAATTAATATTCACATGTTATCCCCATTTTAGATGTTCTGGGGCCAGTTAATAAAGGCATGCAAGAGTATGTAAAAGTGTACTAAAGGTGTACCACTCTATGTACAGTAAAAAGTATTTGTAAACTGGCCCTTATATCCCTTACCATAAAACGTTCACAATCCTCTTCTGGGCATGCAAGGCAAGATGCAACGTAAACTAACAGTAACATACCATATAAGGGTTTATTGATTCTGGAATACACTGATGACCCGAGCCCATATGGTCCCAGATGCTATCCTGCGATGCACAAGCATGATGGCGTGGGGCCTGAGTCACAGACTATATTTTGTAGTATATAAGGTAGTACTACAGTAGTCGTACACATGCACTACAAAATGCAGTTCATAAACCTATAGTCAGATGACCACCTTTCCTATCTTTTTTGTGGAGATCGCCACCATGGGGGCAGATGTCTCTAGACATGTAGATATATCAATTAGTAGCAAACATGGGAGGAACAAGGGGGAGTGGCGGGAAAATGAGAAATAATTAGTACTTAATAGCAGGGGGTTAGAGAAAATTAAGGAGGGTTTTGGGAGGATGTGTAATACAAAACAAACACCCACAACAGAGTGAGGCAATTGCAATTCACAAAACATGCTTAAAATTACTACAGCCATTGCAATGCCAAAGCAGGCTCAAATCGACTCAAGCCTAGCCTGTGGTAAGTCAAGTAAATCACACGGCCAACCACTGGTACTGCAATGCGCTCTCAAAGAAACCTTAACAATTTATGCTTAAAAACGCAATAAACGTCACTTAAAATATATATGTATCTGTCCAAACATTCACACTTACATATATATCTTTAAGTGATATAAAAAATATAATTATTACATTTTAAAAAGAATAGTAATACACATATTTATAATAAATTCAATTATAATTGTAAACTTTTTTCAAAAAAATAAACATAGACATTAAATAATTTAATTGATAAATATATAACTTTTAACTAGCTTCACTAAATATTTAATAAACATAAAAATGCTAGTGAAGGTAGTTCATTAAATTTTGTTTAAAATTAATATTTTAAAATAAATGTCAATTGGAAATATTCTATTAATTAATTTACATGCAATTTTATGATATAATGTACTGTTATCTGTATTTTATTATTTCCAGGTTAATTATAGTAACTATGACTTGCATCCTTGCCATGTACTGCTTATACTTTCACAGATTACATCACTCATGACATGTTTAATTACAGCACTGATGACATCAAGAAGTGAAGTAGTGTGGCTCACTGGTTAGAGGCGGCAGACCCGAGAGCAGAGGACGGCCCGGGACCAGGGTTCGATTCCCGGCGCGGTAGGTTTCTGGACCAGGGTCAGTGAACTCGATAATTCTCTCGCCTCGGTGCCCACTCTGATCAGCGATCACACTCGGCAACTCTGGGCATTAGCTTGCCTCATCTTCATTAACGGCCCCACCAGACCCCGGGGATGCCTGGTCTCACCCTGGAGATACCCATTAAGGGACCATCTCTCAGGGAAGCCAGGAAGGGTTTCGCAGCGGTCGAAGCGCCTTGGGACCCTACGGGTAAGTAGTGCGCTATATAAATGCCTATACATTTACATTTACATACATCACTGATGACATCATTGATGCAAAACCGTGCAAGGCCAGTACGTGAGTTATAGTTGCTTCAGGGCTCAAGTTATAGTTATTTTAGTCAACAATAGCGGTTCCATTTTTGTGTTCTTTTTTTAATTTGTAAATGTTACGTTGCAACTGGTACCCTTCCGCGATAGCACATTTAGTGAGTGTGAGCGGCTGCCTGCACTGTTGTTATGTTCAGTTGCATTTAGCACTATTTTCCTAGCGCACAATGCATCCTCTCATACATTTTGGAAGCGAGGGAGCATTTGCAGTAAGAAACCGGGGGGAAAATCCTACCCCAAGTGCACATTAAGCGAGCATGAGCAGCTGCTCACGCTGCCATTCTTGTTCTCTAAAATGTAGTGCTATTTTTAGAGCAAACTGCCTCCTTGTGTCCATTTAGGACGCAAGTGGGCATTTTCTTTGTGCTGAGAAAATAGTGCTAAATGCAGAATTAATCTTCTCCCATAATTCTGCATAATCTCACTACATTTTTAAGTAGTTCTACAAAATTACGCTACATGGAATTATGCGAGTTACACCCACCCCTGATCAATATTCTGAAACTAGGCTCTTTCTGAACCATTGCCCCTGCACCAGAGTAGGCCTTTGATGGGATATCGCCCTGGGGGCTGGCACACATAGATTTGGCGCCCTTGCTGATGGTAGTGAATTAAATGAGGGTGCAGGGGGTCCCTTTTGTGTTCACTGGTCAGTACCTATGTCTATGGAGGGGTATTTATAAAGTGTAACTGCTACTCCAGGGGGTGTCCTGGTGCTGTTGCCGAAGGGTGTCAACGGGGGAGGAGGGGGGGGCACAGAAGGAACTATGGGCTGGAAAACAGCCAAGTACCGAGACGAGCAGGGACTGGTCCCTGAATGCAAACCTCCCCGGACCTTCCCCAGAACACCCAAATCACATACAGTTTAGCTGCCTCACACAGATGTTGGTTTTGTCCATGTGTGTCAGAAAGGGTCAGAGGTCGAAGGGAGGGCAAAGGAGGGGGCTAAAGGGGAGAGGAGTTGGCCTAACGGCTTGGGGGAACGGAGTTCGCGTCTCGGCAATGATGCTGAACATCCTGTGATTCTGGGCAAATCACTAAGGGCCCGATGTAGGTAATCCCAGATTACCGATTCTTAAATACCGAATCATACCGATTCGGTATTTGAGAACAGGCAAATGGGATGTAGGTATTTTTACCGAAAAAATTACCCAATCGGTAAGTTTCGGTAATTACCGAATCGGTAAATACTGATTCGGTATTTGCCATTCATTCCTATGGGAGGCCCATAGGAATGAATGCCAATTACGGAACCGGTATTTACCGATTCGGTAAATGGGGGAAACATTGAAGGGTGGCAGGGTGTCACTTTGACACCCTGTTGTACCCCTCAATTGTGTATGGGTGCACATGTTACATACAATCAGGCAGAAGGAAAAGGACAAGGCTGGAGCAAGATCATAAGGGCGCTGCCTAATGCATAGAGCTCTTTGCGCCGCACAGAATATTAAACAACAACGGAAATTGCAGGTGCTGCCAATCACTTACTCTCTTATTTTTGATTTGAACATCTGACCATAAAACAAATGTTGCAAATGACCAAAATAAGTCCTTTTGATTGAGTTCTTTTATTTAGAAAAATTTATTTTATATTTTTAGATCTCACCCATTTGGAAATTTAATGAAAAACTTTTTTTAAGACCTTATGTACAACAACAAAAGATTTACTATTCAAACAAGGAACAAAAACTTTTTTTGTCACGAATGAAAATTTTTAGACTTTTTTGGACAACATACACAACATACATTCAATCATACCACTCACAAACCACACTATTTACATATATACATACACAACAAAGAACATATAAATCATATCTACAATGTAATCACTTTGATTTACAAAGAAGCCTAGAAAGCAATCATATTTTTCAAAACATTTCAAAAATAGATAACACCGTTTTTTTGGTTTTTTTTAAGGCTTGAAAAGTCTACGCGTTTCGAACTCATATAGATGGATGAGTTCTCGTCAGGACCAAGGTCTGTGGAGAGAGAAGGGGAAACTTATTGGTGTGCTATTTATTATGACCACACTGACTACCCTTACTGCTAGCTTCCATCTCTTACCTCTCAGTCACTGGAGGACCAGAAGTACAAATAAAGTTGCCTTGACACCAAAAACGTCTGAAATAATGATGATAAATCTCATCAAAATCTATCAATATAAAGCCATGTTTCACCACAATCATACCACAAATATTCATATCATGCTTACATGAATGGGTCCGGGCTCCGTACTGATTGGAGGTGATGTGGTCCGGCTGTTTGTGAAAAACGGAGGGGTATTATGAGTGATCTGAGTGCTATTTTGTATTCCGGGCACAACATTTGGCTGGAAGGAGAGAGTGTATTCTCACCTGTGTAGCCGTAGATCCGTGGATCTGTCCCAATGGTTTGATGCAAAGTCTCGTTGGGACGCGTCGTCTGCGCGTAAGGACTGAGTCTGGGGAACCGAGGAAAGCAGACTTTGTTTAAAAGAGGAAATTGGGTGCGATCGGTTTCGTCAAAGGAAAGCGCGTGGCTGGAGTGAATCTTACCTTATCGCAAGTGCCCCGATGCCGAGCAGCGTTTCCTATTGCCGGTCGTGTGAAGGGCGCGGGCAGCGTTTCTCTGGCCGGTCGTCTGAGTTGCGCGGTGCTTCCGGGTCCGCAAAGTATCCCGGGAGTGTGGGCCGATACCTGATGTTGACTGCTTACGTTCTTTTAAAGGGCTGGGCGGCTTGTTGATTAGGCGCTCAAACTTATTACGTTACTCGATTGTTTACGGGATAGTCATGCATTTCAGCTGACTCAAGGTCCAATGAACCATAATAGTTGGAAAATATGAGGGTGGCAGCCAGGGTTGGAAATGACGTGGCTTGGTGAGAACACATGGAAAACCTCAATAATGTGTTTATGGTGTTCCTGGTTGGAACAATTGGCTTAGTTGTGATCTTTTGCGATCATGTGCGTGGAGAGTTGATTTAATTGAAGTTTCAGCTTGCCATACGTTGTGAAAGTGTGTGGGTGTAACAAAGTCCGGATGGCATCCAATGTCTGGACATGTCTCTGGGCGATTATTTTTTCTATTGTTTGGACATTTCTCAGGACGATTGTGTCCTAGTGTTATCTGGACAGAGTGGTCAGTCCAAGGTGGCGTAGAAAGGTATCGACTGAGATTAGCATGATAGAGCTTGGTGTCATATTGGTTTGATGTGGTTTATCATACGGTTGTACTGGCTGGTGTTTTGAGCAACTGTGGAAAATTAGAGTTTATACATTTCTGACATCTCGTTCAACCCATGGAATGCTGTGTTGTATTTGACTATTAGCATTGCTTCCATTCTTGTTAGTTTCGCCTCAAGATTGCCACCTCTCGTGTCGCTTTCAACTTTAGCGATGACTGTCCAGATCAAGTCCGTCTCATTGTGTTGTTTATCTTTCCAGTGGGTCACCAAGGGAGCTGTGGCTACATTGTTACGAATTCTGGATTTGTGCTGTTGTATTCGTAGGCGGACTTCCTGGTTAGTCTTCCCAATGTATGCCAATTTACAAGGACACAGAATCCCTTACACCACATTGCGTGATTTGCAGTTGGAAAATTTTTCATGCTTCCAACTGATGTTGTTGTAGGTAAACACAGAACCTTCGATTGTGGTGTCACAGCATGTACATGTACCGCATTTGTGGTGTCCCTGGATAGGTGGAAAATTTAGCATGGTCCTCAAGTCTGGGTTTGGTTTTTTGGGGAGAGCAGCTCTGATTAGTTGATTGGCGACACTGTAATTCTTTTTGAAAGCAAAAAGTGGCTCTTGGTTGAATGATTGATCTAAATTGCGCAAAAGATGCCAGTTTTGTTTAACCACTTTCTTCAATGCATTCGAGTTGGGGCAAAATGTTGACACAAAAACTAACCTGTCAGTGTCATTCTTTGTTCGTCTTTCGAGAAGGCTTTCCCGTGGCGTCCACCACGCTCTTTTGGCTGATTTTATTAGCAGTTTTTTTGGGTAACCCCGTAGTAGTAGATTTTCCGTGAGTTTTTGCGCATGCTTCCAGTATTCATCTTTGAGTTGGCAGTTGCGTCTCAGACGTAAATATTGCCCATATGGGAGGTTTTCTTTTAAACTCCGAGGGTGATTGCTTCGAAAGTGTAGTGCCTTATTTCGATCAGTTGGTTTTTTGTATAGTGTTGTTATCAATTGTCCTTCATATGGGTACACCTCGACATCCAGGAATGGCATTTTCTCTGATGAATGTTCCATGCTGAATTTTATGGTTGGTACTCTGTTGTTGATCCAGTCATGGAATCTTTTCAGTTCCTCAATCGGTCCAGTCCATATGAAAAAAATATCGTCAATATAACGATACCAATGGCTTATCCATTGTATGTAGGGATTATTCTTGTATACAAATGCCTCCTCATATCTAGCCATGAATAGCACTGCCAATTCAGGGGCAAATGGGCACCCCATTGCCACGCCACTGACTTGGAAGTAGAATTCTCCATCAAAATTGAAATAATTCTTTTTTAGTGCGAATTCTGCAAGTTTCAAGATGAAATCCGTCGGTATAGGGTGAGGTCTTGATCTTTCCTCCAGAAATGATTCGAGGACATAGATTCCTTCATCCTGCGGGATTGAAGTATAAAGTGAATTAATGTCCATTGTCACCATTACTTGAGAGTTTTTTTCAAACTTTATTATCATCAATTTCTGAATAAAGTCCGTTGTGTCTTGTATATAAGATTTTACTGTAGATAAAAAGGGTTTCAGAAAGAAATCAACAAACTTGGAGATAGGCTCCAATAAGGAGTCGCAGCCAGACACTATGGGGCGTCCTGGGGGCGTTTTTTCATTCTTGTGTATCTTAGGTAATACATAAAAAAGAAGAATATTGGCGCCCTGGGCCTGGGCCCAGCTCGCCCATACTAAATGTCAGCCCTGCCCCCCCCACACCACTTCTACTGCCCGCTGCCTGCCTGCCAGCACCTGCACCCTGCGGCTGCCTTCCTCTGCCCGCAGCCCGCCATCCGCCTGCCGTCGCTGCTTGTTGCTCTGTGTCCTTCTCCCCCCTGCTCCGCCGTTAGTGTGCCCCCCCATCCCACAGCCGCTGGACGACCCAGCCACCGCTGAGCCGCACTCGGCCCTTTCCCGCCACTGCCCATTCTCGTCACCGCCCCCCCCCACTGCCCATTGGCCCCGATCCCGCCACCCAGCTGACCCGCCCTCCCGGCTCCTCATTTAAGGGGGACCCTCGCAGGGCTAGGGAGCGACTGCTGAGCCTGGTTCAGGTGAGGTCGCCCCCACACCACTGCTATTGCCTGCTGCCTGCCTGCCAGCACCTGCACCCTGCGGCTGCCTTCCTCTGCCCGCAGCCCGCTGTCCGCCTGCCGTCGCTGCTTGTTGCTCTGTGTCCTTCTCCCCCCTGCTCTGCCGTTAGTGTGCCCCCTCCTCCCCCAGCCGCCGGACGACCCAGCCACCGCTGAGCCGCCCTCGGCCCTTTCCCGCCACTGCCCATTCTCGTCACCGCCCCCCCCCCCCCCACTGCCCATTGGCCCCGATCCCGCCACCCAGCTGACCCGCCCTCCCGGCTCCTCATTTATGACGCCCCCGGAGCGACCGCGCAGCGGAAGCGCGCAGCGGGAGCACCGATTGAGCGCCAAAGTTGTGCCAAAGGTAAGCCCGTCTGTGCCCGTCCATGCCTGGACCGCGCCCAGCGCCCGAACCCCTGGCCCCCGTGGACCCCAGCCCACCCGCCGGACGTACGACGCTGCCACCCTCAACGCACTCAACACCGGCCGAATCCCGGGATGCTACCGAGCAACCCCGAGAGGCACCCACGTACCCTTCAGCTGCCATGCCTGCAAGTTCACCTGCATCCGGACCTGCACTACACCAGCACCCGCCAAGCCGAACACCAGCAGCAACCACCTCAAGTGCATCCTGCTCAACACCCGCTCCGTCCACAGTCACGCCGTTCAACTCTGGAACCTCCTCGACACCACAGCTCCTGACGTTGCCTTCCTCACGGAAACCTGGATGAATGACTCCTCAGCGCCCGACATCGCCATCGCCATACCAGAGGGCTACAAGATCACCCGAAGTAAATGGGGGAAACATTGAAGGGTGGCAGGGTGTCACTTTGACACCCTGTTGTACCCCTCAATTGTGTATGGGTGCACATGTTACATACATACATGCCCTTAGGGCATGTATGTCTGCAACATGGCACTGTTGGAAAAGCAAAAAAAATGTTTTTTTGCAAGATTTTCATTATTTACCACCAACTTGTAGTTGGTGGTAAATAACGAATCCTAAAAGGGGAAAAAGCACTCATTTGAGTGCTCCCTACATAGCAAAATCGGTAATTTAGCGAATCTGTATTTTAAGGAATCTGTAATTTACCGATTCCTTAAAATACTGATTCGGTAAATTACCGAATCAGTAAAATGCCCACCTACATCTCTTTTTCCAAATACCGGTCGGTAACGGCCGAAATTATCGAATTTCGGCCATTACCGACAGATATTTGCCTACCTAACTCGTGCCCTTAATCTTCCCATGCCTAACAAAAATGAATGTGTCCTCATGTAATGCAACTGGAACTGGTGCTATGTACAGCGCTCTGATATCTGATACCTTTGGGTCAAGTTCACGCTATATAAAACTCAGTAACAAAAAAAACAAGGTGTTAAAAACATTGCTTCGGTATAATAATGAAGGACTGGAATCACTTTAAACTGGCAAATCAGGCAGAAGGAAAAGGACAAGGCTGGAGCAAGATCATAAGGGCGCTGCCTAATGCATAGAGCTCTTTGCGCCCCACAGAATATTAAACAACAACGGAAATTGCAGGTGCTGCCAATCACTTACTCTCTTATTTTTGATTTGAACATCTGACCATAAAACAAATGTTGCAAATGACCAAAATGTGTCCTTTTGATTGAGTTCTTTTATTTAGAAAAATTTATTTTATATTTTTAGATCTCACCCATTTGGAAATTTAATGAAAAACTTTTTTTAAGACCTTATGTACAACAACAAAAGATTTACTATTCAAACAAGGAACAAAAACTTTTTTTGTCACGAATGAAAATTTTTAGACTTTTTTGGACAACATACACAACATACATTCAATCATACCACTCACAAACCACACTATTTACATATATACATACACAACAAAGAACATATAAATCATATCTACAATGTAATCACTTTGATTTACAAAGAAGCCTAGAAAGCAATCATATTTTTCAAAACATTTCAAAAATAGATAACACCGTTTTTTTGG
Source organism: Lissotriton vulgaris (assembly GCF_964263255.1). Taxonomy (NCBI): domain Eukaryota; kingdom Metazoa; phylum Chordata; class Amphibia; order Caudata; family Salamandridae; genus Lissotriton; species Lissotriton vulgaris. Next base: position 164,159,883 of record NC_141689.1, read on the forward strand.
TTTTTCTTAAGGCTTGAAAAGTCTACGCGTTTCGAACTCATATAGATGGATGAGTTCTCGTCAGGACCAAGGTCTGTGGAGAGAGAAGGGGAAACTTATTGGTGTGCTATTTATTATGACCACACTGACTACCCTTACTGCTAGCTTCCATCTCTTACCTCTCAGTCACTGGAGGACCAGAAGTACAAATAAAGTTGCCTTGACACCAAAAACGTCTGAAAAAATGATGATAAATCTCATCAAAATCTATCAATATAAAGCCATGTTTCACCACAATCATACCACAAATATTCATATCATGCTTACATGAATGGGTCCGGGCTCCGTACTGATTGGAGGTGATGTGGTCCGGCTGTTTGTGAAAAACGGAGGGGTATTATGAGTGATCTGAGTGCTATTTTGTATTCTGGGCACAACATTTGGCTGGAAGGAGAGAGTGTATTCTCACCTGTGTAGCCGTAGATCCGTGGATCTTTCCCAATGATTTGATGCAAAGTCTCGTTGGGACGCGTCGTCTGCGCGTAAGGACTGAGTCTGGGGAACCGAGGAAAGCAGACTTTGTTTAAAAGAGGAAATTGGGTGCGATCGGTTTCGTCAAAGGAAAGCGCGTGGCTGGAGTGAATCTTACCTTATCGCAAGTGCCCCGATGCCGAGCAGCGTTTCCTATTGCCGGTCGTGTGAAGGGCGCGGGCAGCGTTTCTCTGGCCGGTCGTCTGAGTTGCGCGGTGCTTTCGGGTCCGCAAAGGATCCCGGGAGTGTGGGCGGATACCTGATGTTGACTGCTTACGTTCTTTTAAAGGGCTGGGCGGCTTGTTGATTAGGCGCTCAAACTTATTACGTTACTCGATTGTTTACGGGATAGTCATGCATTTCAGCTGACTCAAGGTCCAATGAACCATAATAGTTGGAAAATATGAGGGTGGCAGCCAGGGTTGGAAATGACGTGGCTTGGTGAGAACACATGGTAAACCTCAATAATGTGTTTATGGTGTTCCTGGTTGGAACAATTGGCTTAGTTGTGATCTTTTGCGATCATGTGCGCGGAGAGTTGATTTAATTGAAGTTTCAGCTTGCCATACGTTGTGAAAGTGTGTGGGTGTAACAAAGTCCGGATGGCATCCAATGTCTGGACATGTCTCTGGGCGATTATTTTTTCTATTGTTTGGACATTTCTCAGGACGATTGTGTCCTAGTGTTATCTGGACAGAGTGGTCAGTCCAAGGTGGCGTAGAAAGGTATCGACTGAGATTAGCATGATAGAGCTTGGTGTCATATTGGTTTGATGTGGTTTATCATACGGTTGTACTGGCTGGTGTTTTGAGCAACTGTGGAAAATTAGAGTTTATACATTTCTCGTTCAACCCATGGAATGCTGTGTTGTATTTGACTATTAGCATTGCTTCCATTCTTGTTAGTTTCGCCTCAAGATTGCCACCTCTCGTGTCGCTTTCAACTTTAGCGATGACTGTCCAGATCAAGTCCGTCTCATTGTGTTGTTTATCTTTCCAGTGGGTCACCAAGGGAGCTGTGGCTACATTGTTACGAATTCTGGATTTGTGCTGTTGTATCCGTAGGCGGACTTCCTGGTTAGTCTTCCCAATGTATGCCAATTTACAAGGACACAGAATCCCATACACCACATTGCGTGATTTGCAGTTGGAAATTTTTTCATGCTTCCAACTGATGTTGTTGTAGGTAAACACAGAACCTTCGATTGTGGTGTCACAGCATGTACATGTACCGCATTTGTGGTGTCCCTGGATAGGTGGAAAATTTAGCATGGTCCTCAAGTCTGGGTTTGGTTTTTTGGGGAGAGCAGCTCTGATTAGTTGATTGGCGACACTGTAATTCTTTTTGAAAGCAAAAAGTGGCTCTTGGTTGAATGATTGATCTAAATTGCGCAAAAGATGCCAGTTTTGTTTAACCACTTTCTTCAATGCATTCGAGTTGGGGCAAAATGTTGACACAAAAACTAACCTGTCAGTGTCATTCTTTGTTCGTCTTTCGAGAAGGCTTTCCTGTGGCGTCCACCACGCTCTTTTGGCTGATTTTATTAGCAGTTTTTTTGGGTAACCCCGTAGTAGTAGATTTTCCGTGAGTTTTTGCGCATGCTTCCAGTATTCATCTTTGAGTTGGCAGTTGCGTCTCAGACGTAAATATTGCCCATATGGGAGGTTTTCTTTTAAACTCCGAGGGTGATTGCTTCGAAAGTGTAGTGCCTTATTTCGATCAGTTGGTTTTTTGTATAGTGTTGTTATCAATTGTCCTTCATATGGGTACACCTCAACATCCAGGAATGGCATTTTCTCTGATGAATGTTCCATGCTGAATTTTATGGTTGGTACTCTGTTGTTGATCCAGTCATGGAATCTTTTCAGTTCCTCTATTGGTCCAGTCCATATGAAAAAAATATCGTCAATATAACGATACCAATGGCTTATCCATTGTATGTAGGGATTATTCTTGTATACAAATGCCTCCTCATATCTAGCCATGAATAGCAATGCCAATTCAGGGGCAAATGGGCACCCCATTGCCACACCACTGACTTGGAAGTAGAATTCTCCATCAAAATTGAAATAATTCTTTTTTAGTGCGAATTCTGCAAGTTTCAAGATGAAATCCGTCGGTATAGGGTGAGGTCTTGATCTTTCCTCCAGAAATGATTCGAGGACATAGATTCCTTCATCCTGCGGGATTGAAGTATAAAGTGAATTAATGTCCATTGTCACCATTACTTGAGAGTTTTTTTCAAACTTTATTATCATCAATTTCTGAATAAAGTCTGTTGTGTCTTGTATATAAGATTTTACTGTAGATAAAAAGGGTTTCAGAAAGAAATCAACAAACTTGGAGATAGGCTCCAATAAGGAGTCGTAGCCAGACACTATGGGGCATCCTGGGGGCGTTTTTTCATTCTTGTGTATCTTAGGTAATACATAAAAAAGAAGAATATTGGCGCCCTGGGCCTGGGCCCAGCTCGCCCATACTAAATATCAGCCCTGCCCCCCCACACCACTGCTACTGCCCGCTGCCTGCCTGCCAGCACCTGCACCCTGCGGCTGCCTTCCTCTGCCCGCAGCCCGCCGTCCGCCTGCCGTCGCTGCTTGTTGCTCTGTGTCCTTCTCCCCCCTGCTCCGCCGTTAGTGTGCCCCCCCATCCCACAGCCGCTGGACGACCCAGCCACCGCTGAGCCGCACTCGGCCCTTTCCCGCCACTGCCCATTCTCGTCACCGCCCCCCCCCCCCACTGCCCATTGGCCCCGATCCCGCCACCCAGCTGACCCGCCCTCCCGGCTCCTCATTTAAGGGGGACCCTCGCAGGACTAGGGAGCGACTGCTGAGCCTGGTTCAGGTGAGGTTGCCCCCACACCACTGCTATTGCCTGCTGCCTGCCTGCCAGCACCTGCACCCTGCGGCTGCCTTCCTCTGCCCGCAGCCCGCCGTCCGCCTGCCGTCGCTGCTTGTTGCTCTGTGTCCTTCTCCCCCCTGCTCCGCCGTTAGTGTGCCCCCTCCTCCCCCAGCCGCCGGACGACCCAGCCACCGCTGAGCCGCCCTCGGCCCTTTCCCGCCACTGCCCATTCTCATCACCGCCCCCCCCCAACTGCCCATTGGCCCCGATCCCGCCACCCAGCTGACCCGCCCTCCCGGCTCCTCATTTATGACGCCCCCGGAGCGACCGCGCAGCGGAAGCGCGCAGCGGGAGCACCGATTGAGCGCCAAAGTTGCGCCAAAGGTAAGCCCGTCTGCGCCCGTCCGCGCCTGGACCGCGCCCAGCGCCCGAACCCCTGGCCCCCGTGGACCCCAGCCCACCCGCCGAACGTACGACGCTGCCACCCTTAACGCACTCAACACCGGCCGAATCCCGGGATGCTACCGAGCAACCCCGAGACGCACCCACGTACCTGACCTGCACTACACCAGCACCCGCCAAGCCGAACACCAGCAGCAACCACCTCAAGTGCATCCTGCTCAACACCCGCTCCGTCCACAGTCACGCCGTTCAACTCTGGAACCTCCTCGACACCACAGCTCCTGACGTTGCCTTCCTCACGGAAACCTGGATGAATGACTCCTCAGCGCCCGACATCGCCATCGCCATCCCAGAGGGCTACAAGATCACCCGAAGAGACCGAGACAAACAGACGGGAGGAGGCATCGCCATCATCCACAGAGACACCATCCGCAACACGACCAACACCGACGATACCCTGACAACCGCCGAACACCTGCACTTCCAGATACACACCGACCCCAAGACCACCCTCAGAGGCACCCTGATCTACCGACCCCCGGGACCACGCACTCAATTCAGCGAAGACATCGCTGACTTCATCAGCCCGCACGCCCTCCCCTCTGCCGACTACATCCTCCTCGGGGACCTCAACTTCCACCTGGAGAACAACAACGACCGCAACACCACCTCCCTGCTTGACAACCTCGCCAACCTCGGACTCAAGCAGCTGGTGACCACCCCCACCCACCTCGCCGGACACGCACTCGACGCCGTCTTCTCATCCAGCAAGGACATCGTCTTCAGCCACGCCGCCGCACTCCACTGGACGGACCACAGCTGCGTTCACTTCAGCTTCAGAAGGACCACAATCCACCACCACCAGCAACAGGTTGCACGAAGAAGCTGGAACAAGATCACGGCCGACCAACTCGCCGCATCCCTGAGCCAATACCCTCCCGCCAGCTCAGCGAACCCCAGCCAGGCCGCCGACAACCTCACGAAGTGGATCAACAGCTGCGCAGACGACCTCGCCCCACTGAGGACCCCGCCCAGCAGACCCGGCAGCAAGAAGGCCCCATGGTTCACCTACGAACTCAAGAGCTCCAAGAAGAACTGCCGAGCCCTCGAGAAAGCCTGGAGAAAAGACCCAACACCGGACAACATGACCACCCTCAAGCTCGCCACCCGAAAGCACCATCAACTGAGTCACGCCACGAAGAAAACAGCATTCAAGGAACGACTGGACAACAACGCACACAACAGCAAGGAACTCTTCAACATCGTGAAAGAGCTCTCCAACCCCAACGCCGGAAACAACGACATCACCCCATCGCAAGACCTCTGCAACTCCCTTGCCTCCTACTTTCACAACAAGATCGCTGGCATACACAACAGCTTCAGCACACAACCAACGCTCCCCACGACCGCACCAACGTCCCCCACCACCACCCTCAGCGCCTGGTCCCCAATCAACACTGAAGACACCATCCGCATGATGAACTCCATCCACTCCGAATCTCCAACCGACCCCTGCCCTCACCACGTCTTCAACAAGGCCGACTCCGTCATCGCACCCCACCTGCGGGACATCATCAACGCCTCCTTCGACACCGCAACCTTCCCGGAGAGCTGGAAGCACGCCGAACTCAGCGCTCTACTAAAGAAACCAACAGCGGACCTCACCGTACTCAAGAACTACCGCCCCATCTCGCTCCTCCCGTTTCCAGCCAAAGTCATCGAGAAGACCGTCAACAAGCAACTGGCTGCCTTCCTCGAGACGAACGGATCCCTCGACCCCTCACAGTCGGGCTTCAGGGCCAACCACAGCACCAAGACCGCCCTCATCGCGGCCACCGATGACATCCGGGCCCTGCTGGACAACGGAGAGACAGCGGCCCTCATCCTCCTGGACCTCTCCGCGGCATTCGACACCGTCTGCCACCGCACCCTAGTGCAGCGCCTTAGCAACGCCGGAATCCAGGAGAAGGCACTGGAGTGGATCGTCTCCTTCCTCGCTGGAAGGACTCAGAGAGTCCGCCTACCACCGTTCAGATCAGAGGCCACGGAAGTCATCTGCGGCGTCCCTCAGGGCTCCTCGCTCAGCCCCACCCTCTTCAATGTCTACATGAGCCCCCTGGCGGCCATCGCATGCCAACACAACCTCAACATCATCTCCTACGCCGACGACACACAGCTGATCCTCTCCCTGACCAACGACCCCGCCACCGCCAGAGCCGACCTACACGAAGGGATGAAACACGTAGCCGAATGGATGATGACCAGCCGCCTGAAACTGAACTCAGAGAAGACGGAAGTCCTCATCCTGGCCCCCTCACCCTCCACCTGGGACGACTCCTGGTGGCCCCCCGCCCTGGGCAGCGCACCCAAACCGACAGACCACGCATGCAACCTGGGCTTCATCCTGGACTCCTCCCTCTCCATGACCAGACAAGTCAACGCCGTCTCCTCGTCCTGTTTCAACATCCTGCGCATGCTACGCAAGATCTTCCGGTGGATCCACTCCGAGTCCAGGAAGACGGTCACCCAGGCCCTCGTCACCAGCCGTCTGGACTACGGCAACACCCTCTACGCCGGAACCACCGCCAAGCTCCAGAAGAGACTCCAGCGGATCCAGAACGCCTCAGCCAGACTCATCCCCGACATCCCCCGACGTAGCCACATCTCCGGACATCTGAGAGACCAGCACTGGCTCCCCATCAACAAAAGAATCACCTTCCGTCTCCTCACCCACGCACACAAAGCCCTACACGACCAAGGCCCGAGCTACCTCAACAGCCGCCTCAACTTCTACGCTCCCACACGCCACCTCCGATCGACCAACCAGGCGCTCGCCGCCGTCCCCCGCATCCGAAGAGCCACAACAGGAGGAAGATCCTTCTCCCACCTGGCCGCCAAGACTTGGAACTCCCTCCCGACCCACCTCCGCCTGACCCAAGACCACCTCGCCTTCAGGAAGCAGCTCAAGACCTGGCTGTTCGAGCAGTAGCGAACCCCCCCTCCCAAAGCGCCTTGAGACCCTCCGGGTGAGTAGTGCGTGATACAAATGCAATGATTGATTGATTGATTGATTGATGCTGGAGAGGATTGTGTTGTGAGTTCTATTTCTAAAACACTATTTGCGACGAGTGTGGCGGGAGGATGACACATTTCTGCAGGATGGGAGGAAAGAGCAGAGAAAGACTGCTGCTGTGATGTTGCAGGGGTTGTGGGCCGCCCGAGCTTCCAGGCAAGACGGTGCAGAAAGGAAAGGAAAGGTGGGGAAGCTGGGAGGGGCGCCCCCCTGGGAGCCCGCTGCTGGCTACACTAATGACAGCGCTTCATGCATCTGAAAGGGAAAGAAAAATATCCGCGCTGCTAATTTACCACTGCTGCGAGGCATTGATTTGCTGCTGGCCCGAGATCAAAGCTTTGTGGAATGAGGGCTTCCGCCACCAGATTTTCGGTGCCTCGCGCAGACGGAGGCAGCTTGCAAATGCACAACTCTCAGGCTGAGGGGGAAATCATAAACTAAATAGCGGTGCAAAAACCCTTTGAAGCGCTCTAACTGGCGGGGGAAATAGCGCGGGGGGGGGAGGGGGAGTTTGATGCTGGGCGCGAAGCATTGGTGGGGGGCTGTCAGATTAATTAAAAAGATAGTAGGGGGGGCATGTCTGAGCCTTCAACAACTGGCAGGCTTTATGAAAGCGATAATTAACAGAGGAGTAGATGCTGAAGCCAGATAGGGCACGCACGTTCCGGGGTTTGCGTTTGGGAACCAAAGCAGTGACGTTGAAGCCTCACTCCGAATATTGGAGGATGCGTCACAGACATCGGCCCACTGAGGAGGAGATGGGTGCCAGGCAGAAACATGGATGCTTGTATCACTTGCCCACGTGGCCGCGGCCTATACATCTTGGGGTCATTGTGCGCTTAAAGACAGAGGGGCAGATTTACAAGTCCCTTGCGCCACTTTTGCATCACTTTTCCCATGTTAAAAGTGACGCAAAAGTGGCGCAAGAGGCTTGTAAATCTGCCCCAGAGAACGTCAATGCAGCCCCGCCATTTCCATATGCCCAGGAGACCATGGCACCAGCATGCTGGCGCTGCAGGCATCAGGGCTGTGCCCGCCTCCTCTACGGGTGCTGGTGACACCCACTTTTAGAAGCCTGTTAGGCTCAACAGCACTCTTTGGCCTCACATTGGATTTTTAGACGGTGCCAGTACTCCTTTTGTGTGGGGCATTCTCCCAAGGTCAAAGGGCGGAATGTCAGCTGAACACACAGAGTCAGGATGCACTGTGTATGTAGCATTACAATGAAGCTTGCATTTTCCCTACACACTTGGGGCAGAAAAATGACTTACTCGTGACGCGCCATTGGCGTGTACTGGGCCAGGTGTGGCTATCAGACAGACATCTCCTTTCCAGTATTACCATTTTACCATTTTTTTTGGCGACATTTATCCAAAAATATTAACTTGAAACAGATCTGCCAGTCGAAAAAAAATGTCATGGTGGGAATAAGGGCGTGGCCTCTTTCCGGGAACTATCTGAGAACGAAGCACTTCCGCCCTCTCCATACACCAAACCCTGTCCTTCCCCAAAAAGGAAGTTCGTTGACCCTGGTGTCATTGTGTTGGGTGGTTTTTCAGATCTTGACTGATATCAGCTGTTCAAGGCCCACAAAATAGAGCTGGAAATTCACTCTTTGCAATGGTTTGCTTGTGCTCACTGCCTCCTTGTGCAATCGGTTCCTCACTGGGTGACCGTGTGAAGGGTGCTGATATCATGTGTCCCACGGTGGCACCGTGTGAGTTGGCAGGTTATGTTATGTTACATGATTTTAGCGCATAGCTGCCCCAGCAAAGGGGTGTCCCAGCGCTAACCGGCAGAAGAAAGGATGGGAGGCTGCAAAAGAAGGCAGATCCTAGGTCAGAAGGAATAGGTGAGTTTTGAAAAATGTATATTTTTATCAGTATTTTACGATACAGTATATATCATAAATAACTTGAATGGACAGTTCGCGGATATTTACGACGGGGTTTTCTACTGCATTGCTTATCGATGAACGGATGCCCCACTGCCTCGTAAACTTTTAACATAAAACATCGAGATAATTGCGGGGTTTCTACACATAACATAGAACGTGCAGGTGTTGGTGCAAGTGTTGTGGTTGATCGTCCTAGCGCTCCTATATTCTCTCTTGGTTCTGACTTTACTTTGTTTTGCTCCACCTTCAATCATGGGGGTTCCTAAGGGTTGAGAAACTTGTCTAGGTTAATGGCCTTACGGAAGGCCAGATAGTTATCCATACTTCGAATGTGCAGCAGGAGCGAGTTCCAGAGTGTGGCCGCCAAAATGCGAAAGATCGTCCTCCTGAGCGCACCTTCCTCACCCGAGGGACAGCCGCCAGATGCTGGCCTGAAGATCGAAGGTGGCGAGTAGGTGAGTAGGGTAGGAGCAGGTTAGCCAGAATGTTAGGTGAAGACAGATTCATGATTTTAAAGGCAATGCAGAGGGACTTGTACTCAGCATGCCTAGCCACCGGAAGCCAGTGGAATAGGCGGATCGCATTGGTTGTGGAGCAGGTTCTAGGAAGGCCTAGAAGAGTTCTGGCAGACGCATTTTGGACCCTCTGCAGACGTCGAATTTCCGTCTTGTTGACCCCCAGGTACAGAGAGCTGGCATAGTCTAACCTAGACATGACAGTAGCCTGGATAATGACCTGACGAGTGGTAGGATCAAAGAAGCCCAACAGTGGCTTGAGACACCTCAGATGACCAAAACAGGTGCCCGCAACTTTTTTAGTTTGGACCTGGAAACTGAGAGCCGAGTCAACCATACACACAGATTTTTGACCACTGGCTCGGGGATAGGTGCAGGTCCCAGGGGCATCGGCCACCAGCGCTCGCTCCACAGCTCAGAGTCTCTTCCTACCAGAAAAACCTCAGATTTACTGGCTTTGAGCTGTAAAAAGTTAGCAGACATCCACTCCACAACAGTTTCAAGATCGCTTAGAAACTTAGAAGCATCCTGCATAGAGTCGTTGGAGGGAACAACTACCAGCTGAGTATCGTCAGCATGTGATACTGCCATCAGTCCACGACTCCTGGAAACAGATGCCAACAGTTGGACATACAAGTCGAATAGTGTAGGGTTCAATGCTGAGCCCTGAGGAACCCCTCGTCTCACAGTGTGTATCAGAGATGAGAAAGGGGGGGCTGCTACCTGGAAGGTTCGCCCCACAAGAAAAGAAGCAAACCAACCCAGGGCTGAACCCTCAATGCCTGCCTCCTCCAACCGTTGTAGCAGGATTGTGGAAAAAGGTAGGGCTATGACCTTTTTCAGGATTTGCCCGGCGCTAACCGCCTCTGTACCATTCAAATTACCAAGCAATGAGGCAGGCGCCGGAGACCAGAAGGCAGGAAACAGAAGTTTTATTCCGACGGAGCAGAACACATCAGATCGGACAACAAGGTATCGTCTCGAGGTGCTCTAACAGCCTCTCTGAGGCCTGGCCTCTTATACACTGGTTTATGGCATGTGACCTTTCTTTATTACAATCAGAACATTGTGAAGTAAGGAAAAAGACATCCCCGTAATCCTCGTGTCAATCCCACCCTCATATACTTCCACAATAGAGGTCCTTGACCTGCTGATAAGAGGAGGGGGTCATCACGCAGCTGGGTGTTTCGCCAAGTCTTAGGATGTGTGCGCCTGATCATATCCCAGGGGGTGGGGAGGCCTTGATCAATAAAGGGTCCTTTGAAGAAGAGCGACTTCATACAATAAGGGGCAGTAAATGATATCTCCCAGCTTAGGCGATGGCCTCGGACTTGTGTGGACAGTCGGACACGGGGTAAGGGGTCATCAAAGGAGTGGTATTCATGCCGCGTGGACAATTGAGCGCGGAGGGCAGGTTTATCAACAGAGGGTCATTCATCGGAGGAGAGGAGGTGCTGGTCAGGCGCAGGCGTGACTCCCAAGGACAGGGTCATGCAGAAGGGTTATGCTCATGAGGGGGAGGGAGGGGGAGCCAGGGTGCGCGGAGGATGCTTGCTGGGTCAGAGGGGCGCGCTGGCGATCGATCGTGGACAGGGAGACCATGATACCTAAAATGGCTACCGTGCACGTCGTACGTGGGTGACAAGCTGGCGCAGATGATGTTTAGATCGCAAACTAAAATTCCACAGTCCTCCCTTTTAACATGTCTCGCCAACTTGTCAGTTCGGATTTATCCCCATAAGGCCACGTATTTCTACTTCATAGAGGGGACTCATGTGCTCATTTCGGAAGTCCAAAGTCTTTGGGCACATATAGTTAGAAACAAAGCTGCACAAGGAGGGTAGACATTGAATACCCAGGCAACACCCACATAATATCACAACAGGTATCAGTACGAAGGAAAACAACCTCCAACCCCAGTTCCTCAAAGTGTCCCAAAACCAGCTCCCAAGCGACCTTCTTCCTGCTCTTGGTGAACCTCTGAGGAAAGTCTGTGGAGGTGTTCAATGGCTTTGTAGACTGAAGGCGAGTTATCTGGCACGTAGGTGCAGCAGCTAGATCCGATGATGCGGCATGCTCCTCCTCGGTCGGCTAGGACCACATCTAGGACAGGGCGGTTTTGGAGGGTCACAAGGCGGACCGCCTGAAGCTCCGCCGTGTTGTTAGCGAGGATGCCAGCGGTGATGTTGATTGTTGTTTCCACTGCCTGGGTCAGGTGCCGGATAGCGCGGCTGTTTGCCATTGGGCCCCACAGAGGAACAAGTCCCTTTGCTGCATCTAGGAACTGTGCTCCAGTGGAGTCGGTTTGTCCAATGTCATCGGCACGCCTCTGCCGGTGATGGTTGGCAGGGGCTACATATGTGGGTGGAAGAACGAAGGCAATGTAGCAGGTACCCTTCCAACCTTTCGGGAGCCAGGTGTAAGCTTTGGTGCCACACACAAAGTACATATTTGGAGAAGCAACAAAAGAAGGGGGGTCAACTGAGTCCAATGTTCTGGTGATTCGGCAGGAACTGTGACCCACCAGCTGCGTTCCCTGGCCTTCGAGGCACACAAGACCTGTGACATTGATAACAGACAGAGCCACAGTCAGAGTGGCGGTGGTTTGTTTTTGCAGATGAGAGAAGGTGGATCTAGCTGGATTGTGGAGTACCTGTACTTCAACACGTTCTTTGGCTGGAATGTCTTTAAGGAAGGTGGCGCCTGTGAGCGCAGGGCACAGGGGAGCAGAGGTCTTTCCGGTTTTGTTCAGCCAGAACCCAGAGTAGAAGTGCGACACTGTCTGGCTGGAAGTGGCGTTGTCCTTGTGGCTCTCTTGCATGAGGATCAACCAGGCGAGGCAGGAGCCGTGAACTGAGAAAGGAGAAGGGATGAAGGGGATGGAGTGTCCAGTGGCATGCGGGAGCAACCCGCAGATCCAGCAGTTCGTAGCATTTGCAGCAAGGTTGTGTTGGTGCAACAGTTGCACGAAGGAATTGTTCCAGAATTCCCTGCGCCTTTCTCGGAGCTGAGGCGACAGAGAGATTAGGTGATGCTCTTTCAGGGGTGTTGGTGGTGCAGTAGGTAGCAATGCCTCATGAGCCGGTGTGCTTTCCTCCAGAATCCAGAAGGAGGTCATGAGGAGGAGGCAGAAGAGGAAGACAATAAAGAGGGCGATTGTCTTTGGTTTGTGCAAATTGTCAGTCTTTGGGTTTCTATAGTGGGTATTTCCTGTTGCTTCCATCATCTTCTTATCTGGCGCTTCCATCATCTTCTTATCTGGCGCTTCCATCACCTTCAAGGGGCTCGGTAGCGGGCAGAACCACAGACTTCGTTTAGCTTCTCTCCCGATAACCCTTGGTTGTGTTTAGGTCACCGTTCTGAGATTCAACTTAGTCCGTGGCCTACTTAGCCGAAGCTCCCTCCTTTCGACGCAGGAAATACCCTTCTCTGGATGGCACAGTGGGGTCCGAGAATTTTGCAAGTTCGAGTGCCTCAGTATCAGGATAACAGTTCAATGTCGGTCGGTCTTTGTTCAGGAGCTCTTCTTGAGTGTTGACGCTTTCTGTCGTGACCAGGTGTGCAGAGACCTTCCGGCAGTGATGTGCGTGCAGCCAGTGCCTCTTCCCCTCCACTCGAAGCGCCGTCCGTGTGGTAATCAGCACTTGCCAGGGGCCCGTCCACCGGGGTTCCAAACTCTTGGTCCGTTGGAAATTTCGTATTAGCACGAAATCTCCCGGTTGGATGTCGTGGCCGGGGCCCCTGGAAGCATCGGGGATGGCCTGCTGCACCTGTTGATGAATGACAGACAACGTTTTAGTTAACTTGCACAAAATAATCAGATAGTAGGACGTCCGGGACATCATGAATGGAGGTTGGCTTGGGAGCAGTCCAGAGGTTCATCGGTCGCCCGAACACAACCTCGTAGGGGGTCAAATGGTGTTTGGTGGGGGTAGAGCGCATCGATAGCAGGGCCAAAGGGAGAGCGTCTGGCCATTTAAGTCCGGTGGTTGCCACTATTTTTGACAATTTCAACTTCAGTGTGGCATTATGGCGTTCCACCAGGCTGGCGGATTGGGGGTGGAAGACTGCGTGGAATCTCTGTTTCACCCCCAACCCCTTTAAGATTAGTTGGATAACCTCAGCTATGAAGTGGGGGCCATTGTCGCTCCATAAAATTCGACAAAGGCCATAGCGAGGGAAGAATTCCTTCAGTAATACTTTGGCAGTAGTCATGGCAGTGTTGTCACGGGTTGGATAGGCCTCTACCCATTTGCTGAAGGCACATACGATGACTAGTACATACTTCAAGCTTTGGCATCTCTCTAGTTGGATGTAGTCCATCTGAAGGACCTCAAAGGGGTGATTGGGGGTCCCAAACCCTCCCCGGGGTACCACAGTTCCTTTCCTGGGGTTGTGTTGCAGGCAGATAAGGCACTGCTGGACTAGGCGCCTGGCTGAGTCGGGGATTTTGTCGTTGTGCCAGACTTTGGAAATGAGTTCGATCATGGGTGCAGATCCTATGTGTGCGGGGGAATGTGCCATTGTCAGTATGGGGATCAGGTATGAGTCGGGCAGCAACCATTTGTTTGCATCTTTTGTTCGCCAGCAGCCCTCATCATCCTTCAAACCCACCCCTGCCCACTTAGTCAGTTCGTGAGGGGTGCTGGCCGACTGGATGTCTCTGATCATTTCCCTTGCGTCAGTCCATTTCTCTGCTTGTGACCTGGTCACATACATGCGTGTTACCGTCCTATTCTCAGCTGTGGTTCGTGCAGTGATGTCGGCCAGTGCATTCCCTTGTCCGACTGAGTCTGTCACCCTTTTGTGTGCCTGACATTTGATCACCGCTAATCGTTTGGGGAGGAGAACTGCTTCAATCAGGGCGGAGACTAGATCTCCGTGGAGGATAGGGGTGCCGTGAGATGTCAGGAATCCCCTCTCCCTCCACAGGAGCCCAAAATGGTGGACCACCCCGAAGGCATACTGGCTGTCTGTATATATGTTTGCGGTGGTCCCTGTGGTTATGATGCATGCTCGTGTGAGGGCTATCAGCTCTGCCGCCTGGGCAGATCGTTGTGTGATACAGGCTGTCTCAACTACTGTTCGGGCTGTCGTTACTGCATAGGCAGCTGAAGTGGTGCCATCTGGGAGCTTGATGCATGAGCCGTCTACCCATAGTTCTCCATCGGGGTCAGTGAAAGCAGTGTCTCGGAGGTCAACTCTACTCCTAGTTTGTTCGTCTGTGAGGGTCACACAGTCGTGTATGGGAGGAACGTCGGGGTCATTTTCAGGCAGGGGCAACAATGTGGCAGGGTTCAAAGTCGTGCATCTCTTTAGGGTGATGTGGGGTGCAAGTAGCGTCAGTTCGTACCCTGTCAGTCGTGCACTAGTCAAATGTTGAGTCTTGGTTTGGTTCAGAAGGGTGTCGACAGCATGGGGTACTAACACGGTCAGAGAGTTCGAAAGTACGATTCCTTCGCTCTGACGGATAGAGACGGCAGCGACAGCTACCGCTCGAAGGCAGGCAGGCAAGGCTCTGGCTACAGGATCAAGAGTGGCGGAGAAGTAGGCACAAGGGCGCTGCTTAGGACCAATAGATTGAGTTAGGACAGACAATGCACATCCCTCCCTTTCGTGGGTGAAGAGGGGGAAGGGTTTGGAGTAATCCGGGGTTCCTAGGACGGGTGCTGAGCAGAGTGCATCCCGCAATTCTTTAAAGGATGCTTGACACTCAGCGGTCCAAGGGAGCGGGAAGGAGGCATCTTTGGTTAATAGAGCAAGTAGGGGTTTTACAATGAGGCTGAAATTAGGTAACCACTGTCTGCAAAAAGAGGTTAGGCCAACCAAAGAGCGGACTTGCTTTTGTGTTTTTGGGATGGGGGTGTCTAGGATGGTTTGGATTCGGTCGGGTGTAAGTTTCCTCCCTTCTTTGGACAGGAGATGGCCTAGGTAGGTCACTTGTGGCTGGCAGAACTGTAACTTCTTTTTGGAAACTTTATGGCCATTTTCTGCAAGAAAGTGTAGGAGTTGGACAGTAGCTGTGATTGCAAGTGGGGTGGTGTCGGCCGCCAAAAGGATATCATCGACATATTGGATCAACACCACTCCATCTGGTAGCTGGAAGGCATCCAGCTGCCTTTTGAGGGCCTGGCTGTAAATGCTGGGGCTTTCGGTGTACCCCTGGGGAGCTCTACAAAATCGGTGCGAGCGGGATTTTAAAGTGAAGCCGAAGAGATAACGGCTGTCTGGATGGATGGGGATAGAGAAAAACGCATTCTTAAGGTCGATAACAGTGAAGGTGGTGGCAGTGGACGGGATGAGGGTCAGAATGGTGGTGATATCGGAGACTACAGGGTATTGGGGTACAACCACTTTGTTAATTTCTCGCAGGTCGATGATGAAGCGGTATGCTTTCTCATCTCATTCGCCTTGCTTCCTAACAATAGGTAGGATTGGACTGTTGCAGACGTTGCTAACCACCTCTTCAACCACTCCTGCATCCACCAGAGATTGAATAATCGCTACAAGTGCCTTCTTGCCCTCGGGGGATATCCGATATTGTGGGAGTTTCGGGAGCATAGCGTCCTGTCTTACGGTTATATGAATGGGGTCAATCATCATTCGTCCCACATCAGAGTAATTTTTGGCCCATAGGTATGGAGGCAGAGTATCAAGCAAGGACAGGTCAGCATCGGTTATGGGGCACATGTGTCGTGCAGGGCAAGATTTAGGTATGTCTGGGTTGTCGTACAGGATGACTCGTATTCCATCTGGGGAACACCTAATGGTAGCTCGAAAATGTTTCAGTAAGTCAATGCCCATAATGGCGTCAGGGGAGTTAGAGGAGAGCAGAAATGTCGCGTCAGTGGTGTTGTTTTCTAGGTCAAAGGTGATAGGTACGGACAGGGGATTAGTGGAGGGCGTTCCATCGAAACCTATCGATTTAATGTGTGAGCCAGACAAGGGTGCCCTTGGAATCAGTCGTTTCGATAACACACTACGTGTCGCTCCAGTGTCTACCAAAAATGGAGACTCTGTACCCAGGACCTTAGCAGTGACGTAAGGACCTTGCTGGTCAACACAGAGCTCGACTGGATCCCTCCCTTGCCCCTGGTAGTCCTATGCAAAGTCGGGGGCATTCTCACCATCGGATAGTTGGTATTGGTTCTGTCGGGGGCGGTCAAATGTGTTTAATCTCCCTGATCTGTCATTGTTGGTGTCGTTTGTGTGCCCTCGCCCTTGTCCTCTATTGCTCGGACCACCTGCCACATCCCTGGTGTCCCTATTTCTATTCATCTCTAGCAGAACCAGACACTGGGATTTCCAGTGGCCAAATCCTTTGCAGAAGGCGCATTGGTCATTGCTAATGTCTCTACGTCCAGTGTGGGGTGTTGGGGTGTGATCTTTAGGAGGTAGATTTCTGGGGGTGGTCGATTGGTAGTTCCCCCTTTGGTGTTCCCGTCCTACCGCTATACCTTGTATCTGGGCTATCATCACCCTTTCTTTTAAATCTTTCTTCTTTTTCTCGGACGCCCTATCATTCTCATTCTTTTGGTGCTCGTAATACTGAGCCATCTGAAGGATAGCTGCGGGTTTGGAGGCCCCCCAACTACTCTCACTCGTCTGCAGTTTTTGGGAGACCTCTTGTGATAGGCCCTTTACATAATTTTGTACGAACAGGTGTTGTCCGGTTGCGGTGGTCATGTCTTGGCCACTGTAGTCGGAGAACACTGTCTCGAATCGGGAGAAGTATTCTGACACATCTTCCTGGGGTTTCTGTCGACAGGCCGTAACTATCGACCAATCTACCTTTCTCTCTGGGATCAGTGTCTTTAACTTCTGAACTAATTTGTCTGGGAGTTCTAGTATGTCCTTTACTGGTTTCCTTCCAGGCTCTCGTTGTCTATCTAGTTTACCGAGTTGGTCCCAGGTCAGCCTTCCGGATTTGCTTCCACACGTCAGCTGGCAGGCATAACCCGAAGAACAAGTCAATGTCCGCTAAAGTCATTATCGTCGAACCCAAGGCTGTGCCTAATTCGGTATAGAATGCTGTCGGGTTCTTTCTTAAATCGGGCAGAGTTTGTTTAAAGGTTAGGATATCTTGTCGGTCCCATGGTTGGTAAACCCAATTGTACACAACCCTCCCTTTTGCATCTGCATGATTAATATCGTCGCTTGTTCCCTGGCCACGTGGCGGGATCCAGTAAGGGGCCGCTTCTCTGATGGGCATCATAGTATTGGCTACTTCTACTTAGGTCGTTTCAGGGACTGTAACCTTGGCTTCTGGTTTTTGTTCCGTGAGGTGGCGGAAGACCTCAAGCATCTGCATGAAGAGCTCCGTCGCCTCACATTCAGTCCCATCTCCAACATCAATCTTCCTATACAGCGTTGTTAGTTTAGCGGGGCCCTTACTTTGATACCTATCCTCATATGCGTTCAGGGTGTGGTAGCTGAATCGCAAAATGAAATGCCGTCTGTGGCTGTCGGCATGCGAATTATATATGTTCATTGTGTATTCTTCGCTCTCCCTTCGTTCTACTAATGCCTTCGCTATTTTGTCGATCCCATCCCGCTCATCTTTGCTCAACCTATTTGGTCTGGCTGGTGGTTGTTTGCTAGCCTCGGGGTCGTCTGACGATGTTGTTAATGTGGCTGGTGCAGAGGCCGTGAGGGCTGGTGCACTAGCGCTAAGGTCACTTTCACTCGCACTCGGGGCTTGCAAGCTTTGTTGGCTGGGAGCATATGGAGGGGGCATGTAGATGATTGGGGACCTAGCAGTAACTCATCGTTTGCCCGTTGTTTGGAGGGCAATTCAGGGTAGAGCGCAGAGGGGGTCCTAATAGGGCATTGACCTGTCGACCCGGATTCTTGGTTTTGTGCTGCTTCTTTTCTTTCTTGTATTTCTTCTTCTAGTTGCTTAGCGGCTAGGTGGGCTGCCTTTCGTAATTCTTTCCCTATTTTTGCTTCTTCTCTTTTCTTTCGTTGTTCCGTTTCTTTGCGCCACATGCCTATACTATCGAGCATAGTGGCCGTGGTCTTATTTTTCTGGAGCGCTATTTCCAATGTTTTTATTTTGTTTTCATCAAAGGAACCTATCAGTGGCCACTGACTTTCAGGGTTCTTCTTTGTATATTTATGCCATAGTTTAGTATAAGCTATAGCGACTAGTCCATGCTTAGTGAACATGTCCTTATTAGGGGTGCCCTCCAGTGGAGCTGGATGGTTCATCTCTAATAAGCGGTCCAGGCTGTACAGGCTACCAATCAGTGGGGAGAAGATAGGCATGACGGGTTACAACGGGGACAAAGGTCTGCACTACCTATCTTATCACGGCGGGCAAAGACTAGACAGAATATTTCTATTCTCCGTTGTTTGCCGGCGGTGAATACCTCAAAAGAACCAATACCGAACAATCAATGTTCGGTCAATCAAACAATCAGTGGGGAGAATAAGTGGGTGCGAAAAAGGTTTGCGTTACCCACTCTTTCTCTACCTGCAAAGAGAGACCTTGTTCTTCCCTGTTTGCGGACAAAGAATCTCCAGACAATAATCCACGAATGATAGTTCGGGAAAACAGTGGGGGAGGAAGATAGGCACGACGGATTACAATGGGGACAAAAGTCTGCGTTACCTATCCTTCACTGCTTGCAAAGAGAGAGCCTGTTGTTTTCTCCGTTTGCAGACGGTGAATCTCCAGATGTTTCAACAAAGCGTAATACTAGTATTATCCAAACCAAACAATCATTTCTCAGTTTGTCGTGTCTACACGACCTTACCCGGACCGCATGGACGGTTTCCTGTCTTCTGAATCCAGCGCCCGATCGTCCTCTCTTCTTCGTGATGTTCGTGGCACTCCTGATGGTTCCCAGTCAGGACCGTAGATCACTCGAGAGAGGTCTGTTCGGAACTAGTGAAGGTCGGATGATCGGCTGTCAGACGAGGGTCTATCGGACACGAGCTCTCCCGATCGTTGCAGTCGTTCACTCTGTCGTCGGGACCTCTCCCACTGGATCCACGTGTCGCTGATGGGCCCCACATTGGGCGCCAATTGTGGAAAAAGGTAGGGCTATGACCTTTTTCAGGATTTGCCCGGCGCTAACTGCCTCTGTACCATTCAAATTACCAAGCAATGAGGCAGGCGCCAGAGACCAGAAGGCAGGAAACAGAAGTTTTATTCCGACGGAGCAGAACACATCAGATCGGACAACAAGGTATCGTCTCGAGGTGCTCTAACAGCCTCTCTGAGGCCTGGCCTCTTATACACTGGTTTATGGCATGTGACCTTTCTTTATTACAATCAGAACATTGTGAAGTAAGGAAAAAGACATCCCCGTAATCCTCGTGTCAATCCCACCCTCATATACTTCCACAATAGAGGTCCTTGACCTGCTGATAAGAGGAGGGGGTCATCACGCAGCTGGGTGTTTCGCCAAGTCTTAGGATGTGTGCGCCTGATCATATCCCAGGGGGTGGGGAGGCCTTGATCAATAAAGGGTCCTTTGAAGAAGAGCGACTTCATACAATAAGGGGCAGTAAATGATATCTCCCAGCTTAGGCGATGGCCTCGGACTTGTGTGGACAGTCGGACACGGGGTAAGGGGTCATGAAAGGAGTGGTATTCATGCCGCGTGGACAATTGAGCGCGGAGGGAAGGTTTATCAACAGAGGGGCATTCATGGGAGGAGAGGAGGTGCTGGTCAGGCGCAGGCGTGACTCCCAAGGACAGGGTCATGCAGAAGGGTTATGCTCATGAGGGGGAGGGAGGGGGAGCCAGGGTGCGCGGAGGATGCTTGCTGGGTCAGAGGGGCGTGCTGGCAATCGATCGTGGACAGGGAGACCATGATACCTAAAATGGCTGCCGTGCACGTCGTACGTGGGTGACAAGCTGGCGCAGATGATGTTTAGATCGCAAACTAAAATTCCACAGGATCTGGTGTGATACTGTGTCGAACACGGTGCTGAGCTCTAATAAAATCAGCGCCGAAGTGCGTCCGGCATCTAAGGCAGCCCTCAGATGTTCGGTCACAGCAAGGAGAACAGACTCTGTGTTGTGACCCCGGCGAAAACCATTCTGAGAGGCCAGCTTATGAATGTACACTTTCTAACTCTATACATTTATCAGGTGTGCATGAAGTTGACCATGTACAATATTATGACTGAGCATGAGGTCTGTGAAGGTCTGGTAGGTGGCTGGACATAGGGAGATCCTTGTCACACTGGCGCCAAATAACAAAGCGGTCTTATATGACTGATGATATAGCAGTTCCGAGGGTGACCGGGCAGGTTAAACATGGATCGGAAGCAAAGTCGTCCCTCTGGATTTTGTTGATAGCAAACAAAGAAGCCAAAGCAGCTCAAAATACACTGAAGGCCCTTTAAACGCCACCATATTAACATTGATATCACACTAAGTCCCGAATGTTGTTTGTAAATTGGGAAACCAATGACTTCACGGCATTCTGAGGCTCATGGGAGTGGCGCGGGTGCACAAGACCCCGGGTAAGTCACACCAGTGCCGAGGCCATCCCTGGAAGAGGTTGGCTTCTTTCTTCACTGAGCTATTGATGGTGGAACATAAAGCTATGTTTGACATCACTCAGTCGTCTCAGTATAATTCTGAATGCTGCTGTTCACGGTATGAGACTACAGAAAGCAACAAAAGTAAATTATGATAAATTAGAGATGGGAAATAAGCACCAAATAGGCATAGATTAGCTTGTGCTCGCTCCCTAATTGGTCGAAGTCTGGGGCCATGCCAAGCCCCTACCTAGCCATCCATTATGGTGGTCAGCCAAGACAGCGCCCTCTATGGGAATGATTTCTCCCTCAAATTAGGGCCTGTTTATGATCTGACATCCTCAAAGTGGCCCTCAAAATCACAACCTACAGCTCGAGGGTTCTCCTAGCTCTCTGTCGCGTCACATCTGACATCACTTGATGAAAGCACATTACTATGACTTTTTTGAACCTTTATCGTAATGGAGCCCAGGTTCTTAGGGTTTTCTCGAGAGTTACCAGTTGATGCACTGTTGCAGTCCAGATTGTGAGTGCCGGAGCTACTTGTAAAAGAGAGAGAGTCACCTATTCTAAAAAAGAGCCCCCTATTTCCTTTGGATGGATCTAAAGGAAGTGTTTCTTCCAAAATGGCAGATTGCTCTCACACACTGTCAACTGCTGACAATCATCAAAAGAACCCTCGAGGTCAGACACAGAGACAGCGGTCTCTTGTCCCTTTGAAGATCATGAATCCATAACCAATCCGGATGAGAAATACTACTGATACAAACCTCTGATCCAGGGCCCTGGAAGCCTTGCTGCTCTGTGACACTCTTTCAGTGAGCCTCACCAAGGCTTAAAAGTAGGACCTCTTCTCCCCAATGAGGGTGAAATAGTACCCAGATGGAGAGGACGATCTCCCCACGGATGGTGCATGTTTTACTAGTTCATGGAAGTAGCCACCTCTCCTCAGTTTCTTCTCATTGGAAAAAGGGCACTTTCCCTCAGACTGTGGTCCCATAACAGCAAAAAATAAGGACCTCAGGTTTGTCAGGAAGGTCCCAGAATGACCTGATCTGCACAGCCTAGGTCAAGTGAAAATCAGAAAAGCAACAGAAACATCTGTGATGTTTTGGTGGGTGAGTCGGTGTTTTGCATGTGGAGCTCGTCGCTGTATATTCCAAAACGCAGGTCCAGTATTGGACAGCAGAAAGTAGGCCTGAGTGAAATTTAATTGATACTGTTAAAATCTGTCATTATTTCCATCAATCCGTATTACGCTTGTTGTGAAAAATGCCCACTATAATGGGATTTTGCCACATCACATCATTAAGGCTTCGTTTGGTTAAAAATCCTGTCTCAGGAGCACAGGAACAAGGAGGAGAGAATGTGAGTGTTTGCTGTTAGCATCATATGTGCTTTGGCACTTTTCTTCCAGCGCAGTTTGTGTTCTTCCATCCAAAATACACGCAGAGGTGCATGTCCCCCCCCCCCCCCCCCCCCCCCCCCAAAAAAATACAAAATGCTGGACTGGCATCTCATGCAAGAAGGCTTAATTTTTAGGCATTTCGTGCAATTTCAATAAGGAAATTACTTCAATTTTGGCCAGGCTTCAGCAGAGAGCGAAGTGGAGTGTGCATTGCTCATCTGCTCCATGTGTGGTGCTTCAGGTTTAACTTTACAAAAGACCCTCTGGACAAGCTCTGCATTCTTGTCTGTGTGAAAGCTTCAGTTGCGGGAGGGTGTCAATATTCCACATACAGCCACTGCCGGCGACCATGGATTTGGAGTCTTCTCTTTTGCAGACTTGCACTGCCTGAGTGGCTGACCTGCATCCATGCATGAGCCTGCCTGGTGCTGTGGAGGGATGTCTTGATCAGGTGTACAACATCCTCACGACTGCTTCATCGTAGGTAAACTGTAGGTGCAGGTGAAGTGAGGCAGGTCCAGTGGCATGTTGTGGTTTGTCACGACTGGCTTTCAAGTTGATTGCATTTGAGGGACCTGGCAGCAGGAGATTCTGTGGAGCAGGGCACTGCTTTGGCATCTAAACTCCTCAGGTCCTTTACCACCATCCCAGTAAATGTTCTCATTAACCCAGCTACTCTCCACAATTCTGCCACTCTTTGAAACATTTAATCACCACTTTGGCAGGGTTCCTCCTGTGTAGATGGAGTGGCTGGCGTCTCAAAAATACATAAATATACTTAGGGAAGAAATATCTCATCAGAGCTGGCTGGAGCAAGCTTGTCCACACATCCGACCAGTGAGGAAGAGATCCTACAGGTGAAAGCAAAGGAGATACCAGAAGTGCTGTGTTTCCTCAAGTTTTAAGGAGTTCAAAAGCTCAGTGGTTTCAGTCAAGCGCGCAACACCCATTGGACTCACCGGGCTTCAGCCCCCCCTGTCGTGTTTGGCAGCCCGGGATGAGACAGATCCCGGGCACACACACAGCCGCACCCGAACGTTTCACAGGTCTTTAAAAGACCATTTGAATGTTAATTAGGCCTTGCAGTTGTTTCAACCCTTCTAAGAGCCCCTGCAGCCCCAGTCTGCCTACTGATTAAAGGTTCACCCCCCCCGAAATTTTTTCTTAGCCCCCCCCCCCCCCGAAATGTGGCTCTAGTTGCGACTCTGGTTTCAGTCATTTCATAAGACTTAATATATATTTTTTTACACAATAAAAAATTACAGAAATCAAAAAATAAGCGAGACACATTGTTAGTAAGATGAGGAGTTTCCTCCTGGCACTTGAGCCAGGCTGTGTCTGTGACTCTCTGGCTCACTCCCATTGTTGTAACTCGTAAGAAATCAGGTGATATTGGCAAAGCAATCACAATAAAAAAACAGGGGGAGGTAAAGGCTAAGATTAGGTTCACCCTCCTTACTGAATGCAGTTGCACAACATCCGGAATACCGGAATTTGAAAACCTAAACATAGGAAAAACAGAGATTTCACTGAATATGTGTGAAAACCCCTCTTTCCAGAAAGAAGAATTCTTTTCTAGAGTCCCTTCACCCACCAGGGTTACCACTAGGTGACATGCTTCATCATTGGGGTCCTCTCAATCCGCTGGGGATTGAGGCATGCTGCGACTCGCGAACTACGTAGGAGCACAAAAATACAGCGTGTCAGTGTACACCCCGGTACTCTAGACAATAGCTTTTCTTTCTGGAAAGAGGGTTTTTCACACATGTTTAGTGGAATCTCTGTTCCTCCTATTGTTAGGTTTCTAATTCCAGATGTTGTGGAACGATATTGGCAAAGCCTCGGGAAAAAGTACCCCCTCGTCCCAGTTATTATGGAATGAGATTACCTCTGCCTGCAGGCAGCCCCTTTTCATAAGCCATCCAAGCTTAATTCTCTTTGTCTTTTTTCATTTTTACTCTTTATAGGTTACAAAACACTCCTCCCTTCTGGCAACCTGCGTTTTGTTCCGTCACCAGACAGCTCCCTCACGGTCCACGTAGGACAATTTTGTTAAAAAGTCAATGTACGCTGCTCACTTTTGCAGCTGTGCTGAGCTGGCGGCGCATGTTTCCCGCCATGAGCCTGGGCACTCTCCCTGCTCATGTGCTGAGCTGGGCAGGAAGCTGATGGGGCAACCTGGCTCAAGCTGTGTGGCTGCCCCATCCCAGTGGGCATTCCTGGTTCACTTCAGTGTGCAAAGACATACTTCTAACATTCACTGCTACTACTTAGTCACAGGTGGTTGTCATGCTAAGAACTGCCTTCAGGACGTCAGTGCCAGCATTCATAAGCCAAGAGTTACCTTCAGTTTGCCAGGGCCATCTGCAGCCTCGCAAGCCTAACAACACACGCTCACTCAGACCCACTTATGTTCATTCACTCACACTCATCCTTACTCTTACTCACTCTTAGCCTGACACTCATAATTTCTCACTCTGACTTTTAACCTCACGCACTCACTCATTCTCACTCCTTGCTTATTCTCTGTCACAGTTCCACTTGCTCACTGTTACTCACTGTCACTCATTCATCCCTTCTCATTCCCTCACACTCTCTGTCACTCCTCACGTTCATTCTTACTCATTCTCACTCACAGTAATTCTTTCACTCACTCGCTCATTCTCATCCTCAGACTCAATCGCACTCAATTACTGATAGTCAAACTCACTCATTCTCACTGACTCACTACCTGTCACTCACTCTAACAGTTTCACTCTGACACCGACACCTTTACACTTACAGACTCAGGCGCGCCACGTCCATTGGACTCAAAGGGCTTCAGCCCCCTCCCAACCTCCCCCCACATCCTGTGTGTCAGCCCAGGCTGAGGCAGCTTCCTGGGCACACACACAGCCACACCCAAGTTTTTCACAGGTCTTTAAAAGATCATTTACTTGCTAACGAGAATTTGTTTTGTGTTTTCACCCCTTCTTAGAGCCCCTGCATCGCCACTATGCATATTGATGGAAGAATCAGCCCCCCCACCCCCCAACATTTTTAGTACCCCTCCCCCACCCCGAAATTTGGCTCTAGTTGCGCCTCTGTACAGACTTGCGCTCTCACATACAGTACATCTCTCTTACACATACACACTCATCTATGCCCATGACCAAAGACAAGTTTACAAGCATTTTAGTTTACTTACCTGTCAGTGAATGTCCGCTTCAGCTCCCGGTGCTCCATTGAAATGCCAATAATAGTGAATAATATATCATGCAATACTTACTTGTACAATAATAAATGGGCAGAAAACAAGGTGGGCGGAGCCCGAATGCACAAAAGGCCGAGGCACCTGTTTTCTTCGCATTGATATTAGCTGCCTCTCACCCATCTCTCCTTCTCTCTAATGCCTCTTTCTTCTGCCCTTCCCTAATGTCTCTTTCAAGGCTGAATCTTTATCACCTCTTTCTCACACCTGTCTCACCCACTAATTCTATCTCACTTCGCTATGTCTTTGTCACCTGAATGCCTGTCACATCCCTCATCTTGCTTTCCCTCACTAGCTCTCTGCAGTCCCTTTTCTCCTATGTCTGGAGTCTGCCTTCATCCCTGCGCTCTCTTCCGTCCTCACCTCTCTCATCTGTCTCTCCCGCTCTCCTCCTATGTCTTGCAGCATCTGTCTCCTCATCTACCAGCTGTTTCTCTGTTTCACTCTCTGTATCTGTCCGTCTCGCTGTCACACTCACACAAATCGTTGTCTCTTTGGGCGTCACCTGTCTCTCTGATACATCTTCTCTTCTGGTTTTTCTTCTTTTCCTGGTCATCTCTCGGTTCTGCCTTATTTCTCGCTCTACTGACAATTCTCAGGGGAAAGCCAAAGACACCGAGACGCCCCTCGCTTCCACGCTCATCCGCCAAATATAAATTGAGAATATGTGATGTTATTCCGCGAGATAATATCCCGCATACCATTACTCTGCATTTTTTATAACGCAAGTGCGTTTACTCCGACCTACCATGACCCCGCAAACATTTACTCCGCATATGCTTCTACCACGCATGTCATTACAACGCAAAGGCATGCATGGTGAAGGCATAGACTTTGTAAAAGTACTATGTGTGTATATATATATATATATATATATATATATATATATATATATATATATATATATATATATATATATATATATATATATATATATATATATATATGTATTTATATAGATATATATATATCCGAACACAATCCAGTCCTGGAAAATAATCACACTGGAGCCGTCGCCACTGATTTTGACACGATTTAATCCTTGAAGTTACAACGGGATACACCCGATGCGTTTCGCTGTTGCTGTTGCAGTCACAGCTTTGTCACGAGATACATATATATTTTGTTAATTTAAAAAAATATTTTTAATTAAAATGTAATTATTTAAATATATATATATATATATATATATATATATATATTTTAATGTATTTTTTTTAATTACCCTGTTCACCCTAAAAAAAAATCCCACCCTGGTATCTTTCAATAACCCTGCACCCCATAATCATCTTAACCCACCCTTACTCCGTAAAATACCCCAGCACCCTCAAACAGTAACCCATACTGACCCTAAAAATACACCCTGCACCCCAAAACCCAAACATAGCCCTTAAACCTAAAAATACCCCTGTACCCCAAATCCATACCTAGCCCTGAACCCTAGAAATACCTCTGTACCCGAAAAACCCCTACCTAGCCCTGAACCCTAAAAATACACCTGTACCCCAAAACCCAAACCTAGCACTGAACCCCCAAAAAACCCTGTACCCCAAAACCCATACCTATCCCTGAACCCTAAAAATACCCCTGTACCCCCAAACCTATCCCTGAACCCTAAAAATACCCCTGTACCCCAAAACCCAAACCTATCCCTGAACCCTAAAAATACACCTGTACCCCAAAACCCACCCTGAACCCTAAAAATACCTCTGTACCCCAAAACCCAAACCTAGCCCTAAACCCTAAAAATACCCCTGTACCCCAAATCCCAAACCTAGACCTGAACCCTAAAATACCCCTGTACCCCAAAACCCAAACTTATCCCTGAAGCCTAAAAATACCCCTGTACCCCAAAACCCACCCTGAACCCTAAAAATACCCTGTGCCCCAAAACCCAAACCTAGCCCTGAACCCTAAAAATACCCCTATATCCCAATTCCCAAACCTAGCCCTGAACCCTTAAAATATCCTTGTACCCCAAAACCCATACCTAGCCCTGAACCCTAAAAATACCCCTTTACCCCAAAACCCATACCTAGACTTGAACCCTAAAAATACCTCTGTACACCAAAACCCATACTTAGTCCTGAACCCTAAAAATACCCCTGTACCCCAAAACCCAAACCTAGCCCTGAACCCCAAAAAACCCTGTACCCCAAAACCCATACCTAGCCCTGAACCATAAAAATTCCCCTGTACCCCAAAACCCAAACATATCCCTGAACTCTAAAAGTACCCCTGTACCCGAAACCTAGCCCTGAACCCTAAAAATACCCCTGTACCCCATACCCAAAACCCACCCTGAACCCTAAAAATACCCCTGTACCCCATAACCCAAACCTATCCCTGAACCCTAAACATACCGCTGTATTTCATAACCCAAAACCCACCCTGAACCCTAAAAAAATAATAATCTAATAAAATAAATAATGAGAAAATAATAATAAATATAAAATACCCCTGAACATCTAAAACATATACCACACCCTTAAAATACCACTGAACCCCTAAGACATATACCCCAACACCGTCAAACTAAAACCATATACTTACCTTAAACTTAAATATTAAAAACATATGCTTTTACCATTCATGCTTTTACAACGAATTTCGTTGTAAAAGCATGCGTGGTAAAAGTATATAAGATATAATGCCATGCGTTATAATTGCATTGCGGAGTGATGGTAGTTTCGTTGTAAAAGTATGCGGAGTGATAGTATGCGGGATGAAAGATTCATTGTAAAGGTGTTATACCATAAATTGATTATGTTCTGCTTGATTTCACAACACTGGCTGCAAAGGCAGCTGAGGCCAGAGCCACCCGAGTATGAATGTGGTACCATGGCATCAAACATCCTCGCTTGCTGCAGACTCAGGTGATTTCGAAAAGCTCATGAGAACCCAGCACTCCTTTAACAACCTCTCAGGACAGGGGTCGCAGGAGCACTGCCAGGGGTCGCAAGGAGAAAGAAAAGCAGGGGCCACAATTGCAACCTATGGCGACCCCTAATTGATGGAAAACATTAAACAGCTTCCATTCCAACACATGGGCTGGAAGTGTTCAGTGATTCTGGGCCCTGGTCTCACCACAATCTCCCACAGGTCTTGAGACGCTGAAAGGTGCATTGTTTTATCAGGTGGATCTGAAGAGGAGCACAGGTTTCTGGCTGAAGCACAGGGCATGTCAGTTTTCAAGGTAGTCACAACCTTTAACCAATATTCTTTTTTTCGCATAATGCATAGAGTTTCGAATTTGAACCTAAATTTAACCAGGAGCCATGGAAAGCCTGTGTGGATAGCTTCATGTGGATTCGTTTTTCAATCTTGCAGAACGGTGCGGCTGTCTCCAAACGTGTGACCAGTTCTTTAACCCCTTCTATGTGCATGACGAGCTCAGCTCGTCATGCAGTACACTGGTTGTGTGCTTATGACGAGCTGAGCTCGCCATGAACAATGGATTTCAAGCACTTTCAGTACAGAGGGGGAATTGCTGCAGCAGTGATAGTGTTAAATACATAGAGCTGCCTTAGGTTCCACCCAGTCAAGTATTACTCTCTCAGCTCTTGCTATTACCATTCTATCTTCCAGGATGTCATTGGTGTAACTCAAAATATTGCCTCCCTAGGCAGAAAGTTATAAGGCCCCTCAAGTCTCCAACATCTCACACATTTTCATTAGTTTGGGGCTGAATGTGAGCCCCCAGAAGGGCTGAGGGCCCCCGTACACCTTTAGGGCTACAAGGGCCCATGTTACGCCCCTGCAGGAAGTGTTTCCATTGGAATGCCCAAGGGACTATTTTACATCTGAAAAGTACACTCAGCAATCACACTCATTGTTATGTTAAAATATTTAAATTCACACTGCGTTCAATACAGAAAGAAATAATGTTTTGCTACTTTACCTCTCAGCACTGGCACAGCCAATAGGACAGATTTTTATGTGTTAAACTGCAGTTGTGCTTACAATGTATGCAAACACCATTTGTGAATACCTATGTTTGTATGTTTTGGCATATTAAAGCCAGACCTATTGACTTTGCCAATGCTTGTTTTTGGGCTCACTGGGTTTGCACTTTTTCCAGTCTGGCAATTCGTTTTTGGGGTGGTTCAAAAATACAAGGACTGTGAATTCTAAAATACAATAATTAAAAAAGCCACTTCTGTACAAAAATGCTTACCCACTTAAAAAAAAGTATGTCCGCTAGCTAGAGTGACAGCGCACCAAGACATTCTTTCGACAGCATCAGTCAGGTGTTTTCACAGAGGACAGTGGGGCTGTATTGTTGCCAGTTTCCTTGGTAGATACACACTGCTCCTTCTTGGAGCTGCTGCCGGCTCTCAGATGTTCATGCGAGCAGGTCAGTTTGGGACGGTAGGAGCTTGCTTGCCTTCAGCCCTCCCCCTTGACTTTAGTGGTGTTTATGTGCTCAGGTGGAGCTAGCACACTGGTTAAAAATTGCACAGCATCTCAATTGCCCAACAGCGTGAGAAAGCTTGACATAGGAGCAAGCCAATGGCAGAGCACGAATCACCCTCTCCTCTGGTCCTCTGAAGAGGCACAAAGACGCATGCATTTCAAGGTCTTTTAACCTACAGGAGAATCCAGGTGGAGTATCTGGCTGTGCTTAGATGCCAAACCTAACTAGACACTTCATGACCTCCAGAGGAATGCAGTACCCTACTGGTCCCAGCGGGAGGTCAAGGGCCTTGTGGTCTACATCTGGTAGTTTGAGTTCAGTCCTTGAACACCAGATACAGGCTTCTCCTCTTCATGAATCAGATCAGAGTGTTGGGCTGCAAACCTTTCTCTGTTTCTTCTATACCTCTGAGGAGGGGGGGCCCCAGCGTGAGTGTAACAGTAAACATACAGTTCGTGAATGAATTTAGAGAAACAATAAATGAATCCGCATTGTTTTTATTCACAATGCGGATGGTTATATTCAATATAATGTCAAATGATTATAGATTATAAATGGTTGTACAGTGCCCCAAGGGGGGGAGGAGGGAGGTGATAAGGTGAGGATAGTGCGGTAACAGGAATTGTGACAGTAAAATCAATCAATTCTCAAAGGTACATTTGTATATGTATTTCATTATACAAGACAAAAGAACATCGGTCCAAAACATTAGTCAACATGTATCATGCTTCACAAATTACATTTAATGTCAAAATATTGGCGTGAAGCTGACAAACAGGGAGCTATTGTCGACGTTTCGACCCTCAGTGGTTCGCAGGGATTAGTTGTACCCTTGCTGTGGGGTCTTCATCAGGACAGGGTGCGGGGCAGGCCACCTAATCAATATATATTAAGGAGAATTGTTTTAATAATTGCTCAAGTAGTCGCGAGAGACAGCATGGATTAATCACAGTTAATAATGATAATAGGCACACCAAAAGAGCATACCATTCTGGTTTATGCTCATCTGTTGAATAACGGACAGGGCTTGCGTCTCCGTAGAATTGTTTAATTCGTGAGACTGAGAAAATTAAAGAAAGGAATTCATCTTGTAAGCAGGGACTTGGTTGGTCAGAGAGTGGAGGAATAAACATATTGTTATTCCAAAAGTTTATTACATGGCCCGTAATTAGATAAGTAAAAATGACTTACAATGAGGACATTTATGGAGCGGTGGAGACGGAATCCGACCCAGGGACGGTGGATATGGCAGTATCTGGAACAAGATATTCGTATTAGAATTCAAGGGCCAAGCGAGACTGTTTTTGGTGCGCTTCGCTCGTGGGATGTCAAGGCTTACCCGAATTAAAAGTTGCGTTGGCACTTGGTCCGTGGGTAATTTAGTTGCTCAAGGGATCACTCCGTGGCATCTGTGGAGGAACACAGAGAGCGTGTCATGGATTTGGATACAGAAATGAATTACAGTTTGGCGCTGATCAAGGCAAAGTTAGCATAAAGGGGTGACTCACCGTGCGCCGAATTAATCTGGCATACAGTGCCGCTCGTGTTCTGCAATGGAGAACAAAGCTTCCTGGTTTTACCGTTACTATGGGGACGGCAACACGTGACTCTGAGTCCGGAGTATAGCCATAGAGGACAGACCGGGGCAATTGGTACGAATACCACAGAATGAAACCTGATAAGATTTGGTTGCACATTGAGCCCGACAAAAAACATCTATATTGGCAATGGTAATTGCTATGTTGGTTATAGATTGGTGATAATCCTGTATAGAATTAAATTAATACATTGCAGAGTATATACATTTACAATTTACAAGTAGGATCATGGGAACCAATTGTGTTCGTATGGCGTACCTGTCGTAAGATGGTAAAGCCATTCCTTGCCACAGTAGAAAGCATTACAAATGAGTGATGATGATGACACATAATTGTTTGGTCTATACATACACTTCAATAATGCAATGGCGTACCTCTCACAGGAGGGTATAGGCCAGTACTGATCAGCGACACTCTGTCTTACAGATTGCTATTAGTGATTAGATAACAAGGGACTCAGGGCAGGGTTGCTAATTGGGAAAAAGAGCTATCCTGTTCATTGAGACCTTGGAGGATGGAGTCAAAGAAGAGCATCCATTTCAATTCACGGGTGTTTAGAATACCTGAGATGTTGCCCCCTCGGGGTCCTAGCATGGCCTTTTCTAACACAACCCATCGGAGACTTTCTGGGGGGTGTGCAGCAAGTTTGAAATGATCTACAAGTGGTGCGCCCTGGACGTCACACCTAATCCGGCTCATGTGTTGGAGAATTCTCACTTTGGCCTTCTGTTGCGTTTGACCAATATAGATCAGTCAGTCAAAATATCTTTATTCGGCTTATTTAAAAACCATACAAAGAGAAGAAGAATAAAATACATTTCATATAACATTTTTCAAAATATACATGATATAGAAATCTAGCAACAATTTTAAGATTTTATAATAAACAGTTAAAAAGATTGTATGACATAAACAACTAATCTTGACAGACAGCTTTCGCTCTTGAGGCGGCAACCAGAAATTTAGCAACGCAAAAAAGTAATGTGGGGGTTAGGTAGTAGTTGTAGGAAGAGCAAAGCCGGTCTCACCTGGGTGAAGCCGGCTTTCTTAAGAATTGGCAACAAGAATTTTTTCCTAGGCTCTAAATATAACCCACAAAACATAACAAAATGCATTGTATCTTGCACTGAAAACTGGTCACAGCTACAAGGCGGGGCTAGTTCTGGCTTCTGCCAATTATTAAAAGAGCCTAAATAAAAATGCAACAAATTAAATCTAAATTTGGTTAAAAGAAACCTATGGAAGGGGAGAGTAACGAAACCAAGATATGGCGCGAGTGATGGCGAACTAACCAACAGGCAATGATCCCTCACTGCCGGCTTTGCTAGTTCACGTTCTTCACGGCATATTTCCTGCCTTCCCATGAAGGACTTTTTGACAAAGTCGAGATCTTGGATCCTAATGATCTCCGGGGAAGTAAAAAGCTCCGGGCAGCCTAAGTCAACGAAAGCCCTGGCCAAGTAGGCCAGCCAAGGAATCTTGTTAGATTTATCGAGGGACAGGACATCGGTCAAGATCTTGTGGTTTAATGGGAGTTCTTCATTCATCCATATTTTTAACCAAAGAATCAAAGGGGCCATACTCAACTTATCTGAAGGAAACTGAAGGCCAACTTCTTTATGTATAGAATACGTTGGGGTCGACTGGGGTACAGAGAGCAGGGCTCTGATAAATCCATTCTCTGCTCTCTGAATTGGTTCCACATTTACATATCCCCACAATGCGGAACCATATAGTGCAATGGCCACAGATTTGCTATTGTAGATTTTTAAGATGGCTTCCATAGGCCTAGCCCCTAGCCTACCAGCAAAACTCAAGAGCGCTGAGGATGATCGTATGACGGCCAACCTCTTAGCTCTAACCTGTGGAGCCCAGGTCCCTTTCTGGTCGAACAATATACCTAGATAAGGAAATGTGGATACCCTAGAGACCAGATCCCCCCTGCAGGTGAATGTTTTGTTTCTCTTCCTACGACACTCTAGGCCCACCACCATTGTGTGTGACTTGGCTACGTTTATTTTAAGATCTAATTGCTCCATAAACGCACCGAAAGCATTCAATAGGCGCTGGAGGCCAACTCCCGTACGGGCGATCAGCACGGCGTCATCCGCGTATAGGAGTGCCGGGATCTTTGTTGCTCCTACACGTGGGACGTCGGCTTCCTGCCCCTCTAGGTGCGCACCCAGGCCATTGATGTAGATGGTGAAGAGTAAGGGGGCCAAAATGCAGCCCTGCCGCACACCCCTTAATGATCTGAAGAGAGCAGTACACCTGCCCTCGTTCGTCACACGTACACTCGAGAAGAGTTCTTGGTGCAGGGAGGCCATAAAGGTGACCAATGCCTCATCAATACCTATCTCCAACAGAATGGACCACAACTTAGTCCTATTGACCAAGTCAAATGCCGAGGAGAGGTCCATGAATGCAAGATACAAAGACCCCTCCTTAGCTATAGTGTATTTGGAGATGAGGAGATGTAAGTTAATGCACTGTTCGATAGTCCCCTTTTTTTCCCTAAATCCATATTGGATTTCGGACAATCTGCCACAACCCTCAACATTCTCCCTCAACCTAGATAAAAGAACTCTCCCTAGAATTTTTACTGAGGAATCCAGAAGGGATATAGGCCTATAACAGCCTGGATCATCCCGCTGGCCTTTTTTAAAGATGGGAACTATGGTAGAGGTGTTCCATGATGTAGGTACAGGGTTACCATTAACTATATTAAACACATTGCCAAGACTTCGGCCCACAGTTTTGGGGAATACATAAAAAAGTCGGCAGGCACACCGTCAGGGCCAGGTGCCTTGTGCTTTGTAGTGGACATAATGGCTTTCTCCACCTCAACTCGGTTAAAGATAATGGGGTGGGTGGCTGATTTTGTCAGCTGGGCGTCTTTGGTTACATCAGCAGTGTCCCCATAAACATTTTTAAAGTGAGATAACCATTTTTCATCAGGAATAACACAGTCCGTAATATCATTATTGTCATCTGAGAAGAAGGGCTGTTTAATAATTTCCCAGAATTTTTTGCTATCCTTCAGGACTGCCGCTGAAAGGAGGCCCTCCCATGCTTCTTGTTTAATGGTATCCTTTCGTTTTTTTATAGCTAATTTATAAGTTTTCCTGAGTCTGGTGATCTCATCTTTTACCCTAGGGGTGCTTTTTAGGGCTGCCAGTAGTGATCTATGTGCTTTTGAACATGCTGAGTCGAACCAGCGTTTATTCCCTGGAATTACATTTTTAGTCTTGGCCAAAAGGTCCTGTGACACCTGCCCACATATGGCCTCAAAAGCCTCTACAATTTCTTGGCCCTGTACACAAGGGTTATTACAGACCTCGACCTGCCCCCTAATCTTTGAGAAGTTTTCAGCATAGAATTTTTCCGGAACCACCTTTGCCCATTTCATGCGTCTTCCTTGACCAGTAGTCCTCAGGGGGTGGGCTATTACTTTCTGTGGGGATGGTCCTATATTGCCTCCCCATGCCAATTCTAACTCTACCGGGTTATGGTCACTAAGATGTGATTGTGTGGTACGATAGACATTGACCCGGCTAAGAGTGCCTAAGGATACAAATATATAATCAATAATTGTACCGTGAAGGATATCAGTGAAGGTTGGCTGTCTAATGCCACCATCTGGTTCATAGAGGTCAAAGTTGGCGAGAAAATCTTCCAGCTCCTCTCCCTCAGTGGTATGTTCAAAGTGAGGTCCCTCAGGTCCATCATCCCCATCAGGGCTACTTCTCCTGCAATTTAGATTGCACGGATGAATGTTAAAATCACCTAATAAAATGTAGTCTGTATCA
Organism: Lissotriton vulgaris; assembly: GCF_964263255.1. Taxonomy (NCBI): domain Eukaryota; kingdom Metazoa; phylum Chordata; class Amphibia; order Caudata; family Salamandridae; genus Lissotriton; species Lissotriton vulgaris. The sequence continues at coordinate 164,195,102 of NC_141689.1, forward strand.
AGCGTATTATTCTGACTGACCGAGTTTAAAATGCTATCCAAATCAGTAATATTGCGGCCTCTGTGATCACTGTTCCCTGAGTTATAGAAATTTATAAAAATAGTCCTACTGGTGTTTTTGATCACTCTTTCGACCAACAGGATATTAGGGGAGTCGGTGCTGATCTGCCTGCAACTACCCTTTAAATCTAGAGAAAACAGAAATAAAAGGCCTCCCTTAGCCCTCCCCGTGCGACTGTGGACGGCAGCTTTGGTGAAACTAATAAACCCGTCCCACCACAAATTATCAGAGGTGTCCCAGGTTTCCTGAAGGGCAACAATGTGGTGGCCTAGGACAAAGCTTGACCAGGATTTATCCTGACGCTTGCCATTTAGCCCTGCTATGTTCCAGCTTATTAACCTACAGGAATCCATGGATATCTTAGTTACTGGGCGCCCGACCGATGCCACTTCAGGTTCTCGAGGTGTTTGAGTTGCTTCATTGAATCCTACATCCAGTGGACTATGTAGATTCGTACAACCCCGGCCCTGAATCGGGCTATGGTCGGGCATATATAACGTGGGTATGGGATGATCATTCACAATCGTATTATGACCTTCGTGCACTGACTGAGGGTAGAGTTCATTGGGGTCTAAGCCATTGATGCGTGGACTGATCTGATCCAAGTGTTGGGCTATGGCTTCTTTCCCCAATATAGATCAATTTACATGGGCATATTATCGCGTAGATAATGTTGGATGTGTTGCAATTACTATGCGATTTGAGCTGGATTTTGTGATGAAGCTGTTCGAATACCTTTGTTTGGATTGCGGTGTCACAGGCCTTGCAGTGGCCACATTTGAAGTGGCCTACAACAGGTGGCAGGTTCCATAGTGAAGTGATGGTTGGATCCTCTGGGGTTTGTAGGAAGGACCGTACTACATAGTCTTTCACACTTTTTGCTTTCTTAAAAGCGTGTAGGGGGTTGTCCTTCTGGTTGACATCATCCGAGATTAATTGCCAATGATGATTCAGGATGCGTTTGATCTTATTGCTTTTGGTGGTAAATTTTGTTACACATACAATCCTGTTTTCTTGTTGGTATGTCTTGTCTTTAGGTGAAAGTAGTTCCTCTCGTGGATAGAACCAGGCACGTTTCCTTGATTTTTTGACCAGGCGTCGAGGATATCCCTGTTGTTGCAGACGATTTGCAAGATCTTCGGATTCTTTGAAATAATGGTCTTTATTGGAACAGTTCCTCCGGATACGTAGGAACTGCCCGAAGGGCAAATGATCACGAAGTGCTCGCGGATGGTGGCTGTTGTATTGTAACAACGAATTCCTCTCAGCCGGTTTGTGGTAGAGTGTAGTGAGTAGGGTACCCGACTCCTGATAGATGGTAATGTCAAGAAAGTTTATGGTTTGATTGTCGGATTGAATCGTAAATTTGAGATGCGGGGATTGTTGATTGAGCCATGTGAAGAAGATGGATAATCCATCTGTCTCCCCGTCCCAGGTTATCAGGATATCATCAATGTATCTCATCCAGAGACTGAGTCGGTCTCTGAATGGATTGAAATCATTAAGGATTGTGTCATCCTCGAAAGCCGCCATATAGAGAATGGCCACATCCGGAGCAAAGGGGGCCCCCATTGCTACACCTGATGTCTGGAGATAGAACTGATTTTTAAATATAAAAAAGTTTTTGGTCATCGCTATCTTCAGAAGGGCCACAATGAATTCAGTAGGAACTTGTACTGGTGCAGGTCTTTTCTGTAAGCATCTGGTTATAACAGCTAGAGCTTCCTGTTGTGGGATACAGGTGTAAAGCGAAACCACATCGCATGTAGCTAGCATTTGATGTTGAGGGTCGAAGGATCGATTCTCGACGATGTTTATTGTGTGCATGGTGTCACGTAGATAGGATTGGGTAGACTCAGTAAGGAGTTTGAGAAAAAAGTCAATGTTTTTGCCGAGAGGCTCAAGTATGGAGCCACATCCCGAGACTATTGCACGTCCAGGGGGGTCCACCATATTTTTATGGATTTTGGGTATGGTGTAGATGGTGGCCAGTCGAGTTTTTTTTTATTAAGATAGAGAAACTCATTTTGAGACAAAAAACCTTGATCACGGCTGGCTTGTGTTAACTCCAAAATTTCCAGGGCAATGGCTTTGGAAGGATCGGATCTGAGTTGTTGGTAACTTACGCCGTCATTTAGTTGACGAAGAATTTCAGATTCATATTTCAACACGCCCTGGATCACAATGGCACCGCCCTTATCAGCAGGCTTGATTACAACCTCATTGTTTTGGGTGAGGGATTGCAGTGCCATCTTTTCAGTTCTACTTATGTTGTACTTGGTGTATGATTTCTCCTGTAGAAGTTGCTGTACATCCCTCCAGACCACAGCCTCCTAGGACAGAATTTTGTGTGACATCATACTGGCATGTGGAACAAACGTGAAAGGTATTCTGAGACCCGTTAGGGAAGGATTGAAGAGGGGTCCGGAGTTGCAAAAGAAGTATTTCAACCGAATTTTACGAAAGAACTTGAAGAGTTCAGTTCGTACTGTGAAGTTATCAGGTTTATTGGTCGGGACATATGATAACCCTTTGCTCAGCACTTTAAGTTCATCGTCATTCAGGTTGTGTTGAGATATGTTGATTACGGGACTAGGAGTCTGTGGGAGATTCACCACCGGTAGACTTTGTTGCAGGTCACCCTCTCGCCATGCTGTTCCGATTGGAAGTGCACTTGCTTCTGGGCTTGGCCGCGACCTCCATCCCAGTTGTACGTATTCTGTTGTGGGCCGCGTTGTTGGACGCGTGGCCAGTTGTTGCCCCTGCCACGTGGTGGGCGCCATTGTCCTTGATGTTGTCCTAAAAAAGGGTAGCATTGATTATGCTGATATCCGTAGTCTGGGCAGTTGTAGAAGTGACTTGGGCCCGCTTGATCCTGTTCACCCTCTGAGCTGTATGATGAATCAGAGAAGGTTTGGTAATTGTGTCTTCCTCTGTAGGACCCGCGGCCTCTATTTGTAAAGCGTCCCTGGTTATCCTGACGATAATAGTCTTCTTACAGGTAGGGATATTTTTTCTTGTCGTAGAGACGTATGTCCCGTGCTAATTTCTCCAATTTACGATTCTGTGTGGTCAGATCAAAGTCCTTGAGGGAAGCCTCAATATTGCTTAGGTATCCTTGGCACTCGCAAAGCCGCTATTTCAGCCTTGAGTGATTTGATTTCCGCGGTGATAATCTGGATCTGTTCGGCTGCGGTTTCCACACCAAGTACCATCCAATGACGGGAGCAATTGTTGGCAACGTGACTGAATCCCTCTTTGAACTTGGGTACCTCTATGAAGATGGCTGGTTCTATTTTAATTTGTAGACCCACTGGGATGATATTCTCTTTGAGGTATCTTGTCAGAAGGTGACCATGCACCTGGTCCGGACCAGCTTTTTCTCCAGCTGCTCTAGACGTGATATTTTGTCTTTCAAAGTAAAGTCTATGGTCGAGATATTGGCAGATAAAAATATGTTGTCTGGATTTTCAAGGAGTTTATCAATATATTCCTGAGAGAAGTTCTCTTTCCACCATGGTGTGCTGTAAGCGAAGATGAATTCAAGAGAAGAAAAGAAAAGAAACCTCGCAGACCAGCGTCTGCTCGAAGTAGTGTATATATAGGGGGGTTTTATTGTGCTAAGTCAGATGTGGCTTGTCCTCTTCAGGCATTATGTGCGACTTCATACTGCAGACCTCCTGCCTACCTCTACATTTCCCAGGAATCTTTGAACCGGATGTTTTTGGAGACCATCTTGGATCCTTGGATATAACTTTCCTTGTGTCCCAAGTGAACTAGCTAGGCATTCATGCTACAATGTTGCTGCAGCCAGGACCTTTGCTTTTCGATTAATCATTCATTTTAGGAGAACTATTACTTCTTTCTTCTGGAGTGAGTAAAAGAGCATTTTCAGTCCATAGAATTAACCTGGAAATCAAATTGTGTTGAAATGCAAACTTTGAACGGTTTTCTGACCAGTTAGTCATAACAGTTAAAAAGTTTAGGATATATTGTATGCCTTGAACACTGGGGGCGGATATGTACAAGGAAGTGGAATAGCAAGGCATTATCCTCCTTGGCTTAATGCCGCACTCTGCCACTTCTAAAACGCAAGGCTGCACCATATTTGCAAGAATGTGGTGCAGCCGTGTGTTTCCCCTGCGATGGCGCTAAGTTTAGCAATTAGCGCCAACGCAGGCAACCATAGTGCAAGGGTGTCTGTGTGCAGAGGAGAATTGTATATGTGTAGGCAGGTGTCCCTTCCTGCACATAAACAATCCTAAAATGCCATTCTATTAGGCATGGGCGGATTTTGCGGATTCGCAATCCGCGAATTTGCGGATTTGCGGATTTGCGGATTGCGAAAATCCGCAAAATCCGCGAATCCTCGCGGATTTTGCGGATTTTTTTTTGGGGGTGTTCGCACGGGTTTCTGCAAGTTCGCGAGGGTTTTGTGCAATTTCGCAAATTGCGAACTTACTTGTCAGGTCGCAAACTTGTTGTTTCTACGTGACCAGCCTGTTTGCAAGCCTTTCTTCATCACTGCCACCCTCTGTCACCACTGGCACTCTCTTTGTTCACCCATGCCACCCTCTGGCTCACCCATGTCACCCTCTGTGTCATCACAGCACCCTCTGGTTCACCAGTGTACATTATTGGGGCAAACAAAGCATTGCCATCCTCTGTCAACACTGGCACTCTGGTTCACCCATGCCACCCTCTGGCTGTCACACCCATGCCACCCTCGGTGTCATCACAGCACCCTCTGGTTGACCAGTGAGTGTGCATTATTGTGGCAAAGCAAAGCACACCTGCTAAGTGCCTTAAGTTTTGCATAATTAAATTACAACAACACCTGCCCTGCCCCAACTGACATTAATGAAGGCTGGCACCTGCTTGTCTGCTCCCTTTCCTTTCCTTTTCCTGTTTGTTGCAATGTAATTTTTTTTTAACAGGAACCTAACCGAATTCTGGAGGGCCCCTTCAGGAAGCACTACAGGGAATGGTTACAAATGATGAGGTTGAACTTTTGCACCTGCTCATAGCTTTTCCTTTTGCAAAACTCGTGCACACCACAATATGGAAATATCAAAAATAAGAATTGCTACATTTTTGGGAAACAGGAATTCAACATTGATCCAAGAGAGCCCACAGAGAGGCTTGTAGTTTCATGTACCACTGACTCAACCTGGGCACAAGGGGTGAAAGCAAGGAAAAATGGGTGCAGGCCTATGGCACAAAGCTCACTGCCTGCCTTCAAAATGGCCGCTTGACCCCCATCCACATGGCCAGGAGGACCATGCCTCAAAATGGCCCCACCCAACATAGCCAGCCCCCAACCCCTACTCCAAAAAGTCAAAAAAGACAACACAAATCACCACAATCCAATGCCATCCATCAAGTTTCAGAAGGTTTATGCTGCCTGCTGGTGGTTTTCCGGTGCAGAATTGCACTTTTTGCAATTTAGCGAGTGTGAGATTGTTGCTTCACGACGCGAACGCGGCAAAACACCCGCTAAATCACCAAAACCACCCCAAAAGTCGGAAAACACACACAAAAATCACCACAAAGAAAATCAACTTATCAACTTATTTGTGAAATCAAATTTCGAATCCAAAAGTAATACAAATGGCCCACCACCAACATAGCCAGCCCCCAACACCACCCCAAAAGTCGAAAAACACACACAAAAATCACCACAAACAACATCAACTTATCAACTTACTTGTGAAATCAAATTTTGAATCCAAAAGGCCTCAAATCCAAATATCCAGCAGCATCCACAAAAAGTAATCCTTCCCAGTCAAGATCGAATCCAAAATGGCCAGGAAAGGAAACAGGAAGTTGGAGACTGGGGCACTTCCTTCACCCCTCCCCAATGGGAGGAACTTGCTGGACAGGAACAGGAAGTTGGAGACTGGGCCACTTCCTTCCTTCACTCCTCCGCCATTTTTATTTTTTTTGTAATTTCGCGAGTGCGAGATTGTTGCTGCAAAAAATCCGCAGCGCGCGGATTTGCGGATTTCGCGGGAAATCCGCGAATCTCGCGGATTGCGGATTTACCGAAAATCCGCAAAATCCGTGAGCGGAACGGATTTTACGCCCATGCCTACATTCTAACACTTTCATGTGTGCTGCGTCATGCAAGATAAGCCCGCCATAGAAATCTCAAGGTTCAAGCAGTTCCGACATATGACATATTTAAAGCGGGGGTCAAAGATTCTTTTATTTGCTAATGTGTTTGATCACCGATTGTTCTGAAATTTGGCAGAATCTTACCATATTTAGCTTACCCTCTGTAAATGTAGTTTCATGCAAATTGTTTGACTTTGGACAGCAAGGAAGTGCCCGTTTGCTAATAATGTGCTAACCAGTTCCATCATGCGTAGCACAGGTTGGCCAAAGGTTCTAGCTTGCAGGCTGGATGGGTATTTTATGTATCCACCCTGTTCGAATGTGTTCGCAGATCAGACTTTGGTCCCACGGACTCTAAATGGACTACCTGTGCTAAAGGCTTCCTTGTCCAATGAGGGATTTTATTTTTTTAAGTGAGTCGAAGCACAGTCTGCAAACCTAGGTGAAGGACTGTCCGCTCACTAACGGTCCAGCTATCTTCCCCGTTAATCCTTTCAAACACATTGACATACTGTTATAATGCTGACTTCTTGGTTTGTTTTACTCCAAATTATAATGCTGACTTCTTGGTTTGTTTTACTCCAAACCAATAAATGGCAGTTCCTCCAGTTACGTTTTAGCTTAATATCAAGTTTGCTATAATTCTCTTCAGGGTTTGAGTAGCGGAGAGAAAAGATTCTTATGGAAGTGCTTTTATTGAGTACCGATTTAAGTGTACCACCACTTGACAGTTTTGCATGAAACTCAAAATATCACAAGTAAACTTAACATTGAGTCTGCCAGGTGTTGTGCAGAACTGTCAAACTGTGATAAATGTATTAACAAATAAATAATTTTGCCTCCCCCCTCTTAACTTTGAACCCCTTCTAAGATCTGCATGAAACCTGTTATTCCTGCGATAGGCTTAGTATGCTATGAGCCTGCCAAATCTTTGAAGATTCATCTCACAGCAAGATTCTTGTCCTGGGCTTAGCATGCTACAAGCCTGCCAAAATGTTTGCAGATTTATTACAGAGCACCACAGTCATTAGCAGAGCAGATTAAATCATTTCTGCCCAATTTAATTTTGCTCTCCTTTGACTGATCTAAAAAAATGCCAGAGCCACGGACGATTAAACATACTAAATATCTGCCAAATTTCATATGGATTCGTTAAATGACACCATATTTATTACCAATAGAACATGTTTTGCCTTCTCTTTAAAAAATGTCCCCCCTTCACAAATCTGCACAAATTTGAAAAAATACAAAAAGCAAGGTACACACACTAGGCATCTGCCAAATTTAATACAATTTGTCAAATAGTGCTAAAGATATGAGCAAATCAAAAAATACAACTTTCAACTGTCAAGATTTCTCTAAAATGTTCCTTCTTCTTGCTCACACCAAGCATCTCTTTAAATACATATTTCTCAAAAACTGCTAACCTGATTTAGATTAACCAACAAGAGAACAATCCTATAAGAAGGATAGGAGGTTATTCATGAAGACCTAATTAATTTCAAATCTCTGAATTAATTCCTGATCAATGCGGTCAATAAGTGTATTATTTGCCAGAATCTTCTTTTCCCTTGAGTACAAAGGTAGAAAAATGAAGCGAGACTGCTGTCAGGAACAGAAGTTACTGTAAAGAAATTAGAATACTGTTTTACAACAACAGTCAGTATTTGAATGCCAACTAAAGCATTAGACAATACTCAAGAGTCTGTTATTTAAAACATGGTAATGAATTCTATAGCAAAGATTTGTTAATAGGTAGCTCTTGAAAGATGTGTAGATCATGAGGACCAGTTCCTCAGACATTGTTCCATGGTTTTCTGTTGCAGATGGCTACTATCAGCTTCAGTACACAGCAGAATGTCCAGTTCCATTTGGGTCCAGTGTTCCATCCATTCACTGCGGCTCCTCTCTCAGGACTCGAGTCCGTCCCACTCGCCAGATGAAGGAGAGAAGTTGTACGTGGGCGAACTGAAGAATATGTACAGTTGGTGCAGTTACCACAGGTGTAATGGTTCTTTTACAGGTGTTTGCCACTTCCCATACCCTGTGGACCTTTTTCACTCTCCAGATTAACAACCCAAAGTCCAGCTGTCAAGCAGACTCCTGGCCTGGGCCTACACCATTTTGTCCTTGTGAGTCAACAAGAGGCTATCTTACTTAGCCCTTGTTGTAGCCTTTTAGGTCTAAAATTTCAGTGTAAAGGTGGAAACAGTTTCTCCACAGTCCGTGGGAATTATTCAAGAAATGTGGGAGTCTTCTGATATATTACCCAGATCTGTTCTTCCACTTCAGTGGGTCTTACAATGGCTGTTAAAGACTTTCATGGGCAACAACATCTAGGCGAGTCAAGGCAATGCTCTCAGATTCTCCCTTCTATGTTTCTCTACAGAGTGACCCAGTTCCTGTCTCATAAAGGTGTTTTTAGTAAATAAAGTGCCTTGTGCTACACCCTACAAAGATCTAGATATTTCTAACCATTTTCTCCCTTTCTGTACAAACTCTGCTTCAGGCCAGCCTACTTCTGCCCCCAACAATCAAGGTGTATTCTCACTCCTCCGGAACACATGTTCTCCCACCCCATGGTGCAAATGCATGTGCCCTGAGTCTGGCTTGTACCATTAGGATGCCCAATATGCTACCAATGCCTTTAGGGTTTGCACAGTTGAGTCAAAGACGGCGACTGCACTTATCTCTGAGACACATGATGAGAGGGAAGGGAATAAACCTTGAGGCAGGAAATATGACAGCCATAGCCAAACAAGCATTGTAGAAAATATAGAGCCAGTGTTTGGTTGATACTTTGTACTTATTTAATTGCACACTGCAAAAGTGATGTCTGTAGGTATTTGGTAACAGAAGTTAAAGAAAAAAAACTATAGGAAAAATATTATAATTTAGAACTGCAGCTTCTTGGCAGTCATTTCTACAAAGCATGGCTTGAAATCTAATGTCACTTTTTTAATTGTGTGGAAACATCATACATTCAGCTCCCAGCTAACATTTCATGCATATTTACAGCTAACTAAAGCAGGCATTTTAATTCCAGAAATGGCTTTGATTTTCTTGAGTCAGGCCTAATACCTGTGCCGTCAAGTCTGCTGCTTTGAATGCTTTTCTCCTGTATTATACATTTCAGACCTCACCTGCACACAGGTAGCATCATCTATGCACTGTGGAACATATGATTTGCCTAAGCGTTATATATGGTTTCATATTTAGGGAAGAGCACATGCAGCAGGGAATCGTTAAGCAGGTCCCAACTGCACCAGATATTTAAACGCCAGATATCCAGATTCCGATATGCTAAAAATTGAAGGAAGGATGCAAAATATGTATTTATTGCTTTACTTCAATTAAAGCAACATTCTGGGCTTTCTTTATGAAGGCTGGCAACACTTTTACACTGCTGTTGTGTAGCTTTTTGTGACACAGTGGCAGCGTAAATAATGTGCCACGCTGCGCCATATTTACAAAGTGTCGTATCTAAGCAGATGTGTCACTTTGCACCAAATTATTTCTGTGCCAGGGGTAATGTATGCAGGGTTGGCGTTCCCACGTGAAAAAGCCTCGTAAAAGTGGCTCAGTGAAATGCGCTACTTCTTGGATGATACTGCGTCACAACCTTATGCAGTGCAATGTGAATAGGCCTCCCCCATGCATTGCTGGAGTTGCATCATGCTTATGACACAACTCCAGCAATGTGTGGGTTTTGCACCGACAGATACATCTTGATTCCTGATGTATCTGCCATTCCTTGCGACATGGTGCGGCTTACAATGAACATGGCGTTTCCATTGTTTTGCAAGGATTGTGCAATGAAAAGTGTTGCATCGCTGCTTTCAAGCAGCGACGTGACACTTTTCATAAACGAGGCCCTCTGTATCCTGTCACTTTGCATGTTGTGACATTTGTTATTCTAATCATACTGTGGGAGCTTGTGTTTTTGTGGGTGTGTGCGTAAAGCAAGCCTTCTATGTTTTTGTAGATTGTGCAGCTACCTGTAGCTATATGAGACCAGCATAAGTGCACTTGGACATATTTCCAATGACATAACTGCCATTTGTTTTCTGGGTTGAGCATTGCCATGATAATGCAATGGAAATAATGTTTTCAGTTCATCTGTGGTGTCTTGTGAGTTAGAGATGTCACATTTCTTTTGGTTCCTGACAGACTCCATAGAACAGTGATGTAAGTGCATGAGTGTGGGTGTAGGAAGCTGGGTTTGTGTTGCAGTAACCACCCCCACTTTTGGCTAGATGTTTGATGCACTTTGACTTGACTTGCCCTGGGCCCCTGCCAATCATTGTTATTGTTATTGTTATTGTTAGTGAGGTTTTATATCGCGCCTAATCACCTGCAGGTCTCTAAGCGCCTGGAAAGATGGTAACAGACAATAACTTAGTAAGATGGAAACTGAGGTCATAGCTAGATTATACTGTGCTCATGCTTTTGCTGAACAGTAATGTTTTTAGGCTCTTCCTGAATCGTAATAGATTCCCTTCCCGGCGCAGCACCTCCGGCAGCCTGTTCCATAGCTGAGGAACTAGCACTGAAAAGGCTCTCCCTCCCTTGGTCACTAACCTGTAGCGAGGACAGACCAGTAATTGGGAGTCTGAAGATCGGAGTGTTCTCATAGGGCAATTAAGCTGCAGACGATCTTTGATGAAGGCTGGGGCCTTGCCATAGATTGCCCTATGGGCCGTGCATAAGTTCTTAAATTCCACTCTTTCTTTAGTGGGGAGCCAATGCAAGCTTTGTAGTAGGGGATTGGCTTTAGATCTCCTCGGTAGCCTAAAGATCAACCGGGCAGCGTCATTCATTATGACCTGAAGTCTACTGGTCAGAGTTTTAGGTAAGCCAAGGTAAAGGGCATTACCGTAATCAATTCTGGAGATGATGGTGGCCGCTACTATTGATCGCATCATGGATTGTGAGAGGACAGTAATTAACTTCCGCAGTTGCCGAATGATGTTTGTGCAACTTCCCACAACCGCAGAGATCTGAGGGGCCATTGACAGATCATCATCCAGTTTGATCCCCAAGCTCTTTACAGATGAGCTTGGTTTTGGAGCAGGGCCTGTGTTCTTTCCCAAAACTGTACTTTTCTTCCCCCAATTGGCACCTCACTGGCCACGTGTCAGTCCCTTGTAAATATAACCATAGGTACCAAGGGCACTGTGACCAGGTAAGGCCCTAAGGGCTGCAGCACATATTGTACCACCCTTAGAGGTCCTGTACCTTAACACACACACACTGCCATTGCAGGCTTGTGTTTTGGTGAAGAGAAAGTGAAGAGACAGCATGGCACACATACCTGTGTGCCATGCCTGCAACCCACTGCCTACGGTGTAGGTAAGACACCCCTCTAGTTGGGTGCCCTATACCACTGGTGAGGGTACAGTTGCATGAACACTGTACCCCTAAAGTATCTAAGTCCATTCATATACATTGTAAGTTCAGTAAAACAATAAAGCGTATATGGTCTGGGAGTGCCTCAATATGAACTCCACAGCACCATAATGGCTTTACTGAGTTCTGGGAAGTTTGGTAGCAAACTTCTCAGCATAATAAACCCACACTGATGCCAGTTTGGGATTTATTATACAATGCACTCAGAGGGTATCTTAGAGATGCCCCCTGAAAAACTAAAAGCCTCTGGTGGGTTTCCTGACTGGTACACACCAGCCTGCCACCATGAGACATGTTTCTGGAACACTGGAGTGGGAACCTTTGCTCCCTAAGCCCAGAAACAAAGCCTTTCCTGAGTAGAGGTGATCACACCTCCCCCAGGGCAGGAGGAGCCATCTGTGGCAGGGGAGCTTCAAAGGCCTTGCCGCCTTTGTACCACGACCCCCAGCCTCTCCTAATATCAGGAGAAGGCCCTCTTCCTGTCTCCCTTCCTTTTCGGCGGGAAGACAGACATGAAAAATTAGACCAGCCCATAATGTGTGCCCACCTCTGCCAACCCCACTCCTCAGGTGAGGGAGGCGAGGTGAAGCAACGGATGTATGATAGTACAACGCGATCTTTTTGATCGCGGTACTTTACATCGCGGATTTTACAATGCAAGTCGTTACAACGACTTGCGTTGGAGGGCGCGGATTGAGGATTTTTATAATTTTCTATTCTAACACCAGTCTACGGAACAGGAGGGAAGGTGTTGGAATAGAAAATTACAATATTCCATAACCAACAGCGCCATCCAGCGCAAGTCGTAGTAATGACTTGCGTTGTAATGGCAGCGTGGTAAAGGTCATGCGGTGTAAACAGCACGTTGTAAACAACGTTTCCCAAAGCCAACTCTTCAGTGCCTGCCACCTTGCAGATGGCAGGCACTCTCCAATCAGGGTTAGAGATTGTGCCCACTCCCCCACGTTGGGTGAGCACACCAAGGGTGTAGTCACCCTTGGCGACTGATCTCAAGACCCTAAAACACCTCTCAAGTTCAATATTTAGGGGCTAGCCCTGAACTAAGAAGTCAGACAAGAACTGACAAGAGAAGAGAAGAAGTACCGAAGAAGCCGTGCTGAACTAAGAAGAAGATGACACCCACTGACTTAGCCCCAGCCCTACTGGCCTGTCCCCACCTTGAACCTGCTCCAGCAAAATCCCGGTGTGTCCTGCAGCCCCAAAGAACCCGGAGGACTGCCCTACCTATCCAAACCAAAACTTTGTGTCACGTGGGCAGCGGATTTGCTCACCCACAGACTCTGGCTCCAGTCAAATCCACACCATTCTGCACCCGACACCCACGGCCCAAGGTTAAGTGGCCCAACACCACGAGGAGATCTCCCCTGTGATCCTGACCTGAGATCTGGCGATTTTTGACCTGCCTTGAATCGCCAATCAGTGCCTGCAGCCCCTTTCTGGAGGATCCCCCCCGACCGTGACCAGAGCTGGTAAGATAAACCCTAGAATCCTAACAAAGGCTCAAGTAACGCATTAAATACAACATAAACTCAAAAATGTATCAAGAATACATCACTACAGATTATACATAAAGAACAAGTTACTTACCTTCAGTAATGATATATCTGTAAGAAACATAGGTTAGTTATAGATTCCTTACCTTAGCATTATTCCCAGGCATCAGCCTGGATCCGGAAAGTTTTTCGTCAGCAGTACACCTGTGCTTCGAAAGGTGATGTCGGTCGGCTCCGTGTTCATCGTTGGCGTCGTGATCGCCAGGATGACGTTACGGCAGCTACTTAGACATTGCCCCTGTGCGCTGACATCAGTTCTGACTTTCCATGCCAGAAGCGCAGAGCTATGCAAGACACTGACCACTGGTGCCCAAACCTAGGGCCCTGAAAGGATATCCTTAACCCTAGAAGTCAGTTCGCAGATCGGGGAGGCTGGGTGGGGCAGTAAGGAATTTACAACTAACCTATGTTTCTTCCAGATATATTGTTACCAAAGGTAAGTAACTTGTTCATTTGAAAGAAACAGTTAGTTATAGATTCCTCACCTTAGAGGTGGGTCGGCGCACTAAGTTCACATCAGAAAGTCCTGGAGAACAGAACGGCCAAAGAAGCCATCTCTCCGGACTTGGCTTTCCAGGCAGTAGTGTTTGATGAACATGTGGAGCGATGCCCACGTAGCTGCCTGACAGATGTCATGTAGGGTGACTCCCCGTCCCAAAGCAGTAGTAGCTGCCGTCGCCCTGGTGGAATGAGCGTGCAGCCCCACTGGAGGCTCCTTTGTTGCCAAAGAATAGCAGGCCCTGATGCACACAGTGGCCCACCTGGAGATGATCCATTTGTGCACAGCCTGACCTTTCTTAGCGCCCGCGTAATCAACAAAGAGCTGGTCGTCCACCCGGAATTGTTAAGTGCGATCCAAATAGAAGGAGATTGCATGTTTTGGATCCAGATGGTGGAGCTCTCTACCTCTTTTGAAAGATGCGGAGGCAGAAAGAAGGTGGGCAAAGTGATGGTCTGGCCCATACGAAAAGAAGTGACCACCTTTGGATGAAAGGAAGGTCGAGTTCTGAGGACGACCTTGTACGGATGAACAGCCAGAAAGGGAGGCTTGGAATACAGGGATTGCAGCTCACTCACCCTGTGCGCAGAGGGGATGGCCACCAGAAAAGCATTTTTCAGATTAAGGAGTCTGAGAAGACAGTTATGTAGCGGCTCAAAGGGAGCGCACATCAAATAAGTAAGAACCAAGTTCAAGTCCCACTGAGGCATTACAAAGGGGACAGGAGGAAAAAGATGAGTAATGCCTTTAAGAAATCTATTTACAACTGGGGACTTGAAAAGAGAAGGCTGATCAGGAAACCTGAGCAAGGCAGAAATGGCTGAGAGGTAGCCCTTAAGAGTGCGCAGAGCAGAGCCCACAGGACCAAAGACAGGAGGAACAAGAGAACCTCAGAAATAGGGACAGAAAGGGAATCCACAGCCTTTGCTGTGCACCATGCCACAAATGTATTCCATCTGCAGGTGTATACCGTTTTAGTGGAGGGACACCTGGCTGCTGCTAAGATTACATCACAGACTTCAGGAGGCAAGTCAAATGATGTCAACTGCCACCGCTTAATCTCCATGCAAGGAGGTGGACGCTGGACAGGTTCGGGTGTAGGACCGTCCCCTGATGCTGTGACAGAAGATCCTCCAGAAGAGGCAGTCGAATCGGAGGATCATTTGCCATGTTGAGCAGCTCAGATACCAGACTTTTCATGCCCAATCTGGAGCCACAAGAATGACTTGGACCCGGTCGTGCTTGATCTTCTTCAGCACTCTGGGCAGAAATGGTATAGGTGGAAAGGCATATAGAAGAATGCAACTCCAATCGCAATGAAAAGCGGCGCCAAGGGAGGGACGCCTTGGAAATTGCAATGTGCAGAATTGATGACATTGCGATTTCTCTTCGGTGGCGAATAGATCTAACCAAGGCTCTCCCCACTGTAGAAAAAGACCTTGAACCACCTCAAAATGAGGACGTCATTCGTGATCCATCCTGCACCTGCAGCTGAGTTTATCCGCCCTGGTGTTCAGTGAACCTGCCAGGTGTTAAACCACCAGGGATATGCCCTTATGTTACAGCCATGTCCAGATACGGAGGGCCTCTTGACATAAGGTGCACTAGCCCACCCCGCCTTGTTTGTTGCAGTACCACATGGCAGTGGTGTTGTCTGTGAACACCTGCACTACTCTTGCCTGGACAGAGGGAAGGAATGCTTTTAGTGCCAGACGGATTGCCCAAAGCTTCAGAAGGTTGACATAGAGCTTGGACTCCGCCGGAGACCAGAGGCCTCTTATCTCCCCCTCTCCCTTGTGGCCGCCCCATCTCAGAAGGGATGCATCTGTCACCACTCTGTGTTCTGATTGGGGAAGGGAGAGGGATCTGCCATTGACCCAATCTTGGTTCATGAACCACCACTGCAATTGCCGTGCATTGCCCTCCCAGATCTGGACGCAATCGGCCAGATTCCCCTGATGCTGCACCCACTGGAACTTCAGGTCCCACTGCAGGGCCTGCATATGCCACGTGGCATGATCAACCAGCAGGATGCAGGAGGCCAGGAGGCCCAGCAGTCTCAGGGTCATCCTGTCCAAAACCCGGGATAGAGGCTGAAAGATCGGAATCATAACCCGAATATCCCGGACTCGTAGTTGGGGAGGATAAACCCGAAACTGCGTTGTGCCCAGATCCGCTCCGATGAAGAGGAGCTTCTGAGAGGTGATCAGGTGTAACTTTGGCATGTTGATGGAGATCCCCAGTGATGGCAGCAGGTCTGCCGTAGTCTGGAGGTGGGAGACGACTGCCTGGAGCGAGTCGCCCTTTAAAAACGAGTCTTCAAGATAAGGGCAGACTGGAACCCCTAATCTGTGCAGATGAGCTGCGACCACCGCCATCACTTTTGTGAACACCTGAGGGGCACTGGTAAGGCCAAAGGGGAGCACCGTAAACTGAAGATGCTAGTGGCCTACCACAGGTAATGCCAATGAGCGGCAGGACGGGGATGTGAAAATAAGCGTCCTGCAAGTCCAGCGCTACCATCCATTCTCCAGGGTCGAGGGCAGACAAGACCTGAGCCCGGGTCAACATTTTGAACTTCTCCTTCCGAAGGAAGCAGTCGATGTCTCTGAGATCCAAGATAGGACGCAGGCTCTTGTCCTTCTTGGGGACCAGATGTCGTGGGAATAGCAATCATGACCTACTTCTGGGGCAGGAATGTGCTTGATGGCTCCCTTAGCCAAGAGAGCTGTAACTTCCTGTTGGAGAACGGCCAAGTGATACCCCGACATGCGATGGTACTGGGTGGCATGGCTGCGGGGGTAGTTTCAAAGGGGAGGGAGTAGCCCCTTCGGACTATCTGAAAAACCCACCTATCCGACGTGATGGTGCGCCAGTGGGGGAGGTGATGGCGGATCCTGCCGCCCACTGGCATTTAATGGGCCTGAAAGGTCAGACTAGGGGGTTTGGAGGCTGCTTTAGAGGGTTTGGTGGTGGACTGGCCCACCCGCTGGCCCCCAGAACCTTGCGGGTGGTTCGCACGGCCACACTGAGGTTGAACAGCTTGCACTGGCATGTGGCTCTGAAAGGAACATATTGGGGCACCCCTTCCATGGCCACAATAGGGACGAAACGTAGACAATGCAGGGTGCAGGGTGGAGTGGCCCAAGGACTTGGCTGTAGCCCAAGAGTACTTGAAGCGCTCTAGCGCACTGTCTGCCTTGTTGCCGAACAGGCGACGGCCATCAAAGGGCATGTCTATCAAAGTGTTCTGGACATCCCCTGAAAAGCCAGTCATCCTTAACCAGGTGTGAAGGTGAAGCGCCACCAATGTTGCAATGGTCCTACCCAGTGAGTCAGCAGTGTCCATTCCACAGCGGATGGTAATCTTTGCTGCATCCCTCTCCTCGGCAATAGCACAGGAGAATACAGCCTGGGCCTCCACCGGACACTGAGGCAGCACTTGCACCACAAGGAGTGGGAATAATGGCACAACAGGCATGCAGTGTAAGCGTGGGCGGAAAATCCGTTCCGCTCGCGGATTTTGCGGATTTTCGGGAAATCCGCAATCCGCGAGATTTGCGGATTTCCCGCAAAATCCGCAAATTCGCACGCAGCGGATTTTTTTGGCGGCGCGCGGCGTTGGTGATACAATTTTTGCGGCGCGCGGCGTTTATCATCGTTTGCCGAGTTGTTTTTTTCGATAGTTTGCGAGTGCTGCGCCATTTTGGATCTTGCTGTGTGATCCCGCGGGAATTGGCGAGCGCGATTACGTCATCGCGGCTTGCCAGCGATAGTTTGTCAACGCGAGTACGACGAGATCACGTCTCGCGGTACTTCGCAATTGCGAGATTTGAGATGCGGCGCGCGAAAATATAAATTTGCAATTCTGCACAAGAAATCCACCAGCAAGCAGCATAAACCTTCTAGAAATGATGATTTTTATGTGAATAACTCCTTAGTTTGACATTTGCCTGCACTTTTTTAGCGAGGAGTCCATTTTGGGGAGGGGGGCAGGGGGGTGGGAGGAAGGAAGTGCCCCATAGTCTTCAACTTCCTGTTCCTGTTCAGCAGGCTCCTCCCAGTGCTTTGTCCATCTCCTGGTCACTTTTCATTCGGATGTGGACCTGGAAGGATTACCTTTTGTGGATGCTGCTGGATCTTTGGATTTGAGGCCTTTTTGACTTTCTTTGGATCACTGTTGGATTAGAAATTTTACAAGTAAGTTTGTTTGGGGCATTACAGTTGCTGCAACTAAAATTTTGGGATTTTCGATTTTTGGGCTGTTTTGGGGCCTTTTCCCAGGGGTACTCAGTGGTGGGTGGACTGATTCTTTCTGTGGGTTGTCTTGAACTTAAACATCATGGAGGCCATAGATGAATTGGGATTGTGCTGATTTTTCTGTGTTTTTCGATTTTTTTTTGTTGTAAAATTTTGTGTTTTTCGATTTTTGACCTGTTGTTGGGGCCTTGACCAGGGGTATTTGAGTCTAGCATGGGCCTAGTCTTTCTGTGGGCTGTCTTGAATTTAAACATCATGGAGGCCATGGATGGAATGGGATTGTGCTGATTTTGCAGTGTTTTTCGATTTTTGGGGGTGTTCATGGGGAGGGACATGCCATGTGGCTGGTGGCCATTTTGAGTGCAGCTACAGGCACTGGCCATGTGCTGGCAGGCAAGTGGCCATTTTGAATGCAGGCTTTGTTGTTAGGCCTCCAACCATTTTGCCTACTTTTCAACCTTTATTTATGCCAGGGGTAGTGAGTCTTGCATGGGCCTAGTATTTCTGTGGGTTGTCTTGAATTTAAACATCATGGAGGCCATGGATTGAATGGGATTGTGATGATTTTGCAGTGTTTTTCGATTTTTGGGCCTGTACTTGTGGCCTTTTCACCAGGGGTATTTGAGTCTAGCATGGGCCTAGTCTTTCTGTGGGCTGTCTTGAATTTAAACATCATGGAGAGGCCATGGATGGAATGGGATTGTGCTGATTTTGCAGTGTTTTTCGATTTTTGGGCCTGTACTTGTGGCCTTTTCACCAGGGGTATTTGAGTCTAGCATGGGCCTAGTCTTTCTGTGGGCTGTCTTGAATTTAAACATCATGGAGGCCATGGATGGAATGGGATTGTGCTGATTTTGCAGTGTTTTTCGATTTTTGGGGGTGTTCATGGGGAGGGACATGCCATGTGGCTGGTGGCCATTTTGAGTGCAGCTACAGGCACTGGCCATGTGCTGGCAGGCAAGTGGCCATTTTGAATGCAGGCTTTGTTGTTAGGCCTCCAACCATTTTGCCTACTTTTCAACCTTTATTTATGCCAGGGGTAGTGAGTCTTGCATGGGCCTAGTATTTGTGTGGGTTGTCTTGAATTTAAACATCATGGAGGCCATGGATTGAATGGGATTGTGATGATTTTGCAGTGTTTTTCGATTTTTGGGCCTGTACTTGTGGCCTTTTCACCAGGGGTATTTGAGTCTAGCATGGGCCTAGTCTTTCTGTGGGCTGTCTTGAATTTAAACATCATGGAGAGGCCATGGATGGAATGGGATTGTGCTGATTTTGCAGTGTTTTTCGATTTTTGGGCCTGTACTTGTGGCCTTTTCACCAGGGGTATTTGAGTCTAGCATGGGCCTAGTCTTTCTGTGGGCTGTCTTGAATTTAAACATCATGGAGGCCATGGATGGAATGGGATTGTGCTGATTTTGCAGTGTTTTTCGATTTTTGGGGGTGTTCATGGGGAGGGACATGCCATGTGGCTGGTGGCCATTTTGAGTGCAGCTACAGGCACTGGCCATGTGCTGGCAGGCAAGTGGCCATTTTGAATGCAGGCTTTGTTGTTAGGCCTCCAACCATTTTGCCTACTTTTCAACCTTTATTTATGCCAGGGGTAGTGAGTCTTGCATGGGCCTAGTATTTCTGTGGGTTGTCTTGAATTTAAACATCATGGAGGCCATGGATTGAATGGGATTGTGATGATTTTGCAGTGTTTTTCGATTTTTGGGCCTGTACTTGTGGCCTTTTCACCAGGGGTATTTGAGTCTAGCATGGGCCTAGTCTTTCTGTGGGCTGTCTTGAATTTAAACATCATGGAGAGGCCATGGATGGAATGGGATTGTGCTGATTTTGCAGTGTTTTTCGATTTTTGGGCCTGTACTTGTGGCCTTTTCACCAGGGGTATTTGAGTCTAGCATGGGCCTAGTCTTTCTGTGGGCTGTCTTGAATTTAAACATCATGGAGGCCATGGATGGAATGGGATTGTGCTGATTTTGCAGTGTTTTTCGATTTTTGGGCCTGTACTTGTGGCCTTTTCACCAGGGGTATTTGAGTCTAGCATGGGCCTAGTCTTTCTGTGGGCTGTCTTGAATTTAAACATCATGGAGAGGCCATGGATGGAATGGGATTGTGCTGATTTTGCAGTGTTTTTCGATTTTTGGGCCTGTACTTGTGGCCTTTTCACCAGGGGTATTTGAGTCTAGCATGGGCCTAGTCTTTCTGTGGGCTGTCTTGAATTTAAACATCATGGAGGCCATGGATGGAATGGGATTGTGCTGATTTTGCAGTGTTTTTCGATTTTTGGGGGTGTTCATGGGGAGGGACATGCCATGTGGCTGGTGGCCATTTTGAGTGCAGCTACAGGCACTGGCCATGTGCTGGCAGGCAAGTGGCCATTTTGAATGCAGGCTTTGTTGTTAGGCCTCCAACCATTTTGCCTACTTTTCAACCTTTATTTATGCCAGGGGTAGTGAGTCTTGCATGGGCCTAGTATTTCTGTGGGTTGTCTTGAATTTAAACATCATGGAGGCCATGGATTGAATGGGATTGTGATGATTTTGCAGTGTTTTTCGATTTTTGGGCCTGTACTTGTGGCCTTTTCACCAGGGGTATTTGAGTCTAGCATGGGCCTAGTCTTTCTGTGGGCTGTCTTGAATTTAAACATCATGGAGAGGCCATGGATGGAATGGGATTGTGCTGATTTTGCAGTGTTTTTCGATTTTTGGGCCTGTACTTGTGGCCTTTTCACCAGGGGTATTTGAGTCTAGCATGGGCCTAGTCTTTCTGTGGGCTGTCTTGAATTTAAACATCATGGAGGCCATGGATGGAATGGCATTGTGCTGATTTTGCAGTGTTTTTCGATTTTTGGGCCTGTACTTGTGGCCTTTTCACCAGGGGTATTTGAGTCTAGCATGGGCCTAGTCTTTCTGTGGGCTGTCTTGAATCTAAACATCATGGAGGCCATGGATGGAATGGGATTGTGCTGATTTTGCAGTGTTTTTCGATTTTTGGGGTTGTTCATGGGGAGGGACATGCCATGTGGCCGGTGGCCATTTTGAGTGCAGCTACAGGCACTGGCCATGTGCTGGCAGGCAAGTGGCCATTTTAAATGCAGGCTTTGTTGTTAGGCCTCCAACCATTTTGCCTACTTTTCAACCTTTATTTATGCCCAGGGGTAGTGAGTCTTGCATGGGCCTAGTCTTTCTGTGGGTTGTCTTGAATTTAAACATTATGGAGGGCATGGATGGATTGGGATTGTGCTGATTTTGCAGTGTTTTTCGATTTTTTTGTGCTCTATAACTGAACTGATGTTCCTCTGTCTTCCATTTTTTTTAGGTGCACAAGACTCAAGAGAACCACCAGTGCCAGGAAGAAGTCCTGCAGCGGTGTGTGTGTGCAGCATAACGTCACGCGACGTCACGTCTGGCCTCAGACAACTCTACAATTCGTGCAACTGCGGCCTGCTGTCTGACCTGCTCTGAAGAAGATGGCCCCAAAGAAAGTTCTCCGTAGCTCCTCTAGCAAGAAAGTTGCTAGTAAGGAGCAGAAGAAGCAAGTTACCAAGGAGGCTGGTGTGCCACCCGCCACTTTTTTTGGGAGCAAAAAAAAAAGTACGCCTGCAGCAGCAGGATCTGCTGGGGACCAAGCTGAGAGCAGCACCCCTGCTCCATTGGGTTCAGTGCCTCCACCACCACGCCAACTTAAGTCAAAGCCCTTGAGTGCTTCAGAGGCAGTCAGTGTACTTCTCCAATCACCATCGACCAGTGATGTTGGCTCATCGCAAGAAAGTAGCAGCAATGTCCCTGAATCAACACAGGTTGTTGTAACTCATCTGACAAGTGTTGAACAACCACAGCCGCAACAACACCATGTGCAAGTACACGCCCAAGTACATGTGGAAGGAGAGGCAGCAAAAGGAGATGCGCAAGCAAAGGTGCATGGAGGTTCACAAGTGCCCACAATAGTTGTTCCTCCCGAAGTAGGGGCACATTTGGAAATCGACATTGAAGCTGAGGTATCATTGGAAGCCACTCCTCCTGATGATCATTCATTGTCTTCCACATCCCTAGCAAGGAAAAGATCAAGGGGGGTGTCTACATCTTCTTCAAGCCCACCTCGTTCTGGTGCAAGTGATCTGTCTTGGGAACCACAACTGCGGTCTGACAGTGAGGCAGAGGCACACCATGATCTGACACCGGCACCTAAGCGTAAAAGGAAGGTCGTCCAAAAACTCAAACCTATGGAGTGTGATGAGGCTCAACAAGAAGTGACAGATACTGCTGGTGATGAAGCCTCTCACGATGACGACGAGCCAGTCATCACAAAGGTCACTGCAGCCCCACCGGGCATGCAGCAAAGAGACATTTTGACCCTATCCCGAGAAGCTGCTGAGCGTGATGATGATGTCGGCGAGGAGGCAATGGAAATGGAATCATTAGATTTGGAGTTAAGTAGTACACCAAAACCTACCGCTTCCATATTTCTTCGCAAGAAGGTACCCACCTCGTCCTCGACCTCAATTCGTGGTGGTGAAAGTGCAAAACGTACTGAAGTTCGGCAATCCACATCCTCCACTTCATCTGTCATTAGCAGCAGGACCACCACCACCAGTATCGCCGCCTCCTCCGGCCCCCGAAGACATTTCAAGTCTCCAGTTTGGGACTTCTTTAGTGTTTGCCCAAAAAAGGAAAACGTAGCCATTTGTAGCCTTTGTAAGCTTCGATTTAGTCGTGGTAAGCTTGGTTCTAACTATGGTACCGGAGGCCAGAGAGGTCATCTTGAGAGAAGGCACGATGTCCAATGGTTTCCGCACCTAGAGGCGATCAAGAAAGCCGGAATTGCACGTAATGAAAACGTTGATTTGTCATCTGCTGATGACGAGGAGGTAGAAGAAGACGATTCAAACACTTCACTTACACCCAGTTCCCATGTCAGCAGCACACCCCATGGGAGCCACACTAAGAGTGTGGGAGAGAGTGAGACATCAATGCGGAAAAGTTCATCAGCGAGCGTAACTGGGTCGAAGAGATCATCATCATCCCGTAAATCATTGGTCCAGGGCAACATTAAAAAGATGTTGTTTACAGAAGCGCAATATGAACGCAACCACCCAATGACCCGTCTGTATAACACTAAGCTGGCTAAAATGCTAGCTCTGGACCTTCTCCCTTTTTCTTTTGTAGAAGGGGTTGGTTTTCTAGAATTAGTGACAGCGCTCTGCCCTAAATGGAAGGTTCCTAGCCGGTTCTATTTTGCCCGAGTTGCGGTTCCAGCACTACATGAAGATGTTCTGAAGGTGATTGGGGCAGCTTTGCAGAAGAGTGCTGTTCACACTATACATCTGACAACAGACATGTGGACCAGTGGCGCAGGCGCTGATTACATGTGCATCACTGCACACTGGGTCTCTTTTTCAGGGGCTAAAGCAAAGCTAAACTCAGGTGTTGACACTAACATTGTTTTTAAAGGTGCTCGGAAACATGCAACACTAGCCATGTTTGGTTTGGAGAAACGTCACACAGCAGAAAACATTTTGGATGTCTTTAACACAAAGGTCCTTAACTGTCTGTCCCCACTAAAACGCAAGGTTGGTTATGTTTCCACGGACAATGGCTCCAATATAGTTAAGGCCATGAGGGACGGTTACTATTTCAGAGTGCCGTGTTTGGCGCACTGTATAAACCTGGTTGTCCAAAAATTCTTGGGTAATAAAAGCAGTGCAGCGTACAGTGTATTGGAGAACTGCCGAAAAATTTGCAAGCATTTCAGGCATTCTTTTAAGGCCCGGAAGCAGCTGAGGAGCATGCTATATCAATGTCAAATGCCAGTGAAAGCACTCATCCAGGAGGTGGTAACACGTTGGAACTCAACCTTCTACATGCTTGAGCGTCTGTATGAGCAGTATACGCAACTCGATCAATATTTCTTGAAAGAGGGTATAGAGGAGCTGAGGATGGGTGGGCCGCAATGGAACATAGTTGAAAGCCTAACACGCATGCTTCGTCCTTTTGAGGTCTTCACGCGTGCAGTCAGCAAGGAGGACTCTAATTTGGGAAAAGCTATCCCATTGTTGTACATGCTGGAGGACCAACTGAAGGAGGTGTGTTCTGTGTTTCGAAAAGATGACAAAAAGAAAGACTCTTTGCTTCTGGCTGAGCAATTATTAGAGCTCCTACAAGGTGATGAACGTCTTCAAAAGATCCACTCAGAACAGCATTACATTTGTGCTACTATTCTGGATCCACGCTACAAAAAGGCGCTGGCAGGCAGAGCATTCTTTCCTTTTGGTGATGAAGATGTTACAAAGTACAAACGTTGGCTAGCCTTGTCAGCCAAGAAGTTTGAAACAGAACGGCTGGAAATTGAAGGAAATGGCAGTACATCAGCAGGCCATCCCCAGTCAAAACAATCCACTTCTGCACCTGTGGCTGTGGCACAAGTGACCTCTCAGCCGTTAAAGACACCGGCAACCGGATCATCTGCACGAAAGACAACAGAAACATTGGAGGCTGAAGAGGATTGGCTAGCTCTGCGTGGGTTTGGTTCTCAAAAGGTCAGAGGCACAGCAAGAGCTACGCAAAGTGGAGGAACCTTGGAGGAGGACCTTGAGTTGATGGTGAAGGACTATCTGAATGACTCCACAGAGGTCTATGTTAATTCTGACCCATTGGCGTATTGGCATGGGAAAAAAGAATTGTGGCCACAGCTCACCAACCTGGCTATAAACTACTTGTCTTGCCCACTCGCAAGTGTGTCTTCTGAACGGGTTTTCAGTGCGGCTGGTGGGATTGTAACTCCCAAACGGAGCCGCCTCTCGCCCAAAAATGTGGAGAGGTTAACAATGATCAAGATGAATCAGCACCTCATACCACCAGATATAAGAGTACGAGAGAGCGTGCCGGATGAAGAGGAGGTGGCCAGCACCATAGATGAGGGAATTTCTACTCTGTCAGGTGGCACTGACCTCACCCGGGCTGAATTCGCAGAGTATGATGACGAAGCCTTATTCTTATTCCTGGACCGTGATACCGACTTCGAGCCCTGAAAATGAGACAACGAATCAATAACTTTCTTTTTCATCCTTATTCACTTTTATTCCTGTGTGTCTGTCTTTCTTTGTTGTGCACAGTTAATATAATTCAAACTTTAATCAGATAATCACAAAGACAAGCCCATCAGCAGAACTGTCTTCACTTGTTTGCTAATTTATTTGAAGGTGCCGCAGTCTGCATTCCTCAGGTTCACAAGTTCAGAAGAACATGCTCCTCTATCCTCCTCCTCCAGACTCCTATTTCCATCAAAGCAGAGGGCTGGTTTACGCCCAATGAAGAAAGACTCAGCACTTGTGGGGGTGTTGTTCTACCTCTTTGCAGGTGAGTTGACGGGTCTGGGGCCATTGCTGGGAAGCACTAAAAGTGGTTTGTGCCAAATCCGAGGCGGAAATTTTTTTGTGTTTTTGATGACTTGCTTGCCTTTGAGGTGCTCTTAGGGGGGGTTCCGTCTGTTTGTGGGTGAGTTTCGTGGTCTGAGAGCATTGCTGGGACACTCTAATCTTGATTGCATTTGCTTTTCAGGAAATCCGTCGTGCCAACCCCGACTTATGGCCTAGCTACGCAGCGCGTTTGGACCGAAGGCCCAGAAATATTGCAAGTATGAGATTTTGCTTTTGGCCTGTTTGGGGGTGTTATGCTTCTTGGCGGGTGGGTTGCCGGGTCTTGGGGCATTCCTGGGAAGGTCTAATACCGGGTAGAAGTGGTTGGGACAAAATCCAGGCCGATTTTTTTTTGGGCTATTTCAGACATTTTGCTCTATGTAGCGTTTTCGGGGGCCTGTTTGGGGGGCTTCCTGGTGTTTGTGGGTGAGTTTCGTGGTCTGGGAGCACTGCTGGGACACTCTAATCTTGATTGCATTTGCTTTTCAGGAAATCCGTCGTGCCAACCCCGACTTATGGCCTAGCTACGCAGCGCGTTTGGACCGAAGGCCCAGAAATATTGCAAGTATGAGATTTTGCTTTTGGCCTGTTTGGGGGTGTTATGCTTCTTGGCGGGTGGGTTGCCGGGTCTTGGGGCATTCCTGGGAAGGTCTAATACCGGGTAGAAGTGGTTGGGACAAAATCCAGGCCGATTTGTTTTTGGGCTATTTCAGACATTTTGCTCTATGTAGCGTTTTCGGGGGCCTGTTTGGGGGGCTTCCTGGTGTTTGTGGGTGAGTTTCGTGGTCTGGGAGCACTGCTGGGACACTCTAATCTTGATTGCATTTGCTTTTCAGGAAATCCGTCGTGCCAACCCCGACTTATGGCCTAGCTACGCAGCGCGTTTGGACCGAAGGCCCAGAAATATTGCAAGTATGAGATTTTGCTTTTGGCCTGTTTGGGGGTGTTATGCTTCTTGGCGGGTGGGTTGCCGGGTCTTGGGGCATTCCTGGGAAGGTCTAATACCGGGTAGAAGTGGTTGGGACAAAATCCAGGCCGATTTTTTTTTGGGCTATTTCAGACATTTTGCTCTATGTAGCGTTTTCGGGGGCCTGTTTGGGGGGCTTCCTGGTGTTTGTGGGTGAGTTTCGTGGTCTGGGAGCACTGCTGGGACACTCTAATCTTGATTGCATTTGCTTTTCAGGAAATCCGTCGTGCCAACCCCGACTTATGGCCTAGCTACGCAGCGCGTTTGGACCGAAGGCCCAGAAATATTGCAAGTATGAGATTTTGCTTTTGGCCTGTTTGGGGGTGTTATGCTTCTTGGCGGGTGGGTTGCCAGGTCTTGGGGCATTCCTGGGAAGGTCTAATACCGGGTAGAAGGGGTTGGGACAAAATCCAGGCCGATTTTTTTTTGGGCTATTTCAGACATTTTGCTCTATGTAGCGTTTTCGGGGGCCTGTTTGGGGGGCTTCCTGGTGTTTGCGGGTGAGTTTCGTGGTGTGGGAGCACTGCTGGCTATATATACTTTACTTTGCAAGAGGTTTGAAGCAAATCCATGGTGGCTGAGGGGACTTAGGGCCTAGCTGCAGAGCGCGCGCGGAGTGATTTGGGAAATTTGTGAAAAAGTGACTAAGTCCCCATTTTTGTACTTTTGCTCTTTGGCTGTTTGGGGGTCTTCTACTCGTTTTCTCCTGGGTTGACGGCTCTGGGGCCATTGCTGGGAAGCTCTAATACCGGATAAAAATGTTTTGGACCAAATCCCAGGCGGAATTTTTTTTGTGTTTTTGATGACTTGCTTGCCTTTGAGGTGCTCTTAGGGGGGGTTCCGTCTGTTTGCGGGTGAGTTTCGTGATCTGGGAGCACTGCTGGGACACTCTAATCTTGATTGCATTTGCTTTTCAGGAAATCCGTCGTGCCAACCCCGACTTATGGCCTAGCTACGCAGCGCGTTTGGACCGAAGGCCCAGAAATATTGCAAGTATGAGATTTTGCTTTTGGCCTGTTTGGGGGTGTTACGCTTCTTGGCGGGTGGGTTGCCGGGTCTTGGGGCATTCCTGGGAAGGTCTAATACCGGGTAGAAGTGGTTGGGACAAAATCCGCGTGGAAAAGCCTTTAGTTTTGGCACTTTTTGTAACTTAGGGTTCGTTAGGGTTAGCCCTAGCAGCAGGATTGCATGTGTTTCGGGGTGTTCTAGATTTTTCAAACTGAGTTCTGGGGTCTTAGAGCACTCGTGAGAATGTGTAATTTTGGTTGCAAGTCATTTGAAGAAAATCCATGGTGGGAAAGGGGGGATTTGGCATAGTTAAAGAAAGCCTTTGCCACTATTCTTAACTTAGGGTTCGTTAGGGTTAGCAGTATTTCTATTGCATGTGTTTGAGTGGGGGGGATTTCGAGTCTTGGAGCGATGCTGGCTATGGCTACTTTTGCTTGGTTGCTTGCAAGTGGTTTGAATGCAATCCACGGTGGGTAATGGGTAATTAGGGTACTTCGGCCTACTTTTACTTTCAAAGTAAGTTTTGTCACCAGTTTTCTGCTAGGCCTCGTTTTTTGAGATTTGATTGGGGGTCTTCTACATTTTTGCGACTGGCTTTAGTAAGGGTCTGGGTGGGAGCACTGCTAGGAAGATCTAATTTTGTTCTAAAACACAGTTTACAGTACACCTAGCTTGAGGGGCAAGATCCGATACATTAATTTGCCCATACATCCTTCAAAAGGTGACTCAGAGTACGCACTTTCAAAAACATTGTACTGTCTACTAGGAAAAACAAATTGTGACTTTTTGCACTCCACAGCCTACATGCCTTATATTTATTTATCAGTGGTGTTGTAATATTATATCACTTCCTGTTTTTCGTTGAATAATTACAGGCCGGGTTTCAGTCTCTGCAATGGGGAAAAAAGGATGGAGTCAGGCTTCACAGTAGCGAGCCACAATTCAGCATCAGGCAGGCAGTGGACAGGGTGTCTTCTGGTGACCAACATCGATGGACGAAGCGTCGGCTGCAATGGAGGAGTGCCGCTAATAGGAGGATTTTTTTTCTGCGGGCAACTTACTTACCACTTCCAACAGGACCACTACAACCACATAGATACAGTATCCCTTGCCTTTTTCTCTGACTGTGACTGCATTTCTTGGCTCTCTCTCTGCTTCTACATTGATCCCTTAACACATCACTTAGTCCACTCCACTATCACATCTGCACCACACATAGTCATTTGTAAGTGCTCCTACGTAATTCGCAAGTCGCAGCACGCCCCAGGCCGTAGAGGACTGGGATGGCCCCAATGATGAAGCATGTCACCAAGGGGCAACCCTGGTGAGTGAGGGGACACCTAGAAAAAAAGCAATTTCTCCTTTTCTATCTACTATACCTTCTTCTTGTATGTTAGGACAGCACTTCACTGATGCCTGTCTTGTCTTCTGTTACAGGTATCCTTTCCCTGCTGACCCTACCTTTACCCATCCCACATTTTTTATTTTAGTTTGTTATTTTTCTCCCCCGCCTAATGCCTCGAACACCCTGTGTTTACACTTCTGGGTGTTGGTGACATTTGGAAGTGGAACCATATTTGCATCGACTGGATCACGGGGAGTAAACCGGACACCTTCCAGACCAACCCCATTGAGTGTTGTTGTGAATGGATTTATAGTGACCAGCAAGGCTCTCGGGTATCTGGCTACAGAGACCTTATGTTGAATATCGTTATCAATAATTCCACACAGGCCCTGTACTGTCGCATTCTTTCTTTCCACAGTTGTCGATGATATATTCTTACTCAGCTTGACAAAGAACCATTGCTAATGTGAAAGAACTTCAACCGAATTAGTAGTTATACTTTACCATTTGTTAGGCTACAATGTGGCACTGCTCTACTGTACTTCTGTCACATGCTATATTCTCAGTTGTACCGTTGAATTGCTCAGGAGGACAAACCAGATTTCATTTTCTTTTTTTTCATAGGCATGCAACTGCCACTGTGTCACAACAATAGTACCACCGCTATGAGGAAATTTTATCCGACCAAGATTGCCAACGTTATTCGGTGTTTCCCGTGGAGCCAGCCCTGGGTCTAGCCCTACTTTCAAACACAAATTACAGGTAAGATAAGCGTTTGGTGGTTTGGGGGTATAATGGAGTATTAGTACGAGAGACGAGAGACTGAAGGTAGTACTACTAAAGTCCTAGGACTCTTGGATTCACTTCACTGAGTCTGTGAGAGGCACTTAGTGTTGAAAACATTTGGGCATTTACACTTAAAGGAAGAAAATGGAACTAAACTTTCAGGAAAACAGTCAACGTTAAACCCCCACCCACCAGGCAAGCAGTAAAAAACAGGTATGCTCAGATAAAGTTTGAAAAAGTATATTTATATCCCTAACAAAATAATCTCCCGCAAGACCCTCCCTAACCCCAACGATTGTCCTTCAAAAGTCCCCAAAAACCCAACTCCCAATTCCCACCCCCCAAAAGTCTCTAAAAAAGGGGCAAGGGACACTATGGGTGGATGCTGTTCACTTTTTGGGCCAGGGCATCATGCTCCTCGCGGAGCAAGGCGAGCTCCTGCTGAAGGCGGGACACCATCAGGGTGGTGCGGCGCAGGCGTGCCTTCACTGCCTTGCAGGTGCAATGCCTGTGAGAGGCAGCTGTTGGCCTTGCTGCTCGGTGGTGGCGTTTGCCTTTGGCAGCCCGGCTCAGTCTGGGTGGACCACTGTGCTGGGTGGCAGCCCGTGGGGCCACGGAGGCCGATGCAGACGACGTTGTTGTAGTTGTCGACTGCACACTTTCCACGTCCTCCAGGGCCACCAGCCGCCGATTTTCCGCAACAGTGGCCTCGATCCTCCGTTGCCGGGCCGCTCTAGCCAGCTCCTTCCTCCTTGTCCGTTTGGAAGGAGAACCTATATGAAGAAAGAAAGACATAGTCTGTAACCAATGCTCTTTTAGATTAACTCAATCATTCAGCAGAAATTTATGTTGCAGTACAACTAGCAACTTGCAAGCGCATTACATAACTATTGAGGCCAGTATCTATCTAACCTCACACTTCTTCATCCTTGCTCTAACATTAGTGGGAGTTTAAGGAACAAAGTCTACGAGCACTGTGGACTTCCATTGGAGTCGACTATGAAAGTACACCAGTCTTATTCTTCTTCTTATCTCTTGTTTTGGAAAATTGGTACGTTATTTTCTGCAAGCCGGCATAATGCCAGCGCGGTAAACTTGCACCCGAGAAAAAGAGACGCACGCCATGAGGAGTGACCTAGACTTGCGTTGCCGTTGCGTTACTGTACCCGTCCAGTACATGCAGGTGGTGAATCTCTTACTTTTCTAGTACGGGTGGCACTGAGAATACTCTGTTACAACTCAAGGGCTACTGCTTAATTAATTTAACTTTCACCCTACAGTGGAAATGAGTACTAGAAATGGAAAATTGAAGAAGATAAATAATCTGATTATCTATCACTTCACATGGGATGTTTTTGCTTATATATGGGATGACTTTAGGTGCTTTGCTTTTTATTGAGTGACCAGTGATACATCCACACATGAATGACTGAGTACTACTAAACTTATTAAGAGAGGTAGGGAGTGGCCACCATAATAACCGGATCTATGCAGTGCTTGCAATACAAACTACTGCTACTATTTATGGTAGTATTTGGACAAAATTAAAAGTTCTTTTCCTTGCCTTTCCTACACTGGAACGGACGTGCGGGTGCAGTGTTAGTGTTACATGCTCTTCAAAGTTACACTTAGTTCATCCACTGACCGTCTACTCTCTCTAGATCATGGGTACTCACAAACTTTCTCTCAGGGGCTACATTTACAGTGTAGTTTGGGGCCGAGGGCCGCACTGGTGGGGGTGGAGTCAGAGGGGGCGGGGCTAAAGCAAAACGATAACTTGTGACCATGAGGTTGCACACAGGTCCCTGCAGCAGATGCCCTCATCCACTGAGCCACCAGACCCAGCATTTACATACATCTCGTTCCCTCCTGCTCTCCCTCCTGCCCTCCCTCCATCTCTCTCTCCCTCCTGCCCTCCCTCTCCCTCCCCCTCTGTCATCTCACTGTGTGTGTGTCTATCTGTGTCAGCCTTCAGCCCGGGTTGAGACCGCTTCCTCAACGCGCACACACAGACAACAACACCAAAGTACTTAACAGGTCTTTAAAAGACCATTAACATATTATTGAGGCTTTGTTTGTTTTAGCGCCCCTGCTTCTCCACCCTGACAATCACTGCTTGCCCGGCCCCACAGAGCAGAGGCTTAGTTCTATTTCACCTCTTTGTGGCCTTGCATCTCCACTCTGCTCTGTGGGGGCCGGGGGAGCAGTGATTGTCAGAGTGGAGATGCAGGGGCGCTAACAGGTGAAATACAAAAAAGCCTCTGCTCTGTGGGGGCCGGGGGAGCAGTGATTGTCTGCAAGGTCAGCGCACCGCCAACGAAGGCTTGCCGGGCCACCACCGGCCCACGGGCCGTACTAGGAGTACCCCTGCTCTAGATACACATATGCTATCTAAGAGTCAGATAGTAGCATGATCCAGGTATATGGACACATACAGTTTCTGTGTCACCCACCCAGGCTGTTGTCCTTCCACCCATCATTGCTTCATCATTCACCCAGCCATGCATCTCATATTCTTGCCTTCCCAGCTAGTCTTCAATCTCAATAAGTAAGGAATATATAAGAGCTTACCTCTGGCCGCCACCACCACCGTCTCAACTCTCACAGCTGCCGCCGCCGCCTCCTCCCCTGAAGCATCGCCCGATTCGCCCTCCGCCTCGGTGTCGAGCACCACCACCTCCACACTGGCCCCGCCACCAGATGTTCCACCTACAAAGTACATTTAAGAATGTTAGAATAAAGCAGTCACTAGTATTTGGTCTAGGAATGAAGACATGTGAAAACAATGTAATTTGTGACTGTCGTTAAAGTTAAAAAAAAATGTCCCTTTTTCCAGGGAAGGTTGTCTTGCTGCACTTTTTGGCACAACTGATGAAGGCTGTTTTTTTAACACGCACCATTTTTCTCCACACAGACAGAAGATGGACTTCTAACAACAAGATCAAGTTGAAACCAGGTGAGAGCTCGGCTCGACCACAAGAAATGTCTTCAATTAATCGTCAGCACTAACCACTTTTCCATTATCAGTTAAACGTTTAGTTTTATTATGACTTCATTTTAATAAATGTGTTTACTTTTAATAAAGCTTTTAAACTTAAATACAATCTGTGTTTTTTGGTCCAGACTAGAGTGACTGAGCGAAAGGTTTTGCAATTTTTGCAAGCATGAGTCCAGATAGAACACTTCAAAAGACATTATGGACAATCCCAGAGGACTGCACTAAGTTGATAGAGCTATTGCTGACTAGAATCATGGGAGTTTCGCCAACCGTGCAATCTTAGTTAGCTACACAGACAGACTAATAAGAATAATCTAGTAATACCACAGGGAGTCATAGTAGAGGCAGGATAAGAATTTAGATACAGTCTACAAGAAGAGCAAAGACAATTTTGAAAAAAGTCAAATGAGGAACGCTAGGAAAAATAGGTACTAGTCTAAAATGAAAACTTACTGGGGCCAGCAGAGGAGCCCTCGCCTGCCCGATCCTGGCCCTGTTGATGAACAGCATCCGCCGCCTGCTGCTCCTGTGTCCTCCTCTCGCCCCTGGGGGGAGCTGACGTACAACATGAAAGAAAGAACAGAAAACATGGATGATTGTTGCTTGTCAATGTCAACCAAATCAAACATTTCAAAAGAACAATAACAAAATATTTCTGCGAAATTATATTGATTATGGTTACTTTTCATTTATATGCGGACCTGTGACTTCGAAAGTCACATAACTCACTAAACAAAGTACTGAAACGTTCACCTAGGACTGGCAGGCAGCAGTCCGCAGGCAAGACGCAAAGTGACAGACAAACTCCATTGTGATTTCAGTCAGATCAGTGACAACACTAACAGTTGCCTGCTACATTACCAGTCATTTAAATAGTCAAACTATCAATCCACCGCCACTATTTTTCTTATTGTCAGGGTTACAAAGGAAGGGGCAGATTTAAGCCCTTGCGGCTCTTTTGCGCCGTTCTTGCGTGACTTTTGTGACGCAGCAGCTAAACAAAAAAGGGCGCCATGGTGCGGCGTATAATATTATAACAACGTGACGCATTTGGGAGATGCATCCCGTTATAAAGCCCTGCGCCATCAGGGGGCGTTCCGGCGCAAGGGAGGGCATTCCTGCGCTGGAACACATCCTAATAGTGGCTGAGGGAAATCTACAAAATATCAATCAGTCACCTTTAGGACAATGATGCGTCACACAAACCCTGCACCTGCTTGAAGCAGACGTACGGCTTGACCCAGCATTGGGGAGATAGGGTACCCCAGAGCATTGATGGAGCTGCGCCATCGTTGCGACGCAACTCCAGCAGTAAAGCTTCGGTGACGTTTTGGGCCCATGGGGCGCCGCATTGCAAATACGGCGCACCATGTTTGGTGGTGGTAGCGGGCCGCACAATTAATGGCGCATCCCTGCTACTTTGCAGGGATGCGACGGTAATTGCAATTCTGCCCCTTAGGGGCATACTTACTTACGCGTTCTGGCGCATCTCCAGAGATGCGCCAGATCAAATGCGTCACGCAAAACTACCCTTGCGACACGGCAGATGTGCCTCATTTACAATGCGGCGCGCCCTGGCGCAAGGGTAGGCACTTGCGTGACGCATCTCGTCACGTAAGAGCGGCGCATCGCTGGAGTCACGTCGCCAACGCAATGCAACTCCAGTAATGCTCAGGGCCACCCAATACTTTACATGCTGTGTCAGTCCTTTCGCCTGCTTCGAGCAGACATAAGGAATTGAATTGACGTAGCAGCGTCGCAGAAGTGCCTGCGTTAAATCTTGTAGATTTCACGCAGGCAATTTTGCGAGGCGCACAGCCGCTGGACCGCCCACCCTGCGTACTAGGAACGCACCCATTGTGGTGCAGGCCCATGGCTTTATAACGTGACGCATCTCCCTAGATGCGTCATGCTGTAAATGACTTGCAGGGATGCGGCACGTTTACGCCGCTGTTGCGTCACGCAAGGCAACGTAAACGTGGCGCAAGGGGCTTGTAAATGTAATCTGCCCCCTAGTGTCTAGCATTACGCAGTTCTGTTAAGTACACTCATACATAATAGTTACTCAGGCCAATGAGACCACGAAATAGAAAACAAATAAGCATAGTAGCAACCCCACTGAGAAGGAGAGCAGTGCACCTGAAATGCACAGAAGATTTTGAAATATAATTTAACTACAATGTAATCGTCATCAGCGGCATTATTGGCTTGCTCCATGTAAAAAACAAATATTTGCAATACAACAACACAGAGCAGGAGAAAACATCATAGTAGTGAGTGATTAAATGCCAATGGCTACTACTACTCACCAAGCCCGGGGATCTCCAAGCCGAGCTGGTCCAGCAGGTCGCGCTCGCGGTCCAGGAGGTCCGTCCAGCGATGGGTGACCTGGCTGTAGGTGCGCTGGACCCCGTAGAGGTGGGATATGGCCCAGCACACCTTCTCCCACCGCTTCCGGCGCTCCCGCATGTTGTAGCCGCCGGCCGCGATCCTGCCGCCTCCCGCGATGGTCCTGGGCAGGCGGCGCTGGACGAAGTAGACCAGCGCGCCCACTTCCTCCGGGCTGAATATCTCCCGGCGCGTCACCTGCTCCCCCCTCGATCTCACGCCTGCTGTCCTGCCACTGGGTCCAGCACTACTCCCCGCCGCCGCTGCGGCCCTCAAGTGCCTGGGCAGCTTCACGGCGCCTGGCTTGACCATGGTCTGGGCAGGTAAGGTAGGAAGAAGTAGAAAATTAAGAAAGAATAGGATAGGGAAGAAGAAAAGAAAAGAGTTTACAAAAGTAGTTTAAAAGTAAAGAAAAATAGCAGAAAAGACAAAAATATACAGCTAGGAAAAGAGAGGGATAGATAAGAAGCAAAATCGTAAAAAAAAAACTGAAAACAAGCAAAGGATGGGAAAGATATCAAGAGGATTAAACACCATGCCCAGACACAGGAAATGAATGAAAAACAAGATGGCCGGCGCCCGTTTCCGAGCGCGAAAGTCAGTTCGCGCGAGATTTTCCTCGCGATCTCGTGCGAACCTCTAGATTTCCCGCGCGATCTCGTGCGAACCTCTACTCGCAATGCGCTTACTGTGCGAGATTATACATAGCGGGCGGAAACGGAAATACGTCACGCAAACAAAATGGCCGCGCCCGTACTCGACCTTGGGGTAAATTCGCGTGTTGCGCTGCAAGCGGCTCGCGAATACTGCAAAAAAACTCGCGAAACAACAAGCCGCAAAAAAATAAAATGCTCATTCGCACGAATTGGCGGCTTCCGCGGTCGGTTTCGCACGACGCCGCGCCCCGCGAATAGCGCGAAAAAAACCGCAAAACGATTTCAGCAAAAGCAAAAGCAATGAGCAGGTGCAAAAGGTCAACCTCATGATTTGTAACGATTCTTTGTATTGCTTCCTGAGGGGGCCCTCCAGAATTCGGTTGCCTGCTTGCAACTATTGTGTGACCCTGCTCTGACCTTAACTGTATGCCACAAAGGTCCTGATTTACAGCTAAAGGAGCAGACAAGCAGGTGCCAGGCTGGAACTTTAAATTCTTTCAGTGACACATTAATTAGCCCCTAATTCATTATTGTCAGTTGGGGCAGGGCAGGTGTTGTAACTAATTTTGCAACAATGAAAGCACTTAGCAAGTGCAAAAGATCACTAATCAGGGCGCACTAAGGAAGCAGGTGCCAGCTAAAAAAATATTCTGTGACACATTAATCAGCCCCAAATTAATTCAGGTCACTTGAGGCAGGGAAGGTGTGCTTTGCTTTGCCGAAAATAATGTACACTGGACAACCAGAGGGTGTGGTGATGAAACAGAGGGTGGCATGGGTGGGCCAGAGGGTGGCATGAGTAGTCAGAGAGTGGCAGTGGTGACAGAGAGTGGCAGTGATGAAGAAGAGTGTCCCAAACAGGCTGGACATGTAGAAACAACAAGTTCGCAAAACTTGCGACCCGACAGGTAAGTTCGCAAATTGCGAAATTGTAAAAACCCTCGCGAACTGGCAGAAACACGGGCGAACACAAAAAAAAAAAAATCCGCAAATTCGCGGGAATTCGCGGATTTTGCGGATTGCGAATCCGCAAATCCGCAAAATTCGCGAACGCGAGATCCGCAAAATTCGCCCATGCTTAATGCAGTGTTTTACCGACCACAGCCCTAAACTGGAGGAAGAAAACAACTTCTTCCCAAGCTGATCCAGCTTCTTGGATTCCCTGTCCAGTGATGCATTAGGGAATGCACTTTGGGACTTTGAAGCTTGGACCACCACTCTCTCAGGGGAGGGATGTTGGGATAGGAAAGTGTGGTTGCCCAGGGCCAGGCGGTGGCGTCGGGCAAGCATCCTATCCACAGAAGCCCCTGTGTTGGGCCTGGACCAGGTGCCCAAAGGATCTCCGTGAGGGCTTCATTAAATGGCAGCAGGGGCTCTGAAGAGCTTGCTGCCAGCTGAAGCACCTCTGTCAGGAGGTTAGTCCTGACTGCCACAGTAGGTAGCTCAAGGTTTAGGGCCTCGCCGCCCTATGCAACACCACTGTGTAAGACGCTCCCTCCTCCGTAGCCACGGTAGGAGGAGACAACATGCCAAGTTCTGGTGAGGTATCCAGACTACTGGCATACCCCAGTTCCTCTTTCTTGTCCTGTTCGTACTCCAACTGGTCAGTTAAAGGGTCACCAGACCCCTCCCAGTCTTTCCCACCCTCTGCTGGCTCCCAAACTGGCTGAAAATGGCCAGGGTGGAATGCAGGCACAAAAGTACGCATCAGCGCCCGATCTGTCGACACCGGTCCGGCCCTGCATTCACATCAGGGTGGAAGCGGGGGTCAACGCCGGCTGGAGGTCCAGCCGGCGCCGGCTGCAGATGTGGTGCCGGTGGAATCAGTGCAGGTGGAGGTGTAAAGAGGTCGACAGGCGCCGATCTGGATCCAGGCCTGGATCCAAGGGGTCCTGCGGTTCCAAGGCTGGATCCGGCATCATCAAAGACCTAGGGCCCCCATCTGTGTCTGAGAAGGCGCACCGGCCGAGTCGGGCTGCCCAAAGATGGCATTCATCGCTTCGCAGAACTGATGAAGCTGGGCAGGGGTCGCTTCCAGTCCTAGGGAGGTAAGGTCAGAGTTGACCCTCTAGGCACCGCATGCAGAACCGTGAGGTGGCACCACCGGCCCCTTTCACCGCGTCAGCCGACGGGTGAGGGGAAGATGAAGAGTGACGATGCTTCTTCGACTTCTTCTTATGCTTTGACTTACCTCAACCCGAGTGCGAAGACTTAGACGAGGAGTGATGATGCCTCCACGATCGGTCCCTCAACCTCCCATGCGGACGAGACCACAAAGACTTCGGGCCATGGTTCGGCAGTCGGAGCACGACTTGGGATCATGGTCACACTCTAGGCAGTAGAGGCACATGCAGTGTGGATCCGTAACTAAAGTCAGTCGGGTACAGGAACCGCAGGCCTTGAAGCCAGGCATCTCTGATGCACCAGAGGTCGATAGTAGACTCAAAAACAAAGTTGACAAAAGTCGCAAAAAGGTCGGTCAAAAGTGACTTGGGTACCCCTCTCTTTGGATCTGCGCTTGCTGGCACAGAAAAAGAAAGAACTGACGTCACAGCGCGAGGGCGGCGTCTAATTAGCTGCCGCAACATCATCCCAGCAACTATGACGCCAAAGACAAACGCAGAGCCGACCATCGCTCCCTTTTGACACGCTGGGGTACTGCTGACAAAAAACTTTCCAGATTTAGTCTGACACGTGGGGGTAATTCTAAGGTAAGGAATGTATAACTAACTGTTTCTTTCCGATATTAGTGATGTTAACAAAAAATGCTAACAGTTGATACCTCTACACAAGCTCAAATATGTAAAAAAATTAATAAGACAATTATATAAAATCCGATGAGATGGTGCTCTCTTGGTTACACAACAGATAATATAAGGACAATTGACAGTGTAGACAAAAAACAAAAACAGTGGCTGAGGGCAAAATTATTATACATAAAACTGTTCAGGCAGAACAGAAAACAGAGTAAGCAAAGATTGTGTCCTCTTCAATCACAGCTACATGTAAGCGTTGACGGCGTTTTGACCACATTCAATTTAAATGGTCATCATCAGGACAAACAATATGATTAATAGAGCATCCAATAAATACAATGTTTCCCTTGCTCATGATAGTAAGAATTATAAATCTCTTCAAGAGTATTCAATCCATGATGAGGGAGTAAGAGTAAAGGAGTGTAGAATTCAATTGTAGTCCCATTGCTCTCATGAAG
Source organism: Lissotriton vulgaris (assembly GCF_964263255.1). Taxonomy (NCBI): domain Eukaryota; kingdom Metazoa; phylum Chordata; class Amphibia; order Caudata; family Salamandridae; genus Lissotriton; species Lissotriton vulgaris. The sequence goes on from NC_141689.1 coordinate 164,233,803, forward strand.
GCCATAAATTGCACAAACTGTCAGTTAGACATAACTATAACTTCTCATAACTATGAGTAAGTCTTCCATGAGGATGACGTGTAACCCGTCACAGCTTCCCAGGAAGAGTACGGAAAGGATCGGCGTAGTGGAAATCAGCATGGATATAACCACTAGGATGCCTAAAGACGCCCCTGCATCCCATGTCACTCAGCTTTGAGTGACCCAACCGACAGTGTACCAGCATCTTCAGGCATCTCAACGAACCTCTCCAACCGGTGGTCACCTCCACAAGATCTTTGTGCCAAAGCCTGCAGTGTTTTTTGCAATCGGAGAATCCCCATTGAAAACAACAGGGCACCCGATGCCAAACCAGTACCCTGCACCCGGCTGCCCCTGTGCCGCTGTGGGTGCACTTTGTGTGCTAAATCAGTTTGCCCTGAGACAAACACCAGGAGCTTTGCTCCCACAAACTTGTGGCCTGCTAGTGAGCAGCCACCAACCAGAGACCCCTTTTCCCCATTGCATAACATTGGGCCTCAGCACTCTGCACCCGGCCACTCTAGTGCCATTGAGGGTCTTTGAGCATGCATCCTTGACCCTGGGGGAACCCTGTTTCAAACATCAGAATACCAACTCCCACAAACAAGTACTTACCTGTAAACCGATAACTTAATTTCCTCCCATAGGATTGCATTAACTGCTTTTCCTTGAAAATTCTTGTTAAGTGTGGAGTTGGTTTGAAAAACTGCATATGTGTAAAAACAAAATTACTTACCTTTTGTCTAGGAAAGATCTTAGTGTGATATCTAGGCATATTACACTGATTAGCAAAAGTAATCCTAGAAGTAATTTGCACAGTAATCTGTAAGGTTACTGAAAAGTAATTTCTAACTGTTTATTTACCTGTAAAACAACCCGCTGCATTTGAACCTGCATTCAACTGTAAATCACTGCATAAAAGCTTGTAAAGTTGTGTCTCTCTTATCTGCACCAGGCTTTGCTTGGTTCTAGAAATAAAATAACTAAATAATATATTTGATACAAACAAATTGGTCTGAGTTACGCTACATTACCTTCTAGCATTGGTGTTGGAATTCCATTGCTTCTTAAACAGAAAGCTGTTTGGAATCTACACAAGATCTCTGAACAAATTATGAACGTATAAGTTATAAACCTGCAGCATAAAAACAAGCTGTGGCAACTTATGGGAACATTTCTGCACATGCCAGGGCAGACATGAGCCAGATTTTAGCAATGAGAGCTCTCTGCCACCAGTTCCTTAATGTTCTACCATTTTAATGTCCTTGTCAGGGTAACTGTTCTCCCTTCATGCAGCTCCGCTATTAAGGCACTGCCCTTAGTACATTCATGTGACCCGGGTAAGGTGTTTGAGGCCATGCTCCACCTCAGGCTCCTGCCTTCGCCTCATCCCTGGTGGTCCAATGGAAGAGCCTGCTCCTCTGTCAGTCCGCTCTTTGTGTGTCATCCTTTTTCTGTTTTTGCTTCTCTCTGTCTTTCCTGTTATTTGCCTTTTTTGCCTTTTTCTGTCTTTTCTTTCTTTTTTCCTGTTTTGCTTTGCCTTTTTCCCTGCCACTGCTGCCCCAGCGCCCCCTCCCACTCAGTGTCTGCCTGCTCCTGCCTCCCAGAAGCTCGCCCTCCCCCAACCCCTATAAAGGCTAGCCTGTCGGCGCTCATCTATGAACCGACCGCGACCAGCGCCAGGGACCCTGGTCCCCTGACCCCCCGCTGCTACGACCCCAGCTCCCTCCATGCTCTCAACCCCAGACACAAAAATAACTGCCAGCTCCGAACGCCGAGCAATTCCCAAGGGCCGTTCTCCTGCCAACAATGCCGCCGCACCTTCACCCACCTCTGGACCCAGACAGCCATCCCAACCCCACCGGACACCACCGTACAAAAGCCCCTAAGCTGCATCATACTCAATGTATGCATCCTGCCCAGACATGCCATAGAAATCTGGGATCTCCTCAAGACTCACTCGCCCGATGTCGCCTTCCTCACAGACACCTCGACCAATGCCAGCTCCACCCCAGACATCACAACCGCCATCCCAGATGGATACAAAATCCAGAGAGGACCACCCCAACTGCCCAGAAGGAGGGCTCGACATCGCCCAAAAAAGGTCCCTCTGACTAACATCCACCACCTCAGACGATGCCTCGCTACTCTTGGAACACATCCACTTCCAGATCCAGTGCAACCCCAGAACGATGCTACACGGAACACTCGCCCACAGGCCACCCGGACCCTGCTCCTCTTTCACCAACACCATTACAGACTACATCGCTCCCCACACCCTCGCTTCTACGGACTACACACTACTCGGAGACCTGCACTTCCACCTAGAGAACCTCAAGAATCCCAACACCAACCCCCGCCTGGAGAATCTTATCAACATTGGACTGAAGCAACTTATCTCCACCCCCACAAACACAGCATGACACACTATGAACCCCAGCTCAGCCAGAAGAAACAACAATTGCTTCAGCCACACCACGGAACCGCTCTAGACGGACCAACACTACATCCATTTCTCCTTCTCGAAACCCACCACACACAAGTGCACACCACGCCTCCCACGCAGAAACTGAAAGAAAGTCACTGAAGAACACCTCACCTCTGCCCTCAGCTGCACTCTTTCCCCTAGTATGACAGACCCCAACACAGCAGCGAACAACCTCCACCAATGGATCGCCAACTGTGCCAAAACTCTCAGCCCCCTCCAGAACTCCACCAGATGACACAACACGAAAGCGACCTGGTTCACCACGGACCTCTGACAAGCCAAGCGCTCTTGCCGACGACTGGAGAAAACGTGGAGCAACATATAACCCTGGAAGCAAACTCCGCCTACAAGGCCGCCACCATGGCACACTACCAGCTCATCAAATCAATAAACAGAAACTTCATTCAAGACAGAATCTCTTCAACTCCCACAACTACAAGGAACTACAATAATTCACCAGACTCAACAGCAAAACTACCGAAAACCCTCCCAAGACCTCTGCAACAAACTCAGCTTTTTCTTCCATCGCAAGATCAAGATGCTCCACAACAACTTCGATGACCAAGACCATGTCAACGCCCCAATACCCTCCCAGCAACGCCATCCAGCAGACACCACCTCACCTGGACCCCTCTCACCACAGATGACACCGCAAAGACTATAAAAAGCTTCCACTCCGGAGCACCTACTGACCCCGGCCCACAGCACATCTTCCACTGGGCCCCACCACCATCGCACCCGAACTACAGTGAACTATCAACTGCTCCCTCGAGACTGCCACATTCCCAGATGACTGGATGAGTCAAAACTTTCAGTAGACAAAACTCCAGTCTCTCTCCAGGAAGAACATTAATCACTGGAGATATCTTGACATTTCAATTGATGCCTGAAAATTGCCGGAGGCAAGGCATACGGCAGCAGGTGCTTTTAAAAACATAATATACTTGCAAACATGATGCTCCACCCCAAGTCAAGGCCCCTGTGTGATGGCACCCATCGCACTGCCCCTGTCCCACTATATGAATATTGCTTCAGCCACCTCTATGTTAATGTCATCTAGAGATATCAAAACAAACTATTTACAAATGTGAGTCATTGCGAATGAATGCAATATAGTGAGCAGGTGGAAGAAACCATGAAGGTTGATTCATATTTAGCCCATGCTAGAAAGCCTTTTTTTGAGAATAATGTCATTCAGAAATAAACAAACTTGGCTTGCATGAGTACATGCTGGAGAAATAGCAAACAGTGAATGTGCAGAGTGAGACATTCATTTTGAATAGTATGGTGTCCAGGCTTAGGTGAGGCCTTGTCTGCACAACCCCAATTTTCCTGACTTTTCCAAGTCATAGCAAAATCATTTCAAAGACAATAATCTCATAAAAGTGTACAGCTGTAAATGTGAGTGTAGGTCCATATTATACACATTGTTAATGATACACAGATATTATTGCAGAAAAACTACTACAAGACCTTTTCCACCCCGGCCAAACATAAGCACGTTTCAGTGGTAGGTGTGGCTTAAAGTGGTAATAATACATGGTCCCTGCCGTTTGTAGTGAGTTCTGACAATCGATTTTCTGGTTGAAAGGCTCTAAAGGTAGGCCGAGAAAAGTCCAGGTTACACTATTTAAAAGCAGATTTGAATGAAAATGGATATGTGATTAAAAATTCTTCACTAATTAAGAGAACTGGAAAATGGGACCTGTGGACATCCACACCAAGGGTCCATGGTATTTCTGGTTAGGAGGTGAAGTACCTGCTAGCCGTAGGATGGCATTAGAGGAGGCTACAGGATTGGTGGCTCCATTTGGCACCCCTTTCAAGAAAGGAGGTGCTGGGTAACAAAGCAAAATGGAGATTAATGATGTGAAGTAAAATACTGATCAGATGTGTGAGAAAAAAAGGACACTCACAGGAGGGGAAAAGGAGGATGAATGGAACATATCAGGGCTGTGGAAACTAGATTGGCAGGTCAAGGGGCACTCACGTGGCATACTGCTTGGACGTAGGGTATGGAAGCCTGAATGAAATGCATTAAAAGCCTTGGTATGGAGGTAGCACAATCATAATAGTGTGAACAAGCAGAAGGGAGGAAGGAGGCTAAGGGATGGTCCACACCGGTCCACACCTGGCAAATGAACATCAGTAGACCTGCCAGCCCTTGACAAAAGGAGGCGCATGGTTTTCCTGCAGCACTGGCGAGAGAGCCAGGAGAGCCTCATATGACTGATGGGAAGGAAAGAATACCTCAAGTTTCAGCGGGAGTAAAACTTCCATATAAGATATATTTTGATGGTTTTTAACATTAAACAAATGAAGATTTTTATGAGTGTATAACATTTATGTTTGTGTGTGTGTGAGCAGGAGAACGTTGTGTTTAGAGGATAATTAATAGGCACCAGAAGTTGGGGTGTGGGGTTGCTGCAGCACCCTGAAAACAACCATGCTGGAGTTCAGAAAGTGAGTGAGCATTAAAGAAGCCTTTAAATTGTCTTTTTAGTTTCTCACTCTCGCTGTGCGTTCAAAGGCAGAGGTCAAATGTTAGCCTATATCTTCTGACAAATTGCTGCTTATTTATTTAAAATGGAGACTGGTGTTTAATTTTCTTTCTCTGACTGCAAAGTCTTGCTGTAGTAGAGGAAGTCTGTAAGGAGGTGTAAAATATCACATTTTCTAACACACAGAACACCAATTACATGCCCATAACTTAAACAGCAGTTAGGAAAGCAAAAACAAAGCAAAATATTTGTGTAATTCTGACGTGTGCTAGAAATAAAGATTTGATTAGGAACAAAACAAATCAAGACACTTTGCCTGACCATGTACAAATTGTATATATTTGCTGGAAGGAACCCGATTTTCACACATTATTTGTGTGCTATATAGTTTTATCTGTAAAACTGCATGTCAGTACGAATTTTGTGGCCATTTCCTCCCCAAAAAAACTATTTGTAATGATAGTGCGTTTATACACCATGCTTTAGTAATATATATGGGCCAGTGTGCTTCAAAATGTACCACCAGCTACATACCACACCAGGGGCCTCATTTATGAGGCCGTGCGTCACTTTTACGCCGCAGCAGTGGCGTAAAATATGCGCCTTGTTGCGCCATATTTACAAAGTGACGCATCTAGGTAGATATGTCACTTTGTAAACCCCTGCGCCATATTATACCTGCGCCAGGTATAATGTATGCAAGGGGGGCGTATTGACGCAAGAAAGGATCGTAGAAGTGACGCAGTGAAATCTATGAAATTTCACTGCGCCACTTCTAGGACACAAATGCGTCAATTTCTTACGCCTGCCTCACAGCAGGCATAAGACTGACGCAGGCCCCATGTGAAAGGATGCATTGCTGGAGTTGCGTCACTTTTCTGACACACTCCAGCAATGCGTCACTTTTGCGCCATACAGATACGTCAGAAATACTGACGTATCTGTAACTCCTTGAGCAATGATGCGTCATACTTTAAATATGACGCATCATTGGTGTTGCAAGGAGGGCGCAGTGAAAAGTGACGCATCGCTGTTTTCACGCAGCGATGCGTCACTTTTCATCAATGAGGCCCCAGGTGCGCAACGCTGATTGGCCTAAAAGGACTTCAGCCCCCTCCTGGTCTCGCCCCTCCCCCCAGGCCCTGTCGTGTGCTGTAGCGGCTGCTGCTTCTGGGTTAGTGCACTCACTGGCCATCCAAATGCCTTTGAAAAGTGGACAAGGCTTTGCTTTTTTAATTTCTTCTTGTGCCCCAGCAGTCTCTCTCTCTCATCAGCCCACTTCAAGGCGACAAAGACTTGAGACAGATACACGAGGATGAAAAGCGACATTAGCATATCTCTCCCATCTACAAATACACTGCAGTGGTACCTTGTCACAGCTGGAGTTCTAAACAGGGACGATGCATATCTTCCCTTTAAAATGTAATTGAACACGACAGCTCAAGTGTCGTCCTTATATCACTTTCCTAATCTCGTGCGGCCAGTGCACTTTTACCTCAGAAACAATTTAAGACGGATTTTACATTCTGATTGAAGGTAAAAGAAATGTTTATAATATTAGAATATAAATGTTATTGAACTTTCTTTATTTCCTTGAACCATTCCTAACATAAGGTGCTACTTAAATACATTTTTGAATAAAAAACATTGCATTCTGTCATGAAGTTCTCTCAATGGTTTTAATTAATGACCTAGCCATCCACGGCACCCCACTGTTCTACGCCAGGGCCGGACTTGCTGTTGTGGACACTTGGTGTACCCCCTGGTGTGCCACTAGGGTGGGCCCGGTGGGGCTGGTTTAGGTTCCCTGGGGGGCTGTTTTTTTGTTACTGGGGGTCGGCAATATCGGCCCCTGTAACAAAATCAGCCGTAACTGGCCCTCGCAAACTGCTCACCTACCCCCCCCCCCCCCCCCCCCCCTCACCCCAGGGGGGACCGGCCTAGCAGTTTGCCAGGGCCGGTTTCGGGTCCCAGTCCGGCCCGTTCTACACTGCATTAGGTTTGGGTGAACTGCGAAGTGTTTGCGCAGTTTCCTTCTTGGAAGCTGCTTTGGGGGTGATTGGCTAAACGTCCATGCCCTTTAACTGCTTAAATCACTGTCTTTGCAGCTCTGAAGAATAGAACCTTTCATCTCCCACCAAAACATTCCAAGAAGAGGCCACAGTGAACTCACCCACTTCTGTCCATCCATCCCTACATTAGAATCGGTCAAGGGCACCTATTTCTCATTCCTTTTCCCTTTCAATTGATGCGTAACCGCAGCAACAATACTGAAGTGGAAAGCAGCTCTCCCATCTCACCGTTGCTGCTTTTGTTGTGGGGGGCGATATTGCTGCAAAACCAGACTCCGGTAACAAAAACAGCAGCCCTTTTGTCCAAAACTGGCCCCCAAACTGGCAGCCCACTGGGGAAATGCCCGGTGCCCGCTACAGCCAGTCCCACCCTGGTCAGAGAGCAGCGAGCTTCAGTGTCTCGTCTTGTAAAGAGGTTTAAACCTTATAGAAAAAAATTTAAATATCATGCAATATACCTAAACCCTACAGCACTATATGGCAATAGTAATCGAAACTCAGAGATAGACATATTTATGTTAACATGAGCTATCCTCGATTTCTATAACTTTGCAGACTTTATACTCCGGCTCTGATTCCAAGTTGCGTTTTTCACTTCGACCACAGCTCATTTGGAAGTCTGAGCTCCCTGAGGGTGCAGGGAGGTACCTTGTTCCGGCTTCCTGGCTGGGGCAGGCACCGATTGGAGAACGGAGCTTGAGAGGCGGAGCTGACCAAAAGCCCGAGCTCTTCAAAACCCAGGCCCTCTGCATGACGCGCAGCGAGGACGCGCAGCAGCCGCGCCAAAGCTGCGCCAAAGACCAGCCTAAGACATGCCCGTCTGGGCCCGTCCGGGACAGGAAGGGGCAGGGGGCACGAAATGCTTCTCAGACAAAGTGTCAGGTATGAGCTCTTCACAACTCACTGCCTTGCGCCCCGCCCTACTACACAATTGTCTAGTATTGACTCCTTCTGCTGCCAAAAAATGCCCAAACTGCAATTTCCAAATCACAAATATCCAACCCTACCCAGACTCTATGCGGAATACGCCTTCTCCTTCACAACGCCCCAAACACTCGAGAGGTGACTACTCCTTCTTCTCGGTAAACTGCAGATCCTTGCCCCAGCACAAAATGGACATTTTCACCCTCCTAACAGATGAAGCACCTAGTGCTCTTTTCCTCACAGAAACATGGCTGCATGACAGCTCAGGCCCTGATGTAGCCACAGCCCTCCCTGCCAACTACGCTATAGCGAGGCACGACCGTCAAGGTCAAATGGGCGGGGGAATTGCGATCCTTTATCGCAAAGATTTTACCTGTAACATGCTCCCAGTGAACATCCCAGACCTAAATGCCTTAAACCTATCACTCCTCAACTCCGGTCCCACGCACAAGGCGGGACACTTACTAGACCCCGTAATCTCAAATCTTCCGGATCTAAAATGGACTCAAACCAGCCCTATAGGCTGGTCAGACCATTACCTTATCAGTTTTCACCTACTCTGTACTCCCCCCCCCAGAAATATCACCCGGTCCTTAAACTCCACGCGAAATTGGAAGCGATTAGACGTCGATAAACTTAATCAAACGCTATCCATTAGCATACCTCACCAGGACCAAAATGTGGAAAAGTTTGCTGTAACCACTAATCAGTGGCTGGCATCCGCTGTCAATCAGTGCCTCCCCCTACAAACGGCAAATAAAAAATTCCACCACCCCCCGGCCCCATGGTTCAATGAACTTCTCAAAGAAGAAAAATCCAAGTGCAAAGCGCTTGAAAGAAAATGGCGCAAAGACTACGACCCGGCAAAAAAGATCGCTTACAATAAGGCGAGAAATGCCTACCACTCCTCCTGCGCAAAAGCACGTGCCTTATATGTGGCAAACTCCATCAAAAATGCTTCAAACAAAGCCAGGACGTTGTTTAACACTGTAAAGGATCTAGCTGGGGCCCAAACAACCGCCGCTGCCCACCCCCTAACCAAAAAACAATGTCAGGACCTTGCGACATTTTTCAATGACAAGATTGAAAACATAATTACAAATATTGCGTCCAGACCCCATCGCGTTTGCCCTTGCCAGGACCTGCCCTTGGCACCTGACAAAAAAAAACACCTTGGATAATTTTCCTCCAATAACCAGCAATTCCTTACAATCTGCCCTAAAATCCATTACATCAGGCTCCCCTTGTGACCCCCTCCCTGTGAGTGTCTTAAAACAGCTTGAACCTACACCCCTGTCTGCCATAACAGCTATCCTAAATGCTTCCCTTCAAACCTCCACTGTTCCTTCCTGCTGGAAGCACGCAGTGGTGACTCCACTACTGAAGAAACTGTCATCCGACCCCACAGTTCTCTCCAATTACCGACCTATCTCCCTGCTCCCGGCCTTTTCCAAGCTCATGGAAAGGCACATTCACTCCGCCCTCACCTCTTTTTCTGAAGATAACAATCTTCTTCACCCCTCCCAGTCAGGCTTCAGAGCAGGCTACTCCACGGAGACCGCTCTACTAGGTGTGACAGAAAAAATTCGCCAACTCCTGGATGGAGGTCAAACAGTCGCACTCATTCTTCTGGATTTGAGTGCGGCGTTTGACACCATATCACACAAAACCCTTTTATCTACCCTAGAGGAAAATGGCATTCGTAACAATGCCCTCAAATGGATCAAGTCCTTTCTATCCGGAAGAACTTTCCAGATCAAATCCAACATCGCTAGTTCAGACATCTTCCCCCTGCCACATGGAGTTCCACAAGGCTCCATCCTAAGCCCACTGTTTTTCAATCTTTACCTCAGACCACTGGCAGACCTGGCCGACCGCGTGGGCCTGACCTTGATGACCTACGCTGACGACTCACAAATTATCTTTTCTCTTTCTGAAGCAAACACGTTAACCCCTTCTCTGCTGAAATATGGCCTCCAAGAGATTTTCAACTGGATGACCACCAACCAGTTGAAACTAAATGGAGACAAAACGGAGGTTCTTCTACTGGGAAGAAATAAGGAGCTCTGGACCCCTCTCCACTGGCCGCATGAGCTGGGCAACATTCCCCCGCCAGCCTCCCAGGTAAGAAACCTAGGGGTCATCTTGGACAATACCCTGTCTATGAAACAGCAGGCAAACAAAGTCACTGGACTCTGTTTCACCATAATCAAGTGGCTAAAAAAAATCATCTGGATGCTGCCCCTAGACACGCAAAAAACCGTGGTCAACGCTTTAATAACTTCACGTATTGACTACGGAAATGTCCTCTACCTTGGTTCCAACCTAGCTGTAATCAAGCGACTCCAACTAATTCAAAACGCCGCTGCAAGACTCCTGTGTAGGATTAAAAAGTCCGAAAGCGTTTCAAAACATCTGAACGAATTGCACTGGCTCAGGGTTGAACATCGGATAAACTTCAAAACATTGAGTTACATGTTTAAAATAAAAAACAAAACAGCACCCTCCTACCTACAAGCCTTAGCCTCTCCCTACCTGCCACAAAGAAGTCTTCGCTCTCAAACGGCCTCGAATTTTGTCGTCCCCCGTTTCAAACTACAAAGATCCGGTGGAAAATCCTTTTCTGTTAGAGGACCGGTATTATGGAACTCACTCCCCCTTCATATCCGGAAAGAGGACAGCTACACAAAATTCCGGAAACATGTAAAAACCTGGTTGTTTCAGAAACAACTGTGTTAAACTATTAATACAGTATTTTCCTTGACCATCCATATGTCATAGGCGCCGGGAAACCCTTGTTGGGTAGCTGAGCGCCATACAAATACATAAAATAAAATAAAAAATAAATAAATGAGCACCAATTAGATTCTGAATTATGTGTCTATAACCATGCTCCGCCATTTCCACTTGACAGATTTCAGAAAGAAAAACCATGGGGAAAGGTATTTGGGGAAAATGCTCTGAAAGATCTTCCGATGGAGCCCCACCGAAACCAGGAAGACCGTCACCCAGGCCCTCGTCACCAGCCGTCTGGACTACGGGAACACCCTCTAAGCCGGAACCACAGCCAAACTCCAGAAATGACTCCAGCGCATTCAGAACGCCTCAGCATGACTCATCCTGGACATCCCCTGCCACAGCGACATCTCTGCCCACCTGAAAGACCTGCACTGGCTCCTCGTCAACAAAAGGATCACGTTCAGACTCCTCACCCACGCACACAAAGCTCTCCACGACGCGGGCCCGAAGTACCTCAACAGACGCCTCACATTCTACACACCTACCCGCCAGCTCTGATCCGTCAGCCTCACCTTCGCCTCCGCAAATCTACTGTCAGAGGAAGATCCTTCTCCTACCTGGCAGCCAAGACATGGAACACCCTCCCCACTCACCTACGGCTGACCGTGGACCATCTTGGAAAATTACATTGTCTGCTAAATAAGTGCAGCAGGGAAGCAGCCTTTATCAGGTGCTGTAATTATCACCAACATTCTGCACAACTCAGAATCAGGGTTTAAATTCCCATTTCTTTCTTTATGCATGTGTTACAGTGATATCATAGATAGATAGATACAAAGATAGATAGATAGATAGATGGATAGATAGATAGATAGATAGATAGATAGATAGATAGATAGATAGATAGATAGATAGATAGACAGATAGACAGATAGATAGATAGATAGATAGATAGATAGATAGATAGATAGATAGATAGATAGATAGATAGATAGATAGATAGATAGATAGATAGATAGATAGATAGATAGATAGATAGATTAAAAACAGAACTCCCTGGTTAGGGCCACAATCCATAACTTGTGCAGCAGTTATGCAAACCTTAGCTCGTACACCAAATGTTAAACAAGGGTCCCCGAGCTCTTGCTGATGGTTCATGGACTATAGGGGCTGTTCTGAGGTCTGCAAACCTGGCGGCAAAATGTACATTTTTAAAATGTTTAATAAATAAATTGATAACACGGGGTTCCCTTTGGAGTCCTCTACCTTAGTCAGCACATACTCCATCTAACAAACGGTTTTGACGCTTTATGTGATGTGGGTCTTAGAAGAGAATGGAAAGCTGGTTGTTATAATGTATGGTATTATGAGGTACTTTTACTGGTTATTTCGGAGTGACGTCCTCAAAGGGCAAAGCACCACATTGGTGGCTTTCTTCATGGATGGAGCTCAATAATGCATTACATAAGAGAACTGCGCAACATGGGATGCTCAGATTAACAAAGTTGTTTTTAAGATAGCTCAGATTCATGGCAGAGCAATTAACATGTTATAATATTACCAGCTGAGGGGCATTCATTCTATCCGGAGGAATGAACAATTAATCTGGAATCAAACCTGTCTCTTGGCAAGTAGTACACCCAACCCACATGTGTTCACCCACTAAGCTCAGTTTTTTGCAACTTGTGCATGAGTGCAGCCTCAAACAAGCATATGCTGCAGCAGCCTGATAAGGAGACTAATCATACCTTTGGTTAAAAATCAGGCAAGAGCATTGTCTGGACATGCAATTTTCCTGCCAAGAAAAACATTCTGAACTTTACGCAAACTGGTGTAATGTGCTTCGCACTGAAATCTGTTGAAACTGCTTGCTACTTCATTTCTTTAAAACCCTCCTTTAAAACTCTTTAGGGCATATGTATCAAGCCCTTTTCCCGTTTGCAAACGGGCTGATTCTCAGAATTAGCCCATTTGCGAACGGGAAAAGGCCTTTTGGGATGTATCATCCCCAAAAGGGCATCGCAAATTAGAGAATCGCTACATTTTTGATTCTCTATTGTGCAATTGCATTTAAGGAATCGCAAATTGCAATTCCTTAAATGCAATGTAGGAAGCACAGAAAAATTGGGATTTGGCCTTAAGGAATCGCAAATTACCACCAACTTCAAGTTGGTTTTAATTTGCGATTTCTTTGAAAAATTCACTTTTTTGCATTTTTGAAAGTGCCATGTGACGCATATACATGCCCTTAGGGCATGTATGTGTGCCACATGTGCACATATACATATTTCAGGGGTGCAACAGGGTGTCCTTTTGACACCCTGGCACCCTTGAAATTGGATTCTCCTTTTACCATTCTCTAATTGTGAATCGCAAATTGAGAATGTTTTCCCATTCATTCCAATGGGCCTCCTAGCCCATAGGAATGATTGGGAAGGAATTCCTTATTTGTGAATCTCAATTTGCGATTCTCAAATAAGGAATATGCAGGATTCACCGAATTTTTTTGCAAATCCTACATACATTGCATTTTGCGATTCTCTAATGCGATTCTCTAAAAATCACAATTTGAGAATCTCAAAAGTCTTTTTTGATACATATGCCCTTAGTAAGTAGCCTATAAACATTCTAACATCCACAAAAAGATGCTTTTGCCAATAGCATTGGGTTTGTCCAGCATGTTTAAAACGCACAGTTTGTGACTATTTTGTTGTATTGACTCTGAGGATAACTCTACCCCAAACTGATTGAAGTATTTGCCTAACCTTAGTGTGTCAGTGCCACTCCCAAGTTCCGATCTAATTGCGCCCCTTAACAACACCCCCCCCCCCCCTCACCCCCCCCACACCCTTACCACTCTCCTACTGAACGGGCTTGGCTTATTTGCTATATTTGTTCTTTGTGTGACGCTTGGATTTTTCACAGTCTTTATTATTTCAGTGCTTTAAAATTGATGGAAGCACCCAACTCTGAAAATTGTCCCAGCATCACTGAGGATATTATTGAGTGCATACAGCAAAGATGCAGGTGACACACAGGGCTGTTGAGCTGAAAACACTATTGTGCCCACTTTGCATTTTTTCTGTTTGTGTTTCTTCTGAGTACGTCTCCAGAGGGGGCGCTGATTGGTTCTGACAGTTCCTCTGAGTGGCATTTAGGATTCCCTGCAGCCTGCTCTCATGCATGTTTCAGCGGCTGTGAATGCGGCATCTGGGGCTGCCACCCACCCCGCCCCACCTCCTTCTCGTTGTGTCAGCAGAATGCTAAAGGGGGCGCGGTGGAATGTTTGTGCCTGCCGAGAGCCCAGCACCTGCCTCTTCACTTGGAGCAAATTCAATTAAAGTGAGTTGTGAAGGTAAATTGAATCAAGGAGCCAGACTCGCTGTCTCCAGCACTTTGCCACCGGTACCTATATTCACAACTGACAATTGCTCAATTGCTCTGAGTGCTTTTTATCTATTAATGAGTATTCTGTGTAACATCTAATTGTGCACATATAGCTGACGCTGCACACATACATGATTTATAAGATGTGGTGTAGATGTATTTGTCAAATTTTGATGTACTTTCAGAGCTAGGATGCCCTCCTGGGTGATAACATGCTTTACAAATCTCCATAACACAACATAACTTAACATAATGTTAATGTCAAGAAAATCCTCAACACACATTCCAGTGGTTGATAAATGAACTGGAGTGTCAATTACGTCATTAAAATGGCTGCCGGTCTGTGTATGCCCCATCTGCACACAACAATCTATCGCCGCTGTACTGGTGACCTCTAGATCTGTCGTACTATAGATTTAACCCTGGCGGACCTGCCAATTGCTGAGAATTAGGCGATGCCCTCTGACTCCCACCCGCCTTCTGCAAGCTCACTAAACTAATGCTACAGTTGCAGATTGACTTCCAGGGGCCAGACATCTGACAGAGGCAGCAAGGAGATTGGAAGGGCTTCAGAACTTTGGAAATGGATCTTAAGCCTGACTTTTACAAGTAAATCACTCACAAATATATATGATTTTAAGGCAATTGTGGAGTGGAGTTAATGCAATTTTAAAATACTTCGGGGTCTACCAATGTACACAAACCAGGCACAAAATACATCACTGGAAGCTCGGAACGCAAACATTTCTGCCACATAAGATGTGAGTACTATCAGATACAGTGTACCACACTAAACAAATGCTTCTATAAAATGCTACATTGAGAGATATGTTCTATCAAGAAGGACCAATACCATGTATGTTTTGAGAAGGTGAAAAGACTCAGAATTTGTACGTTTTCTGAAGAAAAAGAACCACTTGGGTTTTTTGGTTTAGTCGGTGGCATGCTTCATCATCGGGCCCACCACAGTGACACCGAAAGTGTCCCGGGTGTGCTCCGACGCCAGATGTTACTGCGGAGCTGGTATTCTTACTGAGTGTGCAGTGAAAAAAGTGAAGGAAGTGAAAGTTAAAAATGCCATACAGGAAGTCCCAGTACCCGAGGGATCAATTAACTTTAATTTCTGGGCCCCTGTTAGCGGTTAAAAGGCAAACGGATGCGGTGGAGTTAATTAGTGAACTCCTGCATCCTGGTTTGTCCCGGGTGTCGCAGCACACCCGGGACACATTCGGTGTCACTGTGGTGGGCCCGATGATGAAGCATGCCACCGACTAGGTCGGTGGGTGAGGGCTTCATGAAAAACCCAAGCGGTTCTTTTTCTTCGGAAAATGTACAAATTCTGAGTCTTTTCACTTTCTAAAAACATACATGGTACTGGTCCTTCTTGAAAGAACATATAACCCCGGGGATTCGGACCAGCCTACCTGGTCCTCTCTCTCCTCTTGATCTATTGACATTGAGAGATATAACATAATTTTTACAATTTGTGTCACAACGTGATGCCTGTGAATGCTCTTCTGACAATTAAGAGCCAATGCCAAACTTTCTGTGCGCTAATAATTTGATGCTCAATAAGTTGACTTGCTTTGCACGCCTCTCAAGGATGCCTTAGACTTTTACAAAAATGCCAACTGCTCATGGATGGCTATGCTTGTCATAGGTGGCTTCGGAGCATGTAAATGATGATGCCACACACAGAGCTTTGTATTATACGTCTTTATTTCTCAGCGTTTAACTATTAACTGAACATTCTACATTGTTCTCATGAACATTCTCATTCTTCGGCATAATCATTTACATGCTCCGAGGTCACCTATCAACAACACACTCAAATACTTGCTTCACTGTTCTACAAAGTCCATCAGGAACCAAAAGGGTCTGAGGGCCTGATTATGAGTTTGGAGGACGGGTTACTCCATCACAAACGTGATGGATATCCCGTCCGCCGTATTACGAGTTCCGTTGTGTTCTATTGGATATAATTGAACTCGGAATACAGTGGACGTAATATCTGTCACGTTAGAGATGGAGTAACCCATCCGCCAAACGTGTACTCAGGCCCTAACTCGCAAGACACTACATCTCCCCCTTTGTTAAACGAAAAGTTAAAAAAATTATATTAGTACATCACAACTGTTTTATAAGTTACTAGCAGCCCGTCCGGACTTTGTCCGGGTATGAAAAAGAATGTCTTAAATGGTTAAAATAGGCAAGGCAAAGTTTTTTTTAAAGTTCATGGCATAGTACATTTATTGTTTCATGCAAGTTGCCTGTGCAGCTGCTCAGAACCACTCTTTCTGTTGCGCCGAAGGTGAGCGTGTGCTCTGAGGTTTGTTGTCCTTTCCACAGAATGCGAACGTGTGTGTCCGCTCCTGCCGACGCCCCTGTTAAAAGTTCATGGCATAGTACATTTATTGTTTCATGCGACTTGCCTGTGCGGCTGCTCAGAACCCCTCTTTCTGTTGCACGGAAGGTGAGCGTGTGCTCTGCGGTTTGTTGTCCTTTCCGCAGAATGCGAACATGTGTGTCCACTCCTGCCGATGCCCCTGATCATTCCTGGCATGCACACTGAGGGCGTGTGCCTTAGTAGGTTCACGCACTCCCCAAAGACTTGCTTGGTGCACTTAGATACCCTACATAGTGTCACTGCCAAACGCCACAACTCCAAGGACGCTATTCCCCCTCTCCGCAATGCTTCCGGCGTCTCTGAAGACACACGCCCACAACAATGCTAAATGAAACGCCCACTTCAAGACGTGTCAGAACGCTATTCTCACACAGAAGGCTTTTCGCAAGCATTGCTTTACAGCATAACGCCCACAACGGACTACTTTGTCCCAAAACGGTCTTTTTCGCTTGTAATGTATATATTGGGCTAGTGTATAGCCTATGTCCATCTGCTTATACTCACCTTTCCAATGCTGTATTGGGTGTTCTGATTGGCGCTGTAGTTCCAGAGCTTACCCGCCTCAAAGGTTTGGGCTCTCTCTTTATAATATTAGTATGGATTTTGGTGCTCGAATCAATTGCCCAGATCATGTCCTGTGAGAATGTGAAGATACAGGAGAAGTGTCCATGACAGGCACCGGTGACAGAGACAAAGGTGCAGTCATTGGGCTCTCAGGATTCTCAGGTGAAGTCTCACTTTTAACATCTGGAGTTGGCAAATGGTGTGGCTGTTGCTGCAAATGCAACAAATCTTGCAAAATGGAGTTTCCAGGATGGTGAGCAGTCACCATGTGCCCATTACTAGTCACAACCCTTAGTGGGTCAGCATCAAAAGGAGCATCAGTCCTTCATGTTTGTTTCTGTCTCACAAGGACTCAGTCTCCTGTTTCTCTTTGGATGGGCAAGATGGTGTTCACACAAGTGTACATGTAAGCTGACCGCTCCCTGTCTCAGCCTGCAACCATATACCTTTAAGAGATAGAATGAACGGGAATTAAAGTATACTTCGGTTTTTCAAATTTCATGTGTTGCACGCTACCTTACCTGGAATCTTTCTTGTGAAAGTCTGTGAAAACGACGGATTTGGCGGGTGCTAGCAGCCTGGCGTGTCTTCGCGGTGGGACTCCAGCGGTGCAGAAGCTGGGCGGTCTCTCTCGCTCGAGTTTGGATTGCATACACCGGTGGCCGCTTGTTGAAATGCAGTCTCGCACACGAGTGCGTACGTGGAGGAGAGATGCCGCCAAAAGGTGTTCGTGGGAGACCGCGAGTCATCGAGAAGCAAGGCCTGAACGGCGGGACTGAGGTGAGCAATATAAACCCTGGAACCTCGCTTAAGAACGTTAAAAATATTGAGTGATTTGGAAAATAAAAAAAATGCGGCGGTAGGTGGCAACTATCCCTGCGATTTTTTCTGTATCAAAAGACAAGTCTAAGGGGAAAAAGGGTCCGCCTATACTGGACAATGGATTACTAGCAGCATCGCCATCTGTTGAAGCGGATGATATGACAGCACCTGCTGTATCTACGGGGGGCTTGCTGGATAATACAGCAATGGTGAGGGTTGAGAATGAACTACAAGAACCAGCGGCAACTTCAATAGTAGAAGTAGGAGGCTCTCCGGTATTAACTACGGTGGGGGGAGTATTTTGAATAGCACAGCAGGGGCGACGGTCAGTGCAAATATACCTGTTTCTAGCAAACCGAATCCTGATATGTTAATGGAAGAAGCTCAAGGACAGACACTGGATGCTGAGTCCGGGGATTTCTACTCATTATCAGAACAGGCTTCAACATCATCCTGTGAAGATTTAGCTTCACAATATGCCAAGCAAATGAATATGACTGGTGGCAGCGTTCATAGTAGTGTTTGCTTGGACGATTCTGTTGATTTTGAGACCAGTCCTCATACAGTGCAAAAAAAGCCTGAAACAATATTAGACAAAGGGGCAGAACAAAGTCGGCAGCATCAGACTGTGGATGAATTGGTTGAGCACAGTGGGGAGGAAATATCCTTGTTGCTGATATATCAGTCAATTATGTCTTTAAGGGAGGAAACACGGGACGAGAGTCAAAGGGTACAGAACTTATGCCGTAAGCTCCAGAACTCCGTTCGCAGGTTGGCCAAATCACAAGTTGATTTTACGTCTCGGTTTAGTGAGGAAGAATCTCGGATATCGAACTTGGAGGACGAATTTGCACAACAAAAGGTTATGACTGAGTCATTAAAGGCAATAAAGGAGGACACTCAATGGAAAATGGCAGAATTGGAGAACTGATCGCGCAGGAATAATTTGCGAGTCTTACAGATTCCAGAAGGAAAGGAAGGGCAGGACTATCGCAAGTTCATTGTGAATTTATTTAAAAATGTGTTTCCAGAGCTCAACAAATGGGATTGGGAGAGGGAGATCGAGAGAGCCCATCGCTTTCCGTTCAATATTTGTTCACATACTGGCCAATCTGAAGACAAACCCAGAGCATTTCTAATTACTTTTAATACATTTTTGGCTAGAGAAGAGGTATTCAAGTAGGCTCGCCCCAACAAGAAGAGAGCTGGTCCAGATTTGAGTTTTTTGTTCGACCTGATTTTTGCAGATATACTATGGAGAATCGTTGGCAACTATTTCAGGACAAAGGGGCACAGGCCTATTTAATGAACCCAGCCAAGTTGAAGATTATTTTTCATCGGCGCACAAGCTTTTTTACAACTGAGGGTCCGGCTAAAGAGTATTTGAATACTATCTAGGTCGAATAGCGTTAGCACCAATCTTGTAATATGTGGTATTTATATAGTCTATCTGTGGCGTTTCTACAGTTTTGGTTCTTGCCCTGAATTAACTACATGACATTTTCTCCCTCTCTTTTTTTTCCTCTTACTTGAAAATTTATTAATTTGAATAATTGTATTTTCAGCATCTTTGTTGAAGAGTAGAATTTTTCTTTTTCTTTATTTATTTGTTTTGGTTGGAAGAGTGTGGAGATAACTTGTAGGCAAGGGCAGGGAAGTACGGTAGCTGACATCTGCAGGACAATAAGTCCCAAAGCCTTGTTAAAGGGGGGTTGCGGGGAGAGAGAAGAGGGTGAGGGGAGGGGGGGTAGCTGGGAGGGTGGCAGGGTTACGGTGGTGGGGTGAAAAGGGGGAAAAATTCACAGTTTCAACGAGGGAGAAATGTAAGAAAGACGAAAAAGCCAAGAATGTAGTAAGAGGATGCTATTCAAGTCTATTGCTTAAAAAAGGTATTAGTTGCTTATCGTTACATATAACTTTTCTCCAAGATGGCTTCCAGAGTGATGAAAATGTGTTCTTTAAATGTTTCCGGCCTTAATAATATCAATCAAAGGAGGAGGATAGCTGTTGAACTACGTAATATTCAGCCGGATTTTGTATGTCTGCAAGAGACGCATTTACCCTGGAAGAAACAGCATGTGTTAACTGACTTAGGATTCTCAATAGTGGCTGCTTCACAGCAATCAGGAATGGTTCGGGGGTGGCAATCCTAGCTAAATCCAATACATATACGTGTATTCGTAGTTTGACAGACAAATTGGGTCGTTGGGCCATTGCGGAATTTCGAGGAGGTATGAGTAAATTTACTTTATGTACTATTTACGGGTCAAATTTAGATGCAGGTGATCATCTGTGGAGACATAAATATCAACTTAACTAATCAGGAACTTATGGAGGGGTCTTAAAATTATAAGGGACGAAAACCCCGGGTCTTTAAGGCTTTGTTTAACTTATTAAAGGACCATGGCTTGATAGGCGTATGGGGTAAATTACATCCAGGAGATCCTGGATATACTTTTTACTCTTTTCCCCACAAAAAAAAGGTGAGACTAGATTTTTTTTTAGACAACATATCTCCAGGTGGCTGGGGGAATTCCGTGTGAATAATAGGTATTCGGCTCGAAAAGATATAGTTTGGGATACGTTTAAGGCTTGTTTTAGGGGTGAAGCAATGAGTTTTGGGTTGTTCTATAAAAAAACCTGAAAATGGAGATGCAGGATCTATACTCTGCCCTGAAAAGGGCAGAGGAGAAATTGACCCAAGGTATAGCACATCGGGGTAATATTCAGGAGTTGGAAGATGATGTTGCTAGGAAAAGGGCTAAATTAAGGGGAGTCTGGGATCAAGAGAATGCAAGAACATTTCTGATTTATCGAAAGCAATGTCACGAATACGGGGAAGCAGTTGGGAGATGTCTCGCTCTTAAATTACGCATGAATAAAGCTACTAAAAGGACAGCGCAGGGCTATTAAGAACTGACCCATAAGGCAATTTGGCTATTTTTCACCAATTCTATACTGATCTGTATTCACAACAGAGTGAGGGGGTAGAAGGTTTACATTTTTTGCAGAACGGGGTTTTCCCTGCATTGGATCCAGAGTTAGCAGCTGGACATCCCAATCAATATGGAAGAGCTCGAACATGCAGTTAAGTCTTTAGCAATGGGGAAAGCAGCAGGCCCTGATAGCATTCCGGGAGAGATATATAAGTTATTTTTCAATCAACTGAAAGAAATGATGTTGGCAACTTTTAGAGTGGCTCAAATGGGGTCAGCTCCTAAATCTTGGGGGGAAGCTACAATAGTCATTTTTAGTAAGAAAGGTAAAGACCCAGAGATACCTAGCTCATATCGCCCTATCTCGCTATTGAATTGTGATGGCAAAATCTATTCTAAGATTTTGGCTAATGTCTGTCCAAGGTTATAGCTTCTTTAGTATCATATAGCCAGCATGGTTTTATCCCCGGTAGGGGCACAGTGTCAAATATCAACAAAGTAATTACCCTGTTTGATATCGCTCAAACTGAGAAGCCACAACTAGCTTTGATTTTATTAGACGCAGAAAAAGCGTTTGACCACATGGAGTGGGGTTATCTATGGAGATTATTGGAAAGCGTGGGATTTCGGAAAGGATTTATGACTGCCTTGAAGGTCTTGTATGCATCCCCAGTTGCGAGAATAGCATCAATGGGAATCACCTCAGAGGTGTTAAAAATCACTAAAGGGACAAGGCAGGGATGCCCCTGCTCCCCTTTACTTTTTGCTTTACATATTAATCCCTTTGTTGACATGCTCTCTAGGAGTCAACTGATTGAGCCTGTTTTTGTTCATGATGTTCCCCATTCTGTATTTGCATATGCAGATGATATTGCAGTGACTTCTGAGGATCCGGCTACTGCACTTTTAAAGATAGAACGGCTAGCATTTGAATTTGGGCAGCTGTCAGGCTATAAACTTAACGTTACAAAAAAGCAAATAGTGTGTACAGACAATACCGCCTTTCAAGATCCTAGAGTAGCTGTTGAAGCCACATATCTGGGCATTTAAATAAGAACATCAATAACAGAATTAGTTGATGCTAATTGGGGGGCACTACTGGGGAATATTAGAAATTCTTTAGAGAGGAGGGGACAGTTACATTTTACTTTAATAGGCAGAGGGAACATTTTAAAGATGAATATTCTTCCAAGGGTACTTTATTTGTTTAGATCTATCCCACTGGAAATAACGACAACTCAATTTCAAAATTTGCAGTCTCTTTGCTCTAAATTTCTCTGGGCCCCCGGGAAACCTCGCAGAGCCATCACATTTATAACACTCCCTATTGTAAGGGGGGGTTTGGTGATACCAAATTTTGTTTTATACTACTATGCTTGCTTTTTGCAAAAAATGTCGGTATTATTGATTGGAGATGACATTGGTAGCATAGTAGAAGCCCCTTCAATTTTTCACCTAATTTTAGGGGCGGAAGCAAAACACTGTCTATTTAAAGAAATTGGTTGGAATTATTATAAAGGAACTCTGTTCAAGGTCTTGGAAGTGGCTTTTAAAGTCTGGAAGAAGATACGTAAATTATCTGCCTTAGAAGGCTTGACATATTACAGCTCATTGAATGCGGTAAAACTACTCCCCATAATATTTCATGATGAGGTGGCTGTTGGCTGGACAGGCAAGCGTATTCGCCAGATAGGAGACTTATACATAAATGGGGGATGAATTACTCAGAATGAGGACTTGTCAAGACAATATAACCTGCCTCACTCACAATGTTTTAAATTTCTCCAATTGAGGGATTTCCTTAGTCGTAGAAATCCAAACCCGTTTATTGAGGCTGTCAGATCCAAGGGAAGATAGGGTCACTGTATAAAATATTAGCTTCATTTACAACGGATGATTTGGGGAAACACAATGCACAATGGGCGGCAACATTGGGGAAAATTGATATATCAATAGAAGAGGCAATAGTCAGGTCTAATGAAGTTTTTTTGTCTGCAAATTTAAAAGCACAATTTTTAAAAAAATTATTTAATTTATACCACACTCCCGCACATATGCACAAGTGGGGAGATCTATGACGGTAAATGTTATCGCTGCGGGATTGATAACGATGATAGTCTTTATATATTTTTCACATGTGTTAAACTGAACTTTTTTTTTGCAGGGTATTGAAAAGTTTTTATCCAACATGTTTGGGCTACCACTGAATATTACGCCAGCTCTAATGCTTTTAGGGATTGGGCAGGTGGTTAACAAAGGGAGTCCCTTTCATAAACATTGTTATTTTCTTTTTGTGGCAATGACTATGGCTCGATTATGTATAGCTTCAGAATGGCTTAATCCTGAGCCTCCATCGTTTGAGATTTGGCGGGCCAAAATTTATAATTTAGCTAATTTAGAATTAAGTCTGTATTCTATAAAATTGGCAAGGAAACGTAAATTAGGACTGTATATATGGGAGGTATTTTCGGCTCATATGGATGCATGAGGTTAGGATTTTTGTTTAATTGGCTACTGTAATATTATGTTTGTACTATTTTTGTGACTTTAGTTTTTTTGTTGTTGTATTACTCCTGTCTTTGAACTTTGAAAAAAAAAGGACTCAGTCTCCTTCTGTAAAGACAGTGTTCCGCGCACATAAGCGTTTGTCTGCATAGGTCTTCATTTTGTATTAGTGACATGAATCGGATAAAGTTCATCATCATCAATCACTCTTTTAGTGGTCCATTGTTGTTACTTTGTCTTCGTGGCTCTCCCAAACATAAGGGATGCAGGACTTTCACCTATAGCTGAATGAAAAGCAGAATGAAGAGCTGATTTGAATTTAAGCTTTTCCAGTACACACACTGAACTTTTTAGGGTTCACATAAAATGCTCAACATCGCCATTTGCTTGTGGCTAGAGAGGTGCGCTTTTCTGATGCTTGACATTCAGATGAGTAAGAAAGTCTTTGTATTCTTAACTGTTGAAGGGTGGGCCATTGTCAGACTTGAGAATTGAGGAAATGCGCCATGTTGCAAAAATACCATGTAGCCTCTAGATAACCTTTTCCTGATAAATGTCAAGGGTAAAAAAGAACTACTCATCAATGATTACCATTAGATGATGTCCATTATCAAAGGGTCCAAAGAAGTCAGCAGTGATTCTGTCCCACACATGTTTTGGAAGATCACACATGTTCAATGGATTCTGGGTTGTTTTGGGAGATAAGTAGTTGCACAAATAACAGGTCTTTAATTCCCTTTCAACTGTAGATGAGGAAACCAAACTGGGTCTCAGAGAGCTCGTTTAGAAGAAATTATTCCACAATATCCCTCCTGTGACTCTTCAATGACTTGCTGTCTTAGACTCTCCGGTATGATGCTTCTCGAACCCCATAAAATGATACCTTCTTGGTTAACAGAAAGTTAATCTTTCACATTTTTGAAATTCTGATATTCACTGTCATTTGTAAGAGGTTGAGTGTGCTGTTCCCCGGATTGATGTGCAATAATGTCCTTGAGTATTAGCAAATCAATGTCTGCACTCCTGGCAGCAATGCTTTGTTCCACTGATATAGCGGCAGGTGTATTGGACTTTACAATGAAGTTAATTTAGGCTTCTGCCGTTGTGGAAGTGGTACTTTGACACTGTACTGGCACTAGTCAGCAGGGTTTTAATCATTCCCTGGTCAGTGCACACCAGTAGTGGCCAGCAACATTAACATACGTGGGGCGCGATGCCCAAAAACTCTCCTTTAGTATGTTGCTGGCCACAGGGTCTGATCGCCTTCTCTTCTTCTGGTGCTTTCAGACTTCCTTCCTTGGCCACACGAAAGTATTGGTTGGACCATGCTAACCCAGCATTAAGTTTGAGACTGGAGGCCTATGACTGCAATCCTTCGGCAGGTTATTCAGCCCTGACATTGCAGGCTTTGAAGTGCGCAAGATAGATTGGCCAGCTTTAGACAGCCAGCCAATCTGTCATGCGCACAGGCAGGGGGCTGACATAATGGTGCAATTGCACTAATCAACCCCACCCCCTGCCCTCGCGCTGTAGCAGTGCGAGCCTGCCACACCTGATACAATGGTATTTTCTACCATTTTATTAATGTGTGTGCCTGTAGCGGGGGGGTGATGCTCCTCAGCCATAGCGGTGGAGCCCCCGCACACTAGTGTACTCATTCATGTTACCACGACCCCCACCTCTCAATGCAAGAGGGCATCTTGGCTTGGGGATTGCCAAAGATGGTAAGCAATGCTTGATGATCTGTGTCTAAAGTGAAATGCGTTCCATATAGAAACACTTGAAAATGTTCACCACAGGCACGTTCAGTTGTGACAAACTTCAGCTACCATAAGCCACAATATGCCTTCAAGCATTTGGATGTCCATTGCATCATCAACAACTTCTGTATGTAGCTTTAGATCAAAGTTGGTCATTTCAGTGGCTCAATTGCATGTTTGATTTTCTTGAGGCTTTGTTCAAATTCATGTGACCATTGAAATGAAGAATTTCATTTTATTAAGTCTCTTAATGAGGCACTTACTTTGGCAAAATCACAGATGTACCTAGACCTTGACCATTACAAGAAAAGATTGTTAAATGATCAAATTTTGTGGCGGACAGGTGGCTGACAAGGCCTGTACATTAGCCAAATCTGTAGTCATTCCCCCATCAGAGAAAATATGGCCAAAGCATTTGAGTTTTGTTTTATGGAACTCACACTTCTCTGCATTCAAATTGAGACTTGCATCAGCAAGTAAACAGCACAATTGTGTAAGAGCTTTGTAATGTTCCTTTCCTGTGGCCCCAAATACCAATATATTATCATTGTAATTGAAAGCATGTGTGATAAGGTTGTATTATGTGGCAAATGACATCTTGAAACAGTTCTGCAGCTGACAAGCCAAAACGTAATCCTTTATTTCTGAACAAACCAATATGGGTAAACAGGTTTACTTTATAGCTGTACCTCTGCTGCCTACTACTTCATCTCGTGACATCACCACCACCAGGGATGGGGAGGGGGGAGGGACAGGGAGAGAGGGGGGAAGTTTTTTTCTCTTTGAGTTTGTGTTCTTGCCTGAGGAACCCTCTTCAAGACGTGTTGTTTCAAAACCGTCATCCTCTACATCATCAGTGGGGGATTGTATGGACTCTGGGACGTATGAAACTGGGCTCTAATTAAGTGGATATCTTTACACCCCGGGCCCTGCATGCCCTACTGTATTCATGTTGTCATTTTGCTTAGGACGCTCAATAAAAATAATTTTGACAAAAAAAAAGAGTTACAATGTACCAGCAATGTTCTTCTAGTTCCAATTGATCATATCCTTTGTTTTGATCAAAGGCGAGAAAAGACTTTGGCGCCATTCAGCTGTGTGCTCTTATCGACAGCATGTGGACCTGGATGTTGTTCTCTTTTAATTTCCTTGGTAGCTTTACGCATATCAACACAGATATGTACAGCTCCTTCACTGCCTTTTTTGGGCACGACCATTATGGGCGAAACAATTGGTGGTGGACCAGTCGTTCAATAAATAATATCATGCTTTAGCAATGTCTCACGATCTTTTTGAACAGCTTCCTGTAAATAAAATGCAACTCAACGATGTCGCTGAGCAACAGGACGAATATCCTCATTAAAATTCAATTGCACCTTTATTGCCTTAGGTTTTTTCAATCCATGAAACAATGATGGAAACTGACTCACTTTTTCGTGATGAACATTTATGTTATAATTTACCAATATCAGTCTCTTTTCAGCAGCAGTACTGAAACTGAGTAAACAAGCAGTTACCAACCTACCTTGAAATACATGAATTGGTGCTTGCATTTTAGTCTTTTTGTGCTTTATGGTTGCTACAAATGACACTTTACTTTTAAGTGGTGTCGAAGCAGCTCATGTATACACTTTAGGCTGTGATGGGGCACTGGAGGGAGACAGTTTGTTGTACTTCTCCTCAGGCATGAAGTTTATCTACACACCACTGCCTATGATAAGAGTTATGGAGCAACCATTCCCCTTTAGTGTGATTTTAGGACAGTGTCTAAAATTTATTTTGTGACTTTGCTTGTCGATCTTACTTTGACTTGCATGCTTCCTTGTATGGGGCCAATCCGACCTGCACACTTTTCTCTTTAGATTACATTGATATCGCACATCCATCTGTCTCTTGACAATGAATCTGAAGAACTTTTGGACAAAGATTTAGACGACTATCGACTTTGTTTAGTTTTGTGGGCGTGAGTAGAATGTCTCTTCTAGAATGTTCAGGTGTCCATTTTGTTTTCTAGACGTGACGCACCTAGTTTTTCCTTCGCTTTCCAAACCATTACAAAATGGTTCTCTTTCCCACATCCTTTGCATACTTGTTCAATGAAAGGATGTTAATATGGAAATGCATGCATTTGTTGATAAAAATTATATCACGGCCTTATTAAAAGAAATGCCCAATCTGAACTCTACATCAACCTCGACTCGCAAATATGTAGTCAAATAGGCCTTCCAAACAAGACCCGGGATTCCTGATTGATAGGTCACAGGTGGGAGAGTGTGTAGCGGTCAGGCAGGAAACTCTTGATCACGCACACAGATAGGTGCAGCGACATTACAAAGGGTCAAAGGAGATTGCCCCAATAAAGCACACATGGCTTGAGGGGGTATGCACATTCCTAAAACACCATAAAAGTCATGAGTTAGGAACACATAGCCAATCAGAACTTAGCACATGCAGTGATCATGAGCTCCCCATGCCGGGCAGCTAAACACATTCACCACTGGCCACACTGTGTTCACGCGAGGTAGAGATCCACCCGTGCTAACTATTAGATCATTCATTTATGACTCCAAAGGCAGCAACCAACATTCCTCACCATATACCATATGCCATAAACTTTTTAACTGTTCACATTTTGTAAAAAAGAAGGATACCTACAGAATGTAAACTGAGACAGTCCTCAGAACCTGTGCCTGTAATTGTTCTCGTGGCCATAATGTTTAATTAAACAAACTGTTCTTGTTTTGTAATTTCCTGTGACGTAGTGTAAATGAAAATCTAGCAAATTACGCAAGATTATGCTTAATTATGCAAGGAGTGTAACCAGACATTTAGCGCCATTTTCTTAGAATGAAGTAATGTTTAAAATGGACCTGAGGATGCTTTTTGAGGTTAAAAAAATTGCGCTAAATAAAACAGAGCCTGAACAGCTCAGCCACCCACCACTTGTGCTCACTACGTTTCATATTCATAAACATGTAATGTAATGCTATAATATCCGGTAATTTTGCATCAAAAGTGCAATGGATAATTACAGAAATTATTCAGGTGTAATTAAAATTTTACCTAGGCCTAATTGTGACTGCTCTAATAAACACAATAGAAAGCTGTTTTACATTTTGACCCTTTGAGCAAATACAAAAGGAAGGACTAGCTTGTGAACTCTACGGCAAACACTATAGAAAGCAGCTGTACATTGTGAACTATCTGACAAATGCATTAGGAAAGCATTTATATTATGAACTCTTGTAAACTGTTCTGAAGAAAGAGAGTGAATACTAGTGACTGTGAGGAAGCGAACTTTATTTAACTTCTGACCCATATGCCCTGATGAAATTTGCTCCTCACAGGATTCAAATTCCATACTGACAATACATCACAAGGAACAATGCTGAATGAAGGGGATATAATACATATCTTCTTCCTTTAAAGAAAAGATTATCAAACAAGTTATTCCCTTCTTAGGTCATAAAGTTCATCTTAAAGGCAAAATTCAATATTTGATATCTTAAGTATAAAAGTAACTTTGTACAAATGTACTACAGGCTGCCTGGGATAGAACTAGCTTAAAACCATTTCTCTCAATTGGCACACCTACAGAGCTGGAATAAACATCATTGCCTGGTTAGAGGTAACAACTCTGGCTCAAAGAAAAATGGATTGCCCTTGGGCCAAGGAAAAGCCAATGGGTGTTACCTGCTGACCACTTAAGAGGAATTGGCTCTCTGCAAGGGGACAGGAACAGAAGAACAAATGGCAATTTTAGCACTACCTCTGTTGTCTCGGAGATGCTAAGTAGGGCTTCTTCTATTCATCTCCAGAACCCTCCTAGATGGGCAAACTCCAGGAGGAAAAACAGTTTTTAGCCTATGAGGAAGGGGAGTGGTAAGAAAGCTAAAGGCAGGACTGCCTGGTGGCAACTGTTTCCCCCATTTTAATGCCGGGGCACCTGGGTAAATTTACAGTAAGGCAAAAAGAAAGTGCTGCAAAAGGAGGTGAGGGGGCTGTGAGAAAATTGTTAGGACTGGGTTAGGATTCGATGATAGAATGTATCCAATCCCTGGCTAATGCACAGGATAAATCTGGCACATCCACAACGAAATCATCATCAGAACATTCCTGAACCTGGGAAAATTTCATCTGAAGAAGGTGGCCTGGAAGAAGAATTATGACTTCCGACTCTTGACTCCTAGCAGGGCCGTAACACAGGCCCCGCTGCTGTTCGGTGGGCTCCGAGCTGCAGGGGGCCCCCTCAGTACAGTATTTAGGCCTGAGCGCTCCGTATTTAATCCGGAGCGGGCCCCTCCGTCTACATTGCAGGGGGCCCTTAAACCTTCGTTACACACTGACTCCTAGTTCCTGTTGGAAGAAGAGGACAGACACAAGGGCACAAGGACTAAATGACCCCTGAATCCTGCTGGCTCCCAGGGACTGGAACTGCTCTTCAAGGGTAAATGTGCTGACATACTGTTTACCTAATTAAGGGACACAACAAGCAGAAGCAGTGATTACACATAAATGGCCCAGGTGACTAAAGACAACTAGATCTTGCAGGAGACCTGGCTGGAGAGAGAACTAGTGCTCAGAGGCCTACACTGGGGAGCTAGGGGCTGTAAAAAATTATCAGAAGATGCTTTCCCAGCAGTTGGAGACTAAGGACCTGATTTATATTTAGGTGTGCGGCCCATTTCTCTGCCCGGGCGGCAGAGTGAACTACTCTGTCGCCCTGATAGAGAAGCTGCCTGCCTAATTTAGAAGGGACTTCCAAGCTGGCGGTCATTTCTAAAGCATTGCCTGGAACAGCTGTCACAGCGGTTTCTGTGAATGCTTTTTCAGTTTGGTGCAGGGCTCCATCAACATGAGTGTACCAAACTGTTTTATTTTTCATTTTCAAAAAGAAAATCTCAAAGTGAATTTTCTTTTTGAAAATAAAAAATAAAGTGCTCCTCTCTTTATAGGAGTCCTGTCCTATGGCGAGGGGAGCATATAGCAGTTTTTTCTGGTGGTAACAGGCAATGAAATCTGACCTCCAATGCCGCCCATCTACATGAGGTGGTTGGATTTAGAGGTCTGCCTCTGACAGCCCTTACTCCACAGGGCAATCGGTGGGGTTTAATCACAACAGAGACAGAGTAATTTCTGCCGTGATTAAACCTTTCTCCTGCCTAAATGCAGCAGGTGGACCATTGTGTTGGTGGTAAGCATACTCTTCCGCTTTTGCACAAATTATGTCTTCCACCAACATATATCAGGCCCTAAGTCTGAAGGTAAAACCTTTAATATATACCCGCTTTGTGAATCCAGCCTCTTCTCCATTGTGGTCAGCCTGAAATTGCGCTTAAGTCCCAGTACACCGCAAACTCTTATCTTTAAATTGTTCTTATCATATTCTAGACGCGTTTTACCACATTGATTTCATAATCCATATCTCCTTAATCTAGTCTAATGATCTTCATGTCTTATTGCTCATTACTTTTTTCTCTATTTTGATTTTAATTGATTTGGGTGTTTTATTGTGCTGCGTGATTTACTTTTAAATTGCTAATATTGCTTGTTCTTAGTACACACTTTCCGGTGATTGCCTGGTTCTTGTGCAACAGCTACCAGATATTGAGCTGAGATTCTCTCTGCGATGTGTTTTACCCTAACCAGAGTGTATTTATTGAGCAAGTAGGTGTCTCCTCTCCCAAATTATGTCCCCTCTGGCTGCACCATGATTCATCTTCTCGTGAGGATATGTATGTACAGGAATCTCGCTAATTTGCCAGCAAGCGCTAGGACTTTTCTGATGCTAACAGAAAGAATGATGTCACTGGTCCTACCTTACTTGTCTCTGAAGAGGCAATTAGGTGTTCAGAGGTTAGACAAAGACTGTTTCAGGCGACTTGCTGCGCTTCTGCCAAGAAATGCTGTCAGCTGTACCCCATTAGGAATGAAGGCAGCTCTCTTGCTTCTGAAAAAGGGTCATTATCTGTCTGGAAAATGTGTTTTTGTTCCTTTCACAGAGCAGAACATTCAAACAGGCTCCTGACCAGTAAAGGTAGAAGTTGATACAATTTCCATTTAATGAGACACAAGCTTCCCAGCCAAATGCACTGTCAAAACGAAGCTAAATTGAAGATCATGGCATTGGGTTGGTCGGGGTGTAAGTGCACAGAGGGTTGTGGGGCTAGGTGGCAGTAGGCCAAATATTTTTTCCCAGTTTGGACCGGGTCAGAAGGGTTGTGCAGAGGGTACTGGGATGTGTGGCAGGATGGCAGGTTTTCCATTTCTAATTTAGAGGAGTGAGATGGTGTAGAAAATCTGCCTTCTCTGCATGGTCAGCCAAGACTTTTTACCTGGCTTTAGAACGCTACACACATCACCCCTGTTAACCAGAAGTAAAGTGCCTGTGCTCCCCCTTTAAAAATTGTTAATTTTTCTTATTCCTCATTGACACATTTAACTTTCCTGGTAGTCCCTAGTATATGGTGTAACAAGTGTGCCCAGGGCCAGGAAGTTAAATGCCACGGGTGGCCTACAGCCCTCCACCACAGTGGCAGTGCAAATATGGCTACCGGCCTACCCGGTGTAGCCTGACTGCTGCATTGCAAAACCTGCAGTGGTAATTGTCAAAATAATTGTTTTCTCTTAAATATAATTAAGTAATCAGTGCCTGAGTCTTGTAGTCCACAAGCAGGGGGTATGGTAATTATTCTGCATCTGGCTAATGACCCAGTACTGGATGAAAGTCACCCTCTTGACATCTGTGTAAGAGACAAGTCTTTGAGCCATTTCTTGGAAATGTCAGGGCTATCTATTTGTAAACTGTGGCTATCTTTGCAGGACTCAATGTAGGTTTTGCCCCTTTGGAAATTATCAATGAGTTCGCCTTGCGTCGTTGGGTTCCACCTGTTTGTTGTATTAAATGCCAAATATGTGCCATCATTGAAAATTTGTTATTTGACAATTCATATTACCTTCCTTGTATTTCAAATGTTTTCTTTTGTTGCCCGTTCGTGTTGTGACAGAGAGCCAGGCTTTCAGAGGATTCAGTGAAGCTGCTATCTGCTTGAAGTACATGCAAGAGAGATGTGTGTGCAGACAGTATGTCTTATGGTGAAGTGTGTAATGCACGTGCTGGAGGGATCTGTGTGGTATCTCTGGCCACAGACGTCTATGATCCCACCGCCGAGCTTTGCATGTGGCATGTAAATTACAGATTTAGTGCAAAGCATGTCCTTCAATGAGAATGCATATGTATGCTGCAGACTGCAGTGTCCACATCATATTCACTGCAAATTAAGGGGAATATTTATGACATTGTTGTAGTGAGCGCGCTAACGCAGTACGTCACGGAGCCACGTGACGTACGGTGACGTAGGGGCGCGGTGTGCGCAGCGCGGCATTAGAGCGCGAGCAGGCTGGGCGAAGGACATGCTTTGCGCTCCTTGTATGTTACGACCTGAATAAAGAGAGTGACACTGATACCCGACTCCGAGAGTTATTGGGGGAAGAAAGTACATCATTACAGTGGCGACGAGGGTGGGATAGCGACCCACGACCCCCACTACGCAGACGACGTGGAGAACGGCAGAACGGAGCACCGTGGGCGCACAGTGATTAACCTGTCGGCGAACTGCGACACACCCAAAGCAGGAAGCCAATCACGGTCAAGGCCCAC
Organism: Lissotriton vulgaris; assembly: GCF_964263255.1. NCBI lineage: Eukaryota > Metazoa > Chordata > Amphibia > Caudata > Salamandridae > Lissotriton > Lissotriton vulgaris. The sequence continues at coordinate 164,266,589 of NC_141689.1, forward strand.
AGGCAACCGCACTGGCTACCCCACCCGAACAGGAAAGGGCTGAAAGGAGCAGCCCTCCACCCTTACTCAATAAGGAGGAACAAAACGGTGCGCCAGGGAGCCCGAGAGGCCTGGAAAGTACGCTGCCCACATCCAGGGGCGAGAAGATGAACGCACAAGCGGGTTATGCGATAGCGCCAGTCCAGTTCCTTCCCAGACCAGGGGAGCCGCTCATGAAATGGGAGGACTGGAAAGAGTACATAGATAATTTCATAGAGGTACTGGAAGATGAAAGTGAGGAAAAATTCAAACCGCCGAGAAAGAAACGCATTCTGCTGCTAAACCTGGGCCCAGAAGGCCTGAGGATCTACAAAAGCTTGGTACCTAAGAAGAGAGAGACGGATGACGACGATGTGTACGCCCACGCAATGGAAGACCTGGAGGAACACTTAAAACCCTCGGTATGCGTCTCAGTGGACAGGTTTAACTTCCAACAAAGGAAACAACTGCCAGGGGAAACGGTGGAAGAGTATGTGGCGGCGTTGAGGAAACTGGCGGCCTCATGCAAGTACAGCAACTGGGAAAGTGAATTCATAAAAGACCAAGTGGTGATGCACACCACGTGCACGAACGTACAGGACAAGCTATGGGCTGCAGGAGACACCTCGCTCAAGGACGTGCTGGTGATAGTCAAGAGAGCCGAACTGGCGCGAAGGTGTGCAGCGGCCACGAAGAAAGACACGACACACAGTGGTGTGGTGAACAAGGTGGACAATGAAGAACTCCACAAAGACCACATGGCGCGGAAACAGCCAGAGAAGGGCCCGAACAAATGGCAAAGCAACCCAGGCCACTCCGGCAAACCGGCCGGAAGTAACAAACGGCCTTGCTACAGATGCGGCAGTTGGACGCACGAGGCGCACGACCGGAAGTGCCCCGCGCTTCGCGCCAAATGCATGTTTTGTGGAATCGTCGGCCATTATGAAAAAGTGTGCAGGAAGAAGGCATCCAAGAACGCAGTGAAGTACGTGGGCCAAGAAGTGGAGGAGCCGGAAGAGGCGGCCGAGGAAGAGGTGGTCACAGTCCTCTGCATCTACGACGAAATCTTGAGCGTAAACGACCGAGGCCAAGGCACCGACGGAAGAAGGACGATGAAGCCAATCATGGACATGACGATAGGAGGTGTGGAAATCCAAGTGGTGGCAGACACGGGGTCACCGTACACCATAATTCCAAGAAACGTGTGGGAGGAGAAGTTTGCTCCACAACTGGGCCCCGAGCTGGATAAGCTGGACATACGTCCCGTCACATACAATGGAGATCGAATCCCCATGGCCGGATGCAGAAAGCTGAACTTCGAGTTCAGGGGCAGAGCGGCCAGGTGCAAACTGTACGTCTCCGAGAAAGGCCCTTCTGTCCTGGGGTGGCTCGACCAAGGAGACCTGGGAATCAAGCTGGATCCAGGTGGCAAGGAGCAAATTTTGCTGACGGAACTGGAGGAAGGGCTGGACACGAACAGATGGAAGAAGGAGTTCCCCACAGTCTTTGGGGGTTCGGTTGGAAGGCTCGACAAATTCGCGCATAAGATCATACTCAGAAAAGGTGCAGTGCCGGTAGCCCACAAGGTGAGAAACATCCCGTTAGCAGTGAGGGACGACGTGAAGGAGGAGCTACGGCAGCTAGAGAAAAGAGGGATCATCGAGCCGATTACCTGCGCCGAATGGCTAGCGCCGTTGGTGGTGGTGAAGAAACCCAATGGCAAGGTCCGTCTATGCGTTGACCTGCGTGAGTTGAACAAAAACATAGTGGTAGAGAAGTTCCCCCTTCCCCGGATAGAGGAGATGCTGGCTAGCACGAGGGGTGTGCAGTGGTACTCCACCATAGACTTAACATCGGCGTATCACCAGATCGCATTACACCCGGAGAGTCGCAGTTTGACGTCTTTCATCACTCCCTTCGGGTGCTATCGTTTCCGCCGCATGCCGTTCGGGCTAGCCTCGGCGGCTGCGGTGTTCCAAAAACTAATGCACCAGTTGTTCCAGGACATCCGCGGGTTCAATACTTCCAGGATGATATCTTGGTGATGGGTCGCGACAGAGCCGACCATGACAAGAAACTGGACGTGGTATTGGGTATCCTGGAAACGAAGGGCCTCACGGCAGAGTGGGCTAAGTGCCGCATAGGAATGGAAAAGGTGACGTACTTGGGCCACGAGATAAGTGCACGAGAAGTGACCCCCAAGAGGGAAAATGTGAAGGCGATCTGCGACGCACCATCGCCAGCCAACAAGGAGGAGGTCAGATCATTTCTGGGTATGGCGGAATATTACGGAAAGTTCATAGAACATTTCGCCTCGAAAACCCATCACATGAGGCTACTGACCAGAGAGAACAGTGAATTCCGGTGGTCGGAGGAAGCCCAGCAAGAATTTGAGGAAATAAAAAGAGAAGTGGCAGGGGCGATTCCTCTGCAAGGATTTGACCCCCAAGGAAGCAAAATACTCATGACGGATGCCAGCGATAAAGGACTAGGTGCAGTCCTCATGCAAGACCGCGGCCAGGGGAGAGTAGAAACAATATGTTTTGCGTCCCGCACCCTCAATGACACTGAAAAGAAATACAGTGTGATCGAAAAAGAAATGTTGGCAGTGGTGTGGGCCATGTCTCGCTTTCGGCAGTTCCTGCGGGGCACCAGGTTCCGGTTGAGGACCGACCACAAGCCCTTGCTCAAGGTACTCACATCCAGTGGACACGCAGATGCAACGCCGAGGATTTCAAAAATGTCACTCAAATTAATGGAGTTCCGATATGACGTGGAACACATCCCAGGGAATAAGAACAAAGTGGCGGACTACCTGAGTCGGGCGGCAGCGATGGAGCCCAGCACAGAATGTAGTGAGGCGGCGGAAGAGTGGGTCGCACTCACCGAAGACTTAGAAACGTCCATAAGCAAGCAGGAATGGAAAGCGGCGTATGATGAGGATCCTGTCCTGGAAGAAGTGAAGGCCCATATAGTAAGGGGTTGGCCAGACAAAAGCAAGACTGGGCGAAACCTCATCCCCTACTTCGAAGTGAGAGAGGAACTCTCTATGGATGACCAGGGCATATTTGTATACAGAGGAGAGAGAGTCATACCCCCGGCAAAGATGATATCCCGGTTGATGGACATGTTACATGAAGGCCACCTGGGAGCGGGAAAGTTGAAACTAAGGGCCAAGCAGAATTATTGGTGGCCAGGAATGGACATAAGAGCGGAAAGACACGTTAGAGAATGCCCGAGATGCCAGGGCGCGGAAAAAACACTGAAACCGTTACGCCCTGCACTAGGAAAAATTGATCCTCCACAAAATCCGTGGGAGGAACTGTCCATAGACATTTTAGGTCCAGTACTGAATGCGCAAGGAATACAGAAGTACATCTGTGTAATGGTGGATCGCTATTCCAAATGGCCGGAATTGAGGATCGAAGAAACCATGGACACGGAGACGATAGTGAGCTTCATGGCCGAAACTTTTGTGAGAGAGGGCATTCCAAAGTGTGTCCTCAGCGACAATGGACCCCAATTCCGTTCCGAAAAATGGTCTCAGTTCATGAGGAGAAACGGAATAGTGACAAAACACACGTCCATATACCATCCAGCGGGAAATGGCTTGGTGGAGCGTTTCAATAGAGTGGTGATGGGCTCGATACAAGCGGCGATTTCAGACAACAAAGACCGGGAAGCGGAGATTTGGCACATGGTGTGGGCATACCGGATAACACCCACGAACACTGGCTATAGCCCCTTCCAGATTCTTAGAGGCCGGGAGCCTTTCACTCAGGACAACAGAATATGGAAAGAAAGAGTCATTAAGAGCGAGTGGTCACCGGCAGTGGTGCAAGCCAATCTGGAGAGAGCACAAGCGGTGTACACTAAACACTACGATGCGAGGAGGAATGTAAAGGACACGACTTTAGAAAAAGGAGAATGGGTGAGAGTAAGACTGCCCACATTGCAGAGAAAGGGTGAAAGCAAGTACAGCAAGCCCCTACAGGTAGTGGAAGTCAAAGGCAGGGCGGCCTTGCTGAGCGATGGCAATGTGTGGTCGCAGGACCGCATGGCCAGGTGCAACAAAATACTCAGCTGGAGAGGCAATGGTATTGAAGGAGAAGGTGAGAACAGCATTGACAACCCCGGTGGATATGGGGGAGAGGACCTAGACATGGGTGAGAGAAGGCAAGAGGATCAAGAGGCGTGTGGAGAGCAGCAGAGTGAAGAAGATAGAAGCCAGAGTGAGCCTAGCGCGGCCGCGCTAGGGGGTGGTCAAGGAGAAGATGCAACAACTGCCACGTCCCCGGTAAGACTGACGAGAAGGGGCAGGGCGGTGGTCCAACCCGTGAGGTTCAGAGACTATGACATGAGTCAGGACTTGTACATGTAGTTCATTGGAAAAAGGGGAGATATGTAGTGAGCGCGCTAACGCAGTACGTCACGGAGCCACGTGACGTACGGTGACGTAGGGGCGCGGTGTGCGCAGCGCGGCATTAGAGCGCGAGCAGGCTGGGCGAAGGACATGCTTTGCGCTCCTTGTATGTTACGACCTGAATAAAGAGAGTGACACTGATACCCGACTCCGAGAGTTATTGGGGGAAGAAAGTACATCATTACAATTGTCACCCTGCTGCACAGCACTGCGTAAAAGGGAAAGGGCAGGAAAGCACCCTATTTGAAATAATATGGTGCATTTCTGCCTTTCCCCTTGGTCTGGAACCATTTTGCAAGCCTTGCACCAATGCAAACACTCTTGCATCATGGTGTAAGGGTGTCTGCGCTGAAGGCAGAATTGTGTTTGTGCAGGAAGTAGCACCATCCAGCACAAAATGTAATCCTTAGAGACATTATCCCAGTGGCGGCTGCCTTGGATTGGGGTAGCTGGGGTAGGGGGAAAAATAAATTAAATAAACTTACCTTTGGCTGCCACCACCTCTCCTCTGTCCTCATTCGGCACTGTAGCAGGAACGGAAGCACCCAAGCTCTCGGACTCCCCCAGCCAATCACAACGCTCCGTGAGCAGCATCGTGATTGGTCTGAGTGGCCTATTTGGCGCATTCTTCTGTTCTTCATGGACTTTCTGCCTGGCTGCTTCAGGAATCAGTGGACTCTTGGCAGCTTCCTTGGCTGGCAGCATTGAGCTTCCTGGGATTCCATATCTTGGGATACATCGTCCCCCATCTCTTCACAGTCCATGCTCCTGGGTGCTGCCACCAAATTCAACTATGTGTTAGGCTGCCTTCTAAGCGCTGCAGGCCTTTCCTTATGCTCTGCTATGTGGGGCTTCCTATGGGGTTCATTGCTGGGAGTTAATAGTCTCTCCTCTTCATTGAGATCCTTTCAGTTCACTTTAGGGGCACTGCAAGCCATAATAACCTTTCCTCATATCAGTCCATCATAGCACCTCAAACGTGGCCTGTTGGGGTTTCTTTCACTGTTCAGCAGACCTTCAAGCCCGGGGTGCAGTATGGCAACCAGCCACCATGGGTGCTACAGTCATTTCCGGCATGCCCAGCTGATGTAGGCCATTTCTAGGTCCCTGGAAACTGGTGCAGTAACCACCAGTGGCCACTAGGTTGCAGTGCAGCAATAATTGTGGGTCCCAGCAGCTTTCCCAACTCTGTGGGCCTCGCCGCTCTCAACCCACTGATCGCCAATATAATGCTCGCGGCCCTAGGCCTCCATGCAGTTAGAATGTTATGTTATGTCATGCGGTTTTGTAGAGAGCGCAACTGCCCCAGCAAAGGAAACGTCCCGACGCTGATAGCAGAAAACCGTACAGCCTCTAACAAGGAAGAGGCCTACAATGGAGGGAAGAGGTACGTTTTGATTGCTTTACGGAATGCCAAATAATTCATCAGGCTGCGGATGGAAGTAGGAAGCGCGTTCCAAAGTTTGGCTGCCAAAGTGCGGAAGGAACACCCCCCAGCATGCACCCTCCTCACCCGGGGGGATATCTGCTAAATGCTGCCCCACTGATCGAAGTTGACGGGAAGGGGTGTAAGGTGCAAGCAGGTTGGCCAAAATATCTGGGGCAGAGGAGTTCAAGATTTTAAAAGAAATACAAACGGACTTAAACTCTATGCGTTTGGCCACAGGCAGCCAGTGAAGCCGACGAATAGCACTAGATGCAGAGTAAGTCCTAGATAGGTCAAGGAGAGTTCTGGCCGCAGCATTCTGAACCCTTTGCAGTCTCAAGATTTCAGTCTTGTTAGACCCCAGATAGAGTGAACTGGCATAATCCAATCTCGACAGAATGGAAGCCTTAACAATAACCTGACTGATGTAGGGGTCAAAAAACCCCAACAGCGGTTTGAGCCGCCGCAATATGCCAAAACAGGTACCTGCCACATTCTTAGCTTGGGTCAGGAAGCTGTGGGCAGAGTCTACCCAGACACCCAGGTTTTTTACCACCAGTTTGGGGGCAGGTGCATGCCCCAAAGTGGCAGGCCACCAGTGCTCGCTCCTCAGCTCAGAGTCTTTCAATACCAGCAATACCTCGGACCTACCTGTGTTGAGCTGGAGACAGCTGGCAGTCATCCACTCCTCAAGGTCACTTCAGAACTTGCAAGCGTCCCGCGTGGAGTGGCTCGAGAGTGCGACTATCAACTTTGTATCATCTCCATATGGTACTGCCGTGAGCCCTCTGCTCTTAGCCACTGTAGCTAACAGTTGTACATACAGGTTGAAGAGGGTTGGGCTCAGGGCTGAACCTTGTGGCACCCCCTGTTTGGTAGAATGGACTCCAGAGGCAAAAGGGGGGACGGCTACCTGAAAGGTCCTCTCCGTAAGAAAAGAGGTAAACCAATCCGGGGCCGAATCAACAATGCCCATCTCCTCAAGCTGTTTCAGCAGGATCTGGTGGGACAGTGTTGAACGCGGCACTAAGGTCTAATAGGATCAGTGCTGGAGTATGACCCTCGTCTAGAGCCCACCTCAGATGTTCGGTCACAGCTAGGAGAGCAGATTCCGTGCTGTGACCAGACGGAAACCATTCTGGGAGGGGTACAGTATGTTATTTTCCACCAGATAACCCGTCAAGATGGAATTGATATAGGCCTCAGAGATCTTGGAAACCCAGTGCAGGAGAGAGATGGGGCGTCAAGATTGGGTTTCTTTAACAAGGGGACCACCCTGGCTTGCTTCCATGAGCTGGGGACAACCGCTGATGAAAGACTGACTGTTCAACCTGGCTCAGAGGTGTAAGAAGCACAGGTAGGATTTTCATAAACTGATCAGGCTTAATGGGGTCAGTGGGAGAACCAGACTTAACCTTGCTACAAAGCACAGATAACTCCTCTTGGGAGATCAGCAGGAAAGTGGCCAAAGTATGTGCAGGAGGGGGTGTAGGCACAAGGTCAGGGCATAGTGCTACCTGGGGGAAGGACTTATAGATCTTATCCACCTTCTACACAAGGAAGCAGGCAAGAGCCTCGCATTGTTCATCTGACGATATCAAGGTCACACTAAGGGCCATCAATGGTTTAGGCTCTTTTAGCATTGAGAAGATACTTTTGGAGGGACTATTACTACTCCTGATCTCATCCGCATAATATGTTGCCCGTTCAGTCTGGATAGCCCTATGATATTTCTTGATAGCTGCCTGATAGCAGCTCTTCAGATTTGAGTTGTGGTCCCTTCTCCAGGCTCTCTACAGCCTTTTGCACGCTTTACGCAGGGAGATGAGTGTAGTTTTGTACCAGGGACTGGATTTGGAGTTGCAGCTTTTTGGCCACTTTACAAGGGTGAGAGAGTCCAAAGCGCAGAGAATACAATCCGAGTCGACAATGAGACATCAGCCGTGTCTGGGTCATCTGGAATGCTAAGCATGGTTGTAGCGAGGAGGCCGTGAAATTGGGCGATGTTAAATTTATGCCAGGGGCGTCTAAGTGAAAACTTCTGATACAGCCTCCTCGCGGGCAAAACCCCGAGCACACAGCATGCATACATTCTAGAACTAGCCGAGGGCACATGCGCCGGGCCCCTTGTATTGGCAGGATCATCTGACCAGTGACATCTGTGATGGGTGGGTGTTAGGCAACTGTTGAAGCCAGCCCTAAAGGAGTGGCTGGTGGAAACAAATATTTTTGAAACACTAGACCGTGACCAGCTGGTCACTACACCAGTGAACCCCCTTCTGCCTCCCCCGATAGAGCTAGGGATAGATGGTTACATTTAGGTATAGGTGAACACATTAAGGAAATCCCAACCGCGGGTGAGCGGTGGTACCTGAAGCAGACCCTCAGTGTCCATGGCGTGGATGCTGTCAACAGATGTTGCTACATTGGTCTGACAGGAGGGGCACATGGAGTGCGTGACTGTGTTTTTTTCTCAGCATGTCCTTTTGGGTAAATCGTGCAAGTAGATACTGTTAGGTGGTGTATTGTTAAATGGAAGAGATGTTATCATGTCTGGATGCCACATTGTGGAAATGTAACATCTGCTCTCCTGTTTCACAAACCGACAGAAGGAGAAGGCTGGAGCCAAGATTGAGAACACGCGTTAGCTCCTCTGCACAAGAAAACATACTGGCATATTACCAAGCAGGGTGATAGGCAGTTATCGCCGCATTAGCGGCGATAATTTTATCGCTCTATTACCAAGCTGTCGCTAACAGCAGTTAGCGACAGCTTTTAGGCGATAGCGAGCGGTTTGGGTCCTGCTTTGCATGTCAGCGATATTTATTGCTAATGACATGCAAAGTGGGCGTACCCAACTTGTTAGCGACTGAAAGCAGTCGCTAACGTCGCTATCGCCTATTAGCAAGGCAGGCGTAGTGATGGATATATTACCACTATCGCTAAAAACTAACACCTGCTCTGACCAGTTCTTAGCCATGTTATCCAATGGGAGGTGGATAACATGGCTGAGAGCATTTCGTCGCTAATGCGTGAATATCGCTGTATTCTCAGCGATATTCACGCTATCGCCGGAAAATTTATCGCTTTGGAGATAAACGTTGCTAATAGCACGTTATCTCAGCGATAATTTCCGGCGATGCTTAGCGATAGAAAAATCGTTGCTAAGCCTAGTTAGCGATAAATATCGCTAACCGTTGGTAATATGCCCCACAGTTCAGCAACTTGAAGATCAGATCATGCGACCCTTCTCTTAAAATGTTTCTTTTAATGAAATCTATGGGATATTTCACATTAAAATGGCCCTTTCAAGGGGAATTCAATAAGGAGATGTAAAATACTGCCGAAGGTATCTATTATATCTAGGAGACCTGAACATAATTGTGTCTTCCCTCGGTCACCAAATTGTCTGGTCTGAGGCAAATCCCTTACTTTTCCTGTGCTTTTAATCCTTATGTTCTCATTGTAGAGTGCTTAGACACGGGTAACTAGTGGCATAAAGCACTATGGGCTGGATGTAGGTAATTCCGATTTACCTACTCTTAAATACCGAATTTTACCGATTCGGTATTTAAGAATAGGTAAATAGGAAGGGGGCAGATGTAGGTAATTTTTATTTTACAATTACCGAATCTGTAAGATTCGGTATTTACCGATTCGGTAAATACCGAATCGGTATTTCCCATTGATTCCTATGGGCCTTGAAGCCCATAGGAATCAATGGGAAATACCGATTCGGTATTTACAGAATCGGTAAATACCGAATCCTGCAAGGGGGAACGGGGTGTCACTTTGATACCCTGTAGCACCTGAATTCCAGGCTTGTGTGCCATGTGTCACATATACATGCCCTAAGGGCATGTCTGTGTGTCACATGGCACAGGTGTACATACACAGATGTGCATGTACACCTGAATTCGGTATTTTAGCACCCAATAGGATTGGGTGGTAAATACCGACTCCTAAAGGGCCTGTGGCACTCTTTGAAGTGCCCGCCACATCTGGATTTACCGAATCGGTAAATATACCGATTCAGTATTTTACAGAGTCGGTAAATTTACTGATTCGGTAAATTTACAGAATCGCTAAAATATAGGCCCCCTACATTAGAAAACCCTTATACCGGTCGGTACCGGCCGAATTCGGCCGTTACCGACCAGTATTAGGGCTCCTACATCTGGCCCTATATCAAATCTGGGCAAAACCCTTACCTCATTGCACAAATGCAATATTCCCTTAATTGAAATCTGCAGGACCCCAAAATGTGGGAGCCAACAGGCACTTCAGCTAAACTTTATTGTTTAGGACTGAGAGCTTCTGTTAATTTTGCTTGTAGGTTCTGAACGTTGTTCTTGAGTAAATAGCAATATTTGAATTGTTCCTATCATTAATTGTTTTTTGTCTACAACACAATAGTCTGGTGTTCAAGTCTGGTCATTGAAGAATTGCAAAGACAACTTTGTTCACTTCCTCATACAGCATGGGTGTGATGGGGAGGACGGGTTTTCGGGAATTCAAATACTTCTAAAGTTTGATTGTATGACGTTTATCACTTAGTTTAAAAAAGTACACTTTTCTAAAGTAGCTGCTGTTCTGCAGCAGCATTTCTCTGTCTTGACAGACAGCACAACTTACTGACAACGTACCATGATGATCATTAGCCTAAACCATAGTCCACCCCATCACAATCAAAATTCCCTCCCTGGTTTCTGTGTCCATCAATTCAGCTTTGTAATGAAGCAGAGTGACAATGGAGGAGGGACTCTTTCTAGTAAAGGATGGGTGTGCTTCATGACACACTAATAAAAAAGACCAGCTGCGGCTCCGATGCTATGGGAGGAGCATCGCCCCCCAAAAAATGCCAGGAAAGGAAAAATATCAAATAGTGTAAACACTAATTTTATTTTTCCTTTTCCTAGCCAGTCTAGAGGGTAGGAGGAGTGGTAGTGCACTGCCTTCAGTGTGCATGGCAGATTAGCTGGCCAGCCAAACCGTCATGCGCATTGATGCTCTCACTAACCCAGCTGTGTTGCTGAGTCGGAAAGAGCAGGCACAGACTCCCTGTCTGTCTGTGAGTGCAAATCAAGGGCGCTCGTGCAAATCCTGAAGCATGGGAGCAGCTTCAGGATTGGCCGCACAGCAGTCTGGAAGCCTGTGCCTGTGAAAAGAGGAGCAGAAGAATGCGACGCGGCCAGCTGCAGGTAATTTATTTATTTATTATTATTAGTTTTTATTTTGCCCACCCATGACCCGTATGCCCCCCTCCCCACCCACCTCGCTACTCTTCCACAACATCGGCTGAACTTGAAAAAATACATTGAGTGTGTAGTGTGTCCTGTCAAGGAGACGGAACGCCTCATAGACTATGGACTCACATATATTTCACCTCTGATTTAAACCCTTCTACCGTCCAATCAAATTGAGTTTTCAATTCCCGTAATAATGAAAAGCATTAGTAAATACATTAGGTTTGCCTATGGGATTTATAGATTTGTTGTGAATTCCTCCATGTAGTAAAAGTGTGTGATTCAGTATCATTAATGCTTCTTCCTACAGGTGGCAGCTTCTTGAGGATGACATTGATAATGAGACATAAATGAGTTCTATAGCATAACAGACCTGGTTGGTCTTGTAACTTTTTGTTGCCATAAATGTGATATTTGATGACAGTAAACATCATGATAAAATCAGAAGTGTGGGGGTCAGAGACAGACACAAAATAATCGGCTAATCAAATCCCATGCGGGGTGAAAGCAGCATCCGCATGGTGTAATGTGAGGCAAGAATGTGTTACAGCACAAGGAGTGGCGTAGCAAGACCTTTTGCCATCCGTGGCGGCCCTGAGCTTGCCGACTGAAGTGACCTCCTTTATAAATAAGTCGACTTCCAAGAAGTTGAGTTGAGTATTTATTAGTCTCGAAGTACAGAAGATAAAAGTGCATGCAGCTGATCAAACAGGTAACCAGTATAAGAATAAAACATGACATTCTACAATCCGCAGAACACCACGAACAAGATTCTATTGCATATTACAATTCCAATAATCCTTAAAGAAACATGCAAACACTACACATCCCCCTTCTATATAAAATTAAAAGGAACAAATGAGAAAATATTACAAACGCACAAAATCATCAAATCTACTTGGAGTACGAATAGGACTTCCAGAACTGCTTGACTTTGTTACTCCAACAATGCGTATCTCATCTGCGGAAGGGACATGGATAACTTCATCAACAGGAATTTCTGGAACCTGTGAGGAACTAGAAGAGGAGGTAACTGGACCAGGACTAACACCACCCAATGTGTTCAAAACAGGAACGGGTAGTTCAGGGGAACCATTGGCCCTCACAACCTCTGAAGAACTAACCTCTGGCATGACTGCAAACTTAGAAACCTCTGCCACACCCTGCACATCCCCTTCCTTAAAATTTGAAAAATAATTTTAGTGAAAAGCTTAGGATTCAAAAATCTAAAAAAAAAAACCTCCTTATTCTTCGCTTGCATTCGTGTAACTACACCGATAATTCCTCACCAACCTGCTCACCGTGTAACCCCAAGAAAAGGAATTATGTGTAGAAACCTAACCTCTTTCCACATTAAGAATCTAGTTCACTACCTGAACTAGTCACGAAACTCTACAACAACTCTGCTTCAAATTAGTCAACTTATAAGTCTACGATCACTACACTATACCATACTACCCAGTGCAGCTAAATCATGAGACAGTTTTCATTATTCATGACAGTGAATTAAGCGTTCTTCCTTTTTGTGCCTTTTCCGAAGTTCCACATTAAAAAACAAAAACGAACATGTCTATCTATGCTCACATCAATACGATTTAATACATCTTTCGGTCCACGAGGCTCCTGGATGACCTTAAATTTGGGACTAAGTTCAACAATTTTAACATAAATTTTTATCTCAGAACAACTCCAATTTAACCTTTTAATATCATCCCTGAATAAATTTACTAGAAACTAAACACATATATCATCTACCCATGCTTTGGGTCTCAGAGAATTACTTTAAGCGGTAAGGAATGCCTACTGACATGCCTGCAACAAACTGTACGTTATAAACGAAATCTTGCAGACTTTTAGGACAACCTGGCTATTCTAGCTGAAACACAAGATGCATTTCTATAGATAGTATTATAATTAAGTATGCTGCTTCCAGCAACCAAGACAAAGAGAAATTGACAAAATTTCCCTTAAAACGGTATTCAGCAGAATCTATCCATGCCCATCATCAGAATATAGCCTTTGAAAACAACGACCTGAGAACAATGGTCACAAAGGTTCGACATTAACCTCTGACAGATTACAGCAGCTGATGTTCAATAACCTCAGGTCTTTCCACCCTAATACCGGTGGACCATTTTTTGCAATGTACACTCTTCCCATAGCATGCCTTCCCTTAAAACGAAACACGAGGGTTCTAAACCCTAGAATATCAACTTCTCCGCCTGTACAACTTTCGGCAGTAATATCATTGGGTACTAACCACCCTCCTATTTTGTCCACAAAATGACTTTTCCAGATCTCTTGTGGCACTACCGTGAACGGTGAACCCGAATCCGCCGCCAATAGTAGTGTAATTCCACCCAAAGAAATATCACAAACAGGATAAAATGATGAGAAACTAGGGGCAACCAAATCCACTTTGTCCAACCTAAATGCAGACAAAACCCCCTTGTGTTGGACATACAACACTTTTTACTTAACACAATCTTGTTCTTTCTTTCGCACACTCGCGAAAAATGTCCAACCAAATCCGCACTCCCAGCACTTGGTAGAACTAGCAGGGCATTCTTCAAAGAAAACAGCATGTGAATTACCACAATCAAAACAAATTAAGTTGCTCCCCAAATTTTCTCCAAAGATGGAACTCAGTTTTCACTACCTCACATTTATCGGTTCCAAGATTATTATACCCTGTTACCTCTTCTACCACCTTCCCCACAGTTACCCTTGGCATCCTGTTACCTTGCAATAACATAGCTTTAAAACAACGATTAGACAACTCTGTCTTTCTAACTAAGGCAATTGTATCTTTAAGACATTTATCACCCTCAAACCATAACTTCATGTTCCTGGTATACCTTATTACCAGGTCAAGAATTAGATCGTTGTAAAATTCACATTTCCTCGCTAACCTTTTCAAAACTGAAGTAAATTCCTCCCCAGCAATACCTACTGAGGGAGAAAAAATATCATCCAAATTTTATAATACATTTTCAAAAACATCCAAATCCACTACTGTTTTTTCATGCGTATACATTACTTCAAGAATACGCAAACCCTCTGGACCAAGTGAGTATAATAACATCTGTTTCTTCTTTTCAGGAGAGAATATACCATAGACATTCTCTAAGTTTGCAATGTAATCTAAGAAATAAGCTTTCCAATTTAACCAGGAAACAACAGACAAAAATCCTCTAGGTGAATTGATTTGTAAACTCAATGGATTTTTGTCTCTGGTCGCAACTGTTCTTGGTCCGCTCGCTGGTAGTGGCATAATTGAATGTTTTACAGAAAATAAATACCTGAAAGAAAACTGGTTAGTTATTTGAAACAACCACTTCATGCACGATGTCTTCGTGAAACAACAACCGAAATTTAGAATAAACCACTTCGTGAATAATGCCTTCATCAAAAGAAAAGGCAAAGATAATAACTTGTTAGTTCTTGTACTCGTTGAAAATGGAGAGGAACCACTTTGGATGTGTTACAGAAAACAAATACCTGAAAGAAAACTGATTAGTTATTTGAAACAACCACTTCATGCACGATGAAAATTGAAAGCAACCACTTCGTGAATAATATCTTCGTGTAAAAGGAATACCAAAAAACACAACTGGTTCTTGTACCTGTTGAATTATCAAATGCGCCCACTTCATGACTACATCATGTACAATATAGTACTTGTTGAAAGCGACCACTTCATGAATTATATCTACCTAAAAGATCTTCTTTCAAACACAAATTACAAAGTGACCTATTATTAAACTAATGCTTCATGAAATTTCTGCTGCATGTAATAATTATAAGAATAATGACTTGTCACCACAACTGCTTCTGCCTCTCCTGATATTTCCACAACGCGAGTGGTGGATTTTCTTCTTTTTCTTTTTTTTACCTACAAATCTTTTAAGTAAAACCTGCAAAAAAAAAATTGGGTTAGAAAGAGAAAAACGCTTTCAAAATGGCAGACAAAAGTAGACTGATTCGTGATGATGCTATCACGCTGGGTGGCGAGATGCGTGATAATGCTGTCACGCTAGGTGGAGTGCGTCCTGCCAGGGATTCGTTACAGCACCGGTTTCAAAGGTAAACAGTAGGTAGAACCCTCACAGTCTGGACTACACAAAGTACACAAATCGCCATTCAGAACGGGAAATTTCCTTTCATGTGCCTTTTCCCAAATACGATTCCGGCTTCATTCAGTCCAAAAGGACAGAGTCCTCGTGAAGGATATATATAGAGGCAACCTGCAGAAAAATAATAAAAAGCTTTGAGACTGAACTTCAAGAATAGATCTGCTGCGGAAACTAATAATAATAACTGTCTTCAAGAAGAAAAATTAAATAAAATAATGAGCTTCAAGAATAGATCTCACGCTGCATGCACTTGAAGAGACTACACTTCATGTAAAATGCGCCAAAAAAAAGAAAATGCTTCCTGTCCAATGCGCAAACGAAAATTGAAGAGTACAGTAATGCTTATGTCAGTGCTGTTAGACCGAATACACTTCGTGCAGAAATGCGCTTGAAATAGTGAAAAGATAAATACCAGAAACTGACTTTGTAGGAACATACATTCACCGTGAAGACGCTCTTCGTTTCGGTGATTGCGTTGCCACGACGACCTCAAAATGGCCGCAATGCGTGAGCGTAATGACGGTCAGTGACGATGACGTAAGGGCATTGTCAGTAGAATGATGTGAACGCGCTTGGAGCTTTGTACAAGCGTTGCCGATGCGTGATTTGAAATGGTGAGCGCGACTCCACAGAAATCCAGTAAGCGTTGAAGTCGGTTATTCAAACATCATACTGCTTGATAACATTGAAGAGTGCTGTTTAGTGAAAATAGATTACAAAAAAAAAAACTTTCACCGATGCCATAAATAATGAAAGGCAAAACTAACAGCTGCACTCGAATCACACAGTTAAATGCGCGTTTGAAGAAACGTTGGCTTTTTGCAATCATACAACGATATGCACACGTAGATTTCGGTAATTGGGCCACAACGATTATCTGGATGCACCAATCCAAAACGTGAATCTCTCCTAGATCGATTTAAAATAGTCCGGTACTCACGATTGAAAGTTTGGTGATTTCAACGATAAGTAGTAAAATCGTACTGTAGAATAATGCTGTGCCCATGCTCGTCGCCAAATCTAAAGTGACCTCCTTCATAAATAAGTCGACTTCCAAGAAGTTGAGTTGAGTATTTATTAGTCTTGAGGTACAGAAGATAAAAGAGCATGCAGCTGATCAAACAGGTAACCAGTATAAGAATGAAACATGACATTCTACAATCCGCAGAACACCACGAACAAGATTCTATTGCATATTACAATTTCAATAACCCTTAAAGAAACATGCAAACACTACACTGACCTTGTGTAAGAGTGGGCAGCGTCGGATTGGTAACGAGGACATTCGGGCAATGCCCGAGCGGCCGGGGTCCGAGTTTTACCTGAGGGCTGATTTTGAGCAGCCTGGGGCTGATTTGGGCGGCGTCTCTGTTGTTCGACTATACCTCCAGCGGCCCAATGGGTGTCTGAGTGGCCTTTTTGGAGGAAGATGGGAACTCATTACCTCCCGTTTGGAAGCAACAGGTAGAGGTGTCACCCCTTTTCTTTCGCTGGGCCTCCAATTAATGAAGGCATACTAAGCGGGGCAGGGGGGCTTGAGCAGAAGTGGCCTCACTTGTTTTCAGGTGTGTTTCACTAGTGTAAACTAATGCGTGCATTTTTTCTGCCCCCCTTTTTATGTAAAACTACACTGAAAGCAGTGATTTGAGGGAAGGCATTATGCAAATGTGGGCCGTTTTTTTTGCCCGTGCCCAGACCGATTTTTAATCCCAATCCAACCCTGAGAGTGGGGGGTGCAGGGGATTCCTGTCCCAGCTGCTCTGCGACGGATGCGGGCAAGACCAGCCGCCCCGTAAACTCAGGCAGCCCGGGGCGGACACCCCACTTGCTACGCCACCGATCATAAGGCAAATGTAAGAAAAGGTACTGTGACTCGGAGATCGTGCTGGTAATGTGGCAGGATGAAGGACCCACTCATAACAAGCATTTGCAATGCAATAGGTCTCGCATTTTAGAAACTTTGACCTAGTGGTATTGTAAATACCAATGCCTATTATTATTGCATGTTTTTTAAACACATAAATCAAAGGCATTGTCACTTACAATGGCAATAGGGAATTATTAGAATTAATTGATATAATAGCAATATTACGTGTTTACCGGAGCGCTGACAACTTTTGGGCCACTGCACCAGCTGCACCATTGAAATCATGCCCTAGTGCCTGCAAGGTGTCTGCATTTGTGACTGCCTGTTTAGTAGTAAAATATAGCAATATTTGGTGTTTAGAGGGCTTATTATACATTTTGGCCCCGGTGCTACTGCACCATTCAAATCGTGTCCATATTGCCTGTAATGTAACTGCACTTGTGACTCCCTGTTTAGTAGTCAAATATTGCAATAGTTGGTGGTTAGACGTGTTCCTAGAGCTTTGGGCCCCAGTGTCACTAGACCTGCTGCACCATATCAATAAAGCCTCATTCAACTGCAAGGTAACTGCAATTTGAGTGCCCATTTAGTAGTAAAATATGGCAATATTGGTGTTTAGAGGAGTTCTGACTACTTTTTGGCCTGGTGCCATTGCACCTGCTGCACCATTCAAATCATGACCATGAAAGGAAGCTCAACTGCCAAAATAAATGTGAAAGCTCGGTATTCACTTAGAAAAACATTGCTTTTGTATAATGTTGCATATAATATATCTTGAAGATTAATACCTACATAAAAACAAGTGTGATTATTACCCTGTTTAACAGTACACAATTTATCAACATGAGAAAGATGAAAGGTGAGATGGCCCACCATATTTTGAATTTGCTTTCGGAATGTCGTAGGGAATGTTAATAGATGTGCTCAACATTCTTCAGGTAAAAGTGCAAGATACACCTACAAGAACCACGCCCTGCCGCACAGACCCACAATGGCAATTGCTTGTTCTCACCTGATTGAAATACAAAGAATCCACGGACTGAGTGACACATAGGGTGGTAGGTAAATGCACTTCCACTGGTTGGCACAGACCGCAACCATCCCAAGTCAGAAAGCAAGCTAACTTTGTGCATGGTTAGCGGAAGAGGTAGGAGTGACCTTACAAGGAAACTTGATGTATCTACCTAAAAATACCCTTTAAACAAGCATTGACAAAATCCAACAGATCCAAGTTTATTCTGCCTACACATGTAACAGTATTCGTGCATGCCTGCATTTGCCTTTTTTAGATTATTAAAAGCAAGACATATTGGCTTTGGCAAAGCTATTTTGTGTGAAAAAGGAGAACGAAACATGGGAATGTTTCATACAGTTGCAAATTAGAGAATCAACATAGATGGAAATTTAATTGGGAAGACAGGAAGGGAAAGAACAATGGGGAGGAAAGAAAGAGAAAACAGATGCACACTCCTGACTAAAACATTACTGAAAGTCTGATGAACTAAAGAAAAGACATGCTTTTTGCATGCAATGCATGTATGAGTTAAGTCATTTAATGTATGATGATTCAGTGTACCTTTGAAATGTGAAATAGTCCCTCATGCATTGCAAGACTAACACTACATCGGAGTTCGAATAGTAAACCGAACAACCAATAGCATGAGGTGAGAGGGAAATGGCCCACACTACACATAAGGAATTATTATCAATCGTCTCGCAGACAGCTGCCCTATCAATCTAGCCCAAAAAGGTATCAGGAATGCGTCATAAAGCAGGCTTTCTGAACATATTGAGTAAAATCCTTCCGTATGCAAACCATGTCAATGAGGTTCCTCCTGGACAAAATAAAAAAATTACTTATTTTAATTTGCCACAGTATTCAACAGCATAATATTTCGACAGCATGAAATACATGAGGTGTTTAACAGCGTCCATTAGAAACACTGGATGAGCAGCAGAAACGTGTTTATGGCACATGAGAAGTGCTATCAGTCACATCAGCTCATAAGTAGTTATTTCCGGAGTGGGTTTGTGCACAAAAGAGCCAAATCTAAAAATGAAGTCAAAGAGTGTGAAACACTTTTAAATAGGTACAGGACAGACAGGAAGTGATGACTAAATTAATGTGCCTTGACTCAGATAGGAGAAGGGTGCAGGCAGCATATCCCCAGGCAGGAGTACCCAGGCAGGAGTACGGGGGGAGTACTGGGGGAGTACATATGGGGCTGACAGAGACCAGGGTTCCAGGGCACACATTCAGATGAGGCTTCAGTTGTGTGCCTCGGTCAGCTGAGTATTATTCTGAAGTCACTATTTCCAATATAATACCGCAGTGTCTGGGGTCAGGGGGGCAGCGCTACCCCTGGCCTAGTAGTAACTGTTGTTTACCACTTTGGAATTACCCGTAATTTCCGCAACCCAGGTAAAAGCCATATTTGTTAATTATATGTGCAATTAAACCTTTTTAGGAGGAAAAAAGGTTTTAGGACCAACCAGACCCAGACATATTGGCTTTCATCATCTGTCCCTGGCACATGGCCCTAAGTACAAACGGCCAGCCAATGTTAATGTTAATGGGAATTTATAGAGCGCGCTTACACCGGGCGGCTTCATGGCGCTAGAGAGGCTTAGTATGCAACCAGGATAATCTATTTGTACGCTTGCAGAAACAGCCAGGTCTTGAGTAGGTTTCTAAATTGCAAAATGTCAGTGCTGGACCGGATTTCCAAAGGGAACGAGTTCCAGAGTTTAGTAGCGAAAACCGCAAATCTGCAGCCTCCTTGTCGTACTCACTTGAAGGTTGGAATGGTGAGCAGTGAGAGATGGGCCGAGCGGAGACTACGTGTCGGGGTGTGTCTGAGTATCAGGCTGTTGATGAATGCGGGGCAGTTGCCATGTAAGGCTTTAAAGACAAGACAGCCCGTTTTAAAAGCACAGCGCTGAGAAATGGGGAGCCAATGTAGTTCCTTTAGCACAGGCGTGACTGGTTGCCATCTAGGTTGTCGAACAACCAGCCGAGCTGCCTGGTTTTGAACCAGTTGCAGCCGTTTGAACAGATAGAGAGGCATTCCCAGGTACACCGATTTGGCATAATCTAAATGTGACAGAACGGTGGCAATTATAATCTGGATCAGAGCACCATGGGTAAAAAACGGTGTATCTTCCTGATCTTACGCAGCTGGAAGAAGAGATCACTGTGCCAACCCGGGAGGTCAGTGTAAGTTCGTTGTTAAGGGAGACTCCAAGTGTTTTAGCCGAGATAGAGGGGTAAGGTGGGGGGCTGTGTGGGCCCCAGAACTTATGGCTATCCCCGGTCAGAACAAGCTCAGTCTTTCCTGGGTTTAATTTAAGGTGGTTATGGTCCATCCACTGTTGCATGTATAACATAGTGGACTGAAAATCCACAACAGAGCTGTCAGAGCCGTCTATCTTAAAGACCAACTGTAAATCGTTCCCATAATTAAAGACTGTCACATTTCTTTCCTCAAGGGATTGAATCAGAGGGGAGATGTAGATATTAAATAGATGAGGGGAAAGTGCAGAGCCCTGTGGAACTCCACATGTGATTTTGCATGGGGGAGCCAAGAAGGGCCCTTGGCGGACCGCCTGAGACCTATCATCCAGAAATGAGGTAAGCCAACAGGCAGCGACGCCTTGAATGCCTGCCAGTTTGACACGGTCGACCAAAATAGCGTGGTCGACCATGTCGAAGGCCACAGATAGATCCAGTAGTACCAGTGCTTGCGGGGAGCCCTTATCAGCACTGTCCCAGAGAGTGTCCAGGACTGCAAATATGACAGTTTCGGTAGAATGGGCCGGCCGGACCCTTGCCTGGAAAGGATCAAGGTATTTGAATTCTTCCAGGAATTTAAAGAGACTATTAGCTACATGGGCCTCAAATATCTTAGCAAGAAACGGGAGCAGGGATATCGGACGGTAATTGGATAACAGCGTGGGATCAGCTCCTGGTTTCTTTAGCAGAGGTACCACTATGGCTTTCTTAAAAGCCATGGGAACTTGGCCTGATGAAAGAGAATCATTCAGGAGGGTGAGTACAGGGCCGGAAAAGGCTGTGAGACAGTTTTTGAGTATGTGGGGGGGCAGCAGTCAAAAGGGGCACCCGATTTTACCTTTGTGAGAAGTGTTTGGAAGGTTTCAGTATTAATACTAGGAAAGTGGCTTATCGTAGTATTGTTTTTGGGCAGGGCAGGGGTCCTGGGAGTGAGAGGATGCTTGGGGATGTTGGCCTTAATGGTGGTGATTTTGTCCATGAAGTAGTCATTGAGGCAGTTACACAGTGCCTGGGAAGGTAAGGTCTTCAGTAGAATTCTCTCTGGGTTAGAGAGTTCATTAACTATGTTAAATATTTCTTTGGATTTTTGTTAAAGTTGATAATGCGTTAGGAGAAGTAGCTGGCTTTGGCTGTCAGGATGCATTTCTTATATTCTTTCCTGCCAGCAACATAAGTGAGCTTTTTATCCGGGCAGTATTTCGATCGCCACTGTCTCTCCAATTGGCGCAGCGACAATTTCTGTTTTTTGAGCTCAGAGGAGAACCATCTTGGTGCGCCGGTACGACAGGCTGATTGTAGCCTAGTGAGGGGAGCATGCTTATCACTGGCATTCAGTAGCCATTTGGATACATTCGCTCCTGTAGCCTCAATATCTGTCCCCCGGTACGGGGCAGTGTCAGATAGCGTACAGAGGAAGTCTTCTTTATTCGCAGTGTTCCATTTTCTAGCAAGGCCACCTTTGGTCGTGCTTGGTTTCTCAATGGACGGGAATCTGAGTATAAATTTCAGTAGATGGTGATCAGACCAAATACATGGTGTAATGATAGGAGTGGAGGTGGTCATACCATTGGTCCAGACTTGGTCCAAAGTGTGCCCTTTCTGGTGGGTAGGAGACAGGACCTGTTGAGTGAAATTAAGATTAATAAGAAGGTCCGTCATTTCTGCCAAGTGAGGACCTTCATGGGGGTCTTTATACCAGTAGTTGAAGTCTCCCACAAGCAGGACTTTAGCGTGATCAATTACGAGTTTAGCCATCTGATCGGTAAGTGCTAAGGGAAAAGAGGGCATATTGTTGGGAGGCCTTAAAGTAGCACACACACAAAGAGTCATGGAGAGATTCGAGCTTTAATACAATGTTCTCAGTATCTTTGAGAGAGAGGCTAGGCAGGGAGCAAAACCTGTAGTCAGTATGTATAATGGCTGCCACACCCCCTCCTTGTTTGTCTGATGAGCGATACACGTGGATAATGTAGTAGCTGTTAGGGATGGCCGCCAGCATATCAGGGCCGGAGTCATCAGTGAGCCATGTCTCAGTTAACAGAAGGATGCTGGGTTTATCCGAGTTCAACAAGGAGAGAATGTCCAACTGATGTTTAACAAAGGATCGGGTATTAAGATAGTAGATATTTAGTGGCGTGTTCCTGACTTGACCTGATTCTGAGGAGAACTATCATGAGCTGTGAACATCTGTATTTCTGGGAATGAAGTCCAAATAGTCAAGATTTCATGGTCGGAGAGAAGTGACAAAGTGTCCCTAAGGGGATGCAGATGAGTAGAATGCCAGCTTATAAGAGTTTCCGATGTGTAAGTGGGGAAATGGGCATTATGGCTGACCCCTGGGCACGGACGGGCGCAGACGGGCTTGCCTTTGGCACGTCCGCTGCGCTCCCGCGGGGCGTGCTGCATTTAGAGCTGATTCCCCGCCCTCAGCTCCGCTCTATCGCAGCGTGATTGGCTGTTACCGGGGGAGTCTCCAGGGGCAACGAGGGACCCTGAACCAAGCAAAAAGATCGAATTAAAGTTTATGGCAGTCAAGTAAGATTCGAGTTTCTTTTTTTTAAAAGCAGTAATTCCCATTTTAACAACAATTTCAAGAAGTGCAAACAGTGATTCTAGTAGCAGCACAGCCTAGAGTGCGATTCCCACCACTGCGAGCAGTCTTTAGGACCGGTCCCTGCCCTCAGCTCCGCCCTATCGCAGCGTGATTGGCTGTTACCGGGGGAGTCTCCAGGGGCAACGAGGGACCCGGAACCAAGCAAGAGGATCGAATTAAAGTTTATGGCAGTCAAGTAAGATTCGAGTTTCTTTTTTAAAAAGCAGTAATTCCCATTTAAAAAACAATTTCAAGATGTGCAAACAGTGATTCTAGCAGCAGCGCAGCCTAGAGTGCAATTCCCACCGCTGCGAGCAGCCTTTAGTACCGGTTCCCAGCCCTCAGCTCCGCCCTATAGCAGCGTGATTGGTTGTTACCGGGGGAGTCTGCAGGGGCAACAAGGGACCCAGAACCAAGCAAGAGGATCGAATTAAAGTTTATGGCAGTCAAGTAAGATTTGAGTTTCTTTTTTAAAAAGCAGTAATTCCCATTTAAAAAACAATTTCAAGAAGTGCAAACAGTGATTCTAGCAGCAGCGCAGCCTACAGGGCCAGCCACTCAACTTCAGCGTGGCAACAGCAGTGTCTGTCCGGGAGACAGGAAAACCAGGTTGGGTGTTTGTACCTAGGGCCATGTGCCAGGGACAGATGATGTAAGATACCTGACAGTTGCAGGTGCACCGGTGAATCTGCTGAACGGCCGGATCACTGGTTTTGTATGACGCTGCATCGTTTTGTTTGTGCACCCTTATTTTGCTTTTGCGCACTTGCAGTAGCTTTTACAAAAGAGATCCTGAAGAAGGCCACAACACTATTATAGGTCAATACGGCTGAAACATGTTGATCACTTTTAAGTACAGCTGTCTCTAATTACAGCAGCCACACTTCTCGATTTTTGGTTTTAATCCTGGCACCAGGAAGCATCAATAAACTATGGTAGGCTTGCCTTATATATAGTTTTAATTATACTCACAGTTTAGTTAGCACTGCACCACCTCACTCACACATTTGTTCACATTGGGTCTTAGTATCATCCCTGAGCTCCTCCCTCGCAGTGAGGAGGTCTCCCCATGATGAAGCCTGACACCTTTGGTGTGTGAGGGAAACCGTCCTTAAAAGGTACACCCCCCCCACTCTCTCCCGCAGCACTGTTTTTTCCTCTTCTCTCACTGGGAAAACCGGTAGTCTATTGCTCTGACCCGAGTGCTTCTTGAGTAAGCATGGGCGAATTTTGCGAATTCGCGATCCGCGAATTTGCAGATTTGCGAATTTGCGATGCGCAAAATTCGCGAATTTGTGCGAATTTGCGGATTTTTGGTTTTTGCGTGTTTGTGGGGTTTTTTGTGTGTTCGCGGGGTTTTTTGCGTGTTCGCGGGGCTTTTTGCGTCTTCGCGAGCCGCTTGCATAGCGAAGTTACCCATGCAGTTGTTTATGGGAGAGGGAGAGAGAGATAGATAGATAGATAGATAGATAGATAGATAGATAGATAGATAGATAGATAGATAGAAAGAGAGAGAAAGAGAGGGAAAGAGGGAGGGAGAGAGAGAACGAGAGAAAGAAAGAGAGGCCGGATCTCTGAAGGGCCAGATTCCTGAGTTGCCCCTACAGAACATACAGCTTTTTATTTTTAGCAAAATGCATATGAAAATTGTGCTGTAAAGGTCTCTTTTAGTTTAACCCCTCCTGACAACTCAAAATGGGTGTATTTGCCATCCTCTCCCTTCTTCCTGTTTTTTATATCTGTAAGTGCTTCCTGATGAGGTTTAATTCCTTGGACAGGTGCCTCGTTGCCTACTTGTAACTATTCTCTGACCCTGCTTCAAGGGTCAGAGCAGGGTCAGAGAATAGTTGCAAGTAGGCAACGAGGCGCCAGGAAGCAATTAGCAGCAGGTGTCCAAGTTGAAGTTAATTTGTTTGTAACCCTTTTGTAAAAGGTTACAAAGAAATTAGGTTCAACTTTTGCACCTGCTGCTGTAACCTTTGCTTGGCTGAAAATTCGTCCCCGCTGATTCGCGGATTTTACCGCGATTTCGCGAGATACGCGGATCGCGAAATCGCGGAAAATCCGCAAATTCGCCCGCGAAACGGATTTTACGCCCACCCTTATTCTTAAGTAATTTATGGAGATGGAACTCCACAAAGCAATTACTATAGGTCGCTAAGCGACAGCGCAAGCGCTGCCTCGACTCGACCTAAAAACAAGGGGGAGCTCATAGCGTTGTTTGACTGGAGGGAGAAGCAAGAGGTAGAGGGAAGTCTATATTATCAGGCAGCAGTGGCACTAAGTGGGGGAAATAATGTATAAAGTGTAGTGAGTTTGATTTACAGCGACGCTTCTGGCAAAAAGTTTGGGGAAGACCACCCTAAGCCTGACAGGTCTAACAGGTAATGATGCTGATTACATAGGCGGTAGTTGAGTCCCTTCTGTTTAGTGAGGAAAATCAAGAGCCGACATTAATAATTTAGATGGGTGACCACATTAAAAATATTTCTGCAAGTAAGGTAAAAGTATTTAAAATATTCCAAAAAGTCTGCATTTAAGACATCACCATGAACACTGTCTGTGCAAGATGAGCTGCAAGGAAAAATTTCGGCCTATTTCCAGGGGCTGCCTACTAGGTGTGAAGTAATTTGAAATAATTTGTGTGGGTATAAAAAAAAGCATTTGCAATGCAATTGGTCTAGCCTTTGGAATTTTATATGTATTTAACTATGCAGCACATTAGCCTGGGTGCTGAAACATTTACTGTTCTTTAACATTAATGGAAAGTAAGCACCAAACTGCGTGACACACCAGGTATGGGAACACATGGAGAGAAATATTGCCTTCCAGCGGGAAATGGTATAGTCCAAAGCAATGTTTTTAATATAAAATCAGGGCCTTCAGTGGTCATATCACTAAAAATACAAGATTTGAAAAAATATTGTCTACGGGTGTTCGTGGAAGACAATCTCCATGGACTGGAAACTAGAGAATGCTAAAGTGAATCTGGTATTTTACTGACCTCTGCTGATTATTTTCTATCAAGAGGGTTAAATAGAGGCGGTTGCCAGAAAAATTGAAAAAAAGAAACTCAGCAGAAAGCAATTCTTGTATTTTACTGATCTCTGCTGGTCGTTTTCTATCAAGACAGTTAGAGGCAGTTGAACAGAAAAATAAGTCCCAAGGTGGACGGAGACAAGTCCTAGGGCTGGTCTCAAGAGCCCACAAAGTACATTCACATATGAGTATACATATAAGTATATAAGAAAGTATATACAAGACGTCTCGAATGGTCGATCTAAAAAGAACTCCATTTGCGTGGAAACATATGCGTGTTCAAGCTCTGAAGGCACAGCCTGCTCCACAGCACAAAACTTGTGGTCAGCATCCGCAGGTCAAGAGTATTCCACCAACACACAAACCCCGATGAGAAACACTTCCTATGTTTTTTATTCAACACATACAAACTTTTCCCAAATACTTCACGTCAGTATTCTCAAGCCACTCGCACAGTTGATTAATGTCTCACCCTGCCATGAAAAAGGCTGTTATTTGCAATAAATATTTGCAAACTCTCTCTCAATATTCCACGTCATTGCTACGACTAGAAATCAAAACACAGCATAACTGTTTTAACACTGTAACCCAATTTTCTTCCAGCCAACAAACACTGCCTCAGAATTGGCCATCATTCTACGTCTTGTCTGTAAACAACTGCACATGTGCCTCTCGCTCTCTGTTACGGTACATTTGCATGAACAAAGTGCATGAACACTGAAAGATGTTCTGTGATGTCTTGGATTAAGTGGCATGCTTTCCTGCCAGTGACGGCTGACAACATTATTTAATGGTGAGGCACTCACAATAAATGCTGCCAGCCGCCGGGCACTCCAAACCGATGCTCCTCTTCCGGTGCCGATTCTGGGGGTGACGTGGAGCAGGAAGGAAAGGATGGACATCCTTCCTTGTGCAACTCTAATCCAACCAATCGCTCCAGGATTGGTTGGAGCAGTTTAACCCAACGCTCATTTTGAGGCAGTGGGCCTGTGTCTGCAATTCCTCAGCTGTTTCACAGCAATGGAATTGCTGGCTTTGAAGTGAACATGTCAGATTGGCCAGCTGTGGGCAGCCGGCCAATTGAACATGTGTACTGAGCACCTAAACCGTCATCCTGCAATCTGCAGGAATCTGCTCCGCCCCCACTATCCACTTGCTTCAGTTGGCGGCACACAGGATAATAACCATTGTATTATTCTGTGTTTCCCCCTGTGCTCGCAGCATGTGGTGCGACAGCGACACACTTCTGCCCAGGAAGAGAAACCGCCGCTGTTTCCTGCACTATATAGTGCCCAAAATCTGGGAACAGGACCCTAAACGCAGCAATTCACAACAGGTCCCTACGCTGCTCTTTTCAGAATAGATAGTTGATGCTCAAACTCGAAAGCCTACACAAGGCGTGTCTGACGAGTTTGCCCAGTGCCCAGATACTAATAATGAACGTGGAATGTCAACACTTTCTGTACGGGTTCTCAATACATTGCTTGGCCTACCTACTATTAGGGTGACCAGAATTTCAAAACAGGCGCCAGTCTCTGCAACAAAAGGGAGCTCTAGAGTGAGTGCCTGCTTCAGACCCTGAGGGACTGGTGAGTGTTGTGCCAGAACTGGATTTAGTGGAGACTAAGACCAGCACTGCGTGCTGAGCCCACAGCACTCAGACAGCACTGTAACTTTAAAGCAAGGGTGCAGCCTTTGTTTTAATTTTTTTCCCAATCGTTGGTTGAGACTCTTAAAGGAAGTTCCGGCCAAAGTGGATGAACACAGTCTTTTGCCGATGGAAATCTGATAAGAAAAAGCATTGGAAATGCAATAGGTCTGGCATTAGAAAAGTTGGAGCTACTGGTTTTGTAAATGACAATTTTTTTAATGTGTTGATCTTGAAAATAGCCAAATTAATAGCTTTGTCATTTACAATGCCAATACTTTAAACTTTTTCAAATGTGACACCTATAGCATTTGTAATGCAATAGGTCTCGCAATAGAAAAGTTTGAGCTTTTGGTGTGGTAAATGTAAATATTTTTTAATTTTTGTTTATGTTTTGCAAATTATAAAAGTATTAATTTTGTTATTTGAAATGCCAATAGTTATAAATTGTATTGGGTTGGATGATGGTCGCGGGGAGAAGGTGTAAGGAGCTAGGATTGCGTGTGCATGTCTGCAAGTACGGAAAATCGTTTAGAGGGGTGGGGGAAGCAGGTAGAGAGCGTGAATGGCGACAGCTAAGTGTGGGCTATTGCAGGGAAGGAAGTCGGCGGGGAAAGGGGATCTCAGCAGTGGAGGCGGAAGCCTGTGATTGGGTGTGAGCAGTGGGTGAGCTAGGTGGTGGGATTTATGCAACTGGTTATATAAGGGAAACCTGTTTCTCGGTTCCCTCTTAGCAATGTTTTTAGAGTACAGGGGTTTTCTTGAAGGCTTCATATTTGAAACAATTTCTTTCAATAAATGTCCCTCAAAATAAAACACTAATGCTAAAAAATAAATAACTTTTTAAATTTTGAATGAACTTTCTCGTATGTTTACATAACAACTGTTTCCTAATTTACGCGCAACATCTTTGTATGGCTCAGCTCTTGTTACGGTTCTTTTAACAAGCCAGACCCCATGCTGATACAATAAAAGCGGAGGATATATAAAACAAAGGTCCTTTGCCACAGAGTACCCTATTTAACCGCCTCTGCAAAAATTAGACCAAGGAAGATTGCATTAATATGGTCCGCTACTGTAACATTGAGCGCATGTGTTGATACACATCAGTTTGTTTTATATTACACATGATGATTAATAGAAAAATATAAAAAATAAATGCCTTATACTATCAATGTTTTTATATATTTTAATGAGAAGCAGCTCTAATCGACCTTAAGATATAGGTAAACTACATCACTTGTGCTCGCAAAAGCTACATATAATATACAACTGTTTGTAATACACGCCCAATGTGTATACTAGCAAATGAAGGTAACCTAAAATTATTTTAATGTAGACAGCAGACTAAACAGAGGCCATACAAAGGGTTTGAAGTACGCGCTCGCTTTGCATGTAAGTAGAAGGAGATGGCAGAAAAACAAATAGTGTGAATTGAATGGCGCCAGCAAACTAAAGAGAGACTGGACAGCCTGTTTGTGACGGGCGCTTGCTTTGCATGTAAGTAGAGGGAGATAACAGCGGAAGGAATGATATAAAGTAACCGAACACACTAAAGAGAGGACATTGAAAGTGTTTATAATGCGCACGCGGTTTGCTCCTAAGAAAACGAAGATATCAGCAAAACAAATAGTGTGAACTGAATATTTCACTCCCGTGATCGATTTGCTAGCGGGGGCTAGTGGTGGAGAGTGGGGAGAGAAGCTGAAGTTTCAGTAAGGGCGGTTGAGTTCAAATTTGGATGAGTGAGGGACGTGGGGAGGATCGCATGGCTCGGGAGGAGGCTAAAGGGGGATGGGTGCAGGGGGATTGTGTCCCGGACTGCGTGGTTCAATGGAAGTGAAGGAATGCGGGGGGTGTGGTAATCGGCGGTGCGCAGGAAGAACTGGGGGGGTGCTCGCATGAGTTGGGTAGTCGCTTGCAAAAGTCTTTCATCCATCTGAGTCCGTTTCGGTTGGGGTACAGTTAAAAGAAAAACAAGTCGGATGGGGTGGGGGGCAGGGGAGAAGGAGAGTGAGCAGCTCGAGGCGCTATTGACGAGTTGTAAATGGTGGCGCCGTCGATAAGAAAGACTTTACTTGTGGCTGTGCCAAGGGGGCAAAAACTCATCAGACTGAACCTTCCACTTGTGCGGTACAAACAAAGCAAGAGGCAAACTGATGGCAGACCGAGGGCCATCGACAGGATGTATGACGTTACAACGCATACTTTTACAACACCTACCTTTACAACGCAATTTTTACACCGCAACATCCATTACAACGCATACCATTACAACGCATGCCATTACAACGAATTCTTTGAAACTACCTTTACAACGCATTCCACTACAACGCATACTACCTTTACAACGCATACCATTACAACGCATAACATTACATTACATGTAAGGTAAGTGTTGGATAGTGTGGGGGTTAAAATTACTATTCTAACTCCAGGGGGTGCAACATTAGGGTAAGTGTTGGATAGTGTAGGGGTAAAAATGACTATTCTTACTCCAGGGGGGTGCAACAGTAGGGTAAGTTTTGGATAGTGTAGGGGTAAAAATTACTATTCTAACTCCAGGGGGTGCAACAGTAGGGTAAGTGTTGGATAGTGTAAGGGTACTATGTGTTGTAATGCTATGCGTTGTAATGGTATGCGTTGTAATGACTGCATTGTAATGGCATGCGTTATAGTGGTGTGCGTTGTAGTGTCATGCGTTGTAATGGTTTCATTGTAAATGCATGCGTTGTAATGGATGTTGCGTTGTAAAAGTTTCGTTGTAATGGTAGTGCGGTGTAAAAGTTGCGTTGTAAAGGTTGTTTCCCCCATCCACAAGAAGGTGCATCCCTGCCGTGTAAAGTAGCTGTAAAAAACATGCAGCATATGTCGACCGGAGGTAAAAAGAAAAAAACTGTCTAATATTGCAAGGCTGGTCAGCGCATTTAGCGTCACAAAGCCTCGAGTAATGTGATAAAACTTATGTTGCACATAAATCAACATGATGTAAATACAAAAAACGCAGGTATGCTGAGCCAATGTTAAGAAAAGAAAGCACGCTCACAAATAGAGTGTAACAAACACCAAAAATAAATTCTATTTTACTTTTAGTGCAAAAGCAATACAACACGCATTATACATCAAATATATTTTGTAATTACATAAGAAGCGACAATGTGTTTCGTATAGAAAGGCCCAAGAACTATAAGTGATATATTTTTTTTTATTTATTTTGAAATGTAAGTGAAACGAAAGCCAAACCAGTGTTAGCAAATCGAAGGGGGCTGTAAAAATACGCGCAGTGAGGGTGAAAGGGCGCGCCAAGCTGCAGCTCAAGGCGCTATTGATGAGTTGTAAATGGTGGCGCCGTCAATAAGAAAGACTCTACTTGTGGCTGTGCCCAGGGGGCAAAAACTCATCAGACTGAACCTTCCACTTGTGTGGCACGAACAAAGCAAGAGGCAAACTGATGGCAGACCGAGGGCCATCAACAAGAAGGTGCATCCCTGCCGTGTAAAGTAGCTGTAACAAACACGCAGCATATGTCGATCGGAGCTAAAAAGAAAAAACAAGTTAAACAAGGGTGAAATAAAGACTCGTATTTACTGATATGACCTTGTTGCCACTCTCATCATTTTACCCTTGAATTTAGCTGCACACACCTGATCTTCACACAGTAAAGATGTCAGACAGCCTCGGACTTTGGGCAACAATGGAAATGGAGGCGAGAAAGACAGAGCTTGGGAGATGTAAGGGAGAAAGCAGAGTGGGTTTGGCGGGTAGGCTCGCAGGGGCATATGCGCAGGAGAACACAAAGAGATGGACGATGGTACAAAAAGGAGCGAGAGGAAGAATGAGAAAGGATCAAAGGAAAGAAAATATTAGCACAAGGGGATGTAGACTGAGGATAGAGGGACTGGTGGAGGCGCATTAACAAAAAGAAGAGAATGTGAAAGGAAGAAGATAACAGGGTGAGCAAAAAGAAGCAAAGAGAAGATTGCGAAAGAGAATCAGGCTGTAAAAGCTGTTGGCATTACTGTGGGGAGGGAGAGGATTAACGCGAGACACGGCCTGGCGGCTGTGAAAGTGAAAGTTCGGCCGGCCGGCTGTGAATATTTAGGGGAGGAGCTGGGGAACAGATGGCTGGCTTTGATGTGCACGCGCTTTAGGTCAATGCGCTTGCGCATTGAGCTTGCTTTTCACGGGCACTGGATGAAATTGCCAGTTTGGTTAACCTCTGGATAAGCCCCTATATTCTCGCAAGCTCAATGCGCAAGCGCATTGACAGGCGTGACCTAAAAACGCACATGAAAGAACAAGAAATAGAACGCCTACAACCAATAGAAACAAGGAAAAGTAAAGTGACAAGCACAAGGGCCAACAAGAAGTGAAGGTGGGATGTAATTCCCTCTTATGTCAAAAACTTTTTATGAATTTTGA
The DNA here is from genome assembly GCF_964263255.1 of Lissotriton vulgaris. NCBI lineage: Eukaryota > Metazoa > Chordata > Amphibia > Caudata > Salamandridae > Lissotriton > Lissotriton vulgaris. Next base: position 164,298,699 of record NC_141689.1, read on the forward strand.
AATGTTCCACATACAGTACATTGTAGTTCCCCTGAGCACAGTTCACATGTCAAGAGTTACAGATGTGTAAAGAAACACAGCATTTTCACGAGTTCTCGAGTCAGTTTGTTTAACTTCACATGTTCCCCCAGGTATGGTCGGGTTTTCTCTACACCATTTCAATATAAATCTTATATGTTCCAGTGTGCAACTTTCCACTTGCGCACGGTGGTCCCCAGATAATGCACAGCTTCTGTAAAAAAAAGACTCAGTTTAACCAAAAGGACAACAAACAATAATACAACTATACCATGGTGATATGAGTGATTGGTCCAGCTGGTTTGGGGATATGCCAGGAACAGGATCATATTGCTGGGCCGTTGAGCCTCCGAGACCCCCTCCCTCCGCGACCATCCCCCGCCCCGAGGGCTTCTCCCGGTGTGGCCGAGGCCATCCAGCGAGCGGGCCAAGAAGGGAGGCCAGGCCGCTAAGTATGAAAAAGTGTTGAGGGTCGTGCAATCGTGGTTCACATGCAAACAAGGGTAGACCCTCTGATAGGTAACTCCCCTGGGGGGTCCAGACATAATCGAAGCCCATCCCTGTGTCCTCAAAAATGTCAGTCATCCGCTTGAGGGCTAATGTCCGCCACAGTCAAGCATGCCACTAGGTGAGGGAGGTGGCTTCTATTTTTTTTTCAGGCTGAGGCTATTGCCATCTTGGGTGCTCCCAGACACAGCCACATGATGGATCGGTCCCCCTAGGTTTTATATTTTAGCATTGGGTCCCTCACGCCCAAGAGTGTGTGCTCCAAGGTGTTCGAAATTGGGTATCGCAGAATGGATCGAATTTGGGAGAGAATTTCTTACCAAAAGGGTGGAATAGAGGGGCAATCCCACCATATATGGCGAAAGTCTCCCAAAAACCCACAGCCCCGCAACATTTATCTGAATTGTTAGGAGAAATTGTGTGCAGTTTCTGGGGGTGTAGGGACCACTCATACATGATTTTGTAGTGGACTTCCCTTAAAGAAAAGGATCGGTTATATTGGTGATATCTTTGCACAAGGAGGTGTATTGTTTGTTTTCCATGGGGGAGGTGAGTAGGGTGTCCCAAAATCTTCTGTGCCATGGGGTCATGGGGGCCCCCGCTGTTGATAAGAGGGAGTACAGGAATGAAATGCCCCCTTTTGTTGTAGTGCCTGTTTGCATACATTTTTCAGTGGGGAGGAGATCTCTTGTCGCAGCCAAATGCACCTGGGGTTGCTGCACCCAGTGCTTTAGCTTAAGATTATGGAATTGTTCTGTGGGTGCCAATTTATATAGTGTGGGACATTCCACAAAGGTAAGCATTTTCCCCTTCTTAAAGAGATCCGACAGCATAAGGCATACACTCTCCTTTCATGTGTCAAAGGGGCTTTCCACAAGAGCCAGTGGAAAAACCGGATTAAAGTGCATGGGGGTGTAGGGGAAAGGAAAGGATGTCAAAGGTAGAGACCTGGTTACACTATCCCATACCCGAAGTGTGGTGGCCGTAGGGGTGCTGATATATGTGTTAGGCAGTCTGTCTTGCTTCCGTTTCCAAGGAAGATCCCATATGGTTCTGCTCATTATTTACCAGTCCATGTGGAGCCAGTGTTTTTCAGATTCCCTCAGGGACCATTCAGCCATAATCCAGAGTTGGGCCGCTTTGTAATAGCCATTGAAATCTGGAAGAGCTAGCCCTCCCTCCAGTCTTACCTGGCTTAGTAGTCGCTGAGATAAGCAGGCTCTTTGGTTTTGCCAAATGAATGTATTTGTCATCCTGTTCAGTTCGAAAAACAGGGCCCTGTCCACCGCAGTGGGAAGACCCTGGAATAGATAAAGGTGGTGCGGTAAAACATTCATCTTGATGGCATTTATTCTGCCTATTGAAGAGACTCATACTGAACCCCATTTTTTAAAGTATGTTTTAAGTTGTCGCAGGAGGTGGGGAAGTTGGCTTTATTGAGGTTTAAAATTTTTGGTGTGATCTTAATGCCCAGATAGGTAATTTCTTTGTGGACACAGGTGAAGGGGATGTTGCCTCGACCTCCGCCATAGTCTCCCGGGGTAGAGTTAAATTAAGGAGGAAGGATTTAGATAAGTTGACCTTGAACCCTGCTGCCCTCTCGAAGAGGGTGAGTTCAGTTTGTATGACTGAAAGAGAAGCCATCGGGTTGGTGACTGGCAAGAGGACGTCATTAGCAAAGAACAACATTTTATGCTCATCTTGGCAAAATCTGATCCCCCAAATGTTGTGGTCCGCCCATATTCTCGCTGCCAGCGGTTTAATGCAAAGGGCAAATAGCATAGGGGAAAGGTGGCACCCCGTATCATTCCTCGAGAGAGCAGTCAAAGTCCTTCTCCAGGTCTAAGGAGAGAAGGGCCACTGGTGTGCGTTTTTTCTGTGCCTTCTATATTAAGGCAAGTGTCCTGCGGAGGTTATCGTAGGTCAGTCGCCCTTTGATGAAGCCTGACTGGTCAGCATGGACCAGTGCGGGTAAGATGTTTTTATGTTTTACAGGCGAGTCGCCAGTATCTTGGAGTACAGTTAAGCGTCTAGGTTCAAGGGGGCTATGGGACGATATAAGGCGCATCGTTGGGTGTCCTTCCCTGCTTTGGGTATAATGGTAATTACAGCTTCCCCTATGGTGGAGGAAACACAGCGCGTTGCACTTATTTCATTAAACAGGTTTTCTAAGTAGTAGGTTAATTCAGTCGCAAATGTACGATAAAATAAGGCATTCAGCCCAACAGGTCCTGAGACTTTCTGAAGTTTAAAGGCATCTATTACTTTTTGGACCTCCTCTGTGGAGAACGGCTTGTTGAGTTCAACGTTAGTGTCGTGGGACAGCTGAGGTAGCTTTAGGGGATATAAGTATTTCATTTGATCTTCATCCAATAGGATATCCGCGGAGTAAAGTGAGCTGTAGAAGTCTCTGAAGGCTCTTGTTTTCCACTATCGCAAACATGTGTGACGCTTGTGCCATTAATAATTTGTTTTATGTATTCTTTCTCCTATTTTGCTCTAAGTTGGCGTGCCAGGAGAGGGCCTATTTTGTTCCCGCCCTCGTATCCTCATGCCTGGAGACAAAGGATGGTTTTTTTGGGTCTGTTAGTGTAGATGGGCTGTAATTTCCCCCTTAAAGCCGTTATTTTCCGCAGGGACAGCGCAGATGAGGAGTCTTTATGTGTTGTTTCTTCCTCATGTAAGTCCCTCTCTTAAATCATTCTCTATTCAGTCTGTTGTTTCTTTAGTGTAGTGGCTAGGGCAATGCATTTCCCCCTTATTACTGCCTTAAAGGCGTCCCAATTATTTGCCTGAGAGGTATCTGTGGGTTAGTTTATTGTAAAGAATTCTTTGATCGCACCCCGTAGTTCATCCCGAAGGATCATATCCTGCTAAGAAAGTTGGGGAAGTACTATCTTGCGTATTTCGTGTTTAGGGCCAGTCAATTGAGTGAATTTCCAATGGGGCGTGATCCGAAAGGCAGATCACGTAAAAGAGGGTTCCCAAAAGTGTCTGGGAGAGCGCCTGCCTAATGAAGATGTAATCAATCCTGGAGTATGTTCTATGGGAGTGAGAGAAAAAAGAGTAATCCCGGGATAAGGGGTTCTGGGACCTCCATGCGCCTACTAGGCCCATGCATTACAGGGAAGCCTTTAAGGATTTGCTGAAGACCCCTCCAGCTGATCTGTGGGTGTGAGTTGTGTCCTCTGATGGATCCCAAATAATGTTAAAATCCTCTAGTAGGCTTATGTCACCTTTGGCAAATCCCTCATCTGTCGCCACACACGTGAGTAGGAAATCCAGTTGCCCTGTGTTGGGCGCATGCACCGTGGCTTTGGTGCATGGTCGACCCATTGAGTCGCCTTTGACCATAACAAATCTCCCCACGTTATCTGTCTTAGTGTCATGGGTGTCATGGGGGTGAAAGCGAACTGAATTGTGGAAGAGAAGGGCAACTCCATTTTGTTTTGTGGAAGTTGAGGAGCAAAGGATTAAGGGGTATGATTTATGTTTCAGGCAAAGATCATCGCCTTTTTTCAAGTGAGAAGCGCTACTATCCCTATATGGTGGTCTCCCAAAAATTTCCACAAGCGTTGCCTCTTGTTAGGGGAGTTAGGTTCCCTCACATTCATGGACATGTTGTTGTTAACCGCCATACCTCGTATGATACCCTGTGACTCTGCACTGGATTGGCCACCCCAGACCCATCTCAAATGCCCCCCTCTATTCCTCCCCTCCCCTCCACCCTCCCATCAGACCATGCATAAAAGTTACATCATGGAAAACCACGGTAATAAACATGAACATCAAATATAAACAATACACTGGAGCTGAGAAGCTCCCAAGAAAGTAGAGGAATCTAACAAGCATTAGCTCCAGGGACAAACCCATTTCCACTTCCCAAGCCCAGTAGGGTACCCTATGGGACACAGGCAGTCCCAAAAAGCCCCCACCAGTGAGAACAGAAGAACATCGTTCTTATCAGGTTATTGATAATACTCAAAGACCTTGTTAGCTCCTGCTGGTGTCCAAAGTGTTTAGGTGTGCACAAAGTCCACTTCGCTGAGGAACGTGTTGCCCTCCACTCCCTCTACTTTACTCCATAGCATTCGAAGAAACCCATGGGGAGCACCTCGGGCATCTCATAAGTCTCATGCTGGAAGGCCAGTGTCACCTCCTTTCACAAATTTTGGGTGCACGTAGGGTTCACACGCACAGGTTTTCTTCCCCCTCACCTTAATTTACCTTGTCTTGTTTAGGAAGGGCAACGGGAATATCAGATTTCGAGTCTTGTGCCAGGTGGCTAAGAGAAACAACAATGTTACCCCTTTGTCTTTGTGCCACCTTTCCTGGGCGTCTGCCAGGGCCCAGGTGAGCGCGTTCCTACTGTTGGTTCGAGTTGTCGTCTCTGGAGTACGTTGATCGTCGTGGTGAAGTGTTTTTAAGGCCAAGAAGATCCGCCGCGCCCTCCAGCTCCGTGAAGTGAAGATGCTTGTTCTTGAACAGAAAGGTTATGCCAAAGGGGTAAATCCATCTATATTTGATTTGGCGTTCCCTCAAAGCATCTGTGACTGGCCAGTGTTTCTTGGGCCATGTCACCTCTCACCCTGAAAGGTAACCCTGTCACTGCGTCTAACCTTTTGGAGGACCATCTCTTTGACTTTGAAAGCGCTAAACGTAGCGAGAATGTCTCTGGGTCGCCTGTTGTCCTTCTGCAGTCATGGACCGACCCGATGGACCCGTTCCAGCTCGACTTCTGGGCTACCATCACCGAAAAGTGTGGAAGAAAAACCTGCCATAAATGCATCTAGATCGGGTCCTTCACTTCCCTCCTCCAGTCCTCTCACCCGAATGTTGTCTCTGTGAAAACGATTCTCGAGGTCTTCGCATTTGAGGGTGGTGGCACAAAGTTGGTTGTATATGGTAGCTGACCTCCAGGGGCACCAACCATTCCTCCAGTTCTAAGCTCTTCATTTCTAGATCAAGAGTTTGTGTGCCCACTGAGTCCACATCGGCTTATAGCGCCACCAGTCTCGTGCCCATCTCTGTTCGGAAGCCTTTATGTCAGATTTGATGTCCTCCCGGAGTTTTTTTGTTGAATCTCCTAGTGACGCCATCATCTCTTCTCTAGTGAGGGGCATTGCGTTCCCTGTTTGTTCATCACTGTCTTCTCCCACCCGTGCATCCGATGGGGCAAAGTATTTCGAGACTCTATTGCCTTGAGCTTTCTTTGGAGGCATTCGGATGGAGTCCTCGAACTGCGCGGAACTGCCCTCTGTGCAGTGAAGCGCAGAGCCAGCAATTGGGCTCACAAATTCACTGAGGGTTGTCCCTGAGGAGTCGTTATGGTTCTGCTGTCCTGGCCCCCAGGTGTTCCCCCTGGCTGCTTAACCTGGGGAGGAAGCCTCTTTCACTTCTCCGGGTCCCGCTGTCTCGCAGACACCCCTGCTGTCTGTTAAAGATTGCCTGGGTGTCGTACCACGGTCCTCATTTTCTCTACTCATCTTTCCCATTGTGTTTACCTGGTTAGGATTGGAGTTGGTTGAGCTCCATTTTAAGGTCAGGCATCCCCAGCATGACCCGTGGCCCAACTTCCTGCAGGGCTAGCATGGTTTTTCCCTAGGAGAGGGTCCCTGGCTTCTCCCTGGCTGTCTTCCAGTATGTTGTAAGCCCTTTACATTAGCGTCACAATGCAACAGGACCTTTGTGCTTGGCTTCACAGTAGCGGTGAACTCGACCGCGTCCTTCAATAATGGGTCGCGTTATCGCCCTGCTCCGTTTCTCTTTCATCAGTGGCCAGAGGAGGGGGGATATATTCTGCGCTTCCCTGCTCGCCTCAGCCGCATCTACTGTGCCAGGTGTCCCGTGGTCGTGTCTCCCCTCACTACAGATCACCTTAGCTGCTCTTTTGGCAGCAGCTTCGCGCCATGTGCTGTTTGTGTCGGATCAGGTCTCCCGTAGCACTTCTGAACGGATCTATTTTCAGGTGAGTGGGGGACCTGATCCGAATGCTGTGGCACTACACAACCGCTGCTGCAAGGCCGAGTGTGTCACGTCTGCAGTCTTTCTGACTTTACAATCCCAGCCGCCGCCATCTTGGGAGCCGCTCCACATTGGGAGACTGCTCCTTTCCCAGAGCAAAAGACAGCGAGGAGCGAGGGTCTTCAGGTCTCATATCACCGTCCTGATGGAGCACACCCTAATCCATCGGGTTGGGTGGTTTATTTTTCGTGTATATAGCATGCAGATCTCCTGGGCTCGAAGCTGAGCCATACGTCCGTACGGCCATGTTTGTCCGCTAAGCCCCCCGGTACTCCCTTTTAAACTATATTTAATACAATAAAGTTCACAAGCACATTGCAAGCGCTGTGCAGGCAGTTTTGTTTTCCCGATCGTTTCTTGAAGCACTTAAAAGAAGTTCCACCAAAGCGAATGGACAAGGTACTTTGTTGATGAGAAACACACACGGAAGAACACAAAATAGAACACTCACCAGAAATGAGGAAAAGTAAAGGAACAAGTACAAGGACTAATAAGAAGTGAAGGCGGGATGTAAGTCCCTTTTAAGATATATTTAATACAATATATTTCACAAGCGCTATGCAGGCGAAACCTAAAAATGGACATTCACAGCAGGAGTGGATATTAACTGCAGTGCATAGATGAAATAGTAAAAGGAGTTTGTGTGGTCTTGTCCCTAAAATTTCGATTCAATCTCTTTGGCAAATATTGCTCCATTTATATCTGCCACTGTGTTTCTTTGGTAGTGAGGGTGATGTGAAGTCACATGCATTTGTATTATCTGTCTCTGTCTTTTAAACCTCCGCTTGAACAGTTGTAGTGTTCAATGGGAGTAGGAAAATTAGGACATGTGTCTTTCTCCACAGGCCCTGCAGATTGTTCATCAATTTCCTTATTGTTAATTTCAAGAACCTGATTCACCTGTATTTGGGAAACCGTTTGTGGGATTTCATAATTAATAATTTCCACTGCTTTAGCCAGTAAAATCTCAGTTGTGAAGCGTGTTTGATTCTAGAACAAAAATGTAGTAGGGCATAAGTGGACCCGGAGCTCATTCTGGACCAATATTCCCCATACCTGAACAAATCAATTACAAAACATTAACCAAAAACGCGTTCTGGGTAACGGGACATGTTTATTACAATGAAGGTAAAACACAACATAACACAAACATCATAAATTGTCAAGTAAAATATAAATCAAAACCACTGCAAGTGCTGATATCCAATAGCACTAAAATACAACCCAGTTAAGAGATAATGATGAGGGGAGGAGCTTCGCGGGCGACCAACATGGCCGCGTAAGCTCGGAGCTCCGTGGACCGTCCGACCCACCGCAAATTTCCTGCATGAAATCCTGATCCACGTTGGTGGAATCGAATTGCTGGTGGCCTGCTGAGGCGAGGACTGCAATCGGCTTCCAAATCGGTGGTTCCTGTGCAGAGTTACGTCGAGCTGAACTCCGCTCCGTGACGGTGCCATTGTCCCTCCGGATTTCGCCACTTCGCACGATTGGACTGCGTAGTGCCCACCCGCCGCCCTCGTTGGAGGAGTGATTGTGTTCCTGCTTGTGCCTTCTACACCCTGGTCTTGCCTCCTTGGCCCCACCTGCTCTCCGGCTGTGGACCCGGACTTGTGGACACCTGGCCTTTGTTCTCTCGTACCCATCATGGCGGGCAGAGGTGACCCGGACAGGACATCGAACAAGGGTGGCCGGGGCAAGTCGCAAACGCAGCAGAATCGCATTGAGCGATATGTGAATCTCAAGTCGCCACCTACATCGGGGGCCGTCTCTAAAGGGACCCCATTGACGAGCCCGCCGGATGGATCGGACCCCACCCTCGTGGACATCATGGGTGCCATCACGAGCCTCCGGGCCGACATGCAGCAACAGTACGACACCCTTAACCACAAGGTAGACTCTGTGGCCGTTGATATTACCCTTATAAGGGCCGACTTGGGCAAGACCAACGAGCGTGTGAAGGCGCTCGACATCAAGACCTCCAGCCTAACCTCCGACGTCTCCGAGTTACAGACTGAGGTCCGCAATCTGCGGATGACCACTGATCTATTTTCGAGGCGGCTGGAGGACTTTGAGGGGCGAGCCAGGCGGCAGAACGTCCGCATAGTTGGTGTGCCGGAGGGGTCCGAGAATGCCGCTACGGACCTGTTTGTGGAGGATTTGGTTAAAACCCATTTGGCGCCCTCTGGACTGAGCAACTTTTTCTCGGTGGAACGTGCCCAACGGGAGCGACGCCGCGACCGATTGTGGCGCGCCTCCTCAACTTCAGGGACCGTGATGCGATCCTGCAAGCTTCCAGATCGCATGGGCCACTCCAGTTTCAGAATGCGGAGGTGCACTTTTATCCGGACTTCACCAGGCTGGTACAGCGCCAACGCTTGAGCTACGCGGGAGTGAAGAGGCGCCTCAGGGACTTGGGTCTCAAATACTCAATGATGTTCCCAGCGAAACTCCGTGTTGAACACAAGGGACGGGCCCTTTTCTTTGACTATCCTGAAAATGTGAGTGAATGGCTGGACACGGTTTCGCCACATCGGGATGAACAGGAGGATGAAGTTGGGGGCGCCTCGGGCGGAGCGGAACGGCGAGACTGAGCAAGGAGCTGATGCTACCCCTACCTCGAATGACTGCCGGAATTGTGACTCGTTACTTAATGGTCTCTCCTTCATTTACATGGTGGGTGGCGGGACGTTTTCATGGAGATTCCTTACTCCTCTGGGTCTTTCGTAGAGTAGTTAATGGGGCGACAGGCACACTGCTGGTTGGGGGGGGCTTTTTAGTCTGATGCAGGGGTGCAGGGTGGGGGGTATGTTGGGGAGAGTTATCTTGTTTGTTGGTTTTTCCTTTCTTTCTTTTCTGTGGCAATGGGTCATTTGTGCTCCTGAACTGTATTTGATGCGGGTGTCTTGTGGGACTGGGTGGGGCGGGCTTTGGGGAGATGGGGGGTAGAAAGTTACGAATTCTCAGTTGGAATGTTAACGGGTTGGGTGACCGAATTAAGAGAGGGGTGGTGATACAACTGATCAAACGTCACATGCCTGATGTTGTCCTCCTTCAAGAGACACACCTGGTGGGTAACGCCTGTAAAGCTTTGAATCGCAAGGGCTACAAAATGGTGGCACATTCGGGGTTCTCTTCCGGTTCCCGGGGGGCGGGTATCCTTGTGCGCGCATCCCTTCCCCTAGAGATAGGTGTCACCTTGATTGACGACAGGGGGCGTTACGCTGCCGTGGCTGGTAGATGGGAGGGGCGTTCCCTCACGTTGTTATCTGTTTACATCCCCCCGGGGCTTCAATCCAGTACCTTTCAGGACCTTGGTGGTGCCATCTTGTCTCTGCCGGCTGGCCGGTTAATAGTGGGGGGTGACTTTAACTCGGTTTGCTCTGGTCTGCTTGATCGCCAACCGCCCCGTGACCTACGTAACCCACAGATGTGGCTGTCCTCCTTTCTCGAGTCTATGGGCCTGATAGACGGCTGGCGTCTTCTACATCCTACGCTCCGTCAATTTTCCTTTCTTTCAGGCGCACATGGTAGTCTTTCCCGCATCGATTATGTCCTCACATTGGCGTCGGGCGCATTGGCCGTTTCCGAAGCCCGCTTCTTGGCGCGGGGCATTTCTGATCATTCCCCATTATGGGTCTCTTTCGACTTTGGGGTGGTCTTGTCGGAGCGACCGGCCGCGGTCAACCCGTGGTATTTTCGTAACATCAAGACCCGCTCTCTTCTGGCCAAAGCTATTGATTTTTATTTTTCCGAAAACGTGGGCTCGGTAAGGTCGGCCGTTATGCTGTGGGAGGCCTTTAAGACGGTGCTTTGAGGTGAGGCCCAGGCGCTCATCGCTGAGGCCCGCCGGACTAGAGATTCTGATCTACTGTTTGTTGAGCAAGAGGTCCTGCGTCTCGAGTCCCAGCTGGGGCCCGAGCCGGACCCCTCTGTCTTGCATACCCTCTCGCTGAAACAAGCGGAGTACCACGATTTGGCCGTGAATGCCGCACTCAATCTGGCCAAGGAACAGCAGGGCCGTGTGTACGATGTGGGCGATAAGGCTGGGAAGTTGCTGGCTTGGTTAGACAGGAGGGAGATGGCCAGTCGCGTGGTGCCTGAACTCCTGGGAGACGACGGGGTGGTCCTTACGGACCCGAGTGCCATTGTCGACTCCTTCGCTGGTTATTTTCGGGGAGTCTATGAGTCTGCTTCGGACTTTTCGGAGGCGGATTCGTCGGCTTTCCTTTCGGAGATTGACCTTCCCTGCCTTTCTGATGACGAGAGAGCGGACTTGGATAGGGACATTACCGCTGACGAGATTGCTTTGGCGATCCGCTCCCTACGGACCGGTAAGGCCTCTGGGCCTAACGGCATACCGGTTGAACTGTATAAAATCCGCCCGGATGCGGTGTCTCCGCACTTGCAGTAAATGTTCCTGGAATCCTTTGAGAGGGGCTGTCTCCCCCTGGATCTGCGACTGGCTACCGTTGTGGTCATCCACAAGGAGGGTAAACCACGTGACGTCTGTCGATCGTACCATCCCATCTCTCTCCTTAACGTGGAACCCAAGATCCTCGCCAAGTTGCTCGCCAACCGGCTGGTTGGTGTTATTGGCGACCTCGTGCACCCTGACCAGTCGGGATTCATCCCCCACCGAAACACCGCTCTCAATCTACATCGCCTCCACGGTGTCATGGCTAGAGCCCACACCCTCGAGGAACCGGCTGTCCTCGCGTCCCTCGACGCCACGATGGCATTCGATTCTCTCGAGTGGCCATATCTCTGGGCAGTGTTGTCCAAACTTGGATTTGGGCCGGTCTTTGTGAGCTGGGTGAAGCTACTGTATACGGATCCGATGGCTAACGTCACGGTCAACGGCCGCCTGTCTACGCCATTCCCCCTACATCGGGGTACTAGACAGGGCTGCCCCCTGTCGCCCCTTTTGTTCGCCTTGGCCCTTGAACCGCTCGCAGCCCTACTGCGTGTGCATCCCGACCTACGCGGCATTACGTGGGCCCCCGGCTTCGAAGACAGGGTATCCTTGTACGCCGATGATATCCTGCTTTATTTGACTTCCCCCTGCAGGTCCCTCATTGTGGCCTGTGATGTGCTCAGACTCTTCGGACGGTACTCTGGTCTGATTATAAACTGGGCCAAATCGTCCCTATCTGTCCTCAAAGGAGATACTCCACGACTTCCCAGAGGCTGTAACATTCAGATTGCCACACGCGGCTTCAAGTACTTGGGCATCTACATCTCTGGTAACTCCAAGTTGCGATACGACCACAACTTACTCCCTCCTCTCCAGCGTCTGCAGCGTGATGTAGACAGCTGGCGTAAGCTACCACTCTCCCTCCTTGGCCGTGCCGCTCTGTTTAAGATGATGTCCCTGCCCAGATTCTTGTACGCCCTGCAAAACGCCCAGGACCCTGTCCCGGCGCGCTACTTTCGGGACCTTGAAGGCCTCCTTCGGACCCTTCTTTGGGATGGTCGACCCCGCGTTGCCATCCACAAACTCACGCTCCCATGGTACGATGGTGGCATTGCTCTCCCAGACGTGCGCCGCTACTACTGGTCTTCTCAATTTGCTGCCCTCAACCACGGGTTCTATGGCCCTGTGGGTAGTCCCGGTTATGCCATGGATAGATGGCTGATGGGCGGTGGTAACTACTATCGAGCCCTATACTCGAAGTCTTTCGACCGGCGGCTAACGGGCCCTACTCGGACGGCGGTCCACACTTGGCGGGCGGTCACTAAGGCACAAGGTTGGCAAGGCAGACTCACAAGGTTCACTCCCCTTTTTGATTCGGACATCCTGGGTAGACTATGGCACACCAAGGGGTTTGATAAGTGGGACCTTATCGGTATCAGCAGGGTTGAGGACATGCTCTCCAGGGGTTCAATTAAGACCTTCACCCAGTTACAAACCGAATTCCAGCTGGGCGCGACAGAGTTTTTCCGTTACGCTCAACTGAGACATGCGCTGCTCTCGGCCTCACCGCCGGACGGCGTCATTCCTGAGAGCTCCCCTCTGGAGGACAGGATACTGGATGGACACATGCCGGACAGTGCGATCTCCCTTTCATACAAAAAATTGATTAACGTGCGCACAGACCTCCTCCTTAGCTTGCGGGACCAGTGGGTGGCGGATGGCCTTGAACTCGATGATGAAGATTGGCAGAGTGCGGTTTCCTCCCCTAAGGAGGTTGCAATTTCCTCCCGTCTTCGCCTCGTGCAATTTAAGATCCTGCACCGGGTGTACATGACAGGGCCTCGATTACTGCGCATGGGATTCTCGCCTGACGGTCTCTGCCGTAGAGGCTGCGGAGCTCTCGCCACTTTCTTGCACATCCTTTGGGAGTGCCCAGTGATAGCCTCCTACTGGAGGAGAGTGCACCGAGTCATGGAGGAAGTTACTGGCGTGGCTGCCCACGCGGAAGCTCGTAGATGCCTGCTGAACGTATGGGAGCCTTCCGACCACAGCGTTGCGCAGACTAGGTGGGTGACCCTTGGGAACATGGTGGCCAAGAGGGACATAGCTCAGAAGTGGGGGGCGTCCGCGGCCCCCCTGCTGGTACAGTGGAAAGCCAACATGGACTGGTGCATGTTCCGGGAGAAGACAGTCTATGTGGCAAGAGGGAGACCTCAAACTTGGAATAAAATCTGGGGGGCATGGAATGAGTACAGGGGAGACGTGTGCTTGCCGCCTGAATCAGTCAACCTGCATGACAATGTGTCACCCTGACCTGTGACGCCAACTGAGCTCTGATGTACTGTATTCTCCTGATTCTTCTCCCCCCCTTCTCCTTCCCATTCTGTAATCTTATCCTCGATGTTCGCTTCCCTGCCTTTCCTCCCCTACCCGTCCCTGACGCCCAGCTTCACATTGCCTCTATTGCCATTTTCGCGCCCTCGGGCGCCCTTTTGTTGAACTTCATCTTAATATAAAAATGACCTTCGATGATTATGTCTTAATCGTTTGGCACTATTTCTCTCCTGTTACCCCTGCTGCCTTGCCTCCGGGATGTCAGGCTGAATAGCTGTGTGCTCTGTTTTGAATAAAGGTTTTCAAAAATTAAAAAAAAAAAAAAGAGATAATGATGAATCAAGGTGATGCATACAATCATTTACGATAAGGCCCTCCTTGACCACATCCCAATACTACAGTCTTGGCAACCCTTCATCCTGCTTGGACCAAACAGGTGACTCTACCTGTATTCCTGAGGGATGGTCACCACTCATTGTGCCTTTGTCCACCCCTCATAGTCCCCCCTCTATCACCAGGCTATTACATAAGTGACAAGAAGTGTGACCAGGAACTACAGCCACATGTCCTACACTGGTGAATCATGAGTCCATCTCCGAAACTGGTGTGAATGTCCTTCAGTTGAATGTGGATTTCTGGCCCCACCCTAGGTGCTGCTCTAAGAAGTATGAGATGGAGGGCCGCTCTGCTGTTGAGAAGCAATACTGGATGTAGTTTTTCAGGTAGTTTCCCCAAAGCCATAACCAACAATGGACCTGTTCTAAAGGTGAAAAAACTGTTCAGTGATCCCCTCATATGTCTAGAGTCAACCAACTTTGTGTGACGGAACAGCGGTTATACTTATGCCGTCTATTCAAGGGAATCGCCAAAGCACCAACAATAGGGTCTGGGTCAGTTTGAAAATCATGCTGCCCCCAGCACTAACATTCCGCTACACCCGTAGCCTAAAGAAAAGGTGGTATCTAGGGCCAGCCTGGCCTAAATAACCCACTGCCATCGAGTCAGCAGGTGAGGAAATGATGCACAAATCGCACCGGTCATATCTGCTTTTTGTCCCATTACTCAAGAGACAGGTGATAGGAATCCCAACCCAGGTGTGAATCCCATCCTCCCCGCCAAAAGCCAGAGGGTCAAGTAAGCAGGAGGGGGCATGGGTCCATGGTCGGCCTGGGAGCTAACGCCAGGCCTATTGACAACAAAACAGTAGTTGGTCGTGCTGCTTCCCATAAAAAACGGAAGTGATGCATCAGATCAACAGCCAACAGAAACAAAGATAACAACAGCAATGCCAGACTAAGACAAATCACAAGTGGCAGGAGAAATTCCACGGACTTTGAGCCAACATACAGATTACTTTATGTCTCGCTGAGACTGCGCATGCAGCGCTTGCGCTGCCAAGGCAAGACCTTAAAATTGCACTGCTCTGTGTCTACCATTTAAACTTGGGGAGAGCGGAGTTCGAGTCCCACCCTTCCACCACACATTCAAATTCAAATGACAGTTGTAGCAGCACAGGATATAAAACAATATTTAAACCGCAAGCTTCAATTAAAAAAGGCATTAGACAGTGAGAGAGTCACCCGTCAAGATGCATTTACAACTCTGGCTTTTGGCTTGACGAACAACAGGTGCGCAAGCAACAGGTTAGAGAGAGGCCAACTGCGTCTGCGCAGCGCCACTCCTTTTATTTCCAAGCGCTAAACAACTAGAGCACTTACCCATCAAAAATGGAGCGGCTCCGTGTCTACCGTTTAAACTCAGTGGGAGCGGAGTTTAAGTCCCACCCTCCCACTTTAATGGTTAACCCTCAATCACCTTATGCTCAAGACACTCAAAACAGATTTCCTCTTGATCGCTCCTCATAGTCACTTTGCCCCCACAGAAGAATGGATCAAGCAACCTAGAGCTCTCATTCATTCATTCATTACTCCTTTATTCAGTATTTAGAAAATACCATAAAAGTACAGATTATACAATTAAAATATGATAAAATACAATTCATGAAAAGATACATTGGAGACAATTAACCAGCAATTCATTCAGCACAACCCTCTCGAATTCCCTAGTCTTAAAGCAACCTTTATAAAATTCATGATACATAACAGTGTAAGGGGATCATTAGCCCTTTGCGAGAATAAAAGGGCAACATTGGCATGTTTAAACTTCGCCAGTTTTAAAATCCTTACTAAAAAACTACGCCTAGTTAAACATATAATGAACATAATATTACAAAATGAAGGGTATCCTGTGGAGACTTATTGTCGCAGCCGCATGGACTCTTCTGCTCAACAGTTGAAGTAAAACCTGGTGGGTCAGCCAGTAAATTATGTAAAAGGTTAAGCCTAAAATGAGTGAATAAAAACCTTTCTTGCGCATTGTACATAAGAGCTAAATAAGGTTCCATTCCTTCCCCTGACTTTACCATGCTATGAGCGCTGACTGTGGTCTTACTAACTTCCAAGGCCGCTCTCCGTGATAGTGCCGTATTCAAAAAGATTCTTTTGATTCTCTGTGTGTCTTGAGGGATAATTGCTGTGGGGTTTATAAAGAGATCCTTGCACCCAATTCCCTTGAGGGCAGTTTTCATGTATTTCAGCCATGGAATACTCATTCCTTTGTCCCTATCTAGGCAATCTCTGATGATTTGTCTGCTCAGACCTGCCTCCATGTTGGTCCAAATTTTCAGCCAGGCCATCAGGGGTCTGACCTTGATCAAGTCCTCTATATATACCCTCTCAAGTTCCTCATGAATAATATAGGAGGGTATACTTTGTGGGGTTTTGAGTACCTTTCTCAGATATTTATTTTCCTCTAGAGCTCTCAACTGCACCCACCACGTCATTGACTCTACTGGATCACTTGATATAAGGTTGGACAAATACTTGAATATGCAGGTTCATATCAATTAAGGGTGGGCGGGCAGCTACGCTCCGTGCACGGAGTGTGCGTAGTGCCGGCTTCTACGCATTTTGCGTAGCAGGCGTAGAATTCGGCACTACGCACGCTCCACAGACGTTGCGTAGCTGGCCGCCACCCGCCTCCCTCCCGCCCTCCCTAAATACTTTAATTTAAATGTTAGAAAGAATTAAAAGGCACTTACCTTGCCCGCCGCGTCCCCGGGGCTCCCTCTCTTCATCGCTGCTTATAGCGCAAACTCGACCCAAAGGTATTGGAGCGCTTTTCATGAACACCAGTTAAGGACTGTTTACTCCTGAGGCGGAAGCCGGGAGATTGCTTGTTCATTTTTTAAAACTTGTAATACTTGTAATACTGTGTATTTTACTTCACTTGCCACTCCCCCTGAGCACTCCCACGCAGCGGACCTTAGCGCTGACGTAGGGAAATCCTCATAATTGCCGCCACCTTCGTCGATCACGGAGGCCACGCCCACTTACTCAGGCCACGTCCCCGCTTCCAGTACAAAAGGCGCGCTGACTGCTAACGCGCCCAGAGGACTGTTTACTCCTGAGGCGGAAGCCGGGAGATTGCTTGTTCGTTTTTAAAAACTTGTAATACTTGTAATACTGTGTATTTTACTTCACCTGCCACTCCCCCTGAGCACTCCCACGCAGCGGACCTTAGCGCTGACGTAGGGAAATCCTCATAATTGCCGCCACCTTCGTCGATCACGGAGGCCACGCCCACTTCCTCAGGCCACGCCCCCCGCTTCCAGTACAAAAGGCGCGCTGACTGCTAACGCGCCTAGAGGACTGTTTACTCCTGAGGCGGAAGCCGGGAGATTGCTTGTTCATTTTTTTAAACTTGTAATACTTGTAATACTGTGTATTTTACTTCACCTGCCACTCCCCCTGAGCACTCCCACGCAGCGGACCTTAGCGCTGACGTAGGGAAATCCTCATAATTGCCGCCACCTTCGTCGATCACGGAGGCCACGCCCACTTACTCAGGCCACGCCCCCCGCTTCCAGTACAAAAGGCGCGCTGACTGCTAACGCGCCCAGAGGACTGTTTACTCCTGAGGCAGAAGCCGGGAGATTGCTTGTTCGCTTTAAAAAACTTGTAATACTTGTGAAACTGTATATTTTACTTCACCTGCCACTCCCCCTGAGCACTCCCACGCAGCGGACCTTAGCGCTGACGTAGGGAAATCCTCATAATTGCCGCCACCTTCGTCGATCACGGAGGCCACGCCCACTTACTCAGGCCACGCCCCCCGCTTCCAGTACAAAAGGCGCGCTGACTGCTAACGCGCCCAGAGGACTGTTTACTCCTGAGGCGGAAGCCGGGAGATTGCTTGTTCGCTTTTAAAAACTTGTAATACTTGTAATACTGTGTATTTTACTTCACCTGCCACTCCCCCGCAGCGGACCTTAGCGCTGACGTAGGGAAATCCTCATAATTGCCGCCACCTTCGTCGATCATGGAGGCCACGCCCACTTACTCAGGCCACGCCCCCCGCTTCCAGTACAAAAGGCACGCTGACTGCTAATGTGCCCAGAGGACTGTTTACTCCTGAGGCGAAAGCCGGGAGATTGCTTGTTCGCTTTTAAAAACTTGTAATACTTGTAATACTGTGTATTTTACTTCACCTGCCACTCCCCCTGAGCACTCCCACGCAGCGGACCTTAGCGCTGACGTAGGGAAATCCTCATAATTGCCGCCACCTTCGTCGATCACGGAGGCCACGCCCACTTACTCAGGCCACGCCCCACCACACTACTAAAATGTGCTCATACCGGACGTGCAGCGGACGAGCGCAGCGGGCGCGCCGCTTGCACGCCGAAGGCGCGCCTAAGGCAAGCCCGTCTGCGCCCGTCCGCGCCAGACCGCGCCCAGGGCCCAGACCCCCTGCTCCCCCCACTCAAACCATCACTAAATACTCTAGTGACACCCTGCAAGGACTAAGAACCCTTCCAGCCCCCACATGCATCGGCTCGATCTCCCCAGAGGAAGGACACTCTCGCTGCCTAAACTGCCCTTACAGTTTCTGTCCTCAGCCCCCGTTAAAACCTATTTGCCTTAACATGGCCCTGCTAAACTGTAGATCCCTCCCAAAGCATCAAATTGAAATTAATTTACTCCTAAAGGACCCGGATATAGATGTACTCTTCCTAACTGAAACCTGGCTCACAGCCGGCTCAGAACCAGACATCATTCAATCTCTCCCACCGGAATACCTCATCAAGTTCCACAATAGACCCGTAGGTATCGGTGGAGGAATAGCTGTCTTATACCGAGACTACCTCTCATGCCAATTTAAAGACAGCCCTATTCTAGACTGAGAAAACGTCTTCTTCTCCATCCACCAACCGCCCTCGCTCACCCTCTCGGGACTGCTAGTGTACCGCCCTCCGGGACCGGTACGACGCTTCAATGAGTCGCTTATTGACTCTATCTCCTCCCTCGCTTGCCTATCACCGAACTTCACGCTTCTGGGAGATCTAAATCTCCACCTCGATGACTCCTCCAGCAAACCAGCCGTGGACCTCAAAGCAGATTTGGGCTCTCTTAGTCTCGAATTACTAAATAAACTACTGACTCACATCAAAGGGCATCTGTTGGATCCCGTATTTTCCAACCTCCCGAGATTAACAACTCAACCCCCCATTCCCCTTCCATGGTCAGACCACTTTTTGGTCCCTTTTAAATTACATCTATCTACCAATGCCCCCGACAGACATCCCCCCCTACCCCTCGCTCGCCCATGGAAAAAATTGGACATAAACGCCTGGGCCCATGCCTTAGCCTCTTCTACACCTGATCTCGACCATGATCCCTCTAAAGCAGACGCCCAACTACAGGAATGGATCCATCAATCCCTAGAAACCACCTTGCCACTCAAACAACTGCCCAGCAGTAAGAAAACGGCCAAATCTCCTTGGTTCACTCAGGAACTCCGAAACCAAAAAAAGATATGCAAAAAACTTGAGCGCGTATGGAGGAAAACTTGGTCAACGGAATCCAAAAATGAGTACAGAGCCGCCATCAAGCTCTACAAGAACTCCATAAAAATAACACAGGCCACCTTCTTCGAAGGAAAGATTGCAGCAGCGGCTAATTCTGCGAAGGAAACTTACCGCATTGTACGTCTCCTCACAAAAATCCAGGATCCCCTACCCCCGCCAGACCTAGAGGGGGTTAGATGCAAACAAATGGCCTACTTCTTCTCCGCGAAAATCGACAAAATACTAACCTCACTCCCTACCCTCATTTCCCCTCACCATGCCACCTCACCTCCCCTCCATCCTGAGGCTCCATACCTACGAGCCTTTGCTCAGATCACCACGGAGACTTTCTTAGCCACCCTGCAAACAGTGAAAAGTGGCTCCCCATCCGACCCAGCCCCCATCAGCAAGCTAAAACTGGTAGCCCCTACCGTAGCCCCACCCATCACCAACCTCATCAACGCCTCCTTCAAAGAGGGCACCGTTCCAGCCAATTGGAAGAAGGCGACCGTCAAAGCCCTCCTGAAAAAACCCCACCTAGACCCCACAGACCCCTCCAATTTCAGACCCATCTCGCTCCTCCCCGGGATCAGCAAAGTGGCCGAACGAATAGCTAACCAGCAACTTTCCAATTTTCTGGAGGCGAATCACCTACTATGTGACTCCCAGACCGGTTTCAGACCGGGGCAAGGCACCGACACCGCCTTCCTGGCAGTTGTCGAAGAGGCGAGAAGCATCATAGACGCAGGAGGATCAGTGGCAGGGATCCTCCTCGATCTAAGCGCCGCCTTCGACACGGTGGACCACGCCATCTTGGTCCACCAGCTAAGCCGAGTGGGAATCACCGATTCTGCCCTTGCCTGGATTAAGTCCTTCCTGGAGGGAAGATCCTTTCAGGTGTCAGATGGCACCTCCACGTCCAAAGCTCTGCCCATGCAGTGTGGGGTCCCCCAGGGCTCCTCCCTGAGCCCCACACTTTTTAACATTTATATGTCCCCCCTTGAAGACGTTATCACCCCTTTCGGCGTCAAAACAGTGATGTACGCTGACGACACTCAGCTGGTGGTCTCCATCAATCAATCAAACACCAGCCTAGAAAATCTCTCCAGGTGTCTAGAAGGAGTCTCACAATGGATGTGTGACTCTCGACTAAAACTTAATGGTGACAAATCGGAGATCCTTCTCCTTGGTAACCCAAACAAACTACCTACAAACCTCTCCTGGCCACCCTGCATGGGAACCCACCCGACCCCAAAAACCAAGGTCAAAAGTCTAGGCATTTGGCTCGACCAGGACCTTAATTTTAAATCCCAGGCCAGAAAAACCTCAGGGACCTGCTTTGGCCTTATTCGCATGTCCCGAAAGATCCTCCACCTGATCCCCTTCCAGTCCAGGAAGTTACTAATGCAGGGGCTGGTCAACTCCAGGTTAGACTATGGTAACGTCTTGTACCTGGGAGCCCCTGCATCAGTCATTCAGAAACTTCAGGTGGCTCAGAACTCGGCAGCTAGAATCCTTACAGGAACCAAAGCAAGATGCTCGGCGAAACCAGCCCTCAAAAGCCTGCACTGGCTCCCAGTGAAGGAGCGTATTACCTTCAAGACGCTGTGCATCTCGCACAAAATTATGCACGACAAAGGCCCCCCAATCCTCAGACCCCTGATGAAGCCCCACCAGTCTACCAAAAACCTAAGATCCGATGCACTTGCCCTTGCCAGCATCCCAAGAATAAAAAAGTCAAGATCCGGCGGCCGTTTGTTCGCCTACAACGCGCCAAAGCTCTGGAACACCCTCCCAGTAGCCATGAGGAAAGAACACAACCTCTTCTCCTTCCGGAAACAATTAAAAACTTGGCTCTTCCCTTAAAACCCTGTCTTCCGACCGTCCCCCTCCCCTCTGGAAATTCTAGGTCCTCTTAGCGCTGGGATGCCCAAGGGTAGCTATGCGCTCTACAAATCCAAATCCAAATCCAAATCCAAGGACACATTCATTTTTGTTACGCACAGGGAGATTGAGTGATTTTCCCTGAATCACAGGATGCTGAGCCTACGCCAAGATTCAAACTTAGTTCCCAAACGCCAAAGTTGACAGCTCTGGCAGTTACACCAAATCCTCTCCCCACTGGTAGGGTTTCATGGGTAGCAGCTGGTTCTGTTATAGGAAGTGCTAATAGGAGCAATGGGCTGGTGCAACCTGTCTCCTGATGAGAGCTTCTGCGCTTATTTTTTCCAGTACTTATTTTTTCACAAATTAACTGCTGTTCAAGAGTAACCCTGAAGCAACTCTGCTTGACTCTTCTGTTGTGGGCACTTCAGTATCCTGAATCTGCCGCCCGATTGTTATATTGAATCTGTTTTTTGCTGCTAGCTTTTTCTTATTTGCATCTCTCCATGTATGTATAACTTGTCTGCTATTTGGATAGTGCTCTGATACCTTGACGGGTCATGTCCTACTGTGATAAAATTCCCAAATAAATAAAATAGATAAATACCAGAATGTTGAGTTGTATTTTGTGATATCACCGTGCTATCTTGTTTTTGTATTGTGGCATTTTTTTGGTAAATTATTTAGAGCCTTTGTGTTGCATACTTTTTGTTTTTTTATTGCATTTGTGTTGTTTTGATTTTATCTTTATCTTTAGCTTTTGTTTTTGTGTTACAAAATGTACCTTGATTGTATTACATTTTCCTAAACATGCCCAAGCATTCCTGTCACTTTACCACCTCATCTGACCTGCACAAATCTGCTTCATACAGAGGGAGAAGGTGTTTGCAAGCAGCAGTGCCTTCTTTGCGACAGAGATAAAACTGTTTTTTTTTTTTTGTTTTGAAGCTCTATGCATCTTTGATCTGTCGAGGAATCCAAAAGATCAATTCATTAATCAATGAAACCCAAAAACGTGTGTGCGCACATGAGAAACACACAAAAATCTGTGTTTCAATTAGAACCTGCTTTGCTCGAGCGCCGCCTGGTTACACCTGTCAATCACTGCAAACTTCAGAGTCGATTCCTTCCTCCTTTACCTCCCTGCATGATTAAACACCTCCCAGACAACAGGTAATAATAAACAAGCAGCCGTTTCTAATTATCGGGGCCAGCTTGGGGTGATTGCTTCCTAAACAGCGTTCCTTGCGCTTGCTTCTTACTCGTCTTTACCTGGCCCCCACCAGTGCTCTCATCCTCGCCTCAGAACAGCCTTCGAAGCAGAGATGTTATGTTATGAGGTTTT
This sequence comes from Lissotriton vulgaris, assembly GCF_964263255.1. Lineage (NCBI taxonomy): Eukaryota > Metazoa > Chordata > Amphibia > Caudata > Salamandridae > Lissotriton > Lissotriton vulgaris. The sequence goes on from NC_141689.1 coordinate 164,321,133, forward strand.
ATAGAGTGCTTGATTACCCAGAGGCGTCTTGGCACTAGCAAGAGAAGATAAGGAAATTAAGCGGAGACTCCTAACTTTACTACTCCTACAATGAGAAAAATCCTAACTTTAAGACTTTTGGGAATTCACAGAAGGCATTTAGGAGTCCTAAAGTTAGGAGTCCTAACTTTACTACTCTAAAACTGAGAAAAATCCTAACTTTAAGCTTTTCGGTATTCACAAAAGGAATTTAGGAGTCCTAAAGTTAGGAGTCCTAACTTTACTACTCTAAAACTGAGAAAAATCCTAATTTTAAGACTTTCCGTATTCACAGAAGGCATTTAGGAGTCCTAAAGTTAGGAGTCCTAACTTTACTACTCTAAAACTGAGAAAAATCCTAACTTTAAGACTTTCGGTATTCACAAAAGGCATTTAGGAGTCCTAAAGTTAGGACTCTTAACTTCTGTGAATACCAAAATGGTAGTAAGTTTAGGATTTTGTCTTAAGTTAGTTTTGTGAATCGGGCTCTTTACCTTCCTATTTATTCACCAATAAGTATCAGCAGTTGCAGAAAGGACAAAAATACACGTTATGTCCCATTTTTCAGCAGCCAGCTTGTATCCTGGTGTACTTATTGTACCTGTTAAATTAAACATACTGGGGCATGTCATTACGTATTTTGATGTTTTGCAAGCTGTGAAGTACGAAGTACACAATGCTCAAAGTGAAACAATGAATCTCAGAGTGCAGCCTGAGGCTCTCAAAAATCCAGGACTGGCTGTAATCCCACACGGCTCTGGAGCTGTCAGTCCTCAGAATGACATGTGGAGGGGATATTCAGCTAGGCGTGAGGAACGTTCGACTGAACACAGACTAGCACGCAGGCGAACTCGAGGAAGACGAAGGGGGTCACGTGACAGAGTTCAGGCGGTTCTTACTGCTAGGTTTGAGTCACCAAGGTTACAACCCCCCACGTTCCAATCTCGAGACCAATATTGCATCCTCCTCTCTAGGTAAAGGTGGAATGTAATAGGGGGGTCCGAAAGAGGCCACCGTCAGGTCCAGTCAGTGGGCTGTGGTACCCCGAAGCGCGGGTCAGGCTCCAGTGAGGCCTGAACCACTCAGAAAGTGTGGTGGATGCACAAGCAGGAAAGGAGAACTAATACATGCCATCCTGACGAAGAGATAGGGTTCCTTCAAAGCGAAGAGAAGTGAAGGAAAGACAACAAGCAAGTGTTTAGCCATGCAACAGTTGATGTTGTTCCACCAAGAATATTGTGCTGCATAACTAAATGCTCATAAGGTCCCAAAAGCGAGACCTATTATCTATGCCAAATGCTTGTTTGCAGGGGTGGTTTATTGTGTAGGCACGGCCTGACACTACGTTGGTTGCTGATTTTACAAGCTATGCCTGGGTTCACAGTTAGCACCAATTCCTCTCAAGAATGGAACAAAGATTAAGGATGATGAATTATTCGAAATTCTCACATTCCCGTGGCAGGAAGGAACATTGAATATTGATTGTAGGCATACATTTGTGCCAAAACAGAAGCTGGAATGAAGAAAAAAAACGACAATAGATTTAAAGTGGCCCTTAAAAATGTCAAACTCGTTCAGATAACAGTATGTGCTGAAATGTGACCACGTACACAGGGATGTGTTCCAGCAGCCGCAATGAATGTCACCTGATAACAGACGTCAGCCCTTTCAATAAAATCCCAAACTCTTGTCTGTGAAAGGCAAAGCCAGTATGAAAAGCAGCAGCTGGCTACAATGGCAACATATAGGCTGGACGTCCACTGCATGTATTTGAAAGCCTTGTGAGAAGAAACATATCAGACGTTGCTCTTTTGTGGTGCCAAGCACTGGTTCTCAGGCTGTGCAGGTGATTTTTAAAAGCTGCATTTTGTTCGGAACAACGTGAAAGAAAGATTCATTATTGCGATGTATTCACATGGGCTGTACCCGATTGGAGGGGAATTCGAGTAACTCAGATAACACGCATTGGCATCGCCTAAAAAGTGTCACTCGTAGTCGTTCAAATGTCACTTATAATTACATTGAAAATATGAGAATGTCACACCTAGCAATATAAAACCTTGGCAGCTATGTAACGCACTACCAGCTCACAGCACTTCTAGCGCCACACGTCTCAGAACCACTCAAAAAATGTTAGCTTAGACACGCCGTGCCCTCCTGCGCCTTCTCGGAAACACTCTGCGTGGGTCAGCTGTGGTGAGGGAGGGGGAGGGAGTTGAAGCGTGGCGGGGCTGAAAGTGAAAAGGCGCGCTCTGTTGTGAGGGAGGTGGAGGGAGTTGAAGCGCGGCCGGGCTCAAAGTGAAAATACACGCGATCTTGCGGTGAGGGAGGGGGATATTTTTGCTAAAACAGAAGCTGTAATGAAGAATAAAAATGACAATAGAATTAAAGTGGCAGTTAAAAATGTCAAACTCGTTCAGAGTACAGTATGTGCTGAAATGTGACCACGTACAAAGGTGATGAGTTCCAGCAGCCAAAATGGATGTCACCTGATAACAAACCGTCAGAGCTTTCAATAAAATCCCAAACTCTAGTCTGTGAAAAGCAAAGCCAGTATGAAAAGCAGCCACTGGCACAATGGCAACATATAGGCTGGACGGTCCACTGCAAGTATTAAAAAATCCTCGTGAGAAGAAACATACCGGACATTGCTCTTTTGTGGCGCTGAGCGCTGGCTCTCAGGCTGTGCAGGCTCTTTTTAAAAGCTGTATTTTGTCCGGAACAACATGAAAGAAAGATTCATCATTGCGATGTATTCACATGGCCTGCACCCGATTGGCGGGGAATTCGGGTAACTCAGATAACAAGTTACCCTGGCCTAAGACGCGCTCTGTGGTGAGGGAGGGGGAGGGAGTTGAAGCGCGGGCGGGCTGAAATTGAAAATACACGTGATCTTGTGGTGAGGGAGGGGGGTTGAGTTGAAGCGCAGCCGTGCTGCTGGCTACTATTTCAAAATATAGGCTGGACGTTCCAATGCATGTATTTGAAAGCCTCGTGAGAAGAAACATATCGAGCGTTGCTCTTTTGTGGCGCCGAGAGCTGACTCTCAGGCTATGCAACCGCTTTTTAAAAGCTGCATTTTGTTCGGAACAACGTGAAAGAAAGATTCATTATTGAATGTATTCACCTGGCCTGTACCCGATTGGAGGCAAATTCGGGTAACTCAGATAACAAGTTACCCCTGGTCAAAGATGCGCTCTGTGGTGAGGAAGGGGGAGGGAGTTGAAGCGCGGGCGGGCTGAAAGTGACAATACACGCGATCTTGCGGTAGGGAGGGGGTGGAGTTGAAGTGCGGCAGCGCTGAAAGTGAAAAGGCGCACAAAAGAAGTGGGCCCCTCAAGTGCATGAAAAGAAGCCCGGGAGTTGTGTCCGCACGCGCGCCGCGAAAGTATTCGCGATCAGATTCACGTGATAAAGCCAGATGACAGCTGTGCACGCCGCGCTCTTGTGCGCGTAATAGCAAGCTGGTGGCCGGCAAGGTAGAAAAGAAGCCTGGGAGTTGTGTGCACGTGCGCGCCGCAAAAATGTTTGCGATCGGATTCACGCGATAAAGCTACATGGCAGCTGTGCACGTTGCGCGCTCTTGTGCGCGTAGCAGCAAGTTTGTGGCCGACAAGGTAGCACTTTTAAAACCTAGCTACTGGGCTAAAAGTGAAAATACACGCAATCTTGCGGTGAGGGGGGTGGAGTTGAAGCGCAGCCGGGCTGAAAGTGAAAAGACGCGCAAAAGAAGTGGACACCTCAAGTGCATGAAAAGATGCCCGGGAGTTGTGTGCACGCGCGTGTGCCACGAAAGTAATCGCGATTGGATTTACGCGATAAAGCCACATAGTAGCTGTGCACATCGTGCGCGCAACAGCAAGCTGGTGGCCGGCAAGGTAGCACTTTTAAAACCCAGCTACTAAATGTTCTCACCAGAGCAGCGCAAGCGCTGGCTCAGGCATACCTAACAAGCAGGATTTCCCAGAGCAAGAGGGCAGCTGTGCAAATAGCAAAGGATAAAACGTGAGCTGTTTTTGTAGACTTAAAAATAATATGGCCCACAAATTTAGTGTTCACAGAAAGGCAATAATTAGGCAATAGAGAATTTCAGAGGTCAAACTTTTCTTTTTTTTGGCAACATTTCTGTATTGTGTTTTACAGGATACCAAGCAAATGTAACTAGCATAGAGTTTAAGCTCATTGTAACACTAGTTAAGAAAACCTAGGCATAGGATTACTACTCAACCACCCAGGTCCAAAAAAAAGCCTGATGAGCCATACAAAAAACAATAACATCTCATGTGATCCTAAGAAAATCCTAAAGTCCCCCCTCAAAACATCAATGCTCGAAAAACACATCTCCTCTCTTACAACCCTGCCATGCCTCCCCTCCTCCGTGCCCCTGCAGAGCACAACCATGGTGTATATCTCCTCGTCAGAGTTAAGCAAAGAAGGGAACACCCACGGTCAAAGAGGACTTGTCTAAATAATCTTACCGGACCCTGGTCAGTTGTGTTGATGGTAGCCCATGATTCCTGTCCACACCGGCCTCCCCTTCACTCACTCCAAGTGTCAAGCAAAGGCAGTACTTCATTTGTAAAAAAATAATAGGTGCCAAGGCTCTGGTCAGGAGGCAACTTAAGCTTGCATGGCTCATTGCCTCTCCCAGCTCTGAGAGGATAGAAACTGCAGAACTACTAACCATCACACTCGTTTAGTACTATTTCAGGCCCTCAAAGCTGTAAGAATGGTTTGGATGGTAGGCAATAGTCATTTTAATGTATATTGAATTAATAACTAACTGTTGTTGTGGTCTTCTCTAAAATTAGTCAGTCAACGCCACCTGGTGGCAGACTGCGGCGAGTGTTGACAATTAAATGCTGGTGCCGAGCACCGGAAACCACTGGCTCAAATGAAGCGCTGGTCAGGGTCTAAAGCTCCAGGGGCACCTATCAGCACAAGCAGGCCAAAATTGGGGTGTGGCTCATAGACATCAGGTTTCTACCTCTTTCCAGTCCCCCAGTTCAACATGGGCATCGTCTGGCCATAGAAAGGGTTCCCATATCATGTCGAAGAGTTCCTTTGGATATTCATTCAATCTGTAACCTGCGTGATGCTGTGTTGCGCTGCTCCCTCACCAGTCCGCTGGACTGTGATCGCACAGTGGCTGTGCGTCTTGTCTGCTTCCTGGCTGCAACTGTTATGGGCTGTGCCACTGCCATGGGTGTTACACGGTGTGGTTGTGGCGCGCATTGTCTTTTTACTTTAATAACTCCAAAACTATTGAAAAGATGTATGCCAAATTACAAAAGAACTCTTACTGGACCAAGATCTAGCTTTCTGACAAATTTGGGATCAAAACGTTCAGCAGTTTGGACTGTAGTCATGTCTAAAATCCCTATGGGAAATTGCATAGGGGAAAACTTGTTTTGGGACCCACTTGACGGATCACCCCAAAACTTTCCAGGCAGCAGCTGAAGTGACTGGCAAACTAGTTTGAAAATGTCATGAAGATTCATCAAACAGGGCCAATGTTATTAGTAAAACAAAAACACTCTTCCTATAGACACTAGGTCCTAACTTTAAGTGCCTACCGGCGACCAAGCACTGCACAAGAGAGGCTAAGCATTGATTAGGAGAGAGGCTTGGCTATATCGTCCAACTAGCACATTGCATCCTGCACAGTTTCATGTTTAATATTATTATCCTAAAAGGCAAAAAGCTAGAGCCTGTACTAGCACATTCCTTGGCCAAGCAGCAGTAGCCTGGAAAGAGCTTTCTTTGGAAATTAAGAGTGACAGACAACCATACAATTTTCCAAAAATACCTTAAAACACATCCTTTAGACAGTTTAAGTGCAAAGCGAAGCTTTGTTGTGAAGGTTGGTGTAATATCTACATTTCACCATCTCACTTTTATTTAGCTTTACAATTACAGGACGGAATGCTGTGTGATATGTATGAGCTTAGCAAAAACTAAATACCGCACCCTTTGCTAAGACATTTCATATCCCCCAGTCTTACATAACATGCAAACCCTGATCACGTCTACAAGATATTGTTTTCTCAATTAAAGTTTTCGAAAGCCCCAAATGTCCAGCCCATGTGGACTAGACGTGTGCATCTGGACCTCAGGCAAGAGTAATCCCATCAATTGATCGCCATGGAGCACAAACTTCAATGATTGCTGCTTTTAACTAATCCCTCTGTTCAGGGTTATCCATGCACACAGATCTCAGGATCAATGCAGGTTCTGCTGGAGCGACAGTAAGCCGGAGATGTGTCCACGCGACAGTCCTACAGAAAATCAATGTTCTTAGGCATCTTTGTTCACACGGCCAAGAAGCCAGTCCGACTGAAAGCGGCAGCCATCTTTGAGTTTTACTTCCTTATGTCTCCTCCAGTTATTATCAGAAAATTCTTCTCTTCTGGTAGGCTGAGGATTCGCAAAACAGATGTGATTAAATTGCGGAATCACCAAGCTACCCTAAGCCGAGTGTGATCCTTTCAAATGAGGGCTGGACTTTCTTAAGCCACCGCGTTTAATCAGAAAGCTTTGAATCATGTTATATGTTTCATCAAAGCAGACCCACAAGCACTTAATTTTTCATCAATGTGAGCGTGTCACATCAGGACATGGAAAGCAATCCAGATACTAGCCAAGGGTTGTGCAATGCACCCCAGCGTCCAGGAGGAATGGGAAAAGTTCATGACATATTCAAGGGCAAAGGACAAAGTTCATTGCACATTAAAGTGCAAAGGACAAAGTTCAGTACATATTAAAGGGTAAAGGACAAAGTTCAGTACATATTAAAGTGCAAAGGACAAAGTTCATTACAGATTAAAGGGCAAAGGACAAAGTTCATTACAGATTAAAGGGCAAAGGATAAAGTTCATTACAGATTAAAGGGTAAAGGACAAAGTTCAGTACATATTAAAGCTCAAAAGACAAAGTGCATCATCTATTACTACTACAGGAGCTAGCCTCCAGCAAACAACTGCTGACACCAGGTCACAGTGTCTTTCCTGAGGGGAGTCCTGCACAGCGCTTGGAGGGGCAGGCACTAGGAATTGAGGCACATGTAGAAAGGGTCCTTTACAGATGCCCCTCTACCTGCTCTCATGCACGGTTTACACCTTTTCAATGACGAATACAAAGTTCTGATTATCGACCCCAAAATATTGAAGGGACATATTATCAAGAGCAAAAAAAAAAGAAAATATATATATAGGCAGTTGAGTAAGTCTAGATTTTCAAAACCCTACTTCACATATATGGACCTACGCCGTACCTATATCTTCAAGATACCTAGATGTGGAATTTGAAACACTAAAAATATACTTCGCTATATGCACCTACATTTCGATAGTTTCTCCCTAAATATTGTGTCTTTGATATTCTGGTAACACGGTATTCTAGAGGTTGATACTCAGAAGTAAAATTGATTTCCATTGGTCTGGAATCAGGTAGCACATGACCCGAGTCGGCCCTTGCTCGGATAGCGCCCTGGACGGAAAGAAGTTTGATGCCATCCCTGCAGCTACTGAATAAAATGAGACCGCAGGGGGCCCATTTGTTTTTCGCTGGTCAGTCACATATCCAAGCAGTGATTGACCTCTCAGCTTACTTACGTTAGTCATAAGTTTTTGGTGGTTTTCAGCTTTGTGGAATGAATAACAGGTAAGAAGCTAGGGGGCAGATTTACAAGCCCCTCCCGACCCTTTGACGCCGCCATTGCGTCACTTTTGTGACTCAGCAGCCACGTAAACAATGCGCCACTATGCAACATATTTACAACGTGACGCATCTAGTTAGATGTGTCACGTTGTAAAGCCCTGCGCTACATTATACCTGCATCAGGTATAATGTATGCAGGGTGGGCGTTCCGTTGCAAGGAAGCCCCATAAAAGTGACGCAGTGAAATCTGTAAGATTTCAGAGTCACTTTTACAACCCCATCGCATCAAATCCCTGCGCCTGTTTCAAGCAGGCGTAAGGAGTGATGCAGCATATTAGGTATGGGGCACCCCTGAGCAGTACTGGAGTTGTGTCGCGCTTGCGACACAACTCCAGCACTGCGTCACCCTTATGCCGACAGTTGCGTCACGCATCTGTCTATCCTTGCGCCATGGTGCGCCGCATTGTAAATGCGGCGTATCCATGGTGGCGCAAGGGTTTTTTTGAGTCTGGCACAATAACTGGTGCATCCCTGCTAATATGCAGGGATGCACCAGTTACTGTAAATCTGCACCTAGATTTGTGATAAGTTGAGATTTTCTCTCTGAATTTTATCAGAATTCTCGCAAATACTAAAAGTAGTACTTGTAGTTCAGGAAAAATTTCTAGCATGTGAGTCTTTATGTTACAATCTGGACTCTCACGCCCTTCTTAAGTTGTTTTGAGAAAAAAAATCCTCATCATGCAAGGACTTTGTCACGGTGTTGTTGAGAGCAGTTGTAAAGTTCACCTGTGAGAACACAACACTAAACAGGTTTCTGCGCCACTTAGTCCTCGCAATTAAAAATCAGAATTTTGTGTGGAAAAAGTATGTGATGGCACTGACAGGAAACACTTTTTACACCCTCTAAAGGTGAGGCACGAATGAAGCAATATTTTGCAGTGTATCCACTGCACCTTACAGGAGACACTGACAGTCACGTATGTGTATTTGTTACACTCGTGAAAGACCACCGGACAAAAGGGACAACAGACTGCCATCAGATGAAATTGCCTAATCAAGCTCTTCTATGTATTAACGGGGCACATCTTACATTCTTTTTCAGCCTCTAAAAGAAATCTAGTAAATTACCTTCAAACCAATTGTAATCGTAAATTTGATAATTTCATCAAGTTTTCTCACATCCTCTACAAAGTCCTCAACTTTAGCAGAAGTTTGGCTAAGTTGCTTACTTGTATATTTGAGTCCGGCCTTGGCAATTGATTAGAAATGCTGTATTGGGATCAAATATCTTAATTTCACTGTGCCTAAAATGTAAATATCTTGACTGTACTTGAATTGTGTTATTAAGGATGTAATGTATATGGTATGTAATGAAGTAACGTGTAATGTTCCTCCACCAAACATATGCACAGTATCAACATTTGCAAGAAAGGGCCTAGCCAGCGCTCGAGGGTGCAGGTGCTCTATCTGCAAAATTGGTAAATAAAGGGCCCGAATCCTAAAAAAGAAGTGGGGTGATAACCAAGTTAGGTAGTATGCAAGTGACATCATGGCTTGTGGCCTCCCAGAGCATGAGGTCACTTGTGTGACATAGCACGTGGTTTCACAGGAAGTGACCTCACAAGAAGTGACATCAGATATTAAGACGTCGCACATATGTTTAGCAGGTCTATAATGAGTACATTTAAGTGCATTACGAGATTTAACAGATGAGATTTTGTGCCGAAGTTGGGCCATAATAGTGGCACAACCCAGCGCAAACTCTGGGTCTCAACCAATACATTTATGTTTTTTTAAACTTTGCCACAAAGAAATTGCAACAAGGAGAAACATGACAGTAGATTGGTTCTGCTTAATTGGTCGCAAAGTCTGGATTTTAGCCTATCTTATGCTCAAGAGATTTTTCTGTGCCCAGTAAATCTCAGAGAATATTAATAATGGTAAAGAGATCTGTGTTTTGTCTAGTCCCAGATTTGAATCGAAGTAGCATAGAGGGCTAATGTGTCACATGCTAACACATCATGTAACATGCTGTGACAGATTTTTATTTTATGTAGATAGATAACTGGGTTACTACTTTTAATATAGAGATTCTTTTGTTACCTGCAGTTCATACATTGTAATACTTCAAATATAGTACAGTGAACTATGAACGACATTTAACTCCTACACCTTGTAACCGTCACTGTGTTATGTACCACATCCTGTTCATTAATTTCCACACATATGATTTATTGTCAGTGTATAATGTGTACATGCTATGTACAGTACTCTGACACCCTTCAGTGGGATGAGTACCACTATAGTGCTATGAAGGAAATAAAACAAAATAGTGGTATTTACATTTTTATTTGTGTAAATACTGTGACATAACAGCACATCTGACATTCTTACTGTGCATGCATATCTCTTATATACAGGGACTGAACAAAGTCAAAAGTATGCCGCTCTTACGTTCCTGTGAAGTGATCTGATAACAGCTGTGAGTCTTTGTTTCTGCTTCATTGCATTTGAATCTAAGTGTAAGGCACCAGACCAGCAGGGCCCTTAATTTCAGCCTTTATCTTTAGCCCAGCTGGAGGTGAAAATAACAACGCCCCCTCGCTGCCTGCACATTGCTGTTGGGAATGGAAAGCAGACAATGTACAGGCGCTGCTGAACATTTCCTGGTGTCTGAAAATTACAATCAGCATATTTCATTGGGGCCCAACTTCTTGGCAGAGTGGACGGCATCTACCCTGTGAAAAGGATGGATGGATGTGGTCTAACCGCATGTACTCCCGACTTGTGTCCCTAGTAAATATTTTGCTGAAATGCCTAAAAAGCAATAAAAATGATGCAGGTTGAAATGAAAGGGCACTTCATCATTTCTGATGTATCATAAAGGATTCAGAGGTGAGCTGGGGAGGGATGACGGCATGAGGAGCGGCCATCTTGCATGATGGAGAATCAACACAACGTAGCAGCATAAAAAGGTGGTTGCTGCAGGAACCAAAAGAACAGCCGGGACACACTTTTCGAGGGTGCACCTGAACTCTTCAAATAATAATTACCTGCTGCACATGGGCCACGTGCAAGGATTCAGCTGATGAGAAAGTCCATCTAAGTGGGGGGAACAGCAATCCCACCTAACCCTAGGGAAGTTGCACATTGGAATTAAACTGCAAACATCACAAATACATAAATACATCAGTCCCACCAAAAGGTGTTCCCGTAATTGAACTTGCTGGTGCTCAAGGAGCGAGTGACAGTAATTCTGGTGTTGTTTGGGAGCCATTTGAAGATTTTCCTCAGCATCTTTAGGGTGTGGAAGCAGGATGCTGTAACGGAATTGACTTGTGGATGCATTTCTAATTTGATGTCAATGATGATTACAAGTTTCCTGCTGTGGGTGCTGGGCATGGGATTGGTCTGAGTTTGGTCAGCCACTAAATGGGTAGTTTTTCCAAGACCACTATTTCTGTCTTGTCAGTGTTGAACTTCCAACAGTTGAATTTCATCCCGTTGGCTATTCTGGTCATGCAAGAGGTGAATTTGTTTCATGCTTTGGGGTCTTGTTCGATTGGAATAGCTTGAGGTGCCTGATGTTGGCGTAGAAAAGGATGCTGATGTTGTGTGCACAGATCAAGTTGGCCACAGGGATCATATATGTGTTGAAGAGGGTGGAGTTAAGGGACAAACCCTGAGGCATTTCACAGATGAATTTGTGGAGTATGGTGCCAGGCTGACAGTTTGTGTTCGGGCCGTTAAGAAAGAACAGATCCATCATTGCACAGGCCTTTGGATTCCAATCTTGTATAAGTATCTTATGAGGATGGAGTGTGATAACATGTCAAATGCTGCAGAGAGGTCCAGGAGATGAGGGCCACCACGTCTCCTCTATCTAGGATCATACAGATATTGTCTGTGGCAGCAATGAGTGGCATTTCTATACCATGCTTTGGCATGAAGCCAAACTGCATGACATTCGAGGAGCTGGTGAATGTGGAGGTGGCTGTTGATCAAGACTCATGGCGAAGGGACCGCATATTCTAGACAGATATATTTCTGCATCTAGGCCTAATCCCATCCTCCCCAGGACCTGTTGTAGGAATGCCCATTCTATTCAATTGAATTATTTTCCACATTGAACGTCCAGATGAACATTGACAAAGACCTTCTGTTAGACTTTTCAATAAGGTGTAGGGTACTTTGTTTTTTTTATGAACGTCTGCATATACCTGATTTGGGGTCCACAAGGGAGGGCAAACAGTCATCCAGTTAATTGGATAACACTTTTATGAACATCTTAACATCACTGCTGATGTCCCCCTTTGCTTTCCCCCTGTATCTGCCTACCCCTTTGTATTTGTAACTCTACGCACCTTTTCAAAATGAGTTAAAAAGGATTTCTAACTGGGGAGCCAATAGACAGTATAAACTCTTTTAGAATGCATTCCTGAACCCGTCCGGGCCTGGTACTTTTTTGAACAGACAATTTTTCATTAGTGGGTCTATTACATTTCATGCACCTGAAAACCTAGCCTGCCATTTGCCTGTGACCTCCAATTCCTGCTTGTTCCCAGTGACACCATTGCTGCCCCTGTTTTCCCATGCACTGTTCTTCCCACCAACAGAAGCCCCGCCAAACTCAGGACCTACTTAATGCAGGCTGCAGCGTGACCTCACAATGGACGTGTGCAGCAGTTGAGTCACGGGTGCGCCAAAGACACACAACAGTCAAGCCCATTTTCCCCAAACATGCCCTCCTGCCCCCTAAAGATATACCACTGCTGAGGGCTACAACCTTGAATCCGGACACCGTAACAAACACTGCCAGTGCACCGTCCCATGCTTCATGGTAGGACCTTTCACCTACTACCACTTCACCTGTCACAGCACACACACCAGCCTACTGACCAGCCCCACCCCAAAACACCACAGATGCCATTTGAACAAAAACACCAACTCACATGTGCCTTACTCAACACACTCACTTTGCAAGCATTTCATCGAATTTGGGGACCTCATCGCCACCTTCGCACTCAATATCATCTTCCTCATTGAGACCTGGTTCAACCCCAAATCTGCCCCAGACATTTAAAAAGCAATTTACGACAGATATAAAATCACTCACTAGGACCCCACCAACAAGCCGGCAGGAGGAACAGTCATCACCCACAAATAGACTATAAAGTACACCACTGACAACATCACCACCCACATTGAACATCTCAACTTCAAGCTCCACACGGATGACAAGACAACCATCAGAGGCACCCTCGCATACCGACCCCCAGGCCCCACATTCCAGCTTCAGCAAAACCATTGCAGAATTCACTGCTCACCTTGCCTTAGACTGTAAGGACTACATCTTCCTCAGCGGGCTAAATTTTCACAACCATGACCCAAAAAACAATAACACCGTACACCTTCTCGACAGTACATGCAGCCTTGGATTGCCCTAGATCGTCCACAACCCTACGCACACACCTCAGAACATATGCTGGACCCCATTTTTACTTCCAGCAACCGTGTGACAGAACCTACATGGACAATCAATCCATCGTTCACTTCAGCGTCTGCAGCCCCTTCACCGCCACCCCCAAGATGACCAGCTCCCCCTACCAGAGGTGGATCAAAGTCTCAGAGACCAGCTGGATGGGCGCCCTCAATACCTCAAACTCCGCTACCACCACCGATCTCAAACAGGGATTGAAGAACTTGATCACCAATTGTGCCTACAGAATCTTCCCCATCAAGTGGAACATCCAGTATACCACTGACAACAACACCACCCCCATGGAACATCTCAACTTCAAGCTCCACACGGACAACAAGACAACCGTCAGAGGCACCCTCGCATACCGACTCCCGGGCCCGCGCTCCAGCTTCAGCAACACCATTGCAGACTTCATTGCTCACCTAGCATTATACTATAAGGACTACATCTTCCTCGACGGGCTAAATTTCCACATCCATGACCCCAAAAACAATAACACCGCACAAGTTCTCGACAGTAAAAGCAGCCTCGGATTGCCCTAGATCGTCCACAGCCCTACGCACACACCTCAGAAAATGTGCTGGACCCTTTTTTACCTCCAGCAACCGTGTGACAGAATTCACATGGCAATCAATCCATCATTCACTTCAGCATCTACAGTCCCTGCAACACCACCCCCAAGATGACCAGCATCCCCCACCGGAGGTGGATCAAAATCTCAGAGACCAATTGGATGGATGCCCTCAATACCTCCAACCCCGCTACCACCACCAACCTCAAACAGGGATTAGAGAACTCGATCACCAATTGTGCTGACAGAATCTTCCCCATCAAGAGGAACAGCCAGAGAAAATACTCCAAACAGGCCAGCTGGTACACCCAAGAACTCAGAACAGTGAAACGAGACAGCAAACAGCTGGAGAAGAGATGGCGCTCCACCAAGGACACCTCTGACAAGGCAGCTTTCAAGACCTCCCTCAACCTTTGCCTCCACCTGCTGAGCACAACAAAGATGACAGCGCTAGCCACATGCATCAAAACCAGCACCAACAACACCAAGGACCTTTTCAACTTCGTTAAGGAATTCTCCAACCCGGCTGCCAGCAAAAAAAACATTATCACACCCTCACAGGAGTTGTGTGACAATTTGCCAACTTCTACCATGACAAGATCGAAACAATATACAGAAACTTTGAACACCAACTCACACCTTCGGACTTTCTCAACAGATACGAGACTACTGTAACTGACATGAACCACAGAATACCCACCTGGTACCTCCTCTCAATCCCAGGACACCACCTCCACTATGAAATCCATCTACTCAGGAACTCCCTCAGACCCGCACCACAACTTCAACCTCAGAAACCAAAGGATTGACCAGAAACTCACCACCCTGCTCAAATTCTCTATCACCACTGCAACATTTCCCGACACCTGACCCACACAAACAAGGCTTTAACAACTAAGGGCCCGCCTACATTAACCATTGCCAGAACTTCCACCAACGTCAAGAAGCCTATGCTCCACCTCCCTTTCACTTGCCTATACTCCCCACATCTACCGAAGTAAAAGTGGAGGACACTCCTTCTCCCACATCGCAGCAAAAACCTGAACAGCCTCCCCATCACCTCGAATTTGGAATTACGAATGGCCATCAACACCTAGCTGATCGAAAAAGCCTCCGGGACCTGCAAGCGCCTGGATACACTATCGGGTGATTAGCCTCACCCTCTCTGAGCACTCAGTCAATAGGAGACCAATCTGACTCCTCAAGCTTGTCATTTTCCCTTAAAAGCATAAGGGATTTCTCATCTTTGTATTGACTCTGATTTTCCCTCAACTTCACCTTTAGTGTGGTTTATTGAGCTGACTGAGGGCCATAAGTATGAACACATTTTCCCATAGACACAGAATGAGTAAAACCCTTTGATACATCTTGCCCTAAATGTGTTGCTAGTGTGTCTATAATGAGACTGCTTTGTCCTAAATCACTGTCTTAAATGGGTCCCATGAACCGGGGGAGAGATTGTTTCTGTCTGGTTGAGTTTAAACTTTTCCAGAATTTGTCCCCTCACTACTATCTAAATCTGTTTTTTTAATCGTTGGGTCTAAACTCCATGTGGCTTTGTGTTCGTTTCCCCCACTTGGATGAGAAAAATTTGGTATTTGGCCTAGAGGGGACTGCATAATGTTACGATACATGTTCCACAACTAGACAATTAAATCATTCACACAATGGAGGAAGGAATTTGATGTTGGCTAGGAGAGGAGAGGATGAAACATACAGGTACTTCTAGCATTGACACTGAGTACTGGACCATTAGAATATGTCAGCAGGCACCAGCGATCTTACGACCTTTGAAAACGTTTTTTGCATTATGAATCCTCTAAGGGCCTGGCACCATTCATATACTCCACTTTCACAATCACGCCTGCATAACATAAATGACCCAACATGTGCCAATGGGATACAGAGGGGGAAAGGCATATGACAAAAAGAAATTGAGGGCTTGTGGGCTGATATCCAGAAGACAACCCATAGCGTCCAGGGCTGGGAAACTTGATAACACTTTAATTGGTAGCACACCCTGAGTAAATTCAAATACATGTTCCCACATACTGATGCAATGTGGTATGGAGAGCATTGAAATTCATGTGAGTGGTTGTTGGACTTGGCCATTTTTGCAGGGTCATCCCTGATTTTTTTGCCTTCCTCATGTATTTTTTCTGACCTGTTTTTGGCTGTTTTATGACTCTGGGCACTTTTACCACTGCTGATCAGTGCTAAAGTGCATTTGCTCTCCCTATTGTAAATTGATTTATGGATTAGTGACTCCATGATTGGCTGATTTGGTTTACTTGTCAAACCCAATGTACAGTGCATTGCGTGTGCCCAGGGCTTGTAAATCAAATGCTGCTGGAGGGCTTGCAACGCTGGTTGTGCCACCCACAGAAGCAGCCTGTAAAGTGTGTCTCAGGTGTGCCATTGCAGAGCCTGTGTGCAGTCTGGTACTGCCACGTTGACTGGGCAAGTTCATCCACTTACAAGTCCCTAAACCTTCCCTTTTCTGCATTTAAGTCACCCCTATGGTAGGCCCAAGGGCAGGGTGCATTGTGGGTAAAAGGTAGGACATGCCCTTATGTGTGTGGCATGTCCTGATAGTGAATTACAGCCATTTTCGTTTTTCACTATTGCAAGGCTCCCTGTTCCCCATAGGCCAGAATGGGCAGTTTGATTATAACGTCTTATAATCCTAACTGGCTCAGGGAACTAGGTAGACATTTGAGTTTAGTATGCCTGAATCCAGAATGATAAAATACATCTTTTAGTGAAGTTGGTTTTAACATTCAGTGTTTGAAAATACCACTTTTGGTAAGTGGGTATTTTCCTGCCTAACTATACAAGCCTGCCTCTGCTAGGTTGTGTATTCCTCGTCTGGAGTTTGAGTGACAGGGGCTGGGGGATTCCAGGAGACGGGGTGAGTCAGCACAGGGCTGAATAGACCCATCTACATGTAGATGTGTGGGAGGAGTTGCACCTGGTACCTGAATAGGGATGTGCCTGCCTTCCACAATGCTGGCTCCACCTCCTGTGGTGTGTCTGATGTCCCTGGCCCACACTGTCAAAGGAAAGAAGGAGTCTTGTCAACAAAGTGCTCCAGGGCTGCTTCAGAGGACAAAGGATTTGCTAGTATAAATTTGGGGACCCAGACCCCAGAATGTTAGATCACTTTTGGGAAACAAGAAGAACCTTTGCTGAGGAGAAGAACCAGAGAAACTGAGGAGGAGACTATCCCTAAGCTGAGTGCTGTTTGGGGGATTGGCCTTCAGTTATTACCTGACTACCAAAGCAAGGAGAAAGGACTTTGTGCTACTTTCAAATCAACATGGAAAAGATCTCCAAGGGCTTGAGCTAGACCTTGCCTCCTGCTGATGTCTAAGGGACTGGTATTATTTTTGGACAAGTATAAAGGATATCTATACAGTATTATCCATCAAAGATCAAGGAAACTCATTTTGATTTTCATATGTGCCTGAAGCATCATTTTATCGGCACTTATACGCAAAAATAGGGCAACTGTGGTTACAATTGTCTCGCACGGTGTGCAATCTGGTCCCACTCCTTGTGGCTAAGTGTCCTACCCAATTCCCTGTGCCATCGTTCCCTGCCCGGATTATAGTAGTGAAACGGGGGGGGCTGTAAGAACTTGTAGAGATCAGTGATCAGTTTAGCATCAGAGGCACGGGTCACCAGCCACTGCTCATATGGTGTTATCTGACGATCAGCGGTGTCCCGCACCTGGGGTTGAAGCGCCCAGTGCCGGACCTGCATATATCGCAGTCTATCCGACTCCGTCAGGTGGAACTCCTGTTGAAGTTGCTGAAAGGGGACCACTCCCTCCGGCCCATAAATCTGAAAGAGCGCTCGGCAGCATGCCATCCTCCAATGGGAGAAAGCGCCCGGCTCCATCCCCGGGGAGAAATCAGGATTATCCACTATGGGCGTAAATGGTCAGGGGAACGTGGTGAGTTCCCGAACCTCGCAAACCGTGTCCCACACACTCAGGGGAACCCGCGTGACAAAGGAGGCATAAAGGTTGGGGGGGCGGTGAACTCGGCTCAAGAATGGAACTTCCTGGAGGGTACGCCCTGCCACCGCCTGGTCCTGAAAGAGCCAGTGCTTATCGGATTCCCACCTGTTCCACTCCACAAGGTATCGCAGCTGCGCCGCCTGAAAATATTTCCGGAGGTCCGGAATACCAAGGCCCCCCGCCTCCAGGGCAAGCGTGGAGAGAACCCTCTTCATCCGCGGCTTGCGGCCTTGCCAGACAAAGTGTGCGATGTCAGCTTGCGTCTGCCTGATCCAATCCACTGGAGGCTGGAGCGGCAAGGCTCGGAAAAGATATAGGATCTGGGGCCGAACCGTCATCTTGACCGCAGCAATCCTGCCAAGCCAAGACAATAGGCTCTTGCTCCAGCGGCCAAGCTCCTCCTTGATCTTCTTACTAAGAGAGGTGTAATTAGCCATTATCATCTCTGGCAACGTCGGCACCAGCAGAATCCCCAGGTATGGCACCAGGGACGATGACCACTGCATGGGAAAGAGCCGCTGAAGGTCCCGTCTAGTATCCGCAGCCAGAGACACATCCAGAGCCACCGACTTGCCCATGTTCATTTTGAAACCGGCCACTCGTGAAAAAGCATCCAACTCGTGGATGCAGGCGGGAAGGGACCTCCTGGGGTCGTCCAGGGTCAGCAGGACATCATCCGCATAGAGGCTGACCGTGTGAACATACTGCCCCATCTTGATCCTGATTGCATCCGGGTTTTGGTGGATCCTCTGGGCAAACGGCTCCATGTAAAGAGCAAAGAGGAGTGGGGAAAGAGGGCACCCCTGCCTCGTGCCGCGCTCAATTGCAAAACTACGGGAGCTGCACCCATTGACCCTCACCGTCGCTGAAGGGTACCTGTAACAATTGAAAACCATCGAGCAGAATTTATCACCGATGCCCAGTTTCTTGAGCACCTGCTCGAGGTAAGGCCAGTGAACCCTGTCGAAAGCTTTCTCGGCATCCACCGCCAGAAGCATCCGCTCGCCCGGGATCCGCGAAGCCTTCTCCAGAATGTGCGTCACTCGCTTAGTATTGTCGACAGTTTGCCTGCCGGGCACAAAGCCAGCCTGGTCGGCCTCAACCAGACCCGGGAGGTGCAGGGCCAGCCTGGATGCCAGAATCCCCGTGTACAACTTGAGGTCGACATTCAGGAGCGAGATGGGCCTATATGAGCCACATAAGGCCCGATCCTTCCCAGGCTTCGGGATCACCGAGACCGTCGCTCTCAGGAGATCCGGTGGGATGGCTCCCGGTTCGGGGAAAGAGTTAAACAGCCGGGCGAGGATAGGGGCCACAACCGGGCAAAAGGTTTTGTAAAACAGGGACGTGTAACCGTCCGGGCCCAGGGCTTTCCCGTGCTTAAGTCTGGCTATCGCGGAAATCACCTCCTCAACGTAGATATCGCGCTCAAGATATTCCGCCTGAGCGGGGTCTAGCGCCGGAAAGGGTCACAGATTTCAGATAGTCCATGGCTTCCCGCGGCGAGGAGGGCTCTCCGGTGTACAGCGCCTCATAGAAACCACAAAAGGTTTCCGCCACCGCCGCATCACCCGAGAGAGCCACCCCGTCCGTACCCAAGAGTTCCTGTTGCGCGACACGGAGCCTGGGTGCCAAGAGTTTGCCACACCTATCCCCCCCTGTGTAAAATGCATGTTTCAGACGTAACGCTGCGTATTCTGCCCTCTCCATGTCCAGCGCCGACAGGAGCTTCCTGGCAGCCTTCAACTGCCTCCAAACCCTTGGAGCACCCGTACGGCGGTGGACCTGTTCGAGCTCCCGGACCTGGGAAGTCAGCTCCTCCCTCTTCCGCTGCCTCTCCCTGTTTTCTGCCGAGGAGATGGAGATGAATTCCCCCCTGAGGACCGCCTTCAGCGCCGCC
Source organism: Lissotriton vulgaris (assembly GCF_964263255.1). Lineage (NCBI taxonomy): Eukaryota > Metazoa > Chordata > Amphibia > Caudata > Salamandridae > Lissotriton > Lissotriton vulgaris. The sequence goes on from NC_141689.1 coordinate 164,340,790, forward strand.
CACTGTGTCGCCAATGAGGTGTCTGAGTTACTGTTATGTGCCTGGTAGTCCCGTATTGCCTCCTCAATATGTTTTACAACTGTTTTTTTGTGCAGAAGGGTGTCCCTAAGGCGCCACACCCCCCCGAGAGGGGGAGGTCACCGGCCACGCAAATGTACCCACAACCGGCGCATGGTCAGACAGTGTCAGGACCCCAATGTCCGCCGCCGTGGCAGCGGCACGCATCGGTCCACTAACCAAAAAGTAGTCCAACCGTGCGTAGGTCCGGTGCGCATGCGAATAATAGGAGTAATCCCTATCTGTAGGGTGGAGGGTGCGCCAATGGTCATGCAAATCCATGTCGGTGATTCGGGCCTTCCCGGCCTGGGAAAGTTCCCTAGTCTGCGGGAATCGCTGCGCTGACCTATCTAATGCAGAATCGAAGACTATATTTAAGTCACCCCCTAGGATAACATGACGATCGGGGGAGGCAGTTACATCCACCAGCACCGAATCTAAAAAGCGTTCTTGATGGTCATTCGGGCTATATAAGGAGCCAATAATAAAACGATGTGCCCCCCAGGCGGAGGCGGTATGCCAAAAGCCTCCCCTTCTGTTCAGCAAATTTATACAACACCTCCCCCTTGAAGGAGCTCGCTAGCAGAATAGCCACCCCCGCAGTCTTGGACGCAGCAGAGGAGAAAAACTGGGTGGGAAACCTGGCAGAGCGCATTCTATGGCAGTCACGGGACTGCAAGCGGGATTCTTGCAGGAGGCATATATCAGCTTGTGTCCCCTCCAGTAGAGACAAAATCACCCTACGCTTTACAGGGTTATTCAGACCCTTAACATTGAGGGTCACCACCTTCAGGGACGACATATCTCCCAGAGTCCGGCGTCTCGTGCTCGCGCAGGAAATCGGTGGCAATCTTGAAGGACCTGCGCTTCTGCAATGTGATGGCCGACAGGTCCTGATACAGCGCCACAGGTCGCTCTCGGAACGTCAATGGTTGTTTCCTGCGGGCCTCGGACATGATGCGCTCCTTCATCGGAAAGTCAGAGAGGGAGGCTAAGATGTCCGGCGGAGGTGCCGCCGACTGTCGCTGTCGGCCGACTCTGTGGGCCCTGTCGATGCGGATCGGAAAGTCCGCGGCCTCTCCCAGAATCTCCCGGAACAAGTCCTGTACAATAGCCCACCAGGTCTGTCCCCTCATCTGCAGACGGTACACCCCGTACCCGTATATTATTCCGCCTCGACCTGTTCTCCAGGTCCTCGTTATGGGCTTGGAGTTCAACATGTTGCTCCCTGAGACGGACAACGTCCTGTTGCAAATGGACAATCTCGTCGTCCCGACGTTGGGCCGCTGCCTCCACCGTCTCCATCCGCTCACCAAGGCCCTCCACCTCCCTGCGGACCTCGCGTACTTCACTGGCCACCTCCTGCTTCAGCGTCTGGAAGTCTGCTTTAAGCGAGCTGAACAGGTCCTCCATGAAGGACCTCGTGACGGGGGGCTCACCCCCGGTCGGGTCCGCAGTGGCCCGGGAAGTTGCGCCCTGTCCCGCTGTTGCTGGGCCCTGCTAAGCATGTCCGGCAGGGTGCGATCCCCCTTCCTCGATCCTCCTTTTCCGGACATTCGTGTCCCGTACCCTGTCGCACTCAACTGAAGCAGGAACACTGGCTTCGGCCACCTCCAGTAGGCTCGGCCCTCGATGAGTTTCCAACGTTCGGTAGAGTCCCTCAAGAAGGAATTCCCGGCCAGATAGGGGACCTGCGCCACAGATGACAAAATGGCGGGCCAGTCTAGTCACAGAGAGCCGTTCGGTGCTCAGCCAAGATTCCAACAGGGACCCCCGCTAGGGGAACCCCGGCTGGTGCGTCCCGCAGGAAGGGAGAGCTGTGCAAAAGCAGAGGTGTAGGAGACGACCTCAAGCGACACTGAAGAAGGGCTGCGTCACCGTCGCCGTGAAGACAAGATGGCGGTTGGGCGGGGCCGGGTAGATCGTCCAGGCCCGGCGATGCCACCAGGGCCACTCTAGAAGCCAGGCATATGGAGGAAAGTTCTAACCAGGGCTGTCCGGCTAGAGAGGAGAAACAGTAGATCCGGCTCCGATCCTAAGCATTGTCGCCAACTGGCCACGGGGCCGGGGCCCGCACCACATGAGAGGCCACCACCGCAAGTCCAAGCACCACCACGATCACACGGCAGGGTCCTCGCGCAGTGAAGTCACACAGCCGTTATCCCTCTGGCGATCCCCGTCGAGCACCGGGGCGAGCTTCACTCCAGATCGCTAGACATCAGCACCAGGCCCCAGCCGAGGCATCCGGACAGCGCCCCGATCTGCTCCGCCTCCAAGGCGCTCCGCCGTCCTGCAATCTGTCTTTTAGCGTGCTTCCGCTGGAGAGATCGGGGCCAAAGTAGCATCAATGCGTGCCCCAAGGTCTCCGCCGCCCGTCTCTCAGCCGCTGAGCTTCAGCGGGGGGAGAGAAGCTAACGGAAAAGGGCTCGGGCCTAGTCGGGCCGGAGGAGCTGCGGGAAGAAGCGTCCGCTCACTCCGCCATCTTGGCCACGCCCCCGAATACTTATTTTTGATATAAACCTTGTGTGGTGTCCATCTGTTATGTTGTCACTGGGATACTGTATGTGTTCACAAATGCTTTACACATTGCCTCTGAGGTAAGCCTGTCTGCTCATGCCAAGGTACCAAGGGGGTGAGCAGGGGTTATTTTAGGGGTGTACACCCTTACCCTGACTAGGTAAGGGTCCCTATTTGGTCAAAGGTACCTACCTCTGCCAACTAGAGACCCCCAAATCTAACAGTGGTTGTGCCCTAAGATAAAAATATACTGCAAGAAAGTGCTGAGCCACATAAACAAAGTTTCAGGGTTCCTGATCCCTCTGGAGTCCCTCATCACATTCCTGGGCCTTCACCCTCCAAATTGGGAGCAGCTAATCACACATGAGGGTATGCATGCGCTGGTTTGGCTCAGTTGAAAAGCCAGGTCTTGAGTCTCTTTCTGAAGTCTACCAGAAAAGGGGATGTCCGGAGGTGGAGCGGACTTAGCAGTGAGGTAGAAGGAACTGCCGCTGCTGTCGCTTCAGCGGACGCCCGGTGTCTGTAGGTGTCATGATTATCCCACCTCACTACTGAAATGCCCCCATCTGTTTCATGAGAGACACCTTCGCGGCGCTCTCATTCAAGAGACCTTCTTTCCCCACTTGAAACCCACCCCTGTCCCGTGCAACCAGCACATCCTTATGTGTGAAGTGTTTTTAAATTCATATTAGAACTATGGCAATGCTTGTTTATGATGCTTCATTACTTTTGGTATTTTATTGATTATTTCAATGCTTGTTTGAAACTCTTGCTTTCTGTTTAAACACGCTGTCATGTGCTGAAGAAATACGAGCGTATGCAAAGAAATGGACAAATACGTGTGCTTTTCTAATGCAGGTGCCTTTCGAAAAGCATCTGGGGAAGCTGGGATTCTCATCCAGATTTTTTTACCAATCTCCAGAATCCCAGAACAGGCCGATTGGACCTTTTTACCTGTCTTAAAAGCGTAGAGGGGAGAATTCTACAATCATCACTTTAAACAATTTACCACCGAGTCCAATTTTGCTCAAAGAACCACTGACTACGGACTGAAATTTAAGGGTTTATTACATAGCCAAAAATAATTGGATGTACAGACATCTCAGTAAAAGATTCAGGAATTAAACCTGAACTAATACAGGAGTCGCAAACGACTCAAAATGAAAAGCAAAATCAATTCAAGGATCCTTAGGCAAAGAATGACAATCCCAACTTGGGTTCTGGACTGCATTTACAAAAAGGAAGAATTTGGTTAGACTGTCCCTACTCTACTCTAAGGTGACATCCCTACTTAACATTGCACCCAGACAAAATAAAGGTGTCAGCAGTGATGACTTCCTAGGAAGCACACTCACTTTCCTCGTTCTAATATGCTCCTCTCTACACCTTATTATGTCTTAAGTTCACCATTCCCTACATCTTTGCCTTCCCAAAGCCCACTCTCTTAGCCTCCTAAACCGCTCTCTACCCAACCTGACCAAGACTGCCGCTCCGCCCTCGGGTGCTATTCCTAATACAAAACCTTGATAACGGTTGACACGCCTTCGGACACGCCCCTCTGGCAGGTATTGATCCATAGAGTTTTCCAGCATGGCACCTCTCCATCCAGCATCCGTTGGAGTGTCCTTGGGTCCCAGGAACCCTCTCCTCTAAATGTTGCACTCCCAAATTCCTAAGCACCTCTTCTGCGCTCGCTCCTACTAGCCTAACTTCTAAACAATGGCTCCTTCTACCTAACAAGGCTCATGGCCTTGCACCTGCAAGCTGGAATACGTGAGAAGAAACCGTGCAACATTCAAAGTTACAATTCACATTTTGCTGAGGACAGTCTTTCCCAAGAATAAGAAATTATTTTCTTCAACTAAAGCTAACCCACGAAAAATACAGTTAGGCCTCTACTGGCTTCAGCATAACTCAGGCCCTTGCACATTTAAATGCGTTTCTATCATAACATGAGCATTACATTTCATTGGTTAAACCTTAACGCTATTTTCAATGCAAGCAATGTCTTTTCACATTAAACCCTATGTTAAATCACTCATTAATAAGCAATTTATTCTTCACTAAAGCACTTCATCGTTAATACAACATTTCACATGTGATTACATTTCCACGTTATGCAAACATTAATTCACGATTAAGGCACTGCACTTATCTACGGTTAATAAACACTCCACTACATATTGCACTGATCCCCGGCCTACTGTTACAATTTTAACTATATTAGTAAAAGTCCCCTAAATATGTGGGTGCTGACTACGTAGGAATGTGGTGCACCCCTACAATTTTCAAATAACATGGCGCTCTCTCACATCTTTCTTTTGGTAAAGGGACAAATGCGAGTGCATTCAAAGAACGGCTCTTGGGTTGCCGGTCCTACAACGTTAGGCACGTTCTTCACGTCACGCTAGATGTAGTGCGGCCATGTTGGGTGTGGCAAGGCTATAAATAGCCACACCCAAGTTCTAGAAGGCGCTTAGCCTTCCGCCAGTTACCGTGGACACAGCTGATTTCGGCTTTTCGTCACAGAAGCTGGTGAAGACTTTGTGTTCTAAGTTCTTTTCTTCAGCGGTTCTTCTTGGTGAGACTTCAGCTTCCAAATTCGTTTGAGAATAAGAAAAAGACAACAGAAAGTTAAGTACTTTTACTTGTTTAAATACATGGCGCCCCATGCAAGAAAGCCACAGCAACTTACCTGTTCAGAATTGTAACGATTTAATTTTTGGAACTTTTGCCTATTGATTTAAGGAAGCATTTCAAGGAAGATTTTAGAAAAACTACTGACTGCAAAAGGCTAAACCTGTCAAGGACAAGGAACTTTAACTGTAATTAAGAATGAATCATGTTATTTTAGACTTGTGTGTGTGTTTCCGCTATTATTTGCAGAGTTTGTGTTGATGTGAATACGCCGGAACAAAGAAAGACAAGTACGTTGACAAATGGAGTAACATTATAGTTGGGTGGGTTTGTAACTTTGTAATTAAGAAGCCATTGTATGGATAGTTAATGGAATCTTTTGTGTGTATTTTTAGACAAACTCATATGTCAAGACTACATCCTCTCTTCTTGTGAGTACGCAGCACAACCACATCCAACCACCAGACAACATCATCACGACCCTCAGAAGACATCACTGGCGCGACGCAACATATCTGTAATTCGCAGGTAGGGATTATTTAGATAGAATATACAGGAGTTTTCTAGTGAAGTTGAGTAGAGTTAAAAGGCATAAAATACTATGCACATATTAAAACAGCCTTTATCTTGTTGCCTCGCAGGTCAACAACAGGATCATGGTAGCGTCTGAATCCAGCCGTAGTGGGTACTTTAAATCATGGGTTGTACGGTAGGAGATTGGGAGTTGGGCTCATAACGCCTCTGCGAACTTCAAACAAGCACCCTACAGGTAAGAGTGCATGTTACTAGTCTGACAGTCCGAGGGCCAGCGCAGCTGATCAACACTTTCTGGATGGTTGGTTGAAGTTCACAAATTACAGTCTCACATTACGCCTCACATGAAAGGTCGCACATTACATCTGTGGACAGTTATCGTACAGGTGCTCCTGGCAGCCATCGAAAAGTTGATCGCACACTGAAAGAAACTAAATTCACTTGACATTTCAAATTGAATCGGGAAGACTTTTCGTCATCTAAATAATCAGATACTATCTACGCGCCAGAAGGTCTTTTCCAGCTTGACTTTCTGGATCTGTATTATCCACTGACTCTACATGCATTGAGACTGAATTGGAGCCCAAAAAGCCATGGGAGAGAGTCTAGCCAGAGGAAACAGGAATCTACCAGTGGGACGTACAGTATTTAATTAGTGAGCATGATCGCAACAGACATTAATAATGGTGTGAAAAATTATTGGAGTCTCGAGGTGGTAGTGTTGGGGGAAATATGTTTGATTGTGATACAACACTAGAACTTGTTACTTAGGGGAGAATTTTTATACCCATTATTGTTTGATTATAGACAATAAAAAAAGTTTTTAAAAATTATCAAGAGAGAATATACACAAAAGGTACGGTTTGCTGAAATAAATGCTGCAAAACCAATTTTTTTGCAGAAGATATAGCTTTCAAGAAAAATGCATGAAAAATCTATTGCAAAACATTTTTGCCTGTTAAAATAAAATATGCAAGAAGAATATACCCAAAAGGTACGGTTTGCTGAAAAAAATGTTTTAAAAACCTTTTATTTTGCAGAAGATATAACTTAAGAAAAATGCACAAAAAATCTATTGCAAAACATTTTTGCCTATTAAAAAAAAATAGCAAGGGAAAATATAAACAAAAGGTTCGGTTTGCTGAAAAAAATACTGTAAAACAATTTTTTTGGGGCAGAAGATATAACTTTCAAGAAAAATGCACAAAAAATCTATTGCAAAACATTTTTGCCAGTTCTGCAACTTTGCTAAGTAGAAGATTCTGAACTTTGCATAATGAATATTATGGCCCTATATTGGCATCAAATGGTTCTGGTGACACTATAAACCACAAGGGTAAATCGTGAGTGGTTTGCTATGTGACTATCAGGCACATGCATTAAACAAAAATCAGCACGCAAAAATTACGAATCGTAGGCCTACTTGCGATCGCAATTCAGTCCAATCCAATGCATGAACCCAAAATCTGAGAAAACACATACATTCGCAAATTTAAGGAATCGCAAATATTTCTGAGAATTAATTTGCGAATCCTTGTTAGGGATTGCATTATTAGTGAATCCCAAATAGCGATTCCCAAATAAAGAATCGCAATCATATGCAAGAAAATTCGCAAATAGCGTTTTTACAGAAAATGGCAAATTTTGCAAATGCAATTTAAGAAGGAACACAACCAGGTGGTAATCATGAGTGAAAATACCATACAGCTGAAATTAAACAGGAAACTACTTAAACACACCCAGAATGCCTCAGAACCATTCACAGTGGCAGTGCTTTACCTGATGGCGAGGAGGATGAGACTCAAGGCAGCAGTACACAGAACAAGGAGAATACAGGAGTGCATTTTCAGAGTCTGCATTACATTGCTAGGACAAACAGAGGAGAAAATGTATGACTAGTATAGGCTTAATGGTGCCATGAGCCTTGACTCAATATAATAATTGGATCCCATATTGCGGCGTCAGACCCGTAGGACCAATGTAATAACCATTCATGTGCAGGTCCTAAGTTGCCTGCACATACTTGCGTCAGGCAGTTTTCTGGGGGTTGTAGCCGTAACTGGAGGTGTGTCACAAAGCGCTATTTCACGTTTTTTCAAATCTTCCCTCCATGCCATGATGTCAAGGATCAACTACCTCATTAGCTTCCCCACAACCGCACATGAACTGAATAAAACCAATTAGGAATTCTCTCAGCTGGCCCGCTTCCCACATGTATTAGGTTGCATTGATTGTACCTATGTAGCAATATGTCCTCCAGCAGACAATGAATATACATCAACTGGTTCAGCAATCCACTCATCAAGGGGGGCACGTGCTGGATCTCTTGTTTGCTTTGGAGACCGAGACAGAGGTGATAGAAATATTGCCACAAATCTGACATGACCACTATCTGGTCCACTTTAGGATCCAGTTCCCCAGCTCTAGGAGCAATGATACCTGCCCAGTAGTATATAGAAGGGGAAGAGAGTGGGCAAATTGCGAAATAACAACTCACAGCCCTTCACTAATGTAAATATCTTATCTCCTTCCATCTCTGTAGAGGAGAGTTATGAAACTCTCTGCAATCATATAGCCAGTACCTTGGACCCAATAATCCCTGTGAAGAGTCTTAAAAATAGGAAGAAAGCCTCAGCTCCCTGGTACAATGAGGAATTAAAACTACTACGCTCGACATGTAAAAAAGCTGAGAGGAAATGGAGGAAGACCTATTCTGTACCAGACAAGAAAGCCCTGAAGTCTGTATTCGGTATGTACAAAAAGGCCATTATTCTGTCCAAATCTAATTTTTATGCTAACTCCATCTTACAAGCTTCTAACAGCACAAAAGCGCTGTTTCAAATTGTTAAGGAACTTTCTTGCCAAATAGGCACGAGCAAGAAGGTAGCTGCCTCGCAAGAACTCTGCGAGGAGATTGCCGCTCACTTTAAAGACAAAATTGTGAAAGTTTTCGGTGACCTTTATCCTAACAATATTAGTGATCTGCACAATTCTGCCCAGAGGCCAGATGAAGCGGTCCGGGCGAACATCTACCTGGACAAATTCCCCGACCTCACAGCCGACTCTTTTAAAACCTTGGCCAATAGTGTGTCCTCTGGTTCCCCACTTGATCCCCTTCTACACAAAATCTGGAAAACTGCTGGCCAAAGAACTTTTCCTTGGTTGCAACAGATTTGCAGCCAATCCCTGGAAGTGGGAATTGTTCCAGAGGCATGGAAGCTAGCAGTAGTCACACCTCTGTTAAAAAAAAAACCTCATTAGACCCCAAGACACCAGCAAACTTCAGACCCATTTCCCTCTTGCCTTATCCAATCAAAATCTTGGAAAAAGTAATCAGCAAAAGCTTCTCTTGTTATCTGGAGGACAACCATCTGCTGGACAGGGATCAATTTGGGTTTCGTCCAGGTCACAGTGATAGAGCGCGCAGTTCACCCGGGTCACCAATTTCTTACACGCACTGGGCCCCGGCGTGCATTCGATTTCAATTAGTGATTCCTGTGAACCGGGTGAAATCCTGGCACGCTTCTATGAGTAATAAAGGGTTCAGGATTACCTCTGCTTACCATGCACCTGACTTACCACAGGCACAAACTTTCGACGGACCTGGAGCTAAAAGGGAAAATAGTAGACAGGAACCTAAAACATTTCTTTACGGCAGTACATACTTATTCACTTTCTGTAAAATGACCACAGACACCTGATGAAGTTTAACACTTTATATGAAGATTCAAAGAGAAGATGCCAAGACAATAAGCGATATGCAGAATAATATGTCAAACATCAATATCAACACCAATAGGTAACTTTGCACAAAAAAAAATATGACCATTAGGATATATGGGAAGACTAGAGGTAGGTTTTTTAGAACAGAACTAATCACTGCAATTATATACTAAGACAAGAGTTATGGATGGACCTAAAAACATGTACTTATCCTTATCACTTTAGACTATTCTTGCTAAGTTCACTGCAATCCACTAAAGGAAAGGGCAAAATGGGAACAAGCTATT